>NW_022681465.1:16027173-18685307 GCF_009764315.1 Trachypithecus francoisi
ATTCCTGCTCCAGCTTCCTGTGAGCACACCGCAGAGAGATAAGTGTCTTAATTTAATTTAATGTAACTTAATTTAGGAGAGCTAAGTAATTAAACATGAGGCCAAAGTACATAAGAAAGCGGCAGCCCTTTATTGCAAATATGCACACACTCTCGGGTGAGGTTCTCTGGCCCTCAGGTGTGGGGGGTCAGGGAAGTCATGCCGGCGCTCTCGGGTGAGGTTCCCCGTCCACGAATGCGGGGTCCGAAGAAGTCACACCAGCGCTTACCAGTGGCGGACTTTTATGCCTGGGAGCTGGAAGGGGAGGAGTTTGGGGCATGTGTGCAGGAGTGGCTTCTTGAATTTCGGTGTCCCCGGCTTGACGTCTCTCTGCGCATGCTCAGTTGATTTGGTTCTTTTCCCGGGCGCCGGAAAATCTGTGATGCAGAACCCGGAAACAACAGGGACTGCTCCATCTTGTTCACCTTCCTCCATCTTGTCCCTTCTCCCTCACCCAAACAATAAGTAGAGTAGATGCCATTTTTATAGCATAGCCAGGAGGTCAAGAATTCAAGAGGTTTGAAGATACTACCAGGCCCTAAAGTCCCAGATGAAACTGTTAGTCATGGTGTTATCTGTCAGCTCACTGGGGTGAATGCCTCCGGGTTTCTGCAGACATGAGGTGGAGTCACAGCACACCCTGGAAAAGGGGAGTCCAGAATGAGGCGAAGTGATCTGGAAGTGCTGTTCTTTCCATGCTCGGACTCTCCCATCCCCATCTTTCTGTGTAGGATCATGATAGCAACAAAAGACATTAAATAGAAGTCTCCCCCACCACACTGTGTAACTCTGAGACTCGCATGTATGAATGTCTCCACAAAGCCTGCTCCTAGTGACTCCAACCAGGAATCTTTCATCCTGCACACCTTCCTCCTTGTGACAGCTTTGTGATGTGTCAGTTAACTTAGCTAAACTGAACTACAGTCCCCACCATTTTCTTTCTATTTAATAGTATGTTTCTGGTTGGGAGGAGCTACAAGGGATAATCTCTCAGAAGAGATAAAGGAGAGAAGAAAGGCAGCAGCCAATTTGTAGCATTCACACACCTCGCAAATATTTGATCAAACACTACTGTGTTCCTGTGAAGTGAAGGGATTTTTCAGATGTAATTAAAGTCCTTGATCAGTTGACTTTATCAAAATAAGCCTTTAACAGTGACATTAGATCTTCCGTGAGCCCAGAGACTCCAAACAGCAGCTGAGTCTGCCGTTGTTCCCCTTTTACCTTGTGTTTCCTTGCCTGTTCATGATCTTGCTTTCCTAACTGCCTGTCTTCTTGTCTTCATGGCTGCTTAACCAACTGCACAATTGTGAAGGCAATTCCTCGTAATAAATCTGCATGTAAAAACCATATCTCCTACTGATTCTGCTTCTCTGTTGAACCCTGGTATACTCCCTGTCAAAGCCCATTGTCCAGTCATTCTCCAAGTTCTGAGAATTCTCCCTTCTAAAGTAGTATCTTACTGTCACTAGAGATGACACTGCCACCTGGGGAATCCAATTCCAATTTTTACTTCTCCTGGTGCTAATATAGAGCAATTTATTTCTGCCTGTTCCCACTGTCAATAGCAAAGACCAGATGCCATCAGCTTTTACCAGAATGATTAGAAGGGCCTTCTTTCCTGTACTCAGCAAGCCATTGATATCCAACCTATATTCCTTGTTGGCTAGAGGGTAAACTTCCATAAATACAAATCTGAACATGTGAGCCCCCACTTAAAACCAATCTGTGGTTTCCCACTGGGTGAAGTCTCAGATCTCAAACATACCCTAAAAGCTTCTGCACTGCCTGGTCTTTTCCCACCACTCCAGTCTTCTTTCATCCTCACTCTGCCTTTCCATTCAGTACCCTAAAAGTTCTTCCAACATTCTCCACAGGGTAGGCAGAATAATAGTCTTCTGAAGATGTCCATGTCCTAATCTCTGGAAACTCCGAGTATGTTCTGTGATATGGCGAGGTAGAACCAAGGTTGCTGATGCTAATCAACTGATCTTTGCACAAGGAGATGATCCTGGACTATGTGGGTGGTCCCAATGCTGTTACAAGTGTACTTACTAGTGAATGAGGAAGCAGGAGAGTTAGAGTCAGAGTACAAGAGAGATTTGAAGATATTACACTGCTGGCTTTGGAGATAGAGGAAGGGGCCATGATCCAAAGAATAAAGATGATCTCTAAATGCTGGAAAAGCCCAAAAACTAGATTCTTTTACTCAGCCTTCAAAAGGAAAACAATCCTGCAAACATTTTAATTTTAGCCCAGTGAGATCTATTTTAGACTTCTGACCTCTAAAATTTTAGGATAATAAATTTGAGCATTTTAAGCTACCAAAGTCTGTAGTAATTGTTAGAACAGCAAAAGGAAACTATTATATCTACAATTGGGAATTCCTGCCAGCAGTAAAATTCCCAAACTGGCAAGATGCTATCTACTTTCTACTTTTTAAAATAAAAATAATTACCATTATATCCTGATTTTCATGAAAGAAAGAACTTTTCACTTTTTATTTTGAAATAATCAAATTTACAGAAGACTTACAAGAATAAAGAACTCTCATATACAATATATCCAGATTCACCTATATTTAACTTTATCCTTCTCTCTCTCTTAATATATATATGCAAAATTGATATATTTATTATTGAAATAAAAATTTTAACACAAAATTAGAAGGTGAACAAATCTCAGAATTAAGCAAATCCCATATTTTTAATAACTTCACAATATTGTTCTTACATTTTGTTATTTTATCATGGACTAGTAAAACACTTCATTATGGAACAGCACTAGTTCATGGACAAGCATGCATGTAGAAACCACTATCTGAGTAAATGCTTACTTTTACATGACTCATTTTCAGAGAAGTCTCATATTCCCACACTAGAGGTGATTCTCCAATTTTGAGTTTATCTTGAAACCTGAATTTCTTGGTGTTCTCCATAACATTTGCATACAGCCCACAGTCTCTGCTAGACTGTAAGCTCCTTCAAGGTCAGGAACCACAGGTTTGTCTACCATAGAGCACATTCGCTTCAAAGTTACATTGATCACGTTAAGGAATTGACAAAACAACTGAGTAGAGAATATAAAGTTCATTTTAAAACTCTCATTGTGTGAATCTCAAATACAGATGCCAAACTCAAAAAGCAACATACAAATAAAGTTGCTATAAACATGAACATATAAATCTTTGTGTATATATATAGAGAGAGAGTTCCTTTTCTCTTGGATAAATACCTAGGAGTGAATGACCGCATCATAAGGTAAGTGCATGATTAACTTGTTAAGAAACTGCCTAACAGTTTTTCAAAGTGGCTAGAGCATTTAGAATTCCTACCAGAAGTATATGAAAGTTCCAGATCCTCCATACTTCCGAAATGTAATAAAAGACATACATATAAGTGTATAAGAAGCTTGACAAACTCCAAAGAAGATGAACTCAAAGAGACCCACACTGAAACACATCATAAACTGCCAAAAGACAAAGAGAATCTTGAAAGTGGCAAAAGAGAGGATTCATCACATACAAAAGATCTTCAATAAGATTATCAGCATACTTCTGATTAAAAACTTTTGAGGCCAGAATGCAGCAGACTTTCTCTTTAGAGCTCATAGAAGTTCTAAAAGAAAAAAAAAATAGTCAAGCAAGAATCTTATATCCAGCAAAACTGTCCTTTCACAGTGAAGGAGAAATTAAGACATACATTTTCAGTAAGCAAAAACTGAAGAGGTTTATTACCAATAGGCCTGCTCTGTAGGAATGCTCAAGGGAGTCCTGAAAGGAAAAACTGAAAGGACTAGACAGTAACTAGAAACTATATGAAGAAATAAAAAAACCTCAGTACAGGTAAATACACGAAAATGATAAAAACTTTTTATTGTAACTTCACTTTTTGTTTTCTACATGATTTGAGAGTAATACATTTTATAAAATTACCAGTTTAAAAGCCAGTGTTATTTTAACTTTGGTTTGTGATTCCGCACTTTGTTTTCTACATAACTGAAGTGACTAATGTATTAAAAATGATTAACTTACGCTTTTGGACACACAATGTATGATGATGCAATTCCGCGATATCAACCACCGACAGGTGAGGGCGAAGCTGTTAAGGAGCAGAGATTTTGTATGTTATTAAACTGTCCTAAATTCAAATTCGAGTTTTATAACTTATTTATAGTTAGTATGTTTAATGTAATTCCATGGTAACCACAAAGAAAATAGCTATAGAATATACACAAAAGGAAATGAGAAAGAAATGTTATCATTTCACTACCAAAAATCAACTAAATATAAAAGAAGACAGTAATACAGGAAATGAGGGACAAAAAAAAGCCATACGGATTATAGAAAACAGAGCAAAATGACAGAAGTCCCTTTTTATTAGTAATTATTTTAAATGTAACTGGACTAAACTCTGCGATCAAAAGACAGATATTGACACTATGAATTTCAAAACACACACACACACACACACACACAATCTAACTACATGCTGTCTACAAGAAACTCACTTGGGATCCAAATACAAAAATAGGTTGAAAGCAAAAGCATGAAAGAAGGTATTTTAAGCAAATAGTTATAAAAGACAGTAAGGGTGGATATACTAATTTCAGACAAAAAAAATTTCAAATTTAAAAAGATTACAAGAGACAAAGAAGGATCCTATATACTAATTTATATACTAATACAACATACTATAGCAAGAATATATTGCTTTTTTAAACATTTTTCAGACCTAATAACAGACTCTTGACATACACGTAGCAAAAATTAACAAACTTAAATGGATAAATAGATAGTTCTACAATAATATTGGGAGATTTAGTGCCTCACTCTCAATAATAGATAGAATAACTAGGCAGAAAGAAGATAGGTAAAGAAATAGAGGACTTAAACAACACAATAAGCCAGCTAGCTCTAACAGACATATAAGGAACACTCTGTGAAACAGACACAGAATTCACATGTTTAAATGCACATGGGGCATTTTCCAGGAAATAAGAACATTTGTACACTGTGGGTGGGAATGTTAAATGGTATAGCTGCTGTGGAAGATGGTGTGGTGAGTCCTCGAAAAACTTAAAAGAGAATTACCATATGATCCAATAATTCTACTTATAGGTATGTACCCAAAAGAATTGAAAGTAGTGTCTCAAGGAGATATCGTTGCTTTGAATACCCATTTTCATGGCAGTATAATTTTTTTTTTTTTTTTGTGATGGAGTATCACTCTGCCACCCAGGCTGGAGTGCAGTTGTGCGACCTTGGCTCACTGCAACCTCTGCCTCCCTGGTTCCAGTGATTCTCCTCCCTCAGCCTCCTAAGTAGCTGGGATTACAGGCACTCACCACCACACCTGGCTAAGTTTTGTATTTTTAGTAGAGACTGGTTTTCACCATGTTGGCCAGGCTGGTCTTGAACTCCTGACCTCTGGTGATCTGCCCATCTCGGCCTCCCAAACTGCTGGGAGTACAGGCGTGAGCCAACATGCTCCGCCAGCAGTATTATTCTTAATAGCTAAAATGTAGGAGCAATTCAAGTGTCCATCAATGGTGGAGTGAATCAGTAAAATGTGATATATACCTACAATGAAATATTATTTAGCCTTTTGAAAGAATAAAATCCTTCTACCCATGCTCAAGCTATAATATGGATGAACTTTGAAGGGTAAAATAAGTGAAAAGTGAAATCAGCCAGTTGAAAAAAGCTAAATACTATATAATTCCACTTACATGAGGTGCTTAGAGTACTCAAAATTACAGAGGCAGAAAATAGAATGATGGCTACTTGGGCTGGGAGGAGACAGGAATGAGTAGTTATTGTTTTGTGGATATAGAATTTCAGTTTTGAAAGATGAAGAGTTTTGGAGATGGATGAAGGTATAGGGTAGGCAATATGGATGTACTTCATACCACTGATCTGTACACTTAAAATGCTTAAGATGGTAAATTTTATATTAATTGGATTTTACCACAATGTTTTAAAAATTGAGAAAAAAACTTTATAAACTAATAGTAAAGTTCACTGTCAAAAAGCCATTTTCCTTCTAAATCTAATTCTATCTCTTTTATGTTCTAGCCCAGGGTAACCAGCAGCTGAAATCACAAAAACTTATCTACCACCCCACAACATAATTTACTTCATTAGAAAGTTTTCCACAAAGCTGGCACTGGAAACAGGGGCTTCTAGAAGTGAAAGATATCAATTTATCCCCTGCTCTGGGCCATCCTGACTTACATGGCTGATTTCTAAACCACCACATAGGCCTCATTACATTCTCCCCACCGAGCATCCTTCCAACTTGTGTATAATAAGGAGATGAAGATGAAAGAAGATGTCAATGAACATATTATTTTTTAAACATCAAAAACAAAACAGGCTTTAAAAGACCATATGTAAGTCTTATTTAGTTTCCAAACCACAATAGATGTACTAGGCATGATTATTCTGAGGTCCCTGCAATAAATGAAATCTGAGGTAGTTCCAACAAATGATGAATTCATGGTGGAAAAATAATTTCACTCATTTGCTGTCTTATCCTATGTTTTGTTTTCTCTCCAAAAAATACATAGTTTGGGAGAGGGGGCAATAAAAAAAAAAAGAAGCAGGAGGGATGTTTGCAATGTTGACAAAGCAAAAAGGAAAATTTTTTGGTTCTGTGAATGCAAAATGTTTTGACAATATTTCCGATTTTGCAGGACATCTGGTGTAGATGCTATCAAGGGCATTAGAAGTAAATAGCTAAATTCTGTTATGAGTTCTGTTACTATTCTACCATCCACATGGAAATATTTTTATTTTTCCCCTCAGTTTAATTCATTGTTGACTTGGGAGAGACAAAATCAAGTTAAAAATGATGTGTGAACTGCTTGTCACCCAACTCTTGGTTGCCTAACATTGTGGCCTATTTTTTGTATAGAGACCCAGTTCTTGAATTAGCCTCTATAAATATGTTTCCATGTATTGGCTTGAATTTTATAGAAATCAGAGTTGTAGCCGGGCGCGGTGGCTTACGCCTGTAATCCCAGCACTTTGGGAGGCTGAGGCAGGTGGATCACAAGGTCAGGAGATCGAGACCATCCTGGCTGACACGGTGAAACCCCGTCTCTACTAAAAATACAAAAAAATTAGCCGGGCGCGGTAGCGGGCGCCTGTGTTCCCAGCTACTCCGGAGGCTGAGGCAGGAGAATGGCGTGGGCCTGGGAGGCGGAGCTTGCAGTGAGCTGAGATCAGGCCACTGCACTCCAGCCTGGGTGACAGAGCAAGACTCTGCCTCAAAAACAAACAAACAAACAAAGAAATCAGAGTTGTAAAATATTAAAGATCTGGAAGACTCAGTCTTGTTAAAATGTCAATTTACTCCAAATTAATTTATGTACACATTCAATGCAAACAATAAAAATCTCAGTAAGTTTTTTTGTGGATAATGACAAGCTGATTCTAAAACTCATATTTAAATGCGAAGAAACCTCAATAGCCAAAGCAATTTTGATAAAATAATAAAGATAGAACCCTCACACTACCTAATTTCAAGACTTAATATAAAGCCACATTAATCAAGACAGCATGGTGTTGGTGAACGCATGAATCAAACTGATGGGTCTAGACTCAGTGACTTCCCAATAATAATGAACAAACCTACAGCCCAGGTATTTGTTTCTAAATGCCATTTTCCAATAGAAAAAACCAGACCTCCTTGTAGAATTAGTTGAATCCCAGGATAGGACAGGGAAAACTTAAGATAAGCCTAGAGCATCTTGTGGTGCTAGAAAGTAAGAAAGTGGTCAAAACAGAATGGGGGCATGTCAAAAGCTCACAGGAGCCAACATGAAAGAGCTCCCAATGTCCCAAGCTTGAGCAAGTTAACGATAGATTATTTATTACCAAGAGAATAGAATAAGCATCCATGAGTCTATGACGTAAAGAAATGAATGAATGAATGGGAGATAACAGTTCTCACAATGAATAAATGTAGAAAGAAGACGGAAATATGAATTCACCAGTAGAATACCACAGTAATAATTGTTGCAGGCAAAATGTACCAATGAAAGCGAAAAGTGAAGGGTAAAACTTTGAGAAGAAAGATTATATTTGCCTAGTGCAAAATTATCACCCTCAAGATATCCATTAATTGCTAAAGGAAAAACAGTAATTTTAAAAATGGAAACACCTGGCAGATGCCATCTTAGCCAAGTGATCAAGATTAACATCATCAGTAATAAGACATATTGACACCCCACACTTCCTGATTTGATACACTAAGAAGGGCCTATCATTTCTGTGGTACTCTTGGCTAACAATGCACAATTAACATTTATTCATGAAAAAAAAAATTAGGCAGATCCAAATTGCAGCACATTCTTCAAAATAGCTGTCCAATGCTCTTCAAAAGTGTCAGGTCCTGGAACACAAAGAGATACTGAGGAACCATCACAGAGTGGGAGAGGACATGGAGATGTAAAAACTCACTGTGATGTGGAATCCTACATTGGGTCATGGACCAGAAAGAGAACACTGGTGGGAAGACTGATGAATCTGAGTAAGTCTGTAGTTTGGTTTAAAGAATAATAATAATAATAATAACAATAATGGTTTGGGTGCTGGCTCCTTAATAAAATTCCCCTAGTTACTGTAATGTCTAAGAATGAAGCCCCCATGGTGGGCTACTGTGACTATTCACTGCGTTTAAGAATAAAGAATAATTAAGGATGTGTGAATAGATGGTAATAAGTTAATAACTCAGATGGTGCTGGTAATGCATAACAACCCAAGGAGACAGCATCATGTAACGAAAATATTTTCACACTTCATAATCTATGGAACTCCTCTCTGTTTCTCTCTGGTCTCCAAATCTGTTGTTCTCTCTCTCTCTTTCTTTCCATCTGTCTCTCTCTTTCTCTCCTCCTCTACTTTTACTCATACTTCAGAATTATGATCATATACAGTATAGAACTGAAGTATATTTTTAAGTAACTGATATTGCTATCAAGTCCCAGAGCTTCTCTACTGAAGCTTTTAAAAAGTTTCTGTCTTCCAAAATAAAAAGCTAAAGCTGCATTATGGTGATTGTTCTTCCATGTAAGTCTTAAATTGATATAGCATGTGTGAGATTACTGGCTCTTGGTAGGAAATGTTTTCTTTTCTCTGGCAAAAATCTTAGAAGTCCATTCAGAATGATGCTATCAGAATGTATTTTCATGTGATGCTTTGAAATAGACAAAAAAAAAAAAAACTAACAGCACACAGCACACAGAGATTTTATTCTTTAACATTGTAAATCAATTCAGTTTTTACCTTCTTGTTCATAATCATGGTGCAAGGTAATACAATATATAGATGGCCAGTTAAAATAGGAGTAATTTCAAAATTTGATCATTCTTTTTCATAGAAGAGCACAATTTTTACTTGCAATAGAAGAGTTAATCAAATTATGTTACATTTCCTTCTCCATCTCCACTACATTTTCAGAAAAAAAAATATATATTGATTGCTAATATGGTACAGATTAGACAGACAAGAGGTGCTCCCTGAGTTAGCTGCCCCATAATTTATTTAAAAAATTAATTTCAAGTGGGGCTTGAGCACTTTCAAAATCTGGCTGTCATCCTAAATACCTTCGTTGGGGGATGCAAACTGTTACTTTTGTTTTATTTTGCTATTGACTTCCTTAGTTGAATTACCTCTAATTTAGCTCAGAGAGAGTCTGATCAACAAAGGTCATAAAGATGAAGAAGGATAGGAAGGAACCTATGCTTAGAAAGTGAAATCAAATACTATATAGCATTTCTCAAATATATTAGTATTAGGTTTCCTAACCTATTTTTCATTCACTTCCCAATTCTTCTCATATCTAGCCCTGGACAGAAGTGAACACCAAATACAGGAAAAGAGAGTAAACTCCAGGTGTGTGTATGTAAGTATGTATGTGTTGCCTGCATGGGTTGGAGGAGTGAAACCTGGATTACAGAAATATTATTCTATATTTAGAATAGCAAGCTGATTGAAATACCTCAGCTTTGTGCAGAGCTCTCAACCACAGTTTGTTCTAAGGAACAACCAAAATAACCAGACACTGGAGGAAATCTGAAATGGGAAACAGAAAGCTCAAGATACAAACTTCTATCCCACAGCAAAGAAAGATAATTCCAGTAACTTAAGGACACTTCAACCCTCCGATTAGTCCCTCTGAAAAACACAAAAAGATTTTTTGCATTCATAAAGCAAGAATAGGTGAACTTTCACAAAATCAAGGTTGCTCAGATTCTAAAAGGTTCAAATGAAGAGTTGGAAAAATACATTTAAGGGAATCTATAAGAACAAAAACAACAACAACCAAAAAAAAACCTGAGACCATGATTATGGAAGATGTGATAAGAGGCATAGATATGAAATCAGAAGGTATCCAGCAAAAATGGGTGGCTGCCTACTCAACATCAACTCTCTGCCTCCTTCTTGTTAATATTTAGGGACCTCTGATGGTTTCTCCTTATCCCCTTCACCCTTCCCTCCACTCTCTGACTGGGCCACAGGAAACACAGATGGAGAAAGAATAACCAGATTGGGATCTGAGGGTGAAAGCTACATGCTAAAGATGATGACTCCGGAAGAGGGACTGACCCTGGATTTTTATAACATCATGGAATCGCCACACCAGACCAAGACTTCTCCCCTATAGATTTCTAATTACATGAAAATTTAAGACCGTATTTTGTTGAATGAGCCACTTCAGTCATATTTCTGTTTGTCTGGAAGCAGAAATAATGGTATCTAGAATAATCAGATATTATCTTAAAATAATGCCATCTGATACAACATACAAGATCCAACTAAGAGAAAAGAAATGAATAAAGAGGGAAGAAAGGGGGAAAGGGAGGGAGAGAGGAAATAGAGATGAGGGACTCTCAAAAAACAATAAAAACAATTTCCAAAAGATAAAGGGATGCAAGTGTCTTATATTTGGAAAAGTGTCCCAAGTGCTGGCACAGTTCATCACATCTCCATATTTTGTACAACAAGAAAACAAGAGATCATCTTAAAAGGTCCCAGGAGAGGACAGGGGGAGGAAAAAAACACCAAGTAATACAGACAAATATAAAAATAAAATTGAAGAAAAATTTTAAACTAGAAATTTTAGCCAGAATGTCCAATAAAACATTTTCAGACATACACGGATTTAGAAAGTTTATATTTCGTATAACCTTCCTTAGAAGTCGCATCAGAATATACTTTGGCAAAACGGTATAAACAAACAAACAAAAAAAAGCAATTCAAAAAATATTCAACAAATCCAAAAAAGTAGTGAAAAACAGTTTTGTGTTGATTGTTCTCTCATTCTGCTGCAGAGCCATCAGTCCCGATTGAAGCACAGAAATGAAAGGTAACTAGAAACTCTTGGATGGAAGAGAGTTACAAAATAGTTGTAGTACAGCTATGAGATAACAAGTAAAAACTAGAATAGAAGGTCAGTGGATTTTCAAAACAAATATAGTGGATTCTAAGTCATATTTTATGTAACAGAAAACGTAGTGGAAAGTTAGAACATTATTTGCAATATGCTGGGGTTTGCACATATCTTGCACTTCACATACAAAAAAAGACAACCAGAATGCCAGAGAAATAATTTTTTAAAAACCCATCAAAATGTGTACAAGAAAGGAATGAACAAAATATAAACTAGATCAAAACATTACATTATTTTGATCAATTGTGAAGAATAAAAATCAGAATTTGTTTTGGCATTCTTCTTTCATTGGCCAATAGATTGTGGCTTTAAAACTACAAAACTAAGGTCAGGCGCAGTGACATGATACTGAGTCCCAGCTACTCAGGAGACTGAGGTGAGACAATTGCTTGAAGCCAGAGATTTTAATCCATCCTTGGCAACACAGGAAGACTACGGCTCTTAAAAACAAAAACTAAAACAACTCTATTACTACTATTTGATGATTTTGTAAATAATATTAAATGTAGTCAAGTAATATAAATATTGATTTTCAATTTTTAGGAACAATGGTGAATCAATCATGAAATGCTTACTAATGAAAACAAAACAAAATGTAAATCTGATTAATCCTGACCATGTAAAAGTACAGCTGAGAGCAGGCGGCCGAGGCAGTTATGCTGTTCACAGACTTGAAGTTGAAAGGTACTGGGCTAGTCTCCTTGGGCAGAAGATCACTTTGATGAGAGTTTTAAAATGTCTGTAGTGTTTGAGTTAGGAATCCTCTTTTAGGAATGGATCACTGGATGTTCAAAGGTTTACACATGGGAACCTGAGGGTGGTCATCACAGCATTATTTGTATTAGCAAAAAAAGGTAACAATGTCAATGTGCAAACAATAGAAAATGTTAAATGAGTTGACATATCTGTACAATAATATATAACATTAAAATGGTAAATCTTAATGATTTGTGAAATATAATAATTGCTCATATAAATGGGCTGAATGGGACTCTATTTCCTTAAATATGTGATAATATGGTCTTAGCTGGGCTGTTATAATAAAATACCATAGACTGGGTGGCTTACACAACAGATATTTACTTCCCATAATCCTAGAGAGTGGAAAGGCCAAAATGAAAGTGCTTTCAGATTCGGTTTCTGGTGAAGGCTCTCTCCCTGGCTTGTAGACAGCCACCTTCTCACTGTGTACTCACATGGCAGATGTCAAGTGAGTGAGCTCTGCCTTCCTTTCCTAATAAGGACAATAATCCCATCATGGGGCCCTACCTTATGACTTTATCTAAACCTAATTACTTCCCCGAGAACCCAGGTCCAAATACTATCACATTGGGGGTTATAGTTTCAACGTATAAATTTTGGGGGGACACAAACGTTTAGTTCATAACAATTCTGAACATTTACTGAGTGTTTACTGCAAGTTAATTTAAAAAAGTTTTACATGTATTAATCTATCTAAATCTCCAAACTGCCAAATGAAATAGATGCGATTAGTGAGCATGTATATACAGAATATATACATACTTATATACACACATACACATATATACACGTGTTTACATATTTATATACATGTCTCTGTATATACATACACGTTCTATGTACTACATATGTATACATATGTAGGTACAAATAAAATTATATAATTTATTCACAATTATATATTTTACCCTATATAATTTACCCCTCACCTTGCTATGGTCCCCTCTTCGTGAGAGAAGTATACTCCCTGCCCCATGGACTCTGATAGATCATGTAAGTAGCTTTAGTTTAATGAACCACTAGTAGATGTGATGTGAGCAGACACTACCAATGAGTTTGCATGGTTTAGGCTTGCTTTCTTTGCTTCTGCCATCACCAAGCTAGAAATAGGCTTCAGGTATTCACAGAATGAGGCATGTGGTTTACATCCAAACCTACCTATGGCCTGCAGCCTGGTCAGGTGAAGTTGCTGAGCCCAGCAAGCCAATTCCAGCCAAATCATCAACCTGTACACTCGTGAGTGATAAAAATAAATGTTTATTTTCATAATGCACTGAAATTTTATGGCTTTTGTTACACAACATTATTACAGTAACAACTGACTGATACAACATGTCTAAATAAAGACTTTAGTGGTAATCTCTAAGTAGTAGAATGAAGAATGATTTTTATTATCTTTTTTACAGTTATTGAATGATTTTAAAACTATTATCCACTACTTTTTCCATTTTTAACATGTCTTCAGTTAAAGCAAATAGTTGCTATTACATTAATGTTTTGAGCTTGTATTTATATACAGAATTATCTTAAAATCACCAGTAATTTGGAACCTTGAAATTATATATTATTCAACACTTACTCTAACTTAATTTTAAAATTCAACTTTTTCCATGACTTAAAATGTTGGAGATTAAATAATCTCTTGGTTCAAAGAACCACTAAGGCTTTTTTGGAAAAGCAAATTGAGGAATCTGTGATTTGGTAGTCTGTCTCCTTGGGCATACATGAAGTTTTTCAAAATGTCATGAGACTAGTATAACAAGTTGCTTATGGAGATCCAATTGTACAGAGCCACAGACTTACAGAAAAGGAAATCTTAGTATTTTTTAATTTATCTGGAATCCTGACTGAACTTTAATTTATACAACCACTGGAGCATCATACTTGGACACATTTGTTGAGTTTTGATACATGGTGACTTTTGGGAACATTGGTGAAGCATTTTATGCATCAGCTGAGGGGAGAGAGTCCACCAAACAAGACTGAATTTAGGAACTGGACAGAATCCAAATTTATTTTTCATGGTACTTCTGAGTTACTGTCCCAAAGTCCTTTGAGCAAGGAAGGCCAAGGCCAATAACTTTAGCAAAGGGAGAAATTAACAATATGCTTCCCTCCTGCCATGTAGCCATTTCCTTTAGGCCCTTACTCTCCTGGCTGGCTTAGATCTAAGATGACATTAAGGCTGAATGCAAGAGGTAGACCAATAAAAAGATAAAATTTATTTTTATATTGTCATTTTTTATGTTAATGTCTCCAGCAAGACTAAAATAATCACTAAATGGTAACTGTTTCAGATGGAAAGAAAAGACCCTGAATCTTTTGAATAGTTCAAGTGCCAATGATAATGCCAAATCTTATTTGTCATATTTTCTAATATTTTCCTTTATTACAAATAACCTTGGGCTAAAATAATGTTCATAAGTCAAGATTTGTTCATGTTTTGCCTGCTTTGGCCTTCCTTTGACTTAATTGTTAATATTCTCCCCTTAGAAGGCTGCTTGAAGCAGATGAGAATGGGAGTGACAGAAGACTTGGTAGGGTAGCAAGGGTGTCTTGTTGCCCATCAAGAGATCTTGTCAGTGCCTGTTCCTGAAATTAGCTCCAACTGCATATTGTCTCCTAAATATTTGGGCACTGAAGGATCACAACTTTGAACAAAGCATCAAAATGTGAATTATACCTTATCGATTTTAGGAAGACAATTGGCAACTTAAAAATTACCAAAGGATCTATGGGCTTTAATTAATTTCCTCATTGGAAACATTTCTTCTTTGGATATTAGATTAATGTTTCTAACAGTTTTTTAATAATATTCTTTGCTTATTTTGCTTCCTCTTTGTGGCTCATCCCACTGCATTTCTAGTTCAATTTTTTTCTTCTACCTTTTCCTGACTTTCTAGTACAAGTTCTAACATCACATCCCTCTTAAAAATGCACATACTGCAAAAAAGAAGAAAGGAAGGAAGGAAAGAAACTTTTTTATTATTTACCAATGTTTGCCTCAGCATCTCAGACACTCCTAGTATCATGAATGATGATTGATCCTCATGTTTGGATTTCTGAGGCAAAAAACTTGTTTTGTGGAAAAAGGAGAGTGATAAGCTGCTCCTTAGGCCTCATTTAAAGGATCACTTTCCTAGCGATGTATTTATAATTGGTATGAGAGTTGAATGTCCTGATGACTTCAGGTACCTTTTGGTAAATTATGCTTATTTTAACTGGAATTTAGCCAGATGCCCTTATCCCCTTCCCCCTATCTTTACTGAGTTTTAATTGAAAAATTAGAATTGTATATACTTAAGATGTACAACTTAATGTTTTGATTTACATATACATTCTGAAATAATCTCCACAAACTAATTAGCAAATTCATCACCTCACATAGTTATATTTTTATTTTCTTTTCAGTGGGTATCATGCTTAAGATCTATTCTCATAGTATATTTCAAGTATACAGTACAGTATTGTTAACTATATTCACATTGCTATACTTGGGGTCTCCAGAATTTATTCTTCTTGAATAGTTGAAGCTTTGTGCACCTTGAACACCACCCTATTTTCCCCCTACCCTCAGCCTGTTAACCACCATACTACTCTCTGCTTCTGTGAGTTTGACTAGGTTACATTCCACGTATAGATGAGATAATGCAGTATTTTTCTTTCTGCATCTGGCTATTTCACTTAGCATAATGTCCTTCAGGTTTATCCATGTTATTGTAAAAGGCAGGGTTTCCTTTTTTAAAGTTGAATAATATTCCATTTGTGTGTGTATGTGTGTGTGTTACTTTATCCATTCATCCATCACTGGTCATTTTGATTGTTTCTAGATCTTGGTTATTGTGAATAATACTACACCAAACACATGAGCATGAAGACCCAATAGTTGTTCAGGAATGTTTTATTTTGCTTACACACATTGATGAATTCTGTTTCTTTTTATCATTTTTAGTTTCATTCCATCGTGGTCAAAACTTCACAAATCAGTTAAGACCTAACATGTGATCCATCCTAGAGAATGTTCTGTGTGTGCTTGAGAAGAATATGTTATCTTATGCTATCTGTGGAAAGTTCTGTATGTCTTTGTTAGGTCCATTTGATAGTGTTGTTGAAGTCAGCTATTTCTTTTTTCATTTTCTGTCTGGATGTTCTTCTATCCATTAATATAAATGGCATATTAATGTCCCCTACTATTATTGTATCACTGTCAATTTCTCCCTTCAGATATATTAGCATTTGCTTTATATATTTTGATCTTCTGGTGCTAGGTGTGCATATATTTATAATTTTTACATCTTTCTGTTAAATTGGCCATTTTATTATTGCAGAGTGATCTTCCTTGTCTCAACAGATGCTGTTTGATTTAAAGTCTAGTTTGTCTAAGTATAGCCACCTCTGCTTTCTTTTGGTTACCATTTGCATGAAATATCTTTTTCCATCCCTTTCCTTTCAGCCTATGTATAACTTTAAACATAAAGTGAATCACTTTAATTCAGCATGTCACTAGATCTTGTTTGTTTTTTTTTCATTCAGTCACGTTGTCTTTTGGTTAGAGATTTTAAGCCATTTACATTTAAAGCAATAATTGACAGGTGGAGACTTACTACTGCCATTTTGTTAATTGTTTTCTGTCTGATTTGCCATTGTTTTGGCCTTCTTTTCCTCTTTTGCTTTCTTTTTAATTTGATAACTTTTGGAGTGCTTTGCTTTGATTCCTTTTTCTTTTTCCAGTGTGTATCTATTACAGATTTTTTTTTTGTGGCTAGCTCAAGGCTTGAGTAAAGTATCTTGTAGTTATAACCACCTATTTTAAGTTCATAATAACTTAACTTCATTTATGTACAAAACCTCTATACTTTTGCACCCCTCACCCCAACACATACTTTGTGTTCTTGTAGCCAGTTTGCTACTTTTACATTGTATATCTATTAATAAATCTTTATTTTCTAACTTTTACATTAGAGTTAAAAGTAGTTTACATACCTCTATTACTGTGTTATATTATTCTGTATTTGTTTACATATTTACCATTACCAGTGAGAGTTATGATACCATATGCTTTCACATTGCTATTTAGCATGTTTTCACTGCAATTTGAATAACTCTCTTAAGTATTTCTTGCAAGGCAGGTCTAGTGGTGATGAACTCCCTCAGTTTTTGTTTGTCTGACAAAAGCTTTATTTCACCTTCATTTTGAAAGGTCAATTTTGCTTGGTATAGTATTCTTTGTTGGCAGTTTTTTCTCTTTCAGTAATTTGAATATATCATGCCACTGTTTCCTGGCCTGCAAGGTTTCTGCTGAGCAATCCACTGATAGTGTCAGATGGCTTCCCTTGTGTGTGATGAGTTGCTTTGTTCCTGATGCTTTCAAAATTCTCTTCTCTCTTTGACTTTGAGAGTTTGGTTATAATATGTCTTGGTGTAATCTTCTTTGGATCGATCTGTTTCAGAGTTCTTTCAACTTCATGAATCTAGATGTCCATTTTCCACCTAAGATTTTAAAAGTTTTCAGCCACTCTTTCTTTAAATAAACTTTCTGCCTCTTTCTCTCTCTGTTTCTCCTCTGGGACTTCAATCATGCTCCATCACTTAATGGTGTCCTATAAATCCTATAGGTTTTCTTCACTCTTTTCTTGTTTTTCTTCCACTGACTAGATACTTTCAAATGACCTGTCTTTGAGGTCACAGGTTCTTTATTCTGCTTAATCGCACCTGTCGTAGAAGTTCTCTATTGCATTTTCATTGTATCTACTGTATTTTTAACTCTAGATTTGTTTGCTTCCTTTACATAATTTCTATCTCTTCTAGTTTTGTTCACATATTGTTTTACTGATTTTGTTGAGTTGTCTATTTGTGTCCTATGGACCTAGCATTTTATGAACACAAAAAATTTAACGTAGGCAGTTGCCTTTGGAACCCCAAAGGGTAGTTCCTGCAGCATTGTTGTGTTGGTAAATATTTGACAACTATCTGTTTAAAAAGTCCTAACTGTAGTGTTTGCTATTTTCAAAGTATAAATTCTCCTCCATAGTCAATTTTATGATACTAACATTCCCCTCATTCCTTAACTCCTTGGTTTTATGTGCAAACTGAGTCAAGTAATATTTCCCTCTCCTTAGAAAGATATAATATTGCTATCTATTTCTAAAAATGTTACCTTCACATTACACCTTGGATTCTTTTCAATTAAAAATATAGTTATTTGAAATTAGTTACTATTCACAAAGTTATAAAATTCTGGCCCTTTAACCTTACTAAACTTTCTACATTAACAAATCCCAGCAGAGTGAAGAACACTAATTCTTTTCTTACTGCAGGACCTCAGTTTTCTGGAGTTAGGGAACTAGCGGACATGCTCGTTGAATGCTCCCTTACAGAGGCAGATTCCAAGCAGATCAAGTAGCTCACATTTTCCAAAACATCTCATCAATTTCCACCAGGAAATACGCTTTCTGGATATTTTGCTTCCAACTGCACATCCTTGAAAGGGAAACAAAGTATCCTGTTTATTAACCAGCACCTCACCTCTAGAGAATTTCATGACTCATCAATGTCACTGAGAACTTCAGACGACAGTGTCCTCTGGGAAGAGGAAATATAAGTCAGAGTGAGTCATTTGGGAGCAGTGGAAGGTGGGTTCAGGAATATGCCTGTAGCAGGGGACATGGATGAACACAGGTGTATGATGTACAAGCAGTACGAAGCTGCTCCGAGGAAGAAGAATTATAGAAAAAAAAAGGAGGATACAGAAAATCAGCGTCACCAATCTAAATGAGATCATCAGCAGGTGACCAGCAGGGGCTCAGAAAGATATTAAACTTCCTCCAAGGTCACACAAGTGACATATTTTGGAGACACAAGTTCGAATATAGGACTTTGCTCTATCTTTCCTCCCTCTCTACTAGGTCTGTCAAAAGGATATATTCCTCTGAGATTGCAAGCTTCTGAATCATGCAAAAGGATTAAATCTTACTCATCTTATGTTTCCTGACAGCACATGGCATACAAGAGGTGTTAAGAGTTGTTTGTGGTGTAAGATTTACTGTTTCTTAATCATGAGCATCCTACTCCTACTTGCAGCTGTACAAAACCTGTCCTGCCAGTTTTCATAAACACATGCACACATACACACACTCCTCATGAGTTCCAGCAGAATGCCCAGTTCTTGACTCATGGTGCACAACGAACCACCCCAATTTGTATTTATATTTTTACTGACTCTTTCTGCATTTTTTATTGTTGGTATAGACTATTTTGATGTGAAAATCCTATAGTTTTCATCAATAGGCTAAAATTAGCCTATGTACATACATTGAGGAACTTTAAAAATGCTACGATGCCATTGCTCAAGCCCAGAGATTTATTTTTAATTGGTTTGAGATGAGATTCAGGCATCAGGATACTTATATTGTCCCCAGGTGACATTAATGTGTAGCTAGGATTGAGAATTACTGATGTAAAATTTACTACTTTTCCATGGAGAAAACTCCACTCAGACTAATGAAATGAGAGTCTCTAGGGATGAGGCCCAGGCAGTAGTATTTTTTTTTTTTTTTTTTTTTTTGAGACGGAGTCTTGCTCTGTCACCCAAGCTGGAGTGCACTGGCCAGATCCCCCTGGTGACTACAATGTAGAGCCTCGATTGAGAATCTCTGCATCACAGCAGTGGTTCCAGGCCAGTTGCACATCCAAGAAACACTCAAGGAGATTTGTAAAAGTACAAATTCAGGTAGCACCCTGGACTTAAATCAGGTTCTTTACTTTGCAAAACTCCCACTTCCATCTGCTACTGGCCTTAGAGGACAGCATTCATGGGAGCAGTCTACTAGGTTTGCTTTCTTGAAATCTTCACACCCCATTAAAGGTAGAGCATTCTGTCACGTGGAGCTCCTGCTGCTGTGAAGAGAGGAAAAAAAGATCCCCAGCAAGTTTCTGAGGAAACTCTGGAGTGTTGAAAAGCAGATGGTGTCCTGCACATGGGTTGATGTGCCCCAAGGTGGGCCTATGTGTAGTGCTCATGTCTGCGAGTGACATAATTGCCTAAGATGGGACAAAGTTCGCATCTACACATGGTAGACCCTCAGAAAGGACTTGTTGAATTAATCTTAAAAGAAAGTTTCCTACGGACCTGAACCTCTGGCTTCTGTTGCATGTGTCTGAGCAACACAACTCCTTATGGAATTTATTAAAAAGAGTTTACTGGTCATAAACGGGCTAGGCCGGCAGTTTCCGGTTACAATGAATCTCAGTTTTGACACTGAGTACTCTGCTGTTAGTGACAAATTAAGAGAATGTCAGCCTGAGTGTTCACTCTATTGGGTACCTGTCAACTCATTCACTTAACAGGTAGAAGGGGGAAAGCATTAGGATTACGCTGTGTTTCAGCTTGGAAGAAGTATCACTGTTGCTTCTCAGTAGCATAACCTGCCCCAAGCCAGTTCGTGAGAACTTCGACTTGTCTAATGCATAACCAGTCCCATGTAATCTCAACAAAATCTCAAAGAGATTTTTAAGCATTGCTTTGGGTGCTCAAAGAACATTCCTTATGTCTTTGGGAAATGGCACATTTTATTGGAAGTAGTTACCCCTTATCTCAGGTCTATTCAAAACTTTCACCTTCACCACTTAACTTAATGTTGACTCCTTGCCCTAAAAATACAGGGAAGTTCTGTTAAATGAGCTAACTGCTAGAAATACTATGGCTGCAAAGGGAAAGAAATGAGGTGTGTGCCACAGACCACATGAAACAATAAAAACAATTTAAAGACAAAACTTTCAGAGTAAGAGAAACAGTCTGGCAATATTGAAAGCATATGAGTGACTTGCTGCTTTGGGCAATGCTCTGTAAACTTTGGCGTCCACCCAGCCCCTCCTGGGAGCCCCTCTGGATGAGAGCAGGCTTAGATAGCAGCACCTTCGTCTTCAAAATCAGGTTTTCTGACGGCTCATAGAGGGGACAAGGCAGCCATCACAAACCAGAGCTCCCCAGTTCTGTCGATTTCCTGCTGATTCAGAAGGGGGCAAAACCTAGGGCTAATTTACAGTTGATTAAGTGGCTGATGAACTGTTGTTATTCCCTTTGTTTAAACTTGCCTTTATCCTTTTAAAAGAGCACTTTGTTGAACAAGAGCTCCATCTACGGGAGAAATCAATTATATGGACTTCTGCCCTTAACACATCAAAGATTGTGGTTCTCAACTGAGGGTGATTTTGCTGCCCAGGGGGCATTTGGCAATGTCCGGGAACACTTTTGGTTGTCATAACTAGATTAGGGATGCAGGTACGATCTGGTAGGTAGAGGGCAGTGATGCTGCTCAACATCCTACAATGCACATGAGAGGCCCTACAATAGAGAGTTTTCCAATGGTAAGGACAAGACTGAGAAACTCTGCTTGTGAACAAGAGAATTGGTAGGATTTATGCTTACAGATGTCTCTGATTCTGCCATCCAAGGCAAAAAAATTTTATTTAAATCATTCCATATTCCCTCACCACCACTTTAAGCTTCTCATCTCCCTAACTTTACCTATTGACCATAGATTTGGTGTTAATGATTTCACGTATTTATCTTTATTTTTGCTACTTGGGAAGGAGAATTAAAGAAAGAGGAGAATATTCAAGGCAAAGAGATGAATTTATACTGGTAGAGTTTTAGGTACCAGTCCCTAAATGGGACCAATACTTTGCCTTCCAAGAGGTTGGTCCTACCCTTGTGGCTGGCTATATAAATAAAACTGTATCACCTGGTGTTCAAGCCATTGTAGTTGATGTTATTGTTGTAAAGGTCCTTATAATACGTACACAACAGTGGGAAAAAAATACAGCTTCCTCAGACACTTCACTTAACACATACTGTTCAGCAAGTCTCCATTCAGTGCAATGGG
Source organism: Trachypithecus francoisi (assembly GCF_009764315.1). NCBI lineage: Eukaryota > Metazoa > Chordata > Mammalia > Primates > Cercopithecidae > Trachypithecus > Trachypithecus francoisi. The sequence continues at coordinate 16,049,318 of NW_022681465.1, forward strand.
CAGCAGTTTACTAAACAGCATTGTAGAAGACGAAAGACTAAGTCAGCTTCTAAGAGGTTTTATTTCTGTCCACTCAGAGGCAGGTATATCCCCTGGAGTTTATAATAGAGGAGACTTTTATTAAAAATACAGCCCTGAGCCAGGATTTTTTGTCAACTGTGGTCCCCTAATTGTGAACTATGAGTAAAACTTTGAAGACTCAAGATCCAAGATTATCACAACCTCAGGTGCTCTTTCTCAGGGACAAAGTCCAGCCCCCTGAAGAGGAATCTTTGTTTCAGCTGCATAGTCCATTGCAACCCCACTGCAGCCACACCGAGAAAAGCAAATGATCAGCACATGTGCCTGGAAATATGACCATCTTTCTTTATATGGGTTTGTGTCACAGCTGTCATTTCTAATGACTATGCATTAATTCATCTCATTAAACAATGAGCACCTTCAGTGTGATGTGCATAGCACCAACCTATGAGAATGCAGAGCTGAATGAGAGTCCCACTACGTGGGATATCCAAGCAAGGGTGTTGTACCTGCACTTCCTGACTCCAGCCCTTTTTTCCATTGTAGTATGGCATAAGGCCTTGCACATTGCAGTTAAGGAAAGCAGACATCCTCGAACATTGTCTCCTCATGTATTTTGTCATTAGCAACAGCAGACCAATTATTCAACCCTAAAAGTTGTTAAGATCTTGTCCAAGTTTTCTACACAACATCTAAATTTCTACACTACATAGTAAGCAAAGTGCATAGTGAGAAGTATTTCAGCATCCTGGAAATTTGTATTAAATGAGTAATGATTTAATAACTTTCCTCTTCAAGTGCCATCAGCAAGAAATTGTACAGTTTTATGGGAACCCTTGATTTATTGGTACTGAATATTGCCACAGCAAGCCACTTTGCCTCATAATTTGTAGGAAAGAAACAAGATTAAAAATAAATTTGAAGGGAAAAATGAGTTGAGAAAAATTGGCAACAGAGCTTGTGCAGTATTAATTGTAATTGAGAAGGGAACGTCTTTGCTGAATCCAAGGCATATTTATGCACCATAAGCACTGATGAAACTAGTACCCTTCAAACTACCAGATGCATGAGCATTGCTTTCAAGCACATGGATCTGATGAGTAGCAAATTCTAAAATGATAGTCTCAGTAATTGTAAGTGTAAAAATATAAGACAGAAAAAAATAACGCAATGCCTACTAACACCATAAACTGTGAAAGGTATTGACTCTCTTCCCAAGTAGGACTCGGCGAAATGGTTGAAGGAGGGTGAAATGATAGGGGAAAATTAATGTAAATGATATAGATATATAAAGAAAATGAAATATTGAAACATATTATCATATTAGTTCCAAGGACAGGAACTTTCCAGCATATTGAAACACAAATTCTACTACCAAAACATAGTAAACAAAGATGAAGAACTAAGACAACCGGGTAGGGCTGTGTCTATTCCTAGAAGATCAGTTCACAACCATTTAATCAAAGATGATGGAATTTGAAAATGATAAAAAGTCTGAATGACACCCATAGTTGTTTGTAACAATATTATTTGCTCAAAATGGCTGGAAATTTTGGGTTGCTAGAAAAAAATAGTTCACTTGTTTTTTCTGTACGGAGAAAAATGTTTTAATAAATATTAATACTGTGTCTAGATCATGCTTATATTACCAAGAATACATAATTGCTTTTGTTACCAATAAATCAAGGTTAACAGTTATGCAGTTTGGGGCAATTGCTTAGATTTCTCATGTTCCATTTAAAAAAGTGAAATTTATTAAATCATAACCCATTTGTTATGAGTTTATAAAGTGCTACAGTTTCAGTGCCATACCTATATACTTCAAATATAAAAGGCCAGAATTTCTGCTTAGTCTCTTTCAAGAAAGACATAGTTCTAAGTTCTAAGAAATCATGAGTTTTATGATAGTTTTGCAGAATTTTAGAGGTAGAAGAAGTCAAAGATAATGTGACCAGCACAGACAAGGTCAAGGCAGCTATTACCAGATGGGAGTCCTCCATGCTGTGCATATCCTACTTGTCCAACACCCATGCCGTTTCTTAATTGTCTCTGTTTTAATGTGCCCACTAATGGCTTATCTCATTGAAGATTTGGGGATTTCCTTAGGATGTTCATTCTATTTGGAGGGCAGATTTAAATACTAAAACCAATGTTTTTTACATTGAGCCCAACTGTTTATCTTCTAGCAATGATTATTATCAACTTTGGTCCTAGACCATCCCTTATGACTATATTAAAAAATGTGGCCGGGCGCGGTGGCTCACATCGTAATCCCAGCACTTTGGGAGGCTGAGGCGGGCGGATCACGAGGTCAGGAGATGGAGACCATCCTGGCTAACATGGTGAAACCCCGTCTCTACTAAAAATACAAAAAAAAAAAATTAGCCGGACTTGGTGGCGGGCGCCTGTAGTCCCAGCTACTTAGGAGGCTGAGGCAGGAGAATGGCGTGAACACGGGAGGCAGAGCTTGCAGTGAGCCAAGATTGTGCCATTGCATTCCAGCCTGGGTGACAGAGCGAGACTCCATCTCAAAAACAAACAAAAAATGTGTGTGTGTGTGAATACTGACTTCCTCACAGACAACCCTTGCAACACCTGTAGGCAGCTAGCCAGCGGTCATTGCCCACGGTTCCATTCCTCAGTTTGAGACTTTCTCAATGGGCTAAATGACTCCTTTTCTTCATACAACTGAGAATCAAATCTCCTCTGTAGCTCAGGATTAACTTTGGCAATGAGTTGCTTCCTCTCTTCTCTACAAACTCTTTGTGCAAAGTGTGACATCCAGAATGACAGCAATATCCCAGTAGTCTTCTGATCTAGTGAGCAGTGATGTTACCTCCTCTTTTAGTCATATTTTTAATTCACTAAAATTTTATTGGGCAGCTACTGTGTGCTGAACTCCATGCAGGGTGTTGGAGGTTCAACATGAACCACAAGACACAGCCCCTGCTGTGGTGAACAGCTTTGAATGAACGTACGATGGTAGAAATAAATGACAGCTCATGAAGGGAAGTGAAGACAAAAATGTAGATGCTTTAAATGAAAACAATGAGCAGAGATATGATTTAGATTTTGAGGTCACGGAAGGTTTCTCTAAGGAAGGAACATTGAATCTAAGACCAGAAAAATGAATGAGATTATTGTTGTAACTATGTTGATTAATATATCCTAAGACTAAATAAATTTTGAGGACATCTATATCAATATTTGGATTCACTTTGATCTCATTCTCGTATTATTCTTGAAATAAATACATACAAACATACACAGATAAGTGTTTTAAATATACATGCTAAGCTTCATGTAAGACTCCCTCTACTGGGATAGACGTATAACATAACAAAATCCCCGCTCTTGACTTTATTAGTTCAGAAATTACCTTCGGACAAGTAGGGCAGTGGAAGACTGCATTACAAATCATTTCCTTAATGAGTCTTTCCAGGAATCTTGCCCAGGATGGAAGTCAATTGCACTGGCTGCTAGTTTTCAAAATCTACCTTATTCATCTTGTTGCAAATTGCATTAACATTTTCTCTCCTCTTTAATCTTCTCATATTCATTCATTGATTCATTTATTCTGCCTTTTGTCCAGGACCTCAAAAGACTTCTGCAAGAGTTAGAATGTTTCCACTTTCAGGTAGAAGACCTTCAAAATAGACCAGAGGATTCCTTTCATCTGGAATGTCACTGCAGGGCAGTGACAGAGTTGGTCACGTGTCAACCCTCACTAGACACCCTCTGTCTACCACCCTTGTGCTCTGTGTCCCTCCTAAGGAGTGCAATTCCTTTTCTTTGCACGTCCTTGAAGATCATGGAAAATGATTTACCATTTTCTTTTGCAGTTTTTTTCTGTATAACAGTTGGAAACATTGGTTTTGTCTTAACTTTTATCTTTGCCCCTTGGAACAGGTCATATGACCTCTCTGAGCCTGACTTTTATCATATGTAAAATGAGGATATTAAAGAATACCAATTCCCAAAGCATTTCTGTAAAGATTACATGAGATAGTTCACATAAAACACTTAACACAATTCCTGGAACTTTGTAGGAATCTAACAAATCATAGTTATTATTACTTCTGGTCCCTGGAAGCCAGCAGACCAAGCCAAGAAAGTAGAACAGCCAAAGTCTCATTTTCATTTCTTCATACATCCTATATTTCAATCCTCATCTACCAATGGGGGTTCCCTATGTTTAAAATGCAAATAAAACAACAAAAAATTGCCATTGATGGTCTTGATTTAACTGCCACCTAGTAATATAACACAATTATACTAGGTGTGCTCAAACAATGAATCAATGATCATTTTCTTTCAAAGAGAATTTAGAAAGCCAGTGTTACTGTCTTTAGGGTTTTAGTCTCATTGGCACAATTCTTAAAGCTTTTTTCTGTCTTGGGAATACAGCTTTGCTTCCTCTCGATTTCCCTCTGTGTTGGGGCTAAATGCTCAGAATTTGAGTTTTAAGAGTTCTCCAACTCCCTTGAGCCCTTTCCCCATTCAATTCTCATAGCATGCAATTATACATTTCTTTAAATATAGATCCCACATCTGCCAAGCCTTATCTTCCCAAGCAATCAAAAATTTTCCAAAGTGATATAGACACTTTATTCAAAGATTCCTCTAACTTCCTCCTCTGCAATTAAACTCCCCTTGTTCATCAGAATTGAGGCCATCGGAGCAATTCTATTTGTTTCTTCTCTCTTGGGGAAAATCAACTTGGAAGAAAGGCTGATCCAGAGTGTATCAGACATCTTGCCCTCTTGCCCTTTTTTTTTTTTTTTTTGACTTAAACTACAGAAATTTATTTTCTTACATTTCTGGAAGCTGAAAAGTCCAAGGTCAAGGTTCTAGCAGGGTGTGGTTCCTGGTAGTTTCTCTTCCAGGCTTGCAGACATTCTTGTTATGTTCTTCCATGCTGGAGAGAAAAAGCATGCTCTCCAGTGTCTCTTAAAAAAAAATCTTTTGGCTGGGCGCGATGGCTCATACCTGTAATCCCAGCACTTTGGGAGGGCAAGGTGGGCAGATCATGAGGTCAAGAGATCGAGACCATCCTGGTCAACATGGTGAAAATCCGTCTCTACTAAAAATACAAAAGTTATCTGGGCATAGTGGTGCACACCTGTAGTCCCAGCCACTCGGGAGGCTGAGGCAGGAGAATCACTTGAACCCAGAAGGCAGAAGTTGCAGTGAGCTGAGATCACGCCACTGTATTCCGGCCTGGTGACAGAGCGAGACTCCATCTCAAAAAAAAAAAAAAAAAAAATATTTTACAGTATTTTATGTATTTAAGGCACACAATATGATGTTTTGATATACATATACATAGTGAAATGGTCACTATTGTCAAGCAAATCAACATGTCTGTCATTTCACACAATTACTCTGTGTTATTTTGTGGCAAGAGCACCTTAAATCTACTCTTTTGGCAAAAATAACAAATACAACACAATATTATTAACGAGTTTTCGTGTGGTAGATTAAATCTCTAGACTTGTTCACCCTACATATCTGCAACATTGTATGCTTTGACCTACATTTTCCCATTTTTTCTCCAGCCCTTCCACTCCTGGTAATAACCATTTTATTCTCAATTTCTGTGTTTTCATTTTCTTAAGTTTTATTGGTATACAATAATTGTGCATATTTAGGGAGCAAATGTGAAATTTTGATACATGTGTATAATGTGTAATGATAAAATCAGAGTAGTTACCTCCCATTTATCATTTCTTCGGATTGGGAGCATTTCAAATCTTTCAGCGATTTTGAAATGTACAATAAATTGTTGCTAACTATAGTCACCCTACTGCATTGTTGAACACAAAAACCTACTTCTTCTACCTAACTACGTGTTTGTGCCCATTAACCTATCCCTCTTCATTCCCCTCCCCCAATCATTCCCTGGTAACTATCATTTTACTCTTTACTTCCATGAGATCAACTTTTTTAGCTCCCACATATAAATAAGAACATGCAATATTTTTCTCTCTGTGCCTGGCTTATTTTACTTCACATAATGTCTCCCAGTTCCATTTATGTTGCTGCAAATAACAGGATTTCATTCTATTTTATGGCTGAATAGTATTTCATTGTGTATATATACCACATTTCCTTTATCTATTTATTCATTGATGGACAGTTAGGTTGAGTCCAGATCTTGGCTACTGTGAATGGTGCTCCAATAAACATGAGAGTGCAGCTATCTTTCTGATAGTGATTTCACTTCCTTTGGTTTATCCAAAAGAGGAATTGCTGGCTCGTGTGATGGTTCTATTTTTAATTTCTTTAGGAATCTCCATACTGTTTTCCACAGTGGTTGCACTAATCTATATTCCCACCAACAATGTTCAAGAGCTCCTTTTTCTCCATACCCTTGTCAATACTTGCTCCTTTTTTATAACATCCATCCTCACAGGTGTGAGGTGATGTCTCATTGTGGTTTTAATTTGCATTTACTTAATGATTAGTGACATTGAGCATTTTTTCAGATACTCGCTAGGAAATTTTATGTCTTCTTTGGAGAAATCAGACATTCTGCTTTAAGCCCAGTAATATTCCGGCAGACAGTCTTAGGTTGAATTCCCTCAAAGAATTCTCCTCTAATCCCTACTCAGCTACCCATGCCTGCAAAAGACCTTCTATTTCTTTCACCTAGTAAAGCTATGTCTAGTATGCTAAAACACTAATAGTTTTATTATTCTCTCCCTTTATCTAGTCCCATGTTTTTTTCTGATATACTTCCATTTTATAGATTCCAAGCAAGTATATTAGACGTGATTCTTTTGGTAGAAGATGAGAAAAACCCAATTTGAACTAGGTTAGAGATAAAAAGGCCTAATTGGCTTTTGTAAGCAAACCACAGGAAGTACAAGGGTGTATAGAATCATGCTATCAGAACTCTTTTTGGGTTTCATTTCTTCCTTTATCAGTAGCACTGGGACTCTGTAATGACTTTTGTGACATGCCACCTCTAGGTCAAAAACACTTATTTCTCCAGATGCCCAACTGTCAGCCATCTTTAGGAATTTCTTTGACTAAATACAGTCACCTAGCCCAAGTCTATGCCCACCTTCCAGCACAACCCACAGTCAATCACTGGCCAGTGCAATGGTATAAAGATTAATTCTCTTAGCCTTCCTCATTCTGAGCCCCCTGTGTGGTCAGCCAAAGCCATCGCTGAGAAGACATTTCAGCCCAACATTGTTCACTTCCCAGTCCTGCTTTCATCCCTTTCTTCCACAACTCTTAATTGCAAAAGGATTCCAAAACAAAACAAAACAAACAAACAAACTTATAGCCAGTGTCTGTCTCAAAATCTACTTCCCAGGGTCTTCAACCTTCAATAGCTTCCATCTTCCCATCTTTGACAGCTGTGAAGAAAGGTGCATCTATTTGCCAACTCTGTTTCAACAAATCCTGAAAAAAGACTCTCCTTCGACTGGAGCGCGGTTCAAGTTTGCGGCCTGAGGACCCCCTGTGTCAGGGCGGCCATATTGGAAAGCACAACTATGGGCCAATCATTGTGGCTTGGGGTCTGAGAAATTATGATTGGCTAACCCAGAGGTAGGTGTCCGCCTTTATCCCAGTATGTTTAGGCAGGAAGAGCAAACTGTAACTCCCGTTTGTATTAGAGTTGGAGTTGGGAGAAATGGTTCTCTATAATAAGTAAGAAAAATGGCACAGAAATGGCCCTGGCAGGACCCATGGGAGCCTAACACTGTTCTGCCTCCTTTTCTATACCCCAGTTTCTGTTTAATAGGTGCCCCCTTCTATAACCACATTTAAATCTTGAGTCCTATTCTACCCAGAGTGTAGGTGACCATAGCTCTCTATTTTCAAGCTCATGCTGCTTGTTAGCCATAGGCATACATTCCCTCCCATGCAGGTGCATATTTATTAGTCATTCCTCAAAAGGTATGGGAATTTCATTTTCATGATATGGTACTAGTAAGATAATATATTTTTCCTTTCCTTTTGAAGATGTCCGAGGTCTCACCATAGACTTACTACACAGACCAACCTTGGGACAGGCCCACGAATGTTTATTTGTAAATATGTGCCCCTTGGTGGTGACGGGCAACCTGAATTAGGAATGACTGCCTTACTGCTTCCTGGTCCCATGTGTCTAATTATTATTGTAAATTTTCAACTACCCCTCAGAGTTTAGCTAGACTATGTCCCAAAATCTTTCCCAATAAATATGTCCAGGACCTAGGCACACAATCTCTTAACTATCACTAGCCAAAAGACCAGGAAAATAGGCTTAAGAGACTCTTTGATATTGAAAGTGCGCTGTCCACACAAGAATGTCAACTGGGACTGAGGAGAGTTTTAGGACTAAGCCGGCCATCACGTTCTCTGGACATTCAGTCCTCAATGTACTGAGCATCGTTTCACTCAGTGGATACATTCCTTCCGCCAACTGATCCTTACTCTCTCTGCCCATTTGTCAAAGTCCGCACTTCTGAATCCCATGCAGTGTACGTTATTAATCGCTGCTAAATTATTTAAAAAGTAAATTTACTTTAACAGATCTCAAAAGCATAATAAAGGGGATATATCTCTTACCTTATTTGAAAGGAAATTTGGTCGTTTCCTCCTAAAATTACATAAAATGAGACCAGCTCTGAGAAAAGCAGGAGAAAGAAAAAGAAAATGCCACCACAAATTATAGAACTTCCCAACTGCCTCCGATAAGTTAACTTTTTCAACAATAAAAATAAAAATATTAAACACCTTACATTTACAGTCCTTATTATGTATCAAGGATTGTATAAAGCACTTCCCATGTATTATTGCATTGTTCCCTTAAAACAGCCCTCTGTGGTGGGTAGATCTTTTACTCAGCCTCATTTTGCATGTGAGAAATTAACTAAGTGCCTAAGTCCCTGCCTCCCAACCTCAGTTAGTTAATAGCAGGAACAGGAATTAAACTTGACTCCAAACAGGAGCCCCTAGTCATCACAAGTTGGGCTTTCTTTTGCCTTCCCAGGGCACACGGTTTGTTTGCCAGCTTTTCTAAGGGATTGCATATTAAAAGGGCTTTTTTTTTCTGTGTTTGGAAGGCTTTCAGCTCCATTAATTTAATAACATATTCATTAGAGGGCTGAGAGTTACAGTCCAGGCTGTGTACGGTAAGGAGGGCAAGTTTCCTTGAATAGGTTCACAATGTGGTTCATGTTTATGTTATGCTCATTGGACCATGACAGTTAAACCGAAATAGAGAGTAGGTCCTTGTCAGATTCTGTTTCCTTCTCTTTCATGTTGATTGATTTTATGCTTGAACTACTACAGATACTTAGACCAGTCACTTTAACCTTTTTGGGGTTACTCATCCCTTAGAGACTAGTGAAACCTTTGAACTCTTTTTCTAGAAAAATCTTTATATCCACATGATCAGAAAAGCTATTAATATATGAATGTTGGAAGATTTACAGAAGAAGCCTGTCTGTGAAGTTTAAGAATCTGAGGAACCCATATTACATACTTCTACTTTGGTCAAATAAATTCAGATTCCTCCCTTGTATTCAGCAAACACCAGAAATGAAAGACTCAGAAACCAAAGAAACATCTTCTCCTGGCTCCATCTCCTTGACTTCTCAGAATGAATACCGGGAAGCCCCAGCCACATCACCAAAGCCACCACATTCAGGCATGCAATTGGAGCTCTGCGCAAGTGTGGCTCACCAGGGAGATGAGAAGGAACTGGAGTCCAGCTCATGTCCTGCTTGCCAGCCCACTGCTAAGTTGGGCTACATTCACCAAGAGTGAGTGTGTTTCCTAATTTGCAGAAAGGAGTTTGTGTATGGATCAGTGTCCTCCATGACATCTATCCCCGTACCATGTTACAGGCAGAAATGACCTATGGAGGCTGGGCGCCGTGGTTCAAGCCTGTAATCCCAGCACTTTGGGAGGCCGAGACGGGCGGATCACGAGGTCAGGAGATCGAGACCATCCTGGCTAACACGGTGAAACCCCGTCTCTACTAAAAATGCAAAAAACTAGCCGGGTGAGGTGGCGGGCGCCTGTAGTCCCAGCTACTCCGGAGGCTGAGGCAGGAGAATGGCGTAAACCCGGGAGGCGGAGCTTGCAGTGAGCTGAGTGAGATCCGGCCACTGCACTCCGGCCGGGGGGACAGAGCAAGGCTCCGTCTCAAAAAAAAAAAAAAAAAGAAATGACCTATGGATAAAAGTCCCCCATTCCCCAAAGCAAAAAACCCCAGCTCAGCTTACTCCCAAATGGCTCCCTGCAGGTTCAAGGCATGGCACTGGAATCTCAACTCAGTCCAGAAAGCCAGCTTCCTTGTGTCCAGTCTCCATTCTGCTTGTGAGCAGCATCGAGATGGTCATACAGGTTTTTTGTTGGGAATCCAATTTCATAGACACAATTTGCCAATTGTTATTCATCACAATGTGCGTTGAGATTTAAACAATAAGTATTTCCTCTTTGCTTGCACACCTGCTTATCCACCACAGCTTATCTATGCAATGTTTTTGAAATGTAAACCATATTCCCTTCTAATAAGAGCCAGACAGGTTTTCGTTTCCCAGTAGTGGAAACTTCACAGTGAGGATTTTCATGCCTGGTTGGCCTAGTCTGATTATCTTTTTTGTTTTATTTTTAAAGAGGGAGTCTACCTCTGTCACCCAGGCTGGAGTGCGGTGGCATGATCCCAGCTCAAAGCAACCTCCGCCTCCCAGATTCAAGTGATTCTTGTGCCTTAGCCTCCCCGGTAGCTGGGTTTACAGGCATATGCCACCACACCCAGCTAATTTTTGTATTTTTAGGAGAGATGGGCTTCTCCGTGTTGTCCAGGCTGACCTCAAACTCCTGGACTCAAGCAATCCACCCACCTTAGCCTCCCAAAGTTCTGGGAATACAGGCATGAGCCACTGTGCCCTGCTTTATAACCCCTCTTAATTGACCTTGTCAGCTATGTGGGAACCAAGGATCTGGACCTGAGGCTTTTATTCATGCCACAAATATTTCTGAAGTACCTACTATGTGCCAAGCACTGGAAAGCCCAATAGAAGATAGAGGTAAGAATAGGTGATGATAATCCATCTTGGAAATGCTACCAACTGGGGTTTATGCCATTAGATTAAAGCTGACTAGTTAGACCTTCCTCAAGAAGACGTAAGGCCTTGACCACATATCTGTGAGGGCCATAACTTCTCTGGTTTGATTTGTGTACTAATAGCTTCATATTAATATGAAGAATATTCTTGGATGGCCAAGAGAAACCTGCCTGAAGGCACAAGATTAATCCACATGGCCTTTAAGGTCTCTTTTAAACGTAATGTTGTAAGGCATTGACAGACAAATCAATCCTCTGAAGTTTCATCATGCACTTGGGTGAGAAGGAAGCTGAAGGAGTCTGAAGGAGTCTTACTTTTACTGAACCCACTTGTTTGAGCTACAGAAGAACTAGGATGTGGGATTTGTTCAAAGTCTGCCAATTCAGGACCTCCTATCCTTGACTGATGAAGACACTGTACACCAAGCTTCAGGGGAAATGGGACAGCCAGAGTACAGTGCAGCCAAACTGCCTTATTATAAACTCACATTTTATTTCATCTTTGCTTTCTCTTTATCTCTGCAAGCTTCCCTTTGCATCCTGGTTTTCTTTGCTTACTTATCCCTTCAGATTCTGACCTTTCCTGTTCTTGTTGCCTTGCACAAAAAGTGTTTTCTTTTCTTGACTCAAGGTGTTTGAGACTCATTTGGGTGCTGTGCCTCTTTGACATGCCTCACAATGTCCCCCAGGACCAGTAAACAGCATTTCCCATTCCCAAATGCATCTTATCTTTTCTGGATCTTATGCCCAAAGGTTGGATGTTATATTCTGGTACAAGTGATGACCAGAATGACAAAAATACATTGCACTTCTCAGAGGACCCTACCTGAACAACGAGTGACCTCTCCCTTCACTGAGCATGGCTGCAAATTATACTCTCTTGACTGTCTCCTCTGAAAGCATGATGGTGCTGAGTGCCTGTTACCATCTAATCAATCATTCTGTATAGAAATATCTTCATAGTAAGAAAGTCTTTGAGAGCAGTGAGGGACATGAATGATTGACCATCCCAGTGGCTTTTGAGTGAACTTTGAGCCTAGACCAGAGGCCCCCCTGGAGACAGAGTTAAGAGGGCTCCATGGAAACACTGTCTAATTTTCATATTGGAGAGAAGAAGAATTTTATCACAGTGTAGCAGCCCTCCTGGCAGCTCTTAGGAGGGTGTTAATGTGTCCCTGAGGTGAATTTCAATGCCAATATTCTGTCAGTTGGGCTGTTGGTGAATTGTTCCAGAGCAGGTCAAGCTACGCACACTTAGCATTATTTTTTACTATTAGGAGTAACCCAACAAAAAGAAAATTTTCTCTCATCCAGGGACACAATACAAGGGGAAAAGAAGACAGAAAGAGGTAGAGAAGCAAACCAACAGCTCCAGTACCATGGCGAATGACAAGAACACAAATCTCCAAAAACACTCTCTTGGGTTATATACTTTAAATAATAACTGTGTAGCTGGGCACGGTGGCTCAAGCCTGTAATCCCAGCACTTTGGGAGGCCAAGATGGGTGGATCACGAGGTCAGGAGATTAAGACCATTCTGGCTAACATGATGAAACCCCGTCTCTACTAAGAAATACAAAAAACTAGCTGGGCAAGGTGGCGGGTGCCTGTAGTTCCAGCTACTCGGGAGGCTGAGTCAGGAGAATGGCGTAAACCCGGGAGGCGGAGCTTGCAGTGAGCAGAGATCCGGCCATTGCACTCCAGCCTGGGCCACAGAGCGAGACTCCATCTCAAAAAATAATAATAATAATAATAACTGTGTCTGGGAAAGAGAACTATCAAGGGCCATATGTATTTATGGAAATGCTCCCATCCAGAGGAAAAGATGACTAGTTGGAACGGATTTTCGAAGATTAAAGGAACAAAGGCAGTTGGACCATTTCCATTATTATATTTTCTATGGAGTTCATGTAACTCATTTGTGTTATTGTTGGGTTTTGGTACAGAGACATATATACCCTGAGATACATTTTTTGAGTGAAGAAAATAAAAAAGAGGATTTTGAATAGATTTAAGAATGATTAACACTTTTCAACTGAAAAGCCACTGTGCTTACCTAAAGGGATTAGTGAATTTGAGTCTTCCTGAAATCAAATGCTGTTTCTCCAATGCATAAAGATAATTATCTTTTATTTCATGTAAATAATGTGAAGGTAGGATTTGAGAGATGTTAATGTTTTTAATAAGCCAATGGTTGATTGAAAAGTTAGAAGAAAATGGGACAGGAGATATGGAAAAGTGGTTTATGACTGATGAGAAGGAAGAAAAGGAAGAGAAGAAGAAGAAGAAGAGGAAGGAGGAGAAGAGGAGGAGGAGAGAAAGGAGGAGGAGAAGGAGGAGGAGGAGGAGGAGAAGGAGAAGAAGAAGGAGAAGAAGAAGGAGAAGAAGAAGGTGGCAGACGAGGAAGAGGTATGGGGTGGCAAGAAAGAACCGCCACCACAATGATGCCCTGGGTTTGTAGGCTGCTTTAACATTTATAAAATGCTCTTATCACTAGAATATACACAAATTTGTCTTAATTATCTTTGGTTCCTCAATTCTTAACATAATGCCTAACTAATGGTAGTAAATCAACAAGTATTAGTTTCATGACTATACTAAAGAGTTGAGTGACTAAATTTACTATTTTATTTAATTTTTACTATAATTCTATGAGCTTGGATTTATTATCTTGGTTTAATATATGAAGATTTCAAGACATATACAGAGTAAATAACTTATGCAAAATCACATGAGCCAAAAGTAGAGCCAGAATTTCAGTCCAAGTTTTCTGTCCTTAGCCAGGGCCTTTTTATGGTAACAAAGTTCAGATTCTTGGATAACTTAGGATTGGAATGGATCTTGAAATGAAACTTATATTGGGTGTAGAAAATAAAACAAAAAAAGAGATACTTTGCCTTACTTTTTAAGGTCAATTGTTGTATCAGTGAGCAATTGCCACAATAAGTCTGAGTCCCTCAGATTCAGTGGCAGACAATAATAAGTGTTTCTTTTTAGGATAACAGGTCTGTAGGTCAACTCAGAGCAGATGGATTAATACAAACTGGGCTCAGCTGGGTGGCTCTGGTTCTAGCTGCTGATTGAGTTGCCTTTGCTTCCTTCTTACATGTTGGGCTCAGAATTCTTCCAAATGTATTTATTCTGGGACCCATAGAGAAGGGTCATCAGCTACCTGGGGAAGTTATTCTTATGGTGATGAGTGAGGAACCAGAGATCAAACCATCCTTGCACTCATATTTCAAGCCTCTGCCTGCATGTCCTGTGCTAATGCCCCATTGGTCAATGTGGTAGTCAGAATGACCTCCGAAGATGTCCATACCTTAATTCCCAAAACCTGTGAGTATGTCATATTTTATGGCAAACGGGACTTTACAGATGTAATTAATATTATGTATTTAATATTGTAAACCTTAAAATAGGGGAATTATCTAGGATTACCTGAGTGGACTCAATTTAATCACGTGTCCTTAAAAGCAGAGAACTTTTTCCAGCTTGAATGAGAAAGATGCAGCCATAGAGAAGTCAAAGAGATTTGAAGTGTGAAAGGAACACAACCCACCATTGTTGGAAGAGGCCACATGGAAAGCATGGGAAGAAATGCACATAGCCTGTAGGACCAAAGACTGGCTTCCTGGTGACAGCTAGCAAGAAAGGGAGATCAGTCTTAACATTACAAAGAACTGAACTCAACCAGCAATTAGAGTGAGGTTGGAAGTGGATTCATATCCTTGAACCTACATAAAAGATCCAGCTCTGCTGATTTAGACCTTATGAGATCCTAAGCAGAGGATGCAGTAGAGACCACTGAACTTCCGACCTACAGAAACTATGAGATAATAAATGGAAGTTGTTTTAAGCTAATATCTTTGTGATAATTTGTTATGACAGCAATAAAAAAAATACAGACAATGAAAGTCACATGACCAATTCCAAAGACCAGGGTCAAGGAAAGCCTTTCCGCCTAATGTTTGGCCATGGCCAATGTTGATTGTCATACAGCAGGATAGTGAAAAATTTGGACCAACACTTCAAACTTCTCCATCAAACTGAATTGAAAGGAGAACACTCCTGTCCAGAGGAAGTTTAGTTAAAATGACTGGGATGTGGGGAGGCTGTTAGAAAAACCTTTCTCAAAATACAAAAGCCTAGAAACAAGAGATATTTAAATAAGCTATCAAACCAGAGAAGTTTCCAAGTGCTTTTTGGTTTTCATCTGAAACTGGGGCGGGGATGGAAAGGTAGGGTTGGAAAGTCAGGTTTGTATATTTCCCCAAAAATGAGAGCGTGTTTATGGTGCTGATAGGGAGTAGCTGTTAATGTTGTAAAATTGATAATGTTGGGTGAAATCCCAACCAATTAAGGCTCTGTCATTTATTGACCTTTGTAGTTTGTCCTTTGAGATTTTCTCAGCAAATTATTAATGCAAGCTTGTTGTATTCCAGGGGCAGATTCTAAATATGCATGACAGAAAATCTAGACCCTACAGGCATACTGCAGCGATACTGTGAGTTCGGATTAAGAATACCACAATAAAGCAAATATAGCAATAAAGTGATTACACAAATTCTTTGGTTTCCCAGTGCCTATAAAAGTTACATTTACGCTATACTGTAGTTTAAGTGTGCAATAGCATTATGCATAAAATGTACAAATATTAATTTAAAATATCTTTAAATGAAAAATGTCAGTGATCACCTGAGCCTTCAGCAAATGATCATCTTTTTGCTAGTAAAGGGTCTTACCTTGATGTTGATGGCTGCTGACTAATTAGTGTGGTGGTTGCTGGAAGCTGAGGTGGCTGTGGCAATTTCTTAAAATAAGGTTTAGCCACATTTGTTGACTTCTTCTTTCACAAAAGATTTCTCTGTAACAGGTGATGATATTTGGTAGCATTTTACCCACAGTAGAACTTCCTTCAAAATTGAAGTCAGTCTTCTTCAACCCTGCCACTGCTTTATTAAATATGGTTATTGAATATTCTAAGTCCTTTGTTTTCATTTCAACAGTGTTCATAGCATCTTCATCGGGAGTAGTTTCCGTCTCAAGAAACCACTTTCTTTGCTTACCTAGAAGTAACTACTTACCTACTCAAATTTTACCATGAGATTGCAGCAATTCAGTCCCAGCTTCACAGTCCACTTTTAACTCTAGTTATCTTGCTTTTTTCCACCACAGCTGCAGTGACTTCCTCCACACTGAAGTCTTGAATCCCTCAAAGCCATCATGAGAGTTGGAATCAACTTCTTCCAAACTCTTATTCATGTTGTTATTTTAACCTAATCTCATGAATCATGCCTGTTCTTAAAATGGCATCTAGAATAGTAAATCTTTTCCAGAAGGTTTTCAATTTACTTTACCCAGATCCATCAGAGAAATCATTATTTATGGCAGCTGTAGCTTTACAAAAAGTATTTCTTAAATAATAAGACTAGATATTTGAAATTATTCCTTGATCCATGGGCTTTAGGATGGATGTTGTGTTAATAGGCATGAAAACAGCAATTAATCTCCTTTTATATCTCCATCAGAGCTCTTGAGTGACCAGGTGCATTGCTAATAAGGAATAGAATTTGGAAAATAATCTTCTTTTCTAAACAGTGGGTCTTACCAGTGGACTTAAAATATTCAAAAAAACCATATCGTAAACAGATAAGCTGTCATCCAGGTTTTGTTGTTCCATTTATAGAGCAAAGGCAGAATACATTTAATATAACTCTTAAGAACCTTAGGATTTTGGGAATTATAAATGTGCATTAGCTTCAACTTAAAGTCCTCAGCTGCATTAGCCGCTAACAAGAGAGTTAGCCTGTCTTCTCAAGCTTTGAAGCCAGGCATTGACTGTTTTATCTACATGGAAAATCTGTTGTTTAATGTAGCCACCTTCACCAGTGATCTTAGCTAGATGTTCTCAGTAACGTGCTACACCTTCTGCATTAGCACCTACAGCTTCACCTTGTACTTTCATGTTCTGGAAGTCACTTATTTCCTTAAACCTCATGATCCATCCACTGCTAGCTTCAAACTTTTCTACTGCAACTCCCTCATCTCTCCTCAGCCTTCAAAGAATTGAAGACAGTTAGGGCCATGCTCTGGATTGGGCTCTGACTTAAGGGAGTGTTGCCAGTTTGATCTTCTTTCTAGACCACTAAAACTTCCCCTGTATTAGCAGGAAAGCTGTTTTCCTTCATATCATTTGTGTGCTCACTGGAATGGGTCTTTTAATTTCCTTCAGGAACATTTTCTTTGCATTCACAATTCACCTAACTATTTGACTCAAGAGGCCTAGCTTTCAGCCTATCTTGGCTTTCAACATACTTTTCTCACTAAGCTTAGTCATTTCTAGCTTTTGATTTAAAGTGAGAGACATGCCACTCATCCTTTCACCTAAACATTTAGAGGCTATTGTAGCCTTATTGATTGGTATAATTTCAATATTTTGTGTCTCAGGGGATAGGGATGACTGAGAAGAGGGAGAGAGATGGGGAAAACAGTTGGTCAGTGGAGCAGTCAGAACACACATTTATGGGTTAAATTTTCTGTTTCATATGGGTATGATTCATAATGCCCCAAAGCAACTACAATAGGAGCACTAAAGATCGCTGGTCACAGATCATCATGACAAATATAGTAATAATGAAAAAGTTTGAAATTTTATGAGAATGACTAAAATGTGACACAGAGACGTGAAGTGAGTCCATGCTGTTGGAAAAATGGCATCAGTAGACTTGCTTGACACAGGGTTGTCCTAAACCTTCAATTATTAAAAAAAAAATAAAGCAAAGTGCAGTCAAACGACGTATGCCTGTATTCTGCCTTGCATCTGTAATTCTGGCTGACTGATGCAATGAGTCACCTAGCAACTGATGCCAAGGAACCAAATCCACCTATTTCCAAGGAGATGGAGTTAAGCTTCTCTAGGGAAGCCATGGTTAGAGATGACAGCTCACTCTGAATATGTGACACATATTCTATGTACAGCTCTGCCCTAGACCACTCACTTTTATAAGATTTGGAAGACCTGGTGGAATCTGAGACCATAGCAACCCAATCAAAAATGGGCTCAATTTATGTGTTGGAGAAATGTGTATCCATTTCACCTCCATGAAAAATAAGCTTTTGTGTCTGAGAAGTCATTTCTTGCCATGGGACTCTGAAGAACAATGGTTAAGGGGCTCAGTCAGGGGTGTGAATCTTCAGCTTTCTTCATTCCTAATTGTTTGACTTTGGGAAAAGTGCTTAATCTCACTAAACCTGATGCTGCTAATCTGTAAACAAGGCCTATAATAGTACCCACCTCATAGGTGGAGAGCCATTTTGAGATTCGAATGATAGCTATTGTTATGCTTCAGGGTCAAGCAGAATGTAATCAGCTGAATTGCAGGAGAATAGGTTTAAAGTTGACATAAAAAGGAATGCCCCTGCAGGAAGAGTTACAAATATTACTGTGAAAAATTATAGAAACTCCTTCCATGGAGGCTTTGACAATAATACTGACTATAAAATTATGTGATGGTTGTTTCTGGCCACTCAAGAATTTACACAGTCGAGTAAGTGGCTGTCATCCCCTCAAAGTCACCACCTTGGAGATTTATACCCTGATTCCAATGATATTGCTTTTGAGCAAACTTTCTTTGGTATCTCATCACTAAAATGGCCTTCAGAGCATGTAATGTTTTCCCTTCAACATCCCTTTATAGAGTAAAACCATCATCTTCTCAGAGCTGATGTGACTTTTAGAAACAAGCAAAAGTCATTCAAAACCAGTAAAGAGAGGGGACTATACAATGAGAAAGAATCTTGTGTAGCTCAAATACTTGCACTGAGATTTGCATTCATGCATTCTTTATATGAAGAGATTAGAAATGAGAAGAACTTTACATCTTATATATGATGCTTTACCTGCAAATGCCCTGGAACCTGTGTGTTTTTTTTCTTGGATAGTTGACACACAATTGTTTATAATGTTCTCTATCCTTTGTGGCGAGCCTGAAATATAATAAAAAGTCTTTTTAAGCGACTAATTTTTGAAGCCAAAAACCATTGGGAATCTGGATTCCCCAAAAGCCACTCCTTCTTAACTGCTTCCAGAATCTCGTAATTTGCTTCCCTAACTCCCTCATGATGTGGTCACATCCAGAGCCTATTTATTGGGAAATATTTCTAATCTCCCTTAACAGATGGATTCCATCTATTTAAGACTCACACCTGATTAGCGGGGAGCCTTATCTAGTGAGGATTGCCAATGATTAAAGCTTCCACTGCCTTTGCTACCAGAATCTCACATTTCCAACCAACTGCCACAGGACACACTCACATTCCTGCTGGGTATTTAGATGAATACTAATGACTGATCCATGTGCCAAATCACAGGATGCTAGCTGTCCTCTGCATCATTGGTGTGCCTGCCATTCTGATGAACCAAGTTAGTTCATCCCAGAGGGACCAAACCCAAGAGTGAATTAGGCAGACGAATTGGAAGGGAATACAGAATTCACCAAGAGCAAAAAAAATTGTGTGGAGAGTCCCCAAAGTTTTCTAAGCCAAGAATTTTATCCTTTTTTTTTTTTTTTGGATCTGCTTCTCCAGCCTCCCTCCACCTCAGCAGATTCACATTTTCTCTGAAATCCACCACAGAGTGGTATCACCTCAGGACTTGTGTTCTTGGTAAAGAACTCCCCAGTGCAAGCAAAGCTGGCCTTGATCATGATACTAAGGTCTTCTAAAATGTCTCTGCTGAGGTCGCTTAAGGTCACTTGTCTGGACAAGTGTCTACACTATGACTGACGGCCTGGAGGCTGGCTGCAGAACTGTGAGGCGATTGGTCTGGCTGAGTACTGGCCCTCTGTCCCTGTTGGGCAGAGTCCTGGCTACTTTCAACCTCGATCTGAAGCTCTCCTCAGGGACTGGTTCACACTTGTAGCTCCCTCTTTGGTGAGAAAGAACAATGTGAGGAGAGGCTCTGGCCCTTAATATTTCTGAGTTTGGCTATAATTTGTAGATGGGTCACACAGGTGGTGCCCTCCCTCACTCTTACCCCTGCATGGAAGTCCCTGCTAATTGATCCAGACTGTCTTTCCTGGTGAACATAGAGTCATTCTCTAAATTATTTTTGCATAATAGTTTTGGAAACTGCAATCAATCAATAGGTGTTAGCATGCAAAATGAAACCTACTTGCTATCAAGATTCTTGGCCAGATCCAAGGAGTTCAGAAAGCATAAGCTCTATGAGCTGCTTCCTCCCATATTTTTTTCCTCCCACATTTTAAAAAATATGACAAGAAACATATTCACGATATGCATAAGCATCTAGGTGTTACTGCTATCGAATCAGAACGTCTGAAAAGTTAGAACAACTTTGGAGACCTGTTCATTTTGCAGAAGAGGAAGTTGACTCTTATGGTAAAGTTTCTCTCTCTCTCTCTCTCTCTGTAGCTATTGGGCATCTGAAGCCCCCTTACAAATGGGAGATTCCTCAGCTCATGAGTCTCAGCAGGAAGCAAAGCTTGATTTTCACTCTAGATGCTGAAAACCTCAAACTTTCACCTTCTCAGCCTCCCTTGCAGCTAAGTATGGGCACATGACCAAGGCAGCACTAATCAGAGGTACCTGTCCCAAACTCTGAATTGGGAGCTTGAGGAGTCAAGAGGCAGGGAGATTCCCTTCTGATGGTGGGCGGTGACAGTTGTGATTTCAGGAGCTCCAGGCTTGATGCTGCAACGCAGTATTCCTGCTCAGTTCTGGCAGCAGCAATGGTGTCCTCCCTGACTGGTTTTGTTGCATGGTTTGGTTTCGGTCCTAGTTGTTGCCAGGACCTCATGTTCCTGAGCATTTTCCAAGCCTTGTTCTATGCCCTTCCTGGTTGTCCCGAGAGCTACCTCATGTCTTCTTAATAAAATCTTTATCTGCTTAAGTCAGTCAAAGTTTTAGTTTTTTTGTTCTTATGCTTTTGTTTTGGTTTTTAGTTTCTTGCATCCCAGACCTCTAACTATATGTGGTTCACTGGGTAGAAATAATCAATAGGCTCTTGTAGCAGAGCTGGGGCTGGGGCTACTTAAACCTTAGCCCTGTGTGATTTACTCAGGGCACCAACCTTGCTCTTTTTATATTAATGTCTTTTCTCATCTTATTCTCTACTTTTTGCTGGGAAATGCTATAATATCTTTGCCTTTTCGCTACATTCAAAGTGAAGGAATAAACAAAGTAAGATAGAATATATGATCAGTTTACATTTCTCACTAATATAGGCATTCACTGTACAGTAAGTAAAAATTTAGGGGCCTGTATTAGTGAGAATAGATTAGACAAAGAGGGACCTTAAACTCAAAATATCCATGACCTAAGAAATTTAGAAGAGTGTTTCTCTTTCCCATAAACTAGAGTGGTGCAGAGTGCAGGGGGCTCCAGGCTGTTGGAGATCCAGGCTCTTTTCCTCTTATTTCTCCTTCACCCTCAGTGCTAAGTGTTGTGATCAACATACGGTTTCAGACACAAGGCCTGCAAAGCAGAATGTGTTTACCATCCAGCTTTTTTTTTTTTAAAAAAAAAAAGAAGCATGCAGACACTTGCTAAAATTCTTCCGCACGCCAATGTCAAAAATTTGAGTGGACGTTATTCTAGGTTTTTACAGAGGGTCTGGTGGGGGCTGGTCTCCATCAGCACCTACTGTGCAACTCTGACCCTGCCTGGCAACAACAGTGGGTGACGTCCTTTGGAGAGGCAAAGTCACCTCTCAGTTAAAGTTATCAAGCTAAGGTGAAAACAAAGTCCTCCCTCAGAGTGATGTCCACATGGGCAGCATAGATATGCCTCTTCTGTGGCAAATGCTGGTCACAGATGCCACAGTGCCAGGAGATGGAAGCTTTCAGCTTGAACTTTTCCAGCTGAATTTAATATCTGATCAGATAAAATGATTGCATCATTTTTCTTAAGTAGAGGATGAATTGTGACTAGCCTGGCCTTTATTCCTCTTGAGAATCATCAAAATTTATTCCATAATCAATGTCACAAAAGTCCCCAGAGAAATAAAGGATCTCATCTATAAAAAGGAGGAACATTATTTAACATCTCGCAAAGCCAAGATTTCACCTACTAATCATCTTCAACTCTTTCTTCATTTGCTCAGTGATCACCAATTCAAACAAGCAGGGAGACCCATGGTAGTAACCAGTATTTTGTAATAGGCTACATTCTCTCTCTCACTGCAATGCATACACATGGTAATTATAAAAAGCATTCTTTTGAATAGGTTTATTACTGATGCTATCCTGTATCCAGAACAGACACTCTAACTTTTAATTATCTTTCCTCCTTCAGATTCTGAAAGCAATTCCTTTAAGCTATGAAATCTACACTGACGTCTATCATCTTAAAAAGCAGGATTCCCACCTCTTTGAACACATAAAGAATGTTTTGTTTGATTTTTTTCCTTTGACATTGGCTGGTCAAGGTTGACACGTAAGTGTTAAAATCATGGCACATTTCAGTAATTGCAACTTCCCCAGTCTGTGGAAGGTCTGATAAATGGTCATCATGTGAACAACAGCAATAACAATTACTATTCGCAAAAACACTTGGACAATTTCAAAGTGTTTTTTTATGAACAAAAAAAAACCTAAATCTTCCAGCCCACTTTGGAGTTGCTTCATCCAGCCCAAATGTCAACCTGGAGCAAATAATGATTATTACAATGATTATTACAATATTTTTCTTTAACAGAAAAATCAATTCTACAGCAGTCTCAGTAGAAGTTCAGCAATTGTTCTTAAAGAAAAAAGGGAAAATAGCTCCAGGTCTTCTTGACAGAAATCAAACTAACCCAAATTATAGACTGAGCAGACAAAATTACACAATGGGGATGCTATGAAAATCGAAAGCATTGATTTTTTTTTTTTTTTTTTTTTTTGAGGCAGAACACAGGCTCCCAATACTGAGATAACACGTGATGCTCTAGCTGGGAAACGTAAAGCAACCATGGCCACGGTCAGGAGTGCGTGTGGGTTGCAGCTGTGTGTCTAAGCAGGTGTTTGCAAGACCATGGGGGGCAATTCAGTTCCCATAGGAAAAACAAGGCCAGCTCCTCTCAGATACTGCTCTGCATGACATTGCAAAGCCTTTCTGCTGGCTTTTAGACCAGCAAAGTGCTTTTTACATCTTTGAGTTCCTAAGCTGGGGTTAGCTCAGGTCAATGAGCCATTTCCTGGAGTGCACTGTGCACTGTGCAACCCAGGAACTCACTGAAGAGAGATGGGGTTTGGAGGACAAGTAAATCGACACTAGCTGAAGTTTCCTTCTTTGCATGGTTGACATGATGGACAGTTCTCTCCTGGTCCAGAACAGTCTCTCAGCCACAGAGGTGCTGCTAGATGGACAGGGCTGCTCCCTCGCACTCACATCAGGAGGTGGCGGGGAAGGGAAATGCTGTGGGAGGCTGGTCTTGCTCTTCCTTTCTTTTTTCAGTAACTTTTAGTTTGTCATGTTTAATTTAGAAATGCCAAAAACAAACCAGAAAGACAAATTGAGTCCACCAAATTTTCTATGTATATCATTCGACATAACAGTTCTGAAGATACTGGTTTATCAATTATTGTTATTATTTTTTTTTTTTAATCAGTTTTGTGGTTTGTTGTAGCCTGTCTTGGTGACTGCGAATAGTATATATAAATACCATGTGGCTTTTACTCTACCTTTGGTCTTCACTTACCCTCTGGCTTCTTCTTGCCTTTTCCCCTTCCCTTCATGCTGCACCAGACACAATGAACTGGTTTTTCTTTCTACAACACTGCGCTCCTTCCTGTCTCAGAGATTTTGCATATTCTGTTTTATCTAGCTGTAGCCTTCCCTCCCTCTGATCTTCAGGTATCAGCTTGGAAGAAAATTTTCTGTGGGAGGCATTTTTCAACCCTAGATAAAATTATATTCTCTTGCTATGCAATTTTATAGCACCTTCAATGTTCTTTGTCTTCATCAGAATAATGGTGAACACTCATACAACACAGGGTGCTAGACACTGCTCTAAGAACCTGCACACACTCATACACAACACACATATTCATATACCTACATGTCTATATATGTATCTAACTATCTAGGTTCAGTTGAGGATCAAATGAGTACATAGCAGCAATGGAATAGATAAACAGATAAATAGGTATGTAGGTAGGTAGGTAGATAGGTAGGGAGGTAGGTGGATGGATGGATAGATAGATAGATAGATAGATAGATAATAGATAGTCTTGCACTTTTTGCCATTTCCCTGTGGAATATGAAATGCCCCATAGTAAACATCCAACTGACAATTATAAAATGCCATAATGCTTCTTCAGACCATCAGCCTCCTCTGCGTGTATATTCTCAGGAGCAGTGCCAGCATAGGTAAAAATAACACAAAACACAATTTTGTGTGCATCCCTGGTAAGATCAGCTATCTCAAGAATTTTGCTCAGCGAGGGCCATGCCTGGCTTTGCCCAGGAAGGACGCAAGTAAATCTATCAATCAGTAAAAGAGCGATACCGTGGGTTGAAGAAAGCATGCATCGGCTGTACTAGTTAGGGTCACACAAACCATTGTACCAAATCAACCACAAAAGGAGTAATAGCTCACATGTAGTGGCAGTTTATTTCTTGCTGAGTAGTTCTAAGTCAAAAAGTCCTGTTCTTCACACAGGAATTTCAGGGCTCAGGAAGCTCTGCCATCTTCAATGTGTGATTTCTACAGTCACTGGGGTTTCCTGCATCCAGTCAAAAAGGGTTTTAGAAGACCATTGGGGTAGTTTTTACAGATCTGACCTGAAAGTCTGCACAATCTGGACACAATTCCTTCGCTAACACTCAGTCACATGGTGTATCAATTTCATGTTGCTGCTGTTGGAAATTGCCACAAATACCATGGATTAAAACAATATGCATCTATTCTTTTACAATTTTGGAGGTCAGAAATCCGAAATCACTTTCTATGGGCTGAAATCAAGATGCTGGCAGAACCACGTTCACCCTAGAGGGACGGAGGAAAACTTGTGCTCAGCCTTCACCAGCTGCTAGAGCTGCATTGCTGACCCCTCCTTGTTCCTGCCCCCACCTCTGTCTTCAAAGCCAGTGATGTAAGCCTCTTTCTTTGGTGGTCACCATGCTTTCTTCTTCTTTGGCAAATCTTTTTTAACCTTTCTCTTATAAGACACTTGTGATTGCATTTAGTGTCTACTGTGACAACACAGGATAAACCTTCCACCTAAAGATTTTTAAATTTGTTGTATCTGCAGAGTTTCTGTTGCTACATAACAGTTACAGATTTCATAAATTAGGGCCTGGATATCTTTGGGGGCTATTATTCAGTCTACCATAGTCTGTTCTCTGGTCCCCAAAATTCACATATATCCCACATACAAAAACATTCACTCTACCCAAACACCTTGCAAAGTCTTAACCCATTACTGCATCAACTCAAAGCCCCAAATTCCCTACATTTACCACATGTGGACATACTGAACTGCAAGAGGACTGGAGAAAAGTGCTGTCTGCTCTGGTGACCAGCTGGCCGTCTCTGTTGCACCATCAATGTCTGAAGAGTAGCTCCAAAGATCTTGTTTTTGACCTGGCTGTCAGGATTGAGGCTAAGCCTAAAGTGGTCCTTACTCACAATTACAATTTGGCAGTATGGTGGAGCCCAGGAGTGAGTTTCCCTGGAACTGTCCTCCCAAAATACTTCCCCTCTTCTAGCCCTTTTATCTAGTCTAGTTAGAAGTCACCATCACTAGCGTTGCTCCGTCATATTCTACAGAAAACAGTCATCAAATGAGTCCCAGAGAGAGAGGGCACTTTTCTAACCTTCTCATTTAGTGTGATAATGTGGATTATGTGTCCAGCCAGCCATCTGTGGATGAGACCTGTCAAGTAATGGTGGGATGGGGAACAAGGACGATTGCTGGAGGAAGACAAGTTTTCCCTGTATTATTCTTTTATTCTGTGAATCCTCTTAGATGCCCCTGGTAGTCTTCAATGCAGAAAAAAAAAAAAAAGAAATGTAGAAAAGGAAGAGAGATAAAGGAAAAGAGCTTGGACAGTAAGACCATGACCCCAATGACCTTCACTGGCATTCATGCCAAGGCTTGCTCATCCCCATTCCGATATTGATGAGAGTAGTACCAGAAGAGGCATTTTTATAACAGCAATGATGTACCAGACAGAACCTGGTATTTGGAGCCAGACAGACCCCACTGAAATGTCATTTCCATCACTGTAGATGAGACATGTCAAGTAATGATGGGGTGGGGAACAAGGACGATTGATGGAGGAAGACAAGTTTTCCCTGCATTCCTATTTTACTCTGTTAATCCTCTTAGATGCCCCTGATAGTCTTCAATGCAGAAAAAAAGAAAGAAATGTAGAAAAGGAAGAGAGATAAAGGAAAAGAGCTCAGACAGTAAGACCATGACCTCAGATGACCTTCACTGGCATTCATGCCAAGGCTTGCTCATCCCCATTCCGATATTGATGAGAGTAGTACCAGAAGAGGCATTTTATTCAGTGAAGATAACAGCAATGATGTACCAGACATAATATGGTATTTGGAGCCAGACAGATCCCACTGAAATGTCATTTCCATCACTTACGAGCTATATCATCTTGGACAAGATTGCTTAAGTTTTTTAATCTTCAGTTTCTTTGTCTATAAAGTGAGGATGCAAATGTCTACATCACAGGGTTTTTGAAAGTTAAATGAAATAAAATATGTCAAAATGCCTTTTATGTTGTGGACACTCAATTCACATTAACTTTTTTTCACACTCCCCTCACTACCATCCAAAGTTCCTAATTGGAGCTAATTGGCTGATGAGGAAGGATTTTCTCCCACAAAGCAGAGGTTTGCAAATGACCTGCTTTGAGGACCGATGTCATGGCAGCTTCTCTTTCCTGGCAACTCATGAAACATATTATGTATTCTTACATCAGAATAGAGTCCTTCCTGTTTCACCTTAAATAAGCCAAGTTCTTAGCAATCTTGTATTCGAATTTTTAACCTAAGAGAAACATGGATTTTATGAACATACAGAATTCCTCTTTCTAATTCACCAAGTTATTCCATCACCACAATGTTGCCTTAAAAATGAACTTGTTCCTTAATGACACCAAAATTGTTTAAATAAAATCATGCACATACATGTCTATTTATCAAGCACACTTTATGATCTAGTTTTATAAATATGGAAGCTGTACCAAAAGATGTACATCAGGTGGATACTGCAGTGGCTTGGCAGGCCGTGGGGGTGTTGTAGGTAGAGTGGAAAAGGAAGAAGGCAGACGTGAGGTGAACAAAAAAGAAGAAAATAGCACATACATGCAATCACATTTAGGTATTTACTTACATTTGTGTATGTAAACTCATAGAGATATTGGGGAAAAAAGATAAAGTTAGAACTAAAGCTACCCATTTGGAGAGGTAACCATGAAATATTGCTAAATAACAGACTATTATTAACTGGCAAATTGCCAAGTCTGTATGTAGCATGACCCCACTTTAGTAGAAATCAATCAATCAGTAAAATCTGGGCATATGTGAAGTATTTGCAGAAGCAGATTGGAAAGGAATGCCATTTGTGTGGGTGGGTTACTGGGGAATAATTTGCTTTGCTTTTTGATATCTTTCTATTTGATTATACAGGCTTGTGTGGTTTTTGTAATTTTGAAAAAAATCGTTTTAAAAAATTAGGAAACAAATTAAGTTAAAAAAAAGTATACTTTATATTCAGAACTGATACTATCCACCCAGTGACAAGCTAAATAGGACACTGTCTAAGGCTCACTACCGCTAAAACTGTGCTGGTTTTTGTATTTTAGCATTAAAAGGACCTAAAAGTAGCTTAAAATGTTGATATAGGCCTCGCTTTCTCCAATACTTCCCTAGCCCCCACTGCATTACTCTAACTCCCAGAATTAGACATTTTTTTCTATCTCCAAAGAGAATATTAACCGGTATTATAAGTTTCCAGGACATTCGTGAATTCTCTTTCTGTTTCTAGAAGTGGCCCTTTTCAGGAGCTAAATTCAAATGTGTGGACATCCCCACTCCCACCTAGACAGGTAAGATAGGCCTGGATCTCAATATCTGCTTCAGGTTCTATGCCTCTTGGGCCTACTTCATGCACATTGGATAGTCCTTTTCCTATAAACATGGAATTGCAGATTTGGGTTGGGCTTTGAAGGTAAAGCGGCTTGTTAGGAGTTCTCCATATGGCTTAACTATATTATTAGCACTTCTCATGGGGGTTTGGTGACAAAGTCCCAGCTAACTACAGGGTTACTTCGCCTTCCATTTGCAAGCCACTGCACTGGGACTTTTTTCCCTTGATGCTCCTTAGGGAAAATAATGAGTCTAAGGCTAAATGTGGTCATCATTGGATACCCTGGTAAATGATAAACTTAATTATCTCATGATAGCATCCAATAGTCATGAAAAGCTGATATAGTTAGGAGATTTGTCCCCACCCAAATCGTATGTGGAAATGTAATTCCCAGTGTTGGAGGTGGGTCCTGGTGGGAGGTGTTTGGATCATGGGGGTGGATCCCTCATGAATAGTTTGAACCATCTCTTTGGTAATAAGTGAGCTCTAGCTCTGAGTTCTTGTGACATCTGGTCATTTTAAAGTGTGCAGCACCTCCCACTCTCTCTCTCTCTCTCTCTCTCTCCATCTCTCCCTCTCTCTGTCTCTCTCTCTCTCTTTCTCTTCCCTGCCACCCTCGCTGCCTTGCTCCTGCTCTGGCCATGACCATGTGATACGCCTGCTCCTGCTTTACCTTCTGACATGAGTAAAAGCTCCCTGAGGCCTCCCCAGAAGCAGATGATGCTAGGATGCTCCCTGAACAACTAGTGGAACCATAAGCCAATTAAATAATCTCTTCTCTTATAAATTACCTAGTCTCAGGTATTTCTTTTTTCTTTTCTTTTCTTTTCTTTTGAGACCGAGTCTTACTCTGTTGCCCACTCTGGAGTGCAGTGGCACAATCTCAGCTCACTGCAACCTCTGCCTCCCAGGTTCAAGTGATTCTCCTACCTCAGCCTCCTGAGTAGCTGGGATTACAGGTGAGCACCACCACACGCGGCTAAGTTTTGTATTTTTAGTAGAGATGGGGTTTCGCCATGTTGGACAGGCTGATTTTGAACTCCTGACCTCGTGATCTGCCCACCTCGGCCTCCCAAAGTGCTGGGATGACAGGCGTGAGCCACTGCACCCAGCCAGGTATTTCTTTATAGCAATGCAAGAGTGGCCTAATACAAAAGTATTTGACATTCTACCAGGGGTGAGGTTGGCATGAGGGTGGCCAGAATCTGTGGTTCTCTTTTTTCTTCTGATTCAAATTAATTAGGGTGTATAGTATTCTTTAAAAGGGAAAGAGAACATGGATAGTGTGGAACAAAATAAAAGTCTACAAGAAAAAAAGATGCCTTTAAAATAGGAACAGTTGTCAGATATAGCAACAGTCAAGCAGAGGAAATAAGGACATGCAAAGTATAATATATGCAGGTGAGATTTTAAAAGCTTAATAACATAAAGAAAGAGCTACAGACAGAGCACTAGCAAACAGGGCAGGCTTTTTTCAAACTAAGGTACCGTCAGGTTCAGATCTGAGAGTTTTAAAAATTGCTTTTCATCTGGTAACGTGAAAGTCAGTGTAAGGTTTTGAACTAGACGATCTCTCCTATTTCTTCCAAGTCTAAGATCCTCTGTGAATTTCAAACTAGCCATGTCATGATATATTATTTTAAACAGCAATAAAAAAGTTTCAGCAACATTTCACTCTTCGTTCTGGATTTAAATTGAGACATTTAAGCTAATAAAACCAGGATCAGTACATTCACATGGACACACACACACACACACTCACATGCCCATACTCATGCTCATGCGTGTTTTTCCTGAAATAGCTAGTGAATACAAAGACATTTGGCAAGCATAAAATAGGGAGAAGTCGGTTGATCAGTTAGTTACTGAACACCGTCCTTGCATATGAACAGGGTAAAGTAAAACCTTACATTTGGAAAAACATGGATACACTGACGATATCACTTGGAGAAAAATTTTACAGCGTAAGAGTCAATTAGTGTTATACAGGGTGTTTGAGAATGGAAACATGTTTTCAATTATCCTTATCCCCAGAGTCAAATATTTAAAACATGATGTCACAGTTGACCAATGAGACACTAATGCTCTTCTGGTGCTCTGGCTCTTGTCTCCATAGACCCTTTGCCTTGGGCAAGACCCTGAGAGGTTCTTTATGCAGCCAGGAGAGCCAGAAATCAGGGGAAGTGAGCAGAGCTCAACGCCAGATGTGAAAAGAGGAGAAACTTCATGATTTTCTAGTGTGTTTATGGAGCTTGTCAGATGCATAGTGTGTCTCTATTTTAAATGAACAGATTAAGCAAAATGTTCACTTAGTGGAAGCATTGCCCTTTGCATTAGTCAGAGTTCTCCAGAGAAACAGAACCAATAGGAGGTATATATAAATGAGATTTATTATAAGTAATTGCCTCACATGATTATGGAAGCTGAGAAGTGCCACGATCTGCTGTCTGCAAACTGGAGATCCAGGAAAGCAGCAACATAGTTTGAAAGCCTGAGAACAAGAAAGCTGATGGCATATATTCTAGTCAAAGTCTGAAGGCCCAAGAACGAGGGGGGTCAAGGGCAGAAGATTGATGTCCCAGCATGAGTGGTGAGGGAGAGAGCAAATTCAACCTTTCTAGCCTGCGTGTTCTATTCCAGGCCTCAGTTGTAGGATGGTGCTCACCCACATTGGGGAGGACCATCTGCTTTATTCAGTCTATCCATTCAAATGCTAATCCCTTCCAGAAACCCCTCATAGACACACTCCAGAAATACAGTTTAACCAGCTATCTGGGCATCCCATGGTTCAGTCATGTTGACATGTAAAATTAATGATAACACCCTTATTAGCATGTTAGGATTTTTAATGTACTGAGCCTCCCGGAGTTCTCTGTATGGGAGTCTGTGTCTGGGTGCAGAAATCCAATAGTCAACTCAAAGCTTTTGGATGGATCAAGACATCATTGGTAGAAAAACTAGTGGGGAAGTCTTTAACATACAGATATTGAATCCAATTCAGACACTCAGAAGCAGAACTCCAAGCTCCCTGGTACCTGCTTCTGGGCCAGGCTGGACCAGTTCACCCGACTTTGGCGTTAAAGGTTCTATACAGTTGAGGCAAAATTATTAGTTGAATATCACTGCCCTGAGATTTAGTTACCCTTCCTTTTCCTCTATCCAGAAAATCTTTTCATGGAGGGCGAATATGGGCAGAGTCATGATTTACATGGACATACATGAAGGTTGCCTACTTTTGACACATGTTGCTCATTGGTCTCCAGAGCTGACTTCCTTGATCGTTGCTGAAGGTGTGGGCAAGGAGGGGTCCTTGCTCTACAGGAGTCATCCACAAATAGGTGGCACCTTCAAGGGAAGACAAAGAGGGTTATATTTTTCTTACAGAATCCCCCAAATTTTAATTTGAAATAATGTTTTTTAATATGAAATAACGTGGGGCTTTTTGCCCTTGAGTATGGCACTTGTCATATTTATAGTACCAGAATGTAGTCTCTCATCCCCAATATTGCCTTGTTTTTCCCCAACCACCTCTTACCTTAAGACGTGAATTTCATACAATAGAAAAGTCATTACTAGTTAAAGTATTTTCCAAATTTTACTTGATGATAACCCCTACTCATGATGTTATGATGGATATCTATTAAGTTATGACATGTAACATCGGATTAAAAGCATGGCCTCTGGATCCAGACAACCCAGGTTCAAATCCTGGCCCTAGCCCTTGCTAGTCTGCACTGTGACTTTGGACTTCATCTCTCAGTACCTCAGTTTTTCTCATCTGTGATATCTATTTCATGTAACTACTGTGGGAGTTAAGTGAGCAAATATTTGTAAAGTACTTACAACAGGAACTTCATATGTGTCAGTTTTTGTTCTTTTTTTTGCATATGTGTAGATGAACTATGTATGGCTTTAAAAATGTTTTCCTGGCCAGGCGCAGTGGCTCACACCTGTAATCCCAGCACTTTGGGAGGCCAAGTCAGGTGGATAACGAGACCAGGAGATAGAGACCATGCTGGCCAACATGATGAAACCCCGTCTCTACTAAAAATACCAAAAAAAAAAAAAAAAAAAATAGCTGGGCATGGTGGTGCGTGCCTGTAGTCCCAACTACTTGGGAGGCTGAGTCAGGGGAATCTCTCGAACCTAGAAGGCAGAGGTTGCAGTGAACTGAGATTGCACCACTGCACTCCAGCCTGGGCGACAGAGCGAGACTCTGTCTCAGAAGAAAAAAAAATGTTTTCCTTTTCCTTAACACAAAGTTATTAACAAAAAAGTGAACTCTTACATCTATAGACTGTGCAGGAGAGTTTAGCCAATTTTTAGGTTGAAACATGAGTGAATCTGGTGGCAGGTAAACCCCATTCACAAAAGCCTAGATCATTGCTTTTTTTTTTTTTTCAATTTTTTTTTTATTATACTTTAAGTTCTAGGGTACATGTGCATAACGTGCAGGTTTGTTACATATGTATACTTGTGCCATGTTGGTGTGCTGCACCCATCAACTCGTCAGCACCCATCAATTCGTCGTTTATATCAGGTATAACTCCCAATGCAATCCCTCCCCCCTCCCCCCTCCCCATGATAGGCCCCGATGTGTGATGTTCCCCTTCCCGAGTCCAAGTGATCTCATTGTTCAGTTCCCACCTATGAGTGAGAACATGCGGTGTTTGGTTTTCTGTTCTTGTGATAGTTTGCTAAGAATGATGGTTTCCAGCTGCATCCATGTCCCTACAAAGGATGCAAACTCGTCCTTTTTTATGGCTGCATAATATTCCATGGTGTATATTTGCCACATTTTCTTAATCCAGTCTGTCACAGATGGACATTTGGGTTGATTCCAAGTCTTTGCTATTGTGAATAGTGCCACAATAAACATACGTGTGCATGTGTCTTTATAGCAGCATGATTTATAATCCTTTGGGTATATACCCAGTAGTGGGATGGCTGGGTCATATGGTACATCTAGTTCTAGATCCTTGAGGAATCGCCATATTGTTTTCCATAATGGTTGAACTAGTTTACAATCCCACCAACAGTGTAAAAGTGTTCCTATTTCTCCACATCCTCTCCAGCACCTGTTGTTTCCTGACTTTTTAATGATTGCCATTCTAACTGGTGTGAGATGGTATCTCATTGTGGTTTTGATTTGCATTTCTCTGATGGCCAGTGACGATGTTTCATTAGGGTACAGAGCAGAAAAGGACTTCACTCTACATGGACTTCTTCACCTGGAACATATTGGAATATTGGACATCAGTTACTCACTAGAGGTATCATAAAATAACTTCAGGAATAGCCCCACACATCTATAAATTCTGAAAAAACTGCAGGGAAGACAGGTCAAGGAGAATGGTAGTTGAAGGAAAGAAGCCAACATACACTGAGTGCTTCGTATATGCCAAACACCAAAGCACATACTTGATGTGTAGATCTCTTAACATGGCAAGGGATTACTACTGCATCTTTTAGATGAAGACACTATGTGTGGGAGAGCCTGGATTTGAACCCAGGACTGTCTGACTCTGGAGAATATGCTCTTTTCTCCTCTTGAATTTGCTTTGACAGGGCTGGGTGACACATATTGTATATGGCCACCATTCATAATTATGATTGCAAGTAATCGAAATAAGATTATTTTTCACTGTAGGTTTTTTCCAAGTCAGGTAAAGATACAGCATGTTTTCAATACTTTTTATTTGAAGCAGTTGTAACAAAATGAATTTTTATTCTTAAAGAAGTGACATGTATGTTTTGAAGAAAGGTCTCTGAGTTCTTTGGCAGTGCAGGATAAACTATAATGCAGCTAAAGCAAGCAGCTGGCGGGTTGTTTTGGGACCCATAGAATAGGAGGGAGCCTGTACAACTGTGCCCAGCTGTGAAGTTTCTAGAACACCCTCTTGGATTCCAATGCTTCTAGTGATAGCTGGTCCCCGGTGGAAAACACAGGTCCTCGGACCCTTCTCCCGATCACCCAGAGCAAAGATACCGAAGAGACCCAGCCTCCAGTCTCTGACTGCTGTCTCAGCATGGCCATTCTCTCCCCACATCTCCCTAGGATGGTGTGGCAGGCCCAGCACTCACTCACTTCCAACCCAGGGGGAGGCAAGAAAGGACAGAGTCCATCAGAGACATCCCCAAGACTCGCCCCACCTCACACCTGCGCCCACTCTCATCCCCTCCTCCAGAGGGCATGGGTCACTTTCACCAAAGGGGTTGCTTCCTCCCCTCTCAAAGGGCTATCTACAGGGGCTTTGGGAAAATGCGTCAAAGAAGGGGTTGAGGATGAATAGGTTGAGAATGTTTATTTTCTTAATGAGGTGTTTTGGCACCATGAAATCCTCTGAGATAACACTCCTTTCTTGGATAAAGAAACATACTCTTGTTGTATATCCCAGCCTCTTGTTAGATGACTCTCAGGAGTTTACTTCTAAATTTTAGTAAATGTACTCTACCTAGCAGCAGTATTTGCTCAGGCTGAATGAAAGATGAACAAATCTTAGACTGGAATAAATGTAAGATGTTAAGGCACTCTGTGAAGAAAATGAACATTCTTTCCATTACAGAATATAAAAATGACAGAATTTCCTATCAACACTAGAGCTACCTTGGGTAACCTGTGTTCATAGACAGAGGTCAGTAGGAATACCTGGTGGTCCAGAGTTTGTCGAAAGGTAGAGTGTTTTAAATTAGGGACTTTTTACCTAAATCCAATGCCTATACAACCTTTCAGACCCCTGGAGATTGCCCTGAAAGATGGGGCAGAAGAGGATGCAACTGAGGATATTCATGCCCCACGAAATATTCAGGTTGTCTGTTGAAACATATATCACCAGATTCTCACTTTCAAACGAGATTCCTGGCAGGTGTGTGCACAGAGAAAACATCAGGGAAGTATAGTATTTTACAGGAAAAGAAGACTTTGACCCCAAACTTCCATCTTGTTTTCTATTTTAGTACCCTAAGATTGTTCAGGTGTGAGCCTAGAGGTAGATGTTTGCCCACAAAGTGTTAAAAAAGACTAGATTCATAGTCAATATGCATAAAACTGCACAAAACAGTGCCAGGAACATAATGATATACCCTATATGTATTAGTTGCTCTTTTTATCATCACTATTATTTTAAGTGATAGCCACCTTCATCTCTTAAGCAATCAATATCAGTATCCTGGCCTAGACTTAATGGGTGCCATGCTTTGAACATGACCCCCAAAAAGCATGTGCTTGAAACTTAATTCCCAATGCAGCATTGTTGGGATGTGTGGCCTGATGGGAGGTGTTTAGATCTTGAGGGCTCCACCTTCATGAATGGATGTATTAGTCTGTTCTCATGCTACTGATAAAGACATATGGAAGCCTGGGTAATTTATAAAGAAAAAGAAGTTTAATGGACTCACGGTTCCACGTGGCTAGGGAGGCCTCACAATTATGGCAGAAGGCAGAAGGCACATCTTACATGGTGGCAGACAAGAGAGAAGTGCCAAGCAAAATGAGGAAAACCTCCGTATGAAACCATCAGATCTCATGAGGACTCACTCACTGTCATGAGAACAACATGAGAAAGACCCACCGCCATGATTCAGTTACCTCCCACTGGGTCCCTCCTACCACACATGTGGAATTATGGGAGCTACAATTCAAGAGGAGATTTAGGTGGTGACACAGCCAAACCGTTTCAATGGATTAATGTCAATTGGAAAAGGTTTGGAGGTTGCAAGTTTAATCTCTCGCATTCTCTCATTCTTTCTCACCTTCTGCCACAAGATGATGCAGCAATGAAGGCCCTTGTGTGGCGCCAGCACTTTGATATTGTACTTCCCAGCCTCCAGAACAATGAGGAATCAATTTCTGTTCTTTACAAATTACTCAGTCTTGGATATTCTATTACAGAAGCACAAAACAGACTGAGAAAATGGGGGAAAGCTTGGATTATCCAAAAGGGAAATACAATCGTTTTACAAAGCATTACCCTGCTAACCTATGGTTTTCAGTATAATAGTTCTGTTGATTTGTTGGCTTCTCTAGATTTTTGAAACACAAGAGAAACACAGTCACAACCAAAGACTGGGAAACTGACTCAGCCCTGCCTAGCAGTTAGATTTCTTAAAATGACATAGATGTATACAGAAGCCAGCTTTCAGAGTGGACTGTTCTACCCACTACCCTGAGAAATAATCTCATATTTAATTCTAAGCATACCAAGTCATAAAGGCATATGTGTTCTTAAGACAAATAGACTTGGGTTTTGGAACTACAAATAGATTTTGGAGCATAATGTAGGCACAGACAGAGCTATCTGTTTCTTCACAGTGGGATTAGACAAATGATGACTTCAAGGGAAATAACATTTGAAGAAACCATCCTTTCACATCAAAGCCAAATTAGGAACATAAACTGGGAATCAAAGGCTAGATAAAACTGCTGGTTTCATGGAGAAAAAGTCTAGAGGTTTATTGAAGACTACAAGTACAATATTTCTTTCCAAAACAAAATGTCATTATCACAAGCATTTGCTTTTGCAAGCAGCCACAGCTGTAAATAATATGTAAATTTGTGTCACCAGCTCAAAAAACATATTAAAATAGAATTAAGAGCCTGGTTTGCATCTATCAAAGTTTGGGTAATATCAAGGTTACGCTAAGTCTCCCAGCCCTGGAACGCTCCACGTTCTGCCATTCATCTGGCTCTTTACACTGGGTTGTTTGGTCACTGATCATTTTGAGTACCAGAGCAGGAAATCTGGAAGGCAGAGGCTAGAGTTCAAGACTCAACTTTGGTTTCATTTTCTCATCCCTTGCAGTCAGTTCTAAGTCTAGGAGTGAACCAGCATTAATTTCTAATCCTTCATCTGTGGGGGACTTGCACTTCTAATGAGTCAGGACCAGGAGATGAAAATTGTGAATGAAAAAGAAGGGCGGTATTCATCACTGTGCCTCAGCTGGAATTAAGAGGAGGCCAGATCCGAGCAAGGAGTGTCCACAGAATGACATTATGGGGTCTCTGTCTAAGGACTGTGGATATGGAACAAAGGGATACCTTTGTGTTATATCTAAATAAAGTCTGTATTTGAAATGGATGTAGAGGTTTTCCTGTGACTATGGTAAGGAAGAGAGAAAAACATTTTGCTGTGGGGTTGTGTGTGAATAGACAGAGCTGCTGATGGAGGCTTCAGCTTTGAGCACCTTATACCTTGTCTGAACAAGCAAAATAACAATTACATACTGATTATATAAGTATTCCATATCTAGATTTATCACATCCTTTTCCACTTAAATTATGTAGGTGCAGGTAACAGGAAACAATGTCTGCCCTGATTGATCTTTTGATTTCAGGAAAGTGACTGCATAAGAAATTGAGATATTAGGCCCTAAATCCCCCATGGTGAAAAATATTTAACATTTATCGACCTATCATGCTACACTGGGTGTCAGCTCTAACCCCACCTCATTTCTGCTTTATGACCTTGGGGAAGTAATAACCTTCCTCCTGCACGTCACCTCTTCTGTTAATTGCATAGGGATAATTACCAGAGAAAATGATAAAAGTATGCCTATGTCTTCAGGGTCTTGGAGTATCACCAACACCACCAATCAACATTTTAAATCATAATAAGGAAAATATGGCTTCTCCGTATATCCACCAAACTTTCAAAAATAGATGTTGATCACAGTTTCAATATCCTGATATTCATGTAGCATCTTTATTACAGCACACTAAACCACCATCTAGTTAGTCCCCTCACCTGATCTCTTCCAAGTTTCTGTATTCTATTTCTGCCTTTGAGAAAGCTTCCCAAGCCAGGTGCAGTGGCTCATGCCTGTAATCCCAACACTTTGGGAGGCCGAGGTGGGCGGATCGTCTGATGTCCGGAGCCATGAGACCCGGAATTAGCTGACCTCTGTTGCTTGATCTCCGCAAAGCGGAGACAAGACGGCACATTTCCGGGTTCTTTATTATAAACCCTTCCCGCGCGCGCCTAAACTGTTCCCGCGCGCGCCCAAAACTGTTCCCGCGCGCGCCCAAAGCTTTTCCCGCGCGCGCCTAGGTTTTTCCCGGGCGCGCCTAAACTGTTCCCGCGCGCGCCAACCTTTCCCGCGCGTGCGCAAACATTTTCCCGCCCAGGAAGATATGCAGCCTAGGGCGCAGGCGCGATCCCGCGCCCGGGAAAAGTACAAACCCACGGCGCATGCGCGATTGTAATTTGAGAAGGCCGGCCCCCCGTCACCGCCCTGGCTCAACCTCTTCCTCTGCCAGCCTATATAAGGCATGACCCTGCATTCAATAAACGAGACTTGATCAGGCTATTTGTCTTGTCTTCATTTCTCGTGTTTTCTTGTCTCCTCCATTCCCACTCCCCCTTCCAGGGCCCGTTCGACTGTCCTGCGGGTCGGGACAGTCTGAGGTCGAGAGTTTGAGACCAGTCTGGTCAACATAGTGAAACTCCGTCTCTACTAAAAATACAAAAACTTAGCTGGGCGTGGTGAGGGGGTACCTGTAATCCCAGATACTCAGGAGGCTGAGGCAGGAGAATCACTTGAACCCAGGAGGCGGAGGTTGCAGTGAGCCGAGATTGCGCCATTGCATTCCAGCCTGGGCAACAAGAGCGAAACTCCATCTCAAATAAATAAATAAACAAACAAATAAATAAAAATAAAAGCTTCACATCAAATTATTCAATATTGAGCATCTACTCCATGCACGATACTGAATGCCAAAAGGAAACCTGATGTAGACACCTGTGTTTTAAAAAAGACAATTTTGAAAGTTGACACATAGGTTCAAGATTTATTATGATGTTAGCAAATATAATGAAACATTCTTCAAAGAATTAAGGCATGACTCCCATCCAAGTACTTACCAGGCCTAGCCCTGCTTAGCATCTGAGATCAGGTGAGGTCGAGCATGTTCAGGGTGGTATGGCCGTAAATGAGACATGACTCTTTGTCAAATAAAATAACTGCATACATGTATGTTTCAGATCTTGGGTGGGCAAGATCTTCTCTCTGTATCTCTGTTTTCTTGCCAGTAATAGCACCTAACTTACTGTGAACTAGAGTTGCTGTGAGAATTAGGGCCCTAATCCAATTCGAATGGTGTCCTTATAAGAAAAGGAAATTAGGACACAGAGTGAGACACAGGATTGCCATGTGAAGGGGCAGCAAGAGAGTGGCCATCTGCAAGCTAAGGAGAAAGGCCTGGATCAGATCCTTCTTTCAGGGTCCTCAGAGGAACCAACTTTACAGGTGCCTTGCT
The DNA here is from genome assembly GCF_009764315.1 of Trachypithecus francoisi. Classification (NCBI taxonomy): domain Eukaryota; kingdom Metazoa; phylum Chordata; class Mammalia; order Primates; family Cercopithecidae; genus Trachypithecus; species Trachypithecus francoisi. The sequence continues at coordinate 16,088,784 of NW_022681465.1, forward strand.
GTTGGACTTGGAGCATCAAGAACTGTAAGAAAATTAATTCTGTTATTTTAAGCCGCCGGTGTGTGGTATTTTGCTATGGCTGCACTAGCAGACTAATACAAGTGCTCATATGTGTTTGCTACACAGAGATGAGAAGTGCAGGGAGGGAAAAATGAAAATGTGCACAGGACACCACAGATGAATTACAGACGGCTGCAGCTTTCTTCTTGGGCGGACCTCCCTGGTCTACCTTAGATAGCTCTATCTTTGCTGTACCAAAGCAGTGTCATCAGATTGTCTTCTTAAGCCAGGGAGGAAATTCTGGAAAAAATCACAGCTACTTGCAGACAGAACAAAAGCAGAGCATCTCCATCTGGATTAATTTATGAATTTTGTGTGAAAGGACACTGAGTTTCAAACGATACCAAAAGGAACACACCAGCCAAAAGGGGCCCTGATTCCCCTTAGAGCTATTGTCCTTTTTTGCAGGTATAAATCAATAACGTGTTTTCAAAATGTGTTGTTTCTTTTGAATGTCTTGATTTCTCTAGGCAAAGAAATTTAGAGTCCAGAGTTAAATAGAGCAACCCAGGACAATATGTATCAGCATCTATTCATAGCGTCCTAATCAGTGCAATCATGAACAATATGCTTCCCGTAAATCACTCACACTGGATAATGTATGCAAATATGCAATTCCTTGCTACGGACCCAGACTGCTAATGTGCCCTTCCCCAGTGAGGTCCAGGAGGCTAAAGGAGATCATGCTCAGAGCTGTATGTCTTTGCAGTGCCATCTCAACAACCATAACTTCAAAAATTCCACAGGGATCTAATAGTGCATTGCTGCCAATAGCTGGATCTTTTTATTGCTAAATGTTCTCTTTTTCCCTTGCTTGTGGCATAGTTTTAAAATCACGTAGTGCAGCTTATATTTAGGAGAAACCAGATGATATCTCTATATCCGGAGGTCAGACCCCAACAGCCCATCAGTTAGTTCTGGAATGCCAAGGGCTATGTGTGAGACGTTTTAAGTACTTCATTAGTCTGGTGCCCTGTTCCCCAGAGCTCTCATCTAACAAAAGGTATTATGAGTGCTTTCCAAATGTTCAGTTGTTTTAAATCATTGCCACTAAACATCGGCAGGCTGTGTAAGGAAGATAATCTTAGGATTTTGATGGTACCTTTTGAAATCTTCCAGGCCAGGGGTGGCAAATAGATTTCATTTCAACTGTTAATTCTTACTGAAGGTAAGTTGATGGTGGTTACCTAGGGCATGACACTGACAAATGTGACAAGGTCAAGGGTGGGCTCAACGAGAAACAATGCTGGGACTGATGTTGATGTCTGAAGTGGGCACAAGATTACGGAATGGTAGGCAGTAAACTGTGCCGAGGATGTTCCATTGAAGTCCAACCCTTTCTTCTTACAGATGAGAAAACTGAGCTCAAAAAAACCTAAAAGATATTCACAGGATCACATAATTAGTTAACAAAAAAGCCAAAGTCAGAGTCAATACATCCGAACTCTCCTTTCCACCACACTATTGAAAAAAAAAAAATCCTAGCAACATAAATAGAATGTAATTCTGCTTTCCAGGTGCTAATTCTGGTCTTCATACTCTAATGAAACTGTAATCCAGAAAATAGCACTAAAATTCTTCCTTCCGTAACACAAGTGTTCCCCTTCTTCCCTCAAGGGCATGTCTACTTTACGGTTACTTGGAGATGTTTTCTGCTGAGGCTTCTCTCATGTTAGAAAAGCCTCTTTTCATGAGGCCCTTTTCATGTTGGAAATTCTGAGATGTGTGGCTTCTTGCCACTATTTACTTACCTGTACGATTAGGAGAGTAAAACCCAAAGTCGGAATTCCACACGTTGAATTTAAGTCTCTAAAGCCCTTGGAGTTCTTTAGAAAAAAATTTTAAAAAATGAAAGTTTCTTTAGTTATCAATATGCCAAATATAGATAAAAATATGAACGTGTATAGGTAAATGTAATATGTTCTGCACGTAAATTGGGCAAACTGTAAGGGAAAAAAGTAAAAGCGATAGTGAACTTGTTGAAGGAGTAAGAGCAAGGAGTTAAATTCTAATTCCTTGTAGCAATTATTATTCCCCCTTGGGGAAGGACATTAAGAACTTTTGTGCTGCAATGCCATCTATTTTTTATTGTGCCAATGAACATTGTACCTTTCCAAACAGCCACTATTCATCCCTTTAAATAAAAATAGATGAGTTAGAAAAGTATGAAGATTCATTAGCTCCAGCTCTTAATATTGCAGGAGAAATTATTTCCATCCACTGCAGCATGCTGCAGACTCAGAGAACAGTCAAATAACACACTTGAAAATTATATTTCCACATAATTTGTCCCTCTTTGGATAAATGCAGAGGCAGCAAGACATCAGCCCCCTGTTCACTAAATCAGTCTATCATGCATTCTACCAGATAAAGAATAACTTCAGTCTCCATAAGAAGGGGTCTTTGCTATGTATTGAGAAAATCCAAAAAAGCCAGGGGAGGGGGGATTTGATATTGATATGGTTTTTAAAATGAAACCTATTCGGTAGGGAAGTATTATTAAGATCCATTTCCTTCCAATCACATTAACTTCCAGAGGACAATAACTGAGGGAGTAGCAACTCTTTGGAAAAAGCTGGCATGGGAGTTCGTTCATGAATTCTACTGAGTGCCTGATTGGTGATCTACATGTATTACCATATTAATTGTCGTAGCTCTCCCAAAGGGTAGATATCATGCTCTGTAATTTACAAATGGGGATGTAGAGACACTGAGGGCTTGAATGGATTAGTCAGTGAATTAGTGATCATGTATTCATAGGTCAGCACTCTGGAAGCAGAAATAGGAACTGAACTGTCCCATTGACTCCCACTAAACCAACTTGAAGGCTGTTCTGTGCCATATTTGGTGACCAAGTAGTATCCGTAGCTTCCTAATTCCACCTAAGGTCTTCTTTCAAAACAAGCAAACCTCGACTCTGGCATTGCTGCCTGGTCTGCCTCTCCATTGCATGCCCAACTCCCAGATGGGACTATCTGACTCTCCCCTGCACGGTAAGGACCGGCCCTACTTCCTTTCTAAGGATGGTGTTTTGAGCATGCCTAAAATGTACACCCAGATTAATACATGACCAGGGAAAGGTTACTCTACTTCATAAAGGGCACTCATTTCATCCTGCATTTTGCTAGACTTCGTTACTTACATGACCAAGGGCAAGAACTATGCCATGCAGCCAGAATCCCCCACAGCCTCCTGCCTGGTGCCTTGCACATAGTAGGTGCCCAGTGCATATTAGGAGAGTGACTGTTGGAATGAAACCATAATTCTCACTGCTGGAGTGTCTTTAGCTGCCTATTTGTTCCTACCTTTTCACTCACCTTCTACTGCATCAATCACTTCCTAGATAAAGTCCAACCCCCTCCCTCCCCTGCTGCTCACCTGACAGGCCCTTTGCTGTCACCCTCTGTTGACTCACCCCAATGAAAAGAGGGCCCAAGGAGAGTGACTCAGCTCAGGAGGACATCTAGTCAGCCATGACCTTTTGTCCTTCATCATTTACCTCCTTGCCAGTCTAAGTGACTCAGCTCACGGCTTAACGGAAGTGGTGTTTATTGTGTACTTAATATTTCTTACATAAAATATTTTTTCAGAAGCTCTTCTACAGCCACTATTTCACATGACAGACACAGCACCTTTTAGGACCAGCAGGATCCACCTCCTGGGTCTCATCTTACAGAGAGGAAAGAAAGGCAGAAAGGTGTCTTCCCCAAGGTCACGTAGCTGGTTGAGATAGTTAATGGCAGATGCATGTTCAGGGCTCTTTTCACAGGGTGTCAGTCCCTTTAATTGCTGGTTGACCTGGTTTGCATACTAAAGGCAAAGACTTAACCTCAATGACTCAGTTCCAGTTTAGGGCAATGGATGCTGCTGAACTTGACTGTAGCTCTTAAAACTGCACTTGGTTCATATTTTAGTTCACATGGCTTAAGGAACTTATGGAAATAGTTTTGTTAGGAACAAAAAATTTACCTGAAATATTTAATATTTAAGTAATACTACCTCACTGAAATCTCATCCAAATGGATATTCCCCATTCATTCATTTGTGAGGATTTGAGGGGATAAAGGTGGCATAAGAAGCAAGTACTATGGGAGCTTCTGGCTTTTTCTGTCCCAATGAGGGGGCCTGAAAACAATCCCACAGTCACTGTGGGTGGGGCCTCCAGACTAGGTAAGCAGCTACTGGTGTTCTGTTTTGAAAGAGGAGGAAATTTGTCCAGGAAGAAGTGGTGGGTAAAAGGATTCTTAATGGGAGAAAGAGAAGGGGATGCCACAGAGACACGGGTTGAGTGATGTCAAACTCCTGGGCCCTGGGCACTAAATTGCTGTGTGCGTCTGTGGGTACCATGTAGATCACAAACACTTGCATTCATGCCTAGGTTTTTAAAATTTATTTAATTGTTTGAAAACTATTTTCTCCTGAATCCACTTCCTTGTGGAAATGAGGTTAATTAAATGAGGACAAATTTACTACTTGTTGGCTATGTGAAATAGAACATTTATCTGAGCCTCGTATTTCTGCTTTTGTGAAGCAGAAAGACTTCAACCTGCCTCACAGGATTGTGGTGAGGATAGATGAGATGACCTACGTGAGGTGTCTAGAACAGTGTTTGGCATCGAGTAGTTGTCTAGTAATTTCCTGAGTGGTTCTTCATGCACTCTTATGCCTGTCCCTTATGCCTGTAGTAAACATACACATATCCAAAAATTGTCTTGCTCCTCAAAGCCCAGGTGTCTTGAAAACACTCTTATTGTCATTTTTTTCAGTCTGGAGGCAAAATACATTAATTACACAAATAGATAGATGATAATAGATAGGGAAAGAGAGAGAGATAAATAGATACAGATGCACAGACAGATAGATGTTAGATACATGCATACATACATGTGTGGCTGGAGATTAGATAGACAGACAGACAGAAAGATAGGTAGATGGTCAAATAGACAGATATATAGAAAGAGAGAATTGAAGTATTATTCTTGACCCACCCAGACCTCTGTGAGACAGTAGCATTTAATCTTGCTGAAGCCAAAGCCTGAGTAATTGCAAATGACATTTGGACTTAGGAGGTTTCACTGCAGGTCCTGGTTATTTATATTTCTTGTTCCTGGGTAATGAAACATCACAGGAAAATGGAAGTCATGGATAAGAGAGAAAAATTGTAAACCCCTACTCAGATACTAAAAATAAGCTCAAATAAAAATTGGAGAGCAACGAACATAGATTTTCACCACTCTAATTGTGCAATTTCATCCCCCTAACTCTGAGATGACTTCAAGGAAGGCCTCCTCCCCTCACTTCCACGCCTCCTCTCCCCTGCCAAAAGTGCCCACGACCTCAGTTTTTACTGTGTAGCTGGGAGGAAACTGAAATTACTGTGGATGTGGAATCTAGGAATCTAGGAATGTGAAGGTTTAAACTTAGTGAATGGAGATAGAGGCTGCAGCAAGTAGCGTTATTGGAAGAAAGATCATAGGAGAGAAGAGTCCCTCAGGACTGGATGTCCTGGAATAATCTGCCTGTGCCTCATACAACTTTATCAGGGAAGAGTCTCAGGCAATGCATCCCCGCTGATTATTACCAATGTATAGGGAGCACCAGGTAAGGAATGAACATGACAAGATTGAAGAGTTGGCCCAGGCATTGCTGCCTCAGGACAGGGGAAAACAGCTTACAGGATTTATGCCCATTGATGTAATTGACTCAGTTCTTTCCAGCCAGACCCCTAGAAATAAAGTTTCATTTCCAAATTTTCTCAGTGTTTAAGCCTGTTTTTTGTTATTTATTTTTTAATTGATACATAATAATTGCACATATGTTTGGGATATATGTGATATTTTGATACATGCATACAATGTGTAAAGATCAAAGTAGAATATTTAGGATATCCATCACTTCCAACATTTATCATTTCTTTGGGTTGGAAATATTTCAAATTTTTTCTTCTAGCTATTTTTGAATATACAATAAGGTATTTTTAACTATAGGCACTCCACTGTTCTATTGAACACTAGAACATATTCCTTCTAACTAACTATAGATTTGCACCCTTTAACCAACCTCTCTTCCTCCCTTCCCCCTTTCCCATTCTGGTAACGGTCATTCCATTCTCTATCTTCATGAGACCAACACCTTTAGCACCCACATATGAATAAGAATGTGTGTGTGTGTGTGTGTGTGTGTGTGTGAGAGAGAGAGAGAGAGAGAGAGAGAGAGCTCTAGTTGCTGGTGATGAAGCCAAGATTAAAAACTAGAGCCTGATTTCCACCCATGTTTTACAGTATAATGCCCCTTCTTCCAAGTGGTTGTCTTCAAATAATCACCATGCAGACATGAATGTCAAGACAACTGGTAGAGCTCCAGCACTGATAAAACAGAGTGAACACCAGTATAAATGTCCACCATGACTGTAGCTAGGCATCAGGCTGACCATCAGTTATCAACTGATGTTCCAGAGATTCTATACCCTTACTACACCTATGGCCAGAGTGGGAGAAAATGTGTTGTCTTGCTCCCTGTGTCGTTAGATACAGATATCTTGGCCACAACAGACTGTACCAGAGATGTGCTTCTCAAGTGAATGCTACACGATGTATATGGTAGCCCTGTGATTGACAAGGTGGTCAAGTCTGGATATTTGCTTTTCTGCACCTGGCTTATTTCACCTAATATAATAACCTCCAGTTCTACCCATGTTGCTGCAAATGACAAGATTTCATTCTTTTTTGACTGAATAGTATTCCGTTGTATGTGTGTGTGTGTGTGTCTGTGTATATATATATATTACATTTTCTTTATCCACTCACTCGTTGATAGACACTTTGGTTGATTCCGTATCTTGGCTATTGTGAAATGCTATAATAAACATCAGAGGGCAGGTATCCCTTTGATGTACTGATATCTTTCCCTTTGGATAAATACCCAGTAGCGGGATTGCTGGATTGAAAGGTAGTTCTATTTTTAGTTTTTTTGAGAAATCTTCTTACTGTTTTTTTTGTAATGGCTGTACCAATCTACATTCCCACCGACAGTGTGTAAGAGTTCCCTTTTCTCTGGGCAACATATGTTATTTGTTGTCTTTTTCAAGATAGCCATTCTAACTGAGGTGAAATGATATCTCATTGTGGTTTTGATTTGTATTTTTCTGACCACAGCCCATTTGAATCCACAAAATATTTTATGTCTCCCCCCCACATGATTATAACCATAGCTAATGTTTTCAGAAGACCTATCATGTGCCAAGCCCCACTTAAGTCCTTTCTACATACTAATTCTATTACTGTTTATCCCATCCCTCAGAGGTAAGTAATATCATGCTGTCTTACAGATGAGATACCAAGGCACAGGGAAGTTAAAGTAACTTCCCCAACATCACATAGCTGTTAAGGGGGAATTGAGGTGTGCACCAGGCAGGCCGGCTCCGCAATCCCTGCTGTTCCTCCTCATGATAGGAGTGCTTTCATCGAAGAATGAGTCACACAGAACAGAAGGTTTCTACACATCTAGTACACTTTTAAATTCATCTCATACAGACAAAAAATAATACGCCTGTGGATTTAGCTATTCAATTAATAAACACATGTGAAGCAGCACATGGGTGTTTGGATGTCTTATGACGGCCTCCCTTATCCTGGTAACATATGGTTAGACCCCCTCGCCTCTGCCTCCACAGCCCTAGGGCCTATTGTTCCCCAGACTTCTCATACTGTCTTAGACATAGGCTGCATGCTGGGTGTGTCCTTGCTGTCAGGGACTGTAACTTCTTCATTACTGTAATTCATGTACCCATAATGTCTTGCCTATAATAGGTGCTCAATACATATTTTTTTGGAATGGATAAATGCAAAGTTTTTTGTTTTCTGGGTTTTTTTTTTTTTTTTTTGATGGAGTCTTGCTCTTTCACCCAGGTTGGAGTGCAGTGCCATGATCTTGGCTCACTGCAATCTTTACCTCCCGAGTTCAAGTGATTCTCCTGCCTCAGCCTCCCAAGTCGCTGGGACTACAGGCATGCACCACCACGCTAGGCTAATTTTTTGGTATTTTTAGTAGAGATGGGGCTTCCCCCATGTTGGTCAGGCTGGTCTCAAACTCCTGACCTTAAAAGATCCTCCCACCTAGGCCTCCCAAAGTGCTGGGATGACAGGCTTGAGCCACCATGCCCGGCCAGAATGGATAAATGCATAATTCTGTATCTAGTTCCTCCCTTCTCCTACCAAAGATGTTTTCAAGTACAGATGATTTGGAAATGACTAGCCTAGACTGTGAAATGGATAGTAATGCAAGGTCTTCAGAGAGAGGGGTACAGAGGAGAAGTAGGGCTCTAAGAGAGCTCCCCTAGAGGTGCCAGTATAAAAACATACAAGGTTGGTTCCAGGAGTCCTTTCCATGGGCTTTGACTGAACAAGTTTTCACGGACAGTCATGGACATTATGTTCAGTGCAGAGGGGTGAGTGGTCAGTGTAGGTAGAAACCTTCGGTGAAGATAGCAGGGCTTTGGGTAGTCCTGGCCTGAGGCTGCTGCAGGACATGGCTTTCATGTGGTACCCGGGACAGAGTAAAAGGCACTATTCCCAATGCTGTAAAGGCCACATTGGCTATCCAAGGATGAACCAGACGCGCCTAGGGTGCGGGCAGCCTGCCTGGGTTGCTGATTCCAAATGGCTGTATAACAAGGATTGGCTCCTTCAGTTCAAATTCTGGCCGAGCCACAGGGAGACTCTCCCTCTCAAGCTTCTTCTAGAAGAAATTTACTCATTGCTATTTAAACTGAATAAAAAGACACACTGAGAAATTTCAAGCATGTCATTGTGGATATGAAATTGGACATTCGGGCACAAAAGGAACCCAGGGCAATGGCCTTTTGAGAGTCTGGGGTTGCTTTTTGTTCACACATCTTGGGTCTACCAATCAGGGGTGTTGTGGACTTTTAGGCAGGCCCGTCTCATTCTAAGGAGTAGTTAAGAAATCCCAGAGGGCTCAGTCTGAGCCCAGTATGGGATAAATAAGAGCTCCCCAAAGGGAGCAGGTTCTGACTTATGTCTTTGGAAAATGACCCATGAGTATCAGATAGCAAATCATTAGTTTCGAGAGGTTCTTTGATCCTGAATTGGATTACGTGTGTGAAGATCATTTCTTCCTTTTCATAAAAGTCCTTGTGACCCTCAAGCATTAAGGTGGGGGGTGGGGAGTGCAGAGAGGAGGATACAGAGAACGTTCTCCAGTAGTTTGCCAATAAGGTAAACTTCTAGGAGAGAGAACTCCTAGCTCAGAAACGTCATCCTGAGGCGATAACTTGGAGAATGGACAACTTGCTTGTCTCTGTCTGGTTATTTGACACCCCTCCTGCTTCCGCACTGTCCTTTGTGACCTTGACCTTGGATAGCTTTTCTTTACAGAATGGATCCTGATGCCCACCCTGTGCAGTCAACTCAGCAGTAAAACAAACAACGAATTAGCCATCACATGTTAACACTGTAAACTTCTCAAAAATGAGAAATATACAAAAAGTGCAAGGTAATAGTGTGTCAGATATAGGCGTAGAATCAACTTTTCTTGCTGAGTAGAAATAAATCAAAAACAGACACTTCCCTTGATCATAGATGAAGCGGTATCTGGGGCTGGATAACAGCAGGTTGCTGAGTCTAAAATGCACATAAAATCCAATTGTAAATTGGCTGACTACAGAATGGGACTGGATTCACTTACTGCTAATTAGGATGAATAAAAGGAGACACTGGGAGACGTGAAGCTTAGGATTATGGGTAGGGGAAGCGATTTGATGGAGGAAATGTATTTTTCCTGATGTTTTGGAAAATCACTCCGTGTAATGTCTGGTTCATTACTTATACCCTGAAATATGCACGAAGTAAGAACCAAGGATATTTCTGATAAAACCACATTCCGTGAAACCCAGTCCAGAAGAGCCTTAAGGGTCCATGCTGGGAAGAGTGAGTTTAGCTCCCTATTAAAAAATGACTTTTTTGGCCTGGGCTGTATGGAAAGACATTTTTCCTTCTGCCCCAAGTGATAAAATGCACATCACTGAGCAATGCTCTGGATACTGTTAGCTGAGGTTGGTGTGAGGCCCAGATAGCCCATTTGATTATTCATTTTATTTGTACCTCCTGGCGCTAACTTCTCTCTCTTAGGGTGAACTCACTATTCCTTTACTCTATTTAGACAAGAAATGAACTGCCAGGCTCATGCAAGGTAGGGGAGACTAGGGAGGTGTAAGGACAGAAGAAATCAGCTAGATGTTGGGCATAACATAGCGGAATCTTCTATGGAAATTCTTACTCCATAATGTTGGAACACCCCTTTTCCCAAACTTTCTGGCCAGAGGTAAGCTAGGAGAGTTATTTTAATCTTAAATTTATTTAGGGGATTGGAGTGTTCCAAACAGAAGAAGATTTTTACTGAGCATTTTAAACAATTGATTCCAGATGGATTCCCTCTGCATCATTTTTGGAATTGTTTTCTCTAGATGTGTCCTAAAGATAGAATGTACATATTCACTAACGATTGAAGGATGCTGAAATATTAAGCAGTTGGAATGGCAAATGTTGTCACATTCTGGTTTCGCTTGGGCAAATGGCGTCAATGCTTGTATTTTTCTTGGTGTTTCTATGAGGCATCTAAGACCGTAACTCTAGCAGAGTGTAGCCCACAGGAGGAATAATGAGGAAAAATTTTCTATGCCTTTGCTCAAGTGCATACTTTGAGAATATTTTGTGATAGTAATACATGACTTTTATTTCAAGTTAGTTTTTGGAGAACTGGAATGAGAAATGTAGGGTGTGTGTGTGTGTGTGTGTGTGTGAGAGACAGAGAGAAAGAGAGAGAGTTACTGATGATGAAGCCAAGATTAAAAACTACAGCCTGATTTCCACCCATGTTTTACTGTATAATGCCCCTTCTTCCAAGTGGTTATCTTCCAATAATCACCATGCAGAGGTGAATGTCAAGACAACTGGTAGAGCCCCAGCACTGATCAAACAGAGTGAACACCAGTATAAATGTCCACCATGACTGTAGCTAGATATCAGGCTGACCATCAGCCATCAATTGATGTTCCAGAGACTCTATACCCTTACTACACCTATGGTCAGAGGGGAAGTTCATGTGTTGTCTTGCTCCCTGTGTCATTAGACACAGATATCTTGGCCACAACAGATTGTACCAGATACTTGCTTCTCAAGTAAAGGCCACATGATGTATATGGTAGTCTCGTGATTGACAAGGTGGTCAAGTGCCAAATACACACAACCCTTTCTTTGGACAAAGAGCAGCCAACCCAATGACAGCCTCTCTCTGCACTAGTTGAAGGAGTGACACAAGAAGTAGAGAGAAGAAACAGAGGCAGGGAAGTTGTAGTGAGACTCCAAGAGTAGAAAAAGAAGCAGCTAGAAAAGAGGTTGAAAATGACAAATTCACTAGAGTGGGTCCCAATAGGTGCTATTGACAAAGAGGACAAGAGGACATAGAATTCCTAAGGATCTGCAATGCTGCTTCAGTTCTCCAAGACAATGACTATGGGAGGGTGGTCTTCTGAGCCTCCTCACCTCCCCAAGTCTTCATTGTTAACTTCCTATCACCTACAGTATCACAGGCCTGTCTCTCCTCCATGTAATGCAAAGTAATAATAACTACAATAATCAAATGTTTTCTATATGCCACATGTTTAAGTAGATTGTTTTAGCTAATTATTTCAAAGACTCTATGAAGTCGGTATCATAATTCTGATATCTATTTTACAGATGAGAAAATGGAAGAAAAAGGGAGTCAAGTACGATGGTAGCCTTCTTATTGAAAGCAAGAAGTATCCACAATAAACTAATTGAAAATGCCAATAAAAATTGGGAATTGTTAAAAGCTGATTTATGCAAATCTTAAACATTTTATTTTCTTTAAAACATATGAATGTACATCAATTTGGCAAGGCATTTTCTTTCAGTAGAGGGTCTGCTAATTGCAATTCAGCGCTGCTTTTCTGGAATAAACCACACAGATAACATACGCTCACCATTATCTAGTTTTAGTTCCTTTAATGTGAAATAAACCTGAAGATATGTGTAAAGAAATCTGACGCAAAATCCTTCTAGATTTCTCTTTCACTGTTCTCTAATCTTTTATAGTCATTTTTCCAGTGCCCACTTTGCATGGCTTGCTCAGGTCCTGTCCTTCCAATACATTCGGCCTAGTTTTCACTGGGGAAAAAAGCATTCTTTTCACATTCAGATTTTAATTATATGTTATCACATATAATTAAATTATGTGATGACAACTAGTATTAAGAGATCTCAGAACTAACTATTAGACAATTCACCTGGTAAGAGCAGAAATGTGTGAGTCTACTATAGAGGATGTTTTCCTAACATAGTTGTAATTACCTGTAAGATCTCACATGCCCATCTGGAACTTTTTACTATCGAGGATGCATACTATAGAGGATGTATTCCTAACGTAGTTGTAACTACTTGTATGATCTCATGTGTTCATCTAGAACTTTGCCACTCCTCCACTAGAGGTAGAGTCTATGTCCTCTCCCCTTGAATTTAGAGGGGCCTTGGTGACTAAGTTGACAAAGTATGGTGAAAATAATGCCATATTACCTCCAAGTTTCAATTATAAACATGCCATACCTGTGTGCCCTGTTCTTGTACAATCCTGCTTCTTGAAACCTTGCTATGTGCTGCCAGAAAGCCCAAACAAACTGTAGAGGTGCCTACACAGACAGGAACCAAGACCTAGAGACCTTGGCTTGAGCTTTCAGCTGACATGAGAACCATCTTGCCAGTCATGTGAATGAACTAACTTGAAAGTAGCTCCTCTAGTCCCCAGTCAAGCCACTCTACCATGTACCATGTGAAGCAGAGGTGAGCCATCTTTGCTGAGCACTTCCTAATTAAAGATCAGTGAGCAAGATAAAAGGTAGCTATTTTAGGCCACTAAGTTTAGATGGTTTGTTGTGAAGCAGTAGGTAGCTGGAATGAGTGCTTGGGATATCATTGGATATGTTTTACCAAGAGAATAGAAAGCAGGTATCAATCAGTGGGTCTGACAAGTTAAACTTCTACTGTAACTTTTCCAAGATTACACAAATATTAAGAGATAAAGCCTGGTCTGCAGAATTATGTTATGATACCCCTGAAAAAATTTTAAAAGGCCCCTACAGAGACACGCATAGAAGTTGATGATACATAATTATTTATGCATAATTATATAATAATTCCATGCTCACAGACATGCTCCTAATATTTAAGGGGTTCAAGGCAAGAGTACACATTAATAAAGGTTATCTAATATTTACATATCTAATATTTAAGAGTTAAAAAATCACGTTAAAACCTGTTAAAATAAATTTTATCCTGTTACCTTTACACGTATCTTACCAAATTTGAATGATCAGGTTTGAACTTAGAATTCTTGGACTCCATATCTGTTCCCTTTCTCTGTTCAACCCTGGGATCCTTTCCTCACTGCAAGGGCTTTGGTCACATGTGTGTAACTTCCAGCCTATACTTCAAAGCTTCATTCACACATCCTACCCAAATAGCATAAGTCAGCCTCCTGAGGCTACCTGGGCCTCTTCTCTGCATTTGTTCTCCTGGGGTTGACCATCCTGCAGCATGGACATCCCTAATACCTGGGGCTGGCCAAGAGGCAGTTGATGGCAAAACAGAGTATTTGTCTCTTCTCATGATGCTAATAAGGGCATACCTGAGACTGGGTAATTTTATAAAGGAAAGAGGTTTAATGGACTCACAATTTCACATGGCTGTGGAGGCCTCACAATCATGGCAGGAAGTGAAGGAAGAGCAAAGGCACATCTTACATGGCGGCAGGCAAGAGGGCATGTGCAGGGGAATTCCCCTTTATAAAACCATCAGATCTCATGAGACTTATTGATTATCACAAGAACAATAAGAAAAACCCAACCCCATGATTCAATTACCTCCCACCGGGTCTCTCCTGTGACACATGGGTACAAATTTCTGAGATCCTGCTGCCTGGAGCGTGGTCTAAAAGAAGAAATGGGCTCTGGCAGGACTCTGGGTGGAAACATGCCCTTGGCCCCCAGTCTCCTTGTGCTATGGAGAGAATGTAGCTAACAGGGACTGGAGCAGCACCCTTTACTATAGGGCACCCATGACAGGGGCTCCTCTTCTCAGGTCTAAGGACACACTGGCCCTACCTCCCAGATGTGCTTCTCTCCAAACTCCCTCCCTCACCCTCTTCCAGGGTGTCTGGCACAAAATTGAGGATTGATGAATATTTTTCCAATAAAGTACCCTGGTTTCCAAAGGCAAGTTTTCCATTTTCAGTCTTGGGTGCTGCTGAGGTTTAAGGCTGTCAGCCCTGAGTGAAGTTGTGAAGCTGGGATGGGAGCCAGACATTCAGCACACCTCTGAGCACAGCTAGAATTGATTCTAAGTGTCTCTAAAGAGCACACACAATGGATGAGAATTAGATTTGACTCAATGGCTAGTGGCATAAAGCAAGCACCAGACATTTGAGAATGAAACCTTGAGCACTCTTCTAACCTTTTCCCCTGATGATGATATTTCCACTGACACTGACAAACTGCTATAATCTCTCTCCATACTCATGCCCAGCTGAGACTTCTCATGTCCCTACCCAAGTACACATATTGTTCTGGTAATGACTACCAAGTAAAGTGGAAACGATTGGAGCTAATGTTTGCTCTGCTGTTCTGTAGAATGCTGCAACTACACATTTAGGAGATTTATTTTAAAAGAACTACCCATCTTGATTATATCTCCAGATCAGCCTCTGCTGAATCACAGAACCTTCTATGTCCAACACCAGTAATGATAGCAATGCACTATTATTTACCAGACCTGTAAGTCACAGGGCTTTCAAGCTTGTGTATGCTGCAGACACGAACTTTCTGACTTAGTTTTAGTGCTATATTTTCAAGTACACTCTCTGTTATGTCCAGAAAATTATTACTCATAAAAGCAGCTGTTTTAGTTAATTGAAGCTAGGTGTTTTAACACTATTTTAGTCCAAACATAAAGGACTTGAGTCATAAAGTCCTATTAAAAATTTTACCTGCCATTTTGATTGAACTTATTTCTCCCAGCAGCAACAGAAAAAGACTCTAAGTTATACTCCAGAGTGTGTTAAGTAAAGGTGAAAAGAAAAGTAAAAGAACAGGGTCATTCTGCATTTCTTTTAGTAGATTTAATTTACTTTTATTTGGAAGGGAGTTAGTGCAAATCATTCATAAACATGACTCAGAAGATCTCTAATGGAACTGAGGCTATTGAGGCATAACTCTCTTGGGGTGTAACTCAAAAATGCAATCAGAATTGTGTTTTCTGGAAGGTTATTGGATCTAGGCAAGCAACAAAGATTAAATCTATGAGAAATGAGTGGTGCACTCTCTCTAGACCTCCTTCTGACAGTTAAAAATTCCCTTGGCTTCAGAAGAACTCCATCTCTGCCTAAACTCATCATTGGTTCTCTGGGAATAGATGTTGACAAAGAATTACATAAATTGATATTTTAAATCAAGCTTGTCCAACCCACAGCCCACAGGCTGCATGTGGCTCAGGATGGCTTTGAATGTGGCAAAACACAACATTATGAGATTTTTTTGTGTGATTTTCTTTTTAGCTTATCAGCTATTGTTAGTGTTAGTATATTTTATGTGTGGCCCAAGAAGATTCTTCTTCCAATGTGGCCCTGGGAAGCCAAAAGATTTGATACTCCTGTTTTAAGTGGTATTGTTATCTTTAGAGATTTTGAGAAAATTTGATAAATTTGGGGTTAAAAAAGCAAAATGTGGAGAGGTAATTTATTGAAATACTAATTAATGGGTTTTCCCCCCTGTATTTCCATGGAAGACTTAAAAGCTAGAAAAAAATTCTATTTCCTCCTCATGCCTAAGGCTGTGTTTGCATATTTAGAAACTGAGGTTTTGTTTTGTTTGGCACATTATTGTTATTATTTTACTTTCCCTGAAGGGAATTACACTGGCTCCTGGAAGGGGATGAGAACTGAGGAATGCAGGGAAGATATGTGTGAAGCAGAAGAATGGCCCCCCAGTTACATCCAAATTTCATTTCCTGGAACCAGGAAATATGTCACTTTACATGGCAAAAGGAAGTTATAAAAGAAAAATGTTCAGAGTGAAAAATAGTGGGACTCATCTCTATGCTATTTACAAGAGATAAACTTGGCCAGGTGCGGTAGCTCATGCCTATAATCCCAGCACTTTGGGAGGCTGAAGCAGGCAGATCACTTGAGGTCAGGAGTTCGAGACCTGCCTGGCAAACATGGTGAAACCCTGTCTCTACTAAAAATACAAAAATTAGCTGGGCATGGTGATGGTTGCCTGTAATCACAGCTACTTGGGAGGCTGAGGCAGGAGAATCACTTGAACCCGGGAGGCAGAAGTTGCAGTGAGCTGAGATTGGGCCATGGCACTCCAGCCCAGGCAACAGAGCGAGACTCAGTCTCAAGAAAAAACAAACAAACAAAAAACAAGAGATAAACTTTAAATATAAAATATAATTTCAAAGTAAAAGGATGAGATGATGTATACTGTCAAAAGACTTAGGCACATTTGAGTTGTAAAAAGTTTATTTGAGCATTCAGCAATTCATGAATTGGGCAGCGCTAGACCACAAGTGCTTCATGACTCCTCAGAGAAAGTTCCTAGTCAGAAGTTAATTGGTAGTTTTTGATTGGTTAAGTTTAGGTTTTGTTTTACTGCTTACCTTGAGTGAGATTTGGTTTGTTTACACAGAAACTCAAGGCACGAGAGGCATTTCAGCCCAACAGTCTCCCGACTAGTTATTTTAACAGTATCAGGCAAAAAGTAACCTCTAAGGACTTTCCACTTTAAACAGTCAAATATTTTCTTTGAATTGCTTTCATGAACACCTTATAAAAGTTTTCCCCTCATGTCCACTCTGATGTTGGACTGGGGGATGGCTCAGTGGGAAGTCCCAGAGAAAACTCCTATGGAAAAATTAATACTGACAAAGTAAGTTTCCATACCAGAGACAGAGAAGAACATTCAATAATGAAGAAACTCAATGTATAAAGAAGACATAACATTTCCATATGTACACATATATATCTAAAATCAGAGCTTTAAAACACATGAAACAAAAACTTACAAGCAAAAAAGAAATAGACTAATCAAGATGGAGTAAAAAAATAGATTAAAAATCTGTAAGGATACAGATTTTAACACTGTTGACCAATTTGTGGTGATAAAAAATTATGAAACACCATACTCAAAAATTGCCAGAGCGTTTTTTCAAGACTCCAAATAGGAACCTTCACGGACCCTCCATTAAACAGGGCCACAAATTAATTAGTCCCTCCTTCCTTCAAGAGGTACAGTTTATTTTCCCACCTCTTTGATGTGAGCTGGTCTTGTGACTTGTATGGCAGAATTGGTGTTATGTCACTTATGAGTCAAGGCCACAAGAGGCCCTGACACTTTGTTTGTACCCTCTTGGAATGCTGCTGCCACTATGCAAAGAAGCTCAGACTGAGATGAAAAGAGCACATGGAAAGAGGCCCAGTCATGCCAGTGCTCCAACTGAGTCAGACCCAGCCAACCCTCCAGCCGAATGCAGCCTCATGAGTGTGATCAAGGGAAACTAGCAGAACATTCATCCAGACAGCCAACAGAATTATTAAAAAAAAAGAAAAACTATCGTATTTGGACCACTAAGTTTTGGAGTAGCTTGCTATGAAGCAATAGATTGCTGATACCTAAGAAATACCATATACTTGGCTATAAAAAGATCTTAATACATTTCCATGGATCTAAATCATATGAAGTATCTTTCTGACTACAATGAGTTAAATTCTAAATACCACAAATCAATAACAAAAAGATCTAGAAAGTCCACAAATGTTTGGAAATCAAACAACGTAGTTTTGAATAATTTATAGGTCAAAGAAGAAACTGCAGGGGAATTTATGAAGTATTTTGTACAGAATAAGGAAAATAACATATCAAAACTTGCAGGATGCAGTAAAAACGGCATTTAGAAGGAAATGTATAGTTTAAAGTGTTTAAGTTAGGAGAAAATAAAGCTGGCAGTGGTGGCTTATGCCTGTAATCCCAGCAGTTTGGGAGGCCGAGGCGGATAGATTGCTTGAGTTCAGGAGTTCGAGATCAACCTGGGTAACAAGGCAAAACCCTCGTCTCTACAAAAAAATACAAAAATTAGCTGGGTGTGGTGGCGTGCACCTTTAGTCCCAGATGCTTGAGAGTCTGAGGCAAGAGGATCGCCGGAGCCTGGGAAGTCGAGGCTGCAATGAGCCGAGGTTGCACCACTGTACTCTAGCTTGGGTGACAGCGAGACCCCGTCTCAAAAAATGAAAACAAAATTAAAATTAAAAAAGGCTAAAAATCCATAAAGAAGCTAGACCAAGGGCTCACACCTGTAATCCCAGCACTTTGGGAGGCTGAGGCGGGTGGATCACCTGAGGTTAGGAGGTTGCGACCAGCCTGGCCAACCTGTTGAACCCTATCTCTACTAAATTTACAAAAAATTAGCCAGGCGTGGTGGTGGGCGCAGTGAGCCGAGGTTGCACAACTGTACTCTAGCCTGGGTGACTGCGAGACCCTGTCTTAAATAAATAAATTAATTAAATAAAAATAAAAAATAAAGAAAGGCTAAAAATCCATAATCTAAGATCCTACTTTAAGAAGCTAGACCAAGGGCTGGGTGTGGTGGCTCATGCCTGTAATACCAGCACTTTGGGAGGCTGAGGCGGGTGGATCACCTGACGTTAGGAGGTCGTGACCAGCCTGGCCAACCTGGTGAAACTCCATCTCTACTAAATTTACAAAAAATTAGCCAGGCGTGGTGGTGGGCGCCTATAATCCCAGCCACTCAGGAGGCTGAGGCAGGAGAATTGCTTGAACCTGGGAGGGGGAGGTTGCAGTGAGCCGAGATTGTAACGTTGCACTCCAGCCTGGGCGGCAAGAGGGAAACTCCATCTCAAAAAAAAAAAAAAAAAAAAAAAAAAGAAGAAGCTAGACAAAGAAGGTAAAAATTAAATCCAAATTTCATAGAAAGAAGGAAATAAGTAGTCATTACGTACAGATGTAGACTTGACCGTGTGGGTAGAGAACATCAAGGAGTCAACAACAGCAACAATAAAAGCCTGTGAGAATCATTAGTGGAATTAGCAAGTTCAACATAAAAAAGTCAATTTTGTTTCTATGTACTAACAATAAACAACTTAAAAATAAATAAAAATACAACACCATATACAAAAACATGAAAATATAAAACACTTAAAAATAATTTTAACAAAAGATACAAAAGACCTCTAAACTTGAAACTACAAATGTGTGCAAACACAATCTTCTAAATAAACACTGAACCTTTTAGATAAATAGCTTTTTGAAAAAAACAAAAAAGAATGTTTAACCCTCTTCCTTTTTCTTCCCTTTTACTTAGAAGGCAGAAGGAAAAAGTGAGGAAGGGTTACATGATATCACAGTGGTGGGAGAGGTGTGCAAGAAAGTTCATAGCCATTTTTCTTAATAGTCTCAAACTGGAAACAGTCCAAATGTCCATTAATGGGAAATTGATATTGTGATATATTCATATAATAGAATACTACTCAGCAATAAAAATGAACAAATAACTGATAAATACAACAACGTGGATGGATCCCAAAAACATTTTGAAAAGCAAATATTGTCAGATACAAAAAGTATGTACAGTAGTATATGGTATGTACATATTTCATTTACATGAAATTCAAGAGCAGCCAGAACTAAGCTATCTCAATAGACATCACAACAACTTTTACCTCTGGGAGGCACAAAAACTGACTGAAAAGGAGCAGAAAAAGCTTTCTGGGGTGGTAAGGATGTTCTACATTTTGACTGGGATATTTGTGGCACATGCATATACATTTGTCAACTGTAGTTTAACGTGTGCATTTGTAGTCTGTACATTAAAACTCAATAAAATTAGTTTATAAGAAAAAGAATGAATTTGCACATCAGTCATGGGAGTTTTCAAGGCCTGGGACAAGTAAATCCCATAGGGCAGACAGCCCAAAACCTGGGGCTTATTGCAGGTGAGACTGGCAAGACTGGGTGAGACTCAGATGGTGGGTGGCCCACTGAGAGCCAAGATGGGGATGGCACAGTGGGGAGCAGGTGGCCAAACTACTTTGGAGCAACCACCATGCAAATGAGGTGACAGAGGAGGCCTTCGGGCTACTGGTGCAGCAGATACAGTGAGGCTCAAAGCCTACACCCAAAAACTGGGGGCAATTAGATCTACACCAGACAGAGGCCAGTGGGGCCTATAAGATAGAATCATAAGGTGACCACCAATGTCTCCTCTCCCATCACTGTAGGATTATATATAACCCTTCCTCCCTTTTTCCTTCTGCCTCCCGAGTTAAAGAGGGGGAAAAAAAGGAGAGCGTTAAAGATTCGTTTTTGTTTTAAAAAAGAAATTTACCCTAAAGGCACAATTTTTTATTTAGAACATTGTTTTAGACCAGAAGAAACTGAGTCTTGACCGGAAAATTCAAATGCCTTGCCCCCACTCCAGGTAACACCTTCAATGAGGGTGGAGACTCCGGAACCACTTGAAGCCTAAGGCTACAAAAAGTAAAAGTTCCTTTTTGTTTTGTGTTTGAACTTTTGGGTTACAGTGTGTAATTTCCAACTCAGATCCATGCTGGTTTTCGGTCTCCATTCTGGCTGGAACGTTGTGTCCATGTGGGGTCATGGCAAGTAATGGAGCTGGGGAGATCGGAAGGGGCCAGGCCCTTGGGTACCATGTTAAGGAGCTTGGATTTTATCCTGAAGGCAAAGAGAAGGCTTAGAAAAATGTTAAGTCCGACAATAACATGATTAGATTTATGTCTTAGAAAAATGATTCACAGAAACACGGGAAATAATTTGAAGTGAGCAAAACTAGAAGCTGGGAGAGTACATAAGAGGCTATTAGAGAAAAGTAGGCAGGATATCTGGAGGGTCTTTATTAAGGTGGTGGCAGTGGGCATGGAGAAAATGGGATTGAATGATATTAAGGAAGTAAATACACAGGAAAGGTGGAAGATAACAATGATGCCTCTATCCCGGCTTGGACCACTGGGAGGATTATGATGCCATTTACCGACCAAAGGAACACAGACAGTGTGAATTTGAGGGCCTCAGGGAAGGAAGATGACAATATATTATTAGTCTCTTCTCACATTGCTATAAAGAACTACTAGAGACTGGGTAATTTATAAGAAAAAAGGTTTAATTGGCTCACAGTTCCACAGGCTGCACAGGAAACATAGCTGGGGAGTCCTCAGGAAACTCACAATCATGGTGGAAGGCGAAGAGGAAACTCACAATCACGGTGGAAGGCGAAGAGGAAACTGGCACTTCCTACATGGCTGAAACAGGAGGACGAGAGAGCAAAGTGGGAAGTGCTACACACTTTTAAACAACGATCTCATGAGAACTCACTAATGAGACAGCACTGAGGGGATGGTGCTAAACCATTAGAAACCACCCCCATGATCAGTCACTCCCATCAGGCCCCACCTCCAACTATATATATCTATTTTATGTATATATATATAATAAATAAATATATATATGTATCTTCTCATCCATAATTTTCAAATTGTATGCTTAAATTTATGATAACATTTACTATCTATACAAATAATTAAATAAAAATGAAAGCAAGTGAAATTCAATGAACAACATGATTCTACTTACAGGTCTCTCTGATCCCATTTCATTGCCAGTGAATTCCACTGGGCATCTTAATTCAAGAAATGATCCCTGGGAGCTCTCTGCCATAAAGAGATTACTATGAAACCGAAGCAGATTGCTTTGTGATGGGTCAAGCATAAGCAGGTATGCAATCTGCAATTTGAGTAGAACTGCTGAGAGCTGTGCTGTCAACACTTTGTCTTGGTAGTTGCAATGGTGGCTCTCAGTCATGGGGATGAGGGCAGAGCAGGATTTTCCCATTTCCCACTCTTCTCTTGTTGGGCTAGTTGGTGACCTGGACTCTACATGCTTCTAAGAATTAACTGTAAATAATTTGATGACTCAAATATAATAAAATAAATTCTCTGGAAATTTATCTGGTCCATACAGAGAACTATGCTTGGCAGTATCCATGTCTAACTAGGACTCGAGCATTTGGTAGCCTTAACAAAAGTTTAGAGACTCAGAATAATGTGCTTGCACACAAGCTCAACAAAACACATCTGTGATTGGCAGAATGATGGCCCCACAAAGATGTCCTGGTTATGCCTCCCTCAAACCTGTAAATATTTTACCTTATGAGGCAGAAAAAACTTGTGATGAAGTGAATGATATTGCGATGGGAAGGCTATCTTGAATTATTTGGGTGGGCCAATCATAATCAAAAGGATCTTATAAGACAGAAATGGGAGAGTCAAAGTCAGAGAGGAAAAGTGATGAGAAAGCAGAGGTTGAAGTGATGTGCTTGGAAGATGGAGGAAGGGACCACAAGTCAAGGAATGTGAGAAACCCCACAAGCTGGAAAGAAAGATAAGAAAACAAATTGAACCCTATTGCCCCCTGCAGAACCAGCCACATTGACACCTTAATTTTAGCCCCTTAAAATCTGTTTGGGATATCTGCCCACTATAACTGTAAGATAATAAGTCTGTATTGTTTTATTGAGTCACTAAGAAAGTGGTAATTTTTTACAATAGCAATAGGAAACTAATATGAGACATTATCTTCTGTTTGTTTCATGGTCATGTGTCTCAGCATCTTCCTTCTCATCAATTAGTC
Organism: Trachypithecus francoisi; assembly: GCF_009764315.1. Lineage (NCBI taxonomy): Eukaryota > Metazoa > Chordata > Mammalia > Primates > Cercopithecidae > Trachypithecus > Trachypithecus francoisi. Next base: position 16,111,651 of record NW_022681465.1, read on the forward strand.
AGTCTTCCTTAGGAAGGAAGCCAGGTTGAATGATGCTTCATAAGTAACATTAAGCCATGAACTGCCACAGCTTCTCGTTCTTCCTGACCATATCCCCCTGCTCACTCTTTATACACACACACCATTGACTCTCTCCTTTAGGTGCTGGGTCTGGATGTTGGAGCATCTAGGTCACCAGACATAGGTTTACGGGGTTCTTCTTCCTCATGGTTATTTGAATACCAGGAAGTGGTGGCTGCTCAAAATCCAGCAAAACCCAGTCAAAAGTGGGTGGGGCCGTGGAAATCCAACCTGAGTCGAGATTCATCCAAACGATAGTCTCGATAAGCTACAATTGTCAAATGCAAACTTCTGACCCATACACATTATGAGTTTGAGAGAACATTTAGGGAAAAGGTATTTAAACACTGTCTCTCATATGCACTCAGTGTCAGTACAGCTGACAGCCTGAGAAGTTACTACATGTTAAAAAAACTCTGTTGTAAATGCCTTCTGTACCAAATGCTTCTGGGCTGACACTGAATCACTCAACCTGGCTCTTGCTAAACCCCTCATTTTTCCCCCAGCTGGGAAGACCTCTATGTAATTTAATTTGACTCTGTTGATCACCAATACGCTGCAGAGGGTATTTAGAGATTAATTGCATAGGCATTTTTGCAGCCCATAGAGAAGCCTTCAGGAAACTGTTACAATGAGTAATTATCATTCAGTAGATGTTAGAGCAATTCTAGATATGCAGTGATGAAATTAATCATAGCCTAATACATTCAACCAGGAACTTGTAAACAGCCTATCTTAAAGTATTTCCAATAGTCAAATTCTTTCATCCTTTCAGAAAACTTTATTCAAGTCACAAATGCCCATAAGATATTTGTAGAGCCTTTCCAAGGATCTCAGCTGGCAGAATAACTATTGAAGAGATAACCTATTCAGGAAAGATAAAATGTTTTCCAGCCTTCATATAAATTGTATTTCCTCATTGTTTCTGAAATGATGGCAGCCAGAAAGAGGTCAGAAGTCTGCTGTGATAAAGAAGAAGTTGAAGCTAATGTGGATTCTGATAATGGTGTGTTAGTGATGAAGCAGAAAAAGAAAGGGTAGAAGGGAAAGAATAAGATTATGAAGGAGGAGAAGAAGAAGGTTGGGGGAGGAAGGGAACTGGCAAGTGTGAGAGCTATAAGAAATCTTAGTGGTTTTATAATCTGACCAGCACATGCACTGCAATCTCCTAGCAGGTGAATAATGGTGATTTATTTGGCTTTCAACATTGTCACGATTCTTTTTAATGCAAACTTTGTCCAACTAACACTACACAGTGTCGATCAGAGCATCCTTCTGCACAAGTTAACCCACTTTGTGCAAGACTTTATACTTAAACCCAAGTGTGGGGTGCTCACATGGATGACCCTGTAAAGTCACGGTTTCTGGCATCAACTGTCACCTTGCTGTTCCAGACAGGCCTTCTCTTTCTCAGTTCCCTTCCTTTCCCATCTTCCACCATATTTAAACTTTCAACAATCTCCTCTGATCCAAACTTTCAACAGTCTCCTCTGATCAATATTTCTAGCATATTCATTTATTGATTTAAAAAAATATTTGTTGAGAGTTTACTGTGTGCCAAACATGCTGTGTGCCAGTCATGCTAAGCACCAGGGGAGCAGCAATGAACAAAATACAGCCCCAATTTTCATCAAGTTTATGTTCTAGTGGAGGTAAAGAGTAGGAAATAAACATATACCATGTTGGGTGCTGGAAAGTTTTCCAGGGAACATAAAGCAGAGGGAGGGAGCAGAGAGCAGGAGGAAAGCACCATTTCAGAGTGGTCCAAGAGGACTTCATGATAGGAAGGAAGCAAAGTGGTCCATGAGGACATGCGGGCAAGTGTGTTCCAGGTAGAGGGAACAGTGAGCACAGAAAATGCTTTATATGTTTCAAAGCTTGCACAAGCCAGGCTGAGCAAGTAAAAGAGTAGTAGGAGCCTAGGTCAGAGAGGTAGAACACGTAGGACCTTGTGGGACATTGCAAAGACATTGACTTCATTCTCAGTGAGATGGGACCCCATTCAAGTGTGTTTAAGTAGAGGAATGACATGACTTGATTTACATTCCAAAATGATGACTCTGCTGCTCTGAGCTAGGACTACGGGGAGCAAGAGAAGTATATTAGTTTTCTGTGGCTGTCATAGCAAAGTACCAATAGGTAGGTGGCTCAAAAATAGACACATTGTTTCACCATTATGGAGACCAGAAGTCCAAAATCTATGTGTCAGGAGGACCATGGTCTCTCTGAAGGCTCTAGGGGAACATCCTTTCATGTTAGCTTTGGTGACCGCCAACAGTCTTGGCCCTCATGGCTTGCAGCTCCCTCCCTCCAATTTCTGCCTCCATCATCACATGCCGCCTTCTCTTTTGTGTCTGTGTCTGTCTGTGTCTTAACCTGGTTTTCTCATAAGAACACCAATCATTGGATTTGGAGCTTATCCTCATCCAGTTTGACTTCATCTTAACTAATTACATATGCAAAACTCTATTTCCAAATAAGGTCAAATCCTGAGATTCCAGGAAGACATGAATTTTGGAGGAAACACCATTCAACTCAGTACAATTGACCTCAGGGAGCTATTGAGATAGTCCCGCGAGAGATGATGGTGGCTTATACCAGCAAGGGAGGTAATGACTGGTGATTAGATTTGGAAAAAATGATAAAGATTGAACTGATAGAATTCACTAGTGGATTGAAGATGGGATACAAAGGAATGAAGGATTTAGGGATGATGTCAAGGTTTTTTGGCTTAAGCAACTATAAGAATGCAATTTCTATTTTCAGAGATGACAGGGGAACAGGTTTTCAAGGAGAAACAAAGATTTCTGGTTTAGAGAGGTTGAGTATGAAGTACCAGGTCTCCTATTTCAAAGAGAAAATGGAAGCTACTAAGCAGGGGTTCCCTAATTTCCTTCTAACCTTTCCCTAATTTCCTTCTAACCAAAGCTATGCACTTACCTGTGACCCTACCCTCGCTCTCCTCCTTCACTTCTGGTTGAAGTTGCAGCTCAAACACTGTGCAGGGCTCCAGATCCCACCCTCTCCGCCCTCCTCAGGGAGGCTTATCGTCCTCACTTATTTACAATTTCAACTCCCATTTAAACATGCTCAGCGAGTTCACATCTTGAAATGAAGGAAGGAGAAACAAAGGAATAAAAAATTAAAAAGAAGGAAGAAAAGGAAATCCCACTTTGAGAAACACAGCCACCGCCTACTTGTCACTGTCATTCACAATTAGATTGCAGCTTCTCTCCCACCTGCAATTTCACTGAAACTGCTTCTGTCAAGAGCACCAAGGCCCTCCTTGCTGATAAATGCCACAGGCTTCACAGTCCTTATCTGACTTTTCAGGAACATTTGATACTCTTGACTTGTTTTTGAAGCAGTCTTTCCCCTTGTGGTTTCTAAACATTTAACTCCCTTGGTCTTTCTCCCCACTCTGCACACTCTCTCTCCCCACTCCATCCCCCACTCCTCCCACAGGTGCTGGTCCCATCTATGTCTCTAACATATAAGATTCTAGCAGCAATCTTGCCCCTAAGCTTTGGACTCACACATCTGATTGCCTCTTGGTCATCTCCACGTTGCTGTCTTATGTGCGCACAAACTCAGCGAAGCCACCAAAGGACGTAGGATCATTCTGCCAACTCCTGCTGCCCTGAGCTCCCTGTACCTGGGTTAGCACAGGGTTCCCCCATCCTGCAGACCCCAGGAGACATCTGGGCAGCTCTCCTTGTTTTCTCTCTCTCTGCACCTGTGTATTAGTCTGTTTTTACACTGCTGTTGAAGACATACCTGAGACTGGTAATTTACAAAAGAAAGAGGTTTATTGAACTTACAGTTCCATGTGGCTGGGGAGGCCTCACAATCATGGCAGAAGGTGAAAGGCATATCTCATGTGTTGGCAGACAAGAGAAGAGAGTTTATGTAGGGAAACTCCCCTTTTTAAAACCATCAGATCTCGTACGACCTATTAACTATCATGACAACAGCACAGGAGAGACCAGCTCCCATGATTCAATTACCTCCCACCGGGTCCCTCACACACAGGTGGGAATTCAAGACAAGATTTGGGTGGGGACACAGTCAAACCATATCAGCCCCTTACATGTAAATTGCCAAGTGTTCTGCTCGTCTCTAAATGTGCCTGCTTCCTGTGCACACTCTGTCTGCCTCTTCAGTCAGCCCCTGCTTCTTCAGGTTCTCAGTTTAAAAGGTGACCTCCTTCAGGAGACCCTCCCTGAACCCTCAGTCTCAGTCACTTATCCTTCCCATGTGCTCTTCCTTGAGTTCTTATTTCTGCAAAACAGCACTTACACCACTCTGTTCTCAATGCCAGTTTACTTGACTCCATTCCCCACATGACCATAATCTTGAAACCAGCCTGTCTCTTATCCTGTGTTCCTAGCAGCTTCCCCTCCTTTTCACCTCACAGGGTGACTTTTGGGCTCTTGGTCACTGTGCCCCCACTCTTTCCTCATCCCCTCCATGGCTGTTGCTTCTCCTGGCTTGTTCCTCACCTTGTGAGGGGAAGCCTTTCCAGCTCATCTAGGGCACTGATCCTCATTAACACACCCAGCAGGAGCAAGTTGGGCCCCACTACGAACCTCAACAATGGCACTGTGGGGAGAACGCCACCGTGTTTGCCCAAGCCAAGATTAATGAATGAGGATGGGGCTGTAGAGAAGGAAGCATCCTGAGAGCTGCAGCTCACAGAAGCAGCCTCATTATAAAGGACTTAGCTGAAGAGTGCTTTTTTTTTCCCCTTCTGCTGGTCTCCTAATCCATGCTTTGGTTCTTCCTTTTTAGTAAATCCCGATATTCTCAAGATTATCATGGGAAGAGTGTCCTGGTGAGTTTCTACAGCCTCCACCTATTGTTCTCATTGCCACAGCAGCTTCTGCACAGATCTCCACAGTCCCAAAGACCCCGTGCAGCAGTGATGAAGAGCTAACTACACTGCTGTAATAAGATGTTTCTCTCCATGGATCCTCTTGCCCACAGCTGATGCCCCTTCTGAGGTCCAGCAGTTGCCATGAATATCCCTGCTTGATGGGTCCAGAGGCAAGATTTTTAAATGCCCAGCTCACCATGACAGATGCATTAAGCTCCCTTCTCTGTACGTATTAGAGCAAACATTTTCCCCTATTTGTAATATCAGAAAAAGATAATTTCTCCCCTAAAAGCCATGTTGCATGTAGAAAACTCAACAATATGAAAAGTTGCAAGAAAATTTAGTGACTGCTCACTTATTTTGGAAAAGAAATAGAAAACACTTAATCATAGCACTTTGGGAGGCTGAGGGGGGTGGATCACTTGAGGTCAGGAGTTCGAGACCAGCCTGGCAAACATGGTGAAACTCTGTCTTTACAAAAATTAACTGGGCATAGTAGTGGGTGCCTGTAATCCCAGCTACTAGGGAGGCTGAGACTGGAGAATGGCGTGAACCCGGAAGGTGGAGGTTGCAATGAGCCAAGATTGTGCCATTGCATTCCAGCCTGGGCAACAAGAGTGAAACTCTGTATCAAAAACAAAAACAAAAACAAAAAACAAACAAAAAAATGATTAAAAAACGCACCACCGAAACTTTATAGGAAACTGTGTATTATTTTCATTCTCCCATTGGCTCCTAGTGTCCTATATTTCCTAGGGAAAAAATGTCTTAAAACAACTTTATTATTTTTTTAAATTTTTTTCTAGATGGAGTCTGGCTCTATCGCCCAGGTTGGAGTGGCGTAGCGCGATCTTGGCTCACTGCAACCTCCGCCTCCCGGGTTTAAGCAATTCTCCTGCCTCAGCCTCTCAAGTAGCTGGGATTACAGGCACCCACCACCACGTCTGGCTAATTTTTGTATTTTTAGTAGAGTTGGAGTTTCACCATGTTGGCCAGGTTGGTCTTGAACTCCTGACCTCGTGATCCACCCATCTTGGCCTCCCAAAGTGCTGGGATTACAGTCCTGAGCCACTGCGCCTGACCAAAACAACTTTAAACTCCTTAATGAATTAACCACATAAATCCGTGGTCTGTAAAATGGCACCATTATGACGGAAATGAATTAATCTCTAGGTACCACTGGGGATCAGAACTTTTGAGCTTTGCTACAAATTATAGCATCTGCTGAAATTCTGTATCACCCACACATGATGGAAACATTTTTTCTGAACTGACAGACTGGCACTAAGCTATTTGCCTAAAGTACCTTTTTAAGGTCTTTAACCTATTATTTTTTAATATGTAGAACACCAAATGATTTTTGTATAAATTATGTGATTTATATAAATAATATATATGTACATAATGAAATAATTGTTATTATATAACATTTTATTATGTATTATATAGTATTTATTTCATACATAATGTAAAACAAACTTTGCCACATCCTAGTTTATAAAAGGTTGAACTTGGAAAGAGAAGTTTTTTTTTTATTTTTTTATTTTTTGAGACGGAGTTTCGCTCTGTCGCCCAGGCTGGAGTGCAGTGGCCGGATCTCAGCTCACTGCGAGCTCCGCCTCCCGGGTTCACGCCATTCTCCTGACTCAGCCTCCCGAGTAGCTGAGACTACAGGCGCCCGCCACCTCGCCCGGCTAGTTTTTTGTATTTTTTAGTAGAGACGGGGTTTCACCGTGTTAGCCAGGATGGTCTCGATCTCCTGACCTCGTGATCCGCCCGTCTCGGCCTCCCAAAGTGCTGGGATTACAGGCTTGAGCCACCGCGCCCGGCGGAAAAAGTAGTTTAAAATATCAGATATTGGTAACTTACTGTTATTAAAAGATGTAAGTTAAAACCTAAGCTATACAGAGACATATAGGCAAAGCAATACCCCTGTTTAAAAGTGACATATCACACCAGGCATGGTGCTCACACCTGTAATCCCAGCGTTTGGAGAGGCCCAGTGGGCACATCACCTGAGACCAGGAGTTCAAGACCAGTCTGGCCAACATGGTGAAACCCTGTCTTTACCGAAAATACAAAACACACACACACACACACACACACAAACTAGCTGGGCAAGGTAGCACAAGCCTGTAATTCCAGCTACTCAGGAGGCTGAGGCACAAGAATTGCTTGAACCCGGGAGGCGGAGGTTGCAGTGAGTTGAGATCGCTACACTGCACTCCAGCCTGGGCGACAGAATGAGGCTCTGTCTCAGAAAATAATGAATGATGAATGAATGAATGAATGAATAAATTTTTGAAAGTGACACATCAGTTGCTAGATGACAAATCCTCCTCCCATACATAGACAAGGGAGGAGGGAGCATTTGTCCATCATCAAAAATAATAGGCCAGGCTAACATTGTTAACTTATGGGGAAAAAGCAGAAAAGCAGAAAAGAGAAGCAGTCCCAGGCTGAAACAAAAACAACAGAGAGAGCTTGCTTTATTTTGGTTTTAGTTATTGGGATGTATAGAATAAAAAACAAAAACAAAAAAAAAATTGGGTCAGTGACGTGGCTCATGTCTGTAATCTCAACAATTTGGGAGGTCGAGGCAGGCGGATGACCTGAGGTCAGGAGTTCAAGACCAGTCTGGCCAACATGGTGAAACCCCATCTCTACTAAAAAATACAAAAATTAGCCAGATGTGGTGGTGGCTACCTGTAATCCCAGCTACTCAGGAAGCTGAGGCATGAGAATCGCTTGAACCTGGGAGGCAGAGGGTACAGTGAGCTGAGATCACACCACTCCACTCCAGCCTGGGTGACAGAGCAAGACCCAGCCTCAAAAATATACATATATGAAAAATCAGATGATCACATGTATTAAGTGTTTGGGGTTAATAATGGAGAAACTGTCCTCTACTCCACAAGACCTATGATGTGCTTTCCTCTTCAGAATGATGCACGTTGCCATCCCCTGGGAGAATGAAAGAAAGCAGCATGGCCCTTTTCATGCCCTAGTATTTCTATTGCCTCATTGAATTTGCAGCAACTGGTGGAGAGAGAACATCCATCTCCCACAAATCACCGTGCTAAATCTTACCACCCACTGCTTGAACACCAGCTTCCATATGAGATTCAGTCCCAGATACCTAAGATGGGGTCATGTCTTCACCTGTAGCCCACGGTCCCCTACAGGAAGCCTCGCCATTACTGGAACATGCCTTTTACTCCGCAGCTGTTCCAGAGTGTTCTCTCCTTGTCTGATTGGCAAGTTTTCATTCATGCTTCCAGACCCATGTCCTGTCAGCTCGTCAGAGACACCTTCTCCAGCTGCTTTAGGGCAACTGACAACTCCTCTAGACTGGGACCTCTCTTAGTTCACCTGTATGTTGACACATATGATGCAGTGCAGCCTATCCCCACACCCGGAGTCTTCCTGACAACCTGGCTTATCCATGCCCTGCCACTAACAATGCCCAGCACAGAAAGTGCTCCGTGTTTCTACTACAGATTATTGAAAAGAGACAGGCTGCACACAGCTTCTAAATCTGTATCATATTGAAAACGATTTTGAAAATAATAATTTAAAGTATTTCCAACGCATTTCCTTACCATAAATGTTTTTGACACGTATGGCAGCCTGAGTTTGAATTATGGCATTAACTCATATAGCATGATATTAAGCATTTTAATTATTTTAAAGCTCTATTATTTCAATTATCTAAATGCACTCCCCACCCTTGGAGTGTTTCTTCTGAGTTTCTTTTTCTTTGAGAGAGGGTCTCACTCTGTTGCCTAGACTGGAGTGTAGTGGTGCAATCTTAGCTCACTGCAAACTCTGCCTCCCAGGCTCAAGCCTTTCTTGTACCTCAGCCTCCTGAGTAGCTAGGATTACAGGCACGCACTACCACGCCCAGCTAATTTTTGCATTTTTAGTAGAGATGAATTTCCCCATGTTGGCCAGGCTGGTCTCGAACTCATGACCTCAAATTATCCACCTGCCTCAGCCTAGGAAAGTGCTGAGATTACAAACATGAGCCACCATGCTCCACCTCTTTTGTGTTTCTGTGCAATCGTTTTCATGGATGGTACATTTTGTTGAGTGGAAATTCTGCTAATTTTTTATTCCAACATTGATTCAGTGTGTGTGTGTGTGTGTGTGTGTGTGTGTGTGTGTGTGTGTGTGTTTGGTGGGAGCTGTGAAGACAAGATGTAGACAAAAGGTACACTCAAAGGGCAAGGTCTTGGGAAACAGGGAGACTGTGCGTGTTTTTTTTTTTTTTTTTTCTGATGGATATTTACATCATTCACTTTCCATCATACAGTCTTGTCTCCAGCCATCTCCACCTCATGCACCCCATACAGTCATTAGAGAAAGCGGGGTTCTCATCCTCTGTCCCTTTTTGTTTTCGAGTCAGTTGATACGCATACAAAGGTGTGCATTAATTCAAAGGGCAGTGGAGCAGTGATAGTCCAATTTGTGTCTAAAGTCTCTTAGTCCAGTATTTTTAACACAATGCTCTCAATTGTAATGTCAACAGTAACCACAATTATCCACTATTAAACGTTATGCTGTTGATGATCTGCCTTAGTGATGAAACTGTTCAAGAATCTCACCCAGGACTGTGCTCATGGAACATCGGATTAAAACAAGCAATCAATCAAAGTTTGAAACACTGTTTAACATTCTCACCACCTAAATCTGCCCTTAAATAGTGGCTGAATTTTCCTTCTTTTATGATTCATTCTTCACATTTCTGCAAATTGTCACATCCTTATCATTTGTGACATAGCTTGTGATTGGAAAAATATTATTTCAAGTTTTGGGATAATTTGCTATGGAGGAATCACAATTCTATTCTGTGAGGTATTCCATTACGTAAACATGAACTATTCTATTATTAATCACCCAAAAGTTATTTTTAGAAAACAGAATGTAAAGTATTTTATTTCATGATTTAAAATCTAGTCATTAATTACTTCAAACAACCAGCATGTTCAGTTCATGTTTCTAGGGAAAACATCCTTCCTGTCTTCTCATCTGCTCTGTGGTTGTTCATTAAAATGTGCCAATTACCTCCATTAGGTAGATAAGAAGGTAGAAAATCCCCAGGTACTCCTAGTTAGCAACCTGTTCCTGGGGAGTCAATAGCCTCATTTTTCGTTTCCTCTTTTCATTAAAAAAAAAAAACTCATCTAGTGAAAGAAAAAGACTTCTCACTGCTGGCAAACATATTTCATAGAACTTCATTAAACCAAGTTAAAGGATTAGCGTTTAAATGATTTAAGAAGGTATGTAAGGTTTTACCAAAAGAAAATCTAATTAAGATGGTGCTCAAAGAATTCAAGACACTAAGAATTAACCGAATTAATTGTGATAGGTCTATCAGAGGGCTATGCAAATGTTAGTCATTATCATTATTGCAGGTACCATGACACGACATTTAGGTGAGCTTTTGGGGTTATAAGTATGCAAGATGCTCTGCTTATGTAACATGTACTGGAGTAAAACTATTTTTATTTCACTCATTTTTATCTTTCTACAAGCTCTCTGTTTCAGAAATTAGATAACAAGACATAAGTCCTAGACCATGCATTCCTGACGACTGGTTACTTCAACACAGCAAAAAGTCATGCTTCAGTTTGCCAAGCAGCACGAGGCACAAGAGTGTCACCTCAGAGCTCTCTGTGTTGCAGAACTGACAGGCACTTTGGAATCTGCCCACAGCGTCCTGAACTCTTACCCATTTGTAACAGGTCTGAAAAATCACACACAGAGTGAAAGCTTTCATAAAAATATATTTAAAACAAGCAAGAAAAAATAGTTTTGGCCTTAAGGATAACTTTCATTATTCTTTTAACCAAGTATAGTTAAATTATATGTATAATGATTTCAAGTACCAACTTATAAAAGATGTGACAAACCAGACAACGAAGAACAAGAGGACTCTTTTTCTCAGAAAAAATGTATTTGCAATTCAAATGTTCATATAAAAAGCATAAATCTTAAAAAGTTCATAGATGTGTTTTTAGAAGTGCTATGGTTTTGCCATTCATTGCAATTACATTCCAAAATGTGCAGGGCGGTCCACACTGCATCACCTTATGCTTTTGTCACACTGAAGTCACTCTCATCACGACCTCCCCCGAGCTGTTATCTTCTGATAAGTCTTCATGAGGCCTCATCCGATTGAACAGGTGCAATAACACGTAGCCACACTGAAACCTCGGCGAGGTTAACTGAGTTGGGTGGACCAAGTTTCTGTTCCGCAGAGCTGTCAATGGCAACCACAAAGTCCTGCTTGTGGAAGACTCTCCCCGGCTGCTTTCTTCGATGTCTGTGGCTTTGTCATAATTTAACACATCCCAGTGCAAATTCACGGCTCGCCAGCGCTTAAACACTCTGTAAACTGCAGCTCCTTCATGAACGATGAGACCTAAAATTTGAGGAAATACAAAAACCAGAAAGACTGGTGATAATCCAAGGTTGAGAGTGTTATTTTGTATACTAGTAAGGGATCCAAAAATAGTTATGTTATTCATCATCAGGAAAATATGGTATTCTGTCTACTCAAATATTATGGCTAATGGCAAGTTACTACCCATATGACACAGAAATAATCCATTTTTGAAGAATAAGAGTACACTAATATGTAGAGAATCAAGCTATCGCAGATATAATTTCCTTGCTCCATCATGGCTCAGATTTTGCCTTGGGCACTTATATTGCCTTAGGAGAATCACTAGGTTCATTTATGGATTTAACACATAGTCTTGAGTGCCTATTGTGTGGCCAAGCAATGTGTTAGGGGCTTGAATCCAGCTGGCAATTTAATTTGAGAAAGAGACAGATGTTAAGGTCGTTACAGATACTAAGGTTACTGTTTCCCCAGTTCCTAAAACAATGCCTGACCCACCGTTTTTTAAAAACCATATAAATTTTGTTATTTGTATTCTCCTCAACAATTCAACAAAATGTATTGAACAGTTACTTTAGAGCTTTATGAATATTATCCCATGTAGTACTCATCATAGCCATATAAAGTAAGTACTAGCACTTTCTCCGTTTGATAAACAAGGAAACCAAGCCTTGGGGATGCTCAGAAACTTGCTCAAAAACATACAACCAGTAGCAGTGGAGAGCAGGGATTCAAAAACAGGCAGGCTGGCTCCGGGGTCCTTGTTCTTTGTTGCTATAAAGTGAATCAGCTCTTTCCACGTTTCTGAGACAGACTCTTAGGAAAATAAAGTAATACAGCAAACTTGGAAACCGTTAAGTCAGACAGCATGCACTAGTACATGTGCCACCTCCACTATCCACTCCAGATCTGTCACGCACCCTGCATTTCACACATCTACATTTCAGTGTGTAGTCCAAAGGCTTTTGAATTTGTGATCCCTCACAAAAAAGTAGTCCCTGGGGAAGTTCTCTCAGATAGAGAAGTGAGGAAGAGCTCTTCTCTTTGAGGAGGCTGAAAGTCCACTGCAGTTGGTGGAGAGATCAAAGAATAGTCTTTGGTAGATGACGTACGGCATGTGAGCAGAGCATGTCAGCTGGCACAACCACGTTTCAATGATAAATTTAAAAATGAGCAGATCCCACCTTTTAGCAGTTAGACCTTAGGGTATATGCCCTAGAGAAACTCTCACAAATGTGAACAAGGAAGCAAGTTAAAAAATGTTTACTACCTAATTGCCTGTATTTGAAGGAAAAACCTGCAAGGCATCCCAACAGTCTATCCTCAGAAGAATGGACAAATTGTATGTAGAACCAATGGATAAGAGTAATGAGATAAAAGGAAATACAGTCATATGCATTAATGTGGATACCTCTGAAACCATAATGACAATTCCAAAGTCACAATGAAAAAATTAAAGTTTCAGAAAGAAACAATGTCAGTTAATAAATACTATCCATTTTAATGAAGATACATATATAGATGGTAGACATATAAAAGCATGGATGAGAATAATAACCACTAAATTCATGGTAGTGAGGAAGGAAGGAAAGAAACAAAATTGGGAAGTGGCTTCAAAGAGGGTTTCAACATGTGGGTGTCCCAAATGTTGCATTTTTAACACTGGGTGGTGGAGATATTAATGCTCAACACATCATTCTGTGTATTTATGATGACTGAACAATTCACAATTTCAAAAATAACAGAGAATTTATTAGAAAAGTTCATCTAAAGTGGATTTGGGGAGTTGGGGAGACAGTAAGGAGGTCACTGCATTTACATGAAGAGCAGAGTGATAGCAGTAAGGATATGACAGAGAAATAAAGTAATAAATTCCCAGGGAAAATTGACAGGAACTGTAACAGGAACTGTAATGGAAGAAAGGGGGAAAAACTCAAGTCCCATGTTTTCAAGGCTGGAGGAATGGGTAATTGAAAGACTGGTAGTCACCTTCCCATAGGAACAACGAGGTAAGTGTTTTGAGCATGTTTTTCTTGGAGAGACTATTACATTTTTTTGACAGATAAAACAATGCCAGGTGGGTGACAGAGATACCCAGTCCTTGAAAAATGACACCTACCTAATGTCAGAACTTAAGTTTTGCATTAGTCTCTCACCAGGAGATAAATCTCTGATACATGTGACTTACAAGCATTCTGAAGATATTAATATAGGTTACAAAAAAAAATGCATGTGGTCTAACAAGCAAACACATCTTAAGTTCAGTTATTATATATGACCAAAATAATAAGGGGAAATGTAAACTTCTATTTGTCATAACAATTTCAAATAATTGTTTTTATCAACTTCTTTTTTCCAAAGGAATAATCAAAGTTGACCTAACTGACCAGATATTTTCAGAAAACAGCCAGAATGAAAAGTCAATACTATCAGATTTTAATTGGTCGTTCTATTGTTAGCTTTCTGAATTATCCATGGTCAATAATTTAACATTTCAGGTTCAATTTTTCCTCCTTAAAATAAAATCGGTATACCTAATCTTTACATTCAGCCAGGCAACATAAAGACAAATTGGAATTCATCAACTATAAAGCCCTCACATTTCTTCTGGGATGGTAACTCTATAAATACAAGACACTATTATTAATTAAAAATCAATAGTGAATCTATGTGGTGGGGAACACATATTCGCACTAATCACAAAACAATTACAGCCTGAGACAGGTTCATTCTGGGTAAGTGCAGCGATGGAAGGTGCAGGGGCACAGCTTCACCAGAGGAAACCACTGACTTTGCGAGAGCCTATTCTTTTTTTATTGATTTCCTTTGCAAGGCCAGAAATCAGATCACTTACTAGAGCTTAAAGTCACTTTCCGGGAATATATTCCTGGTAGCTCTTTTCTAAATACATAAATCTAACCAATATGCAGAAATAAATCCCACAGGTCTTTATAGTACATTTTGAACCAAATTTAAAGAGAGAGAACTACTTGAAGTTTTCATGAAGACGCAGTCCTTTTGAATTTCCAGTTCCCTGGGCTGCTTTTTAATTGCCGCAGGTTATGAATGATGTTTAGATTTTGTTTTATTCCCCATGAGCATTCAGAATTACTCCTTGGCCTCTGCAAGCTCAGATTTTACTGAAATGCAATGAATTCCATTCCCATCCCCAAGGCTGTTCTCTGTAACGTGCATTTTTTCCCCTTTTTCTTCAAATGGTGTGGAGTTACAGCAAATGCCTTTTGTGCTAGTGGTTACCAGGTGTGACTACTATGATCGGCAAAGCCAGGGTAAGGATTCATTCAACTCTGGCTCATTCTGTTGAAAATCCAGCTTTTAAAAACTCTATGAGCATGCTTTCTTACTGATGATCAAATGAATTGTCACCTTGACATTTCAGGTCATATGCGAACAGACTGATGCACTTTTTCATCTGAGTCACTAAGCCTACATGAAGCGAAAAGTGATGATCACTTCTATAAAATGTAAATACTAAATACTTGAGGATACTCGCTACATTATTAACAGCATGGATATAAAAAAATATGATTCATGGGACTTTAAGGTTTGTAGAGTTGAGGAGTACGTGCATGTGTGTGTGTGGTTGGTTGGTTGGTTGGTTGTTGTCATTTTCTTACTGGTAATGTTTAACTGGAGCATCGCCTTACTGAAGTGCAAAGAAACATTTTTGTTAGAGATTAATCTTGAAAAAGCAGGCTTAAATAATTTCTGGTTTCATTGAATAAACAGTTTTTAATATGAGCAAAATAAAATCTAAATTTTGAAGTGGTGTGTTACTTGAAATTCCTTCTGGTATTAGGTTATTTACCCAAATAAGTGATGGGGAAGGCTACCAAGGTACATATGCTCTCATGCTCCATGCTCGTGCACACACACACACACACACACCATTTGTCTATGTTTACTTTAACATATGAAATGTTATAATTAATAGAGACTTACAAAATTTATGATCAAATACAAACAAATTTTACCTTATATTAATTACCAAACCACTGGTCAAAAAATTTCATATTGTGTTACCAGTCTCAGTTTTTGTTTGGATAAGTTTGGTTGTTTTTCATAATTCATAACATAAATTTGTATCAAGAACCTATTCTGTGCCAAATACTGTGCTAAGAGCTTTACATGCACAATTTTCATCTAATCTTGACAGCACCTATACAAATAGGTACTTGTTTGTTTGTTTGTTTGTTGAGACGGAGTCTCGCTCTGTCGCCCAGGCTGGAGTGCAGTGGTGCGATCTCAGCTCACTGCAAGCTCTGCCTCCCGGGTTCACGCCATTCTCCTGTCTCAGCCTCCTGAGTAGCTGGGAGTAACAAATACAAACAGGTACTAGTTTTAAACAATGTTACAGTTGAGAAAATTCAGACCCAGAGAGCTGTCCAACATCATGAAGACAGAAGAATCAGAGCTGAGATTGGAACCCAAATTTGTTTAAAATGTAAACCTTGAGTGCTACAGTCCCATCCATCCTAAATCTCCAAAGTATAGAAGTCTCTTCTAATCACAGAATAACCAAATAAAAGAGGTTACTATGGACTAAACATTTGTGTCCCCAGATGAATTCATATGTTGAAGCACTAATTCCCAGTGTGATGGTATTTGGAAGTGAGGCCTCTGGGAGGTAATCAGGGTTAGATGAGATTGTGAGCGTGGGGCCTGCATGATGGGATTAATGTCCTTACAACAAACAGAAGAGACATTAGTGCTCTCTCGCGCTCTCTCTTTCTCTCTCTCTCTGTGTGTGTGTGTGTGTGTGTGTGTGTGTGTGTATACATACACCAAGGAAAGGCCATGTGAGAGCATAACAGGGAGACGGTGGTCTGCAAATCAGAAAGAGAGCCTTCAGCAGACATCAGATACGCTGCTGGCCAAATATCTGCCACAAGTTGTGTTATTTAGCTTTCTCAAGGGTCATTTTGATTGAACAGCACACAGAGTTTTGCCTTGCACTCCTTTGTGGTTTCATCAGGGGCTTGCATTTCCTGGGAGGACTGGGGGTGAGTGTGGCTTCCCAGGCAAAGGTCTCATCATTTACAGTGTTGTTTTCAAATAAGCCTTGCCAACTCTTTTCTCTCTGTGAGTGGGAAGGAAGGGGAGGGGAGGGAGTGGCTGCTTCACTGGCACTCCTAGAGGTATAATAATGTCAGTGACACACAAGGATGGTAAAGATGGAAACTAACTGTATAAACTTTGCTTACCTCACAAACTCCAGAACTTAATTTACTCAAGTTTTAAATGAGAGTGATGCAGTTTACCTACACTCTCAATATATCTCATATATGTATACACCCAAACTCTATAATACATAGATACAACCCCATGTCATTCTGAGAAGTCAGTGCGCACAGGAAGCAAATTGGGACTTCAGGCTCTGTTTAATCCATGTGCTAGAAGAGCATTTTAGAAACCATCTAATAAACTGGTGCCACTTCTGACTCCTTAATTTCTGTTGTTACTTGGTGAAAGCCAGAGCATGGTTGCTTCAGAGAGGATTAATCAAACGAGGCTGTGGCCCAAGACACCCTTTGTTGTGATGATCTTTGCTAGAATATAATACAATGCATGAATCCTCCTGACACAGTTTCTTAATCTGCCCCAAACTTAAATGTCCAGGAGTTGTGGAAATTTAGATGTGAGTGTAGAGGTAATCACTTTAAAAGTCACTAATCTATTGCTGGGTCTTGTTAACACTCATCAAACAATAACTATAAGTCATGGTTACTTCCGTACGTACAGAATGTTTTTTTGTTGGACTGAACTATATATGAAGCTATAGACAGATAACTGTATATGAACTATAAATAAATACAATGTGAAGTAATATATATATAATATATATAGAACTATATCTGAATATATTTTCAAAACATGCAAAAGATAAAATGTAAAGATGTAAAGACTGAAAGATATACACATGTCATCACAAAAGTCACTAAGCTCACAAAACAAAGCTGTCATAAATTGATATCCTAAAACCCAGATATCTGGGAACTACAATGTCTTAATTATATATGAGCATTTTGTGAATATGCATCTCCACTGTTGTCCATATAAAAACAAATAATGTAAAAGAGTAGCCCACATAAAATGTACTTACAAACTGTACCCTAGAACAGATGGACTTAATAGATATTTCTAAAACATTCTACCCAACAACTGCAGAACATACATTTCGTTCATCAGCACATGGAACATTCTCCAAGATAGACCATATGATAGGCCACAGAACAAGTCTCAACAAATTTAAGAAAGAAAATGAAATCATATCAAGTACTGTCTCAGACCACAGTGGAATAAAATTGGAAGTCAATTCCAAAACGAATACTCAAAACCATGCAAATACATAGAGATTAAATAACCTGCTCCTGAATGATCGTTGAGTCACAATGAAATACAGACAGAAATTTAAAAATTCTTTGAACTGAACAATAATATTGACACAACCTATCAAAACCTCTGGGACACAGCCAAAGTGGCCCTAAGAGGAAAGTTCATAGCATTAAATGCCTACATCAAAAAGTCTGAAAGAGAATAAATAGGCAATCTAAGGTCACACCTTAACGAACTAGAGAAAAAAGAACAAACAAAAACCCAAACCCAGCAAAAGAAAAGAAATAACCAAGATGAGAGCAGAAGTAAATGAAACTGCAACAAAAATACAAAAGATAAATGAAACAAAAAGCTGGTTCTTTGAAAAGATAAATAACATTGATAGACCATTAGCGAGATGAACCAAGATATGTTGGTTTTTCTATTGTTGACTATAAATGGTATGGAGCTTTGCTCTTCTCAGAATGACCTAGAACCATGTAAAATTCATAGAACCAGGTTGAGAACAGCATGTTGATCATCACAGCTCAAGGGCTCAAATACAGATGCATCATTACCATTGATAAAATAAAAGCCTCTGTGCAAGAAACATGATAGGGACAATGAATTATTGTGAAACTTACCATGACAAAAAACCCTTGACACGAAGGGGCTGGCTGATTTCTAAATATTGATGATCCAACTCACCCCACCCCCAAGTAGATAAAAGCACACATGAAGAAATGATCAATGCAATAATGAAGATCATAATGATGTCAGAGTTTCTCCAAGAGCACACACAAGAAAATCAGTGTTCATTCTATGACACTGCCACTGTCTATGTCCTCCTGTATGCTTCATGAAGTCTGCAGCTATCGGCCTGGACGCAAAAAACACATCTGTGCTGGATCTCCAAAGCTGATGACACCACTGCTTGAAAAAACAAGATGGCAAAGTCCAATTGTCAGATGGAGTCTCATCTTTTACTAATTGGCAGTAAATGAAGCACACCCTTTTCTGAAAGGTTCTGACACAGGTTAAATTTGTCCTTGTCTTGCCATCCCTGTTTTAGTTAATGACCATCTCCCACGTCAATTAAACCAGAATCCTAGGAGACACCATGACTCCTCTCTCCTCTTGCACAAACTTCTGTTGATTCTGTCTTCTTGGCAAACCTGAGCTGAAGCATAAGACAGATAATTTCCTGGAATGCCGGCTCTTACATTTGCACAATGAAGTATTAATTATGCTTCAAGATCCCGATTCTCCATAATTTCTTCTCTGATGTACTCAAATAAAATAAATATTTCCCTCCTTCTACTGCCCATCACTCTACACAGGAAATATCCGCACTGATTTCCTTACTACCTATACTATAACAATTTGCTTCTATGCCTGAAATTCCTAATCATCTGTGTGCTCCCTGACAACAGAACCATGTCTTATTTGTCTTTGGGAACCTGTTCCTATCTTAATATCCAGGTCAAAACTCAGTCTTTGCTGAAAGAGAGGGAGAGAGAGAGAGAGAGGAGAGTAGCCATCACTGGGATCTAAGGGGTCACGAGGAATGACTTAATCTAGCTGTGACTGCTCCATGAAAATAGAAAAGGATCTAGGAAAATAGAAAGGAAAATAGAAAAGGATCTAGGAAAATAGAAAAGGACTGTTCTTTGAAAGGTTAAAGTAATATTTGCAGATGCCAAAGAAACAGAGACAGGCAGTTCAGGATGAGATTGGAAAAGAGTTTAGGGATTGGGGCCCATAGTTCATGAGTGGGTTTTGGTCTTGGGGGTAAAGGTGGTGAGGGGAAAATATGGGCAGAGGCCATGGCCAGGGCAAAAGAACTAAAATTCTTTAAAAGGATCTGTGTTCAGCCGCAGCAAACGGTAGCTGCCTCCCCCACTGTCTTGCTGGCCAGGTCATCAAATGTTGGCCTATATCAATCACAAACTGAGATATTGGGCTGTGCCCAGGCCTAAAGCCTGGGAGACAGGTATGGATTCCTCCCTGCTATTTCAGGCAAAATAGAGAGAGTAAAAGGAAACTGTCCATTCCTCTGACCTCTTGTTTTCCTAAGAACCCAATGAATCAATCACTCACTGAACTGATTTTTAAAGTTCCTTGTAGATGGGAGTATCTCCTGATCTTTTGATTAGTAACCCTGGAGCCCAAACCCACTATTGGCACATTTAAAGAATATTTCTCAAAAGCTGTGAAGGCTATATATTATAAAAAACATGGTGTATCTTTTTATCAATTTTTTAAAAAATTGATTAACAGAACTCATAGGAGAGAAAAATTGTTATATTATCTAAGTTTCTTCCCTACGGTGCTCAAGAAAAAAAATAATGGATGTATTTGTTTTCAATAAAAGAAAGGAACAGTCCAATACTTCTATAGATAATAAATTTCACAAAGATATCCCAGAATTCTCCTATAATTGGTGGAATGGACTGGAATCAGTTACATTTTAGTTGAATGAAGTTTCAATTCTGTCTCTCAGTTCTTGGACAGATGAAACACCTTGCAGCAAAGGGGGAGCATCATGTATCACAGGAGTAAGAACATCAAGAGCCTGGCGGACAAGCACAGTCACCGAATTTCAAAATTAAAAAGTAGTGGATGTAATTTAATCCAACTCTCTCACTTTGGGGAATGAGAACTCTGAGACCCAGATAAGTGATGCAGTGTGGCTTGCTCAGGGGTCTGTACCTAGGAAGTGTCTGAGCCCAGAATCACAGCCAGACACAGGACGCCCGCGTGCTTGCTCTGCGACAACTCAGACCTTAGGAGCCATCCTCGGCCAAAGCCAGTCATCACCGGTGTCTCCTCAGCCTGTGAAATGGCCAGTGGCCAGAGTGACATTACACTGACTATGAAGGAGATGACAGAATTAAAATCTCTTTTCTGTAACAGCAAAGGCTGAGATGGGTAAAGTTTTCTCTGGCCTTTATCCTAAAGGGTACATTGCAGTATTTGGATAGGGCATAGAAGGATTACGGCAACCTTCACAATTTATGAATATAAATAACTCTGCAACCTGATTCAATGAAAACTGTATTTGACTTAAAAAGCCTATCAGTGTCTATCTTCTGTGTTAATTTAAGGTTTTAGCATGGGGAATTGCTTTGGTAGATTTCTATTTGTTTACCACACTCTAGTATACGGACTAAAGCCAGTTCTTAGAAAGAGACTTTCTAAGAACTTTCTAAGAGACTTGGTGGGCTTTTCCTAGTGGCAAGTGAAAATAAATACAACTAATTTTCTATTTTTTCTCCAATGGATAAACTGTCTACTGCAAACTCACAAAAAGATTTTAATAATTTTCACAGTAAACCATACATATATTTGTTGTTCTATTTTGGGGGGTGAAAATAATATTTTTAAAGATCTAAATTGAAATGTCGAATTAAAACCTGTTTATCTTTATGACTAATAGGCTATTTCATTTTTGTTGGCTTCATTTTTCACTTCTCTTAAATCCTACAGGAAGAAGGCAAAAATTCCAAACAGAAACTACCTAAGTATAATTATAAGTATAATAATAAATAATAAGTATAAAGTAAATCTAAGTATAATTTAAATTTGTAACTCTTCTATTTCATCGCATGACATCAGTAAGGTGCTTATAATTAAAAATATTAATGAAAATTTTAACCTGAATATATAAATGCTCAGACAGTAGTTTCCTTAATATTCTATTCTATGTCCTAGTAAGAAAATTCAAGATTGGGATGTGATTCTTTACATAGATAATTCTTATTAAGAAATTGTTTCACTCAGAATGGTGGGAAGAGAGAAAAAGGCTTTTGGTATAGTGTATTCCATGTTTTCCATTGCCCTTACTAATGTTTCCATTTGTTTTGGACTCTATTAATTTAAAATAAATGAATACTTTGGGCTTTCAAGGAAAATTTTTTCTCCATTTCTGATCTAAAAACAGTTCATCTATTATTTAAAAAGGTATTTACTCCCTACACCATGTCTTAGGTGTTTGAGACAGTAATTTAAGTAGCTTCACTTTATTGTTTATATAGAAAACATTTTGTAAGCTCTTCAAGTTATTCAAGCTCAGCATATAAAGAGAGGTTTTTACCAAACAATAAACAGAATTACGTGGGTCACCTGACTCATTACACAGGCTCTGGAGCGACAGGGTCTGGGTTCTTATTTTGGGTCCTGCTCGCCATCTGTTTGATCTTGGGGAAATTGCTTCATCGTTTTCTCATCTCTCAGATGAGAATAACAGTATCTATGCCTCCTGAGATGGTTGTGAAAATTAAGTGGGAAAATCGAGGTAAAGTGCTTAGAATGTTGCCCGGATCACAGTAAATACAATCTTAGACATCACTGGAGATGCATTTTTAAAAACCCTAAGTCAAATTCTTTCCTTGGAAGCGGCTGAAAACATCTATGGGCTTCATTTCTATGCTCAGCTGTGTGGTTCCTGATGGCCCAGAGTTTGTCTCCCCTGCCCTGCCGGTGCCCACAGTTCCACATCCTTAAGCATCATTTAGAAGAATGATCGTGTTCACATTCCTTTGAGACAAAGTTCGTTGGTGCAAAATAGTACAAATCCAACAGCTCCCCAGAGGGGCAGGGTTCATTCTGAAGAACAATCCTCAGGTTTTCGGGTTAATGGAGCGGCCTCCTCTGGACCTTCCCCAGTGAGGGATGGGGACAGGTGGCTCTTCTTGTAATGGTGTGACCTCACTGCTGCACAGTCTACTTTCTGCTTTCTCTTCCAAGGAAGGCTTCCCATTCCCATGTTGATTTGGCCTCTTACATAAGCTCACTTTAGACTTCTGCAGATACACTCAGAGCTCTCTGAGGCTATGCAGTTGCTCCTGAGCCTCATGTGTTTGGAATTCCCACAGCCTGTCTTCTGGAAAGCCATGGAGTGACAGGGTAAAGCCTCACAAAACACACACATGTGTACACTCATATATGGAATAAAGCCATGGGAGATGTGCCCTGGTGGCCTCTCAGCTACCCTCCATGGTCATGGATGGTTTGACCCCTGGCTCCTGGACACCCTCCATCCCCCTAGACACACGTGATTCAGGGTCCATGTGGATGGCTTGGCCTAACACACATAACCCATTGCCCTCTACTATTCCTCTCTTGCCCCAGCCTGGGCCTTGCTCTTCCAGAAACCATTCCAATTCCAAGCTCTGAAGCTCTCCCATCCCATTGCTGACAACAACCTCCAAGGCCTCCCACTTGCCCACCTTCTTAATCTCAATGCACCCCCTTCCACCTCCTAAAGACTTTGAGGCCCTAGACTGCATGATCTTTTCCCAATACACCAGCTTCTTTCTGGCTTTGGCTCCTTCCCTAGCAGCCTAGAAAGCTCAGCCCATCCTGTAGCCATTCTCTCCTCACTTGAGGGGAAAGGTAAGGTTAATCTTGTTGCTGCCTTCCAGAAATTCTGGAGAACAAGACCATATCTTAACCCAGTCTCACCACTTCACCTCTCTGCACTTACTTTTCATCCCTATTGGGCAACAGACCATAGTCACATGGCCTTGTTGGTCTGGTGGCCTTGCTCCAGCCTCAGGGAGGTGCTCAGTCATGCTGTGATTCTGCAGGGGGCTTAGCCTCCTCTCCCCAGGGCCCTCAGCAGCTGAGCATCACATTCATTGCTCTCCTCCGAGTCTTTTCCCACATTGCGCCTCTGTTGTCTAAGCGGATGGCCACACTACTTACTTACTGAGAAACAAGGAGTCTTTTGAAAGGAGGCCTCTCAATGTCTCATTCTCTCAGGCAGAATATACAGCTGACTCCAGCTGTGCCCACCTAACCTCAGGACACAGGATCCCTCCTGTGCAAGGCAAAGCCCTTCCTGGGCGCTGGGCATCTCTTCAGGCCCAGGGACATCAAGCTGCCCCTTCCCATCTCTGGATTTTCACTCTTTCTTCTGATTTCTTCTGGGTGTTTCTTTTCAGCATCCCCCCATGCCTAACACTACTATTAAAGCAAACAAATAAAAACCTTTCTTGATTCCACACCTCGCTCTGGCTTCTACCCTCATTTAACTGTGTCCTTTGTCAGCTAAGATTTGTGAACTCACCTCTGGACCCCCTTCTGCCCATCCCAGCCCTTCTCAACCCACTGCCAAGTCCAGTGAGTCATTGTTGGCTTGATTTCCCCTAACCCTTCACAGGACATCTGGCACCCTTGGCCACTTGCTCCTCCTCCTAGAAGTTACCTCCTCCTCGTGTGCCTGACCCCACTCTCTTCTTTTCCCGCCACGATCCTCTCCCTCCCCTTGATGTTTCTCCACCGCATTCCCCAAACTGCTGCTCCTCTCACCAAGAAATTTCCCTGCAGACACTGGCTTCAGCTACCAGATACAAATCTCCAGCTCCAACCTCTAGCCTGAGTTCCAGACCCTTAAATCTGCCTGCATACTGGCCATATCCACTTGGATTCCCCAGACACTCTGCAAAAAAGAAAACATTCAGAAGGAGCCTATGACCTTTCTCTCCCTTAGCCCTCTTCTGATAGCCAGTGTTTTAGCAACTGATGGCCCATCTCCCAATCAGCCTCTGTGAATAACACTTGAGGGCCTCTTGCTCTTAGCCCTCCAACCCCTTCCATCCTACCGCCATCCAGCTGATCACCGTATCTTGTGATTAATCCCTTTTAATTCTAGCAGCTTCCCAGCAGTCTTAATGCAGGCCTAATCACTTGCCTGGGTTATTATAGTATTTCTCACTTTTTCATCCCCACTCTCCTTTGTGCTTCCATGCTACCAAACACCTCTTTTTAATACTAAGCTTGATCAGCCACATTCAGGGATCCTTCTGGGGCTCCCTGAGCATTCAGTTTGGCCTCCCTCCCGAGCTCCACCCACAGGCTCCTTTTCCTTACTGCTACGCCTCAACAACCGTCTTTTGTTCTTGCCATTCCAGATTTCACACGATTTCTTTAAAAATGACAGGACTTCATATGTTACTAGGTCTAGGCATTTGCCTCTCTCGGGGCCCCATCCTAATTCCTGCTCTTCCTTAAAATTTTTCTCCCCCATAGACTTTGCTGGTCCTAAGTGTAATTAACCTCCCCCCATTAGCTCTCATACACATTTCTCTCCTGGCACTTCCAGGCTATAATTGCTTATTTCCCTGGCTGTCTCCTCCTCCTCAGGTGGAAAGTAGGGAATTGTTATATTCCAGGGCTCCACAAACCTTTTCGGAAAAGGGCCAGAGAGTAAATCTTTCAGGCCGTGCTAATCTTTCATTCACTGTCACAACTTCTTATCAACAGCACGTAAATACACGGACACGGCTGCATCCAGGTACAACTTTATCCAAGGGCACCAAAGTTTAAATTCGCTACAATTTCTACATGTCATGAAATAATATTTTTAAAAATGTATTCAACCACTTAAAAATGTAAAAGCTATTCTTAGATCCCGGGCTGTACAAACACAGGGAGTGGGCTGGATTTGGCCCTCGGGCTGCAATTTGCCAAGCCTTGTTCTATTTATACCTCTATCCCACACGCCAGGCTCAGCACACGGTAAATACGCAATGAATGTTGGCTCAACAGATTACTAATGCTGCTTTGGCTAGACTGCCCCCAATGAAAGAGACAGCTGACAGTGTCACACTGTCTTCTATGGAGGAGACGAAACTCAACAATAACATATTTAGTCTGCTGTCCTGCTAATTATATTAATGTTTCTCCATAAGAACTTTAATTTTACAGAGTCAGATAAGAGCAGAGTGTTAGGTTGGGGTGTTTTCCCCCCTTGAGGGGGCCTTAAAGGGTTAACTAGCCTTGAGAGACTATTCCATGCACAGCACTAAGGGGCAAGTAGCAAAAATAAGTTCCCTTCTGTGTTATTTCCCAGGATTTTAAAGGCAATAGTATCACTCATAACCAACTATGATAATAATCTTTAGAGACATCGGTAAACATCAGTATGATTAAGGCATAGAAAAGCCCATAATTTGTACCTCCAGAGAAGAGAAAAAATAATGGCCTACTTCTCAAAGCATATGAAGGATAAAGCGTTGTTTCTCCTCTGACAATTTCTCATTATAAAGGGCTGCTCTGCCTCCGCTTTCCAGGGCCTTTCCCAGTATGTGCTCAAAGCAAGAAGAATCCGAGGCAGGGACTCCTGTTGGAGGATCAACTGCTGCTTGTGTTTCAGGCTCATCACGTTGAATCAGAC
The DNA here is from genome assembly GCF_009764315.1 of Trachypithecus francoisi. NCBI lineage: Eukaryota > Metazoa > Chordata > Mammalia > Primates > Cercopithecidae > Trachypithecus > Trachypithecus francoisi. The sequence goes on from NW_022681465.1 coordinate 16,137,514, forward strand.
TCTCTCTAAATGAAGCTGAGGCATTTCCTGGGGCGCGAGGCACGCTAAGATAGTCTGAAGCCAGGAAATAACGATCTGTGCTTGTAAAGGAATTCTACTCAATTTAAGAAATGATTCCTAATGACCTACCAGAACATGCCAACCTGCAACAGTCAAGTCTGCGTGAGTAACAGACACCTGGCACGGCCAACCTCACAGTCCAGGGCTCCTCCACTTGGGATGAAAGTTGAAGGAAAACCCACAGGGGTTTGGGCAAGAGGAGAAGAATGTTCCTGTCCTTTCTGGAGAAGCAGTTGTGCAAAGGTCTCCTTAGTAGTCAAATTGTGGTGCTTGGGAAGATGTAGATCCCAGATCAAATTATAAATCAGGAAATGGAAGCATTTCCTGCAGCAGAGGTGGGTGATATACTTCTTCTGTCTGGAGGGAAAACTGCAGTTATATGAAGACTCCAAAAGGAAATACTAGGCTAATCAACTCTCCTGGTTATTAAGCTAAATAGTGTTTAAGGTGAGCTTCATTCTTCACATGCCCTATGATTTATGCAGACACATCCACGTTAATACTTCCCATGAAACTTGAAATGAGATAGACACAGCAACACCACCTCCTACAACTTGCCTGCCATGTAACCCAAACTGTCAGCCTCAGTAGTAAGCAGCCTCTGCACCCCCACTCCATGGGTGAATGCTGACCTGTCGACTTCCAAAGCTCAGTTATCCTCAGTGACCACAGGAGCTCAGATTCCAGGCTTGGTAGTGGTGGCGGTGATTGGGTGGTAATCGAATGGGTGGATTTGCCCTTCAAAAGTCTTGTGATGAAAGTCTGTTGATCAAAATTGATGACACTTTTGAATGGTGTGCAGCTGCTCTGCTTGTACAGCTCTGAGATGCACGGGGGTGTTGGTGGTTGGCAGCTGTGGTCTCCACTTCCTGTAGAGAAAGTATCTTCACTGTGCAAGTGGCCCCGAATCAGACCACACTGAATTCTGGTGGTCTTGGCTCTCCACAGGGAGACCAGGAAAGAACTTAGTCTACTCAGACATCCCCAAACCACACAGGCCCTAAAGTCTTCAGTGGACATTTTGATTGTTCTCTTGGTAGTTTTACATTCTTCACTTGAAACTACTTGATGAATTTCACATTTATTCATAAATATTTTCCAGTTTAAGAAATTGCTACCTATCAACAATGATCCAAAGGCTGCGCATTTTGCAGGTCTTACCCACAGTTACACTTTCAAGCACACTCGTCTATGGTTGATGAACCTGTGTGGCAACGAACTTAAGGCTCTCCTGCCGTCTTTGGCAAACTCATTTTTTTCTGCTGTAAATCATGGCATATTTCAACTTCCAATGCTAATTTCTTTCTCTTTCCTTTCAGTAAGTAAGTTTTTAATCTAAAATAATTTAAGAAATCATTGTCAACTCCTGAATCATGCTGAGAGATATGAGAGGGCATGAAAAACTTTTTAAAGGAGGTAGTCCAAAAGTCATGTATATTTTGTTTGAAATGGATTATAATATTTTTCTTTAGCAGTAGATTTATTTTCTTAGTTATGCTTTCCTTATTCTAGTTGGTTTATATTCACAGAAAGCAAGCTACAAGCTGGATGATGATGACCTAAAGGCATCATTTTAGGGGGAAACAATACTGGTTTTAAACAGACAAGTGACTAGTCCATCTGCCATGTGGGAAACTTATCTGTGATCACAGAGTTTGATTATCCTGAATTTCGTTTTCAAAATTCTTCACCTTTATTCATACAGCACAGAGTTAGTAAACGTATATTTTAAGCTTCATGTCAATAAAATGTTAGATTATGTGATACTTTTAGCTGCTCTATCTGGAAAAAAAAAAGGAGCAAAGTGAAGCAAGAGAAAAATATTACCTTCACTTTAAAACATGTAAATATATGTCCAATATAATCAATCTAAGACCATAGTAATACATGGTATTTATCATTCTTAAATTCTATAATGAGATGTGAATGTATTACCAACTGGTAACTCTAAGTAGTTTTCTTGTGTGTGCCAAAGTAGCTCTGGCTAGATGTATTATCGAACAGGACAGACAGATTTTTAAAAAAGGTTATAACAATAACTGTAAGAATTTACATAGGCCAGACAAGATGGCTCATGCTTGTAATCCCAGCACTTTGGGAGGCCAAGGCAGGCGGATCACTTGAGGTCAGGAGTTCAAGGCCAGCCTGGCCAACATGACAAAACCCCGTCTCTACTAAAAATACAAAAATTAGCCAGGTGTGGTGATGTGTGCCTGTAATCCCAGCTACTCAGGAGGCTGAGGAAGGAGAATCTCTTGAACCCGGGAGATGGAGGTTGCAGTGGGCCAAGATCGCACCACTGCACTCCAGCCTGGGTGATGGAGCAAGACTGTGTCAAAAAAAAAAAAAAAAAAAAAAAAGAATTTACATGGATTTAAAGAAAAATTATTTCATTTCAAAGTACAGGAAAATAAAAGTTTGTTGGAGAGCATGCACTTTCTGTAGAAGCAGCATTTTTTTTTAGTATTAAATATAACTGGTACAAGAAGAAGATATTTTGATCTGATTCTCATTCTGGTATATCTCAGGTTATTTTTTAAAATTCCCTAATCTCTGTAGCTTTCAAAAGAAAGACAACATAAACAATTACATTATACTTTAATTCATTACTTCAAAAGAGCCACAAGAGAGATATTTTTGGTTCCTCGTGGGTGTGTATCAGGGATCAATCTGGGATCAGAGTGAGAGAGAGTGTGTGTGTGTGTGTGTGTGTGTGTGTGTGCGTGCGCGCGCGGGCGCATATGCCTATATCTCCTCCATTGTGCATGCTTGTGCTTTAATTTGAAAAATAAAATAATATGAAGAAAAGGCGCCAGGCGTGGTGACTCACATCTGTAATCCCAGCACTTTGGGAGGCCGAGGCGGGTGGATCACAAGGTCAGGAGATCAAGACCATCCTGATTAACGTGGTGAAACCCCATCTCTACTAAAAATACAAAAAATGAGCTGGGCGTGGTGGCAGATGCCTGTAGTCCCAGCTACTCAGGCAGGAGAATGGCGTGAACCCAGGAGGCGGAGCTTGCAGATCGCGCCACTGCACTCCAGCCTGGGCGATAAATGGAGACTCTGTCTCAAAAAAAAAACAAAAAAGAACAGGCAATAATAACAGGATCAATCCTTTAGCCACAGAGAGGGCTATTTTTCTTGTAGCAACTTCAGGGAGCACTTTCTATACTAAAAAGAGACAGACTAAGAACTAAAATCCCTTCAGTGTTAAAAGTATAATAGATTTTTTTAAAAACGTGGCCCAAAGACTCCTAAAGTGTGCTGGAGAACGCAGCGTTTTTGAGAGGCAAAGGTCTCTGATCTTGATCAGTTCTTAGTGTTTACAGATTAGAGCTCGTCGATGTCCCTGCATATCACATCCTTAGATCCCAAAAAACATCAGGCAGGAAGTGCTGCACATTGGCATGACCTAGTAGAGCCATTTTTATTTTTTTTTAAGATAAAATTGTCCCACAAACTAAATAGCTATGGAATTAATTTTAAGAAAACTACTCGAATGATGTTAAACGTTAAAACCACTGATGAAAATGTCAAACAAGTGATGATATCCATAGTTGGCATGGTATGAGGAAACAGGACCTCATATGTATTGGGGGGGAGATAAATTGATAAAGCCTTTTTAGGTGGCAATATAAAAGGACTTACCAAAATTTATATAAGCTTATTACTCAACCCAGACTTTCCACTTCTCAGAATTGCGCTAACAGAAATATTCATGTAAAATGATGTCCTTTACAGCATGGTCCCTAATGGCAAAAATTGGTAGTAACCTAAAAATTCATCAGTAGAAAAAAGTTTAAATACATTGTTGTGCATCTGTTATAACAGGGAAAGATCTCTAGATTATATCGTTGAGTGAAAAAGAGTATTTTCTCAGCACCTTGTACAGTATGATCTCACTTATAAATAAAATGCAGAAGTATCCATGTACCTAAACTCATGTAAACCTAATGAAAAAATCTGGAAGATAAACCTCAAAATGCAGAGAGGGGACATTTCTGCAAAGGGAGTAGCATAGCAGAATTGAGGATGTGAGTTAAGTGGTCTTTTTTAACTTTATGGATTTCACAATTATGAGCACAAATTTTATGTGTGTGTATATTATATGGACAATTAGGAAAAATTTTAAGAGGCCAAAGCAATCCATGTTTTTAAGTGTTATAAACGTAACCAGTTTCTTCCCATAGTGTTTGAGGGAAGATCAAAACATTTCCAGACTTGGATTTGCCACTAACTTACAGTGTTGATTACAGGTACAAGCACTACTATCTCTATTTTACAAATATCACTGACGATAACAGAGTTTTGGTTTGCTGCTTCTATTCACAAGAACTTGAACTCACCTCATCTGGTTCTATCAGACGCTAAAATAACTTGGTGACTGCCCTCACTTTTTAGATGCAAGTTAATCTAATAACTCCTGTAATCACATGGCCCTCTTCTGGTCCCTCAAACTTTTAGTGATGAATAAACATATTCTTCTTGTGGCACTAGCTTCCCTTCAATCAAAGGGTCAGTGGAAATGATGGTCTTCTATTTTTTCTCAAAGTGTCCAGGGTGGAGTGAAGAAGCAAATTCTCTGCCCAAGGCCTTCTGCCGGGCAGGTAGGCTTCATTTCTGGGTTCGCTCATCTTCCTTGGTCCACTGTGAAAATAGTTTTTAGCGGGGAGCCAACATGAGCTTCCCTGGCTGTTACTTCTCCCTAAATTACTGCCACTAGCTTAAATCCTAAAGTGACTTAAATCCTTTCTATTAGTTTTCTGGTGTACAATCATGCCATTTATTTAAACATGCAGAAACGCTCCCCAAATATAATCTCTTTACATTCTAATCTCCTTAAAACAGATGTGAATTTTATAATAAGTACAGATTGAAACTTAAATTCACACTTGATCCATAGAAGTATTCTGAAAAAGTCCAGTAACAAAAAGAGTCATTTGTCAAACATGTCTCTCCTTTATCACTGTCGAACTCTTGGCAATCACACATACTTTAACACTCTTCTCTTAATTCTCAAGCTCATTTTCACTTTATTCATCTCTCTTGGAAAAGAATTCCTTTATCACTTAGCAAGTGCAACCCATTTATACAGACAAAGGGAAACCTGTTATTCAAGTTCTTACACACTTGCCATTCCACCGTGCAGAATCTGTGTCTAAAGTAATAGCCACCAGCCACATGTGGCTATTTAAATTAAATTGAAAATTAACTTCCCAGTCTCACTAGCCACATTTCAAGTGCTCACTAGCCAAATTTAGCTAGTGTTAATAGAATTGGATGCCACAGATACAGAATATTTTCATCCTTGCAGAAAGTTATTTTGAACAACCCCGATCTAGATGCTTCAACTATAATAGTGGCTAGACCCTTGAGCGAACTCAAAACGTTAATAGCAAGAAAAACAAAACTAAATATCTGGAAAGAGGAAAATGTATTAATTACGAATGAAAGCAACAAACAAATTCACTGTGCCTAGGAATAAGTACATAAATTTCCCCAAGTAAACAAATGTTCTCCAAATCTTAACTTCTGTTTAACAATCCAACTCTCCTAAGCATTACATAGACTGGCTGGATGATAACATTTTTGGATTCTGGAACAATCTTCTATGGATTTTCAGAATAATTTTTTCAAATGATACTTATGAAGCTGCCAACCTGTTTCTTCTACTTAGGTAGAATCAAGTTTGGAAAGCTTGGACAGACAGGAAAGAGGGATGTTTCCAATTACATTAAAACTCTTTGAATGGGGAGCCAATCTCACACCTTCCCATGGCAAGAAGGAGGCCAGCTCTCTATTTGCCAAGTATCTGTTCATCTCTTGGCTATCACTTCCCCATGAAATCAGCCTGAAACCTTCCCCTCCCTACACACAGCACCGCAAGGTTCATTCCTCCTGGTGTTGTCCAACTGCCCCTTCCTGTGCATACTTCCACAACTGTGCACATCTCACTGTATTCTAATCACTTACTCACCTGCCTGTCCTCCTCATGAGCTCCTTGGGGGAAGGAAAGTGGGCAACTCTTATTTTTAGTCGCAGAACCTAGCACTATTCAACACATAGAAAGTTCCTAGGAAGTATTTATTAAACTGAGCTGAGGAAATGGGATGCAAAGTTGTAAACCTGCTTTTCACACTAACTCTAACTCTAAGTCTTCCAGTCAGGAGTATTTAAGGTACAATCAATATAATCTTTGTTACTGTCTGCATTTAATTTGCAGACATTTGAATTAATTTGAAATATTAGCAGGAGCTCTTCCTGGCTGCAATCCAATTGGCTATTGGTAGACTACGAGTATTTTGCTGTCTTACTATAATAGTTTCTTAATTTCTTGGGGAAAAAAATTAAGATATTCTCCAGGCCAGAACAGACTAATTAGTGAAACTGCCAAGTAAAATAAACAATGTTCAATCAGAATTATTTAATTTTTTCAAAATATACAAATAGATCATGGAATGATAAAATTAGGATTTGATGAGTCAAAACACAATGAAACGTACTGTCAATATTTAAGACTCAGATAAAATACTCATTTTTGGTGTGTGATGTTCCCCGGGGCCTACTGTGGGGTGGGGGGAGTGGGGAGGGATAGCATTAGGAGATACACTTAATGTAAATGACAAGTTAATGGGTGCAGCACGCCAACATGGCACATGTATACATATGTAACAAACCTGCATGTTTTGCACATGTACCCTAGTATAATTTTAAAAAAATTTAAAAAAACTTATTCTCCAAAATATCTCCAGAGAAATGGCAACTGTTTTTGTTTCTAAGAAATTTGATTTTATAAAATGGGCAAATGCTCAAATTTTAAAAGAGAAGCTTCAAATTGTCATATATTACTGAAAGATTATTTGTTCCTATGTCTTTGCTCTTGAAAGCAGAATTGCAATAATCTTGACTAAAATACTAACATTAGTCATCAGAATTTAAGATATAATAACTCAGCACTAAATGCAAGTTGTGAAATTAAAAAAAAATCATCTCCTAACCAGGAAATGCATGGTCTCTTTGAGTGTTTATACTGAGGGCAAGAAAGTCAACTGGACTTTTTTCCTTTCCAGGTTGGCTTGGGAACTAACTGGCTCTTTTATTTTGCATCTTCCCTTTTAATATCAATGGAACACTTCATTTTATATCATTCATGCTGAAAGAATAAACCCTGTCTTTGAATGTGTTAAGGGATTCAATTTGTGGATCAATTGTGTGATTCTTCTTTATTAGAGCAATGCCTTAGAGATTATATTTGAATAAAGATTTCGAACTTCCAAATGCTTTCATATGCATTATCACATTTCATGCAAATTGCTCATATACATGATTAGCTCAATTATTCAGGCAACATCTAGTCAGTTTATATATTATTCAAAACATTCGCTCTTTTATTTTTTTTCTTTCTGGCCTGAAATTTGATCATTTTCTTTCTTATTAGACTTGTACTAGTGAGAAAGGAGGAAAGAAAAAAGTAAAAACAAAAAATCATGCTGATCATATTTTAAACATTTATAGAGTTCTTTTAGAAAAAAATGACTGAAGATACTAAAATTGCTAGTCAAATTAAAGCTCTAGTAAGTACAGGCATTAAATTTAAGTGATCTCAAAGTTATTCAACGTTTCCAATTTAATCAAATATACTTAATCTATAACTTCTAATTAATAACATAATTGTTTTATAATCATTAGTTCCTTTATTTAGACTTGCATGGTTGGAATTATCCTTTCGCATTTTTATAGGTGAGAAAACAGAAGTATGGAGGGATGAAGGTGACCTGCCCAAGCAGAGGCCAGGATTGGAAACCAAGTCTCTCGATCCCAAGCTTAGCATCCATCCCCTGAAGCTGGTAGTCCTCAAGCTTCAGCATGCATCAGAACCTCAGAGGGACTGTAAAACTCAGATGGCTGGGCCCCACCCCTAAAGTTCCTAATTCAGTAGATCTGGGTGGAGCCTGTGCATTTCTGCCACATCAGAGCAGGAAAATGCTCCGGATGCCGTGGTACCTCCCAACAGCCACCCACACCGCTCTATCCCTCACCAACTGGTCACCATCGCGATGCCTGTGCACCTCACACATGCCACATAAATGGGGCATGATCGGCTTCCGTTTTCTCACAGTACTAGGGAACAACAGATGGGTCAAATGAAACACAGAAGTAACCTTTTCCTAGGGTTTATTTTAGCTAAAATGTTTGATTCTTTTTATCTTCTAAGTCACTGAGTTTATTAAGTAAAACAAAGAGACACAGGCCAGCAAGGAAAACTGTCCCTAAGTCCCTAACCTTCCAAGCGGCCCCTTTCTGCCCTCAGAGAATCTGCACAGTCATCATGATGTAAGACATGGAGATGTCTGTCCTCTCCCCAAATGCACAATACAGTAACGCCATTTGCATTGGCCAGGACCCCCAGCTTTGTAAAGGACAACTGGTTTGCTCTTATTCCTTAGAAATAAACGACTATCCTTAGATCATTCACTCCAAATAATTTCTTCAACCCTTCCTCCTTTCTTTCAGTTGCACAATATCTCACTTTAAGTGAGCATTATCCTGTTAACTTTTTTTTCAAACGACACAGGAATATAGAATCTGTGCTTTCTTAGAAAAGCAGCCCAATTGTGACCCGCAGCTAATTCATTAACTGGAGAACTGAGATAACTCAATCCGCAACATTCTCTATTAGATCCGAATGGTGAAAACGTAATCGCTGAAAGAAATGGATTACTGACAGTGTGTTAACGTTGAAGGTCATGGTCTTACCTATGCACACTAGATCCATAAAACCATACATTCCATAGCAGATCTGAAAAAGGATGTCCTTCCTCTGCCACACTGCATAAGGGCTGAAGGCTGACCAGAGGAGCCAAGTCACACTGGCTATTAAGAACAGGGATCCTAGGATTACAGCAATCATCTGAACTTTCTCAACCAGTGTTATAGAAATGCTCTGCCACTAAAAGAAAAACAGAGGCATGTAAGAAAGGTGCTGTGTGTAATTCAAAAAGAAAAAAAAAAAACATTTTCAGTTCAGTGTTTCTTTTCATAATGTTAGACCCTTTGAAATCTGATCAGTCCCCCAAATGAATTTTTTCATTTCATCCAGGCTACAAAAAAGACAAGCAGATAAAGATTAATGAATTGCCTTAACTTCATTATTTTCAGTAATTCACCATTCTGTAAGTTTAATCTAGTTTGATTCCAGATAATAGTACTGAGTGTGAACGGCTAAGGAATATTTAGTACCTGGAAATCACATTATTATCTTTCACGCACGCATGAAATTAAATACACTCTGACCATATATGGTGAGAACTTCTCTATCTGGTAATTTAGTTTGCTCTTAATACATTTGGTTACTGCAAAAAGAGGGAACTGTCTCTTGATTTTGTAGAAAAAAAATGTAAAAAGCAAATAAGTTATATAAGAACATCAGTGAAAAAGTCATTTAGGATAACACACTAGGATAATCATAAGGGAAGTATAAAATTGTACATTATCTGTTATTGGTACATTCCATATACTCAGATATTACTGACTTTTTATTATCTAATGGGTAAGCCACAAAGCATTTTTGTCAAGATTTAGAATTTGTACCTACATGAAGTATCTTTGAAACTCACAAACATTTTCAGCATGTACTCTTCAGTGGGGCAAATAATTTGGTGCCTTAAGTATCAATATTCAAAAGAAATTTACAGTACAAATGATCAAGAATCCTTCAAGGCTGCTATTGACTGGAGAGGATTAATTAATCATGTTCTCACTTTTGCATAATTGAAGCAGAAATGAAACCAGAATTGTTATTAAGGTTTGTCAGTAAACCATGAAACTCCAAACAACCTGTATAATCTCATCCTGTATGGAAGATCTCTGGCTATGGCAATATATGGCTTCTCAGAAGAATTCTTAAACAATTTGTTTTTTTTTTTTTGAGACGTAGTCTCACTCTGTCGCCCAAGCTGGAGTGCAGTGGCGGGATCTCAGCTCACTGCAAGCTCCGCCTCCCGGGTTCCCGCCATTCTCCTGCCTCAGCCTCCCGAGTAGCTGGGACTACAGGCGCTCGCCACCTCGCCCAGCTAGTTTTTTGTACTTTTTAGTAGAGATGGGGTTTCACCGTGTTAGCCAGGATGGTCTCGATCTCCTGACCTTGTGATCCGCCCGCCTCGGCCTCCCAAAGTGCTGGGATTACAGGCTTGAGCCACCGCGCCCGGCCTCAACAATTTTTTAAATCTTTTTAAAAATGAGCTTAAGCGACCGGGCGCGGTGGCTCACGCCTGTAATCCCAGCACTTTGGGAGGCCGAGGCGGGCGGATCATAAGGTCAGGAGATCGAGACCATGGTGAAACCCCGTCTCTACCAAAAATACAAAAAATTAGCCGGGCGCGGTGGCAGGCGCCTGTAGTCCCAGCTACTCAGGAGGCTGAGGCAGGAGAATGGCGTGAACCCGGGAGGCGGAGCTTGCAGTGAGCCGAGATCGCGCCACTGCACTCCAGCCTGGGCGACAGAGCCAGACTCTGCCTCAAAAAAAAAAAAAAAATGAGCTTAAGCAATCAGTGTCCATCAGATGAATCTGAAATTTCGTCAAATGCTTTACTTACCTTCAATCTGAACTTATGTATCCCCAAACGGTAAGTTGATGACACTGATCCTCTCTCTCTCATTGTCTGCCTCTCTGTCACACTCTCTCTCGTACACATACCACAAATAAATAATTTACATGTAACATTTTTAAGTATGTATGTGACCTTGCATATTCATGACGCTATTAAATTCTACATTTGTTAAAGACGAAATACCAATGTACATTTGAAATATTTCATTCTCTAAAGTCCTTTTCCTTATTTTTCTTTTAAAAAACAGAACCAAATAGCAAAGTTTGGTGAAATACCGTGAGAAAGAGATTTCCATTCATTTTAATGTAAAGATTAATTTAGTGAGAAATGGTTTGTGCTTTTACAAGTCTGAACGAGTAAAAATTAAACTATTTCATAAGTGGGAGTTGAACAATGAGAACACATGGACACAGGGAGGGGGACATCACACCGGGGCCTGTCAGGGGATGAGGAAGAAGGGGAGGGAGAGCATTAGGACAAATACCTAATGCCTGTGGGGCTTAAAACCTGGATGACAGGTTGAAACCACCATGGCACATGTATACCTATGTAATAATCCTGCATGTTGTGCATCTGTATCGCAGAACTTAAATTAAAATAAAAAATAATTAAACTAGTTGGTGTTATTTTGTGATTACAAAGGAATCAAGGCTGTATTCCAAGATGTGTCTGAAGTTGTTTTATTCCAGTTTCCTGTCATAATTTTAAGTACATTTATACCAAACTGCCAGGCCTTCATATCTTTAACCATTTTAAATCTGGTGTCACCAAACAGAGGTGATGTGTCAATATCTCTTGCTCTTGTTCAGTTTTGATGCTCATTAAAATTTGTTTTGAATGCAACATGGTGAGCAACGAAGAAAACAGTTATCATCCATCCTAAATGGGTGCTACCATGTCTATACACGTTACCTTACCCTTTAGCAATTTATTAATCACATCAGATAGATGAAAACAAAGCATCCTTTAAGTCCATGAGGCGTGTGTGTGTGTGTGTGTTTGACTTTCATATAATGGGCTGCATGTTCAAAATGTGTATGCCTGAATTGGAGGAGTCCTAGGTAACCGAAGGTGAGCAACAAGGATTCACCAAGAAGAGACTTTACTGATATCTATTTTCTGTTTGCCAATAATTCTATGATGTAATCTTAGGGGAGTTAAATTTGAATAGCTCGAAACTGCGTAATGAATTATATTTGGCTTCAATAAGACCTACTAATTAATTGATCCAAGCCTCCCTGCATGATAATTCACCATGGTGTCTGTAGATGTAGTGTGGCCAGGCCCTACTGAATGCTTGGATTTGGGAGGATGGAAGTGACAATTGGATGCATTGGTTGTAGTATTTCCTGGGACCCTGGAAATCGAATGGCCAAGCACTGACCCTGAGGTGCCAGCCTCTCCATTTTCTGTATGGCACACTTCTGACACAGGAGGTGTGGCTGCTCCTAGGTGAGGAGGGTGAATGAATGAAGGGAGAGACTCACCAGAAACAAGAAACAGGAACGCTTCACATTTGTTTTGGTGACAGCAAATTTAAATTTGTGTACAATTCAAATGCCTAGTAGTTTGGAATGAACGTGTTTAAGATTATGTCCAGAGGCAAGGAAAAAAAAGAACCCTTGATTATGGTACACTGGGAAGCTTAACTATTCACTATCATCATAGAAATTATTTTTGTTGTAAACATAAGAAGTAATTTGGGATTTTTGAAGATTATTTTTTAAAGAAGGGTAAATTGTACAAAATCTATAGTGAGCTCCCTGAAATTTTTTTTGGTTTTATAACACCCTGCTAATAATGCAAATATGCACATGTGTTTAAAAGTAACAGACGTTTCTCATATACTGATGAACCTTAAAATTAACATCATTTCTGAATAGTTAATGAGGACACACCGTTACTGAAACCAAAATTCCTAACCTCGATTATAAACACAGGAATTTGCCTTTGAAGACAGCTATCATCTTGGTAATTTCTCTGCCCAGTATATTTGGTGCTTTCTTATATCTATCGTTATGTGCAAAAAGGAGGGTTGTTCTCATTCTTCCACTAGAAGCAATAATTTTGCCCTTGACCACTAGAAAACACTCTCCCAGTGTCCTTGCCCTTGGAAGGCATGCATCATCTAATGGGCTCGGCCTGAAGGAGCTGTGTTAATGGGCCATTTGCTTCGATGATAAAAGTAGAAAATAAGTCTCATGGGACTTCTCTCTCTACCCCAACGTTATATCCAAAAGTTTTGGAAATAATTCAAAGGCCAGGATTTAAGTTTGTGAGATTATTTCCAAAACTTGTCAGTGAAATATTTCAATGGATAAACACACTGTCTCCTCTAAGGAGATACATAGGAATGTGTGTGTCTGTGTGTACGTGTGTATGTGGTACAAGTGTGCGCGCATGTGTGTTGCATTTAACTTTCTTCCCACATTTGGAAAGAAAAGTAATATAACAATAGCCAGATTGGTTCTAAATAGTTGCTACTGCTTTCTTTCTTTCCGTAATAGTTGAATATGTGATTCTTTCATATTCCTGAAAACCTGTTTACTTGTACAAGCAAACAATTTCATCTACTGTTTCCAGCAAAAGTGGGAACAACTGGCACCTCCTTTGAAAGTTCACCCTCATTTAGTGCACTAGAAGAAGTAATTTAATAATTTACTAAATTTAATAATTTAATAATTATAGCTTATATTTGTACAGGACTGATACATGCCAGGCACTTTTCTAAGAGGTTATTTATTTATATTAAGTCATTTAATTCCCACAGCTTCTCTGTGAGGGAATTACTATTGTTATCTCCATTTTACAGGTAAGTAAACTGAGGCAGAGAGAAGTTAAACAATGTGCCCAAGGTTACACATCTAGTGAGGACTGGAGCTGAGGTACAAACCCAGGTAGTCTGGCTTCCAGGTTCATGCTTTTACCACTTATACTAGACTACGTAATAATTCCACCGAGAGCTTTGATAACAATTAATGGCATACACCCCACCTCTGCAGTGCCATGACAATTCTCCTGACGAAGCTTCCCAATCTGTCTTCTCTAGGCTACTGAAAGAACTTTCTAGCTGAACTTGAAGCTGTGAGTCATTCCCTGCTCCTCAGAGTAATTCCCCGGGGTTCATTCCTAACACAAGGGGAGCTGCCCCTCTAAGCTTCAGCGAGGAGGGCTAAATGTTTGGTTCAGCACATATCCTCAGTGTCTGGCAGAAGGATCAAAAAGGGATGGAGGGCGATTAAGAGGAAGAGAGGAAAGGAGCAGGGAAGAAGGGAAGGAAGGAAGGAAGGAAGGAAGGAAGGAAGGAAGGAAGGAAGGAAGGAAGGAAGGAAGGGGAGGGAGGGAGGAAGGGAAGAAGGGAGACAGGGAGGGAGGCAGGGAGACCCCTCAATTCAACTTCATATGACTTCTTTTTATTCTATCGAACGCACTCTTCACTTTGGTCCCTCTGTGCCTCTGAGCACGCTCTTTCCTCGGCATGCAACGTCTGTCTCCTCTTTTTTCAACTGATCCATCCGTCCATACCTGGCACTAATGCCACCTCTTCTAAAAACCCATCCTCTCATGCACTTCCTCTCCTAAACAGGATCATTCTATCTGGGCCCTCACAGTCCACTATTTATACTTCTGGGGAAAGCTGGCTTCCTTCCTTCACACTCGAATCCCAGATAGCCATGTCCGTCCCCGTTGTCCCCAGACTGCAGGTTTCCCGGTGGCAGAAGCTGAGTCTCATGCCCCCTCCTGTGCACCACAGAGCTGAGCACACCCAGCAAATGCTGGAAATACACGGAATTCGGACTTTAGTTTCCACCACTCATCCGACTGCCAGATTTGCATTCTCTCTACATCCATCCCATCAGTGCCTATGGGATAAAGACCCACTCTGACCAAGCCACCAGTTAGTCAGGAAAGGAGAACTCAGATCTGTCTCCAAAGCTTCAGTTCTTTCTAAAATGCCCTTCTCTCTGCCTACTCTCTCTGCTCTCACCCCTAATTCCCTACTTAAACTGACACATCCTATATCTGAAAGGAAAAACAACATGGGCACAGTCATACCTGTTTAAAAGGTGGCTGTGGGAATAGAAAAAATTCAACACCTGCGAAAACAATCCAACAAAGTTCCAAAATCTGACTCATACCTTTCTAAATGGCATCTCCAAATACTTCTTGAATCTGAAAGCTGCAGTTGGTTAATTTTAACACGAAGAAGACAAGCTCAAGGAGTTATATCTCTTTAATTTTAGTGAAATTTTGGGAGAAATTAAATAACTCACATTGGATATTATGTAATATTCTCCTTACATGAAACTGTCCAGAGATGTACCAATAGGGTCCACCAGTCCTACAAAGATTCTGAAAGTGTACATGGCCCAGAGTTGAGTATCTTTGTGTGGGAGGTTCTGTGTTAGTGGAGCATTCTCCACGAGAAATTAGAAAAGCACTCCAATAATTTCCACAGATTGCCGTGAAACCAGGCAAACACTGCGTTCTTATCAATGAAGTATGACTAATTAATAGAGGTTTATTACTGCCTTCAGAGAATAAAGGAGGGAAGAAAAAGCTGTGAATTTTCTTTAAGGAAATGACAGGATACTCCAAGTCTCTTCCTGTACAAATCCCTTCCAGCCAGTAAGCTAAGCACTTGAGAAAGACAGACACTCCATCAGGTCTCTGAGAAGCTATTTAGAAGAAGGTGGACCTGTCTTTCTGTTGTCTGAAAGAGTTAATAAACCTTCTCAATCTAGGAACCAATTTCCTCTCAGAAAGTAGCACATGCTCAGAGGGAACGAGGCTGAACTCCTAGTGAGAGAAGATCTGTTCAGGGTGCCTTAAATCATTTGGTCTCGGGTACTGTTTCATCTTTGTTTTTACAAGGCAGGCCAGAATGAATCATAAGTTAATAGATTTGTAGTATGATGATTTATACTGTGTGCTATATGACAGGTGGGATTACTCAACAGTGTCACAGGAGAGAACACCTGCTCTTAAGAGGTGTCCTCTTCAGAAAACGAATTTAGCTAAAACTTATATTCAATCATCTTTAGATGGTGTGCAAATTGCAACACTAAAGTTGGGATTTGAAATGCTGGCAGAAAACATCTCAATGTGTAATCAAGTTGACATGTAGACACAAAATTCAGTTAATTATATGCCCATTCTTTGTAGAGCTGTATTTATAGGCCGCATATTAAAAGTGATTTTCATGATTTGGTATGAGTCTTTTCTGCCAGAAAAGCATTTTCACAAATTTATCAGGGCTGAGCTAAAGATTAGACAAAAGCAATTTGCTTTGCCTAAGAAAGAGGAAATCTAAACAACCTAGAGAAAATTGTTAGAAAACATAGAACCATTTCTCTGGAAAAACTGTTAACAATTACTTAAATGAAAGAGGGATATAATAACTGATGCTAAAGATGGAGAGCAGTAAGGAGATACTATAAATAACTGTATGCCCATTAATCCTAGAGCATGAAGGAAATAGGTAACTTCCTTGGAAAACTTAATTACCAAAACTGACTCAAGAAGAAATGGAATGTATGAATAATTCTACATAGAAACTGAAGTTGTCATCAAAAGCTTTCCACAAACAAGACAACAAATGCCTCCAGGACCAGTTTCACCAGATGTGATAAAGCATTTAAAGACAACATCTTATCAATCTGATATATTCTCTCTCAGAAAATAGAGGTGGACAGAACATTTTCCAACTCACTTTACAAGGCCAACACAACGCTGATACCAAAACCTGACAAAAACATAAGAAAAGACAAATTTCAGGCCAATATTCTTTAAGAGCATGGATGAGAAGAAATCCTCTACTAGATATTAGCAAATTGAATCCAGCAATATATAAAAACAACAGTGCAGCAAGAGTGAATGAGGTTCACCCTAGAAATGCAACGTCAATATAACATCCAAATAGCAATCAATGCAACAGACTATATTAGAAATAAAAATATCCTCTCAATAGATGTGGGAAAGTCATTTGGTATACCCCCATTCATGATGAAAACTAGGAAGAGAAAGAAAAGGGCATCTAAAAAACACTTACAGATAGGATCATAACTAATTGTGTGGAGGGGAAACGCTATCTTTTCTCTGATCAGGAACTAGGCAAAGATTTTCACCCGTTTTACTTCTATTCGACCTTGCACTGGGTGTCCTACTCAATGCAATGAACTAAATAACAAAAAGAGAAAAGCATAAAAATTATGAAGGAAAAACTATGAAACTGTCTCTCTTTTTAGATAGCATGATTATCTGCATAGAAATCCTAGGGAATTTATAAGAAAACCTAATAGAAGTAGTAAATTAATTTAGCAAAGCCTCAAAATACAAGATAACAGGCAGGGTGTGGTGACTCACACCTGTAATCCCAGCACTTTGGGGAGGCAGAGGCAGGTGGATCACCTGAGGTCAGGAGTTCAAGACCAACCTGGCCAACATGGTGAAACCCTGTTTCTACCAAAAATACAAAAATTAGCCGGGTGTGGTGGCAGTACCCTGTAATCCCAGCTACTCCGGAGGCTGAGGCAGGAGAATCGCTTGAACCCAGGATGCAGAGGTTGCAGTGAGTTGAGATCACACCATGACACTCCAGCCTGAGAGGCAGGGTGAGACTCCATCTCAAAAAAAAGAAGAAAGAAAAGAGATAACAATTATCAATTATATTTAAATATAAACAGAAAAAGTTGAAAAGTGAAATTACAAAAACAATACTACATAAACAACAAAAATAAATGACTTAGGACTAATTTTTTAAAAGATAATCTACAAATTGTTGTTAGATACAATTCAAAAAGAACTATATAAGATTTATTTTTAAAAAAGTTGGAGTGTTCTTGTTAAATGATCCTCCAAACCTCTTCTTCCTTGTTTCTATACTTTTGATGTACACGCTTTTTAGCTTAATAAAAGCCATTTTCTTTGCAAAAAGAGGAAAAGAAAAGAAAAATATAGATGTGAGCATTAAACAAGGAATGCACACCTATTAGAAATGGGTTTACGAACAAAGATTTTTCAAGAAGGATGATTAAATTTTCAAGAAATATGACCCACTTATTTCTAATTTCTAAGAGATATGAACTTAGGCTATGACAACTATGAATCAGCTCCTGTCATATCAGCCACATGGTAGAAATTTGATACTGTGTGGAGGTACATTCAGTGTTTCAAATATTTATAGAATTAATATAACCCAAAAAAGAGAGGGAAAAAAAGGGTTCCTCAACTGCTTACATATTATAATGCAAACTATCACTTTGTTGATTTTTCACTGGTGTAATTTCATTAAAAACATTTTTAAATGCCAAAAATAAATAAGACTCATATAAATTACAGTTGTGGCTCAAAAGACTCACCATTGTTCAAATTGTCATTCTCCTCCATTTTAACTTCAAAAGTTAAAATAGAAGCAAAATAGTGTCAGAAAAACAAAAGCTTCCTGTTTTGTTTGGTTTTTTAAAAAGTTTTTTTAAAAGAGATCACTCATTTGAAGTTAATCAGTGTAATTTTAATTCATAGAAATCAAAAAAGAAAATTGTTGGTTGCTATTTCCAAAAGAATTAGGCACGACAAAACGCTCCAGACTCACTTTCTCGTGTGAAAAGATCTTTCCTCCACTTCTTCAGCTATTGGTAACACACATCCTTTGAGGGATGGTGTCTTGACCACAGATCATCATTTTGTTCATTAAAATACTTTGAACTCAATCATGCAACCAACAAAAAAGCAGAGAGATGGGTGGGGAGCTCCCCATGGGTACTCGGGAATGCTGTCAGGATTTCACGTTATTGTACAGAATTTAGAAAGTCAATAAATACTTTCTTCCAGAAACCTGGAAATCCCAGTGGGTTTAAAGGGCCACAACCCAGGACTATGGCATTGTGCTCAGTATGATTTGCTGCTCAGGAGGAAGAAATTAAGCACCCTGAGGGATGCGTTACACCGGGGGTTCCTGGGATAAGTGTCCAAGACCACGTGTCTGGGTCCCAGAATTGCAAAGGAGGAGAGAAATTTTCTTTCCTCACAAAAGAAGCCCTGGGAGGAGACAGTGCCTAGGAAGACTTTACTCTGATAAGGAGATTCTTCCCCACCTTCCTTGGGGTACTGGATTCAAGTGGAGTGGACACAGGAGTAGCCGAGGCTGCCCTTTAACTCCAGGACCAGGAGAATAAAGTCCTGGACGAATCAGAACAAAGGTAAAACTGGCTCAAGGCCATGGAGGCAGCAAAAGGAATACTAGGCCAGGGCCAGAGTGACCAGATAAGCCCGGAAAGTTCCAAAATTCAATTCCAGGAGGAGGAAAATTAATACAATGTGAAGGTTTGGTTATCAAATGAGAATCAGGGCCAGTAGAGCCCCATGACGTGGAGTGGAGAGTAACTCTAAATGGCAGAGGGAGCTGTAGGTGGCCAGTGAACAGGAAACTAACAACACGAGTGAGATAGGCCTTACAAAGCAGTGTCTACCCAAGAAAACCCTTCCATCAAAGGCTGCCCTTTACCCAGGTGCCAAGTCTTTGGAAACAGGAGTTGAATCTTGTTTCCAGAATCTCCTATCCATCTGTCTCCATTTACAGGAGGAGGGTATATCAGAGCAGCAGAAGGTGTAAAAAGTTTTCTTAGAAGGAATAAAGATGCTTAGAGGGAAGATTGTGTCTAACTGAGAAGTTAACAGGAGCAACAATTATTTGGACTGACAAGCATTAATTTGCCAACTACAGGGCAACTACAGAGTCCACAGAAGAAATACCAAGATTCTGGATGTCACCAAAAAAAAAAAAAAAAAAAAAAGCATATTTATTCCTTTATTTGCATTCTCTAATTCTTCCAGAACCATCCATATCTCATCTTTCCATGTTATCTCTTATTTGATTGCTGTAGATTTGCATATTTGTCAGAGGCTTATTAGTCCAGCTTTAACAGTCTAAAAGTTGAAATAAAAATGCATTTTAGGCGCCTGTAGTCCCAGGTACTCGGGAGGCTGAGGCAGGAGAATGGCATGAATCCAGGAGGCGGGGCTTGCAGTGAGCTGAGATCGCACCACTGCACTCCAGGCGACAGAGCGAGACTCCATCTCAGAAAAAAAATGCATTTCAGCTCTTCAGTTTTCAACTGATGCTGCCTTCTCCTTCTGAGTTTTAATTGTGTCGCATAACAAAAGCAGGTGCTAGCTATTATTTCAAATCAGGGAAATCTTCCCCAAGTGTCAACTGTCTAATACGATTAGGCTTAGTAACTAGATTTTGCCCCATATGAGTTAAAAGTGTGTGTCTGCATATGATGCATTTTTATTTCATTACTCCTCTCAATATTCAGTATTAATTATGTTTAAACACACACTCCCCAGGGGAGCCCTGTCTAACTAATTAGTAGGTGGTCACAACCAGATTTACTTGTTCTCTCCATGAGGAGTTGAAAGCTACCTTTGCTACAGGAGCTTATTTAAACTCTCAACAGGCTATTGCTGTTTTCAACCTTGCTTTTGGAGCAGAATTTTCATTGAAAGCAATGACCTGCCCACTTGAAATATTTCAGTTCATGTAGGCCAGTGCAATTTGTCCTGGTAGTCAGAACAACACTGTTAGTAATTAGGGACCATAGTGTGAAGCAGATTAGCCCTTGCATGAAATTTATGCAGAATCCTTTACAAAGTGGCTTCTCTTGGCTACAGGGAGGCAGCATCCTATGTTGGGACCAACAGAGAGCTGTGAATTGGCACTGCTACCGAGCAGGTAATTCTTCTCATAAGGACCTCAATGTTCTTCTTTATAAAATAACATTTGGTATATCTTAGAATAATTGTGTGTTGATGCCTCCATGCATTGGTCTTCTTCCTTAATTGCGGTTCTGAGGAATGAAACAATGGCTATAAGATCATAAGGTGGCTGAGTCAGTAACAGAAAAAACACAGCCCATTAAGCTGAGTTGAACGTGCAGTGTCTGCTACTACGTGGAACTGGGCTTTGCCTCAGTTCTTGGTTAAAGTCACACTGTAAGATGATACTGATGCGTACAGGAGGCAGGGAAATACTGGGTAGAAGAGGGTGGGGTCCCTGGAGAGGGCTTCACCCTCAAGCCTGGACCTGCGGTCCTAAATGAGAACTTCACATCCCTGTTTTCCTGCCTGAATGTTGCCTTCTGGTCTACCATGCCCTCTGTCCTCTGCCCATAAGAATCCCAGATCCCAGACTCAGCACACATACAGAGAAGAGAGAAGTGTCTGAATGTCTAGAGAAGCAAGAACTGGACATCAGAGACTATGGCCAGGAAGAGTTCAGCCACGGACAGCCAAGCTACAAGACTGTCTTCCCACTCCAACCCATTTCCAGCTCCCCGTCCTGCTGAGAACCACTTCCACTGCTCAATAAAATCTCCACATTCACCATGTTTCAAGTCCGTGTGACCTCATTCCTCTTGGGCACTGGACAAGGACCTGAGTGCGGGTCAAGAGGCTGTCACACTGACTTTCCACTGAGCTGTTTAACGGGTGCTGTGGGCCAGTACAGAGTTTGTTCCTGCCACGACCCAAAGGCACTTGCCCTGGCTCCTGTACCCACTCACCTGCATGCTCCCCGTCTTGCAAGGGATTTGAGCATTGCTGGCTGAGTAAGTGAGCCACCCTTTTCCAAGTCCCACGAAGGGGTCAAGGGAACTATCTTGTCTCAATACCACCGATACAAAAATACATATGGAATTCTGACCCCTTTAAGCATCTAATATGTATAAATGTATTCATTCAAAATGCACTTATCAGATGTCTGGTACATGCCAGAACCTACAAAAGTCACCATGAGATCACTGCCCAAGCAGGGTGGGGTGGAAAAAAGAAAACCTCCACAAAAGTCTAAAAATCACAATACAGCTTGGTATGCACTCATACAGAAAAGTAAATATGGTGCTTGATGAATGGAGAAACTGCATCTGCTCTGGTCATCAGGGGAGGTTTCCAGAACAAGGAAGCACTTGAGCTGAGTTTGACAGGATGAGTCAGAAGAGTTGGCTAGGCGGAGAGACAGCCGAGGACCCGGGGAGACGGACAAAGAGAAGTACGTGCACAAGAGCTGGTGTGTTTGGGAAATAGTGAAGTTTTATTACTGCCAGAGAGTAGAATCCATGTGGGCAAGCTTGAAGGGGGTTTCTAGGATTAACTATGGTGTTTCAATTTTATCCTACAAGGCAATGACGATTATAAAATCACAAGAAAGAACCAGGTTTGAATATGGAAGGATGTGGCAGAGATGTTCACCTGCCTAGTCATGTTCTGGCTTCCTATATTTTCCAAAGTCGGTTAAAATAATACATCCTGTCCATGTGCTTTTTTGCTATGTGGCTCTTGTCATTCCCCATCAAGAAGCTGTGCCCATTTCTCCACCCCCTAGAATATAGGGGATGCTTTGATCAATAGCATATGTCTATTCCAAACACAGATTTTAACTGACCTGGCAGCTTCTGTTTCCCCTCTTTTAAAAGTCATGCCACATAAGAAGTACTGAAATCACCATGCCATGAGAAGTTCAAGACACATGGGAGAGGCCCTGGCAGATGAGATGACATGTGGAGAGGGAGACCAAGGGGCACGGAGACACTAGGCATGTAAGCAAAGTTCTCATGGAAGTGCATCCTCCTGCCCAAGAATCCTAGGCAGATGCCACATTGATCACAGACAAATCACCCAGCAGAACCCTTTCGGACCATAAAATTGTGAGCAAAAGGAAAATAGTTGTTTGAAACCACTAAATATCTTTGCGCCATGGTAACCGCAGGATAAACAGGCTAAAATTCAGAAAACCAGACTCTTCGTGTATCACCAACTCAGCTGAGCTGCCCAACTTCTTGACCCTTTCTCTTCCTCATCTTTAAAATGAAGATTTTGATTAAGTCATCTTTAAGGCCCCTTTCTGCTCTATAATTCCCTAGAGTACTCACTTCGCTTTAGTATTCAACCTTTTATTTCCTTCCCACCTTTTCCCCTTACCCCTCCTCCTCCATCTCCTTTTCCCCACAACTACCGTAGGAATTCTATAACAAAAAGCCCTTTAAAGGATGAGAAATGTTTTGGGGGTGGTAAAATATCCTACAACTATATGGTTATAAAAGTTGAACAAGTCTATAAATTTACTAAAAATTATTGAATTGTATACTTAAAATGGGGGAATTTTATAGCATATAAATTACATCTCAATAAAACTATTTTTAAGGCCCTGGGGAAAAAAATCCTTAAAATAGCAAAATGAATAAAATCTTTTTGGCAATTACTTGTCTGGTTGGTGTGTGTTATCTTCAATTGTGAAATACTTGAAGTACACTTAATTTTTTTTTTTTTTTTTTTTTTTTTTTTCTTCTTTTTTTGAGACGGAGTCTCGCTGTGTCGCCCAGGCTGGAGTGCAGTGGCGCGATCTCGGCTCACTGCAAGCTCCGCCTCCCGGGTTCCCGCCATTCTCCCGCCTCAGCCTCCGAGTAGCTGGGACTACAGGCGCCCGCCACCGCGCCCGGCTAGTTTTTTGTATTTTTAGTAGAGACGGGGTTTCACCGTGTTAGCCAGGAGGGTCTCGATCTCCTGACCTCGTGATCCGCCCGCCTCGGCCTCCCAAAGTGCTGGGATTACAGGCTTGAGCCACCGCGCCCGGCCTATTTTTAAAAGTAAATCTAGCTCCTGGCACAAGCCAGCAGAGAGGGAACCCCAAAGAAGGTCATTTACCTAAAAAAAAAAAAAAACAAAGGCTCAGTTTTTGTTTTTGTTTTCCATCCTGGAAGGTTGTAGGCTGACTAATGAGTTTGGACTCTGAGGTCAGATTTGAATCCAGGGTCTGTTACTCCATCTCTTTGCTGTATGGCTTTGAGCAAAAATAAGCTATTTTCCTCACCTTTAAAATTGTATAATAGTAATTATTATATAAGGTTATGGTAAGGACTAAAGGAAACACACACACACACACACACACACACACACACACCACATCCCACAGTGCCTAAGCACATAGTGGGTGTTCACATGGCTGTAATTTTTCTTCAAAGGTAACAGAGCACTGACTGATAACTTCTCTGAGTAAAGCAAATCCCCTAGCCCTTCACTTCTGGAGGCTTCTGGATGAAGTCTGATGGAAGAATAATCACCAATGTGTCTGGGCACTGCTGCCCGGCCCATCTCCCAGTTAAACTCCAAATCATGTCTCCTTTCCTGACATCCTGCTGTGGCTTGCATATCACATTGCTTAAAGTGCAAAGAAATTCTTTCCACTGACATAAAGAACTGTAAATCTCTTATGTGAGATTTGGCAGCTCATTAATCCTCAGTAAGGAATGGGGAAAGGGAGGGATAGCTATGATACCTTCTCATATTTTATCCTTTACTTTGAACAACATTTTAACATAACAAATAAACAAATGCCTTTCTGTGAGTTCCTAGAATTCCTCGCAGTCCTTCAGTTTTCCCTTCAGTAAGGGTTTTACTACGGTATTAATAAAGAACAAGCTTTTCCTCACTCAAGAGATCTTCCCCTTGCTTAAACTTTAGGGCAGTCATTCATATTTTGATTGAGAACTCACTATTTGCCAAGCCAGGTAGAAATGTACCGAGATACCCCAGCCTCTGGCCAGAACACCTGACAGTCCAGGAAGTGAGGAGACACTTCACCAATGGCTGCAGGGCATCCCCCAGTCACCCCAAGCCACAGAAAGCACAGAGAAGGTAACATGGGCTCTGGGGTTTTGAAGCATCTGTAGGAGTTCATTAGGCAGAAAGGAACATGCCCATCAGAAGGCCAAGCACCTCTCAATCTCTGGCTTCCTGTTTTTTTAAATTTTATTTTATCTTTCACTTGCCTTCCCCATACTTTTGAGTTCCCATCCCACGTCTGGTTTTGCAAGTCAACGACAAACAGTCAAAGAGTGACTTGCTTCACCCTTTTATGTGAATAATCCAGTATAACATCCGTTTTTTATCTTCAAAGAGCTCACAATCTACTTGATAAGATCAAGGCATGGGAAATGAGGGGACCAAACAACACTGCATGCCATTGAGCCATAAACTATGTAGAAGAGACCATGAGTTTCAAAATGGGAGCTGGGTAGATAGATGTCAAAAAAGTCTGAGATGAGACCTTCCAGGCAGGAGCAACCTGAACGAGGCTCCACGAAGAGGGAATAAGCAAGGGGTGCCCAGAGGGGTCATTTGAAAAGTAGAAAGTGTGGTCGGCAATCTGATAGCTCTATCTACATAACATCCAACAATATGACCAATTTTCTCCCTGTAAGTCCTGTTAAAATATGATTATCCCTTGACATGTCTGCTTCCCTGACCACACTGTGAGCTCTCTACGGGCAGAATGTCTGAGTTCTGTGATTTGGCCCAATGCTATGGTAGCATCAGAACACAAGACACATTGGGCCCACGCATGAAGTGTGGTTTTGTTTTGTTTCTTTACATGAGTGACTTGTTGTGACAGCATGAAAAGATCCCAAAAGCCACTGTAGCTTCTAATTCTAGTCCAGTCATCCTCAACCAAGGGTGATTTTGCCCTACTCTACCTTACCCTATCACCAGGAGACATTTGACAATATCTGAGGATATTTTTTGTTGACATTACTGGAGACGGTGCCATTGACATCTGGGGGTAGAGGCTAGGGATGCTGCTAAACATCCTATGATGGACAGGACAGACCTCGCAATTTTAAAAACCCTTCTGACCCAAACTGTCAATAGTGCTGAGGTTGAGAAACCCTGTTCCAGTCTATCAGACATAAAGACTGAAACAGGTGCTGTGTTTGGACTGTGGGTGTTCTGGTTCTCTCTGGGGTCATATATTCTCAATCCTACTCATTCTTAATCTTTCTTGCCCATTCAAGGGAGGTGGTCTATTACTCATGGAAATGGAAGAAACCACCAGCCTCATGAACGTCAGATGTGGCCGGGCCCTGGCTGCAGGTGAGGTGTGTCACGAAGCTGCACCCATACTACCTGTACTTCTTACAACATTTCCAATTGTCCCTACAAACATTCCAAAATAACAAACATTGCAGAAGAAATGAAGATGACAGTATCCACATAACAGCTAAACCACCTTATAAGCAACTTTACGTAGAACCAGGGCTTACCTGATACAAGATATGCAGGCAAATTTTCTAGTTTCTCTCTCCCAAGAGTTGCTTAGAGTGAAAAATAAACTAAGTAGTTTGGAAAAGAGAGGAGGGCTTGATGGAAGCACTACTGATTTTTTTTTTTTTGAAAATCAGATTACCATATTATTGCTTTTTAGGCAGTTATGTCCTACTAAAGAATAATTTATTCTTCAAAAAATTTCTTTGACAAAAGTTTTGTGATTGGGAGTACCGGAGTTAAGCATGTTTTGCAAATAGTAAATTAAGGTGGCTTATGTCTCCCAAGTAATTAATAAATTATTAAAGAGCTACAATAATATTAAATGTGATACAGACAGGAGACTGGGAAATACTGGGTAGAAGAGGAAGGTTCCCCGGCAAAGGCCCCAGCCTCAAGCCTGGATACCCTCAGCCCTAAATGACAACAGGCATTCCTGTTTTTGTGCCCAAAAAGTTGCCTTTTGGCCCTCATGCCCCACTATCCTGTACCTATATAAATACCGAACCCCAGGCTCCAGGAGCAAATGAGGAGATGAGGAGACAAGCAGACAAACGGCAGAATGGCATGACAGAGAAAGAGAGAAGGGAAAGAGTGCCTGAGCGCCTAGAGGAGTTTGGCTGGGGGTGGTCAGAGAGGAGTTCGGCTGCTGGATGGCCACACTCCAGGGGAAGATCATCTTCCCACTCCATCCCCCTTCCGGCTCCCCATCTATCCTGTGGAGAACCATCTCTACCACTCAGTAAAACCTCCACATTCATCCTTCAAGTTCATGTGTGACCTGAATCTTCCAGGACGCTGGACAAGAGCTCAGGATACAGAAAGCTGTCATACTGGTCTTCTGCCCTTGTAAAAAAGGCAAAGGGTTCACTGAGCTGGTTAAACACTCAAGCCATCCGCGGATGGCAAAGCTGAAAGAGCACACTGTAACATGCCTCCTTGGGCTTTGAGAGTCACAGGCACCCACCCCTAGACACAATCAGAGCTGGAATGGGGCTGGGGCCCAAAGTGCTCGCCCACCAGATCTGGGCAGGGCTGGAGCCCAAAGCACTCACCCAGGCTCTAACACCTGACTGTCTGCATGCTCCCCCTCCCATAAAGGATTTGAGCTCAAGGCAGCCAAATAGAGAGCCACACCCCTGTCGCATGTCCTGCGATGGGGGGGCCAGGGAACTCTCCCATTTCAAAGATGCCCTTTATTAAAAGAAATAAGCCTATATCTGGACATTTTTAAGCTAAAAAAGAGGAAAGGGAGGGCAGGCATGGGTCGCAGGGGTGGGTACAGAACTTGGAAGGTCGTGTCTTGACATCTGCCAGGGAGAGGAAGGGATTGTGGGAGGCAGAACTTTTCCTAGGCTCACATAGAGAAAAGATGAGGCCCAGAGGACCAGACATGTTTGCTTCCAGACGCCCTAGCTGGACTGGGGCAGGGGAGAGAGAGGAAACAGGAAGCTGCAAAGCCACACACCAGGATCTTTGGAAGCTGCTCTGGCCTTAGATTATAAGGCCAGGAGGGTGGGAGAGTGGATAACACAGAACAAGGCCAGTTTATCTCTAAGTAGCTGAGTTACCTGAGGATGTTGTGCTCTAGGGTGTTTTTCTCCTGCAGCTACAGAAGCAGAGCTCTGCTTGGAGTGCTTTCTGGAGACAATATTTGTAAAGTGCATGCATGCATGACTCTGCCTATGTTCTCCACTGCTGGTGATGATGGCCAGGGTCATAACCCTGAGATGGAAAAACCTCGATGAGGGTTCTAACTGCCATTTCCTATATAGCCTTGGAAATTCACTTGACTTTCAGATCCTCAGTTTCCTTATCTGCAACATAGGGATAATAATACCTACTTCAGGAATTATGAATTGCTTGGAGCACCTGTGACATAAGAAATACACACACAGACACACACACACACAGGTTTGGTCTTTGCCCTATGTCCTGGAACACAACTCATAGAACCCTTGGAATCTTCAAAGTGCTAAATGTCTTTTGTACACTAATAAGATGACTGACGGCTCCTGGATGGCCTCAGGATGGCGCGGCTGGTTGCCTGGGGAACCAACCTCATGATTAGAGGGCTAATGTTTTTAGCCCCACTTCCTGAACTCCAGGGAGAAAAGAGAGGCTAAAGGTTGAGTCCATCACCAATGACCAATGATGTAATCAATCATGCCTATGTAATGAAACCTCCATAAAGTCCCCAAAGAACAGAGTTCACAGAACTTCTAGGTGGGTGAACACATGGAACACCACAGGATGGTGCCCGGACAGGGCATGCAAGCTCTGTGTGCTCCTCACATTCCTTGCCTTACGGCTTTTCCATTTGGCTGTTCCTGAGTCCTGTCCTCTATAACAAATGGGAAAACATAAGTAAAGTGTTTCTCTGAGTTCTGGGAACCATTCTAGCAAATGACTGGACCCAAGGCAGGTGGGGTGAGACATGGAAACCAACAACTTACAGCCAGTCATTGGAAGCTGAGGTGACAACCTGGACTTGGGACTGGTGTCTGAAGTGGACTGAAGTGACAGTCTTGGTGGACTGAGCTCTCAACCTGTAGAATCTGATGCTGACTCCAGGTCAACTGTGTCATAATTGAGTTGTGCACACAGAATTGAAGAACTGCTTGTGGAAAATCCCCCACATGCCTAGTGCCAGAAGTGAAGCATCGTTGAGTATAGAGAAGAAACAGCACTAGCTTTTCTAATTCAGCATCACAGGAGGTAACTTTCATAACACAGGGAGCACCATCTCTGGAACATATGTGCTCAAAGAATGGCTTCTAGTTATTAATTGTTAAAAGGGCCAAGTTCCCAGAAATTCATCCACTGTGCTCTGATAGAAAACAATCCCAGTGATGTTTTATCAAATAGGCAACTACTGTAACTGCCACATTTTTCTCCAGGCCCATTAGCGTAACATGTAAGTGAAGTCTCATTTAAGGAATATGTTTTCTCTTGGTTCTCTAGAAAAACTGGGCAAATTATATTCAGATTTTTAAAAATTAATTTAGAAAATTTTATAATATATACAATTTTAAAGGTCCCCTTTAAATCACAAAAATCATAATGCAAAGAGTTTTGGGTTAGGGCACTGAGACATCATGCAGTGTCTATATTCATAAAATTGTTTTGCACAAATAAATCATTAAAGGAGACCGGATACAATGCTGGAGACTGACCAGTCCATGTATTTTGCATTTTTGCACTGCTGACTTACAGGCTGCTAGTCATGAGCAAAGAGCAGCATCTTCATATATGAAGGGCATGATCACAATACAACACAACAAAAACATGAAAAAATGGACATTTATTTGAACTACAGGATATTACAGGTTTCTTTTAAATATGTTTTTTAGAAATAATCTGGTCTAAACTCCTATTTTAGAGAAACTGAGGACAAAGGTAAGATGATTTACCCAAGGTCACAAACCTAATGGCCAACATAATAAAAATTATAGGTCTTTATATTATCATTATCCATAGCAGATTCAGACAATATTGTGGATTTATATTTCTAATATCCAGCCTCCAAGTCTAACAAGATAATTTGTATCATATTGAAAACTACCAAATTAAAAAATGACACTACCTGATATGGTTTGGCTGTGTCCCCACCCAAATCTCACTTTGAATTGCAGCTCCCATAATCCCCATGTGTTGTGGGAGGGACCTGGTGAGAGAGAACTGAATCATGGGTGTGGTTCCCCCATACTGTTCTTGTGGTAGTAAATAAGTCTCATGAGATTTAATGGTTTTATAAGGGGAAATTACTTTCACTTGGTTCTCATTCTGTCTCCTGCCTGCTGCCAATGTAAGACTTGCCTTTCACCTTCTGCCGTGATTGGAACCCTGAGTCCATTAAACCTCTTTTTCTTTATAAATTACCCAGTCTTGGGTTTGTCTTTATCAGCAGCGTGAAAACAGACTAATACAGTACATTGGTACCAGTAGAGTGGGTTGCTGCTGTAAAGATACCCCAAAATGTGGAAGCGACTTTGGAACTGGGTAACAGGCAGAGATTGGAACAGTTTGGAGGGCTCAGAAGAAAACAGGAAAAGGCAGGAAAGTTTGGAACTTCCTAGAGACTTGTTGAATGGCTTTGACTAAAATGCCAAAAATGATATAGACAATGAAATCCAGGCTGAGGTGGTCTCAGATGGAGATGAGGAACTTGTTGGCAACTAGGGTAAAGGTGACTCTTGCTATGTTTTAGCAAAGAGACTGGTGGCATTTTGCTGCTGCCCTAGAGATTTATGGAACTTTGAACTTGAGGGAGATGATTTATGGCACCTGGAGGAAGAAATTTCTAAGCAGCAAAGCATGCAAGAGGTGACCTGGGTGCTGTTAAAAGCATTCAGTTTTAAAAGGGAAACAGAGCATAAAAGTTCAGAAAATTTGCCTCCTGACAATGCAGTAGAAAATAAAAACCCATTTTCTGAGGAGAAATTCAAGCCAGCTGCAGAAAGTTGCATAAGCAATGAGAAGCCAAATGTTAATCAGCAAGACAATAGGGAAAATGTCTCCAGGGCATGTCAGAAACTTCAGAGCAGACCCTCCCATCATAGGCCTAGAAGCCTAGGAGGAAAAAATGGTTTCCTGGGCCTGGTCCAAGGCCCCCATGATGTGTGCAGTCTAGGGACTTGGTGTCCTGTGTCCTAGCCACTCTAGCTATGGCTAAAAGAAGCCAAGGTACAGCTTGGGCCATGGCTTCAGAGGGTGCAAGCCCCAAGCTTTGGAAGCTTCCACATGGCATTGGGCCTGCAGGTGCTTGGAAATCAAGAATTGAGGTTTGGGAACCTCCACATAGACTTCAGAAGATGTATGGAAATGCCTAGATGTTCAGGCAGAAATTTGCTGCAGGAGCGGGGCCCTCATGGAAAACTCTGCTAGGGCTGTGCAGAAGGCAAATGTGGGGTGTGAGCTCCCACATGGAATCCCCAATGAGGCACTGTCTAGTGGAGCTGTGAGAAGAGGGCAAACATCCTCCAGACCCCAGAATGGTAAATCCACTGACAGCTTGCACTGTGTACCTGAAAAAGCCGCAGACACTCAACACCAGTCCATGAAAGCAGCCAAGAGTGGGTCTATACCCTGTAAAGCCACAGGGGCAGAGCTGATCAAGGCCATCAGAACCCACCTCTTGCCTCAGTGTGACCTGGATGTGAGACATGGAGTCAAAGGACATCATTTTGGAGATTCAAGATTTGACTGCCCCATTGGATTTTGGACTTGCATGGGGCCTGTCGCCCCTTTGTTTTGGCCAATTTCTCCCTTTTGGAATGGCTGTATTTATCCAATGCCTGTACCCTCATTGTATCTAGGAAGTAACTAACTAGTTTTTTATTTTAAGACTCATAGGTGGAATGAACTTGCCTTGTCTCAGATGAGACTTTGAACTGTGGACTTTTGATTTAATGCTGAAATCAGTTAAGACTTTGGGGGACTGTTGGGAAGGCCCGATTGGTTTTGAAATGTGAGGGCATGAGATTTAGGAGGGGCCAGTGGTGGAATCATCTGATTTAGCTGTGTCTCCACCTAAATCTCATCTTGAATTATAGCTCTGATAATCCTCACATGTTGTGGGAGGGACTTGGTGGGAGATAATTGAATCATGGAGATGGTTTCCCCCATACTGTTCTTGTGGTAGTGACTAAGTCTCATGAGATCTGATGGTTTGATAAGGGAAAACCCCTTTTGCTTGGTTCTCATTTTGTCTCTTGCCTCCCCAGCCACATGGAACTGTGAGTCCATTAAACCTCTTTTTCTTTATAAATTACCCAATCTCAGGTATGTCTTTATCAGGAGTGTGAAAACAGACTAATACATAACCAGAAAGCATGAATTTTATGATACTTATGATAGGAAATTGCTAATACATCGCCAACACCACTAGTAAACTGAAGACTAAGAAATGCGTGATACATTAAAAATAAACTTGGCTCCAGCAGACCTACTATTTTTCCTCAAAATCATTAGTAGATGCCATGATCTATAGAAAGCTCTGTACACATTGGATTGACAATATTCCACGTATCTTATGATTTTTTTTCAGCATGGGAAAGCAGAGGATATTTCCATTCTAAAGGATGCAATCTATATCTCAGATTTGTTTACTATTTCAATAGTGTTCAATAATAACCGTAATTAATATTGACTAGTGATCACATGAAAAGTATGACCAAAATTTGGCAGAATACTCCTGAACATACTGAAGAGACTCAATGTTATTATTTCTTGACTTTAAAAACTAGGATTTTACATAGTCTTATTCGATCAAAGGCGACCTTCCCTAAGTGAAACATGCATACATAGCAAAAACCACAATCAATGACTTTTGCACCAAGCTAATATTTGAATAAAGCTATTAAAGGAGCATAACTGAAAAATGACACTTCGTAGAATCTCAACACTATAGTGCCTTTTAAAAAAATGTAATACAGTATTTTTATTGAAAGATACTATTTATAGATATATATGGGGCATATACTTTTGATACATGCATACAATGTGTAATGAAGAAATCATGGTATTTAGGATATCCATTACCTCCAATATTTATCACTTCTTTGGTTTGGGAACTTCTCTAATCTTCTATTTTGAAATATACAATATACTGCTGTTAACTACAGTCTCCCTACTGCACTATTGAACACTACGTCTTATTTCTTCTATCTAACTGTATGTTTGTACCCAAACCTATCTCTCTGGGAGGAAACTCACCTCTTTTCAACCCCCTCCCCACCTTTCTGAGCCTCTGGCATCTACCATTCCACTCTCTGCCTCTGTGAGATCAACTTTTTTTTAGCTCCCACAAATGAGTGTGAAAATGTGATATTTGTCTTTCTGTGCCTGGCTTATTTCACTTAACATAATAACCTTCAGTTCCTTCCATGTTGCTGCAAATGACAAGATTTCATTGTTTTCATGGCTGAACAATATTCTGCATTGTCTTTATTCATCTGTTTACAGACACTTAGGGTGATTACATATCTTGGCTACTGTCAACACCAGGATATCTTTGGGAAATGGTCAATACAATCCTCATTCTTAATTCTAATATTTTATATTCAGAGTATTTTATTTTCAAAAGGCGGCAATGGTCTTACTTTTCACAGAGCTAGTTTATAATGTAACAATTTAAAGTAACAGAAATCTTGGCTTTAAGATGAAAACGGAGATTACAAAACTAAAGAAAACATACAGAAGTCTAAAATCGGAAATTTTGAGTTTCATTTTTGCACAGATTATGTTTGCAGGTAAATTGCCAACATGTCCTAAATGTTTTTGTTTTATTTTTTTCTTACTTCCAGCTTGTTTATCTCCCAGAAAGCAGCATTACCCTTGGTACAGTGGTAATCTTCCCTTTTTGTCTAGAATCTATAGCCCAACCAGCAGGATCAAAGGATCCACTGCCTGTGTCTAACAAGGGTTGATATTCTTAGATGCTTTACTTTTTTTTAAGAGATGAGGTCTCACTATGTTGCCGAGGCTGGTCTCAAACTCCTGAGCTCAAATGATCCTCCCACTTTGGCCTCCCAAAGCGCTGCAATTACAGGCAGGAACCATCATGCCTGGTCAGAAGTTTTACTTTTATAATTAAGAAGAAATGTCTACCATAATTATTAATATAGAATGAAATATAATATAGTTTCTTGTATTTTTCCACGGATTAAATTTACTTTGATTATTTGGATGGTTGTTTAAGAATTACAAACTTGTGATGTGGAATCAAAAACCATTTACCTAAGTTCTTCTACTTGACGGTATTTACTTATAGCATTTAACTGCACATCATGTGTCAGGCTGCTACGATTATTTCATCTTTCTGCGGTGAAAAAAATGTCTTGCCTTCAGTGAGGTTCAGGAATTAAATCATGAATCTTGACTGCAGTATCATTTGTAACGGAAGCTGAGGGACTTTGTAAAGGGCATTTTGCAAGAAGAATAACTTAAAATGAAGTATCGAGCCAATTTACGTAAGACAAAATTTGTGAGTCTAATTTAAACCATTATTTTGTAATAAGTGCCCTCTTGGTCCTTAATCCATCAATTTCCTTTATAACCCTTGCCCTAGATATGCACTAAGCACCACTTCTGTATGTCAGTGAATCTCATATTTTGGGTGCTGGCTTCCTTCTCGGCTGAGGATGACTGTCAAGTGAGCTTGATATCACAGCCTCATCAGTTTATGAGAAAAGAATGAACTCATCAATAAATCTCAATCAAGAGCCCTGGAAGGTGGAAGAAAGAACAGAAGCAACAGTGCGCAAGGAGAATTTTTATTTTAGAGTAGCATATTCAGAAAGCCTCCATGGTAGCAAGCATCTAGTCTTTTTAATTCATTGAGTAAGAGGGAAGGAATAAAAAGATGTACAAAAATAGAAACTTGGAGCTTGTTTACTTTTTTTTTTTTTTGAGATGGAATTTCACTCTTGTTGCCAAGGCTGGAGTGCAGTGGCACGATCTTGGCTCACTGCAACCTCCACCTCCCAGGTTCAAGAGATTCTCCTGCCTCAGCCTCCCAAGTAGCTGGGATTACAGGCACACGCCACCATGCCTGGCTAATTTTGTATTTTTAGTAGAGATGGGGTTCCACCATGTTGGCCAGGCTCGTCTCAAACTCCTGACCTCAGGTGATGCCCCTGCCTTGGCCTCCCAAAGTGCTAGGATTACAGGAGTGAGCCACCGCGCCTGGTTGCTTGTTTGATTTTTCCCATTCATATCTTTCTCTGGGAACGTTTCAGTGAAAGCGACTTTTGGGTTGGTATGCATTTTGTGAGGCAGAGAATCATTAGGAGTGAGATGGCAAACGTTTACTGGCATGATTCTAGCTTTTGGAACATGAATGTACTTATTTATGACCACCAGAAGATACACACTGCCGGCAACAAAGAAAATCATGCTCTTTTTGTTTACCAAATCACCAAGTCAATGAATAGTATTCTTGAACTTATTAATAGCATCCTCAAATGAAGCGTTTCAATCACACAAGGCTTTCTGTCTGTCTGTCTAACTCTGTACAGCCACAAAGTTGAATCAATTTCTGTGAAATCAAACTGACCACACTTCAGTGCCAGGGCCCAAGGGATTCTCCCTCCCCAGGAAATAGACAGCATCCACTATACTACCTCCAATCCCATGCTCTATCTAACAAGGAGTTGAGATGGCACAGTTTTCCATACCTACAATTTCATCAAACAACTCTGATTATCTCAAATAGCTTAGTTCAGTGTTACCCCCACCCCTTAATTGCAGAGAATTGTTATTACAAGTGATTTAGAAAATAGTTTCTGCTACTACATGAACTTCTAAAAAAAGAAATGCTGTGCTATTGGTTTCACTCTGTCTACTTTGACAGAGTAAAAAGATGCCACAGTGACTTTAGAAAAATTAATCTTAGGCTACTGGAATTAAAAAAAAAAAAAAAAGCAAAAGCTGCTATCTGCCTACCAAGCATGATGGCACTACATTTTGGAATATTTGGAAAGAATGCAAAGATATGTCATGCAATGATGAACAGCTGCACAAAAATATCTAAACCTACAAATGAATGTGTAAGAAATGGAATTTGGGGAAAATGCATGAACAGCTTCTTTATAATAGAAGTTGCTTTCTCTGAAACAGTCCCTCCATCCCTTGTATGGTCAGAGAGTGGGAGGTGCTAAGACTTATTTCAAGTAGAGGGAATAAAAACTCAAAGAGAAGAGCGAATGCTGGCCAGATGAGACATTTCAGAAGGACAGGAGATAATGGGAGGGAATTTAACACTAACATAAATCACGCTGGAGATTATAATTTTAGATTAATTATTTAAGTGAGAAGTTAGAAACACACTGGGAAAGACAAATACACCAATACTGCAGTAGTAACTGCAGCAGAAATTTTACCAATTAGTAAGAAGAGCAAGAGAATAGATGAGTTTTGCAGTAGCTCTATCTGAGAAAAACAACCTAACTCCACAGACAGAGGAGGGGGTCTAGCCAAGTACCAGGACTGCTCTGGAAATTTTTCAAATTGATTTTCTTCGATACAGAGATAAATAAAATATGACTGAACTGGCTGTGCTATAATAGGGTTCATTTGGGATGCTGTGAATTATTCATTCTTATCTATCCATCCGGCATGTTTTCACTAACCTTTTACAGCCATCTGATAAAATGGTGCAAACTTCTTAAATTGATTCATTTGGGTAGATATGTTTAAGGACCAGCTTCCTTCTTTGCACTTCTGAACTAACTTTCATTTACATCTCTGGAGAAAAACAGCATACATGTAGGTAACGATTTGCAAAGCAACATTTGGTCTTGAGCCTACAGGAAGGCCTCACAGGAAGGCAACAGGTTCAGCAGAAGTTGGTGACTGCTTTTAAACTCACCTGTCATCTGGGTGTGGTGGCACACACCTGTAATCTCAGCTACCCAGGAGGCTAAGGTGGGAGGATGCCTTGAGCCCAGGAGATTGAGACCAGCCTGGGCAACATAGCAAGACCCAGTCTCAAAAAAAGGCAAAAACACTTCAACTGTCTTCCAAAATAACCTACGACATAAAGTTTACTCCCTCATCCTATAGTAACTTAGTGTTCAATTTGTTCTTGATGCGGCTCAGACGCTGCTGAAAAGACAGGCAAGTTCCTGCTCATGTGGTACTTGGAAGATGCAGATGTTAAACCACAAATGGCAAACAGGGAGTACGCATGCTACTCTACATACTGACAAGTTTTATGAGAAAGCACAGGCTGCTCTAAAAGGGGGAAAAAAGAAGAACTTGTCTAGGTTTGGGAATTGAGAGAGGCTTCTTTGATCAAAAGGCATTTTATTCTGACAGCTAAAAGATGGGTAAGAATTCACCTGAAGAACAGGGGACAGGTGTGCTCGGCAGACGGGAGAGTGCCAAGCACCTGTGGCAATCCTGGGGAACATGCAGAACCACAGATGGGATGTGCGGGGAAAAAGGATGAGCTATATGAAAGGAGTTCGAAGTAGTAAGCATGGCTGAGTCAGGCAGAGCCTGTGAGTCCATTCAAAGGGATTTGAAGTTTTCTTCCAAGCTAATTGGGGAACCAACCAGGAATGGGTTTTAAGGCAAGAAGTGATGTCTCCTTCACTGCTGAATGCAGACTGGATGTGAGCAAGCGGGAAGTAGAGGATCCATTTAGAAGGCCATTCAACTGGTCCCAATAAGAGGCGGGGGGGAGGGGGATGACTTGAACCACATGGTGGCTTGCAAAGGCAAGTGAACAGGGGTGCTATGCGTTGAGACGAGGAGATCAGAGAATGAGAAGGTTTCGAGAAAAAGACCAAGAATTCTGTTATGGACATATTCAGTTTGAAATTCTCATTTAAAAAGCAAGAGACAGTGTCAGCTAGGGAGTGGGATATATGAGCATGAAATAATTGCCACGTATGATAGAGGAGGGATCAGGATTTAAGAAATCCAAACTACACTAAGCCATCAGGGAGATAAAGGGAACTCAAGAGAGAAGAATCAGGAAAGTAAGTGGACAAAGGAGGATGCCACGTACCATGTTCAGAGGCATCTCTCTCTCCCAGGTCATGATTGGCTTTGGCAAGGGAAGTTTTGAGAAAGCACTGGAGTAATACATCGGCTTGGAGTAGACTGAAGAAGGACAGGGCAGTGAAGAGGTGGAAGGAGTGAAGTGTGTATAACACTTTTAAGGAGAGTGGCTGAGAAAGGAGACTACAGCAGTGGCTGGGTCAAGGGAAGGTTTGTCTGTTAGGTTCTTGCTTTTTCTGCTCTATTTCTTAGAGTGAGGGGGTGAGAGGCTACATAACTCTATATAATGAGTCTTGGAAATAATCCAATAGCGAGAGACACTTAAGAGTCAAGAAACAGTGACAGGGCATGGTGGCTCACGCCTGTAATCCCAGCACTTTGGGAAGCCGAGGTGGGTGGATCACTTGAGGTCAGGAGTTTGAGACCAGCCTGGCCAACATGGTGAAAACCCATCTCCACTAAAAATACAAAAATTAGCCAGGTGTGGTGGCTCATGCCTGTAATTGCAACTACTCGGGAGGCTGAGGCAAGAGAGTCACTTGAACCCAGGAGGCCGAAGTTACAGTGAGCAGAGATCGCACCACTGCACTCCAGCCTGGGCAACAGAGTGAGACTCCATCTCAATTTAAAAAAAAAAAAAAAAACAGTCAAAGAAGGGAAGAAACAACTGAGGAACAAAAGCTCTGAGCTTCCAATAGGGCTGATGAGCTCTGGAGCAGGAATAGAAGGATGTACCTTGAGGAGGCTGGCATTTCCTCTCTGGTACCTCATCTGGTACCTCCAGATGCCTCTCTGGGAGAGACATCAACCAGGGACCACAGCCCTGTCATGCTCCATAAGGGGTCTTTCAGGAAGCAAAAACATTATTTTAATTTTTCCGAATCTCCAGAGCCATGATAATTGGAAGCCTTATGGGTTTTAAAATGTTAAACCAAAAAATGCCTATTCATGAACACTATATGTTTTGGGATGCTGAGGTCCTATCAGCTAACAAAACAATTATGTTTACTGATTTGCTGACAATACCATTTAAGAGCCCTCAAATTCTGAGTTTATTCTACCAATTATTCCTCTAAGGCAAAAACCCCCAAGGCTCTGTGTTTTATTATTTCTATTTATAGTAGTAAAAACTCAATCCACAGATTCAAATAAACAATGCAGAATGCAATGAAGTCAAATGAATACGCTTAAAGTGCATTACTAAATAACCCTTCACAAATGAATTCCCGTAGGCTTTATGTCTGTACATATGCCGCTAAGTGCTTAACTCAAGGACACTCCCACCCAGCAGACGGTCCAAGGACATGAGCAGAGGCCTGCATCTGAGCAGCAGGCCAGGAACAACCCGGAGCCAGAGGGGTTTCCTCAAGAGTTTCTGAGAATGGGGCTCTATCGGGTTTTTGGAAGTTAATCTTGGAAACGCAAAGCTTCACAAATCATTTGCTCCTTCTTTAACAAATATATATTGGATATCTACCATGTGCCAGCCGTGACTCTAAGTGCTGAGAACACTGCATAATAAAACAATCCTTGCCCAGAATGAGCTTCTACTCAAGATGACTGAAAGAGTGAATCAACAGAAAAGGGCAGTCAATGCATGCCTGCCAAGTGTTAACTTCTCACCACCTTCATGGCTACCTCCCCTGTACAAGTCTCACTCAGATTGCTACCATAGCCCCCTCTACCTGTTCATTCAACTTCCACTTGGCTCCTCCAGGGTCTCTTCTCCACAGAGCAGCCAGAGTTGCTCTTCAATTATTAAGTCATATCCTGCTAAAGCTCTGCTTCAAATGCTCAGATGGCTTTCCAACTTACATTTACAATGGACATTATGAACAAAATGCAAACTTACATTCACACCTTACAAGGCTCCACTACTCTCTGACTTCACATCCTGTTGCTTTCCCTGGGGTAGACCGCAAAACTGGCCACACGAGAGGCAGCTCCTCCTGTCAAGAGCTAGAGTCTATTTCCCCACCCCTTGAATCTAGGGTTGGCTCTGAGACTGGCTTTGACCAATATAATGTGGCAGAGGCTACCTGCCATGTCAACAAGCATGAAATAACCTCTTGGAGGATGAGAGACCAGTGTGGACCAGAGATAAGCCACCCTACTTGAGATCTCAAAGATCAATCAGCACTCAGTGTCCTGGCAGCTGCTAGAGATATGAGCCCAGTCAAGACCAAAAGAAGAACTCCCCAGCTGAGCCCAGTCAACTTGCTAACAGGTTAGTGAGCTAAATAAATGGTGGTTTTTCTAAACCATTAACTTTGGGATGGTTTGTTATGTGGAAAAGCTAACTGATATATTCCTCTTTATTCATTTTGTTCCCACCACACTGACTTCCTTACTGTTAAAGAAATATAACAAGTATATTTTGCACTTTGCGCTTGCTATTCCTGATACTTAATAGCATCCCTCATACAGACAGCCAACATGTATCTCTCCCTTCAGATTTCTGCCCAACTGTAATCCATCAGTGAGGCCCTCCCTCAATACATTCATTATATAGAAGTATAAACCCCACTCCAGCCAAGCCTTTGTTTTTTTTTTGCCTGAGGTTTATCACCATGTGACATACTATATTTACTATTAACTTATTTATTCATTTTTAATATGCCTTGCCTGTTAGAATGTAAGTCTCATAAGAGCCAGGACTTTCTCTCGTTTTATTCATCCCTATGTCTCCAGTAACTAACACAGTGATTGGTATAAGGTAGGAACACAGTCTATATTCGTTACATGAACAAATAAATAATGAAACAAATCAGAAAATATAAAATAGCAGTAACTATTATAGAGAGATTTAAAATAAGGTGAATGGGTAGTAGGAAGCCAGAGCCTAGTCGAGATTTGTTAGTGACAGAAGGCATCACTGAAGAGGTGACATTTGAGTGAATACCTGAATAAATTCAAGTTCTTCTAATTACAGAAGGTCCAAGGTACAACTAAGTCTCACACTAGCAGTGTTGCTGTTCTCAATGGCAGGTATCTGTGCTGCAATGGCCCAGTGAACAGTCTCCATTTATAGATCCAAAAAGCAAAGCTAATGTGTTTATGCTCAATAAAATACGCTTACCTCTCCTGAAGCGGGCAGACTTTATCTTCACCACTCCATCAATCCTACTATCAATATTATTGTAGCAGTACTATCACAGCTGTCCATAATAACAATGCTAACACTCTTGAGCAACTGCAGTCTGCCAGGTACTAGTCTATGCACAAAGCAGACTTCAGCTCATTGGTGCTATTACGATGCTCTTTTGAGTACTCACCGGTACTCTTTCTAATTCTCCTAGAAACTAAAAGACAGAGAATTTA
Source organism: Trachypithecus francoisi (assembly GCF_009764315.1). NCBI lineage: Eukaryota > Metazoa > Chordata > Mammalia > Primates > Cercopithecidae > Trachypithecus > Trachypithecus francoisi. Next base: position 16,178,118 of record NW_022681465.1, read on the forward strand.
GGTACTCTGTCCAAAGGCACATGGCTAAAAAGCAGTAGGGGTGGATTTACACATAGGCAATTTGTCTCTGACACCCTTACCCTTTCTCACCCACTGTACATGACTTCACATCAATCACCCACACATCAGTCACCCACACCAATCACCCAATGCCTTATTCAGAACTTTGACAGAAGGAAACTTCTGGGCCTTGGTCCCTAAGCATCACACTTTCCCTGGGAAAGCATGCACACATATAAGCATGCACTGGGCCTGAGTCTGGACAGAAAAAGGAGTTCCTCCAAGGAGAGAAATGAAATGCTTCTCCACAGTCTTCATTATGAGAGCCAGGCTTGCCATGCCACCTACTGTGCAAGTTCCAGGATTCTCCTTTGGTCAGCAATCTGGAACACCAGTGCTCATCACATGCATGGTCTTTGTGTTTCCTCGTTTAAAGCTGAGCAGAAATAAGTAATGTTTATATTTTTAGGACAAGAAGAATTCAACAAACGTTAACAGTTCACAATATGGCTTTTGTCTCCATGCCCAATGACCACCTTGCCTTTCTATCTCAAAATAATGCCCATAACAGTTCTGCTCCACACCATCTGGACCCCTTGTGCAATCCTGTGGTTTTCCCTTCCTCTTCTCTAGCCTCCTGTCCCAACACCACATGTGCTGCAGTGGCCCTCAGCCTCGCTACCCACTCCTTCCTTGTTACAGATTAAACCTCCCTGGCAGGAAGGTGAGGAGCAGTCAGGTGAGATGAAGGTTTGCTGGCCTCATTTCAGAGTGAAAGGCACATCATCAAAGGAGAGGGCCACAGAGATGTTTAAAAACCATCAGATCCTACACTTGTGCCCATGTTCCCTTAAAAGATACCTCCCCAGGAGCCACACTTTGCTAAGCCAGAAAGGCTGGATCATACCATGTTAGTTTCACATGTATTGCCCAGACAAGTCTTTCTTTCAGTGTTGATGCTGTGAGGCTGTAAATGCAGTGGGATTTCCTCACGAGCTGGCCCTTGTCCCTCCCACTGAAAAACTACTTACTCTTCGAAGTCAATTCCTCCAGCGCAAGCCCATTCCCTCTTCCGAACCCTTTGCTTCTTGTCTTTTCGATTTATTTCTTGCATACAATGTGTTATGTGCTGAAATGTGACCTCTCAGATACTTGTATGTTGAAATCCTAAGCCCCAGTACTTTAGAATGTGACTGCATTTGGTGATAGGGTGTTTGCAAAATTGATTAACGTGAAATGAGGTCATTCCGGTGGGTCCTAATCTCAAATGATGGGCCTCATTATAAGAAGAGGAGATTAGGATGTGGGTACAGAGGGAAGACCTCCTGAAAATCCAGGAGGACAGCCATGTGCAAGCCAAGGAGAGACGCCCTGAACAGACCTTCACAGCCCTCAGAAGGAAACAATCTTGCTGATACCTTGATCTCTGATTTCTAGCCTCTACAAGTGTGAAACACTAAACTTCTGTTGTTTAAGCTGCTCAGTCTACTTTGTTACAGTAGCCCACACAAACTAATACATCATACATGGTTTTGAGATAGTCCCGTGTGGCCTTGTCACTGAACTCTTAAGAGTTTTATTTTTTAGCTTGATTTGGTTGCATAGTGGTGTTGCAGTGAATTGTGTTATCATTTAAACTGTGTGGGCTCATTTCTGTGGCAAGCTATAAGGCCAGAAGCCACGTATTCATATATCCCCTCATAGACCTACCTGCTGCAGCATCTCCGACCATCATCATAATGTCAGTGTTCAGCAGAATTTGAAGAATGAAAGATGGATTTGCAAGAGACTATTTTTAACATGTGCTGCCTTGCTATATTAAATATAAGTCACAGCCTTCTTTAATTAATAGGTGTAGAGACCTACCTTTTACAAGTCAATATGTGGCATGAAAAATGTACAGATACATATGGGTCAACGGAATAGAACATTTAAATCAGGACTGTGTGGGGAAAGCTCAGCATAGTACCTTCCTCCAAAAACAACAACAACAACAACAAAACAGGAATTGCAACATATCAGGTTTTATATGTTTACAAAGTTATCAGGCTGAAATTTTTAAAACGGGCTAATGTTTGAATTCAGGAGATGAGAGTGACGTTGCGGGCCTGGGAAGTACATTTTAAGAGCTTCTGAGTATGGAATGACCAGGAAGCAGTATGGCCTGGGAACAATGGAGAGAATTTATGAGAAGTTGTAAGGCAAAAAAGATGGAAGAAGAAAATAAGGAACTGCTATCTAGAACCTGAGGGTTCTGAACACCAGAAAGTATCTATGTAAAGTGACTCACAGGCGGGACTATTAGAATGAAGGATGAGGCAGGACTGGATGACCGGGGTTGTTGGATAAATTTTTGGAATTGATTTGTGTTACAGAAAAGGAAGAAAAGTTCACACAGTTCCAGACAATGGTTCAAGGGTATCACTTGTTAGAATGTAGTGGGGACAGGATTTCAGGGAGTTTAGTTCATCCTGAACTCAAAAGTAAGACACAGGAATCCACATAAAATTGGCCTTTCTTCATTACCCTAGGAGAAGACAGAACCATCAGTCAGGATGCAGACAGCTGCCAATGAAGTTCTACATGGGTCTGGGAAAGGGATTGCTCAATAGACTTGCAGAGAATACAATAGTATGTTTTCTAGAAATGGAGTCAAAACTACAGGCATGTTCTATTTTCCACAAAGAAGGGTAAAAGATGCTATCTCAAGGAACATTACTTCCATTCATGTCAGTGATACCTCCAGAAAGAATTCTTCGACATTCAATCACCAATTCATGACAATTAAAATCTCAAGATAAAATCTGAGTTTGTATCATTAGTTTATATCTTGAACACAACACACTTAGGGGCAAGATTCATAATTAACAACAGAATATGTAAATCCGTAATTTTAATAACCTCTTAATCGCTTCTAAGTTTTTGGCTGACATTCTGTCAATCTGATTAGACTGTCATTATTTTCTTTAGAAACATGGCTGCACTGGTGTCAGGAATGTTGGCTTGACCAAGTTCTTATTGTTTGACTAGATTTGCATTATTATAATTGCCTTCAATCTGAGGTTTCTTTGCAAGAATATTTTTCGGACTCTTGGCAGTTGTGTGACAGCAAAGTGGTGTTTAAGCCGTATATTGCAATTTGCAATTCCAACTCAATAACTCCCTGATAACTGTGACATGTCATGCTAGGCTGAAATGTAACACATGAGGGTGACACTGCTGATAGCTTATTGATGGCCATCTGATGTTTGAACTGAATACTGGGCCCCAAAGCCAATCTGTACATTAAACATTGGTAAAGCTGCTGTGGTATGAATTGAGGATAACACATGCCACTATCCAGAACTGGGATATCTCACAGTTCATATTCAATACATCCTTATTATCATCATTATCCTGGAGCTCTCTGTGCTATAAAGAGTCCCCAAAATGACCTCCTGCCATGTGGGTTTTAAAGCATATAATTAACTTCCCAGTAATGCTTGGGGCTGCCATGAGGAATTCAGTCTCAAGCCTAGTCCCCAGGAATGGACTTGAAGCTTTTAAAGGCAGTCAAGACCTTAGGACTGGTTCCTTCATAGTCACCTCTCAGCCGGTGCAACCTGGTGCTCTCTCTCTCTTACTCTCTCTCTCTGTGTGCATGTATATAGATACAGATATGTATACACACACATATATTTGTATATATGTATGTATGTATATACGTGTATGTATATATGTGTGTGTATGTGTCTTCATATGTATGTGTATATATGCGTGTATGTATATGTGTGTGTGTGTATGTATATATGTATGTGTCTTCATATGTATGTATATATATGCGTGTATGTATATATATGTGTGTGTATGTGTCTTCATATGTATGTATATATATGCGTGTATGTATATGTGTGTTTCATATGTATGTATATATATGCGTGTATGTATATGTGTGTGTGTGTGTATATATGTGTGTGTGTCTTCATATGTATGTATATATATGCGTGTATGTATATGTGTATGTATATATGTGTGTGTGTATGTATATATGTGTGTGTGTATATATGTGTGTGTGTGTGTGTCTTCATATGTATGTATATGTGTGTGTGTGTGTCTTCATATTGACCACTGCTTTATTACAATATCAAAGGGGGCCATGTCAACAAGCCAAGAAAAAGTGGCCCAGTTATGAGGGCCACTTTTGTTCTATGAAGGAAAGAAAAGCTACATAAGAAAGGCAGAGGAAATGTAATACAAATCCCTTATGGGTTAACTTGACAAACACCAGTAGGTGTGTCAAAGTAAGCTGCACGTTTACTTATATCCATAAGAAAGGCACAGCAAAAAAGTGTTTCGCCTGAAATCTGTAGATACTAAGTCAATGTAATGAGAATTTCCTCATTCTGATTTGTGAATATAACTTCTTGCTTGCAAGCTTTAAGAGACTAATTCGAATAAGTGTTCACTGTAAGGGATTCTGACAAATCCCTTAACTGTTAGAGCTGTTAGTGTTTTCCTTAAATAACATCACTCTGGCCAACGGTTACTGCCCACAATTAAGTATTGTAACTTAGCACAGTCAAGCAGTCACTGTTAATGAAGGGATAAAGAATCCATCATTGCAACATAAACTACAAATGGTTTTAAGCTGGGGTAGTGAGTGAAAGGGGCAGGGATCATCTGATGTAGAAAGAAAGGAAAGAGAATTGAGAATTAAGATAAATCACTTTCTGATTAGCATGGTGCTCTCCAATTCCAGAGGCAACATGCCATGAATGTATCATATAACTGCCACTAATTAAAAACAAAATAATTTACTAGAAAATGTTGGCAGATAAACTAATTTTTAATTTTTAACACATGAATTATTTTGTACTTTATTCCAAGTTATAATACTTTGCATCTGGAATTAAGCTTAAGGTCTTAACTGCAAAGCCCCTATTTAATACTTCTCATTGTTATAACAGCTACTTCTTTACGCACTGAATAGACATTTTATAAAAGAAGAACTGACTGCTTATAATAGTAGGGAAAAATTATGAGTATATATGGTGGTTCTAAATTCCCTAGGGCAAAAAAGCTAAAAGATACTATATTCTTTCTCCAGTCTTTGGTCCTGTGTACAGCATTTCAAATATTTCAAAGTTTCTCATGCAATAGGACACACAGGGTTAAGATTCTAATGAGCACTGACATGAAATCAGCTCACCCTATGAACTACTCACCGTAATAAAATTCATTGTTTGTTCCAACTTTAAGGAATGGTATTTTCAAAAGCTCTGCTTCTGTTAGCATCTACCTTTACTAGGTATTAACATTTTAGGAGAAGTCAAATTAACAACTTGATTTCAAGCATTAAAATTTGGGGGAATATTTTTAAGGGGTCATAAATTTGTAATAACAACATAAATCTACCTGCTTACATCACCTTAGCTCAGTCGGAAAAAAAAGGCATCTCCCCAATGGCTCGTCCAAATAATGAGTTCTGGTGATAATTAAAGTAGCATATTTAGAGTAATATAAAATATTCAAGTTTCACAGGGTAAGGTGGAGATTCCTAGGACGACAGGACTTAAGGGATATGTGCAGTCACAGAGCTTGAATACTCAATTAGCATGAGTTAAGGAAGCCAGGCTCACTAGATGTTATAGTCATTGCTGAGTTTCAGGCACAGAACAGAGACTGCCAATGCTCATCAAACATCCTGCCTCTTCCTGCAGTCAGGTTGGTGCAATGTGACTAAGTGGTCAGTCACATGTAAGTGACACAAGGGCACACAAGGGCAGGCCATAAGAAAACATCTTATGTGATCCTCTCCCACGTGGTGACCTTGGAGGTCCCAAGTCGCAGGGGGGAGATCTACAAGACGGAGGAAGACCTTGACTCATATGGAGCTTGAATGTGAGCAAACGGAACTTTTTATTGGATTAAGCCAATGAGACTTCGAGATTTGCCCCAGATCACACTTAACAAGGCATATCTCAACAGATCTGGTGAACCGCCTGGGTCAACACAGCAGAAGTTTATTTGCAGCTTCAAATAACCTCTGGATAAGGAATCAAGGACCACAATGACAATCTGCCATTGTTCCCCAGCAGGGAGGGACCATCCCGACTGTAGTGAGGCATCCGCTTTGCAGATTTCTACTCCAATCCAGCTCCTAAGGCACAAGCCTAGTGTGTTGTAGGAGAGAAGCGGGGTGAAGAGATGTGCCAAACACTCTTGATTTGGCCCTGCAGACCTCCTGTCTGTCTTTCTCTGCTTTGTTCTCAATCACAGGAGCTGCCCTCCCCTCTGGCTTCTGGTTGAACGGGGTCAATGGAGAAGATTTTAGATGGTCACAGGGAGGAAGTGGAGTGAAGTCAGGGTAGCTGCTCCACTTGCTTCTTCCCTTTCTGGACATGAACTTGGCAGTGGCTACATTCCCCTACACACCGCTCATCCCCTCTTTCACAGCTACAGCCTCCAGGAACTCTGTGCCTGCCCCTGCCAGGTGTTAGTGCAGTCCCTGGAGCCTGCCATCTCTTGTGGCTGCTTCTACCCTACTCATACCACCCAGAAAACCTGCTGCAGGCTCCATCTGCTTCCTAACAGGACTGATGCAGGCTACCTGTATTTTTATTGAAATTTCACAACACAAGGTAGCACTATTTATCAGGTGAAGCACTACCAGACAAGAAAAGGCGGATGTCCTCCCTACCCTGACTCAAGACTCAGTGCAGCTTGGCTATTTGAAGGCTCCTAGACACACACTGGCACTTATGAGTGACTGAATAACACTCATATCTCTGGAGGCAAAAGGACCCAGCAGGGATCACGTTTGTCTGCAAGCCGTTCGAATGCAGGCACACAAATGTGGCTGAGTACTTCTGCACAGCTTTGCAAATTGCTGAGGAGCTATCACCTGCCAAGGCATACCCAAAGCCACTGAGATAACCCCAGAAATAGATGGGAAAGGGTTTAAAGTTGATCAAGGTCCCATTAAAAGAAGGAGGGGCCAAAACCAGGGCAATAGAATTTAACGTTCTTCATTACCACTTATGTGATTCTAAGCTGGTGTGACCTGAGAAATAATCCTTTTTAGAAGAAGCTGGTACGGGAAAAATCATTGAACATAGAAGGTGTCTTAACAAAAGAAATAACCTCTTTGGAGTGGATTTTAGTTCACCGTTCATATGCCAAACTTGCGTGTTTGTGTGTGTGTATGCACGTGTGTGTGAAAACATCATTTCAAATGTGTCATTCAAAGTCCATAATAAAACATATTCAATATTCAAAAATTTAGAAGAAAAATGTGAGCAAGCTTGGCCATCTGTTCATGCCAGTAATTCATAAACCATCAATTGCAGATGGATATTTAAGCCTTAGACATTTACTTATTCTGCCCTGTTGTACTTATTTCCATGTTCAAAGCTGTCTTTTCTTTTGTACATATGGCCACACCCTTTTCAACATTTACATTTTTATGCAAAGAAGTACCACTAACCCTTCATTAGTGAGGGTTGATCAGAAGACAAGCTTACTGCTTGAGTGGCTCTAATTTTAACAGCATTGTTCAGTTCTTCTACATGGCAATCAGAACTTATGCATCGTTCACCATAGTTCATGCCATTGGCATGAAACTGACATAAGCTGGCACTCTGCTATATACCTTAGCACAATATTGCTTTCATCTCTGGAGTCGGGTGTCTTACAAATTTAACAGTGTAAGTTAGGACTGTCCAAAGATATTTACAGGTATGTAAGATTGTAGGATGGCTGGAAATGTTTTCTGTCATCTTCTCATGATTATCAGTGTTTGTTTGGTTATATTGGCACTGCTCAGGAAAGCTTTTTCCAGAATAAAGTGTGTCTTTCATTTCTTTCTATCAAGCAGTATATTAAAATAAACCATTTTTAAAATCATCATTACAGTGGGAACAAATTCTTTATTGTTAAGTCAATTGTTTTATATTGAACTAGCTATGCCAAATTTAACTTAAAGATGTTCACATAAAAATACTTATTTTAGAGTTATTTTATATTCCCATTATGCCTTAAGTAAATTATATTCCAAACAACTTGTTGGTTCAGCAATATTTTATTCCTACATTGAGTTTTAGCAACTCTAAAAAGGCTTTGTAAAAATTAACTGTAGAATGGAATACGATATTTGCAATGCCCTTCTCGAGTCTGTTTTCAGGTATTTCAATAAGACATAGTGATTTCCAATTGACATTTATTCCAGTAAGTTACAAAATTCTTTTGTTTGAAACCATTTTATGACATCTGGACCAATTACTTTTATCTTCAGTGGCACTAGAGATATGTCACCAGAGCGGGGAAAGCCTATTGATGAGATCAGGGTCAAAAAACATAAATAAAAAATTTTAAAAAGAGGAAGGAGTCAAATTTATGCTATGAAATCTGAAATAGATAAAGTTACCATCTCTTCCATTTTTAACATTTCAAGATAACATTTTCAAGAAAAACAATAGAGGCAAATTATTTTAACAATTACAGAGAAATGAGAGATAATTATTTATTGCCCACTAACCTTCTAACTTCATTGGGTAAATAAAAGTAAAATCTCATTTTAACAAATTTAATAATTATATCCAGATTCATTTTGGAAATCTGGTCCACTTCTCAGCTAACAATTCATAGTAACTCTTGTGCTGATTAAAAGACCATAAATTCCAGGTACATACACACACACACACACACACACACACACACCAGATGTGTTCATCTTTTTTGTTAACTTTTACTCTGTCTTACTAGCTAATAAAGATTATGAGCACTTCAATAAGATTCAGATCCTGAACCTGAACACATTTGCTATGCTAAATAATTAGGAAATTGTGATTTAAAATGTGTTGGTGATATGTGGGCATTATGAATATAGTTTTGTTGTTTTGTACACTTCTGTAAAGATTCTGGCTGGGCAGTTACAGAATATAATTACTGCAGGGTGCCACTGAATAGAGAGGATAAACCGTTCTTGGAAAAGAAAACTTCTTGGTTCTGGTAAAAATTCTCTTGATGATGGCTTACATGAAAGGAGCAGACATTAAAGGACAAATGAAAATAGCAATTTTATCGGTGTAAACAACCCAGAAGTGTCATTGAATGGAGTCAAAAATGCTCACGGCACACTTCTAGTTTGTATTGTCGTTTTGGAGGTAGAAGACAAATGCCATCACAGGTTAATCTTACCACTACTGCCAGAGATCAAACCATGAACTGACGGTCTAAGCCCAAATATGTTTATGTCATTTTTACTAGGCATCACATTTTCCAATCTCATTGAAATTAGTTCACCTTCTAACTCTTTTTCCATCTGACACAAATTATTTTAATGCATATGCCTGAAGGCTCCTGTTAATTTACCAGGCAAATATGATCTGCCATCTTCTTCACTTTAATTTGATAAGATAATGTTGAATATTTACACATGCCTTTAAATATACATGTGAAAGCCAGCAGTACCTTGAATATTTCAATCAGTAGAGGATAGCCTGAATAATAGATAGAAGGGAAAGGTAAATTAACACAAATCAACATGTAATATTAAGGAAAGTGCTATAACAGTTCAAAGTAACTCCTTAAACAAGTTCAAAATTCTGATTCTGATGGCAGTGACTCCTAATTAATGTTTAAGGAAGAAAGCAAATAACCATCATGAAGAAGTAACATGCAGCAATGCAGTTTGGTTCAGTAAGCAGTCACATAATCCCCTTTGAATTACCTTATATGGAGAAATGGGAGTAGAAAACAATTACCTAATAAACTAGCTTGTAATGTTCTAGACAACAAGAAATCAGTTATGGAAATCTATTCAATCCATTTGAACTAGAATAAATATACAAATGTGTAATTATACTAAAAGAAGGGTGAAAAACATGTGGACCCTGGTACTAGAAAGGAAAGAAAAAATACAATCTAAAACAAAATGTAATATTATCAGCAAAGCATTGAGAAGAACTGGTTGGGGGTGGGGGTGGTGAAGAAAAAGGCAGAGGTTTTAGGAGACCTGGGTATGAGATCTGTCTTTCAGTGACCCACTCTGGAATCACGAATGAGTCGCTCAACCCCTCTGGGGCTCTGTTTCCTCTGATATAATGACGAAGTTGAACTTGGTGGTCTCCTAGATCCATTTCAGCTCAAACATTCTGGGAACATTCCCATTTCATGATGGACAGCTTAAATGGAAAGATCACTACTTTGTGCTTAAGAACTGGACTATATGTCCTTCTGTTTTTCTAAATACCTACCCAGTTCTAACTTTTGCTGGTGTCTGCTGTCAGATATTAAGTAGTGGTGATGTGGCATCATTTAAAGGGAAACACAGTAATTAAGTAGCAGGTGCTCTGTGGTAAGGTAAAGTTCACCAACATAGAAAGAACGAAAAAGGAAAGCAGTGAACAAGCCACTGACTCCAATCCATGAGTTTCGTTCAGAGACTGGCTATGGGGGATTCATTTCATCCCTGATCCAGAGTCCTGTGGCAAGGGCTCAGACCATCTACTAATTGTGACTGTGGAGACTGTCCAGATGGTACAGGCGGATACAGGATGTGTACAAGCCTACAAACAGGTTTACTGCCATATTCAGAGCCAAGTACCAAATTAGTTATTCTCCAGGTGTTTAAATGGCCTAAGAGCAACAATAAGAGGAAATAAGTATACAGCTGAGGAGAAGGGACACGGTGTGATGAGGGGACAGCTGGCTATGTTCCTTTTCATCTGATCTCATCAACCTTCAGGACAGCCAGGTGAGTCCTGACAGTCCAACTTAGTACCTGTGTCAGGGTTCCATCCTTTTTGGTCTAGAAGTTTTCACTTCACTTTTGTCTATAGCTTCTTCCTCCTTAACATGGACCTCATGATCTTTCTACAGTGTCTGACTTGGCACGGTCAATGATGCACAGTTTGTACATGGAACTCTACTTGTTGAAGAAATGTTTTTTAAAAAGCAAACTACTAGGATAGTGCAAAAACATTTGACTGACAAGCAAACAAGGGGTTGTATTTGGATATGGATGATTTACATACAAAGTGCTGCGGGAAGAAAATAGGGTGAAGTGTTGGCCTGGACACCAAGAATAAGAGAGCTAATGTTTTATTAAAGAAAACGCAAGGACATTTTGGAAAACTTCTTAGAAATATAAGAAAGTATGAAAGAAGCTATGCTTTATAAGAAACAAGAACAGAAAATAACAAGGAGAGAAAACTCTTCAGATGAAAAGTTAATAGGAACAGAGGAAAACACAATTGGCTGCAATAGAAATAAAGATAAATAATTGTAAGAAAATATGAAAACACATTAGGCAAATCAAAATTCACACTGCAGTAAGCAACTGACATAACATGGACAATAGGAATAGATGCAAAAAATAAAGACGTAGTGAAGGAAATCTTCATGTACTTAATCAAAGAGTAAAATTAATTTTAAAAAAGTTTATTTTACATATCCTAGAAAAAATACTCAAAAGGATGAACAGATATCCTAAAACTATTTTTTTAAGTTGCCTACTATGGAAGATTGAAAAAAGTGTGGCCCCAATTATTCATTCTTCCTTGCATCCATGCCCTTTGTAACATATAAAATTTGCAGTTCCTCCCACTGAGAAGTAGAGTATATTTCCCCATCCCTAGAATTTGGTCTTCATCTCTGATTTGTTTTTCCCCAAAGAATGCGTCAGAAGTAGTTATGCACAAGTTCCAAACCTTTCTTGAAACCCCATCATTTGAACAAGCTAAGCTTACTTGCTGAAGGAGAGAGAGCCCAGATGCCCTAGTCTAGGCCATCCGAGATCAGTCAGCCTGCCAATACCCAAAATGCAAGAGATCTCAGCTAAGATCAGCAGAAACATCTCTTCACCCCACATCTGACCACAGAGGCATGAGAGAATCCAACAAGACCAAAAGACCACATAGATACATAAGAACTGACAAACAATAACAAAGAATTATTGTTGTAAGCCACTGAGTTTTGGATCTTTTCTTACATAGCACTAGCTAACTAATTTACCTAAATAGAAACAAAAAATATTACATGCACATGCTCATGCATAAACACACGTACAGATGCACACATACAAACACATTTGCAAAAATATGAAAAAACTTTAAATATTTAAAACCAAGTGTCTAATCTTTTGGCTTCCCTGAGCGACAATGGAAGAAGAATTGTCTTGGACCACACATTAAATACACTAACACTAATGACAGCTGATGAGCTTAAAAAAATCTCATAGAATGTTTTAAGAAAGTTTATATATTTGTTTTGGGCTGTATTCAAAGCTGTGCTGGGCCACATGTGGCCTGTGGGCCATGGGTTGTACAAGGTTAATTTAAAACGTCCTTAAGGGAAATAATCAAAACTCTAATACCCACAAAGAAAATTAGCCAAAGGACCTGTTCAGAAAATTTTCAGAAGAAATACAAATGACTCATAAACATCATAAACTAGTCAACTCTACTGATAAAAAGAAACAATCGTTAAAGCAATGGAGTGCCATTGTTCCTATATTAAATCGAAACAAATTTAAAAACTCATGAGGCTCAATGTTGAGACTGACATGGAAAGGCAGTCACCCATAATACTGGTGGGAATGTAAAATGGCACAGGCGCTCTCATAAGCCATCTCCCATTGTAATTGTGACCTTCAAAAGCATGTGCTGGAAATGGGGCGTGGGGCCTAATGGGGAATGGATTATTGCCAATTATAAAGGGCTTGAGGTTGCAAGTCTGACCTCTCGTTGCCTGCTCTTTGCATGCTGTCATGCAATGACACAGCAAGAAAGGCCCTGCCAGATCAGCTCCTCAATCTTGAAATTCCCAGCCTCCAGAACCATGAGCCAATAACTTTCTAATCTTTATAAATTACCCAGTCTGTAGTATTGTTATAGAGGCAAAAAATGTGTATTATATAGTGTATTATAATATATATATTATATACACAAAATGTGTATTATATATAGCTATATAGTGCTTGTATTATATAGCTATACATACAGTATTTTGAAATAAAACAACAAAAGAAATTATCACCAAAAAAATTCTCATGCTCTTTCACCTATTAACTGTACTTGTCAAACCCTATCTTAATGAAATCATTATTAAAAAGGACAGAATTTGATACTATGAGAATTTCAACAATAAGAAAATGACTAAATAAATTCTGGCATATCCTTATATTTAAAAGTTATGCGGCCATTACAAAGTCCATATGTAAAGAATATTTACCAACATGAGAAAGCATAATACAAAGAGAAAAAATTGATAAAAAATTTTAGGTGTATAAAACATGAGTACCATTCAATAAAATTATATGTGTGCATGTATATTTAAATCTAGAAGGAAACACAAAATCATGCCATCTAGTCTCTATATCTGCAGGATTATGAGTGATTTCTCTCTCTCTCTCTCTCTCACACACACACACACACACACACAGACACATACGCGCACACACACACACACACACACACACATAGTTTTGAGTGAACTTAGAGGTCAGTTCCTGGCCAGGTCATTTCAGAATATTTTTCATCAATGACTGCATAATGGCACAACATGTAAGCTCAACAGCTTTGGGCCTGTTACCAAACCAGGAGGCTTTATGAATTCAGATTGACATTGTTAAGTGCTGAGGTGAACAGAAATAAACAGGATGAGATTCAAAAGGGGCCCCTGCTGGGTCATTTACAGAGGATAAACCAATTACACAAGACAATGCAGAGAATGAGTTGCAGGTGTGTCTGACACAGATCTAGGAGTCAGTGGGCCAAAACTGGACATGAATTGGAAAGCTGGTGCACAAAATTAAGTACATTATTGAAACCAAAATTGAAGAATTAAAGAATTTAAAAAAACAAAAAAACAAAATTGAATAATTAAACATGAGATTAATTCCCTCCACCCTACTGGCTATCTACAGTCTCTTCTGAATATTGCCTACAGTTTTGGGGTCTATAATTGAAAAAGAAAGGCTCAAAGAAAAACATTATAAACAATAGTATCTATTAAGAAATGAGATCATGTCTTTCACGAAGAAAACAATGTTGCAAAAATTTTCAAGTGTTGATACAGATGAAAAGGAATCATTACATAGATGGCAATGCCAGATGGTCGCCAGGTCTACTGAGCAAATACCAAAAAGTATGAGTAAATCATACTACGTAATATATACATAGTTTTATTTGGAACACTTATTTGGAACAGCCACCCTTTTGTTTGGAACACTCTCCTCAATGCAAAGATGTGGAAAAATACATCAAAGACCACAGGAAAGAAAGGAAGGAGGGAAGTAAGTGAGTGAAAGAGATTTAAAAAAAAAAGGAAGGGAGGGAAAGAGAAAGAAAGAAAAAGAAGAAGGAAGCACAGAGGGCAAGGAAGAGCAAAGCGACAAGGGAAGATCTTCAACAGGAACAAAGGCGTTCTGAAAAGAGGGAAGGCAGACAACGGCTTTAATCCTAGCCATCCCTGTCTATTACTATGCCTCAGTTTCTCATCTACAAATTAAGGAAGATAATAAATTAAATATGCTCTTAAAAATTCAGGAAGAAAATGATAGTAGTTAGATAAGGAGATTCTATATATGCATAAATGGTGTCCCAGAAAAAGAAAACAGAGCAAATAGGACTAAATAAATAAACACATAAAGTGTAATTCAAGAAAATGTTTGAGTAATAAAAGATTCAAGGGCACACTGGGTACCAGAAAAAAAAAAAAAACTGATATGTAACAATAAACATGAAGTAAGTGGACTTCAGTGATAAAGAAAGACCTTTCTGGCATCCAGACAGGATAGAAAGATAAATCTATCTTGAAGGGAAACACATAAGCAACTGTGGGCTTCTCAGCAGCAACATTCAGTATCAGGATATAACAGAAGGTGTACCAGGTCCACAGACAAAGAAAGTCAGGACACAAATGAGAAACTACAGCAAAATGACTAGCAGTGATTACAGAATGCATTCAAATAAAAAATGAAAAGTAAAGCAACTGTGAGAACTATGGTTATAGAATGGAAATGGGTTATGCTATGACAAATGTAGAAATGGGGTAACTAACAAAACCTGGGGGTACACAGGAAGATAAGTGGAGAATGAAGTACATTAATTGACTCATCTTTTATAGCCAATGTAAAACATAAAATTTAAATCTGGTAAAGGAAAAGAAATGTAAGTTTATTAAAAACATAAAAGTAAATAAGCTAGCTAAAAATATATACTATAATCAACTAAAATTAGAAAGAAAGGATGGAAGGTGGAAATATGTGCAAAAATGGTTATTTCTTTATGGGTCTTAAGAGGAATAAGTAGCATTTAAAGAAACATAATGAACTAAATAGATCTGTGAAGCTCTAATTACAAAAGTTATCGAATCTAAAAGAGTTACAACATTACATGACCTTTCTAAATAATAAGAAAAAATGTGAAATCAAATCTAGACCATGTAATAAAAATTAAGTAATAAAACAAAGAATAACATAAAATATGGTTATGGTATTAAAACTAAACACATCTATTATGTAAATAAGCCCCCATTATGTTCAAAACTCAGAATAAAAGGTCCCTAGATTGGCTCCCCAAGGGCGAAAAATTGGTATACTGATATGGTTTGGCTGTGTCCCCAACCAAATTTCATCTTGAATTGTAGCTCCCATCGTCCCCATGTGTCATGGCAGGGACCCAGTGAGAGGTAACTGAATCTTAAGGACAGGTTTTTCCCATGTTGTTCCCATGGTAGTTCCCTCATGACATCTGATGGTTTTATAAAGGGCAGTTCTCCTGCACATGCTCTCTTGCCTGCTGCCAAGTATAATATGCCTTTGCTCCTCCTTTGCCTTCTGCCATGATTATGCAGCCTCCCCTGCCATGTGGAACTGTGAGGCCATTACACCTCTTTTTCTTTATAAATTACTCAGTCAGGTTGTTCTTCATAGCAGTATTAAAATTGACTAATACAGAAATTGGTACAGGTAAAGTGGGATATTGCTATTAAGATACCCAAAAATGTGGAAGCAACTTTGGAACTGGGTAACAGGCAGAGGTTGAAATGGTTTGGAGGGCTCAGAAGAAGACAGGAAGATGTGGAAAAGTTTGGCACTTTCTAGAGACTTATTGAATTGTTTTGACCAAAAAGTCCAGGCTGAGGTGGTCTCAGAGGGACATGAGGAACTTATTGGGAACTGGAGCAAAGGTGATTCTTGCTATGCTTTAGCAAAGAGACTGGTGGCATTTTGCCCCTGCCCTAGAGATCTGTGGAACTTTGAACTTGAAAGAGATGATTTAGGGTATCTGGCAGAAGAAATTTCTAAGCAGCAAAGCATTCATGATGTGACTTGGGTGCTCTTAAAAGCTGTCAGTTTTCTTCATTCATGGAGATATGGCTTGGAATTGGAACTTATGTTTAAGAGGGTAGTAGAGCATAAAAATTCAGGAAATCTGCAGCCTGACAATGCAGTAGAAAAGAAAAACCCATTTCTGAGCAGCAATTCAAGCCAGCTGCAGAAATTTACATAAGTAACAAGGAGCCAAATGTTAATCACCAAGACAATGGGGAAAATGTCTCCAGGGTATGTCAGAGGTCTCCACAGCAGCCCCTCCCATCACAAGCCAGGAGGCCTAGGATGGAAAAACTGTTATATCAGCCAAACTCAGGGCCCCCTGCTGTGTGCAGTTTTGGGACTTGGTGCCCTGCATCCCACCCGTGGCTAAAAGGGGCCAAGAAACAGCTCAGTCCATTGCTTCAGAGGGTGCAAGCCCCAAGCTTTGGTGGCTTACAAGTGGTGTTGTGCCCACAAGTGAACAGAAGTAAAGAATTGAGGTTTGGGAACTTCTCCCTAGATTTCAGAGTAGGTATGGAAATGCCTGGATGTCCAAGCAAAACTTTGTTGCAGGGGTGGAGCCCTCATGGAGAACCTCGGCCAGGGCAATGCAGAAGGGAAATATGGGGCCAGAGCCCCCACACAGACTCCCCACTGTGGCACCACCTGGTGGAGATGTGAGAAGTGGGACACCATCCTCCAGAACCCTGGATGGTAGATCCATTGACAGCTTGCACCACATGCCTAGAAAAGCTGCAGAAAATGCCATCTTGTGAAAACAGCCAGGATAGGGGCTGTACCCTGTAAAGCCACAGGGGTGGAGCTGCCCAAGGCCATGGGAGCCAACCTCTTGCATCAGGGTAACCTGGATGTGAGACATGGAGTCAAAGGAGATCATTTTGGAGCTTTAAGATTTGACTGCCCTGCTGGATTTGGGGCTTCCATGGGGCCTGTAACCTCTTTGTTTTGGCCAGTTTCTCCCATTTGGAACAGGTGTATTTGCCCAATGCCTGTACCCCCATTGTATCTAGGAAGTAACTAACTTGCTTTTGATTTTACAGGCTCATAGGCAGAATGGACTTGCCTTGTTAGAGATGAGACTTTGAACTGTAGACTTTTGAGTTAATGCTGAAATGAGTTAAGACTTTGGTGGGGGGCTCTTGGGAAGGAATGATTGGTTTTGAAACATGAGGACATGAGATTTGGGAAGGGCCAGAGGCAGAATGATATGATTTGTCTATGTCCCCACCCAAATCTTGTCTTGAATTGTAGCTTCCATAATCCCCTCATGTTGTGGCAGGGACCTGGTGGAAGGTAATTGAATCATGGGGGTGGATTTTTCCCATGCTGTTCTCATGACAGTGAATAAGTCTCATGAGATCTGATGATTTTATAAATGTGAGTTCCCCTGCTCAAGCTCTTTCTTGCTGGCCACCATGTAAGATGTGACTTTGCTCTTCATTTGCCTTCAGCCATGATTGTGAGACCTCCTCAGTCATGTGAAACTGTGAGTCCATTAAACCTCTTTTTCTTTATAAATTACCCAGTCTCGGGTATTTCTTTGTAGCACTATTAAAATGGACTAATACATATGCTATATGTAAGAAACATCTAAAATAGTGTGACTCAGAAAAATTGAAAATAAGAGCCTGGGCAAAAACATACCAGACCAGTACCAACAAAAAAATCAAGAATCTTAGTATTATTATCAGGCACTTTAAATTCAAAGCAAATACCATCTAATTAAAAAAAGTTACTTTAAAATTGTAGAGAGTATAATTCACAATGAACATCTAACAACTATAAATATGGTACTGACATTTACATAGCAAAACCTATCCGAACTACAAAACTCTAAAAAAAACAGTAATGTTAGGCCGGGCGCGGTGGCTCAAGCCTATAATCCCAGCACTTTGGGAGGCCGAGACGGGCGGGTCACGAGGTCAGGAGATCGAGACCATCCTGGCTAACACAGTGAAACCCCGTCTCTACTAAAAAAAAATACAAAAACAAACAAACAAAAAAAAACAGTAATGCTGAAATTAATCTCTTTCCTGACAAAGAATGATCAAGTGAGTAAGAAATAAGAATAAAATTAACAAGCCATTCTAACTGACATATAAATGGAATTCCATGTCTTAAAATAGGGAACGTAACTTCTCTACAAATTTTTATGGAATGTTTTCACTATCAATTGAAAAACAAAGCCTCAATAAATTACAAAAGTAGAAATTAAATAGACAATAATTTCTGTTCACAATGTAACAAAAATCTACAACAAATCAGAAAACCAAAAGACCCCGCCATCTGTAAAATTTTAGTTCCCCAAAATAAACACTGTGTCAAAAATGAAATCAAAACCAAGAATGCAGTATTTGCAGAAAATAGTGAAAATAGAATGTCCTCCATTGGAATCTCTGTATACAGTCATAATGGGCTGAGAGGAAAATTCACAGCCTAAACTACTTATACTATTAAATAAGAAAAAAATGCATATATTTTTTAGAAATTAAACATTCAATTCAAGAAACGTAAGGCCAATAAATGAGATAAACCCTTAAATGACCAAAATAAAGAAAAAAATATAAAAGTCAGAATATAGAAATAACCACAGATTACTCACAGACTATATAAATCATAACAGTTCCTTGGCTTAAAAATATTATAATAAATGTAAAAACCTGAATGATGAATAATTGTATATATAGCTAATTACCACAAATGAAACGTAATCAGTTGTCAAAGAATACCCCTCCCAAAATGCACCAGACAAAATCAACTCCATACAAGTGAATTCTATGAATTCTTAAAGAAACAGCTCATTCCATTGCTATTTACAATACATATAGAAAAGGAAGGAATGGTTTTGATCCTTTCTGCAAAATCAGTATAACCTCTACACCAGCCCCCTACAAAGACAGCACATGCACACAAGGAAACCACAAACTTCCCTTAGGTTCTCACCACAAAAAATCTTAAACTAAATCTATGCAAACCAAATTGTGTAACACTGTTCAACATTTTAAAATATGTCCATATAATTCTTCATATTAGTAAGTACAAAGAGAGAAATATTTTCTCCATTAATGCTGGGGAGGAATTTGACAAAATTTATTAAAATGTAAAGTTTATACATTCTTGATTTTTCAGACTTCTTAATAAAATAGAAAAACATGGAGACATCACTAATATCATAATACTAACATTAATATAGTGCTTATTATGTTCCTGGCATCCTAAGCGGATGTGTGCCTATTCAAAAATTGTTATTTCTTTTTTCCTAAAGTAATGCTGAGGTCAAGCAATGGCAGTGGAACTGTAGAGGGTGTGGGGGCTGGGCCAGAGCTGTGGGACTCCGGATTTATTCTGTGAGTTGGAGAATTGTCTAGTCATCAGACCAATAGAGGAGCAAACCTCTAACAGCATATCCCTGTTTCTTTCCACCCTCTTGACAGGAGGCATTGGAGAGGGTTTATCTAATGACTGACGTCTGATGCATAAGGTGCAGGCACACTCACTTAGGGTGCGAATATTTACTGAGTGTCTCCCTGGGGCCATACACTACTCTAGGTGCTGGATATACACCAGTAGAGAGAAGCTGACCTCATCTGTCTTACTTTCTGGTCTTAAATCTAAAGGCAAGAGGCATTTAGCATCACAAATCCTAGTGTTGGCAGTCAACACTCCCGAAGTTTCAGGCACTGAATAAAAACAAAACTGTGGCCCTTTCCCAAGGAGTGCACAGTGTCCACAAGGATGTGAAAGCCATCTGGAAACTGATAAACTGCAAAAAGCTCAGCCATCGTCTGTTGGCAAAATAAAAGAAGGATGTCCTTGGAAACTCATCAAATAAAAATGTGAGAGAAACACAGCCATTAGAAGCTAAACAGCTTGGGACACCCTTGTCTACACAGCACGATCACTGTAATATTTTGAAGAAAATTGATGTTTTTAAAATTCAATAAAATCTACCTTCCATTCACCTTGAAAATGTGAATTGAAACTCAAGAGCAACAAAACAAAACAAAACAAAACAAAACCATGAGAACACTATATGCTCACCCTGAGTCTCCAAAACATCTATTTTGTGCAAAGCACTTTCCAGTATCCAACCAAGTATGTCCTCATGGCATGAGGACTCCCCTCAAGGCCTTTAATCATCAGGACATTGCTGGATTGGTGGGGGGATTTCCTTCCCATTTTTCTAGAAAATCACTTCTCAAACAAAGATTTTAAAGGGCAGAACAGAGCCAACCCATGGTTTCCACATGAGTCCCTGCCAAAAATGTAGAAGACGGAGCCTCGTGATCATTTTTAAGAGGAAAACTAGCAGATTCTATCTTAGTCACATGGAGTATCAACTCAGGCCAAAATGACAAAACACTTGAAGTGTTGGCATCACTATTTCCAAAACCGAAATTAGTTATCAACAAGTGGTTAAAATTGGGGGAAGATTGCACCGTATCATGTTTTAGAGGCAAGTCATTTCCAAGTTAAGATTTTAAGAGGCACAAGCATCCAAGAACTCATAATCATGATATGGTTTTCTCTTCCACCTAGGACCTATGTCCTCACCTCTTCCACTCATGTTCATCTTTGTTGTAAAAATAGCAACACTGGAAGTAATGGCACCCTAGGACCATCGAGGCAGATTTCAAAAATCCTTCTTCTCAGACCAATAGTGTCTTAAGCCAAGTATACAGCTCATAGGGTAAACACATAACAAAGTATATTCTAGAGCACTACCATGCAGGCTGGTTCTGCCCTAAGGAATCAAACTGCCTGCATGTTCTGGACGCAGGTTTCGAAGGAGTATGGTGAGCTGTGCAGTCTGGTGAACCAGGGGATGCCCACAGTTCTGGCTTCCACTACCCCGGCCTCCCTCTTTTTTGTTAGCTCCACTTAAAGGGAAAGCCCTGTGTACACTTTTAATATTTTACTTTCTTTTTTTCTTTTTCTTCTCTTTTTTTGAGATGGAATTTCACTCTTGTTGCCCAGGCTAGAGTACAATCGCATGATCTCAGCTCACCGCAACCTCTGCCTCCCAGGTTCAAGTGATTCTCCTGCGTCAGCCTCCCGAGTAGCTGAGATTACAGACATGCGTGCCACCACGCCTGGCTATTTTTTTTTTTTTTTTTTTTTGTATTTTTAGTAGAGACAGGGTTTCTCCATGTTGGTCACGCTGGTCTCGAACTCCCAACCTCAGGTGATCTGCCTGCCTCAGTCTCCCAAAGTGTTGGGATTACAGGCGTGAGC
Source organism: Trachypithecus francoisi (assembly GCF_009764315.1). Classification (NCBI taxonomy): domain Eukaryota; kingdom Metazoa; phylum Chordata; class Mammalia; order Primates; family Cercopithecidae; genus Trachypithecus; species Trachypithecus francoisi. The sequence goes on from NW_022681465.1 coordinate 16,199,674, forward strand.
CACTGTGCCTGGCCATATTTTACTTTTTAGTGGATAAAAGCAAATAGTATCAGACCTTAAACGGGGCAGAATACCCTAGGTCCATTTCTCCTCCCCTCTCCTTTTTCTGTTCCTTCATTTCCTTACTGGCCCTTGGCTCTTCATTCTGTTTGAAGCCCTTGTACATGACCCCTTTGCTCTGACTCTAGTTCTGACTCCTAAAATAACCTCGTATAGAGTCAGAGACCCACACAGATATGTTGGAGTCAGGGAGGCAGAGTCTTGTGGGAAAGGACAGTTGACAGGCAGACAAGTCTTGACCTGGCCTCATTTCCTATTTGCCAGTCATTCTTGGTTCCTCTAACAGTGCTAGGTCTGGCCCGTTGGGCCAAGGCAATTCAGCTGCCCTGGCCCACTCTGGCTGGCCCGTTCCTCCTCACTGTGTCCCAGGAGCTGGTTCATCAGGCCACTGGATGTCGATATTCTCCCCATCCAACAGGAACTCCTTTCAACCTATTTCTTTCGAGTTCCATTAATGTAACAGCTAATCTGCTACACTGTTCAGCCGGAATGTGCCTTTGGAGGAGACCTGTCCCAAGCAAGGGCTAGACCCTGACCTGCATTCCAACGAACAAAGGCATTTTTTCCTCAACTCTGATTCCATCTTTCTGCCTAAACTAACTGAAAAACTATGCAAGGTCAAAGAGCAAAAGGCAGATATTTGAAAAATTTTTGTCTGGGTCCTGGGGAGTGTGGCATGGAGCAGTGGTACAGCCAGAATCCTGGCCTGGGCTTGGGTGACACCCCCAGAGAGAGACTCTGCTTGGACAGCCCTGTAGCAAAACCTCTTTCAAATACTGGCAGGACTTCAGAAGTAGTTTCATTTAAGTGGATTATGCTTAAAAGTCTAAGGCCTGTAGTCAGTAGATCCCACAGGTCCAGCAGTCCCTAGCAGTGACTATGCTCACTCCATCCGTGTTAAAATCAACTGAATTTCATTGAAGCCAGCTGAATTTCTTAGTTTTTTATCTCTGATCAAGTAATCCAGAATAAACTGCTTACCCTTCCTAAGCCTTAATGGACCCATTTTGAAATAGGACTAATAATAAAACTAACAGCACAGCTTTTTGAAGTAAGGAGTTATTGAGTTAACACATATGAAAGCACTTTATAAACAGAAAAGCAGTACGAAAATCTTTATGATTATTTCTCAGAGAAACTCAGAATGAATGCTGTGAAGCATTAGAAAACATAACAGTCAAGAATATGTCCTTGAATAGCCTATAAATATTAATTAAGATAACTGTTAGTACCCTTGAAAACAGACTTTCTAAAAAATTGCTCCTTGATGCCCAGACCATGCACACTCTCCCGGAGTGTTATTCATCGCAACGTTCAGCCATCAGCACGTCCTCGCCGCCCTCCTCTCTTTCTAACAGCATCGCTCTGCAGAACTTCTATTCTTCCTTTTCTTTAATCTCTAGGAATAACCATTCAACATGTGCTCATTGATGCTGTCTCCTATCCCATCATCCTCCCTCTTCATCAGCTGGTTTGATGGATCTGCGGGTTTTACCTTTTCATTAAGGTGTGCATTCTGATTCTTAATCAAGGAATGAAATCTGTGTATAAAACACACAGAGGAATGTATAGATATGAGTCACATGGCTCCGCACCCAGTGAAATTACGCCAAAATGTATTAGCCAAATGAGGAAGTCATGGTGCCAAGGTAAGTATATCACTTCACGATGCAAACACTGTGATTAAAAGATAACTTTCAGTTCATTATCTGAATTTTTAGGCTGTTAAGCAAACATTTAAATTAAGTAGAAACACGGGGATAGCTAACTCGCTTTCTCAGTCTTAATCTGGGTTTTAAATGCCATGTGCATGCCATAGAACACCAGCAAAATGAAAAGTGACAGATGATAGAAATGAGAAAAAGAGGTTGTAGGTGGAGCTTGTGGGAAAATCATTAGACAAAATCTTCTCATTAGGATTAGGATAACGGATAGAATTGGGGCTCACTTAGATATTACAGGTTAGTAGAACAGAGCTGAATACATTCATTTTGAAAGTCAAAGATCCTCCACCCTTTGGGTGTGGGCTGCACTTACTGTATAATTTCAAAAAGCAGATTATGGAAAGAGGTGGGAGGGAAGGAATAATTTTACAGTGGAGAAATCTGCCAAACACTACCTCGGCCAAGATGCTATGGTTTGAATGTGTTCCCCAAAATTCATGTGTTAGAAACTGAATTCCCAACACAGCAGGGTCAGTAGGCGCGGCCTGGTGAAAGGGAGAGTCCTCATGAACTGGTTAATACTGCTACAGAATGGGCATTCAGGAGGGGAGTTGCTCTCTCATTTATCCTTCTACCATATGGGGACCTTTCTCCCCTCTGGAGGACACAACATCCAAGTCACCATTTTAGAATCAGAGTAACTGGGCTCCAACCTGACAGTGCCTTGATCTTGGACTTCCCAGCCTCTAGAACTGTGAGAAATACATTTCTATTATTTAAACCTCCAGTTTACAGTATTTTATTATAGCAATCCAAGCAGACTAATAACAGTTCTTTATGGAAGAAAAAGTCCTTTTAGAATAAGGGACAAAACATATGTATGCTTTATAATATGACACGTGTTGAAAAGACCAGTCTCAATAATGATAGAAATGGATTCTGGAAAATATAAACAATGTTCCTTTTTACTCATTCCAGTGCAAGATTTTATGAAAAAAAAAATACAAAAAGATGTGCTACTTTTCACAGAATCACCATCTCCATATCTCAACATAGATATGACACATGGCCCTCAAATAGGTGTCCTGGTAGTAAACTTCCTTATGTTTCTAGGTAAGATTTATCTACATTTGTACAAAGTAAAGAATTAGATACAACTTCACCTTTTTTATGAACTGAACCTCTGAGAGAGTTTTATGCGAAAGCATTTCAAATCCCTTATGGCCAATATAAACACTGCTCCCAACACTCACAAATTCCATAAATGGAGTGTACCATTCAGTGTCGTTGATTTAGGGAACACCTTAAACCAAAGCTCATAATAATTTTCAAGAACAGAAGAAAATTTATTGACTTTGTAAATAATCTAAATAATTGAGACATAATGTCAACCTCTTCAATCACGAGTGGGTGATAATCTTGTGAATCTCCCTGTCCAAATGTCAGGAACCTTTTTGTTTCTGCTCTATTAAAATAAAGGAGTAGGCAGTGTCCCTACAATGTCTTGCAGTGGCCTTCTTTATATTATACCAAATCATTCAAACATATGGAGGTCAACACCTGTTATTCATCAGTTAGCGCCCACTAAAACCAAAAATTAGCAAAGCAAGGTGCAGTCAAGCAAAGCCTTTCTCCTTTGCTGAAAGCATTCTATTTCTTCTCTTTCCACGGATGGTTTTGGAAAGAGTATTCATGTTGAGGATGATCTCAACTCAAAAGTGTAGAGTTCTCTCTGATTCATCACCACTTGGAGAACAGTAGAAGGACCCTGGGACTCAGCGACCAGGACTCTAGGGCTCATTGACTCCTCCAATTCTATGACCTTGGGAGTTTGGAGTACATGAGGTCTAAGGTACTTGCAGCTCCAAGGACTGAAGACCTGAAAGTAATTCAAAGTTTTGATTTGAAAGGCTGTGAGAAGCCACATAATCTGTTTGGAGTAGGTTGTTTCCAAATTTTTAAATCTGTGGCACAGTAGTTAAACTGGGAGGACAATCAACAACCTCAATTTAGCTTTCAACAATGACACACTTTGAAGGCAGGCCAGCTAGTGCAGAAGCAGACATACAGGATGTAGCAGCCACATTTCTTAAGAAAGAACAACTCTTGTCTTCTATAATGGTACTTTGTGGGAGATGAGATAGCAAGAGGCACAACCAGAGGTCTTAGAATAGCTATCCTGTGCTAAAAATCTTAAAGAGACTGAGATAGAGACTGAGAGAGAGATAGAGAAACATGCTCAACTAACTGCATTTAAGTTTACCAGGATAAAAATACTGGAAGTTTCTTGATAGTTCTCAGATAAATTTATCAAAATAAAGGAATATTTCAAAAGACTATCATTTATTTGATATTATAGTAGATGCCATATTTGAGGTGACTGCATTTAGAGGTGGGCACAGCCACAATAGAACAGGTTTTGACTGGTGTATCTGTAGAGTTCCAAGAACACCTTGAGAATGAGTGCTTAGTCTCTATGCTCACACTATACAGCCCTTTATTTAAAAATCACTGCTAAAGCCAGCTGACATTTACTCAGTGCTTTTTCCATGTGTCACTCTGCTAAATGCATTATGTGCATCATTTCATTTAATCTCCCCCAAACTCTATGACGCAGTTACTACTATTATTATCTCCATTTAATAGCTGAAAAAACTGGGACACTGAGAGGTTAAAATACTGGCCCAAGGTTACCAATCAAGTAAATGCAAAGAGACTCGAAACCTGATCTGTGGGCTTATCAAATCATGCCCTCTACTATGAAATCACTTGTAAGAAATAGTAGGTCCTAGTTCTAGACACGGCCTGGGCACTAGCTATCTCTAGGAGCTTGGCTACCTCATCTTCTCTTTGAATAAAGAGCCTTGTTCTAGATGATCTTGGATGTGCGACAGAAATCTTAAATTGGGATTTCTCAGATATATTGAATGACCATGAATCTGTCCTCAGTTATTCCACAGGAGTTATTCCTGGACAGTGGGATCTACTGGACCTGTTTATGCAACTAAATACTATATAGCATACATAGCAATCCTAATACACTGCACACTGGTTTGCAGTTATTTGGGTCCATTGCCTATGTACTACTAGAAATTCTTCAAGACAGAAAACATAATTCATCATTGTACTCCTCCACACTGCCTAGCCACTGCCTTACCTATTATATGCATTCAACGAGTGCACTTCCAATGAAATGAATGAAGGAGAGACTGCTGGTTCATGGTTCATACAATTGTATATTCCAGAAAATATCTATGCCACCAAGTAGGCTACGTGACACCTCATGGGGGAATTTCCATAATGCATGTTTTTCTTCATCTTCTGCCTCATGTTTACATTACGTACTTCAGGAAATTAAAAAAAAATAAGTAGAGTGCAATCTATAACTTTCAACAGTATATCCATTTAATAAATGATCACAGGAGGAGTTAAGTATGCAAACTGCTAGGAAACAGAGGGCTTGAATTTACTTTTTGTTAAAAGAAAACTAGCTGGTAGGATTAAATTTATGAATGAAAATACCTATAATGGGCAAAACCATATAGACATCATAAATGGAACATCTTTCATAATCCTACTTTTAGATACCCCTTACAAAAGAATGGCTACTTAGAAATTAACCAAATTCAGTGGCTACATGGGATTTTCCTCTTCTCTTTTCTTCTTTCCTCACCGGCCTACAGAGACCCACTAACATTTGGCAATCTTTCCCTGGTACGGACTTCCAAACCTAATCAGTATTGATCCTTGTCCAAAAGCAAGTGCAGAATTACAGGTTTGGTGATGAAGACAGAGGAAGAGGGAATAAGCATCTGACCCTTTCCTTGCCTGTCCCCACCCCACCTATGGATCTTTCTCCAGCCAACTGTTAGCCACCTGTTAGCAGTTTGCAGGCAAGCCAGCTAGTGCAGAAGCAGACATATAGGTTGTAGCAGCCACACTTCTTAAGCAAGAACAACTCTTGCCCTCCACGATAATGCTTTGTAGGTGACTAGCTAGCAAGAGGCATAACCAGAAGTCCCAGCTTAGCTATTTTGTGTTAAAAATCTTAAAGAGACTGAGATAGAGACTAACAGAAAGAGAAAGACAGAGAGAGAGAGGGACAGACAGGCATGCTCAGCTAACTGCACTTAAGTTTACCAGGATGGAAATACTGAAAGTATCTCAATAGTTCTCAGACAAATTTCCTCAAAAGAAAAGAACATTTTGAAAACCTATCTTTCATTTGATATTGTAGTAGATGCCTTCTTTGAGGTGACTGCATTTAGAGGTGGACACAGCCACATTAGAACAGGTTTTGACTGGTCAATCTGTAGAGAGTTCCAAGAACATCTTGAGAATCAGTACGTAGTACTTTATGCTCAAACTATAAAGCCCTTTATTTAAACATCACTGCTAAATCCCCTTTCTTTTCCTTGCCCAGTGTCCTCCTTACCTGGTGTGGCACTACTCCCCACTGAAGCCCTAACTTCAACTTCCAAGGCCTTCCTTTGATATGTGAGGTCTTCTCAGAAAATCACCACTGCATTTTGTTTTAAAGACCTAGGGCCTGAATTAAATGAAGAGGAAGGGTAATGGAAAGTTGAGATGAAGAGGGAATCCTTTACATTATGGATGTTTCCTGGCTGCTATGGTTAGAATGAAAAATCATAAGAATTCAATACCCAGTGTTGGTGAGAATGTAGAGCTACTAAAGCTCATTTACATTGCTGGTGGGAATATGAACTGGTAGAGGCATTTGGGAAGCTCTTTGGTAATATTTGCTAAAGCCATACATACATATACCCTAAGACCCATTGTCATTCATTGCTTAATGGCCCAAATTCTTCACTTCACCCTGTATTCATGCCCTTGGCCATGAAACCCTGCAGTTTCTCCCACCTCCACTGAAGAAATGCTTTTCCCTGCCCCTTGACTTTGGACCCAGCCACGGAAATTGCTTTGACCAGTGAAATGTTAGCAGATGTGTACTTGCTTGCTTTGTTATGTTCTCTTGTGCTTCAACCATCTCCTTATGAACAGCATGTCCTGAGAAGTCCACTGGTCCCAGGAGAAAGAGCTGCATAGCTGATCAGTGCGACCTGCCCCTGTGGTACATCCATACAATGGAATACTACACAGCAATAAAAAAGAGCAAACTACTGCTGCACTCAATCATGCAGATGAATCTCCCAAACATAATGTTAAGCCAAAGAAGTCCAAGACAAGATGATAAACACCATGAGATTCCATTTAGACAAAGTCCATAAACAGATAAAACTAACCCATTTTGATAGGCGTTACCTCTGTGGGGCTGTCTATTGGGAGGGAATACAAGGAAGCCTGCTGGGAACTGAAACTTCGTCTGTCTTGATCTGGGTGGTGGTGACACAGGTGTACATGTGTAAAAGATTTATCAAGTTATATACTTGAGATGTATGCACTTTATCCTCTGTGGGTCATTCCTCAATGAAAAAGTACATCACTACAAATAGATTATATCATTCTTAGAGTTTAGAAGGGACAGCAGGGAGCTATGAGAACCAATTCCTGCTGCAGTCTGTGCTGCTCAAAACTAGTATGTAGTGGGAGAGTCTTGCCTTTCCAGGCCCTCGTAGCCAGTCACAAAGCTGGAGAGCAGAGCTGAGGATAAATGTGCTCCTGCCTACGTAAATCCAAAAATCAACCCACCTTAGAAACGTAGTATGTGGTTCTACAGAACAGGCAGGCTAAATGGCCTCCATGGGCAAGCCTGAGAGCCCTGCATTGCCTCTGTGAGTGGGAAAAGTATTGGGATCTACAAACAGGTTTAACTCATTACCCAGTAGTGAGTTGGAGGTGGCCTTTTGTATCAGTGAAATGGTCAGGTCTGCGGTACATTCATGGTTTTTTCCCAGTGTTATTTACTCTCCCATAGCTAGCTCATCCTCTGAATTTCCTCTCATGCTCACCTCTTTCCATACAGCCCCATGCCCTCCACCTCTATTCCCTATACCCAAGGCTTAGGTAAGTTCCCATTTTCAGGACTCCCACAGTACCCTGGGCACATCTTTCATGGTGCATTTTCCACACTGGATTATAATTTATGAACTTTTATTCTATAAACTTCTTGAGTCCATAACTAATATTAATTCTGAGGACCAGCTTCAAAAGAACATTGTGGGAAAAAAATGCTGTTTCCCATACCTAAAATGCTGTTCCTGCCTCTACAGACTCATTCAGATCCTAACTATGATAAATGAATCAACTCAAGTGCTTCCCACTGCATGAGACCCTCCTTTGATCTTCCCAGTTAAATTTTAATTGCTAACGTCAACATTCTAGTAAATGTCTTTTTCTAGCTATTGCTCTATATTCACAGAAATGCTTAGATATATAGAGATAGATAAACAGCTCTCTCTCTATCTATTCAGCTACTAAGAGAAGTTAGAGCATATAAGTGTTCCGTAACCTGATTTTTGTCCCTGAACAATAGGATGTGAAATATCCAAGTCAGTAAGTTTGATTGGCTTCACAGTAACCCATTGCATTTGGCTGCCATAATTAACATAGTCATTCACCAGCCTTTATGGATGAACATTCAGGTCTTTTCCAATATTTCTCTATCACAAACAAAACTAAAATCAATATCTTCATGCATACATTATCTCAAACTTGCATAATTACACCCTTAGCATAAGTCCCCTGAGGTGTCATTGTCAAGTCAAAAAGTTGCACATTTTATACTCACACAAACATTCCTACACCGTCTCCAAAAACACATAGTATCAGCTCATAGGCCCCAAATCCTTTTCCCAGAAACCATTCCTTTGCCACATCCCACACTTTCAGGCTGATCCTTTTTTCTTTTTGTCTCCTAGCAGGACAAAAACTTGACAGCTTATAGTCTTGTATCTTGGCATCAGGAGCGTGTCTGTGTGTGTGTGCATACGTGAGTGTGTGTGTGTGCATGAGTGCGTGAGTGCGTGTGTGTGTGTGCATGAGTGTGTCTGGAACTATTGAAAGCTGATGTCAATCAGAATTCTTCCTTCCCTATTTCCAGTTATTGCTGCAAATAAACATTTCATATCTTACTCTTAACATTGGCAAAAAATCTTCGAAAAGAAATCCAAGCTCCCAATAAGCAAAGGAATGCAAATAAAATAATGAGTTTTTTAGTTTTGTTTTGTTGTTGTTTTGTTGTTGTTGTCATTTGGGGATGAAGACAAAAGGTAATATTCTTTGTCAATGCAAGTGTGTGGAAAAAGAACTACCCATTTTTTTTTTGTTCTCTTTCCTAATTCCGTGAGCTAGCACTTTCAGAACAATTTCGGATCACAGTGAGGAGAGCAGAAACTCATGTTTTGATCCTAATATTAATAGTTATATTTCCAGTATCTCACTAATTAAGAATGAAAAGATTTTTCAGTTGAGCCTTACATTTTATTTCTATTTTACTCACAGTTATGAATAAATGACTTTTCCCAAATGCATTTTTTTGTATCTCTCAAGACAAATATGCAGTAACTAGTATACTCCTGATGGGTATCATATAAACCAGACAGTTTCTACCTGCTCACCCATCTGTCTATTAAAGAACTGTTCCCATTTCTAAAGCTGAGATTTGTTCCATGTTTCTGGGACAAGGCTCAAAAATATAGTTACAACACATGTTCTAAGTATATCTATAATATAAAAGTAATAACTCTTATCAATATCCATGTTACAAACCATATCAAATCCTGTTAATTAATTCATCTTAAAGAATCTAAGCCAAATTTTGTCAGGATCCAGTCTGATGCAAAGAAAGCCTAAGACAAGAAGAATAGGTGTAAGGGCACAGGATAAGATTATCTCCAAATGGTTTTCACAGCAAAATCAGACATCCATTTCTTACCCTGATTTAGAGACACAAATGGAGCCCAAGACGTTTCACCACTCCCTCCCCAAAGTTTACAAAATAAAATCCCCCTGATGAATCCAATTGCAGGAATTGGCATTGTTTCTAAATTCTGCTTCCTCTATTTGGCTAAGAATAAACCTATTAAAATATTAAGATATGCCAGTAAGTGGTATCACGTGTTCTCTCACCACCTGCAGCTAGTTATGCTGTCTTTGAACTAAATGTATCTCTCTACTTATTACTGTGATTAAGCATCAATAATGTCAACCGGACCACATACAGTATAAATTACATTAATGTAATATGATAATTTAAATTGTATAAATATTATGGCACTAAATACACACTTTTTAAGAGCAATAAATCATTCATTTCAACTTCCCTTATTGATGCCTTGTCCAATGTTCCACGCATAGCAAGGCACTGCAGAGGATGGAAACAGACATCAGGCACTGATCCTGCCCTCTGCTTCACAACGTGGCAGAGAGATAAAAGGTGTCCACAATGGCAGAAGCACAGAAAAGATAAGGGCCATGGACGTTCCAAGAGGGAGAAGACTACAGACAGGTAATGTGACGTGATCAGAAATGGTTTGGAGGACAAGTGGATTTGGATTAGTCATGAAAAGCAAGAGGAGATTTATCCACGTAGAAAATAGAGAAAAGGCTTTCCTAGATGAGAAAAAAAGTGCTTCCAGCACAGGAATTAAAATGGGAGTCTGGTTTGTGCTGTGAAAACAAGGACAACTGGTTTGGCAGGATCACAGTTACAGGAAGCACAGCAAGTGGGCTTATGTCTAGTAACTTCAGATGTGGCTAACTGAAGACCCTGACTACCATGCTAGGAAACATGACTGTCACCGTGGGTAACTGGGAGCTGCCAAAGAAGCTCTTAAGAAGAAATAGCATGCTCAGTGCTGTGTTTTAGAATGTAGACAAGGTGGAATTCTAATTATTTTAACAAAGATCACATGCAGTTACGTGCAGTATTCTTTTTTTTGAGGCGGAGTCTCGCTCTGTCGCCCGGACTGGAGTGCAGTGGCCGGATCTCAGCTCACTGCAAGCTCCGCCTCCCAGGTTCCCGCCATTCTCCTGCCTCAGCCTCCCAAGTAGCTGGGACTACAGGCGCCCGCCACCTCGCCCGGCTAGTTTTTTGTATTTTTAGTAGAGACGGGGTTTCACTGTGTTAGCCAGGATGGTCTCGATCTCCTGACCTTGTGATCCGCCCGACTCGGCCTCCCAAAGTGCTGGGATTACAGGCTTGAGCCACCGCGCCCGGCCACGTGCAGTATTCTTTACACTGCGAGACATCTGTATTCAATCAACTATTTATTGATGGATGTACATTTTGATAGAGTTGGTTACAGCACAGTATGCTAATTGTGACTCGATGTCTATTTGTCCCTTTCTTAGTAAAAACAAACGACAAAATCCTAAAAGTAAACAGTTCACAGGCTAACTAGAATAAATATGACTTTTTCTAGCTTGCCTTACAGTTTGATGTGATCGTATGACTAGATTGTGGTCCATGCGATGTAATCTAAAGTGCTGTGTGCAACTTCTGAGAAATGACCTGTAGACTTTTCTAGACATCTCTAAAAAGATGTGTCTTCCCCTCTTTTTCCTCACTCCATGGGGAATGTGGATGTGATGCCTGGAGCTAAAGCAGGCATCTTGGGGAGACAGATACACTTAGGAATGGAGGCCACATGTATCAGGACAATGAGATAGGAGAGCCTGGACTTGACAGCACAGAGCAATTCACAGCCATGGGGCACCTTACCTGATACTGTTATGAAAGAAATTCTGACCTTTTCTGAGCTTCAGATATTTTGGATTTCCACCACTAGCATCTAAACCAAATCCCATCTGCTATTTTTGGGGAAATGACGCCAGGGGTTTTCTGTAGCTACATGTCTAGCAAATCTGTAGGTTCACCTTGGGAACTCACAGATTTCTGCAAGGAGTAATGTGAGCCATACTGGACAATGCAATTAAACTCGAAAAACTGTATCCAACCACTGAAGGGAACACATTCTTTCCAAGCACACAGGCCACATTTGCATAAATTATCCATATATTTGGCCAATATTCAAGTGTCAGAAAATACTGAAAGACTAAATTCATGCCAAATATATTTTCTATTTTCTAATCACAAGGCAATTGAGCTAGAAATTAGTAACACAAAGGTAATCCTCAGATGTTCAAAAAGTAACTGTGTGATGATCTGTTCATGTCTATCTCCCAATCACATTGTAAGTTATGTAGCAGCAACTGACAGACCAAGCTGCCACCTCCCAAAAAGATGGGGGGAAACTTTGCAATGATGTGAATATACATTTAAAAATTAATGTTTGACTTCAATCAAAACCAGGCAAATAACATAAACATATAATTCACACATACACATATCTGCAAATGGTCAGCAAAAGAAAACAATGTTCAACCTCACTAGTAATCAGGGAAATGCAAGTTTAAAATAATAACATATAATTTTACTCCACATTCATAATTTATTAACAACGATTCATAATTTCTGTATTCCTGAGGATGGGGAATGAGCGCTGTCCTACAGTACTGATGGAGTTTCATACCAGCACACTGCTGATGGCGGACAATTTGGAAGTTTAATAGCTCATATTCAAAACCCAACATTCCCACCACATCTGACCCAACCCTACAGTGATACACCTGATGTGTGTGTAGAGTTTGGCATGTCATTTTTATTACAGAGGAAAATGAGAAACTATCTGATGTTCCTAACTAGCAAAACTGTTAGATAAACTGTTAAACTCACTCTAAAGAATATAATGCATTGGTTAAAAAAAGTAGAGAGTCATACGTACTTACTACTAGACTATTAAGTGAAAGACGCTATAGAACAATGCAGGTAGAATTTTCTCATTTGGTGGAAAAGAAATACTATAAACACAGAAACATATTTATATACATGTAAATATATTTTTCAAACCTCTTAGCAGGCCATAGACTGTTTTGTTTTTCATGGCGATTACCACCAGGAGGCAAAGTGAATTGGGGTGGGGCCTGAGGGGTAAATAAATGAAGGGATTTTCCATTTTTACCCTATTGGTATCTATATTACCTGAATTATTTAAATTTTAAATACATATTAACAATATTATGCTTTCCTAAGTTATTTATGTAGTTAAAACAGTTGAGTAAATGATTATATTTACCCCCAACTCCCACAGCGTTACACACTGGTGCATGAAAGAAGATTCAGGCTCCCTAACCTATTGGACAGAATTCTTTCCATTTTCCTAAACTGATTTAAACTTTTCTGAATTTCAGAGGTCTGACTGATCTTGTAAATCTTGGTACAACTGAAGCACCTAAAAGTAAAATACAGTTTTCCTAAACTGATTGCTCTTGCCCGATTTTTGCAAATTAAGTCAGGCATTCCTACTAAGCACTTTGCAAGGAGCCTGATGTGTAAGAGCTCAATAAATGGCAGCTATTATTCTCAGTAAGTATTTCTAGAAGTAGTCATTGTATTGTAACACAAACGATAATAAATGTGCTTCTTTTCTGAGCTCACCAAAAGTTCCACCATAGTCAGCCTGTGAAACTGCACTTCAAGGGAGAAATGCCCAAGCATACTCCTAACTTCCTACTCCAGACAGCTCTCAAACATACCTAATAAATGTTTCAGTCCTGAAAATAACATGTTGAGATTAGCTTAAAGTAAATGCTTGTCTAATCTACATCATCTTCCACTGCAGTTTGCTATCCTATCAAGTTAGTTTTAATCCATGAATAAATATCTATAAGTCTGTAAAGAAATAAATTCTTTGTACTGAGTTCTGAATATATTTACTGTAAACTTAATAACTATATAATCTAATCACTGTAAGATCACTTTGTTGACGTTGCTTGGTTTTGATCAGACATCTGAGAGAAATTCCACTATTAGACTCTGATGTGATATGAGAAATGAGCTCTCTTACTTCTAACGTACTGGCCAAATTCTGACTCACAATTGATAAGAAATTCTGGGCTACTTTTCATATCATAGAACTGTCACCCATACATAGTTAGCACTTTATTTTAAGTTAGGACTGTGTCTTCAAAATATAAACTGAAACTGCCTTTAATAGTGCCAATATTCACATAATTCTTTATAACTGTCCCAATCCTTTGTCAGTGAGGAACTACTAGGAAATGATTCAATGAATGTATTTTAATACAAACATGCAATTCAGATACATTAATGACAGCATTTCTTTCCTCACTCTCAATGACACTTTATGCCGTTTCATTGAATATTGTCCCAGTTTTGTGCCAATCCTTTGCTGCAATATTTAATAATAAAATGGTCATTAATTGCTTAATGATGAGGATATCTTCTGAAAAATGTGTCATTAAGTGATTTCGCCCTTGTATGAACATCAGAGTGTACTTACACAAACCTAAATGGTACAGCCTACTACATACCTAGGTTATATGGTATAGCCTATTGTTCCTAAACTACAAGCCTATACAAAAATTACTGTACTGAATACTGTAGGCAATGGGAACAAAATGGTATTTGTGTATCTAAAATAGAAAAGCCGCAGTAAAAATACAGTATTATGATTTTATGGAACCACCATAGTCTATGTGGTCCATCGTTGATAGAAATCTTCCTGGGTAGTGCATACTATAATTATTTTATTGCCATAGAAATTAATATGCTCTACATTTTGTTAAATGTTTAACTGCTAAAAACATGTTACTGACCATGCAAAATGCAGTGAACTATTTGAAAAGAAATCAGTAAAACAATCCTATTTACAATAGCTACAAAAAAAAAACTTAGAAATAAATTTGACCAGGGAGGTAATGTGTACTGAAAACTACAAAACATTGATAAAAGACATTGAAGAAGACACAAGTAAATGAAAAGATATCCTGTGTTTGTGGATTGGAAAAATTAATCCTGTTGAAATGTCCATAATGTCCATACTAGACAAAGTAATCTACAAATTCAATGCAAACTCTATCAAAAGTCCAATGTCGTTCTTCATTTAAATAGAAAAAAAATCCTAAACTTTGTATGGAACCATGAAAGACCCTGAATAGCTAAAGCAATTCTGAGAAAAAAGGACAAAGCTAGAGGCATCACACTACCTTACGTCAAAATATAATACAAAGCTACAGTAATCAAAACAGCATGGTGCTAGCATATAAACAGACACATAGATCAATGGGACAGAACAGAGAGACCAGAAATAATATATTCATGATCAATTGGTTTTTGACAAAGGTGCAAGAACACACAATGGGGAAAGGATGGTCTCTTCAATAAATGGTTTTGGGGAAAGTGAATATCTGCGTGCAAAAAAGTGATGTCAGATTCTTAGATCACGCTGTATACAAAAATCAACTCAAAATGGTTTACAAGTTAAACATAAGAACTCAATCTATAAACCTGCTAGAAGAAAACACACAGGAAAAGCTCCATGAGATTGATCTGGGCAATGATTTCTTGGATACGATACCAAAAGCACAAGCAACAAAGCAAAAATAGACAGGAATTACATCAAACTAAAAAGCTCTGCAAAGTAAAGTAAACAAACAACAGAGTGAAGAGATAACCTATAGAATGAGAGAAAATATTTCCAAACCATCTACCTGATAAGGAGTTAATATCCAAAACATGTAAGGCATTCAAACAACTCAATACTAAGAAAACAACTAATCCAATTAAAAAGTGGGCACAGGGCTTAAAGAGACATTTCTCAAAAGAAGACATATGAAACAGGCATAGGCATATAAAAAATGCCCAGCATTTCTAATCATGAGGAAAATGCAAATTAAAACCAGAATGACATATCACCTCACACCTGTTAGAATGGCTATTATCAAAGAGATGAAAGACAAGTGTTGGCAAAGATGTAGAAAAAAGAGAGCGCTCACACACTGTTAGTGGGAATGTAAATTAGTACAGACATTATGGAAAACAGTATGATGGTTACCCCAAAAATTAAAAATAGAACTACTGTATGATCCATGGATATCTGCACTCCCATAGTCATTGCAGCAATATTCACAATAGCCAAATACAGAATCAACCTGTGTTCATCAACAGATGAATAAATAAAGAAAATGTGGCATCTATGCATAATGGAATACTATTCATTTGCAACAACATGCATGAACCTGAGGGACACTATGTTAAGTGAAATAAGCCAGGCACAAAAAAAGACAAATACCACATGATCTCACCTGTGTATGGAATCTATAAGTCAAACACATGAAGCAGAGGGTAGAATGATGGTTACCAAGGGCCGAAGGTGACAAGATGTTTGTCACAGAATATAAAATAAGGGTTAGATAGAAGAAATAAGCTCAGGAGAACTATTGTGCAACATGTTGACTATAGTTAATAACAATGTATTGCATTCTTTTCTTAAATTGTATTTTAAGTTTCGGGTTACATGTGCAGGTTTGTTACATAGGTAACAGTGTGCCACGGTGGTTTGCTGCACCTATGAACCCATCACCTAGGTATTAAGCCCAGCATGCATTAGTTATTTTTCCTGATGCTCTTCCTCCTCGCACCCCTCAACAGGCCCCAGTGTGTGTTTTTCTCTCCCTGTGTCAATGTGTTCTCAACAATGTATTGCATTCTTGAAAACTGCCAAGAGTCGATTTTAAGTGTTCTCACTCCCAACAAATGATAAGTATGCGAGGTAATGGATATGCCAACTAGCCCAATTTAGCCGTTCCACAATGTATGCATATTTCAAAATATCATGTTGTACATAACAAATAAATACAACTTCTATTCATCAATTTAAAGTAACTAAGAAAATAAAACCATATTGACAAACTTCTCATACTCAGTAACATTAAAATTCGATGATCTTGAAAAATTATATAAATGAATAAAATAAGTTTAATAAGTTTTATGGACACACCATCATACAACGGAAGCTTCCTGCTCCTAAAGTCAGTTCCAGAAGCCCCAGCTCCACCTGAAAGACCCTTGAAACCCACAGTTAAAATGGTTTTCCCTGAAACAGAATAGCATTCCTTCTATCTTTTGCCACACTTTCAAATAGTTCTTGGTATATGAGTTAGACAATAAGGCAGAGACAGTACAACAAACCAAGTTCTTTAGAGCTGCTTCCACACCATTCATTTTCAGTAACTAATAGGCCATTTTCTCTGTGCATCAAACCAAGAGCAATTTTGTCCTCATTGATCTGAAAGAATATGCATGTGCTTCCAAACAAATAATGTTTGTCTAATACCCATTATTAATGTTCTTGAATTGCTTTATAACTCTGAAATAAAGTTATATTTCCCATTTAGAAAAAGAAAATTATTTGTCTCTTCTTTTTTCTTCATTTCTTTTTTTATTTTCAGTTATTTCCAGGGTACAGAGCCATTTTCAGGGATTCACAACCTGCCAGAGAGGCTCATTCTCCCTACATCCTCCCATCAAGGATTGATCCTCAGGAGATGGTCGGTGCCTCAATAGTTACTGCTTAATTAATGTTTCTCTGGTTGTTAACTAAGAACTTAAACTGCTTGGAAAAAAATGTCTCCCTCCAGCAAGATGGCTTGCCATTAGTAAAATAATCCTTAGTAATTAAAAGTCTCATTTTCAAATATAGTTCATAAGTTTTACATCATGAAAATGGTTTCTCATCTAATTCTCTTTAAAAATGTTGCCCTAAGCAAAATAAAATGCCATCTTTGAAAATCTAAAGCCAAACAAAAGAAGCCAAAACACAACCACTGTTTCTCTTTCAAATAACAAAACTTCCCCTACAACTGGTCAATGGTTGCTTTTAGGTACATTAATCCATATAAGTGATACCCTCTAAATAATTTTTTCTTAGTTGAGAAAAATATCTAAAATATTTGATCATCAATATATTACAAATATTTTGCCAGAGACCACTAGATGTTATAATTATCTCTTACTTAAACTTGTTGTACCCAGCTACACAATGAACAATCAAAATTTGAATGTACTCACTGTGTCAGCTTTAAATGGGTTTAATATTATGCCTGAGATCACATGCTTTATATTCTTAAGATAGTTAAGAAGTAAAGATTTAAATGCCCAGATTACAAAGTGGAATAAAGAAAATGGAAAATGATTGATTAAATCAAAATCTCATCAAATAGAGAAATAGACACCTTGGTTTTAAACAAATTAGGTGAGCAATAACAAATGGCAAAGCTTTTTAAGTAAATGGAACCTTGGTCAAATTTATTTTCCAAAAAGGTGAAAAAAATACATGGAAATGTCTCTAACCTAATGGAGCTCTGTGCACTCTGAGTCAAATTCCAAGAACACAACTGTAGTTTATGTGAAACACTAGAGGGCAGAGTTGCACAGTGAAGCCCTTCTAACGTCTAACTGAGGAAATGGATACCAACACCTAGGATGCTTGCTCCTGTAAACCCTCAGAACACACTGGCTTATTTTGAAAGGGTTTAAACTTTTAACAGATGATCTAAGCCAGTCCACTATGAAAGCAATCAGTCAAATTCAGGAAACCCAGACAAGGGCTGCATGGAGAGTACTTATCCTAAAAATGATCTGTCTTCCTTCCTGCATGTGTTCATAAATAGCACATCTTATTCCTCATGAAATGACCATTGCTTTTCTCCTGAATAAAAGATTCCTAATAATCCATTTATGCTTATGGATTCTGAGAGTTAAAGGTTTTAAGTTATGGATGACATTTCCCATCTTATTTGGGAAATGGATTATTCCATTTTGGTTGACTAAGTACCATAAGCTCAAACAAAATGTCTCCATATTGTTAAAAGTTTTGCAGAGGAAGGAATCTTCACCCTTCAAAACTCCTTTATATTCATATTCACTGTCAATGGCAAAGATTCAAAAAATAATGGGCTTCCCAGCATCTTACCACACTGATAAATGGAAGCCATTTATTTCAAATGGAGTCTGGAAGCCCAGATATCAATTTGTGTAGCTCCAGGAGCAACATAAAAAGATATTTCCCCTCTTTAAGCCATTGTGTGTCTTTTCCAGTGGCCAAGTCGTGTACAAGCCACTTCAATATCTCCCAATTATATTATCTTGAAAATTACAGCCTCAAATATTCATTCTCCAAATAGCCAGGTTCCTAGAGGGCATTCAATGATGTGATGAAGCTTCTCTTTAAAATAATCCATCTCAGAAACTGTGGGCTTTTAACAGAAAAACTGTACTTGTCCAAGGAGAAAACAGGTCTAAAATTATTTTTCATTGTTGTATTATCACTGTATTTATAAAAATGGATATTAAAAATAATTATAATCCCAGGTAGATGCAATTTATCATATACAGAGGTTTTTGAAATCCTAATGCTTTGATAATTCTATAAATTAAATACTTAAAATGGCAACATACATATTTTAAATAACTCAGGAGGAGCAAATTGACCACCTGTTTCTCAGAATCCAGAATCCATTTTCACTATTCTTTTTCTCTTAATGTCTGTCTGATTGTACTCATTTTTTCCATGCCCCTAACACCAACGTCTCACTATAACATACTAGATATAAAATAGATTGAGAAAACTGAGCCTTTATCAAGGTTTTTTACATACTGATATAAACTATAAAACTATAACCTACAAATATTGACCTCTCCAGTTAACTCATGGAAAACTAAAACACAGAGTAAAATATACTTCAGAAGGAAAACAAACCATGGTAAATATTCACTAGTATACCCTATTTCTAGAAGGCAATATGTTTTTTAAAATCTGTCAATGAATTCAAAGATCATGGATTGGTAGCCTTCACTGCCCATTCTATGTAAAATTTTAACAATTATCTCTCAACAATTCATATCCCCCTTCATTGCCCAATTTTTTTCCTTATGATTAGTTCTTTCACAAGGAATTTCTACTTATATATTATCAGTCTGTTTGCAAGGTATGAGTCTAACTGACATTTTGTCTTTTTTGTTTACTTTTTCTTTTTTTTTTTTTTTTGAGATAGAGTCTTGCTCTGTTGTCCAGGCTGGAGTGCAGTGGCGCAATCTCGGCTCACTGCAGTCTCCGCCTCCCGGGTCCACGCCATTCTCCTGCCTCAGCCTCCCGAGTAGCTGGGACTACAGGCACCTGCCACCATGCCCGGCTAATTTTTTGTATTTTTAGTAGAGACAGGGTTTCACCGTGTTTGCCAGGATGGTCTCAATCTCATGACCTTGTGATCCGCCCGCCTCGGCCTCTCAAAGTGCTGGGATTACAGGCGTGAGACACCGCACCCGGCTTGTTTACTTTTATTCATCCCCAGTTCCTAGAATACTGGCATCTAGTAGGTAATTAATAAATATTTGTTGAAATATTAAATGGATGAATAAATGAATACACAGCAAACCCAAAATATAACACAATTTTATGTATTGCAAGTCTTGTTCTAATAAGACTAGGAGTCAAGAATCAATAAGAGACCATCAAATGCTAGGCATTTTGAAAATGTTACTTGATTTCATTCTTCCAACATTAAGAAATTAAACATAGAGGCTGGGCACAGTGGCTCACGCCTGTAATCCCAGCACTTTGGCAGGCCGAGATGGGCGGATCACGAGGTCAGGAGATAGAGACCATGCTGGCTAACCGGGCGCGGTGGCTCAAGCCTGTAATCCCAGCACTTTGGGAGGCCGAGACGGGCGGATCACGAGGTCAGGAGATCGAGACCATCCTGGCTAATACGGTGAAACCCCGTCTCTACTAAAAAAATACAAAAAACTAGCCGGGCGACGAGGCGGGCGCCTGTAGTCCCAGCTACTCGGGAGGCTGAGACAGGAGAATGGCGTGAACCCGGGAGGCGGAGCTTGCAGTGAGCTGAGAGCCGGCCACTGCACTCCAGCCTGGGCGGCAGAGCAAGACTCCGTCTCAAAAAAAAATACAAAAAAAAAAAAAATTAGCTGGCCGTCGTGGTGGGCGCCTGTAGTCCCAGCTACTCGAGACGCTGAGGCAAGAGAATGGCGTGAACCCGGGAGGCGGAGCTTGCTGTGAGCCAAGATGGTGCCACTGTACTCCAGCTTGGACCACAGAGCAAGACTCTGTCTCAAAAAAAAAAAAAAAGAAATTCAACATAGAGTAGTATTGTTGCTTATACAGCTGAGTAAGTGGCTGAGCTGAAATCTGGATTTGGTCTGCATATGGCCAAAGTCCATGCTTTTTTTATTATATTACACTGATCCTCATACTGTCTCAACTCTTCTAAAAGATGTATAACAAATTTTTAACAGTAGGGTGCTTAAGTTACAAAAGCTAATTGTGTCAACATAACTTCGTAATCAAGACACTCTGGAGGTGCAGAAGAAGCAACTGACTATGAATGGCAATAAGAATTTCCTGTTTACTAGAAAAGAACAGGTTTCCACAACTCCTCGGTTGCTCACAACAGGTCTCAGGTGGTGGCGGAAGGGGAAAACAGGGAAAAACAAAATTGTTCCTTCACAAGTTATGGAAGAGGACAATTGCATAAATCCATAGGTGAACAGAATATTAACAGCAATTCCATCTAGGGATTAAAAAAAACATAATCTCAGACAGCACATATTCACCATGATTAGGCAATCTTAGACTGTGCTAAACTGATAACATCACAATCAGAAAGCAATCCCTACAATATTTGATTTTCATAAGGCTGTATTTCAGGAATAACATCATACAGGTCCTAAATCCATTACCCTATAATCCAACTATATGCTTTCTGTAAGAGGCACACTTTATATGCAAAAACCAAATAGGTTTACAGTAAAAGGATGAAGCAATAAATCATACAAATAGTAAATAAAAGAGAACTTGAGTAGCTATATTAACATCAGGAAAAACAGACACGAAGACAAAGCTTGTTATTAGAGTGTTATGATTTGAATGATGATGTTCCTCTATAATTTGTAGGTTAAAACTTAGTCATCAATGTATTCATATTAAGAGGTGGAGCTTTAAGAGGTAATTAAGTGATGAGGGCAAAGCTCTCATAGATGGGATTAGGGCCTTCACAAGAGGGCTAGAGGGAGTAGGATTGCTTTCTTCTGTTCTTTGCCATGTGATAACACGGCATTTATCCCCCTTTTGACATTGGGTCCCTTCCATTGAGGACCCAGTGTCTGTCCCTTCCAGAGGATGCAGCAACAAAATGCCACTTGGAAGTGAAAGCTGGGCCCTTACCAGACACCAAACCTGCTAGTGGCTTGATCCTGGCCTGCCAGCCTCCAGAACTGTGAAAATGAATGTCTGCTATTTATTAAATTATCCAGCCTGGTACAGTTTGTTGTAACAGCACAAACAAACTATGACATAGAGACAAAGGACATTCTGCAATAATATAATGGTCAATCCATCAGGAAGATATAACACTTAAATATATTTGCAGCCAACAACCCAGTCCCAAAATATGTGAAGAAAAAATGGACATAATTGAATGGAGAAATAGACAATTCAACAGTAATAGTTGTAAACTTCGATACCCCACTTTCAATAGACAGAAGATTAACAAGGAAATAGAAGTCTTGAACAACACTATCAGCCACCATACCTAACGCTATAAATCAACTACACCACACAGGCATCTATAGAACACTTCACTCTCTAGGATAGGTTGTATGTTAGGCCAAAGTCTCTTACCCAAAACACTTAGGGCCGTATGTGTTTCAGGATTCCAAACTGTCTGGATTTTTAAAATATAATATGGTGCATTTTCAGTATATTATAAAACATCCACACCACCATCAGGATTTAGGTGAGCACCCTGTAGCCAATCACAATATTTCTACAGCGAAATATATAATAACTGTTGACCATAAATGAAATAAAGACTATAAATAACTTGAAGTTAAAGTCCACATGTTTTTGCCAAAAATAAATTGTAAAACAAAATTAAAAACCTATTGCTTCTACTTTAAGGGCATCTTTCAAACATATCCATTTGTCTTCATCCCTGCCATCATCCTAGCATAGGTCACCATTTTGTCCACGAAAGGAACATTTTAACAGCATCCATGCTTCTAGCCCTGCCTCTCTCCAGTCCAGTCTCCACAAAGCAACTGAAGGCATCTATTATATTGTTATTATGTTATTTCTCTGCCTGAGACACTCCAACAACTTCCCACCGCTCTTGAGTGAAACTCCAATTCCTCATGACAGCTCCTACGCCTCCTCACTCAAAGCTGTCCAGCCACATGGTCCTTTTATTCCCTCAAACACCCAGTCCTTCCCTGCTTAGAATCTTTGGTGTCACTCTTCCCCTTCTAGAATGCTCTTCAAATAATAATATTTCAAAGGTAGGATTGTCATCAACATTTAGGTCTAATCTCAGACATCACCTCCTCAGACTTTCCCTACCCCTTCTATCTAGTCTTGGCCTTCCCTGCCTTTTTATTATTATTATTATTTATTTTTTAATATTTTTATTATACTTTATGTTCTAGGGTACATGTGCACAACATGCAGGTTTGTTACATATGTATACATGTGCCATGTTGGTGTGCTGCACCCATTAACTCGTCAATTACATTAGATATATCTCCTAATGCTATCCCTCCCCCCTCCCCCTGCCCCACAACAGGCCCCAGTGTGTGATGTTCCCCTTCCTGTGTCCAAGTGTTCTCATTGTTCAGTTCTCACCTATGAGTGAGAACACGCGGTGTTTGGTTTTCTGTTCTTGTGATAGTTTGCTGGGAATGATGATTTCTAGCTGCATCCATGTCCCTACATAGGACATGAACTCATCCTTTTTTATGGCTGCATAGTATTCCATGGTGTATATGTGCCACATTTTCTTAATCCAGTCTGTCACTGATGGACATTTGGGTTGGTTCCAAGTCCAAGTCTTTGCTATTGTGAATAGTGCCGCAATAAACATACGTATGCATGTGTCTTTATAATGCTCATCATCACTAGCCATCAGAGAAATGTAAACCAAAACCACAATGAGATACCATCTCACACCCGTTAGAATGGCCATGATTAAAAGTCAGGAAATGACAGGTGCTGGAGAGGATGTGGAGAAATAGGAACACTTTTACACTGTTGGTGGGACTATAAACTAGTTCAACCATTGTGGAAGACAGTGTGACAATTCTTCAAGGATCTAGAACTAGATACCATTTGACGTAGCCATCCCATTACTGGGTATATACCCAAAGGATTATAAATCACCCTGCATTATTTTTGTTTGTTCGTTTTAACAAACTTCATTTTAGAGTAATTTTTTATTTATATAAAAGTTACAAAAGTTGTACAAACAATTGCCACACACCCTGAACCCAATTCCCCTACTGTTAATATCTTACATTGCTACAGTCTTATTTGTCACAACTAATAAACCAACGCTGGTACATTACTATTGACTAAGCTCCATACTTAGTTCTGTCTCATGACCTTTTTCTTTCCAAGTTCCTATATCCAGAAGACCACATTACATTTAGTCATCGTATCTCCTTAGTCTCTGGTTCGTGACAGTTTCTGAGACTTACCCTGTTTATTCTTCAGCTTTGAGAAGTACTCCTCAAGTTATTTTGTAGATTGCCCCCAATTTGGTTTTGCCTGATGTTTTTCTCATGGTTAGACTATAGTTATGGGTTTTAGGGAAGAAGACCACAGGTGAAATAATCTCATCACATCATACCAGAGGCACATGCGATCAACATGACTTACCAGTGATAATGCTATCAGTTATCACTGATAATATTAAACTTGATCACCTTGGCTATGTAGAATTTGCTAGCCTTCTCGATTGTAAAGGTATTTCCACATCCTTTCCACTCTATTATCAACCTACTCTTTGGAAACAAGTCACTAAGTACAAAGAATAGGGGGAATTGAGCTGTACCTCCTGGAGAGGAGATTATATACATAAATTATTTGGGAGGCAAGAATTTTACCATTGAAGTACCAGTGCAATTATTTGGAATTCTGTAAGGGAGACTTGTCTTTTCTCTCCCATTGATTTATTTGTTTGGTGACTTATTTGTATTGGTGTTCACCTACAGATTTTTATATTATAGTTCAACTTACAATCCAAGCTAAATTGTTGCTCAAATATTTCCAGTTTTAGTCACTGGGGGTTCTTCCAGGTTGGCTCTTGTGTCCCTTTGATGACTTATCCCTATTTCTTTTGTTTTTTGAGCACTTCTTTACAATCTGGCACTACAAGGAGCTCCAGTCTCATATTGCATGTGACTATTTTTTTAATTAGAGAATGATGTTAGAAACTGACATCTGGTGTCAGGTGAGCTTATTCTCACTCAGGTGCCACTAATACTGAACCCCCTCAACAGATAAGAGCTAGAAAACATATATATGTATATTAATCAAAGTATAAGCACATATGTGTAAATATTTCTATATTTAACCATGTCTATCAAGAGAGACAAAATGGATCATGTGATACTTGATTGGAGTGGAATACATCGATATAAACTCATGATTTGCTTAAGCCTGAGTTTATATAAACTATAAAAATCACTTCTATCAACATAGAAATGGTTACATATAGAAACATTTACAAATACATGTAGAAATTTATATATGTAACATTTATATATATTTCACAGATATGTAAATTTCTATATGTAATCATTTATATAGAAATGGTTACATATGTATGAAATATAGAAATGATTACAATGCATAGTCAATATAGAAATAGCTACAAATGTATAGTTTAAATAAACTCATGCTTAAGCGGAGCATGAGTTTATAAGAATGTACCCCACTCTAATCAAGTATCACATGATCCATTTTAGCATACTCTTTTTAATCATCCAGTATTTTCATCAGGTTTCACCAGAGAAGCAAAACCAATAGGATGTGTGTGTGTGTGTGTGTGTGTGTGTATACATATGTGTGTATGTATACATATGAGTGTGAGGAACATACAACAATGTTCGTTTTACTTATGAAGGTTTATGTCCTAACATGACTCCATTGTAAGCTGAGGAGCATACTGAATGCATATCAGTTTCACCCCATCATGAAACTGAAAAACTGTAAGTCAAACCATTGTAAGTTGGGAACTGTCTGTATATACACATGTGTGTGTGTGCGCATGCATGTGTGTAAAGAGAGTAATTGTAAGGAACTGGCTCACACAACTATGGAAGCTGACAAGTCCCAAGATCTGCAGTCAGAAGTTGGACACTCAAAAGAGCCAAGATTGTGGTTCCAGTGCAAGTCCAAAGGCATGAGAATCAAGAGGGCTGAAAGCACAGATCTGAAAGCCTACTAGTCCAAAGGCTGATACATTCGTGACCCAGAAAGAGCCAGTGTTTCGGTTGAAGTCCAAAGAAAATAATGATGTTCCAGCTTGAAAACAGGTAAGCTGAGTTCTCTCTCAGTCAAGGGAAGGTCAGCCTTTTTGTTCTAGTCGGGCTTTGAACTGACTGGCTGCAGCTCTCCCACACGAGTGTGCTTTGTCTGTCTACCAATTCCAGTGTTCATCTGCCCACAAACACCTTCGCAGACATACCCAGAATACTGTCTGACCAAATACCTGGGCTCCCCATGACACATAAAATTAACTCTCACACCCAGTTTATTTCCATTAGCATCATTAACACAATCTATAATTAGCTAATTTTTGTATTTATTTGCTCCCTTGTTTTTCTTCTGCTCCTTACCATCGATAATTTAAGTTCTAGAAGCAGAGGCCCTGCTTGTTTTAACCAACTCTGTAACTCTACGGCCTAGAACAGTGTCTGTTATGTAGTAGTGGTTTATGTGTTGAATAAATGAAAAAAGAATAAAAAAGTACCAATTATCAATTTAAAAGTACCAATTTCTACTATCAGTAACGTAGTAGAAAACAACAAAAAATACTTTGAGTCTACCTCTAGAACATGAGTAAAATCATCTTCCAGACCAAAACATAAACAAACACACACCGATCCGTCACTGTGTCACGTTATATGAATAATCATGGATCCATCATCACTTCAGACTGGAATTCTCCCCATAGGCAATTCAAGGTATGGCTGGTGTTTTTCCCTGAAGCTTACTGTAGTAGAGTTTAATCATGTCCAAAATAAAGAAGCATATTTCTTTTTCAAGTTTCATTTTCTGTAACAGATATTACTTTCAGTCTTAGTGGTATTCAGCTTGAGGGGAGTAAGTAGACAGGAGGCAGAGAGATTCATCACCCATCCTTATATGTTTCACCAAATCACTCAACATCTTTCCAATATCAAAGCATCTTTCATTCCATAGCCTAGGAACCATGTCACCCACAGCTACCCAAAAAATTCTGGCACAGTTAGTTGTAATCTTGTTGGCTTAGCATGTTTTAATGTCTTTCAACTACTTCTCAAATTGCTGAAAACCTTGTCTAGATTTGAAAATGAATTTAACAGAAGCTATGATAGTATGACTGAGAGAGACCACTGTGAAAGCAAAGACTGTTTAGGAGGAGACGGAAAGGTGGTTTTGCATTCAAAATTTCTTTCTGCTTCCAGGGGAAGAAAGCGTGGCATGGTTGGCCCTAGGGAATCCCACGGAGGCAAAGACTTCCCCCTATTCACCGTGCCCTTCTCTCCACGGGGCTGGAGGTCTCGCTGGAAACCTCCCACCTACTCATTCCCACACAAAAGATGAGAGTCAGATGATGTTAGGAAAAGGAAGAAAGAGATGGAAGAAGGATAAGACAGATATTTACTGAATGCTCAATACAGGCCTGGCAAATCCTATGCTCTTCACTACTCTAAGATTTTTATTTCTTTCATTTAAAAAAAATAGAGCAGGCCCTTATATACATATTTATGTTTTTTTTTTTTTTTTTTTTTAATCTACAAATACAACATAGGAAACAATACTAGGGAGAGAGTTGGGGGAAAGAGAACAGGGCAAAAGTATTTCCTGCAGGTTCTGGAAAACTAGTTAATAAGAATATAAGAAAAATCCCCTCACATTGCGTGAAAGAGGCTTCCTTCTTAAAGTCTCTTCTAACAGATTGAACAAACCAAGGCAAGCCTATGTAAGTGTTCCGAAACAATCCCTTATTCATTTGAATGATTCTGTAGCTCAGAGTCCTGACACAAATGGAGTAGGGAGATGAAATCTTATACAACCACAAGACCATATCAAACAACGGAGTGCCTGGGGGGCTTCCTGGAATAAGAGCTGGATACTTATGGGTGGCATCCCCCCCACCCCCAACACCCCAGGTCCAAATTAAGCACTTGGCCACCCGCACCAAATCAGTATACCGAAAAGTGAAGTAAAACTAAAAGGCACATGAAGGCAACAATGGAACTCTATCGTAATGAAGGGACATCCACCGTCCAGGTGTCATCGGTCAAAATGAACCAACTCAAAGAGGTAAAAACTAGAGAGAAAGCATCTTTTTAGACGGTAGTTTTCAAAGCATTCCACTCCTAAGGGAAGGATGGAATAAGAAATGTGTCCTCAATAAGTTCCCTTATTGACTTTGCCGATATAGAAACGTTTCCAGGTCTTTGTCACGTCTTCCCAAATAACAGGTTCCAGTCCACCTCTTCTTGCATCGACTTCATTTGGCTAAATCATGTGGAACAGCTTTTGAATTATGAGTTACACTCATAGGGAAGATGTTGTCAGATATCCAAGGATACAGAAAGCACAAACCACAGTGCAGTTTTTCTTGGCCAACTCCTCTGTCTGCCATCCATTTACTTGTAATTGTAGATAATTATCTACTCATCAGTCCATTCCCTGCTATTCTGAAGGGTCGGAAGTACTCTCATTCTGCCCTCAGAGTCATCCCTTTCTACTCTTAGAAGGTCCCAAAATAGAAAGAAGCCGAGTTTCCTTTATACCAATCCCTTTAGCAAAACATCAGTCACATCACAGCACAGCTACATGCCAACGCAAAGCAGGAAATTAGTGAGGAGGAAATAGCCTGTTCTCTGGCTACATCTCCCCGGGTTTGAGTATTGTACTCACCGGTGGAAAATCATTTTTGAAGTTGTGCTACAACTGTGCAAACTGCTCATCAAAACAAGTCACCTTGTTTTCAGCCAGGTGGCAGATTTCACACCAAAAATTTATATCCAGTAGATGCTCTTAGCAGCTCATCTATATCCATGATCATATGGTAAAATTTCCAACAAATTATTCAAATTCCCTGAACAAATGCTAGAAGAAACCCTTCAACCAGTGACAATCTCAAGAAAGCGAGGGTGTCACACATGGGTAATTCCACATTCACAGTCTTTTTCCATGACATTTTATTTTTTGAAAAGAGCAGATATGTCTTACTGGAAGCTTGTATAAAAAAAAAAAATCTAAGTTTAAAAAGACAGATCCCCGTGTTACTCTCAAGGCTTTTTTCCTATGGTCTGAAGAACTGAACATACTTGCCCAGGCAACTTGAGAATAGCTTTATTAGAAAATCAACTTGAGATACCAGTTGAAAATTAACAATTATTAGATGGCTCATGTATGAGTAATGAAAGCAATTTGATTTCCCTAAGTCATATTCTCGCTGCAGAAATAATATAACCTCCATGGTTCTGGCCACCTTACAAAAACACTCAGGTATGCATCTATTCATTCATTGATTCATTCATACCATAAATATTCATTGGATGCCCACAAAGCGGCCAAGAAAATGAATGTCAGCAATATTGAGCTGTGTTATATAATGTGCTCTAAAACCTGTCCCACTCATTGCTATGCTTGTCCCTCAGAATGAAAGATGAGAAACCTAAACAAATTAAAATAATCTCATTTCAAGACATTCAGAAGGGAATATTCCAAGGATATGTACTGGACTGAAGACAGCCTGGGGCGGGGTAAGAGCATTGTCTAAAATGTCTTCCAGGACTCACAGAGAGGAGGACAGTGGACTGTTCCAAGGACACTTATTCTGAGATGCCCCTGCTTTCCACTCCTGACTTAACCAAAGTGACTCCTCAGAATTCAGGATTTGAGTCTGATATGACCAAGAAACTGTTTCAAAGAAGCAATGGTTTTAATATTTAATACTGAGAAGTTAATAGCATTTCATTATGGAGCTAAAATGCCACCGTTTTCTACATAATGTAAGTTTAGAATAAGTTCATTCAAAATTACAAAGAAACATAGAAATTTAGAAACATCCCACCCATTGAATTTTCTAAGAGGCCATAAAAACCTAAGTCCAAATCAATACTCCATATGCTTAAATTACTACCAAATGCAGCTGGGTGAACCCAGCTCGCCGCCTGTTTTTGTGTGGCCCATGAGTTTCTATATTTTTACATGGCAGGGGAAACATTTTTTCTAAAAAGAATACTCTTTCTTGACACATTAAGATGATATGAAATTCAAATTTCAGTCTCTATAAGTAAAGTTTTACTGGAACACAGCCATGCTCATTTATTTATACAGTGTCTATGGCAGTTTTCATACTAGGACAGTAGCTTATAATGGCCCTCCTAGCCTAAAATGTTTCCTGTCTGACCCTGCAGAGGAAAAGTCTTCCAACCACTAATTTAAACAGTAATACAAATGTTATCAAGTGAAGACAGTTTGGAGCCAATGACAAGGCTCCTCTACCCAACCACTGTCAAATCTTCTTGCCATCCTGACTTGCTTTAACCCATGAGTCGATCTACTTCTGCCTAGGATGCTCTTTCTTCTACAGGAAGCTGGATGAGGGGGCAAACAAAGCACAGAAGAGGAAGGTGTCCAAAGGGAAATGCATTTCACAGGGCTGGAAAATGTAGAAAAGTAGAAGGTGTGTAGAGAAGGAAGTCCTGAAGGGTATCATCTATAGGGTCCACACTGTCTCCAAGCCTCATTCTAAATAGCTTAGAAGCAAATACCAGGGCACAATGCCCTAAATGACCTTTGGCTCCTTTTACCACTGTCTCAGAACCATCTGGCTTAGGAGAAATTGTAAAATCACTGTACATGTAGTCTGTACAGTAGATAAGATGGCCATAGTAATATACAAAGTAAAATTTACGTATTTTATTCAGCAGAAAATAATTCATCTCTTCTAGGGAGTAAAATACAGATTCTTATGTTTTGAAAATTAGTAAGCAAATGAAACAAAAATAACTCCTAAGGTGAGAAAATTGCCTCGTGATGTGCTGTTCATTTTGACATTTTTAGTTACCTACAAAATATGCCAGGATAGACATTTAAATCTTACATCTCAGCATTGTTTTTTAGTTATTCAGGCATGGTAATAAAAAAAAATATCCCCTCAGCTTGTTGTTTGCTATTAAATCTGCAGAGAATGGAAGTAAGAGCAGCACTTAGAGAAAAAGTCAAAGGGGTGGCTCACTGTGTCACAGGCTGCACATATGCAGACATTTTTAAGCCATGAAATGCAAATGTCTTGAATGATTTCAAATGACAGCATGCAATGCAGATACAGTTCATGCTCTGATGTTTTCTTGATACATTTTCAAAACCAAAGTCAGTTTTCAATGATAATTTGTCAGCTCCTCCTAGCACATCAGCTACACCCTACTAGCAATCAGTTCTGAAGGTAGAAATGCCCCTTTCATGATGGAGTCTCATTTAGAAAAATAATGACCACGGGTTCCTCAGAAAGTTAATTAAAGTTCTGTATGTGTTTTACAAGAAGGAAGGTCTGGAAGCTGTACCTGAAAAGGATAGCCAAATAAACCCACCTGCTAGCTAATTCCCCTCTGATTCAAATCCATTATGAGGAATCCCAGGGTTTTAAGAACATGTATAAAAATGAAAAATTATCTCAAGTCCTTCTCTTTGCTAAGAGATTTCCCAGTCATTCTTACTGCTACAAGAAGATCTGCTTCTGACAGTACATTAGAAGAGTTTTAAAGGAAAAGGAGTAAGGAAAAGGCTAATAAAAAATAGTATAGGCCAATAACAATGGCCAAAGCCTAATCCCTGAAAAGGTCTCTATGGACCACATGCAAGTCTCTAACCCTTCCCAAGTAGGCAAGACAGGCAGTTAACACTGGTCCTTTCCTCTGGTGCTCCAAGCAATGAAGGAGGAGGAAGAAGGAAAGTTGGTGACCACCACGATTCCCTGTGACTGATGCTCAGCCATTACCTCTTCTGTGATTGTCCCCCAGAAATCTCAGAGTTCTCTGACCTTCTACCTACTCACAGGTTACATGCACCCCACCTGACAGGGCCGTTCTAAAGCATAAACAAAGTATGGCTGCCTGACCTTGAATAGTGCTGCCCTGTGCTTGGCCACATTTAAGAGCATCTCATTGCTCCAATTATGAGTAGACTCCAATAAGGACATAAATAAGACCCACAGTGAGGGACATCTGGAGAGTAAATATGCTCACCGCATTGAGATCATTATATCTCATTACACCTGCTTTTAAAAATGCTGATTCATTCATCACGGATGTCAATGATTTGGTCAGAAACTGAGGTGGGATCCCAGAAAAAGCAGGGAATAAAAATCCAAGGGTAAAGAAGGATATGGAAAGAGGAGCCATTAACTTCACTTTGAGACACAATGAGAAGTAAACAAGAAGGACCTGTGGAAGTAAGCAAGTGAAGGTCCCCATCTCTAAGCTGACTGAATGGATCATAAAATCCAGAGTCAGCATTTAAAGGGCATCTGCTATGGGCCAGGTGTCATTCTAAGCATTTCACACATATTTATGTGTCTAATTCTCAAAATAAGGTATAAGACAGGTACCACTGTCATCTCCTTTTTGAAGATGAGTCAATGGAGATACAAAGAGTTTAAGTAGCTTTTCTAAAATAACAGATATTACCTTCCATTTACATAGCTTTTTCTTCGTTTAGGCAGCACAGTCTGTCTTTTATAGAAAGTTTAAAATTTCACATACAATACTTTATCCCATAAATGTTATCTCTTCAAAGATCCATCATGCCTCTGGAAAAAATACTGAAGCCATTCATAAACTGGAATATGGCTTAATTAATGTATAATGCTCCCAACATCTCAAAATAAAGTTGATCTTATAAGTCCACACATTTCACTAATTTTGGGCCAGATTCAAAACAGAACTAGCCTTTACTCTCAAATTGTCCTTAACACATCATCTTGGATATGTTAATAAATAAAATAGATTCTGCCAGTAGATAGGAAGGTAAATGCATTTTTATTACCTCAAATGTCTTAATTAACTCCTACTGCTAATGATATGGCAATTAAGGTTTAACTATGTTGCAAAGGATACATCTGCTAGATTTCTATTGGGTCATACTGCCAAGCATCACTGAAATCCAATAAAATTGGGAGGTTAGACTCCAATTATCAAAGAATTCAAATCTCAACGAGAAAAACAAGTGAAACTAAGGTGTTAGGTTCACTGCAGCACGTTTTCCTCACACACACCTGTTTCCTGATAACTGCTCTTTGCCTTTCTCTGTCCTCATCTTCCTCTGAGCACAAGGAAATACAACACGGTAATACTCGCTCATGAAAGTGTTTGAGGATATACATCAAACACCACTGGTAAGTTCTTGCATACACTGTTTTAACCTCCTTTGGTTCAGAGCCCTGGAAGGGAAGTTATGGTGATATGTGCTGATCTAGATGGACTTCATGAGGACCAAACGCAGAGACCAGGTCAGAAAGGCAGGGCCATTTTAGAAGTTAACTCCTATGGTGGATAAAGATGGCCACTCCCTTTAAAAGAAGGGCCAGACTCCATAAGTGGAGTCTATTTTCCCTTCTCTTGAATCTGAGTTGGGCCTCTGTCTAGCTTTACACAAAAGAATGCAGCAGATAGGGAACCACATCACTTCCAAGGCCACGACTTAAAGAGATTTGTAATTTTCACTTTCATGCTCTTGGAACCCAGTTATTACAGGGAAAAGCAGCAGTCACATGGAAGAAGAACTGAGACACCAGGTGACAGCCCCAACTGAGCTTCCAGCCAACAGCCGGCACCAAAACCAGGTCAAATGGGCAAGCCTTGTTGGATGTTCCAATCCAGTTAAGCCTCTGGATGATGATAGCTTCAGCTGATGTTGCATGCAGAGAAAGACATCTCGGCTGACCTCCATCAACCCATAGACTCTGAACAGATCATAAATGACAGTTGTTGTTTAAAGCACTAAGTATTGAGGTGGCTTATTATGCAACAGTAGACAGTCAAAACCTTCCCAAAGCATCTTAGAGATCCAGGTTGAAACTAGTTCCTGCTTGCTACAGCCTTTTCCAGAACAAGTCATGACAGATTCAGAAACATGAAAGTGGCTAGGATGGGACTGAGATGCACACTTTCCAACAGGGCGGCCCTGAGCCAGACGGACTAAGTCTGAATCCTGGCTTTGCCTTTTACTAGATAGGTACCTAGTAGAAGTTACTTAACTTTACTGTGCCTCAGTTTCCCTTTGAGTAAAACAGAAATATTCCTCACCTCTTTGATTTGTCATGAAGATTAAATATCTGTATCCATACACGTAAAACGTTTAGAACAGTGCGTGGCAAAGTATTTGTGAATATTATTATTTGTTTTCTGTTCTGGTCTACATCCAAGAAATCACCTGCTCACAAGGGATTGGCCTCACACAGATACAAGCGTATCTGATGTAGTCCTGTAAAGTTATTTCATCTCCAGCATGTTCTGAGCTATCATCATCACATTCATATCAACTTTGTTTCTACATATGATTTTGTAGGTCACTACAACAATCAGATCAGGTTACAGATAATAGTAGTATATACAGATGTCATAATAAAATTAATCCTAAATATGCTAGTAGTACTGGATTAGTTTTTGGGTTTTAGTTCTTTTTGGGGAAAAGGAAAATCATATGCACAGTTTGGGGAGTTACTTCTTAAAAATAACTATGGAATCTTTTTTAAATGAAGGAAGAGACAGTAGTAACCAATTCCTTTTGCTATAGGATTAAAATTAGTAAATACTATTTTTCCCCAGCTCTTTATCTCTTCTCTATTTTAAAATGTCCACCAAGTACTTATCTCTATTTACTTCAAAATTAATCATCCCAAATGAATTAACATATAGTTGCCATAAGTTCAAGCTTTTGAAATAGTCTTCTGTTTCAGCCAATGAGTGTCTGACCATAGCTCTTCTCATGGAACTTTTCTCTAGAGCCCAAAACTCTCTCATTTCTTATTTTCCCCACATCCTTCTATAGATAAAACTGTTGTAGATCCAGTTATACTACCTATATACTGTCTTTGAAAATGGTTTCATCTATTTTTCAAGACAACTATGATGGATTCATAAATTGATACCCAAGAAGTTCAATCAGAGGTTCTGTGAAAAGGTGTCAGGTTTGTGCCTGTCTTCAGCATGATAATATCACTTATACATATTATTCATGCTTTCTCTTTCCAAATTATTCTTAAGCCCTAGGTCAGCTTGAGAAATACATATTTTCATTTTGTGCTTGCTAATCATGCATTAAATGGAGACTATCAGAGATGCAAATTAATTGCAAACTATATAAAGGATGCAAAAATTTTAAACTATGAAATTTAAATTATTAATGCACTAGTAATTCAGCTTCCAGGTTCCTTCCGCAAACACTAATAGTTCCACCTATATTACGTTGCTGAATAAAAACCCAACTGGGTGATTTAGATAGCAACAAGGAACACGAGAGTTTATTACATTTTCCCCTCCCAACTTCGCAATGCCCTATTCTTTTTCCTTCCATTATTCCTTTGCCTCTGTTGTGAACCCTATTCTTTTATTTCTACTTAACTTCAGCCTACCAGATAACATTAATTACACATTATTCTGCTTTTCCTTAAGATGGCATTCCTAATATTGTATATTCTACCTGTTTGTTCAAAGAACCTGCATCTGTTTCACAATAAATTTTAGGCCTATTTTCCAGGGCATTTGTAGATTTATGTGTATTGTGTTAGTATGTGATTAACACAAAAAGTTTAAGAATATGTAAGAATACGATTTCAGTAGTATTATTGAGAGTAACTGTTGAGATTACTTCTGCATCCACTATGTAGCTGAACACAGCAAAGAAGAAAATCAGCAAAAATTTAACTGCGAAAGAACATCATATGAAAAAGAAAGCCTGGTTAAGTGGAAAGAGCATTCAGATTAGAACTAATAGGTTCAACCAAAATTTTCACACCAGTAAAGTTTTGATTTACTTGTATCTGTTCTCCATAAATGGAGCCCACTAGAGCTTAAAGGCTTAAGTTAACAAAATATTAATAAAATCAATTGTGTCACATTTCTAATGAATAAAATTGATGTAAGTGGGGGTATAAGTCATTTTACCAACTTGCCTTTTTAGAAAAAAGATGGGTATCATTTTATCAATAAGTAAAAAATTAATGAAGGAAACCATTTAATTAAAATGTCTTTTGAGTTTCTCAGATAAAACGTCATGGTTTTCTCAAAACACATGTTTACAAATTCTAAATCTTGGTTTTACTGTAAGTTGCACAAAATGTTTTTAAGTCGCATAAGTAAATATCTTTAGCAATAACTAAGCTTAAGTGCATTCATGTTAACAAAATTATTTCAGGAAAAATAAATGTTGAAACTGCTTACCTGGCAAGGTTGTTTCATTTTAATGGCTATAACATGGTATCTATAGCAGCAGAGTTCACAGGTCCAGGAACCTCTCTCGCTGATCCACTTTAGCAGGCACAGCTGATGTGTATACCGAACTGACCCATCACATCGGCAGGGATTCAACAGCTCACCCTAAAAAGAAAACAGCTCAGTGTGAATATTTGTGTCTGCGGCTCTATTTTAAAAACCTAATGCTTCCTTTCTTTTCTTTCAAAGCCATGTACTCAGGATACAGCATCAGGCTCTATCCTAGGAAATGAAATTAAAATATTATACCTCTGATGGGAATGAAACTAAAGTCTTAAAACTATTTCAAAGATATTACTTACAGTTATGACATAAATGTTCTACCAACATACAAAATGTCTGCAAGATATAGCTCCCAATACCCGTGGGGGAAGGCTGTACTATTAAATCTCTTTAATAACTTTTAAGTGGATGGTCAGATGCATTTCCTCTGCAGTTATTCTTAATCATTGCTAAAGAAGAAACGCACGGCATCCCAGAAAGCAGCATTATGCTTTTATTTTTCTAAATGTAGCATCATAAATATTGACTTAGAGCACTATATTCCTGAAAGCCTGTATATTCTTTTTTTTTTGAAAGCCTGTATATTCTTATGCAATTTCCTTACTTTTAAAAACGTTACACCTAATGTTTTCTCAGACCACACATTTGTAAAGGACATATGCTATCCTTTCCTCTGCATGATTACTCTCACATAAGTTTGCATGCACCTACAATGGTGTTTATAATTTTAGAATTGTGTTGCTGACAAAATATAACGTACATTGTTGGCATAATTGCCTTTCTTTCAAAGTCCATTCCTATTTCTCTTGTAAAAACTATCACATGCTTTTCATATCCATGAGATTAAGTCACCCAAATTTGCAATAAGGAAAGACTCTGCCCTTTCTGGTTGTGATATGACATCCGTCTCAAGATACATCTGTAGAAAACGGACTTCATCTTACATCTGATAGGTTTGCTTCTAATCATAAACCAAAATTCATCGAATAATTCACAAAAGGTACTTTTGGCATTATCACTAAAGCACCTGAGGAACATGTACCTGCTAAGCCATGAAGGAAAAAAAAAGTGTAGATGATATTAAACCCAGTATTCGCCACTGGGACATTTTTATTTGCCTTCACAGGAAGGGAAAGGGGAACGCACACTGGAGCTAGCGCTCACAGCGCAGAACCAGAGGAGTCTGTCTGGAGGCAAACTGGGAGGGAGGCGTGCGCTGTCCGTGGTGCTGAAAGCTTGACCGTTGCGAGCTGGAGCCGCCGCCGGCTGCCTGGGGATCCTGCCGGGCCTTACCTGTTCCGCGCCCTGGAAGCAGATCTTGCAGATGGGCTGGTGGTGCTGGTGCTGGTGCCCAGAGCGCTGGTCGCCGCCGCCACTGCTGCTGCTGCGGCTGCTGCACACCGAGCGCGTCTCGGGCTGGTCTCCGGCGCCCCGCCGCTCGCCCTCGCCGCCCGCGCTGGCCTCAGACTCCCCGGGGCCGCCTTTCGCTGCCGCCACCTCCGGGAGGCGCCTCGGACCTTCCCCGGAGTCGCCGGCCGCCGCCACTTCCTGGCCGGCGGGCTGCAGGGGCAGAGGCGGGGGAGGCAGCTCGTCCGCACCCCTACGCCGCTGGGCCACCTCCCCTGGCGGCTCGCTCGGCCCCACGGCGCGCTCGGGGGACGCGGGGGGCACAGGCAGCGGCGGCAGGTAGCGCGGGGCCGCGGTGACCGGGGCCGGCTCTCCTGGCGGCGGCGGCGGCTGGGGAGGTTGCGGGGGCGGCTCTGCGTCCCGGCTCTCCGCCCCGCGACACCGACTGCTGCCGTGGCCGCCCTCAAAGCTCATGGTTGTGCCGCCGCCGCCCTCCTGCCGGCCCGGCTGGCGGGCCGGGCTCTGGCTGCGGGGAGAGAGAGCGCGGAGGGGGTGGGAGGGAGGGGGGAAAAGGAGGGAGGAGACCCGGGCGCCTGGGGCTGGGGGGCGGGACGGGAAAGGGGTGCGGAAGGCCCGGCAGCGGCGGCAGGCGCGGCTGTTCGGTGGAGCCGCCGGCTCGGCTCTGATGGAGGCGGCGCCGAATTCGGCTGCGCGTGAGAGCCGCGCCGCGGAGCGGGGGGGCCGGGGAAGCGAGGGGGCGGGAGGGAGGAGCGGCGCGGCGGGGGCGGCGGGGCGCGGGCGCGGGGTGGGTGGGGGGCGCGGATAGGCGGGACGGAGCTCCGCGTTCAGCTCCGAGAGGGCGGGCTGGAGTGGGGGATCCCTCCGCCGCCTCCACGGGCTGGACCCGCGGCCGCTCCCGTCGGTTCCGGGGCGGATGACCCCTCTCCAAACGGCGCAGCACTGCGGCTCTCGTGAGCGGCGAAGGAGGGGGCAGGGGAGAGGCCGCGGGTCCAGAAACCGTTACTGGATGGGCCGGTGGGATGTGGCGCGGACCGGGTGGGGGCGCGACAGTCTGAGCCGAGACCCGCATGGGCTTGGGGGCGCGCCGGAACCGGCTGAGCAGTGGCGCGGAAAGGGCGCGGGACTCAGGACTGTAACCGCCACTTCCTTGCGCTCGCTTCTCGCGCTTGGAGCCCTCAAGGGCACTCGCAGGGATCCCCGAGAGCCCTAAAACAGAAGTCTCTGGAACCTGTGTCCTCCCCCTGTCTGTCCCGCCCTCGAATCCCTGTGTCCTCACCCGCTCCCTCCTGCAGTGAGCATCCCGGGTTGTTGGTAAAAATCTTGGTGCCTGGGAGGTCAGAGCTTCGTCTCCTGAAATGGTTTATAGTATAGTGAACCCTGGCGCCACGTTCTCTGGCTTATAATCACTTTCGTCCTCGCCGCATGAGGAAGCAAATGACACCGCCCCTTACCCTGGAAAAGTGGCTGCAGCCTTCCCCGGATCTTAGTTTTACTCACCCCGAAGTCAATTTCTCGATAACTCCACCCTGCAAAACCTCTGTGGGACTCATCTTCAGGACAGAGCTACAGTTTTCTTTCCGGGGAAAAAAAAATCCCCACCTGCAGGGAACTAGGCGGAGAATCGTGCACATGCAGTAGTTTCCAAATCCGTGCAGTGTGAGATCATAAAGCATCGGATTTGTATGCGGCAATGTGTCTATCCGAATTTTCACTGATGTGACGCTTTCAGTCTTTGACACAAACGACACAGAGCAGTCATTTTTGGCCGTGTTTCATAGCCGAAGACCCAGGATCAGAAAGGCAAAATAACTTGTTCAAGGTTATAGAACTATTAACAAAGAACTTCTGTGTTCCCTGACTCCAGATTTTCTGGTTCAAATGCCAATAATGTTTTCTTCCAATCCTTTCTGCTGCCTCCTAAAATAGTATTGTAGTACATTGTGTGTTTGGCGCCATTGACTCCCATTAATAGTTAGATACTCTGTAATGGCTGAGATAAACTACTAGCTTAAGTTCATTTTTCTATTTTGCGTTTTGGCAGTAAAAAGTATATTTGATTCTTAAGACCTACCTGTTTTGATAGAAATTAGTTTCATTTGCTAGAGAGAGAAGGTTGTGAAAAATAATTCAAGAATGTTTTGTCACAAATGGCCTCTGATGAACTAG
Organism: Trachypithecus francoisi; assembly: GCF_009764315.1. Lineage (NCBI taxonomy): Eukaryota > Metazoa > Chordata > Mammalia > Primates > Cercopithecidae > Trachypithecus > Trachypithecus francoisi. The sequence goes on from NW_022681465.1 coordinate 16,239,289, forward strand.
TTTCCAGGAATGTCCTCTAACACTTAGCCCCTTCAGACTGGCTATTTTTGGTAGCAGAAGGACAGGCAGCAAGCACATTTTAAAAACAATAATCTCCAGGAACTTATCACGTTGAAGAAATGTGGTTGTAGATAATGCTTTCATTTTTGGTCTTCACCTGTCAGAATGACAACACAAGTTTGTGTATTGCCACAGTCAAGATAATCATAAATGCCTTATGATCATTATAAACCTTCTTCATAAGTTCTCGAGTTAAAGGGTGTCTAGATTTGCACAGAATCCCCCAAAAATTCCATTTATGACTAGTAAATTTCTACCAGGTGTGACAAAGTGCATCCTTACTCGAAGGACAGCATAAAAGCTATGGGTTTTGTATAAACAGTGTAGAATAATTCAGACAGCAAAGCAGCATGGATAAAGGGGGGGAAAGCCACAAGGCTAGATGTGTCCTCTCAGTTAATTGTTTCGGAAAAATAAAAAAAATTAAGTTTCCTTGCTAAGTTGGGTAGCCACATGAGATTCTTTCCTAGTTTCAGTGACCTTCAATGCTGACCGGTCCCTAAAGAAGGGAAACTTGTTCATGATCTTCAGTTAACCCAATGAATTTTCAATGGATCCAGGCAAAACACCTCCTTTCTAACTTTGACTACATCCTCTGTCATAAAAATATAAAATAATGGAACACAGAAAGGATGAATTCCTCTCAGCTGCTGGCACCCAAGTAGAAGAGAGATGGAGACACAGACATCAGATAGAGCAATGCACCGGCAGCCACTGACAGCCATCAGTAGCAAGGTGCATCTGCCAACTGAAAATGAATGAGGGGAAACACAGGTTTATTAAATTTGAGCAGATACTGAAAGGATGATCAAATCTTCAAGATGCCAGTAAACGAGCTGTTCATTCATTTAGTTGTTTAAGCCGAAATCCTAGGTGTCATCCTTGACTTTACATCATACGTTCAGTGTACCAAAATTTCTTTCAAATGTACTTTCAAAATATTCACCAAATTTCACTACACCTTTTCACCTCCATCCCCACCATCCCAATTAAAACCACCATTATAATGCATGAAACTGTCAAAACAACTTCCTGTCTCCCTGCTTCTCATTCTTGAGCTTACACCCTGCACGAGCCAGGATGATCGGATTCAGGTGTTAAGTCTAGTCATGTCATCTGTCTACTCAGTACCTGCCAATGGCTTCTCATTACACTTAGTGTAATACCAAAAATTTTAGCATCCCCTGCAAGTCCCCAGTGTAGCCTCTGGCTGCCTCTCTAAAGACCTCTCCATACTCTCCCCACCACCCTACCCTACCCTCCCTGCTACTCATTTCTGCTACACTGGCATCCTTGCTATATCCCAAGTACACCCCCTCTACCCATCTTCAGTTATTATGGCTCACTCCCTCACTTCATGCAGATCTCTGCATTTCATAAAAAACACCTTCTGACCTGGTGCAGTGGCTCATGCCTGTAATCCCAGCACATTGGGAGGCTGAGGCAGGTGGATCATCTGAGGTCAGGAGTTCGAGACCATCCTGGCCAACATTGTGAAACCCCATCTCTACTGAAAATACAAAAAATTAGCCGGGCGTGGTGGTGGGCACCTGTAATCCCAGCTGCTAGGGAGACTGAGGTGGGAGAATCACTTGAACCCGGGAGATGGACGTTGCAGTGAGCAGAGATCACGCCTTTGCACTCCAGCCTGGGTGATAAGAGCAAGACTTTATCTCAAAAAAAAAAAAAAAAAAAAAAAAAGCCTTCCATAACCTTTCCATCTGATAGAGAATTTTCCACTCTCATTTTCCCAGTTTTTTCATCTCACCTTACTACTCGACATTATATATGGATATATTGTGTGTATTTTGCTTGCCTAATGGTGTTAATTAGTCATTTGTTGCCATGTCTAAGTGAGGTCAATGTCTCAGATCACCTTGATTTCATGCTCACCAAAAACATCAGAAATTCCAGCATTTGTCACTTCTACCCTTAAGTTTGGTACCATTCTTTCTGCCAATCTTTCTAGCTTTGCCTCCTGCTTCTCTCATTGTTTTCTGTCCCTGCTGGTTCTTCCACTCATATGGGCTTCCAAATCTAAGTCAGCGGGCCAGTCCCCTCTCTTCCCTTACTGGGAAGAGACGTAGACATAAACATGTCACTTAGCTTGGGTTCTAGTCAGAGGATTAAAAGTGTTATACAAGTACAGAGATATAAGAGTTCTGCAGAAGAAGTATGATTTATTATAAGTTCCTCAGAGTGGGTCATTTGAGCTGGGATTTGAAGGCTACATAGGAGTATGTCAGGTGTGCTTCATATCAGCAATAACAAAATCAAAGGAACAGAGAAACTGCTGTCATTGTTAAAGTGACCCTATCTCTACAAAAACTACAAAATTTAACCATGGGTGGTGACACACCCCTGTGGTCCCAGCTACTTAGGGGTGCTGAGGTGGGAGGATGACTTGAGCCCAGGAGGTTGAGTGTGCAGTGAGCTGTGATTGTACCACTGCACTCCAGCCTGAGTGACAGAGTGAGACCCTGTCTCAAAAAAAAAAAAAAAAAGGAGATAGTGACATAAAAGTATAAGTAATAAGTAGGACAAACCTACCACGTATTGAAATAATAGAAGACAAGCACCTTTTGCTGGAAAAGCATCACTGCAAGAAGAATTTCGTCCGTATAATTACCGAGAAGTCACTGTTCCATGAAATGCAACCTAGAGCCACTGAAGTACCAAGAAATAAGCAAACTGGCCTCTAAAAGACCACCACAGCCCACCCCACACAATCGCATAAAAGTCCACTTACTAATGCTTCCACTTTCCAGTGAGATCGCTAGATATGCTGTATCTGACTTTAAATATAATCCTAATAAATACACTCACCTAATTTTCCTGTCCACAGCAAATTACAAATAACAAATCTGCAAATGTAAGCAGAGTAGCAGCATTATGAAATAACAGCTAACATTCCTGCCCTTGCCCCAAAGAAAGCAGACCCAATAATTTTAAAACCTCAGCAGGAAGCATTCATTTAAGAACAAACAGCTCTATACACAGCTGAGTACCCACTGGAGGCATTATTTTGCCTTATATCCTGTACAATCACTGATGCTCATCATGCATTTGAGTCTCCAAGAAAAGTTTAGAGCTGGTTGATTGAATAGTAAAGGATGATGAGAGGCTTGTTCAGGAGATTCCCTTTCAGTATGGTTAATTACACATTTTCCCCATGTAAAATAACCAGATTAAAAAGTTTTCTCGTACCTCCCCTCCTTCCACCTCCAAGCTTTGGTGGGTGCTCCTGTTAGACCTTACAGTGCCCCGTGAGTATGCACCCTCACCACCCTCCTCCAGCTGACTGTAAGTCACTTGAGGGCAAGTCATTTATATTCATGTAACATTTATAGTTTGTCCCCAGTGCTTAGTACAAATGCCTTGGCACATAATGGGTATTCAAAAAGGATTTATATAATGGACAAAGGAAAATGAAGTGATTGTAACACTTTTAAAGAAGATTTATATTAAAAATGAATGAGCTTCCCACTACACAAACAATTCTTTTGCACTTACCAATGAAAACAAAAATTGATTGATCATTTACTAGGTCAGGCAGTGTGCCAAGCGTTTCACACATGTGGATTTAATCCTCACCACAGTGCTATGAAGCAGGCACTATTATGTTCCCTATACCAAAGAGGACAGTGAGGCCCAGACAATGTGCTGTGCCCAGTCAGGCAGCCGGCAAATGACAGAGGCTGCCTTCACACTCCGGCAGGCTGGCTCCCAAGCCCATGCCCTATCCACTCTGTCATATACCTCCAGTGTTGTATTATTCATAGAAGACCAAAAAAGAAACCTATGCAACTCACTGCTGCTAAAAGGGATTGAGAACGTCAATGCAGCTTCGCCAGTTTACAAAAAAACTTAGTGGTTGCACAACGTTGTGAATGTATGTAATGCCACTAAGTTGTACACTTAAAATAGTTACAACAGTCATTTTAATGTTATGTATATTTTACCACAATAAAAAAGTTTCTTTATAAATCCTGGGGTGTATTTCTGTAATGCTATATCCAGGCCCTCCCTGCGTGAGTGACTGGCATATGAGGAGCACCCAGAGCCTAGGTTCCTAGGCACCTCCTGAAGCTTCCTTGTATTTGCCTTAGATGAGAACTAAGTTCCCAGCATTAGAGCCAGTTTTTAAGTTGGAAGTGTTACAGTGGGGCTCACCTTCCCTCATTTTCCACCTGATCGCCTGAATTCTGGAGTGTGTGTGAAGCCAATGACCACTCCCATATGCAGAATTTACCTAAAAGCACCCCTAGACTTGATGCTGCAACCCTGGAACTCACTTCCCCATCATTAGAAAGGCAGGATCAGAGGAAAGGTTTCTTTATACAGAGATGTTGGCACTAGAAACGAAGCCACCGTGAGGCAGGGGTTTGTATTCCCAGCACCTGCAAACCGGGAGCGTCTAGACACAGCAGATGCTGAATAAATGTGTGTGGAGGGAATCATGGAAGTGCGTCTGCTCTACTCCCTGCTTTGGAGGAAAGCTGCTTTTCTCGCCCCAAACCTTATCCGTGTAGCTTTGTGGGGACCCCCTCCATTCAGTGAGCCTCTTGGCAATTTGTACACACCAAGGGCTAGTTGGTGACTGACTGACACTTGACAGATGTGAGTTAGATGGTGAACTGGGTCTACTCCTGCCCAGGAAATCCTGAGGGCCACAGGCATTGGTGCTAGAGGCAAGAACCCCCTGCTGTCTTGTATCTGCCTGCCCTTTCGGTTTGCACATCAAAGGATCCTGACTATTGATCACCACTCAAACATGAGCCACACAGGAGAGTGAGTCAGCAAGGTGTCCTCTTGGCTGCTGCCCAGCTGGGTCCTTTGTTGCAGCAAGTAAACTCCAACAGTTAGAATGAAGACATGGGCGGGGCGTGGTAGCTCACACCTGCAATCCCAGCACTTTGGGAGGCTGAGGCGGGTGGATCACTTGAGGGCAAGCGTTCGAGACCAGCCTGGCCAACATGGTGAAACCCTGTCTCTACTTTAAAAAAAAAAATACAAAAATTAGCTGGCGTCTTGGCGCACGCCTGTAGTCCCAGCTACTCGGGAGGCTGAGGCAGAAGAATCGCTTGAACCCAGGAGTTGGAGGTTGCAGTGAGCTAAGATCATACCACAGCACCCCAGCCTGGGCAACAGAGTGAGAATTTGTCTCAAAAAAAAAAACAAAAGAATGTGGCCACAGGCTAAGAAGGAACTGTCCAACCTAAAATTCAAGGGAGCAATCAGCCAATCAGAGAACCTCCAGAGAACTCAAAAAAGTAGGAAGGAGTCAGCTTAGATGAGTCACACTGGGTACCCCCAGCTTTAAGCACACATCAGGCCTAGAAGGACAAACCCATTCAGCAAGTGAGAGCTTGCTCCTCACCTCTTCTCTCTTCTCTCCCACTTTGACCCAGGGCAACGTCTGGGTCATGAGAGAGCTGGGTCATGGATGAAGAGGGGAGCAGAGAGAGAGCTGAATGCAGCGGACCCCACGTCCCCTTCCACATGCAAAATTCCTTCTGGAAGTGTGCCCACTCAAGACGGTAGAGGACAGCTTGGGTTAAATGGGTTTGAATTTTCTATATACTCATTTGAATTTGAATTCTATATACTATATACTCATTTAAATTCTATATACTCATTTGAATTTTCCTGAACTAAGACTGTGCAAATAAAAATGACTGTAGGACAATTACCTGAAAACAAGCAGAGAAACCGTGAGGCCTGTCCACGTCTTCATCCAGGGTGGAAACAACTCGCCAGCCCTGCCCTAGCGTTCAGGGGGAGTGAAACATGGATGTGTTCATCACAATCCATACCTAGAACTCTGCAGGCATTTTTTTGCCTTGCATGCCAGCTACATTTACAAAAAATAAATAAATATTTTTCTGGAAGACAGACAAGTTGATATGGGGTCTTGTAGGGGAAAATAGGGTTCCTTTCTCACTCATGACTAAGTTCATGGCCAAGACCCCTATAACAAAAGACAGGTTAACAAGAGAAAAACATACAAATGTATTTAACATAAGTTTTACATGGCATGGGAATCTTAGAATAAAGGTCTAAAGAAACATGGGGGCCGGGTGCGGTGGCTCAAGCCTGTAATCCCAGCACTCTGGGAGGCCGAGACGGGCGGATCACGAGGTCAGGAGATCGAGACCATCCTGGCTAACATGGTGAAACCCCGTCTCTACTAAAAAATACAAAAAACTAGCCGGGCGAGGTGGCGGGCGCCTGTAGTCCCAGCTACTCTGGAGGCTGAGGCAGGAGAATGGCGTGAACCCGGGAGGCGGAGCTTGCAGTGAGCTGAGATCCGGCCACTGCACTCCAGCCTGGGCGACAGAGCGAGACTCCGTCTCAAAAAAAAAAAAAAAAAGAAACATGGGAAACTGTGTTTTATGCCTAGGTTGGATGAAGAGGTAGACAGTTGTGGAGAGGTATGATTGGACAAAGTGCATAAATCTAATGGTAATAGACTCAGGGAATTTAGCAAGGCCTGTTTATTCAGATTCTCCTCTGCTTTCCTGGGTCTTCAGAGATAAGGATGCTCCTTTCATCTGGGTATAGGGAGAGCACCTCTCACATGAGAGTCTTATGACGTTCTTTAGAGAAAACTTAAGAATTATGGGCTGCTTCTGCAGAGAAGGTTGGGAGAAGGGCAGAGACCTTCCTGCTTCTGCTTTTTCTGAATTGCCAAGGTGGGGTATCCTGAACCCCATCAGTCTGTATTATCACCTGCACATGCTCACCCAGGAGGGAAGCCATGGTTCGAGCACTGAGACACAGGACCCTGTAATTGGATGCCAGTACCTAAGGGGCAGTGACAATAGTGTACTAAAACCTCTAAACCAGAATACGCTCCATTTTAAAAGACTTGGGGAAGGGAATGAAACAACACAAAAAGAATATGTAGCAGAGACGGTATGTGGCCTCCAAAGCGTAAAATACTTACTATCTGGCTTTTTACAGAAAAGGTTTGCTGGCCCCTGTTTTAAACAGCCCTGCAAGATGTATATTAGTGTTCCTAGGTTACAAAGGAGGACTCTGAGACTCAGGAGGATTAACATGCCTCAAAAAGGAAAATATTCCATTTCTGAGCCAACCTTGCAAAAGGACATACAATTAAGACCCAAGAGAGCTAAGCAGTAGGAGAAGGACCAGAACCAAAGGGGAAGGAAAGTCAAGGAGGCTTCAGAGGTCGACTTGGCTTTCATCTACATTTTCCCCTTTCTACCCCTGAATAACAGGAAGAGCTAGGATGGAAGGGGGTAGCAGTGGGGAGAAGGGGTTCTATACCTGACCGTTTGAGATTGATAGCGTGAAGGATCATAGCTATACCCTTTCAGCATTGCCTTTGGATGGCACTGGCAGAGAGAAATAACAGGAGAGGAGAGCCACTGACTTGAGAAAGTGTAACATTTCCTAGGCTTTTACCTGTGTACTGTCTGAAAACAATATCCTACTGTAAAAGGCCTGTTCACCTTCATGTTTAAGGCAATAATTTTTTATAAGTAATGATGGTAAATGATAATATAACCTAAAACTCATCCAAACTCTGTGCTTCCTATATGGTAGTGGCTTTGCTCACTTTTACCCCATCACTCCCAGGGGACATTTCACCATGTCTAGAGACATTTTTGGTTGTCATAACCAGTGGGACGGTTCTTCTGACATTGAGATGGGTGAGGCCAGGCATGCTATTAAACATCCTGAAATGCACAGAAAACAGCCCAAGCTAGAGAAACTCCACCCCAAATAATAGCAAAACTCTTACCAAGATATGAGTATAGGAAAAATAGTTAAATTTTTTTAAAATACCACTAAAAGGGTAAACTACACAAAGAAGATTATTCTGAAAAAGAAAAGTTTCAGAGGAAGTAAAAAAAACGTAGCAATGAGAATTTGAATATTTTTTAACTTGATGAAAGTAGAAACAATTAAGAAGGAAGGACAGCACCCAAAACTAATTGGACAGACTATGCATAAATACAAGAACATAATAACAAAAGCTAACTAATATGAAATAGGCTAAAAGTAATGCATATGCAAGAGGTAAGCCATCACAAACTGGTGACAGTCACTTTCTTTCAGCTTATTTTTCATTTTCTTTAATGCTCTGTGAACAGACTTCCCACTGATTTTAAAGGATATTTTGGTTTTGAAACTAGCTTTATGGAAGCTAAAAATTAGACTTTAAACATTATGAACCCCTAGTCATTTAGACTTAGTAACTCCTAGGATATAGGGACAGGCATATATAATTTATGCTGAAATTCGTGTATTAAAAAAGCGAAACTTTTCTTCTTTTTTTTGTTTTTTTTTTTGTTGTTGTTGTTGTTGTTTTGTTTTTTTGTTTTTTTGAGACGGAGTCTCGCTCTGCCGCCCAGGCTGGAGTGCAGTGGCCGGATCTCAGCTCACTGCAAGCTCCGCCTCCTGGGTTTACGCCATTCTCCTGCCTCAGCCTCCCGAGTAGCTGGGACTTACAGGCACCTGCCACCATGCCCGGCTAATTTTTTGTATTTTTTTTAGTAGAGACGGGGTTTCACCATATTAGCCAGGATGGTCTCGATCTCCTGACCTCGTGATCCGCCTGTCTCGGCCTCCCAAAGTGCTGGGATTACAGGCTTGAGCCACCGCGCCCGGCCTAAAAAAGCGAAACTTTTCATGATAGCGATGGGAATGGTGCCTGCATTTTTAGGAGAGGTGATGGTGAAAAGAACAAATTTGAGTTATATAGGAAAATGTGATCCTAATCAAGAAAGTTTAAAACCAAAAACACATGCAGAAGAAATTCCCAATAGTCAAAAAGATCATGGATAGTAATTCTTGACAAAGATTCTTTGCTTGACCAAACTTTAATCAGGCTTCTGAACCTTCTCCTGTGCCCGTCTGTGCACTTCCTTGTAAAATCTGTTTTTAACAAAAAACCCCTGCTAAGTCAGTTTAGTGAGAACCTGCTTTGAATATCTGATCACTTCCATGTCTGATGAGGTTCCTCAGCTTCCACCCTCTCCCAAGGCCAAGCAGTAGTAAACTGCCAAGAAGTTATAGCTGTATTAACAAATAGAAACAGTCAAATTTAAAAACAAGCTGCAATTACTCTTTTGAAACACCAAAATGAATAAATAAATAAAAGAGAGTCCTCCTTTTCAGATGGTTCCCTTTTTAATTCTATTATAGCGTTTACAATGTCATTACTATTGTTCCTCAGGACTTGGACTGTCTTTGCTCTTCACCCCTTTGTTTGTGACATAACGAACTCTATGCCCTTAACTTCCGCATTTGTTTCATGACACTCCACCACTTCATCTCCTCTTGTACTGTTGGAGTCTGTGCTTTTTAATGTACTACAGTTGGCTTCACCCTGACCTTCGAATTTCTCAGCATCTGGTAGCTGTACTTGCTGAGATGGATCCTTGCTCTTGGCTTCCCCCAAAAATGGAGGTATCTGCAGCTGGGATCTTATAGACATCTGGCCTTGGGATGACAAAGAGGGTATTTTTAGGTTTCCTAATGGTGATTGTAGTAACCTCTATAATGGCTCAATGACCTAATTTGAACATGGTCTACCACTCCATCTTGCTTCACTTTCTCAGCTGATTCTTCATCTGCTTTCGTTGCTGCTGCCAGCGGGGCTCACTGTGTGGAGTCCTGTGCCTTCCACTCTGCTACTGATTCATCGATATCAGATTCTGTCTCCCACCTTGTCTTGGCCTGGGCTGTAGCAACTCCTGCTCTATGGCGGGGACAGTTTCTATGGCTTCACAGGGCATTTTGTGAGAGGGAACGTAGAATCAAGATGTCTTCAAAATACCTTGGGTATCATCCTGTTTTTTGGTTTTGGTTTTTGTTTTTTGAGAAAGGGTTTTATTCTGCTTGCTGAAATGCAGTGATGTGATCATAATTCCATGCAGTCTCAAACTTCTGGCCTCAAGTAATTCTCCTGCCTTCACTTCCCAAAGTGCTGGGATTATAGACATGAGCCACTTCTTCAAGCTGAGTATCATCTTTTTTAAAGCTGCAAAGTTGTCCGTATTATGAGTGTATCTTAATTTAGGTACATCCAAAATAATTTAGGTTGTGTCCATTGTTTCTTACAGGATGTTTCTACTTATATATCTGAGTGTGGCTATTTTCATACAAAAGGTTTCTAGAAGTAGAAATCTGAAGCAAAAGATGGGTGATATGGTTTAAATTGTGATAGATGCTGGTCTATTACATTGCAAACATTTTTATTAATTTGTCTTTCACCTAGAATTTTTTTTCCTCCACTTTCAATAGAACAGGGTATAGTCAATCTTTTGAATTTTTGAAAATCTAATGTGGGCAGGGAAAGCATTCGAATAGGGTCTTCTTGTTTTAATTTGTGCCATTCTGATGACCAGTAAGGTTTTCTACTTTCTGTAGGGGAGATAAAGTTGTATATTCTTCTAACCATTTTGAGGCTCATGGCTGAAACCTCTGTAACGAAAGACAGATAAACAAGAGGAAAGCATAGCAAATTTATTTGATAAAAGTTTTATGTGACGAGAGCTTTCAGAAATGAAGGCCTAAAGACCCAGGGGAAGTGTATTTTTCTGGACAATTGTGCAGAAGTATGATTGGAAGTGAAATGGAAATAAATGGGAAACTTAGCAAGGCCTATTTGTTCAGATTCTATTTGGCCTCTCCACTTCCCTGCAGTATAGGGCAGAAAACCCCCTCAAGAATCAGGGTCTTATGACTTATTTTCAGTGGAAGAAGGTCAGAGAATTCTTTTTTGGCCAGCTTTCAGGGGAGAAAGGTGGGAGAAAGTCAGAGGGTGACTGTCTTAGTTTATTTGTGCTATAACAAAATATCTAGGTAATTTATAAAGAACGGAAATGTATTTTCTTACAGTTCTGGAGGCTGGTAAGTCCCAGGTTAAGACTCCAGCAGGTTCAGTGTCTGGTGAAGGCCTATAACTCATAGATGGCCCTGTCCAGGTGCCCTCACATGGCAGAAGAAATGGAAAGGGAATGCATGATGGAAGAGAAGAAGAGAGTGACCTCATTTCTTCAAGCCCTTTCATAAGAACCCTAATTCCACCCACAACTTAATCACTTCCTAAAGGCTCCATCTCTTAATACTATCACAGTGGCTATTAAATCTCAACATGTGAATTTGGGAGGACACATTCAGACCATAGCAGTTATCTTCCTGCCTCTGCTGTTTTCTTAATTTCCAAGGTGCCGTATTTGGAGCAGCACTTCCTGCACCCCATCATTTCCATCTGTTTGTTACTTATTTTTTTCCCTTTTCTATGAATAGGCTATTTACATTTTTTCAGGGTGCTTTGTCTAGGTTGGATTCTAATCTTTAATGCTACTTATATAGTAAGTATTGCTTTGCTCTCTCTCTTTGTGAAATAATTTCAGTTATTTCAGTTTTCATCTCATCTTGATTTAATGCTGATTATTTGTATTTCATTAGAAAGTTGGCTTTTTGTTTGCTTTTCTTTTTTTGAGATAGGGTCTCACTCTGTTGCTCAGGCTAGATTGCAGTGGCATGATCAAGGTTCACTGAAGCCTTTACCTCCCAGGCTCAATCGATCCTCCTGCCTCAGCCTCTCAAGTAGCTGGGACTACAGGCAAGCACCACCATGCTCGTGCTTTTGTCACACACAAAGTAACTATGTGAGGTGATAGATATGGTCACTCGCTTTACTAAAGTAACCCTTTTACTATCTATATGTATCACATGACGTCACATTGCAAAGCTCAAATATGCACAATAAAATTTATTTTTTTAAAAGTTGTACATTTTGTGTTAGACCTAATACCATAAAAACCCTAGAAGAAAACCTAGGTAGTACCATTCAGGACATAGGCATGGGCAAGGACTTCATGTCTAAAACACCAAAAGCAATGGCAGCAAAAGCCAAAATTGACAAATAGGATCTAATTAAACTAAAGAGCTTATGCACAGCAAAAGAAACTACCATCAGAGTGAACAGGCAACCTACAGAATGGGAGAAAATTTTTGCAATCTACTCATCTGACAAAGGGCTAATATCCAGAATCTACAAAGAACTCAAACAAATATACAAGAAAAAAACAACCCCATCTAAAAGTGGGCAAAGGATATGAACAGACATTTCTCAAAAGAAGACATTCATACAGCCAATAGACACATGAAAAAATGCTCATCATCACTCGCCATCAGAACAATGCAAATCAAAACCACAATGAGATACCATCTCACACCAGTTAGAATGGCAATCATTAAAAAGTCAGGAAACAACAGGTGTTGGAGAGGATGTGGAGAAATAGGAACACTTTTACACTGTTGGTGGGATTGTAAACTAGTTCAACCATTATGGAAAACAGTATGGCGATTCCTCAAGGATCTAGAACTAGATGTACCATATGACCCAGCCATCCCACTACTGGGTATATACCCAAAGGATTATAAAGTGTGCTGCTATAAAGACACATGCACACGTATGTTTATTGCGGCACTGTTCACAATAGTAAAGACTTGGAATCAACCCAAATGTCCATCTGTGACAGACTGGATTAAGAAAATGTGGCACATATACACCATGGAATATTATGCAGCCATAAAAAAGGATGAGTTTGCGTCCTTTGTAGGGACATGGATGCAGCTGGAAACCATCATTCTTAGCAAACTATCACATGAACAGAAAACCAAACACCGCATGTTCTCACTCATAGGTGGGAACTGAACAATGACATCACTTGGACTCGGGAAGGGGAACATCACACATCGGGGCCTATCATGGGGAGAGGGGAGGGGGGAGGGATTGCATTGGGAGTTATACCTGATATAAATGACGAATTGATGGGTGCTGACGAGTTGATGGGTGCAGCACACCAACATGGCACAAGTATACATATGTAACAAACCTGCACGTTATGCACATGTACCCTAGAACTTAAAGTATAATTAAAAAAAAAAAAGTTGTACATTTTGTTTTTAAAATATTTATACTAGGGGGCCAAGAGGACTGATTAGAAGCAGTTGAGGTGTGTGGCACTCATGAGAAGTATAAAAGAGGTGAGTAAATACAGCATCTTCAACTGAAATATCCAAGTACACGCATTGGGACTGATCAGGAAAACAACTCCACCCATGAAGAATTAAGAAAAGCAAGGTGGGGCAACGGCCCACTCAGAAGCAACATGGAGCCAAGGGGACCCCCACCCACAGCCAAGGGAAGTGGTGAGTGAACGTGCAGCCCTGGGAAACCACGCCTCTCCCACAGATCTTTGCAATGGTCTGATCAGGAGACTCCCCGTGAGCCCATGCCACCAGGGCCTGGGGTCTAACACACAGAGCTGTGTGGAGTCTCAGCAGAGCAGCTGCGTAGGCATGCACAGAGACACAGGAGCTTTACATACTTCAACCCTGGGAGCCCTAACAAAGGTGACTGCAACTCAGGCAAGGTGGAAGGTCCGTACATACCCTTAGGAAGGGGGCTAAATCCAGGGGGCCAAGCAGCATCAGTCTATGGGCTCCACTTCCATGGCACCTCATAAGATAAGGCCTATTGGCTTAGAATCCCAGTCAGCCACTAGCAACAGGGTGGAGCCTTCCTGAGATGGAACAGAGCCCCTGGGCAGAGGGGTGGGCCACCATCTTTGTTGTTTGGACAACTTAGCCATTCCAGCCTGTAGGCTTTAGAAAGTGCAAATGGTCCAGATGAGGAAGGGTCCCGCCAGCACAGCACAGTGACTTTGTCAGAACCTGGCCAGACTGTTTTCTTTAAGTGGGATCCCTATCCATTATTCCTCACTGGGTGAGACCTCCCAGCAGGGGCCTCTAGCCACCCCCACCTGCCCACATACTTTGGAGAGATCTCTGATTGTTCCCTGGGATGGAGTGTGGGCACAGGTGGGGGAGGGTCGGGCTACCATCTTTGTTGTTTGGACGAATCACTTGTTCCAGCTCACGGGGTTTGGAGAGTCCAAGCAGACTGGGGCAAATGTGGTTTCCCAGCATGGCATGGCTGTTTTGTCAAGGTGTGGCCAGATGGCTTCTTTAAATGGGACCCGCATCCATTCCTCCTTACTGGGTGGGTCCTCCCAGCTAGGGCCTCCAGCCACCCTTACCCGTATTCTACAGACAGAGTTCTGATATCTCCCTGGGACAGAGTGCCCAGGGGGACGGATGGGCCACCATCTTTGCATTTGGGTGACTCAGCCATTCCAGACTGCAGGACTTGGAGGGTCCAAGCTGACTGGAACAGGGGCAGTTTCCAAGCATGGCACAGCTGTTTTGGCACAGTTTCCTAGTATGGCACAGCATGGCACAGTCAAGGTGTGGCCAGATTGCTTCTTTAAATGGGATCCCGATCAATTCCTCCTCACTTGGCAGATCCTAATTTCTCCCTGGACAGAGTGCCCGGGGGCTGGGGCAGGCTGCCACCTTGCTGTTTGGGCACCTCAGATAGTCCAGCCCGTGGGCCTTGGAGAGCCCAAACTGATCAGGGCTGAAAGGATTTCCAACAGAGCACAGCTGCTCCACCAAAATGCAGCCAGACTGCTTTTTAAAGAAGGACTCTGATTCCATTCCTCCTGACTGGGTAAGACCCCCCACAACTAGGGTCTCCAGCCACCTACAGGTGCATTCAGGCCAGCAACAGGTGAGTACTCCCTTGGGACAGAGCCCTAAGAGGTAGGGCCAGGCTGCCATCTTTCTGTTCCACAGCCTTCACTGATGATGCTTCCAGGTAACTGGAAAACCAAGGCAACTAAGGTGTGGAGTTTATCCACAGCAAACCATAGTAGACCTAGGGAAGACTGGCCAAACTGAAAAACAAACAAAAAACAAGAACCCCATCCAAAGGTCAGCAACCTCACAGATCAAAGGTAGATAAACCCACAAAGATGAGAAAGAATCAGCACAAAAATGCTGAAAACTCAAAAACTCAGAGTGCTCCCTTTCCTACACATGACTGCAACACCTCTCCAGCAAGGGTTCAAAACTGAGATAAGACAGAGATGGCTGAAATGACAGAAGGAAGCTTCAGAATGTGAAGAAAACAAACTTGGCTAAGCTAAAGGAGCATGGTGTAACCCAATGCAAGGAAGCTAAGAATTGTAATAAAACAACATAGGAATTGTGTATTAGTCTGTTTTCATGCTACTGATAGACATACCAGAGACTGGGAAGAAGAAGTTTAATGGACTTACAGTTCCACGTGGCTGGGGAGACCTCATAATCATGGTGGAAGGCAAGGAGGAGCAAATCACATCTTACATGGATGGTGGCAAGCAAAGAGAGTTCAGGGAAACTCCCATGTTAAAACCCTCAGATCTTATGAGACTCATTCACTATCCTGAGAACAGCACAGGAAAGACCACCCCCATAATTCAATTACCTCCCACAAGTCCCCTCCCACATCAAGTGGGAATTCAAGATGAGATTTGGATGGGGACATAATCAAACCATATCATTCCACTCCTGGCCCCTCCAAATCTCATGCCCTCACATTTCAAAACCAACTGTGTCTCCCCAACAGTCCCCCAAGTCTTAACTCATTTCAGCATTAACTCAAAAGTCTACAGTTCAAAGTCTCATCCAAGACAAGACAAGTTCCTTCTACCTATGAGCCTGTAAAATCAAAAGCAAGCTAGTTACTTCCTAGATACAATGGGGGTACAGGCATTGGGTAAATACATCTACTCCAAATGGGAGAAATTGGCCAAAACAAACGGGCTACAGGCCCCATGCAAGTCCAAAATCCAGCAGGGCAGTCAAATCTTAAAGCTCCAAAATGATCTCCTTTGACTCCATGTCTCACATCCAGGTCATGCTGATGCAAGAGGTGGGATCCCATGGCCTTGGGTGGCTCCACCTCTATGGATTTGCAAGGTATAGTCCCCCTTCTGGCTGCTTTCATGGCCTGGCATTGAGTGTCTGTGGCTTTTCCAGGTGCATGGTGCAAGATGTCAGTGGATCTACCATTCTGGGGTCTGGAGGACAGTGGCCCTCTTCTTACAGTTTCACTAGGCTGTGACCCAGTAGAGACTTTGTGTGGGGGCTCCAGCCCCACAGGTACCTTCTGCACTGTCCTGGCAGAGATTCTCTTGGAGGGCCCCAGCCCTGCAGCAAACTTCTTTCTGGGTATCCAGGCATTTCCATACATCTTCTGATATCTAGGTGGAGATTTCCAAACCTTAATTCTTAACTTCTGTGCACCCACAGGCTCAACACCATGTGGAAGCTGCCAAGGCTTGGGGCTTCCACCCTCTGAAGCAACAGCCAGAGCTGTACCTTGGCTCCTTTTAGCCATGACTGGTGTGACTGGGACTCAGGGAACCAAGTCCCTAGGCTACACACAGCATGAGGACCCTGGGCCTGGCCTATGAAACCATTTTTTCCTCCTAGGCTTCCAGACCTGTGATGGAAATAGCTTCCCTGAAGGTAACTGACATGCCCTGAAGACATCTTCCCCATTGTCTTGGGGATTAACATTTGGCTCCCTGTTACTTATGCAAATTTCTGCAGCCGGCTTGAATTTCTCCTCAGAAAATTGGATTTTCTTTTCTATCACATTGTCAGTCTGCAAATTTTCTGAATTTTTACGCTCTGCTTCTCTTACGAAATGGAATGCCTTTAACAGCACCCAAGTCACCTCTTGAATGCTTTGCTGCTTAGAAATTTCTTCTGCAGGATACCCTAAACCATTTCTTTCAAATTCAAAGTTCCACAAATCTCTATGGCAGGGGCAAAATGCAGCCAGTCTCTTTGCTAAAACATAACAAGAGTCACCTTTGCTCCTGTTCCCAGCAAGTTCCTCATCTCCATCTGAGACCACCTCTGCCTGCATTTCATTGTCCATATCATTATCAGCATTTTGGTCAAAGCCATTCAACAAGTCTGTAGGGAGTTCCAAACTTTTTATATTTTCCTGTCTTCTTTTGAGCCCTCCAAACTGTTCTAACCTCTGCCTGTTACCCAGTTCCAAAGTCCCTTCCACATTTGCAGGTATCTTTTCAGCAACACCCCATTCTGCTGGCACCAATTTACTATATTAGTCCATTTTCATGCTGCTGACAAAGACATACCAGAGACTGGGAAGAAGATAGGTTTAATGGACTTACAGTTCCACATGGCTGGGGAGGCCTTACAATCTTGGTGGAAGGCAAGGAGGAGCAAGTTACGTTTTACATGGATGGTGGCAGGCAAAGAGAGAGCTTGTGCAGGGAAACTCCCATTTGAAAACCATCAGATCTCTTGAGGCTTACTCACTATCACGAGAACAGAACAGGAAATATCCAATCCCACAATTCAATTACCTCCCATGTGGTCCCTCCCACAACGTGTGGGAATTCAACATGAGGTTTTGGTGGGGACACAGCCCAACCATATCAAGCTGACAGCCAAAATAGCCAATATAGAGAGGAACATAGCTGCTGTAATAGACCTGAAAAACACACTGCAAGAATTTCACAATGCAATCACAAGTGCTGATAGAATAGATGAAGCAGAGGAAAGAATCACAGAGCTTGGAGACTGTCTTTCTGAAATAAGACAGGCAGACAAGAATAGAGAAAAAAGAATGAAAAGGAATAACAAAACTTCCTAGAAACATGGTATTTTATAAAGAGATCAAACCTACAACTGATTGGGGTACCTGAAAGAAATGGGAAAAATGGAACCAATTTGGGAAACATATTTCAGGATATCATTCAGGAGATTTTTCCCAACCTAGCTAGACAGGCCAACATTCAAATTCAGGAAATACAGAGAACCCCAGGAAGATACTGCATAAGAAGATTATCCCCAAGACACATAATAATCAAATTATCCAAGGTTGAAATGAAAGAAAAAATGTGAAGAACAGGCAGCAAGAAAGGTCAGGTCACCAGCAAAGGAAAGGCCATCAGACTAACAGCAGACATCTCAGTGGAAACTCTACAAGCCAGAAGAGATTGGGGGTCAATATTAAACATTCTTAAATAAAAGAAATTCTGACCCAGAATTTCACATCCAGTCAAACTAAGCTTCAAAAGCAAAAGAGAAATAAGATCCTTTTCAGACAAGCAAGTGCTGAGGGAACTTGTTACCATCAGACCTGCCTCACAAGAACTCCTGAGGGAAGCACTTCAGGAAATGGAAGTGAATATGGAAAGGAAAAACTGATACCAGCCACTACAAAAACACACTGAGGTACACAGACCAGGGATACTATGAAGCAACCACATAACTCTGTGAAATAACCAGCTTGCATCATGATGATAGGATCAAATCCACACACAACAATGCTAACTTTAAATATAAATAGGCTAAATGCCCTGATTAAAAGACAGAGTGGCAAGCTGGATGAAGAACCGAGACCCTTCAGTATGTTATCTTCAAGACACCCATCTCACATGCAAAGACACACATGAACTCAAATAAAGGGATGGAGGAAAATTTACCAAGCAAATGAAAAACAGGAAAAAGCAAGGGTCATAATTCTAGTTTCTGAGAAAACAGAGTTTAACAAAGATGAAAAAAGACAAACGAGGGCATTACTTAATGGTAAAGGGTTCAATTCAACAAGGAGAGCCAACTATCCTGAATATATATACACCTAACACAGGAGCACCCAGATTCATAAAGCAAGTTCTTAGTGACCTTCAACGAGGCCTAGACTCCCACACAGTAATAGTGGGAAATTTTAACACTCCATTGAAAATATTAGACAGATCATTGAAACAGAAAATTTAAAAAAACATTTAGGACTTGAACTCAGCTCTGGATCAAGTGGACCTGATAGATATCTACAGAACTCTTCACCCAAAAACAACAGAATATACAGTATTCTCATTGCCACATGGCACTTGCTCAAAAACTGATCACATAGTCAAAAGTAAAACACTCCTCAGCAAATTTATAAGAACTGAAATCATAAAAAAAAAAAAAAAAGTCTCTTGGACCAGAGCACACTCAAATTAGAATTCGAGATTAAGAAATTCACCCAAAACCATACAACTACATGAAAATTGAACAACCTGCTCCTGACAGACTTTTGGGTACATAATAAAATTAAGGCAGAAATCATTAAGTTCTTTGAAACCAATGAGAAGAAACATACAAGGTACCAGAGTCTCTGGGACACAACTGATAAAAGGAAAATTTATGGCACTAAATGCCCATATCAAAAAGCTAGAAAGATGTAAAGTTAGCAACCTAAAATCACAAATATAGGAACTAGAGAACCAAGATCAAACAAACCCCAAAGCTAGCAGAAGACAAGAAATAACTTATGTCAGAGCTGAATTGAAGGAGATAGAGACATGAAAAACCCTTCCAAAAATCAACAAATCCAGGAGTTGGATTTTTGAAAAAATTAATAAAATAGAACACTAGCTAGACTAATAAAGAGGAAAAGAGAGAAGATTTAAATAAACATATTTGGAAATGATAAGGGGGATATTACCATTGACCCCACAGAAATACAAACAACCATCAGAGAATATTATAAACACCTCTATGCACAAAAACTAGAAGATCTAAAAGAAATGGATAAATTCCTGGATACTTACACTCTCCCAAGGCTGAACCAGGAAGAAACTGAATCCCTGAATGACCAATAATGAATTCTTAAATTGAGGCAATAAATAGCCTACTAACCAAAAAAAGCCCAGGACCAGATGCATTCACAGCTGAATTCTTCCAAAGGTACAAAGAGGAGCTGGTATCATTCCTACTGAAACTATTCCAAAAAATTGAAGAGGAGGGACTCCTCCCTAACTCATTCTATGAGGCTAGCATCATCATGATACTAAAACCTGACAGAGATACAACAACAAAAAAAGAAAACTTCAGACCAATATTTTTGGTGAACATCTATGCAAAAGTTCTTAACAAAATACTGGCAAACTGAATCCACCAGCACAACAAAAAGCTTATCCACCACGATCAAATAGGCCTTATCCTTGACATGTAAGTTTGGTTCAACACATGCAAATCAATAAGCATGATTCATCATATAAACAGAGCTAAAGACAAAAACCACATGACTATCTCAATAGATGCAAAAAGGCCTTCAATAATATTGAACATCCCTTCATATTAAAAACTCTCAATAAGCAAGGTTTGAAGGAACATACCTCAAAATAATAAGAGCTATATATGACAAACCCACAGCCAATATCACACTGAATAGGCAAAAGCTGGAAGCATTCCCCTTGAAAACCAGCACAAGACAAGGTTGCCCTTTCTTACCACTCCTATTCAATATAGTATTGGAAGTTCTGGCCAAGACAATCAGGCAAGAGAAAAAAATAAAATGTATTCCAATATGAAGAGAGGAAGTCAAACTATCTGTTTGCAGATGAGATGATCTTATATCTAGAAAACTCCATCATCTTAGCCCAAAAGCTTCTTAAGCTGATAAGCGACTTTGGCAAAGTCTCAGGATACAAAATCAATGTGCAAAAGTTGCTAGTATTCCTATACATCAACAACAGGCCAGTGGAGAGCTAAATCACAAACTCCCAGTCATAATTGCCACAAAAGGCATAAAATATGTAGGAATACACTATAACAAGGGAAGTGAATGAGCTCTTCAGGGAGAACTACAAGTCACTGCTCAAAGAAGTCAGAGATGACACAAACAAATAGAAAAACATTCCATGCTCATGAATAGGAAAAATCAATACTGTGAAAATGGCCACCCTGCCCAAAGCAATTTATAGATTCAATGCTATTCCCATTAAACTACCATTGACATTCTTCACAGAATTAGAAAATACTAATTTAAAATTCATATGAACCAAATAAGAGCCTGAATAGCCAAGGCAATCCTAAGCAAAAAGAAAAAAGCTAGAGGCATCATGCTATCTGACTTCAAACTATAAAACAGGCCTACAATAACCAAAACAGCATGGTACTGGTAGAAGAACAGACACATAGACCAATGGAATAGAATATAGGACTCAAAAATAAGACTGCACACCTACAACCATCTGATCTTAGACAAACTTGACAAAAACAAGCAATGGGGAAAATATTCCCTATGTAGTAAATGGGGCTAGGAGAACAGGCAAGCCATATGCAGAAAATTGAAACTGGACCCCTCCTTACACCATATACAGAAATCAATTCAAGATGGATTAAAGTCTTAAATGTGAAACCCAAAACTGTAAAAACCCTGGAAGGAAACCTAGGCAATATCACTCAGGACATAGGCATGGACAAAGATTTTATGATGAAGATGCAAAAAGTAATTGCAACAAAAGCAAAAATTGACAAATGGGATTTAATTAAACTAAAGAGCTTCTGCACAGCAAAAGAAACTATCAACAGAGTAAACAGACAACCTACAGAATGGGAGAAAATTTTTGAAATCTATGCATCTGACAAAGGTCTAGTATCCAGCATCTATAAGGAACTTAAATAAATTTAAAAGAAAAAAAAATAACCCCAATAAAAAGTGGGCAAAGGACATGAACAAACACTTCTCAAAAGAAGACATACATATGGCCAATAAACATATGAAAAAAAGCTCTACAACACTGAACATTAGAGAAATGGAAATCAAAACCACAATGAGATACCATCTCACACCAGGCAGCATGACTGTTACTAAGAAGTCAAAAAGCAACAGATGCTGGCAAGGTTGTGGAGAAAAAGGAATGCTTCTACTCTGTTGGTGGAAGTGTAAATTTGTTCAACCGTTGTGGATGACAGTATGGCAATTCCTCAAAGATCTAGAGGCAGAAATACCATTCAACCCACCAATCCCATTACTTGGCATATATCCAAAAGAATATAAATCGTTCAAGTACAAAGACATATGCATGCATATGTTCAGTGCAGCACTATTTACAATAGCAAAGACATGCAATCAACTTAAATGCCCATCAATTGTAGACTGGGATAAAGAAAATGTGGTATATATACAACATGGAATACTATGTATAGCCCTAAAAGGGGATGAGATTGTGTCATTTGCAGGGACATAGATGGAGCTGGAGGCCATCCATGGATAACTTAGCAAACTAATGCAGGAACAGAAAGCCAAATACTGCATATTCTCACTTGTATGTGGAAGCTAAATGATGAGAACACATGGATACCTTGGGGGAAACAGCAAACACTGGGTCCTGTCTGAGGGTGAGGGGTTGGAGAAGGGAGAGGATAAGGAAGAATAGCTAATGGATGCTGGGCTTAATACCTGGGTAACAGAATGAGCTGTGCAGCAAACCACCATAGCACATGTTTACCTATGTAACAAACCTGCACTTACTATACATGTAGCCCTGAACTTAAAATAAAAGTCAGAAATTAAAAAATAAAGTAAAATATTTATAAAAATATTCTTCTCAAGCCTAATGTCTTTTATTTGTGTTATCTTACTTGCCACTTTTCAAAGATTGAAGTTTTGATTTAATTGCTCTTATTTTAATTTGCATATATTTAGTTCTATTTTTTTACAGTGTAAATAATTTCTGGAGTACTACTTTGGATGCACCTCAATGAGTATTTTCATTGAATTCTAACTAGAATGTAATTTTATGGTTTTTTCTTTCACTCAAACAGTATTTTTTAATGATTCAAAAATTTCCAAGGATGAAATGTTTAAGAAAATACCCTATATTTTGTTGCTTGTTTTTTAAAATGTAAATACACATAGAGAACGTAACCAGCATAGTTTCTATATTTCAAAATATGAAAGATTTTTTAGACAACCTGGTATTTTCTTAAACATTTCATTCTTGGAAATTTTTGAATCATTAAAAAATACTGTTTTGACATGCTGATATTTAAGTAGCTATTAAAATCTCCCCATAAGTCTGTTGGATTTCTATTCATTTAGCTATAGATTGAATCTCACTGAACAGACTAATTCTTATTATTAAGCTCATTTTATCATTACTATTATATCTATATTTTAGATTTTATTTAACATATTATATGTTATTAATTTAAAATAATATTATCAGTTATATAATTATATGTGGAATATATATGTTTATATGTGCATTTTATTAATAGTAACTAGATGAAAATAATAATGTGATATAAATTATTTATGTATAATATATCATTTAATATAAATTGTATTATTATTAAGCTAATTCTGGTGCGTGAAGGAATTTGGGTTGGGATGGCTTTTGTTTGTTTAGTTAATTTTTTCTTTCCATGTTGTCACTCTGATATAGTTTGGCTATGTGTCCCCACCCAAATCTCATCTTGAATTGTAATCTAAATGTAATCCCCACATATTGAGGGAGGGTTCTGGAGGGAGGTGAATGGATCTTGGGGGCAGTTTCCCCCGTGAGTGAGTTCTCATGAGATCTGATGAGTGAAAAGTGTGTGGCTTCCTTCCCTATCTCTCTCTCCTGCCACCAGTAAGGACGTGCTTTACTTCCCCTTTGCCTTCTGCCATGATTGTAAGTTTCCTGAGACTTCCCCAGTCATGTGGAAATGTGACTCAATTAAACCTCTTTCTTCAGAAATTACCCAGTCTCAGGTAATTCTTTACAGCAGTGTGAGAACAGAATAATACATACTGTTACTCAAATATTTGATGTTCTTAGCTGTCTGTTCACCCTCTGAGATGAAGATTTGGATGGATAGCTTTGGCAACACTGCTTTGCAGCCCAGGGAAGAAGAGCTACCTGCACACAGATCACACAGGGCCAGGCTTTGGTAGCTGTATTGGATGGGTGTGGGAGAGGGAAGAGGGCAGAGCCTGGCATCTGGGAACTTGTGAGCCTTGCATCATGGGATCTTCAGGAGCCTTGCATCTCCAGCCCAGGACCCATTCTCAGGGCCTCCTGGGTCAGAACTGGCACTTTTCACCAACAGCCTGAAAATTAACTCTAGAGCCAGCTTTCTCTAAGGGTGAGGTTGGAGAAAAAACAGTTCTTCCTCAGCCATTTCCTCTTCAGTACCTGGCAGGCTCCATAGTCCATGCTTTCTCCCAGTGCCACTGGTTCCAGAATTTCTCAGGAAGAAACCATTTTTTTTGGAGCTGAAGTTACAATGTGGTGAGGTTTTAGGTTCTCAGCTCTGTTAGCATTTGCTATCAATCCAACTGCTTTCTATGTTCCAGAATCGCTGTTTTATTACACCACTGGCACCCCACTGACTTCCAATGTCTTGTAGATTTACTTAGATAGTTCTTATTTTATTTAAATAGGACTTGAAAGAAGAAAGTGATGACCATGCTTTTCATTATTTAAACTGACCAGAATTTAAAAGCTCTTAATATAGTAAGATTGCCTAGGTCCAAAATGAGGCTCCATCACTTTCCAAATGTGTGATCTGGACAAATTAATGTGCCTGAGTTTCTTCATTTGTAAAATGTAGACAGTAGTACATAGTCCCGAGAATTATCATACAGAGGACATGTATAGGATACTCCATAAATGCCAGCTGTTATTATTTTGTGTCGTGTATTGTTAAACCTTAATATTTTAAAAGTTGTCCTTTACTTGCAATACCATATGTGTATGATGTGGAGATACAGAAGTGTGTGTGTGTGTGTGTGTGTGTGTGTGTGTGTGTGTGCATATTTATTTTTGTGCTTTTCAATAACAAAAGCTAGCACTTACATAGTGCTCACTATTTACCTGTTAAGCATCTCACCTATATTAACACATCCTTCAGATGGAGAAATCACAATGGAAATTAGAAAATATTTTGAACTGATAATGAAAACGCAACATGATAAAACTTATGAGGCACTTTTTTCATTATGTTTCCTAATTAGCTATTGCTGAGGTCTTAAAAATGTTTTAGTTTCTGTTCATTTATTTTGAATTTAGTTTAATACTGAGAAAAGCCTCAGGCAGAGGGCTTATGAGCTATTTCTTTATTAGGAATTACCATCCCAGGGAGCAGGAATGAGGCACAGGGGGAGTGAGGGAGACAGAGGAGATGGGAGAGCGGAGAAGGCAGAGCCTCACTGAACACGTGTGGGCGTGGGCTATGGGGATAGCTGCCTCCATCAGGTTTGCTCAGTGCATGGGACCCACTCTGAGGAGCTGTATGAACTGCACTTTTAAGGGTGGTCTTGTAACAGAGTGGGTGTACATGGCAAAGAGAGAAGGGAGGGAAAGGAAGGAGAATATTTTACCAGCTTCCATCGTCTTCCTTTGCTCTAGGATGTCATCCCCTCAATTCCCAGCCTTGCAGAAATCCAGCTCAGTAAGCTCATTTCTCTCTAGGAACTTAGCCCCTCAAGTGTAAGCTGCCTCAGAAGTTTCTGGATTTTCCAGTGTATGCAACTTTTCTGGTTGTTCACGTTGAGGCATTGATCAGCTATAAAGTACTCCATTGAGATCAAAAGTGAAAGCTCACCTCTAGGTTTTAATATATGATTTTTTTCATTGCTTTTTTTTTTTTTTTTGCTAAATAATCAATACTTTTAGTTTAGCTTAAATCTTGACCTAAGAATCATTGAAGTATGTTGGCTTTAAAAAAAATAGCTTTCTATTGCTGTTTAGAAAATTCCCTAAAACTTAGTGGAATAAAACAGTATCTTTTATCACACTGTTTTTGTGAGTTAGGAATTTAGACACAGCTCGGCAGGGAACCTCTGGCTCAGGGTCTCTCAGGCTGCAGTTAAAGGTGATAGTCGGCATTGTAGTCACCTCAGCGTTAGAATGGGAATGGATTTACTTCCAAGTTCACTCATGTGGTTGCTGACAAGATTCAGTTTTTCCTCAGAATCCTGGGCTGAGGGCCTCAGCTCCTCCCTGGGTATTGGCCTGAGGCTGCCTTCAGTTCCTTGCCACATGCTTCATCAGCACAGCAACTCACTTCATACACCCAGCAAGCGAGAAAAGCCAGAGAGACAGTGCAGCAGGAAGGAGCCAGTCTTCAGTGACCTCACCTTGGAAGTGGTGCCCCATCCCTTTTACTGCATTCAGTTTGTTAGAAGTGAGTCCTAGGGTCTAGCCCACACTCAAGGCTTTTTCTATGACAGACGACTTCCCCTTTGAACCAGGAAGAGTTCTTATTCCTCTAGAGAAAATGGAAATGACAGGTGCACCCTTCCGTTGCCTGCCTAGCAGCTGGGATGCAGTCATGTAATCTACACTTGCCCACTTGAAGATACCACTGCAGACCGAAATGAAAGCCACTGATGAAGGAAGCATGGTGCAGCCACATCCAAGCCCCAGAATGTAGTGGAGATGTTCCAGATTCTGCATTCGTTGTTCCTGTGGTCCTAATTGAATACCTCTGCCCGATTATCTGCCTGGTTCTTGCTAACCTAGACTCCACACCATGATTCTGGGATCTTCTTGGAGACACTGTGAGCTAACCAATGGTTTCAAGTAAATTCCTTTTCTGGTTAAATTAGCCAGAGTTGTTTTCTGTAGCTTGCAGCTAAGAAATTTGAATGTTGTAATGTTCTCATTATTGTGTTAACTCCATTTTCCCCCTAGTGTCTTTTTAAAGATCAGCAGCTCTCCATCTCTGCACCCTGTTCTCTGTTTTCATTTTCTTTTTCTCATCCTTATCATATTTATTCTCTTTTCCTGTGCATTTGAAGACATTTGTGATAGTCTTTCACCTAACGTTTTAGTTTTTTGCAGTATCGACTGGTCTTTCAATGGCTACCTGACTTCTGTAACTTTATCTTCATATGGTTTTTAATCTTTCTTATTTCATCTAGTTATCATTTTATTTCTTACCCCTCAGATGTATGCCTATTCGTGTAATCTTCACCACATCATTAATCTATAATTTCATAGAATTCACTTACTCTTGAATTTTATTGAGCATGAAAGCAAACGTTTCCCCCAATTTTCCTGTTTTCCAATATAAATATTTTTAAATGTAGACTCTTCTTATATCTTTAGTTCTATGCTCTTTCTCATATAAGATGCAGAATTGTTTCAAAGATCAACTGTTTTGAGGCTCAATTCTACTTGAGAATACTTACTGTCTATCTGATTGCTGCTAGAATCTTCTGAGATGTAACCTAGAAAACATGTTGGTATGTGTGGCCCCTAGCAAACATTTTTTAAAATGTGTATTAATTCTAATTTCTCAGGACAAATATAATATATCCTTTATAGTTTTGACTCCCAGACAGGTAACTTAAAGGTAGAATAGGTTGTTTATAAAATAGGTGAACCATATTTTAAGAACTCTACAGTGACATGAATAAAGTCAACTGACAAGAGCAAACTGCCAAAACCAAACCAACCAACCAAACAAACAAAAAACTGGTAGTGTTCACGTGAAGCTTAATGTCCTTGATTACATGAATATACAGTGCTTATGATAGGGGTCTGGACTCACTAGTATGGCATCTTGGCCTAGGGGATATTTTAAGAGGAACAAATTTAAGAAATGGCACGTACAAGGAAGGACTCTCTGACCATCCCCTGAAGCAGGTTATAAGACCCTCATGTGGGAGGAGGTCTCCCCAGGCCCATGGGAAAGGAACATCCTTATCTCTGAAGACAGAGCCATGATGAGAGGAATCTGAAAGATCAGGCCTTGCTAAGTTTCCCCGGGTTTACCACCCTCAGCTCAAAACGTTTTGTCTTGTCATATTTTTCAACGACTTTCCACTCCTCATCAAACCTAGTATGAAAACACCCAGGTTTAACCGTTTCTTCAGATCTTTATTTCCTTATGAAGGCTCCTGTGTCACATAAAACTTATGTTAAATAAATTGGTATGTTTTTCTCTTGCTAATCTGTCTTTTGTTAGTGTAATTCACAGGACCTCAACCAATGCATCTAAGACAGATACAAGGAAAACATTTTTTCCTTCCCTACACTTATGATAAACATTATTGACTTATTATGAATCATCAATAAGGAATAAATCAATAATCTTACAGACGACGGCAAAGGTCATGAATAGGTAGTTCACAGAAAAGTAAATATAAGTATTTGTTATAGGCCAAACATGTTGGTTCACACCTGTAGTCTCAGCTACTATACAGACTGAGGTGGCAGGAATCAGTTAGGTCTGAAGTGAGCCATGATTTCACCACTGCACTCCAGCCCGGGCAACGGAGAAAGATCTTGCCTCAAAAAAATACAGATACATAGATAAATAGATAGATAGATAGATAGATAGATAGATAGATAGATATTATATATATAGACATATAACATAAATATATTTAAAAGATATCTATTATGAAAAATATTAACCTCAAAATAAGAGAACTGCAAACTAAAACTATAATAAAATACTAATCCTTACCTATCTTATTGGCAAAATTGTGTAACACACTGGGAGGGCAAGAGTTTGGAGAAATGGGACATCACACATTGATATTGGTGGTGCAGTTTTTACACAACCTCTATCAGGGTTGTCACTATTAAAATTTAAAATGCGTATACTATTTGCCTCAGCAATTCCACTTGAGGACTTTTATCCTATAGATATCCTTACATGTACCCTTAAAGACAATGTACCAGACTATTAATTCTAGCACTTTCTATAATAGCGAAAGATTAAAAACAGCCTAAATATCTATCAGCGGGGAAAGATAAAATAAATTGCCAGGCGCAGTGGCTCACACCTGTAATCCCAGCACTTTGGGAGGCTGAGGCGGGTGGATCACGAGGTCAGGAGATAGAGACCATCCTGGCTAACACGGTGAAACCCCATCTCTACTAAAAATACAAAAAATGAGCCGGGTGTGGTGGCAGGCACCTGAAGTCCCAGCTACTTGGGAGGCTGAGGCAGGAGAATGGCGTGAACCCGGGAGGTGGAGCTTGCAGTGAGCTGAGATTGTGCCACTGCACTTCAGCCTGGGCGACAGCGAGACTCCGTCTCAATAAATAAATAAATAAAAGATAAAATAAATTAGTACCTCATACAACAGAACACTACACAACATTTAAGATGAGATAACTCTAGTTGTTCTCATGTAGAGTGATTGCCAAGTCATATTAGAAAGAATGGGAAAAGAGGCCAGGCATGGCCGCTCACACATGTAATCCCAGTACTTTGTGAGGCCGACATGGGCAGATCACTTGAGGTCAGGTGTTCAAAACCAGCCTGGCCAACATGGTGAAACCCTGTCTCTATTAAAAACACAAAAAGTAGCCAGGAGTGGTGGTACACACCTGTAATCCCAGCTACTCGGGAGACTGAGGCAGTAGAATTACTTGAACCTGGGAGGTAGAGGTTTCAGTGAGCTGAAATTGTGCACTGCACTGCAGGCTGGGTGAGAGAGAGAGAGAGAGAAAGAAAGAAAGAGAGATTGACACCACTTTCAGAGGTGTCAATCTGTTTTTGGTCTATATCCCCCGTTGTTGATACAGCAAATGGTGCTACTCTTGTGCCAACTCCAGAAGCACAGGAACCACACTTAAACATATTACATAAATTTCGTGTGTTTACCTAGAGCCCAGAGAGCCTTTCTGCTGCTGACTGGGTAAGAAATTAGACTGCACAGCCTGAACAACATGGTGAAACCCCATCTCTACTAAATACAAAATTAGCCAGGGGTGGAGGTGTGCGCCTGTAATCTCAGCTTCTCAGGAGGCTGAGGCAGGAGAATCGCTTGAACCCAGGAGGCAGAGGTTGCAGTGAGCTGAGATGGGGCCACTGCACTCTAGCCTGGGCGACAGAGTGAGACTCTGTGTCAAAGAAAGAGAGAGAGAGAGAGAGAGAAGGAAGGAAGGAAGGAAGGAAGGAAGGAAGGAAGGAAGGAAGGAAGGTCGGTCTTGGTGCCTCAAGGGACCAGCAGGAGGAGAAGTCTTAACTTTTCCCAATGGGTCCACCCATCACTGATCTGTTGTTTGTCAATTGGACCAGAGATGAGAGAGAGGCAGTTTTAGGTTTCCCTCTCAGTTTTCCTATAAGAAGGAGGATTTTTTTGTGATGCATGTTGACTGGACCCATCTCCTTTTCCCATCTGCATGTT
Source organism: Trachypithecus francoisi (assembly GCF_009764315.1). Taxonomy (NCBI): domain Eukaryota; kingdom Metazoa; phylum Chordata; class Mammalia; order Primates; family Cercopithecidae; genus Trachypithecus; species Trachypithecus francoisi. Next base: position 16,269,185 of record NW_022681465.1, read on the forward strand.
ATTTATATTCATGATTCTGGCCTTCCTGCCATTAAATGTTTTCCCCTTCTTTCCCCAAGACATTTATTTTATGCTTCCATCCCTGTTGTGGTAACTGATGTTTTCCAAAACTATGCCATCCACATGTTCTAGTACAATGTGACCTTGCAAGTCACCCATCAGGAGGTGAATTTCAATTCCCTTCCTGCTGACTGTAGACCAGCTTTGTGAATATCTTGTAACCAATACAATTATGATCTCCTGTAACCAATACAATTTGGTGGAAGTGACTCCACATGACTTTGAGAAGGCCTTGCAGCTGCTGCCTGTTTCTTTTGGGCCACTTGATCTACCGCAGAGTTTCTCATTAACATTTTTTGTTGGCAGTTAAGCTGGGCTTGTCCTGCACATTGTAGGGTGTCTAGCAGCATCCCAGGCCTCCACCCATTCATTGAGAGTAGCACTCTCCCCCTGGGTTGTAACAACCAAAACTGCTTTTAGGTATTGCTGTTGTTGTCTCCTGGGTGGGCAAAATCACTCCTTGTTGAGAACCACCACTCCACAGGAAGCCAGCCAACATTTAAGAATCCCAAGTACTCAAGACCACCATGCTGGAGAATCACATGTAGGTGCTCCATCAAAAGTCCCAGCTGGAGCCCAGCCTTCCAGGCACCATCTCCAAGGTGCGAGATTTGTGAGTGGAGCCACGTTGGATCCTCCAGACCAGCACATTTGCAGCTGAATATCATGGAGCAATAGTCAATGCCACCAAAAGCAGAAGAATTTCCCAGCTGAGCCCTGCCTAAATTCCTCACCAACAGAATCTGTGAAATTTTATATTTAAAAGGCTGATGTTTAACCCCGTTAAGTTTTGGGATGATTCATTATATAACAATAAGAACTGGGACACCTATTCAGATGAACAGTGAACTAATGATATTTTAATAATATTTTTCTACAAAAAAATAGTATTTGTTGCTTACCCTTTGAGGCTTATTTTAATTCATAACTTGTCATAGAGCAAATGACTTTATAAATGCTTTCATCTTCTCATTCATTTAACCAATATTTGCTGAGGACCCATCTTTGTGCCAAGAACCATGTTGGATCCTAGATACACATAGCTAAATATGACATTTTAAAAATCATTATATCTGTGAAGTTTTCTTTATGTACTCTGTGATCTAATCAACATTTCTCATTTTTGTGAGTTACTGACTTTAACATGATCTCACTTTTCTGTTTTTTGCTTCTGCTTATGATAATCTTCCTCCTGAAACTTATTCTTTACTCTTTATTTTCCTGAATTCTGCCTACATTAGCAGTAAATACCACCTCCTCCACAAACCTTTGATACATTAGTCAGAATAGCTTTTATCCCTTCTTTGACATTACACTTTTTTCTCCCCTCTTCCTAATTCCTAATTTGACATAGTATCATCCTTACTCAGAATCTGGTGTTTCCTCCTACTTTCTAGAGAAAATAGAACCCATGAGCATTGACTACCCAATTCACAGATACGTTCATCCACACCCATGATGCAAGCAACCCTGCCTTACCTTCTTAACTCCATTTACATTGAACAAGATATTCCTTCTTCAATTGAAAACCACTCTGTATTAGTCCATTTTCATGCTGCTGATAAAGATGTACATGAGACATGGCAACTTACAAAATAAAGAGGTTTATTGGACTTACAGTTCCACATGGCTGGGGGCACCTCACAATCATGGTGGAAGTCAAGGAAGAGCAAGTCACATCTTACGTGGATGGCAGCAGGCAAAGAGAGAGCTAGTGCAGGGAAACTCCCATTTTTAAAACCATCGGATCTCCTGAGACTTACTCACTATCGCAAGGACAGCATGTGAAGATCTGCCCACATGATTCAATTATCTCCCACCGGGTGCCTCCCACAACATGTGGGAATTATGGGAGCTACAAGATGAGATTTGGGGGGGGACACAGAGCCAAATCATATCATTCTGCCCCCGTGCCTTACAAATCTCATGTCCTCACATTTCAAAACCAATCATGCCTTTCCAACAGCTCCCCAAAGTATTAACTCATTTCAGTATTAACTCAAAAGACCACAATCCAAAGTCTCATCTGAGACAAGGCAAGTCCCTTCTGCCTATGAGTCTGTGACATCAAAAGCAAGTTAGTTACTTCCTAGATACAATGTGGTCACAGACATTAGGTAAATACAGCCATTCCAAATGGGAGAAATTGGCCCAAACAAAGGGGCTACAGGCCCCATGAAAGTCCAGAATCTAGCAGGGCAGTCAAATGTTAAAGCTCCAAAATGATCTCCTTTGGCTCCATGCCTCACATCCAGGTTATGCTGATGCAAGAGGTGGGTTCCCATAGTCTTGAGCAGCTCCACCCCTGTGGTTTTGCACTGTACAGCCTCCCTCCTGGTTGTTTTCACCAGCTGATGCTGAATGTCTGCGGCTTTTCCAGGAGCATAGTTGGTGGATTTAGCATTCTGGGATCTGGAGGATAGTGACCCTCTTCTCACAGGTCCACAGGTGGTGCCACAGTAGGGACTCTGTGTGGTGGCTCTGACCCCACATTTCCCTTCTGCACTGCCCTAGCAGAGGTTCTCCATGAGGGCCCTGCCCCAGCAGCAAACTTCTACCTGGGTATGCAGGCATTTCCATACATCTCTTGAAAACTAGGCAGAGATTCCCAAACCTCGATTCTTGACTTCTACGCAACCACAGGCTCAACACCAAGTGAAAGCTGCCAAGGCTTGGGGCTTGCACCCTCTGAAGCCATGGCCTAAGCTGTACCTTGGCCCCCTTTAGTCATGGCTGGAGCAGCTGGGACATAAGGCACTAAGTTCCTGGGGGGCATGGTGCCTGGAAAAGGCATGGGAGTTCTGTGCCCATTCCCACATCCCTTGCCCTGTGTATCACTTCCATATGACTGTTCTTCTGTATCCTTTATTATGTTCTTTATTAAGAAGTCAGTAAACATAAGCAAAGTGTTTCCCTGAGATATGTGGGCCACTCTAGCAAAGTAATCCAACTCAAGGAAGGGGTTGTGGGAATCCTTGTTGTTGTTCTTGTTGTTGTTGTTGTTTTTAAGATGGACTCTCTCTGTCACCCAGGCTGGAGTGCAGTGGCACAATCTCATTTCAACCTTTGCCTCCCAGGCTCAAGCAATCCTCCCACCTCAGCCTCTCAAGTAGCTGGAACTACAGGTGCATGCTACCACATCCAACTAATTTTTGTATTTTTTGTAGAGCTGGGGTTTCACCGTATTGTCCAAACTGGTCTCAAACTCCTGGCCTCAAGCTATCTGCCCACCCAGGCCTCCCAAAATGCTGGGATTACAGGCATGTGCCACTGTGCCTGGCCAGAGCCAAATAATAGCCAACTGGGCAGAAGTGTAGGTGATGACATACTACTTGGGACTGGCATCTGAAGTTGGAGGAAGTCTTGTGGGACTGAGTTATCAACCCATGGTGTGTCTGGTGCTATCTCCAGGTAGATAGTATCCCGAATTGAGTTAAATTAGAGGACATTCAGTTGATGTCTGCTGGAGAATTGCTTGGTGTGTGAAAGAAAACCCCTAAACATCTGCTCACAGAAGTGTTCTGTAGGTTGAATGACTGTGTGAGAGTAAAGAAAAAAAAAATCTGTTTTGTTTTTTTCTCACTAGTTCGACTCACTCTCCTTGTTTTCAGAGTCCACTTTCTTGAAAGGATTGTCTCCAAACACTGTCTCCACCTTTTTTTTTTTTTTTTTGAGATCAAGTCTTACTCTGTCACCCAGGCTGGAGTGCAGTGGCACGATCTCAGCTCACTGCAACCTCTGCCTCCTGAGTTCAAGTGATTCTCCTGCCTCAACCTCCCAAGTAGCTGGGATTACAGGCAAGTGCCACCACATCTGGCTAGTTTTTGTATTTTTTGTAGAGATGGGGTTTCACCATGTTGGCCAGGCTGGTCTCGCACTCCTGACCTCAGGTGATCTGCCCACCTAAGCTTCCCAAAGTGCTGGGATTAAAGGTGTAAGCCATTGCACCTGGCCCACTTTTTGATTCCCTCATTTATTCTCTAACCTCATGTTGTTGTCTCCTCCTTTCTCATCTCTAAACACAGGTCTCCGCCTCATCCCATCTTTCATGCATTCTACTGCAGCCTCGCTGGTGAGGGTGACCACGCACGTCACAATTGGTAGCTAGCAGACAATTTTCAGTTTCCATTTCCCTTGCCTCTGTTATAATCGACACAGTTGCCTGCGTCCTCCTGCTTGCAACTCCTGTGGCTTCCCAAGATAGCTTTCCCCTGCAGCTAGGTCCTCTTCAGTCTCTTTTGGGGGTTCTTCTCTCCTTCTGCACATAAATGTTAAGATTCTCTTCTCCCTAGTTCCTGTTTCTCTCATTAGGGAGAAAAGTGCTTTCAAAAACTCCCACAGCTTCAGTCACCCCAGGTACCTCCTGACTCAGTGCTTCTCAGTCCCAACCACTCTGGGGAGCTCTGAACCACAGATGCCACTCCCGCCTGGGTATTGGCAGTCAGACACAGCAAACGCTCCGTGTGCAGGACCGGACTCATCCTCTGCGTGATTAAGTAAATCTCTCCTGTGGTCTGTATCTTGGAGGAAGGCATCACCCCCACGGAGCCACCCCAAAAGAGCCACCAAGTCTATGGATGCAGCCTCCAGTTAATTTGGTTCATGCCCTTCAACACTAGCACTGCCTTAGCTCAGGCCCTCAGCATTTGTCCCCTGTCCCTGGCAGCAGCCTTCTAACCCACTGCCATCTCCAATTTGGCCCTCCCTCCTGAACTTTATCCACTCTGCTGCCAAATTCACCTTCCTAACATACACATTTGATCAAGACTAAGTCCCACTGGAGAGCAAAGTCCAAGTTCCTTGAGTTGGCAGCCAGGGCCTCTTGCTTACCTTTTTCATCCCATGTCTGGCTGTATCAATCCCAACACACTGGCCACACTAAATACATTGGCAGATCCTTGAGCACATTATACTCTCTCACACCTACAATTAGACTGTGAAATATTTTGTTCTATTATTTTCTTTTTCTTCCTTCTGGCTTATCTTTCTTCCTTCCAATTCCTTTCTTAGTTGGCTAATTGTGCTCAATCTTAAAACACTCAGCCCAGGCCGGGCGTGGTGGCTCACGTCTGTAATCCCAGTACTTAGGGAGGCCGAGGCAGGCAGACCACAAGTTCAGGAGATCGAGACCATCCTGGCTAACACAGTGAAACCCCATCTCTACTAAAAACACAAAAAATTAGCTGGGTGTGGTGGCACGCACCTGTAGTCCCAGCTACTTGGGAGGCTGAGGCAGGAGAATCACTTGAACTTGGGAGGCAGAGGTTGCAGTGAGCCGAGATCATGCCACTGCATTTCGGCCTGGGCAACAAAAACAAAAACAAGAAAACCTCAGCCCAGTTGTTAAGTCTTGGTGTCGCTTTCCCCAATGCTCCCAGTGGATGGTAGAGTAAGACCCCTCCCCCTTATCACTCAGCATTCCCTGTGGTTTTTCTCTATTACAGCACTTAGAAAAGTGTATTATTGCTCTCTGTAGGCCTGCCTGTGCATAAGCTCCTTAAGAGCAGGGATTGCACCTCTTCTGTCTGTATTTGCAGCTATACTGTAGCACAGTGCCAGGCATATAGTAGTTGTTCAATAAATGTCTTAAGTAAATAATCCCCTTGAACCTTCTATGAAAACAATTTGCATGTATTCTTTGCCTCCTTTGCTGGCCTGAAAACACTTTGAGAGTAAGAATTCCTTTTAAAAAATCTACATCCCACTGTCTACTACCATGCTGTTCACATTCTAGACATACAATAAATGTTGAATTATATCACCATTTGTGTTTCGTATGTTCAGATAAACCTAAATGGTGTTCATCAAAAATAACAAAATGTTCATTTTTACAATGCTGACCAATGACATAATGCCATGATATTGAAACAGATGGTTAGTTGTGACTTTTACAATTATACGGAATACATCGTTTCAAACAGCAAATTGCTGCAGAGCCTTTTGGCATCTCGTCCATACTTAATAGTTTGCATTGTTTCTGTTAGGATTTTGTACAAAGCACCTGCTATCTTCAATCAGGGCCTCCTAGGAGGATAATTTTTCGTAGCCAGAGTGTCCAATCTACCACAACTTTGACAAAATAGCTTACAGAATGATTCAACTCTTTGCTACAATTGTTTGCTCAGTAAACTTCTGCATTATTTATCTGTTGGGTGATAGAAAGTAAAAAATGTCCTTGCTGTGCATCCTGGATACTGTTTACTTAGCCCTGAAAAGTTCTGATTCTGAATTTTTCCTGAGATTTCACATACCTTTTATGACATTATCCATGAACTTCTACAATTAGATGCATTAACATTTATTTCATAGTAGTTATAACTTTATCATTTCAATATTTGATGAAAGCCCTAGATTGAGACTTGGGAAACAAAAAGTGTTTTCATATGATTTTGGGGGCAGATGGCTTCAGCTGTTGGATAATTTCATCTAATTTATGTCTAGTCTTTTATAGTTTCTAGTAGATATGAAAACATGTTTGCTTTTACTAGTCAAAGTGATATACTGATTTTGTGTGAAGAATATAAATTTCAATCACAATACAGTTGTATTGTACCCCAGTTGGGTTCTAAAGTCAGCCTTTTTGGCAAAAAAACATGTGTGGAGAAAATGATCCTTGACAGTCACCCAAACAAAAGCAGACCTTCCTTCTCTCCCAAGTGCAACACAGCCAAATTTCTTCTCATGTTACCACAGATTGCTGTTTTGTTAGTTTGATACCAAACGAAGTTGCTGGCTTGCATTTAAGGGCTGCTTGATATGAATAGCATATATCTATAAAGCAAGACATTTTCAGTAGCCTGAGATATTCGCACAACCAAAGACACACAGGATCACTGGAGTTGACAACAAATTCCCCTCCCATTTCATTGTCACTTAAGAGTACACGGTCTTTGGTGGAAGAGCATGTAGAATCACCACAGTATTGCCCCTCTCTCTGTCTTTCTTTCTCTCTCCTCTCCACTTGCTGCCCAAATTGGATAATCCATAGAACTCAAATGTGCATGTTCTGTGACTACACTGGAGCTTTTCTTTATTGTTCTCAATAGCTTATCACAAACACAGCTGAAACCAAGAGCATTTCTATCAACTCATCCCATTACAACAGTTCTCCATTCCTAACCCCCACAAGTCTGATTTTGGCTCTGGAGTTCTGGAGTTCTGAACTTCCAAATTTAATTAAAACTCCGTCTGCATCCAGGTGTGTCTAGTTCTTATTGACAGATCCCCTGCAAAAAGAAAAGAAGGACAAGATTTTTTGAATGCAAAAAATAAAAGAAAGAAAAAAATGGATAAATGGATTTTGGGAGCCCTGACAACTGAAGCAGAAAGGAAAGGGAGCTAAGTAACATATGCTATCTCTTTAATCCTCCCTTGACAGGTGTTATTTTTGCTCCATTTTACAGAGAAAGAAACTGAGGTTTAAAGATATCCCGTAACCTCCCCAAGGTCACAGAGATGTTAAGTGGCACAGTGGGGATTCAAACACAAATGTGTCTGCCTCCCACACTCTCATGTTTACTGGCATAATTTGGATCTGTGTCCCCGCCCATATCTCATGTTGAATTGCAATCCCCAGTATTGGAAGTAGGGCCTGGTGGGAGATAATTTGATCATGGGAGTGGATTTCTCATGAATGGTTTAGCACCATCAGCTTGGAGCTGTCTTCATGATAGTGAGTGAGTTCTTGTGAGATCTGGTCATTTAAAAGTGTGGCACCTCGTTCCCTGTCTTTCAATCTCTCTCTCTTGCTCATTGCTTGCCATGTGATGTACCTGTTCCCCCTTCACCTTCTGCCATGAGTTTAAAAAAAAGGTTTCCTGAGGCCTCCCCAGAAGCCAATGCTCCTGTGTTTCCTGTACAGCCTGCAGAACCATGAGGCAATTAAACCTCTTTCCTTGTGAATTATTCAGTCTCAGATATTTCATCATAGCAATGCAAGAATAGCCCAATACATTTGCACTATACCATGTGATATGGTTTGGCCTTGTCCCCACCCAAAGCTCACCTTGAATTGTAATAACCCCCATGTGTCAGGGGTGGGGCCAGGTGGAGATCATTGAATTATGGGGGCAGATTTTCCTACACTGTTCTTGTGATAGTGAATAAGTCTCATGAGATCCGGTGGTTTTATAAATGGGCATTCCCCTGTACAAGCTCTCTTGCCTGGTGCCACCATGTAAGACGTGACTTTGCTCCTCATTCACCGTCTACCATGGTTGTGACTCCTCCCTAGCCATGTGGACCTGTGAGTCAATTAAACCTTTCCTTTATAAAATACCCAGTCTCAGTTATGTCTTTATCACCAGCATAAGAACAGACTAACATATTATGCTATTAGCATTATTCTCAAATTCTATGTTTTCTCCTTCCCTTTATTATAAAGCTACTATGACATATTTTATAACCATTTTTTTCCTAATCATGCTAGAAAATTTGTGACTGCTGATTTCTTTAAAAGATCTGTATAGAGTTAGATTGCTGTCTTGCTCCAGCTTTTGAAAATAACTAGAAATCTTGGATAAAATATGAAAAACAAGACATCAATTCTCAAGACAGGAGCAGAGGTCAGAAGAGCACTAGATCCAGCTTTGCAGTGGGGTCTGTTGCTAAGCCAGATGTACTTGAATTTTAATTTTCACAGACTCAAGGGATATGGGAAGCAGAATGCCCCAGGGTCAGCCCCAGGTTGGATGTCACAGGTGATGGTTCAGATGAAGATGGGATCCCAAAGGGTTACAACCTAATACAGGATAGGGAAAAACAATAAATAAGTACTCCATCCTCAGCCTCACACTACAGCAGGGAAGATCAACTGTGTCAACCCTTGGCTCTGGGCAGATTGCATAGGAAAAATGCCCTGGAGAATTTGAAGCCCACCAGTAGATTCCTGTATATAAAGCCCTCATTCAAACTCCTCATGAGGTCCAGTATGCCTCAAGCCAAAAATTTAATTTAGAAGAGGGTTTTCATCCAATGAGGATACCACCTGACACAGGAGGTGTTTGGAAATATTTTGGGATGTTTGGGAGTTCTCACAGTTACTGGGTGTACTACAAACATTTTGCAGATGGTAAAGAGAGACAGGAAACTTCCATAATAAAGAAATGTCACACCCAAAAATGCTAACATCATACTCCTTGAGAGACACTTATTTGACATAAATGGGCCGCACTCCTAGGCACCTGAGAAAACACAACTAAATTTGCCCAGAGAAACCGACTTTTATCTCGGATTTAAAACATTTTTACAATTATCAAAGGAAAGTAAGAAAATCATACTCAAAAATAAACAATATGGAGTTTTTTTCTCAAATAACTAAAAATACAACTACCAATCCATCTAGCAACCCCACTACTGGATATCCACCCAAAGAAAAAGAAATCAATATACCAAAAAGATACCTGACTCATGTATTTATTGCAGCACTATTCACAAGAGCCAAAATATAGAATCAAGCTAAATGTCCATCAACAAATGATTAGATTTTTAAAATGTGGCATATATACACAATGGAATACTACTGGGCCATAAAAATAATGAAATCATATCATGTATTTTGCAGCAACATGGATGGAACTAGAGGTCGTTAACCTAAGTGAAAGAAGCAGACACAGAAAAGCAAACATCACATGTTCTCACTCATCCATGGGTGCTAAAAAATGTGTACACATGGATGTGGAGAGTGGAGTTCAGAGACAGTGGAGACTAGGAATGGTGAAGGGTTAGGAGAGTGAAGAATAATAAATATTTATATTATTGAGAGATGGATACTCTGAAGCCCTGATTTGACTGTTATACAATCTATGCACATGAGAAAATTGCACTTGAACCCCGTAAACATATACAAATGAAAAAAAATCTAATAAAATAAGGAAATAAGGCGCAACCCACAGTAGACATGAGACTGAGAGATGACAACTTCTGCGCCAGTACCTGAAGGGTTGGTTAGCTGACAGGTTCCGCAGAGTCACCACTCCCTCCAACATGACACAGCACTGCCAGGACAGGCATCCTACCCTGCCCGCACCCTCTTAACACCTGCATCCAGGTCCCTGCTCAAGCTGGAGGGTGGCCTATCCCAGTCGATGCCATGCAACTCAGTCTCTAGTGAGGACAGCAGCAGGTGTGGGGTATAGACATGGAAGGGAGGCTGAGTGGGGCAAAGAGGCTCAGAGAACCTGTTCTGAGCCTGGGTCCACACCTGAGTGGAGGCTCCAAGCCTACAGTGCATGCTGCATTGTCCCATTGGCTCCACTTGCAAAACACAAATTCACATTAACTAAGAATAAATAATTTCAAGATGGCAACTGCATAGCTCTAAACCCCTAGCGAGGGGCCTTTTTGTGCATGGAGTCCTATGTGACCATCCTAGTCACACACCACCCAGCTGGCCCTGGCTGTTGGAAACACCGACAACCCACTGATGTGGCCAGACCAGCTCTCAGCTGCCAGGAACTGCTTTTCTCTTTCTTAGGGAAATACACCTATCTGTAGGAATTCTAGAGCTAGGTGTGGAAAGCGGGTGAGGAGGTCCCATTGTCTACATAAAGTTTGCATAATGTTTCATTTAATGCCCTTGTTTTCGGTACCCAGTTTCTCAGCCAGGAATTCTCAAGCCTGGATTTCTTCTGCTTCCGATTCTTCATAGCATAAGCCTCTAGTCTTCTGCCAGGGAAAGAGAATCCAATCTGGATTAATCTGGAATCCAGATTAAAATGGAATGAGGGAGGTGTCTGGGGTAGTTGCTTCTCATAAAACTTTCAGACAACCTTTCTGTGTCTAGTCCCACACCCCATTTTCAGAAGTGGTTGATACTTTCCATTTTCAGAAACTTCCATTTCAGGAGTGATGGGTGCACCAAAATCTCACAAATCACCACTAAAGAACTTACTAGTGTAATCAAACACCACCTATTCCCCAATAACCTATGGAAATAAAAAAAATTAAAAATAAAATAAACTTCCATTTCAGAACTTCCTGTGATGTAAGTTGACTCGGCTTCCTCTCCTCAGCTTATATTTCCATTTCCTCTGCATTGCTAATTAATTGCTAATTGTGTTACTGTTCTCCTCTTCACTCTATGCTCTTTCTCCTATGGGATTTTGGCTTTTCAAATCTCTACAGTTGTCATCTTAATGGGGTTTGAGAAAAGTCAGCATGGTACGTATGTAATCAATTCTGCATGTGTAATTGTAAGCCTCTCTTTTTATTTCCTTCTCCATTTGAAAACAGAAGTTCTCTTTCTCTTTTCCCCTCTTCCCCAGTGGTTGCATATAGGGAGTACTGGTCATAGTTAGATTTACAATTTCAGCCTAAAATGGGAGATCCTGAAAGCCTGGCCTCAAATGGGGTAGATGCATTGACATTGTGTCTACTGGAAGAGGGTGCATGGGGGCTGGACGACTAAGCAATAAAGCATATTAGATACCTAATACCTAATTTAACAGGAGGTCCAAAAGCACTGTGATTCCTTCCTATCTGGAAACTGCAACTGTCACATGAGGATGAGGCTCCAACAGCAGCATCTCTGCCATGGATGCCCTCGGTCCTAAACAACGAACGCAACTGGGCCAATCAGATTTTCTCCCCTTGGAGTTTCAACTTTGAACCAAGATGACAGAATTAAGAGTTATCATTAACACTGGCAAGTAAATGGCAGCACTCTAGTGGGGAGGCCCTCAAATTCTGTTGCAGAGGCCCCAAGAACCACCAAAGTCTCCGCACATCACAAACCCTATAGGTGAACTTTTCTTTGTGTGCCATGAGATGCCATCATACACCATAGCTGCCCAGGGAATCCTTCTCTTTTCACTCAAGGTGCTGCACTCGATTGCCAGGATGCAGCAGGGTGCTGAGCTGAAGTTGCAAGAACCAATCATGCACATACCTTTCCCACTTTATGTCCAGTGACTTCACATTGACAAGTTGAAATTGACCATAGTGAGAGTATTTACATCACAGGAATTGGCAAATACCACAGATCAGAGTTCAGGGGTCGACTCCCTCCCCTCATCCAGAGACCTGGTTCTTAAACATTTCATAGCACAGCACTGATTGTAATCCTAGTTTACTTTTCTCTGGCCCTCAGTTTGCCCATACCTAAATGGGCAGAATACTTCTGCTTTCCTTTCTTGTCACGGATGTTGAGATTTAACTGAAATAAACAGAAAACAAAATGAAAATTTTAAACTAGTCAAATGTTCAATATTTTTAGCATTATGTCAATTGATTTCAATTAAACAATGATTATTAATGACATATTATTTAATGTATTAATAATTTTATGAGAATAGAACATAGATTAGACATAGACTTGACTGGTTTATGCATAACATGAGGAAATAAGGATAATACAGCAATATTTAAAATATATTATGGATATAAGTAAATTTTCCATCTATTTTCTTTAGCAAGTTGTAACAACCCCCAATAAGAATCAGAGAGAGGAGAAAACTAAGTTATCTTTTAATGCCCTCCTCCCATTCCACTTGGTAGAAAATTCGAAGCATTTTTCTCTAAAAGATTAAAACTATCAGTTAGTCTGAAGATGACAAAATCAGCCATCAGTATAATACATTATTGCTTTATATTTGTATAAAAATATTCTTTATAAAGTGAATCTGTACTCCTAATCTTCTTCGAGTCTATTAACACCTATTTTTATTTTACTTTAGAGTCTCAATACAACTCTCACCTTGCCTTTTTTCTTTTACTTACATATAAAAATAGAGGCCCTCAGATAAAATATGGATTGAATTTCAATTTCAGGTGCAGAGTAAGGATGTGCAACTACTACATTTAGATCCATATCTTGAGTTTTGTGTTCTGTGCTCTAAACAATTGAATTGCCATTAACAGATATTGAATCAGAAAAGTGTGGATATTTATCATTGTGAAAAAGAAAACATGTAAGGTAAGCAATTCAGATAACATTAGAAAACTATAACAAAACAGACATGCTTATTATTTATAGGGTGCTTTTGAGAACATAAAGAAGGGACAGCCCTTGTCCACTGGGACCGTGGTTGAAGGACAAAAGAGGAAACAGGCTAAGTAAGCAAATCAGAAACATGAGTCTGAAGGAAGACGAGCTTCCCAGATGAGATATTACTGACATTCAGTTTCATTTTTCTTCTTCCTTGAGCCATCTCTCATGCCTTCTCCTGGGGGGAGAATTTTATTAGGGGACTGCATTGAAAACATTTGGTGAAACATAATTCTGAAAACAAATTTGCAAGAGAGGGATTTTGCTGAGAAAAGCCTAAGAGAAATATGTTTTTCACACATAGGGAGCAGCCTATGAAAATTTATAGGGAGAAAGGGAATATCAAGTCCTAGAGAAAATGAAGAAAAGAAAATATATAAGCAAAAGAGAAAAAACACTAAGACAAGGAAAGGAAGGGACTCAAAGACAGTTATGATGCATAACATAGTGTTATATCTTTACTTACAAACAATTCTGAATTATACAGCTCTCAGGACACAAGTTTTTACTCCTTCTCTGGAATAAAGTTGTAAAGGAGGCTTGATGCAGAAGCGATTTTACTTCTTGTCCTCGTAGATGGCCTCTCCCTTCCCCCTCTTTAGGTGCCAATTATATGCTTGCCCACCAAGACCTCTCCCAGGTCTTTTATCTTTAAACTTTATCTCTGATTTGGAATGAAAAGCCTTGTCCAGCAAAAGCAATTTCAGGCATCAGTGAACAGGAAAGTTTTTTCCCCAAGCCTATGGAATCTATCATATACTATCACTTGTGTATCTTGTACACATTTTTAATTATCTTGTAGCTTTAGAGGCAGGCAAAAATGATAACTTCACAATGCTGATAACTTATCCATATTAGAATTCAATAAATGAAATGTTCAGGATGATAAGAGTATAAGCATATTCCAAAACTGAATAACATCATGGCCATGAACAAGTGGAGGGCTACAGGAAATCTTCTCAGCAAAAGAAAGGAAGGTGGTCTGCGCCTTGGTGATCTTTGGAAACCTCCGTAAATACAACATGGTAACAATTCCTTCCGCTCTTTATGTATTCACACCTTGAACAAATACTCACTGAGCAGCTACTCTGTGTCGGGCCATGATTTTAGCATTTGTTCTCTGAACTGAGCAAGACCCAAAAAAGGTACCTGTTTCCATGGGCCTTCCATTGCAGGTGAGAAAGGAAAACAAAAAACCAAATACACAGGAAACATGTCAGCTGGTGATAAAATGCTATACAGAGATCTGATGTGCTAGATCAAAACTAGGTGGCAATTTTAAGTCATCTAGTCAAATAAGGTCTCTCCAAAGAGGTAATATTTCAATTAAGCAAGCATGCATGGCAGTAAGACGCAGCCAAGTGAAGATCTGGGGGGGAGAACATTCCAAGCAGAGGAAATAGGTGTCCTAAGCAGGGAAGGAGGCCCATATGGTTGGAATGCAGTGGGTCAGGAGTGAGGGCATGAGGTGAAATTGGAAATGTAGGCAGAGGTCAGATCATAGAAAGTGGGTAGTGTGAGAGGAAAAATGATTGGATTTTATCCCAATTGCTATAGAAAGCTCTTGCAGGCTTTTAAGAAGTGAAGTGATTGGATCATATTTAAATTTTAAAAGATCATACTGGCCGCTGTGCACAGGATGGGTCATAAGGTGTCAAGGGGAAAAGCAGATAGACAAGTTCAGAAGCTAACACAGCCTGCGAAATGAAAGCTGACAACAGCTTGGATTAGGTCAATAGAAATAGAGATATCCAGAAGAGGTCAGGCTCAGGACACACCTTAGAGTGCCCTCAACAGATGTTGTTTGTGAATTGGATAGAAAGGTACCGAGCAGGTGGGGGAACAAAATCATAAATTTTTGCTCAAGGAACTGGGTGGATAATGGTGCATTAACTGAAACAGAGATACCAGGAAGGAACAAGTTTGTTGAGGGGATGTAGAGAGATATGCGTTCTCTTTGGCCACATTAAGTTTGAGATGTTTATGATATATCCAAAAGGAGATTAGATAGTTAGATATGCCAGCCCAGAGCTTAGGAAGATGTCAGAGGTAATTATGTGAGAGAGTGTCACTGATTTACAGATAGTATTAAATTTCATGGAATAAATGAGATCTGTAGTAGTGTCTGTGGTAAAGCAGATGGGAGAGATCCCTGCGCCCCTCTGAGAACTTGTTGTCTGAGAAGGAAAAGCTTATGAAAAGAATTCAGATCAAGAGAGAATGGTATCATAGAAGCCAAGAGAAGAATGTGTTTTAGAAAGACGTAGTCAGTTGAAAGATAAAGGAAGTTAAAAGATAAATGTAACTATTGGACATGGCAATATGGTAGTCATTATTGACCTTGACAAAATGAGTATCAGTGGAGTGGTATTGATGGAAGTGCAGTTAGCATGGGTTGAATGATGTGGAAGGGAAAGAAATGAGTAGGAAACTAGAGAGAGATGTGAGGTGCAAGCATTTTTTAAGATAGATGATATTGGAACATTGTTTCAGTAGGGAGAGAGAAATTGATGAAGGAGTTGGATGTGGATAACAGCAGTACAGACTGCCTGAGAACTCAAAAAGTGTTGGGATCCAGGGTTTAAGCAGAGGAAGTGGTATTAGAAAGCGACAAGAGCCCTTAATCCACAGTAAAAAGAGGGAAGTCAGGAAATACAAGAGAGATGGAAATAAATGACAGATTTGATGGTGGGAAGAGCAGAATTCCCATCTGATTGCTTCTGTTAATAACTTATAAGATAAGGCCATCTGCTGAGAGGCAGAGAAGAACATGTAAAAAGATTAAGGAGTGTAAAATAGGCATTTTGGACAATGAGAAATAAAACACGCTAGGGAAATGCAGTAAGATCATGGGACAACGTTGACCATTCATTGAAGATTTGTTGATAATTAGTTGAAATCATTTACAGTATGCCAAATTGACATCACTGTGTAATTTTCTCCAGTAATGTTTAGCTGCTTAAATTTCAGCATGGAGAAAGTAAACAGCTGAATTGGAACTACAGGGGAGATTTGTAGATAAGAGCAACATACAGAAGTAAGAGTTTTTGATGGTGTAATTAAAATGAAAGGTCTGAAAGCAAGGGTGGTTAAGAAGCAAAGTGATGGCATGAGGCTTGTAGTATGGTTTGGCTCTATGACCCCAGCCAAATCTCACCTTGAATTGTAATAATCCCCATGTGTCAAAAGCAGGACGAGGTGGAGATAATTGAATCACGGGGGCAGTTTCCCCCATGCTGTTCTCCTGACAGTGTGTGAATTCTCATGAGATCTGATGGTTTTATAAAGCACTATCCCCTTCGTTGGTCACTCATTCTCTCTCCTGCTGCCCTGTGAAGAGGTGCCTTCTACCATGATTGTATATTTCCTGAAGCCCCCTAGCCATGCAGAACTGTGAGTCAACTCAACCCCTTTTCTTTATAAACTACCCAGTCTTGGGTATTTCTTTTTTTTTTTTTTTTTTTTTTTGAGACGGAGTCTCGCTCTGTCGCCCAAGCTGGAGTGCAGTGGCCGGATCTCAGCTCACTGCAATCTCCGCCTCCCGGGTTCACACCATTCTCCTGCCTCAGCCTCCTGAGTAGCTGGGACTACAGGCGCCCGCCACCTCGCCCGGCTAGTTTTTTGTACTTTTTAGTGGAGACGGGGTTTCACCGTGTTAGCCAGGATGGTCTCGATCTCCTGACCTTGTGATCCGCCCGCCTCGGCCTCCCAAAGTGCTGGGATTACAGGCTTGAGCCACCGCGCCCGCCCGGGTATTTCTTCATAGCAGCATGAAAACAGACTAATAGTTTGTAACAGGTCATGAGAATTTTTTGGAATTATACTTGGAAGAATTGAGATAGAAAAATAGTTCAAGTGGAAGGAATAGAGAAGGTTGCCTGGAAGGTAGGAGTTAGAAGTCAGTGCTTGATGTCAAGGTTATTAAGTAATCTCCTTATTGACGATGCCTATGTCAAGAGTGAAACCATAAGACTGAATTGCTGGAGTGGATGGAGAAAAAGTAATAGAGGTGAATGGCTAAGGAACTAAGAAACCAAAATGTGGGGATAGGTCCTAGGTATGGATGTTGAAGTCATCAAGAATGGTGAGGGGTTGAAATGAAGAGACAGTCTAGTAAAGTCATCAACAGTTCAACAAAATGAGATGTCACCGAATGTTGGTTGAAGGTAGCAATTAAGAGGAAATGCAGGCAGTACAGTCTAATGGCAGGGACACAAGGGAGCTGGAGGTTTAGAAGAAAGGGAAGGCGAAATTGTGTAGAAGCAACAATCAAGGAAATGCAAGATATTCCTAATGCCAAGTCCAAAGTTTTTTAGGACGTGGATGATTAAAAACATTCTGTTCAACATGTTTACCAGAGAAACAGTGTTATGGAGCAAGAAGAAGATGAAGAAAAGAGGTTAAGATGGAATACCAAAGAAGTTTTGATGATAGATGTAGATCATTTTCCATATCATCCAAAAAATACTCTTTGGTCTGGGCAGAGTTCTGGGTACTGTGTGAGGATACAATGATGAACAAGACAGTCATAGTCTCTGCTCACAGGGAACTTGCATTCTGGATGGAGGAGGGGGAAAATGAACAAATAATAAAGAAAACAAATCAGGTGCAGTTTCAGGCAATGAAGGGAATTTAAACAGTGTGACTGTGATCTGACCCAATAGCTTCTATAGATTAGGGACTGATGAGGGACACTTAAAACAGGGCCCAATGCTAATGCTAGGAGATATACCTGATGTAAATGACGAGTTAATGGATGCAGCACACCAACATGGCACATGTATACATATGTAACAAACCTGCATGTTGGGCACATACCCTAGAACTTAAAGTATAATAAAAAATAAATAAATGTAAAAATAAAATAAAATAAAACAAATATTAAAAAAAAAAATCAGGACCCAGTAGAAGGGTTGGGACAGGCAGGGATAGAAACGCATTCTGATTAGTGGCTATACAGGGAAGTGTAGGGTGCATAAGCCATGGGATGCTGAATCACTGCGGGTGGACTAGGGCATGAGATGTGGTAGGAAGGATTGCAGCTCCAGGTGGCATAGCAACTGTGTTAATGTCCTAGGACTGTTGGAACAGAAATCCCATAAACCAGGTAGCTTGAAATAACAGAAACTTATTCTCACAGTTCTGGAGGCCAGGAGTCCAAAATCAAGGTATCAGCAGGATTGGTTCCATCTGGAGGCTCTGGAGGAGAATCTGTCCCATGCCTCTCTCCTCGTTGCTGGTGCCTGCCGGCCATCCTTCGCTTTCCTTGGCTTGTGGCTGAATTGTTCTACTTCTGCCTGCATCTTCACATGGCTGCCTTTCCTCTGTATGTGTCTGTGTCTTCATGTCCCTGTGTCTCTATCTCCCTCTCCTTATAATGACACTAGTCATAGGTTTTAGGGCTCACCTTACCCCAGTATGACCTTATCTTAACTTGGTTACTTCAGCAAAAAAAAAAAAAACTCATTTCCAAATAAAGTAACAGGTTCCCAGGTTCTAGGTGGGCAAGAATTTCAGGGGGACACTATTCAACCCAGG
This sequence comes from Trachypithecus francoisi, assembly GCF_009764315.1. Classification (NCBI taxonomy): domain Eukaryota; kingdom Metazoa; phylum Chordata; class Mammalia; order Primates; family Cercopithecidae; genus Trachypithecus; species Trachypithecus francoisi. The sequence continues at coordinate 16,287,768 of NW_022681465.1, forward strand.
ACAGCCGCCAAGGGTTGTTGCCCCAGACTCATGAGGCTAAGGACTACCTCACATCTTCCAAAGCAGGGCATTGCGGTATAGTGACAAGGAGGGCTAAGTACATAGACACTCTGACTCCTAGCCCTAGGGGAGGGGGGGTGTGGCTTGAGCAATAGCAAGAGGTGAAAAGAGGGGAAATAGAGCACATCTAAATTGAGATTCCAGCTCAACTGTGGAGGAGACAGGCAGCATCAGCAAGTATGATAGACTGATTATGCTGTGGACTAGGTTAAATGCATATGTTGAACCCCTAATCTCCAATGTGACTGTATTTGGAGATAGGGCTCTTAGGAAGGTAATTAACATTAAATGAGGTCATAAGGGTGGGGCCCTAATCCCATAGAAATGGCGTCCTTACAAGGAAAGGAAGAGACACCAAAGAGCTCTATGTCTCCTGCAGGCACAGAGAAAAGGCCATGTGAGAACAGGCAGAGGCTACTATCTACAAGCCAGGAATGGAGGCTTCACTGGAGTCCATCTCTGACAGTGCCTTAACTTGAATTTTCAGCTTCCAGAACTGTAAGAAAATAAATTCCTGTCATTTAAGCACCCAGTTTGTGTTGCTTTGTTATGGCAGCCCTAGCAGTCTAAGACAGCAAGTCTTCACTTTAGGTATAATAAATAGAAGTCTAATGTCCCACAGAGATAAAGGTGAAAAGGGAGATAAAGGAAGGAACAAGGGAGTAGTATGTCCTGTAGGAACACCCCTTTAATATGGCAGAGTTTCTGATTTGATTATAAATGATTTTTTATTAAACAAATATTTATTGTGCACTTATTATATACAAGCCACTTAGTTGCATTGTTAAATTTCAGACACCTGACAAACTCCAGTGGAAATTAATAGACTTTGATCTGATGCCAAAGAGAGAATGACTGTGTAGGGCCATTGTGTGCTTCACCATTTCTAGGCATCAAATGGAAATAATGTTCACCTTATGGTATTGTATTCTCAAAGAGATGAAAAATAAACCTGTACTGTGAAAGTCATATGATATTAATTATTTCTTAACATTGGGGAAAACGTTATTTAAAAAAAAACAATATCCTGGCATTACAGACATTGTTCTTCATGTCATCTCTAGCAGCAAGAGCTGAAATTGTTTCATCCACTTCCCTGTGTCTTACATTTCTAACCTCATGTTTTATTCCCCCTATCCCAAGCCATTTCCATTTGATTGTCACATGGGGAATTATTTTGACCCTTGATAACAAGTTTAGAAGCTTCTTGCAATCCAGTTTCACAATTTGCATTCACTTTCAGCTATTCCCGAAAGAGCATACAAATAGCAACCAAAGGGTCACTCCGAAGGTCTGGTCTGGTTTAACATCTTTATTAGCAATCTGGAAGAATAAGAAAACACCACCGTAATAAAATCTGATTCTAAGTGGGGAGTTGCTGCAATGACAGAGGAATAAATTGAGGAGAAAACCACAGAGTAACTGAAATTCAATGTGGCAAGTTACAATCTAATATATCTTGGAACTAAAAAAGAATTCAAAACATGGTCTGTCAATAGATGAGTGAAATCAGTCAAATATTAATGACCTAGAAGGCCTAAGGGTGATGGCAAAGTTAATTGTGCATGTTAGCAGAACTGAGATGGGTTAGACAACGATCAATGCTATTTTATACAGCAAGTAAGGAAATAAAGTGAAGAAGGAAAATGTAAAAGATTGGTGAGATGGCATCTAGAATTCGATATTGTACTGGATGTGTTATTATTTGAAAACTTGCTCAATTCTAGAGAGGTTAAAATCATATATCAAAGGAAGAGAGGAAAGAGAGGACTCACATTGGCAAAACCATGTTGATGGAGGATTAAAGTAGATAAATATGATCTGGCTGCTTCAGCAATTACTAAAGATTGCAGAAAGCAGTGTAGCATAGTAACTAAGAACTTCAAAGTCAGATTGGCTTTGAGTCTCCCATTCTGCCACTTATTGGTTGTTTGACCTTAAGCAAGTTATGTAACTCTCGAAGTCTCAGTTTCTTCCTCTCAAAATCAGAAATAGGAGTCTCATTCTTAGTGTTATTTGACAAGTGTAAGAGACAGAGCATGCTGAAATTAATTAAATTCTCAATAAATGTTGACTAAAACCAACAACCACAATGATGGTCCACGCATAATTGGAAAAGTTTTTATGTTAATATATATACATTTTGGTCAAAATTTTATTTACTTTTAATTAGGGATAATTTTTGTACAGGAATTTTTCTAGGTGTGACATTCAACTTAGAGTTTCTGCGCAACTATTCGACGGCTTTTCTGGAAGCAGAGTGTTAATGATAAGTAGTTCACTGTCCCATCAGTTTCTCCACTACCTAATTCTACCATCTGTCCTCCCATCTCTTCCTAATCAGAATAGCCCTAATAGGCAGTCCTAGATCTAGTGGTTTTTTTTAAAACCAAGAGAATACGGAATGAGAACCAGATGGTAAATTTGAGCATATCTAGGACAATCACTTTATTTAGCTACAAAAGCAAACAAACAAAATTAAACAGTGGTTTCTCCTTTTTATATGTTGGTTTCCCTGGCCAGATATCTCCTTGAACTTTTCCAGATGACAGAAAAAAACAAAATTCCACCCACTCTTCATGTAGCTCTATAATCTCAAACCAAAGCATATCAAAATTAGAACGTATTTTGGTTGTGTCATTTTTAAAAGTCTCAGTCATGTGTAGTTGCTTCCTGTTGCTTATGTCAAGTCTTCTGTTCTGTGATTCAGGCTAAAGGGCAAATTGAGATATTCTTTTCTTAAAGGGAAATTTTTCTCATGAACTAAAGGCTACAAGGATGGACAAAATGTGAGAATTCCAGCAGGAAGATGTTGTAAATCACCTGGTTAGAGAGAGTTTCTCTTCCTGAAGTTTGCTTGCAGATTTACATGCTTCCAGAGACAGGGGAGGTAATGAAGTGTGTTCCTGTAAAGGTCATTTTCTGATGCTAGAAGCCTGGCTTGCCCATTGTAATCGACTCTGCTGTGTTAATTAACAACACTGGACGCATTCCTTTTTCAATTGAAAATTTGTGCTCCAACGGCTTGATCAATCTGATAACACAAAATAAAAATCATTCTGCTCCCAAAGACTTTTTTTTTGAGAAAATAGGTGAATGACATAATACTTCCAGACATAGTCCAGACATATCAAATTTTTTTCCCAAACTGAATGTTTTTGAAGAGTTAGTAAGAACTATCAAGTAGATTCTGGCAGAGATATTACTTTGAGATAACAGATCAATCATTTCAGCCCTTTCTATATCATCTTGATTTTAATGCCATTGAAATAACTTACTGTACTTTAGGATATTTCCAACGAGGCATAAAACCATATTTTATAAATAAGTATTAAGAAGATTTGGAGTTTAAAAAAAATTTAATTTGCTTGACAAATACCTCACTTCTTCCCTTAACTTTGTGACTCCACACTGTGACAGAAACAACAATATTTCAACGTTTATAGTTCCTTTTATCAAACATTCCATTTGCCCAAAGGAAGGATCAAGAGTCTTCCTCAGGAAACGGGAAAAGTGGTGCTCCACTTTTGTGTAAACCTGAACACCAAAAAGTTATAATGTTCTACTTTAGAATTCAATGACATGAAAGACATCTTATTATTTGGAAAAGTATTTTTCCAAAAACAAAAGTGCTAATATAGTCCAGACATGTATCAAGTAACCACCCAGCTCTTGATCTGCAACTGAAAGTATCTTATCTTAGTTTTGTTTGACAGTGATGTTTTTCTAGCTTATTGAAACAACAGTGTGCCTATGTACTTTTCACTTGTATGCTATTATGAGAATTGAACATTAGGAGACACACTGAATTTTTTTCAGCTTGGGGTGTCCATTTCGTGTGTTTTCCTGTCTGAGATAAAGCTGTGTAAAACACAAAGTTGAATCAAGTGGTTTTTATGACAGTTTCCCACCTGCCCTCCCGGTATGGCAAATAAACCCACACTTTGGTGAGCTGTTTTATGTTGATTTGGCCTCAGTTTTGGGTAAATAAGTGTTCTTTGATAATTTGATGATCAAATTGTCTATATCTGACTAGCAGTAAACACGCACTTTCGATTAGTTGTTAGCTTTGACTAGATATAACTAATTCTTGATTTTTCCTAGATAAATTTTGTTAGAAAAATATTTTGTTGCTGAAGTGTCCTTTAGACTTCCTTTGGTAAAAAATTAAAATTAAAAAGCTGATTACTTGGAAGAAAAGAATAGACTTCTTGCAACACCTGCCTTGTGTTTCTGTCTCCATAATGACTTGGATGATTTCATCTCTTTAGGAGCGTCAAAAAGATAATGTCTATCCAATCTGCCTCTAGATGATCTTGTCTGAGACAGTTTAGAACATTTAACAACTCTGCCTTGTACCAATCCGAGTAATTATGCCCCATGTGATTGAATCACATATTTCCTGCTGCATCAAGGTTATCCAGATATCTGGAGCAAATTCCATTTTGTTGTAGGTAAAAGCAAGCTGTCCTGCATTAGGCCCGACAGCATAGCATTAAACGTCTGCTACCTTAGGCGTGTTCTTCACTTTTCAGATTAAAATGTCTGATAAAGACATTTGTATATTTTCATTTGCCATTTATTGCCTATGACTTGGAAGTCTATTCTCCCAAAATGTCCTTGGTTATGAAAGGGAAAGGATGGAGACAGTTCTCTGTTATATACTACAGAAAATGAGTTCTTTATTTATTCCACTAAGCCCCTTCCTCTGTCTCTCTCTAAATTGCTCAGCTTGTAATTGATACATTATCTTTTAAATGCTTTTACATCAAGAAGGCTGTGTTGCTTTCAAAACAGTTAAAATATTGAATCTTGAAGTCAGATGATAATGTAAAAAAAAAAAAAAACAGTTAAAAAGTCCTTACGCACCTAGAATTCTGTTCCATAAGAAGGGAAATTAAAACAAAAAAGAAGGAGGAAAGAGAAAAAAGCTGGTCCTCAAACCATTTAATGCTCGAGGGTTAAAAAAAAATGAGATGGAGAAAAAGAAACCAATGTAAGACAATTAAATGTTGAAATTCAGAGTGCAGAGTTAACTGGACATCTGAGAAAGCAAAAATCACAAGGAACTGCAAAGTCTTTCAGAGCAATGATTCTGGGTTTTTCAGAGTCCCTGAAGCTTACCTGGGTGCTTTTAACAGTGCATGCTCCAGGGCTTCACGCCATTCCTAGTGAATCAGAAGCGCTGAGGAGGAGACCCAGGAATTTGCATGTTAACCAAGTCCCAGAGGATTCATATGTGCAATGAAATCTGAGAGCGGCTCATATATTAAGTCCTACGCATTGAAAAACAGCACTGGCCCGACCCCTAATGGTCTTGATGGCCTTTAGTTTGTCCAATAACATTACCAAATATTTCTCTTACTTATCTCATTCAGTTATCAAAATACTTGACTAACCCCCTCTGTCTGGTAGCATTCTCTTCAATATCTCCCATCTCTCCCCACAATTACGGTAACAGTTGCCTCGCAGATCTGTGCTTCCACTCTTACGCACTACCGCCCGTTCCCCAGAGTAGCCAGAGGTTTTTAAAAAATGAAAATGAGATTCTATTATTTTTCTTCCTAAAATTCTCCAGTGGTTTCCTAGAACGCTCAGAGTAAAATTCAAAATGCTTCTCCCGGGCAGCAAAGCAACTTGACTTCACCCCTGCCCTCCCCTCCCCTCCAGCCTCATCTCCCCTTTCTCTCCCCTGCCTTCTGCTCATTCTTTTTCTGCCACAGTTGCCTTCTTTCAGGTCCTCAAATATAATAAACCTGCTCCTCCCATAGGGCTTTCGAACTTGTAACTGGTCTATTGAATGGGCTAAATTTGGGAGGGTTCCATCAGGAGAGAGTTTGATTCTTCACCCACCACTGTTCTAAAAGATTCTCTGTTGAACCTCTCTTACCTTCCCTTTCAAGCTGCATCAGACAGTACCCTTAGCTTTCCGCTCACTTTCTAAATAAAAAATGTGGTCTCACCCCCCAGTGTAAAGAGTGTCAGCTCCCCCCCAAGCTCAGGTCTGCTCCTTTGCTCAGGAACCAGCAGGAGGGGGGGCAGCTCGGGTCCCCTTCTTTCCCTCTCCTTGCTTTATCTACCCCTTTCTAGCATCTGGCTTCTCTTGGATGGGGAGAATGAGGAGGGATTAGCAATAATAGATGCCACAACTGGTTACGGACCTGGAGCTACTTGAGTTATTGCTTGCTTTCAAATGTACTCTGCCATGGCTGACATCTAAATGCTAGCTCTGTCGTGGGTGGTTACCATGAATTCTTCAGAGACACCCTCCACCCCACTGCCACTACTGCAGAGGCCCCTGCTCCACACCATTCCCCAGTGTGAGCAATGCATTCTCTGGCCATCTCTTCAGCCCCACCTCCACCGCTCATCCATCTCATGGCACCTGCTTGGGATCCTCCCCCTCAGCAGGCAGCCTTTGGGTGGGCTCCTTTCAGGAAGCCTCCATAAATCCTGTAAGACTGTTGGGCACATTCCCACATGTGTGTCCTTTCCTCTCCTACAGATGCAGAATCTTTCTCTGCTGCATACTCTCCTCATCCTACCATTGCCAGCCTCTAGCCAGGCTCTGTCTTCAGACTTTTCCAACCAAAAGGTGGGCAACAGCCTCTCAGCCAACCAAATCTCAGATTCTCCAAGGATTGCCTTTTAGTTTGTGCTGACAGCAGTAGAGTCAGGCCTCTGAGTTTCTGTAAGCAAGCTCTGTGAGTGGAAACAAGAGTCCACTCTCCCTTGGGCCCCTGGAAGTTACTCAATTGCTGTCTTCTGCATACGACTTAAAAAAAGGAACCAGGATTTGTTCCTTTCTCCCCAACAGAGAAAGGGAAGCGAAACCACTGCACTTTTTTCCCTACAAATACACTTCAAAGCGTGCTGTACTCGGTGAAAATCTGGCAATTTCTTGTCTACCTCCTGGCAAGTTATATAGGGAGTGTTTCCAGAACCTCTCTTCAGAACTTGAGGAGGCTCCATTAACTCACTGCTTTCCATCCTGAGGATTTAGTCAACCTAAAAGGAAAGTCCCATTCCTTTGGCCCTTCTGTTCTGATTGCTTCAGTTAGTCATTGCTGTATGAAAAACCAACCCCCAAAGTAGTGACTTAACAAGTTATTTCTCACAATTCTGTGAGCTGACTGGGCTCAGTGGGGTGGTTCTTCACTTCAATAATGATTATGTTCACTCACCTGGTTGCTTTCAGGTGGGATAAGCTAGAATGTTTGGGAAGCCTTCACCCACATGTCTGGCACTTACATGTTGCTCCACATAGCCTTCCCTGTAGCTTGGGCTTCCTGACAGCATGGCAGTTTCAGAGTGGTTAAACTTTTTCAAAGGCAGCTGGCCTCAAAGAGGGAAAACAGAAACTGGCAGGCTTCTAAACATATAGGCCTGGAACTGGTACAGCTACATATCTGCCAAAACAACTCATAACACCAGTTCAGATTCAGGTGAAGGGTGAAAAAGACTCCACCTCCTGATATGCAGAATAACATGTCCATATAGGAAGGGAAGGACTTGACGCAAGCCATCTTTGGAGACTTTACTACACTGATTCCTCCGCCTGAAAGGTTGTTAATATTTCCAAAGATCTTGACATGGTCCCTGGCCTTATTCTCACTATTCAGCACTCAGCACTCAGATAAACGTCATCACCAAGGCCATCACCAATCCCACCTATCTCAAATAAACCTACTGTCACTTTGACTTTACTTTCTTTATCGCATTTCCTGATTTTTGTTTATTGCATATTGCAATTACTGCAATTGCATATTGTTTATTTTTTGTTTATTGTCTATCCTTAACTCTGCCTATTCCCCATTGCTCCCTCATAGCAAGCAACTTGGCTTTCTTATTCTCTACACACTCTTCATAATCTAGAAAAGAGAGAGGACTCAATATTCTTTCTGAATGAATAAACACCTAGCTCAGTTCAAGCCAGCGCTAGTAAACGTGGTTGGTGAAAACAAATGTCTTTTTCGATCCTAGGTGAGAACAGTATTTTTAGAACATTTTATTTATTTACTTATTTTTCTCTCTAGAATGACAGATTTCTTGATGAACATATAATACAAAATTAGTATTTCTGCTTCCTAATAGCATTTTGTATTTCTTCTGGATAAAATAATCTCAAGTTTCACAAAACTTCTTAATTTCAACAAATGATTGAACAGAATTTTATTTTCCCAGGGCGAAGGCCAGGGATAATATTCACATGACACCCTTGATTTTCTTTCTGTCAGTAGTGTAATGTTAGAGTAAATGAACATCCTTAAAGAAGTCATATCTTAAGATGGTAATAGGCAACCCAGAGATTTATGCCATTACTTTTATTGGGTTAATAATGATAATAGCTAAATGCTTTAAGCAGGTGCTTTGTGCTGGGTCTTGGGCTATGTACTTCACATGGACCAGCTCAGGGGTCGTCCTAAGTCTTATGACCAGTAGAGTCTTCTGTTGCCTTTGGGCAAGTGTTTCTGACCCTTGGGAATATGCTTTAACAAGTATCACCATTTAAACAACTTCCCTCCTAATCCTCTTGAATCTCTAAAAGAAGAGAGAGAGGTACTTGGATACATTACTTTTCAAGGGTGGCTGATCCCCTCCCTGGGACAGCCATGTTATAATGTACTACCTTATCAATTTAAACATGAAATTCACAGCATTTCTTTTTAACTTTGAGATGTTGGTCAACTCTGTTCCCCAAAATAGGATACTGCTGACTTCATTAAAAAAAAAATCAGTTATGTGAGTTTTAGTGGTCTCTTTTAAATTGCATTTGTATTTAATGACATCTTTCCTTAAGGGAATAAAGATACCTGCAAGCCTGATACTTTATACTTATTATTATGTACATCTGCCTATACCTTAAATAAATAACAATTTTTGCATACAAATATGTAATCATATAATGTGATAAATGCTATTCTAAAAATTAATGTTTTGTTAAAAATTTTTCCAAGATAATGTGAATGTATTTTGGTTTCTTTTCTTTCAAAATTGACAGATTTGCTTGGGTTTTCTTCTTACAAATACTTTCCATAAAGTATCCAACTAAAATGCTTGGAAATGTGTCCACCCAGTGGCTACTCCTCAGTCCCCACAACCTAACCGACTATTCCCTGTTGAAAACTCTGGTCTCAAAATCACTGTTCATTTAATTGATGGCCACTGTCTTCATCATGCAGCTGTTAGCCTATCAAGAAGATAGTTAATGAACTCGGCAATATACCTTGCATTAACTTTTTTGCCGTAAGATTAATCATGGGAAATATTTTTAAATGCACTTCTGATGTGCTAAACTTCTCTAATAAATGATTAAGTAAAATAAGTTGAGAGGAAGAATATCAATTCAACGAAGATTGCTTAACATTAGGCAGTGGATTTATATTTGAGTAAAGAGAAATTTAGTGTCTGTACGTTCATGGCTAATAGAGATAATTTGGCCGAGATCCAAACACTGAGCTCTGCCTTCATTGAGCTAAGCCAGGAAAACACTGATTGTATGTCAAGATGATGGTTTTCAGTAGAGTCTTATTTAGGGATTTAGTTTTGCATATAGTATGCTTTTTTTCTATTCTTCATATTAAAATAAACATTACAATTCCTTGCTAGAATAAGAATAGAGCATATTCTATGACTAACTCTATGAGGACAGTAAACAATGTTGAAATAGTAGACTCCTAGGAACAAAATGTGTTTCCAAAAAAAATTCTTCTAAAACATATAAGTAAATTTTATATTAAATATTAATTATTTCTAAACAAAATCTATTTACTCACTTTTTAGAAAAAAAGATGTAAAAGGCCCTTGCTGCTACTGTTACTGCAACTACCTTGACTGTAACTATCCTTCTAATATCCATCCTTCTGAGTGCCATCAGTTTAGCCTTTATTGGCTCATTTGATATTAGACTAAACTCTAGGAATAACAAATCAGCTATATGATACTTAGAACAACAAAGATTATACCGGTCAGTAGAAACACTTTTTACAATATAATTCTTATTTTAGTTTCTAAGCTTTTGCACAACAAAGGAAACAACGAAGTGAAGAGACAACCCACAGAATGGGAGAAAATAATTGCAAACTATCCATCTGACAAGAGATTAATAACCAAAATATATAAGGAGCTCAAACAACTCATAGTAAAGGAAAAACAAAAAACAATAACATAATTCAACTAAAAATGGGCAAAAGATTCGAATGGATACTTTTCAAAAGAAGACACTCAAATGGCCAACAGCTATATAAAAGAATGCTGGACATCACTAATCATCAGGGAAATGCAAACTAGAACAATGAGGTATTATCTCACCCCAGTTAGAATGACTGTTATCAAAAAGACAAAAAATAATAAATGCTGGCAAGAATGTGGAGAAAGGTGAACCCTCAAACAATGTTGGTGGGAATGTAAATTGGTATTGTCATTATGGAAAACAGTATGAAGGACCCTTAAAAAACTAATAATAGAACTACCATATGATCCAGCAATCTCACTGTTGTCTATATGTCCAAAAGAAAGGAAATCAGTCTATTGGAGAGATAACTATACTCTCATGTTCATTGCAGCATTATTCACAATAGCCAAAATATAGAATCAACCTAAGTGTTCAACAGATAAATGGATTTTTAAAATGTGACATATAAGTACAATAAAATATTATTTACCCATAAAAATAATGAAATTCTGTTATGTGCAGCAACATGGATGGAACTGGAGGTCATTACATTAAGTGAAATACATTAAGTGCCTGGAAATAGCCAGGCATGAAAAGATAAATATCATGTGTTCTCACTCATATGTGAGAGCTACAAAAGTTATCTCATGGAGGTAGACAGTACAATGGTGGTTACCAGAGCTGGGAAGGGAAGAGGGAAGAGGAGGTTGAAGAGGAGTTGGTTAACGGGTACAAAGACACAGTTAGATTGAAGGATAAATTCTACTGTTTGGGAGTGCAGTAGGGAAATTATAGCTAATAATAATGTATTGCGTATTTCAAAATATCCAGGAGAATTGCAATGTTCCCAACACAAGGAAAATAAAAATGTTTGAGGTGAGGGATATCTCAGTTACCCAAATTTGATCGTTTCAGGTTGTAAACAGGCATCAAAACATCACGTCTATCCCCAGAATAGGTACAATTATGACACATCAATAAAAAAATTTATAAAATACAAATAAAATAAATAAATAAAGTAAATAATTACTTTGGATTTAAACTTTTCATCATTCAGGTCTAAAATATTGCTATTTTTGAACATTTTGATATAATTGAGTTAGTCATTTTCTCTTATGACTTTAAAAACTCAAAATGACAATAATGATGACATCAATTTGGGGATAATGGCAACCACCATTGAAGAGAGGAAATTAATTTATATTCCAATGGGATCTATTTTGTGTCAGGCACAAAATTAGTACTCTCTTCCCTCTTAGCTCAAAATGTACATACTGGGATAGAAAAATCCCATTCAGGCTTCCTGTGCTCAGCCTTCCATCTGGTTTAACTGAAGGTGGGAATCACAGAGTAGATGTGAGTGAAGGAGGAGCAGCTGATCTCTCCACTGAGCAGATGGGTGGTAGCTGCTGCCGTAAGTGGTCTTCTGCTCCAGTCATAATATCCATTTAGCCCCCTGCTTTCAGGACATGGCATCACTCACACAGAGGTTTCATTTCTCCATTGGATGACAGATTTTAAGCTTCTAAGAATTATTCAGAGAATAATTTTTACTTATACTTTTCAAAACAGCTGCACAAAAAACTCTTGAGCCAAAGTACTCTTACTTTAGGTTTCTACAAGAAAAAGACATGGAACTAAGATGATTTTATTTTCAAAACTCTCATTTCAAGCTAATAAATATTTACTAAATATTTATAGTCTATAAGGCACTGTATTAATTTGAAGACAGGGATTAGATCCAGTTGCTGATGATCTGATAGGGGAGAGAGAAACATGCACTAATAATCTGGTATACACTGAATTCTGCCAAGTGGTACCAAAGAAGCTCAAATCCCCTGGGGGTGGTAGGGAAGTGGAGCTTTCTGGAGAGGTGGTGATTCAGTTGAAGTTGCAAAGTCTTCCACAAAGAGAAAAAGCACTACGGACCCAGGAAGAAACTTGAACAAAGTCCCAGCAACCTGGAGGCTCAGGTCTCATTCTGGGAAGAAGACTACAGTGAAGGATGGATAGAGGAAGTGATGTGATGAAGTGAGAGATGAAACTGTCAAGGATGAAAGATCTCATCTTCGTGTAACCCCTTTTGTCGTCACTATTTGGAAGTGCATAAACGTCTAGTCCATCTCCAGAAGGTGTCTTGCTACTGTACCACTGTGCAGAATTCAGAAGTTGATGCCCAACAGTTTGTGCATTTCCTCTTAATGATCCGCCACTGGTAATGAGACCATTCAGGGAGTCCCATGGCAGTCTCCTTTTTGTCGCTTCTGATACCCTTTCTCTTTACCATGGTTTTATAGATCAGGGGCCAGTAAACATTTTCTTCAAAGAGTCAGAGAGTAAACATGTTAAGTTTCACAGGCCAAATAGTCTGTGTCACAACTACTTAACGGTGCTGTTGTAGCACAGAAGCAGTCATAGACAACACATAAGAGAATGGTGTGGCTGTGCTCCAATAAAACTTTATTTAAAAAACAGATGGCAGCAACAAAGCAAAAATAAACAAGTGAGACTACGTTACACTAAATAGCTTCTGCACATCAAAGGAAACAACAAAATACAAAGACAACCTAGATATATATTGGGACAGAATATCTGCAAATTGTATATCTGATAAGGCATGAATATACTAAACATACAAGGAATTCACGCAACTCAACAAAAGTTGAGCCCCGAGATAACTCTAGCCCCAAATAACATGATTTTAAAAATGGCAGAGAACCTGAAAAAACATTTTTCCAAAAAATATATACACATGGTCAACAGATATATGAAAATGTGTTCAACATCACTAATTATCAGAGAAATGCAAATCAAAACCACAATGAGGTATCACCTCAAACCTATAAGGATGGCTATTATCAAAAAAAAAAAAAAAAAACAAGAGATAAGTGTTGATGAGGGTGTGGAGAAAGGGGAACCCTTGTACCCCATTGGTGGGAATATAGATTGATACAGACATTACGGAAAACAGTACAGAGTGGCCTCCAAAAATGAAAAATGGAACTACCATACCCTCCAGCAATTCTACTTCTGTGTACACGTTCAGAGGAAATGAAATCAGCACCCCAAATAGATATCTGCACCCCCATGTTTACTGCAGCACTATTCACAATACCCGACATATGAAAAACTAGCCTAAGTGTCCATCAGTGGATGAATGGATTTTTAAAATGTGACATATATCCACCATGGAATATTATTCAGCCTTAAAAGAAGGAAATTCTGCCATTTGTGACAGCATGGATGCACCTGGAGGTCATTACACTAAATGAAAGTAGACAGCCACAGAAAGACAAATACTGTATTGGTTTAGTTTGAATATTTGCCCCGCTCAAATCTCAGGTTGAATTTTAATCCTCAGTGTTAGAGGTGGGTCCTGGTGGAAGGTGATGGTATCATGAGGGCAGATTTCTCATGAATGGTTTAGCATTATCCTTTTTGGGCTTTCTTCACAATAGTGTGAGTTCTCATGAGATCTGATTGTCCTAAAGTGAAGCACCTTCCCGCTACACTCCCTCTCTCGCTCCTGCTCTGGCCATGTGACGTACCTACTCCTGCTTCACCTTCCACCATGAGTAAAAGCTCCCTGAAGTCTCCCCAGAAGCTGAGCAGATGGCAGCACTATGCTTTCTGTACAACCTACAGAATCACAGGACAATTAAACTTATTTTCTTTATAAATTACCCAATCTCAGATATTTCTTCACAGCAATGCAAGAATGCCCTAATACATATATGATCGCACTTATATGTGAAATCTAAAAATGTTGAATTCATAGAAGTAGAGTAAAAAGATTGTTTTGAGGGCTGTTTGTGGGGGCCAGTTGGGATGAGGAAATGTTGGTCAAAGGGCACAAACTTTCAGTTATAGGATGAATAAGTTTTAGGGATCTAATGAATGGTATGGTGACTACAGATAATAACACTGTATTGCTGACTTGGAATTTCATAAGAGAGCAGATTTTAAGTGCCCTTGCCTGCTCCCCCACCACACACACACGCAAATGGTAACTATGGCTGGCAGTGGATGTGTCAATTAATTAGACTGTGGTAATTAGTACACAATGTATATCAAGTCATCACATGGTACATCTTGAAAACATATATATATATATATATATAGTTTACTTGTCACCCAAATATTGTAAAATTTAAGAAAATAAAACAGATGGCACACTGGATTTGGACCATCGGTTGTGGTGTGCGAACTCCTGTTCTAGGTGTATGGACTTCTCTGTCTTCTTCAAAGAATCCTAGTTGCTCCTACTCTCTGACTTCAGTCCAGTCTGTTAGTTACTTAAAAGTATCAGATCCCTCCCCTGCTCTCCACTAATGAATCTGGGACAGGACCTGATTTTGAAGGCAAGGATGAAAAAAAGTCGATCTTTTCTAATATGACCCCAAAGATGAAGCATCTAGCAGACAGAGCTTTTATCTGTCTCTAACTCTAGGGTGTTACTGTGCTTGAAGTATGGCTCTTTATTTCTGGTTTTATGAAACACATCTTTCTGCTAACTTAGCTTCATTCAGGCTGAGGATTGAGAATGGAGCTAGGTGAGTCCTATGTCCCGGAAAGGAGCACAGTTAGGAGTGGAGGAATAGAAGATGAAGAAAAAATACCATTTCACTATATTCGTAATCCTCAAACCACATTATTGCATGCCAACTATTTATCAATACACTGACTTTAATTTAATTATTGTACCATAAGGACAAATAATGAAACTTTGCTACTTAATTTCTATGCAATGAAAAATCATTGACATTTTGATCAGGAGATAAATCTGTTTATTTTTTTTCTTGGGAAATATAATTCTAACAACAAAGTACAATACAGATTAAAGAAGACAAAAAAAGAAGGACTGGATGCAGGAAGAAGAGTCAGCATGTCTTAATTAAAAAGTCTCAGTGGTTGTTAGGACTTGTAAGAAAGGAAAGGATGAAGAAGTCGAGCACAAAAGATTTTTTCCAGCAGGAAACCTCCTCTGTATGATACTATAATGTGGACACATGTCATTATATGTTTGTCAGGACCCAAAGAATACATCACCAAGAGTGAATCCTAATGTAAACTCTGGACTTTGGGTGATAATGATGTGTTATTGCTGGTTCATCATTTGTAGCAAGTGTACCTCTCTGGTGGGGGATGTTGATAATGGGGGAGACTGTGCATGTACAGCAGGGAAGGGTACATAAGAACTCTCTATGCTTTTTGTTCAATTTTGCTATTTACTTCAATCCACTGCAGAAAAAGAAATTCTACTTTTTACAAAATATCTCTGGCAAGGAATAACTTCAGCCTTAACTTGTCAGATGGCATATATAGGTGCCATTTATGGCCTGAGCAGACATAGGTTCACAAAGACAAAATCTCGCAAGAAGGCTTATGGGATAGTGGAGTTGGAAGAGATGTAAAGCACTTGCCTTAAGATTGTAGTCCAGACAGAGAGTCACTCTGTCTGTGGGGCAGTATGCAAATGTTGTTTTCCAAAACGGCTGCAAAAAGAGCTCCCTTCCCACATTTTTTCTCCCTGTGGATGCTGACACACCTCCTATAAAAGGTGGGGTTTTTGTCCCTCCCCTTGAATCTTGGAGGGTCTATGATGACAGCAGAATTGATGCTCTGGAACTTCTGAGAGTGGAACATAATAGGCAATACAGATTTCACCTGATCCTCTCGGGACACTTGTTTCTGGAACCCAGCCACCATGCTACAAGGATGTGGCAAGACCACAGAGAGGCCAGGTTTCTGGCCTAACACTTCAGTTGGGATCCCAGCCAATAGCCACACAATAGTCCCAACATGTGAGTAAATGAGCCCCAAGATACCTCTAGCCCCAGACACCATTTGCTGCAACATCATTGGAGGTCCCCAAGCAAAAGTTGCCTAATGGAGCCCAGCCAACACCCAGAACTGTGAGAGGAAACACTGAAGTAATTTTTTGTTTTGTTGTTGTTGTTGGTTTGGTGCAATTAATTACATAGCAATAGATTTCCAAATAAGTACCATGAGTACAAAAAGAAAAGCCCAAGTGGGTGGTTGTTAATGTTTAATAATCAAATAGAAAGGAACAGTTAATAATGTCATACCATATCTTATGTTAATGTTTTAACATTTTGCACAAGTGGCCCTAGATCTCATTTAGGGACCACACTATTGCCCACCTTTCCTAAGTGTGCTATCAGATGGACAGGATCCTGCTTTCTTCAAGGCAAATGGCCTAAATGAGCCAGATGGGTGAAGAAAATACAGCTTATGCTCAAATTGCTATCCATGTGTTTAATTTTAAAATAAAAGAAAAAACACCGTTTATCATTCCATGTGTCTAGGTACTAGGCTAATAGAATTGGGTCACAGGATATTAAATCTAGAGATACTATTCATTTTTAGGAGTAATCTTACAAAACTACCTTCTTATCTTTAACACATTAATTCATCTTTTGCTTTTTTATAGATGCGGCCACTTATCTCCTGGGACTCATACAAATCTTGATAAGGCCCTGTGGTATGTACTTTAACCTAATAATAGCAACAAATCCACTGACCTGTCATTCATTTGGATACAATGAAATGCATGATTTAACCGGGCCACATTCTTGGGCTAATTCCATTCTTCAGTCAGCCAAGAGGCAGCTGCTTGAGCACATTCAAGGATGCAGAATGTGGCCACTCCTGCTTCCACCCCAGCACTCACCCCTTCCATTCTCCAAAACCAAAATTCTCTCCCACTTTAGGGCAAAGGATAATATCATCAGCTCTCTGGCTTTCACTGTCCATTCCATCCTCTCACTTGTATAAGTCGACTTCTGACCTTGTCCTCTCCAGGATCTGAGAATGCTATGTCCTTGCTCTTCAATGTCACCACCTTCCTCTTTCTTCTTAAGCCTGTCCCTTTCTACTTTCCAGAGACTTTCCCCATAAATCATTCTCTCTCTTCTGCTACTCCCTCTTCCCTAATTCTTGACCCTACCTACAAACATTAGGAAAAATGTTCTCATTCTAAAAATTAATTATTTCTTCTCCTTGCATCTCTTTAGATGTCTCCCTATCTTCCCTTTACAACCAACCTCTGGAAAATGTTGTCAATATTTATTTTCTCTTGCTCAATGCCCACTTGTTCCTTGTTCTACCGCCATCTGGATATTGCCCAAATGGTTTCAGCTGCTAGAGTTACGAAGGATCCTCTGCAATTATTTCCATCCCTTGTAAATAATACTCCCTCATGTTCATATCTCTCCTAATTTGACTCATTTCCTCCCTTCTTTCCTTCCTTCTATTCCTTTTTCTTTCCTCCTCTTCTCTCTCTCTCTCTCTCTCTCTCTCAACAATGTACAGGGTATAATTTGTTACACAAAAGTAGGTGGAGACCAAGTTTCAGGTTTGTTCAACAAAACCCCTCAGGTGCTTCCCCCTTCCTCTTCCGATTTCCTCAGTGAGTTGTTGGCTTTTATTTCCAGGCCTGCTACTTCAGAATCTCAAGAGGGATGCCACAGTCATAATAATCTCATCAGACATATTCCTTGAGAGACTGAAACAGGAAAATCATGTCCTTGGTCTATTTTCTAAGAGCAAGAAAAATAATGGTAGCCCTTGGATTTCCCCTTATTTCTTCCTGACCAGGAATGCATCACATGCTCCTGGATTATCAATCCTAAGAAGGTGGAATGTCTGTGATTGGTTTAGTCGATGATTAGACTAAGATATTGATTATCCACCTCCCCAGGGATGATGGAAAGGTGCTATTCCACAGCACACAGGGTTTTGTCAGCCATGCAGGCAGGCATAGAAGACAACATTCACTTCTATCTTTCTGAATGTCCTTTCTCAGCCTTCTTCCTAATGTCCACTTACTTCAATTAGCTCTTCAAGTTTGGTCTTTGCCAGGATTTCTTTCTCGGACTAATATTGTCTCTGTCCCCTTTTCTTAGATAACCTCACTCATGTCCACTGTTTGCATTATGCCTTAAACATTATAAATGTCCAAATTATTTTCTTGAGTCCACCTCTTTTTTCTTGGCTATGGTGATATATATCTCCAAAGGTCTTCCTGGCATTTCTACCAGGATTTTCCACAGTAAATTCAAAGTCAGCATGTTAGAAAATGGAGCTCATTGTTTCTGTCCCCAAAGCCACTCATTTTTAAAACTCTTAGCATCTTGTCTGCTGATTGGTAACACCATTTCATAACCGTCTACCTAAAAATACAAACAAATCACTGCCATCTTAGACATCTCCTTCTCCCTTACCTACCACATCCACTTAGTTACCAATTACTGTTGTCTACTTCCTAAATACCTCACAGATCTGTAGCCTTTGCATCTCCATGGCCACTGGCTTCTCCTCTACCTTTATTGCCTATTGCCTCTCTTTAATCTTATTACAATGTTTAATCTTGAACCTGTTTGTATTAACGCATGCAGTGCATTAGATTTTATGTCTTTGTTTGCATATCTTTCATCACTACCGGACTTTAAGGTACGAGAAGGTAAGGACCTTCTCTCTTTTATTTTTTGAACCCACTACGACTATATCAACC
Organism: Trachypithecus francoisi; assembly: GCF_009764315.1. Taxonomy (NCBI): domain Eukaryota; kingdom Metazoa; phylum Chordata; class Mammalia; order Primates; family Cercopithecidae; genus Trachypithecus; species Trachypithecus francoisi. Next base: position 16,306,538 of record NW_022681465.1, read on the forward strand.
TGGCACGTGGTAAGGCTTGTGAAACTAAGTTTAATTCATCTGGCCAAACTCATATATATAGAAATGACAATAACACCTTCCTGCACTAGGCTTTCTTTCTCATCTCAGGGCAAGATATTTGAGGGAAAAACCTCTGTTGTTCACTTCCTTTGTTACTTCCCAAGATACTGAGTACAATGCTCTCTACTAATGATGACAAAAGTATTCAAAAATGTTAAGAGGCCAAATAACCTGTGATATGTTCTATAGTCATGAGTGAACATGGCATTGATTTATTTTCCCATTTTGTATTGAGCCCCCATCCATCTGTATTGCATATGGACCCAGTGGGTCACCATCAGTGCTTAATTCTATAAAATGCAATCATGGCTCCGATTATATCCATAATCTCTTCTGGATCTTGTGTCTTATGATTCTGTGACTTTGAGATAATAAAACCCATTAAGTAGGGGAAGGAAAAGTTCTATCCCTGATGATGTCCTGCTTGGCTTAAAAATGTAAATAGCTTATTTTTAACATGAGGTTAAATCTCAATCTTTGAAGGTTTCAAGGTATAATTGCTTTTTTGGAAAGGGCTACTTGAGAGCAGGAAAATATTCTTTTGAATTTTGGTGAAAAGTTGAAGGCATAGCGTTTATGATTTATTAGAACTACTGGAATAAATTATAACTATTGAGATATTCCTTTCTTCTATGAAATTTTTAGTATAATAACTATTTCTAGAATACACTCCCATAATTAAAACTAAGATAAGATTAAAGTATTATAAAAGAGTTGATCACACCAAATTTAAACATTTTTACTGGACTGAGGGAAGTTTTCTTGCTCTAAGAACACACAGTGGTTTTCAATTAATTTACAAACAAAAAAAAAATGTTATCCCCTCTAAATAAGTTTTTATTTCCATTCCATTATTGATCTTTTTCACCTTGAATGTTTTGCACTTTAAATGTTTTATACTTAGAAAAATTGTCATCTTTTCTTATAAATTTGGCTCATATTTCTCAAGGTATAAGGAACCATATATTTCATATTTATATAATGTTTCATGGTCTACAATGTTCTTTTCAATCTATTTAACTACATCTAAGCTTCGTATTAATCTCATGAGGTAGATAAACCAGATATAATTTCACAGATGAGGAAACTGTCACATTTATCCAAGATCAGATGATTAGTAAGCAATAGAACCAGGACAAGACTCAAATCTTCTGATATTTAGTCCAGTGCTCTTCGAAACTCATCAATCATTCCAAGCTCCAAAAGTAAATATCCCTTTGCTTTTTATAAATCAGCACTTGGATTGCACTGGCATGTCCAGAGTATAAAATTGCTTATAGATTCTTGGTTACTCCTTCCTTTTTGCCATTTCAGTTTTGAAAGGGCAAACCTTGGGAAGGTGTCCAAGTTTTATGCAGTGAAAACTGTAGTTCCTGGGATTTGAGAGAGTCTAGTCAATTTTATCAAAATAGAGAAAACTGTTCTTCATGTAACATTCATAAGACAAATGAATTTTTAAAACTTGCAAAGACGGCTATGTTATTTCCAAAACATATTAGAGGTCTTCTGCTTGTGGCCATCACTGAGTAACTTGTACCAGACCAGCCCTCTCACCATAAACAACAATAAAACTGGACAAAATATATGAATTTTTTTTTAAATGTTGGAAAACAGGGAGCACAGATCTGTGATCCCTAAGAAAAGTAAATGTAAGATGACTGCCACAGTTACCCCAGCTTCCTTCCTGGAGGCACTGACAAATACAGTGGGGTGGAGGGCAAGAAAGGGCAGAGGTCTCTGCCCTGAGGATGCAGATATCACACCTTTGGTGTCCTGAGGTAGATAGATACTGTGGAACAGAAATGGAGACCTGTGCGGAAAAATAACTCCAGGATTCCTAATGTAGTTTTTCTTAGTCTTGGATCCAATACAAAACTCTCCATGCATGGGGCAAGAATCCATAAGGTGGGGCCAAAAAAAGAAAAGCAACTGCTGATGAAAGAAGAACTACTGAGAAACATTGAGTTGAACAACTACTAGAAGACACCTAGGCTGGGATATATTTGAGTAATAACTAGTCAGAGTGGAGACATTTTATTAAATAACTCTAACATTCAGTAGAGACCCAGGAGAGGTCATGCTAATCTAGTCCTATGTAAAAACTACTCTGAAATTTCCCTACCATAGCTTAAACACAAGGTTTGAATTAATTAAGCTTAAGTAAATTAACTATCTGCTGGAACAAAACTCAACATTCTATTAAGGAAGAATACAAAAGCCAAGTATTCAGCAACATGGCATTCATAATATCCAGCATATAATAAAAAATTATTGGACATGGTGAAGAAGCAGTAAAATGTGATACATAACAGAAAGAAAATTCAGTACATAGTAAATTTAAATAGTTGATTTTTAGTAACATGGGATAAATCTCAGTCTTTAAGGATTTCAAATAGTATGACTGCTTTTTTGGAAAAGACTATACTCCAAAATAGATAAAGTGATAAACAAAAACTTCTTTTAAAATGACTTAGAAAAAAAAAGACATATTATTTACAAGGGAGCAATAATAACTCTAATATCATTAGATAGACTGCCAACCTCACTAGAAACAGTGTAAATCAGACTACATTAGAATGACATTTTTAAAGTACTGAAAGGGAAAATCCAAAGCTCAGAAAACTATCCTTCAGAAATGAAGGACAAATAAAGTCATATTCAGACAAACAAATGCTAACATAATCTGTTACCAACAGATAAGCACTACAGGATATATTAAGATATGGAATCCTCAGACTAATGGAAAATGATATCAGGTGAAAATTTAGTCCACATAAAGGAATGGAAATTTCCAGAAAAAATAATGTGTAAATAAGTATAAATAATTTATTTCATTGCTTAATTCCAGAGGAAAATGAAAGTATACTATTGTATACTTGTATTTCATATTTATTTATTGTATTTTATTATGTTTTTATTATTTATCTTTAATTGTATACTTTCCTTTCTCAGTAATAGACAGAATAAGTACAAAGACACTCTGTAGGGATATAGAAGGCTTGAACATCACTATCAACTGACTTTACTAATACAATTCACCTTTTTTTCCAAGTAATCATGGAGCACTCACCAATACCAACCGTATGCTGTCCCATAAAACAAGCTACAATAAATTTTAGCAATTAACATCATATGGGGTATGTCCTTTGACAACAAAGTTAACCTTTTTGATTTGATTTTAAAACAGAAAATCTCCAAATATTTTGAAATCAAGGAATCTATGTCTTAATAACCTCTGGGTTAAATAAGAAATTAGAAAAATATTCTTAATTGAATGATAATTAAAACAATACATATCCAAATTTTTGGAATGCAGTGTTTAAGGAGAATTTTATATCTTGACTTGCTTATATAAGAAAGAGCAAAGGATTAAAATAAATGCTCATTGCTTTCACCTTAAGAATCTAGGGAGAAAAGTAAAAACCCAAAATAAGCAGAAGAAAAGAAGTAATAGTGGAAACAGTAGATGTCAATGAAATAGAAAACAGATGAATAATGTAGAAAACTATGAAACAGAATTTTGATTGTTTTGAAAATATTAGCAAAACCAGTAACACCCTACCTAGACTGATCAAGATAAAAACAGAAAAAAATACACAAATTATCAATATCAAGAATGAAAGAGAGGATATCACTAACAATTTATAGACATTAAAACAATAATAAAGTTTATAAACATTTTATATCAAGACTTAAAGGGTTAATTACTTGAATGATATGAATTACTAAAACTGATAGAAGAGGAAATAGAAAATTAGAATAGTCCTATAATAAATACGTATATTTTTATTTAAAACCTTCCCGAGAAAACTCCAGGCACAGATGGCTTCATATATGAATTCTATCAAACAATTAAGGAAGTAATAATATCAATTTTACAAAATGAATTACAGTTCAAAATATGTTTTTTGTCTTTACGCTTTGATTTTGTTTTTTCTTTTTTTTTTTTTTCTTTTTTTTTAGGCAGAGTCTCACTCTGTCACCAGGCTGGAGTGCAGTGGTACAATCTCGGCTTACTGTAGACTGTGCCTCCTGGGTTCAAGCAATTCTCCTGCCTCAGCCTCCTGAGTAACTGGGAGTACAGGCACACACCCACCACACCCAGCTCATTATTTTAGTAAAGACAGGGTTTCACCTTGTTGGCCAGGATGGTCTCGATCTCCTGACATCATGATCCGCCCTCCTTGGCCTCCCAAAGTGCTGGGATTACAGGCGTAAGACACTGTGCCCGGCCTTCACTCTTTGATTTTAAAAGCAGCCCTAGGTTTAGAGACCAGTTCAATCTCTAAATGATATGACTACTATAAAAAAATCTTTAAAATTAGCTTGAGGAAGCAGAACTAAATCAAAACAAGAACTCTAATCCAAACACCAATGTTTGTGATTCTTTCCTGAGCTGACAGACAAGGGGCTGAGGGTACCACTGCCTCCCAGCTCAGCAGGTCAGAGAGTTGAGATATGTTTTACTGTGCTTTGTCACAAAGTTATATTATGCTGAGTTGAAGTTACATAATGCTAGTTGCTGCCTCATTTTTCTGCTCTTTCACATGACTTAACTTGCTGTTTCTACTTCCTCTTCTCTTATTTTTCTTGATCTCACTCTAATCAAGCTTTCACCCCACTTCTTCACTGAAACTACCCTTGATAAAGTTACCAATGATGTCCTGTTACCAAATCCAATTGTTATATCTTTACACTGAATATTTCCTTCCCCTTGAAACACTTTATTCTACTGGATTTGGGGACATACACTCTCTTGGTTTTCCTCTTACTTCAATTGCTATTCTCTCTTTGTCTCTTTTGCTAGCTTTTCTACCTGTTCCTACCTCAAAACACCAGGACAGAAATTTTTTAAAGGAACCTAGTATACAAACCAGAAACAGAAAAATCTCATAAAATGATATTTATATTTACTACATGAGATATATGTTGACAATTGTCTATTCTAGTCTAGATCTGTCTAATCTGTTTTAGACTTGTTGATAGAAAAGAGTCAAACTCTGTAAAATATCTAAAGAAATTTATTCTGAGCTAAATGTGGGGGACCATGACACAGCCCCAGGAGGTCCTGAGAACATGTGCCCAAAGTGGTCAGGCTGCAACTTGGTTTTATACATTTTAGGGAGACATAAGGCATCAATCAATACATATGGGTTATGCATTGATTTCGTCCAGAAAGGCAGGACAACTTGAACCAGGGTGAGGGCTGTGGGGTTGTGGGGGCAATTTACAGGTCATAGTTGGATTCAAAAAATTTTCTGAATGGCAATTGGTTGAAAAAGTTAAATTATCCAAGGACCTAGAATCAATAGAAAGGAGACTTTGGGTTAAGATAAGGAATTATGGGAACCACGGTTCTAATTATGCAGATGAAACCTCCAGATAGTAAACTTAAGAGAGACTAGATGGTGAATGTCTCTAATCAGACCTAAAAAAATGTCAGACTCTTAGTTAATCTCTCCTGGATCAAGAAAAGACCTGGAAAGGGAAGGGAATTCTCCACAGAATATAGATTTTCCCCACAAGAGACAGCTTTGCAGAGTCATTTCAAAGTATGTCAAAGAAATATATTTTGGGGTAAAATACTTTGATGTCTTTTAGGGCCTGCTGTCTGTCATGTGATGTCACTAGAATCAGGTTGGGATTTGGTACCTTATTGCTACACAGAGTTTGTTTTGTCAGTCTTAAGATCTCTGTTTTAATGTTAATGCTGATGAATTGTGCCTGAATTCCAAAAGAAAGAGTGCGTAATGAGGCTTGTCCAACTCCTCCTTCCCATCATGGCCTGAACTAGTTTTTCAGGTTTACTTTGGAATGTCCTTGGCCAGAGAGGATGGTTCCATTCAGTCAACTGGGGGGCTCAGAATTTTAATTTTTGGCTTGTAAGGTATTGACTACTTTTTAATGCTTGTTGCCAGCATTAAATTGATTTCAGGACCTCTACTGGTTCACAACCTGCCTTTTGAAAAATACTACTCTGATGGTTGTAGTGCCCCAGTGCTCAGGTTTTGAAACTTTTTTCTACCCTCACATTGTTTTCTTAGGCTAAGCCATCCAATTTCCCAATTTTACAAAGCATTTACACATTGGAATTTTTCATAGCTATATCCCCAGCTCTGAAACTTCTAGGAACACTAGCTTTTTATAGCTGACAACATATTCTAAATTTATATGGAGATGTCCACAAGAAAATTTAAATGTAATTTCACTAATACAGAACTTATGATATGCTCTCCCAACCCTGCTTTTCAGCCAATCTACCTTGTGTTAATTGCTGAGGGTAAAAATCTTGGCATTATTCTTGATACCTCTCTTTTTCAAATCCACAATCATATCAGCAAAAACATCCTGCCAGCTCTATCTTTAAAATATATTCTAAGTCTGACTATCTTTTGTTATCATCTCTCACCTGAAGTATGACAACAACCTCTTTATTGGTCTCCCTGCTTCCACTCATGTCCCATTAAAATCCATTCTTCATGTAGTAGCCAGGATGATCCTTTTAAAATGTAAATCACATATCCCAGCTCAGAAGGCCACAATGGCTTCAGATCACACTGGAATAAAATCTCAAATACCTTTCAGGGCCCATAGAGCCTTGTGATCTGGCCTCTGTCTACTCTCTGAATACTCTTCCATTTCAGCCAGGCTGGGCTCTTCATTGTTTCTCAAAGCCTCAGGACTTCTCTCATCAGGAAGACTTTGGACTTTCTAATTCTTATGTCTACACCTCATTTCCACAGAGAGCACAGTTCTCTGTCCCTTCTGTCACTCAGATTTTGATAGAAGTTCAGAGTTAAAGAGGTCATTGCTGATCATCCCACAAAAAAGAGCAAAACTTTGCCCTTGTCACTTTATCTGCTTTATTTTTATTCATAGCATTTATCATTACTCGACTTTATATTATATATTTGTTTGCTTATGGTTGGGTTCCTTCTAGACTGTGTCACAAGAACATGAGCTCTGACTATTATGTTTGCTGCTGCACCTGTAGTCTCTGGCACAAAAGAAGCATTCAATATATATTTGTTGAGTGAGTGATTGACCATTTGTGCTCATGCCCAAGGCCTTGGAAGCCCACCTCTTGCATCAGCATGCCCTGGATGTGGAACATGGAGTCAAAGGAGATTATTTCGGAGCTTTAAGATTTAACGACTGCCCTGCTGGGTTTCAGACTTGCATGGGGCCCGTAGTCCCCTTTTTTTTGGCCAATTTCTTCCTTTTGGAACAGGAGCATTTACCCAATGCCCGTACCTGCATTGTATCTTGGAAGTAACTAACTTGCTTTTATTTTGCAGGCTCATAGATGGAAGAGACTTGCCTTATCTCAGATGAGACTTTGGACTTGGACTTTTGAGTTAATGCTGAAATGAGTTAAGACTTTGGGGGACTGTGGAGAAGGCATAATGGTTTTTGAAATGTGAGGACGGCATGAGATTTTGGAGGGGCCAGGGGCAGAATGATATGGTTTGGCTCTGTGTCCCCACCCAAATCTCATCTCGAATTGTTATCTTGAGTGTTGGGGGAGGGACCTTGTGGGAGGTGATAGATCATGGGGGTGGATTTTCCGCTTGCTGTTCTCATGATAGTAAGTGAGTTCTCACAAGACCTGGTAAGATAGAGCAGGAGAGAGAGCAAAGGAAGAAGGGCTACACACTTACCCCCATCCTCTTCATCTTCTGCCATGATTGTGAGTTTCCTGAGGCCTCCCAGCCATGCTTCCTGTACAGCCTGTGGAACTGTGAGTCAATTAAACCACTTTTCTTCATAAACTGCCCAGTCTCAGGTAGTTTTTTATAGCAGTGTGAGAATGGACTAGTATAGCTCATGTAAATATTAACTTCACATTTAATTTTATTATCTTTGGGACCCAAAGGTGGTGTATTTAGCAAGCATGAGGATATGAGCGGGTGGAACCAAAAGTCCCTTAGAGGAAAAGAAAAGATGCCAAAGGGAAGGTGGTAATACAGAAATGGACGAGAGGAGCTTGGAAGGCAACATCTTCATCTTTGCTGTATTGTCTAGAGTCAATGCCCTCAAGCACTTTGGAGTATTCAGAATGAACTTGCATTTTGCAAATGCCACAGGGCTTTCTAACAGGTCCTTTGAATGTCCAAAGAAGGTTGCATGGTGGCATCAACACAGGCTCATGTCAAGTCACTTCTCCAATGCAGTTTCTGGTACATAACAATACTCATTCTTCCTTTCATGCATTCAACAAAAATGTGTTGACTTGCCTATGTGGCACTCATCAGAGATTTTGAGGTTAAGGAAAGGAGTTGATGGCCTAGTGAGAGAAGCAGACACTAGAATAGGTATAACAGAGATTGATTATTGCTGAAGTACTGGTGCACACAGATTGCTAAGGAAGTTCAGCAGTAAGGTACTGAACTCAACCCGGATGTGGGGAGAATCAGGGAAGCTTCTATCCAGACGCAATGCCTAGGCTGGGCCCTAGAGACATGCTTGTGTTGTATGCAGCAGAAGTAGGCAAAGAAACCAGGAAAGGCAGCCATGGCCAAAGGCACAGAAATGAGAAAGCTGGCGTATTAAAAACTGCAGAAAGCACTTTCATATTGAACCAAAGAGTAACAGAAGGAGTAAATCATATGCCATCACAAATGTGGCATGCTCTTGAGAATTTTATATTTAAAAATGGTGAACTGTTGAAGAATTGAAAACATGATCAAATTTACACTACTGAAAGAATACTCTAATAGTGCATTGAAAGGATGGTAGACCTGTTCACAGAATTATGCAAAGGTTCAGTGCAAGACGCTGAGGGCCTGATACAAATTAGAGGCAATGGAGAGAGAGAGAGAAGGGGATAAATTATGGATACATGGGCAGAATCCATGGTTCTTAGTTGTTCATCAAATGTCAGGGGTGAGGAAGAGGAAGGACTCTGGCCGATTCCAAGGCTTCCTTCTTAGGTGGCTGTGTGGATAGTATGTCCTTCACTAAGAGAGGGATCCCAATCAGGGAGGGGTTAGTTACCACGCTGACTGTTGTGAATAGTGAGGTTTGCGTGGAATGTGGAGGTATAGAAGACATCTGTATGTATCTGGAACTCAGGAGGGAAGACTGGAGACTGAGACCTAATCTTCCTCAGCACATGAATTGAATGTGCAACCACGGCATATGTACAATGAGATAAAAGATCTATATGTGATTGAAGAATGTGAATAGATGAGATCTATAGGAGATATAAAATGATATCACATAAAAGTGGCAAAGGCAGTTTCATGTAAAATATGTATACATAATTTTCATGTAAGCAAACAACTTTTCTTGCTTCAGGCCCAAGTTATACACATCTAACTTCTCACAGTAATATTAAGAATGACTTCATTTGGTCATAAGGGAAGCTATTTTGAACAACAATTAAAAAAGAGTAAATGATTATCTCTTGATTGTGAAATTCTAGAGGGAAAAAAATCATTCAGTGTACACGTACTAATGAGGGTAGCACTGTATGTTCAGCAAGAATTAATTCAACTTCAGTCTAGGAATTTCACAATAGTGTCTCTCTCCTTTGACAATAACATTCTCAAAACTTTATTCTTCTGTTCTTTCATTGTTATAATAATACTGTACTAAGTCCTTTAGCGCTGTAATGCAATCTGATATCTACTCTTTGACAAGACACCTTCACTCATCTGATGCTAAAGCCAGAGTGGGATTTACTGTGAAGCTGTCAACACTTAACCTTGTGTTCATTTTGATTGTACAGTTTGCCAATAGTTGCAATGATGAGTTTTTTTACATTATTTTCTTAAAGATTTCCCTAAATTACATGAGCTGCAGGCTGTACACACCTGGATTTGCCTCTGAATAAGAACTATAGTTCAAATGTTACAGACAACAGATTAATAAAATCAATTTGATATTTTTAACCCATTAAATTATATAAATAAATCAGAAAATTGGTTCTGACATCCAGGCTATCTGACATCAGGGTCCGTGCCTTTTCTACTACAGCAGAGGTTCTCCATGCTTGTGTAATGTTTGAATGACCAAATGGGCATTTGGGGTTAAGAATCACTGAATTATACTACCTCTGTTAACATTTCTTATTACATGCAGAGTTAACAAATCCTTACATTCTCAAGGAAATTTCGTCAAATGGCAAAATAGTGGGACAAAGAGGTGGAGTTCTTTGCATTTATTTTTAAATAATCATTCACTGATGATTGAATTGTGCCAAATTCTGTGAACAGTTACTCATACAAAGATAAGTTGTTTTTCCTTTTCTGAAGATATTTGAATATAGCAAACAGACTATATTTGTTCTGCAGTCAGTCATTGATCATTTTTTTGACTTGGAATACATTATTATATATCTGGCAACTCTCTTTTTTTTATTTTAATTTTTTGAGGAATCTTGCTGTGTCGCCCTGGTTGGAGTGCAATGGCGCAATCTCAGCTCACTGCAACCTCCACCTCCCAGGTGCAAGTAATTATCCTGCTTCAGCCTCCCGAGTAGCTGGGATTACAGGCACTCGCCATGATGCCCAGCTAATTTTTGTATTTTTAGTAGACACAGGGTTTCACCATGTTGGTCAGGCTGGTCTCGAACTCCTGACCTCAGGTGATCCACCTGCCTCGGCCTCCCAAAGTTTTGGGATTACAGGAGTGAGCCAAACTCTCTGAATTTTAATCTACATATGTGTAAATCAAGTTATTTTTGTTCAAGTTTTGTTCATCGCCCTGGGAACCTTTTCTGTGAAGAACCAACCATCCCTATCAACATCTTCACTCCATTACTATGTTGCCCCTTTCCCTACGTCCTAGAAATGAAAGAGAGAAGTATTTCCTCCATTAGTTGAGCTTTTTAAGCTGCTACTGCCTAATTTAAGCCTTAACATTCCTTATGAAGACTATTTTTGTTGCCTCGTGCTGTGGCTCACACCACTGCACTCCAGCCTGGGTGACAGAGTGAGACTCCATCTCAAAAAGAAAAAAACAACAACTACTTTTGCAAGCTAGCCTTTCAACAATTAAATTCTATCTCTATTAAGGGCCAGAGAAGCAAGATAAATTATATATGAGAGAAATCATTTGACTACTTTCAAATTCCCTGGGATTCATTGGGCAAACCATCCATCTTTGCTTTGTTGCTGTCTTTATCCATTTATATAATATGGCATTTCTTACCTTCAACATCTACCTTTTCTTCTCATTTTAGGCAACTCATAAGAACCTATTGTGTAGGGGACAGAGAAATGAGTGAAAGGCCTAGATTCTGGTCTCAGCTCAATAGCCATGTAATATTGGCCAAGGTACTCAAATTCTCGAAAACTCAGTTTCTTCTGTAAAATTAGGATACAAATATGGATCCTGTGTAATTCACAGTTGTTCAATAACCAAATGTGATATTTCTACCATGTTTTATTTGACAGAAAGAGATTTTACTCATGATTATCTTTGACCCCCAAGATCTTTGGCTGAATCCATGAAAACTTGGAAAGCTGTATCATGAAGCGTATTCCAAATAAACAATTTAGCCAACTAAATCTTTCACTCGAGCGTGGTAAATCATAAGAGACCTGATGTATTCTTCATGAATTGCAAATGACTGCAGACATTCAATATTTTCTTTCATTTAGAAAATATCCCCCTGGAAGACATTTTGCTATAATTTGAGAATATGATGTTTCTGAAGAGTTTAGAATTTGATTGACATTGAACAATTCCAAGGGCCATTATTGGTTACAAAATATGAGTATGTGTAAAATGATTTTCTTGTGTAACATTATTTCTCAACATTACTTCAGTCAGTATAAGCTCCCCAAACAAGTAATGATAAAAATAACAGCAAGAGCTAAATGTGTATTTAAATATGAGAGCAAAGACTGATATTCATTTTGATTCATTGAACTGAATAGGGTGCACAGATATTATCTGGTAGACTAAAGCTCTCATTTTGCAGATAATGAAACAGAGATTATGTGGATTTGTCAAGAAGCTGTTTTGTTGCAGAGTTGGGACTAGAACCTAAGTTCCCTAAATCAAAATCTACGGTTCTTTTAACTACACACTGACATGAATATATTCACTCAATTTTTCATAATAAAATAGTACTAAAAATTGCAGAGGGTGAGGGTTTAGAATGTAAGAGGGTAAAGTATTTAGATTTCTATCAAAACTTTAACAAAGTTTTCCATGTTGTGGTTTGATGTCATATAAAAGATGTTCAATTTGCATAATATCTGAGTTCTTTGATAAGCTGAATTTTTAGACTCTTAGCGCCTGGTTAAAATGTATTTAATTTGGTTGCTCACTCAATTTGCAGTACTAATCTTAAGTTGAGATTTAATTATAGAAAACATTATACTAAATTAATCTCATTGAGTTCATTTCATTATTCTTATACAGCAAATTTTAAAAAATTAGCTTAAAGGAGACAAACAAACAACCATTTTATATAAACTCTTAAGTGGTAGATCGAACCACTTTTAAAATCCACTAAATGTTCTTATGAGGCAAACATTTTCCCTAATTTAGACCAGGCAGTTAAGTGTATACTGTCAAAGTAATGATTACCAAGATGCTATCATCATTAAATATTGTCAGTTCTTCAAAATTATATGTAGGGTGTTCTGGACACATTTAATCTGGACAAAATGTAAAGCCAGGGAAATACCTAGAAAATGTAGCGAAGATAGTCTTGGCTTTGCCATTAGAGTGAGAGAAGAGGCATGATATGCTCTGGTCTTATGCTACAGCTGTTCCCAAATTCTTATATAACAGTTGCAAATAGGAATGCTTTCCTCATAAATGTTTAAGCCCAAGGTTATGGCCCTTTCTTTAAGAAGTAGACTTCATTCCAGTTGCTCGCTTTTAAGAAAGGATTGTAGTAGGTGGATAAATACTTAAATATCAAAATAGAAAATTTTTTCCTGATCAAGAAAATAGTTCCCAACCATCACCATAGAAAGAGAGCCTGAGTAGGCTGTAGTCCTGGTTCTACTACTAACTAATATTGAAAAATCCTGTTAGCCTCCCTGGAACTTAGTTTCCCCCTGTGTAAAATGTTGATCCTTATTCTATGCCAGCTTCAAATTATCCCAAATGTCCAAATCCTTTGTGCAAAGCAGGCTGCTAATTCCTCACCAAAGGCTGAGATGACTTCAGAAGTCAATAGTTCATTTTATTAAATTCGGTGCCACCGCCTTTTCTCAGTTACTGAACGAATAAATAAGTGAACAAACGAATCAAGAGCAAATAATGACACTTAGGTGGGAGACAAGAAATGAAGAGCCTGATATGTACTCATTCATTGTTAGAATGACTTCTAACCTACATTACCATAAGGCTTCTCAGATATATCAATAGAGTGAAGGAAAAGCATGTCTTCTAGGGAAAGAAGAATCTCCCCATTTGAGGTGAATTATTTTTGTGGGGTATATTGTTTGCTGCTCTCTTTCTGTTTCATATTTACACAGAAAGAGAAAGCTATACTTTCACATCCACTCTACTGGGAAAACAAAATTTATGAATTCTGAAAAGTGTGAAGGGAGGAATTTAACTTTTGCCAGTAGGATCCATCTAGTGAAAGTTTCCATTCCATCCAGTTTTCAGAAAAAATTGTCCACTTCAATCACTATAATATAGTCTAGAAAGCACGGGATCAGGAGATGAGAAAACCCGGATTTGTGTCCCCTGAAAAAAAGAGATCATCTTTTTGTTGTTTTGCTGTGCATTCCTAGAGCTTAGCTCCATGCATGGCATATAGTGCGTGCTCAAAAATGAAGACTTGGCCGGGCGCGGTGGCTCAAGCCTGTAATCCCAGCACTTTGGGAGGCCGAGACGGGCGGATCACAAGGTCAGGAGATCGAGACCATCCTGGCTAATACGGTGAAACCCCGTCTCTACTAAAGAATACAAAAAACTAGCCGGGCGACGAGGCGGGCGCCTGTAGTCCCAGCTACTTGGGAGGCGGAGGCAGGAGAATGGCGTGAACCCGGGAGGCGGAGCTTGCAGTGAGCTGAGATCCGGCCACTGCACTCCAGCCTGGGCGAGAGAGCCAGACTCCGTCTCAAAAAAAAAAAAAAAAAAAAAAAAAAATGAAGACTTGCTTCTACTGCTGGCTCTGCTGCCTCCCAGAAAAGTGTCCTAGCCTGGGCTTTCTTGGAAACAAAAGTCGAGGCAGAGCTGTGTGCTAAGGCTTCCTTGAGAGGCACAATCCCAAAGCATCAGGAATGGAGGAGAAAGGGTAGAAAGCAAATTGAAGGTGGTGTGCTCCTGAGACAGCCAGAGCTTCTAAGAAAGACACAGCTGGTTCTCAGCACAGGATGCTCCCCAGACGCACCATGGAGAAGCCCTGAGCCTCAGAACCACCCATCAGGGGCAAGGAATCTGCTTACCAGTTCTTACCTGTGTCTCTTCTCTCAATCCACTCGATGGGCAGTGGCTCCCACTATCCCTTTAGTAGGCAGTGACCTCTCAATGCAATAGAGCTTCCCAACAGCTTCCAACAGGACCAGGGAACACCACTTAAGTGGTGTTAGGAAGCCCTATTGCATTGCCCACAGCACAGTGCCTCGCAGGAGCCTAAAGGTGGTTGAAGGATGTGGAACTTACTGCTAAGCCAGGTGGAGCATCAGAAGGGAGCAGCTCTTCCCTCAGAGGGATGATGGAGGCCATGCCAAAGACCAGCACCCTCTGCCCCTAAGGGCTCACAGGAGAGCAGTCTCTCCACTGAGTGAGATGTGACATCCCTGGAGGCAGGCAAGGCTAGGTGAATCTGCACAGGTGATAAACTGGGTCAGGGACAGTGTGGTATTTTAGAAAATCATTTGACCCAAGTCTCAGTTTCTTCAGCTGTAAAATGGTAGTTATCTGGGGATAAAATGAGAGGCACAACTTTAATTTTCTCATCCCTCTTCTACCTCTCTTGCATCTACCCAGTAAAACTCTTAGGCAGGAAGGATGCACCCGCCCACCTTCCTCTTGCCTGCCTCCAGTTCTTGCTTTAAAAAAAAGAAAACCCCACAGCCATATTGGTGTCACCAACCTCAAGTCAGCAGTCACCACTCTCAATCTTGGTGCACTTCCTGCTAAGCTTCCTCTCCATCTGGGCCTCTCCTCAACTTCCCCTGCCCCTCAACTTGCGTCACACAGCCTTAGCCAGCAACAGCAGCAGGTTTTGTAAGCCCTGGAGGCTAGACGACATGGGGAGTCCCCTTTAAGAAAAAATTTACAAGTGTAAAATTTGGTATGCAAGTAAATACGCACTTAGAATGAGCAAAGAAAACACCAAATACTAGTGTCTTGGGAATCCAGGGCCTTTCTTTTGAGATATCTTTGGGCAATTTACTAGAAATGTTTATGGACTACAACCTGGTGTTTCTTCCTAATCCAGAATACTCAACAGCAGTGCTTCCCAAACCTTGATATACATATGAACATCAGGGAACTTATTAAAACGTAGATCCTGATTTAGTTGGTGTGAGTGGCACCTGAGATTGTACATATTTGGTAACACCCAGGGCAAGCCTGGGTGATACTGGTGTTGCCCAGCCACAATCCACACTTCAAGTGGCAAAGCTCTCAGCTCCTGGCACTCTCTGGGGCAGGTTCAAGTGAGCAATGGTGAGGCTTAAACCTCATTAGCTTCACTGCCTTCAGGCATAATACTCCTCTCCCCCCATACCAGACAAAGGGACAATTCCAAATGGTATAGGTGTGGAGAAAGGGAATAACTGCAGTGCACTGGATAACAGATCCTTTTCCAATTATTACTTTTGCCACAACTAAAGGAGAACCTCATTCTTTTGTCAGCCAATGGTCACTTAGTGATTCTTTATAATATCCACTCTGATTTGTGCCATATACTCAAAGGCATTTAAAGAATCGAATGGGCTGGATGAGGTGGCTCATACCTAAAATCTCAGTGCTTTAGGAGACCAAGGTGGGAGGACTGCTGGAGCCCAGGAGTTTGAGACCAGTCTGAGCAACATAGTGAGATTTTGTCTCTCCAAAAATAAAAATAAAAAAATTAGCCAGCTATGGTGGCATGTGCCTATAGTTCCAGCTCCTCAGGCGGCTGAGGTGGGAGGATCACTTGAGCCCGGGAGTTCCAGGCTGCAGTGAGCTATGATCATGCCACCTCAAGCCTGGGTGACTGAGTAAGAATCTGTGTCTAAAAAAATGTTTTTAAAAAATGTTTGAATGGCATTACTAGAAGTCCTTCTGTTCTTATCTACTTATTTATGTGAAAAAGTTTCTCAGACAACTTTTTTTAATTTTTAAGTTTTATTTTAAGTTTGGGGGTACGTATACAGGATGTACAGGTTGTGTGCCATGGTGGTTTGCTACACAGATCATCCCATCACCTAGGTATTAAGCCCAGAATCCATTAGCTATTCTTCCTGATGATCTCCCTCCCCTATCCCACCCTCCAACAGGCTCCAATGTGTGTTGTTCTCTGCCATATGTCCATGTGTTCTCATCATTCAACTTCCACTTATAAGTGAGAACATCAGACAGCATACTAATAAAAAGAAAAACTAGGAAAAGTATTGATATGAAACTATCTCATCCTTGCAAAAAGTAATATTGATCCATGAATACTTAAACTACTTTAAAAACTCTATCTCATTAACAGATGTATCTCCAATAACTTTTATATGTTTAATAATTATTTATCATTTTATAATGTACTATATTGTTTTGACCAGTTGAATGCAAATATTAATAATAACAAATCCAGTCCAGAAAAAAATACTGAATACTTAAAATTTGTGGTCAGAAGACTTTTTAAAATTTAATTTTAATTTCTATATTTTATTGCATAGATTGCTCAAAAAAAGATTTCCAAACATAGACATATATTACAATGAAATTCTACAGAAGAAATCAGATGAAAATAAGACTACAAGGAGAAAAAGTGACATAGAATTTCCAACTGTTTAAGAACTTGTTCATGAATATTTTAAGTGAATTATTGGATATCAAATGGTGATTTATTTTATTGATTCCACTAGGTATAGTTTAAAGAAGCACATAATAGTTTTACCTTAAAATTTCAGTGGTTATAATATGCCAAAAAGCATATCTTTTGAAACTACTTAAAATTATGATGAAAAATGTTGTCAACTTACAACTGTGTTGGGGCACACAGCTCCCAGGTCTTCTTAGAGCTGATGTGAGCACACAAAGTTTGGGGACCTCTGCTCTACAGAGGCAGCCTCCACTTGCTCACCTGTCTTTGTTCACTGTTCCACATCCTTCATCCTGGCTCAACCTCATCTTCAGTGAAGCCACTCTTGCTCAAGTCCCTAATGCTCAGTGTAATATTACTCTAATGGGCATTTGCCTTCCTTATCTTGCTGGATTTGAAGCCGGAAGCAACTTTATTGGCTTCCTAGGGCTGCTGTAACCACCCACTGAGTGACTTAAAACCACAGAAATGCACTCTTGCAGATGTGAGGCTCTGGGTGGAATCCGTCATGCCTCATCCTAGTTCATGATGGTGGGCATCCAAACTCGGCATTCCTTGGCTTGCAGTTGCATTGTTCCAGTCCCTGCCTTTGATGTCACGTAGCATTCTCCCTGTGTCTGTGTTTTCATGTGCAATGTCCTCTTCTTATAAGGACGCCTGTCATATTGGATTAAGGGCCCACCCTTCCAGTATGACTTCATCTTAACTAATCACATTGGCAACAACCTTATGTCCAAATAAGCTCGTAGTCCAAGGTACCAGGAGTTAGGATTTCAACATAACATTTGGGAGAACACAATTCGACCCATAACAGTGACTGAGTTTCAGTTTCCTTTGATAAACCCTCAAAACCCACTCTCTCCTCTAGGTTCTCTTCCTAACTCAATAGCTTCTTGCTCTCTCTCTCCTGTGTTGACTGTTCCTCCTTGACTTGATTTCCCAGTATTGGAGCACCAAGTTCTCCATTCTGAGCACACACCTCACTCTGCAGTCCCTCCTTATTGAGGTCAGCCAGGCCCAAAACGTTTCCAGTTGGTCTGCCAATTATCCCTTATTCTGCCATCTCCTTCAAGCCCCAGACACAAATTTCCAACTGTCTACTTAAAATAACCTCTTGATTGTCTCATAGACATCTTTAACCTGCTACCTCCTAAATTCCACCCTTCACCCCCTCTCCATCTGCTCTCCCTCCAGTTCTCTGTATCTCAGTAACTGACACCCACATACCCCAGTCACTCGTGCCAGTAACATGACAATCATCCTAGATATATCTTGAATGCACAGAGGATTCTCAGTTTCCCTTGCCAATTCCCTAATCTAAGCTACCATCATTGCTGTCTTGAAAACATTGCACTTTGGGTAAAACCCAAAGTCTATACAAGGTCTTTGAGGCCCACATGTCATTCTTTGACAGGCCTACCCAAGAATTAATTATTTAGGGAAATGCCCCTGTGTGAGAGTTCACTGTTCACTATTTGATTAAAGCATACACATTATGAAATTAGAATTTTATTTGTAGATTTCAGTCCAGTGGAAAACATAACTCCAATTATTATACTTGTCTTACAGGACACTAACAAATTTTGTGTCTTTTAGAAAATAATTTCTCCTTTTCTTTGACTTTCTGATTATATAACTCTTTGTTCCATGAATCCTTCTTTGAGTCAGACTTATGATCCTGCCAGTAGTCTCATTCATGAACAATATTGCAATTTTTGATGTGTGCTTATTCTATATTTGAATGAAAATAATGTTTTGACTTTTCAAAAAGAATAGAATTTGTTTTGAAGATAGTTCAAGCTGCCCAAGTGGACTCCCATGCCAGAGCCAATGAAACTGTGTTGTCCAAAAAGTGTTCCCCCGGGCTTGTCCTCTCTAGGACCCAGAGTGACTCTCAAGCAGTGCTAGAACCTTACTTTTGCTGTTTCTTCTCTCTCTCTCTCTTTTTTTCTGTTTGTTTGTTTGTTTGTTTTTTGAGATGGAGTCTTGCTCTGTGGCCCAGCCTGGAATGCAGTGGCACAATCTCAGCTCATTCACTGCAACCTCCACCTCCTGGGTTCAAGTGATTTGCCTGCCTCACCTTCCCAAATAGCTGGGATTACAAGCATGCACGACCACACCCGCCTAATTTTTTTTGTATTTGTAGTAGAGATGGGGTTTCACCATGTTGGCCAGGCTAGTTCTCAAACTCCTGAGCTCAGGTGATCTGCCCACCTCGGCCTCCCAAAGAGCTGGGATTACAGGCGTGAGCCACCGTGCACGGCCTCTGTCTCTCTTTTTCAACCTGAAGCTGTCTGTATATTTCCTTTTGTTTCCAGTTCTTGGCCAAATTTGGTACTGTTTCTGGTTTGTGCAGAAAGCTGCATGCTTTCACTGTGTCTATGTGGCTGTGTGTTTGCACATAGCTGATAAATTACTCTCTTTAGGAGAATAAATATTGGGAACCTGGTTTGAGGCTTGACCATTTGATGAGCTGTAGCTGGTGAAAGATGACAGAGTTTCCAGTTCATTGGTCTTTTCTGTTTTCTTATCTATATATATTTCAAATCCAGAAAAAAATTGCTCTGTGAGACCCAGACAGGTAAGTCTTCACATTTCTGTGCTCACCCTGACCAGTAAGCCCTGTGGTTTTATGACGGCAGCCACAAGCTCTTCAGATACCTGAGTGTCTGTAACTGAGAAAGGCCTTCACCTCTTCTTAAATACCCTCCTGCTCCCAGAGGTTATTATTAATTTAGATTTTAACACCTCTTAAATTAAAGGACTTCTGACTGGTTTATAAAAATAGGTACTCATATCAATTAATTATTTGCTACAATTCCCAGAAAATAAAGAAATTGAGTTTCTAATATTTTGATTACTTAACTATTGAAAACAAAAGAAGTAACTCATGTCAAACTGCTGGCTTAGAAGCTATTTTGAAACAAGAATTCAGGTTCACCTATTTAAGGTGAATCTTTGGACAAGCCACACTGATGTAATAATTTTGGTTTGAGAAAACAAAGAAGGATACAAAATTTCAGTTCCTTGGTCTAGGTAGTAGAAATAAGTTCAGGAGCTCTACTGTACAACTTGGTGACTATACTCAATAACAATGTATTGTATCCTTGAAAATCGCCAGGACAGTAGATTTTTAAGTGTTCTCACCACAAAAAAATTAAGTATATGAGATAATAGATATGTTAATTAGCTTGATTTAACTATGCCACAATATAAACATATTTCAAAACCTCATGTTGTACATGATAAATATATACAATTTTTATTTGTCAATATAAAACATTAATTTTAAAAATAACAACTCTATGTCTTTTCTTTGGGGTTATCAGTGTGACATGTAATTCAAGTATATGTTTTATTTTATCTGATTTTGTTTTCTAGTGCAGAGACTAGTTAATTTTATTTTCTAAACTATTAATATTAGTCTATTGATTACATAGCTAACATTAGTTCTGCATAATACTTAAGGTGAAAAAACAAAGTCATGTGTTCAAATAAATTCTAACAAACATTCTTATAGCAGTAATGATGTTTTGTACTATGTCAGCTTGAACCTAATTTCCAAGGTCCCTAGATAGCTTTACACCTTAGACTACAATGAAACTGAATGAATTAATGGGGAGCCTCTGTGTGTATATAAATGCTTTTGCTCTTTATTTTATTTATATATGGATGAGTCAGGAAATATATAGAGAGGCACTGGGACAGTCAAGATATCCAGGGATCTCTTTAGTGCAGAAGAAGCAAAAAAAACTTCATGAAAGCAAATTACTGATCCAAGATTCTAGAGAATAAGAATTGATTACAAAGGGCTGAATGAATTCATGAGTAAACAGGGTTGGTATTGATTTTAGTGTTTTGGTTTTTTTCATGGATATATAATAGGGTCTGATCTATTTCTTCTTATGCTGTCCAAGTTCAGGAAAAAAACAATTATTCTGCCAAGACTCTCCTTCCCCACAGCCAATTTTCTTCCCGTCTCTAAAAGATCCCCCGTTTCCTGCTTTGCCTATTCAGAACGCCAACGGCTAATAGGTATTGACCAAGCCACAGTCAAGCTTGAAGAGAACCCATGTGTAGGAAATTCCACTGTTGAGGCTCTGATCCTCGTGCTGATGTCTGTTAAGGAAAATTGTCTAAAACTTTGCCGATTCCTAGAAGCATTGACCTTAACCTTCAACTCTGCATGTAATAAATCATTCATTGCACTTTTGTTCTGCTTGATGTCAGGGGATTCTTTTGAAACAATAATGTCTCAACATAAATTGTTAAACTCTAATTCTTTTTTTTTTTTTTTTGACAGAGTCTCGCTGTGTCTCCCAGGCTGGAGTGGTGCATCGGTACAATCTCGGCTCACTGCAATATATTCCTTCCAGGTTCAAACGATTCTTACGCCTCAGGTCCGCAAGTAGCTGGGATTACAGGCATGCACCACCACACCCTGCTAATTTTTGTATTTTTAGTAGAGACAGTGTTTCACCATCTTGACCAGACTGGTATCAAACTCCTGGTCTCAAGCGATTCATCTGCCTCAGCCTCCCAGAGTGTTGGGATTACAGGCATGAGCCTTCGTGCTCGCCAAGCTCTAATTCCTATAGAACAATTATAATACTTTTCCCTGTTTCCATTATCTTGGTTGAATTTTGGGGGGAATTCAGGATTTAGAATAACATTTCCAAGAAATGTTGTTTAGGAATTCCCACATGAAAATACTACTTTCAATGTCACATATAATTGGGTCATAAAAAGATTATTTAATTATCTCTGGGGAGTGCCTACATTTGACTTTACTCTTTACTATTAATTAAAGGCTTAGACTCTGTGAAATTACATGTGTACTTGTTGATTTTATTCTAGTAGAAAAGATCATCCTCAAGGTTATGACTTTGCTGCCCTGTAGGACATTAACCAATTTTGTATCTAACCTGCCCATTATATTCTAACATTCTTTTCTCAGAGTGCCTCTATAACCCAGTTCTTCAAAATGCTCTTAGGACCACCTTATTCATCTGAGTGGTTCCCTCATTAATGTGTTAGCAACCTCTGATTCATGCTATTCTATATTTGCATAAGAACCCTGAATTTTTTTTAATTTTTGAAAATTGCATAAATACCATCCTTTGGAAGTACTTTGTATTATTCCTGCTAATTACATAACACCCACTTCATTCATAATTTTCTGTGCCACACATTTTGTTAACCTATCAGCTCTTGAAGAGCAGGGCCCTGGAAAAATTCCCCTTTGTATTCTCTAGAGACTCTATACAGTGCCATGCAAATGGTAGATACCCAATAAATATCTGTTAAATGTGATAGAAAGTGTGAAGGAAAAACTGCTTCTTTTTTGTAGAAAGTATATTAAGAAGTAGTTTTAGTTGGCAAAATTGTTTTAGAATATTTCTTCAAAAACAGATTTCATCTTCATATTTTACTAGAAACAACACTTCAGAAGCCTTCGATGAGCATGTTAGTTTTGTTATATTCTTTTAATTTAAAAAAGGTTGGAATCGCATCAAGATAAAGAGCTTCTGCACAGCAAAGGATACAATCATCAAAGTGAAGAGAAAACCCATAGAATGGAAGAAAATATTTGCAAACTGCCCCTCTGACAAGGGATTAATAACTAGAATATATTAATTATAATTAATATAGAATAGACATTCAAATCTTTTTCAGATGGCAAACAGGCATATGAAAAGCTGTTCGACATCATTGATAATCAGAGAAGTGCAAATAAAAACTACAATGAGATATCATCTCACCCCAACTAAAATGGCTTATATCCAAAAGACAGGCAGTAACAAATGCTGGCAGGGATGTGGAGAAAAGGGAACCCTTGTACACTGTTGGTGGGAATGTAAATTAGTCCAGTCACTATGGAGAACAGTTTGGAGGTTCCTCAAAAAGCTAAAAATTGAGCTACCATATGATCCAGCAATCCTACTGCTGGGTATATAACCCATAGAAAGGAAATCAGTATATCAAAGAGATATCTGCACTTCCATGTTTCATACAGCACTGTTTACAATAGCTAAGATTTGGAAGCAACCTAAGTGTTCATCAACAGATGAATGGATAAAGGCAATGTGGTACATATATGCAATGGAGTACTATGCAGCCATAAAAAGAATGAGATCCAGTCATTTGCAACAACATGGATGGAACCAGATTATTATGTGAGATGAAATAAGCCAGGCACAGAAAGACAAACATCACATATTCTCACACATTTGTGAGGTCTAAAAACAAAACAGTTGAACTCATGGACATAGAGAGTAGAGAGATGGTTAGCAGAGGCTGGGAAGGGTAGTTGGGAGGTTCGAGGGGAATGGGGATGGCTAACAGGTACCAAAAAGTGTGAAGAATCAATAAGACCTATGATTTGATAGCACAATAAAAGGACTACAGTCAATAATATCATTTTAAAATTACTTAAAGTGTGTAATTTGATTGTTTGTAACTTCAACGATAAATACTTGAGAGGATGGATACCCCATTCTCCATGATGTGATTATTTCACGTTGCATGCCTGCATCAACATCTCATGTACCCATAGACATATATACCTACTCTGTACCCACAAAGATTAAAAATAAAAATTAAAAAGTCTAAGGAGACTATGCTTTTTACTAAAGAAAAAGATCCAGTATCTTCATACCTTAATATTTGTTTTTATAAATAACAAATCAGGTCACTCAAAATAAAATAGTTATAGAGAGAGTAAATTGGAAAATTTACAACATAATTTTGGTAAACGCAAAACAAATAACTCTGATAAGTGTGTAGAAACAACTAAGGCAATAATTTAACATCATAGTTTTTTTAAATTTCAATTTTTATGAAGTGCTTGAGATGTAAGACCACCTGAGTCAACAAAACTCAACCACTGGGACTGAAAACAGGGACTGCCTATGTCAATATGACCTGAATGTTTCAGGTAATTCATACCCAGGAAGATAAGACTGTAGACCAATAATTAACTGCACCATTTGCTTCAGGAAATCTTTCCAAGCCAATTTATCAAGACAAACAGTTGGCTCATCTGGGCAAACAGCTCTCCTAGCAGAACAACAATGTGCTCACCTATGCAGACAGCTCATCCTCAGGACCTGACTTTGTTAGTTCACCAAACTCAAATTTTTGTGCCATTGACATTGCGCAGTTAAACCACTTGGCTCAGACCTCCAAATCCTGTTTTTAAAAAATTCTTCCCTGACTTCCTCCTTTTAAGATAAAGCGAAGATGTCCCTTGCTGCAGGAAGTTTAATAAACTCAGCTTTGGGCAGAAGTCAGTCAACATACTATAATCCAAGATCACAAAATAATTATCTAGTATTTGAAAAACTAGTGTCATAGCACACTCTATAATACTTTTCAAATTATTTATTGAATACAGCATGTTATGAGTTTAAGAAAAAAGACTGTCAAAAGATACTTGGAGTTTATAGATATCAGGATTATAAAAATCTAATCACAATTTTACCAGGCAAGTAATACAGCTTCCTTATTTCTCTATACGACTATTCAGTGCCACCTACAGAGAAAATTGAAACATGCATGAAATGTCTGGACAATCATCTTACCTGCTCAATAGTTAATGCTGAGAATTGGCCCCTGGGAAAATTTTGTAATAGGCAAGTTTGTCTTTGAATTCCCATTTTCTCTTCCTTATAGTTGTTCTTCTTTCTACTCTTTTGGGAAACCAAAAGTAGGCTGCTGGCTTCTATTGCTCATAGAGGGGTTTTATCAGTCATTCACACCTTAGTATGATTGAGTTTCCAACATTGCTTTATCTTTTCCATCACCCACCATTCCCTGTTTAAAATCAAGCCATTTACTCATGCTATCTCCTCCATTACACTTTCTCCCAAGGCATTTTCATATTAAAACTTTTGCTGTTGTAAATAAATTGAAAAGACTTATCACCAGTTAAAGAAATCTCAGAAAAAAACTTAAAAAAAAAAATTGGCAGGACCAGAGAATTGCCTATATTCATTCTATTCAATGTCTATTCAATGCGTCCTTTTGGTCTATAAGAAAGGTATTGAGATTTTTGTAGCAGAATGAGCAAAAATATTCAGTAAAAAGAATATGCTAAGATACTGCAAGAAACAGCCAAATAAATCCACAAGGTGGGTCATTTTGAAGGACAGCTGGCCCAGACACATCAACAATGCAGTGTCATGAAAAAGGAAGACTGCTCTAGATCAGAGGTCAGCAAATTTTTTCTGTAAAGGGCCAAGATGTAAATATTTACGACTTTGTGGGCTGTACAGCCCCTGTAACAAGTACTCAACTCTGCCTTTGTAGAGAGAAAGCAACCATGGACGATATTTAAACAAATAAGAGTGCCTGTGTTTTCAGAAAACTTTATTTACAAAAACAGGCAGCCTGATGGATTGGGCCTGCAGTCCTTGTTCTAGATTGCAGATAATTAACGTGATGACAAGAAACAATGTATGGTCTTGAAGTAGATTCATCTGGGAACAAACCAGCTGTAAAGACATTTTGGTTATAATTGGGGCAAATGTAATACAGTTTGTGTACCAGATGGGACACAATTTTATTTATATGAAAAAGTAGAAAATATTAATCAAAAAGCAGATTACTGTACATTATAAAACATACTATTTCATTTGCTAAAAAATGTTTATGTAAAAAATTTTAAGCTACATTTACTAAAATGCTATTCATGTTGGAAATGTTTTAATTTTCTAATTTTTGATTTTTAAAGTTTTTTATAATGTACATTCACTGATTTTATAGTATGCAAATTTCATTTTTAATTTTTAAAAATACAGAAGGAAGTTATTTACCCAAAACCTTAAAAAAATGATGATAAACTTCAGGTGATTAAAATGAAGAAGGCCTTAAAATTACACCTTTCATTTTAGTAAACTCTTTATGATAGGAATGTAAACATAATTTTATTTTAAAATATATTTTGTAGAACTAAAACAGATTCAACAAATAAATAAATCTTCAATTCTTTTTAATTTTTTTTCTAATTTTGGGTGATTTCTGAGACTGTTCTCAATAGAATAAGAAATAGACTTCACACTAATTTGCAACTTATAAATCACATTTACTATTGCCTGCAAGAAATTTCATGCTTAATGTATGCAATGAATTATGTGTAGCAATAAATGTGTGTCATTAAAACATATATAGCTATTAATTTTGAATTTTACATCTTATTAAAAGAATTCTGTAATGCATTTCTAAGTGGTTGTCATTTAACATATCTGAGACTAAATTTACAGGAGGTATTTTTTAGAATAGTATGGTATATGACTCAGCTAGCATTTGATTTTTTCCTACTTTATTTTGATTTTTTTCCTACAGTAAAATTTGAGACTGTAAATGAAATATTTGCATAGATATATTTGCTTGGGGCCAGGTATTCTTTATAAATATCTAATAAAGAGTTAAGGGAAATCTCCAAGTCAGATGGTGACAATATACTGAACAAGCACTGAAAGTTTATTTCCAGCATCGTGGAATATTGGGTTCCATACCAATGCAATGAGCCTTCCTGGGTAACACTTTTGACCTCTGTGGACTTCCCATTTCCACTTTAAAATTGAAGGATTGTGGATGACTTCTTCATTAAAGGCCCATTTGTCACTGATATGTTGTATCTTACTAATTGTCTATGTCGTCCATTGTTCTTTCATCTTCCATCTTTCTCGTCATAGGTGACAAATACTACAATAAGCAAAGGTAGCCAGCTCCTTCCTTCCTCACCCCAATGCCCTCATATCTTCTATTTTTTCATGACCACTTTTCTCAACCCTAGTGTTCCTCTGCCCTCAGCAGTCAGGATTGGTTTTGTTGTTGCCAGGACTCCAGAGCCCACACAGTTCCTACATTTGTAGACCTACTCTCATGATTAATTTTTATGTGTCAACTTAACTAAGCCAAGAAAAGCCCAGATAACTGGCATGATATCATTTCTGGATCTATCTGTGAAGGTGTTTCTGGAAGAGGCTGCCAGTTGAACCAGTAGACTGAGTAAAAAAGAAGCTGGAGTGTACCTGTAGTCTCAGCTACTCAGGCAGCTGAGGCAAGAGAATCACTTAAGCCCAAAAGGTTGAATCCAGCCAGAACAATATAGTGAGACCCCATCTTTTTTTTTTTTTAGAAAAGATTACCCCAATGTGGTGGGCCTCATCCAATCCATCGAGTGCTCAAATAGAAAATGTGGAGAAAAGGCAAATTTGCCGTCTGTGCTTGAGCTGGATATGCATGTTCTTCTGCCCTCAGACATCAGCACCCCTGCATCTCAGCTCTTCATGTCTGGACTAGAGCCACACTAGCAGCTTTCCTGGTTTCCCAGCTCACAGATGAAAAACCATGGGATTTCTCAGCCTCCACAATCATGTGAAATCACACCTCATAATAAATCGTTTTTTTTATATACAGTCACATGCTGCATAACAATCTTTCAGTCAATGAAAGTTTGCATATATAATTCCATAAGATTATAATGCTATATTTTTGCTGTGCCTTTTCTAGGTTTAAATATCTTTTGATACACAAATACTTACCATTCTGGTACAGTTGCCTGGAGTGTTCAGCACAGTCACATGCTGTACAGGTTTTAGCCTAGAAGCGAAAGGCTGTCCCCACATAGCCTAGGGTGTGTTGTAGGCTATGCAATCTAGGTTCACGTAAGTACACTCTGTGATGTTTACACAATGATGAAATTGCCTAATGATGCATTTCTCAGAACTTGTTCCTGTTGATAAGTGATACATGATTGTGTGTGCATATATATTTTATATACATACATATATATTGGTTCTGTTTCCCTAGAGAATTCTGACTAATATACCTACATACACAAGAGAAAGATGATTATGAATTTCCTACACTGTACCCTCTTCTGAAAAGTCTCTGTGCTTGGTTGAACTCAGAGGCATTTAAATTTTTGTCACAGTTGCTAAGGTCAGATCTTATTGTAAGGACAGCATGTTGGGGTTAGGAATCAAGTTGGCTGACTCTAAAGCCTGCCTGTGAGGTCTACACACAGCGAGACCTTACACAGGTTTCACACACTGCTGAATTCTTCGATGTTTCTCTCAACTCTCCATTTCACAGCTTATGCTCCTCTTTCTGTTTTGTTCTTTTGACTTTGCAGCCTATAAGCAATTCACATCCAGCTATTTGACATTCAGACCAGACACTTTTATAACGCCCCTGTCCTCTATATATCATAATTATCTTTCATATTTTTTAATAATTACAAACTAAAATTATAACCATGGCTCAAAATGAAAAAGACAGTCAAATTTTTCTTTTATGGAATTTGTATTTAAAAATCATGCTAATAAAAATTAAAATTGTAAAATATAAAATAAGTATTACAGTAAAAAATAGAAAAACAGTCATTGTATTGGGTTGAGTGGTGGCCTTTCAAAAGATATGTCCCATTTCTCACCCTAATAACACAGTCTTTGTAGATGTGATTAAGTGAAGGATCATGAGATAAGATCATCCTGGATTAACTGGTTGAGCCCTAAAGCTAATGATTTGTCCTTAAAAGAAGAAGAGAAAGACTCACAGAGGAGAATGCATGTGAGGATGGAAGCATAGATTTGATACAAACAGAAGACAGGAAAATACTGGGTAGAAGAGCGCCGGTCCCTGGCAAAGGCCCCACCCTAAGCTGGACACCCGTGGCCCTAAATGGAAAGAGGCATTCCTGTTTTCGTGCCCAAATGTTGCCTCTTGGCCCACCGTGCCCCCGTATCCTGTACCTATATAAATCCCAAACCTCAGGCTCTATAAGCAGAAGAGCAACAAAGTGGCAGAGCGGCAGAGTGGCAGAATGACAGAGTGGTGCAGCAGAGGAGAGAAGAGAACAAGTGTCTGAACATTGAGAGGAGTTTAGCTGGGGACATCTGGACAGGAGATCAGCTGTGGGACAGCCGGACTCCAGGGAAGATCATCTTCCCACTCCATCCCCTTTCCCATTCCCCATCCATCCCACTGATAGCCACCTCCATCACTCAATAACATCCCTGCATTCACCATCCTTCAAGTCCATGTGACCTGACTCTTCCTGGATGCCAGACAAAGACCTAGGGTGGCATGACCCAAGAGGGCAGGGTGTTAACGGCTGTCACCCTGACTCTCCACTGAGCTGATTTAACGCTTAACTACTCATAGATGGCAACTGCTAAAAGAGCATTAATTGTAACACATCCCGAGATGCTACTGTGGGGCTGGGGCCCAAAAATCTGCACCTGGCTGTCTGTGTGCTCCCCCTTCCACAAGGGGTTTGAGCACACAGTGGCCGAGCAAACGAGCCACATCCCTGTCTCAAGTCCTACTAGGGCATCAGAGAACTCTCCTGTTTCAGACTGATGTGTCTACAAGACAAAGAATGCCAAGGACTGCAGGGTACCAACAGAGTCTGAGAGGAGCATGAGAGGAATCCTCTGTTAACACCTTCAAAAGGACCCAACCCTGCCAACACCTTGATTTTGAGCTGTCAGTTTCCAGAAATGTAAGAGAAAATAATTCTATTGTTTTAAGGCACTCAGTTTGTTATAGTTTGTTATAGCAGCCCTAGAAAACTAATACAGTAATGGATTGGTACTTTTAAATTACAAAGAAAGTATTTTTTTCGAAAAGGAGAAAAAATTATCTATATAGTGGTCTGTCACTGTAATGAATAATAACATAACAGTTTCTACTTTTCCAGCCTTAACTTTGTAAATCTGTCAATTACTTAGTCAACATTGATCTTCACATATTCATGTTCAATACACAATATAATCAAATTTGTTCATCTATTCACAATCATAGTTGATGGAATCACACTTTATTCTATTGTAGAAAAGCTTCTTTCACGTTAAGCCACAGACCTACAAATAGTTGTTTTTTAAAAATCTAAAATGCAAGAATAAGTTTGGTGGAGACACATAAAAATCCTATTTCACAATAAATTCCTGAAATCACGGTAGTATTGAAACAGGAAATTTTACCTGACCCTTTCGTGTGACTTGCAAACAGTGTAGCTCATTTACTCAGCCTGCAGCTCTCAACCCCTTGCAGGAGCACACAGGTGAGCAGGTACAAGGGCCCAGATGAGTGCTTCTGGATGCCAGCAGAAGCAGAACTCTGTATGGCCCCACAGCAGCATCTGGGGGTTACCCATGACCCCTGGAGACACAGAGGGCATGTGTGCTCTTTGAGCTATGCTATCTGCAGACAGCTAAAATTTTTAACAGCTCAGTATGACAGCACTCTGTATCCCGAGCTCTTGTTCAGCATCCAGGAAGAATCAGGTCACATGAACCAATTGAAGATACTAAATGTGGGGATTTTATTGCCAATGAAAGTGGCTCTCAGCAGGAAGGAGAACTGGAAAGGGGATGGAGTGGGAAGGTATCCTTCTCCTGGAGTTTGGCCATCCCCAGCCAAACTCATCCTGAGGTCCCACCATCAAGCAGTCCTTCTGAAGTCAAGCTGCTTCTCTCTGATGTCTGCTTCTTCTCTTCTCTCCGTCTCTGCCACTCCACTGTCAGTGGAGCCTGGAGTTTTTATAGGTACAGGATGCGGGGTAAGGCAGGCCAGGGTGGTTTTGGGAAAGGCAACATTTGAGAGGGAAAATGGGGATGTAAAATTCTCACTTTGGGCTACAGGTCCAGGCTTGAGAGTGGGGCCCTCACCAGGGGCTGCCCTCTTCTGTCCAGTATTTCCCTGCCTCCTGATGCTATCAGTATCCATGTCTTTTCTAACCTTTCTAGCAGCTTTCACATTTTTCCCTCTCCTCCTCCCCCAACATTGAACACTTTTACATACCAATAAAAATTCCAAGGTTACATAAGAGGTAGAATTAAAATAGCGAAAGTTTCATCCTGACAATTACAGCACTATGCCTGGTCAGGGTAAATCTAGTGTTTAAACACAGGAATATGTAGCATCAGAGGGGTGGAAGACACATGCTGGCCCTGATGAGCACTCAAGCAATTCTGAAGCTTTAGAAATGTACTCCAGGATGGCCGAATAGGAACAGCTCCAGTCTCCAACGCGAGCGACACAGAAGACTGGTGATTTCTGCATTTTCAACTGAGGTACTGGGGGCATCTCACTAGGGAGTGCTGGACAATCGGTGCTGGTCAGCTGCTGCAGCCCGACCAGCGAGAGCTGAAGCAGGGCGAGGCATCGCCTCACCTGGGAAGCGCAAGGGGGAAGGGAATCCCTTTTCCTAGCCAGGGGAACTGAGACACACAACACCTGGAAAATAGGGTAACTCCCACCCCAATACTGCACTTTAAGCAAACGGGCACACCAGGAGAATATATCCCAAACCTGGCTGGGAAGGTCCCACGCCCACGGAGCCTCCCTCATTGCTAACACGGCAGTCTGCGATCTAACCGCAAGGCAGCAGCGAGGCTGGGGGAGGGGCGCCTGCCATTGCTGAGGCTTAAGTAGGTAAACAAAGCCCCTGGGAAGCTCGAACTGGGTGGAGCTCACAGCAGCTCAAGGAAACCTGCCTGTCTCTGTAGACTCCACCTCTGGGGGCAGGACACAGCTAAAAAACAACAAGGGAAGCAGCAGAGGCCTGTACAGACGCGAACGACTGTCTGACAGCTTTGAGGAGAGCAGTGGATCTCCCAACACAGAGGTTGAGATCTGAGAATGGACAGACTGCCTGCTCAAGTGGGTCCCTGACCCCTGAGTAGCCTAACTGGGAGACATCCCCCACTAGGGGCAGTCTGACACCCCACACCTCACAGGGTGGAGTACACCCCTGAGAGGAAGCTTCCAAAGTAAGAATCAGACAGGTACACTCGCTGTTCAGCAATATTCTATCTTCTGCAACCTCTGCTGCTGATACCCAGGCAAACAGCGTCTGGAGTGGACCTCAAGCAATCTCCAACAGACCTACAGCTGAGGGTCCTGACTGTCAGAAGGAAAACTATCAAACAGGAAGGACACCTATACCAAAACCCCATCAGTACGTCACCATCATCAAAGACCAGAGACAGATAAAACCACAAAGATGGGGAAAAAGCGGGGCAGAGAAGCTGGAAATTCAAAAAATAAGAGCGCATCTCCCCCTGCAAAGGAGCACAGCCCATCGCCAGCAACGGATCAAAGCTGGTCAGAGAAAGACTTTGACGAGATGAGAGAAGAAGGCTTCAGTCCATCAAACTTCTCAGAGCTAAAGGAGGAATTACGTACCCAGCGCAAAGAAACTAAAAATCTTGAAAAAAGAGTGGAAGAATTGACAGCTAGACTAATTAATGCAGAGAAGGTCATAACGAAATGACAGAGATGAAAACCATGACACGAGAAATACGTGACAAATGCACAAGCTTCAGTAACCGACTCGATCAACTGGAAGAAAGAGTATCAGCGACTGAGGATCAAATGAATGAAATGAAGTGAGAAGAGAAACCAAAAGAAAAAAGAAGAAAAAGAAATGAACAAAGCCTGCAAGAAGTATGGGATTATGTAAAAAGACCAAATCTACGTCTGATTGGGGTGTCTGAAAGTGAGGGGGAAAATGGAACCAAGTTGGAAAACACTCTTCAGGATATCATCCAGGAGAACTTCCCCAACCTAGTAGGGCAGGCCAACATTCAAATTCAGGAAATACAGAGAACGCCACAAAGATACTCCTCCAGAAGAGCAACTCCAAGACACATAATTGCCAGATTCACCAAAGTTGAAATGAAGGAAAAAATCTTAAGGGCAGCCAGAGAGAAAGGTCAGGTTACCCACAAAGGGAAGCCATCAGACTAACAGCAGATCTCTCGGCAGAAACTCTACAAACCAGAAGAGAGTGGGGGCCAATATTCAACGTTCTTAAAGAAAAGAATTTTCAACCCAGAATTTCATATCCAGCCAAACTAAGTTTCATAAGTGAAGGAGAAATAAAATCCTTTACAGATAAGCAAATGCTTAGAGATTTTATCACCACCAGGCCTGCCTTACAAGAGACCCTGAAGGAAGCACTAAACATGGAAAGGAACAACCGGTACCAGGCATTGCAAAAACATGCCAAAATGTAAAGACTATGGAGGCTAGGAAGAAACTGCATCAACTAACGAGCAAAATAACCAGTTAATATCATAATGGCAGGATCAAGTTCACGCATAACAATATTAACCTTAAATGTAAATGGACTAAATGCTCCAATTAAAAGACACAGACTGGCAAACTGGATAAAGAGTCAAGACCCATCAGTCTGCTGTATTCAGGAGACCCATCTCACATGCAGAGACACACATAGGCTCAAAATAAAGGGATGGAGGAAGATCTACCAAGCAAATGGAGAACAAAGAAAAGCAGGGGTTGCAATCCTAGTCTCTGATAAAACAGACTTTAAACCATCAAAGATCAAAAGAGACAAAGAAGGCCATTACATAATGGTAAAGGGATCAATTCAACAGGAAGAGCTAACTATCCTAAATACATATGCACCCAATACAGGAGCACCCAGATTCATAAAGCAAGTCCTTAGAGACTTACAAAGAGACTTAGACTCCCATACAATAATAATGGGAGACTTCAACACTCCACTGTCAACATTAGACAGATCAACGAGACAGAAAGTTAACAAGGATATCCAGGAATTGAACTCAGCTCTGCACCAAGCGGACCTAATAGACATCTATAGAACTCTCCACCCCAAATCAACAGAATATACATTCTTCTCAGCACCACATCACACTTATTCCAAAATTGACCACATAATTGGAAGTAAAGCACTCCTTAGCAAATGTCAAAGAACAGAAATTATAACAAACTGTCTCTCAGACCACAGTGCAATCAAACTAGAACTCAGGACTAAGAAACTCAATCAACACCGCTCAACTACATGGAAACTGAACAACCTGCTCCTGAATGACTACTGGGTACATAACAAAATGAAAGCAGAAATAAAGATGTTCTTTGAAACCAATGAGAACAAAGATACAACATACCAGAATCTCTGGGACACATTTAAAGCAGTGTGTAGAGGGAAATTTATAGCACTAAATGCCCACAAGAGAAAGCAGGAAAGATCTAAAATGGACACTCTAACATCACAATAAAAGAACTAGAGAGGCAAGAGCAAACACATCAAAAGCTAGCAGAAGGCAAGAAAAATAAGATCAGAGCAGAACTGAAGGAGATAAAGACATAAAATCCCTCCAAAAAATCAATGAATCCAGGAGTTGGTTTTTTGAAAAGATCAACAAAATTGACAGACCACTAGCAAGACTAATAGAGAAGAAAAGAGAGAGGAATCAAAGAGACGCAATAAAAAATGATAAAGGGTATATCACCATCGACCCCACAGAAATACAAACTACCATCAGAGAATACTATAAACACCTCTACGCAAATCAACTAGAAAATCTAGAAGAAATGGATAATTTCCTGGACACTTACACTCTCCCAAGACTAAACCAGGAAGAAGTTGAATCCCTGAATAGACCAATAGCAGGCTCTGAAATTGACGCAACAATCAATAGCCTAACCACCAAAAAAAGTCCAGGACCAGATGGATTCACAGTTGAATTCTACCAGAGGTACAAGGAGGAGCTGGTACCATTCCTTCTGAAACTATTCCAAGCAATAGAAAAAGAGGGAATCCTCCCTAACTCATTTTATGAGGCCAACATCATCCTGATGCCAAAGCCTGGAAGAGACACAACAAAAAAAGAAAATTTTAGACCAATATCTCTGATGAACATCGATGCAAAAATCCTCAATAAAATACTGGCAAACTGGATCCAGCAGCACATCAAAAAGCTTATCCACCATGATCAAGTGGGCTTCATCCCTGGGATGCAAGGCTGGTTCAACATTCGCAAATCAATAAACGTAATCCAGCATATAAACAGAACCAAAGACAAAAACCACATGATTATCTCAATAGATGCAGAAAAGGTTTTTGACAAAATTCAACAGCCCTTCATGCTAAAAACGCTCAATAAATTCGGTATTGATGGAATGTACCTCAAAATAATAAGAGCTATTTATGACAAACCCACAGCCAATATCATACTGAATGGGCAAAAACTGGAAAAATTCCTTTGAAAACTGGCACAAGACAGGAATGCCCTCTCTCACCACTCCTATTCAACATAGTGTTGGAAGTTCTGGCTAGGGCAATCAGGCAAGAGAAAGAAATCAAGGGTATTCAGTTAGGAAAAGAAGTCAAATTGTCCCTGTTTGCAGATGACATGATGGTATATTTAGAAAAACCCATTGTCTCAGCCCAAAATCTCCTTAAGCTGATAAGCAACTTCAGCAAGTCTCAGGATACAAAATTAATGTGCAAAAATCACAAGCATTCTTATACACCAGTAACAGACAAACAGAGAGCCAAATCAGGAATGAACTTCCATTCACAATTGCTTCAAAGAGAATAAAATACCTAGGAATCCAACTTACAAGGGATGTAAAGGACCTCTTCAAGGAGAACTACAAACACTGCTCAGTGAAATCAAAGAGAACACAAACAAATGGAAGAACATACCATGCTCATGGATAGGAAGAATCAATATTGTGAAAATGGCCATACTGCCCAAGGTAATTTATAGATTCAATGCCATCCCCATCAAGCTACCAATGACTTTCTTCACAGAATTGGAAAAAAGTGCTTTAAAGTTCATATGGAACCAAAAAAGAGCCCGCATTGCCAAGACAATCCTAAGTCAAAAGGACAAAGCTGGAGGCGTCACGCTGCCTGACTTCAAACTATACTACAAGGCTACAGTAACCAAAACAGCATGGTACTGGTACTAAAACAGAGATATAGACCAATGGTACAGAACAGAGCCCTCAGAAATAATACCACACATCTACAGCCATCTGATCTTTGACAAACCTGAGAGAAACAAGAAATGGGGAAAGGATTCCCTATTTAATAAATGGTGCTGGGAAAATTGGCTAGCCATAAGTAGAAAGCTGAAACTGGATCCTTTCCTTACTCCTTATATGAAGATTAATTCAAGATGGATTAGAGACTTAAATGTTAGACCTAATACCATAAAAACCCTAGAAGAAAATCTAGGTAGTACCATTCAGGACATAGGCATGGGCAAGGACTTCATGTCTAAAACACCAAAAGCAATGGCAACAAAAGCCAAAATTGACAAATGGGATCTAATTAAACTAAAGAGCTTCTGCACAGCAAAAGAAACTACCATCAGAGTGAACAGGCAACCTACAGAATGGGAGAAAATTTTTGCAATCTACTCATCTGACAAAGGGCTAACATCCAGAACCTACAAAGAACTCAAACAAATATACAAAGAAAAAAACAACCCATCAAAAAGTGGGCAAAGGATATGAACAGACATTTCTCAAAAGAAGACATTCATACAGCCAACAGACACATGAAAAAATGCTCAGCATCACTGGCCATCAGAGAAATGCAAATCAAAACCACAATGAGATACCATCTCACACCAGTTAGAACGGCAATCATTAAAAAGTCAGGAAACAACAGGTGCTGGAGAGGATGTGGAGAAATAGGAACACTTTTACACTGTTGGTGGGATTGTAAACTAGTTCTACCATTATGGAAAACAGTATGGCAATTCCTCAAGGATCTAGAACTAGATGTACCATATGACCCAGCCATCCCACTACTGGGTATATACCCAAAGGATTATAAATTATTCTACTACAAAGACACATGCACACATATGTTTATTGCAGCACTATTCACAATAGTAAAGACTTGGAATCAACCCAAATGTCCATCTGTGACAGACTGGATTAAGAAAATGTGGCACATATACACCGTGGAATACTATGCAGCCATAAAAAAGGATGAGTTTGCATCCTTTGTAGGGACATGGATGCAGCTGGAAACCATCATTCTTAGCAAACTATCACAAGAACAGAAAACCAAACACCGCATGTTCTCACTCATAGGTGGGAACTGAACAATGAGATCACTTGGACTCGGGAAGGGGAACATCACACACTGGGGCCTATCATGGGGATGGGGGAGGGGGGAGGGATTGCACTGGGAGTTATAAATGATATAAATGATGAATTGATGGGTGCTGACGAGTTGATGGGTGCAACACACCAACATGGCACAAGTATACATATGTAACAAACCTGCACGTTATGCACATGTACCCCAGAACTTAAAGTATAATAAAAAAAAAATTAAAAAAAAAAAAAGAAAGTAACTATTAAAAAAAAAAAAAAAAAGAAATGTGCTCCAAAAGCAATGAAAGTGGCCAAGTCTGTATGGGTTGCAGGCCAACTGAGTATCTGGGAGTTCAAATTAACTTCTGAGTAGAATGGATTTTGTATTAAAGAACATGGAATATAAATGTGCCAATGTAAGGCTTACATATGTATTTTAAAAATTCAACAATTGCAGCAAATGTTTAGATCTGACACCAGCAACACTGTTGAGGGGAGAAATAATTAACAATCACTGACGTGGTTTGGAATTGCTGACACATAGTGATAATGAAGAGCAGACCACCTCTTAGTCCAATTTTACTACCGTTTACAAATTCTCTTTAACAATGCACCCTTCATTGCCTGCACCCAGAATAGAGCACACTTACCACTCACTGCCCTGCCTTCAGGACTCCACTGTCATGAAAGACAAGAAAAAGGAAAAGGAAGTTATATGAGTTTGCTAGGGCTTCAGTAACAAAGAACCACAAACTGGGCACCTTAAGCAGCCGAAATGTATTCTCTCAGTTCTGAGGCTCTGGGTGGAATCCTTTCTTGTCTTCTACTGGTTTGCAATGGTGGCCATCAGTCCCTGGGGTTCCTGGGCTTGCAGCTACATCACTCTAGTCCCTGACTCTATTGCCACATGGTGTTCTCCACGTGGGTGTCTGTCTCTGTCCAAATTTTCCTCTTCTTATAAGGACACCAGTAATATTGGATTAGGGCCCACCCTAATGAGCTCATCTTAACTTGATTATATCTGCAAATCTCTAGGTCCAAATAAGATCATATTCACAGATACTGGAGTTAGGACTTCTACCTAATTTTGGGGGAGGATACAATTCAACCCACTACAGAAGCTGACAATTTCTCAGTGCTTATTAACTGTGAAATATTTTGCTTTTTTTTTTTTTAGTAGCAGGATCCATTGGGGTAGCTCTGTGTCGATTTTACAGATGATTCATTTGAGATATTAATTCCTTTTTAGTGGCAATTTACTTTTTATATCAAACATATCTTTGTAACAAACCAACAATAAAAACCTTGAATATCGATTTCACCAAGCCATTTGAAAAAGGGTTATGGAATTATGTCTCACTTATTAACATATTTGCTTTTTTCTGAAGGTTCTTCTTTTTTTAACTTCTATATTACTGGAAGTGCTTTCAAGTTGTTGAAACCACTTTGCTTTATGTTAGTGTTCTGATTTTTTAATCACGTATATTTACCCTTTTCCCTTTAAACTTTAATTTATTGGCCAATTTCTAGTTTTTTTTTAAAAAAGAAAACTACCAATATTTGTCCTTTTTTTCTTAATTAAATGTTTTCATCTATTTTTAACTTCTCCTTGAAGCCTTGGGTAATTTTTAATTTTTTTCTCATTCAATTTTTCAAAGGTTGGGAGGCCACTTAGCATAAATTATGAGATCTTGTAAAAACTCTGAGCATCTATATTATCCTTTTCTTTCTTCCTCCTGTTTTTTAAATATAAAAACATTTTTTCATTCTGTGATGAGTCTAATATTATATAGATATTCATTCCCCTCAATTTTTTAAAACTATCCATTTTAGTTCTTATTTTCTTACCATTTCCACCAAACTCACAAAAGTGTTGGAAGGTTAGTAGGGCAAGAAAGCAGAAGAGAAATGTAAACCTCTGAAAGGAGGACGGCCCTTCAAAGGCCCCTCTTCCTACATTGTGTCCACATCCCTGAGGGGAGGAAAACTACTCCACGTCACACAGCTAGTCACAGGCAAAACTGAAATTAGAGCCTAAGTCTGCCTGATCCCAAGATTCTTCCCATTACACTACACCCATTTTAAAGATGAGTCAGTGAGCTCAGAGATGCCATCTATCACATCAAAATTGGCATAAGAAGAGATGGAGCCCAGAGCAGAAGCCTTCACCAGTGCAGTCTCTACCACACCACATCCAGAGAAAACTGCCAGGGGTACAGGTACATGCTAGAGATACAGGAAGAAGAAGCCCAGCCTGGAAGAATAGTGAGAAGGCTCTCAACAGGAGAAGCAACTTTCCTCTTCATTACTGGCCACAACATCCTTGGGTACCATATGCAATGGGGCCAGTGCAGTCACCTCTGGCCTGAGAAACCAGTTGCTCCCTCTTTTGGGGAAGGCCATCTAGTTCACTCTGCTGTAATGGTCCAAATGGAAATCAAACAGGAGAAAGAGAAATTATAGCCACAAATTATATTCCTCTGGTATACTGTAGGGTAAATTTTGGTTGCAGTGAAGGTGTGACATCGTATGCTAATGTCCAAAATTTTAAAAAAAGAAGGAAAAACAATGAGATTTTCAATGCCAATGAAAAGTTAGCATAAGGATATGCAAAACTGGAGAAAAAAATAACACTTATATAAAGACCTAAAAATAAATAAAAACCAGAGGCCCTGAAGAATACTTGCTATCGTGTAAATTTCATGCCCTTTAATACCACTGTCAAAGTCAAAATATATTGCTATTGAAATGCCAGTGTGTGAACAATTGTATTTTCTGCTTTACGTGTTCCACACGGCAGTGAGAGGGGATGTTAGTCACAGTAACTAAGGGATCTGATTAGATTGGCGGACATGGCTCATGAGATGGGGCTTTAAAATGAGACTATATTATAATGAGACACTCTTATATGTGATTTCAAATAAGTGATCTGTTTCTAGTATATGTTTATTTCAAACACTATATAATCAGTCAAGAAACTTTGGCAATTTTAAACAAAAAAGAACTGTTATGAAACACATTAGTAAGGATCTGATTCTACTTTTCTTCCCAATGGGAATCAATGTTTTTAAACTCAGGGCTCCTTTATTTTTTATGTCACTAGTGCCTCATAGGAAGAGAAAACGTAGCTGAACTTTACAAACATAGCAATTTCACACATAATGCATTTTTAGAAGTGGGGATTGCTTTATACTCACAGAATAAAAGCAGAACTAAAAGCCTAGAAATCTGTCTGGCTTCCTATCTCTCTCTCTGTGTCTCTGTCTCTCACACACACACCAACACACCCCTACCTGTATATGAGAGCCAGTTGATTTTGATATGATTATTCTAGATATTTTTGTATAATTATTTTTCACCAAATGTATATTATCTAAGTTTATAATACACAACAGGATGATGCAAGCCCGTTGTCATCATCCAATTGTAGTTCACCCTTTTTTCCTGTGATAATAAACCTCCTGATATTTAGCTGGTATACACTACATGACCACAGACAATAAGAATAAATTTATTTGCCTTCCATAGAGCTAGTTAGGACTGGTCTGCATTAGTCAATTTCCACACTGCTATAAAGATACTACCTGAGACTGGGTAATTTATAAACAAAAGAGGTTTAATTGACTCACAGTTCCACATGACTG
Organism: Trachypithecus francoisi; assembly: GCF_009764315.1. Lineage (NCBI taxonomy): Eukaryota > Metazoa > Chordata > Mammalia > Primates > Cercopithecidae > Trachypithecus > Trachypithecus francoisi. The sequence goes on from NW_022681465.1 coordinate 16,347,095, forward strand.
AGGAGGCCTCAGGAAACTTACAGTCATGGCAGAAGGCAAAGGAGAAGCAAGCACGTTCTACACAAGGTGGCAGGAGAGAGCGGGCACAAAGGGGAAGTGCCACACTTTTAAACCATCAGATCTAGTGAGAACTCACTCACTATCACAAGAACAGCGTGGGGGAAACAGCCCCCATGATCCAATCACCTCCCACCAAGTCTCTCCTTCAACATGTGGGAATTCGAATTTGAGATGAGATTTCGGTGAAGACACAGAGCCAAATCATGTCAGGTCACATGATCAGATTCAGTTAAGGCCAAACCAAAATCGTAATAGGGTTGTTTAAAATAACTGAATCTATCTTCATGGTAAATCAGCCTGACAGGATGATCACAAATATTCCAAAGAAAGTATGGGAAACCATTCCCAAAAAAAAGCTGCAGGAAATGTCCTGAGCTCTTGAATTGTGTTGCCTGTCATCCATGTGAAAAGAACAGTAGACTTGTGAAGATATGCATGTCAGCACCTGTTTAAAAAGAATGAGTTGCACTCCTTTTTAACTATATAGGTAGTGACACCTCTCAGCCAGTGTAGACCAACAGTGTATTACACGTCTGATCACACCTGTATTAGAATGCCTGTTATGAACAGGTGAGGTAGGTAGGAATTCAGGTCACCTCCATTAGATTGGTAAGGAGATTGAGGCCCCAAAATGTCAGAACATTCTTCATAATCATATAAAATCTGTTGAAAGTTCCATTTAGAATATATCAACCCCTGAGGCACTGCTAAACCTACTCAAAGGTAAATTGCTACCTTCCCATATGTGATTATGACTGTTTATATCTTCTTCAGGTCCCCTGTTGAATGAATTGAAAGGGGAAGTTCAGTTTCCAGTAGGGGTTTACATTTGAAAATCTAGGGCATCCCAGTAGCAGGGCTGATATGGGGGGGTCCCCGGTGGATGGGCCTGGTCAGGTGTTGGCAGTGGGCATCTGTTCCAGAGGTGTCCTTTGGCACTGGTTGCTTAGTATTTTGGGAAACCTCTTTTATGTAGATTTTTCCATAAGGCTTTTTCCCTGTCCTAGCTGCTGGAAATATGGAATGAATGACAACGAGCCTGCAAATGTATACTCCCCTCCCACCCAAGCAACAGAGGGAGGTGAGAAGTTGGCTGCCTAAGATGACATCAGGCAAAGTCGTGGAGGAATAGTGTATTAGTCCGTGTTCACACTGCTGATAAAGACATACCTGAAAATGGGAACAAAAACAGGTTTAATTGGACTTACAGTTTCACATGGCTTGGAGGCCTCAGAATCATGGCAGGAGACAAAAGGCACTTCTTTTTTTTGTTTGTTTGTTTTGTTTGTTTGTTTGTTTTGAGACGGAGTCTCACTGTGTCACCCAGGCTGGAATGCAGTGGCGCGATCTTAGCTCACTGTAACCTCTGCCTCTCAGGTTCAAGTGATTCTCCTGCCTCAGCCTCCAGACTAGCTAGGATTACAGGCGCCCACCACCACGCCAGGCTAATTTTTGTATTTTTAGTAGAGATGGGGTTTTACCATATTGGCCAAGCTGGTCTCGAACTCCTGACCTTGTGATCTGCCCATCTCAGCCTCCCAAAGTGCTGGAATTACAGGCGTAAGCCACCATGCCCGGTCCCAAAAGGCACTTCTTACATGGTGGTGGCAAGAGAAAAATGAGAAAGAAGCAAAAGTGGAAACTCCTGATAAACCCATCAGATCTCATGAGACTTATCATGAGAATAGCATGAGAAAGACCAGCCCCCATGATTCAATTACTTCCCCATGAGTCCCTCCCACAACACATGGGAATTCTGGGAGGTACAATTCAAGTTGAGATTTGGGTGGGGACACAGCCAAACCATAGCAAATAGTCTGTCAAATCAGGAGTTTATCAGGGACACAACTGAAAGAAAACGGCCTTTCTGAGGTAGAAATAACCTTGGAATGGAAAGGTATAAGTTTGCACTAGAGAAAACGACTTGATGAGGAAGAGAGACAGCTGATCAGAAGCCAGAACACACAGATGTGAGGGCAGTGGCTTGCACATGTAATCCCAGCTACTCAGGAGGCTGAAGTGGGAAGATGGCTAGAGCCCAGGAGTTCAAGGCTGCAGTGAGCTATGATGGCACCACTGCTCTCCAGCCTGGGCAGTAGAGCAAGACCCTGTCTCAAAAAACAAACAAAAAAACCATCACTATCAACAACAACAAACGCAGAGACAGACTCAGAAAGTTGGCTGCAAACACCTCCAGGTCAGACTTTTCAGGATCCAGTGGGGATCATTTCCGAGGCCACACAGTGATGGTGCCAAAATTATGTCTGAGCAGAGGGACAGTTAGACCTCAAACAGGGTCTAAGGCCCTTTCTGGAAAACAGTGCATACAAGGTAAGAGAAGTTTGTTTTTTGTTATTTTGGAGTTTTTTTTTTAAAAAAAAACTTGGTTTGACTCCTAGATATTTTTGTTGTTGCTATGTACACATTTTTAGTGTGGAAACTTCCAAATATACACAAAAGTAGGGAAAATAATTTGATACATGTCTTGTTTCAGCAATTTTGTTTCATCCATAACCACTACCATCACCCCAGAGTTCCAGATTTTTTAAAGCAAATGTTAGGCAATCATGTAACTTCACACTGAAATATTTCATGTGTCTGTCTCAAATATAAAAACTAGAAAGTGACCAACATGGAGAAACCCTGTCTCTACTAAAAACACACAAAAAATTTAGGGGGTGTGGTGGCACATGCCTGTAATCCCAGCTACTCAGGAGGCTAAGGTAGGAGAATCACTTGAACCCAGGAGGAGGAGGTTGCTGTGAACCAATATCGCGCAGGTTATACTCCAGCCTGGGCAACAAGAGTGAAACTCCATCTCAAAAACAAAACAAAACAAAAACTAGAAACAGCAACACAGTTTGCCATTCCTTTGCCATTGAACAATTTTTCCTGCAACTAAATTTTCCCCTGTTGGTGTAATTTTTCCTTTTGGATGAGGTCAAATAACACAACCAAGAATGTAACTTTACTGTCTAAAAAATAGGGAATATCACTGGTCCATTGTTCTTTCAGGTCAGAAACTAAAACATGGGCACTGTCACATTAAAAGCATTAACGAGTAGAATACAGAATTTTAGATTGAATTGAAGCAGAGTGATGCCTATCTTACTTGCTAACCTTATGATTACAAGCTTCTGAATTATAGAATTGTAATTCTGTCAAATATGATTTGACATATAAATTGTGTGAAACTTTACAGTGATAATTTATGGTATAAAGGACTGTTATGAGAAAAATATGTCTTAGAGTCATTCATTTATTCTGTAATTACTTACTGAGCATCCATTATTTTCCAAGCATTGGGGTCTCATTCTAGTTCCTAAGGATATATCAATAAACAAAATAGATTAAGTCCATACATGTATCTAACTAAAATTTTAGAAGAGGATACTGAATATAAACAAGCAAACAAATAAATATAGAATGTAACCTTGGGTGCCAATAAGTGCTACAAGTCAAAAAAATCAAGACTAAAAGAAAAAGATCAATGTTTACTTGTTAGCTAAGATGGTCAGGAAGGTAACACTGGAGAGGAGACCTAAAAAACTCTTTGAGAACAAGTGAGAAGGACAAGAAAGTATAAATCCCTGATCCAGAAATAACCTTGGTACATGCAAATATCAGCAAGAAAATCAGCGTGGATGGACTGGAATAAGCAAAGGAGAAAAATAGTAAGTGATGAGGTCAGTGACATGGGTGGGCTGTAAATACAGCCTGTATTATAGTGTTGGGATTTTATTTTATGTGTGATAGAAAGACATGGATTGGGTTGGAAGAAATCTAACTTACATTTCAAAGGTTCACCCTGTGGGAGTTATGGGAATAAAGCAGGAAGACCATGGTGACTTAAGCCAGAGAGCTAAAGGGGGAAATGATAGGAATTGGACTGGACTTACACATATTTTAGAGGTAGACACACATGCTTTGCTGAAGGATTAGAAATGAAATCTGAGGGAAAATAAAGAATCAGGAGTCAAATTATAGGGGGTTCTCTTTTTTTCCATGAAACATTGAAGGAAGAATGGTTTGGGGAAGATGGAATCAAAAGTTTGAGCTGAAAAGGTTACGTTTGAGATACGTTTCAGACCTCAAGGAGAAGACGTTGATGGGGGGTTGGACTCAGGAGTCTGGAGCTCGAGAGAGAGCTCAGAGAGAGCAACAAGTTTTAGGAATATCACCAAGTACAGGTATTCAAGAGATTTAATGGGGTCAGCTACAGAGAAGAGTTTTGAGAACTAAGCCATAGGGCACTACAAAATTAAGAGGGATAAAGAGAAATAATGGATCCATTAAAAGAGTGAAAAGGAAGCAGTCAATGGGGAGATAAGGAGAAAACAAGGAGAAGGTTGAATCATAGAAGGCGAATAAAGAAAGTGTCTCAAGAAGGGGTACAGTGGCAATGTCAAAGGTGCTAAATGTTTGAGTAAAATGAGGATCTGGAATTTTGCATTGGCTCTGGCAAGATGAAAATCATTTGGTGACTTTAACAAGTGAATTTCCAGTGGGTATGGTGAGTGAATATGACACAAAAGCCTAAATAGAGGAGATTAAAAAGGAAATTAGAAGCAAAGAATGAGTGGTGGCAAATGCAGACAACTCCCTAAAGGAATTTTGCTTAAAAGGTAAGCAGAGAAGTGAGACAGTTGCTGGAGGAGATTCTGAGGTCTATGAAGAATTTTTGCTTTAACTTGTGATTCATTGTAGCCTTTCTGTACGTGGCTGAGATGGATCCAGTGGAGAGGTAGCAATTGTTGTAATGCAGGAAAGAGAGGGGCAATAGTTGCAGAGGCAAAGTCCTTGAGACAGAACAGGATCCAAGCACAGGAAGAGAGGCTGGCCTGAGATAGGAGCAGGCTGTCTCCATCCTGTCAACAGGACAACCAGCAGAGCAGCAGGATTTAGATGCCATCAGACTGATAGACTTGCTGTAGCAAAATGAGGCTGTTCTCCTCTGATTGCTTCTATTTTCTAACTAAAATGAAGAGTTAGATAATCAGTTTGAGAAGAGAGGAGAACATGTCAACAGCTGTCTCAGAGAATGGGAGAAGTCATTGAATGGGTAAATGCAGTATATTTCAAGGCAATTCTGAGTTCCCACTTGAGATTCTTGTGGTCATATGTTTTCTATAGCCACAGTCAGCTGTTCTGGTGCAGGCATACAGCAAATAGGTCAAGAGTTGAGTCTAACTAGAGATAGCGTTTTACTGGTCAAGTGCAAAGGAGAGGGGCAAGGGACAGGCTATTTGTAAAAGAGTTATTAGAATAGACAGAATATAGATAAAAAAGAAAGAGCTAGAATGGTGTATATATAGCTGTATATATCTATAGAATGCTCTATAGATTAAGTAGATAGAGTGGAAAGAATAGAAAAAGTATGGACATTAGAAAGATAAGGGAGGTCTTCATTGAGTATAAAAATTCTTCAGCTGGGAGTTGTAGGATTAACAAGTGAGGAAGTCAGGAGGTAAGTCCAGGTATAACCCCTTCAAGTCAGGATGATGATGGTGTTCACTTAACAGTTATAATAAGACTTAGTATATGACCATTCTCTAGAGCTGAGCTACACTTATATTGTGTAGCTCATATTGTGACTACTAGCTCCATGTGGCTCTTGAGAACTGAAATATGGCTAGTTCAAACTGAGATATGCTGCAAATGTAAGATACACATTAAGTTTCAAAACTTGCTACAAAAATCTAAAGTGTATCGTTAACACTCATATTTATTACATGTCTAAATAATATTTTGGATATATTGAGTCAAATAAAATATTCCACTAAAAGTAGGTTTTACCTGTTTCTCTTAACTTTTTACATGCAGCTACTATAATATTGAAAATTACACACATGGCTTGTATTTGTGGCTCACATTTCATTTCCACTGTACTGCACTCAGAAGAGTAGCTGTGGTGAGGCTGGGGGGAAGATCTCTGGAAGTAAGGTGAAGGTAGTGAGATGCTAGGATGTTAGGTGGATGATGTATATGAATGTTGAGATCACCAGGAACAGAGTTACACAAAAAGACTAGGAACCAGGGAATAAAAACCTCAGTGAGGATGTAAATATCTACATCCTGGTGGATGACCACAACTAGGAAAGGTAGCAGGTGATGGATTCTGATGAGGGGTTTAGGGATTTTGAAGAAGAGAGGAGACATTGTGTTCAAGCAGTAATCAAACCCATCCTCAGGCCACACGGCACATGGCGTGTACAAGGAAAAAAAAGAAAAGCACCATATAAGTAGTTTATAGGGGAATAAGAATCCTTAGGCAATGAGTTTCCATTGAATCAAGAAGGTGAAGGGTCTTACAGAGAAAAGGCTGAGATATAGGATATTGCTAATGGCTAACCATTAATACCAGTGGGTTGCAGATTCAGAGAACTGTGTGATTCATTGGGTTTGGAGATGTGTGGGAATCAGTGTCCTGGAACACTTAGATCTCTGCTGGCTTGTAGGGCATCATAATTAGACCTGATGCTCTCATTAAGCGTATGGATGATCCAGTCTCCTTCTCAGCTCCCCTGGTCTTGAGCTTGGCATTGGTACAGATGACAGAGGTGATATCATTATGTGTTCTTCCCATGAACACAAGCAGCTCACACAACAGCGAAGGGCAAATGCACAGAACATTTTTATGAACTACCACTGGCCCCTAGGCTGTATTTTAGGAAGTGTTGTTGAGGTTGTTTCTTGCATATTTAGTTGTTGTAGTGGGTTGATTAGCGTCCACTCAAAATTCCTATCTACCTGGAACATCAGAATGGGACCTTATTTGGAAATAGGATATTTGCTACTATAATTAGTTAAAGATCCCAAGTTGATTTCATCCTGGATTTAGGGTGGGCCCAAATGACTGGTGTCCTTATAAGAGGAGAGGACACAAAGACACAAAGAGAAGAAGGCAACGTGAAGATAGAGGCAGAGACTGGAGTGATGCATCTGCAACCCAGAGAACACCAAGGACTGCCAGCAGACACCAGAAGCCAAGAGAGAGGCATGGACAGCTTCTTCCTCAGAGCCTCCTGAAGGAACCAATCCTGCTATACCTTAACCTAGGACTTCTGATCTTCTGAGCGCTGAACAAATACATTTCTGTTTTTTTAAGCCTTCCAGTTTGTGCTGATTTGTTACTTCCATTCTAGGAAAGTAATGCACTTGGTAAAACACTTACTAGGTAAAAGGACTAGGATTTCAGAGTTGCTTTTTGTCTGAGAGTCACCCATGATGCGGGACATGAGGTCAGCAATTAATAAATGTATTTTGATTAACCCAGCCACTTCTCAAGTCTATGGAGGCAAAGACCCTTATATTGTTCATATCCAGAAAAAGTCAGGGAGCCATTTTAAGCGATTTCCCTACTCATTATGTGAGTGACATAAAATTGAGCAACATCGTTTCAGTCATTTGAACACACCAAGATAAATCCCTTAATTTACCCCATTTCTTCCCATTACTGTTTGCAGAGCCAGGGAGCCTGCATATATTTTTCTAAATGGCTAGTCCATTGAGGTCAAGTGCTCTTATTACTTTGAGAAAAGTAAGTTCAGGAATTCCATTAAAGTCCTGAAAAATGTGAACCTCCATCCGCCTGAGCATGTTTACGAAGTCCATTTGTACTTTAGAATAAGAGTCGAACTCAGCCATGGTGGTGGTATTAAGCATGATATTGATGAAGTCATTTTCTACCAAATGACCTCCTGAATCTCACTTTCTGGATGTGAGAAATGGCAGCAGCTGTAGGTTGACAGCTGGACTCTGTTCTTTCGAATTAAAGTGATGCTTTTTACCATAGTACTTTGTTCACTAATAGGCCTTTTGTACTGAGGACGAATTATTTCAGAGACTTTTTCCTAGCAGCTGTCTAAGCAGGCTGTCTCCCACTAAAGAAAGGCACAGAAAGAAATATAACACACTCTTGTAGGTGTAAAGAGAAGACTCGGAGGGCAATAATCATTGCTTAATCCAAAAAGACACTGGGTGAAATAAGGCTGAATGATTTAAAAGGAGTGACACAAAGGATGTTGCAGCCTCCAGAGGAGCAAACACTGGGGTGGAGGAAAAGACTGTGTCCTTCTCCCAGCCTCATTCAAGCATGGTCATGGATATAATCTCTCCATCCTCTTGTGCCTCCACCTGCTTGTCCTATGCCTGTCATTTTTCACTTTGAGGACAGAGGGGAAAGTGAAAAGGGAAAGATGATAGAATCAGAGAACAGTGGGAGAAAAAAATGGCATGGGGTGGGGCTAAAAAGAGGAATCAGAAAGTTTACTTTTGTTTGAAATGAAGCAATATAATAAAAGTCGCCCCCCAAAAGCAGTGCAGAGTTGGTTATTATTATTATTATTATTATTATTTTCTTTCTACCTGTCTCCACCTCAAGCATCAGTGGATGAGCAGCTGGAGGGGGATGTGGGGAAGGTTGCCAGAGGCAAAGAAGACTGACCAAATGATGAACTTCTTGCTTTGCCAATTCTCCCAAGAATGCTCCCAATAAACTTGGCTTTAATTGGATCACCAAGAATCATTTTCTTCCCTTTCTCAGGTCTATAACCCTTCAGCTAAAAAGAAGGATCTGCAGGTGATGCTGATTAAATCAGTTTTAAGGTTAATTTATTTGTCTTCTATTCCAAGCTTTTTCTATACCTTTCTCTACTAATATGTCTGTTAAGTGATGACTTTAAAAACAAGCAATACATTTGCACCTTAACATGAGACACAGTCTATCAGAGTTATAAGCGATGGAAAATACATACTTATTCAAGTGATAATACAATTACTTAAAATATTTGTTGAGCTTCTCTGATGAAATTCTTTTCAGAACCTATGTCAAATTCTTTAGAAACTGTTTAGTGGTAATAAAACTTTAACCTTTGAGTATGTTGAGCTTTCCAGATAGAGTCAGAAGTCACTGAGAAAAAAAACAGTGAAGTATGAGGTGAGTAATCAGATTGGATGATATCATATTTGTACAAAAAGCAAATTGATAGAAACTGTGTCATCATCTAATGGAAAACGCCAACTATTGACATAACTGCTTTGGAGAACAATCAGTCAATTTATTGTAAAGTGGAGGATACACAGGCCTACCCCTGGGAAGCAATCTTAGATAACTCTCGTTTGTGAACACAAGCAGATATGTGTAAGGAACAATGCATACGGCATTGCTTATGGTGGTGAAAAGGTATATTTATACAATAGAAACTGACAGTAGCCAAAACCACATGTATCAACATGATGACTCTAAAAAAGCCACAGTTTTTAACAACAGAAAAATGTTTCTGATGAACATATACAGAAGGATGTAATTAATATAAAGTTTTAAAATCTGCAAAGCAACTATAAATTATTTATGGATACATACATAGTAATAAAAGTATAATAATATATGGGGTATGATTAAAAGCAAATTTAGGAAAGAAAACTGGACAGTGAGTAAGGATCAGGAAAATGAGGAGAAGTACAGGATCTACCACATCCATTAGGGTCTATTTCTTAGGGGAAAACAAACACAAAGGAAAACGTCAGCTAATAAGGAAAAATAGTGTGATTTGACATACTGATTGAGAAGAGTCTGAATGCTTGTTATATTACAATTTATACTTTTCTAATTGTTTGAAATATGTTATTGTTGGGGGTTGGGAGAAGATAATCAGTGACACTTTTTTTGAATCAACAGAATCAGATACTTTCACTTTTCTAGCAACTTTTTCCCTTGCTGGATAAATGCTGTAAAATCAATGGCACCAATAAAAATAAAATAAGTCAATATGTTCCTCACATGCCAGTAGTTAAGTGTATTTTCAGATTTCAGATACATTGGAATTCTACAGTACAGATTTTGACATCTTCTTTTAAGGTTATTTTGGGAGCGTCCTGGTCAGATACTGTTTTCTTCCAGAAGGTCATTACCAATAAAGATTTTCAATATTTAAAAAAAAATTAATGATGACACCCAACATCAATTTGCAGAAACTTTCCTTAACTGCAATTAGTCTTTCAAACTGAGTCTATTCTACTAAATTCTTAAACGTTTTACATTTCATGACTATCTGAGTCAAATGTGACCCCTTCAAGGCTTTCGGTGGAAACACTGGTGGTTAAACTACTTACTTGTTCATTCAGTATTCAACAAATATTTGCTGAGAAACTACTATGCATCAGGCAGAAAACAGAATAGACAAAAATAGTAAACAAACAAAACTTCCGCCTTCACTAAGATTACAATCTAGTAGATGCCAGACAATAAATTTTTAAAAGTAAGTAAAATATAAAGTAGTTTACACTGTGATTAGTCCATGGAGATTAAAAGAGAAAGACAGCAAAAAAAAAAAAAAGAAAGAAAGAAAAACTGGGAACTACGAAAGAGAGACTATATTTGAGTAGAGTGGCCACAGGAGACATTTCAGATAAAGTGCTATTTGAGCAATAAACCGTGAAGAGCTGAGGAACCAAGCTATATGTTTTTCAGGAAGAAATGCATTTCAGACAGAGAGGATTCCAGGCAACCCCCCTAATGAAGGAGCACGCCTAGGATGTTCCATGGAGAGCAAAGGAACCATTGCGGCTGGAGCAGAAGGGGATGAAATCTAAGTATGGCAGACACTTAGGACTGAGTGAGGCACTCATCTGAGCACAAACTCTAAGCAAAAAGTCAGGAATCAACATAAGTAATACCTTATGGCAATATTTTTACAAATCAAACAATTGTAAAACATCCAGGATAGACAAAATATCAAAATTTCAAATGAAAACACATTTAGGATCTGACCCACATTACTAATTTCTTCCTTTTGCTTCAGGATCCACTGTGGGTCCACTTGCCACTATTTCTGATCTGTCTTCATTTAAATTTTTGACACTTGGTTCATCATAACTTTTTTGCATTGATTTTGTTTTTTAAAATATCACAGTGAAATATTTATGCTGATTCATGGGGGTTTGGTGCTGACTTTAATTTTACACTTGAAGCTAGTGCTTCTCTTGTCTCACCCTAGTCCCAATCTTTCTGTCATTTTGCAATTTAGCAAACACCTGTCCTGCATTTTATAAAAATGGACCTTATTTTTAGAACTGTTTCAGATGTATAGAAAAATGAAAAAGAGTAGACGACTTTTGCACACACCACACTCAGTTTCTTTTTATTATTAATGTCTTACATTAGTATGGTATGTTTGTTACAATTAATGGTTCAATGTTGATCCATTCTTATTAATTAAAGTTCATACTTTATTCAGATTTCCTCAGTTTTAACCTCTTGTTCCTCTCCTGTTCAAGAATACATCATCGCCTGTAGCCATCACATCTTCTTTTTTTTTTTAATTTTTTTTTATTTTTATTATACTTTAAGTTCTAGGGTACATGTGCATAACGTGCAGGTTTGTTACATATGTATACTTGTGCCATGTTGGTGTGCTGCACCCATCAACTCGTCAGCACCCATCAATTCGTCATTTATATCAGGTATAACTCCCAGTGCAATCCCTTCCCCCACCCCCCCGTGATAGGCCGCGGTGTGTGATGTTCCCCTTCCCGAGTCCAAGTGATCTCATTGTTCAGTTCCCACCTATGAGTGAGAACATGCGGTGTTTGGTTTTCTGTTCTTGCGATAGTTTGCTGAGAATGATGCTTTCCAGCTGCATCCATGTCCCTACAAAGGACACAAACTCATCCTTTTTTATGGCTGCATAATATTCCATGGTGTATATGTGCCACATTTTCTTAATCCAGTCTGTCACTGATGGACATTTGGGTTGATTCCAAGTCTTTACTATTGTGAATAGTGCTGCAATAAACATACGTGTGCATGTGTCTTTATAGCAGCATGATTTATAATCCTTTGGGTATATACCCAGTAGTGGGATGGCTGGGTCATATGGTACATCTAGTTCTAGATCCTTGAGGAATCGCCATACTGTTTTCCATAATGGTTGAACTAGTTGACAATCCCACCAACAGTGTAAAAGTGTCCCTGTTTCTCCACATCCTCTCCAGCACCGGTTGTTTCCTGACTTTTGAATGATTGCCATTCTAACTGGTGTGAGATGGTATCTCATTGCGGTTTTGATTTGCATTTCTCTGATGGCCAGCGATGATGAGCATTTTTTCATGTGTCTGTTGGCTGTATGGATGTCTTCTTATGAGAAATGTCTGTTCATATCCTTTCCCCACTTTTTGATGGGGTTGTTTGTTTTTTTCTTGTAAATTTGTTTGAGTTCTTTGTAGGTTCTGGATATTAGCCCTTTGTCAGATGAGTAGATTGCAAAAATTTTCTCCCATTCTGTAGGTTGCCTGTTCACTCTGATGGTAGTTTCTTTTGCTGTGCAGAAGCTCTTTAGTTTAATTAGATCCCATTTGTCAATTTTGGCTTTTTGCTGCCATTGCTTTTGGTGTTTTAGACATGAAGTCCTTGCCCATGCCTATGTCCTGAATGGTACTACCTAGATTTTCTTCTAGGGTTTTTATGGGTATTAGGTCTAACATTTAAGTCTCTAATCCATCTTGAATTAATTTTCCTATAAGGAGTAAGGAAAGGATCCAGTTTCAGCTTTCTACTTATGGCTAGCCAATTTTCCCAGCACCATTTATTAAATAGGAATCCTTTCCCCATTTCTTGTTTCTCTCAGGTTTGTCAAAGATCAGATGGCTGTAGATGTGTGGTATTATTTCTGAGGACTCTGTTCTGTTCCATTGGTCTCTATCTCTGTTTTGGTACCAGTACCATGCTGTTTTGGTTACTGTAGCCTTGTAGTATAGTTTGAAGTCAGGTAGCGTGATGCCTCCAGCTGTGTTCTTTTGACTTAGGATTGTCTTGGCAATGCGGGTTCTTTTTTGGTTCCGTATGAACTTTAAAGCACTTTTTTCCAATTCTGTGAAGAAAGTCATTGGTAGCTTGATGGGGATGGCATTGAATCTATAAATTACCTTGGGCAGTATGGCCATTTTCACGATATTGATTCTTCCTATCCATGAGCATGGTATGTTCTTCCATTTGTTTGTGTCCTCTTTGATTTCACTGAGCAGTGGTTTGTAGTTCTCCTTGAAGAGGTCCTTTACATCCCTTGTAAGTTGGATTCCTAGGTATGTTATTCTCTTTGAAGCAATTGTGAATGGAAGTTCATTCCTGATTTGGCTCTCTGTTTGTCTGTTACTGGTGTATAAGAATGCTTGTGATTTTTGCCATTAATTTTGTATCCTGAGACTTTGCTGAAGTTGCTTATCAGCTTAAGGAGATTTTGGGCTGAGACAATGGGGTTTTCTAAATATACCATCATGTCATCTGCAAACAGGGACAATTTGACTTCTTCTTTTCCTAACTGGATACCATTTATTTCTTTCTCTTGCCTGATTGTCCTAGCCAGAACTTCCAACACTACGTTGAATAGGAGTGGTGAAAGAGGGCATCCCTGTCTTGTGCCAGTTTTCAAAGGGAATTTTTCCAGTTTTTGCCCATTCAGTATGATATTGGCTGTGGGTTTGTCATAAATAGCTCTTATTATTTTGAGGTACGTTCCATCAATACCGAATTTATTGAGCGTTTTTAGCATGAAGGGCTGTTGAATTTTGTCAAAAGCCTTTTCTGCATCTATTGAGATAATCATGTGGTTTTTTGTCTTTGGTTCTGTTTATATGCTGGATTACGTTTATTGATTTGCGAATGTTGAACCAGCCTTGCATCCCAGGGATGAAGCCCACTTGATCATGGTGGATAAGCTTTTTGATGCGCTGCTGGATCCAGTTTGCCAGTATTTTATTGAGGATTTTTGCATCGATGTTCATCAGGGACATTGGTCTAAATTTTCTTTTTTTGTGTTCTCTTCCAGGCTTTGTATCAGGATGTTGGCCTCATAAAATGAGTTAGGGAGGATTCCCTCTTTTTCTATTGCTTGGAATAGTTTCAGAAGGAATGGTACCAGCTCCTCCTTGTACCTCTGGTAGAATTCAGCTGTGAATCCATCTGGTCCTGGACTTTTTTTGGTGGGTAGGCTATTAATTATTGCCTCAATTTCAGAGCCTGCTATAGGTCTATTCAGGGATTCAACTTCTTCCTGGTTTAGTCTTGGGAGAGTGTAAGTGTCCAGGAAATTATCCATTTCTTCTAGATTTTCTAGTTGATTTGCGTAGAGGTGTTTATAGTATTCTCTGATGGTAGTTTGTATTTCTGTGGGGTCGGTGGTGATATCCCCTTTATCATTTTTTATTGTGTCTATTTGATTCTTCTCTCTTTTCTTCTCTATTAGTCTTGCTAGTGGTCTGTCAATTTTGTTGATTTTTTCAAAAAACCAACTCCTGGATTCATTGATTTTTTGGAGGGTTTTTTGTGTCTCTATCTCCTTCAGTTCTTCTCTGATCTTAGTTATTTCTTGCCTTCTGCTAGCTTTTGAATGTGTTTGCTCTTGCTTCTCCAGTTCTTTTAATTGTGACCATCACATCTTCTTAAATGCCCCTTGGCTGTGGCTATTTGTCAGGCTTTCCTCATTTTTGATGACCTTGACAGTTTTGAGAACTGATCAGATATTTTGTAGACTGCTCCATTATTGGGATTTGTCTGATATTTTTGTCATAATACGACTAGGATTCTGGGTTTGGGAGAGGACACCACAGAGATAAGTGTCATTTTTGCCACATCACATACCATCAACATGATTTTCTACTATTGATATTGACCTTGATCACCAGATCTGTCCATAGTAAATTTACTCTTTTACCCCATTCCATACTGGAAGGAAGTCACTATTTGCAGCCTACACCTGAGGAATGGGAAGCTATGTTCTCCCTCCTTGAAGGTGAAATATCCGTGTAAATTATTTGGAATTCTTCTACACAGATTTGTCTCTTCTCCCCCATTTGTTAATTTAGTTCGTCATTTTATTTATAACAGTATGGATTCATAGACACTTATTTTATACTTTGAATTACAATCAAATATTGTTTATTTATTTTGTTGCTCAAAATGTCCCGGTTTTGGCCATTAGGAACTCTTTCAGTTGGTTCTTGTGCATCATTGACATATCCTATTATTGTGGGGTCTTGGTGGAGAAGGGAGGAAAGTTCCTTGCTTTCTAATGCTGCCAGATACTCTATCTTCACCTTGTATATTTCTTGCAACAGTCCTAGAATCAGTCAGTTCTCCAAAGCCTTGGTTCCTTTTGTTTGAGAATGTTATTGGAAACCAAGTTCTGGCTGCTAACTGTGCTCGCTGTCACTGGGATGCCCCTTGCTTTCTGAAAATCAAAGGTGACAGCAAAAAATAAAAAATAAAAGAATAAGTTCTGATTATAACATTACTTTATCCCTGCAGACTTTAACTGATATGTCCAATTTTTATCCTTAGTTTATTAAAATTTTTATGTAATTTAATATTAATTATTTGCTGTTTGAGTAGTTACTTTCATGAGGACAAAGAAAAACATTCTCTTAAATTCAGTAGACTGACCAGCCACTGGGCTAAGTGCTGCACTCTCGAATGTAAGTTGTGGTGACTTTGACAATTACTTTGCCTTGTGTCTTTAAACGACAAGGAAAATTCACTGTCATTATTCTTAAGAAATACTACATTCAACAAAACGAAGGCATGCCATAGAGACAGGTCCTTATATGACCTGCTGATTATATAAGGGGACTATTTTCTCTTTCTCCTTTCCTTCCTTCCTTAGTTTCCCCCTTCCTTTCTTCCTGTTGAAAAATGGCATGGAGACAAATGTTTTCACCTCCCCCGAACCAAACCCAATTGCAGCCAGTTTCCCTCAGTCTCTCTACAATCCCTTAACTTTTAGAGGTTTTAAAATCTGAGATTCCTATGTGGCCAATTGCTATTCTTGCTCCGTTTATGCAAATAATCAGGCCCAACTTCAATGAAACTAAACTTATTGTACAAACAAATGGTCGCATTTTGATTATCTTTGGTAAAAAGTGGGTAACTGTAGAGAAAATTTATGTCTCAAAAGAACTATAGTATCCCTGTTATTAGACTGTAATCCTTCATTGGTTTGGGGATTTTATCATTAACTTAGAATCTGGACTGAATTCTGAATTCCTCCAGGTTCTTCCGATTCAATTACCCCATTGTGATCTTTTAGTTTAAGTGATCTTCAGGCCAGATTTATGGCTCAGCACCATTATCCAAAGTGGGGTTTTGTGTAATCCTACTGCTCTTATTTTTACTCTGCACGATCCTTTTTAAACTTTGCACCCTTTGCCTGTCAAAGTTCTGCAGAAGTACAACATTGAATAGGATAATGCTGGCACAACATTTCAAAATGATAACCAACACCCCTGAAGCTGACAAAATTGAACTAACAATATACTCCAGGCAGAACTAGCCTGTGAGACACTCTCTCTAATCCTCCTTCTTGTCTTGGCTAAAAAGGTTTTGACACTGGTTCCTAGTCACCAATCACTTTCCTCCAACATAGGACCAAACCAACCGGGACAGGTCCATCCCAGCACCAAGGGAAAATCAAAACCTAACTGCAGGTTGATTGATCAGCAGTGTGTTCAGAGAACGATTTTGATCAAAAGGGGAAAATGTGAGAGTCGTCAGTACCAAAATGAAACCATTTGTGTTAATACCAAACTAAATGGAGCCAGAAAGTGATGAAAAGAGAGTCTTCACAAATATTTGCCTGATTACAAGAACTATCACAAGAACTTTTTGAAAACTACAACCTTGCACAAAGAATACTTCTGTGAGGACATCTGCCCGGCAACTGCCTGTTCAACCTTAAAATGACACCACCTTCATTATTAATCCTTGCAGCCAAAGACAACTGTTTTAAAACAACTTGTGTAGCCTTTCGCATTTTGCCTTTAAAAAGTTCCCTTTGCCTCAATCTCTCCAGATATGCTATGATCTGTTATAGCATGTGTATCCTGGATTATAATCCCTTGTTCATGTCCAATTAAACTCACGTCTTTGGAAAGCCATTCTCTGTATTGTTATTTTAGTTTGGAAGTTGCCTGTGAAATGTGGGGAAGAAGACCTAAGTTCATGTCATGTCTCTGTTTTGAACCATTCAAAATTTGTATCACACTCAGAATAAAATCTAAACTCCTTATCATGACCTGCCTGTAAGATCGACCATAACATAGCTTTTCCCTACCTTTCTAATTCATCTCCTACCACTATGCCCTAGTAAGCCAGCATCACCGGGTTTCCCATTCTCCCTCAAACATAGCATGTTTGTTCCAAACTCTCCCCTTGACATTTGCTATCTTCTCTCAGTGAAATACTCTCACTTCAGATATTCACAAGACTGACTCAAATCATCAGGGTTTGCCCCAGTGAGGTCTTCCTTGGCCACCCTATGCCAATTGCCTTTCTCTTTGATTCTGATGTCCTTACCTCGCCTTTTTGTCTTACTGCCACTTGGTACAATATAAAATGATATTTATCTGTTCATTTGTGGCTTGTCTGTTTTTGTTGCTAGAATGTAAGTTCAATGAGGACAAGGATTTAGTCTGTCTTCTTTTTTGATTCCGTGGTGTTTAGAACAGTGACTAGCACCTTGGAGGTATTTGGAAAATGTCTATTCATTGAACACCATAATGAGGCTAAACAGGTAGACTGGTCCTGCTTTCTTAGGGAAACTGGATAAATGTGTTCACAATTTTTGAAATGGCTTGTATTATCAGATTTAATTCAGCCTCCATCCCAGGCTTAATACACACACACACACACACACACACCCCACATATACATATGTATGTGTGTGTCTATACACATATAATACAGATACACACATACATATATCCCATTTCTCTTCTCACTTTCTTTTGTAAGGACCATTCTCACATGACACATATTTTGGGAAAATTCTTCAAGTATGGTAGGAATAGAGAGGAGGTGGAGTCCTCTGGGCACTTTTGTCAAAAATATGCTCCTTTCTTGTGTTCCCTTTCCATGTATTTCTTTAAGGGATGCATGTTGGAATCTATGTGTCCAAGAGTTAGATATTGTCATAAGTTTTCTGCATTTGTCAGTAGTCACAGGGTTCCCCCTTTCCTTGTTAAAGACATCCATCATCATTGACAATCAACTCTGCACATGAGTTATCATATCTATAGTTCAGGGGGATTTAGAGTGTCCTACAGACAAAGTTTTGTAGCCCTTGAAAAGAAGAATTTAATTTAATTTTATGAAATGGCCTTATTTGTACATCTGGTAGAATTGGGCTGTGAATCCATCTGGTCCTGGGCTTTTATTGGTTGGTAGGCTATTTATTACTGATTCAATTTCAGAGCTTGTTACTGGTCTATTCAGCGATTCAATTTTTCTCCGGTTCAGTCTTAGGATGGTGCATATGCCCAGGAATTTATTCATTTCTTCTAGATTTTCTAATTTGTGTGCATAGAGGTGTTCATAATATTCTCTGATTGTTATTTATATTTCTGTAGAGTCAATGGTTGTATCCCCTTTGTTGTTTCTAGTTGTGTCTATTTGGATTTTCTCTCTTTTCTTCTTTATTACTCTAGTTAGAGTTCTATCTATTTTATTAATTTTTTGGAAAAAAAAACTCCTGGATGCATTGATCTTTTGAACGGTTTTTCATTTCTCAGTCTCCTTCAGTTCAGCTATGATTTGGGTTATTCCTTATCTTCTGCTAGCTTTGAGGTTGGTTTGCTCTTGATTACTCTAGTTCATTTAGTTGTGATGTTAGATGGTTAAATTGAGATCTTTCTAACCCTTTGATGTGGGTGTTTAGTGCTATAAATTTCCCTCTTAACACTGCCTAAGCTGTGTTCCAGATATTCTGGTATGTTATATTCTTGTTCTCATTAGTTTCAAATAACTTCGTGATTTCTGCCTTAATTTCATTATTTATCCAAAAGTCACACAGGAGCAGATTATTTCATGTAATTGTATGGTTGGAGTGATTTTCTTAGTCTTGATTTCTAATTTTATTGTGCTGTGTGCTGTGGTCTGAGAGAGTGGTTGGTATGATTTCAGTTCTTTTACATTTGCTGAGGATTGTTTTATGTTAATTGTGTGGTCAATTTTAGAGTACGTGCTGTGTGGCAACGAGAAGAATGTATATTCCATAGGTGTTGGGTGGAAAGTTCTGTAGATGTCTATCAGGTTTATTTGATCCAGTGCTGAGTTCAGTTCCTGAATATCTTTGTTAATTTTCTACCTTGCTAATCTGTCTAACACTATCAGTGGAGTGTTGAAGTTTCCCACTATTATTGCATGGGAGTCTAAGTCTCTTTGCAGGTCTTGAAGAACTTATTTTATGAATCTGGATGTTCCTGTGTTTCATGCATGTATATTTAGAATAGTTAGATCTTCTTGTTGAATTGAACCCTTTACCATCATGTAATGCCCTTGTTTGTTTTTTTTCTCATCTTTGTTAATCTAAAGTCTATTTTGCCTGAAATTGGGATTGCAACCCCACTTTTTTCTGTTTTTTATTTGCTAGGTAGATTTCTTTCTATCCCTTTATTTTGGGTGTCATTGCATGTGAAATGGGACTCTTGAAAACAGCATATCATTGGGTCTTGGTCCTTTATCCACCTTGTCACTCTGTGCCTTTTATTTGGGGCATTTGGCACAGTTATATTCAAGGTTAGTATTGGTATGCATGGATTTTATTCTGTCATCATGATGTTAACTGGTTATTATTCAGACTTGTTTGTGCAGTTGCTTTATAGTGTCACTGGTCTGTGTACTTAAGCATGTTTTTGCAGTGGCCAGCATCATCTTCATACCAAAACCTGGCAGAGACACAACATAAAAAAGAAAACTTCAGGCCAATATGACTGATGAACACTGATGCAAAAATCCTCAAAAAAATACTTGTAAACCAAATCCAGCATCACATGAAAGAGCTAACCCACCGTGATCAAGTAGGCTTCATCTCCAGGATTCATATTTGTTTAAACACACACAAATCAATAAATGTGATTCATCACATAAACAGAAATTAAAGACAAAAACTACATGATTATCTCAACAGATGCAGAAAAGGCTTTCAACAAAATTCAACACCCCATCATGCTAAAAACTCTCAATAAACTAGGAAATGAAGGGACACATCTCAAAACAATAAAAGCCATCTATGACAAACCAACAGTCAGCATCATACCGAAGGGGCAAAAGCTGGAAGTATTTTCCTTGAAAACCAGCACAAGACAAGGATGCCCTTTCTCAACACTTCTATTCAACATAGTATTAGAAATCCTGGCTGGAGCAATTAGGCAACAGAAAGAAATGAATGCCATCCCAATAAGAAAGGAGGAAGTCAAACTACCCATTTGCAGATGACATATATCTAGAAAACCTCATAGCTCCTTAAAATGGTAAACAACTTCAGCAACATCTGAGGATACAACGTCAATGTACAAAACTCACTAGCACTCTTATACACCAACAACAGTCAAGCCAGGAATGCAATCCTATTCACATTTGCCATAAAATAATAAAGTACCTACGAATATAGCTAACCATGGAGGTGAAAGATCTCTGCACTGAGAGCAACAGAACACTTCTCCAAGAAATCAGAGATGATAGAAACAAATAGAAAAGCATTCCATGCTCATGGATACGAAGAATCAATATCATTAAATGGCCATACCACTCAAAGCAATTTATAGATTCAATGCTCTTCCTATCAAACTACCAATGATATTATTCACAGAACTACAAAAAAACTATCTTAAGATTCATATGGAACCAAAAAAAAAAAAAAAAGAGCCTGAATAGCCAAGGAAATTTTAAGCAAAAAGAAAAAAGCTGGAGGCATCATGCTACCTGACTTCAAACTATATACTACTGAGCTACAGTAACCAAAACAGCATGGCACTGGGATGAAAACAGACACATAGACCAATGAAACAGAATAGTCAGCCCAGAAATAAGACCACACACCTACAACCATCTGATCTTCCACAAAGCTGACAAAAACAAGCAATGGGGAAGGACTCCCTATTCAACAGTGGTGTGATAACTGGGTAGCTATATGCAGAAAACTGAAGCTGGACTCCTTCCTCACACCTTATACAAAAATCTACTCAAGATGGATTAAAAACTTAAATGTAAAATACCAAACCACAAAATCCTTGGAAGACAATCTAGGCAATACCATTCTGGACATAGGAACAGCAAAGATTTCATGTCAAAGACACCAAAAGCAATTGCAACAAAAGCAAAAATGGGATCTAATTAAACTAAAGGGCTTCTAAACAATAGAAGAAACTACCAATGGAGTAAACAGACAACCTACAGAATGGGAGAAAATTCTGAAAACTATACACATGACAGAGGTCTACTATCCAGCATGTATAAGAAATTTAAACAACTTTAAAAGAAAAAAAAACCCCATTAAAAAGTAGGCAAAAGACATGAACAGACATTTTGCAAAAGAAGACATACACGCGACAAACAAGCATATGAAGAAAGCTCAACATCACTGATCATTGGAGAAATGCAAATCCAAACCACAATGAGATACTATGTCACACCAGTCAAAATGCCAGAGTCAAAAAATAACAGATACTGGCGTGGTTGTAGAGAAAAAGAAACACTTCTACACTGTAAATTATTCTAACCATTGTGGAAAGCAGTGTGGTGATTCCTCCAAGTACTAAAAACAGAACTACCATTTGGCCCAGCAATCCCATTACTGGGTACATATCCAAAGGAATATAAATCATTATATCATAAAGACACCTAAATGTATATGTTTATTGCAGCACTAGTCACAATAGCAAAAACATTGAATCAACCTAAAGGTCCATCAATGGTAGGCTGGATGAAGAAAATGTGGTACATATACACTACGGAATACTATGCAGCCATAAAAAGAACAAGATCATGTCCTTTGCAGGAACAAGGATGGAGCTGGAGGCCATTTTCTTTAGCAAATGAACACAGGAACAGATAATCAGATATGGAACAGACAACCAGATATTGCATGTTCTCACTTATAAGTGGGAGCTAAATGATGAGAATACATGGACACATAGAGGGAAACAACAGACACTCAGGCATACCTGAGGGTGGAGGTTGGGAGAAGGGAGAAGATCAGGAAAAATAACTAATAGCTACTAGGCTTAACAACTGGGTGATGAAATATATGTACAACAAACCCTCATGACACAAATTTAGCTATGTAACAAACCTGCACATACACCCCTGAACTTAAATAAAAGTCATAAAAATAGAAACAAAAACTATTTTTGTTCCTTCTCTTTCCTTTCCTTTCCTTCTTTCTTTCCTTCCTTCCTTCCTTCTTTTCTTCCTAATGAAAAATGGCATAAAAAGTCTCCAGAATACTGGACTCTTACCCTGGAAAACCCAATAGAAGTTAAGAAATGTAATTAAAATGACTAGATTTGGTTCCTAAAACAGGGAAATTTGCTTTCAAATAATCACCTTTGGGGAATGGTTTTTGTTTTGTTCAAAATCTACAAACTACAAATGCAAAATCTTACAGAGTAAACATGTTGACCAATAGAATTCCTGATGCTTCATAAATATTCAAAGAGTATTGCGTTTGATGACATGTCAGAGTTGAACAATACACTACCTAATCTGATATTCTGTTGATTAGAAGAAATATTTTGCCTGCTTCTTGTGGGAAGGTGAAAACCTCTGTGTTTTCACTTGGCCAATTATATAAATCTACATGGGGAAAACATAAATACTAAGTCATTTCCCCCAGACAATTCTATTACATGGTTGAAAGCATGTGGTTGCTTTCCCCTATCATCAATTTTACCTCTACTAAAGCCTGGTTCTTTTCCTACTATCTTCAAAGTGAGAAGGAAAAATGTGCTCCATTTCATTCACATGCAAATTAAGAATCAAAGAATAAAAAATCTTTTTTCCCAAGTTCAGAGTGATCAACTCTCTTTGGTAATTACACAGGTTACCACAATGAGAAATGCAAAAATCTTGGGACCCACTGAAGCTTAATTACTCCCCATACTTACTCTGATCCCTTCTTAGCAGCCTACATCTCTGCGTTAATTCATAGCTAATAGAGGTCAGAGTCAGGGTTAATAGCCTGCAGCTCAACATTCATTAAGTCATTCACTGATCATTATAACATCCTGAAAAAGCTTTGTGTTGAAGTTTTAATAGCAGCAATATATGGAGACTTGCTGTTCTCAAATACTAATAATGTTCTTTTATGACAGTAAAGAAGTGTGCGCATCCAACAACTTATGTTAATCTTGATTACCAATTCTGCCCTCTCCGAGTGAATTCAAAAATAAATTTTTAAGGAAACTTTCAGAAAGATGATTTTATCTATCAGAACTCTCATAATCATCAGAATGCAAGAGCAAAAGTCGCAATCTTTGGGATCAATAAGTCCTCTGGCTGCTGATAGAGCCCTGTATAGGGTGCTTGGCCTGGAAGATTCCTCTGATCAAAGCACTTTATTCCAGTCCATTCAGCAGACATTAACTGAGCACCTATGATGGAATGACCATCATATCTATTTTGTTTAGTAATATTTTGTTTATTACTAAACAAAATAGATACGATTTTGTGGAATCTACATTCTAGCCACCTGGAAAAATTCCCTGGCCCACATGAAAGTACAATTTGGAGGTTGGTCAAAGGAAACACATGAGGTATATATGCATTGTCAAGGATGGGCCTCAGACACATGCAGACATTTTGTATGTATAGCTACTTGTATAACTTTAGGAGTATAGAATAATACTATAGATTGTCTCAATACATACATAGGTTTGTAAATATATTTTTAAAGGACTAGAGGCTTCATATTTAACAATGGTTATCTCCAAGTTGGGATGGGAAGTAGAAAGGATGTAGGAGTCAGGGACAGGAATCAGGGTGGTCAAAGGAGCCTTATGTGCTGGGTTCCAAACTATTTGTTGCAATGTTCTGGGACATAATCAATACATTAGTCATGTTCCTGACAAAAATAAATAACTTGAATTTAATCATAAGGAAACAACAACAAAAACAAATTGAGTAATATTCTACAAAATAACTGATGTGCACTCTTGAAAACTGCCAAGGTCATAAAAGACAAAGTGTTGCTGATGAACTGACTAAAGATTCATGACAGCTAAAAAGCAATACACCACCCTGGATTGGATTCTGAGTCAGAAACAAAAATGGTTAGAAATGACATTATTGGAACTATTAGAAAATGTTACATGGACAGTGACTTAAACAACAGGATTGCATCAGTGATTTTGGGAGTTTGAGTATCCTTGCTCATAGGGAACATACAGGAAGTACCTAGTAGTAAACTAAAACTTTAACTTACCCTCCAATGGTTCAATGGTTCAGAAAATAATTGAACAGAAAGAGAGACAGAGGGAAAGATTTTGAGTAGCTCAGACTGCAAGTTAGAAATTCATGTAAGAGTTGATGCTAGTCAGAAATCCATTAGGCTGGCCAGGTAAGCTAAAACCCATGCAGGATTTTTATGTTATAGCCTTGAAGAAGAATTTCCTCTTCTCTGGGAATTACCAATTTTTACTCTTAAGGTCTTCAACTGTTTTGGTGAGACCACTCACACTATGGAGAGTAATCTACTTTACTTAAATTAAAATGATCGTAAATGTTCATCACATCTACAAAATACCTTTCTAGCAACATCCAGACTAACGTTTGACTAAACAAGTGGGCATCATAGCCTAGCCAGGCTGACCATAACATTAACCAACACAGGCAACTAAGGTGATGATGGCACTGAGCATTAAGCTCAAGAACACAGGAAGGAAAACACTTGAGAAGAATATGAGTTCAGGTTCAGACATGCTGAGTTGGAAATGTCTATGAAACAGCCAAACCAGCTGTGAAGGAAGCAACTGATATATGGCTGTTGCAGACCACAGAGGTGTTGTTGGATTGTGCCAGCAGGAGGGAAAAGTTCTTCAAAGAAAGCTGACCTAGCAATTTCAAACAGTAGAGAAAAAGAGAATGCTCTCATCAAATTTGCCAATCTGAAGGTCAATTATGAAACTCGTAAAGATGTTGACATGAAAGCTGAATAGGAGTTGAGAAACTCTACTCTTTAACCATCCCTGACAGTTCACTTGTCTCCTGGAATACCTGATGCAGCATAACAGTGACACAATAATTCAGACAGCTTTTTGGAGTCGTTATCTAGAGTCCAAGAAACACTCAGAGGAAGGGGCTAAGCTACAAAAAGGACATTATACTCCACTACTACAACATCCTGTGTGCCCTTGGGCAAGCCACTTAACCATTCTAATCTTTAGTCTCTTTTTCTATAAAATTGAAATAGGCTGGGCGCAGTGGCTCATGTCTGTAATCCCAGCACTTTAGGAGGCCAAAGTGGGCGGGTCACCTGAGGTCAGGAGCTCAACACCCACCTGGCCAACATGCTGAAACCCTGTCTCTGCTAAAAATACAAAAATTAGCTGGGTGTGCTGGTGGATACCTGTAATCACAGCTACTCGGGAGGCTGAGGCAGAAGAATCGCTTGAACCTGGAAGGCGGCAGGTTACAGAGAACTGAGACGGCACCATTGCACTCCAGCCTGGCTGACAAGAGTGAAACTCTGTCTCAAAAGAAATAAATAAATAAAATAAAATAATAATTACACTTGGCTTAAAAATAGCTTAAGGGTTAAATTATATTTATATATGTAAAAGTAACGTAAATTGGAAACAGAGATGCAAGTATTAGTAGTTGGTATAAGCTGTTATTACTATTAAACACTTACACAATAAGGACCTTAACTTCTAAAAATGTGGACAACTTTTATTGAAAGTCTAGTTACAGCCTATTATGGAAAAATATTTAGATATGTATTTCCTAGTTTTATAAATCATAGACATAGATATCAGAAAACTGAGCCTTGGAAAACATTTTTAAACATCTAAGTGTTATTTCTCATTTTTAATGCACTAAAAGCCATGTGGGAAGCCGTTCTTCTTTTCATAGTTACGAATTCAGAACTACGGTAGAAAAATTTAAGCATGAAGCTGTACTGGTATTCTTAGCTAATTAGGGTCAGCTGTCTTTTCAATAATTTGAACCTTTTGTTATCTAGGCAAAAATGCAGCCAAGTTTTCATGAGGCAAAGTTAAAGACTATCCATTTTTGTTGATAATTGTCATCCATTATTTTTTTCCTCTGAAGCAAGTTACTGTGAATTTATTAAAAAAGAAAAAAAAGTTCAAAAATTTGGTGGCTGACAAGCGTGGCTTCCACTTTCTGAGGACAAACCACAGATAGGTTGTAAGGATAGACCAGAGAAATGGTGGGCTGGTCCCTTCCTGTGTCAATGTTTACAACGGGATGACATTTGTACTCTGATTCCTGACACGAATAATGTACATTTATAGTACTTACCAAAGGTCTCAGTGGTGTCATTTGTGTCCCATTATGTAGGTGAGATTTATTCATAAAATGTTTATTGAGCATTTACTATGTGCCAGGCATTGTCATGGGTGCTGGGGATTACAACAGTGAACTACACAAAGTCCCTGCCCCCTTGCAGCTCCTACAGAACCAACACACGTTCAATGCCTGTGAGATGCTTCACTCTCTGCTAGACTTCGTGAATACCAGAATGAGCAAGGATGTCAAGAGCTTGCAAATTAAATGGGGAAAACACGAACCATCTGTAAGAACCGGCCAGCATAGGGTGTTAGGTAAGGCAATTCCAAAAGTTGAGTGAGAGGCATGTGATAACAGCACTTATCTTTTAAAAAATTTGGAAAGGAGAGCTTTATTTCTCATAAAGGGTTGCATCCAGCAGGGTGACCATTCTGACAGGCTGGGAAGTGTAGTTCCTGGCCAGAAGCTGGAAACAGACACTTGGAGGGAGGGCAAAAGGAAATGGTAATTTCTGCTGAGTCCAGTGACTGAAAGTACATACTCCATCAGCTATAGGAGAAGCCACGGATACTTATGAAAGTAGAAAGACACACATGCCCAATTGAGTTTCATGCCTCTCCCTGGGACCCATGTTTAAAAAATGACAATGTTAACACGATCCAAGGGTGGAGCTTTCAGCCTTCTGATGTCAAAATGTGAAATAGAGGACATGAAAGTCCTCAGTGCACATCCTCAGTAGACTGGTCAGACCCACTTTGTGGTCGGTGATCTCTCACCAGGAAGGAATGCTGGTAAATTGTGCCAAAACTGGGAAGAGAGGAGCAGCATCAGGCGGTTGCTTGATCCCAGCAGTGCAGCCTTTTGAAAGGGATGGTTTCTGTTTAGCCCTTGGGGAAGAAAACCTAATGGTTACTGAAGGAGGTGATAAAGCTAGGCATGCCCAACCTTCTATCCCGTGAAGACCTGAAAACAGCATCTCTCTTTATCAAGGAAAGTTCCAGAAAGAGAAAGTTTTTGTCTTAGTTTAAGCTTCAAGTCAAACTAAGACCTGAAAGATCAAAATATGAGTAGAATTCAGCCAGGAAAGAGAACGCATTGTTAAGGACACTTTTGTGGGAAGTTCCACAGACAAGAGAGATCATCAAATAGTTATTAAAACAAAACACATTCATGAACGTAGAGCTGAGGACGTGCAGGTGTATTTGGAAAGCAAAGTTAGAAATCCTCTTGGAAGGCTGGGGAATATGCAGTTGCTTGTGAGCAGGGCCTTTCATTTGAGAGAAGTCAAGGTCAGTTCAATCTGTTCGTCCCTTAGGCTACCAGGACATTAAAAAATAAAGAAACGTCAAAAGATAATTATAATAATTAGATATTTTAAATGTTTGCACTTAAATGAATGCTTCAACACAAGTATATAAACTTCAATGACTGTGGAAGTAATATTTTTAGAAATAAATCTAAACATGAGGTCTTTTATTAATATGAGACCACCTCCCCCAAAACACTGTGCACACAAACACAGACACACACATACACCTATTGCCCATACAACACTCATGTATGAAGCCTTCCTTGGAAGGAAGAAGAATGGGGGACTTTATCATAAGAATATTAGAAACGCGTGGAAAGAATTGAATCAAGGAAGTAAGATAATTCCATTTGCATTTTATGAATTACAGAAAATGGACTAAAGGGAGGCAGGATTGGGGACAGAAGACAAGATGAGAGCTGTTGCCATCATTCGCATGAGACGTGGGAGTGATCTGGACCAGCACAGAGGGCCTGGCACCAGCTTTGGATTAGAGAACCATTTGGATGGTAGAATCAGCCAGACCTGATAACCAATTGAATAAGGGAAGTGAGGGAGATACAGAAATTTGTTTGCCAATCAAAATAGTCAAGCTGCTTTCAGCTTATAAAAACAACATCATTTCAATAGCATCTTCACTTCCTGGAATGGTTTTATATCCATATAACCTCCACTGGTTTTAAATCATTAATAACTACAATATAATGAAGTGTTTCATTTTTAAAGTAGCTTGAAGAAATGTGTTGGCTACAAAAACTTCATGGATGTTTTTCCACTTTCTAGCATTTCTATGAAGCTGCCATTTTGAGAAGTATTTTGATATTTGTGATCCAATTTTAAAATGTTAGTCCCTCCTACATGTGAATGAGATGTAAGTAGCTGAACATAAATTCAGATGTCATTCGAGTATGCTCTTAACATTAAAAAGTTATTGAGAGCAATCATCAGAGATGAATGGCATATTTATAAATATCATTCAAAAATATTAGCAAAGCGCTTTTATTTCCTCAAGATTTACTAATGTTTCTGTCTTTATTAAATTTGAAAAATAAATTTCTATGAAGGATCACAGCAAACCATTTTGCAGTAAATATCTTTAGAGAAAGGCCACATTCTTCCATAGAGACACGTCACAGCTAATGGATATATTCAAAGGTTAAATTTCAGAACCCTAGACTAGGTTTGATTCATGCTGTTTTATAATTGCATGGCCCCTGGCTACCTCAGTTGGTTAGCACACCATATTAATGAGGCCAGTGGCAAACATTCAAATCCCTAGTCAGGAAACTTGTTTTTCTCTGCTTGTGGTGATAGCTGTAATACTTACTCCAAGTCAAGCATCAGAAATGTGTGTCAACTGTCACAATATCAAGAGAGAGTGCAAATGGCTTAATGAAAATCTGTCCTTTCTACTACAAAAACATCTCAGAGCACTCCACAACTAATGGGGGAGATAATGGTGTCACCTTCAAATACAGAGTAGGATATTCCTCATATTACTACAACAAACAAAGTTCCTGCCAGAAGCAAGTCATAAATGTCACCGAGAATGATGATCTTCAATTAGATTCCACATGAATAATTTCTTCATTTTTCATCTTCGACCAAACAGCACTAAATTTGCCACTAAGTGAAACTACGTGAAATGTGCATTTACCTGCTTCCCTCCCTGTCTCTCAAAATTGTTATAAGAATGAATCAGATAGTATCTTGGAGGCATTTTAAAATATAAAATATTAATCCGAATTGTCCCCTTCTGTCTCAGTAGGGAAGTAGACATATTGAGTTTTCATAATACAAAAGCAACGGGTGACATGCAATTCGGCCTCAAACAACAAGCAATTCAGAAAGGAATAACAGAATTTCAAGCTCACTATTGGAGTGGAACAATTGTTTGAATGAGTTAAGTGATCAACTGTTAGCATAATGTAGACAGAGCCATTAGTACTACTGACAGAATCATCCCTAGATGTTCAGTTTAGCAATATTCACTTTTGAGTAAAATTCAGAAGATGGTCAGTCCACGCTGAAACCTATCTAGAAGGTTCAATGGTTTTATTAACAAAAAATCTCACTGGAACACAGTCTCTCTTGTGATGTAGGGGCTGAATGAAGTTCTGCAAGAGATACCTGACCAGCTAGCAAAGTGGCTCTAGAGGTGGGGCTTTAAGTAAAGGAAGAAAAACAGAAGACGGGAATTACATGGGTCCAGGATCTAGCCTTCAGGTTTTTTTGTTAGCTGAATCCATAAGCCAAAGTTCAAGAAGGAACCCTTGAATTGTCCTTTTCACACGTTTGGTCATTCACTCTAATTGTTCTTCTCACCCATGTCTCTACTTCTTTAAATGTTACTCAAATCCATTCATTTCACTCTATCCCCTGTTTTCTATTCTTCTAACACCCCATACCTTCTGTTACTCCTGGAATGCTAAAAGGAATCTGTGAAGGAAACTCAAATCTACATAGAAGTTTCTGTATTTTTTAAAGAACCTCAAAATCATCAAATTCATAGGAACATTTAAAAATCAGAATGTTGATGATTTATTTGTTATCTTGCACCAGGAGAATGATCCACATCTGTCATTTGCTCAGGAAATTCTCTCTAAACCAAGAGATTATTTCATCACCACAGAGTTCAACTAAAAAGTGTTGAAATCTTAGGGGCCACTTCCACCAAGTCAGAGTCAGTGGATGCTTTGTAGTTCCCCTTTCTAACTGAAGGAGCCATGGAGGTGAGCCATGGAGGTAGGGTGGCAGGAGATTGATCTGACCCAGATATAGATAAAGAGGTGAATAATGTTGTCCAGCACTGCTCCTCAATGCTCAGTCCTTTGCGGAAGGATATTTGTTTAAGGCAATGCATTAGCCTCAGTTCCCTCTTCTGCAAAGCAAGAGGATAAGCTATGGGTTCTCTAAAGTCTTTTAGATAAGCATCCTTTCAAAAGTAGTGGAAGCTAAAAGTTTAATAAAAATCATGAGCTTTGCCATTAAATAATTGATTAATATATTTCTCTAGATAACCAGAATGAAAAGTCCTATCCCTAGAAGTCTCATGATAGAATTTCTTTCTGTATTTTTCCTATTATACTCTGGGAAGATGAGCATGAGTATCTTAGTTGGCTTAATTAATAGTGAGAGTGTCAAGAGGCAAAAATACATTATTCTTTCTTTTGGGCTTGAACACTAATTATAACATACAGCTTTTCTAGAAAATTTGGAAAATACTTTTCCCTACATGTTTATAATGACACCTTTTCCTTTCTTCTGAATATCCCAAACCGAAATACCACCTGGTATACAAAAAGAGTTGGCCTCGGGCCGGGTGCGGTGGCTCACACCTGTAATTCCAGAACTTTGGGAGGCCGAGGCGGGCGGATCACAAGGTCAGGAGATCGAGACCATCCTGGCTAACACGGTGAAACCCCGTCTCTACTAAAAATACCAAAAAAAAAAAAAATTAGCCGAGCAAGGTGGCAGGCGCCTGTAGTCCCAGCAACTCGGGAGGCTGAGGCAGGAGAACAGCGTGAACCCAGGAGGCGGAGCTTGCAGTGAGCCGAGATCGCGCCACTGCACTCCAGCCTGGGCGACAGAGCAAGACTCCGTCTCAAAACAAAGAAAAAGAGTCGGCCTCACTTGCTATAGGGGAAAGTGAATAGCCTTTTATTTATTAAAACAATCAGAGATCTAGAATGATAAAGGAAAATGCTCCCCTTTGTTATATGGGAAGATAAATTTGGTAATAGCATTCTATAGAACAGCAGTCCCCAATCTTTTTGGCACCAGGGACCAGTTTTGTGGAAAACAATTTTTCCATGGACCAGGGGTCGGGGGGATAGCTTCAGGATAACTCAAGTGCATTAAATTTAGTGTGTACTTTATTGTTTTATTATTACATTGTGATATACGTTGAAATAATTATACAACTCACCATAATGTAGAATCAGTGGGAGCCCTGAGCTTATTTTCCTGTAACTAGACAGTCCCATAAGGAGATGACGGGAGACAGTGACAGATCACCGGGCATTAGACTCTCATAAGGAGCACACAACCTAGATCCCTTGCATGCACAGTTCACAGTAGGGTTTGTGCTCCTATGAGAACCTCATGCTGCTGCTGATGTGACAGGAGGTGGAGCTCAGGCAGGCAGTAATGCAAGTGATGCAGGGAGGCTGTAAATACAGATGAAGCTTCACTCACTCATTGGCCACTCACCTCCTACTCTGCAGTCTGGTTCCTTACAGGTCATGAACCAGTACCAGTCTGTAGCCCGGGGGCTGGGGACCTCTGCTCTAGAACACTAGACACCTATAATACATATTAGATCTTTCTTCCTTCTGCCCCTGCCATGTCAATAACAAAGGCTGATCTTGGAATGGAACCAGACAAAGGAAACCTACCTGGAGTCCTGTAAAGGAATAAATTTAATTATTACAAAGCTGGAGAGATTTCAATTGGGCATAAGGAGAAACTCATCATCATTGCTGTAATAAAATGTTGAAATAGGCCAATCAGAGCTCATGAAGTTTCTATCCTTGGAAATTTTCTTTAAAAGCTAAAAAAAAAATTAAAAAAAAAAACCAAAACAAACAAACAAAAAAAAAACCTCTGTCTGAGGTCCTTTGTTCATTCATCCGTTCATTCATTCCTTTTATAGGAATGACTGATGTACTCAGTAACCTAAATTACCTAAATATGTACAAAGCATACTTTTCAGTCACAAGATAGGAATCATAATCATGTGGTCTCCTTAGGTTTGTAACATTTCTCAAATATTATGAAGTGCTCATGCATACAAATATGGAAAGATTGGCTAAGAGAAGATTTTCCAGAGAAATATTTTTTAAGCAAAGACAGACTAATCCAGTTTCTGGTAATCATATGTGGCTCTTTGTAATAAAGAACATTTCTGAGAAATGAGTGTAGGCTGTGCTGTGTAATTTACTTCAGAAGGGGAAATGACCTCCGAGATAGTGACCTTCCATCACCAAAGTTATCCAAAATTTGGATGACCATCTGTCAAATTGGAGTTCATATTTTGTTTGAGGGAACTATCTACCTCTAAAGGGTGCTTTCAATGAAAACAAAACGGTCAAATTGTTAAGTAGCAATCTTAATCTGGGACACTCTAAAAGATAGACAATGTCAGGCCCATTAGATGCATGAATGCACACACACACAGCCACACTCACACCACTCATACTCACACACACACTCACAACCCCACACTCACACTCTTTCTCTCTCTTACACACACACACCTCCCAAAAAAGAATTAAGCTTGATCTGAAAGTACTAGTTTGCTTCCTACTTTTGAAGTTAGGGAAACTCATGCCAAATTCATGTTTAGGCACCTTAACGAGGTGATTCAGGAGAACAAGTGGGGTGGTTATTTGACAACCTACATGGCACAGGCACCAGCTAATCAGAATGGACTGGAGCAAGATCTCAGTACCCCTTGCTGTGCCAGATGTTGACCCTTATTTGCTAGATCTGGGGACATCCACGGGTGTCTGAGAGCAAAAAAACAAAAACAAACTGGGCACAAGACAACCTACAGGACCAGGACTTTGGGGACAATGGCTATCTATTAGCTGGTTCAGAAATATTTTCTAATTTTAAAAAGCAATACTACTGGCCCGGCGCAGTGGCTCACACCTGTAATCCCAGAACTTTGGGAGGCCAAGGCAGGCAGAACCCGAGGTCAGGAGATTGAGACCATCCTGGCTAACATGGTGAAACTCCAACTCTAGTAAAAATACAAAAAAAAAAAAAAAAATTAGCCAGATGTGGTGGCGGGCGCCTGTAGTCCCAGCTACTCGGGAGGCTGAGGCAGGAGAATGGCGTGAACCCAGGAGGCAGAGCTTGCAGTGAGCCGAGATCACACCACTGTACTCCAGCCTGAGCGACAGAGCAAGACTATGTCTCAAAAAAAAAAAAAAAAAAAAAAAAAGGCAACACTACCATAATTGAAGACTATGGATTGGCTATCTGTCCCGGAAACAACTACTAATGTGAATCCAAATACCACCACTGTCACCACACTAATCCTCTTTCCTGACAGTGAGTTTGAAGGGAAAGAAAGAAAAGGGGCAATCTCTTCTGACTTCTCCAGGTTCTTCCTTCTCTTCTCTGTGACATATTAATAAATGGGGATACAACAGGCAGGGCCTCACAACATGGCAGGGAAGATGGGCTGGAGGGTCTCCTACAAACAGAGACTTCAATGACTCCATGTCAAACAAAAGAAACCCCCACAGTAGTTTGTTTTCAGAATGGTGATGTTTTATCTTACTTTGTACAGTAATGCCTATGATAATTGGCATTGAAATAGAAGCGGGAAACATAGCTTAACTTAGAGGTTAAAAAAAGTAAAAATTAGGACTTGGGGAGAAGGGCCAAATTTTGTGTTAAGACCAGCACAATTCCAAGTGTCATTGTCCATCTAGAAAAAAAGTAAGAAAGAAAAAGTTCCACACAATACAGTCACTAGGTTGGGTGGGAACAAAAGTACATGAGTATGAGATGATGTTGGCAATTTTTATGGAGCTAATTCACCTGTCACACTAGCTTCACCCATTCACTCATCTATTCAGAATACATTGAACTCCTTCCATTTAACTCTTTAACTGCACTGGCAGAAGTCTTCTGTAAGCTGCAAAGCACCATACTGATGCTTGTTTTTATTACTACAGCCAACTGATTCCCCTGCGAGGCAAGAATCATGTTACAGCCTTTGATAAAACTAATTCTAATTACACAAGTAACAATAAATCCATTCCTCTTTTAAAAAAGAAAAAAAATTAAACATTAAAGAAAAAGTAGAATGACCATATGATTTATTATCCAAACTGGGACACTCTTGAGAATGAATGGAAGGATATTAATAGTTATACCAGGACATGAGGTATAAACTGAGACAGACAGGCCAGACAAATTGGGACACTGCGTTACCGTGCCTCTTGAGAACACCATGCCTCCAAAGTCTGGTTCTTCTGACCTTTCCCAAAGGTAATTACTGTTACTATTTAAGAAGGGTGACAATTTGAAAGCATTTAAATTTCACAGGATGCTTGACAGAAATCCAGAGAACTTTTTGTAGAGTCAAGAGAGATAAAATTAGAGAAGAAAAACACAAGTAAAAGTCCTTCCCAGAATGTGACCCACCTTCAGCTTACAGTTTTTCCTGGGGGATTACTTCTCTGAGGCTCACTCCCACGCTTCTCACTTTGAGGCCCTTCCTTCTAGCAAATTGTAGTTCTCCTTACAAAGGTCTGGCTCTCATCATTTGGCTTTACAAGATATTGGCAAAAGAGATCCACCCTTCTATGGGCAGTCTCTCAGAAACCTCTTTAATCAATACATTTTGTGTTTTGCATGGTCTTGATTGACTCTTATTTCTACTTTTTGAAGTAAGCCACTCAAGATAGTTCTCCACCAAGATTAATTGCATTTGAGGCAGAGATTCACTTAAATTTGGGAAAGAAAATTATTCCTAACTCTTTATGTTCTCATGAGAGCAGAGAATATGCATCCAACACCTCAGAAGGAAACTGCCCTCCACCCTTCACTCATGGCTCCTACAGGGAGTAGAAAATAGCTGGTGGATGAGATCAGAAGATTAGAAGGAAGAAATGTCAGGTTCAGTCCCCTCAGAGATGAGGTCCCCTTCTGCAAATCGGACATTCTGGTCAGCTAAGGAAAGAAGCTCACCTGTGGTTGTTCAGCTGAATCTGGGAAAATTGGAGTAAGTCTTTTGAATTCAGGAGAAATTCAGTCCACATTTAAAACCCTGTTTTCTCATCAACTTTATCAATAATAAAGCCAGCTTTCCTTTTATTCCCCATCTGTCTGTCTTCTCTAGCCCATCTCTCTACTGGCTCTAACATCTGAACAGAAAGATGAGTGTCATTTATTGAAGCTCCACATGTAGCTCTGATTGATGAGGTTTCATAACAACTCTTCTTTGTTGTCAACTACATGTGAAGCGGAGGCAGTGGGGCATTCTGATTCACGTATACTGTTTTTCTTGATCCCTTGGTGACTAATAGCACACACATTTGCATGCGGTTCTCAGGGTCAATTGTGAGGTCCAGGATTACAGGATGGAGATTCTTCTATTTACAGCAGATAGCCATAGAGAGTAGAAGCTTGTAATCCTGGGTTTACTAGCATCACACACCACTGCAGTGGTTCCTAACATTTTCAGAGCCATAGACTACTTTGATTATCATGAAGATACAGAAACTCATCACAGAAAGATGCACCTATTACCATATTCAAAAAGTTTGGCATCCAATTTTACGAGATTCCCAGTTTCCTCGAAATAAATGATCTACAAATCCTGCATTTGTTCAGATGAGTGCATGACCCAATGGCCTCACCTTGAGCTAGTTGGCAGGAAAGGACAGAATCTGGACCCTTAAGTAGGAAGAGCTCATTAGAGACAAATTCTAATTTTAGACTAAGGAAATAGACCTCGAACAAAGTTGTGTAAGGTTGTGATGTGCAAATCCCTTTAAGCTCCTTAAGATTGTTAATATTTTAAGTGCATAAGGCCCATTTTCCCTCATGCAGAAATCCTGAAAGTCTTTCCATCCCAAAGCTGTACCTCCTCTGTACTCATTTACAATATATGTGGAAAAGCAAGGGACCTAATACAAGCTCCTTCTGTTTCTGGAACAATTGACCTGTGCTTATGAGGATAGCTGATGTAGGTTGCTGTTTTAAAACAAAAAGAAACCAAATGTAAATATTTTTTAAATGTATTGAACCCAGTGCCAGAGTATAGTAAGTACCCAGTAAACGATAATTATCCAGCATGGGAAGAAAGAGGTGCATTTAAAAAAAACTTTTAAAAACCCACCATTGTTTGTATTTATTACAACTACACATTTTATGTAGACGTATTTTTATATGCAAATCATTTATAACCCTGAGGCTCTGGGCAGGTAGCCAAAGTGATTCTAAGCCAGACAGACCAGACATCTATGTCATGTGACCACACATAACTGACATTAAATCATCTTGTCATATCTTTGCCTTTCCTTGCCTGTATTTCTTTCCCTTTAGTCAGCAGAAATTAAGTCCTTCCTAATTTCCTATTAGTTTGTTCATGACCATATAAACTGGTCCTTCCTTTCATGACCATAAAAATTGTCAACCTTGTCACTCTTGAGATTTGGGGCACAATCGGTCTTTGTTGTGGAGACTGTCCTGTACATTCTAGCACGTTAGCGGCATCCCTGGTCTCTACTAAATGTCAGTAGCGCCTCTCCCCTCCCTAGCTGTGACAATCAAAATGTCTCTAGATCTTCTCAAATATCTCTGGGAGGGAAAAAATCACCCATGTCCCACTTTAAAGGAAGCTGCCAGAAAGCAAGAAGCTAAATTAAATTTAAATTTGAGAAAGTAACCAATGATATGGACAGGAGACAGGGAAGCATTGGATAGAAGAGGGTGGTTCCCTAGCAAAGGTCCCACCCCCAAGCCTGGATACCCAGGGCCCTAGGTGAGAACAGGCATTTCTGGTTTTGCACCCAAAAAATTGCCTTTTGGCCCACCATGCCCTGTATCTTTTACCCACATAAACCCTGAACCCTCCAGAAGCAGATAAGCAGATGGGAAGACGAGGAGACTAGCTGATGAATGGCATAATGGTGTAGCAGAGGAGAGGAGAGAAGGAACGTTGGAAGAGGTTTGGCTGGGGACTGTTGCAGAATCAGCCACTGGATGGCCAAACTCCAGGGGAAGATTATCTTCCCACTCCATCCCCTGTCCAGCTCCCCATCCATCCTGCTGAGAGTCACCTCCGTTACTCAATAAAACCTCTTCATTCATCCTTCAAGTCCCTGTGTGACCCGATTCTTCCAGTATCCTGGACAAGAACTCGGGATACAGAAAGCTGTCACACTTGCTCTCTGCACTTGCAAAAATGCGGAGGGTCCACTGAGCTGCTCAACACTTAAGCACACTGTAATATGTGCCCACTTGGGCTTTGGAAGTCACAGACACCCAGTCCTAGACAGTTCCTGCACTTGCCCGTCTGCATGCTCCAACTACCATAAGGGATTTGAGCTCACAGCAAGTGAACAGAGAGCCACACCCCTGTTATGAGGGGGACCAGGGAACCCTCCCATTTCACCAAGAGTTAAAGAGTCCTAAGGGGACTAGTTGTTTATTTTCTCCTCAGTGATTTTCTTCACCAGGTGGCCTTTTTATATGCACATCCCTGGAAATTCTTCCTTACAATCCTGTAATCTCTGCCACTTTGCTTTAGGACTATTTCCTCTTTTGATCCACTGTACCATCATTTCTGTTTCTCATCTGTTTTGTAATAGAAGCACTCTTTGTTCATAGGAAACACCATATTTATTTCATTCAGGCAAATAATAAATGGCTGGGTTTTCTTAATGAAAGAAGATGACAGCGACTGTGAAGGGAGTGGGGAAGTGGTTGAAGTAAATGTACCCAGTCAACATAAATTTACCTGTTTAGCATAGTTGTTGGCCTAGTGATTGCAGAAAGTTATTTGCAAAGTTGGGTAACTTGGAGATAGCCCTGAGAATGCCAACCATGCATCCACAGAATAAGAGTTTAGCCAAATGGAATATGGGGCAGAGGTTTCCAATCTGCCGCCTTCTGCACTACCCTCATTCAAATTCTCTCCATCTCACTAATTTATGGCAGAGCTCCATGCAACTCCAGAGCCAACATGCAATCGAGCAGCTCATTAAGAGCCACCAGGGAGTATTTAGGAAACATGCAAAAGGAACAATTCTTTTATTTTCTTTCCCTAGAGCCTTATTTCTACCCTAAGGTTCTCCATTTCTTCTAGTTTGAACAACTAAAAGTTGGCTTGAAAAAACTTGCCACTAGATTCATCTCTGAGCTAGTTTTTTCTTTTATGTTTCCTGAGCTGCATGTGATTCAGTTCTGATTCCAAATTCCAAATGAGCAAAATGAACTCATATTCTTCACCTACAATTAAATAATTCATTTCTCTAATTCCAAAGCATCCAATTCAAATAGACAAGTTGATAGGAACTCATCTAGCATATTCATTAGAAATTCACCTTTCCTTCTCCCTCTTCGTTTATGTTGTTGCCTTCCACAATTTTACTCGTTGTTTCAGTGCGTGCTGAACAGACACAATCAATACCTCATTAAGTTATTTCAAATTGCTGAACTACAGCTGTTTCAGAGCATGAGCATAAAATACAGTTTCATCAATAGAAACCCAGGCTCTGGCTACACAGAGATGAAACAATTGGGTAATTTAGTCAATTTAAAAAGAAAGTTAAATGGGTTGTTTGCTATTGGACAGGCCAAACAATAATTTGCCTAATTATTTAAATCATTTATTTTTGTCACGTACACAGGCCATAGAACCCATAGAGACTGTCATGATTTTTCCAGTTCACTTCTTTGATTCTTTTTAAAAATATAAGTAGAAGAATGCCTGTTTTATTCTTAAATGCTACCAAAAAATTTCCGTCCAATTGTCCAAGACCACAGTCTTTCCTCATCTGACCTAAGCATGAGAGTAGCTGGCCACTAATCACTGAAAAAAGTTAGGGAATTTTTGGAAAGATTATAAGATATGGATCATGCATTCAAAGAGGTCATGGTCTAGATGGAGAGTCAAGACTACGATACTTTTTTGTTTTGGGGGGAAAAAATCAAAACTAGCCAACAACTCAAGATAGACTATAAATTATTGGTAAATAATGTGAGTTACAGACTAATATTGGAGGAGTTTGAAGAAAAGAAAGTTATCAAGAGATGACAACATTTAAAAAAATCTTGTTATTAATAAAGTCTTTACATTCCAAATTGATTATATATGCTGTATCTAAAACAGTATTTTTATATATTAGGAGAATGCATCCATTTTGCTAGTAAATTAGTCCAAGCATTACAAATTAAATTTATGCATCTAGGAGTATGTGCTACCTAGAGATAGAATGGACTTATAACCATAAAACAATCCAAGAACCAGAATAAGTCAAGGATTTCACTACTTCTGGCTGATAAATAGCTCTAAATTGTCCTAATTGTTTAGAGTAAATAAAGTTACTTTTTGTTTTCTGAACAACAGCAAAATACAGCCGAAGTCCGGGTGGAAGATTCTGGAAGCATTTAATCTACAAAAGGCTATGAAAGGTACCAAGTAATACCATAGAGCCCTCACACAGCATTGCTTAGATTGCAGATCCCTAGATGCCAAGTACCACCCTCCCAGACTACTTTCCCTTGACACTCTTCCACTGCTTTCCTTTCCTTTTTCAATGCTGATATTTCTTTCTTTCTTATTTTTCTTCTATTCCAATTATTTTAAAAATGTTATTTGTGTTGAAGTAAACATACATTCAGAAAAAAGTATATGGATGTAAGCAAATAAATCA
The DNA here is from genome assembly GCF_009764315.1 of Trachypithecus francoisi. Lineage (NCBI taxonomy): Eukaryota > Metazoa > Chordata > Mammalia > Primates > Cercopithecidae > Trachypithecus > Trachypithecus francoisi. The sequence goes on from NW_022681465.1 coordinate 16,387,164, forward strand.
GTTAATTTTCATACATAAAGTGAACATAGCATGTAATTGTAGGGGAGAGAATAATTTTCCTGCTACTCTTCTGAGTTCTTAGCTGGGATCCCTGTAACAAAACACAGATTAAAACAGAATTTAAAACCCAGAAATAAATCCATGCATTTACAGGTAATTGATTTTGGACAAAAATGCCAAGAACACACACTTGGCAAAAGACAGTCTCTTCAATAAATGATGCTGGGGAAAAAGGAGATCCACATGCAGAAGAATGAGATTAGAACCTTATCTCATGCCACATACAAAAATAAAGTCAAAATGGATTAAAGCCTTAAATATAATATCTAAAACTGTAAAAGTACTAAAAGAAAACATAGGGGAAAAGCTCCATGACATTGATCTGGAAAATGATTTTTTCAATATAATTCTGAGCACAAGAAACAAAATCAAAAGTAGATGATTGGGGTTACATCAAACTAAAATGTTTTTGTGTAGTAAAAGAAACAATCAACAGAGTGAAGAGACAATCTATGGGATGGGAGAAAATATCTGCAAACCGCACCTCTGATAAGGAGTTCATATCCAAAGTATATAGGCCATTCAAATAACTCAATAGTAGGAAAACAAATCAATCAGTTACTAAATAAACAAAGGACCTGAATAAACATTTGTCAAAAGGGACATACAAATGGCCAAAGGTATACGAAGAAATGCTTGACATCAGTAATCATTAGGAAAACGCAAATTGAGACTACAGTGACATATCACCTCTCACCTGTTAGAATGGCTATTACCAAAAAGATGAAAGATAAGCGTTGGTGAGGACATGGAGAAAAGGGAACCCTTGCACACTGTTGGTAAGAATGTAAATTACTAGAGCCACAATGGGAAACAGTATGAAAATTTCTGAAAAACTTAAAAATAGAACTACCATATGATCCAGTAATCTCACTTCTGGATACACACACAAAGGAAATAAAATCAGTATGTCAAGCAGATAGCTGTACTCCCATGTTTATTGCAGCATTATTCACAATAGCCAAGATGTGGATCAATCTGTGTCCATCAATGAATGAATGGATAAAGAAAATATAATATGTAAACACAATGGAATATGATTCAGCATTAAAAAAGAAGAAAATCCTGTCACATGTGACAACATGGATGAACCCAAAGGAAATTATGTGAAGTGAAATAAGCCAGGCACAGAAAGACAAATACCGCATTGCTGTGGTTTGAATGTGTCCCCTAAAGTTTGTATGTTGGAAGCTTAATTCCCAATACAACAGTGTTGAGATAGGACCTTTAAGAGGTAATTGGGGTCTGAGGGTTCTACCCTCATGCATAGCTTAATGCTGTCATTGACAGAGCGGGTTAGTTATCATGGGAGTGGGTTCCTGATAAAAGGACGAGTTCGACCACCTGTTTCCCTTTCTCTCCCATGCTCTCTTGCCCTCTGCCCTCCACTATGAGACAACACAGCAAAAAAGCACCCCCCCCACCCCAGATGGAGGCCTCTTGACCTTAGATTTCTCAGCCTCTAGAACTATGAGAAATAAATCTCTGTTCTTTATAAATTGCCCAATCTCAGGTATGCGGTTATAACAGCACAAAACAGACTAAGGCATGCATAATCTCACCCATATGTGGAATCTAGAAACTAAGTCAAACTCATAGAGGCAGAGAGTAGAATTGGTGGTTCCCAGGAACCGGTGGTGCAGGTGAGGTGGAGTTTGCTTGGGAGCTGTTAGTCAAGGATACAAAACTTTAGTTAGACAAGAGAAATAAGTTCATGAAATCTAGAGTACAACATGATGACTATAGTAAATAACAATGTATTGCATCCTTGAAAATCACTGAGAGTAGATTTTTAAATGTTCTTACCACAAAAAAATGGTAAATATGCACTGTAATGCCTGCATTATTAGATCCACTTAACCATTCCACAATGTATACATAATTTTTTAAAACCCATACACCATAAACATATAAAATTTTTGTTTTTCAATTCAGATATAATTTAATTTTAAAAAGAAAAAGAAAAAAATTAACAAGACAGTTTACTAACATGTATATTTCCTATAGACATGGAAGAACATTTAGGAAAAGAGTAACTGTCAAAGATATGGGTTAGCACCCTGGCTTAGTCTCCACTTACAATAAAGAGCAATAGGATTTAGAGAGCAATTAGACAGTGGAAAAAGATCTTGAGTCTCTAGGGGTAGTAAATTGTGGGAAAACAAATATATGGGCAGTTAGTGGTAAATAATGTTTGTTACATAGATTCCTCTGGTGCCTTCTCTGGTTTGGTAAGTGTCTAAGGTCATCTCTAGTAATCAACTTTTGTCCTTTCTGGTAGAGTGGGGAGGAGGGACACGTTTGTAAGTTTACAGCCTGATTTTAGGGAAGTAGTGGGAAGACAGAGAGCTCTTCTTATATCTACTTTTTCTCAATTGCCTTCAGCCCAAAATAATCCTTATGCAAAAGTGGCATATTTTTGAAGTGGCATATTCTGCGACTCTTCGTAATCAAAACCCACCTCAAGGAAAAGAACATTGCCAGCACCTAAAAATCTCTTTTGTGCTCCCTCCCAGTCATTACTCTAACTCTTAAGACCAAAGATTAGTTTTGCTTGTTATTGAACTTCATATAAATAGAATCATACAGTATGTTTGGCTTCCTTTGCTCAAAATTATGTTTATGAAATTAATCTCTGTTGCTGTGTGCAGCTGTAGTTTGTATATTACATTTTTGTTTAGTATCCCATTGTATGAATATACCATAATGGATGCATCCATTTTACTGCTGAATATCTGTGCTATTTCCAATTTGAGTGTTTTGCAAAGAGCTCTGCTATAAAATATTCTTTGTAAACATACGTCTACACTTCTGCTGGTGACACCCCAGAATGGAACTACTGGTTCAACAGGTATGCATTGTTCAGTTTTAGTAGATATTGCCAAAGAGTTTCCAAGAGTTGTGTTACCAGTTTACCTTTTTAGCAGCAGTCTATGAGAATTCTAGTTTCTCCAAATCTTCAGTACCACTTGATTTTGTTAGTCTTATTTATTTGCACTTGTTCTAGTGGGCATACAGTGGTATCTCACTGCAGTTTTAATTTGCATTTTTTTCTATAAACTAATGATGTTGACCACTATCTCATATATTTGTAGGCAATTTGCATATGCTGTTGTGCAAAATGCTTGTTCAAAGTCTTCTACCCATTTTTCGTCTCTCTTTTTTCTTGTTGACTTTTAAGAGTTCTCTATAATCTTTGTTGAAAATATCTTCTCCCACGCTTTGGCTAGCTTTTTTACACATGCAACGTGTCTTTTGCTCAAAAGATATTCTACATTTTAATGTCTACTTATCCAGTTTTTTCTGTATGATTATTGCTTTTTGTGTCCTGTTACATAAATATTTACCTACCAGAAAGTCTTCTTTTCTAAGAGGTTCATAATCTTACCTTTTCTACTTATATCGACACTCTGTATATGGCATAAGATAGAGGTCAGTATTAATTTTTCTGTATGTGAATGTCCAATTGCCCCAGTACCATTTATTTCAATAATTTTTTTTGTGAACTTGCGGAACAAAAATTTTTTTAATTATGTTTTAACAGTTAAACCGAACACTAGAGTCATGTTACCACTCTCTGTTGAAAACAATACTGATTCTCCTACTCAGGGTTAAAACTACATAATAATTAATACATAAAAATCATTTCCAATGTTAATATCCATTTATTTTACCCAACTAAGTATCTCAATTTTTAACAATGAAATAAGATATTAGAAGTGAGTAACAAATTACATCAATAATAGTAAAAAAAGTTCTGAATTATTTCTAAATTATGGTTTGAGATTTCTAAAATAATGGACAGCTAGTAAGTGAATCTTACAAAAATTGGAAGACTGTGTCTCACAGTAACCTTGCTAACCTGACTATATCAGTTGGGATGTTTTCAGATGCTTGTAATAGAATTGTTGTTAGAAAATAGGAGACTATTCTTATTACTGATGCTATTATTATTATTATTTCCATATTATTCCTGTTAAATAATAGGGGCTTATTGTCTAAAATAATAAAAAGTTAGGAGTAAGCAGTTCTAGGTTTGCTGAAGTCAGCAGTTGCCAATGTCAGCTCTTCTGAAGTCCCTTGACTTTTCCTTCATGGTTTCAGGATGACTGCCACAGTGCCAGTCAAGACATCCTCTCGTAGCAATATCCAAAAACAAGAAGGAGTGAGGAAGCAGGCTTCTCCTTGCATGTCTATTTATTTTTATCAGGTAAGAAAATATTTCTCAGAACACCCTCGATTTCCTCAACAATAGACTTTTTAGGTTTCATGATCCGGATCTGAGTCACAAGCTGAGCCTTAAACCAATCACTGACAAAGACAAATGGGATTGCTATGATGGCCTTAGAACAATCATGATCCAGCTCCTGGGGCTAGGGAAGGGGCTAGCAAATAATGCTGGGTTAGGTTCCTAAAAAAAAAAAAAAAAAAAATCGTATTTTGTATATAAGGACCATGAATACAGAATAAGGACCAAGAATAAAGAAAGGAAAATGGCTGTTGGCTAGGCAACCAATCACATCTACTTCCTTCCAAGTGATGAGATTTGAGGGTAAAATGAGACCAAAAAAATCCATTAACAACTCTAATCAAATTTAATTTTAATTTTAATTGAAAAACATAATAGGTATTTATTTATACCTAAGAATGAAAAGGATTGGGACTAGAAATAAATCTATAGCCCAGATATCTCTGACATACAGGGTATGGATTTAAATGACCATGAAAATATTAATATAAAGAGGGACATATGGCACAGAAGCAGTGGCAGGCCTTGGTATGATTTCACTGTAGTGACAGAAAGAACCACCCAACTAATTATAAATTTTTAGAGAATAAAGTTACTTGGGAATAATAACCATCTGTACTAATACCAATATTGTGCAATTATGAACAACATGACCATTTATTTACACAGAGGTCTCACATATATTGTCTCATTTAAACTTCTTAACAATTTTGTCGCTTACATAAGACAAATGATTTTTTTTATTTGTAGATTGTGACATTAAGAAAGGAATTAGTAAGGAGAAATTAAGATATTAATTAAAATGAATTAACAGGTTAGGAAAATGTATTCTCTAAGATGGCAGATTTGACTCATACAGTTGACTAGAACTCAGTTCTCCTTTTTGGCAGACCATTTATCAATCTAATACATCCATCCATTTATCAACTAATCTATTGACATATGTAATAACTCATTTATTAATGATGAGCACATTGGTGAAATGTACTTATGTTAATATTTGTCACTTAAAGGTTTTCATGCTTAATCAATGGGTACTTTCTCTGAGGAAGAAAAGAGAGGGAATTTTTACTTGTTCATTTATTGAATTTTTTTACTTAATTTGACACCCTAGAAAAGATATCATGAAGTTAGGTCTTCAATCTGGTATTTTAGGTCAGTTAACTCTAGAAAACATGTTTTAGGGGCACAAGGGCTAGAAGACATTGGATAAATACTGTAGCAGAGAGGTAGAAACACATAGGCTCACAAAGGAGGTTCCAATGCCCACTGCCCACAAGAGTCAGGAAGTACTTCTTGTTGGTGTAACCACCCAGATCAATCCTTCATAGTGAGGAAAAGATACCCAGACTAAGAAGTGAAGTCTGGACTTTCCTGTCCAAGAAAAGAATTTGTGCAAGTACTCGAGATAAGATAGTGTGCTCATAGGGCAAAGTGAGAAGCTCAAAATAGTTAAGACACAGTGATTATGTGCCCTAAAATTTAAGAAATATATATGGAAAAGGAGATAGGACAGTTGGGCATGTGAATATAGGCTATAGGGTCAAAGGAGGTGTTTTTGTTTTATTTTGTTCAGATTAAAATGGATTTGCGTATGTTTATAGACTAAAGAAAGCTTTCAAAAAGGCAGAAAACACTGAGATCTAGAAAAAAAGAGATGTGAAAAGATAAAGTCAGTACACGGATGAAAAGATGAACCTCATCAAGAGGAAATACACCTTATTCTGGTACTGAACTGAATAATGCAAGTGTGGTATGGAGAAAATAAATTTACAGATGGGGAAAAGACTGGGAAATTGGTAAAGTACATGCTGATGGCTTTATTTTTGGAGTGCAAAATAACAATTATGATGACAATAATGAAGGCAATTATTTATGATAAGGCATAAACGGAAGGCAATCTGCTCATTATTTACCAGAATTATCTTATTTGATAACCTTAACAACACTGTGAAGTAAATTCCATTATTATTATGTCCCTTTGCAAATGAGAAACCTGAGGTTTAGATAAATTCGCTTGACTAAGATCATGTGGCTAGGAGAGAACTGCTAAGGACCTAGTAATCAGCACAACACTGAAACTGGAAGGCAACAAGAGGCTTTGTTCCACTCATCTATGTCTTAGCTTGAGAAAGAATAGGAGAACCAGGGCTTGGAGAACTTCCTCATGGTACTGAAAAGAGATGTAAATCCTCACCTGGGCAAGGGATGCTAAGTGACAAATAAGGACTTAAAAATATATATCCCATTTGCTAACAAGTATAACATGAAATTAGCTTAGCTTGTATAAGGCCTAAAAGGTAATTGACCTTAAATTTCTATTGTCTCAGTTGATTATTTTGAAAATATTGTCATAGTTGAACTGGTACTTTAAAAAGTCAACTTTTACACTTTCATTTGAAAATTAAGTTAAAGTAGTTGTCTCAGCAATAAGTCAGGAGACTCAGCATATCAAGTGAAATGTCTAATATCTGCCCATTAAGTATGCCTTTTTGAATAAGAACCATGAATCAAATGAATCATCCTTACCCAACCCTGACAAAGTCTTGATATTTCAAAGCAGCATATAATGAAGACCCAGATGACACTTTTAGCCCACCATTTTTGGGAAACAAGCTTGCATTTACGGTCTGGAAGACTGAACAGGTTGTGATAATTGCTCTACAGTCTCCTGTGCATTGGTGCAAGTGACCTAGAGAATTGGATGAGGGATTTAAGGAGATAAAATTACTTTACCTGGGTAAGGTTGCATGAGATTTCCAGGAAGAGTGTGTTACTTTTGGGGGGTGTGGGGAAGTTTGAATGTGGGTGTCTCCAGCTACCCATCAAAATACTATCCCCTACCTCAGCTTCATGCCTTATATAAGGTGGGTGCTCAAAAAATTGCATCTATAAAAAAATGGAAAGTATACATGAATATTATGAGGATCTAAGCTCCCTGCCAAATATTCAGTCACTGAATCACTGCTCTTTATCTCTAAAAAAAAAAATCCCTTCTTTTATCAGTCACCACGTACACAGCATCATCCTCCCAAACGCTGAGGCTTTTGCCATCCCTGTAGCCCCCAAAGCCTTGTATAATGCCTGCTTTATAGTAGACAGTAAACAAATAGAATAAAATTGAAAATATCACTTGTAGAGATTAAAATGATATATATTTAGGATGTAGTGAGTAACATTATCAGATGTTTAGAAACATGTCTTACTAAATTCATGTATTTACTAGTTCCATACACTGATATTTCGACCCAAACATGAGAAACTCTTATTTTCCCTTTTGTTGGTGAAGATGCCAATATTCCAGAGGTTTTAACCTTTTTGTGCCATAAATCTCTTTAAAAACCTAATAAAACCTACCTTCATAATTGAAGGAAAAGCTAAATTTCAGTTGGAGTTTTGATAAAATAAGAAGGTCATTTTTTCCTATCCATGTTTGTAGTTTCCCTGAATATTATGGTACATGGGCACCACGTAAAGCCCTGATGAAACCTATTTGAAGTGTATATATTATGTCTACAATGCAGGCAATGTTCTCTCCTTATTCTAGCTTTTTAATTTTTAAACAATTTGCCAGATCCATTGCATATTTTCCCCTCTGCCTTGCACATAATTCTTCTACTCTTCCAAATAATTTTGAAAATAGAAGTTTCCCATAAATAACTAACTTTAAATAACTTCATATGGTATTTTCCCCCAAACTGGTAACACCAGGTAAAATACTCCCATGCAAGTAAGATGAAAATGAAGTTATTGAGTACCCTTACCTCTATGCTTTTCTCTTCCTTTTCTTCTAATCAGCCACACTTTTTGAGCTGTGGAAGTAGAATGATGAATCATAGTATTACTCTCTGTCTATAGCAACTGTTTGGCCTTTCCTCAACAAAAGTGCTTAAACCACACACCTGAACCAAAACAAAATCTTAAGTATAATCATTTAGTCATGTGTGTATCAGTTCCTCAGTTTTTCTCTTCTTTCTTTTTAACATATGCAGGTTCACTTAGGAAAAAACTCTTTTCATCATAGACTGAGAATATGCTAGAAGATCTCGGAATCATTTGGACTTTTTTAGCTCCGTTGACTTCTGTCTCTGTTGGCCAGGAAACAAAGGGTAAGTGGGAAAGAAGAGCTGAAAGATTGAAGATTATTGACGTTGTTGATTTAAAAAAAAAAAAAAAAAAAAAAACTCTAAAATTCTCCTGCCCAGCTATTTTAACAAAAACATAATTTGAATAAAGAAATCATGAAACTTTTTGGTGACTTCTTTTTCACAAAGTATACAAGCCTCGCTCTTATATAACTTATATAGTTGGGGGTGGGTGGGAACTAAGCCATTTCCTTAGAGTGTATTCTTGTATTAGTCTTTTTAGAAATAGACAAGCTAAAGCAGGAAACAGGATGTGCCCTTTTATTACTTTTTTTCCCTTGAAGCTAAACCTTCTTTCAGTGATCCACGTCAATATCCCTCCAACAGCGCAGCTTTAGTTTTTACTTTGAAAAATGGGCTTGGGCCATTTTGTCAACACACATTCTTCCCTGTTAGACATTTAATTTGCTCTGGCCTTTCTAGAAAGCAGTGTCATCCTGGGCTCTGTGCACAGCCTTAATGGAGCAATGCCCCTGTAGCATGCCATCGAGTTCACCAACAGGAGCAGCAGGCATTGCCAAAAACAAAGAGGATCCCTGGCTTTGCAACAATGAAAACTCCCTGCGTTGAGTTCTCCACCACGTGCCTCTCTCCAGGTTCTAGCCAATACTGAGACATTTCATTTCTTCATTAGCTGGGAGCAGCTGTTGGGAAAGAAACGCTGGCCAGATTCATAACCTAGCGCCTATTCTGGCAACGAGCTTTTTAAAAACTGCTTTAAATAGCACTCTGGATCTCAGACTATATCAAGTGAGAATCTGTGTTAAAACTGGAGTGGCTTCTGTGAAAAGATCAAGTGTTCTCTTCTTTATCTGGAAATTGTTGCTAAATGGCTTACAAACCCAGGCTGCGGAATGGGTTGTTTTCTTTCACAGAATTTTATCATGTGTTGTTTCATCCACTGTTTTCTCTTCCCATTCTCACTGATGCTCCAATCATTCTCTGAGACAGATCTTGGTCAGGCTATAGCAGCTCTGAGCCAGGCCTCAGCACAAGTAGAGAGTAAGTTTCATGTACAAAAGGGCTTAGCAAGTATCTGTTGCTACAGAATTAATTTATTTCGAGAGGCTGCTTCATATTGATTGTCGCCCATTGCCTTAAAACTCAATGAAATCTCTACCAAACTTGAAATACCCTACTACACAGCAAAATAGAATCCAACACAAGGTTTCTTTCTTTTGCTGTTCATTTAGATCAAGGCTTCTTAAACTCTTGTATACCATGAAACTCTCTGGCATTTTGGTGAAGTCTGTGCACCCAGATTAATACTTTGGGGGTTTTGTAAGTATAAAACACAATAAACAGTATTATAGAGGAAGCCAAAAATATGGAAATATCATTAGTGAAGTATTTTAATATAAATGTGTAACACTTTGGGTTTCCAGTCTGGCACGTAAGGAGCTTAGAAGTCGCCATTCCATCTTAGCAGCAACTAAAAAACTGAGCTTTTTACTTTTTACAGATTGAATATCAATACCTCTCCTTAGATCTGTTGGAGAAGCAAGGTCACAGGGAAAACCACTTCCCCCAAACTTGGAGAGACAGACAGCCTAACACAGAGGATCACAACTTAGATTCCAGAGCAGGAACCTATGACCAAAAACTTTTGCAAGAACCAGGACAAAAGCAGGAAAACCGTAATTGTAATTGATGAATTGCTGGAGGCTCAGTGTGGACGAGTCAGAGAGTTACAAACTCCAGTGGAACCCAGTCATGGTTGGGCCCCACACTTCTGTGGGTCTTACCTCCAGGAGTTCTACCAGGTCCTCACAGTGAACATCAGAGAAAAATCTTCTCACGCTTCCAGCTGAGGAGGATAAAAATTGCCATTCTGAAATACACTATAATATTTTGTTCTTAACAAGGCCTGCCCTTAGAGGAATCTGTCTCACCAGAGCCTAACCTGCTGGGGTTTTATGAGAGCCTAGCTGACCAGGGGGAAGAAAAATACCAAATTCCAGCCCCCTCTATCCATTCTGTCCCATCTAAGGAAGAACAAAACTGAGAAGCACTGGTGAATTCACAGTCCCAGGCACAGGTTTACCAAAAGACTGAGACCTACTCATAAAACTACAGAATGCTTCCCCTCTTCAACACCTTGTCACCGTACAACTAAAGGGCTATTTGCCAGGATTCCTTTCCACCAGTAACTCATGTCCAGATTATAACAAAAAAATTACAAAGCACACTAAAAGGCAAAAAACAAAAAAACAACAAAAAAAAAACAAAAAACACTGTTTGAAGAGACTGAACAAGCTTCAGAACCAGAATCAGATATGCCAGGGATGTTTGAATTATCAAAGTGGTAATTTAAAACAACTACGATGGGTATGCTAAGAGCTCCAGTGGAAAAAGTAGACAACATGCAAGAACAGATGGATAAGAAGGAGAGAGATGGAACCTCTAAGAAAGAATCAGAAAGAAATGCCGAACATCAAAAACACTGTACGAAAAACACAGAATGCCTTTAACGGGCTTTTAGTAGACTGGACGTGGCTAGGAAAAGAATCTCTGAACTTGAGGCTAAGAAAATATAAATGTCCAAAACTGAAAAACAGAGAAAAAAAAGAACAAAATATCCAAGAACTGTGAGATAATGACAAAAGTTATACATGTCAAGAACGCCAGAAGAAGAAAGACAGAAAGAAACAGAAGCAATATCTGAACCAACAGTGACTGAGAAAATGAATGTCAGATACCAAACCACAGATCCAGAAAGCTCAGAGGACACCAAGGAGGATGTATACCAAACAAACAAAAACTAAAAACTTTACACCTAGGCATATCCTGTTCAAACTCCAGAAAATCAAAGATAAAGAGGAAAAAAGAAAAAAAAAAAAAAAAACCGTCTAAAATAAGCCAGAAGGAGGAAAAAAAAAAATTACCTGTAGATAAACAAAGGTAAAATTACATCCAATTTCTCTTCAAAAGCCAGGCAAGTAAGAAACTGTAGAGTGAAGTGTTTAAAGTATTGAAAGAAAAAAAACCCTAAAATTCTGTACTCTGCAAAATTATCCTTCAAAAGTGAAGGAGAAATAAAGTATTTCTCAAACAAACAAAAAGTAAGGGAATTTATTGCCAGTACACTTGCCTTGTAAGATTTGTTAAAAGTTTTTCAGGGGAAGGAAAATTATACTGGTCAGAAATTCAGACCCACATAAGAGAAGGGCATCAGCACTGGAGAATAAATAAGTGAAGATAAAATACAAAATTTTCTCTTTTTTTTTTTTCTTTTTTTTGAGACAGCATCTTGCTCTTTCGCCCAAGTTGGAGTGCAGTGGTGCGATCTTGGCTCACTGCAACCTCCACCTCCCCCGATGAAGCAATTCTGTTGCCTCAGCGTCCTGAGCAGCTGGAACTACACGCATGTGCCACCACATCCAGCTAATTTTTTGTATTTTTAGTAGAGACGGGGTTTCACCGTGTTGGCCAGGTTGGTCTCAATCTCCTGACCTCGTGATCCACCTGCCTCGGACTCCCAAAGTGCTGGGATTCCAGGTATAAGCCACCGTGCCCGGTATTCTCTCTCTCTCTCTCCTTTTTTTTTTTTTTTTTTTTTTTTTTTTTGAGACAGTGTTGCTCTGTCACCCCGGCTGGAGTGCAGTGGCATGATTTTGGCTTACTGCTACCTCCACCTCCTGGGTTCAAGTGATTCTCCAGCCTCAGCCTCCCAAGTAGCTGGGATCACAGGCATCCGCCACCACACCTGGCTAATTTTTATATTTTTAGTAGAGACAGGATTTCTCCGTGTTGCCCAGGCTGATCTTGAATTCCTGAGCTCAGAGTGGTCCCCCTGCCTCGGCCTCCCAAAGTACTGGGATTACAGTCATGAGACACTGCACCTGGCGCAAAATTCTATTTTTCTTATTCTTAGTTATCTAACAGATGATAATTTGTTCAAAATAACAATACCAACAATGCATTTAGCTGCGTATGCATATGCACAAGTGAAATGAATGACAATGATGATACAAGGGACTGGAGAGAAGAATTGGGGAAATTTTATTATTATAAGGTACTTGCACTACCCATGAAGTGGTATAGTGTTATTTGACAATGGACTTGGATTAGCTGTTAAGTGTATACAGCAAACTACAGAGCAACTATTTAAAATGTTTTTTTAATATATTTGACATGCTAAGAAAGGAGAGAAAATGGAATCATACAGTGCTCAATTAAAACCATAAAAGGCAGAAAAGTTGTGAAAGACAAAAATAGGAACAAAGAACAAGAGCAACAAATGGGAAAGTAAAAATTATGGTAGACATTAATCCAACTATATCACTAATAACTTTAAATGCACCAAATAGAAGACAGATATTCTTAGAGTAGAAAAAAAAAAAGGCCAACTATATGTTGTCAATAAGAAATATACTTCAAAGATAAAGACACTTACGAATTAAAAGTAAAGTAATGACTGGCCAGGTGCGGTGGCTCATGCTTGTAATCCCAGTACTTTGGGACGCTGAGGCTGGCGGATCGCTTGGGTTCAGTCGTTCGAGACCAGCTTAGGCAGCATGGAGAAACCCCATCTCTACAAAAAATACAAAAATAGCTGGGCATGGTGGCATGTGCCTGTGGTTCCAGTTTCTTGAGAGGCTAAGGTAGGAGAATCCCTTCCCCAGGCGGTCGAGATTGCAGGGAACTGTAATTGTGCCACTGCACTCCAGCCTGGGCAACAGAGCAAGACCTTGTCTAAAAACAAAAAAAAAGTAAAGTAATAGAGAAAGATGTGCCAAACATTAATCAAAACAAAGCAGGTATAGCTATATTAATTTTAGACAAAGCAGACTTCAGAGCAATTAAATTTATCAGGGATAAGGAAGGCCATTACCTGGGTGTGGTGGCTCACACCTATAATCCCAGCACTTTGGGAGGCCAAGATGGGCAGATCACTTGAGGTCAGGATGGTGAAACCCTGGCCAACATGGTGAGACAGGCATGAGACACTGCACCCGGCCCAAAATTCTATTTTTCTTATATTTAGTTGATCTAACAGATAACAATTTGTTCAAAATAATAATACCAACAATGCCTGGCCAACATGGTGAAACCTTGTCTCTACTAAAAATACAAAAATTAGCCAGGCGTGGTTGTGCATGCCTGAAATCCTAACTACTGGGGAGGCTGAGACAGAAGAATCACTTGAACCTGGGAGGCAGAGGTTGCAGTGAGCCGCGATCACACCACTGCACTCCAGCCTGGGTGACAGTAAGACCCCATCTGGAAAAAAGAAAAAAAAAAAAAAAGGCCATTACATAAAAATAAAGGCATCAATATATTCCAAAAAAATGGCAATTCTTAAAGTGTGTATGCACCTAACAATCCAGCATCCAAATTCATAAGGTAAAAACTGATAAAACTAAAAAGAGAAATAAATAAATCTAATATACTTGGACACTTCAAGATAACCCTGTCGAAAATGGACAGCAGCAGGCAGAAAATCACTAAGAATATAATTGAATTTAAAGGCATCATCAAACAATTGGATATAATTGACATCTATAGACTACTCCATTCAGTAACAGCAGATTACAGTCTCCTGAAGCTCACATGGAACACTCAACAAGATAGACCACATCCTGGTCCGTAAAACACACTATCACAAATTTAAAAGAATAGGACTCATATATCTGCTCTCAGACAACAATGGAATTAAGCTAGATATCAATAACAGAATGATAGCTGGAAAATCCCCAAATGCTTGTAGATTAAATGACGCACCTTCTAAATTACACATTTGTCACAGGAGAAACCTCAACAGAAGTGTTAAAATATTTTGAACTAAAATAAAATACAACTTACCAAAATTTGTGGATGCAGTGAAAGCAGTGCTTAGAGAGAAATGTATTCATTGAACACATATATTAAAGAAAGATCTAAAATCACTAATAAAACTTTCTACCTTAGCAAATTAAATCCAAAGTAAGCAGAAGAAAAGAAATAATAAAAATTAGAGCAGAACTTCATGTAATTGGTAACAAAATCAATAGAGAAAATCAACAAAACAAAAAAAAGCTGGTTCTTTGAGGGGGAAAATGGACAAAATCAATAAGCCTCTAGCCAGGCTTATGAAGAAAAAAGAAAGAGAAGACACAAATTGTTAATATCAGTAACCAAACAGGTGACATCACTTCCATGGACATTAAAAGGTCAACAAAGGAATATTATGAACAAACCTATGCCCATAAATTTGACAACCTTAATGAAATGAACCAATTCCTTGAAAGACACAATTTGCCAAAACTCATACAAAAGTAGACAATATGAATAGGCCTACACCTGTTAAGTTGAATCACTAATTTATGACTTTCCAAAACAGAAAGCTCCAGGCCCAGATGGGTTCAGTGATGAATTCTACCAAACATTTAAAAATATATATACCAATTCTCTAAAATCTCTTTTAGAACATAGAAGCAGAGGAAATACTTTCTAATTCATTCTATATGGCCAACATTATTGTAATACCAAAACCAGACAAAGATATTACAAGAAAAGAAAACTGTGTGTCAGTATTTCTCACAAGCGTAGATGCAAAAAGCCTTAACAAAATATTGAAGATCATATTCTACAATGTATAAAAAGAATTATACACTATTACCAAGTGGGATTTATCCCAGGTATGCATGGCAGGTTTAACATTAGAATATCAATTAATGTAATACACCACATCAATAGGCTAAAGAAGAAAAATCACATTACATCAATCAGAAAAAAAGCACTTAACAAAATACAATACCCATTTATGATTTTTAACAAACTCTCAGAAAACTAGGAACAGAGGGGACCTTCCTCAACTCAGTAAAGAACATCTACAAAAAATCTACAACTGACATCATACTGAGTGGTGAGAATCTTGAGACTTTCCCACTAAGATCAAGAACAAGGCAAGGATGCTCCCTCTCACCACTGCTTTTCAACATCATATTGGAAGTCCTACCTGATACAAAAAGACAAAACAAGAAATAAAAGGCATACCGATTAGAAAGAAGAAATAAAACTGTCTTTATTTGCAGGTAACATGATCATCTATGTAGAAAGTCCAGAAGAATTAACAAAAACACTCCTGGAACTAATAAGCAATTACTGCAAGGTTGCAGAATGTAAGATTAATATTTAAAAGTTAATTGCTTTCCTATATACGATCATCCCTTGGTATCCATAGGAGACTGGTACCAGGACCCCATGAAGGTACCAAAATGTGACAATATTCAAGTTCCTTATATAAAGTGACATAGTATTTGCATTTAACCTATGTACAACTTTCCATATACCTTGTTATCTCTAGATTACCTATAACTTAATACAATATAAAGGCCAGGAAAATAGCTGTTATACTGCATTGTTTTTTATTTGTACTATTTTCATTGGTGTATTGTTATTATTATTGGGTTTTTGTTTTTCATATATTTTTTATCCACTGTTGGTTGAGTCTGCAGAGTGAAAACCCACAGCTATAGAGGGTTGACTGTACTTAACAATGAACAAGTAAAAATTGAAGTTTAAAACACATTACCATTTATGTTAGCATCCCCCAAAAAATAAATCCATAGGAATAAATCTAACAAAATATGTACAAGATCTATAAGAAGAAAACTACAAAACTCTGAAAACACAATCCTGAAAGAGAAACACAAAGCTGAAGGATTGACACTTTCCCACTTCAAGACTTGCTATATAGCTACACTAATCAATACAGTGTGGCCAAAAATAGGCAATCAGATCAATAGAACAGAATAGAGAGCCCAAAAACAGACACACACAAATATAGTCAACCGGTCTTTGACTATATAGGAGCAAAGACAATACGATGAAGCAAAGGCAATACAATTGAGCAAAGAAAGTCTTTTCAACAAATGTTTCTGGAACAACTGGAAATCCATGTGCAAAAAAAAAAAGAATCTAGACAAAAACTTTACACCCATCACAAAAATTAACCCAGAATGGATCATAGACCTAAGTGTAAAACAAAGCTATAAAACTCCTAGAAGATAATATAAGAGCAAATCTATATGACCTTGGATAAGACAATGACTTTTTAGCTAGAACACCAAAACCATGATCCATGAAAAAAAGAGTTGATAAACTAGATTACATTAGAACTTAAATTTTCTGTTCTGTGAAAGACAATGTCAAGTGAGTAAGAAGGCAAGCTGCAGACTTGGAGAAAATATTTGCAAAAGATTTATGTAATAAAGGACTGTTATCTAACATATTCATGGAACTCTTAAAACTCAACAATAAGAAACAACTGGATTGAAAAAGACCTGAAGGGCAAAAGACTTGAAGGGACACCCCACTAAAGAACATATACAGATGGCAAGTAAGTATATGAAAAGGTGTTCAATATCATGTGTCATTAGGGAATTGCAAATTAAAACAACAATGAGATACCATTACACATCTATTGGAATGGCCAAAATCTAAAACACTGACACCACCAAATGCTAGTGAAGGTGTGGAGCAACAGGAACTCTCATTCAGTGATAGTGGGAATGCAAAATGCCACTTCAAAAGACATTTTGGTAGTGTCTTACAAAACTAAACATAGTCTTACTATATGATGCAGCAAGCATGTCCCTTGGTATTTACCTAATGAATTGAAAAGTTACCTTCACACGAAAACCTGCACACAAATGTTTATAGCATCTTTATTCATAATTGGCAAAATTTGGAAGCAACCAATGACTCCTTTAGTAGGTAAATAGATGGATAAACTGTGGCACATCCAGACAATGAAATATTATTCAGTATTAAACAGAAATGAGCTATCAAATCATGAAAAGACATGGAAGAAACTTAAATGGATATTACTAAGTGAAAGAAGCAAATCTGAAAAGGCTACATACTGTATGATTCCAACTATATGACATTCTGGAAAGACAAATCTGTGAAGACTATAAAAAGACCAGTGGTTGCCAGGGTTTAGTGGGAAGAGAGGGAGGAGTACAGGCAGAGCCCAAAGATTTTAGGGCAGTGAAATTTCTATACGATGCTTCAGGGATGGATACACACCATTATACATTTGTCAAAACCTGTAGAATGTACATCAAGAGTAAAGACTCATGTAAACTGTGGACTTTGTGTGATAATGGTGTATCAATCTAAGTTCGTCAGTTTTAACAAATGTACCACTCAGGTGCAGGATGTCCATAAAGGAGGTTGTACATGTGTGGGGGTAGGGGGGATATGGGTACTCCTTAAACTTTCCACTCAATTTTTCTGTAAACCTAAAAGGGATCTGAAACAATACAAATAAAGAGCTTTTTAAATTAAAAAATACTAGTTTTAAAAATAAACTCATGATACAGTAATGTATATGCTTCTTTATTAACATGATAATCACAAGTCTAATAACAAAAATTTCTAATGACTATGAACAGCATTTTGAGATATTTGCAACAAATGTAGTATAAACTTATCTATGTTTTCTATTGGTGATAAAATCACAAGTAAAGCTAATACTACCATGATTTGTTGCTTATATTTATAATCTAAGGAAATGCTGCATTTTGGCTAAAGGTTAATGAAAATAAAGATATAAACTTTATTTCATCTAAGTTCAGGGCCCCTGAATTTTATTCATAAACTCCTTGATGGAGGGGGAGTCTGTGGATTCCTCACTTAGATTATTCTAAACAAATTGGATTGATTTTGTTATAAAGAAAAACTGCAGCAATTAGGAAGGGAACCGTGGAACCATCTGAGAACCCACTGCAGTAGTTAATTGTTACTGATAATCTAACTACCAACTAGTCTTTGTTGCTGAAAAAAATTGCTGAGTCATCTTTATTGAACTTTGGTTTTTTTAGCACCTGCTATAGGCTGAATTGTCCCCTCCAAAATTCATATGTTAAAACCTAATCTGCAATGTGAACATATTTGGAGGTGGGGCCTGTGATTAGATTATGAGGGCAGAGCCCTAGTGAATGGGATTAGTGCCTTTATAAAACAGACTCCAAGGGGATCTCTTGCTCCTTTTGCCCCTTCCACCATATGAGGTGACAGTGAGAAGATGGCAGTGTATGGACAAGGAAATTGACCCTCACCAGATAATGAATCTGCAATTAATCTTAGACTTTCCAGCCTCCAACATGCTGAGAAATACATTTCTGTTGTTTATAAGCCACCTTGTCTATGGCATTTTGTTACAGCAGCCCAAATGGACTAAGGCCGTATCTTTGATGTTTAGGCTATTAGATGGCTCTTATTGTTCTGCCACTATTAATCCCTTTCCTGTCCACTCCCTTGAACCACATGCAGATTCAGCCCAAATCAAGTCCTGATTCAAAGGGTTGAAGGCTCAGTGATGTGCTATGAGCTTTTCCCTCAACCTGGTTTGCTAGCCATCTGCTCAGGCTCCTAGTTTCTAATTGTCACTGTGTTTTTCTATGGCATTGGAGTCTAGATTCCAGCCTTAAGCATCAATTTATTCTTCCTGTTCTATTCACTGTAAGAAAAGCATGTCTTACTCTCCATTGCTCCTCCAGCATGGGTACCAGATTGAAGAACACTTGAATCCAACCTGAGCATGGAGCTTAGCCAAGCCCAACCAAGGAGAGCCAAGATCAGCTAAATCACAACTGACATGTAGACCCGTGAGCATGAGCAAATGTGTGTTGTTGTAAGCCTCTGAGATTTGGTAGTTCTTTGACACATAGCCTTTGGTGGCAAAAGCTGCCTAAAATGAACTATTTACCTCTAAACTCTGTGGGACATTGGATAAAAGAAACGTGCTGAACTGGAAATAATCATATTTTGTTGTGTTTTGCGTCAGAGCAGACTGCAATTTTGAAAACAGGTTGAGGTCCAGGATTTCAGTGGCAGATAGTAGCATCTCATAAATAGTGGCTGACATGGTGGTCCTCGTCTGTCTGAGACAGATGTGACTGTTCTCAGCAGAGATGACAGTAGTACCTAGTAGCATCCCAGGTACCAGCATGGGCAGCACGATGTCCACTGACGGGGCGGTGTGCTATGAATTGTGGACCCCAGAAGTTTACATGTTGAGGCCTTAACTCTAAGTGTGACTGTATTTGGAGATGGGGCCATTGGGAAGTAGTTAGGGTTAGATGAGCTCATGAGCATAGTGTCCTCATGATGAGATCAATGCTTTATAAGAAGAAGGAGAGGGAAAGAGAGAGATCAGGACACAGTGAGAAGGCAGCCATCTACAAGGTAGCAAGAGAGCCCTCACCAAAAACTGAATGCTGATGGACTTTAATCTTGGACTTCTCAGGGCTCCATAACTGTGAAAAATAAATGTCTTCTGTTAACCCACTCATCTATGGTATGTTATAGCAGCCAAGCTAAGACAAGGTGCCTTGTGTAGCAAAAAGAGAATAGAAGACAAAGAAGAGGAAAGCACATCACAGAAGACCAGGCAACCTTTGTACCTGTGGAGTTAAGGTGGTACCCAGAACACTGAAAAATACTTTGCAGTATTTCTGTGGAGGAAACTCAGATTCTACATCCTAACAGAAGGGTCAAGACCCAGAAAATCAGAAGTTAATAACAGCAACAGCAACAGTAGGTAACACAAATTTCTCACTCTGTGCCAGGCACTAGTGTAACAGCTTTTTGTATGTCAACTCATTTAATACTTCTGGAAGATACTATTATCTTCCTCTATTTAATAGACGAGGAAATCAAGGCACAAGACAGTTGAGAAATTTACCCAAATATGCGCAGCTATAGTGGGATTTGAATCTAGACTGTTTGATTCTAGAGTGCTTTTAATCCTGGTGCTCATCTGTTTCTCTGGGTCACTAAAAATGTCCTGGGTAATTTGTCCTGGCAACCAGGTAACCTGCACCTCTGGTTGACCACTGGTTGTCTTAAAGTTGCAATTCCCTGAAAACCTTTCTGCCTCTTTCCCTTAAGTATTCTATAGAGGCAGTTCTTCTTCTTCTTTTTTTTTTTTTTTTAACTTTTATTTTAAGTTCAGGGTACAAGTACAAGTGCAGGTTTGTTACACAGGTAAATTTGTGTCACGTGGGTGGCGAGGTCGGGGGTGTTTTACAGATTAGCTCATCACCAAAGTTTTAAACCTAGTACCCGTTAGTTGTTTTTCCTGATTCTCTTCCTCCTCCCACCCCCCACCCTCCAAAAGGCCCCAGTGTGTGTTGTTCCCCTCTATGTGTCCATGGGTTCTCATCATTTAGCTCCCGCTGATAAGTGAAAACATGCGGTATTTGGCTTTCTGTTCCTGTATTAGTTTGCTAAGGATAATGTCCTCCAGCTCCATTCTTATTTTAGTTGCCGAGAATCAAACCTCACATACATCCTCATTTGGCAGTGAAGTCATCAGATGCGTTCCATTTTTCCTAATGTTGGGATTCAGAAAGCGATGTCCCCAAAACGTGGCTTTGGACTTCAAACTGAGAACACCTTGGAAGCAGTAAATACAGAATTCTGATGTTCCCGTATCTGCCTAGGGAAAGTTCCTCTTGAAGAAATGCAATTGCCGTGATACCCCTTCCTATAGTCTCATCAAACAAGGATGATTAACTCATGGGAAAGGAAACTAAAGGGACAGTTCATACCACCTATCCTTCTGAGGACATCTATCTGAAAGACTATCTGAATAACAAGGCAAACTTTGTTTACATACTTTGCTTTCCCTCAACCTCCTATAACTTGTCACCACCTCCCCTGAGAAACCTCAACCCCTATTTATTTCTGTAGCTCAGGATACTATAAAAATTTCAACCATCTGGCCCCCCTTTGAGTTTTATTTTGCAGGACTCCTGTGAGTATGCATGTCATCAATTTATATGCCTTTTCTCCTGTTAATCTGCCAACTGCTAGTTTATTCCAGAGACTTAAATTATCAAACCTTCAGAAGGTAGAAGGAAAATTCCCCTCATCCCTACACTAACGTAAGCTTCTAATAAAATAGTTTCATGTGCTTGAACTACCTTTAGGAAAACTGGAGTCCCATCTAATTTTCATTTATTCGTTCATTCAACAAATATTATTGGGTACCTACTATATAGCAGGTATCATTCTAGGCAGACGGATTATAGAAGCAATAAAATAGAGGTCCTGGTCTCATGGACTCACAATCTACCTGGGGAACAAGGGAGAGATCTACAATAAACAAATATATTTCGGGAGAAGATATAAATCAAGGAGAAAAATAAAGGAAAGTGTATTTATGACCAGAGAAGATAGCAGGTAGTTTCCCAAATAATAAAATCCCATAGATCTATAATTAAACTTTGCCAAACATTACATATATTCAGGTATTTCTCAGGTCAAATCATGACCACTACAAAAGCTGACATATAAGAAAATTCTGGTAGACCATGTGCTACCTCATAAGGAGATTTATCCTTATAAGTCTGAAGACATTAAAATAATGTTAGCAGGGGTGAATCCATATGGGCCTGCAGCAACTTGACTCTAGCCTCCTTGAAGGAAAGGGGCATAAGGCAGAGTGAGAGACCAAGGCAAGTTTTTAAGCAGGGGTGAGTTTGTTAAAAAGTTTTAGAGCAGGAGTGAAAGGAAGTAAAGTACACTTGGAAGAGGGTGACTTGAGAGCTGGTGACTTGAGAGATCCAAGTGCCCTGTTGAACCTTTGACTTGGTATTTTGTATATTGGCATGCTTTTGGGATATTGTGTCTCTCCTCCCTTGATTTTTTCCCTTAGGGTGGGCTGTCTGCACGCACAGTGGCATCCCAGCACTTGGGAGGGGCTGCATGTGCAGTGTGTTTACTGAAATTGCGTACATGCTCATTCAAGGCATCTTTCCCTTACCAGTCGGCATTCCTAGGGGAAGGTCATAGACAAGTTAAACGCCATCATTTTGCCCCTTAGTTTGCATGCTTGAGCCCACTTGCCCAACTCCTGAGATCCTAGTGGGAAGCTGCTGATCACCAGCCTCAGGTGTTTTCTATGCACTGGGAGACTGCCTTTCCCTGGCGCCAGCTATGACCAATTATTATTTTAGAGAGACAGTTTAACAACCACCTGAACATCACCTGATGTTTGCCTGACATTCCTGAGGTTGGGTGGGGTTGGGGGTGGGGGGCTGTCTTGCCATGCTCACGTGGGCCTAGCTATCCATTCTAATAATAATAATTGCATGTATGTGTATTTTTTCCAAGATCTTATTATATATAGAATTTATATTCATTAAAAGCCTAGCCCCTTCTTTTTTGACTCCACAGTGACATTGATATTAAAAAATATTGTTTGAAAAGTCCAGTGGCTGAATACTCAGAGAGGAGAAATAAACCTTAAAAATTCTGAAATAATAGGAAGACTTGAAGTTATTTTTCAAGTAGAAATATTCTTTAAAAGGAAGTCCTACAACAAAATCTCTATCCAAATTTGTTTTTGAAAGGAGTCTCTGATTTCTGTGTCCATAAGGCTGGAGATTTCTGTGTGTTTCCAGTACCCCACTGAATTTCTAGGAAGAATTTCTTGAAAGATTTCATACCCTGATTTCCAGAACCTGAGAATGTGAAGTCACTCCTGTGATTCTGTTATGTTGTACATCACAGTTGACCTTAAAAATGGGGAGATTATTTGGGTACACCTAATCTAATCCCATTAGCCCTTAACAGCAGAGAACTTTCTCCTGATGGTGGCATAAGAGGAAAGCAGAAGACAGAACAGACATTCAGGGATATCTGAGGCATGAGACAGATTCAACATCCCATCATCACTGGCTGAAGATGGAGAGCTGCATAAAGGGGACTTCATTCCTGTAAGGACTGGATCCAACTGTAAGGAACTGGATCCCGCCAACAGCCTGAAGAAGCTTGGAAGCAAGTGTTTTCTCCAGAGCCCCTAGAAAGAAATGTAACCTTGATATGTTGCTAGTTGTTTTGTGTGTTTTTGTTTTTGTTTTTGTTTTTTTGAGACAGAGTTTTGCTCTTGTTGCTCAGGCTTTGAAGGAAATGAGGAGAAATTTTAAAAGCAGAGCAGGACCAGGTGCAGTGGCCCATGCCTGTAATCCCAGCACTTTGGGAGGCTGAGGCAGGAGGATCTCTTGAGGCCAGGAGTTCAATATTAGCCTGGATGACAAGTGAGACCCCATGTCTACAAAAAAATTTAAAAATATATAGCTAAGCATGGTGGCTCACCTCTGTAATCCCAGCTATTCAAGAAGCTGAGATGGGAGGATTGCTTGAGGCCCAGAAGTAGAGGCTCCAGTGAGCTGTGATCAAGCCATTGCACTCCAGAGCCTGGTGACAGAGCAAGATCCTGTCTCAAAAATTTTTTTAATTAAAAAAATTTTAAAAAGAGCAGTCAAACATGTGGCTACAAAGATCATTTCAAATAGAGATAATTTTAAAAGTGAGTAGCATTCATCTAGAAATTACTTTTTAAAGTTACATTATACCAAAATGTGTGTATAATGATTTCTTTCCAGCTTTGATTACACATTTACAAAATTGGAAACCCTCTAAATAGTAAACAAGAGGAATATCCTATTCTCCCTCTCAGCATATCAGGCAGCTCTCACATAGTAACATCTAGATCTACATATATTGTAATGAAAAGATGTTTGTGACCCACTACCAAATGAGAAAGAAATCAGAATAAAGAATAATATTTTACAAAATGTCCTGAGTGCCTACTATGTGCTGGTTACTGGGCTTTTCTCATTGTAACCCCTATAGCAAGCCTCTGAGCTGTACATGGTATCAGTACCTAATTTTGCATAAGGAAACTGAGCCTAGAAGTGATTAAATACTTTGTATAAAGTCACAGACCCAGTAAGAAGGAAGCAAAGCTGTGGTTTGAACAGGGGTCTGTCTGACTCATGCCCTAA
Source organism: Trachypithecus francoisi (assembly GCF_009764315.1). Taxonomy (NCBI): domain Eukaryota; kingdom Metazoa; phylum Chordata; class Mammalia; order Primates; family Cercopithecidae; genus Trachypithecus; species Trachypithecus francoisi. The sequence goes on from NW_022681465.1 coordinate 16,411,406, forward strand.
ACCACTGTACAGAAAAATAGACAGAATATAGTTTTTTAAAAAAACAAAATTTAAATACATAGTCAAAGTTAACTGTGTCATCTACTCTAAGATGCACCTTTTTTACAATCTGGCTGCATCTTAAAACCAAGTGTGTCGTACAATTGTTGACAGTCTGGAGTAAAGACATTGAATTCTTCCAAAGATTTGGAATTGCTCCTGGGAGTTTTTTAATTAAATTAAATTATCTTTAACACTTTTGGACCACATAGGAGCTGTAAATTCAGACCACAAACCTGCATATAAGTACCAGCTTGTGATACAGATTCTCAAGGGATAGCTTTTTTCTTCTTCTGCCAGTACTAAGTTAAGAATAAAAGTTTCCTTCTGTTCCTTTCTGTATTGTGTGTGGATCTTTTGTGTCCCAGATGTACTGGGGAGGAGCTCCAATTGGATTCCCCATGTTGATTGCTTTTATCTCTCTTAGTGGTATATCTTACAATCAGTGACTTTTAAATTAGATAAAATTAGATACATCAGAATGTGAACAGTGGTTATCTGAGTTGTTTGCTTTTCTTTTTGCTTATTTTGTTTCCAAAGTTTTCTGCACAAAGACACACAAATTTGTATTTTTAAAGGTAATTTTTTAAAAGTTAAATAAGCCAGTAGATTGTAATTTCAAAACAACCAACTGATGTAGCCAGATTGTACCCTTGTAATAAAAGACATAAGCAAGAGAAAAACATAGAAATGTATTTAATACAAGTTTCACATGACATCAGAGCCTTTGTAATGAAGTGAAGACCAGAAGAAGCAGTTAACCCTGAGTATTTTTATACTATGTTTGATAAAGAGTAGAAAGTTGTGAGAAAACATGGTAGGACAAATAGGGGTATGAGCTAAGATGAGTAAACCAGGGGAGACTGAGCAAGTCCTGTTTATTCAGATTCCTCTCAGCCTCCCTCCTTCTTCAGAGATAAGAATGCTTTTTTCTTTTCCCTCTGGGTATAGAGAGGGACACCTCTCACATAATGGTCTTTTCAACCTAAAATAAGTAACAAAGACTAACTTTCCAAAGCAAAAGGGTTTATTCAGGAATAGCAGAGGATTGCAATCTGGGCTACGTGTGCCATGACAGATGATAGGCGCATCAGTGTTGGAGCAAGGGAAAGCTTTTAAAGACAAAAAGAAGTCCATGTAAACTGTTTTGAAACAAAGACCATTGATTACAGGGGCTTGTTGCAGAAATTAACATTAGCTCATCAGTAGAAACAATAATTGTTAGAATAATAACCTTACCGGGTACCCTGAGATTTTGTGGAATTTCTTGCATGGGTCCCATCACAAGTGTAGGTGCATAAGGGCTCCCCCTTCATGACCTCCCAGCTCCCTTTTGTTAGGATTTGACATCAGTGTCTCTGTCTTGATACTGATAACTTGATACTGATAACTTTCTGCCTTGATACTGATAACTTTCACAATCTTATGACCTGCTCAGGGCAGGATCAGAGAGTCTTTCCTGTACTTGCTTTTTATCAGATTTCTTCAGCTTAACATATGTAATATGCCAAAGCACCATATTTTGGGATAGTATGTCTTGAATCCCATCAGAATCACAAACATACTAATACCTAGTATGTCATGTTGTTCCCTGAAGAGGCTGTATATGCAAAGCAGCACCCAAATGAGAAAGGAGCCGAGAAACCAAAGAATGAGGCAGACAAATCCAGTTTGTTGGTAAAGAGCATCTTACTGGAGGAATTTACACAGAAAAATGCGGCCTTAGACAGCTGCAAGACAGATAGACCTCCACTCCAGTTACTCCCAGACCACAGGGAAAGGGAATACACGCTGTGTGCGAGACAATTAAGGGCTACTTTCCAAAACAGGCAAGAGTGCTAGATGAGGCATAACCTATAATTTGTGCATGCATTAGGGGTGCTTTGGTCTACAGGCAGTATTTATAGCGAGTACATGTTCTTACACTAAGGACAGTAAATAAAGTAGAAATCAGGAAGCATCCACAGGACAGGTTAATCAAAAGTCATTATGGTGGACTGGCATCCAAGATGGAGTCACTTTTTCCTCCATACGTATATATATATATATGTATGTATGTATAAATACATAGAGAGAGAGAGAGACACACACACATGTATTCATATCAAAAAAGAATTGTATACTATGTGCATAAGTACTGTGAATCATATAAGTATATACATATAGAAATTATATATGCTATATACCCATAACATATACAGTGTACTGGTATTTTATACTTTTGTTTATATATAGATCGATATTTTCAGTTTTTCTTGGGAGTTACTCGATGAGATAAAAAGTAGTGGATATGAAATTGGAGAGAAAGTCCCAGGCTTCAAGAGGTACTAGATTATCTGAGGAAGTAAGAAGAGGACATCATTTGATTTCATTATAGGCTTCATGAGTCCCTAAGTAATATTGACCTACCTGAGAATCTCAACAACATTCCAGAGTGGAATGACTCAGTTCCAGAACCCTACACAATCCCTTGTCCGTTGCCAGTCACACACACACACACACACACACCCCCCCCACACACAGGTTTTTGATAGGCCATTATTGTTCAATGTATTCCTTCAGCACATTTAAGTAAGTTCTGGATCCCAGAAGTTGTCACAATGTGCTTCTAAGGAACTCTTGATGTTTAGCAGCTGGTGGACAGAGGAGCACCATCAGCGACTGGGGCAGGAAGACATTGAAGCAGTTTTTGACACACACATCTAAGGAAAATAATAAAACAAAAGAGAGGGACTGGAGCACTGTGATGTGATGATAATAAGAAATGTATATTTCAGCCAGGTGCGGTGGCTCACGCCTATAATCCCAGCACTTTGGGAGGCCGAGGCAGGCAGATCACCTGAGGTCAGGAGTTTGAGACCAGCCTGGCCAACATGGCGAAACTCCATCTCTACTAAAAAAACAAAACTTAGCCGGGCGTGGTGGTACGTGCCTGTAATCCCAGCTACTCAGGAGGCTGAGGCAGGAGAATAGCTTGAACCCAGGAGGCGGAGGTTGCAGTGAGCTGAGATCATGCCACTGCGCTCCAGCCTGGGCAACAAGAGTGAGACTCCGTCTCAAACAAACAAACAAAAAGAAATGTATATTTTGTCTTCATCCCCAGTTTCCGGCACAGGGTTCTAAATCCTTGTAATTTCCTGGGTAGACAGAAGTGATAGAAACATGTTCCATTATTCATACAAGCCCCTTTCAGTAATACCTAAGTTTATGTTAATGAGATGATTCTTCACAGAGCCCCAGATGGCTTCAGGATGAAGGCTACTCTGGTCACCAGAGGAACCAACCATGTGATCAAAGTGTAGAACTTTCGGCTGCACCCCTAATCCCCAGGGGAAAGGAGAGATGCTCCATTTGAGTCAGTCACCAACAGCCAATTATTTAATAACTCAGGATACAAAATCAATGTGCAAAAATTCCTAGCATTCCTATACACTAACAACAGGCAAGCAGAGTTAAATTATGAATGAACTTCCAGTCACAGTTGTTACTAAAATAATAAAATACCTAGGAATACAACTAACAAGTGAAGTGAAGGACCTCTTCAAGTAGAACTATAAACCACTTCTCAAGGAAATCAGAGGGGACACAAGCAAATGGAAAAATATTTTATGCTCATGGATAGGAAGAATCAATATCATGAAAATGATCATACTGCCCAAAGCAATTTATAGATTCAATACTATTCCCATTAAGCTACCATTGGCACTCTTCACAGAATTAGAAACAATGATTTTAAAATTCAAATGGAACCAAAAAGAGCCCAAATAGCTAAGACAATCCTAAGCAAAAAGAACAAAGCTGGAGGCATCATGCCACCCAACTTCAAACTATACTACAGGGCTACAGTAACCAAAACACCATGGTACTGGTACAAAAATAGACACATAGACCAACAGAATAGAATAGGTAACTCACAGATAAGATCACACACCTACAACCATCTGATTTTAAACGAACCTGACAAAAAATAAGCAATGGAGAAAGGATTCCCTATGTAATAAATGTTGCTGGGAGAACTTGCTAGCCATATGCGGAAAATTACAACTGGACCCCTTCCTTACATCTTATACAAAAATTAACTCAAGATGGATTAAAGATGTAAATGTAAAACTCAAAACTATAAAAACCCTAGAAGAAAATCTAGGCAATATCATTCAGGATGTAAGAACAGGCAAAGATTTCATAACAAAAACACCAAAAGCAATGGCAACAAAGGGAAATTTGACAAATGGGATCTAATTAAACTAAAGAGCTTCTGCACAGCAAAAGAAACTATCAAGAGTACACAGACAACCCACAGAATGGGAGAAAATGTTTGCAATCTATCCATCTGATAAAGGTCTGTTATCCAGACTACAAGGAACTTAAACAAATTTGCCAGAAAAAAAACAACCCCATTAAAAAGTCGGCAAAGGACATGAACAGACACTTCTCAAAAGCAGGCATTCATGTGGCCAAAAACCAAGAAAAAAAAAAGCTCACCACAGATCATTAGATAAATGCAAATCAAAACCACAACGAGATACCATCTCACACCAGTCAGAATGGTGATTATTAAAAAGTTAGGAAACAACAGATGCTGGCAAAGTTGCAGAGAAAAAGGAATGCTTTTATATTGTTGGTGGGAGTGTAAATTAGTTCAACCATTGTGGAAGATAATGTGGCAATTCCTCAAAGATCTAGAGGCAGAAATACCACATGACACAGCAATCGCATTACTGGGTATATACCCAAAGGAATATAATCATTCTACTATAAAGATACATGTATGTGTATGTTTATTGCAGCACTATTCACAATAGCAAAGACATGGAATCAACTCAAATCCTCAACGATGATAGACTAGATAAAGAAAATGTGGTATATATACACCATGGAATAAAAGGAACTAGATCATGTCCTTTGTAAGAACATAGTTGGATCTGGAAGCCATTATCCTCAGCAAACTAATGCAGGAACAGAAAACCAAACACTGCATGTTCTCACTTAAAAGTGGGAGCAGAACGATGAAAACACATGGACACATGGAGAGGAACAACACACACTGGGGTTTGTCATGGTTAGGGGTTTGAGGGAAAGAGAGCACAGGAAGAATAGCTAATGGATGCTGGGCTTAACACCTAGTTGATGGGTTGATGTGTGCAGCAAACCACCATGGCACACGTTTACTGATGTAACAAACTTGCACATCCTGCACATGCACCCCAGAGCTTAAAAGGTGAAGAAAACAAAGATATGACCAAAAGATGGAAGCAGCACACACACACAAGCCTTATTTGGGTACCAGTGTGACATGTTTCCAGGAAGGACAAGTCCCTCACAGCATGTGACTGTCCGGAGGTTACAGTGCAAGGGCCACTAGAAGGAGTTGGGGAGCTGATACTCTCAGGGGAGAGGGCAATTGGAGAGAGCGTTTACACATCTAGGTGACATCACACAGCAGTCCAGCAGAGAGGCTCTGGGTCAGAAAGCTCCAGAGGGCAGCAAGCAGCTGCTTGGGATCTTTATAGCCCCAGGATTTATCTTGTGTACGGCTAGTAGATGGTGGGCACAGTTTCATGGGGTGTGCAAAGCAAGCAGGTTTTAATTAACTAAAAATATGCTTATTGGAGCTATGTGTAAAACAACTGGATGTGTAACAGCTTGAGTTTGCTGTTGGTAGGCTTTTGAGCTAACAGTTCTCAGCCTCCTGTGAACTGGTAGACAGCCCAGGGGTCCATATACAGAGGCCGTTTTTGGCTTACTTATGTAACTCTTCCTTGCACATCCTCTTTCTATTTTTTTTTTTTTTTTTTTTTTTGAGATGGAGTCTTGCTGTGTCGCCCAGGCTCCAGTGCAGTGGCACAATCTCAGCTGTCTGCAACCTCCGCCTCCTGGGTTCAAGTGATTCTCCTGCCTCAGCTTCCCAAGTAGCTGGGACTACAGGCGCACGCCACCACGCTCAGCTAATTTTTGTATTTTCAGTAGAGACAGGTTCTCACCATATTGGCCAGGCTGGTCTCAAACTCCTGACCTCATGGTCCACACGCCTCTGCCTCCCAAAGTGCTGGGATTACAGGTGTGAGCCACGGCACTGGGCCCTTTGCATATCCTATTTCTGCATGGAGCTGCTGTGCCTGCTCAGCCACACCTCATCTCTGGCAGCTCTCAGGTTCTGGCCATCTCCACGTGGCAGACCCAGTCTATTCCCTTCTTGTCTTCATTCATTGACTCTCCAAGGACTTCAAACCAAGCTAGGGTTGTGATGCTCAGACTTTTATTTCGTCTCCGATGGTCATGTCCTGCCTGGGCTCCCTTCTCATCCTTGTTCTTTCTCTGGTTCCTGGCTGGTTTCCTATACCCTGGCTCTCTCCTGCTTCACTTCTTTTTTGTTGCCTTTACAGTAGTTATCTCAATCTTGTTCATTATCTGCACTCTCCCCTTTTCTCCACTAAATTGTGAGGCAAAGAAAAACACATACCTCACCAGCTTTGCTCAGCTCTGGATCTCCAATGCCTGGAACAGTGCCTGACTCATTGTAGGTGCACACTGAATGAATGAACCAACGAATGAATGAATGAATGAATGGATGGATGGATGATCTACCTCACAGCCATGTAGTGTAAACCTCTGAGGAATGAAGTATACATTTTTTTCAAAGTCACTTATTTAAAGCAGTAGTCTTTATGCATAAGTTCCAGGAAGTTTGTTTTAAACCACAAATGGATTATTGAAGTATTTTTGTCCCTACATTTAAATAGCTAATTCTCCTGCAGGATCACTTTATGATTAGCTTTGGTTTGGGGGTCAAAGGAGTTGCTTATATCAGTAACTATCCAAGAACAGTGATTATATTATGAATATTCATGATGACCTATTTTTTGACATGACTTTAAAGATGGGAAGACATTGCTCATATTTTACTTATCAAACAAATACTTTTTAAATTGACAGTTTTATTGAGGTATAATTGATAGACAAAAGAGTTGCACATATGTCTTAGTTCATTCATGCTGCTGTAACAAGATACCTGAGACTGAGCAACTTCGAAATAATAGAGGCCAGTCGCAGTGGCTCACGCCTGTAATCCCAACACTTTGGGAGGCCAAGGCGGGCGGATCACCTGAGGTCAGGAGTTGGAGACCAGCCTGGCCAACATGGTGAAACCCTGTCTCTACTAAAAATAAAAAATTAGCCGGGTGTGGTGGCAGGCACCTGTAATCACAGCTACTTGGGAGACTGAGGCAGGAGAATCACTTGAACTCAGGAGGCAGCGGTTGCAGTGAGCCAAGATCGTGCCATTTCATGGCACTCCAGCCTGGGGACAAGAGCAACACTTCGTCAAAAAAAGAAAAAAGAAATAAAAGAAATTTATTTCACACAGTTCTGGAGTCTGGAAAGTCTAAGATCCAAGTATCAACAGGTTTAGTGCGTGGTGAGGGCTGCTCTCTGCTTCCAAAATGGTTCCTTGAATGCTAATTTCTCCAGAGGGTACAAACAATGCATCCTCAAATGGCAGAATGGACTGAAGGGGCAAAGTTGCCCCGTCAAGTCCTTTTATAAGGCATTAATCCTATCCATGAGGGGATTAGTTACCTCCTAAAAGTCCCCATGTTGTAATCCCATTGCATTGGGGAATAAGTTTCAACATGAATTTTGGAGGTGATATGAGCAGTCATACCATAGCAGCATGTTTATTGTATACAATTTGATGAGTTTAGACATATCCCATACACCTGTGAAACCAATCACTCTTTGGCAAAATATTCTTTGGAAAATACTCTTTTCACTAGCCCCATTGTAAACAAGCATATACCAGAGCAACTGGACATGTGAGAAACTTGAGTTGCAACAGAGAGAACAGGAGTAAGGATTCCGATTAATCTCCAAGTGTTTAGTGGAACAATCTTTTGTAGCATTCGTGTTTGTGCACATTTGCATTGGGGCTTTTCAGTATAATTTAGTGTAATCACCTCCACTAGCTTCTTATCAGAACCAACATTCATCATTTCATTAATTTCAATAAAAGTTTTGTATTGTTGAGCAGAAGCTCTTTAGTTTAATTAGATCCCATTTGTCAATTTTGGCTTTTGTTGCAATTCCTTTTGGTGTTTTAGTTACGAAGTCTTTGCCCATCCCTGTGTCCTGAGTGGTATTGCCTAGGTTTTCTTCTAGAGTTTTTATAATTTTAGTTTTTACATTTATGTCTTTAATCCATCTTGAATTAATTTTTGTATAAGGTGTAAGGAAGGTGTATAAGGGTCCAGTTTCTGTTTTCTGCATATGGCTAGTCAGTTTTCCCAGCACTATTTATTAAACAGGGAGTCCTTTTCCATTGCTTGTTTTTGTCAGGTTTGTCAAAGATCAGATGGTTGTAGATGTGTGGTGTTATTTCTGAGGCCTCTGTTCTGTTCCATTTTTCTATATATCTGTTTTGGTACCATTACTATTCTGTTTTGGTTTCTGTAGCCTTGTAGTATAGATTAAAGTCAGGTAGCATGATGCCTCCAGCTTTGTTCTTTTTGCTTAGGATTGTCTTGGCTATATGGATTCTTTTTGGGTTCCATATGAAATTTAAAGTAGTTTTTGTAGTTCTGTGAAGAAACTCAATGGTAGCTTGATGGGAATAGCACTGAATATATAGACTACTTTGGGCAGTATGGCCATTTTCATGATATTGATTCTTCCTATCCGTGAGCATGGAATGTTTTTCCATTTGTTTGTGTCCTCTCTGATTTCCTTGAGCAGTGGTTTGTAGTTCTCCTTGAAGAGATCCTTCACATCCCTTGTAAGTTGTATTCAGAGGTATTTTATTCTCTTTGTAGCGATGGTGAATGGGAGTTCACTCATGATTTGGCTCTCTCCTTGTCTATTATTGATGTACAGGAATGCCTGTGATTTTCGTATGTTGGTTTTGTATCCTGAGAATTTGCTGAAGTTATTTATCAGCTTAAGGAGTTTGGGGGGTGAGATGATGGGGTTTTCTAAATATACAATCATGTCATCTGCAAACAGAGACAATTTGACTTCCTTTCTTCCTATCTGAATACCTTTTATTTCTTTCTCTTGCCTGATTTCTGTGGCCAGAACTTCCAACACTTTGTTGAATAGGAGTAGTGAGAGAGGGCATCCTTGTCTTGTGCCAGTTTTCAAGGGAAATCCTTCCAGCTTTTGCCCATTCGGTATGATATTGCCTATGTGTTTGTCATAAATAGCTCTTATTATTTTTGAGATATGTTCCATCAATACCAAGTTTATTGAGAGTTTTTAGCATGAAGGGGTGTTGAATTTTATTGAAGGCATTTTCTGCATCTATTGAGATAATCATGTGGTTTTTGTCATTGGCTCTGTTAATGTGATTATGTTTATTGATTTCTATATGTTGAATCAGTTTTGTATTCCAGGGATGAAGCTGACTTGATTGTAGTGGATAAGCTTTTTGATGTGCTACTGGATTCAGTTTGCCAGTATTTTATTGAGGATTTTTGCATCGATGTTCATCAGGAATATGGGCATGAAATTTTCTTTTTTGTGCCTCTGCCAGGTTTTGGAATCAGGATAATGCTGGCCTCATAAAATGAGTTAGGGAGGAGTCCCTCTTTTTCTATTGTTTGGAATAGTTTCAGAAGGAATGGTACCAGCTCCTCTTCATACCTCCGGTAGAATTTGGCTGTGAATCCGTCTGGTCCTGGGCTTTTATTGGTTGGTAGACTATTAATTACTGCCTCAATATCATCAGAGTAAATAGACAACCTACAGAATCGAGAAAAATTTTGCAATCTATCCATCTGACAAAGGTTTAATATCCAGAATCTACAAGAAACTTAAACAAATTTACCAAAAAAATCAAAAATTGAGCAAAGGATATTAACAGACATTTCTCAAAAGAAGACATTTATGTGGCCAACAAACATATGAAAGAAAGCTCATCATCACTGGTCATTAGAGAATTTTAGACCAAGATCCCTGATGAACATCGATGCAAAAATCCTCAATAAAATACTGGCAAACCGGATCCAGCAGCACATCAAAAATCTTATCCACCATGATCAAGTGGGCTTCATCCCTGGGATGCAAGGTTGGTTCAACATTCGCAAATCAATAAACGTAATCCAGCATATAAACAGAACCAAAGACAAAAACCACATGATTATCTCAATAGATGCAGAAAAGGCCTTTGACAAAATTCAACAGCCCTTCATGCTAAAAACGCTGAATAAATTCGGTATTGATGGAACGTATCTCAAAATAATAAGAGCGATTTATGACAAACCCACAGCCAATATCATACTGAATGGGCAAAAACTGGAAAAATTCCCTTTGAAAACTGGCACAAGACAGGGATGCCCTCTTTCACCACTCCTATTCAACATAGTGTTGGAAGTTCTGGCTAGGGCAATCAGGCAAGAGAAAGAAATCAAGTGTATTCAGTTAGGAAAAGAAGAAGTCAAATTGTCCCTGTTTGCAGATGACATGGTGGTATATTTGGAAAACCCCATTGTCTCAGCCCAAAATCTCCTTAAGCTGATAAGCAACTTCAGCAAAGTCTCAGGATACAAAATTAATGTGCAAAAATCACAAGCATTCTTATACACCAGTAACAGACAAACAGAGAGCCAAATCAGGAATGAACTTCCATTCACAATTGCTTCAAAGAGAATAAAATACCTAGGAATCCAACTTACAAGGGATGTAAAGGACCTCTTCAAGGAGAACTACAAACCACTGCTCAGTGAAATCAAAGAGGACACAAACAAATGGAAGAACATACCATGCTCATGGATAGGAAGAATCAATATCGTGAAAATGGCCATACTGCCCAAGGTAATTTATAGATTCAATGCCATCCCCATCAAGCTACCAATGACTTTCTTCACATAATTAGAAAAAACTGCTTTAAAGTTCATATGGAACCAAAAAAGAGCCCACATTTCCAAGACAATCCTAAGTCAAAAGAACACAGCTGGAGGCATCACGCTACCTGACTTCAAACTATACTACAAGGCTACAGTAACCAAAACAACATGGTACTGGTACCAAAACAGAGATAGAGACCAATGGTACAGAACAGAGCCCTCAGAAATAATACCACACATCCACAGCCATCTGATCTTTGATAAACCTGAGAAAAACAAGAAATGAGGAAAGGATTCCCTATTTAATAAATGGTGCTGGGAAAATTAGCTAGCCATAAGTAGAAAGCTGAAACTGGATCCTTTCCTTACTCCTTATATGAAAATTAATTCAAGATGGATTAGAGACTTAAATGTTAGACCTAATACCATAAAAACCCTAGAAGAAAACCTAGGGAATACCATTCAGGACATAGGCATGGGCAAGGACTTCATGTCTAAAACACCAAAAGCAATGGCAGCAAAAGCCAAAATTGACAAATGGGATCTAATTAGACTAAAGAGCTTCTGCACAGCAAAAGAAACTACCATCAGAGTGAACAGGCAACCTACAGAATGGGAGAAAATTTTTGCAATCTACTCATCTGACAAAGGGCTAATATCCAGAACCTACAAAGAACTCAAACAAATTTACAAGAAAAAAACAAATAACCCCATCAAAAAGTGGGGAAAGGATATGAACAGACATTTCTCAAAAGAAGACATTCATACAGCCAACAGACACATGAAAAAATGCTCAGCATCACTGGCCATCAGAGAAATGCAAATCAAAACCACAATGAGATACCATCTCACACCAGTTAGAACAGCAATCATTAAAAAGTCAGGAAACAACAGGTGCTGGAGAGGATGTGGAGAAATAGGAACACTTTTACACTGTTGGTGGGATTGTAAACTAGTTCAACCATTATGGAAAACAGTATGGCGATTCCTCAAGGATCTAGAACTAGAAGTACCATACGACTCAGCCATCCCATTACTGGGTATATACCCAAAGGATTACAAATCATGCTGCTATAAAGACACATGCACACGTTTGTTTATTGCGGCACTATTCACAATAGCAAAGACTTGGAATCAACCCAAATGTCCATCAGTGGCAGACTGGATTAAGAAAATATGGCACATATGAAGGCCGGGCGCGGTGGCTCAAGCCTGTAATCCCAGCACTTTGGGAGGCCGAGACGGGTGGATCACAAGGTCAGGAGATCGAGACCATCCTGGCGAACACAGTGAAACCCCGTCTCTACTAAAAATACAAAAAACTAGCCGGGCGAGGTGGCGTGCACCTGTAGTCCCAGCTACTTGGGAGGCTGAGGCAGGAGAATGGCCTGAACCCAGGAGGCGGAGCTTGCAGTGAGCTGAGATCCGGCCACTGTACTCCAGCCTGGGCGACAGAGCGAGACTCCGTCTCAAAAAAAAAAAAAAAAAAAAAAGAAAATATGGCACATATATACCATGGAATACTATGCAGCCATAAAAAAGGATGAGTTTGCGTCCTTTGTAGGGACATGGATGCAGCTGGAAACCATCATTCTCAGCAAACTATCACAAGAACAGAAAACTAAACACCGCATGTTCTCACTCATAGGTGGGAACTGAACAATGAGATCACCTGGACTCGGGAAGGGGAACATCACACACCGGGGCCTATCATGGGAGGGGGGGCAGGGGGGAGGGATTGCATTGGGAGTTATACCTGATGTAAATGATGAGTTGATGGGTGCTGACGAGTTGATGGGTGCAGCACACCAACATGGCACAAGTATACATATGTAACAAACCTGCACATTATGCACATGTACCCTAGAACTTAAAGTATAATAAAAAATAATAATAATAAAAATAAAAAAAGAGAAATGCAAATCAAAGTCACAATGAGATACCACCTCATGCCAATTAGAATGGCGATCATTAAAAAGTCTGGAAACAACAGATGTGAGGATGCAGAAAAATAGGAATGCTTTTACACTGTTGGTGGGAGTTTAAATTAGTTCAGCCTCTGTGGAAGACAGTGTGGCGGTTCCTCAAAGATCTAGAACCAGAAATACCATTTGGTTTGACCCAGCAATCCCATTACTGAGTACATACCCAAAGATCATAAATTACTCTACTATAAATACATATGCACATGTATGTTTACTACGGCACTATTTACAATAGCAAAGAGTTGGAACCAACCCAAATGCCCATAAGTGATAAACTGGACAAAGAAAATGTGGCACATACACATCATGGAATACTATGCATCCATAAAAAGAATGAGTTCATCTCCTTTGCAGGGACATGGATGAAGCTGGAAATCATCATCCTCAGCAAACTAACACAGGAACAGAAAACCAAACAGAAAACCAAACAAGTGGGAGCTGACCAATGAGAGCACGTGGACACAGGGAAGAGAACATCACACACTTGTCAGGGGTTGGGGGGTAAGGGGAGGGAGAGCATTAGGACAAATATCTAATGCATCTGGGGCTCAAAACCTAGATGACAGGTTGATAGGTGCAGCAAACCACCATGGCACATGTATACCTATGTAACAAACCTACACGTTCAGCACATATATCCCAGAACTTGCAGTAAAATTAAAAAAAAAAAAAGACATACAAACTAAAATTTTTTAAAAATGTGTTGCAATTGTTTTATTATTCTAGCATAGAAGAGTAGGCAAGGTATGGTTTCCCAGGTCTTACTTAAAACCCCAAGGGTTTTAGAGATGGAAAACTCACCATTCCAGCCATATTAATAATAGCTCATTCCTATTGAGTTCCTACTGTGTGCTGGCCTGTTTACCTAAATTATGCCTTTTAATTCTAAAAACACTTCTATAAAGTAGCTACTAATATTACTTCCAACTGACTTGGAGAGAGTAAAATATCACATATGTATGTGTGTGTGTTTGAGGATCTAAATTCAAAATCAGGCAGTCCTACCCACAGCCTACTTAATCATGACACTAGTCATAAAAATGATTCCTCTGGATTTGCACTGTCCAGATTCAGTAGCTACTAACTCCATGTAGCTATCAAGCATTTCTGTGAATTAAAATATGCTGTACGTGTCAAATACCCACTGGATTGTAAACATAATAGGGCTATGTTAAGTAAAGTAGACTATATTATTAAAGTCAATCTCATATGAGTTCTTTCTATTTTTAATGTGGCTACTAGAAAATTTTAAATTATACATGGGGTTCACATTGTATGTCTGTAAGACAGCACATCCATGGATTCATTCAACAAATATGTATCAAATGCTTACTAGGTGGTTGGTACACAATAGAGTATTAGTCTGTTTTCACATTGTAATAATAGAATACCTGAGACTGGGTGATTTATAAAGAAAAGAGGTTTAAGTGGCTCAGGGTTCTGCAGGCTTTATAGGAAGCATGGAAGTACCTGCTTCTGGAGAGGCCTCAGGGAGCTTTTACTCATGGCAGAAAGTAAAGCAGGAGCCAGACTCTTACATGGCAGGAGCAGGACCAAGAGGGGGTTGGAGGGGTGCCACATACTTTTAATCAACCAGATCTCATTATAACTCACTCACACTATGCAGTACTAAAGGCAATGATACTAACCTATTTGTGAGAAACCATCCCCATGATCTAGTCACCTCACTAGAAGGCCTCACTTCCAACCTTGGGGATTACAATTCGACATGAGATTTGGGCAGGAACATTGATCCAAACCACAACAAATAGTGAATGAAAAAAGAAAAATACTTTCTGTGAAGAAGCTTGTATTTTAGTAGTGGAGACAAAAATAAGCAAGTTAAATGAGCAAAATAAATAGTCTGGGAGATAATGATAATGGTTAAGGAAAGAAAAGAAAGTAGGCAAAAGGAATATTTAGTTGAGGATCAAGAAGAGTTTGTGGTGAGAAAGTGGTATTTGTGAACACTGAAGGAATCTGAGGACCAAGCCATGTAAATATCAGAAGGAAAAGTAAATGTGAAAAAGAGGAAAGAGTAAATGCAAAGGCACTGAGGCAGAAGAATGCCTGCTGGCTTCAAAGAACAGAGTGGGGCTAATACAGTAGGAGGGGCCAAATTAGGGGAGGGAAGTAGAGGGAGGTCAGAGATGAAGGGGTACTGTGTAGTCACAAGGGAGGGTTTTTATTTTTACTCTGAGTGGGATGAGAAGGCTTAGGATGACTTTTAACAGTGGAGTGCCATGACATGACCCACATGTTAACAGGATCCCTCTGGTTGCCACGCTGAGAATAGACTCAAGTAAGCAACAGTTAGGAGGCTCCTACAACAATCCAAGGAAGAGATGATGGTGGCATTAGGGTGGTGAGATGTGGCCAGATTCTCTATATAATTTGAAGGTAGAGAGAGCTGCCAGGATTTACCCCTGGGTCAGATTCTGGTCTTGAGACTGCAGGGTGTGTGATTTTACCACCCAGCCTGGTGGAACGATACTAACTGAAAACAGAAAGACTACAGCAGAGCAGTTTGGGTGGAGGGGACATTTCTGGAATATTTTGTTCCTTCTGAATAGAGGGTAGGGTCTTGGAAAAATTGCATATAAATGAAATAAGAAATGGGAACCTTTCCCTATGACCAATTTGGCACTGAAAGGGCCAGTAAGGCAATTTTCCCAAGTACAAAGCAGCAGTGTAGGAAAAACAGGAATTTGGTTTGAGGCAAGTTAAGTTGGAGACGGTTCTTAGATATCCAGCTGAGGTGCCAAGTAGATGGCAGAATATAGAAGTTTGCAATTCAGCAGATACAAATTTGGGTGACATAAGCAAATCAATAGATCATGAGTTATTACCAGGGGGTAAATTTATGAACCCATGGTAATCCAAATGCGGGTGGGAACTCAGATGAGGAAATAAATTACATATTTATCTTTATTTATGACTAACTGAAATTTAGCATACCCTTCCTTTGTGACACTAGGCATAAATACCACAGCATTAGAAGAGTTGTGACTTTGGAACTGATAGAAATTACAGATTTTTTTCGTACATGATAGCTGCTATAATTTCTTGAAATATTATTTATGCTCATTATGAATTCAAAATTACCATGGCTATTTAGACCCCTGCTAGATCTTGTTATTTAATGTGTTGATAAAGCACATCTATTATTATTGAACCTTTTAAGAACTACTTGGATATACATATTCAATATAATTGGTTTCCTTTTAAATCTTATATATTTTATTTTATTTTAAAATGTTATTCTGGGCAGGGCGCGGTGGCTCAAGCCTGTAATCCCAGCACTTTGGGAGGCCGAGACGGGTGGATCACGAGGTCAGGAGATCGAGACCATCCTGGCTAACACAGTGAAACCCCGTCTCTACTAAAAATACAAAAACTAGCTGGGCGAGGTGGCAGGCACCTGTAGTCCCAGCTACTCGGGAGGCTGAGGCAGGAGAATGGCGGGAACCCGGGAGGCGGAGCTTGCAGTGAGCTGAGATCCGGCCACTGCACTCCAGTCCGGGAGACAGACCGAGACTCCGCCTCAAAAAAAAAAATAAATAAATAAAATGTTATTCTGAGAAGGGAGTTCATAGGTTTTACCAGTCTGCCAAGGGGGTTCATCATATAGAAAAGGTTATACACCCCTGAGAGAGGCAATATTTTAAATAATTGTTACCAAAACACCAAGGATTTTGTCTAGGCCCTTTTGCTCACTGCACAGAAAGCCAATCACTGAGACAACAGGCATTGCCAGGAAAGAAGGCTTTATTGGGGTGTGGCAGCTGAGAAAACGAAAGATCAGTCTCAAATTTGTCTCTGCAGCCAACTAAAATTAGAGGTTTACAGAGCAAGGAAGAAATGTAATCATGTGTTGGAAAATAGGAATTAGGGAAGGATAAGGAAGAGGAGTTGGTCAACAGAAAGCAGGTTGTTGGTGAGACAATCATGATGGGTGAGGGTTCTGGTATCTCACTGTTATTTAGAAAAGTAGGTGAGAGTAGAAATGTGTAAATGGTGTTTATTTTGAAAGTAGTTCAATCAATAATTTGAGTTGGTCTCAGATCTTTTCCTTTAGGTAATGAGGAAAACCGTGATATGGGTACAAAGTTCTAATGTTCAAGGAAGAGTGGTCTTGTCCTTCAGAAAATCATATTGATTAGGATTGCTCCAAACTATTTTAGTTGTGTTCACTATTTTTAAAATTAAATGACCTTCACTTGGATTAAATAGTAATAAAAGAAGTGAGACTTTCTAGTGGATTTTTATTCTAATCCTTTTATCACTGTGAGGTCTTCAAGTGTGTATTTGAAAACAAAGTGTGTACAAATGTTGCACTGGTTTGAAGACTCTTATTCTAATCAGTTGTCAGTCAACAATCCTTTCTCCTTACCCCTCTCTAATTCCTATCTTCCTACACATGCTTACATTTCTCATCTGTTCTATAAACTTCTAGTTTTATAGTCAATTGAGGAGATGTATTTCAGACTCATCTCCTGTTCTTCTCAGCTGAAGCACCCAGATAAAACATTCTTCCCTGGTAATACTTCTTGCCTTAGTGAATGGCTTTCTGTGTAGCAAGCAATGGGACCTAGACTGAATACCTGGTGTTTTGGTAACACCATGAGGCATGGGAAATTGCCTAAGTGGTGAGTATAAGTAGGAAAGCTGAATACCAGAACTGAGCCTGAGGGAACTTCAATATTCAGAGACGGAAGGTGAAGAGCTGAAAAAGGGTCCAGAGAAGGAGGGAACCAGGCGAATGGGGTGTCCTAGAAACCAAGTGAAGAATGTGTTTCAAGAGGAGAGAGAAATCAACTGCACCAAATACTGAAGGTCAAGTTACATAACCACCAGAAAGGACCACTGGACTTACCAATGTTGATGTCATTGATGATGCTGATAGGAGTAATTTGGGTGCCTTCCTAGGAGTGAAAACCTGGCCGAAGTCCATTCAATGGAAAGAGTAAAATTGGAGATGGAGAGCATAGACAAAGCAGTCAAGAAGTTTTGTTGTAATGGGGAGTCAAGATATAAGGAAAAAGCTGGAAGATGAAATGGGGGTCAAAGAAGTTTTTTTCTTTTTATCTAATAATGGACAAATAGAAGCAGCTTGTATACTAGTGGATATGATTGGTGGAAATTGCCTATGTATAGAGAAGCTTTAAAATTGTTGGAGCGATGTTCAACATTGTTGTTGGACAACTATTGGGGACCGTGCCGGGAGTGGTGGAGAATGAACAGATACAAGAGACAAAGACAAACAGAGAACATGGCGGCGGCGCCTAGAGCCTCCGCCTCACTTTATTTATACTCCATAAATCCCACGTCAGCAAAAATAACACAATGCAAAACAAACTTTCTGCACCCAGATATAACCTTCTGCTTAGTTCCTTGTCTCTAAGTTCTTTCTTATTTTGTCTGCCTTCTTGGCGCCTACTAGAGTTCATTAAAAGTTCAACTAGAGATACTGTCCTTGACTACTGGAGTTCATTGAAAGTGCAACTAGCTAGAGATACTGTCCTTGAGCCTTATCTATTCTTAGCATATTATTTTCTTTCTTTTTTTTTTTTTTTTGAGACGGAGTCTCGCTCTGTCCCAGGGGCTGGAGTGCAGTGGCCAGATCTCAGCTCACTGCAAGCTCCGCCTCCCGGGTTCCCGCCATTCTCCTGCCTCAGCCTCCCGAGTAGCTGGGACTACAGGCGCCCGCCACCACGCCCAGCTAGTTTTTTTTGTATTTTTAGTAGAGACGGGGTTTCACCATGTTAGCCAGGATGGTCTCGATCTCCTGACCTCGTGATCCGCCCGTCTCGGCCTCCCAAAGTGCTGGGATTACAGGCTTGAGCCACTGCGCCCGGCCACATATTATTTTCAATGGCCCCTGCAGACAACAATGGATAGGCTATTAATGGAGAGTTTGTTCACCCATGATAAGGGTGAGAGACATGAAATTACGTGGGCACAGACACAGGTAAGTGGGTAGGTATAATGATGGGAGCTTATGGAATTTCCTTTCTGGTTTTTCAAATTTTTTCTTAAAAATAGGAAGGAGGGCATCAGCTGAGATTTGGAGGTCTGAGAAGAAAAGAAAAAGAATGAAATTGTCCTCTGGAGAGACAGAGGGTGGGTGATGATCTCAGAAAACAGCATGATCGCCAAGCAGCATGAATGGGCTAATTTGATGTTAGCAAATGTGATGTTAGAGTGAAACCTGTGCACATCACTGTGTGTTTTCCAACCATGTTCAAGAAGCCCAGGAAATTCCACTAATCAAAAAAGGCAAGGGACTTGAATATATAGGCTGAGAAGAGATTTTAATGATTGACCCTGGAAGTTTAGGATAGAAGTCCTTACCTTTAAGAAGTGAGGATATGAGAGAAGTGAGGGACAGTGAAAAGATGTTAGGACCCTTGGGGGTAGTGGAGTTGTTGGATTTTCAAAATCAGGATATAACTGGGTGTGGTGGCTCATGCTTGTAATCCCAGCACTTTGGGAGGCCAAGTTGGGTGGATCACTTGAGGTCAGGAGTTTGAGACCAGCCTGTCCAACATGGTGAAACCCCATCTCTACTAAAAAGACAAAAATTAGTTGGGTGTGGTGGTGCGTGCCTGTAATCCCAGCTACTTGGGAGGCTGAGGCAGGAGAATGTCTTCAACCTGGGAGATGGAGGTTGCAGTGAGCTAAGATCATGCCACTGCACTCCAATCTGGGTGCAAAAAAAAAAAAAAAAAAAAAACAAGAGGAAAGAGTTCTAAAGGTAGGGGATGGGAGAGATGCAGAGTTTGTAGTTATTAAATGACAAAAAAGGAGTGAGGGGCTGAGATGGAGGAGGACAAGTTCAATAACAGGTGAAGCTAAAGGAACTGCAAGGATACATAGGTATTGAAATCCCCAAGAATTAAGACAGTAGAATCAGAGAGAGTAAGCCAGGTGCTAAAATCTTTAAGAAAGGAGAGAGAGTGACGGCTGTCATGATGAGAGGGACAAGGGTAACTGCCCCAAGAGGACAGTGGTTGGGTTGGTTCAGCTGCTTGCATGTGCAGTCAGAGCTAGAGTGGATGAGACATGACAAACTCAACCACTTGATTTAGCCACACAGCAGCCAGCTGTTCCCTCTGCATAAATTTGGTCTCAGGATTGATGCAATCTGAAATCTGAATCCATCCAGTTTGCTTTACTGTGGCATATCTGCATAGAGAGCCGCCTGTAAAATTCTGACCACTAAAAGTGGGTTATGATATTGCCTTTTATTTAGTTGACAAACACACAAATCCACAGAGTAAAATGAACAGCTAGCTCATTTGCTAGTGGTTAAGGATGAGCATAGCCTTTCCCAAAACCCTGTGACATATTTCACAAGCCAAATCTTTAAATGCTTGATAATGATTGGAGGAAAGTGTTATTTTAATTATTTTCATATGAAACATTTTCAAAACCTCCTCATGGAACCGTTTTTGTATATCCTTTAATTATTCATCTCTTTGTTCCAGTGATAAGCTTTGCCAGGGCAAGCCCGTGCCAACGTTCTCATCTATCGCTTCTCTCTCCAAATTTGGAATATCCATTACTCATACCCTGAAACGGCCACACGTACCTAAATTAATGGTCAATGGAACAGGAGTTCTATTCATAATCAGGAAGTAATTAAATTTCATATGGCACACAATTCAGAGAGTTATTTTTTAAACACATTCTCAAGAGATGAAGACTAGATGTTTTATTTAGAAACGTCCATTGTGTTCTCTCTCCAAGGTCTTTGCACATATTGTTCAGTCTGCCTGGAGCCTTCTCTCCTCAGACATCTGCTCGGTTCATTTCTTATTTCATTTGGGTCCTTAATCAAATGTTACGTCAGCAGAGAGGACTGTCCTGGCAACCCTGCAATGCCCCTCTTACCCAGTGCTCCTATCACCTATTGAACTGCTCTATTGCTTTTTTTCTATTGTTACTATGTCTGCTTTGGTCACTAGTGAACACTCAATTCCTAGAACCCTGGATCTGGCACAAAGCAGGCACTCGGTAAACATTTATTGAATGAGAGAACAGATGAGGGCATGACGGAACAAATGAATACAAAAAATATCATCCTGGGGAGAGAACAAGTTTTAAGAAATGTTTTCAGTTCATAATAAGAAAGTAATCATTTAAAAAATATTTTCTGCAAGCTTGTCATTAAACTACAGTAATAGTCACAGAAGGAGCTGAAATAAAACTTTCTGTTTAGAAGAAAATTCTACTTAACTAGGAAAAGTAGAAGAGATGTGAGTTCAGAGGACAATTTTATTTGAAAGGCAAGTACTTGAAAACAAATCTTACAATGGAAGTGTTTTGTCAAGCACACTGCATGCTTGACAAAGCAGTTTCATTAGTGTGATTTATGTAATAATGGGTTTGAGCATGTCAAGATACACACATATTAAACATAACAACTACACAAAAATGTACCCATGTATCCTTCTTGTCTAGTTATGAGAAATAGGTAAGTCCCACTTTTGGTTGATAATCACATTGACATTTATGGCAATTGCTGTGTTAAGTTCCATGAGGTTTTCCCTGCCAAAGGATCAATTTAATGTTCTGCGCTAAGAAGCCTCAATCGTCTGAATAATTTCCTCCTTATAGATTCAGGCAACGTGAGACAGCATTTTCAGATATTCCTGGCTGAATCCCAACCCAATATTCACAAATTCATTGATCTGGTCGGGGGGAATGAGGAAGGAGGTTGAGGTAGGATTGGGGGAGGGGTGGACACAGATGCCAGAGTGAAAAAGCTGAAGTACTACTTCCATTTTTTGTGCAGACCTAGAAATAAAATGTAACTCCAGCTCCGTTTCAGAAATTGCACTACTTCCCTATTTCTTATTTTCCATTTTTCCTTTCAGAGGATGACATTCTGCTAGCTTTCTGATATTATTATTCAGAGACACTTTTCTGTCTGTTCATTTCTAAATGTGTATTATATATAATTCACTCAACCCCAAGATGTTGTTCCATTCTTTCATACCAGTTCTTTGGGCATCTACTTGGGCAGAAATCCAAAAATGCTCTTTTGGAATTATTTGATTTAGTTTGGGTAACCTGAAAGATAAATTTCATAAAAGTCAAAAGGAAAAAATATTCACCTCTGTTCAAGACATCATGCCCAACCAGCTACCTGAGTTAAACCATGTGTACTCTCTCATTAAGATTTCTACTTATTTGGGTGGAGCAAGATGGCCAAATAGGAACAGCTCCAGTCTCCAGCTCCCAGCGCAAGCAACACAGAAGACGGGTGATTTCTGCATTTTCAACTGAGGTACCGGGTTCATCTCACTAGGGAGTGCCAGACAATTGGTGCGGGTCAGCTGCTGCAGCCCAACCAGCGAGAGCTGAAGCAGGGCGAGGCATCGCCTCACCTGGGAAGCACAAGGGAGAAGGGAATCCCTTTTCCTAGCCAGGGGAACTGAGACACACAACACCTGGAAAACAGGGTAACTCACACCCCAATACTGTGCTTTACCAAGGGTCTTAGCAAATGGCACACCAGGAGATTATATCCCACACCTGGCTGGGAGGGTCCCATGCCCACGAAGCCTCCCTCATTGCTAGCACAGCAGTCTGCCATCTAACAGCAAGGCAGCAGCAAGGCTGGGGGAGGAGCACCCGCCATTGCTGAGGCTTAAGTAGGTAAACAAAGCCACTGGGAAGTTCGAACTGGGTGGAGCCCACAGCAGCTCAAGGAGGCCTGCCTGTCTCTGTAGACTCCACCTCTGGGGACAGGGCACAGCTAAACAAACAAAAAAAAAAGCAGCAGAAATCTCTGCAGACGCAAACAACCCTGTCTGACAGCTTTGAAGAGAGCAGTGGATCTCCCAACATGGAGGTTGAGATCTGAGAACGGACAGACTGCCTGCTCAAGTGGGTCCCTGACCCCTGAGTAGCCTAACTGGGAGACATCCCCCACTAGGGGCAGACTGACACCCCACACCTCACACGGCGGGGTACACCCCTGAGACGAAGCTTCCAAAGCAAGAATCAGACAGGTACACTCGCTGTTTAGCAATATTCTATCTTCTGCAGCCACTGCTGCTGATACCCGGGCAAACAGGGTCTGGAGTGGACATCAGGCAATCTCCAACAGACCTACAGCTGAGGGTCCTGACTGTTAGAAGGAAAACTAACAGGAAGGACACCCACACCAAAACCCCATCAGTACGTCACCATCATCAAAGACCAAAGGCAGATAAAACCACAAAGATGGGGAAAAAGCGGGGCAGAAAAGCTGGAAATTCAAAAAATAAGAGTGCAGATCCCCCTCCAAAGGAACGTAGCTCATCGCCAGCAATGGATCAAAGCTGGACGGAGAATGACTTTGACGAGTTGAGAGAAGAAGGCTTCAGTCCATCAAACTTCTCAGAGCTAAAGGAATAATTACGTACCCAGCACAAAGAAACTAAAAATCTTGAAAAAAGAATGGAAGAATGGATAGCTAGAATAATCAATGCAGAGAAGGCCATAAACTGACAGAGATAAAAACCATGACACAAGAAATATGTGACAAATCCACAAGCTTCAGTAACCGACTCGATCAACTGGAAGAAAGAGTATCAGTGATTGAGGATCAAATGAATGAAATGAAGCAAGAAGAGAAGTCTAAAGAAAAAAGAGGAAAAAGAAATGAACAAAACCTTCAAGAAGTATGAGATTATGTGAAAAGACCAAATCTACGTCTGATTGGGGTGTCTAAAAGTGAGGGGGAAAATGGAACCAAGTTGGAAAACATTCTTCAGGATATCATCCAGGAGAACTTCCCCAACCTAGTAAGGCAGGCCAACATTCAAATTCAGGAAATACAGAGAATGCCACAAAGATACTGCTCGAGAAGAGCAACTCCAAGACACATAATTGTCACATTCACCAAAGTTGAAATGAAGGAAAAAATGTTAAGGGTACCCAGAGAGAAAGGTCGGGTTACCCACAAAGGGAAGCCCATCAGACTAACAGCGGATCTCTCGGCAGAAACTCTACAAGCCAGAAGAGAGTGGGGGCCAATATTCAACATTCTTAAAGGAAAGAATTTTTAACCCAGAATTTCATATCCAGCCAAACTAAGTTTCATAAGTGAAGGAGAAATAAAATCCTTTACAGATAAGCAAATGCTTAGAGATGTTGTCACCACCAGGCCTGCCTTACAAGAGACCCTGAAGGAAGCACTAAACATGGAAAGGAACAACAGGTACCAGCCATTGCAAAAACATGCCAAAATGTAAGACTATCGATGCCAGGAAGAAACTGCATCAACTAACGAGCAAAATAACCAGTTAATATCATAATGACAGGATCAGGTTCACACATAACAATATTAACCTTAAATGTAAATGGACTAAATGCTCCAATTAAAAGACACAGACTGGCAAACTGGATACAGAGTCAAGACCCATCAGTCTGCTGTATTCAGGAGACCCATCTCACATGCAGAGACACACATAGGCTCAAAATAAAGGGATGGAGGAAGATCTACCAAGCAAATGGAGAACAAAAAAAAAGCAGGGGTTGCAATCCTAGTCTCTGATAAAACAGACTTTAAACCATCAAAGATCAAAAGAGACAAAGAAGGCCATTACATAATGGTAAAG
The DNA here is from genome assembly GCF_009764315.1 of Trachypithecus francoisi. Taxonomy (NCBI): domain Eukaryota; kingdom Metazoa; phylum Chordata; class Mammalia; order Primates; family Cercopithecidae; genus Trachypithecus; species Trachypithecus francoisi. The sequence goes on from NW_022681465.1 coordinate 16,435,880, forward strand.
GGATCAATCCAACAGGAAGAGCTAACTATCCTAAATATATATGCACCCAATACGGGAGCACCCAGATTCATAAAGCAAGTCCTTAGAGACTTACAAAGAGACTTAGACTCCCATACAATAATAATGGGAGACTTCAACACCCCACTGGCAACATTAGACAGATCAACAAGACAGAAAGTTAACAAGGATATCCAGGAATTGAACTCATCTCTGCACCAAGCAGACCTAATAGACATCTACAGAACTCTCCACCCCAAATCAACAGAATATACATTCTTCTCAGCACCACATCACACTTATTCTAAAACTGACCACATAATTGGAAGTGAAGCACTCCTCAGCAAATGTACAAGAACAGAAATTATAACAAACTGTCTCTCAGACCACAGTGCAATCAAAGTAGAACTCAGGACTAAGAAACTCAATCAACACCGCTCAACTGCATGGCAACTGAACAACCTGCTCCTGAATGACTACTGGGTACATAACGAAATGAAGGCAGAAATAAAGATGTTCTTTGAAACCAATGAGAACAAAGATACGACATACCAGAATCTCTGGGACACATTTAAAGCAGTGTGTAGCAGGGAAATTTGTAGCACTAAATGCCCACAAGAGAAAGCAGGAAAGATCTAAAATTGACACTCTAACATCACCATTAAAAGAACTAGAGAAGCAAGAGCAAACACATTCAAAAGTTAGCGGAAGGCAAGAAATAACTAAGGCTAGAGCAGAACTGAAGGAGATAGAGACACAAAAAACCCTCCAAAGAATCAATGAATCCAGGAGTTAGTTTTTTTAAAAGATCAACAAAATTGATAGACCACTAGCAAGACTAATAAAGAAGAAAAGAGAGAAGAATCAAATAGATGCAATAAAAAATGATAAAGGGGATATCTCCACCGACCCCACAGAAAGACAAACTACCATCAGAGAATACTCTAAACACCTCTACGCAAATCAACTAGAAAATCTAGAAGAAATGGATAATTTTCTGGATACTTACACTCTCCCAAGACTAAACCAGGAAGAAGTTGAATCCCTGAATAGACCAATAGCAGGCTCTGAAATTGAGGCAATAATTAATAGCCTACCAACCAAAAAAAGTCCAGGACCAGATGGATTCACAGCTGAATTCTACCAGAGGTACAAGAAGGAGCTGGTACCATTCCTTCTGAAACTATTTCAATCAATAGAAAAAGAGGGAATCCTCCCTAACTTATTTTATGAGGCCAATATCATGCTGATACCAAAGCCTGGCAAAGGCACAACAAAAAAAAAGAGAATTTTTGACCAATATCCCTGATGAACATCGATGCAAAAATCCTCAATAAAATACTGGCAAACCAAATCCAACAGCACATCAAAAAGCTTATCCACCATGATCAAGTGGGCTTCATCCCTGGGATGCAAGGCTGGTTCAACATACACAAATCAATAAACATAATCCAGCATATAAACAGAACCAAAGACAAAAACCACATGATTATCTCAATAGATGCAGAAAAGGCCTTTGACAAAATTCAACAGCCCTTCATGCTAAAAACTCTCAATAAATTCAGCATTGATGGAAGGTATCTCAAAATAATAAGACCGATTTATGACAAACCCACAGCCAATATCATACTGAATGGGCAAAAACTGGAAGCATTCCCTTTGAAAACTGGCACAAGACAGGGATGGCCTCTCTCACCACCATTCCTATTCAACATAGTGTTGGAAGTTCTGGTTAGGGCAATCAGGCAAGAGAAAGAAATCAAGGGTATTCAGTTAGGAAAAGAAGAAGTCAAATTGTCCCTGTTTGCAGATGACATGATGGTATATTTGGAAAACCCCATCATCTCAGCCCAAAATCTCCTTAAGCTCATAAGCAACTTCAGCAAAGTCTTAGGATACAAAATTAATGTGCAAAAATCACAAGCATTCTTATACACCAGTAACAGACAAACAGAGAGCCATATCATGAATGGACTTCCATTCACAATTGCTTCAAAGAGAATAAAATACCTAGGAATCCAACTTACAAGGGATGTCAAGGACCTCTTCAAGGAGAACTACAAACCACTGCTCAGTGAAATCAAAGAGGACACAAACAAATGGAAGAACATACCATGACCATGGATAGGAAGAATCAATATGGTGAAAATGGCCATACTGCCCAAAGTAATTTAGAGATTCAATGCCATCCCCATCAAGCTACCAATGACTTTCTTCACAGAATTGGAAAAAACTGCTTTAAAGTTCATATGGAACCAAAAAAGAGGCCGCATTGCCAAGACAATCCTAAGTCAAAAGAACAAAGCTGGAAGTATCACGCTACCTGACTTCAAACTATACTACAAGGCTACAGTAACCAAAACAGCATGGTACTGGTACCAAAACAGAGATAGAGACCAATGGTACAGAACAGAGCCCTCAGAAATAATACCACACATCTACAGCCATCTGATCTTTGACAAATCTGACAAAAGCAAGAAATGGGGAAAGGATTCCCTATTTAATAAATGGTGCTGGGAAAATTAGCTAGCCATAAGTAGAAAGCTGAACCTGCATCCTTTCCTTACTCCTTATATGAAAATTAATTCAAGATGGATTAGAGACTTAAATGTTAGACCTAATACCATAAAAACCCTAGAAGAAAACCTAGGGAATACCATTCAGGACATAGGCATGGGCAAGGACTTCATGTCTAAAACACCAAAAGCAATGGCAACAAAAGCCAAAATTGACAAATGGGATCTAATTAAACTAAAGAGCTTCTGCACAGCAAAAGAAACTACCATCAGAGTGAACAGGCAACCTACAGAATGGGAAAAAATTTTTGCAATCTACTCATCTGACAAAGGGCTAATATCCAGAACCTACAAAGAACTCAAATAAATTTACAAGAAAAAAACAAACAACCCCATCAAAAAGTGGGCAAAGGATATGAACAGACATTTCTCAAAAGAAGACATGCATATAGCCAACAGACACATGAAAAAATGCTTGTCATCACTGGCCATCAGAGAAATGCAAATCAAAACCACAATGAGATACCATCTCAGGCCAGTTAGAATGGCAATCATTAAAAAGTCAGGAAACAACAGGTGCTGGAGAGGATGTGGAGAAATAGGAACACTTTTACACTGTTGGTGGGATTGTAAACTAGTTCAACCATTATGGAAAACAGTATGGAGATTCCTCAAGGATCTAGAACGAGAAGTACCATAGGACCCACCCATCCCATTACTAGGTATATACCCAAAGGATTATAAATCATGCTGCTATAAAGACACATGCACACGTATGTTCATTGCAGCACTATTCACAATAGCAAAGACTTGGAATCAACCCAAATGTCCATCAGTGACAGACTGGATTAAGAAAATGTGGCACATATACACCATGGAATACTATGCAGCCATAAAAAAGGATGAGTTTGTGTCCTTTGTAGGTACATGGATGCAGCTGGAAAGCATCATTCTCAGCAAACTATCGCAAGAACAGAAAACCAAACACCGCATGTTCTCACTCATAGGTGGGAACTGAACAATGAGATCACTTGGGCTTGGAAAGGGGAACATCACACACCGGGGCCTATTATGGGGGGGGAGGGATTGCATTGGGAGTTGTACCTGACGTAAATGACGAGTTGATGGGTGCTGATGAGTTGACGGGTGCAGCACACCAACATGGCACAAGTATACATATGTAACAAACCTGCATGTTATGCACATGTACCCTAGAACTTAAAGTATAATAATAAAAAATAATAATAATAAATAAAAAATAAAGATTTCTACTTATTAAAAGACTTAAAACTTGTTTTCAAGATTTTAATCCACGTCTTTGGCACATAGCCCTGTGGTGGACTCTTGATCTTATCCAAGTTATGCAGGAGCCACATACACAATTTTTATCTGATAGAACTTGAAGTTGACTTTCTTCTATCTCAAATACTGTCCACATCTTCCAAGAATAAAAGCCTTAGAAGAAAAAGGAGGCAAAATATTTGTCCAGAATTTCAGATAATATTGCTGTATACGCTGGGAGATTTATCTTCTGTAGTTTGAAAGTGGCCAGTAGCTTTCATTCTTTAATTCACTCACTCATTCACCCTTCGTTCATCAACCCTTTTTGTAAGTCCCTACAAATGATATGGGAGTGTACTAGGTGCTGAAACAGTACAATCATCAGGAATGAGTCCCTACCTTATTTTCACCAATGTCCTCTCACCCTGGGAGGCACAGTCTCTTGTTTTTGTCATGTACAGAAACCCAGTGTTTCATATTCACCTAGCCAACGTTTGTCAGAGTGGAGTAATCAGCCAACTTCAAGAAGCAGACATTTCTTCAGGCTTATTTTTGCAAGTGGATGCATAATAACCACTTGAGGAGGATGCTGTCTTTACTTTCTAGGCTATGTCAGGATGTCTACAGAGGATGATCAGTGAATATATTCAGAGATCCTTGATAGACTAATTTCATTTTACTGCACTGGGCCCAGGAAATGGTGTTTCTCAAAAGGGTCAGATCAGACGTACTACAGCATCTGATGTTTTCTTTACCTTCCGCCATGAATAATTTATCCAAAACCATTCTCAAATTCCGAACAACACAAATAGAGAATGAATTATTAATACAAGCTTCCCCAACCTCATCATTTTCTCTTCCTTTTGGCCTTTATATTTCTCACCCCTCTTGTCATGACTCAGTAGAAAAGTCTCTATTCTGGGCTCTTCTGTCAAACAGCTGCGCATTCAAAATATCTGTGTCTTATTCCATTATCTGTAAAGGGAAGGATTGGATTAAATGATTTTATGGCCTGTCAGCTCTCACAATTTGTCTTTTTTTAATATCAAGATTTAGGAGTATGAGTGACTTTTTCCCTCCAATGCAGTACAACTGCTTCTCTGAATAAGGATTTGAGAAATCTTCATCTAGCATTAGGTGGAGATCAGTGCTTAGAACAGAAGAATAAGTTTTCCACTGGTTAATAGCATAATAATGGACCCAAGTCATTGGTAGCACTTGCTCAAAACCAGAAGAAGATAAGGAGAAAAGCAAGTAGAATATGAAAATTATAGTTTTCTCATCAGTTAATTCTGTGAAAAAAAGATTCTTCCAGTTCTTCCCTGTTTTCCCACGTCATCTCCTGGCAGACTGCCAACCCTCTCCTTTTATGTCACAAGTTCTAACCTGGTTGATGTGCTTTGCCTTTATTTCCTTCTTGCCATTTTCCACCTTCATCATTCCTCTCTCCTCCCCACCCCATCCCCATTCTTCTTTTCTTTTTGTGCTACCAACCAATGGCTATTTTTTCCCATCTGCTATGGAGCTGAAAGACAGTGGAGAAAGAAAGAGACAGAGAGGTGGGCATTGTCTTGTGGAAGAAAGAAATGTGACTGAGAGCAAGGAGTGATTCTCCTTATTCCTGGTACAAGAGCAACTCATTGAGATTATGTGATTGTGGGGTCTCGTGGACATAAAATGAAACCTGATATCGATGCGGATAGCCTTAGCACACCTGGTAATGGGTGAGCAGTCTAGCAGGATGTGGTGCCCTGAGGGAGCCAGGAGTCCCGGACTTGACAGTGGCTGCTATGAAGTCAGCAATCCGTCAAAGCAACAGGAGGAGGAGGGACGGGGAAAGGTGGGGAGAGATGGAGAGAGCAAGAGAGGCATGTAAGGGGAAGAGAGAGAAGGATGTGCTTTGGGATCTGATAGTATTTGCCTCTAACTCAGCACATCTCACCCAGGAATACCTGGCTTGGTCTGAGGGTACATGACATCAGATTTCAAAGATCTTTCAGCACCATTTAAAAAAAAAAAACTATATCCACAAAAAAGTATGTGGACAGCAGATGAATTCTGAACTCTTGCTATGACTTTTTGTTGGTATCTCAAGATTAAAAGCCCCAAGTCCAACCTAGTGTGTTTCTGCACCAACAGGTTCATCAGACATACACAGTAGGGCTTATACCTCTAGCAGTGAGGGGCAATGGATGCTTCCAGTCAAAAAACTAAAAATGGATGAATATAAATGCATATAGACACTATAAATGGACTTGACTTTCCCTGTGGAAGGGAAAGAAAACAAGAAATAAAATACCCTGGAACATGATGATGATGGTGTTTGGAGGGACAAGAACTCTTCAGTGAGAGGCAGCGAGAAGTCCCTCCCTAAGTGCAGGTGGCCCTCATCACTTCCTCTTAAGAATTCATCATGGAGAGAAGCTCTATTGGTCCCTGTATCCCAACCGTGGCTGCAGGATGGAAGCACTTGGTGCCTGGGTCCCACCACTGGAAACCCTGATATGATTCTTCTAGAAATGTATATATACACTGTAAGCTAAAACTAAAATCCTAAGCTCCCTCCACCAACCGACTGGACAGATTGGCTAAGAGGACCCCAGAGAAACCTCAAAAACTGAGTTCCCAGCCATGACAGGACCGGTCAGACACACCTCATCACACACCCTCCCTTTTGTGGTTTAGACTCAACAACTGGCCAGCATTAATGTTAAAATACAGATCATAAGAACAACAGAACACACTCTGTGGCAATGAGATATCAAATTATAAACAGGACCCAACCTCGTGCCACGTAAGGGTTAAGTCACACACACCCCCTCCCCCCCCACACACACACTTAAAGAATAAGCTATATTCTAACTGCCACAGGTTTTTCTTCTTCCTTAGCAGCTAAGCAAGCCCTCACCTCGAGATAAGCAATATTAAAACAATTAGCAGCTCATCCACTGCCAGGCGCTAACTCCCACCCCTCAGTTCCTCCAGCCGTAACTACAGCTTTGATCAGACAAGAGACTGATTTTAGTAACTTTCTTCTGATTAGAAGACCACTGACCAGGGACTGGAAGTTTTCAGAGGCTGAGCACTTGAATGCGTTTATGTCCTGAAGACTTTTGACAAATATGGCCTAACTGTAATACATGTAATACATTTAAATGTTATGTCTCCACCCCAAAGTAAACATGAGTCATCTGTTACATGCCTGTTCAGTGCACATACATCAGGACATCCTTCATGAATATTCATAACTTCCCTGTCACGTGTTGAATATGTATACTTAGCCAACCCATTCAGCTTAAATTTGTGTCTTGCCCCTATTTCCCTCGAAGTACCTGCTTTTAGGCTTTGAACAGAGGCTATGCTTCCTAGCCTGTCAGAATGGCCATCTTGCAGGCTGTAACCCCTCATAAGAAATAAAGTCTCCTTTCCAAATTTACAGATTGTCTGATTTTTAAGTTGAAAACACATGTATAGACTCGGGTAAAGTGCATAGTACCATAATGGCAAAGGAGAGGCACCTGGCGAAGCGGATCAGGGAACACTTCCAAAGGGGAGCTAAGTTTAAATAAACAGGTGGAAGGGGTGTGGGAAAAGATACAAAGACATAGAACAAGAGGGTAAACTTGAAAATCTACAAGTGTTTAATGTTGCTAAGGCAGAAGTTTTCAATCTTGGCTTCCTATTAAAAGTTGCTCACGGGCCGGGCACGGTGGCTCACGCCTGTAATCCCAGCACTCTGGGAGGCCGAGGAGGGCGGATCACGAGGTCAGCAGGCCGAGACCATTCTGGCTAACACGGTGAAACCCCGTCTCTACCAAAAATACAAAAAATTAGCCGGGCGTGGTGGCGGGCGCCTGTAGTCCCAGCTACTCGGGAGGCTGAGGCAGGAGAATGGCGGGAACCCAGGAGGCGGAGCTTGCAATGAGCCCAGATCGCACCACTGCACTAAAAAAAAAAAAAAAAAAAGTGCTCAGGGTATGTTTTTGGGGAGTAGCTAAAGCAACTCCCAGAAGAATCATATCGAGGTCTCCAGTGGTGGGGACCAGGCACCGAGTGCTTCCATCCTGCAGCCGCGGCTGGGACGCAGAGACCAATAGTGCGTCTCTCCTGAGCTTAGGGAGGGACTTCTCTCTGCCTCTTACTGAGGAGTTCTTGTCCCTCATCAACACAGCATCAGCATGTTCCAGGATATTTTGTTTCTTATTTGTTTTCCCTCCACAGGGAAAAAGTCAAGCCAGATTCCACTGAAAGTGTAACTTTTGAAGTGAGCTAAGGAAGAAAAATATTAATTGATTTTGAAATAAATTCTGCTTTGGGATTGAAAAAGATTCTTAGGAGACAAAAAAGAATATTAGCAATATTGTTAATTGACATCTATAAAGACCCAGTAAATAACCCCAAACAATATCAACTGGTGAAAAAAGTCTACAAATTAATAGTTTAAAAATTGTATCAGCCATTCCTGAGTTTATCAATCTTTTTAAAGTATTTTGTTAGATCCTTCATGGAAAGACAAATTACACCTTCTTGTCATGAAGTTCCTCCAATCCAGGATTAAAAGGTCTAATTTCAAAGTTGCCACTAGAAAACATCCCACTGCACTGTGAAGATATACTAAGAATGAGTGTAAGCCATCCAGTCACACATTACCACAAAGAAAACAAATCAGTATCCAAATGAGCGTATTTAAGAGCAATCAATACACAGCCACTGATATCACATCTCTCAGCAACCAATTATGAGAACCAGAACTTTCACCACCAAAATCAGGAAATTTCTGGACAAACCAAGATAGGCTGTCCATCCATTTCATGAGGTTCTCCTGCCCTGTTCTTGAGAAAAGAGGAAAACAAAAACAAAAACTGGAATCTCACCTTCGGTTTGTTCCCTGGCTTTCTCCCTAGTTGATGTTACAGGCTGACTTGTGCAATTGCTGGCAACTGCTGATTGCTGACACAGCACTCTCCAACACATTTGGGATGTTTGTGAGGTGTGGCTGATGTCATGGTAAAGAGGACCGACCATATGTCGGTCGTTCTTCAACATTAACTTAAAGATTTTAATACAAAGTCTCCAAGACACAGTTTCAGATTGCCTCTCTGCAGGGCTGGTGTTTGTTCTCTGCTCTCTTGAATCCCTGAAGACAAGAAACGTGAAGAGGGGATGGCTTTGATCATCTGCTGACCTGCACTGTGGCCATGTGCTTTTCTGCAAGCAGTCTCTTCCCCTCTTACCTCAGGGTGATTGGCAGCTATTTCCCATGCTTTTAGGAATGTATAACCCTTCTCAGTGCTTGTCTTCCCTTGACATTATCTCTATCCAGATCTATCACAATCCGTGTTGCCTGGAGCTGGAGATGCTGAGAAAAACACATTTCACAGAGCATTACAAGTATGGTCAGTGCCTAAGCCCTGCTGAAAGTCTTCCAAGAGCCAAAAGCATTCTATTCATAGTCAGCCTCCATGATTCCCAAAACTTACAGGTGTGGAGATCTGTAAGGCGTGCCCTTAATCCTGTGTGCAGTGAAGAAACACAATGGGAAAAGACTGCTTTATCAGCTCACATTGAAGCATTTCAGCAAGCTTTCACTTACTCCCGTGATGTTAGCATTACTCAAAAATGTTTAGAATTAAGTGCATGTTTTGGGGCAGCCATTAAAAGCAATCATTCAGGGCCCAGCAGGAAACAAATGGCATACTCAAACCAGTATGTTCATACTGTTTGCCCCAATTTTCTTTGAGACAGTGATAGGCCTCTCTTATTCTTTTAATTTATTCTTTCTCAACCTTCTTGTCCAATGGCCTCTGTGCAACCAACTCCCAGATATTTCTCCCTAGCTCTTACATTTCTTGAGAACGTCAGCAGCTGAATTTATTTTCTAGTGCAAGTGTCCTCAGCCCTGATTACACATTGCAATCACCGTAGCTTTTACAAAATACCAGTACCCTGGCTCCACCCCCAGAACTACTGATTTAGTAGGTAAGAGTGGGACCTAGTCATCCACATTTTATAACCATTTAGGAAATTCCCATGTGTCCCAGAGTTAAGAAATACTGCTTTAGTCTCCTCAACTCTACACATTCAAAATGGAACCCCACAATTCAGGGGTTTTTTTCCCCTAATTTTCCTGTTTCCATTATAAATTTACTACTTCCCAGGAGCCCGGAACCAAAACCTTGGAGTTTTCTTTGCCTTGCCTTCCTCTCCCACCTTCCTTTAGGCAATTGTTTACCAAGTCATGAAGCTTTAACCTCATATGATTTGCCCAATTATTCCCCATCTTCCACCTCCACTGTTGGCTCTGAAGTTGGATCAATGGCCGCACAGAGTGGACGTCTCTCATCCTCTAGAAGTGCCCAGCCTCCAGCCTGAGCATATGGAGATTCCGAAGGGGTGTGGCCAGTGTCCACTCCACCCCCATTCACAGTTCAACAACATTTAGTCCATCATCAGCAACCTTGCAAGCAGATATTATCATCCCCATTTTATTTAAAAGCTTTCAGTCTGAAATGTTGTAAAATCAAGACAGTTATATTACCAAGGTGATAGAATCATGGGTCATTTTTTTCTTTTATCTTTTCTCCTTATGAAGGTTAAATGATGGTTCATAGAAAAAGAATAGGCTCAAGGACTTAACCCACCCATCAAAGAATAGTAGATCAAATATCAAGACCTAGGAGGAAAAATTTTTAATGACATCCCTCAGACTTCGAATATAAAACCCCAGGAATATTGTCAGCCACAGCCTCTAAGTTGTCACCTTTGCCAAGAAAGCAATCAACTTATTGAGGTCAGGAGATCTTTCCAGATATCTGCTTTTATAGTGACAGACAAGGTCCTACATGATCTGTCTCCACCACTCCCTTCACCGTCACACCCTCCTGTTTCCAACCCCAGCCACATGGGCTTCTTGCTGTTTTTCCTAATATTCCTCACCGCCTCTGAGTAAGGGTGTTTGCCCTAGCAGCTGCCTCTACATTGGTGGACTCTTCCCCCAAGCAGCCTCAAATTTCTGAGCTCAGTCCTGGCTCCAATGACCCCTCTCAATGATACCTTCCCTGATGGCCCTATCTGAAACTTAAACTATCCCCTGCTCCTCGATCCTTTCCTTTCATTTCTCTCTAGAGCACTTCTCACCATCTAACATCAACAAAATCACAGCAAACCCTTCTAGAAGGCTCACTGCATGCTGGACCTGTTCTAAGAGCTTTGCATGCACTATTTCATTTAACCCTCACAGCAGCATTGCAGAGTGAGTCGCCTGTTGATCCCATTTCACAGATGAGGAAACAGCCACAGAGAAATTAAGTAGCTTGCCCAAGATTACAAAATGGCCAAGCAGTGGTGCCAGGACTGAAACACCAGGAGGTCGGCCTGGAAAGTGCACAGTCCTGCCCACTATGCTTTCCTTACATAACATATCCATTTTGTTTATTTTGAGTCTCCCCCTCTATACAGTAAGCTCTGCGAGGGCAGGAATTTGGGCTTTTTGGGGTTTTTGGTTTTTTTGGTTTTTTTTTTTTTTTTTTGAGACAGAGTCTCACCCTATTACCCAGGCCGGAGTGCAGTGGTGCTATCTTGGCTCACTGCAACCTCCAACTCCCGGGTTTAAACGATTCTCATGCCTCAGCCTCCTGAGTAGCTGGAATTACAGGTGCGTGCCACCATGACCAGCTAATTTTTTTGTGTATTTTAGCATAGACAGGGTTTCACCATGGTGGCCAGGCTGGTCTCAAACTCCTGACCTCAGGTGATCTGCCCACCTTGGCCTTCCAAAGTGCTGGCATTACAGGTGTGAGCCACCGTGCCTGGCCATGGCTTTTTTTTAAATTGCTATATCCCCAGTGCTCAGCATAGTGCCTGACCCACAGTCAATGTCTAATACATTTGTCTAATTAATTAGTTAATTGATACATCCCCATTAACCACCCCAGCCACTGGTAAATTTTTGCGTACCCGTTAAGTGCCTAGTAAATATTTTTTAAACGTGAAGTAAATCCCTAAGGAGCCTTTTTCTCCCCATACTCCCCCATCCCCTGCTCTGGGAGGAAGCATGGGAGCAGGTATTAGGGTGGAACTCTTTCCACCTGACTCTTGGCCAAGGCCCCAAAGGCCAAGAACACAACAGTAAGTGCTGAGGGCCCCTCATTCCCAAACAAAGTGCTTGGCTGGTGATGGAGGATAAGCAAACGAGGCTGAGAGTCTTTCCCAAAGCCAGATGAGCACAGGAAGCTCACCAACACAGGCGGCTTCTACCCTGACATCTCGCAGACTCCCATCAGCTCCAGAAGCCAAACCTGACAGCAAGGGTGATTCTGAGAGCTGCGTGTCCGCTTTCATCTCTTTCTCTGGGCCAGGCCTGAAATACAGGCAAAAGCCACATCTCAGCACTTAGTCTCAAAGGTGTGTAGCCATCCTGGCCTGGGAATTGGGAAACCCGGGTGTCTTCCCCTGCTGTCAGCGTGTGTGCGTGCACACACACACACACACACACACACACATTCACACACATCAGCATCATACTCTGCCCCTCCAAGTATCCTTTTCTTTAACCTCTTTGGCCAGAAAGCCATTTGAGCTCAATTTTGGGGACCCCACAGTCTCTATGAAACCTGTGCTCTCCAATCATTACCCTCAGGACAATACCTGACATAACAGAACCCGATGCTCCGTTGTAGTGAATCTACAAGGACATGCAACCTACTTTGAAATATGCTTTAATTCACATTCACCCTGTCCATCCATGCCCAGTCTCAACCCAGTTTGCCAGGATCGAGCCTCCCCAATGAAGGCAACAATCATAACGAAGATCAAGAATCACTTTACTGCAAAGCCTGCTTCCCTTTGGAATTAAGCAAGGCCAAAACACCAAATCAGAATACCTCCAACCTCCTTATTAACATATTTGGTTAGCAACAAGCTGCTTCAACCATGTCTCATCTAACCTTTGCAGAAGAGCTCACGTTGAATGACGGGGCAGCCTGCCCTTCCCCAGTGCAACTCTCTGGATACAGTCTCCATCGCTGGGCAGCTGCTGACCCCACCTCACCATCTATCAAGATGGCCCTCTGCCCGTGAGGGGAGAAATGAGCCTGTAATTTATTGCACCCAGCAAAGGCACCCAGGAAGATGGGGATTTGCTAGATCAGTGGCATTGCAGTTTCACATTCTACCTCTCTTGCTGGAAGCTCTCCCTGATGGCACCTGTTGACAACTGTGCTTGTGGAAGAACCTGGGTATCCCACAGCACAAGAAGGGAGTATCCGCCAGCAAGGGAGGTTCATATGATAATCAGTCCCGACAGCAGCCTGTGCAGCTCCTCCTGAGTCTGGCGAAGATTTGGAAAGCTCAGCTCCATTTGTATAGTCCTTCCCCGCTGTTACAATCACCTGGGAAGAATTTGCCAGTAAGGGAAGAATTGGAGCAAGCTGACCTGGTTGTCTCTTTGCAAGCTCTGACAGCATATCTGAATAATGGAAATAATTGGAAGACAGTGTCAGCTACAGGATTGTGCGGTTACTTTAATTGCCAATTTGCTTCCTGTATAACTGCTCAAGTGTGGGGAAAATCAGTGTATGGAAATGACGCTGCCCCAGACACCCAATTAGTCACATTCCTATCAACTTTGTTTCTGTCTTCAGGCAGAATGTTTGCCATTTGGTGGAGGGAGAGGGCTTCAAGGTAAGACGGGGAAATCAGGATAAAGAAATAATAAATAATTCAACAGACCAATTTGCAATCAAATAAGGATGATGATGAGCTTGTTCCTGTGCACCATTTAATAAGAAAAGAGAGGAATGTACATTTTCTGGGATACTTTGGACTTCAATAAAACACCCATGACAGTTACTACAATCCTATCAAACTAAGCAGATAGCATTTAGAACACTGAATAGAAACTTACTCTCTCTCACAGTCTGAAAGAAGGCAAGGAGCCTCAATGTTATTCTTTAAAAAATACACAGCGCCAATTGGTAGGTGCTGGAAATGGAGCCTGGTAATGGAGCCACTCCAGGCATATATACTCCTTTGTGAGGGGAAAATGCAGTGAACCGGGTTTAGCAAATTACCACCCCACCCAAGAGCCAATGGGAGCAGCCCTTCTGGAAGACCAGTAAGGTCAATAGCACAAGACCAGGCCCCCAGTGGGTCCTTGGCATTGCTCTATTCTGAGGCCGTACAAAAGATAACCCACACCTGTCAATTCTCTGAGAATTCCCACCTCCATCTCATAAGCAAATTTTTTTTTAAAAGAGCGGCAGAAATAACTCCCCATGACCTCCTTTTCAAATACTGGCAGGTCAGTGGAACTGACATCTGTACAGAGGGCCCATATTATTATTAGGGGAACAAGGCAGCAGGGAAAGATCCAATTCAACACTTGCATTACCCAGACTGCTGTACTTTAGGGCACTCTTGATCCGGCAGCTATTTTCTACGTCCTTTTCCTGGTATGTACTTTCAAGATACTAATTTATTTATTCGTGCTTCAGTGAGACTTAAGTTTATGACGGTCAATAAGCTGACACTGCTGTTAAATGATGCAAGCTCTCTGCTGGGGAGCATTGCCAGGCTGGAGGACGAGGGTGCTTCTCTCGCAGTGTGAGAATTCTTTTCCCATTCTCTGGATGAGTCCTGACTCACAAGCTTAATTGTGTACAGCACCGACCACTGTCTACACTTTGCTGAGTTGAGACCACACAATTTACTTTCTTTTGAGTTTCTGAGAAATCTGATGAAACCCAAGACATTGAAGCCACCAAGTGTATTTCTATTCATTAATAGGCAAGAAAGTCATTTATTCTTTTCACTGAACTTCTCTACACAAAATGAAATACTCAGAAAATAGACATAAATGTAGATCACGAAATAACATTGGCTTTCAACTTTACTTCACCTGCTTGAAAACATGTTCATATTCAAACATAAATGATGCATTATTGGAACATCAGGTCATGGCCTCTTTCTCTCCTTAAGAGAAATGTGCCTCGTATCTTTGGCAGGCTTTCTACATGGATACTTTTGTGATAAGACTGTGATTTGAGGATTGGGGTTTTTTTTGTTTGTTTGTTTCTTTGTTTTTGTTGTTGTTGTTGTTTTGCTTTTTGAGACAGGGTCTCACTCTGTCACCCAGGCTGGAGTACAGTGGCGTGATCTTGGCTCACTGCAACCTCTGCCTCCTGGACTCAAGCAAATCTCCTGCCTCAGCCTCCCAATCAGCTGGGATTATAGGCGCGTGCCACCGCACCTGGTTAATTTTTGTATTTTAGTAGAGACGGGGGTTTCACTATTTTCGCCAGGCTGGTATTCGAACTCCTAACCTCTGGTGATCCGCCTGCCTTAGCCTCCCAAAGTGCTGGGATTACAAGCATGAGCTACCGCACACAGCAACTGTAATCTTAAAGATCTTAAACACAAAAAGGAGTATCCTCGTGGGAAGGAAATGGCTCCACAGAGCTAGGAAATGACTTGTTTCCAAACCACCTGCTCCCTACTGCCCTTTCATTCACAGCCAGATTCTTCAACCTAACTTGGGTGTCTCTATGGGACCAAACTTCTCCAAAGGAACCTCCTCCAATCCTTCTTTATTCTGACCACTTTCAATGCATTGCTTTCTTGCCATAGGCCTTAAATAACCTTGCTTCCAAACATTTTTCCCATCCTCTTCTAATTTTTTCTTATCATTAAGCTCCCAGCTTCTAGGAGAACATCTCAGACGAGCTCTTCTAAACTGTCCCTCCAGCATTCTTTGCCCAAGCCTGGCATATACGCTTTGCACCACTTTGCTTATAGATACAGTACTTTGACTTATTCTTGTGTCTGTGCTATGCATGCACTTGGGTGTGTGTGTGTGTGTGTGTCTTAATCACTTTGGGCTGCTATAACAAATTGCCATAGACTAGGTGACTTATAGGCAACAGATATTTACTTCTCACATTTCTGGAGTTTGGAAGGCCTAGATGAAGTGCCCTGAGGATTCCATGTCCGGGGAGGACTTGCTTCCTGGCTCATAGATGTCATCTGGGGAGGACTTGCTTCGTGGCTCATAGATGTCATCTTCTCGCTGTGTTTCACACAGCAAAAGAAGCAGGCAGCTCTCTGGGACCTCTTTTATGCTGGCTCTAAGCCCACTCATGAAGGTTCTGCCCTCATGACGTAAGTGCCTCCCAAAGACCCCAACTCCTAATATTCTCATGTGAGGGGTTAGGATTTCAGCATATGAATGGAGGGCATAAACATTCATAGTAGAGCTATGTGTGTGTGTGTGTCTGTGTGTGTCTGTGTGTGTGTGTGTGATGTTTCTCCAACTAGCTCTACAGATTCTGGAATTCTGTTATTTATATTTTACATTTCTGCTTGCCCAGATCCTCTGAGTTGGTAGATGGTCAAAACAACATGCTCATCAAATGAACCGAGAGAATGAAGAGCCCCTCATGAAATTTAAAAACTCAACCCCAGAGCCCTCCTTCTCATGAAATCATCCACAATATCCCCCACTCACCACTCCAACCCACGTTAGAATTAAATAAATGTTCCTTTGTCTGGGCTCTTAGAGAACTTGACTTTTTTCTTTTAGCACTTAAGCACATACTCTGGTTTGTCATATATCTGCTTGTATGTGTTTT
Source organism: Trachypithecus francoisi (assembly GCF_009764315.1). Classification (NCBI taxonomy): domain Eukaryota; kingdom Metazoa; phylum Chordata; class Mammalia; order Primates; family Cercopithecidae; genus Trachypithecus; species Trachypithecus francoisi. Next base: position 16,452,300 of record NW_022681465.1, read on the forward strand.
TGTCCCCTCTGGGCTGTGACTGCACTGAGATCAGGAATCGTATTTACTAAGGGCCTACTGTGTGCATGATAGCAGCTTGACATGTGTATCTCTAACCCATATAATGACCATTCTGTGTCGACATTAATATCTCCATTTGGAAGATGAGAAAACTGTAGCTTATAGAGATGGAAATAACACACAGTGGGTAAGAAGCTGAGCTATGATATTGTTCTCAAGGTCATGTTTGAGAAGCTTAGGGAACCATGGTTCCCTAAGACTCCACGCTTCTCCCTGTCCCCTTACTCCCCCCTCCTCAGAAAGCCGAAAAGCTGTCTCAGTGTGATGGTTTTGTCTGGAAGGAGAATCTGAAGGCGCTTTCTTCTCCTCTGCCTTTCTCTTCCACTTTTCTTGTGCGCAGAACACAAGTCCTCCTCTGCTTCTAATCACTGTAAGTCTTTTGGGAGAAGCTTCAGTTCCTGTAGCCAAAGGCATGGGAGATTGTAGTTTGGGGGATCTAACCTCAAACTCGCTAATACCTAGCACGGTATGTCAGCAATCTTAGGAAAGAGACCAGAAGAAAAATTTCAGAAGAACAAAATGTATGTAGCACGTTTGAGCCAGCAAAGTGGATTTGAGCCTTGGATCTTAGTGTATGAGCAGGTGTTTTAACCTTGGAAGGTTTAGAGGATCATACACAATGGTTAATACAACTGTGAAATTGGATTTTAACCACTACAGCCTGGGCAAATGCTTTAAGCCTCCAGCTACATACTACTTGACCTTGGTAAGTGGCTGTGGCATATGCCTTTGTTCACAGGCCATTGACAGCTTACAGAGAGGCAGGGTTGCTTGCACAGTGCCAAAAGCTGATAAGGTGTCTAGGCCTCATCAAAAGGGCAAGGTAGTTCAAGGATTAGCAATGGCACACAGCCACCACCAAGTGAAACATAGTTCACACAGGTGTCCTCCATAGATGGTGTCTCTTGGAGCTTGTGAGCCAATCCTGGCCCTACAGACTCAATACAGGTGTGGGCCATTAACATGTGAAGGTGGCCTCTGCACACAGGTGCACCAAGGTGCCCTTGACCTACACAGATGCAAGCTATCCTAAGCAGACACAAGTAAAGCAATGATTCATCCACAGAGAAAAGAGCTCTGAGACATTAGGGTTCAGAACACATTTGCTGTTTTTAAATTACAGTGCTAGAGAATTGCATTTGCACTGCCGAGCACTAAGTAAGGTTCTAGATTTAAATTGTTAGTGCTAAGCATAAGAAGGCAAAGCAAATGGAAAATGCAAATTAGGAGGTGATGAATATGGTGGATGGCAAAAATAGAAAGATCGATTACTGGTGATGGGGTGACCATCATGGCAAATTTCTAGTTTGCAACGAGGTATGTTAGTATGATAGTGGATTTTCCTCCCAGCCATGGTACCTGCCCTTGCTTGGAGACTGTTTTTCCCCATTACGTTTTTCATAGCTGGTGAATTCATGACAACTAACATCATCTGGAGAAGACAGTAGCTAGGCAGATTTCCCCAGCTATCTTATCCCTGACGCATCTGATTCTCTGCTGTTTTGTGTAACAAACTACTTTGCTGGATTCTAGAAACCTGATTTAGCTAGAAATAGCTGCCCCTGGAGTTAGGAATGGGCTGCTTTGCTCAATTTGGTGGACGTGGGGTCAGGATTCTGATAGATGTTCTATTAACTCTTCAAATTCTTTTAAAATAATTTTTTTTAATCTTAAGGAAACCAGAAAATAACAAGTGTTGGTATGGATGTCGAAAAAGTGGGTGGCGGATTGGGGAAAAGAAAGGCATTTAAGAACTTTTGACTGAACTAATATCACTTCTGAGACCTAAAAAGAACTATGCCTATTCCAGATAGAGACAAACCAGGCATCTCCCTAGACTACAGTCCTTAAAGTATGGCTCATCGGCCCTTAATGGTTCTCCAGACGTTTTCAGGGGTTCTGCCATATCCAAACTATTTTCATAATAAAAATAAGACAATATTTGTGAGTTTGTTTTTTTCATTTATTGACATTTGCACTGGTGGTGCAAAAGCATAGGGAGATAAAGAGCTTGCCCTTGGCATATATCAAGATGTAGCACTGATGGGCTTCAGGACATGCTACCCGAAAATATGCTACCTCGACATCTGAGAAAACAGCAGAAACAGCAGAGGAAGTTCTCCCTGAAAGCAAGCCATAAAACTTAGAAAGATTTCTCTGATCTTCCTCTGAACGAGGTCATGAGACCCTCAAGTGACAGGTGCCCACCCTATACCCAGAGGAAAGAGACGTCCTTGTCTCTGAAGACAGAAACACAAAGAACAATGCAGACAAACAGGACTTGCTAAGTTTCCACCAACTTATTACCATTAAACCACACCCCTTTTGTCTAAGCTTACTTTTCCACAAGTATTCACTTCTTCACCAAACTTAGCACAAAAAGACCTAGGTTCCCCTATTCCTTTGTTTCTTTGTTTCCTTATGAAGGCTCCCATGTCACATAAAACTTATTAAGTCAATCTATCTTTTTTTACAGGAACCCCACCATGAACTTTGCTACAGGTGAGGAAAAGACACTACTTTCTCTGTTCTCTCCACTACGACACCCAACTATACTAGCAGTCATTGAATTATTCACCATCGAGCACTCACCAAAAAAAAAAAAAAAAAAGCCACTTTCACTTAAGAATGTCCTTAATGAAACTGTAAAAAATATTAGCTTTATTAAATCTCATTGATTGAGGACATGTCCTTTTAACAGTGGGACAAAGTGGGAAGTTTGCATAGATTACATTTGCAACATACCAAGGTATGAAGGTTGTTTCAAGGGCAAGCACTGTGCAGTTGTTTAGATTAAGAGCTGAACTGGCCTTTTTCTTTTCTTTTTTTAATTGAGCATTTCTTTTATCTTAATGGAACTATGGTGGTTATTCAAACCTGGGTATTTGACAACTATTTGCTCAAAAATGAACAAGGAAAGCCTGTCACTTCAAGGAGAATAGCCAACGATAATTGTCACTAATAATAAAATTCAAGCTTTCAAGTGAAAATCAGGATTTTAAAAAATATGTGTCGAGCACCATGAGCTTGACAGCTTCTTAATACTGAAAGACTTTTCTGATGAGGTGCACGGAAATATTAACAAATATGATTTTTTGGTATTGTATAATGAAATGTGCCAAGATTTGGGAGATCTGCCTAACTCAGTGAACCAATATTTTTCAAATGACCAATGTATGATGTTAACAAAATTATGCATGGATAAGGAATTCTTTCAAAATGCAAGATGCTATGATGAATTTTAAAATAGGAAAGTGTGAAAAGTTCACTGACGTGGTTTCAGATTCAACACATTGCACTAACCTTTCAGAAACTACCACTTGTCAATCATCAGCATGCTATCAAATAAGAAAATTCACCATTATCTGAAACAGGTATAAAAATACACCTGCCTTTTCCAACTGCATATCTGTGAGGCTGAATTTTCTTCAGATTCTTCAACCAAAGAACATATTGCAACAGATTGAAGGCCAGAGCAGAATCCAGCTGCCTTCTATTAAACCAAATATGAGAAGGATTCGCCAACGTGAAAAAAAAGCTACACTTCTTTACGGTATTTTTAAATTTATTTTTAATTGACAATGTTATATATTTATGGGGTACAATGTGATGTGTTGATATATATGTGATATATATACAATATAATATATATGTAGTCTACCATATATATGGTAGAATAATTAAATCTAACAAATTAACATATCTATCACCTCACATACCTAACATTTTTGTGGTAAAAAAAAAATGAAATCTCCTCTTTTAGCAGTTTTGAAATATACAGTTTTGAATTATTATTAACTATAGTCATCATGCTGTGTGATGATCACTAAGCTATTTCTCATGCATGACTGAAATTTTGCACCGTTTGACCAGCATCTTCTCATATCCCATTTCATAAATACATGCTATCTATGTTAAGTTTAATGGGTTTGTTTTGTTATATTTAAATGAATGAGTATTTTTCAATGCCTCAGTTTTAATTTATAATATAATAAATATTAATAAGTACTTTGGTGTTCTCAACAATTACTCAGGGTTTCAAGAAATCCTGAGATTAAAAAGTTTGAAAACTGCTGACACAGACAATGAGAATCCTCTGGCTAAAACAGCCAGAATAATAAATTAAACCATGAAGGTATGGCAATATCTTTGAATTTTTAACAGATAGGAAAACAGAATTTACTTCCAGATGTTCATTGCTGTGAATGTTTGAACTTTAATGTGCATGGGAATTTTAATCATTAAACTCTAATTTCTTGCTAGGAAATTTAAAATGGAAGAGGGTTTGGATTCAAATTTCAGATATCTATGTTGTTATACTGTGTTATTGTACTTTGCTTTTATGTTGTCATTTAATTTCATCTCTGAATCTCTGAATTAAAGACACTAGAATGAGCTGAATTGTACAACGTAGCTGATACTAATTTGAAATGGAAATGGAAGAAGGATTGCTTTTTCAGCCTTGGCTTTGATTTTACTGGTTTCAGAGTGTCCTTGGCTTTGATTTCACTAATTCACTTTTCTGGCTCATTCTAGAAACCTCTTGGAGCAAAATCTACTGTGCTGGACGTATCAGGTAAACGCCCAAAAGACAGTGGCTGGTATTGGGAGCAGCACCAGGTGCATGAGAGTGAATCTTTCCTGAGAGCCAGCTGATCTCTTCCTGAGTAGGGAATGGCCATACCTCTCATGGGCTCCAGGCCCAAATGCTCCTTCTCCACTCCTGGAGTTTCCCTTCCTGAAGATGGAGTGCCCTTGGCACACCCTCTGCCTTTCCTCACCCTGGCATTCGCTGTGCCTCAGGGCAGGCGCTGTAGTTATCTGTAGTGGTTTTGGAGTAAGGAGCTGTTCTATTGTTGGCTCCTGTTCCTTCTCCTGGGAGCACCCAGAGAGTATGAGTTCTCTTCTATCCCAGCTCTCAATGAGTGATTGGTGTAAAAGTCTACCTAATTCTCAAGTTCAGAATTAGGAAGTCAGCTTACTACAGATACAAACCACATTCACCAAAATCATCTCATTAGTAAAAGTAGTGATATACTGGCTTCCATATGTTATCTTACTTTTTGTCTTATCTCTCTGAGAATTAAAAAACCAGGTTGGAAAGCAGAAATTATCTATTGGGTTGCCTCAAATACTGTAAGAGACTGAACTTAGGTCCATTTGATTCCAGAGGTCATGCTCTTTCCACTTCATGACTCTGCCTCTACTTTGTGTTTTCCCATAGCATTAAAACCAGTACCTTCACGATAAGTATTTGTGAAATGCATGATGAATGAACACATAAATGAATGAACAAATGAATGAATGAATGAACAATATCCCAGCAGAGCATTGTCTCCTATTGTGTGGATTAGTATTCAAAATTAGGCAGAATATTTCGTTCTCATGTCAAGTGCTGACTAGCTTATAAAGTAAATGCTGTGATTTGTTAAAACTTAGTGCTTTTTTTTGTTTTACATTAAGGAGGTGTATAGTCTTGAGAGGTAGGATAGCATAGTATGCTGAGACAGGATAAAACTAACCATGAGAGTTACATCACTTCACCCCAAATTCGTTGACTTCACTTAAGTGAGAAATAAATCCGTGTTGGATAACTCTTAGGCATCCACAGACCATCTGAATCCTACATCTGTTGCTGTTTGGGGCAGTGCATGTTTTTCCTTTGACCACAATTCAAGGAAAATAAAGCTTCACCCCAGCCATTTCACAGATAATTGGCTCACTGCATGCATGTTTTTACACTAAAAATCATATTTAATAATTACTCGCTCTCTACAAAGATATATGGATAAGATACACAGGAAAACCCCAAAGTATAATGTATGATTCCTAATTCGTTATCTATTGTTACTTAACAAATTATCCCCAAACTTACTGGTTTAACATAACAATAGCCATTTATTACCTTGAATAGTTTCTAAGGAAGATAATAAATGGCTATTGTTATGTGATGTTATTTGCAGCTTACCTGGGATGGAGTAGTCTAGTTTGGAATCTCTCCTGATGTTGTAGTCAAGATGGCACCTGGGGCTGCAGTCATCCAAAGGATAAAGCAGGCTGGAGGATCTGCTTCCAAGATGGCGCACTCGCATAACCCTAGCAAGAGGCCTCAGTTCCTTCCATGTGGACTTCTCCATGGGGCTGCTCAAATGTCCTCATAACATATCAGCTAGCTTTCCCTAGAGTGACTAATCCAAGAACAAGGGAACCACAGTGTCTTTTGTGAACATTCTCACTTTGGAAGTCACATGGTTATTTTCACAATATCCTATTGGTTACATAGGTCATTCTATTTAATATAGGAAGGGACTACACAAGGAATGAATAACAGGGTGGGGATCATTGGGAACCATCTGGATACTGGCTACCACAGTTTTTATCACTTTCTCTAGTTTCATCATGAAGAAAAACTAAGCTCATGGAAAGTGAGTAAGTAATTTTGTGGCCGCAGCAAATGAGGTGTCCAACGACAGGGTCTGTCTTTTCTGTACTTGGTTGCTACATTACAGACACATTGAGAACATCCAAGGTTTGATGTTAAACTAAATTCCCAGGAATGATTAATTCAAGAAGGTCCCATCTCAGAAAACTGAATCTTAGAGGAAGGGTAATAATTTATTCATTGAACAAAATTCATTGAGCTCTTAGTAAATGCTTAGTAAATACAGACTAGCTCTGTAGACCCTTAGATAAATGTGGAGCTCACACTACAATGAGGAAATCAAACATGTGGTTACATAATCAGAGTATAATGTTGTAAGACACTGATATAGAAATATATGCTTCATACATAGAAGTACTAAGGAGAGCTGCTAACTCAGCAGGACATGGGGAGTATCAGAAAAGATTTCCTGGAAGGAGTGACACATAATCTCAATCTCAAATGATAACTTAGAATTCGCCAAGCATTCAGGACAGCAGAAACAGCAGGAGAAAAGTTAGGAAGGTGAGAAACAGCATGGAATGTGTAAGAGAATGAAGGTAGAGTGGCGAGGAAGAAAGTAGGGATTTGCAGAACATAGCGTTGGAGAAGTAGGCAGGCCCACTCAGAGAGAACCAGGAGTTGGGTCTTTCAGATTATACACTATGGGAAATCTTTGACTTTTATCATCAAGAAAAGTGATATGGTCAGATCTCATTTGAGATAGATCACTCTAGGAGTTTGTATAGAAAGAATTTGAGCAAAATAAGATTACAGACAGATAGATCCAATTAGAAAACATTTGCTGGAGAAATAAATGGGGTAATGAGGACCAAAACTAGGGTAATAACAATAGGCAAGGAAATGAAAAGACATATTTGTTAATTAATAATGAATTCGTCATCCAGAAAAAAAAAAAAAAACAAAACAATAAGCAGATTTTCCAGTAGTAAGGTAAAATACAGTAAGTAAAGTACGATAAAGAAAGAGGAAATTATTCTGGTGGTCTGTATTCCAAGCTTGGGAGGTGGGATATTTCAAAGATTGGTCATTTTCACTATAGAAGGTCCAGGTGGCTAGCCCATCAACCTTGGAAAAATGAGCCCTGTCATGACCACCTAGGCTCTCAAGGGGCCACACAATAACTAGAAGAGGAAAGAGAAACTGACTGACAGTAAAAACCAAACCACAGAACATCTGTGGATTGCCACTGAGTTCTGACTCTTATTATAAATCAAGCATCAGGATTTTTCCTTTTACATCAGTGTCCCTGATTTTCCTGTTTCACCTGTAGGAAAGCCAGAAGTATAAATGTACACAGGGAGACCTGGCATTCTTTCATGTAAAGAGACGCCCTTACCACCTCCTGAGAGCATGGCATCTCTGCCTTCCAATTACTGTGTTCTCCTATCAGAAAGTTCTATTTGGTTCTTTTCCAAATCCACCTAGTAAATGTTGATCTCTTGTTTCTTCATTATATTTTCAATACTTTGTTTTATGAAAACATATCAAACATACTCCCTTTACATTCTGTTGCTTATCATTTTAATGTCTGCTGGCTTTGCAAGTCTACTTCTGTGCTTTGTTTTTGCTGCTGACTTTTGTTTATAACGGCTTGGTTTTGCTTAATTTTTGTAAGAAATTTTGAACCCATTCCCTTTGGGGATTTTTGTATGAGAAATTTCTGAGGCTGTAGTTGAAACTGTATTCATCTAGGGAGAATTTGCATTTGCTTCTGCCAACCTTCCAGAAGCACTACCAACACAAGACTACCGTAAAGTAATTCTTCTACAACCAAACAGGTAGAGGGATTTTGGTCCCCAACCTTGTGATTACAGGCCTGTGATTAGAAGTAAGTGGGAAATTTTTTTCATTCAATTTATTGAAAGCCAAGATTAAGACAGAAATATATCTCTGGTGTGTATCTCCAAGTTCTTTATCAGCAGGGCAAATTTTTTTCTATTTGTCTACTTTAGGGGTGTTAGATTTATACAGGAATTCTGACTGGATGCCCTCCTTTCCCTGTTGGGGCTCAGGCTTTGTCCCCTGTCCCTGTGCCTTTGTTCCATTGAAACCCAGAAAGCCATCTCCAGGTTTTACTAGATACCCCCAGGACAAACATTAGCTCCAGCACTACTACCCTGCCCTTTTGGATTTGTATTTTCCTGAAGTTTCTAAAAGCATTTGGAGAAATTCCTTTACTTTCTCCTCACTCTACCTGCACTCTCCCTGTGAGAGGCTGATTTTTAGGTAGCATTTTTAGGTGTATTGTACTGGAAAAGATCTCTCTGCACATCTGATCTGCCACTTTGCAGACAATGGAATTTAGAGCTAATCTCGTATCATGCCACAAGAAGGACAGATCATTTACTTATGTCTTATGCTTAAAATTCAATCAATAAAGAAGACAGTTGGAATAAAGAAGAAGGCCATGTTGTCATTTTTCTCACATGTTCTACCAAAAAGGGACCTAAAGGAGAGCCAGATGGCCCTTAGACCAGTCAATATTTGAGTGCTACTAAAAAGCAATAAAGTGTCAAAGGATGAGACCACTGCTCAATGTCTTAAACAAACAAAGCACAACAACAAAAACCCACAAAACTAAATTTATGACTTCCTTAAGTGAGGCAGAGTTATGCTGGATGGGCACGATCTCTTGAAGAAGAGTAGGTAACTGTTGGGTGGAGTGGAGGGTAGTGTAACCTGTAGGAGCGTAGTTACTCAGGTGAGACTGTTATGGATGGGTTCACTGCCAGAAGGCTGTTCATTGGAGGGAGTCCATTTCCTACTGGCTGACTTTCCAAAGCTAAAGGCTGATGCTGATTACTTGGCTTTCAGAAGCATATTCACTGAGGGGAGTTGTTGATGGATTAAATAGGTTTACAATGACTTCTCATGCTCCATTACTATGAAATTGTCTTATTGCAAATAAACAGGTTTAAAATCCATTTTGGTGCTTACCTGTTACTATGGCTATAGAATAATTAGTCTTATCCTAGGAGTATGGAAACTTTTTTGTTGGCAAATGAAAATGTCATCAAGAAAAATATGCAATAATTTGTAGAATTCAATCTCAACAAAGTCTCTGTATTTTTAGATAATGCTAAAATCTTCAGATTAGCATTAACCTACCACAGTCTCAATTAAACACATATATGTGTATATGTACCTATTCCTTCTATGAGAAAAAGACAATGACAAGAAAACACTGTGCCCTTAGTTGACTCAGCCTCTCACACCTTCAGTGGCAACAGCATTGTACAATTCAAAGTACTACTTGGAATATTTACCTCATTCACAGGTCATAAAGTCCTCAATCACAAAATAGGATTTCAGTCATTGTTACAAAGTCCACATAGTAAAGGATGAAAGGAGACATGCATCCTAGAACATTTTTAAACAAAGTATGAAATCAAAAATATTATGCTTAATGCTTAATGAATTAAAAAAATGAACTTACACATCTAATTTCCTGACTATTTTGATTAATATTGATTACATAGAAATTAAAAATGCATTGAGATAACCAGTAAGAGATGCCAAAAGTACATATGCTGGCATTACGTTTTATCCAAAATACATGGCCGTGTAATGACTAAGAACACAGCCCCTGAGCCTCACTGCCTGGAATCACAGGCTGGCTCTGCACGTGTCTCTGTATTCTCATCTGCTATTTGGACTAAATCATGTTCCCCAAGATTTGTATGTTGAAGTCCTAACCTCCAGTACCTTAGAAGGTAACTATTTAAATAAAGGGTGTTAACAAAGGTAAATTAAGGTTAAATGAGGTTGTTAGGGTGGTCCCTAGTTCAATATAACTACTGTCCTTGTATGAAGACCAGATTAGAACATAGACACACACAGATGAATGACCATATGAGGACACAGCAAGAAGGTGGCCATCTGCAAGCCAAGGAGAGAGGCCTCAGAAGAAATTAACTCTGCTGACAGCTTGATCTTGGACTTCCAGCCTCCAGAACCAAGAGAAAATTAATTTCTATTGTTTAAGGCACCCCATCTATGGCGTTTTGTTATGGCATCCTTAGCAAACAAATACATCTGTTAAATGAGATGATATTAAATTCACATAGTAGTTGTGAGGTGTCTTAGTCCATTTTGTGTTGCTAAAAAGGAATACCTGAGTCTAGGAATACCTAAAAAGGAATATCTGAGTCTGCTAAAAGGAATACACATATGCTTCTTTTTTTTTTTTTTTTTTTTTTTTGAAATGGAGTCTCACTCTGTCGCCCAGGCTGGAATTCAGTGGTGCAATCTGGGCTCACTGCAAGCTCTGCCTCCCAGGTTCACGCCATTCTCCTGCCTCAACCTCCCTAGTAGCTAGAACTACATGTGCCCACCACCACTCCCAGCTGAATTTTTTGTATTTTTAGTAGAGACAGGGTTTCACCATGTTAGCCAGGATGACCTTGATCTCCTGACCTCGTGATCCACCCGCCTCAGCCTCCCAAAGTGCTAGCATTACAGAAGTGAGCCACCGCACCCGGTCTATATTTTAAAAAATAAAATAAAATAAAGTTTATTTGACTTATGATTCTGATAGCTGAAAAGTTGAGGAAGATTGGGCATCTGCATCTGGTGAGGGCTTCACGGCAGAAGGCAAAGGGGAGCAGGGTTGTGCAGCGATCACCTGGTAAGAGAGGAATCAAAGGAGAGAGGGGATGCCAGGCTCTTTTTAACAACCAACTCTTGCAATGATGAATGAATTGAGAGCTCACTCATTCTCAAGGGAGGGTATTAATCTATTCATGAGGTCTGTGTCAATGACCCAAACATCTTCTGTTAGACCCCACCTCCAACACTGGGCATCAAATTTCAACATGAAGTTTGGAGGGGCCAAACACTCAAACCATAACATGGACCAAAATAAATTAATAAATGCTAAGTAATAATAGTGACTAACATTTACTCACCACTTACTATACACCCTAGCACTAAGATCAAAGCCTGGGGCATGGCTGCTGCTCAATAATGCACTCATTGGAGATTTTTATTATTTTTTAAATTAATATTTGCCCAGTAAGAAAAGAATGTAATTCCAACCATGGTTTTGGATGTAATCTTAAATGTTTACTATTAACAGCTTGCCTTATTTCCAAACTTGGGGGAAAACACCATCCTCCATGAGTGGCAGCCTTATGCAGTTTTTTCATCAGCACATGGATAAATTACAGCTTAAGGAGTGAAAATAATTTATTTCACCTCATCCATTATATCAGGTAAGAACAGGGGAATATATGCTATTTTGGGTGTCAGACTGTAATTCACTGCATTAAATGAGAATATTGGTTTTGACCCATTCTTTTTCCTTTAGAGGTCTTAACCTAACTCTGTAGGGCTGTCAAAAGAGACTTACCATTTTAGTGAGAGGTGGAGACAGCTGGAATAAAAGCATGGTTTAGAAAGAGCCAGAAAGGTAGCAAGGAGAGGAGCACATAAATTTGCCTGGATGGGGCAGGGAAGGAAGAGAAGAAGAGGAATACATTGAGCACCTGATGGTGACTTGAGAAATTTAATGTGGATTATAGTACGATGACAGATGAGCATGTTTGGTGGAGTGTTTTTAGTATCAATATGTAAAAACAACTGAGAGGCAAATAGCCTTTAAGGTAATCCTAGAAAATCTGAACTATTCCTACAATAACAATGAAGGGGTCACTTGGTAAAGTGGTCTTGTAAGGAAATTCACAAGTAACTCTTTCTGTGGTTCTGTACACAGAAAATGTGCAATGGGATTCAGAAATCCATGGGAGTCAACCTAAAACGAATGTGCTGAACTCTGCTCCACTCTAATCCTGAAGCAGAGAAGAATTACCATGGTACAGTCTAATTATCATGGTACAGTCTAATTATCATGGTACAGTCTAATTATTGGGGAGAAGACAAGTCAGGATTTCAGAAGACTTCAAAAGTCCGGTTTCTGTCTTACAGGTAAACGCAGTAACTAGAAATAGCCCAACAAAATATAGGCTAGTAGAAGTTCAGTTAACTTTGCTTTAATGACTATTTAAGAATCACATATAATTAGAAAACATGATGGGTTTATACTTAATGAATGATTTGAATTAGTTTTAATTTTAGGAACTGAAAGAGTTTTCATGTTGTTCCTTATCTTAGTCAAATATTTTGTGAGTAATAGATGAGGATAAACTTCAGCCCAGCCTCTAGACCAATTATCATAAATTGCATATTTATTGCATCAGGCAATTGAATTCTTGGGCATCCTTTGTCCCTGCTCCCTACCTCCCCTAAAAGAACTGCCTCATAAATTTAAAACAAATCATCTTCGACAAATTGCACCAACTCCTAGTTTGTGAATTATTTGATGTATTCTCTTAATGTATAGTTTAGCTTAACTCAATATGTTAATTCAGGAAGTCTGTGCCAAACTTTGATGACTTTTTCTCACAAAGGCCTAAGCTCCACAAAATTAAAAGACAAAAGTAAAAACAAAAACCTTTTCTCTCCTCCAAGTTAGTTAATGTGATATTAACTTGCCCTAAATAACATTTTCTATTGTCAGGGATTTCAAGTATGTTGAGAGTCTAAAATTTTTTTTTAATATTCTTAACTTCGTCCTGTATCACAGAGTCAAGAGGAACAGGGAACCTGGAGTTTAACCTCTTAACTAAGAATATTCTGGATAGTACAGTTTGGTTTTGTACACATACAATTACTAGCTGAGTGCCAATTGCAGATTCATGAATAGAACAACTAACAGGAGAAGACTTCTTTGCCAAGCCATTAACTGAGTTTATGGTTGTTAAAGTAACTGTCATTGTGACCTGTACATAAAACCAAAATGATAAGGACATCACTGAAAACAAAAATTCTTGAACTTATGGTCACACAAAGAACAAGTTTTATGATTTGCAGGCTCCAGTGATTACATTAGCTGATTCTAACTTGAACATTCATCAAATCCGTGTTTTACTGAATTGATTGCTAATTCATTTTAGAAAATGAGTAAATTAGCCATATATGCAGGACTGGAATTGCTTCTCTCTACATTGCCACTACGTTCCAGGACAGGTAGGCATAGGCCTAGCATTCATTAGTAGTTATGATTTCTATTTTCATACTCCCAGATCCATCACTGACAATCCCGTATAAACTGCATGTAATCAATGAAGAATCATTATGTTGTGATCAGTAGTAATGTCATAAACTGCTATGAGACACTGCAACCAGCAATCTCAGGGTAGGAATGAAAGATGAAAATAGGGAGTAAAGGTGGCAGTTTCCAGAGGGTGAGTGAGGCCTCCCTCTTGTCTCTGCTCCATGACGGAAATTGATATTACCAGATGGGTATTAACGAACAGCAGGAAAGTTGACTGCATCACCACAATTAATGCATACTGGTGACTTCAAGTGTTAATTTGTTATCAATGTAACTGCATGAAAGTTATCAACATAATTTCCTCTGACAAGTGATTCAGTCTAGGGGAAAAACTATGAAGCCTCTGTGGTTAGTTATCAGGCATCTGTAAACTGTTTTTTCCTTCTGCAGGTATTCCAGGCTGGCTTGAAAACACTAATGATGTGCAAAAGCAAGGCTGTGATTTACTGAGACATACCTCTTGTATAAACATGGCAAGGTTCACTATCACTTCCAGAAAGTGTCTTTAATAGGGGTGACAACTCACGTTATAAATAGTGTTTTCTAAAAATCCAGAGACGAAATGAGCTGGGCTTGGGATTTGAAAACACACTGCAGACAGACCAGGGCGAATTAGTATTCACCGTGGAATTATCTCAGCTTCCTAATGATGCTAATATTTATTTTTACTTAATCACAGAAAATGACAACGGGGCAAGGAAGACAATAAGTATAAAGAATGGAATTTGCCAAATAGAGAGAATCCAACATCCTGACCAATTTCAGCATCTCTTGGGAGACCTTTCTGTCAGCACTTAAAGGAAGGAAAAAGAGAGGCACCATTTTTCCTCTGTGCTTTTGTCGATTTCTTTGCTGGCTGTTTGGGCCTCAGACTAACCCATGAGTCATTCTGCATAAAGGAGGATGGGGTGGGAGGAGCGGAAATGGAAGCAGTTCTCTCTTATCTATTTGCAAGGGCTTTATTTGAAAAAGGCTAAATATAATTGAAGCTAATATTATTAGCATGCATCAACTCTCGGATTTTTTTAAAGATCCATTTGTTTGATAATGTTCATTTTCATAAAAGCTCTTGCATGAGTTTGATGCTTTTAACTTTCACTCTATTAACTGAAAGTAGTCAGGAAAAAAACAAATATTCCAGAGCAGCAATGGGTTCTTGTTTAAAGATTTCTCCCAAATCTCTGAGATATACCACTAGCCCCATTGTTGTTTAGGCGGTGGTGGGCTGTAACTCCAACTAAATAGGACCGAATGCTTTATCTTTAGAATGATGCCCCTCCCCTAAATACCCTATATTCAGAAATGCTGAAGAAACGGTTTGACCATTTGTAACGTTTTTATTACCAATCTACTAACGGTTACGCATTTGTCTTAATATTTCTGGAAACTTCTTTACTTGAAGACAGCAGGTTGCATGTCCCACCAGCAGAGCAACTGGGTTTCATGTAAACAAATGTGTTCTGCCAATTTTAGTTTTTGAACAGTGTAGAAAAGAGAGGAAGATGACCATCTATTCAAGGAAGGGGGAGAGGAAAGGATTTTAAGTGTTGAGGACGTGTTCTCAAATAAACCAAGCACCAAGAGCACAGAAGCAACAAGATTTTGAGGTCAAATGAACTTAAGCTATTTACAACTGCTGCTTTTTTGAGACAAGGAGAAGATCTTTAGGATAAAATTATGCCCTCTAAGTTTGTCACTTAACTCACCCCTTCTTTGGAAACAGATAAGTGAAAACAAGATGATGGGCCTGGTGTGGTCGCTCACACCTGTAATCCCAGCACTTCGGGAGGCTGAGGCAGGTGGATCATTTGAGGTCAAGTATTTGAGACCAGCATGACCAACGTAGTGAAACCTCATCTCTACTAAAAATGCAAAATCAGTGGCATGTGCTGGTGCATGCCTGTAATACCAGCTACTCTGGAGGCTGAGGCAGGAGAATCACTTGAACCCGGGAGATAGAGGTTGCAGTGAGCCGAGATTGCACCACTGCACTCCAGCCTGGGTGACAGAGTGAGACTCTGTCTAAAATAAAATAAAATAAAGTAAAGGTGATGGAAACCTAAAGTCCATGAACCTAGTAGAACATAAACATCATTTCCAAATAGCCAGAAAAGCTTCAATATTCCTAACCCTTTTTAATATCAGAGAGAGGAGGAGAGAGAGGAAGTACTACACACTTTTAAAACAACCAGATCTTGGGGATTCGATTGGCCTGGCGGGAAGCACTTGAGCCGAGGGACTCTGGCTTTGGGTGAAGAAGACACTTGCTTCTCCTTTGCATTCCATCATGATTGTAAGTTTCCTGAGGCCTCCCCAGGAGTGGACACCTGTGCAGCCAACAGAACTGTATTATTAACAATTAAAACCATACCAGGTGGGCGGAGCAAGATGGCCGAATAGGAACAGCTCCAGTCTCCAACTCCCAGCGCGAGCGACACAGAAGACCGTGATTTCTGCATTTTCAACTGAGGTACTGGGGTCATCTCTCTAGGGAGTGCCGGACAATCGGTGCTGGTCAGCTGCTGCAGCCTGACCAGCGTGAGCTGAAGCAGGGCGAGGCATTGCCTCACCTGGAAGCGCAAGGGGGAAGGAAATCCCTTTTCCTAGCCAGGGGAACTGAGACACACAACACCTGGAAAATAGGGTAACTCCCACCCCAATACTGCGCTTTAAGGAAACAGGCACACCAGGAGAATATATCCCACACCTGGCCGGGAGGGTCCCATGCCCACGGAGCCTCCCTCACAGCTAACACAGCCGTCTGCGGCGATCTATCCGCAAGGCAGCAGCGAGGCTGGGGGAGGGGCGCCCGCCATTGCTGAGGCTTAAGTAGGTAAACAAAGCCGCTGGGAAGCTCGAACTGGGTGGAGCTCACAGCAGCTCAAGGAAGCCTGCCTGTCTCTGTAGACTCTACCGCTGCGGACAGCGCACAGCTGCAGTCCATTAGGGGAAAGAGCGGGCCGCTGCAGACCCGAACGACTCTGTCTGACAGCTTTGGGGAGAGCCGTGGATCTCCTAACGCGGAGGTTGAGATCTGAGAACGGACAGACTGCCTGCTCAGGTGGGTCCCTGACCCCTGAGTAGCCTAGCTGGGAGACATCCCCCACTAGGGGCAGTCTGATACCCCACACCTCACAGGGTGGCGTCACCCCTGAGAGGAAACTTCCAAAGAAAGAATCAGACAGGTACACTCGCTGTTCAGCAATATTCTATCTTCGGCAACCTCTGCTGCTGATACCCAGGCAAACAGGGTCTGGAGTGGACCTCAAGCAATCTCTAACAGACCAACAGACAGTCCTTCTGACTGTCAGACGGAAAACTATCAAACAGGAAGGACACCTATACCAAAACCCCATCAGTACGTCACCATCATCAAAGTCCAGAGACAGATAAAACCACAAAGATGGGGAAGAAGCAGGGCAGAAAAGCTGGAAATTCAAAAAATAAGAGCGCATCTCCCCCTGCAAAGGAGCGCAGCCCATCGCCAGCAACGGATCAAAGCTGGTCAGAGAATGACTTTGACGAGATGAGAGAAGAAGGCTTCAGTCCATCAAACCTCTCAGAGCTAAAGGAGGAATTACGTACCCAGCGCAAAGAAACTAAAAATCTTGAAAAAAGAGTGGAAGAATTGACAGCTAGACTAATTAATGCAGAGAAGATCATAAACGAAATGACAGAGATGAAAACCATGACACGAGAAATACGTGACAAATGCACAAGCTTCGGTAACCGACTCGATCAACTGGAGGAAAGAGTATCAGCGATTGAGGATCAAATGAATGAAATGAAGCGAGAAGAGAAACCAAAAGAAAAAAGAAGAAAAAGAAATGAACAAAGCCTGCAAGAAGTATGGGATTATGTAAAAAGACCAAATCTACGTCTGATTGGGGTGCCTGAAAGTGAGGGGGAAAATGGAACCAAGTTGGAAAACACTCTTCAGGATATCATCCAGGAGAACTTCCCCAACCTAGTAGGGCAGGCCAACATTCAAATTCAGGAAATACAGAGAACGCCACAAAGATACTCCTCCAGAAGAGCAACTCCAAGACACATAATTGCCAGATTCACCAAAGTTGAAATGAAGGAAAAAATCTTAAGGGCAGCCAGAGAGAAAGGTCGGGTTACCCACAAAGGGAAGCCCATCAGAATAACAGCAGACCTCTCGGCAGAAACTCTACAAGCCAGAAGAGAGTGGGGGCCAATATTCAACGTTCTTAAAGAAAAGAATTTTCAACCCAGAATTTCATATCCAGCCAAACTAAGCTTCATCAGTGAAGGAGAAATAAAATCCTTTACAGATAAGCAAATGCTTAGAGATTTTGTCACCACCAGGCCTGCCTTACAAGAGACCCTGAAGGAAGCCCTAAACATGGAAAGGAACAACCGGTACCAGCCATTGCAAAAACATGCCAAAATGTAAAGACCATCGAGGCTAGGAAGAAACTGCATCAACTAACGAGCAAAATAACCAGTTAATATCATAATGACAGGATCAAGTTCACACATAACAATATTAACCTTAAATGTCAATGGACTAAATGCTCCAATTAAAAGACACAGACTGGCAAACTGGATCAAGAGTCAAGACCCATCAGTCTGCTGTATTCAGGAGACCCATCTCACATGCAGAGACATACATAGGCTCAAAATAAAGGGATGGAGGAAGATCTACCAAGCAAATGGAGAACAAAAAAAAGCAGGGGTTGCAATCCTAGTCTCTGATAAAACAGACTTTAAACCATCAAAGATCAAAAGAGACAAAGAAGGCCATTACATAATGGTAAAGGGATCAATTCAACAGGAAGAGCTAACTCTCCTAAATATATATGCACCCAATACAGGAGCACCCAGATTCATAAAGCAAGTCCTTAGAGACCTACAAAGAGACTTAGACTCCCATACAATAATAATGGGAGACTTCAACACTCCACTGTCAACATTAGACAGATCAACGAGACAGAAAGTTAACAAGGATATCCAGGAATTGAACTCATCTCTGCACCAAGCAGACCTAATAGACATCTATAGAACTCTCCACCCCAAATCAACAGAATATACATTCTTCTCAGCACCACATCGCACTTATTCCAAAATTGACCACATAATTGGAAGTAAAGCACTCCTCAGCAAATGTACAAGAACTGAAATTATAACAAACTGTCTCTCAGACCACAGTGCAATCAAACTAGAACTCAGGACTAAGAAACTCAATCAAAACCGCTCAACTACATGGAAACTGAACAACCTGCTCCTGAATGACTACTGGGTACATAACGAAATGAAAGCAGAAATAAAGATGTTCTTTGAAACCAATGAGAACAAAGATACAACATACCAGAATCTCTGGGACACATTTAAAGCAGTGTGTAGAGGGAAATTTATAGCACTAAATGCCCACAAGAGAAAGCAGGAGAGATCTAAAATTGACACTCTAACATCACAATTAAAAGAACTAGAGAGGCAAGAGCAAACACATTCAAAAGCTAGCAGAAGGCAAGAAATAACTAAGATCAGAGCAGAACTGAAGGAGATAGAGACACAAAAACCCTCCAAAAAATCAATGAATCCAGGAGTTGGTTTTTTGAAAAGATAAACAAAATTGACAGACCGCTAGCTAGACTAATAAAGAAGAAAAGAGAGAGGAATCAAATAGACGCAATAAAAAATGATAAAGGGGATATCACCACCGACCCCACAGAAATACAAACAACCATCAGAGAATACTATAAATGCCTCTACGCAAATCAACTAGAAAATCTAGAAGAAATGGATAATTTCCTGGACACTTACACTCTTCCAAGACTAAACCAGGAAGAAGTTGAATCCCTGAATAGACCAATAGCAGGCTCTGAAATTGAGGCAACAATTAATAGCCTACCCACGAAAAAAAGTCCAGGACCAGATGGATTCACAGCTGAATTCTACCAGAGGTACAAGGAGGAGCTGGTACCATTCCTTCTGAAACTATTCAATCAATAGAAAAAGAGGGAATCCTCCCTAACTCTTTTTATGAGGCCAACATCATCCTGATACCAAAGCCTGGCAGAGACACAACAAAAAAGAGAATTTTAGACCAATATCCCTGATGAACATCGATGCAAAAATCCTCAATAAAATACTGGCAAACCGGATTCAGCAGCACATCAAAAAGCTTATCCACCATGATCAAGTGGGCTTCATCCCTGGGATGCAAGGCTGGTTCAACATTCGCAAATCAATAAACGTAATCCAGCATATAAACAGAACCAAAGACAAGAATCACATAATTATCTCAATAGATGCAGAAAAGGCTTTTGACAAAATTCAACAGCCCTTTATGCTAAAAACGCTCAATAAATTTGGTATTGATGGAACGTACCTCAAAATAATAAGAGCTATTTATGACAAACCCACAGCTAATATCATACTGAATGGGCAAAAACTGGAAAAATTCCCTTTGAAAACTGGCACAAGACAGGGATGCCCTCTCTCACCACTCCTATTCAACATAGTGTTGGAAGTTCTGGCTAGGGCAATCAGGCAAGAGAAAGAAATCAAGGGTATCCAGTTAGGAAAAGAAGAAGTCAAATTGTCCCTGTTTGCAGATGACATGATTGTATATTTAGAAAACCCCATCGTCTCAGCCCAAAATCTCCTTAAGCTGATAAGCAACTTCAGCAAAGTCTCAGGATACAAAATTAATGTGCAAAAATCACAAGCATTCTTATACACCAGTAACAGACAAGCAGAGAGCCAAATCAGGAATGAACTTCCATTCACAATTGCTTCAAAGAGAATAAAATACCTAGGAATCCAGCTTACAAGGGATGTCAAGGACCTCTTCAAGGAGAACTACAAACCACTGCTCAGTGAAATCAAAGAGGACACAAACAAATGGAAGAACATACCATGCTCATGGATAGGAAGAATCAATATCGTGAAAATGGCCATACTGCCCAAGGTGATTTATAGATTCAATGCCATCCCCATCAAGCTACCAATGACTTTCTTCACAGAATTGGAAAAAACTGCTTTAAAGTTCATATGGAACCAAAAAGAGCCCGCATTGCCAAGACAATCCTAAGTCAAAAGGACAAAGCTGGAGGCGTCACGCTACCTGACTTCAAACTATACTACAAGGCTACAGTAACCAAAACAGCATGGTACTGGTACCACAACAGAGATATAGACCAATGGAACAGAACAGAGTCCTCAGAAATAATACCACACATCTACAGCCATCTGATCTTTGACAAACCTGACAAAAACAAGAAATGGGGAAAGGATTCCCTATTTAATAAATGGTGCTGGAAAATTGGCTAGCCATAAGTAGAAAGCTGAAACTGGATCCTTTCCTTACCCCTTATACGAAAATTAATTCAAGATGGATTAGAGACTTAAATGTTAGACCTAATACCATAAAAACCCTAGAAGAAAATCTAGGTAGTACCATTCAGGACATAGGCATGGGCAAGGACTTCATGTCTAAAACACCAAAAGCAACGGCAGCAAAAGCAAAAATTGACACATGGGATCTAATTAAACTAAAGAGCTTTTGCACAGCTAAAGAAACTACCATCAGAGTGAACAGGCAACCTACAGAATGGGAAAAAATTTTTGCAACCTACTCATCTGACAAAGGGCTAATATCCAGAATCTACAAAGAACTCAAACAAATATACAAGAAAAAAACAAACAACCCCATCAAAAAGTGGGGAAAGGATATGAACAGACATTTCTCAAAAGAAGACATCCATACAGCCAACAGACACATGAAAAAATGCTCATCATCACTCGCCATCAGAGAAATGCAAATCAAAACCACAATGAGATACCATCTCACACCAGTTAGAATGGCAATCATTAAGAAGTCAGGAAACAACAGGTGTTGGAGAGGATGTGGAGAAATAGGAACACTTTTACACTGTTGGTGGGATTGTAAACTAGTTCAACCATTATGGAAAACAGTATGGCGATTCCTCAAGGATCTAGAACTAGATGTACCATATGACCCAGCCATCCCACTACTGGGTATATACCCAAAGGATTATAAATTACTCTACTACAAAGACACATGCACACGTATGTTTATTGCGGCACTATTCACAATAGCAAAGACTTGGAATCAACCCAAATGTCCATCTGTGACAGACTGGATTAAGAAAATGTGGCACATATACACCATGGAATACTATGCAGCCATAAAAAAGGATGAGTTTGCATCCTTTGTAGGGACATGGATGCAGCTGGAAACCATCATTCTTAGCAAACTATCACAAGAACAGAAAACCAAACACCGCATGTTCTCACTCATAGGTGGGAACTGAACAATGAGATCACTTGGACTCGGGAAGGGGAACATCACACACTGGGGCCTATCATGGGGAGGGGGGAGGAGGGAGGGATTGCATTGGGGAGTTATACATGATATAAACGTCATGCACATGTACCCTAGAACTTAAAGTATAATAAAAATAAAAAATAAAAAAAAAAAAAAAATAAAAATCAAAATAAAAAGTCAAAAAAAATAAAATAAAATAAAATAAAATAAAACCATAAAAAAAAAAAAAAAAAAAAAAAAAACAACCAGATCTTGTGAGAACTCACTCCCTGTCACAAGGATAGTACCAAGGGGGATGGTGCTAAGCCATTCATGAGAAAGCCACCCCATGATCCAATCACCTCCCATGAGACCCCACCTTCAATTCTGGGGACTATACCATTCAGTATGACATTTGGTGGGGTCACAGCTCCAAACCATATCACAGACATTGCTTTGAACTGGAGACACATGTACTTTTGTCCTCTTGTGCACATAAGCAAGTTCTTTCTTGAGAATATATAGCTAGTTGAATTGTTAGATCTTAAAAGTTGTGCATCATCAAATTTAGTAGATTATGCCACATTGTTTTCCAGTTTGTTTGGACCAATGTATGCCTCCATCAATGCACGAATGATGCCATTGACCATATTCTCACAATCCCTGATATTGTTAGTCTAGTTTGGTGGATGAAACACAGAAGGTATCATATTGCATTACATTTCCTTCATTGCTAATGAGAATGACCATATTTTCATAAACCTATTGATCATTTTTGTTTCCTTTTCTATGAATTATCTTTCCATTTCTTCCTTTGCCCATCTTTCTACTGGGTAAATAGAAATATTTAGACAGACATTGCTGTCTACCTACACAGTATCTAAAAATATTTAGACAGGACAAGTATTTTTCTTTTGATAGTTTTTCTTTGGTGATATTTTTATTATTTGCTAGATATATTCCAGATATGAATTCTTTATTAGATTACGTGTGTCTAAAATATATTTTCCTTACATAATTATAACTTATTTTTTACTTCTCTTTTGATGAAAAGAAATTCAAGTAATTAATATAGCCCACTTACCAAACTTTTGTTTTAGGTGTGTCTTTTTAAAAATATCACTCCTATCTCAAGTTCATAAAGATATTCTTCAATTTGTTTTCTAGACTTCTAATTTTGATTTCTACACTTTCACTCTTAACCCAAAGAAGATTGATTTTTATATGATGTGAAGCACTTTCCTATTTTCTTTTCTTTTTCACACAGCAACCAGTGTCTAAGCACTACTTATTGTATTGTTCCTCCTTTAATTCTATAGCCAACTTGTCAGATCTACGACTAATGCTATTGGGATTTTGATAAGAATTGCATTAAATTCATAGACCAATTTACCAAGAAGCAGCAACCACAAATATGGTATATCTCTCCATTTATGTGTCTTCTTTAATAACATATAAGTCATTACATTTTTAAAATAAAGTTTAAAAAATTGATCCATAAATGTCTTGAATTATTTTATTAGTTTTAGTTCTTCATGCCTTTATTTTTATTATTTAAAATGTTCCTTTTCTAACTTATTACTGATATATAAAAGGGCAATTAATTTTTTGTTTAAATATTCTATTTTATCCTAATAATTTGTCTTTGTTTCTTCTTTTCTAATTTTTATATGTAAATTTTCCCCTAATCTTTTGTCCATTGGCTAGAACCTCCAGGATAATGTTGTGTGTAAGTGATGACATGGGCATCCTTGACTTGTTCCTGATTTCAACATAGAATATTTATCACAGTTAAGTGATATTAAGCACTCTTTACAGTGTCACCCTGTGTCCTACCACTTTATACCTAAACAACCTAGGGCATAGATATAGGTATGACTGGGCTCCAGAATAATCTGAACACTGCATCTGTTATTGAGTCTAATTATTTTCTGTACATCCCCAAATTCTTTTGTCAAAGAATAAGAGTACATTCCCCAAATGCTAGTGTCCACCCAAGTACCCCCACTAAATCTCCAAACTAATTATAACTAAAACATAAATTATCATCTTATCCAGCAAAAGAACAAAGCAGTTTTTAAGACCAACAGGGCATTGCTTGAAACCTTCATGTCATTTTAGACTCCTTCCTCTCCTTTACTCCAAAATCCTATTGGGTCCCCAATCTTATCTTGATGGTGGACATGTATCCCTTCCTGCAACAAATACGTTCATGTGTATATTTTCATCTCATGCTCTCTCTCCTAGGTTAGTTTCACCCTCTTAATTGGTTATGTTTTTCTTATTCACATTTTGCTAATTAAATGAAGCTTCACTGTGGCTTTATATGGAAAAGAACAGCCTGGAGAGTAAGAAAACTTTTGTGTTTGTTTAAACGCATTTCCAGGACATTGATATCATACTAGCCTCATTCTCTTGGGTACATACAGCACACAAAGGAGCTGTGACAGTAGACCTCACATTTTCTTTCATTAATTTGTACAAATTAAAGCTGCTGGCGTTATGTCAACCACTATTATTGATCATCTCCTTAGTACAGGGCACTGGGTGAGGAGCCAAGGGGATATAAAGATGTGTAAACAAGAACCTTGTAAGTCTAGACAGGACACAATCAATTAGTTCCATTGGTTGAAATTACTACTATTTGAAATCTTTGTTATTACATTTATGGAGACTAACAGCTAGAATTGTTAATCCTCTTTTGTCTCTCTTGCCTTTAGCCTTTTCATTAACTGGACCTACTAATGTACTACACACACTCAGTTCATAAATCTTAGTCACAGATGCAATCATTTTTGTATCCTAGTTCAAAAGATGTTTTGTTTCATCTCTTCTTTAACCTTGAGGATAACAAAACAGACAGCAAGGGCCATTGTCCTTGAGACCCACTCTAAATGCTTTTGTCTAACCTCCTTAAATGTATCACACATCTCCAAGGATAATGATTTTACCAACTGCTTAAAGAAAAAACTTCCGAAATATTTTCCCTCAAAAGGTGTTGTCATACCATATGCAAATGAAATGTGAAAAATCTCACTTTCCATGTTGGAGAACATACTGTTTTTTGTAAAGCTAGAGGAAAAAATTTAAAATTACTGTGCTGAAAAGATTGCATCATTTGATTCTCTTGCATTACCAGGGAACTGGGTGAGATTCTTATTGTTTGGGGACACTCCAGGAGAGGGAATAAATTATGCAAGTAGCCCTGGCCATCAGGGCTGGGGCACCTGGAAGCAGGTCTGGAAGGTCCATTCTCAGTCTACCACATGACCTGTATGAGTCAGGGTTCGTGGGAAAAATAGAACCAATTTGATGTGTATAGAGAGATTTATTTTAAGCAACTGGCTCATGTGATTATAGAGGCCGGTAAATCCAAAATCTTCAGGATAGACAGGCAGCCTGGAGACCCAGGAAAGAATTGTAGTTTGAGTCTGAAGGCTGTCTGCTGACAGAATTCCCTCCTACCCCAGGGACGTCAGTGTTTTTCTCTTAAGGCTGCCAACTGATTGGATAATACTCACCCACCCAGCTTGTGAGAGGTCATAAGATTTACTCAAAATCTACTGATTTAAATGTCAAGAAAAACTTCACAGAAACATCTCGAACAATGTTTGGCCAATTATCTGGATACCATGGCCTAACCAAGTTGACACATACAATTAACCGTCAGAGGGGTGCACCAAAATCTCACAAATCATCACTAAAGAATCTACTCATGTAACCAAATACCACCTGTTCCCCAAAAACCTATAGAAATAAAAAAAATTTTTAATTAACCATCACAGGACCCACATGGCTTAATTTCTCACTAAGAGACACTTATTCAAGATTTTAGGGACTATGGCTGAAAATGTGGCACCATGCCAGCTCTGTGGCACATTCAGGCATCTGTCCTTGGTGACTACCCTGATATAACTTGGCAAGCAGTGAAGACACTGTCATCATGTTTATGGGGGCCTATGTTTCCAAAATAGTGTGAACCCAAGTCTGAAGAAAACATTAAGTAGGGACTCTGAAAGTGATATTCAACATTGGTCCTTTCCAACTCAGTCTACTTTTCCAGAAATTATACTCAACTCAACATTAGCCAAAGACTTATGTTCGATTTCCTTTGTTTCATTTTATCACATATACCTCTTTATAATCATAACATATCTCTTTTCCTTTGCTTATTTTATCATAATATACCTATTTAACAAAGATGGGTGAGGAGCTGAGGGAGTATAAATATGTGTAAACAAACTTGTAGTCTAGATACGACATAATCAATTAGTTCCATTGGTTGAAATCAAGATTATTTGAAATCTTTGTTACATTTATGGAGACTAACAACTAGAGACTAACCTCTTTAACAAAGAGGTATATTATGGCTTGCAATGCAAACTTACCTGCATTTTTCAGATAAAATAAGAGACTTCAGGGAAAAGTTTTTCTTTTCATAATGTCTTTTTTTTTTTTTTTTTTGGAGATGGAGTCTCACTCAGTGGCCCAGGCTGGAGTGTAGTGGCATGATCTTGGCTCATTGCAACCACCGCCTCCCAGGTTCATGCCATTCTCCTACCTCAGCCTCCCAAGTAGCATCACCATGCCCAGCTAATTTTTGTATTTTCAGTAGAGACGAGGTTTCACCACGTTGGCCAGGCTGGTCTTGAAGTCCTGACCTCAGGTGATCCGCCTGCCTCGGCCTCCCAAAGTGCTGGGATTACAGGCATGAGCCACCATGCCCAGCCCATAATCCTTTTGGACTATGTGTCCCAGTCTTTCTCAGAGACAATTCTTCAACTTATATTTTTTGCCATTAGACACAACAATTTAAGAAGAATTTCTGTGACAGTTTCACCTTGGTCATCTTAGAGCTCTTAGCCACCTTGAATAGGAAATTTCCCAGTGGCTAGCTTATGAAGCTGAACCACAGGCTGACCACTTGGCATTGCCAGGACAAGACAGTCTCAACCTCCTTCAGTGAAGAAGACAGGGACGCAGTTGGGCTAATTCATTCTTCGCCTCTGCTTCCTGCCTCCCATCCTGGCTGCTGGAAGATAACAAAGAGAGATATGAGGAAGTATGAATGCTACATAGCAATCCATCACTGATATACAAGCTTAGGACAAGCACACTCTGCAGAAAGAAAAACAGCTTAAGACATTATTCATCCAACAAATATTCATGGAGCACCTATTATACATCAATAGCATTCTACTAGGCACCTTGGTCATGGTATGCATCTTGTTTGGTTCTTGCTGTCAGGAGGTTTGCTGGTATTCAAGCAGACATAAAAGTATAAGACAGTAGCATAAGCTTCATCCTAAGCATGTTTGCTACATAATTGAATTTGATCATCCATTTTAAGGCTTAGTGAAAAACCAATTGTAGAAAGCCTTTAATTTAAAATGGAAAAACTCAGTGATTTCCTCCTACTGAAAATTTAGAGGGGAAAAAAACCCTTATTATCTAATAAGTTATCTTCATTAAAGATGCATTAGTAATCAATCTTCATAACATCTGGTGACAGCTACATTGCTTATTTTAAAAAGCAACAGAATCTCTTTCTCCGAGCATGCTTTTTATGGTTCTTCTGAAAGAAACGTATTAAACTCAGCCATAGAAGAAAGTAAACTACTTTACAATAAATTAGTGTCTCATAAATAAGAAAATGCTTAGCATAATATTTTAATGGCTACTTTCATTTAAGGCGTAATATATCACTGCCCAAAATGTCTACTGCAGAACATAGTTCTTGCTGTTGATGGGCAAACCCTAGAAAGAAGACGGCATGAAGTTTATTTTTCCTACTCTTCAAATTGAACAACAGAAGATCGTAAAGTGCTTTGTGGACTATCCACAGCAAATGGCATTTTCCTCCTGCCTTGGAAAGCTCATGCACACCGTTGTCCTGGGATGCCCATTATTCATCGTTAAAAAGGCAGATGCTTCTGAAGGCTCGTTGGCTCTTGTAAATATATACTGACATGTTGAATTTTCCTCTTTTAGAGACCTCAGTGTTCCTATAGTTCTTAGCACAAAGTATCAAAAGATCCAAAAAGGATCATAAAAACCAATTAGTAATGGATTTGTTTTGGCTACTTTCAGACAAATGGGTCATTTCTATATTTGGCTGCTGAAGAGGCATTATTTACAAAGTGAAAGAAGCCAATATCCCCACAAAGTGATTCATAACTCCTTTCAGAAGCCAACGGCCCACTTTACTCTCTCAGTGCCCCAAGGTATTGAGTTGAAAAGAAGTGCATGTACAAAGAAGGCTAAAGAGCTGCCGTATTACATGACCTCCAGCCAAGTGACAAGAAAGTGGTCATAAAAAGGGTTTGAGAATAAGGGATCATTTAAGGCATTGGATAAAGATGAGGTAGAGGGGTTCACACAGTTGGGAAACTGGAACTCAGAGGAAGGACAAACTGTATTTGTGGAAATAATAATAAATATGTCATGAATAAATGAAGCCAAATGAAGAAAATAAGAGAGTTCTCTCTCATATGTAATAATGTTCTCTCCTTCTGCTATACTATGGTTTGAATGTGTTCCTTCCAAAACTCATGTTGAAATGTAATCCCTATTGTGTTGGTATTAAGAGGTGGGACCATTTGGGAAGTGATGAAATCACAAGAGCTCTGTTCTCATGAATGGGTTAATGCCTTACAAAGGTCTGGAGGGAATGAGCTTAGGCCCTCTTTGCCCTTTCTCTCTTCTACCATCTGAAGATGCAGCAAGAAGGCCCTCAGCAGACACCAAAGGCCAGCACCATGACCTTGAACTTTCCAGCCTCCAGCACTGTGGGGAAATAAGTTTCCATTGTTTATAAATGACCCAGTCTGTGTTATTTTGTTACAGCAACACTAACAAAGATACCCTGCCTTGCTTGCTCTCATTCTAATCAAGCCCAGTGTATTCTTCTTTTCTTTCTTTTCTTCTCTGTAGTTTCTGTTTCTCCTGAGTGCACAAGATCGTTCCTCATTGACTTTTGAGGTCACTCTCCCATGGTCACTGGATGAATGAACACCTGATTCCACTTCCCAATTCCACCATTGACTGGACTTGTGATCTTGAGCAAATCTGTTACCCTCTCTGAACCTTAGTTTGATCATGTGTAAAATAGGAACACCAGCACACACCTCATATGATGAGTACATTTCATAATTTCCCCAGGATTGCTGATGTCAGCCCACAGTTGTGTATTTCAGTAATTTCTAGGGAAATTACATTGACCAGGAATGGAGTTTACATCCTTGACCCCTGATCCTTGAGGCCTGACTGCCTGTCAGCTTCAGTTCATTTACCACCTGCTCTACACCTTTCTGTCAACACTGACACTGCTTATTTCTGAAGTTCCTAAACCTGTCTGCTCATCAGAATCACCCAGAAACCTTTCAAAAACTATAAATTGCAAGGACTATTTAAGTTAGAATTTCTCAAACAACTGCATCAGAATCTAAGGGTGTGAGTAGGGTGGGAATTGGAGTGTCCGTGTGCATTTTTTACAGAAGTTTTCAATCCAGGAATTCTGATACGTCATCAGGCTTGGGCCATGTTCAAGTTCTATTTCCCAGTGTGGAAAACTGGCCTAGACTAATGCCTTCTCCCTGCAGCCAAATCACTGCATGACCAGTGATGTTCTAGAAGTCCACCTTGGTGACTTTCCTCCCACTGGAGTTGACTGAGTCCTCTTCTTCCCCATTGCATGTGTCTCAAGCCTGCTCCCAGCTCTGCTCTTCCCAAACTGTCTCATCCTCTGCATTTAACTCTCTCAAGCCCAGCTTTTCCATATGTCAAAACAACCCCAGTCTCTTACATATGCCCTCCTCTGAACTTTAGACATCTGATATCCTAACACCCAAGGTTCATATCTGACTACGTCTAGTGGTCCCATGCTTAGCTCTTAACTCCAAGGTTACATGGTTACTTTCTCCCAAGACTTCTGTTCTTTGCACAGCATCAAGCAGTCCTTCTAGTTAGCCATATAAATCCAGAGTATTGGTTCGCCTTTCCTGAATCCACCATAAATGCCTTGCATCCCTTTGCAGGAACCCAGTATTCGGGTATCTTTAACCCTGAAAAGCAGATCCAGACTCTTCTGGGTTTTCCTGCAAGTGCTGAGTTAATGGAACACAAATGCTCCCTTGGCAAGTGCCTTGGGAAAAGCATGAGCAATTCCTCAATAGAGCCGACAGGCTGCACCCACACAACAGTGGAGCACCTTTTTCACTACCAGACCCTCCATGACCCAGAGACAGCCTTTGCCGCTGCCACTTTAAACTTTGATACTCTGTTCCTCTCATTCATATTCCCTGTGTAGTTAAAAATACACCACACACAGACACACACACACATGCCCATAATGACCTGAAAAGAAGTGCATGAAGGCATTGTGTGTGTATGTGTGTATATGTATGTATGTGTGTGTATGTGTATGCAGCTCATAAGCCTGGTGCCAAAAGAAATGTGAACCAGAAACTATGTCAGCAGTTGTGAGAAAGGAGCTGCCTTGGGCACCTCTCCAACGATAACGAGTTCGCAAGGGAAGTTGGGGGTAAGCAGGTATTTGGATGTTTTCGGTTGCAAGTTAGTAAATATCCAATTCAAATAGCTCAAGCAATAAAGATATAAAACGAGAAGATCAGAGAAAGGGTGATTGCTCAATTGCTGCGGTATTTCATTGATACATCCAGGTTCTGTCTGCCTTTTTGCTCTTCCTCTTCCCGGTGTGGTAATATCTACTCTCAGGGCTATCAGATATCTGCTGTAAATCCCGGCATCATTTACAGTCATGGACTGGTGCCTCTCCCTGTGGCTCCCTTTTCATTAGGAAGTCAACCTTTTTTTAAGACCCCCACGCAGACACACACACAGCATCCTTTCCCCCTCGTGTTCCCCTCCGCCAGGACTGGACCACAAACACAAGTCCCAGCTTGAAGCAAGTCTGGGAAAGTGAATATCCAGCAAGTGTGTGTCCCTAGAGGGAAGCTGGATCCACCAGGAAAGAAGCAGCTGCAGGGCTGAGGCAGGGACAGAATGGGTGGTGAGTAACAGCCCATACTGGGTGACCCAGGGACTCAGGAATGAATGAAGAGAAGAACAGAAGCGTTTTTCCTGCCTGTAACTTGGATGATCTCTCTTCCTATTGCACCGGAAATCATAAAGCATTCCAGTAGTCTCTACATATCCAGACATATCTCAGAGGTGAAGGTCCAGATACCCAGGCCTCACCATTTTTGGTCACTATCTAAGGACATCAAAAGCACTTCACATCTTTCTAGGTACCAAAAGAAACCTGGGAAGGCATTCTCTTTTTAAGTACATATCCCACACAGACACACAAATTCTATAAAGGCCTGAAAGGTCTGCCTTAGCTCAGGTTGCTACAGCAAAAATACCATTAATTGGGGTCTTAAATGATAGATATTTCTCCAAGTTCTGGAGGCTGGGAAGCCTGAGTTCAGGATGCCAGTATGATCAGGTTCTGGTGAGAATCCTCTCCCTGGTTTCAACAGTCAGCTTCTTGCTGTGTCCTCACCTGGCAAAAAGAGGGGGAACTAACTCTGTGGCCACTTCCCAAAGGGCAAGAATTTCACTCATGAGGACTCCACCTTCATGAACTAATCACCTCCCAAAGGCTCCACCTCCACACCCCATCACATTGGGGATTAGGGTTCCAACAGATAAATTTGGAGGGACGCAATCAGTCTACAACAAGGTCAAAGTGAAAAGAGGAAAGGAGGTGGTAGGCAGGGCCTGGACTCACAGCCCACCTTCTGGTTAATAGTGGCAAGAGTCTGCCAAGCACACTGAGTCATGTCTGAGGCTCACCTGGGCTTCCAGACAGGACAGTTAAACTGAAAGAAAATGAATGAGGGCACCAACTATTAAAGAAATTAGTTTCGATCTAGAGCTGGTGAAGCCTGCAAATTTGTGGATAAGGAAAATTAACAAGGAGTGTTAGCAAGTAATGGCTGAAGCAGGAACTTGGAAGTCAGAATCTGGGCTTAAGTCCAAACCCTGGCCCTGGATCATGGTGCAAACTTGGACAAGGCCCTCTGGATGGCATAGGGCTGCCAGAATGTCGTGTAAACGATGTGGGGCATGTTCTGAGTCTGCAGTGAGAGGAAACAGGAATTATTCGCAGATAGAGAGTGCTGACATATGTAGGCAGCTCAAAAGTTAGCTCAAAAGTCTAACTAATTAGCTCGAAAGTTTAATGCTCATTAACACTGGTGTAAATTGGGCAAGGTATTACAGTGTTTGGCAATTCTACAAACTTCCACGGCAGGGCTACTTCTATGGAGAAGAGAAGGGAGCCTTCTGGACCCCACTGGCCCTCCTCACTTGCTCCACTTAGTCCTTCTCTGCCCTCCCACACAAAAACTGTATCTGATAATTTTATGGGGTCGGGGACCCCCCCAGTCTTGCTCCCTTAGTCCCCTGAAGCACTTCAGCATCTTAGGACTGTTTCCAGTGCCTGCCCTTCTCTAATTCTTGTGCTTCTTCAAAACTTACCTCTCCTGCCTACCATTACTTCTGAGGCAGAGAGGTCACCTCAGTGCTGTCAAGCAGCGGAGGCCACTAGTTGATTCAGGGTCAAGAGGTGCCCCATCATCCTCTCCCTCTCCCATGAAGTATCTTCCATGGAGTATTTTCTCTTTACAGGGGCCTTCTGTCTACATATAGGAAATTCAATCATGGGAAGACATCTACTGTCCTTGAAATCATTACTCTGTTCTGTCACTAAGGCAAGATTTCTCTTGAGAAATTATCATTATTTTGCTTTAGATGTAGTATAGCAAAGTGGATAAAAGTGCAGGGCTCCAAGATCACAGTCACTGAGTTCAAATCTTGATTGTCTTAGTCCATGTTGTGCTGCTATAACAATACCATAGACTGGGTAATTTATGAACAATAGCAGTTTATTGGGCTCATGATTTCTGGAGGGTGGGAAGTCCAAGATCTAGGGGTTGCATCTGGTGAGGGCCTTCTTGCTGCATCTGCATCATAACACGGTAGAAGGCATCCCATGGTGAAAAAAGCATGTGAAAGCAAGCAAGAGAACTCACTTTTATAACAAACCCATTTTCATGATAATGACATTAGTTCATTCAGGAGAGCTCTTCCCTCACCTTTAATCACCTCTTAAACTTTTCACCTCTCAAACGTTCCACATCTCAATACTGTTGCGTTAGATTTAAGTTTTCAACACATGGACTTTGGGAGACATATTCAAACCATAGCACTTTTTCTACCATTTGTCACCTGTGTAAACTCTGGCAAGTTATTTAACATTTCTGTGCCTAAGTGTTTACACAAGAAAGAAAGAGACAGACAGAGATAGAGGCAAAAAGGTTGCTAGTAAATACTTCATTGGAATGATTTGAAGTTTTATTGAGTGTTAACGGACTGAATGTTTGTATGCTGAAGACCTAAATATATACATTGAAGTCTTAAGCCTCAATGTGATGGTATTTGAAGTTGGGGCCGTCAGGAGGTAATTAGGTTGAAATGAAGTTATGAGAGTAGGCGCCCCCATGATAAGATGAACGTCCTTATGAGAGGAAGAGACACCAGAACTCACTCTCTCCACCATGTGAGGACAGTGAGAAAGTGGCCATCCATAAGCCAGAAAGAGAGCCCTTACCTGAACTCAACCAGACTGGCATCCCAAAGTTGGACTTTCAGCCTCCAAAACTGTAAGAAATGAACATCTATTATTTAAGCCATCCAGTCTACAAGATTTTGCTCTGGTGGCCCAAACTGATTAGACAATGAGTTAATGCATAGAAATAGCACAGAACAGAAGGCATTGATGCACTTACAGGCATCAGTCAGAGGCTAAAGCTTTATTGGCAATAATAAGAGGGACAGACTTTGATGATTTTTTTAAATATTGCATCTAAATATTATTTACCTTGATTACTGAGTTTGTTGATGCCCCCTTAAATTTTGTGCCCAACACAAGTGCCTTCCTCATCTCACCTACTCCTAGCCCTGGTTACTCTTCCCTGACACTTGGTAAGTGCTAAAGGGCAGTTAGTTGTTATTTACGGGGCAACTTAAGGATAAAAACGTATATATTAATAATGTTTTTACAAATAAATTTATTGGTGTTCGTTTTCCAATTGGTCTGATGAGCAAATCTATTTACAGATCCCTTTCCTGGGGTTTCTGGGTCATTACTTTGCACTGTGGTCTATGAACAGGTCAGAATGTGATTTTTTTAAAAACTAGCCTGAGTTGTGACATGGCCTGACCCAGAAAGACATATGACTTGTAATAATGGAACCAGCCTAAATTCCTGTGGAAGAGGTCTGGCCAGATCATCAGTCTCCATCTGGATCCTTGTCTTAGACGCCGAACAAACTCAGCATGGTCCTTTTTGTCTCTCAGCCCCACTTGCCTCATTAGGGCTGACTGCTTACCCTGTCTACTGAACCGGGGCCAACAAGAACATTTCTCACTTTATATGACATTTCGGTCACCCACAATAGACATCCCTTCTGAATATGAGGAACATCATGAAAAACATTACAAAAAAATGTTTTTATATGTTCCCCCTGGATTTCTACGGTCCCTTTCTTTCAAGGAGTGTAGATCACTTTCTAGTATCTATCTGTGTAGCATTCCTGTGCACCAGGCAAGAAAAGACATGATTTCTTCTTGGTAAGTGCAAATGCTGCATAAAGCAGACTCACACCTCATCACATTGCTGCAGAATGACATTGTTCAAGCTATTTTCTGAGGCCATGATTCTTGGTCTTCTTTTCACGAACCTTCCAAGTTCATCTTCCTCTCCTTACTAGTGCTTTTACCTCAAGGATTCAAGTATTCAGAGTTCATTTAGAGTTAGCAAAAGGACCAAATGTTTTTAACTGGGAATCCCATTTCTAAGCCTTGTATTAATTCCACAGTTGGTAAAACTCTTCCCCACAGGCATGCATTAAAGGGAATCTTTATATGATAATCACAGCACCACCATGGTCATTACTGTGGCTATTGGAAAAGAAAGTAAAAAAGGGAAAGTGCAGAAGTATTAGACATTGGATGGGGCCAGAGTCCTGATGCAGTGAGCATCTTTGGGGAGAGTCAGACAACCATGTCCACATGAACAATCCACAACAGGTCACTGGAGCTGGTGAGCTGGCCCTGAACTCCTGTGAACAGAGAAAGGACTATTGCAGAATTCTGGCCATGGCCTGGGAGTCAGGAAATCAGAATCTTCACCTAAGATGTTCCCCTAACAAGCAGGGTGACTTTGAGGAACTCGCAAAGCTGGATCTTGGATGCCTAATCCAGATTGTAAGGAATTTAGGCTAGACCAGTGATTTTCTACATGGATCCCTCTACCACGTAGAAGTGCCTTCAGGCCACTGTGGGAATAGGCATAAGGATCCAAGCTGATGGGGCCCAGGACTGCCATGTTTGTGGCAGAGCAGTTTCCGTTTCATCTGCTTCCTATATTGGGATACGACTTAAGATTTTGTCTAAAAAAAAGAGTTCTGCTATTGGTAATAAAGCAAAGTAAAACAAAAAAGAAAACGAAGGAATGAATGGTCTCAAATCTGCCTTTCGTTGTCACTAGTCAACGATCAAATGAAAAGAAAATGATATGGTTTGTAAATTTACTCTCTGTCAATACCCTTCAGCCAAAGCCTATCAGGAACACTCCATCATTGAAACTGGGTTTATTATTCATTGCAGCAAGGAAGAGTGTTCTCCAGGAGGAACCACAAAGAGGGTGTTAGAAGGAGCCTAACATAGGACTGGGGCTTTGGTTAGATCACTGGCAGGGAGAAGGTCTAAGGAAGTGGGAGCTTGGTTTAGATTGGATGCTGCCAGAATGTGGGGAGAATCCTATTATTTGGTATATTAATCTTTCCATGGTGAGGGTACACTAGAGCAAGGATAAAACTGTAATTGATAAAGAAACAGCAGTCACTCATTTTAGCTGAGAGAGGGGGATGTTTGGTATTTTATGGGTTACACATGGCCTTGCTTTGTCTCACTTCATCACGGTCTCAGAGTGACCTTGGTTGGTCCTGGTTGCTCTGTGAGCTTGTTTATGTGAGCAGGAGAACAACAGGGCCCAGCTATGAGCTCCAGGTCAGCTTGCAATAACACTGAGGTCCAGCTAGGGGTATAAGGCTCCCAGATGTCAGGGACTGCTTTTCATTTCTTTATTTTTTACTTCCATAAAACAATGCATTTTAGCCGGGCGCGGTGGCTCAAGCCTGTAATCCCAGCACTTTGGGAGGCCGAGACGGGCGGATCACGAGGTCAGGAGATCGAGACCATCCTGGCTAACACGGTGAAACCCCGTCTCTACTAAAAAAAAAACACAAAAACTAGCCGGGCGAGATGGCAGGCGCCTGTAGTCCCAGCTACTCGGGAGGCTGAGGCAGGAGAATGGCGTAAACCCGGGAGGCGGAGCTTGCAGTGAGCTGAGATCCGGCCACTGCACTCCAGTCCGGGCAACAGAGCGAGACTCCGCCTCAAAAAAAAAAAAAAAAAAAAAAACAATGCATTTTAACTTGGGGCAGAACCTTATATCAGCACCTTTCCACCCGAGAGTCCCTTGATACAATTAGATGCTTCTCTGAACAACCTGCACAGGATACTCTGTGAAACAATTATATGAAAAATCATCCTCAAAGTGTCTTCTGCACCAGACACTTTTCCCTTTTCTTACCTACCTCAACACTCCCCCACCCAGAGATGGCTGATGTGATGCTGAGACCTGCCTGCTTTGTGCCTCCAATCCTTGAGAAATTCTGGGAGATGCCAAACAAATATGAACAAAGAACAAAAGGGAAGAAAAATAAAAATGAGAAGGAAAAATACTTGGAATTTTTCATAAATGTTGCTCATTACACCAAGAAGCCAATCAGAGCAAAAATCACCTGATTCTTTTAATTAGTTAGTGACAGGGCAGTGGCCATATTAGCATCAAGGTAGACTTCCTTGTAAAGAGAAAATTTGGAGGGTATGTGTGTCCTCTTGAAGGAAGATGGAAATGAAATGAAAAATGTTTAATAAACAGTTTATTTTGGGGGGTGAAATAGACAAGAGGATATGAAAGTAAATTGCATTTGAGCTTTTGGTACATAGATATAGAAAACTGGTGAATATCAATTAAAAACCACTCTCACATACATACATAGACAAACATACATGTTTGACTTTTTTTTTTTTTTAACATTATATATGATTTCCTGACAGGAAAAGGGTTACTTAGTGGACTAAGTGATGAGATGAGAAGGAAATACGCAATGAGAACATTTGGCTTTCCTCATTTTTGAGCAGGACTACATTATTTATCTTTTTTATCTTTTTGTTTTGTTTTGTTTTTGAGACAGAGTTTCGCTCTTGTTGCCCAGGCTGGAGTACAATGGGCCATCTTGACTCACTGCAACCTCCGCCTCCCGGGTTCAAGCAATTCTCCTGCCTCAGTCTCCCAAATAGCTGGGATTACAGGCATGCACCACCACGCCCAGCTAATTTTGTATTTTTAGTAGAGATGGGACTTTTCCATGTTGGTCAGGCTGGTCTTGAACTCCTGACCTCAGTGATCCACCCACCTTGGCCTCCCAAAGTGCTGGGATTACAGGCATGAGCCACCGCGCCCAGCCCATTATTTATCTTAAGATGAGAATGGCAATGATCAGAGGAAGGAACCAAAAGATTCCCATTCAATTGGTTCTGGTTGCTCTGTGAGCTTGTTTCAAACCCGACAATTGATAAGGAATATGGTCTTGGGCGTGTCACTTAGCCTCTGTGAGACTCCAGTTTCCTACATTCTCTAATGGAAGACCTGACTGAGCTCTTTAAAGCTCCTTCCGGCTTAAATTTGCTAAATTTACATGATCCACACCCTCTCTTCATCAGAAATAGGCTCCCTCTTCCATGCTCAGCTGATCCCTCAGACATGAGATTTATAGTTGAGACTCCAAGGTGAGTGTAGTGCACGTTTTCTGGTTTAGTCCTTTTTGCATCCATGCACACTATGTTCTATCATTTTTATTTAAAACCTTCCATTTTTGTTGATAATCCATCTCCCTCCCCATTCACAGTCCACGTGGTTTGGATGAGTGTGTCATCCTCCCACAAACCAATCAGAATTGTTCCATAGTTTAGCCACCATGTTTGATTTGTCAATATGGATACCTAGCAAGTTTATTCAAGCAAAGTGAACCCTCCAACTTTTCAGGATAACATTTCTGGAGGTTAAGACGACTTGAACCTGGAGGATATGAGTCTGGTCATTTCTAGATGTAATTACCAATTTATAAGAAATATGAGGGAAAAAAATAACATATCAAGTACTTTAGTGATGCAATTAGCAACTGTTGAACTCCATAGAAAAAATGATCCAGTTTCCTCAAAAGAAGAAAATGGTGAAGGGGAGGTAGGGAGGTGGGCTAGGTAGAAAGAGATCTAGAAAACCTGTTAACCAATCACAGTGTATAGAACTTATTTGGATACTAATTTAAATACAGTCATGTGTTGCTTAACAGGAATATGTTCTGAGAAACGAATTGTTAGGAGATTTTGTCACTGTGCAAACATCATTGCGTGTACTTACACAAACCTAGATAGGATAGCCTACAATACACCTAGGCTAGATGGTATGGCCTATTATTGCTCCTAGACTGCAAATCTGCACAGCGTATTACTGTACTGAATACTGTAGGAAATTGTGACATGATGGTAAATCAAAATATGGTATTATAATCTTATAGTACTACCCATCATATATGTGATCCGTCATCAGCTGAAACATCGTTATATGGTACATGACTGTTTATAATACAATCAAAGAAATGTAAGCTGACAAGGTATTTGGCAATATTAAAGAATTGTTGTTAATTTTTTTAGATGTGACAATGATATTGCAGGTTTTTTAAAAAAGAGTCTTAATCCTTTAGAAAGACAAAATGGAATCTCTATAGATGAGATAGCATCTGGGACTTGCTTTAAAATAATTGCTCTGTGGGGAGGGAATAAATGAAACAAGATTGGCTAGGTGTTGATAATTGCTGAAGCTGGTGATGGAAACACTGGATTCATAACATCGCTCTCCCTACTTTTAGATATACTTGAAATTTGGGGCCAGGCACGGTGGCTCACACCTGTAATCCCAGCACTTTGGGAGGCCGAGACAGGTAGATCACCTGAGGTCAGGAGTTCAAGACCAGCCTAGCCAGCATGGTGAAACCTCATCCTTACTAAAAATACAACAATTAGCCAGGCATGGTGGCTGATGCCTGTAATCCCGGTTACTCAGGAGGCTGAGGCAGGAGAATAGCTTGAACCCAGGAGGCGGACATTGCAGTGAGCCAAGATCACACCATTGCACTCCAACCTGGGTGACAGAGCAAGACTCCATCTCAAAAAAGAAGAAATCTGGACTGCAATTTTTCAAATTTAAAATAAACATACACACTCTTTTACACAATAATTTCACTTTTGAGAAATGATACAAATTAAAGTCAAATTTTCCTTTTAAAATTATTTGTAATAGAAAGAAACTAAGTTTGTCTTTCTATTTAGATTGTAGTAATTCCTTTCATTATAACATGCACCCTTTGATTGTGTCAAGGAGCAATTTTTAAAGACATGAAAATGTGCTTATTCTTTATTAACTGAAATATATATCAAGATTATAATATCTCAAATAAGTGAAATATATATTACGTAAAAGACTGGATTTATTTCTAAATAAGGCCATGATTATTATTAAAGAGCATGTATAATTATGGTTAAGATTGCAGGTTCTAGAGTGAATTGGAGCCTCAGCCCAGCCATGCAACAGCTATGATCTCAGGCAAAGTACTTTGCCTCCGTTTTCTAAACTCCCCAGTGGGGATAATGATGGTACTTACAAAGCATCTACCTAATAAGTGCTTAATAAGTCTTGGCTATTATTACCATTCTCAGTATCAAGTATATAATAAATGCTGAGTATTGGTTGCCTGAAAATTGATTATTGGTATGGATCGTACTGTCAGCTTGAAATAAAAATATGTAGAGGTGAGTCTCCAAGCAAAATAGATTTATTTAGGAATACCAAAGAAATAGGATTACAACTTTGGACAG
Source organism: Trachypithecus francoisi (assembly GCF_009764315.1). Lineage (NCBI taxonomy): Eukaryota > Metazoa > Chordata > Mammalia > Primates > Cercopithecidae > Trachypithecus > Trachypithecus francoisi. Next base: position 16,492,311 of record NW_022681465.1, read on the forward strand.
ATACAGAGACCAGGGTGGTCTCTGGCATGTCCAGAAAACAAAGGAAAGTTAGAGTTTTACTGGAGAGAGAGGAGGGTATAGAAGTTGTTTTGAAAGAAAGCTCGTTGGTGTTGGCGTCATCTAACAAGAGCTGGCAAATTCTTATTGACAAGTGTCAGTAGTTGCTAGGTCGGACTTGTAATCTTGGAGTTATGGTTAAGCCCTTGTCGTTTTGAACTGGGCTTGTGAGACAGTTTTTGAAACAAGCAGGGGTTCTTGTATAAGTGGCTAGCTGTCTTTGTGCTGCTAATTTGCCTTGAGTGACTCATGTAGTAAGCTGCAGTTTGAAAACATTTCTTGTGATAGTTCCCATTATCAGGAAAATTGTACAAGATAGCCCTCCATGGCCTTCCCCAGCTCCATTTGCTAGGCTTTGACACAAGGGACTCCATTTTTGTTATGACAACTTTCACACCACAACTGACCGTTGAACAACATGGGGGCTAAGAGGCTGACCCTCTGCGTACTAGAAAATCCATGTATAACTTTTAACTCACCAAAAACTTAACTAACAGCCTACTGTTGATCAAAGCCTTACCAGTAACACAACCAGTCAGTTAACCACATATTTTGTACTTTACATGTATTATCTACTGCATTCTTGACAATAAGCTAGAGAAAATAAAATGTTATTGAGACAACCACACAGAAAAGAAAATCTATATCCTATTCGTTAAGTAGAAGTGGATCATCCTCAAGGGCTTCATCCTTGTCGTCTTCACCTTGAGTCAGCTGAGCAGGAAGAAGAGGGAGAGGAGAGGCTGGTCTTGCTCTCTCATGGATAACAGAGGTGGAAGAAAATTCACATCTAAGTGGACCCACACTGTTCAAACTCATGTCAAGGGTATTTATAATTTTCCAAAGGGCTGTTGCCACCTTATTGCATTTTATTCTAATAACAAGAGTCAGATGATAACTCTTCACAAAATGAAGATGAAAATTTAGCTACAGAGAAGTCAGCCAGACTTTCCCGAGTGACCTTGGTCATCTGCTGGTGATTCGGAATCTCCCTACCTCAGCCCCCTGGCTTCGCTCGGCCAAGACTACTTTTCCACCAGCAATAAACGGCACCATGTGGCTGACTGTTCACCGCTGTCCATTAGGCCCAGACATTATTTTTAATCCCTCTGCTCTAACAGATAATGGTTCCAAATTCCAGGACTGGAGCGATAAGAGCTCCCCTGCTAAGCACTCAGAAGCCAGATGCCATTTAACGTGCCTGGGGCCGCCGATAACCGATAGCACTCCACTACTCCAGCTAAATTTAATTTCTCCTGCTTCTGCTCGCCTTGTCTGGGCACCTTCAGAAGGGTGTTGCCCTGACAGCCGTCTTGATTCGGATGAGCTTTGTCTGCACCCGATTAGCATTCTATTTCTATGCAAATAAGCACTTGCCTTTGTGGCTCCTGGATTAACGGACACTGTGAATTGGAACCCTGGTCTTCAGAATCCAGAGAGCTGTGGAATATAAGGGGTGGATGGGACTTTACAGAATCAGAAGCCAAATGTCTTCATTTTAAAGATGAGGAAAGTGGGGCTGAGAGTGACCTAGTGGGTTTCCCAGATGCATACTACTAGTGAGTGCAGTCAGTCCCAAAATTTGGATCATCATAGCCCATATTTTTATCTCTATGCTATAAACCCCAGTTCAGCTGAAAAAAGTCACAGATTTCTGATTACCATCAATTATTCACTGTGTGTGTGTGTGTGAGAGAGAGAGAGAGAAAGGGAGGGGGAGAGGAAGGGAGAGAGATGCAAAAACAGAGGTAGCAGTGCGTTTCTCCAAACTGTAGGACTCAATCCTTTAAAGTGAGTGCTCAGTTAATAAGTTTTAAAAAACTTCTATTTTTAAAATGAAAGTTATATTTAGTAAATGTATATGTTTAAATTATTGACCATTTTTATTTGCTGAACAGTTTCATTCAGCTGATACTAAGAGTACAAATGCATACTATGAAATGAATGAACAATAAATATTTTAATGTAAAAGGAAAGGGAAAGCAGGGGAGAAGCTACAAGTCAAAGGGAAAGATAAAAGAAGGGCATCTCATTTGAAGATGAAACAGAAGGGAGCAACGATGGCTTAATAAAAAAGTAAATTATTATAACTGACATCCACCTCCCATAAATAACGGCAAATCAGTCATAGTCCTCACCTCCATTTACCAGGGCAGATGCGCAGGGTCAAAACAGGGCACAGAGAGGACAAAAGTGCCCATGCTGTCCTAGACAGAAGGAGATTGAGGAGCTCTGCAGCTGCAAGGATCCTGATGCCACCCAACAGTGAGGGACACACAAGGATCATAATGGCACCCAACACTGAGGGACACACAAGGATCATAATGTCACTCAACACTGAAGGACATACAAGGATCCTAATGCCACCCAACACTGAGGGACACGCAAGGATCCTAATGCCACCCAACACTGAGGGACATGCATATCATAATGCCACTCAACACTGAGGGACACGCAAGGATCCTGATGCCACACAACACTGAGGGACATGCAAAGATCCTAATGCCACTCAACACTGAGGGACACGCAAGGATCCTAATGCCACTCAACACTGAGGGACACACAAATCATAATGTCACTCAATGCCCAGGGACAAACCGGTGTTGCCCGTACACAGGTCTTCTGGAAGGAAACAGTCTTTTGAGGCATAGCTGATAAATACTGGACTGGGCCTGACAGTGTCCAGCAGAAAACTGATTGTAGCACTGAGAATATCTGCAAATGCTTGGGAGTAATTTTGGTGATCATGACACCATGCCTGGGAGAGAAATTCCAACACAAGGCACTAGTTTTAGATGGCAGGAGGGCTTTGGTGGGCGAGAAAGCCACAAAAGGCTGCAATGGATGTAAAATGGGCCTGCAGGGATAGTTCAGAGGGGCCCAGCAAGACCCCGCTGGATTCACACATGCAGTTTGCAGAGCTGTGACCCCTGTGGGCACCCAGGTCCATACACTGATATGCTTGGGAACTGATCAATGTTTTTGGTGTCAGAATGAGGAGAGGAAAGTCATGTGCGCAAAGGAAAGAAAGGAGGCTGAGCCTGAGACAACCTGGCAGCTGTCCTCCCCCTTCCTCCCTGCCCCACCCCATCCCACCCAGACCAGATTTGAGTCCTAGAAAGAAGTCACATAAGAACATGAAGTAGCAATGTTAAAGACTGGGCAGCTGTGGTGGCGGGAGAGGGGGTCTCCTTCTACAGAAGGCAATGAAGGCACCTTTCTAATCACTTTACATGCATGCTGTCACTTAATTTTCATGACATAATAATAGTAGGTACTTTTATTATCCATATTTTACAGATATGGAAACCAAGGCACACAGAAGGTAAGTAGTTCTCCCAAAGACACAGAGTAAGAGGTGGAACCAAGATTCTAGGAGAGATGGTCAACTCAAACACTAAGCAATGCTGCCTCAGCCACACAGACGACCATGCTCCCGGTGCCTGGGTAACACAGGAGCCCCTCGTCCCTTTCAAAACCACTCTTCCCAGAAACTTCAGAGGATTCTTGGCATCATTAGGACCCTGAAGGTAAGCAGCTTTCAGGATGTGGAGTGGAGGAGGATCTCACAGAGGCCTTGGGGCAGGGACGGCAGTGGCCCCTTGGCCAGGAGCATGGAGCAAACAGGGCAGTCAGGCTTGCTCCTGGTGAGAAGGTGCCGCCCACTCAGACACACCACACACCCAGGGCCATATCCAAATTGATGGCCCATCAGAAATTAGGAAGCCATCCACTGGAAAGATCTTTTCCCCAGCAACAGGTACATGAATATGTGCTGTGTGTTGAACGGAAGGACCGAGCTCCCACCAGAGGATCCAAGGAATGGGATTGGTTTAGTCCTGGCCTCACCATCTCCCTTAAAAATGCCAGTCGATGGGACTCACTCATGCTCCAAGCTCTCGAAGGAGATAGTCAGAAAAAAGAGAAAGAGAAACCCCGTAATGTTCTGCCTTCATTCTTCCTCCATGCCCAGACATTACCCTGACCAGTTCTCTTCTCACCTTATGTCAATATCCTTAATACCTCAAATTATGGGCATTTAAGGGAAGGAATTAATCAAGCTAACCTAGTCAAATGACCACCAACCTCACTGAGCCCCAGTGACTTAGGAACACTCTCTGGGCTACCAAGATAGAGTAAAAAAACTGGGCACTTGGTGGAATGGGAGATGTAAAATGTGAAATGGTAGATTGCGTACACCATTAAAAACAAGGAAGCTGGACACAGTGACAAGTGCCTGTAGTCCCAGCTCCTTGGGAGGCCGAGGAAGGAGAATCACATGAGCCTAGAAGTTTGAGGCCAGCCTAAGCAACATAGTGAGATGGTTTCCCTTTTAAAAACAAAAGGAGAGGAAGCCAGCCAGACCACTATCACTTCTCCTGGAGTCTGGGTTTCTCACCAGGCGTGTCCAGTGTCCTTCATTTTGGCCATCAGCAGATTATGGAGTCTGTTTTGGCAGAGGGAGCTGGTCAGAGGTGCACCCAGGGAGAACTTAGCTCTGCCCGTCCCTCAAGACCCAGGTGAGGATGTCTTCTGAATCTTCCCACAATCAGGAGAGAGGAGTTCCCCCAACGCAGCCTGCTTTGTGTCCGCAAAGAAAACCAGCGCATTATTATTCCTCTGTCATCCTACAAGTTGCTGAGCCTTGAAAGCTCCAACAGAGGCAGCTGCTGGAACGTGGCTGCGGGGGCAGTGCCACATCTAATTGCTTCACACGTGGCTGCCAGTTTATGGGCCCTTCGCTCTGCATTTAACACTGTAGCTGCTGATGGACTTTCGCTGTTGGAAAATATGCCCCGGTCCTCTGCACACTGTTTTATAACTGATGGGGGAAGATGCTCTCTCATTTGGTAAATTGTATCTGGCCTTTCCAGCTCAGTGATCATTAACGTTTGTTCTCATCCAATGGGCAGATTCAAAGAAATACAGCTCTCATTAGCTCCTGCTCAATTAAGAAAAATGCTCATCTGCCCCCATGACTCAAACACAGCTTCCTAGCTGGAGCTGTTTGAGTTCCACAGCTGGAGAGACTGGGGAGGTCAACCAAGCCATCTCTGATGCTTCAGCCCCCAGCCCCAGCAACATCCAGACTACGAATCCCCTCCAGCACCTCCTGCCTCATTCATTCCACACCTGCCTCCTAATGAGCGAGGACTACAATAAGTGACCCTGCTGAGTGCTTGCTGTGTACCAGGTGCTGTCTTGAACGATGCGCGTGGCTTAGCTCACGCAGGCATGCTTACAAATCTACGACCTCCAGGGTCACAAGAATGCCCTGGAGCAGAGTTCAAGTTCTACTCCTGACACCTGTGTATGAGCTGAGTGAACATGGGCAAGTCACAAAGAGGAGACCCACATTTTTATATTTAAACCAGGTCCAGGGAGTAATAAGGTGAATCTCTGCGGTCAGTGCCTCTATGGACAAGTTGCCTTCACTTTGTTCTCTTTCCTCAGACTACTCACAGGCGGCTGACTTCCAAATCCTTGTGATCAGGCACCAGGGCCATGAGGGAAAAGGAGAGAATGAATCAGCCAAAATCCCGTCACTATCCTTGGAAAAAATGCCATGTGATGTTGTATTCTAAAATTTGAAAGTTGGAGCTGAAAATGATCAGTGGTAGGTGTGTAAATTGGCATGGCCTCTATGGAGAACAATCTGCTAGTATGTCAGAATTTCAAATGAACATCCCCTTTGACCTGGCAATCCTACTTCTAGGAATATATCCTAAAAAATGGGGTTGGTGGGGGAAAGTGTGTGTTCAAGGATATTTATGTCCGTATTGTCTTACTAGCATAAGCCTGCAACAATCTAGACGAGGATTGACTAAATAAATTACGGTATATTTGCACAACGAAATATTACAAAGCCATAAAAAATAAGGCAGCTTTAACAAGATTCAAGTGGAACAATCTTCGAAATATTTTAAGTGAAAAAAATCAAGATGTTATTGTACATTTTTTAAGTATTTATACTCAGTTGTTTATATATCATAGAATATCTCTAAAACAAAATTAACAATCTGATCATAGTTGCTGCCTCTGGGGAAACACTTTAGGTGGCTTGAAGTCAGGAGTGAGAGAGATAATTACTTTCACTGTATACCCTTTTGAATCTTGAATTTATGTCATAGGAGTGAACTACATATTCAAGAAGTAAACCGTATGTAATTAGAATATTAAAAATATTGATGTTTAAATAGATAAAATGCTTATTATTTATTAATTTATTTATTTAGTTTATATTTTTAAAGGGGGAAAGGGACCAGGCATGGTGGCTCACACACGTAATCCCAGTGTATTGGGAGGCTGAGGTGGGAGTATTGCTTGAGCCCAGGAGTTCAAGTCCAGCCTGAGCAACATAGAGAGACTCTCTCTCTAAAAAAAAAAAAAAAAAAAAAATAGCCAGGCATGATGATGCAGACCTGCAGTCCCAGCTACTGGGGAGGCTGAGGAGGGAGGATCACTTGATCCCGGGGGGTTGGGTCTGCAGTGAGCAGTGATCTCACCACTGCACTGCAGCCTGGGTGACAGAGCAAAATCTCTCTCTTAAAAAAAGTAATAATAATTAAAGGGCCAGGCACGGTGGCTCACACCCGTAATCCCAGCACTTTGGGAGGCCGAGGTGGGTGGATCACCTGAGGTCAGCAGTTTGAGACCAGCCTCACCAACATGGTGAAACCTCATCTCTATTAAAAACACAAAAAAATCAGCCGGGCATGGTGGTGCACACCTGTAATCCCAGCTACGCAGGAGGCTGAGGCAGGAAAATCGCTTGAACTCAGGAGGCAAAGGTTGCAGTGAGCTGGGATTATGCCACTGCACTCCATCTCAAAAAAAAAAAAAAAAACAAACCAGTTGAAAATCATAAATCTCCAGAGAACAATGAAAAAAATAATAAGGCAAATATGCAGAGAAATAAGCTGGCATTTTTAAGGGAGATGGTGAGGCCAGGACTAAATCAATCCCATTCCTTGGATCCTCTGGTGGGAGCTCAGTCCTGTTCAACACACAACACATGCTCATGTACCTGTTGCTGGGAAAAAGGTCTTTCCGGTGGATGGCTTCCAATTTCTGATGGACCATCCATTTGGATACTTTGGGAGCAGCTAAAGGCCTGTTCTCAGGCTTTGAGTATTTTTATGTCTCCTAACCAGCTTTCCCCCATAAAGCCTCTCCCCATCTGTGGTAATTTTTTATGTACCAGTTTGTCTGGGCTATGGTGCCCAGATGCATGGTCAAATATCACTCTAGTTGTTGCTGTGAAGGCAGTGTGTAGATGAGATAAACATTTGCATCAGTAGACTTGAAGGAAAGCTAATGTACCCTCCCTAATGGGGGTGGCCTCATCCAGTCAGTTGAAGGACTTTGGAGAAAAAGCCTGAGATCCTCCAAGAAAGAGGAAATTCTGCCTCTGCACAGGCTTCAGACTACAGACTGCAGCATCATCTCTTCCCTGGGATCCCAGCCTGCTGACCTGCCCTGCAGTTGTTAGACTTGCCAGCCCCACGCTTGCATAAGTCAATTTCTAAAAATAAATCTCAAGAGAGAAAGAGGAAGACAGAGAGCAAGAAAGAGTGAAAGAGGGAGAGAGAAAGACATACTATTGATTCCATTTCTCTGAGAACCCTGACTAAAACACCATTCAGAGGAATGGCTCCCCACCATCACTCATCCCACTTCCCACATCATACTTGGTGAAGCCTCTGCTATTCTCTTACCTACCAAAGTGCATACGTCCAATCCTGTGGCCTAGGCTGGAAGGTCCCTGTGAGCCGGTGCTATGTCTCCACCATCAATGCATTTCTAACATTCAACGGAGTACCTGCAAGTGCTTGATAAGGATGTGTTGTTGAATGAGGCTACACGTTTAGTGACAGCACTCCCGATGCTGAATGCTTAGGTTTGACTCATCTATAGGTTCATATACAAATCAGCACATCAATTAGGAAGAACATGAAGGAAAAGAAAAAGAAAACAACCCTTACCAGTTGTTTGCAATTACCAGGACCCTTTGTTTTCCTTGTTGCTTCTTACACAGCTACCTGAAGACCTGCCAAAGGCAATTTACTGTTCACGATTAATCCAACAGGCCGCCGCAGTCAAGATGCCACAATGTTGGACTTAGCCTACACTGTATCCAAAATTAAAAGCAAGAATTCTCTTTTGAAATAAGATATATACAAATAGAAAAAAAAATAAGAAAAACTTATCTGTGATCATCACCCTTCCTTGTACTCCAAATGCGTGCTGAATTTTAATGTCCATTTTAAAGAGGAAATTATGACCCTCAACCCCAAGATCAAAATACCATTTCTGAAAATCAGATTGAATCTTAGATTAGAAACTGCTGCAGACATCTTCCACAAAAGTTTTTTAAATCATTTGTCATAGTTTTAAAAGATTACAAGATGAATTCATCTTTGATTAGTCAATCTGAATCCTCAAGTGAATAAAGAATCAATTGGCTTAGTTTTCTGATCAATAAGATGATTTTCAGTGAGCACCCAACACCAACAATCTTGTCCCATAGGAAAAATGATTTATAAGCATGTCAAATGGAGATTGTATTTTATCCTGCCTTCAGCTGTCAACGAAAGACTTAGCAGCTCTCCCCAGGGAGCAAGGAGGCGAAACAGTAGGAGGCCTTCAGAGGTCAACCTTGAAAGCAGGAAACACTCAGCTTTGACCTGGTCTATTGAAATCAATATGGCATGGCATAGAGAAAGGAACCAGATGGCAGAGTACACTTACATCAATATTTTTCTTTATTACAGAATTTGCATTAAATTTTGTTAAAGGAAAAGTGGATTCAATTGACCATGAGAGATACAAAAAGCATATGCCATGAATCATATCTTAAATGAATTTTAATCATCACTATAGGATTTACAGTAGAGGCTTATTTTTCTTTGAATAAACCTATCTTTTTTTTTTTTTTTTTTTTTTTTTTTGTTGAGACGGAGTCTCGCTCTGTCGCCCAGGCTGGAGTGCAGTGGCCGGATCTCAGCTCACTGCAAGCTCCGCCTCCCGGTTTACGCCATTCTCCTGCCTCAGCCTCCCGAGAAGCTGGGACTACAGGCGCCCGCCACCTCGCCCGGCTAGTTTTTTGTATTTTTAGTAGAGACGGGGTTTCACTGTGTTCGCCAGGATGGTCTCGATCTCCTGACCTCGTGATCCGCCCGTCTCGGCCTCCCAAAGTGCTGGGATTACAGGCTTGAGCCACCGCGCCCGGCCCCTATCTTTTTATTTCTATTCTTTGTTATGTAGAAAAATACAGTATAAGGCATTAAAAAAGAGAAACATAACCTGTATTCCCACCATCAGATGATGCCATCATTAACACTGTAGCATATTTGATCACAATAGTTACTTTACGCATTTTATATCATTGTGAACTCTGCTTTTTCCACTTACACTAGAGTAAAATAATTTTCTGTTATTACCTTTCTCTTCCTAATAGGAGTTCCTATTATCATCATTTTGGGAGGTTAAGGCTTTTCTAAACCCCAGAGCTCATAAGCAATGGAGCTGAGACTCTAATCCTAACCTACCTACCTCCAAAGACCATACCCTTCCACTATGTCAAACTACCTTAAAAATAGTTATTCCTTTGGGAGGCCCAGACGGTCGGATCACGAGGTCAGGAGATCGAGACCATCTTGGTTAACACGGTGAAACCCCGTCTCTACTAAAAAAAATACAAAAAACTAGCTGGGCGAGGTGGCGGGCACCTGTAGTCCCAGCTACTTGGGAGGCTGAGGCAGGAGAATGGCGTAAATCCGGGAGGCAGAGCTTGCAGTGAGCTGAGATCCGGCCACTGCACTCCAGCCTGGGCGACAGAGCGAGACTCCGTCTCAAAAAAAAAAAAAATAGTTATTCCTTTTGGCTCAGTAAGTCACCTTTTGGGGAATCTGTATGGAATCTGAAATGTACGAGATGAGTCTGGGACATCTTGAAATGCAAGAATTCAAGAAGCTACTAAAGACTAAATCGGTCATGTCAAAAGGAAACCAACTTGAAAAAAGATCTCAAAATGACACAATGCGACTACCCAAAAGAATCATAATCACTCTCAGTTAAATCATTAAACATAAAAATCAATGAGTTCATAATGATACTTTTTAAAAACTTACTTATAAGAGCACCAACTCATTACTCTGAAAATTGATAAATACATAGAAAGAATCAAGAATTTATCCTGTCTTTCTTGTACAAACTGTAACTCAGGGCAGCCAAATACTTGATAAGGATAAGTCTTTATAGAAGAATTATGGGTAACTAATGCAGAAGGAAGGACAGATTAAGAAAACTGCCATTTCAATCCACCATGAAACCCTGGATCTGGCAATGGTCATCAGTGAATGTTAAAATCACAGGTGAAATACTTGTGGGCGACTTTTAGAGGATGGAGCATCCTGACATCACCAGGACTGATTCCTGGCATTACCGAAAGTGGAGCAAACAGACATCATGAGTTCATAGTATGATTCCACAGAAAGTACATAGCATCAGAAATATTATAATCTAAAAAGCATTTTAACCTTAATCAATTTAAGACTCAAACCTAACTATCAGTTTATAGGAAATAGAAAAAACAGAGGAGGTGGCCGGGCGCGGTGGCTCAAGCCTGTAATCCCAGCACTTTGGGAGGCCGAGACGGGCGGATCACGAGGTCAGGAGATCGAAACCATCCTGGCTAACACGGTGAAACCCCGTCTCTATTAAAAAAAATACAAAAAATTAGCCGGGCGAGATGGCGGGCGCCTGTAGTCCCAGCTACTCGGGAGGCTGAGGCGAGAGAATGGCGTAAACCCGGGAGGCGGAGCTTGCAGTGAGCTGAGATCCGGCCACTGCACTCCAGCCTGGGCGACAGAGCGAGACTCCGTCTCAACAAAAAAAAAAAAAAAAAAAAAAAAAAAAAAAGAAAAAACAGAGGAACAAGTTAAAAACATCACAGAGAAACAATTATGCAAATCTAGAATGTAGATCTAAAGGATAATCTGATTTTTCTAACAAATTCAATGGCATGAAAACAATTGAGGAGCAAGGAGGAGGGACAATGTAGACTGAAATAGCTAAGAGATATTATTATTAATATTATTCGAATAGGCCAACCGTAAAAGAACAACTTTAAGACAATTAAAGACATTTGAATATGAATTGGTATTAGAATATTTGGGGTATTTTTGTTATTTGCTTGGTATGATAATACCTAGGTGGTTATTTTTTTAAGTCTTGCTGTTTAAATGCATATAAAGAATTTACAAAGAAAATAATATGATATCTAGTATTTGCTTCAAATATTCCAGGAAAAAAAAGTAAGTGTGTGTGTGTGTGTGTGTGTGTGTGTGTGTGTTTGTATGTGGTGGGAGGGAGAGAGGAGGCGGAGATGAGTAGATGAAACAAGAGTTGCAAATTGTTGACAGCTGTTGAAGCTGAGAGATGAGTCCATGAAGGTTCATTATCCTATACTCTCTACTTTCTGTATGTTTGGAACATTCCATAATAATAATAATAATAATAACCCTAAAAAGTGATGCATATGAGTATATCAAAACCTATAGAAAAGAAATTCCATATACGCCAGGACTAGAAAGATATGGAAGAAATAACTACAAAAAGATCTGTGAGAAAATCCTCCTCCATATATTATGTGCTGATTTCTGATCTGCATTTGAAATGGAATCACTCCAATATTATCTGATTAGTTTTGAAATTGGTGATTAAAATAAAAGACTGATCATCTTCTACATTTTTTGGCACCTTACACTATCACCAATTTAAGTGTTAATAGAAGGAGCATGAAAACTATCAATCTAAGAAATTCAGAATGAAGAGGTCTGTGATATGCTCAGTGAACTTCTTTGTTGTGGCAATGAAATAATTTGGAAATGGAAAGAGAACACAAATTCTGCAGAACAATTTCCTGTGCTCCTCTTTAAACAGGTTAAGGTGCTGATTTGGGTTTTTGAAAACCTGAAGCTTTGGATCACAAAACAAAAAAAAATTAATTGTGAGTGAAGGGAAGAAAAGATCACTTGTAGTGACACTTCTTTTCCAGGGATATGGTTAAGCAAGCTAATAGCATTCAGAGGGTAAAAATAAGTCCATTCACTAATGCCCACACACATTCCATATAATGACAGATGGAGATCTAATTTTAAAAACATACTACATTGTAAAAATACTTTGGAAACATCTAACTAAACAGTGGATTAGAACTTGATTAAAAATAAATGATTGAAACGCCAAAAGCTCATTAAAGGGAAGATGCTATGTGGAGTTGACTCCCCAAAGAAACAAAGCCCTTCATGTCCAGTAAAATATGTTCAGCGGAATGAAACTACTGAATATTTTAATTTTCAGTTTGTGAGGGAAAAATTATTTACACTTAATCACTGGTTTGTTTTTAACCCCATAAGTATAACAATTAGGAAAATCGAGGCATTGATAAGATGCTTAAAGCAGGTCATACTCTCAGGACAGGTTCCCAGGAGCCAGACTCTGAGATGGAAAGTTACATGCAGGAGCTTTATTGGGGAATGTTCTCAGAAACATCACCTGGGAGGGGTGAGGGAAGCAGGATTGGGCACACGGAGAAGTAGAACTGTGATGCGGTTGCAAGAGGCCATGGCAGATACCAAGAAAAGACCAAGTAGAAAGGCCCTTCAGAGCTTTCATAATCTAGGCAAGGGGGCGAGGCCCTTGTATTCTCACATAAATCCAATACCCACGGAAATGGGTATTGGAAAAAGTAGCTCCTTTTGGCCAAGAGTCAATCCCGAGAGCGACTCACGGATGAGTACTTTTGCAGGAGTGAGAAACCAACTCTTCTGACTGCTTGGAAATGAATGCTTTGATCCTGAAGGAGACATGTGGGGAGTATATCTCCCCTCGCATTGCAGCCCCTACCTCTAGCCTCCCTCCTTCATGTAGTAACTTCATCCCCTCTGAGAATAGCTCCATAGGATTCTCAATGATCTATTTTTCTTTGGAAACTGGTAAGAGGAAGGTTATTGGGACAAATCTCAGCCCCTTTCAGTGACTACATCTGGTGTCATGGTCGTCCTCCTCTGCTATCACACTTTTAAGCAGCACTGCTGTAGTCTGGGTGGCTTACCTGGTGGCATGACCAGATTTTCATCCCAGGGGAGCCTGAGCCCTGCGTCACCATGAAAGCATGGCTTGGTGGCATAACCAAGTTCCACCCATGGCTACTGTACTTGCTAATTTACCATGAAGATCTGGCAAGGGGGTACCAAGAGACAACCTAATGAGTCACCTGGGTGGCTGTGATCATGACTGGACAGCGCTGGAGCTTAAAGTGTAATGGAATTCTTGCTGTTTCCCTGGTAGAAGCATTCTCCCCTTGGAGATAAGGACCCAGGAGAGACTAAATGTGCAAGGCAAGCAAGCACAAATTCCTCAAGCAGGTCATTGGGAGTAATGGTAGTGGAGCCAGACCTACTTCCAATCATTGTTTTCTTATTGTTTTCTTTTCTCGCTCTGCCGCATGGCTGGAGTGCAGTGGTACAATCTTGGCTCACTGCAACCTCCGCCTCCCAGTTCAATTGATTCTCTGCCTCAGCCTCCCGAGTAGCTGGGACTACAGGAACACTCCACCATGCCTGGCTAGTTTTTGTATTTTTTGTAGAGACGGGGTTTCACCATGTTCGCCAGGTTAGTCTCAAACGCCTGGCCTCAAGTGATCCACCCATCTTGGCCTCCTAAAGTGCTGGGATTACAGGTGTGAGCCACCACACCAGGCCCCAATCATTGTTTCCTGGGGCCATCAATCCCACCTACTGGAAACATAGCACTATATAATCGACATTGGTTCAATGCCACCCTGTCCTTACAACACATCATCTGCAGGCTAGCACTTTAGCTGTGCTAAAAAACTAAAAAACTAAAAACACTCTAGTAGACAGGCAGTTTCTGGATGGTGTTACGGGACGAGACCAGTAGATCCTATCATCATATGTCCATTGTTGTTCTTCCCTTGCTATAAAATGGGGTCAGTGGTCCACAGTCGCATAATGCAGGATTCCAAGTCAGTTTATCTTATAATCTGCAAGCCTGCAGGGGTAATGCTGCCTGGGTCCCTGTTGGTAGGAAAGGTAAAGCCATCTCTGGAATATGTGTCAATACCAGTCAAAATCAATTACTGACATTTCCAGATTAAAAGGGATCCAATGTAATCAAGTTGCTAACAAGTGGCTGGTTAGTCTCCTCTGGGGACTGTGTTTGTTGAAGAGCTCAGTGTTGGTTTCTGTCGCTGGAAGCTTGGACATTTGGTAGTGGTAATAGGTATATTAAGTAATCACTTGACTTCATGGAGATCTGCTGTCAATTATTTGGACCCCTGGTTCTGAAGGGGGACAGAATGATAATTAAATGGGGACATGATGGAGACCACTTGTAGTGTTGAGCATGTTTAGAGTGCCAGATTTCTTGGCCATTTCCCTGGATGTCATATTGTTCTTATTTATTCTCTTGGCCATGGTAAGAAAGTTTCAGAGGCTTCTATGTAGCCTTCTTCACTACAGACCATACTGGTTGGCCCTACAAACCGAGGAACTAATGAGAAGATTCTGCTGACTACTATGGATTTCAATTATACATCCAGAGACTGAAGAAATGACCACCAGGTGGATCCATGGAGCCAAAGAATCCCTTGTGAAATCGACTGGGTCTGGACTTATTTCTTACTCTTCATAAGCTCCCACTTCAGCAAGGGGCCTGGATGAAACAAAACTTCCTGAAGATCAGTGGAGTTTGGACCATGCCCAAGAGTCCTGGAAATATCTAGGATTGTCCTTTTTCCCATTGAACAGTTAACCAAGTAAATGACCACAGATCCCTTCAAGTAAAGACTGGGGGAATTGTTATCATACGTACTTGCCATAGTATAGCAGGCTCCTTCCTCAAACCAACTTCTCTAGTCAACAGGTTCTGGGTCAAAGGACAGGCTCAGATCTGAAAATTGGCCATGACTCTTCAGTGAAGTGTTGGCATTATTCTTATGTGCCCCTGTATCTTACCCTTAATAACACTGTGGTCTAGTAACCATCTCTATAGCTCTCTGTGGGTGAGGACCCCTGGCTGCCACTCCAACCTTTCCATTTATGATAATAATTGCATCCTTCTTGGTCTGCTACTTATGGTCTGCCACCTGGCCTCTACCAATCTGGGATCTTACCATCCCCATTGCTTTTAGAGATCCCAGTTCTTTAGAACCCCAGCAAGGTCTATAGTATCAGCCCTCCCCTAGAGGGGATAGCCACCATTGAGTTTCTTATTGACACATTGCCCCTTGGAAATACGTTCCAAGGCCACCTCACAGGTGGATGCCGGAAACTGTGAATAGTACCAAGCCCCATACGCATGATGTTTTTTCCTATACATGCACCGTGGCACTTTTGCAGTTTGAGTACAACCACAAAACTAGCATAAATTTATTTGTCCTTCTTCACAATTTTACAGGTAAAAAATTTGTTCTTACCATGGATCTTTGCAACCTCAGCATACAATTTTTTTTTTTCCTTAAGAACTTTCACCTTTTCACTTAAAGGAAGCACTTTATGGCTTCCCTTTGGCATATTTGAATCGCCAGTATCACTCCTCTTGTGCTTTGGGACCATTATTAGGTAAAATGGGGGTGCCTTGAACACGAGCACTGTGATACCTGGACGGTCGATCTGATCACTGAGATGGTGAAGTGGCTAACTGGAGGGAAGTGTAGACAGTGTGTATCCACTGGATAAAAGGACAGTTCAAATCCTAGGGGGGACAGTGCAAGACTTCATCACACTACTCAGAACAATGTGCAATTTAAATCTTATGAATTGTTTCTTTCTGGAATCTTCTATTTAATATTTTCAGCCCACAGTTGACTGTGGGTAAACAAACTGTGGAAAGCAAAACCATGGATAGGGAGAGCCAGTGTACAGCCATCCCTCAGCATCCATATAGGATTGGTTCCAGAACCTCCCTTGGATACCAAAATCTGTAGATACTCAAGTCTGTGATATAAAATAGCCTAGGATTTGCATATAACCTACACACACCCTCCCATACACTTTAAATCACCTCTAGATTACTTATAATACCTAATACCATGTGAATGCTATGTAAATAGTCACTATACTGTATTGACTACAGAATCACGACAAGGAGAAAAGAAATGTACGTACATGTTCAGTATGGGATGCCACTTTTTTCCCAAATACTGAATATTTTCAGTCCGAGGTTGGTTGAACCCACAGATGCAGAGAGCTGACTGCATATCCACCGTAGCATTCCTGCTTCTCTGAGCCTTTTGATCTCTTTCTGCATCGTCTGCTAAGGCATTTCTCACATATCTCCTCCATATAGTTGATCACTGCATTTCTAAGAAAGAAAAGAGTCAACAAAGAGACCCCAAGAGTCAACCAAGCAGAGTGCCAAATTCTCTATCTCAGGGGACTGCTCCCATGTAGATAAAGTTTCCAGTATCCAACTATATATTGCATCCTTCTTAACCCAGGCCCTTCGGGATTCATCCCATATATATTCTTCCACTCCTGCTAGTACTTGCTGACTCAGTGTTGCATCTTCTTTGGTGTCTATTTTTTCCTTCCTTATCACAATCAGCACTTCTCCTGTCAAGTTTTATTGTACTTGACTCTAGTTCAGGGGTCAGTAAACTTTACCTGTAAAGAACCGGATCGTAAACATTTTAGGTTTTGTGGGCCATATGGACTTTGTCATGACTACTCAATTCTCCCATTGTAGCATGAAGGCAGCCATAGGCAATGTGTCATTGAATGGATATGGTTGTATTCCACTAAAACTTTATTTACCAAAATAGACTGCAGGCTGGATTTGGCCAGGAGAATTCAGTTGCTGATCCCCATTCTGTTTACTGGCCTAGTGTCCAGGAATGGAGTTAGGATCAACCCTGAGTTAAGAACATGCTGCAAGAATTGCAAGAAAAATCTCCTGCACTGTCTTCAATAAACGGTACCACTAGCTTTTAATAGGGAGCAGTGGGCCCAGAGGGTTCAGGGGAATCTGAGGATTCGAGATTTTTGGTGCAGAAACACATATATCCTTATTCCAAGTCTCGGCATCTTACTCCTTCCCAGTCAGGGTCCTGACCTTGATATAGCACACTTGCTGGGGGTGAAAATTTTAACCTTCCCTGGAGCCCTCCTGGCCTTATAATTAAGTTCTAGGCTTGATCCTGGCTTTTTTCTATTTCTGGCTGCCGGAGATGAGAATCTCTTTATAAACTGCCATAGGCCCTCCGGCTTTCACACTTAGCCTTAAATTGGTGATTAATCATTGTACCCTTTCATCCCCTTTCTCTAATTCATTTTATAGCACTCAGAAACAGCCATCCAATTCTATTGCACTTATAATCACCACTTCCCCTGAACCCTAGACACCTCAGATATTAGACCTACCAATGCATTACCTTCCAGCAGTTACACCACAGTGAAGGTTGCAGCAATTGCAAAGTTACAGCCTGCCAGGGGCTGTAGGTAATCCACCCACCCACCCCTAGTGATGGTGTCCTCTCTGGTGGCCAGTCAGCTGGTGACCCAGCTCCACATTCCATTTTAGAGTCTCCTTCCTCGGACCATTCCTAGCACCAATGGTTTTAAGTATGCTTACCTGAGAAACAGGGTCTGAGGTGGAGATTTACATGCAGGACTTTTACTGGGGAGTGCTTTTAGGATCAATACCTATAAGGAAGTAAGAGAAAAAGGATTCCTTAGAGGGAGAAATTGAATTATGACTCGGTTGCAATAAAGGCCTTCAGCAATTCCCATGGACTGCTGTCAGAGTTGTCTAGACAAGGCAAGGGGCCAGCCAGCCACAGGATGCGTGCTGCCCCCCAAACCCCAACAGCAGAGGGGGTAGGGCCTTGGGCAGGGCAGCTCTCTTCTGCTAAGGGAGGGATTCCCAAAGACAGACTCATCTGTGAGACAACAAAAGCCAGCACTCCTGGCAGCTGGGCGAATGAGTGCCTGAGTCCTGGAGGGGAGGTGGGGGCTGCACACCACCACATCCACTACCAGCACGTGCATTGAGTTCATGTCCACAGTAAGCGCGTCAGATAGGCGTCCGTGAGCCCAGCTTTACTGTCACACCCTAGTTTCCAGGAATCCTGGGAAAAGTCCTGGGTTCAACTAACTGTTGTGATTGTAATTGCGGTTCCTGAAGGAATTCTAGATGACAAAGGCAATAAAGTAGCGGTGATTTATTGTATATGGAAACTTTAAAACTCACTTTTGAAGAGTAAAATAACAAAAAAGAGGAAGGAAAGAATAAAGAAGGACGGTAGAAGGGAAGGAAGGAAGGAAGGAAGGAAGGGAGGGAGGGAGGGAGGGAGGAAGGAGGGAGGGAGGAGGAAGGAAGGAAGGAGGGAGGGAGGGAGGGAGGAAGGGAGGGAGGGAGGAAGGAAGGAAGGAAGGGAGGGAAGGTGAGGGGAGGGGAGTGGAAAGGAGAAAAATCAAGTCGTCTCAACTCACTAGAGCAGCCATACCTACTTAACTGGATACAGGTATTATAAAAAGTTATTTTTCTACTTCCCTGCCTTTTAACAAACAACATTTTCTGCTTTTTGACTGGGGAGAGGACATTTGAAGTACCATGAAGCCAAGTTTGTGACAGTGACAAACTTAAAGAGGTTACAATTTTGAAATATGTAAGTATTTAAGTTGGAATCCACAAAATACGTATTAATGTGTGTGACATGTATAGATGTCCAAATAAATGTAATTTATTTCCTGTAAAGTCAGAATAATTGTGTAAGTAGATTTAGAAAACATCATTTTAAATTCTTTTGTCATTGAAGCTGCAAATTATTATAAAATCCCACAGAAATTGATAGTTGAAATGATTTTGAAATTCTCAAGCATTGTCATAATACTTGCATAATTTCAAGTTCTGATGGTTTCCTCAGAAGTTTGTTTCCAAGTACCTGTAATCTTTTCATGTTGTTCAACATTAATTCATAGCCAGGACTTATCTTCAGGCAACTTTAGGGCTTGTTTCTCTGTGATTATAAACATGAAAACAATCAGTTGGGGCTCTTTTTGGCAGATTTTGAAATGTTTCCATTTGTTCAATTTCTATCCCTATAAACGTAGTAGGTAATGGATCTTATTGGTATCCAAAACGTATCATCTCACCTCATATTTATTCTTCAGGAAATTAGGTTCATGACTAGGTGGATTTTCAACAAGTTAAATATAAACTTTCTGTACCCTCATTAAGATATTTGTTGATGCTATTGGGTTCATCTTGAAACACACACACACACACACACACTCTCCACGTGTCTAACTCCTCCTCCATCCCTCTTCAAACAAAATGAACATTAGGACTTTAAATTGCAGGCAACAGCCATAATCAGAAAGCCAGAGGCCACTGCTCCAACCCTGGGGTCCTCTAAAGTTGATTGCAAGGCAAATACTAGGCAAAGATCTCTCCAGATCCTTAGATGTCTGCTTCTTGCTCATGGAGTTGAAAGGATGAAATGAAAGGGCGTGGGCACAATCCCTAGCTTGGTGCTGGCACAGAAGCTCAATAAGGTCCACAATCCCTCATCTACAGTCCCAAATCCCGGAGTTCTGAACACTGAAATATTTTTTGGCATTAAAATCTTTGGCCAAAAATCTTTTGGCATTAAAACCTGGCCAGATAGAGGGCTATTTTTCTAGGCCTTGGGATGAGTGAAATATATCCCTCTCTAGAAGTATAAATGTGTTTGATTATCAGATGGTCCTCCAAGTCTTATGGAGGTCTGACATTATCTACACTATATGCACCCCAATAAATTCCTAAAAGTCCAAACATCTGAGTCTCTAAACACCTGGCCTGAAAGGCTTCCAGCTGAGAGTTTGTGGATCTATCCTTGGTAGCTCTTTTCTCCTTCCCTTTTTGCTGGTCGTGGTCCCTCTCCTTCCTCCCTGGCTGTCGTTAATCTATCTGAAATAAAAGCTACACTTGGTCAGACATCCTCTTGTGTCAGCACCTGTTAGGCACCTTATCACATGTTTTTTGAAAAGCCTGTGGTGACCCTGGAAGGGATTGGTAATGAGCCTCATTTTAAAGATAAGGAACCTGAGATGGAGAGAACTTAAGGTCAAGAGCCCCCACGCACAGAACTACGGTTGCACCCCAGTCTCTGGCTACTCAGCCTCTGCTCCTTCTACCACAGCAGGCTGGGATTTACTCGAAGAAACACTGTTTCTTAAGGAACACTTAAAATTCAACCAAGACATTCTCCCTGTGTACTCAGAGGCAGTAAAGTGTAGTGCCATCGTTCTCAAAGTATGATCCCAGGATGCCTGGATGTCCCTAAGACCCTTTCAGGGCCTTTGCAAAGCCAAAGCAATTTTTATACTAATAATTATATGTTATTTGCCCGTTTTGCCTTTGTTCTCCTATCAGAGGACAGTGGAGTTTCCAGAGTTGGCATGACATGTATTATACAACAAACTGAATGCAGAAGCAGATATGAAAATCTGGTTGTTTCCTGTTAAGCTGGATGTTAAAGAAATTTGCAAAAATGTAAAAAAAAGAAAAAAAAACCCACTCATCTCACTATAGTTTTTTTAAAGGAAATATCGTTGTTTTTTATAAAAAATATTGAGGTTAACATGCAATGGTTTTATTACTTTTAAATGAGTTAAACCTTTTTTAATTTTCTCTATCTTAATTTCTAATACCATATATATCAATAAATGCAACCAACAAAAACGAAGCTCATCACAGTCCTCAGTACTTTAAAGAGTGTGAAAGGGATCTGAGACCCAAAAATGTAAGAACTGCTAGTGCAGTGCTGAGTGCAGACCTAGAATCCTAACTACCTGGATTCATACCCCAACTTTGCTACTTAGTAACTATGGAAGTTTCTTTATGCCTTAGTTTCCCCACTTACAAAATGGGGATAATATGTTATTTACCTCCTAGAAGTTGTGGCGAGGACTTAATTTGCACGTGTAAATCACATACAACAATATCTATCACTTAGTAAGTTTTTTGTTTTAGATTTTATGTTACTGAATTGTTACATACTCTATATATTTGTGCTTATTTCTAGGGAAAATCCCCCCAACATTCAAGATGAATAAAAAGAATAAATTACTGAATTATCCAAATAGGTTCCATTTACTTGAATTAGAAAAAGAAAAAAGTCTTGGAACTGGAGTCATGTTTCAAGTATAAATGTTAAAATAGTTTCCATTTACTCTGTTTACTGTCAATTTAATATTCTCATTCTCTGGCACTAAGCGTTACAAAAATCTTTTTAGAAAAGCTAAAATCTCTCACCTTTATAAGTAGTCTCATTTTCCACATTGGCAGATGCTGTTTAGAAAATGAGTAAACTAGGGTAGGGCAACATGTCTGAGACATGTTACCCTAAGTGAGAATGGTATATGAGATTGGAACACCAAATGTGGTGATTAATAATAAAACAGAATGCTTTCAATTCACAACTTAGAAGTCTTATTCAACGAAATTTAAAATGTAGTTTTTTAAGAAGCACAAATTCTTAAATAAATGTATTCTTGAATACAGTTTTAATGCTTTTAATATAGGTTTAGGTATATGCTAAATATAGAATCATTCTTTTCCTCTAAAGAAATGCATCATGCTTACTCAGTAAATAACAGTTTATACCAAAGAATTTTTTAAGGAGTTGAAAATGGTTTGACTTTGCAGAGTAGCACAGTGGCTAGCACACACACTTAGAGAAATATGTTTCTACCTTACTCTGTCAATTACTAATGCATACCATGGCTGAGTTTCCTTATGCCCACATTCTGCTGTGTAACCACGATAGGAGGGAAATGACCGAGGTCAGTTCAAATATGTCATGAAAGTCTAAAATTCTGACTCCTGAAGCCTCTCATTTTGTAGCACTGACAACAGAAAGCACAGTAATTAAGAGCAGTGTGACCTTGGGCTGTTATGCCCAGTATTCCTGAGCTGTAAAGCGGAAATAATAATTGTATCTACTGCTTAGGTGGGCTGTGATGATTAAATAAGGTACGATAATGTATGTAAAGTCCTTGCCCTTAAAACAACATTGATAGGAAAGCTCCACCACAAGGTGTTTAAGTGGAATCCAAGATTCAACCGTGTAACGTACGTGATGGTGTAACAGTGAGGTGTTCCAGGTGCTATTGCTGCGCAAACTTAGTGTTGTAAAACTATTTCATTATGCTAATGGACTCTATGGGTCAAGAATTTTGGAAGGCCTCATCTAGGTAGTTCTTGCTCGGGTCTGTTCCAGGATTGCTGTGAGATGTTGGTAGGGGCAGCAGTCATCTGAAGGCTCAACTGGGCTGGACATGCAAGATGGTGCCCTCAGATGCTGGCAATTGGTGCTAGATGTTGACTGAGACTTTAGCTGGGACATCAAACAGAGAGCCTACATGTGATCTCTCCATGTGGCCTGGGATCCCACATAGCATGACTCCCTGGCGTCATCAGATTTCTTACACTGATCGAGAGTCCAAGGAAGCCAACTGGGAACTGAACTGTATTTCTGCTGCATTTCATTGGATATGAACAAGTAATAAAGACCAGCCCAACATCAAGGCGAGATAGACTCCACTTCTCCAGGGGAGGAATGTCAAAGAATTAGCTGGCATGTTGTGAAGTTGCCATATGAGGTGAAAGAAAAATATTATTTTTCTGTCTGTATAGCCTCCAAAAGAAATAAAAGGGACAATATTGAAAATATTGACCTGAGAAAGTCCTGAATGATCATGAAGGAAGCACTTCCTAACTGCCCCCAAACCCAACCCTGTATAAGAATTTAGCTCACTTCTATCCGGGCATGGTGGCTCACGCCTGTGATCCCAGCACTCTGAGGCAGGATCACCTGAGGTCAGGAGTTCGAGACCAGCCTGGCCAACATGATGAAACCTTGTCTCCACTAAAAATACAAAAATTAGCTGGGCATAGTAGTGTGCGCCTGCAATCCCAGCTACTTGGGAGGCTGAGGCAGGAGAATCACTTGAACCCAGGAGGCAGAGGTTGCAATGAGCCAAGATTGTGCCATTGTACTCCAGCCTAGGCAACAGAGTAAGACTCCATCTAAAACAAAACAAAACAAAACAAAAAATTTAGACCACTTCAGATTGAGAACATGGGCAATGGGAAGATAAGAAACAGCAATTGCCAATTCCCGCTAAATTTGAATTATGCCAGATCATATTAGCATTATCATGAATTCTTACTCTTTATCAGATTATAAGCTAGGTTACTGTAAGTAAAACATCACAACACAATGGCTTCAATTTACTTCACTAACAGTCCAGCCAGTTCCAGTTGGCAGAGCACCTCTGCTCCCTAATGTTCTTCCATACTATTTCTCTGCCATTTTCCCTGAGGTATAGTCCTTATCTGCATGGGTAACGCTGGTGCACCTCACTTCCAACTCAGGAGAGGAAAAACAGGCAGCAAGTAGAAAAGCCGCTCATCTCAGAGTTGTGAGGATCTGTAGTCAAGTTCCATCCATTGCCTCTGTGCACAACCACTGGTCCAAATTCAGTCACATGACCAAGCCTTGCTGAAGATGGGGCTGGGAAACATAGTTGCTGCCTGATAAGCCACATGCATGAGGAGAGAACAGATTAGGAGAACAAGTGTGCCTCACAAACAATAAATAAATAAGTATTCTAAAATTTTAACTGTTTGCAGCATTAACAAGCTAATCAAATCTTCTTAATCTCCATCCATTTCAGTGTCATAAATAACGAATATGCCAATTGCAAAAGAATCTGAATTAAATGACATGTATTCTTCAAAGCTCTTACCAATTTCTCTAGGACTGCCAGCAATTCTCTTGCAAAAATGACTGCACATTGAAAGTTGGTAACACAGCTCTTACCTGAACTCCCACATATGAATTATTGTGAATTCCAAATTAATAACGTTCAATGAGATCTTAACAGAGTTTGGAAATGATAATCAAGGTGGAGGAAAACAGCTTAACAATGAAGACTCCACAAATAACCAAAATTGGGGCAAAATTTGATCACCTTCTAGGGAAGAAAAGGTGGTTCTTTCATGTATTAATGTAAATGTAAGATTGTATGTAATTTTGGATTTAAAATGAGATTTTTGCACAGCTGCTGTAAATCTAATGGACTTGAGTACATTTTTATAGCCCCACCTTCTCCCCAAGTGTGCTCCTTAGGCTGGGAGGATGCTGAGGACACTGCATAGGTATGCTGCAATTTCAAGAATGCAGGACACTTTGGGAGGCCGAGGTGGGCAGATCACTTGAGGTCAGGAGTTTAAGACCAGCCTGGCCAACACGGCAAAACCCTGTCTCTACTAAAAACACAAAAATTAGCCGGGCATGGTGGCACATGCCTGTAGTCCCAGCTAATCAGGAGGCTGGGGCAGGAGAATCGCTTGAACCCAGAAGGTGGAGGTTGCAGTGAGCCGAGATTGTGCCACTGCACTCCAGCCTGGGTGACAGAGCGGGACTCTGTCTCAAAAAAAAAAAAAAAATGCAGAACAAGAAATCGTCATCTCTGGCTTCCTTTTTTGTCTCCTTAAAAAAGTTACTGAACTACTCTGAGTCTATTTCCTCATCTGTAAAACAGGAATACTATCTATACCCCACAGTGGAGAATCACAAAACGGCACTTTATACTCAGTAAAACAGAAATGCCTACTACACAAAGCAGAAAGATTAAATCGACACTGTCCAGTCTGTAGACGGGCAGCAAAGCAGCATGCGTGGAAAGGGATAAGATTATGTTCTCTCACTTTACGTTCTCTCACTTTTGATCCCAGTCTTGATGTCTCAAGCTAAAGACTGACAAACACTTGCTGGCACCATCGGGTGCTGCGATGCCTCCCAGGAGGAAAGGCTCCACACAAGTTGCTGGCAGCCAGCTGCAGCAGCCAGCGCTGGCTTGGTACTCACGAAGAACCTTTTTTTTTTTTTTTGAGACGGAGTCTCGCTCTGTCGCCCAAGCTGGAGTGCAGTGGCTGGATCTCAGCTCACTGCAAGCTCCGCCTCCAGCGTTCACGCCATTCTCCTGCCTCAGCCTCCTGAGTAGCTGGGACTACAGGCACCCGCCACCATGCCAGGCTAATTTTCTGTATTTTTAGTGGAGACGGGGTTTCACCGTGTTAGCCAGGATGGTCTCGATCTCCTGACCTCGTGATCCGCCCGCCTCGACCTCCCAAAGTGCTGGGATTACAGGCGTGAGACATCATGCCGGCGGAAGAACATTTAACATGACGACTCTGGCATCCACTGTAAGTTTAGATAACTGTTTCAAGGACAATAGGTGCTGTGGCAGGACGCCTGGTGTATGTCAATACAGATTCGATTCTTTTCATCGAAAGGAAATGTGGAGAATAAAAATTTGAAGAAATAATGATGTCACGCCTGTATGAAAACATCTCAAGTACCCCATAAACAAACACCTCCTGTGCACCCACAAAGATTTTTTTTTAATTGGAGGAACAAAAGCACTATGTCAATACCACAGCGAGGGGAGAGAAATGTAAGAACAGAAGCATTCCCTAGGCTTTACGCTTGGATCTTTGTTTGGCAGGTTCTGCCCACACGCATGTGTTCATTTCTCCAATGTGGTAGGCATAAGATACCAGAAAAGGCACATGTAGGCCGGGCGCGGTGGCTCAAGCCTGTAATCCCAGCACTTTGGGAGGCCGAGACGGGCGGATCACGAGGTCAGGAGATCGAGACCATCCTGGCTAACACGGTGAAACCCCGTCTCTACTAAAAAAAAAAAAAAAAAAAAAGGCACATGTAGCTGTGAAAACACCAAAACAGGGAGAACTGATAGTAAACGACTACGTGTGAATGGACCAGCAAACCCAAAAAATCCCAATACAGAAAGCCGAGTGGGGAACAGGGTGCACCCAGAGAAAGAAAGATAAACACACCCCAAAGGGACGACAAGCAAATAAAACATCAAAGACATCTCCACACTTTCTTGTATCACCAAGAGGCTCCCCTAAAATAACAAGTCCATTTGTCATGTTTCTTGTCTCGTTCACTTAACTATCAAGAGATAAGGTTTAAATCTCTTTTTGTTTGCTGTGCCCCCCTCCATCCTCCATCCTGCAAATAGAACTCTACTCCAGAAAAGCAAATAAATTGAATTTTACAAAATTACAGTGTGGACAGAAGTGAGATAATGAATTGTTCCACAAACCCAAAATCAGAACTAAGGTGTCTCCTGAAGCCTGGAAGAAGTAGCTAATTAAATAAATGAAGAGGCTGGGTGGTTCACGCCTGTAATTCCAGCACTTTGGGAGGCCGAGGCATGACAATTGCTTTAGCCCAGGAGTTCAAGACCAGCCTGGGCAACATAGTGAGACTCTCTCTCTGAAGAAAAAAGAAAATTAGCCAGGCATGGTGGCACAGACCTGTAGTCCTAGCTACTGGGGAGGCTGAGGTGGGAAGATCACGTTAGCCTGTGGGGTCGAGGCTGCAGTAAGCAGTGATCGTTCCACTGCATCCAGCCTGGGCAACAGAGCAAGACCTTGTCTCAAAAATGAAATATTTATTTAAATAGAGATAGTATTAGTATTTTACAAGTCAGTAAACATGCTGTTCTCTTTGCCTCCCATGCCCCCACCAGGTAAAGATGACAAATTAAAAGGTGACATAAATGTATACATTTATATACATTCATGTATATACGTGAGATATGCATTAACAGTGCTGGCTGGTATGGTGATGTGGAGTTGGAGGCAATCAAGGTGTCACCTCTAGAGAAAGTGGTAAGGACAGTGTGGTAGACACACACTATAGAATACAAGGCAGCAGTCAGAAGCAATGAACTAGGCAGCAGTCAGAAGCAATGCACTAGATGTTGCTAGATGTGGAGTAAAAAAATGTTGAATGAAAAATGAAACTGAGAAGAACTATAGCACAATATCATGTACATTCGGCTAAGCATAAATTAAAAACATACCACATGCAAAGCACTACACCATTTTCTCAGGCTATAGATTTAAAGATGTGTCAAACACAACAGATTGGTCCTTGTGTGGGGAGAATGGCAGAAAACAGAATGAAGGAGCAAAATTAATACCAAGGAGTCCTCAATGTTGGATAATAGGGAACCTGGACACTAATGGGATTAATTAATTCAACTCTGCATCTAAAGTTTAAAGAAAAAGACCTATGTCTAGCAAATGAGGTCTGGTTAATACACCGTGAGGGCAACCACATTCTCCTGGCATGCTTGAACCCACTACTCAGAATACTGCACTGACTAAATCTCACCATGCCTTACTCAGTGTGGCATGTTCGCTCTGTAAAAGAGAACTTTAAACACTAACTGTGCCAGGGACTCAATGACTGTCTGGTCCTTTAGCAGATTTCTTTAACCCCAACAACCTGTGAGATAATAAAACCTCCATTTTACAGATTTAAAAAGCCAAGTCACTTTTCCAAGGTCACAAAGATAATTCAGATGGATTTGAACTTCACGTTTAGCTTCATTTTCAATATATTAGTGCCTTCCTCTAAGCCACCTAAACTGAGAATTTCTCCCGAGATTTGACCCTGAGGTAGCCTTTCTAAAATGATACCTAAACGTTTTACCTTTACTTTCGTCCTAGAGTAACTGCACCACTGGAAATGGCATCAGAGTACATAGCAGTCACCTGCGCATTCACATTTAGAAATAGAAAACCTTTACGGCAAGCTATGGATGTGCTTTTTAACTTAGCCTGGATTTAATGCAAGTGCCCAGAGATATTCACTACCTCCTGTGCCATGATACATTCCATGAGCGACATTCAACTTTGCCCCTACATAAGCCTTCAAGCCCCCTTACGTAGGTCCCAGTGCCATGACATGGTGAGTTACTCAGAAAGTTAAACTAAGTTTGGGACACACAAGTCATTCCCGATTCCTCACATTACTCTGACAACCATAAATCATTTAAAGCTGAGGCGATGAAGCAACTGTCAAGCAGCAGTGCAAGTCCCAGGGTCCAGCAGACACAGGACTTACCTTGTGAAAACATAACCTTTCAATACTATTCAAAAATGACATCTGAAAACTCATATGATTCTAACTTTTATTATTAGGTCAGAACCAATGAAGTAGCAGCAAAAGGGTCTCTCCTATGATCTGGCTTTCACTGGTCCTCACGGCAAGGAGGAAACTTGGGCAGGAGATGATCACTCAATCCCAGCAGACTCTCAGAACCTCACTTGGACCCGAAAGTGCATCTGCTTGGTGGCATTGTTCTTCATTCCTGTCTTCAGCATCCACTTTGATTTCATCCTTTGGACATACTGCATGTCTCGCTCTCGCATAAGAGCCACTCCTGTGATTGGAAGGCGGTTAAGAAATTAGGCAAAGGTCTGTTATTTGTGATCAGAGAAAATCCAACCTTGGCAGAGAATTCAAAAGGTTAGTTTAGGGTAACTGGGTTCTTGTATTTAAAACAGAGTTGCTAACTTGGGGTCTCTAAGCCATGGGCCTCAAGGGTCTCTGTGGACCCCAGAATTGCATACCAGAACTTTTGTATATATACATTTCTCTGGGATTAGCATATTTAGTTTTCATCATCTGGAAGAGTCTATAAGCCCAAAAGGTGAAACCCCATTAATCAGAAAGGCAGAAGCTATAAATCGAGTCAGACAATACTTCCTGATAAGAGTAAGATGAAGTCAAGTCTCTGCCAGATTCAAGCGGCCACACAGCTCACAAGTGGCCACAGTGAAGGAAACCACATATAAATACAGTGGCATTTCAAATGGATTTTAGTTGCCTAGAGCTTCCCAGGCCATCAGAAGGCAGCCCTCCTCTTATCTTCTCCACAGTCCTCTAGTTGGATAGATGTTTTCCCTGAAGATCTAAGGATAGAATCAGCTTTATCCAGCAAACACATCAGAATAGATGTAAAGAGTATCATATTGATGAGGTTTCAAAGCTCAACAATTGCAGTGGCATGCTTTACTCTTCTAACTTTTGCTAAATATTCTATGGGAAAATTACAAAAAAGGGGACTGATAGCTAACCTTGACTATGGGCATGCACTATATCAGACATGTATGACATTCAACCCACTCAACTCTAAAAGGTAGGTCTTATTACTATCGTCTCTGTTTTATAAATGAGGAAACAGAAGCTTCTATTAATTAAACTACTCATGCTTATCATATAAGAACCTCTAAGTACATCACATAAGTCACGTTTGACTCCACAGCTCAAGCTATTAACCACTAGGATACTGTCTGATTCCTCTGCATAACCTCCAGGATAATTTCAACCTTTGGTGATTACTAAATAATTATTTTTGTAACTATTATCTTCTGAAAAAGTTAATGGTATATAAAATTGCTGTGCCAGGAATATGAAATTTCTAAGTCATAGCACTTTGGGCTTATTGCCTTAAACATATCAAGTGGTAATGGAAGTCCCTGGAGCCAAGAGGTTAAGTTTCCCCCAGAGAGGATCCACAAGGACAACATAAATGGGAACAACTTTCCCCAGACCCCTGCTAGGAATACAAGTTCTTAGACTGGTCTGTAGTTGTAAAGATCAATGTACCTGTGCTGCCAGTCCATCCCAGGGCTCTGTACTGCTGAAGTACTCGGCCCACGGCCTTCCGATTTTTGGCAACTGCCACAGCTCTGGACAAGCCAAATCGCTGTTTGTAGTATCTCATCAAGGAGCGATGACCCACTCTGGCACCTGTTTTTCAAAAGAGCAATACTGAAACACTGAGTTGGATAGTTTTTTCAAGGCAGAGCTATAAAGCAAGGGCTTTCCAAATCAGATCTTTTAGTATATGTAGATGGAAAATCGATGTACCAGAAGAAACAGTTGTTCTACCTACTAAAGAAAGATGAAGCAGCATGTAAAATAAAAAAGTGAAAGAAAGAAAGCATGCCAGAAAAAGAAAACCAAACAACAGATTTTTTAAAAAGAGAATGGCAAGTCACTGTTAAGTGAAAAACTTAGCATTGTGTACTTACTTGCATACAATCCCCCAAAATACACATAGAAACCCCTACTAATACAGATAGTAGGGCCCTAGGAGATAAGAGATTTTTAGCATTTTATATATATAAATAAATAAAAATTATACAGACATATGGGAAGAAGATTAAGCACAGAGAGCAGTTCTGATGTTTGGGTCTACAAGCCACAGTTAGGATCTAAAATACAAATCAATCCACCTTTCCTTTGCTTAAATTCTCTATTGTAGTGATTCTCCAATGGGGATTTTACCCAGCAAGGGACATTTGGCACTGATTGAAGACATTTTTGGTTGTTACAGCTACAGGTTACTACTGGCACCTAGAGGGTAGAAGCCAGAGATGCTATTAAACATCTTTAAATGCACAGGACAGTCCCCATAACAAAAAATTATCTAGTCCAAAATGTCAATAGTGCCAAGGCTGAGTAACCCTGACCTACTGCTTCCTAAATGATGGAAATCACCTGGTGAATTTGAATTTTAAAAGATGATTAAGCTGAATGCTGTCTATAGCTTTTGCTTATTTAGTAGGATCTGGTAAAACTATGTGAGTCAATCATGCTTTCAGAAATGAATTTCTAAATTTAATTTTCAAAGTATGCTCATGTCATTACAACATATGATTGTATATCTCATTATCTCATAGGCCCACTAACTTGTAACAGAGTGAGAAAAAAGAAAACAGACTCTGCATATTTCAAATAAAAAAACTATGGGACAAAGGTATTGGCCACCAGTTGGAAATTCTGTAGCTGGAATAATAAAAACCCGAGGTAAGTAAAGATATCTACTGGAAGAACAATTCTCAAGCCTGTAATCCCAGCACTTTGGAGGCCGAGACGGGCGGATCACGAGGTCAGGAGATCGAGACCATCCTGGCTAACACGGTGAAACCCCGTCTCGACTAAAAAATCAAAAAAATTAGCCGGGCGAGGTGGCGGGCGCCTGTAGTCCCAGTTACTCGGGAGGCTGAGGCAGGAGAATGGCGTGAACCTGGGAGGCGGAGCTGCAGTGAGCTGAGATCCGGCCACTGCACTCCAGCCTGGGCGGCAGAGCCAGACTCTGTCTCAAAAAAAAAAAAAAAAAAAAAAAGAGTGAGGCACATCTGATATATTAATCTAGGGGGTGGCAAACTGCAGCCAGAGAACCAAATCTTGCCAATCACCTGTTTTAGTTCGTTTTACTGCCACACAGCCATGCTCAACTGTGTAGGTATCATCTCTCGCTGCTTTGGTGCTTGCTACAACAGCAGAGGTGGGAAGCTGCTGCAGAGACAGAATGGCACACAAAGCCTTAACGATCACCTCTGGCCCTTTTTAGGGAAAATGTCCCAATCCCTGTGTCATACGTTCAGGGGAGATGACCTGAAGGGGGCTGGGTTTAGAGATGACTAATTCCAGGCTCCCTTATAGCAGTGCCTCTCCAAAGGTGGTCCCTAGGCCAGTGTCATCAGCATTACCTGAAAGCTTACTAAATACACGCTATCCTTTCACAAGAATATTAATTAGGACCAAAGCAATCAAATATCTTCCCAGACAGACATAACCATGCAGATATTTAACAACAGCATATACATAAGGCACGATAAAAGCCATTTCCACTGAAAATGAATAAAGGATATTTGGCTAGGTAGAACCCCGTGTACAGTTTCCAGGAAAGGTTTATATTTACTTATGTAAAGCCATTGCTTTCAGAATCTTTTGTGTAAAAAGACCATGAACCAGATACTATAAATATTGTGGAAGTCTGTATTTGCTTTTAGGATCCAGACTTTTAATTTGCATAAGAAAATTATTTTGGTTGTTTTAAGTCCCTATACCTGCCAAAACAACTGGAAAATAATTTGTTTGCTACACAGATATGCAAAAGTAGTTACTTTCAGTTGCTTGTTTTGTTATCATACTCAAGAGATGACAAAAAGAACCTTTCGATTCAAAGACATGGTCTTTGGATACCAGTGTGGATAAAAACATTTTCCCTGAACCTGAATGTTTTGACAGCGTAACAGTTAACAAAGCTCTTAGACCACAAGAAATCAGTGAGATGTAGTTGACAGATACAACCACAAGCTTAAATGGAGGGTCTACAGGAAATTCCAGCATTGTTTGCTGTGATGTTCTATTTATAACGTTAGGTCTGGACACTCCAGGTTTGCAAGGTGATAATGTTGGTCATTAATACATAAGAATTCAATATATTTATATTCTTAAGCAACATGTGGAAATACATCCTACAGAAGGTTGGCCTTTTAAAGCGTCCTTGAAATGGCTTCATTACTCAATGCCAAGGTTTCCAACAGTTGGTAAGAAGGAACTGAAAACAGCATTCAGAGCTACCCCTGCCCTATGCCAATGACAGTAACCACCTGATATTAGCACCAAGTATGATGGGCTAAGGACAGCTACACTTGAAGGCCCTCATCAAGGAAAAATATTTTCTAGAACACAGTGTGACTGCCCAATAAATAAGGGATTGGTTATGTCTAACCAATCCCTTGGTTAAGTCATGGTGAAGCATGCAACCTGTCCATCTAGCTTTTGACACAGCAGTAACCACTTATGGACTGTCCACTCCTTTTTTGCTTTTTTTGTTTTTTGGAGACAGGGTGTTGTTCTATCACCCAGGCTGGAGTGCAGTAGCGTGATCATGACTCACTGCAGCCTTGACTCTTGACTTTCTGGGCTCAAGTGATCCTCCTGCCTTAGCTGAGACTATAGGCACACACCGTCACACCAGGCTAATGTTCACTCCTTCTTAACAAACAGCCTTACAATTTCTGACATCCAATTGAATGGGCCTTTCATACCAACTTACTCCATAAGAGCTGAAGAGCAACGAAGGAAACCCAAAAAAAAAAAACCTTCAAGACCACAATCTTCCAAATAAATGCTCACAGTGCCCTCTAGTGGCTACTTTTTGTCATTGGCTTTGAGATAGCCTGCTTGATTTTACTGAAGTCCAATCTGAGCAGCTAGATTTAGTGCCCAGCAGCAGGGGAGAGACTCTTGTTACCCGGTAAATGGACAGGAGATGAGTTCAGGAAGGCTCCCCAGAGGGTTGAATCTAAATAAGATGAATCTTACAAGAAAAGTAGGAATAACAGGCACCACACATGCAAATGCCCAGAGGAAGAAAACTCTATGTGGGTGGATAGAGGAATAGCACTACACACCTGAGGGACCAGTAGCGAGAGAAACTCAAAGTTACCCTAAAGGCAATGGCTCCCAGGGGAGGAACTACAGAGGGTCAAGAAAATCTACTGGTGTTTTAGAAAGAATGTTTTGGTGGTCATGTGGAAAGCAGATAAGAGATGACCAGACAGGACGAATGGTGACACAGACAAATGAACACAAAAAAATACTCAAAAGACATTTAGGAGTTACTAAGCCATCTGGATATGGGAGAGGAAGATCTCTCTAAGATCTTTCTAAGGCTAGCCAAAGCCAAAAATGGGCTTGGCTTTGGCAGTCAAAATGGGTATCTTTTTAGATACCTTAAAAAACTCAATCACCCAAGACAAAGCTGAGGATTCTTTATTTTTTATAAGTTTCAAAAATTTAAAGTCTAGATGAAAACTTCTCTGAAACATCCTAGATTTCTTAAATAGATATGCTCATGTTATGCTAAGTTTTGTACTATGTTGCGCTAAAGTAGCTGCTGAATGAAGCACACACTACGGCTGATCCTACTACGTGGTAGACACTGCCGTACTAGGATTGTCTTATTCAATGTATTTAAGGTCTATGGTTATCTGATTCTACCGTTTAAGAAGCAGAAGCTAAGGAGACAACAAGGTAAACATCTAGTTCTGGAGAATAAGTTATTAAACATATTTCTGATGTTCTCTATGGGTACTGTCACCAGAGAAAGACTAGAAAAGGTTCTCTGGGATTTATGTTTTACCACTGTGTACTAGATAGGCCATGATAATATATTGCATTATAACCTTCTTATCACTGTAGAAAGAACTGTCATCTTCAAAATAGGTTCTGCCTGACCTTTCTTCCTATTGCCACACTCTAAAGCTGCTCTTGGCCTTACAAGGTTATCATTCTGAGCTACAGATAGCCATCTGTACCTAAGCAGTGACATTCTGTGTGGAAAGCCATAAGACAAGGCTGCTTCATTGCAGACCTCTCCACCAGCAGAGTGTGTTGTTCCTGCCTGCACCATTACTGCAAATCTCCCGAAGTAGTATACGGACATTGGAAAAAGGCTTTACTGATTAGGTATGTGATCCTGGTAAGTTACTCAGCCTCTCTAAACTTCATACGCAAAATGAAGATGCTGGAATCTAACTCAATGTTGGCCTATAAAGACAAATACATCTGCCTGAATGTGCTAACTGCTCAGTAAATACCAGATATTAAGATCTTATTATCATCTCTACCTTTCCATCCTCTTTCATTTCTCAAACACGTCTTCTGTAGCTTCTCCTATTCTTATCAGTTAATCACGATTCTTTCTTCCTACACAATAAACAACCACGTATGCTTCTCACATTCATGGTTATTCTTCATCTTTTCACACCTCATGGTGGATAAATTTCCACCATGAGTCAGATACACCCACACCAAACTACCATTTGGAAGTCTGAGCAACTAAAGGAAACAGGAATCAGTTCAAAGAATAACAGTAAGGTTACAATTAACAAGAGAAACCTAGACAGGACCAAAAAAAATAGATAAAGACAGAATAGGAAAAGTCTACATCTAAAAAAAAAAGAAAAGAAATGCCTGATCAAACATTCTGAGTCATAACCCAGAAATGAACAAAAACACTGATCAAATTTAAACAAAACAGCCAACTTAGAGCTGAGCAGCAACCTTCAGGGTTTACACTGTACGTGAGAACCCAAACATATACTTTAAGCTTTATGGTCTATTTCCCTCAGTATGGAAGGTAATTGACGGAGATATGCTTCTCCCTCAGTCCCACTGGCATTAAGTTATTTATTTTTGATAAATGCACTTACCAGAAGGCAGAATCAATTCCATGGTTTCATCATCATATTCCAAGTTCTTTTCTGAGGGCAACTCCTCAGTCTCACTGGGGTCCTCCCCGTCCTTGTGATCTGGGTAGCTACTCCTGCAACAGAGAAGTTGCACTAATAAATAGACTGATACCTCAAATGGAACTAAAAGACATAAACTTTATTTGCAAATGTGGCAAACTTCCTAAGCTACCTAAAAGGGAGAGGGGAGGAAGCAGCTGTAGGAACTACCAGCTAAAAGGTTTTGGGAGAAAACAACTCATTCGCATTTTGTCTGTAGTAGAAGACCTATAACAGAATTCTATTTGTTTTTCCCTAGAAAAGCTACCTAACAGAGAAGAAAAGAAGGAGAACGTACAGCTGTACATGCAGCTATACTCAATTTAACCATTATAAAAACAAGTTATAGCACAGTGCTGTCCAACAGAACTCTGTGACGACAGAAAATGTTCTATCAATATGTCTTTGTGTCTGATACAGTAACTGTAGTCACATGAGCTTTTCAGCACTGAACTTTGAAATGCAGGTAGTCTGACTGAAGAACTGAATGTTTAAATTTTTAACTAAACCTTCCATTTATTTAAATAGCTATATGGGTATACCTAGTAATTACTATATTGGACAGTGCAGGTCCAGAAGAATCTCCATATTCCTAAAAATGTTGACAAATGCTAGTCATAGATACATATGAAAAATAATAGGAAAAGTGTACATTAACTTATTAACAGTAAACCACACAACCTAATAAGAAAATAGACAAATACTTGATCAGATACCTCACAAAAAGATATCCAAATGGCCAATGAATACATAAAAAGGCTCTTGATTGCACTAATCATCATCAGGGAGATGCAAATTAAAGCCACTACACACCCACTAAAGTTGCTAAAATGAAAAACTCTCCCTCACTACAAGTGGAAGTATAGAAAACCACTTTGGAAAACAATTTGACAGTATTTTCTAAAACTGAACATATGTATATCCTCTGGCCCAACTCCTACATATACAAACAAAAGATAACCTATAAACATTTGCCAAAGACACACTAGAATGATGTGGCAGCATTGCTTGTAATAGCCCCAAACTAGAAACCACTCAAATGTGTATCAGCCTTAGACTAGATGTTGTGGAGCACTGAACAGAACACTCTGTAACAATAAGGACTCTCTCCAACTATATAAAATAGTATGGATGGGTCTCCCAAACAGAAAGTTGAGCAAAAGAAGTCAGACCCAAGAGTACATTCTTTGTGATTCCATTTACATATAAAGTACAAAAACAGGCAAAATCAATCTATGCAGCTATAAGTCAGAATAGTAGCTACTCCTGGAGAAAGGAGGGGTAGTTTCTGGAAGGACACACAAGGGAAATGTCAGGGGATTATTAACATGCTGTTTGTTGATCTAGGTACTAGTTATATTTAAACTTTCACTAAACATGATATCACAAGTACAGTCATCCCTTGGTATCCATGGGGGATTGGTTCCAGGATACTAAAATTTGCAGATGTTTGAGTCCCTGATATAAAATGGTATAACATTTGCATATAACCTAAATCATTGCATACTTTAAATCATCTCTATATTACTTATAATACCTAAAACATTGTAAATGCTATGTAAATAGTTGTTACACAGTACTGTTTAGGGAATAATAACAAGAAAAATAAGTCTGTGGATGTTAGTATGGACAAAATTTTTTTTGAACACTATAGTTTGGATGCACAGATGGAGAACCTATGACTAAGAGGGCCAGTTGTATACATATATGTACTTTTCTGTAAGTTTATTCTTCAATAAAAAGTTTCAGGTCCAAAAGAAGTAAACAAGTTACCTTGTGAAGGGGAGTGAAATTATAGGTAATTTGTCATTTTTTAGCTGAGTGAAT
Organism: Trachypithecus francoisi; assembly: GCF_009764315.1. Classification (NCBI taxonomy): domain Eukaryota; kingdom Metazoa; phylum Chordata; class Mammalia; order Primates; family Cercopithecidae; genus Trachypithecus; species Trachypithecus francoisi. The sequence continues at coordinate 16,529,259 of NW_022681465.1, forward strand.
CCACGTAAAATGCTTATTAGAACAGTGTCTGGCAGGTAAGCACTCCATAAACACCAGCTTTGTATGTAAAAGCTTTCTATTTTCCAAGTTTTCTTTACTAAGCATTATCACCTTCCCCCAACCCCCAACCCCAGAGACAGGGTCTCACCATGTCACCGAGGCTGACCTGAAACTCCTGGCTTCTGGTGATCCTCTTACCTCAGCCTCCTGAGCAGCTGGGATTACAGGCTCATGCCACTACACTTGGCTAACTTTTATTTTTTTAAGGAAAACAAATCATTTAATATTCATTTTTAGGAAGAAAGGCTCACATAATTTCTCATATCTAGGCACCAACAGAATAAAACTGTAAATGGAATGAAAAATACATCATTTGGACTAAGGGAGAACCAGTTCCATCAGTTACATATTTTAATTCAAACTAATGGTTTAAGCAACACCCAGTAAAGAACAACAATAACAACAACAAAAGGCTAGGGCTTGAAGCTTAGAGTCTAGAAGGAGGAGACAATAAACAAATAATATACAATACACACAATGGCAGTAGGGGATATAAGGAAAAATAAAACAGGATCAAAAGGATTGGGTAGGTGTTATTTTACGGAAGGTGGTCAAAAAAGGCCACACTGAGAAGGTGAAATTTATGTCAATGCCTGGCAAGAAGTGAGGGACAAGTCAAGTGAATATCTGAGCGAATACTATAAACAAATACAGCAGCAGATGCAAAGGTCCTGAGAAACACACTTGATGCATTAGACAAAGAGTTAGGAATTCAGAGAGCAACTAATACAACACAACAGAACCACAGAGGCTCCAGATCAGGCGCAGGGCCTTGCAGGACATTATACTTTGGCTTTTACTCTGAGCAAGATAGGTAGTCTTTGAAAGAATCTGAACAGAGTTTGACCTCACTTAGTGTTTTAAAAGAATCCCCCTAGTTACAGTTTTGAGAATAGAACGTGGCGGGTAGTAAGAATGTAAGCAGGAGGCTACTGTAGGAAGTCAGGCAAAAGATGATGGTGCCCTGGACCTGGGTAGGAGCAGTAGAAGTAGTAAGAAGCAGTCAGCCTCTGAAGATAGATAGTGCAAAAGTAGTTAAAGCAGGATTTGGTGATAGATTCTAAAGTAAACATGAAAGAAAACAGAAGAATAAAGGAAGACTACATGGCATATGGCTTAAGTAATTAGAAGGACAGAGATGCCATTTACTTACAGGGAGCAGATTAGGATGCATAGCAGGAGTTGATTTTGGACAAGTTAACGATCCCTTTTAGACACAAGTAGAAATATGAAGGAGGTAGCTGGATATCTTTAGTCTATAGCTAAGGGGAAGGCTATACTAGAGATATAAATGTGGGGGTCACGGGCCTGCAGAAGATACTGAAATCTGTGAAACTGGGTAGGATCCTGAATATAACCACAGGATGACAGACCGAGTGCTGGGCATTCCAAGCCTACTGCTGATGGCAGCCGCTTGACTCTATCCATGGTATTTGCTTTGACCACTCTGATGACAACATCAGTCAAAAGGTTATAAACATTGGTGTCTAAAACGAAACTTGAGAGGGATAAATACTGAAAGAGGATGCTTCCCACCACCAGCAGAATTCATTGTCTTCTCTACTGCCATAGCCTCTAATCCTCCCCTCTACCTCCTCCCAGTCATGTCCACCAACTGCAAGTCTCCAGCTGCAAAATGAGAAATCAGGAAGAAAATGCAAAAGCAAGACTTAAAAGACTGAGACTTTTCTGAACATTGTATCACTTGGACTATGCATGCCTGGCATGGTGATTAAACACATCTGCTTATCTCCTGTACTAGCTCACAGGAATTTTGACAACTAGTTGTTCACAAGTACTTAACATACATTTGCTAAATGACATACAAATTATTCAAGATTCTAGTTAGGGCCAGGCATGGTATCTCACACGTATAATCCCAGGCTAAGGCGGGTAGATCACTTGGGCCCAGGAATTCAAGACCAGCCTGGGTAACATGGCGAAACCCCATCTCTACAAAAAATACAAAAATTAGCAGGGTATAGTGGTGCACACTAGCTGCTGGGGAGGCTGTGGTGGGAGGATCACCTGAGCCTAGGGCAGCTGAGGCTGCAGTAGACTGTGATCGTGCCACTGTCCTGCAGCCTGGGTGACAGAAAAAAATCTTTCTCAGAAAAAAAAAAAAAGAGATTCTAGTTAGGGGTGAACCACCAATGGGATAATCTCACCATCAGATGCCTGGTTTGGGCCTGGTTTAGCAACTGTCTCAACTCCTTCAGGAGACAGCTGGTGATCAAGGACTCTCCAGGAACCCAATACGTGAAACCTAATTTCTGTACCTCTGTTCAAGGAGCAAAACTGAGCTCTTGATGATTTAACCAGAACAAAAACAAAAACAAGTCAAACCTCAGTTTGGGTCTAAGGTCTTCTCTTTACTAGATGTGTTAAACTCTGTGAAACTGAGTTTCTCAACTAAAAGAAAGAATTACCTAATACAGAGGTGTTATAAGTGTTATTAAGATTACGTTGTACAGTGCCAAACACATATCCAGCACTGGCACACATAATATCAATGCAAAGCAAATATAACTTCACTTCACTTCATATTACAAATTATGCTTACCTAAAATCATAGAAGTCTGCAAATTCCAAAGCAGCACCGCCATCTGTGAAGAGCTTACAGTGGCTTTTGTCATTCATATGCGCCTGTACAGCTTCTGTGGAGTAGAAGGACTTCCCTTTCTCATTGCACCACAAGCAAATCTTTCCAACACCAACTTTCTCTCCTAGAAAAACAATTTAAGGAAAAAATATGAAAAAAGCTTTTTGCAACCAATTAAATCTCACTATTTGTCACAACTCAAAAATCATTCACAAAATAAGCAAGCAATTATATCAAAGATTAATGAAAAATGCAAAACTAATGTTCCCTTGAGACCAGTCCCCCAATAATGTGATTATTTCCTCATTAAAAGAAAAACTATTGTACTTACCCAAGTATTTAATCAGTCCCTTAATATCTGAAAGATATTCTATATCAGGAATAAAGAAACTGTGGACTTTGGTCATATGAGCCACATTCTTCATGAGCGAGCTGGAATGATGGGAACAAAATAAGCAGTCCCTAATAGGGATGGCACCAAGGGGTGGGCCTTCCTCAGCCTCTTCCTCCCCTGCATCCTGCTCCACAGCATCGTCCATTGCTTCAGTATCCTCACATTCCAATTCTTCATCAGAATCAATATCTTCCCAATCTGCAAGCCAGAATTTTGAAATACTAAGTTTAAGAAAAGTAATAGCAAGCAAAGATATCACAAAAATTCACATGAGGTGATACAGTCCTATATTTGAAGAAACAGCTGTACCCCCAACTCCCAAGGACAACTCCTCTTTCAAGATCTCAATTTTAGCTATTTGTTTACCAGACTCATCTGAATGGCTGTGAAATTCCTTAGTCTTTCTTTTCCAGGAAATAGGAGTCTTCTGTTTCTTTCCTATGCCTTACAGCACCTAGCTCAGTGCTGAACATAGTTAGGGAGTCTCCTATCTGGGTGAATATATATATATATATATATTTGTGTGTGTGTGTGTGTGAGACGGAGTCTTGCTCTGTCGCCCAGGCTGGAGTGTAGTGGCTCGATCTCGGCTCACTGCAAGCTCCGCCTCCCAGGTTCACGCCATTCTCCTGCCTCAGCCTCAGGAGTAGCTGGCACTACAGGCGCCCGCCACCATGCCTGGCTAATTTTTTGTATTTTTAGTAGACATGGTGTTTCACCATAGCTTGATCTCCTGACCTCGTGATCCGTCTGCCTCGGCCTCCCAAAATGCTGGGATTACAGGCGTGAGCTCTGGTTGCATATTTTGTAAACTGCGAAAACAATGCCTCTATCTACTATTTCACAAAAGTACTATGGGGTGTGTGTATGTGCTGGTGGGGTGCTCTATGAACAGCTACGGTTTGAATGCATGTTTCCCTCCCAAAATTCAAATATTGAAACTTAATCATCAATGAAATGGCATTAAGAGGTGGGGCCTTTAGAAGTTGATTAAGTTAGGCGAGCACTAATCCCGAATGAATGGATTAGTGCCAGGGAACTAGCCCGTTTTTGCCTTCTGCTTCTTCCACATGATACCATGAGAAAACTTCATCTATGGACAGGCCCTCACCAGACACTGACTCTGCCAGCACCTTGATTTTGGACTTCCCAATTTCCAGAACTTTGGGAAAATACATTTATGTTATTCATAAATTACCCAGTCTCTGGTACTTCCTTATAGCAGAGCGAACAGACTAAGACATGAACACCTACACCAGCACTGTTAATAGGATGTGGGATGAGGGAAGGAAGGAATAAATAACTCATAAAGTCAAAGAGGTGAGGCTGCTGGCTCCAGCTCCACATTTCTGGCTGAGTTGATTTTGATCCCCTCATTCTGTTTTACTCAACTAAAGTAAGTGCAAAACCACCATAACTGGAAACCCACTGGAACAGCAAATAACACGGCGGCTGGTATGACGATAGCATGTCCTCCTGTGCATATGTTAAAAGTTTCCTCATCCAAAACAGAGAAGGCGTCAATTCATTCTCCAAATATGTATTAGGCACTTCTTTTTCCAGACAAGGTTTTAGGCCTTCCAGAATGAACTGAGTAAACTAAATAGCCAAATCTGCTGGCCAGATAAGGCACTTCAGAAAGCGTCTAAACCACCTTCCCTCATCATTTTTACTTAAAAGCTCTCAAACACACATACACACACAGGCATCTCGAATATAAATCTGAAAACTTAAGGGGGGCCAAGTTCCTCTTTACCCTCCCCGCCCAGACAGGGCCATCACCGTCTCCATCCAGGTCCTCTTCCTCCTCCTCACTGTCCTCCTCCTGATGCTTTGCCAACTTCTTCGCCTGCTGTTCAAACCACTGGAGCCGGGGTGGTTTCTCGCTCGGGTCTCGGTCGTGGGTCCCACGGCCACCAGTCCCCACGGCTACGGCACTCCTGGCCTCCTCTGCAGGCGCTGGGGGCGCCTTCTTGGGAGACATGGACGGCTGGGCCTTGATGGCCTGCTGGATGGCCGCGTTCATGGCATCCTTGTCCACACTGTCCACGCCCAGTCCTTTCTCCAAGTTCTTTTCATTCATCATCTCCACTTTCCGATTCACGGCCTGCACGGCCTTCTTCTCCAGCTCAACGTGCCGCCGGGACTTGAGGTGGTTCTCGTAGGCGTTGAAAGAGGCAAACTTCTTACTACAAACGGTACAGTAGGTGGCCGAGCCCTTGCTCTCCTCCTCCGCTACGGCCCGCTGCGCCCGCACTCGCTCCTGGAAGCCCTCGGCGGTCACTGGGGCCATGCTGGCCACCTTACGCCGCAGGTTGTAGCGGTGCCAGTCCGTCTTATAGTGCGCCCGCTGCATGTCCGCGTCGCGGAACGCCACCCGGCAAGTTATGCATGTGTACGTCGCCATTGCCAGGCGAGAAATAAGAGCCGACCACGCCAAACACCTGGTGATCAGCGCCCTGGCCCCACACGACCCTCAGACCTTAACCCGCCTCAGCGGCCTGGAAGAGCCACTCGACACGCCGACTTCCTGATTGTCACTGAGGAAACTTCCGGCACACGTCGGAAGTTATTCACAACTGGACAGGAAACCCGCCTCTCAGGCTGTGGCCACGCCCCCGCCGCCGTGAGATCCGGGAAGCCTAGGGAACGCAGTGACTGAACCGGACCTGGGTCCCCTCAGTCAGCCCGAGTTGGGTGTTGCTTGAGGGAGGTCGCGCCCTCCTAGTTACCTTCCCTGGTGGTTGTGCCGCTCAGTGTGACGCGGTCAAGTAGACGACTACGCGAGAATGGGGGAGTGGGGCGCCCGAGGCTGCTCCCCGGCCCTGGGAAGCCCCCGATTAATGAATGGTCGGGTCAGCGACGCGAGGGTCGGGGTTTCCCTGAGGACCGCGCGCTACATCCGCGGAGCCGGGTGAATGGATGTCGCGAAGGCCAGGGCTGCCCCTTAACCCTCGGGGCCGACCTCGGAGCCCTCGCCGGCGGCTGGACCGCTTCCCCGGGAAACCGGAGAGGCCGGGCCGGGGGCTCGGCCTTTCTGAGGCGGCCCTTCGGGCGGAGGACACCGGCGAAACTTGAGTGTACAGAGTGCCGGAGAGGAGCTCCCTTGTAGACACACAGTCCGAGCCACCTAGGTAATTCTAATAGTAGCCACATTTTTAAAGAGTAAAGAGAAATCGGTGAAACTGCTTTTCATGATGTATTTAATTTAGCCATCCTGTCATTTCAGCATGTAATCAGTCTAAAAGAATTAACGAGATCTTTTACGCTTTGTGGTTAGTTCTAAGTCTTGGAAGTCCAGTGTGTGTTTTAGAGTTAACAGCCCATCTCAATTTGGACTAGCCCCGTGTCAGGTGCCCAGTTGGCTGTGTAGCCTCATGTGTATCGGACAGCAAAGTTCTGTATCCCAGCACTTTGGGAGGCCGAGACGGGCGGATCACGAGGTCAGGAGATGGAGACCATCCTGGCTAACACGGTGAAACCCCGTCTCTACTAAAAAAATACAAAAAACTAGCCGGGCGTGGTGGCGGGCGCCTGTAGTCCTAGCTACTAGGGAGGCTGAGGCAGGAGAATGGCGTAAACCTGGGAGGCGGAGCTTGCAGTGAGCTGAGATCCAGCCACTGCACTCCAGCCTGGGCAACAGAGCGAGACTCCGTCTCAAAAAAAAAAAAAAAGAAGAAGAAGAAAAGAACTTCAGGCCAGGCGCGGTGACTCACGTCTGTAATCCCAGCACTTTGGGAGGCCTAGGCAGGCAGATCATCTGAGGTCAGGGGTTCAAGACCAGCCTGGCCAACATGGCGAAACCCAGTCTCAGCTAAAAAAATAGAAAAATTAGTCCCGGCGCAGTGGTGCAGACCTGTAATCCCAGCTACTTGGGAGGTTGAGGCAGGAGAATCTCTTGAGCCCGGGGAGGGGGGCGGAGGTTGTGGTGAACCGAGATCGCGCCACTGCACTGCAGCCTGGGCGACAGAGCAAGATTCCGTCTTAAAATAAAAAGAAAACATGAACTTCAAATGCTTGGGGAAGTTATAGATTTCATCCACACAGCCTGGTTGAACCCTTGTCAGCCTTGTTACAGAATCGAATGTTGCATGCTCAGAATCCAAGCTACTAATAGAAAATCAAAAGAAGATGGCGCTTTAAAAAACCTTCCAGTGGCTTCCCTTAACTCAATCAAATTCAAACACCTTACTTTTTATTCTGCAAGGCTCTGCCCCTCCCTCTGATGTCCTGCCACACCCCCTTCTCTACCCTGCTCACCCTACTTGAGTCGCAATGACACATTTGATGTTCTTCTAACAATCACTTTAGTTGGTACTAAGTCAAAAAACCATTACTCTTCCGCTTGGAACATCCTTTTGCTGGCTTGCTCCCTTATTTTTTGGATCTCTGCCCAAATGCCTTTGTAAGAGAGGCTTATCCAAATCCACTTACCAAAAATAGTGCCTACCTTCCTGAGTCCTTACCAGGCATAACTTTTCTCTAGCACTGTATTAGTTATCTACTACTCTGTATTAAATTACCCGCAAATTTAGCATCAAGCTTTATTTCAGTTTCTGTATGTCAGGCATTTGAATAACTTAGCTGGGTGGTTCTAAGATCTGCTAAGAGGTTGCAGTGAACATGCTGTCCAGGGCTAAAGTCATCTGAAAGTCTGACTGTATTTGACTGTGGCTGGAGAATCTCCCTTAAAGATGGATCATTTACATAGCCGATAGCAAGAGGTTTTGGTTCCTTGACAAGTAGGCTTCTCCATAGGGCTGCTTGAGTGCAACGGAGAGCCACATGAAATTCATGAATTTCTGTCATAACCTAGCCTTGGAAGTCACACATAGTCGTTTCCACAATGTGTTGTTACTTATGCAGGTCAGCCCTATTTAATGTGAGAAGGGTTTACATAAGGGCATGAATACCAGGAAGTGGGAAGCAGGGGGCAGGGTGATTTTAGGTGATCACTGGGAGATCAGCTGCCACTAGCATTTGTTGTTTGTCACTGATTTCCCAAGCTTAGCACTGGAAGTCCTGCATCCCGGGAAACCCCTCAATCCTGGGCAAACCAGGATGTCTAGTCACACTGCATGTTAGTCATCTGCGTCTAGATAGAACATAAGCTCCATGACAGCAAGCACTCCTTTGTTGTATACTTTAATGCTAGAACAGTCCCAGCGGATCAACTGTTCAGTATTTGTTAAACGAATCTTTTGCAGTGCAAAAGTTAAGTCAGATGGTGATTTTTATTTCTGAAAACTTATTTTGAGATTATCAGTATCTTTTAAAATAGCTGAGCCGTGTGGATACTCACTTTGAGAAATGTAGCTAGTATTAGTTTTAACTGGAATAAGCAAAGCAGAGTATATTTTCAAGCTTCCCTAAAAGTAAAGCAAAAGATGGCTATAAAAGTAAAAAACTTCTGGTTTTACTTTTGCCTAGTATCATTCTTGTATGACTGTTCCAGCATCTGTTCTTCAGGTCATTATTTCCTCCCTGCCTCCTCTAATCTATTTTCATGATTCTCCTATTTCAGCATCATTGAACTCTCCAGTTTTACTTTTCTTCTTTAAAGAGGTATTGTTTCCTCCGCCATACTAATTTTCCAATGTACTGTTCTTCTGCAGTCTCCAAGATAACCTTACTCTTTCCCCATAGCCCTCCTCTACAGTAAATACAAGTAATCAGTAATTTTCCTGTAGCATTTTTTATATGCCACTTTTTATGTTCAATAATAGTTGCCTGATGCCCATAAAATAAAGTTTAAATTCCTTTCGTATCTTTCCTTTGGTGGCTTTCGTATCTCCCATAGTCTCTCCCACATGCTACATATTTTTTGTAATATTCTACTGGTTCTAAATTAAAGCATTCCTACCCTCAAGAAGTTTTTTTATGACTTCTTAGGGATGATAAAAAAATATTTATAGTTAACTAGCTGGATCTAGTACAATGAAATATAAAGAAAGAGGGGTAATGAGTATTTAGGATAGAGAAATCTCATGCCATTAGAGAGATCAGAAAAGTTTTCATTAAGGAGTAGACATTTCAGATGGGTCCTAAAGGAGAAGATGGAGGACTTTGTAAGTGGAAAAGGAGGTGGAACAGGTAGAAGAAATACTGTGGAGGGAGGAAAATCAAGGACATATTTAAGAAGAGTGTGTCTAGGTTGGATGAAGCTTAGGATACAAACAAGAGAAAATGAGACTAGAGAGAGCCACGATATCATTGGCAAAAGACTTGGGTTCTTGTGTTTACTGTTCATGCTTCATTTGTTGGAGAGTCACAAAATGTTTCAGCTTATATGGCATCAGGAATAGAAGTGGGCCTTGAGTGGATCCAGCAGCAGTATCTGGAACTAATTGGAGAAAAAAAAAAGAGTAGGTCTACAACCAATACCTCCTTGGTAAATGCAAGGGACTGTTGAGTAAAATCTCTGCAGCACATCCTCAGCACTCTTAATGTGTCTAACCTCTGCTGACAGTACCGCTATCCAAAAAAAAAAAAAAAAAAAAAACCAAATTGATCACTCTGAAGAATTTAAATTAAGATCACTGATATAGTTTGGATGTTGTCCCCACTCATATCTCATGTCAAAATGTAATCCCAGTGTTGGAAGCAGGGCCTGGTGGGAGTGATTGGATCATGGGTGTGAATTTCTCTTGAATGGTTCAGCACCATCCCCTTGGTGCTGTTCCTGCGACAGTGAGTTCTCTCAAGGTGTGGTTGTTTATAAAAGTGTGTATCACCTCCCACCTTGCTCTCTCTTGCTCCTGATTTTGGCATGTGAACTGCCTGCTCCCACTTTGCCTTCTGCCTTGAGTAAAAGCTCCCTGAGGTCTTTCCAGAAGCAGAGAAGCATGCTTCCTGTACAGCCTGCAGAACCCTGAACCAATTAAATCTCAAATAAATTACCCAGTCTCAGGTATTTCTTTATAGCTATGTGAGAATGGACTAATACAACCACCTATGACAAAGAAAATTAGTGTGAAAGTATTGAAAATTAGAATTCCTTCTGTATATCATGACATAGCCCTTAAAATAGTTCACGTAATTCTCAAACTACTAGAGTTATGGTGCACACTGTAACAGTGACAGTACACAGTAACATGGTTCTTGTTTCAGTCTTGGAAGACTTTGGGATAATTTAAAATAAAAGCTAATAAAGTTGCCTTCAAGTCAATTTGTACGCCGGTCACAATATTCTCTTGTGACAAGTTTACTGCTATTCACATTCCTATATTGCAGTGGCACCTTGGTTTTTAAAAGGCAGGCTACAAAGGGGATTGAGTTGGTTGAGGGTAGCCTTTGGTGGGGGTAACAAATATTGAAATTAAAAACTAACGTACACTTATCACATAGTTTACAGTTTCTGTGAATTCTGTGTTCATGAAAACATTAAGTCCTGTGAGAGATTTTCAGTCCCCAATTGTTTTGGCTGTCTACATATGCAAAGACTTCTCTTAATAAGGAATTGAAATTTACAGCAAAGTCTGTTTATCACAGCATTTAAAACAGTATAAATCAACTGGTTTCTGCAGTCTTTGGGGAAAAAAATCTAAAATAAAATCAGTATTTAATACTTAGTGAAATTGTTAAACTGCTTAAAATTATGATCATTGTTAATGTATCAAAAAATAAAACCAATATACTAGTATGATACGTTAGAAAGAGAATAGGCTTTGGGGTCAGGCTGACTTTTTCCTTGACTAGCTATGTGACCTTAGACAATTTATTTACCCTGTTCTTTGGCAAAATGTTCTTAATACCACTTAACTGTAGAGTCATGAGCATTAAACAGGATCCTGTTTTCTATGTCTTAGACCAAGAGTTCGCATACTTTTCCCGTAAAGGGCGAGAGAGTAAATATGCTTTGTAAGCCTGGGTTCTCTGTCACAACTAATCAGCTTCATTGTTATAGCATAAAAGCAGCCATAGACAATACATAAACAAATCAGCATAGCTGTGTTCTAATTAAACATTATTCACAGATGCTGAAAATTGATTTTCACTTATTCTCATGTCACAAAATAGTCTTCTGATTTTTTTTCAACTACTTCAAGATGTAAAAAACGGTTCTTAGCTTGCAGCCCCTACAAAAACAGGTGGCAGGCCAGATTTGGCCCATGGGCCATAGTCTGCCAACCCCAGCCTTAAGACACTTAGTCCTTGCAACACTGTATGAGGTAAATGGTACTACATATTTATTTTGTAGATGAGGTAAATAGGTATGGAGTTATTAGGTGACTTTCTCAGAGTCCCATAGCTAGTAGGTGTTATAACCATAAAACTTACTATTATAGAACCTTATACTTGGTCCATAGAATCAACTGAAATAGTAGACATTTTTGCAACACTCCCATCCATCAATTCCACAAGGATTTCTTGCACTATGAGGCTGATACAGTGCTGGACCCATTAAAAGAAACTTAACGATTCTTGTAAGCTGTTGCTTGTTGATTGCCTTTGTTTTAATGTTTAAAAGAATGGCTTAGTTGAAACACAGGCAGGAAAAAAATCAGTATCTTGGTTTTAGGCAGCCTTTCCACACACCCCTCCCCCAACGTGCTTCAGATACTTTTATTCACCCATTCTCTAAACATCCCTGCGTGATAAGGTAAGAATTAACTTCCCTATTTAATGCTTGGGAAACAGGATGGGGCTTGGGGACGTTATGTGACTTTGACACTGTGTCTTAGGGCCATAATATTAACATCAGAACCAGAATTCATATTTTCAACATCTTTCTTAGTATAAATGCTACAATGGAAATGGAGGAATAATACACAAAAATATAATTCTGAGGCTTTCTAATTTCATCATGATACAAATGATCTAAGACAACAGTAGTTCAGTAAAGGTTTTCAGAATAATTTCCTATCTTGCAGTGAACACAGCTGGAGCAGTGTAAAGAAGTATACCCATCTAGATTATAAACAGTTCATATAAATGTTAAAATCACGTTTTTCTTAAATGTGTATTTGCTTCTTGACTAAAATTAGTGGCATGCTGGCATTTGCCACTTTTTTAAATGGAAGAAAGTTACATTTATTTCAAATATAAGAGTGAGATGCCTAAATATGTTGAATGTATTTGCCAATTACAAAACCTTATAAAAGTCTTCCTAATATTTTATTAAACTGGGAAGCAGGCAGTTTAAAAAAAAAATTCCTTTTGTAGCTATGTAGGGTAAGAAAAAAAGGTATTTAAGGTATTTCAGAATGAGAATATTCAAGCATGGATTGATCTTCCAAAGTGAGCTTCAACTTCTTGAGCACTACTTTATTGCTTCAGATTCAAATACATGCTCAATGTATGCTATTGCCATTGTGTGATTTTGCTCAGTACCTTCTATAGGAAGTGAGCAAAACTTTTCTACAGCTTTCAATTTTAACAAAATATATCCATGGTTCACATTTTAAATACTTCAGTCCACTTAGATTTTACAAACCACTCATTATCAGTTCTTTCAGATGTTGAGGAAATAATGCTATTTATATTCTCATGGTAAAGGACATGTAGTCTTCTACTACACTGGATCAATCATAGATGAAGTGTATCTGCTACTTCATCTTTTAAAACCAGAAACAATGACCCCCACCACCACCAAAACATACATATACACAAACAAAAACCTTCAACATCCTTGTGTTTGTTTGAATTAATAGTTGTGAGGAAGTACCATTATTGTATTGTGTAAATGTGTAGTCACAGAGTCATATACAAACAATATTAAAATTCATACATAGTTAAAATGCTGCTGTCCCTAGAGAGGTGGCATGTCTCCTCGATAGTGGTGATCACAGCACATTTTTCTACTCTACCAACTTCTTCCCCACACCCCTTTTAATTTGTAGTTATTAACATTTTATTCTAGATTTATTGTTCATACCATCACAGATTATCAGCCCTTGAGTTAATCTTCCTGTAAGGTTATCTAGTGACTTATATTCTTTAATTACTTGGATTATTTAACTTTTTTTCTCCTCAGTGAAGAAATGGAAATGACCTTTAAACTTTTCTACTTTATAACCAAGAATATTAAAGAAAGAAGCATACACATAAAAAAGAATACTGGTAACAACTATTTTATAAATATGTAACTGTATTTTTCTTCCTGTCCAGAAACTGTTATTGAATAAAATTCAGGTATATTCCTCCAAAACCCACACAGTTCAGAGATTTTCAAACACCAGGTTTCCATTTGTATTCAAATGGGCAAGATAATGAAGGCACAGGCTCACTTTGTATCAATAAAGGACATCAAACACAGTCATGAGGCACTAATGACATAAGCAATCACAAAAATGTTCAAAGTCTTCAGTAACTCTTCTCCCTTTAACATTTGGCAAAATTCAGTCTAGATATTTGAATACCTTAGAAAGAAAAAATAAATAAGAGTTGCTACATGAAAATGTCAGATTACTTACAATTAGTCTTTAGAAATATAAGGGATAAAATGAAAGGAAAAGAACACAGATTTCCTATATTCTTGGATTATCCTTCCCTTCTGAGGGTCTCAGATGTCTCTGTGCATCTGCCAAAATGCCAGCTGTACCTGAAGATTTAAGAGATTTTTGGTAGTTGCTGGCATGGTCCCTCGACACTGAAAGTTTATATCACAAAAACAAAATTAGCTTGGTGTGAGCTCTTTAGTCCTTTGTTAAAAACCATAAATCAAATTTGGTTATTTAAAAGTGATCTTAAAACGTTTAAAGGAAAATATATATATTCTATCTTCCCAGTAAGAAACAGATTTCATATTTATACTTAAATGGCAAATAAATATATTTTAAAGCCAAGCAAGTTCCTCTCCTCTATACAGACTAAGAAAACAGAGTTATTATGTCTTCATTGCTGATGATCACATCACTCATATCAAGAACTAGTTTCACAATTTTAGGAGACTTTTTTCATGACATAATATAAAAGATACGGGTCTAACTTAAGTCTGAGCAGGCAGAATAGAGCTGTGCTCCCAACATCCCTATCACAAACATATGACAAATGAACAATAAAACAACTGAATCTGTTTATGTCACAACCATTGTCTATGTGATACACAACTGCTTGCTTTCTGTGGGTTAATGCCACCCACTGCAAGACTAGAGATGGCAGTCAGTGGAGCATGCTGCTTTACAAGTAAGCCTAAGTCTACAACTGCAGAAATAACATGGAAATGTTTCAGTCTATCCAGAGTACTTAAATATACTTTTAAATTTTTTCCTAAGAAATTAATTTTGATAGTATTTCCCAAGTCCTTCAACTAAGATACCTTGATAATTTCAGTCTTTTTTACATCAAAATCTATCAGTTAAAAAAAAAAAATTTCCAGGTATTAGGAATAAGGAAGCTGATAACGGCATGTATTCACAATTAATTGTTAATATTTTTCAATGAGTTACAATAAACTGTTTTGCATGCTGTAAAGAAAAAGAATATTTATAGGAGGATTTTAATAATTTTGTTTTTGTTTCTTTTTGCTTTAAAAACCCCTAATATTTATCTCTGACAACACAGTGGTGTGTATAAAGTTCATTTCCATGCTTATTACACAAAAATAACGATCAGAAATATCAATCTATCAGTGTCAGCTGATATATATCCAATTAATTCACTGCAGGAGGGAAAATAAAACAAATCTAAAGTAATCATCATTAAAGCTTATAGTTCAATTTTTTTTCTTTTCCTTTTTTTTTTTTTTTCTTGTTTGAAATTTTTTTGGTGTTTTTTGTGCTCTGTTGCAAGCTGATTCCTAGATTAATGGCCTCCAAGTAGATTTGAAAGGAAACCTGAAGACTTCTTATTTTGCTGTGCTTCTGCTTCCTGGTCTTGTGTAAGTCCCAGTTCACTCTCAATTTGATCCAGCTCTGACTGGTCAAGTAGTTCAAAGTCATCACCTTCTTCAGTGTCTGTGTCCTCTTCTGGGATGGGGGCAGCCTGAGAAAGTGCTTGCTGCACCCCCTCTAACTGGTCTTTGATAGCTGCAGTCACTGCAGCTGTGATGACATCCCCAGCCAGGTTGCTCATCAAGTGAAAGGTTTGGTCACTGTTCAGAGGAAGGGTGAGACCAGCTGCTGATTGCGTCTCTTTGCTTAGTCTGTGACCACTGTCCAACTGTTCCTTCTTTCTCTTGAGCTCAGTGGGCAAACCAAGGCTTAATTCATCTTCATCATTTGTTCCCATGCCATTTTCTAGAGATGGGAAATCTGAAAGATCTCTAGAGAAAACTTCCTCACTAGGTCGGTCAAGATCTGTGAAATGGATAACAGAAGTTCAGACTTAAGCACCTTAACAAATTTCAAATAAAAGTGCTGTCTAAAGATATCTGACTTTAATCTGAACCCTCTGGCAACCTTGGCATTCATCTAGCCTCCTGAGTCAACTTGAATCAGTTGAACCACATACTGAATTCCTAATCCTGCAGCACTCTTTCTCCACAGGGACACAAACACTGCACATCCCTCTATATTTAGCTTTCCTCTTAAGCACAAAGCAGTGTATTTACTGACTTAACATTCACACTTGTCTGACATCAGCTTGAGGTTTTGACTAACGTTTAAGCATTTACTATAAAAATTCCCCATCCTGCTCCTAGGGTGGGAATTACCTTAAGCCAATGAGTATACATGTACATGAAATTAAAAATACTGTAATAGGAAGTTTCCTTGGGTTTTGGTTAATATTATTTAGCCTCAGCATTTTCATACATAGAGATCTATTTCAGCGTCTGTAATCTGTGTTTGTTTTAAGCAATGGAAAGAAGATACTGTTCCTTCTATTCCATACAACCCGAGTTTATAGAAACATTTGGCTCTCTATAACTATAGCTGAAACTGACCATATGAAGATTTAGGACATTTGAAAGCAATGTCACAGTAGAAGGCTGATAGATTTTATTGTTTTTACCTTTCATATAAAATTCTTTTAATATAACAGTTAACTCCCTGCAACCATGATTTGAAATCTTCAATTAATGAAGAGTCTTTTATGTGGCTTGGATTATTAATGTCTCTTTTGTTGAATAAATCTGAGATGGGATCCTTAAGAACAAGGTACTTGTTATTCTTGTTCTTTAAAATATGACCTCAAATTGTAGGTACTGAAAGCTTGTAGAGCTTGAATGACCTTCAGCGATGCTCTTGTTCTAATTTAAAGGTGAGAAAATTGAGATCCACAAAGATTATTTCACCTGTTCCAGGTCATAAAGTTAGGTAGTGACAAAGGCAAGACTCTACTTGGGTTTTCCACCTTCCAAACCCATCTTCTTTCAAACACTGCACAGCCTCCCTCCCTCCTTCCTTTAAAAACAGAAAATGTCTTTTTGGAACATAAGTATAAAACAGTTCATTCATTCTCCTCCTTTATAATCTGCTCATATGTTCAGTATATGGCCAAAACAAGGTAATCCAGTGAGACTAACAAAAGTTAAGTTACTGGACAAGCATTGACTCTCAATTTAAGTTATGGGTATAATTTGCATTATAAAGAATACTGTGCTGTCTTGTTTTTAATTGTACTTTACAAAGAATATACTGGATAAAGAAAATGTGGTACACATACACCATGGAATACTATGCAGCCACAAAAAGGAATGAGATCATGTCCTTTGCAAGGACATGGATAGAGCTGGAAGCCATTATCCTCAGCAAACTAACACAGGAACAGAAAACCAAACACTGCCTGTTGTCACTTATAAGTGGGAGTTGAATAATGAGAACACATAGACCCAGTGGTGGGGAACAGCATACACTGGGGCCTGTCATAGGGTCAGGGGTGGGAGGAGGGAGAGCATCACAAAATAGCTAATCGATGCTGGGCTTAATACCTAGGTGATGGGATGCAAACCACCATGGCACATGTTGACCTATGTAACAGACCTGCACATCCTGCACATGTACCCCTGAACTTAAAAGTTGGAAATAAAAAAAATTAAAATAAAAAACTGTTTTAACTTCGAAGACAAATGTGAGAAACTCCAGAGTCAGCTGGACTCAGGGAACTCGCCCTCCATACTTCAGCCCCTTTTAATGAGGACGAGGCCTAAATGTATAGGATTACCATCTATCTTTCTCTCCCACATTATCGCTTAGGGCATTTCAAAGACATTTCAGGAGGTAATTTTTCTAATTTTTAATTATTTTGTTTTCAAAATTTCTGTCCAAAGGCAGATTTGGACATTGATTTAGATTTTTTTCTCATACTTTTTGAAAAATAGCTTTTGATAATTCATGCACCAAAAAAACACACTTCTAAAGTATACAATTCAGTGTTTTTTAGTATATTCACAAAGCTATACAAGCAGCATCACTAATTCTAGAACACTTTCATCACTCCAAAAATAAATGCATACCAATTAATAGTCACTCATTATTCCCTCCTTCCATCAGTCCATAGCAGCCACTAACTTAATTTCCCTTTATTTGGACTTGTTATTCTAGGCATTTCATATAAATGGAATTATACAGTATGTGGCATTTTGTGTCTGGCTTCCTAGCATGTTTTCAAGGTTCATCTATGTTATAGCAAGTATCAGTACTTCATTTTTATAGCCAAGTAATATTCCACTGTAGAGATATGGTGGTAACATGTTATTTACCCATTCAGTATTTGGCAGAAGTTAAATAGTTTTGTATGCACTCATAAAAATAAATGTGTCCAGAAATATTAGCATACCATCAGAAGTGTCTGTCTGTGGAGTGTATCCTTCTGAAAGGTTGAAGGTCCCATTATCAGTCCAGGATACCTCTGAGACGTCTGTGTCAGACACAGATAACTCTTTGGCAGCAACCGTGAGGCTAATCTGTATTAATATAAATAAATACCAGCGGCACATTTTAAACTGCTGAAGGGAATATTTTGAAAACTCCATAGGAACCCCCAAAATGTCAGAGTAATAAAAACCAGATGGATATTTTTCTTTTGAAATCATTCAGTCATCTTACAGAAATATGAATTTATTAGGAAGATCATTCAGCTTTATATATGTAAATACATTTACAGTCAAACCACACAGGAACAAATTGAAAACTAAACAAAAAATACCTTAGGACAAAGAGCTGAAAAGTCTAATTCACTGTCATCTTTGTGACTTTTTTCTTTATCTGCTTCTGTTGAGAAAAAAATTTGGAAGTTTTCAGTTTCCTAGCCAACTCAGATATAGTGCATTTATTTCATTATGTATTCTTACCCCACATTTCTCATATTCTCAAATACCTCCATATCATTAAATGTTTGCACATAACAAACTTCACATATTTGCAAAGGAAATGATCCACATTAGTGGTTCTCTTAATATTGTCCCTGAAACAGCAAAAACATCCTCCCTGGGAACTTTTTAGAAATGCAGATTCTCAGGCCCTACCCTAGATCTACTGCATCAGAAACTCTGGGCTGGGGCCTAGCAACTCATCCTGTAATAAGCCCTCCACATGACTCCGATACATTCTAGTTTTAGAACCTATAAGGTCTCAAGCCAAGTTAAAAAGTAAAAGATGATTATATTGGCTTTTTCTGTATTTTCTTTTCCTTCCCCTGTTTTTTCAATCCCTTCTTACACAACTTCCACACTCCTAGCACTGCTTGTGTAATTTTGTATTTGTGATAGTCCAACCCAAAATAAAACTAAGTAAATCATAAGTAGCACAATAAAAAGTGTTGAAGCCTTTTCTTTCTCCCCTGACAGTGTGGATTAAAAAGTCAGTTTCTTTCATTGTATATTTGAGAAAAGGAAAGCCTAAATAGGAAAAGGATATATATAACTTTGAGGGAGATTAGCTTCTATAACAATATTGAGTAAAAAGCAAAAGTATCCTCAAATGTATTAAAGGAATTGCCTAAAAATAGCTCGCTAATGTCTCATTTCATGCATAGAATCTAAAATATAAACTTTACCTACCAGATCTCTCACGTTTCTTCTGATTAATATATTCTCCAATTCCAAAATCCAGTTTCAGCAGAACTGACTTAATTTTACTGTATATTTTTTGTCCAATATCATTACATTTAAACAACGGACACAAAAATGCACACAGTACTGAAAGAAGAAAGAGGGTAGAGGTAAAATGCCTTTCCTTTCAAAAGGCTACATACATTTCAGTATTTCACAAAATACTACATTTTTTTACTGAAAAACTTAAGTTTTTTTTTTTTTTTTTTTTTTTTTTTTGAGACGGAGTCTCGCTCTGTCGCCCAGGCTGGAGTGCAGTGGCCGGATCTCAGCTCACTGCAAGCTCCGCTTCCCGGGTTTACGCCATTCTCCTGCCTCAGCCTCCCGAGTAGCTGGGACCATAGGCGCCCGCCACCTCGCCCGGCTAGTTTTTTTTGTATTTTTTAGTAGAGACGGGGTTTCACCGTGTTAGCCAGGATGGTCTCGATCTCCTGACCTCGTGATCCGCCTGTCTCGGCCTCCCGGGAAATGCCTCTGTGAAATAAGTTCATAATTTCTATTCTTTTTCTGTAAGGTAAACATTTTCTACCACCACCCACACACACACACACACACACACACACACACACACACATGCATACCCACGCACACACAATGCTCACAGTCATTGTTTTCAGGTGCAATTAGATCAACTCCCTCCTTTCAATCCTTTTACTCTCAAAATTTATAGAAAAATTACATGCTTTCCAAACAACGGTCCTGGTTTAACTGTATTTATTCAATGCCATTTCACCGTAGAAAAGTTATTAGCCTCTCATCAATAATATTAGGATAATAACCTTATTTCTTTGGGGTTGTTGTAATCATGAGGCTGATGTTATATATGAGTTCTTTTGGGGAGAATGGATTTGAGCTCTGACCATTTGCCATTTGCTTTATGCATTAAGAATACAAAAAGAGGCCGGGCGCGGTGGCTCAAGCCTGTAATCCCAGCACTTTGGGAGGCCGAGACGGGCGGATCACGAGGTCAGGAGATCGAGACCATCCTGGCTAATACGGTGAAACCCCGTCTCTACTAAAAAATACAAAAAAACTAGCTGGGCGAGGTGGCGGGCGCCTGTAGTCCCAGCTACTTGGGAGGCTGAGGCAGGAGAATGGTGTAAACCCGGGGGGCGGAGTTTGCAGTGAGCTGAGATCCGGCCATTGCACTCCAGCCTGGGCGACAGAGCGAGACTCCGTCTCAAAAAAAAAAAATAATAAATAAAGAATACAAAAAGAAGCAAAGATTGCCACCCTCTAAGTACCGTATTCCTAATATTTATTTCTTTGTTCTTTTTAGGAAGTATCCTATATTATATTTTTAAAATAGGAGCTACAAACTCAAATGTCTCTAGAGGCCAAGAAATTGTATGTAAATTTTAAAATCCATTGTAAGAAAAATTGGAAAATATGAGGGTATGTTAAGTGGAGAGTGCCTGCCCCATCGAAAGGTAGCAGTGCCAGATCATAGTTTTCAGGTAAAGGAGAAAATCCATACATTTTAGTAACATTTTTGAGTGATCATTGATGTATAATAAAATACATGTATTTAAAGTGTACAATTTGATAAATTTTGACATGGGTACAACTAAGAAGCCATCACCATAATCAAGATAATGAACATGTCTACCACCCCCAGAAGTTTTCTCATGTTTTTATTCATCCTTCCCTCCAGTCTCCTACCTCTTCTCCCTGTCCCCACCCACCTCATCCCCAGGCAACCGCTGATCTGCTTTGTTACTAAAGATTGTTTGAATTTTCTAGGATAATATATAAATGGAATCATACTTTTTCATCTGGCTTCTTCTACTCAGTCTAATTATTTTGAGATTTATCTTTAGTGTTGTATGTATCAATTTTTAGTGCTAAGTAGTAATCCATTATATGGATATACCACAGTTTGCTTACCCATTCATCCTATTGATGGATGTATGGATTATATTCTGCTTTTGGCTACTACAAATAAATCTGTTATGAACATTTGTGTCTTTGTACTTTCATTTCTCTTGGGTAAGTACCTAGTTGTGGGATGGCTTTGTCATGTAGTAGTTTTTAAGAAACTGCCAAACTGTTATCCAAAGTGATTTTAACATTCTACCTACCCCGCAACAGTATGTGAGAATTCTACTTCCTCTGCATCCCTCCTAATACTTGATATGGTCAGTATTTTTAATTTTAGCCATTCTGGTAGGGATGCAATGGTATTTCATTGTGGTTTTAATTATTTTTTTGAGCCAAAGAACATGCATGAAGGCAAAGGTGTTGGTGTGTTTTTGGGAGGGGGGGCATACAGCTTTATGTATAGTTTTACTGACAAAATTTAACATAAAACTATTAACTTATAATTCTGCCTTTTGCAGCTATTCTTCCAATTTTAAATTAGAGACATGGCTCTAGGAAAATAGAGAAACTTTGTACAGCAGGAGAGTAAAGAATAATCAACTTGTATTATAGTTAAGAACTCATCCCCCCTCTTCAAACTACAGGTCTGTTGACCATAAAGTGATACCATATGCATCACAAAAATTAGCCACATGTTCTACTATACTTACACAGTAGATAGCTGAGTATAACCCCAGGAATGTAACTTCCCAAGATCGTAAAAAATGTGCACACACTACAGACCAGGAGACAAAACTGGAAATAATAGAAATAACATGGGATAGTTATACATAACACCAAGATATTTTGGAGCACAGGATACACACATAATTGTAAATCTATAAGTGACCTATCCGGTTATTACAGATTTTTTTCCAAAGAGCATTGTTTTGCACTAAGGGCTGACTAATGACTGCTGCATTCAACCAGCCTTAGTCCATTTCAGCACTTGGTAATCATTATTTTGAGGACACAGGAGCTAATTCCTGGCACAGAGAGTGACAACTCCCATTACACATGCCTGTGGCTATATTACTGCCAGGTGCAAGAGAACAAAAACTATTATGTCCCCAGAAACTTCTTCTACTTCACTCATTTAAGGAAATTAATGAGGCCTGATAACTACATCTGAAAGTTCAAACTACCACTATAAGCCCACTGAAATTCATAAAAACACAGCAAAACATGTTACAGAAATTAGAGGTATCTATACAAATCTAACGTAATTTACACAAATCTAATGTAATGTATAGCTGCTAAGCTGACAGGATAAATTTATGGCCATCACTATCATCTTTCCTAACCATATATACTGCTCAAATTGACCCCACTTCTAAGTCACTTAGAAATAAACTGCCATTTAAATGAAACTCCTGCAGTGACATGTTTATTTTCCTTCTGTCATTTATGGTTAAAAAAATTCTTGATTGTTTTAAGAAATTTTAAAACAATCAGAAAATATCCTTAATTCCCTTTAGAAACATCAAGGCAGAAAAATTTTCCCATAAAGGCGTCACCTGATCTTTCACACGTCAGTCTTAAACTGTCTTACATTTTTACATCATCTTTAAACAGTGATAGTAAATTAAACTGAAAAGCAAGCAAAGGAAATTCATTCAGGGAGTTTCTAAAAGACACAGGAGGAAGGAATACATACCTCTGACCAATAACTGATGATGATAAAGAGCAAAGGGGTCTAAATCTAAGTTTGATTTTGATTTTTCATGCTTTAGTACAGAGTTAATAAGTTAACAAGTCAAAAGCAGATTAGATGAATTGTAGAACAAAACTAAGACCTGTTTCTAAAACAGCAAGGGCCCTGGAAAGAATGTGAAATTCTATAAATGAAATGGAAAGGCCATAAAGTCAAAGGAACAGATAAACCAAGAAAAGTATTACTACACCAAGAATTTAGTTTTTCAAAGGGATTTCATATTATGCCCTACATTTGCAGCATCATCATTTTAAGCCAATTGACTTGGGGCACATTAATGCAACCCAGTGCAGAAGTTTGAAGTTTAGAATCTTCCAAAAATACATTTAATCACTTCAGTAAAATCAACATCAACAGTACATCATTCCCCAAATACAGGTATCGATGCTTAAAAAAAAAAAAAAGCCTTCAATGAATAAAATAATGCATCCAAATGCAATACTGCCACTTTAATACACTCAAAAAGTCTCTAAGCATAGTTCTATTATTTAATACTATTGAAGTTATGATATTGCATACTATACAAGGTAAAAAGACAGAGATTTTCAATGCTGACATTCCTAGCTCTTCATTCTATCCACGGGTGGATATTCAAGAAACTTGAAAGCAACACTGGAATAGAAAAGGTCTATTGATGGTTCTGCATCTCACCCAAGCTATCAAGACAGTCGATCAGAATTAAAGCTGCCTCTACACATAAAATAATACAAGTATGTGCGCCACTCCATGTAATCCCTTTCCAACCATGTAAGACACTTCCCCTCATGGGTTTTATCTTAATTGGAAAAATACTCATTTTGTTTATATAATCACTATGTTTTTGCCAAAAGTTTTCTTTCTTAAATAAATAAATCATACAAGAACCTCCACTTTTTAGCTTGAAAATAAGATTCAGTTATCTTCAAAAGCACAGTCAAAGAACTATGTATTCATTTCATCTCCCTTTGACTTCAGCACCAGGCTAAATACGATAACTGAAATTAAGACTTTGTTTTCTCCCTAGTCTTGCTGATAAGACCAATCACCATTCATTTTAGCTAATGAGCTAGAAAAATATGTATAAAACGTAAAACCAATCCAATTTCAAAATGTGAGGCTGAGGATTATCTCGTGTTCGCACACTCACAGTTCTGAACCTTGCTGATGCCAACTTTTATGGCATATGTTCTTAGTATAGTATATTTAAAATTGGAGAAATCTGACAAGCTGATAAAATAGGTTAGTTCATTTGTTTCCAAGTAACTGAACATTTTAAAACATACTCCTTTACTGGAAAACTTGCCTTGCCAGGGCTCTGCTGTTTAAAAAGAGACATTTCTTGAAGAAATATGCTGAAATTCATCCATGATTCTGCAATACAGTGGCTGAGCCTGGGTCTTTCATCTGGTTTGGAATTGATAACTTCCCAGCTAAAGAGACAAAAAGAAAAAAATATTACTGAACTTTAGGTGATTCGTTCAACATTTATGGCTTTGGCAAATATTTATTGAGCATCTACTGTTGGCCACGCCCTCCGGAAAAGCCCTGTGAATTCAGAAGTGAACTATCCAGACACTCGCTTCAGGAAACTCATGCCAAAAGAAACAATTAGCTATTTAATTAATTGTATATTTACAACCAGGGAAACACTAAGGGAGAACAGGGTGAGGCTTAGGGATGTCCTTAATGAAGAGTCATTTTTAAACTCAAATATGAGATGGATCAGCAGTTTAATCATAGGGTTCCAGATAGAACAACATGCAATATATGCAGAGGCCCTGGAGTGGGAAGGAGCTTAAATGTGCTATCCTATTGAGTCTCAACATGGCTCCAGCAAAGTCAACCAGAAGAAGAACATGTGAAGCCGGAGACGTAGGAGGAGACTAGGTCATGGAAGGCCTTGTAGGAACTTGTTAGAGAAACCTTGGAATTAAGCATATAATATTAAGAATAAGCACCAACAATGTATTTTCAATAAATATACAAATTATATATATATACACACACACACACACACACACACACATATATATATACATACATACCATGTACCATGGTTGGAAAACTATAGAAAATTGTTAAAAGGATCTTACAATATCCTCTATTTTTCCAGAGTACATTTTCCTAGTCATCATCTAGAATGTGTTGAGTGTGATGCATGGGCCGGCAAAGAGCTTTCTCCCTGCCCTCATTTTCCACAGGAACCTCAGTGAGCTAAAAACTAGAAACAATCACTCCAGGAAGAAGACGCATGTAAATACATGTCCTTCCCTAACATTACAATGACATAAAGCTTAATTCCTGCTTTTGCAATCCTAACTCATAAAAACATACCAGTTCAAACGATCCCTGTTAAGGATCCTCAAATTCATTCATTTAAGAGATTATTAAGAGAAGTGCCTACCATGTTGAAGGCACTGCCACAGAGCTATGGATATGGCAATAACAAAAGCAGCAAAGTTTCTAGCAGAAGACAAGGATTGTTAGTGAACTATCATCTGAGCTATGGTAGAGTACTAGGGTGAGGCTGATCTCTGGATTCAACTCCAGTAGCCCTAAGACAAGTCAAAACTATCTTCGCCCTTAGATGCTCAACTATACAGAAGCTTGTGTACATACAGATTCTGTGACTTTTAATATATTTTGAATAGTAAGGCAATTTGTAAATTACAATTCCTTTTTATAAAAATAATTTTAATCCAAGTTTAAATGAGTGCAATAGCATTTTTTAAAAAGGGGAAGTATGCCATTTTCCTTCCTCTTTGTTCTTTCAACCTCAACTAATGCTCTGAAGAGTCACTGAGCTACCAGTTGTCCTGGCTGATGTTATTCCTACAGGTAGATTTGCTGTCTGTCATAAGAAATGAACTTTTGGGCATGGTTTATGCATCTATTAACTCTACCCACTCTTCAATCACTGAACAAATCTGTTTTCACTGGGACCATATCTGGCACCAGGTTTGCATACCCCATGATTCCACATCTATTAAAATACTAAGGGCATAGCTAAGGAGCAGATATCTGTGGCAAAATCTTGCCAGGGTTCTGCTGTTTAAAAAGAGACATTTCTTGAAGAAATATGCTGAAATTCATCCATGATTCTGCAATACAGTGGCTGAGCCTGGGTCTTTCATCTGGTTTGGAACTGATAGCTTCCCAGCTAAAGAGACAAAAAGAAAAAAAAAAATTAAATGTGGTCATCGGGGGGTGACTCTTAAATGGAGTGACTGTTTCTAGTTTTTAGCTCACGGAGGTTCCTGTGGAAAATGAGGGCAGGGAGAAAGCTTGTTGCCGGTCCATGCATCACACTCAACACTGAAGTGGTCCTAAAAATAAAAATATTAAATATTAAATATAAAAAAATGTGGCAAAATCTTGCCAAGGTATCTGCTTAGTGGGAAAAGATTTTGCACCGAAGAGCAAAGGCTTTGTGGCAAAGGAAATGCAAGGTTATTAAAATGCAGTCTGTTTTCTCAGAACAATATAGATTTGCTGCAAATTGGCACGGACAGGCTAGGCTACTGTTCAGTTTAATGGGACCATGAAGATGACAGAAAACATTTTAATCTAGGCTCTCTATGCATACTGAACAACTATTTAAGGATTCATTTGAACTGTTTGCCAAATATAATTCTAACAAAAATCAATGAAAAGCTATAATGGAACGATTTGTTATTTTCTCTTAAAGATTAAGATGGAATAAACGAACAGATTAAGATGGAATAAACAATCTCCCACCTAGGCCTTCCAAAGTGCTGGGATTACAGGCATGAACCACTGTGCGAAGACAAAAAAATATTTTTTTGAATGAATGGTACTTTGTACAGATGCTGGAACTTTGTTCTAATATCATCTTTAGGATTCATGTCTTGGAAATGACACCATATCCATATTTGTTTACATATTTTTTATTATTGCTTAAGTAAATGTCCCCAAATTGTAAAAGAGCCTAGTATAATATTAAATTGCCACTATAGAGATAATGTTAGAACAAAGACTTCATATAACTTAAGATGTTTTATAGAGATTACAATGAAATAACTAAAAACTCTCTTTTGCATTTAAGGGTCTTATCTATTTTCCACAGTGGACTTCAAGTGGACATCATCTATCCATTAATTTATTCATTTATTCAATAAAAAGTTATTAAGTTTCCCCTTTGTGTCTTGCATTACACTAAATGTGGAAAATACTGTTATTTCAAAAACTTGAATGCTGATGGCACTATTCCTCTGTGTCTATAGATAAACACGATTTGCTGGAAAGAAAGAAAAAAATAATCTTTGACTATCTTCCATACTCATAAGAAAACACTCTTAATTATATTACATTTTTCCCCTTTTAAAAAGCCTCACATAATCATTTTTTGGGACAATAAATTTCATCATTACTTACATTTTTATTAGCACAATAAATTATTAATTGATATTGAATTTTTATAATCACAAACAGAAACGAGAACTTCACTGTGTACAACTTGAAAATAATATCTAACCAAATGGGTTTGTAAAGAGTAATAAGTGTTTGAGATTAAAAATAAATGTTCAGATTGTGCTGAATAAAATTTAATGGAAATATATATGATTTAAAAAGAAAATGTAAGTTCCAGGGTGAAGAAAAGATGTCACTCCACATCTTTTCTTCTGGACCAAAAACAGATGCTCTCTGGGAGTTTAATAATAGTTTTAAATTGCCCAGTGATTAATTCTGAGTACCGTAGGAACTCACATTTCTATAGTCCTCCAATGAGTTTACCATTAATTTATGTCACCACAGTTCAATTTAGGTTACATGGAATTATATAATTTGGCATGAGATGGGACATTTGATGTCAACTTTTCAAATTCCCCTATTTTATAGGTGAGGAACGTGAAATCCAAGTTTTTGCAGCTAGTGTGAGGCAGAGCCAAGACCCAAGGCCAGGACTTTGGGTTTCCAATACAGTTCTAATCCTTCAAAATGTGTGCCCTCTTCAAAGGTGAATATATTCAATGACATTCTTTGAAGAGACCACATGGCAATTCAGAACGAGAAGGAACATTTCATGTTCCTCCCCACTCTTTCCTGGAATCAGAAGAGATGAGGGTGATTGACCAATACCAACATGCCATCATGCAGGAGCAACCCTTTCCAGGAAAACAGAGCACTTCATGTGCAGAAACCAATACTCAGCGGAAACCAAGATCTATGCTTAGTGCTTGGTTGACGTTTAACACAGGTGTCATCTGCATACACACACATACACATGCTGAGTTGCTACGTAATGAAACTCTAGGTTTTCCTAGAGAGCCTTATTTGGAAAACACGTAACTAGAAAAAAGATCTCCTGTGAATGCTGGGCAAGGCTTGGGGAACAGATCTTTTCCATGGTGTGTGGCTGCCTTCCCACCATCCTTGGCACTGATCACCATGCAACATAAGGCCCAACTAACATAAAAGGAGATGAAAATACCTAAGGCTTCAAAACATTTTGAGTTTATACTAAGTTCCTAACCAAACAATACAAGTTTTCTGTGACGCTAAACTAAGGGAGAAAATTCATTACCAGTAGCTTTATTAATATTTCCTCCTTAGCTTCAAAGAGAACATGTACTTTCCAAGTTCAAAGAGAAATAGGTTTTTTGGTTCATCTTTCTATACATCTTCCCTCCCTCTCCCCAGTCTTCCAGCTTTCTCTCACACTCTTGCCTTCACTAAGGAGTGAACTCACCACACACTCCAGCCACAAGATAAAGACCATTTAAGAGTCACCCGCTGATGACCATCATCCCCAACTTTCCATCCTCACAGCCAGTTCAGTGCAAGTAGTTCCCAGGGAGAAGTCACTACAAGTCCCAGCCATGCCATCTTTCAAATGGGCTTTGCTCAAGGATCTGTAACTGTAAATGATTCCCCCAAAAAGCCCCAGCAGATGCCATCTTGTTGAGTTTTCGTTCTTAACTAAAAACTAGTCAGGTGTTTTGATGAAGACCATTCTGCAATCAAGCAATTCTTTATCAAGGAACCCTAAGCTAGGGCAAAGTGCTTTTTCAGCAGCTGAAGAATTTCTAGTTTTACCTGCCAGTGAAACTCTAAGGGAACAAAACATGGAAAGATGGCTCCTTGGACAAGCAGCCTCACTTTGTCCACCAAAAAGGAGGTTTGGCTTCTCAGTAGAATTGCAAGCCAACATCCCTTCTTTCTTCCTCCCTGTCCCCATTAGAACACAATTTGTTATACACATTAGGTGGTCTGGCCAAATAAGCCCTTCGTGCAGTTCCTGAAGATGTAGTTGTGAGACACCCAGGGCATGGTTTAAGCAGCAGCTTTCTGGGCCTTACTGAAGAGACGGAGGTGGAGCAGGCCTGGGGGAGGCTCAGAAAGCTGCCTTTTAACAGGTGTCCCAGATGATGCTGAGGCAGGTGTTTCTTATCCTAAGAGTCACTGTGAGAAATCTCCTTGATAAAGTAACATTGAATTGAAGAGGGCGACTTCTGCTTCTCGGCAAGATGGTGTGAGAGGGAGCTGATATACCCAACCCACCTGAAACAATCCAAAGGCAATAGAGAAAAAATCTATGGAACAACGATTTTCAAAAATCTGGGCATTCGGCAAGGAAGGACAGTGACTCCTACGGGATGATAAACCAATAAGGGAGTTATGTGATCACCCAGCTCTCTGCCTTGAGTTTTCCTGGCCTGGGAGCAGAGGCAGCAACCCAGGTAACACCTGGCAACTCCCTGAGTTCAGGAGACACAGCTGAGTTTCCAAAAAGGTGCTCCAAGGGGCCAGAGTCTGCAGGACCCAGTGCTGGAGAGTAGAGCACAGTGCAGAAGGAGACAAAGGGAGAGGTCTGTTGTGGGGGATTCCTGGAATCTTCAGCTGAGGCTTGGCTGGCACAGGCATGTGAGGAGCCCAGAGGCCAGGGAAGAGCCATCAGAAAGGACTAGAAGGAACAGTGTCTTTTGCCAAGAATGACACCTGGTCCTACCAACTAGACTGAAAAACCTCAACATTCACAGACATGGGTGGAATACTCAGAAGGGTCTTGCCTCAGTAGCAGAGAATAATCAGTCCTAAACTAAATGCAGCTCTGGTCCTAACAAGTCTTAAAAGCACACCTTAGGCCAGGTGTGGTGGCTCACGCCTGTAATCCCAGAACTTTGGGAGGCCCAGGTGGGCAGATCACAAGGTCAGCAGATCGAGACCATTTTGGCCAACATGGTGAAACCCTGTATCTACTAAAAGTACAAAAATTAGCCAGGCGTGGTGGTGTGCGCCTGTAGTCCCAGCTACTCAGGAGGCTGAGGCAGGAGAATCACTTGAACGTAGGAGGCAGAGGCTGCAGTGAGCTGAGATAGTGCCACTGCACTCCAACCTGGGCAATAGAGCAAG
This sequence comes from Trachypithecus francoisi, assembly GCF_009764315.1. Classification (NCBI taxonomy): domain Eukaryota; kingdom Metazoa; phylum Chordata; class Mammalia; order Primates; family Cercopithecidae; genus Trachypithecus; species Trachypithecus francoisi. Next base: position 16,559,176 of record NW_022681465.1, read on the forward strand.
ACTCTGTCTCAAAAAAAAAAAAAAAAACCAGACCTTAAAGGGATCAAACTGATTTTAAGTGATTCAACCACCATCCGTAGGATACAAAGTGGTGAGTTTTGTTATGAACCAAATAACTCAGTCAAACTGGGATGTGAAGCAGTTCACTTATTTTACTTTCATGTGTATCTTTTAAATTATTGTGTACCTTTGTTCCCTTAAAAATATAGTTATCAAAACAATGTTTAAATATTCTAAGATTTGTCTTTGTGTAGTTTAATGCCTACATAATGGAATTCTGATGCACTCTGCCGGCAGTTTCAGAATGCAGCACACAGTATACTCCATTAGGGGGTTCTGTAAGACTAAGAAATACGACACTCTTGTGCTCTTTAAAAATAGATTGTAATTCTGTAAGAGAGAACATGTGCTAGCAGCCTGTTTCATCTCTTTCACCAATAGTGTCTTTGAGCACTAGAAAAAATAACGCTGCAACAAAATGAATCTTGGCATAGAAGAAATAGCATCTCATTATCATTTAACTTCTGTTCGTTTCAATAAATATGCAATGAATGTACATTAACTGTCACCATTCCCAGCCCTGGGACTGAGAGTTGACTAAGGCACAGCCCGTAACCAATAAGTTAAAGTGTACATGTGACCCAAGAATGATTCAAAGCACACACACTCATGATACGTGAAATGTTTAAAATGGCATTTAATTGTATCTAGGGCTATTGGAGATACATGAATTTGAAAACTAAGTTGGGGATTGGATATATGAGGAGAACTTGTTAAATGTAAGATCTTTTCACTATTGTACATTTTACAGGACAATGTTTTAGCATATACTAATGAACTTAAAAGTGTTTTTACAACTCAGTTATTTTTGAAAGCAAAAAATTATATTTTTAATATATCAAAGCTAAAATCTTTTCATGTACTTCTTGAGCTTTAGATTTGAGGAGATAATTGCCAACCAGAGATAGGAAACCTGGAGTAGACAGAAAAAGAGAGGAAGGGAAAAAGGATCTATGTGAGGCAGGGAGAGAATATGAATGAATCCTGATAATCTTGTTTGAGTTCTTGGGTCCTGTCAGGCCCAAAAGGCAAGGTGCAAAGCAAATCCGCCCATGGACATCCCCCATGATTGCACCCAATTCCCTTGTGCCTTAAGCTGGTTTCTGGCATTTGTAACACAAAATAAAGTGCCACATGTTTCAGTAGAAGCAATGGAAAATTGTTTAAAATATTTTAAATTATGAATAAATGTAACTATAAAAAAAGTTATAAGATTACACAGATTACTATAACAGTTTTATTTAGATGGCAATTTGTAGTAGAAAGGAAAGATGCAATTAGGTTATATAATAAATGAAGCAAAAGCAGTTTGTTAACAACTAAAGGGGGTTACAGGCAGCATAAAAAAGAATAGCTAACACTCCCCAGGGGTCAGGGAGTGAACAGCATCTTGTAAACTTACTATCTTGTTCAATCCTTAGAACCAACCTGTGATTTACTGTTTATTATTCCTATTCAACAGATTGAGGAAGCTGAGGCCCAGATACATCAGCTATAGTATCCAAGGTCACAAAATGAATACACAATGGAATAGGGAAGTAATACATGGAACTGGGAATGCACCGAATGTGGGGCGAGATACAGAAAAAACACTCTCTGGTTTGGAACATGGGGACCACTGCAAAGATAAGTAGGAAAGCACATTAGGGCAGTGCCGCGGGCAGGATTATGGATCCCTAAATGCCAAGCTACACAAATAGAAATCAAAATAGCTAAAAAGCGGCTTTGGTTCCCAGGTGAAACTCCTTGGTCCTAAGGCGTCTAGATTCTTATTTTCTCTCTGAACTCCTCCAGCTGTTGCCAAATTAGTACCCACAAAGTGATTCCATAATCATGAATCCAACTTCTCAAACTTAAATTACAACATGTGCCCATAATAATCATGACCATGGCAACTATCTGCTGAGCTCTCCCTGTGTGCCAGGCACTATGTTAAGCACTCTGCCTGCATTGTCCCAATGTCCTCCACGTGATCACCCTATGACCCCATCCCCATTACAATACCCTGCAAGGTAGGGTTATCTCCATTTTACCCAAGAGAAAACTGAGGCTGAAAAGGGCTTGAAACAGGGCAGATCTCCTGGTTACTGACCACAACTGTCGCATCTGGTAACATTCTTTCATGGCAATGATCAATTGCTATTTATGACATTTGTAACACTGACTCCCTATTAGACTTTAAATTCCATAAAGGAATTCTTGGTCAGTGCTCTGTCTTCAGTAGCTAACAGAGCTTGACATCTATGAGGCACATAAAAATATTGAATGAATATAAACAGTAAACATCCAAAGAAGAAAATGTCAAAAATAATTAACAGTGGTTATTTAGTGGTACTATGTTTTTAATTCACTTATCTGAATATCTGTATACATTACATGTTGGTAATAATTAGCATGCATTCCTTTATATGTATAAAAATATACAAAACAATAGACAAAAAGTTCTATTAAAAATCTGGAAAACAACTGTCATCTATATGGAAGAGTTTTGTTTGTTCTTTTGTGCAAATAGGCAGTTAAAATACCTTCAAAATTAGCTAATTAGGAAATACGGGCCAGGCACAGTGGCTCACACCTGTAATCCCAGCACTTTGGGAGACAAAGGCAGGAGGATCCCTTGAGCCCCAGAGTTCACGACCAGCCTAGTCAACATGGCAAGACCCCGTCTCTACTTAAAAAAAAAAAAAAAAGGGAGGGAGGGAGGGAGGAAGGAAGGAAGGAAGGAAGGTAGGTTGGTTCATATATTCCAAGACTTTCTGGAACTGGAAATCAGTATTTCATATGAGATTTCTGCTGGCAAAACTTGAGCCTTAATGTGTTACTAGGGAATTCCTGGATCCACGAGTATCTCCTGTGGACACTGTTCCCACATGGCCCACCAGCATTTGTGATGCCAGTAGAGAACAGGACTGGGCCCTGATAAGTAGGGCAGAATGGAAAGATCGATGAATATCCAGCCTTCACATGGAATATCAGAGAAAAATGACTCCCTTTTTGGTTTTGCTTTTGCTTTTCAAGTTTTTGTAGGGCAACTGCACCCCACTGGAGAACATTTTCAGATAGTGTTGTCCATGCACACACACACACACACACACACACACCATTCTTGTTAAGTTTTAACTTTTTCACATCCTTATGAATTTATAGTGCAATAATCATTTCCAAAGATGTTTCAATTTCTGTTATAATACCTCCAGAAAGTTTACATTATTTCATACTACTCATTATTTTATTTTTAATTTATAATAAATGGAAGTTGAAGCCAAACAATACTTTTCAGAAAGTTTGCTATGTCGCCATTCCATATAGACAAACTTAAAAAAGGGGGGAGGATTTGTTATAACTTGTTGCCTGGCAACCATGACAAACAGCTGCTGCAACCATCACACCTATAAATACGTTCTGGCTCGGAGATCCTTCATTCTCAGCGAGTGACTAAGGGCCTCATGCTCTCTACTGGTAGTGGACATCTGTTGATGCTAATTCCTGTTGAATTTTTCTTAGAAAGGTCAGTCAGTATCTGGTTACAGATTTTAACATTTCTTAGTGTAATGTGTTAGAATTTTTTTTTAATCCTGTGGATACTTACTATGTTCCTCTGTGTGGGGGCACTTGCATGTGAGTGTATGCAGGCAGAGAAACAAAATACAAACAGATATATTTCTCTGCATGAGCACTCACAGAATTAGAACCATGACAAAGCAAATAAGATGTGTCAACTGGAGGATTAAAAAAAGCAAACACAAGATTAAGAAATTACATAGCACTCAACTTGAAGCGTTCACTTTCTCAGGCCAATTAAGCCACGTGAGCAACTCCTCCCAAGGCCAGGGACCAGAAGGCGCCAGTGAGTGCCGGCTTTTTCGGCCTGGAGCAGCTTTCTGCCCTGAGAGCCCCATCTTCCTCAGGGCAACTTCGTGTTCTATTTGGGGCTCTCCCTTTTTTTATACCAAGTTTAAAACGAGTCAGAGATCAGCTACCTACTTTTGCGATTGAGCCTTTCCACCTCCCATCTCAAACTCAGCACTGCTACTTCTCCAGGTGATCATCAATCATCCAATCCACCTAGATCATTTGGGAGGCTGACACTCAACTACCCATTATAGTATTTATTACAGTTTCAAGTTTCTATGAACAAGATGCCAAGTATGTCATTTTTCAGCGTTTTTAATTTTAATAACTAGACTTTCATAAGCCCAGGGCATGAGTAATGCAAACTCCATTACAGCTCAGGACAAGCACCTACTTGAGACCTGCAGGAGATTCAACACCCTTTCATTTGTGAATGCCAAGATTTGCTTCAATCACTGTCCCCGAGGGCAGAAAATATTTCTACTTTATTCCTGAAGGACAGATAATATCAGATAGCCAAGAAACACTCCTCAGGGAAAACAAAACTGTTATTGTGAAGCAAGTTTGCTAATTTAGATGTAAGCCTTTTCTTGCATTCCACTTAGGACCCACAATTTCCAATGAATTTCAACCCAGGGTTTACTGTAGTTGGAGTCAAAAGAAAATTTCCCTTCCCTGTATTGTAACATTTGGCCTACTTATATGAAACCTGTGACGATACTAAAAAATATGCTTCCTACAGCACAAAAAAAATGTCATTAGCAGTATCGTTCCTAATTTTGCTTTTTAGAGATGGTATCCATCACACTGGGCCTGAGCACCAGGTATATACAACTCAAACACTGAATTCTCAAGTTTCTCCAAAGTGCTTTTATTATGAAGGCCAATTCAATTTACTTTTGTTTGGAGAATCAACGTTTGTAATAAAAAGGGAAAACCTGGAAGATGGCAAACCTGCAGTGACTATCGCAGCACATGGAGATACTCAGTGAAGATGAGATATTCAGTCAAGTCGAGGGCTGTTTAATTAGGTCATGTTCCAAACTCAAGTCCTTTAAAGAGTGTATCTCATTTATCTTCACATAAATAATCAGAGGCTTTTAAACGAATACACTCTTACTAAGAGAATCAGACCCTTATCAGTCAACAGAAAAAAATGACAATGCTTGCTTAACTTGCCCTTAGTCTCTCTCAATAGCAGATTTTGAGAATAAGCTATTATGTAAATAGTACATGTATTAATGGTAAATTAATAAATATAATATTCAACAACAGTATGCAGGGAAGATGGGTATGGGTATGAACTTGGGATTACAGATGACACAAACAAGAAATGGTAGAAAGTTAATGATATGGTTTGAATCTGTGTCTCCACAAAATCTCATGTTGAATTGTAGTCCCAAGTGTTGGAAGCGGGGCCTGGTAGGAGGTGGTTGAATCAGGGGGCAGACTCTCATAAATGGCTTAGTACCATCCCCTTGGTGCTGTGCTCATGATGGTGAGTGAGTTCTCAAGACATCTGGTTGTTTAAAAAGTGTGTGGCACCTACCCCCTCTCTCTCTTACTCCTGCTCTGGCCATGTAAGACGTGCCTTGCTTCCTCTTTCCTTCTGCCATGATTGGAAGCTTCCTTAGGCCTCCCCAGAAGCAGAAGCCGCTATGCTTCCTGTAGAGCCTACAGAACCATGAGCCAATTAAAACTCTTTTCCTTATAGATTACCCAGTCTCCAATATTTCTTTAGAGCAGTGAAAGAACAGACTAATACAGAAAATTGGTACCGAAGAGTGGGGGCATTGCTATAAAGATATCTGAAAATGTGGAAGCAGCTTTGAGACTGGGTAATAGGCAGAAGTTGCAAGAGTTTGGAGAACTCAAAAGAAGACAGAGAGATGAAGGAAAATTTGGAACATCCTGGAGACTTGAATGGTTGTAGCCATTTGTATCGCTATGCTGGTAGCGATATGGAAAGTGAAGACCAGGCTGATGAGGTCTCAGGTGGAAATGAGGATCTTACTGGGAACTGGAGCAAAGGTTACTTTTACTATGCCTTAAGCAAGGCAACTGGCTGCATTGTGTCCCTGCCCTGTGAAACTCTGAACTTAAGAGTGATGATTTAGGGTATCTGGTGGAAGAAATTTCTAAGCAGCAAGGCGTTCAAGATGCAGCCTGGCTGCTTCTAAAAACCAATGCTCATATGTGTGAGCAAAGAAATGATGTGTAACTGGAACTTACATTTAAAAGGAAAACAGACCAAAAAAGTTTGAAAAATACGCAGCCTGGCCATGTGGTAGAAAAGAAAAGCCCATTTTTTAGGAGAGGAATTCAAGCAGGCTGCAGATATTTGCATAAGTAAAAAGGAGCCAAGTGCAAATAGCCAAGTCAACAGGGAAAAAGCCCCATTGTCAAATGCATTTCAAAGACCATCTAGCAACCCCTCCCGTCACAGGCCCAGAGGCCTAGGAGGACAGAATGGTTTTTGTGGGCCAGCCAGGCCACATCTGCCCTGAACAGCCTTGGGACACTGCTCCCTATATCCCAGTCATTCCAGTTCCAGCCATGGCTCAGAGGCCCAGGTACAGCTTGGGCTGCTGCTTCAGAGGGTGCAAGCCAGAAGCCTTGGTGGCTTCCATGTGGTGTTAAGCCTGTAGGTGCACAGAGTGCAAGAGTTGAGGCTTGGCAGCTTCTGCCTAGATTTCAGAGGATGTATGGAAAACCCTGGGTGTTCAGGCAGAGGCCTGCTGCAAGGGTGGCACCCTCAAGAAGAATCTCTACTAAGGCAATGGAGAGGAGAAACATATGGTTGGAGCACCCATATGAAGTTCCCACTGGGGCACTGCTTAGTGCAGCTGTGAGAAGAGGGCTACCATTCTCCAGACTCCAGAATGATAAGTCTACCAGCAGCTTGCACCCTCAGGCTGGAAAAGTCACAGGCACTCAGCACCAGTCCATGACAGCAGCTGCAGGGGCTGAACCCTGGAAAGCCACAGGGCAGAGATGCCCAAGGACTTGGGAAACCATCCTTCACACAAGTGTGCCCTGGATATGTCACAGAGAGTCAAAGGAGATTATTTTGGAGCTTTAAGATTTAATGACTGACCAGCCAGGTTTCAAACTTGCATGGGACTTTTCGCCTCCTTAGTTTTGACCAATTTCTCCCATTTGGAACAGGAATATTTACCCAATGCCTGTACCCCATTGTATCTTGGAAGTAACTAACTTGTTTTTTATTTTACAGGCTCATGGGGGTAAGGGACTAACCTTGTCTCAGGTGGAACTCTGTACTTTTGGCTTTTGAGTTAATGCTGGAATAAGTTAAGGTTTTGGGGAGACTATTTGGAAGCATGATCGTATTTTGAAATGTGAGAAGGACATGAGATTTGGGGAGCCAGGGGTCAAATGATATGCTTTGGATCTGTGTCCCTGCCCAAATCTCATGTTGAATTGTAATCCCCAGTGTTTGGGCTGGGGCCTAGTGGGAAGTGATTGGATCACACAGTCCGATTTCTCATGAATGGCTTAGTGCTATGAAATACCTGAGACTGGATAATTTATAAAGAAAAGAGGTTTAACTGGCTTACGGTTCTGCAGGCTGTACAAGAAGCACAGCAGCTACTGCTTGCTATATATTAAAAATACCTTCTATATAACGGAATGGATCAACTCTGAATTCTGTTATGAATCAACTCATTAGCAAATGAAATTAATGTTCTTGTAACCATTTATGCTAAAGAATGTAGGGATATAGTAATACACAAATCACAGTAGCATGGCCACCACAGATGATACTGGGAGGCCATTCGGGGGTCTGACTAATCCACATGAGGAATCTGGGTTTCTCTGCTTGTAAAATAAGAAGCTGAATGTTAACCTTTTTTGGATCATGGCCCTCTTTGAAATATCTGTGGATCCTTATGGCTGCAATCTTCACTGATGTTATCTTTCCTTAGCAAAGCCAGTAAAATATAGAACTAGAAATTCTGTGTTTAATCAAAGCAAGGATCTCTGATTTCACTGGAAACAAAAATGGGGGTTAAAACGCAAAGGCAAATTTATGAGAAACAATGGTTGCTGCTACATGTCAGGGCCTAATTACCTGGGAGTAATTAAATCTTCCTTTCTCATTTTCATCATGGGGCTTAATAAGGCTATTATAACCTGTCCTTATATATTGCAAATAACGGTCACTTCCAAGCTACTTTTTAAATGTCAGATAGCATCCTCCTTCCCTTATCTAGAATGGTATACATTAGTTATTAATTCCAAAGCATATTAAAGAGAGACTGGTATTTCAGTCAGGTGTGACAAGACAAAAATTTTTAAAGAACAGATGGTATGGCCAGGCACAGTGGCTCATGCCTGTAATCCCAGCACTTTGGGAGGCCGAGGCAGGCAGATCATGAGATCAGGAGATCGAGACCATCCTGGCTAATGGTGAAACCCCATCTCTACTAAAAATACAAAGAATTAGCTGGGTGTGGTGGTGGGCGCCTGTACTCCCAGCTACTCGGGAGGCTGAGGCAGGAGAATGGCATGAAACCGGGATGCAGAGCTTGCAGTGAGCCAAGATCGTGCCACTGCACTCCAGTCTGGGTGACAGAGCGAGACTCTGTCTCAAAAAAAAAGGGGGGACGGTATGAATATTCTTAGACTCAGGGTATAAGTTGAGTGCTGACTGGGGACTAACAAACCTAGCAGTCCACTGCTGTGGTATTCGATTCAATCTAATAAATCTTCACTTAGGTGTGGGGACTGAGGGGGTTATCAAATTGCCAATTGATTTAGGGCTTCAAACAAATTGATGTATTAGGCATGTTTCTAGTTTTATTGATTTAAAAAAGGAACAAGAATTTAATGATAGAAGTCAAATCCAAGTAAAGGATCATTCTAAACTTTTCTGCTCATCCCCCACAAACCTTTTTAGTTTTGTCCACACTTTAAAAAAAAAAAAAAAAAAGTAGCATTAGCAACTTGCTCCTACTCTCTCCAATGCATTTAACTTAATTTTCATAAACAGCTATATGTATTACAATATAGGTTTTCCTATCATATCAAATGTCAAAGCAACAGTGGTCTAAACAAGAGACGAGTTCACTTCTCCCCTATGTCACAGCAGAGCATAGAGGTCTCAGGCTGATATGGGACATCCATAATGTTGGAGACCCAGGCCCTTTCCATCTCATTGCTCAGACACTGTCAAATCACACTGCCACCCCATGGACCTTCCCCCATCCACACTGCCACCAGCAGGAAGGGGTAAAAAGAAGCCACGATAAGTCCCTTTTCTCTTTAAAGTCATGGCCTACAAGTTGCCTGTGCAACTTCCATTCTCCTCCCACTGGCTGGGACATAGAAACATGGCCATGCCTACCTGCAAGAAAGTCTAGGAAACATAGTTCAATTGCTGGTGGCCACGACCCAGCTGAAACTCAGAATTCCATTACCCAGAAAAGAAAGGGAAGCTGGGTATTTTGGAACAACCAACAGAATCTGCCACAACAATTCTCTTTTTGATCCCTTATTTCATCAGTTTACATAATTTTATGCAATTACAATGGAAACAATGGGCACAAAGAGATTTGAGAATAAACACAACGGATTCAGCAAGCACACAACTCAAATGGTAGAAGCCGTGAGATACAGAGTAGGAGTAGGCAAACATTTTCCATAAAGGGACAGATAGTAGACATTTTTGGCTTTGTTGGCTATACAACTCTGCCACTGTAGCAAGAAGGCAGCCACAGACAATATGAAAATGAAATAACATGGCTGTGATCCAATAACTTCATATAAAAAATCAGGCTGCAGGATGGATTTGGGCCCAGGCACAGGAGTCTACTAGTTCAGGGTGTCATAGGTTCAGACACATGGCTATATAAAGGTGATAAAAATCACTAATTCCGCAGGCTACTAGGAACTATTAAGAGAGCTTCTACTCTAATAGCACCTCCCATTTATTGAGCACACACCAAGTGCTAGGCATGACATTAGGAGCTTTATTATTATCTCTAATCCTCACAACAATCTGACGAAGTGGGTAAAATGCCTTTCTTATCTGCTTTTCCAGATAAGAAAGCAGACACAGCCAAGAAGAGGCAACCAGGATCAGAACCCAGTCTTTCCAGCCTCAATCCACCCGCCTTCAAAGCCCGCTGTCTTCCAGATGAAACAAGCTCCTCTATGGAAGTTGGATGAAAAATTGTCATTTGGCTAGCAATAAGTGAAATAAATGCACACAATTTCTTGTCACACTACTGGCAAAGCTGCTATGTCAGATTTGACATGTAAAGTATTACAATGACAAAGGCTTTCCTCTGATCTTAAAATAGCCCCTGCCTAGCAGTTAACCCGGGCTGTAGCAGGAAGGCACCTAACCTTCAGATTTTCCTGGGTAAAGTTGCCAAGGTCATAAGCTTCACAACATTGGTAACTAATAGGGGTGGGGGGGATAAAAGTCAAGTTCCCATCAACATCACTGACCACTTATAAGGTCTTTGAAAGTTTATCTAAATAAAGAGAAGGATTATCACCCTCTGTCCTCATCTCAGGATAAGCATGTACCATTCTACCATTGCCATGCATGGCAGACCACACTAATGTGTTGTAGCACTCTTTCCAGAAAATTCCCAACAAGGCCTCATGATCCTATTAGAGCTCCAGGCACCATTTCCAGTTTATAGGAGTTGGCATGAGAGAATGAAGTCATCAAACCCTCAACACTTGCCTTATGGGACACAACAGCTTCCAATTTTCCCCTCAACTACGCCCAAAAAGAAAGGGATTATCAGTTACCTCCTTTATCATCAGTGCCAATGTTTGCTGTACCTTAGTTTATTGAACAAATCTCTTCTTGTTTCAGCAAGCAAGTCAATTCATTCGAGGTTTATAATTTCCCTATGCATTCATTTTATAATGAAGTCTATCTCAAAGCCTTCCTGAGCACAAACAAATATGCTTCCAAAAGGAAGTTTTCACAATATTTCAGAATGCAGAAACTATGACTACAGTCATGCATCATTTAACAATGGGGATATGTTCTAAGAAATGCATCATTAGGCTGTTCTGTCACTGTGTGAACACCACGGAGTGTACTTAGACAAACCTGGATGGGATAGCCTACTACACACCGAGGCTATAGGGTACAGCCTACTGCTTCCAGGCTACAAACCTATACAGCACACTGCTGTACTGAATACTGCAGGCAATTATAACACAATGGTAAGTATCTGTGCATCTAAACATAGAAAAGGTACAATAAAAATATAGAATAAAAGATTTTTTTAAATGGGGCCGGCGCAGTAGTTCACGCCTGTAATCCCAATACTTTGGGAAGTCGAGGCAGATGGATTGCTTGAGTTCAAGAGCTCAAGACCAGCCTGGACAACATGGCAAAACCCAATCTCTACAAAAAATACAAAGATTAGCCAGCATGGTGGTGCATGCCTGTAGCTGCAGCTACTCAGGAGGCCGAGGCAGGAGGATCACTTGAGGCCAGGAGGTCGAGGCTGCAGTGAGCCAAGATCGTGCCAATGCACTCCAGCCTGGGCAACACAGCAAGACCCTGTCTCAAAAAAAAAAAAGAAAAAAAAAATAGTGCACCTATATAATGTACTTACCGTGGATGGAGCTTGTGGGACTAGAACTTTCTCTGGGTGAGTCAGTAAGCAATGAGTGAATGTGAAGGCCTAGGACATTACTGTGCACTACTGTAGACTTTACAAACACTGTACACTTACTGAGTTAAATTCTTTAAATTTTTCTTTAATAATTGCCTTAGCTTACTGTAACTTTTTTACTGAATAAACTTTTTAATTTTTTAAGTTTTTGACTCTTGTAATAACGCTTAGCCTAAAACACATTGGATAGCTGTACAAAAACATTTCTTTCTTTTTCTTTGTTTTAGAAGTTTTTTACTATTTTTAATTTTTGATTTTTTTTTTTTACTTTTTAAACTTTTTTGTTAAAAACTAAGACACAAACACACACATTGGCCTTGGCCTACCCAGGGACAGGATGATGGAGACATCACCAGGCAACAGGGACTTTTCCACTCTGGTGCAATCTTCCGGAACCACTGTCACATATGCAGCCATGTCTTTATGTGGCACATGACTGTATTTAGAATTAACGTTCGGTTTACTTCAATCATGGAGGCTACCCCAGTCACTCTGGAGGAAAAGTTACCACCACTAATGTTATAAGCTACTCCAGAAACATATATGTGCCATATAATTTGTGATTCCTGGAGAGAATGTTCAATGCAATAGAAACTAGTAATTTCTAAGAAACATAAACACACTTATAACCCCCTTACCTAATCTAAAATAGAGTTTATAATTTTTACAGGTATCATATTAAGATTCTGCACCGACAGATGGGTTTGTTTTCTTTTCAAAATGAAGCACTTGCTTACAATTCAACCAAACCATCACCATGCGATGTCACTTCCTGAGTCAGAGTATTATTTGTGCGCAGCTCCTTCTGTTTTGTTTATATGGCTAGCAAGGAGGCCATTCCTGATGGTAATGACCATGTGACACTCATTCACCACCACCAGCATTCTGTGTGGGTGTCTGCCCACCTCTGGGAATGCCAGGCTTCACCAGTGAAACATTTGCATGTTGAGGACACAGCAACTCTTCATAAATCACTGTTACTAGTGAGAGAACATTCTGGGCTTCAACCCTTTCCCTCAACTGTTCCCGTATCAGGCACTCACAACCACAATCCTCCCTTCCCAAGTAAAGAATCTGCAGTCTGGTAATTCCCCCCTGCCCCCAATGACACAACTAAGGGCCACAGAGCAACATCTTTTATACCCTCCATGGTATTTACTCAGCAGGTAACAATTACACCTAGGGCAGGCCAACTCTGCAACAATGAGGCTGAAGCAGGACAGAGGTTGTGGCCTGGCCTGAAAGACCATGGAAGCCTCCCTTTAAGATGGTCATTTCTTCCATCTCCCTAATGAGAGGATGAGTTTCTCCATATGAAGTGGAGCAACACAACTGTCCTCTTGACATATGCACAGAGCCCACGGGCTTCTCCCAGGACAGCTGGGATATTCCCTACACCACCGTTGCCCAACTTCTGCCTCAGGATACTTTGTGACCTATATGAATTGCAATGCATTGCTACATCCAGGTTTTGCCTCATGACTTTATCAATTTTGGACTCAGTGATAGCAGGTGCCATGGTTTTAAGAAGGCAGTTCACTGGTGTGATGGTACAAGGAGAGCAAAGAGAGAGATGAGAGAATGGGTGAATGAGAGATTGGGAGGCTAAAGAACATGAAGGGAAGAAGAAGAAGGTCATGTGAAAGAAGATCATACACGAGTGCATTCCAGAGGGTTCTACACACTTGCTAGAGGAGAGCTGAAATTTTACCTCCAAACCTCCAAACGGCTCAATCAGAAATGGAAATAAGACCAGTCAGAAGATTCAGAGTGCTCAAAAGACTAAAGCAAACCAACTGCACAAAAGACATATGCATGCCCTGAGCCTATAAGATGCACTGGGCAGACATCCTTGCTTTCCCCCTAAAGAGTAAATACTTTCACTCAGCACGGCCCATGGCATAAGATCAATGTTCACATGTGTTAAAACAATCCTAGGAAGGGTCAAAACAAGAAGAACCAACCACAAAGAGCCCACAGACCCTGTGGACCAGACTGACCAGGAATGCACTCCGGAGCTGTTTGGGGAGTTGGAGCTTCTCCTAAAAAGGGGCCCCAGGTAACTCTGCACACCCCCTAGAGGAGACTACCACCTAGAGAGAGTGGGTAGACCACACATTAAGGACCTGCCCTATATATTACGTCTGGCAATCGGGATTTTCTCTAGCGGTAAACCAGATGTTTTCACTCAGTGTGACCTATTGTGTATTGCTTAAGGAAATGTGTAACTTATGTATCATTATTATTACTGTTAACAACTACTTCTGAGGACTTAATGAGCCATTCACTAAAGTGAATAGTTAATGTGGCTTACCATATTTAATCTATAGAACAAACCTATAAAGTAGGTATTATTATCCCCATTTTGCAGATGACAAAATGAAATTCAGAGAGGTTAAGTAGCTTACCCGAGGTCACCCAGCTAGTACCTGGTGAGGCTGAGATTTGTAGCCAGGAGTAAAAACAGCATTGCATCATTCTAAAACCCATGTTCATAGTCACCCAGCAGAATGGTTACAACGGTTAAAATCGTTCACTGTTTACACTTTAAAATACAAGCTTCAATTAACTGGAAAGTTATTCCATGTAGAAGAGCTTATTCATCAAGCGACTACGCATCATTCTGTTAGGGAAAGAGGTCACTGGCCTGCAAATTTTTTTTTTTTTTTTGGACACAAAGTCTCTCTCTGTTGCCCAGGCTGGAGTGCAGTGGTGTCATCTCGGCTCACTGCAACCTCCGCCTCCCAGGTTCAAGCAATTTTCCTGCCTCAGCCTCCCAAGCATCTGACTACAGGCATGTGCCACCACGCCTGGCTAAATTTTTTGTATTTTTAGTAGAGACAAGGTTTCACCATGTTGGTCAGGCTGGTTTCGAACTCGTGACCTCAAATGATCCACCTGCCTCAGCCTCCCAAAATGCTGGGATTACAGGCGTGAGCCACCGCGCCCAGCCTGGCCTGCATTTTTTTAAGAGCACAGAGAGCACCAGATGGCAAGTACTACCAGAGATATCCTTTCCACTAACAAATGATAAAATTTTATAGTCATAAATATTAAGTAAGCATTTTTTTCTCTTTCAGTTAGTTGTAAATTAAAGCCCAATTTCTTTGGCATTCTTCCAAGGGAAAAGTGGGCTCTATGTCCCCTCCCCTCTAATCAGGGCTCTTGGGCTGCCTGACCAATTGAATATGGTGGGAATGACGCTGTCCCAGCTTCTGGGCCCAGGCCTTAAGAAACAGGCAATAATAAAGGTGGGTTAATCCAAAGGATAGGATATTTTTGCAGGCATTTAAAAATGCTTCCAATATGTCTAGATGCCACTGAGAAATGCTGGTGAGAGAAAAAAAGCAGCAGACAAAATTGTACATATGAGATACTTATTATAACTTTGCCAAGAAAATATATTCAGTAAGAACCAGAAGACAGTATAACAGTATTTTTTTGGGCATTAAGATTACAGTTGATCTCTTTGCCATTATATTTTTTTCCCAATACTATTTTTATCTTCCCAAATGAACAGCTATAACATCCTTTAGTGGGAAAATTGTTTAAAGAGACATTGTTTTTAAAATATACAAATAGTAGTGTATCAGGCTTGCTCTCAGACAAGACTTCATGTCCACATAGTTTCTGCAGGACCCAGATTAGCCCACTGTGGAGAAGCAGCAAGATGCTCTAATGTATTTAGACACAGATTTGCCATAAAGAGACAAGAGGCGGGGAATAAAGGGAAGCCCACACAATTAGGCTTTTGTCCTGTCAGTCACCAGGGAGAGACCCTCCCCATGGCCACCCATAGCAGCTGCAGCCCTCCTTGGTTACGGTAAACCAGAGAAACCTTCATCACATTTTACGAACAGCAGAAAAGAATTGGTCACTCTGTGTGTAGAAAACAGAAATCAGCTTTCACAGGGGTGTGATTACAGGAAACTCACTGGGGCACTGCAAGGGTTTAGGAAGCACACCACTTATTAACCGGTGATTCAGATATCTCACGCAAAACAAACGCAACAAACTCTCTTGCATCAAAAAGACTGCATTATTCTACATGTTCGTAATCAATTTTAAATATTAGCCCAGCTGGGACAAATAGAATTTCAAAAGTGGTTCACATTTTCCATCTCTAAGAGACATTTTCCATGACTATCATAGAAGAGTGGAAGAAAAATAAATAATTCCATAGGCCAGGTGCAGTGGCTCATACCTGTAATCCTAGCACTTTGGGAGCCTGAGGTGGGTGGATCACGAGGTCAGGAGTTCAAGACCAGCCTGGCCAAGATGGTGAAACCCCCATCTCTACTAAAAATACAAAAAAATTAGCTGGGCGTGGCGGCGGGCACCTATAATACCAGCTCCTTGGGAGGCTGAGGCAGAGAATTGCTTGAACCTGGGAGGCAGAGGTTGCAGTAAGTCAAGATTGCACCACTGCACTCCAGACTGGGTGACAGAGCGAGACTCTGTCTCAAAAAAAAAAAAAAAAAAAAAAATACAAAAAGAAAACTAAATCATTCCTGCTACAAACTTTTGCTGAATGTCTATTATACCTTAGGGATATATAAATGAAGGAGCCACAGCACAGTCAGAATTAAATGCTCACTCCTATGTCGGCCCACAATCAGTGGTGTATTGGGACTGACCTCCGCAGGCTCATGAGGGCCAATATTTTGATTCTCTTTCCAGCTCTACTGTTTTTTAAATTTTTATTTTAAGTTCTGAGGTACATGTACAGGATGTGCAGGTTTGTTATATAGGTAAATGTGTGCCATGGTGGTTTGCTGCACCTATCAAGCCATCACCTAGTATTAAGCCCGGTATGCATTAGCTATTTTTCCTAATGCTCTCCCTCCCCTCAACCCATCCCCGAACAGGTCCCAGTGTGTGTTGTTCCCCTCTCTGTATCCACGTGTTCTCACTGTTCAGCTCCCACTTACAAGTGAGAACACACGGTGTTGGATTTTGTGTTCCCGCATTAGTTTGCCGAGGATAATGGCTTCCAGCTCCATCCATGTCCCTGCAAAGACACAATCTTATTCCTTTTTATGGCTACATCGTATTCCATGGTGCATATGTACCACATTTTCTTTATCCAGTCTATTGTTGATGGGCATTTGGGTTGACTCCATGTCTTTGCTATTGTGAATAGTTCCAGCTCCACTTTTAGTGACCTCACGTGGTGATGTGAAATCAACCGCAGTGGGAGTATTTACATGACAGGAATCAGCAAATGCTAAAAATCAGGCATTCTCTACCACTGAGAGCAGATCCCATGACATTCACCATCACACCGCTGCCTACACGGCCCAGTGAAGGACTCTTATACACCTCTCCCACTTCAGCCACTCTCTCCTTTCTCCTTGGGTGCTGACCCTACTGACCTTTCTGTGCCCACACTGCCCTTCCTTCTAAGTGCTAAACACATCCAGGGCATTGCAACCACATAACAGCTACAGATGTGTCTAACTGCACAGGCTCCTCAGGAATCAACCACTTACCTTCAAATGACAACGTCCTCACTTCACAGCTGTGTGAACTTTGTTTACTTCACCTCTCTGTACCTGTTTCAAAACCAAAGGCCACATATGACCTTTGTAAACATACAAAAGATGAAATACACTGGCTCATAAGAATCCCAACTGCACCCTGGTCAGGCTCCTGTGCCAGGCTTTTCTCCTCCTCACCCGATTTTTTAAAGAAATGGTATTATCAATGATAGGCTTTGTCAATATAAAATTAGGCCTAAAATATCTGGCTAATCTGCATTATTAAAACATCTGGATTGCAGAATATATTTAAGTCAATTTCTTTTAAACTTCCAAGAATAAAATTCAGTGCAATTATGAATGATGCTTTGGCTTTAAAAGTGCTTTGGTGGTCTTAACACAATAACCTTCATGTATCCAGAACACAAATGTATGGCAACCCTACCGCTCCAGCAGGCACAAAAGGCCTATGAAGAGCCAAAACTGGTATGACTAAGTTCCAGTTGTGTGGACTCAGTGGCCTTTGCAGACAAACTTTTCAGTCCTTACTGTACGACAAGCCCAGCAGGATGTTTCACAGCGGCCTGGATTAGCAGGTGACAGATTCTGCTGTTAATCCCCTCCCCCAGCCTGCACGCCAGGTACTCCCCCACATGACCATTTTAAGTTTTCATTTCCTTAGCCCCTATTATCTGAAACACTCTTGCTTACTTATTTTTCACTTTGGGGTCTGTCTCCACACCTGGGCTGTGTGCTCCGTGACAGCAGGAGCCTGATGCCACCATAGCTCCTGGCACCGCAGCTGGCTGACATTGGGAGCACCATAAAGCCCTACCAAGTGAAGCGATGAACGTGTGAACACAATTATCCGGGAAGTTATCCGGAAAGCGCTTCCACAAGAAGATGCATGAAGAGCTCCATCTTGGTGCCCAGGGTCCCCCTCCCTTCAGGACAGCTGGAACAGGGACCATCCCCCTTTCCATACCCCTCAGCCCAGGCTGCTTGCTGAAGGCATCAGAGGCCCTCCCAGGCCCCGGCTCCAAGGTGGGGCCAAGGAACCATTGCAGAGCCAGGCCTCTGGCCAGGGTACATGTTTCCTCCTATTTCTTGACCTTGTCTGCTGCCCTAGTCACTGCCCCCATTATTCTTTCCTTCTTCTCTGGCCCCTGAGGCTCCCTGTTTGGGCTTCTGCCTTCCTCGCCTGCTTCAGAGTGGCACTGAGGTTCACCCTCTCCCCTCGTCTCTTGACCTTGGAAAAGGGCATGGCGTCTCGAGAGGCTCCTACTAAGACCACATATTGCTGACAAAAGATAAACCACAAGGAGGGGGGTCTCTCCTGGACCTGCCCCCTCTCAGGCTGTTGGTTCACCAAGTCCATTTGGTGAATATCGAATGGCGCCTTGCGGCCATGAGACCAGGTCACACACAGCAGTTTGCCCTACACCGGATACACTTAAGAAGCTGCTGAGCATTTGGCTGCCACTGATTTTTTAAAAACCAAACTGAGATTTAGCTCACTGATGGTTCCAGAGCAATCTAGGACATCAAGTGCCAAAATGGGACTAAAGTCACATGAAAAAGCCTCAGTGTGAGACTCAACTAGAACCTGCTGCAATCAAGCTCTAAGAATGCACTTTGTCCGTAGATAAACAACTTCCAACAGTTATTTCTCTTTCAGACAAGGCACCAAAAGACTTGTCCAATGGCATTTCATCTCAAAGGTAGCAAAAGTCAAATTCCTTTTCCACTGCAATCTTTTTATTTTTTATTTTTTTCTTTGAGACAGGGTCTTACTCTGTCACCCAGGTTGGAGTACAGTGGTCTGATCATGGCTCACTGCAATCTCCACCTCCTGAGCTCAGGTGATCCACCTCAACCCCCCTGGTGCACACACCTGGCTAATTTTTTGTATTTTTTTGTACAGACAGAGTCTCCCTATGTTGCCCAGGCTGGTCTCAAACTCTTGGACCCAAGGGATCCTCCTGCCTTGGCCTTCCAAAGTGCTGGGACTACAGGTGTGAGCCACAGCACCTGGCCAGTTGTAATCTTTTATTTCTAGCCTAGCTCTATACATTCCTCCTGTATGGGTTGCCCCTTCTTTCTGCACAGATAGAGGAAAAAACAAATGTATGAAGACAAAGTGTATTGTATAGAAAACCACCAATGCGTAAAAGCTTAAAGTTATCAAAATTAAAACTACAGGTAGCAGGGGAGGTGGCACAGGAATATGCTACCTCAAAGGATTCGTCGTCTCCCATTTTCAATCCAATACATTACTAATCCTTGGTAATAATAATCATTATATGTGTGTATGATATATAGTTATGTGTGTATAGCTGTATAATATCTATATACTCTTATCTGTTTACCGCTGTTAACCAGCATTCTTAGAAAAATTTCTTATGTTTGTTTAGTATATATCACAAACTGTTGGTCCAAAATATTTATCAATAATTACTACTTAATTGTGAAAATACCGCATTTCATTAAAGCAACCCTAATCACATTTCTGCCAAATCTCTCCCTTCTTTCAACCCCTAAAATGAGTAGGCCCCAGAAATATGTACTGCACATATCAAACAGCTTATCAATACATTTCATTCTACAAGTATGTATTCAAAATGCCTATTCTGTGCAAAATTCTATGCAGAGAGCTGGTGGGAGTACCTAGGTGCCAAGAGGAAAATAAAAGTCCTGCTGCCAGAAATGTTAAAATGTCATGAAGGGGATACATACAAGTAAATCAACCCATCATCTGGAAACTGAATCTGACATTTACACTTTTCTGGAAATGTTTTCTTAACCAGCTAGTTAACCCATATCCCACTCTAAGCATTTCTATAAATGTCATCTTCAAGTACTTGATTTACTGTGTCATTTTATGTCGAAAGTTGTTTCATTGTTCAATAAAACGTCAACATAATGTTAATGTACTAGGAAGGAATTTGTAAGAAAATAGAAACTAGAAAACTAGAGAAAAGTAGCTTTTACAGACTCTATTACAACTGATTATAATGACCACACACACAAACATGCCCCATATACCCATGGCTGAAAGGGGATGCTTGTCTTTAATACAATGACAAAAATATATTTTGATGCCCTTGTTCCTAGAGAGTTACCAGTTTCCACTTTCTTGGGCAAGAAAATTGTCCCACTCCTTTTCGTGTTTAATAATTTTCTATCTACTTCATATCCGAATTTCAACGGCCCCAGTTAGAATTCCAACGAAGGCATCTAACTGACTCATACAAAAGTTGTTCACAGCAATGGGGCTAAAATGCAGACTTTTTCACTCTAGGCACAGTTATGCTCATATGAGCAGGAATTAATTGCCTGCTTCCTTTCCCTCCTCTTGATCTCTCCCTTCTTAGAGTTAGATATTAATATAAATAGTGATACAATTAATGTACTCCCTGTAAAGGGAGCCCAAGTGATCACATTTTCAAGAATAAGAACTGTGATTTTAAAGTTTTACAATATCAGAAAGGTATGTTGATCCAATCAATGTTTAACCTTTAGAAATGCTTAACAAATCTTTAAAATGCAAAAGGTTTTTAAAAATGTTCAACAGCTTAGATTTCCAACAACTATCATCTAATGTTAAAAATCCAACACGAAAACATTCAAGTAGATTCTACATGATGTGCTGGGAAACACTTTTTAAAAAAATTTCCAGCCATCACTTTCTGATTCAAGAAAAGCACTTATTGGCATAAGTTTTTAAGAGTACATTAAGTTATTTGTCTCTCTTGAGTTCGTGCCAAAGAAAATTATGTTTTCTGAAATTAAAGGATTGCATTCTTAATATTTTTACATTTTAAACTCCTTTTTAAGTTAGTCATAATATTTTTAAAAAGACAACTAGCCAACGAAACAGACTGGAGAATAAGTAAGTCCGTATATATCACAATTACCTTTTGCCTGGTCCAAAGTCTTCACCTTCAGGCATTTCTGCCCTTTAAAAATAACAGTGGCGAAGGCTGCAGCACCTGCTAACCGCAGCTAATGTGGCCCAGCAATCGTTTCTTTTCTACTCTAATGCCGAATATCAGGAGGAAAAAAACCCAGTAGAGACGTTCTTTCCTTTTTGGAAAAAAAGTGCTCCTCCCTTACTCAGAAAGTTGGTGTTTACAAACTTCCAAAGCGCCTGCCTGCCTTGAATGAAGCTAGGAGCTGGGTTATTATCACTGCCCCCTTCTAAAAATAAATAGGTCACCTCTTACTCCCAGTACCGTGACAGGCAGCTGGAAGTGAGCCCTGCCCAGCTGCCCCGCATTCTCTCTCCAGTCGTGTGAGAAGGTGTCCCTGGTCAGCCAGTAACCTTCATTGGATGACTTCACCTAGGCCCGCCTGCCCTTTCTCTTCCCCTAGCTTTTTTTTTTTTTTTTCCTGACATGACTAGGCACCCACCTAAGGGTGGAGTGGCCACAGGAGGTTGAAACTTCACCCTGGGCTATCAAACCTCCTCCTTCGAGTCACAGGAGGGAGTTGGAGAGCAGACAGCAAAACGGGCTGTACTTGTGAGAGTTGGGGGGTTTGTCTGGAGAACGCCTAGCCACTCAGCAAAAAGATCCCTTACTCAAAAAAGTTTAAAACAAAAGCCATTATGCAATAGGGTTTTAAGAGATATTGTTTTATAAGAAAATCTTTCTTTGGGCCATCTGGATTTCTCAACTTACCGGAAGCATGCACATAAATGTTGAGTTCATGTGTTCATCTGGGCAAAATGCTTTCTCCCCAGGACTTCCCTGTCCTCAGGGGCAGCCTGACACGGGCACAGGAAGGATTGTGGGTCTAGATGTTTTCATAGCTTGGCCTGTCACTGAAGAGGAGCTATCCCTCATTTGCTTTTTTAAAAGCATACAACAAAAATCCCTTCAAATCTTGCTCTCAAAAGGGCCAGAAGAAATATTACTGAGATTTCTTTAGGAATATATCCTGAAAGCTTTGGACAAAAAGTTGAAGCCATTTTTCTTTTCTTGACTAGGAATATTAGGGATAGCAGAAAGCAAGATCTAATTATTAAGAAACAACATTCTTTTCAAAATGTGTTGCCAGGTGCGTGGCTCACGCCTGTAATCCCAGCACTGTGGGAAGCTGAGGTAGGAGGATCGTTTGAGCCCAGGAGTTCAAGACCAGCCTGGGCAACACAGTGAGACCCCATCTCTACAAAAAATAAAATTAGCCGGGCCTAATGGGATGCTCCTGTGGTCTCAGATACTCAGGAGGCTGGAGTGAGAGAATTGCTTGAGCCCCAGAGGTGGGGGCTGCAGTGAGCCAAGATCGTGCCACTGCACTCTGTCCTGGGTGACAGAGCAAGACCCTGTTTCTTTAAAAAACTAACAATAAAATAAATTTTAAAAATAAAAAAATAAAAATCTGTGTATTCTGTTGTTATGTTATAGCTAATCCTAGCATGTTATCTATATTTAATGTATATTTTACCATTTGTATTTGTCAAAGCGGCCTTCTACTACATTAAAGAAATGTCAAAACAAATAATACCTGCTTTCTTTTGGATAGTGTTAGTTATTTTGTGATGTATGCATCTCACAAATAACAATTCCTTAAAGCATTTCATATTACATGCAAGACCGAACACTTCAGACACTTCAAAGTCTAAGATGAACTAGGTGTGGTTACTCAGACACACAACTGAAATACCAGGAACCTGAAAGAAAACAGTCATGGGCTGAGCTCTGAAGATCGGGGTGTGCAACAGCCTCTCAGAGGCACAGCGATGTGCTCTACTATTAGAAATTCCAGGTTTTAAAATAACTGAAAAGTTGAAATGCTGAAAATATTATCAAAGATAATATTGTGGCACTTGTATAAAACCTTACCAGCTGGGCGCAGTGGCTCACACCTGTAATTCCTAGCACTTTGGGAGGCCGAGGCAGGCAGATCACCTGAGGTTAGGAGTTCAAGACCAGCCTGGCCAATACAGTGAAACCCTGTCTCTACTAAAAACACAAAAATTAGCCGGGCGTGGTGGTGCGTGCCTGTAATCCCAGCTACTCAGGAGGCTGAGGAAGGAGAATCACTTGCGCCTGGGAGGCGGAGGTTGCTGTGAGCCTAGATCGCGCCACTGCACTCCAGTCTAGGCAACAGAGTGAGACCATGTCTTGAAAAAACAACAACAACAACAACAACAAAAACCCTAATCAATACAAAAGGCTAATTCTCTTATCTAACTTTCAGCTCTGATTATTCTTTCGCACGAATTTTACCTTTTCTTTCTCCTAAGCTTCTAGCTTACTATTTCTTGTTATAACTGTTGTTGATCTTATTTGCTGGTTACCACAGAACTGAATATATCCCTGAGACCTGCCTCTCAATTGTAAAGGATGATGAACTGATTCAGGGCTATCACAGATGGATTTGCTATTACCAACAGGAAATAGTTACCATTACAGACAGTCCCTAACTTAGGACGGTTCAACTTAACAATTGTTTGACTTTACAGTGGTGCAAAAGCAATACACTTTCAGCAGAAACTGGCAATCAAATTTTAAATTTTGATCTTTTTCTGGGCTAGCGACGTGTGGTAGGGTACTCTCTTGTGACGCTGGGCAGCAGCCGTGAGCCGCAGCTCCCAGTCAGCCCCGCAGTCATGCGGGTGAATAGCCGGTACTCTGCAGTGAACTGTGTTGCCAGTTGATTCTACCCAACCAGAGGCTGATGTAAGTGTTCTGAGTATAAGGTAGGCTAGATTACGCTTTGATGTTCAGTAGGCTAGGTGGACTCAACGTATTTTCAACCTACAATATTTTCAACTTAGGATGGGTTTCTCAGGCTGTAACCCCATGGTAGGTCAAGGAGGACCAGTCCTTTGTTTTAGCGTCCCTTCATGTGTGTTAAAATTGCTTGTTCTAACCATGGAGTCCCCTTCAGGTATATTTGTGGTAATTCCTAAAATTCACAGGAACAAGGAGGGTGTATTAGTCCAGCCTCGTATTACTATAAAGAAATACCTGAGACTGGGTAATTTATAAAGAAAAGAGGTTTAATTGGCTCATGGATCTGCAGGCTATACAGGAAGCATGGCTGGCATCTGCTCAGCTTCTGGGGAAGCCTCAGGAAATTTACAATCATGGTGGAAGGGGAAGGGAGAGCAGGCACATCACATGGCCACAGCTGGAACAAGAAAGAGTATGAAGGGGGAATGGTGCTAAACCATTCATGAGAACTCCACCCGCATGATCCCCCATCACCTCCCAGCAGGCCCCACTTCCAACACTGGGGATCACAATTCTGTATGAGATTTAGCGGGGACACAGATCCAAACCCTATCAGAGGGAAAACAAGGACAGTACAGACAACAGATCCCGAGTGTAGCTACAAAATCGACAAGTGTCCCCCCCACTGAAGGCCTAAAATGGCTTCTTCACCCAGATGGCACCTTTCACCCTGCTGGGGACTAAGGTGCTTAGGGTTTCCTCACTGACCTGAAACCTACTAGACATCCAGAACTTAAGGACTCACAGAATTCAGATGTGGGAGAGACCCTGAGTGCCACTGAAGTGATCACCAAGGTTTTTAGATGCTGAAACTGTGGTACAGCAAAGTCAGGTGACTTGCGGGTGATAGAGCCAGGAGTCGCCTCCAGGTCACTATGCCTTGGCTGGGTGTCCTTCCACTCCAGCAGAGCCCACACATGCTGCAGAAGCCCAAGGGACCAGATACCTCCACATTTTAAATTTTCCTGTATACACTCTCTTTCCAAACGTATGTCCATTTAATATCAGCAATATACTTTAAATGAGCATTTTTATTCTCCTTTGCAATTTCATCATATAGTATGCCCTAGAAAATCATGGCCACTTCAAAGCCAAACATTCACCTTTCTTGACACCTTTTTCCCCATCACATAACCATCAGTCTGAGTTTTGCTTTGTTTCTATCTCCCCTGCAGCCACTTTGATTAAAGCTCTGGAACTTTCTATCTGAGACACTAGGAGAGACCCTCCCTCTCTTGGATGTTGTAGGAAAATATTAGCAATGAATGGCCAAACGCAGATGCCAGTGTGAAGACAGGTTGTCTCTTCATATCCCTTCCCAACTTTAGTAGGTCATAGAAACCTCAGTTTCTAGCTGTACGCATGGCCTTCACAGAATAAAAACTACCTTTCTCAGCCTTGCTGGAGCCAAATGAGGCCTTTTGTGATTGTTCTGATTGAGGAGATGTTACCAGAAACACCAGGCCGCTCCAGGTGTCAGAAATGGGATTCAAAGTAGACCTCTAGTGAGTCCCAGAAACATCGAGAGACCAAGCGAAGGTAACTGCCAGGGCCCATTGTGCCCAATGATCTCTCGCAGCAACTGGGGTCATGGCTGAGTTCTCTCTTGGATTCTGTGCTCTGTGAATGTGTGTTTTGGGCTCTCTGAGTACTTTTGAGCACTTTGTTTGATGCAGATTTGGTTCAGAAGTCATGACAGAAACAGGGCTGGGTCTGTAGGGAGGCCTCAGGTGTCTGACTGGGTCAAATTAGAAACTGGACTGGGTTCAGTAGTTAGGTAAGATTACTAGAAGACAAGGAATCATGGGCTCATCTGGATCTGAGGAGTCTAGAACTCAACCATCTAGAAATCCAGCCAATTTCATGTAAAAGAACTTTGGATCCAGAACCTGTGCTTTTCTAAAGAAATGTATGACCCTTAGCAAAGGGAACGTAGAGTTACAGCAGCCACAGTGGGGAAACTCCTTACAAAAGGCAAACAGACACATGTCTTTAGAGCCACAACAGCTACAGGGACCAAGGGGACCTCCTTGCACACGTTTTAAACCAAACCAAGGAGTCCCAAACTAAAGAATTCCATGACCCAATATCTGCCTTTATTGTAAATGGCCAGGCCATTGGAAAAGACATTGTCCATTTTTACACCAGCCATCTGATGGACCAGCTCTTTTTGATTTGGACTGTTTCTTCACTACAGGAAGCCCCAAAGGCTCACTCTTAAGACAATAATGAACCAGTCTCTCAGACAGAAGAAAGAATATCTCCACGGTAGGCACTTCAAGGGTCATTTTCAGAAAAACATTTGTAAGAATGAGTTCTGTTTTCTCCGTTCGATGTTCCTTCTCCCATGGGAGCCTCTCAGTTGACTGAAACCCCTGTTCTCAGACCCCTGACTCTGTGCTCTGCCACCTCTGTCCACTTCTTCCTTGTCATGATCTTTGATGAGACAAATTATTTTATGCTGACTGGCGACTCTGTTCTGACTGCACTTTCTTTTTTTAAATAATTCATATTGTGTTTAATATCTATGACAGACTAAACATATAATTTAACTTTAAAACATTATTTTAAATATGATTAAAATCAATCTTTTTAAGATATGGCTGAATTAACTTTGGTCAAAACACAAAAATTATTTATATACTGCTATTAAGGAATGTGTCACTCTCATTCTGAGTTAAAACTTAATTTAAAAGCTGGGTTTGGGGAGAGTAGATTGTGGGTGCTTTTGCTTGATTTATGGGGAGGAGATGAGTAACCTAGAGCTCATGCTCTTCAAGAGCCATCTCCCCTCCCACATTCTTATTTTTAACCTAGAAGGAATCAAGTGTCGAATCTTCTGCAAATATGGGAAAGCCCAAAGGTTCTGTTTTCTACTTGTGGGATCTGTAACCAGAAACTTGGCCCAAGTAAGGCCTGCTGGTTCTCAGCACCACCTCATGCCACCTGCGTGAAGTTGGTACAGATACTTCCATTTTAGAATCTGTGTTTTTGCCTTGTTTCACTTTTATCTTCAGTATATTCAGTGTTATTTTTTCATTCATTAGATATTTAATGTTTCTCTTATTTTGAAATGTTTTAGCTTAGTTTTTTTTTATTTCAATCACTTTTAGGGAACAAGTGGTATTTGGTTACATGGATAAGTTCTTAGTGGTGATTTCTGAGATTTTGGGATACCCATCACCCAAGCAGTTTATACTGTACCAGTGTGTAGTCTTTTATCCCTCATCCTCCTCCCACCACTCTCCCTGAGTCCCCAAAGTCCACTGTATCATTCCTACGCCTCTGTGTCCTCATAGCTTAGTTCCCACTTATAAGTGAGAACATAGGATGTTTGGTTTTCCATTCCTGAGTTACTTCACGTAGAATAATGGTCTCCAACTTCACCCAGGTTGCTGCGAATGCCATTATTTCATTCCTTTTTATGGCTGAGTAGTATTCCATGACATACATATATATATGTCTTTATCCACTCATTGACTGATGGGTATTTGGGTTGGTTCCGTATTTTTGCAATTGTGAACTGTGCTGCTATAAACATGCATATGCAAGTGTCTTTTTCATATAATGGCTTCTTTTCCTCTAGGTAGACACCCAGTGGTCGGATTGCTGGATCAAATGGTCGATCTACTTGTAGTTCTTTAAGGAATCTCCACACTGTTTTCCATAGTGGTTGTACTAGTTTACATTCCTATCAGCAGTGTAGAAGTGTTCCTGGAACCTGAAAGCCCCACAGGTATCTCCAAGAAATAAGTGCAAAGAATCCATCACCTGGCCGGGCACGGTGGCTCAAGCCTGTAATCCCAGCACTTTGGGAGGCCGAGACGGGCGGATCATGAGGTCAGGAGATCGAGACCATCCTGGCTAACCCGGTGAAACCCCGTCTCTACTAAAAAATACAAAAAACTAGCCGGGCGACGTGGCGGGCGCCTGTAGTCCCAGCTACTCAGGAGGCTGAGGCAGGAGAATGGCGTAAATCCGGGAGATGGAGCTTGCAGTGAGCTGAGATCCAGCCACTGCACTCCAGCCTGGGCCACAGAGCGAGACTCCGTCTCAAAAAAAAAAAAAAAAAAAAGAATCCATCACCTCTATGAAACTTGCTCCTCCTTTATCCTTGTCTATTTCTTCTCTTAAAGAAATGTAATAAATACCTCGTCTTTCTCATAATCTCCTTATTCCAATGTGTTTTCTTCATATAACTTGGCAATATCTCAATTGGTCTATTTTTGGTCAGAGAATTTTTTTTTAGTTTTAATCCTCATACGTTTCACATTATAGAACTGTATCCATAAAAACACTAACACAACTGGGGGAGATAATGGTTTGCAAATCAAGAGAAATGATTTCTAGCAATATCTCACTTGTCATGAGGTCACAACCACGACAACTGCAGTTAAGGATCAGGAGGTAAGAAGAAGATAGTTGAGCCACTAAAATAATGTCACCACGTCAACGCAGCAAAGTACATCCATTTTATTGCTAGAACAGCTTCTCAAAAACTCATTCAAATCCTCTTCACTATTACTCAACATATAGTCCGCAGTCACATGATTTCCCAGCCCCAGAGCAAATTAGAAAGCTCCTAGAGGCAGGCACAGTAATGCGAGAGAGAAATAACAGATAACAGTAAGGGAAAAGAAAAACTCTAACAACCATAGCAGACGCAAACAGCGAACACATCTGAGGCTATTCGATGTAGAAGCTTTAACAAATCTAAGTCGGACCTGAAAGAATGAAAAACATATATGATGACCCTGAAAAGATTTAACTATCTTCAGTAGTGTTTGCAAAAGCAGAGAAACATATACTAAATTAAACAGTTCCATGTAAATGGTTGCAATAAAGAAAAAAAAAAGTGCAATTTAAAAGAATAACCTTCAGTTGTCTATACCATGTACCCCAAATGTCTGGTAAATGGGATATTCGTACATTTATACTACCTATAAAATACACAAAGTAGTTCATATAAAAAGAATACAGCATCTTTTTCATCCATATATGATTGAAACTATAAAAGACCCCTTCTAGGTAGAGATAGCTTAAGTCAGCTTCTCTCTGCATAAGAACTTTATATTGTGTCCTGAGTGATCAGCTGTATTGATCAGTCCGCCCAAGTGACTGAATAATCTTCTTTTTTTTTTTTTTTTTTTTTTTTTTTTGAGACAGAGTCTCGCTCTGTAGCCCGGGCTGGAGTGCAGTGGCCGGATCTCAGCTCACTGCAAGCTCCGCCTCCCGGGTTCACGCCATTCTCCTGCCTCAGCCTCCCGAGTAGCTGGGACTACAGGCGCCCGCCACCTCGCCCGGCTAGATTTTTGTATTTTTTAGTAGAGACGGGGTTTCACCGTGTTAGCCAGGATGGTCTCGATCTCCTGACCTCGTGATCCGCCCGTCTCGGCCTCCCAAAGTGCTGGGATTACAGGCTTGAGCCACCGCGCCCGGCCCGAATAATCTTCTTAAATGACAGAAGACACAGAGATCAGAAACACCTCCTCTAAATCAGTCTTTCTAGAAATGTTGTCTGGAGAACAGCACAGGCAAATCTCCTGGAGAACTTGCTTCAAAATGCAGACCCTGAGTCCCGGCTGAAATTCCAAGAATCAGAATCGCTGGGGGAAGGGCCTGAGGACCCGTGTCTTAGCACACTTCCCCCAAACATTTCTGATACAAGTGAAGTCTGAGAATCGCGGGCTAAATTATCACCTTGAAGCCAGGAGGACACTGGCCAGGTCTGTGAATTCACCTTCTCCCACTCTTGCCTCTAGTGTGCCCAATCAGGCGGTATTCCTGGTTTTGACATTTCTTAAACTACACAGTAGAGAATAAAGTTAAACATGGACTTCTAAATGTTTTTTCACAAGACATATAACAACAACAACAAAAATCTAACAAGCCTGAATTAATTCCAAAAAGATCGTAAGAGGCCAGGTGCAGTGTCTCATGCCTGTAATCTCAGAACCTTGGGAGGCAGAGTTGGGAGAATCGCCTGAAGTTCAAGACTAACCTGATCAATCCCCATCTCAAAAACAAAGTAAACGAAAAAAAAAAATCATAAGATTTCTTAACCATATATGTGAAGTTTGAAGCAACAGATGCCTGCAGGGGGGGAAATAGTGAATGAGGAAAAGTAATCGCTGGGGAGCATTGAGGAATGAGGAGGAAGATACATCTAACAGGAGTCTTGGAATGAGGAGGAAGATATATCTAACAGGAGTCTTGGAATGAGGAGGAAGATATGGCTAATAGGAATCTTGGAGAAGAGGCAGAATGCAGTTTACATCCAGAAAACAGAAACGCAAATCCATTCCAAATCGGCCAGGATGTGTAGGCCTGACTTGAACACTCTTGAAGCAGAGGCTAGAAGCTTGTTTTATTGTTCACGTGTTTGTTATCTGAATCCCCCACCTCACTGGAATTTAAGGCAGGGATGTTCTTGTTTAATACTGTATCTCAGCAGTAGTACAAAGCATGATGGAGCTGACTCCTAGGATACAGCATATTAATATTATTTTTAGGTTATCTTATTAGTTGATATTAATTACATAATCAAGTGAAGAAATGGTCAACTGAGGAAGAAACATGGAAGCTATACTCAATTCTTCCCTCTCCCTCACCAGAGAATCACCAAGTCCCATCAACCCTAACGTAATGAGCTACACTTCAATCCACCTCAGACTCCATGCTGCGGTTACTGTCTTAGTTCCATTCATCATCTGTTGCCTAGGTTAGGGGCAGCCACATGTTTTTGATCAAGCACCCGAAGAAGCACACAGCCCCCAAATACACTGAGCAATTACAAATTATATGCATACACATTTATAATGTACATATATTACTTGTAAAAATATTATGGACTTCACAAATCATACATACAAAATTTAAAATTTAGAGATAAAATAAATATAAGCATTCTTTGTAACAGCCAATAAGTGAAAACGACCTAGAGGTCTATCAGTAAGAGGTTAAATTGTATGATTCAACGAAATCCTATGCTGCCATTAAAAAGGATGACATTGTTAGGAAAGTCTTTTTTTTTTTTGAGACGGAGTCTCGCTCTGTCACCCAGGCTGGAGTGCAGTGGCCAGATCTCAGCTCACTGCAAGCTCCGCCTCCCGGGTTCACGCCATTCTCCTGCCTCAGCCTCCTGAGTAGCTGGGACTACAGGCGCCGCCACCTCGCCCGGCTAGTTTTTTGTATTTTTAGTAGAGACGGGGTTTCACCGTGTTAGCCAGGATGGTCCCGATCTCCTGACCTTGTGATCCGCCCGTCTCGGCCTCCCAAAGAGCATGCTGGGATTACAGGCTTGAGCCACCGCGCCTGGCTGTTAGGAAAGTCTTTACCTAATATAGTTAGCAAAGAGAGAGAGAGAGAAAGAATAGAAATAAAAATATATAGTATTTCATTCACGTGAAATATACATTTATGTATATTTATATATTGATCTATATACTATGTATATTTATATATAACCAATATATTTACATGTAATTGATTTGTACATAATGATTATATATATGTGCATATTGATATGTTAATATATGTATAAATATACGTATTTATATAATATATAATATATATAATCGATATGTAAATATAGTGATTACAAATGTAATATATGTAAATATATTGAGTATATTTTATATATTATATATGTAGATATGTTGACTATATATTATATATTATATATGTAAATATCTTGATTATGTATTCATATATTGATGTATATATTTATATATACATTTATATATTAAAGAAAATATCTGGAAAGAGATGTACAAAGAAGGAAAGGCAAACTAGAAGGACAAGGCAAGGAGGAGGGGGAGGGGATGGGTGAAGGGAAGGGAGGAGAGGAGAAAAAGGGAGAAGGAAAAAGCATTCAAGGGCCTACACCATGGTTTTCTTCTGTGGCTTTCGGAAATAATGAGTATTTTCCTTTTGCCTGTTTTTTTTTTCCAGCAATAATACTCTTATGATATGAAAAAATAGTTTTTAAAATATAAAAAAGGAAAAAGATCACTTTTAAATGAAAAGGGGGTTGTAAGGGGACTTTCCAGGGTTCCCCGTCCCCATAGGAAAGAAATGCCCACTCACTTGGGACACAGGCCTTCAGGAGCCGCTTTCCCGTCAGCCTCTACAGCTTCAGGATTTTTGCTCAAGTCAAAGCACTGAGTCCCTGCCTTTGAGAAGCTGACTGTCTGGCAAAAGACATGTGTTGGCTGAAAGAATACAAGAAAAAAAATTGAGGCAAACCCTCCACCCAGTGACTCAAGAGTCTAAGAATTCCCCATCTTCACTCTTCCATAGCCCACTAAAGACTTCTAATGTCACCAACACAGAATTTGTTGCCTGCGAAAAGTCAGAGTATGTATTATGCACTTTGTCAAAGTGAAATAAGAGTATGGAACTAGCATCAAACACAGGATATTTCCAGAACAAAGTGGAAGCGGACATTTTTCTCCTTAGATCCAACTGACAAAAAAGAAAACACCCAAACAAAAATCAAAGGATCAAATGAGCATCTACGCACATGGTGTAAATGATGCTATCAATAATGACAATCTGATGAATAATGACCATGTGCACCCTGCTGCTGAGGGAGAGATGGTACCCCTCTCTCTTGCTGCCTGGTGGGTGGAGTCACACTGAGACTTGTCCTAGATCAGTCGCTGTCAAAGCAATACAAACATTTTTCTCCAAAATATTATGTTATAGCAACTCTTTATAAGTAAAAGATACAACCACCAAACCAACAAGAGTGCCCCAGGTTTAAATGGGGGCAGGTCACTGACACGTGGTCTCAGTCCCTGCAAAGAGAGCCCCTGACTCAGGTCCTTGGAAACCCAGAGTTGCTCAGGATACAGCTGCAAGCAGTGTCCTGCCTCATCTGGACAGGCAGCAGGAGAAAGCAGAACCTTTTCCTCAGTCTCTTCTCATAATAATTAGATCAGACTTAACCCAGTTACCCTTTTATCTTTTTAAGTCTTTTTAAGTTTAGCACATGGAGTGTTTTCCTCAAAGCTCCTTTCAGCCCAAAATAGCCAGGACACTCAAACCAACACCCTAAGCCTCTGAAGCTTCCCTGCCCCTGAGCTCTCCTGTGGACTGCCTCCATCCTTGTTCTGGAAGCATCACTGTAGTCACCGTTTTTCTCAGTCTACCGCGGACACTGCCCAGCTGCACCTCTTGTCCTGGTATAACTATTAACAGGCCCCTCTCTGTGTCTCTGGATAGGCCACAAATTGTAGGGTCATGCAACATATCACTATTTTCTTATCCTTAAGAGTCAGAACTTCCATTTTGTTCATCTGTTTGTTATGGTCTCAGTTGGGACCAACAACCGGAACCACATCTTTGTCATGGACCATCACTTTGGCCAGTGAGAGCTTCTCACCCCTTTCCTGTCCAGTCCATGCCACCCCTACTGCCTGACCCTGTAATGGGTTGGACTGTGCCTCCCAAAAGAGTATGCTGAGGCCGAGCTATCTGGAAAGCATGGCTTGGACAGAGCAGACGGTAGCTATCCAAGGGCTGCTGGAGGACAGGCCAGCCCGGTGGGAGAGAAGGCCAGGAGAGCAGGACATGGACTTGCAAAGGTCATGATGGGGAGGGGGTGAGGAAAGACAGAAACATGGGCGAAGAGTCGGAGCCTGCAAGGGTGGTGTCCTGCCCCAGTCCTACTTTGTCATGCTGATCTCTATGGTGGTAGGCTTAATGTCCTTTCTAATCAATAGTTTTTTTGGTCTGTTGTTGCTGTTGTTTGAGATGGAGGCTTGCTCTTGTCACCCAGGCTGGAGTGCAATGGTATGATCTCGGCTCACTGCAACCTCCGCCTCCCGGGTTCAAGTGATTCTCCTTCCTCAGCCTCCCGAGTAGCTGGGATTACAGGCACTTGCCACCACGCTTGGCTACGGGGTTTCTCCATGTTGGCCAGGCTGGTCTCGATCTCCTGACCTTGTGATCCTCCCGCCTCAGACTCCGAAAGTGCTGGGATTACAGGCGTGAGCCACCGTGCCTGGCCAATAGTTTTTTTAAGAAAAGTTTATTGACTGCTGCTATTAGGATGGTACAAATGTAATTGTGGTTTCTGCCATTAAAAGTAATTTAAATTAACTTAAAATAATTTTTAAGTTGTGATATTTAGTGGTTAATGACCATTTGAAAACGTGATGCAAAGTGTAAAGTCTGTGAGAACTCATTTGCCCCCCATTTTCAGCTTCACTCCAGGAAGGGTGGGGTGACGGCAGGTGGAGAAGAGAAGCAGGAGGTGGCAGGGAATTCAGAGGACAGGAGTAGCCTCGGGAAACATGGAGAGGGACGGGGGGCAGCTTGGTGACAGCTTAGGAAGGCCAGAGATATAACTGCAGGCAACAGGGCAGGGCTCAGACCTCACGCCTCACCCAGGGCCACTGACTTGTTCTGCATTGAGTCCTGTGTTTACTGAGGCTCCTTTCATTGCACTGAACATGGTCTTTATAAATTCGAGTTTGTGACTCCCTCTCAGAAGTCCTGCGGGTCATCTGGAACTGGTTTTATTCCTACTTATTTCCTCATTCCTCTTCTCTTTAAAACATCATTGCTATGCCTCTGATACGAAGCCACTTTCTCTCTCTCTCTCCTCCTTCCCATTCTTCTCCCCTCCCATCCTACCTCCCAAATCCCTCAGAGCTTCTCTAAAACCCTCTGCCCCAGTTTAAACTCCTGTAAAAACCAAATTCCCTAGGGGGTTAGTACTGCCTCTGGTTCAAGCTGCCCTCCACAGAACTCCCCTGTTCCTGAAGGATCTTCCTGCATGCTTTCTTATTTAAAGCTCTCTTCTAAGGCGATACAGTACGTGCATTTCGGGGGTGAAGTTCCTTGACAAAGAATCTTTGGTTCTGAGAAATTTAGAACAAATCGTCATAGCAGCAGAAGAGCTCTGGCTCAAGTCTCACTGCTCTTAGCAAACATAAGCAAGTGGAAATTTTCAAAGTCCACACACCACAGAGACAGAGGTCTTTGTGGATAGTTGAGACAGGAGTGAATCAACAAGGGTGGCCCTCGGCTCAAAACAAACCTTATCTCCTGAGTTTAAAAGCACAGTGCAACACAGGAGCAAATACATATAACCTGTTTAACTATGGGTTCTGTTACACGTCGATCTTCCTTATTGCACTCTGCTGATGTCAGGTTTAAATGATTTCAGTCCTTAAATAGCAACTGATAAGATGCTTCTTGGTTATCCATTTACCCAGTAGTTTTTGGAGAAGCCAAATTGAAAGGAGACTTTGCAGCTTGACAGCTCTGGAAGTAAATCATTATCTCCATATTCGCTGTGGGGCGTGGGACAGGGGACCAGAGCACCTCCACTGGGCACTCCTTGCCATGTACCATCTGACGGCCTTGTGGTCTTGGCTGCATGAGCTTCGCCTGCTGACCCAGTCTTGAAGGGGGATGACAGATTGCCTTAGACACTGAAAGGACTTCTCCTCCAAGCAATGGGGCTTGGGAAATGTGTTTCTGGGCCACCCAACTGTGGCGTCTAGGCATTTTCCAAGAGGAACCAGCTCCTGGAGAAGCATTTGCTACAAGAAAAGCTGAGCACCACGCTGATCTTGATACGTGGCAAAAAAAAAAAAGGCCTTGATTTATGAGATCTCAGAACTGCTTCTTAGGAAGGGCAGATTCCTCCAGTAATCTAATGGACTTTCATTTCCTCATTGCCTCAGTCGCTGTCTGGAGATAACCCATGTGTCTGAGAGGCAGTTTAATCATATGTCCTCTCAGAAACGTGGGGTTATCTCCTCCTACAGGCCACCTCAGGGTTCCGCACGATATAGCAACCTGAAGGTGTCCAGTAAGTGGCTTCACTTCTGGGGTGAGAGCAAAACACCTTCAATGACTAGAAAAACTCATGAGCTTTAAAAATATAGTAAAACAAACCCAAAACTTGAATCTTAAAGACTCTGAGAAGACAAACTGGATCCAGTAAGACTCTGATGGTGTTAATCCCCAATCGCCTGTCTCCATGATAATGCCTCATGAGGGGGTTCCTCCAGTATCCAGCCCCCTCTCCTATGGGCATACACAAACTTTGTTTTATTTTAATAATTTTTTTGAAATAATATTGGTGCCGGGTGCAGTGGCTCACGTCTGTCATCCCAACACTTTGAGAGACTAAGGTGGGAGGATCGTTTGAGCCCAGAAGCTCAAGACCAGCCTGGGCAACATAGTGGGACCCTGTCTCTACAAAAATTTTAAAAAGTTAGCTGAGCATGGTGGCACAAGCCTGCAGTCCCAGCTGTTTGGGAGGCTGATGGGGGAGGATCACCTGCACTCAGGAGGCTGAGGTTACAGTGAGCTGTGATTGCACCACTACACTCCAGCCTGGGCAATGTTGTCTCCAAATAGAAAAAGAAGAAGAAAGAAAAGAAAAAAAGAGACAGAGAGAGGGAAGGAGGGAGAGAAAGAAAGAAAC
Organism: Trachypithecus francoisi; assembly: GCF_009764315.1. Classification (NCBI taxonomy): domain Eukaryota; kingdom Metazoa; phylum Chordata; class Mammalia; order Primates; family Cercopithecidae; genus Trachypithecus; species Trachypithecus francoisi. Next base: position 16,595,435 of record NW_022681465.1, read on the forward strand.
AACATTGGATTTACAAAAGAGTTACAAAGAGAGCTCCTGATCTCTCTCACCCAGTTTTCCCCATGTTAATATTTTACGTTACCACAGTGCATTTGTAGAAACGACAAACCATCGGTGCGATACTATGAACCAAATTCCGGACTTTGTTTGCACTTTGCTGGGTTTTGGGGTTTTTTTTTCTTCATCCCTTGCAGGATGCCCAGATACCATCCAGGGCACCACGCCACATTCAGTCTTGGTATCAACTTGGTCTCTTGTGGTCTATGAGAATGGTCTGGACTTTCTTCAGTTATCATGACCTGGACAGATCTGAGGAGTGTTTTGTAAAGACGCATCAGTTTGAAGTTGTCTGATGTTTTTCTCGTCCTGAGGCTGAGATTTTGGGTTTGGGGGAGAGCACCCCTCTCATCACATCATACTGGGGGGCTCATGATGTCCAAATGGCATATCACTGGTGGTGTTAACTTGATCACTTGGATAAAGTAGTTTGCCAAGTTTGCAACTGTAAAGTTATTATTTTTCCCTTTCCATCCTCTATTCTTTGAAAGCAAGTCACTAAATCCAATCCATGCTCAAAGAGGGAGGGAGTGTAGCGCAAGGGACAGGACTCTAACTCCTGAGCGGGGGAGTATCAGCGTACAATATTTGGTGGCTTACAAGGAAGACCTGCCTCTCCCCTCCCCCCGGTTTATTAATACTTGTTTGTCCAATCATTTGTTTCCATCAGTGAGGACTCATGTGTTTACTGTATACTTTGGGTAGTAATCCAGTGCTCTGTGATTTTGATGCTCATGTTGTTCCAGCCACAAACTTGTTCTTGCCTCCCCTTTCTGTTGATTCCTCCTCCAACCCCAGGCGATCCGAAGGAGCCACCTCTCTGCTTCAGTGCTCCTCTCTGCCCTCTCAGCATGACTCCCTCAACTTGTTCAACCCTGCCCCACCTTCCAGCTGAGCTCAGCCTTAACCACAGAGCAATCAGTCCCTCGAAGATGATGGCACTTCCTTCCCACCCAGCATCAGCCCCAGCCAACCGGCAACGCCAGCAACGAACCCTGAGTCTGAGCTGAGCCGACCAACAGGGCAACATCTGTGCCCCACTGTTCATCTCCACCAACACGTGTGAGACAAGGCGACACATGTGCTCCTGGATGCTGTGACTGTCTCCACTGCAGTGAGCTGTGTGAACCATTTCCAATGTGCTCCTATGAAAGCCATGAACGACAGCCTGCCATTTCCCCCCTCACTTTGATAAAATCTCCAAAACTTAAACCATGTCCAGATTTCCCTTCCATGTATGCCACTAGTCCTTACCTTTCATATTTCTTTCCTATTTTGAGTACTAGAGGAAGTCCAAGGTTTAAAAACAGAAAGAGGACTTGGCTTCTTTACATCCATCTACTTTTAGCATCAAACCATGGCAACGTCATACACACAATTCATCATAAATTTTCATGGTGGATTCACACTGCCAGACGCTGCTTTCGGCCTGCTTATTTATAACCAAGGAGAATTTGTTTCTGTCAAACGTGGTTTTATATTATTTTTAACAGGACAATGAAATCACAAGTTGTGTTGAACACTGTAGAGGGCAGTGGCTGTTTGACACTCTTGCTACTCCAGCTTCTGTGTCCTTCCCAAGCAGTTAAAATCTAAACATCATCCAATCCTAAAAGTAAGTGAAGAGGAAGGGACATGCTGTGTCAGAAGCCATATGAGAGGCCAGGAAACAACATGTGCTTGCACACCCCTGCAGGTGGATGTGTGCAGGGGACACTGCTGACCTGCGTCCTCCGGCCCCTGCAGGTGGATGTGCACAGGGGACACTGCGCTGACCTGCGTCCTCCGGCCCCTGCAGGTGGATGTGCACAGGGGACACTGCGCTGACCTGCGTCCTCCGGCCCCTGCAGGTGGATGTGCGCGGGGGGACACTGCGCTGACCTGCGTCCTCCGGCCCCTGCAGGTGGATGTGCGCGGGGGGACACTGCTGACCTGCGTCCTTCGGCCCCTGCAGGTGGATGTGCGCGGGGGACACTGCGCTGACCTGCGTCCTCCGGCCCCGGCAGGTGGATGTGCACAGGGGACACTGTGCTGACCTGCGTCCTCCGGCCCCTGCAGGTGGATGTGCGCGGGGGAGACTGCGCTGACCTGCGTCCTCCGGCTCCTGCAGGTGGATGTGCGTGGGGGACACTGCGCTGACCTGCGTCCTCCGGCCCCTGCAGGTGGATGTGCGCGGGGGGACACTGCGCTGACCTGCATCCTCCGGCCCCTGCAGGTGGATGTGCGCGGGGGGACACTGCTGACCTGCGTCCTCCGGCTCCTGCAGGTGGATGTGCGCGGGGGGACACTGCTGACCTGCGTCCTTCGGCCCCTGCAGGTGGATGTGCGCGGGGGACACTGCGCTGACCTGCGTCCTCCGGCCCCTGCAGGTGGATGTGTGCGCGGGACACTGCGCTGACCTGCGTCCTCCGGCCCCTGCAGGTGGATGTGTGCGGGGGACACTGCGCTGACCTGCGTCCTCCGAGATGCTCAAGTCCCTTTCTCCCTTCCCCCCACCACAAAAGTAGAGCTGGCCTCATGTGAGGAGACGGACAGGGAGGCCCTACCAACAATGGGGAACAAATGTTCCTAGGTTCCTCACAGTGAACAGAGTTACACACCCCAAAGGCACAAGCAAGGCTCCTCTTGAGCAAGTCAGCTGGGAAACAGGCTGAATCAGATGAAACGGTATCTTTCTCTGCCCTGCCTGGAAGTCCTGGGCCTACATCTACAGAACCCCAGACAAACATAGCAGCAATTTAAGCAAAACTGGGGGATCAAGTTAAGCAAAACTGGGGGATAGAGACTCAGCAGACACTGGGTTCCTAGGTGTATTAGTCAGGGTTCTCTGGGAAAAGAGAACAAATAGGCTGTGTGTGTGTGCATATATATATATACACACACATATATATATATAGAGAGAGAGAGATTTATTTTAAGGAAATGGCTCACATGACTGTGAGAGCCTGAAATCTACAGGATAAGCCAATGAGCTGAAAATTCCATCTCGTGGATGTAAAGAAGCAGAAGTCGCCATCTTGAGTCTGAGGGCAGTCTGCAGACGGAATTCCTTCCTCTTCAAGGGACCTGGGTCTTTGCTTTTAAGGCCTTCAATTAATTGGATGAGGTTCATTCACACTGCAGAAGGTCATCTGCCCTACTCAAACTGCTCTGATTTAACCACATTGATCACATCTAAAAAATACCTTTGCATCTACACTGGTGTGTGACCAAATAACAAGGCACCAGAGCCTGGGCAAGTTGACATGAATTTAACCATCAAGCTAGGGAGACATCCCAATGACCATGGAGGGCCACTACTGTGGGTATCAAATTGCTCAGGGAGATTCTGTAGAGAAATCTTTTGTTTCCAAGAAAAATCAATCGGTCTTGAGCCACAGGCATGCCACTGAGCAGATAAGAAAATCTCCAGTCTCCTTTGTTCATTCATCACATGCTTACTGGGGGCATGTTCTGTGCAATCACATGTGGCTGACACGTCACAGGACCAGTGTCAACTGCCTTAGTTACAAGGCAGGGCTAAAGCAGGAAAGAGGCTTTCAGACCCTATTCCCAGACTCCCCCCATGCATTACATGGGAAAATGTGGACTCCAAAAGAGATGCTCCAGGAATAACTATAAAGACCCTTAGTCAGGAGTGAAACTGGCATATTCCAGAACTAGGGTCTGGAACTTAATAAGGTAGTAGCATAATTAAGAAGACAGTGACAGGAGGAGATGAGTAAGGCCCAAGGTTTTAATTTTGTTTAACAAATACATGTCAGTTACTGTGAGTCCGACACTGTTCTAACATTTCTACATACCTTAATCCATGATAATCATTGATATCAGAATATTAGAAATATTCAATATTTCTAATTCTATTTCTAACTGAATATTCAAATATTCAATATCGGAATATTAGAAAGAGACTGTTATCACCCCCGTGGTGGGTTCTGTGATGCACACCACCAGGTCCCCCTTAGGGAATGAAGGGCTTACTCCTCCAGCTGCAGGAGTGCTGCAGAGGATGCCACACAGCTGTTAGTCCTTTTGGGGTACCGTCTTTGCTGTAGATAACTAACACTCCCAATGTCTCACTTCCTCCTAGCATGAGCCAATGACTGATCAGCACAGGGGTGCAAGAGACTGGCCTCCTCATGGCAATTCGGGACAACTCTGCAAGGTGTGGGCTGAGGCCTTCGTTGGGCCTGCATCACAGCTCAGCTCCTCCCTCGTCCCGTGCTGCTTCCTTTACCTTCCCTCCCCACTGGTGATTCCAAGAGCACCCCCTGTTAAATTCAGCGACCTCCAACTCAGAATTTGCTTCCTGGAAAAACCTTAGAGATGAGGTCAAAGCACCTAAGTCACTTAGCCAAAATCACAAAGCTGGTAAGCTGGGGACCGGGATTTGAACCTAGGCCATCTGGCTCCAGGGTGGAGCTCTAAACCACCAGGTCAACCTGCTCCTCCAGACCCACACTGGGCAGGGCTTTACAGGGCTGTGTGCAATTGAAATTTCACCGTATACATCTGAACACAAGGCAAAGTTTTCCTTCACTTTACCTAAAATTATCTCTCAAAAACAGGATGTAGCCATGTGTTTGTGATCTTACAAAATACCAGAGCTATACATTCTATCTATTTTGAATTTAGAAGTTCTGGGGAAGGAAGAATGGCATCAATGCTAGTTTGGAGCCTTTTAGATGTCACAGAAGTTGCCTGATAGAATTGATAAAAATCATAATAATAACAATAATAATCAAAAAAGAAGAAGAAAGTTTATTACAGATCTCATAACTCTTTCTGGGGGTGTGACCTCACAATTGAAAAGGCTAAGTGTCATTGTAAATAGCCTTACAAAAGTTTCTTCTAAAAGTTTTAACAATACAGTAAGTGGTTGTGTGATGAAGACTGACCAAAACAGCTGTCCATAGCTTAGTACAATTTCTAGGGACTCTAATTTTTAAACATGCGCTATTACAGCTTAGCAGTGAAGACAACTTGTTCTGGAAAATGTGTTAGATTCAAAAAGTGGCCTTAGTGTCAATAAACCTGGCATAAAGAGAAAGCAGGAAAAGCAGCATTTCAAAATTAACATATTATATAAATAAAATGTGATTTTTACATATATTAACATAACTAAATCAACAGTGATTTTACAGAGAGTGCAATTCAAATGAGTAAAAAATATGATTCTTTAAATTTATATTCCTGGAAGCCTATAGTGACCAGCTTTACCTGGACCTTGGCAATGAAAAGTGGACAGTCATCCCAGGTTCAAGGTTGCCTTGTGGTGGGTATATATTCCACCTGCCTGGGACAGGAGTCAGTTCTGGATGGCATGGGGGCCAGCCTCTTCAGGAGCAAAAGAAATATTAGGGGGCCAGGGAGGAGTGAGATCTGGCCCAGGTCCCAGGTGAGAATAGGGGGGTCTGGGACACCTCTGGAGACACAGCCAAGAGGGTTTCCCAGCAGATGGGATGTGTGCAAGAAGGGACAAGGTAAAGTCAAATGTAACTCTGATCCACTCTCGTGAACACTATGCCATCCTTCAAAGCACATGTCTGAAGACGATCTGATGGCATGGACTGCTTGACATATTAAAACGGGGACAGAGAAACTTTTCTGTGAAGGGCTAGACAGGAACTATGTTCAGCTTTGCAGGCCATACAGTGCCTGTCACAAATACTCAATCCTACAATTGTGGCATCAAAGCAGCCATAGGCAGTAAGCAGACAGATGAGTGTAGGCCATAATTTGCCAACTGCTGTATTTTATATACCCTCACCCACACATACACACATACCATACAAGTTATAAAAGAATATGTGACATATTTTGAAACTGAGTAAAACAAACAAACCAAATCTGGAAGGAACTACATACCCCAAGAGTAACAATGATTATCTCTATGATTCTTACTTTAAGTATTTTCAAAAATTCTCCCACCATAAAAATGTATTCCCTTTTATAATCAAATAAAACCTACAAATAAAAAAGTATGAGATTCTATCTTCCAAACTCTACAAATGCAAATAAAGCCTGGGATTCTGTGTTTTTGTGCCTATCATAGATCACACATTTTTACTTGAGACTATTTAAATTAAAAATACTTATTACAAAAGGTCATCAGTAAATCATTTCTAAATCAGTAGTTGACCAAAAAATAAGCTACAGTTTATTTCCTAGACCTGGCGAGGGTCTGTCTGAGGAATGGCGAACGTTGTTTTTTACCGCATTGGCTAAGTTTCTGGAAAAGATTGCATCTTGAATTAGCAGCTTGACTGTTTGCTGTCCAGATAAATGTTGTGTTGCTAGGACTGAAATTGCCCTGCCACGTGGATCGCCCTGTCATATAATTAGCTTCTTATCATATCAGGTGCAAATCAAACCAGCAGCACTTGCTGTTAATGTGGTAATTTAACAAATCAGAAACACTGTTTACATGTGTCAACATCTGATTTCGTATGATCACTATCCCACCGAAGGCACGCCGGGGTAATTCTTGCATCACTGTTCAACAGCAAGCTTAGCCTTAGTTGAGTTCTTAGCTACATCAGCTGGTTTGGTTAACCTTTTTACATCCTTAATTGCACTGGTGTGTGTTTTGTCAGTCCAACCCAGCGTGGAATGGGGGTAGAAAGTGAAATTTAACCCTAGGTGTCCTTTTGGTATGTAAGTACCACGCTCAGGCTCTCCCATTGGGTTCATCCTGCACAGTGGTCATCAGATTAGCTTTCTTCTCTGTTTCAATAAGCAGCAACTCAAGTCTAAGCAGAGCCTGATGGAGCCTGACCTGCTTCCAAAGAGCTGCACCCTTTACTCTCCACATCGTTGAAGAATGGTTCTCCCAACCCCAGGAGGCCAGACCACATCGCAGCTTCATTTCCCCGCTCTTCACTCTTATACCTGCTCTTCCCTTCCCAGATGTTTATCCCAATAAACGCCTTGCATGCTCATCTCCACCTCATAGTCCACTTTCGGGGAACCTAACCTGGCTATAGGCCTCTTGTCTGTTTCCAAGTTGTATTCACTTCTCCATGCGATTGTAACTCTTTGCCTGAAGAGCCAATTGCTAAAGGGCAGTGTTTCTGGTGTCAAGTCCTCTCACCATGCTGGGCACATACTTGTGCTCCCAGGGGCATTTCTGCCAAGCAACCCCTGGTGCCAGCCTGCCTGGGTGCTCATGCTGGTTCTATCACCTACTGGCTGTTTAATCTTAGGCAAGTTACTTAACCTCTCTGTGCTTGTTTCCTGATCAGTAAAAATGAGATGATAATTATATATCATATAGTGGTTGTGGAGATTTAATATATCTGTAAGTGTGTATTAAGTGGCTTAAATAGACGATCTGAAGAGAATGCAAAACACTGAGACCAGTGCTTGGCATGCTGACTATCTTACTCAAGTAAGATAGTGCTTTTTTAAAACACCTGAGGGCCGGGCACGGTGGCTCACGCCTATAATCCCAGCACTTTGGGAGACCGAGATGGATGGATCACATCACCTGAGATCAGGAGTTCAAGACCAGCATGGCTAACACAGCAAAACCCCATCTCTACTAAAAATAAAAAAATTAGCTGGGTGTGGAGGCCATGCACTTGTAATCCTAGCTACTTGGGAGGCTGAGGCAGGAGAACTGATTGAACCCAGGAGGCGGAGGTTGCAGTGACCCACTGCACTCCAGCCTGGGAGACAGAGTAAGATTCTGTCTCAAAAAAAAAACAAAACTCCAAAGTAAGATTTAATCACACATTTTCCTTGTTGCTGTCTGCAGTTACAATGATCTTTCCTTTCTCCGACTTTCATCAGAATTTCAACATAAGGAAGAAATGGATGAATGAAAAAGGGGAGAAGAAGGAAGGAGGAAGGGAGGTAGACAGGAAACATTTCTTAGATCTCCTATTCTTTCATTTTAATCCCTCACTACTTCTGGCAGTTCATCCCTTGATGAAAGATAACAGCAGTAGCTAAGGTATGCTTACTATTCACCCAGTCATTTGTGTTATTGTTTTATATAATCTTTATAATGTCTTGAGGAAAGTATTCTTATCCCATAACACAGATAAAAAGACTGAGGTTGAGAGAGGCAAAGTATGAACCTTGCCCAAGGTTACAGAGTTCATAAATGGCTGAGCCAGGGCTATGTTTTTCTTCTCTTGAATCACTCATTGCTCACAGCACAGTTCTAGACTTATCATAGATGCTTATTAATGATGTAGTTTGGTGAAATGACTGATGCATTTAGCAACTGTTTACTGTTGCCAATTGCAGGCCAGGCATCGGGAGGGCAAAGATCAGAAATGGTCCCTCTCATCACCAAGCTTAAGTCTGGTGGAGAACACAGACAAGTAAACAAGCAGTGACAGAGCAATGTGATGCAGGCTATTACCACGGGAAAATACAGAGTGGGACAGAAATCCACAGAATGAGCACAGGAGACAGCCTTGGAGGTCTCAGGGGTGGCAGAAAAGCCCTCCCAGGGGAGGGGTGCCTCCGTTATGTTAGATACATTGGGCTTAGAAGGGAGGAGAATTCCAGGCAGAAGCAAGACACGCATGGCACATGTGAGGACCTGAGAAGGGGGTGGCTACACAGAGCGGAGGGGAGCAGGAGGCTCTGCTCACCAAGCATCAAACAGGAGATTTCTTCAACAAATTAGGCTGTGACCATCACTGAGTTTGGCTGCTCTTTCTCAACACATGCAGTGAGCAAACTAATTTTGCTCCATGTATCCTGACTCTAATTGCAAGGTTCTTTTACACCAGTATGAGTTGGGAGAGCATCCCTGAGCATGGCCTGGCCCATACAGGGCTGTGTCCACACTAAGGTGCATACATGGCTGGGATAGAGAAAATGGAAATGGACCCATTACCTCCTTGACCTTGGAAACCTTCCTTAACTGACAGACACAAGAAGGCACACTTTGAGATAAAACAATAGTTCCTGATATCCAGTGAAGACCCAATGACATCACATCTTAGTAGCCTGTTTGCCACTCAAGTATTTTAAGGACAAGGGCATGATATGCAGTGTTCTAGAACATCAGAAGTCTCATCGTAACTCAGCTGCTAGTGTTCAAAAAGTTTTCCTGGGCTGGATGTGGTGGCTCACGCCTGTAATCCCACCACTTTGGGAGGCTGAAATGGGTGGATCACAAGGTCAGGAGTTCAAGACCAGCCTGACCAACATGGTAAAACCCTGTCTCTACTAAAAATACAAAATTTGCTGCGCATGGTGGCGCGCACCTGTAATCCCAGTTACTCAGGAGGCTGAGGCAGGAGAATCGCTTGAACCCAGGAGGCGGAGATTGTAGCGAGCCGAGACTGCACCATCGCACTCCAGCTAACGTTATGTTAGCTCTCCATGCAGACAATAAAGGGAAAAATTAAGGCAATTACCTAGACGTCACTTTTTATTTTGACAAAGTATGCCCCTATTATCTGCATATTTGTGAAGAAACTTTCACAATTTATCTGCACATGTCAGATAATTGTGTGAATTCTTGACAGGAAGTTAAAGTCTAAGTGAGCACAATGTAAGTCAGTCTTGGGAAAGCAAGCTAAGTTCCTTCAATGTTTATTACTATCTTTGTTTTATAAACTATTCCAACTCATGTAACATAGCTCATGTAAAAGACTGTGGTGAAATGTAAAAGAATAACAACAACAACTTTGAAGATAGATAATTTAAAAGAATTATTTCATCCCACAAATAAATTGCAAATCCCAACACAGGTGCAAACATGAATTTATATAATATGCTACGTGGATTCATTACATGTGACACTTCAGAAAGATCTGAAGAAAACCCTTTTAGGTCAATGCTCTTCTTGGGTTCTAGGTTTTAGAGTTGAATGGAATTTGCAAAGGACTCAAATGCATACTTTAGTAGTTGATAATGTGATTTTTTTTTTTTTTTTTTTTTTTTTTTGAGATGGAGTCTCGCTCTGTCACCCAGGCTGGAGTACAGTGGCACTACCTCGGCTCACTGCAAGCTCCGCCTCCTGGGTTCATGCCATTCTCCAGCCTCAGCCTCCCAAGTAGCTGGGACTCCAGGCGCCCACCACCATGCCCGGCTAATTTTTTGTATTTTAGTAGAGACAGGGTTTCACTGTGTTAGCCAGGATGGTCTCGATCTCCTGACCTCATGATCCACCCGCCTCGGCCTCCCAAAGTGCTGGCATTACAGGCGTGAGCCACCACATCTGGCTGATAATATGAACTTATAAGTCTTAATGATTTAAAATTCTCCTAACTGCTTAGACCAAGAGCCTAATGACCACCCCCATCTTTCCCCATCTCCCAGGAGAAATGCCAAAGTGGGAAGGAAATACGACCAAAGGCAGACCAACCTAGCAGTCTCTTGACCTAACCCTTTCTCAAGTGATGCTCAGGAATGAAGAAGAACTTTCTATGGTAACCAACAGAGGTCCCAAAGGGAGCCCCAAGGTGATTATGTTGATAATTCACACCCCCATGGGTTCTAGAGCTTGAGTAACCCACAGTACCCACCAGGGTACTGACTCTGGCTGGTTCAAGCAGAAAAGGAATTCACAAAAGCATAGCCCACATTGTCTCCAGAACACAAATGGGTCATAAATGTTACCCATCACACCACAGAACTTTACCAGAAAGACCAGTAGAAGTGCCTGGTGCAGCCCCAGATGGCTGGGCAGCCTAGAGCCTTCACCACTGCTACTTTGGAAAGTGGATGTATCGACCACTGTCCTTGCCAGAATAGATCCCTTTAAGCCTGCTTCTTTCATTGCCAGATTCTAATGCAAAGTGTAGCAAGAACACATCTGGTTGGTGGAGTGTGAGGTCACAAGTCCACACCCCAGCTTCCAGGGAGGCTGGGGACGGAGCTCAGCTTCTACTTTGGAAAGGCATAGAATTGTAAGAAAATTCTCCTTCATTGGAAAGTCCTTTGAGAGGTCTGAGAAACCAAAAAAATAACACATTTTCCCTACATCCACAATTTACAATGACAAACATTTCACCAACCAAAAAAACTTGGCCGGGCACGATGGCTCACACCTGTAATCCCAGCATTTTGGGAGGCCGAGTTGGGAGCTATCATCACGCCACTGCACTCCAACCTGGGTGACAGGGCGAGACCTTGTCACTAAAAACCAAACAACGAACCAACCTAGCATCAGAGTATGTTCAGAGTAGCCAAGGCTTTGACTGTTTGAACTGTATTGTCTACATGTACTCTAAGAACTGAGATGCAAGTTACCCATCCCACTGCCTGCAGCAGTGTGCACCGGCCAGACAGGATGCTCCCAAGGTTATCATCCTGAAGTGCAGAGGGCTCCACACTCATCCAGCCCTGCTGGAGAGCAGGGACATATAGAGTGGGTAGAGAGGAGAGATTACCATGCTTATTTCAGCTGACATTATCAAGGCCAAGGCAATCATGTGATAATGTGTGAATGAATCAGAAGGGATAGCCCAGATATTTCTGTCCTCATATCAACATTCACACCTCCATCCCAGCCAGCTGCCATGTTCTTTTTCTGAGTTTTCACTAGCCACTTTCCACGTGAGACTCATCACCTTTATCTTATTAATCTGCTAAGAGTAGAAGCCCCCTCAGAATTATACTTAGTACCTGAGATTGCTGCATGGACAGTATATCCCTGCCAAACTTCTGAAAGGAAATGTCTCTGCTGCCATTTTTCTTCTTCTGTAAATAATGATCTCTTTAATAGAAACCAAATCACTCATTCATTCATCAAGCATTTTTACTGGCATTTATTAAATGCGAGGCACAGAGGTAGGCCCTGGTGGTCCAGGGATAGATAAGAAAAACATGCTGTCTGCCTCATGGAGCTTCCAGAGTGGTGGAGAAGCTGGACATTAAACAAGTGAAGACATAAATCAATACTTACAGACCCATTTTGCTAAGAGCAATGAGAAGCTGCTATGAGAAGCTGGAATTCTAATAAATAATTAGATTTCAACCCAGAATGCTTATATCACTTGTTTTCTCTCTCTCAAAGATATTTACATTTTATGCTGTATATTTTGTAAACATACAGATTTTCCATCAGCTCACTCCCAGGCTGTTCAGTTGGGGTCAATTCTTGCAAAGTCTGAGTTCACTCACTGATATCCAGGATACCACATGTGAAGAGAGCCCTTCACGAAGTGGGAGTTGGAGTTCCTGCATGCACGTTGCCTTCACAAAGTGGGAGCTGGAGCTACTGCATGCACCCCACCTTCACATAGTGGGAGCTGGAGCTACTGCATGCACCCCACCTTCACATAGTGGGAGCTGGAGCTACTGCGTGCACCCCACCTTCACATAGTGGGAGCTGGAGCTACTGCGTGCACCCCACCTTCACAAAGGGGGAGCTGGAGCTCCTGTGTGCGTGCTGCCTTCACAAAGTGTGAGCTGGAGCTACTGTATGCATGCTTCCTTCACAAAGTGGGAGCTGGGGTTCCTGCATGCACGGTGCCTTCACAGAGTGCGAGCTGGGGTTCCTGCATGCATGCTGCCTTCACAGAGTGGGAACTGGGGTTCCTGCATGCATGCTGCCTTCACAGAGTGCGAGCTGGGGTTCCTGCATGCATGCTGCCTTCACAAAGTGGAAGCGGGAATTCCTGCATGCACACTGCCTTTGCAAAGTGGGAGCTGGGGTTCCTGCATGCGTGCTGCCTTCACAAAGTGGGAGCTGGAGCTACTGTGTGCATGTTGCCTTCACAGAGTAGGAGCTGGAGTTCCTGTGTGCACGCTGCCTTCACAAAGTGGGAGCTGGAACTACTGTGTGCATGCTGCCTTGGGTTGGCAGAGGAGACACCTGCCACATGCACCTGCCTGATCTAATCTCATACAGTAACACAGAAAGCAAGAGTCTGACCAGTCCTTTTATCTCCTTGGGAAAACATCTCCACTCCCACCCCAAGAAAGAAGGAGATAAACTCCCACCTACTTCACTTCTCTGGCTTGGCATGGACCATCCAAATATGCTAGGACTGACCAGAATTTCCAGGCCAGCTTTTACAAAGAAAGAACGCTGCCTCTTCCGAGAGGTGGCCTTAAAGGCAGGAAGCCCACACTGATTCATTCCCAGAGAGAAGCTCTCACAAAAATGCTCTGAAGCTGGACGGTGTTGATAAAATCCCAAACTTTACATCTGTGAATATGAGGAATTTGATCAGTCACAGCAGCAAGGAGAGTGACAGGACCATTAGTCAGCAAAAGCAGATCACCTCACCAAGCAGGAATCGCCAGACTGGTTCACCCCTGGACCCCGACATGCCAACATGTCAACACACTCTAACTCCTCGCCCAAAGAGACACCAAGAGATACTAGGATGCAGGACAAACATCCATCTCCCATTTCATTTTCTCAACATGCTGACATTTATTCCCTCATCCCATCCAACAGGAAATACTAACTCTACAGATGTGCCAGATTGTTTCAAATGGAAAAATCACAAATTATCATGGAGTGGGAACATTTTCTGCCAAAAGACTGAAAATCAGTGCAAGGTGTCAATGGCACCAAAGTCAACGGATGCCTGAGATCTCAGACTCCTGTTTTGCAGGAGCATTCTGGCAGATTAAAAGGATGTTTTTCCAACATGAATTTTCTTGGTAGCTGCCAGAGATGAGGTCTCTGAGTCGGGAAGGCACACTCCAAGGCCGAGGATGGCTCTTCACCATGCCTCACGTCAACATAGTCCCAGGATGTCAAGAGCTCCCATCGTCAGAGAGGTCGCACATAAGGTCCAGTGTCAGCTGACTTCCCTTCTCTACTCTTCCCCTGACCAGCCCATGTCAATCTTGCCCTGCCTGCCTCCTCCCTGACCAAGATGAGGGTCTGTGTACATCAGCCGTGCGATCAAAGAGCTGCTCTGTTCTCGGAGCCCTGACCAAGGGCCAGGCCCTGCACCAAACCCGTGATAGGTTTCTGTATGCTTTAATCCACACTGCAAACTCCCAATTAAATTGCATTTTTCATGTATTAAAAGTGGAGACATGAGGCTTTCAAGGTAACCTGCCCCAGGCCAGGTACCTGTTTAGAAACAGAACTGGGTTGAAACCGCAGGCGTGAGGCTCAGATCCGACCCTAGGAACAACTCCTCTCCACTGCTTGGAGATGCTGCCGAGGCTCAGCACAGCTGCCAGCTGCAAACATCTGCAGCAGCTAAAAGCCAGGGCGCTGGGAGCATGTGGTGTGTGGATTTGGCCACAATTCCAACAAAGGCGTTAGTTCTTTAAAGGAAAGGATGCCAGTCTGGCCAACACAGTGAAACCCTGTCTCTACTAAAAATACAAAACTTAGCTGGGTGTGATGGTGGGCCTCTGTAATTCCAGCTACTTGGGAGACTGAGGCACGAGAATCGCTTGAATCCAGGAGGCAGAAGTTGCAGTGAGCCGAGTTCGCACCACTGCACTCCAGCCTGGGGACAGAGCAAGCCTCTGCCCCATCTAATACAAAGGAAAGGATGAAGTGAGGCATGGATATCGCAGTGGCAGGAGAAAGAGGGTCAGCACCATGCAGCATGCAGCACAGCACCATTCTCAGACGCAGTGCCCTTCACCCACAGGCGAACAGTGGCAGCCCTGCCTGGGACCAGTCTCGCCCTGCATGCAGGGTCCACAGCTTTGGGAGTATCAGGCAAAGCAAACCCACTTGGTACAGGAATTCTCAGCTCTGCAGTATAGTCACAGAGTCACAGAGTCACAGAGTTTCAGAGGCAGAAGGAACTTAGGATCCGCTTAGCTCCGTCCCTTCATTTTACTGTGGCCTGCAGAAGAGACGTGATGTCTGCAAGGTCAAACACTGAAGTCAAGCAGGGTTCCCAATCAGACCAAGATTTCCAGAGCTGCAGTGCAGCCCTCAGTCTTGGAAGAGACTCCGAAATCTAACTCCCCACCGCACCCCACCTGCCACAGCTAAATCGGGGAGCAGATGACACCTGGCTCCGACTCTGAAGACCAAGCCGGTCGACCTCAGGGGGAAAAATGAAGAGATGGCTTTGGACAAAAGGCGCCTGTGATGTGACTGCTCCGGGCAGCTGCAGGATTAGTCCTCGCTCCTGGCTCCTCTTGGAAGTAGCTTCAAATCAGGGGCTCTTGGACTTCTCAAACAAAACGAAGATAACAGATAACAATGATGGTCGCTAAAGTGAGGAATGCAGCCCACGTGTCAGAGACCATATTAAGTGCTACACATTCATGCTCTCATTTAATCCTCCCCAAAGCTCTGCACGATGCTTCTGTTACTACAACCATTTTAAAGATGAGCGCGCAGGAGGGCACACAGATTTGAACTCCAGTCTGCCTTAACCACGACATCCCTGCCTCTCAGTGTAACCACAGATCTACTGAGACACCATGTACCTTGCCAGTGGAGTCACAGACATAACCTTAGCATTAAAAAGAACAAACGCATTCTTATTTTTATTTATTTTATTTATTTATTTATTTATTTTTTGAGACGGAGTCTCGCTCTGTCACCCAGGCGGGAGTGCAGTGGTGCGATCTCGGCTCACTGCAAGCTGCGCCTTCCGGGTTCACGCCATTCTCCTCCTCAGCCTCCTGAGTAGCTGGGACTACAGGTGCCCGCCACCACACCCAGTTATTGTTAGTAGAGATGGGGTTTCACAGTGTTAGCCAGAATGGTCTCAATCTCCTGACCTCGTGATTCACCCACCTTGGCCTCCCAGAGCGCTGGGATGCATTCAAAGTAAAACTGAGGCTGGGCTGTCAGAATCTGTTAGACTCCCTCTGCATTCCAAGATTTTTCAGGTGACTGAAGTCATCTCTCCAGACATAAAGCTCAGACATCAGTAAAAGGCACCCCTAAGAGCTCTGATTTAGAGCCCACTTCCCTGTGAAAGGCCAGAGTGTTCCATTTCCACACGGGGAGGTACATCCATAAAGGGGGCACCCGAGGGAGGAAGGAGGGCCTGCATTGATGGCCTGTTCACAGGAGCCTGGAGGAAATAAACAAGTTATTTTGCTCCTCCACTCATGTGCTCTGACCCGAAGCCAGCAGGGAAAGTCCTTAGAATTCAGTGACTAATCAGATGATGGGCCATGAAACACACCCCTGAATGTCATCAGAGTCCAGGCATTTGCACCGGGAATCCAGAAATAAGCTGTCACCAGACGGACGTGTGCCCTCTGGAAATAATTTCCAGAACATGTTTCGTAATCCCGGGCCCGGTCAGTCGGAGCGAGCCAGGAGACCAGGAAAGGTCAAAATGCAGCCCCTGATCCCACCTTGCCCAGCCTCATCTCCTCCTGCTCTGCACTCTCCTCCCGCCTGGCTCCCTGTACAAGCTGTCCCATGCTTGCTGCTGCATCTGAGCCTCCCAGTCCTTTCCAATCAACCACCAGGAAAGCCAACTGTCCCCGTACTGGGGCCCTGATGTGACTTCACTATTGCTAAGGGCAGATCTCACACCTCTGTCAGGAGACACTGTCATCACTTCCTTGACTAGCATTGAACATGTTTTGAGAAACTGTCAAAAATTAATGAGTAGTTTATTCACCAGATGTTTAGATGTCAAATAATGCTGGGACTCTGCACTTATCAAATATAACTGAATTGAATGACATGTTTTAAAGTAACTTTTCTTTTTAAATATTGTCTTGGTGTAGAAAATGGAAATGACATTTTTAAGTGAACAGATAAGAATCCTCCTGAAGGAAGTGCATGTTAAAAAAATCTTCTAAAATATAAAGCTTACCATGATTTTATTTATATTCTTGAGTGCTTTCTGGTTAGGACAAAGGGTTTGGCTACTGATAGGAATACAGACACTCAGTGAGTAGATTTCTCAAAATCAGTACTTTTGGAACCCTTTTTGATGGAGATCTAGGAATCCAAAGTGAATTTTTTTTTTTTTTTTTTGAGATGGAGTTTCGCTCTTGTTGCCCAGGCTGGAGTGCAATGGCACAATCTCGGCTCACTGCAACCTCCACCTCCCGGGTTCAAGCAATTTTCCTGTCTTGGCCTACCGAGTAGCTGGGATTACAGGCATACGCCACCACGCCCAGCTAATTTTGTATTTTTAGTGGAGATGGGCTTTCTCCTTGTTGATCAGGCTGATCTCGAACCCCCAGCCTCAGGTGATCCACCTACCTCGGCCTCCCAAAGTGCTGGGATTACAGGCATGAGCCACCACCTCCGGCCAAAGTAAATTTCTTAATCCAAGCCTGGATTCCCCAGCTAAAAACTACCAATAAAACAGGCTTTTATACAGCAGTTGTATTTCCCACGGCACTGATCTCTATCCTATTGATGCAGTTGAAGGACTTATAAATTGCCTAACAGCAAATCAATTATCCTTATTAGCCTCGTTTATTGAGCAGAATCATTGATCAAGTCAGTAACTAATAAAGGGACGAGTGGGGTGATGTCACACAGGAATATCCCCCTTCTGCAAACACAGGGCAGGGCTAAGTAATGGATTCCTTTCCACCATGAATTCAATTATTACAGAAAAGATCTTAAGAACTGAGAATCTCAAACTCTCTGATTCTGGAAATTCACACACATACCAGTGAATGATTCACTTCACCACTGTAAGAAAATCCAATCTGGGACAAATGTAGACTTGGTAGTGAGTAATTTGGAATGAACAGATGATTATCTAAAAGGGACAGGAAGGAGCAAGAGAACACAGTGCCTGTTCCATCCTAACACGGGTGCTGGGCGCTCCACATACATTAGCTCACCCATCCCAGAAGAACCAAACAGGAAACGACAGGTCTCCCTCACACCAGCCACAGGCCTCCTAAGGACCTAAGCACTGAAGGCAGCAAGAAGAGGAGACAGAGACATATCATGAAGACGTGTTCAGTGGCTGGCTAATTTCTCCCATGCATCTTTTCCACTATGTCTATGTTAATCATAGGGACTGGGGAGTAGAATAGTTGTTTAACGGGTTATTCAGGTCAACCAGAGAAGGGAAAAGCATGGATTCAGTCAACTGACAGGTAAACAAGTACTTATTATGTACCAGCACCGTCACTATGCTTGAGAGATTCCAGAAGGAATCCCACCTTGGTCACCACACTGCCCCAGACCTTACTCATTTTGGGAGACACAACAAATAATCACACTTTTTGTCATATTTAATTAGTACTATGGTCTGAATATATGCGTCCCTCCAAAATTCATGTTAGAACTGAATATCCAATGTGTTAATACCAAAAGACAGGGTCTTTGGGGAAGTGATTCAATCATGAGGGCAGAACCTGCAACTGACTGTCAGTGGCTTGATCTTGGATTTCCCAGCCTCCAGGACAGTGAGCAATACATTTGCATTGTTTGTAAATTATCCAGTCTAAGGTATTTTGTTACTGCAGCCCAAATGGACTAAGATAATTCACTAAAACAAACTGCCTCAATTTCACATTTGACTTTGCTCTTAGAAATACAGATAGAAGACGGGTGCAGTGGCTCATGCCTGTAATCTCAGCACTTTGGGAGGCAGAGGTGGGCAGACCACAAGGTCAGGAGTTCGAGACCAGCCTGGCCAATATGGTGAAACCCTGTCTCTACTAAAAATACAAAAATTAGCTGGGCGCAGTGGCGGGCACCTGTAATCCCAGCTACTCAGGAGGCTAAGGCAGGAGAATCCCTTGAACCCAGGAGGCAAAGGTTACAGTGAGCTGAGTTCATGCCACTGAACTTTAGCCTGGGCAACAGAGTGAGACTCCATCTCAAAAAAAAAAAGAGAAAGAAAGAAAAAATACAGAAAGAAATAACATCCAGGTTTAAAATAAAACCTAATCTCTACATCTATGGTTGAAACAACTAAATGAGAGGTTTTAGTCTTGTTTCCTAAGAGAAATTACACAGGAGGCAATAATGTGATTATTTTATTAATACTTGTGTTCAGGGGCCACTATGTTCTAAGGCTGAGGGCAGAAGGGCATGCAGTCTGAAAAATAACTTTATTTCGGTAGATGTGATAGAGAATAAACTGTCTACATTTAAAGCAGGAAAGTTGGTGAATTTTGAAAGATATTTACACCCTTAAAACCATCACCACAACTAAGATGTGGAACATTTCCAACAGCCACTATAAATATACCCGCTCACCCTCCTCATCTCAGGCCCCTCTGCAGCCCCAGGCCACCACTGCTCCCTCTGTCACCACAGATTAGTAAAGGCAGGAACTTTAAAGGTGGGGTTTTCTAGGGAAAAACAAAAACAATACCCTACCTGACTTCTGCCTGAAGGCTTCTCAGCTGAGGGGGGTTACAGCACGTATATGTGTCATTTGCTTATCTGTATACAACAGTAGCAAGTGACAGGGCTTTTGATAGTCATAGACCTGTTTTCCTCCAACCAACCATAGACAACAGAACCTGTTTTCCTCCAACCACCCACCACACTGCAGTCTCTGTTTTTATGACATACAAACAATGCACCCCAGAGTCATCCCTAAGTAAACACAACTCATAATCCAGGTCTACACTTGTCCATCTGTGTATCAGGAATCGATAAGGCATCTTTAAAGAAAAATTAAACAAATAAATGTAACACATTACCCTCAAAAGTCAAAAGAGATATCTCCGCAATGTGAAAGGATGTCAGAACTAGCTCTGGAATTAGCTGCAGACAGTTCCATGAAACGCCTACTGACTTGTTAACAGAACAGCCACTACCTCTATGGTGCTTTCATTCATGTATTAGTGCTCATCGCTGGATCTGCTTTTATTTTAAACAGCTTTATTGATGTATAACTGACCTACAACAAACCGTGCATAAGGTTTAATGTTTGATAACTTTTGACATTGGTATACAGCCATGAATCCAGCACCAAAATCAATATAACCAACATCACCATCACCTCCCGTAGTTTTCTGGTACCCCTTTTAATGCTTCCCTGCACCACTCCTTCCTTACCAAGACAAGAACTGGTCTGCTTTGTTGCTGTAGATTAGTTTGCACTTTTAGAATTTCATACAAACGGAATCATACAGGATGTACCCTTTTTTGTCTGGCTTCTTTTATCCAGCATAATTATCTTGAGGTTCTTTCATGTTAGTTGATTTGTATCAATAATTCACTCACTTTTATTGTTGAGCAGTATTCCATCATATGGATATACCACAACTTATTTACACACTCACACCTGCTGACAGATAGTGTTGGCTATTACAAATAAAGTTGCCGTGAACATTTACATGTGGACATGTTTTCATTTCTCTTAGCTAAATATCTAAGAGAGGAAGTTGCTAAATCACATGGTAGTTGTATATTTATCTTTTTTAAAAAAACTGCCAAACTGGGCCAGCCAAGGTGGCTCATGCCTGTAATCCCAGCACTTTGGGAGGCCGAGGCGGGCTGATCACTTAAGGTGAGGGTTCGAGACCAGCCTAGCCAACAAGGTGAAACCCCATCTCTACTAAAAATACAAAAATTAGCTGGTTGTGGTGGTACACACCTGTAATCCCAGGTACTTGGGAGGCTGAGGCAGGAGAATCGAACCCGGGAGGCAGAGGTTGCAGTGAGCCGAGATCGTGCCATTGCACTCCAGCCTAGGCGACAGGGCGAGACAGTATCTCAAAAAAAAATAAATAAACTGCCCAACTGTTTGAGAAAATGGCTATACCATTTGATATTCATTCTCTGCAGCAATATATAAGAAGAGTTCCAATCACTCCACATCCTCACTAACACACTTGGTATGGTCAGTTTTTTTTCCATTTCGTCCATTCAGATAGGCGCAGTGGTATCTCATTGTGGTTGTAATTTGCCACTTATACTGACTAATGATGTTAAGCATCTTTTTATGTGTTTATTTTCTTTGTTAAAGTGTGTGTTTAAATCTTTTGGACTTTTTACGGGTTTCTTGCCAAATTGGTTGGTTGTTGAGACAGAGTCTCGCTCTGTCACCCAGACTGGAGTGCAGTGGCGTCATCTTGGCTCACTGCAACCTCCACCTCCTGGGTTCAAGAGATTCTCCTGCCTCAGCCTCCTGAGTAGCTGGGATTACAGGCGCCCACCACCACACCTGGCTAATTTTTGTACTTTTAGTAGAGACGGGGTTTTGCCATGTTGGCCAGGCTGGTCTCAAACTCCTGACCTCAGGTAGTCTGCCTGCATCGGCTTCCCAAAGTGCCAGGATCACAGGCGTGAGCCAACACACCCACTCTATTGCCAAGTGTTCATAGTTCTTTATACACTCTGGAAAAAAAGTCTTTTATTGGATGTACGATTCGCAAATATTTTCTCCCAATCTGTGCCTTGACTTTTCATTCCCTGAGCTATGTCCGTTCAACAGCAAAGGTTCTTCATCTTGATCAGATCCAGTCTATCAAATTTTTCTTCTGTGGGTCATCACAACAGTACTGTATCTAAGAAATCTTTCCCCAACCTGGGGTTATGAAGACTTCCAGCTGTGTTTTCTTCCAGGAGTTTATGGATTTAGGTTTACATTTAGGCCCATGTTCCCTTTTGAGTTAATTTCTGCATGTGGTACAAGGGATGGAGCAAAGTTCGTATTTTTGCATATGGGTATTTAATTTTCCTAGAACTGTTAGTTGGAAAGGTGATCCAACCTTTTACCAATGAGCCGCCTTTGAACCTTTGTTGGAAATGAGTTGTCATGCATGTGCCTATTTCTGGACTCTCTACTTTGTTCCACTGATCTATTTACTGCACTGTCTTGATGACCACAGCTTTATAATAAGCCTACTCACTTTGTTTTAGCCAATAAGCAAAATGAAGCCTAGAATACTGAACTGCTTTGTTCAGACTCCAGAGTTTCTTCCACTGGGGCCACATTATCTCCTAAGGTTTTACTCTTTTACAAGTAGGAACAAAACATATGCCAAGAACACAATTAGCGTATGTGACAACATATGAAGATATATTTTACTAAAAATACAGCCTTATTTTTTGCAAGGAAAGCAAGCTTCAAATCAATTAAAAATAAGTTTTGAACAACAGCAAAGCAACATATTTCAGTTGCAAAAGCACAGCTCTCCCCTCCAGTAGGTGGAGAGTCCTGGGAATCAGGGCTACTTCCAGCTCCTTCCAGCTCTCGTCCCCCCCCGAAGCTCTGCCAGCTCCAATCCTCAAATACTGAGGATACCAACATTCTGCGTGCTTCCCCATTCTAGCAATGTGATGAAAACATTTTAAAATTCTTGTTTTAAATTCCTAACCATACCTTTATTATCCTAAATATTGTTTAAGAGCTGTTTAACGGTTTAGAGTATTTAAGAGCTAAATACTGTTTAAGAAGCTATGTGCTGGGGAAAGATACGTACTGTTTGATACGGGATATGGTAGAATGCTGAGGTGAAGCCCATCGGTGTTAGAGGGGAGACAGGCAGGAGTGAAACCCGTCAGTCTGGCCAAGTCCCTTAAGAAAGCTTTGGTGTCCTTGTCTTTGAAAGGGGGCTGCTAATTCCTGCCTCATGGAATTGTCTTGAGGATAAATTAGGTAATACGCAGAAAGCATTCAGCACAGTGTCTGGTAAACACTAAGCCCTAAGAGAGGACAGTTAATTCACAGTTTATTAGCAGCAGCAGCAGCATTGTCTGCTATCTTCCCCTTCCCTGGGTGCCCCTCACTTGACTCCAAGTTCCCTGTCAGCTTCCTTTGATTCCTGGGAGGCTTTAAGTTGCTTCTGTTCCTAGGAACATCTTAGTTCCTGTTCCTAGCATTTCTTTCTCTCAGCTTCCATAAGATGCCCCAAGTCCAAATAATAATTCCTCCTTTATTTATGCTAGACCGAGGGCGTTTCTGTCTGTCGTCAGCACAGAAGCTTCCTCAGAAAGAAGAGTAAATGAGCTCCTCAGAGTCACCATTCCACTTGTCCAGGATGCTTCTCCTCCAGGGCACTGAGCACAGTCACTCCGGGTAGCCAGGGAAGGAGAAAGCATGCTGGACGGGAGGCAGTGCTGGGTTACAAGAGGCAGCATGCCGTGCAGATGTGAGCTAAACCCCTTCTCCTTCTGTGACAGAATCCCAGTTTTATGCCTGCACCAGTCATAAAAAGCAAAGAGGTGAGACACAATGACTGAAATCCCAAGAAAGAAACAAATATGAAAAAGAAAACAATTTCCTTTGGAAATCTGTTTTTCCACTGCACAAATCTTGAAATTTTACATTCTTTTTTTTTTCTCCCCTTATACAGGGTCTCTCTCTATTGCCTAGGCTGGAGTACACTGACACGAACACAGATCACAGCAGCCTCAGATTCCTGGGCTTGAGTGATCCTCCCACCTCAGCCTCCCAAGCAGCTGGAACCACAGGCATGCTGCACCACCATGCCCAACTAATTTTTCATTTTTTTGTAGCGACTTGGTCTTGTTATATTGCCCAGGCTGGTCTGGGACTCCTGGCCTCAAGCCATCCTCCTGCCTTGGACTCCCAATATGCTGGGATTACAGGCATGAGCCAATGCACTGGGTCAAAATTTTATATTCTTGAGATAAACATCTGACTTTAGAAAAGAGGAAGTCATTAGAAGCAACGTGTTGCCCCAAAGACGCTTTGAGAGTATAAATAGGAGACACTATACTTATAACAGGTGGTTAGAAAACAGGAATAAAATAGGGTGCTGATTCAATACAAATAAAAATTGGTGCCAGATTCCAATTTTGAAATACTAATCAGTGTGTACAAAATAAATGTGGTGGCCTTCTTCAGCCATCCCTCCCCCTCCTACCTTTTTCTTGCTTTGTCTTAGAACCATCATTTCAACGAGCAAAACAGAAATCAATCTAAATATAACCATGGACTTGTTCCCTTCATGGCCTGATGAACCAATGAAAACTTCAGATGATGATGTAATACTTCCAGCTATTTTTATTCTGGTGGCACAGACTCTCCCTTTATGTAGAGCAAATAGCAACAGAATCTCTTTAGAATTACTTTAAAGGTGATTTCCACAGCTTCAAAGCCCAACAATGGACAACTCTTGTTATTTCTACCACCTCTCTGATATCAGAGACCTTTTCCCCATGTTCCAACATCAAAGGAAATACAACAAAATCTTGACGCAATGTGAGGGACCGTGCTACAAGTCTGCCTTCTGCAGAGGGGGTGTTTAATAAATGGTGGAAATCTACAGCTCAAGACACCTACAGGGAAGGTGGCCCCAAAGTTTAAGCAGGAATCTAAAATAGCAGCTTTGTCAGAGACCGACAGGGTGACTGTGGAAAATGTCACCTTCTTTTTCAACTCACAACCAAAGTGTTTCATACCATTACAAATATCACAAGAAATTCAAGGGAAGAATTTCAGCGTCAGGCCCAAGATAGGAGCTATTTTATCTGGAGAAAACATAGATGACTAATGAACTCCTGAACAGAAAACAGGCGTATTTGGTTTCTTCCAAATAAAAATAAAACCTTTGGTACATTCTACACTCCATTTCAACCATCTTCCCGCAGAGCCTGGAACTGTTGGCGCTCTTAACTTTTGTTGAAAACCATGAGTATTAGCAACAATGAGAATTTAATTTATGACCCAAAAATAAATAACTGATAGTGTTTCAGTAGCATTGATTTAGGCTGCAGAAACAGGTGGGAGATTTTGCCAAAGAATATATCTGATTCTTCCAAGTTCCCCTTTCAATGTGTACAATGAGGCCCTTCTATAAATATAAAGGTACATGATGTGTTCAGAGTTATATAATGGCAGGTTTTACAAACCCCTTTAGCTCTGAATATGTGAACATGCACACATATACCATTTTAATGTCAAATCTGCCAATAATTTTACAATCTGACATTATTAGTGGGTAAAACGGTTTTACCCACATTATTAGTGGGTAAAACTGTTCTGGTTTTGAAAGAGGGAGAAATAATCAGGTATTGAATAAATTCTTTGAAATTAATGCTGGATAAAATTAACAATTATGGTAAAAAAAATTCAAGCAACACAAACAAAACACTGAGGGTTAGAAAAAGGTAGAGTAGCCATTTTTAAAAATAAATGGGGAAACTGGACTTACAAGGTTATATCCTATAAGTACATAAATATGTATATCGACACATCAAAAACTATTCTGAAGAGCTTCAAAAGACACTAAATACAAAATAAAAACACACAACTCTATGAAATAAAGAATCCCTACCTGATAATGTAAAAAAATTAATATCAGATTAAATTATAAGACTCATTTATTTACTCTCTTAGAGTAGTGTTATACGTCCATACCCTCACCATGGCCGTGTGTGGCCAAAGGTATTTTTCCCTTCTTGGCTTTGGACTTGGTCATGTAACTCGCTTAGGCCTCCTGGTTATCAGCAGGCGAAGGCGTAAGATGTGCCTGAATTACTGGGTTTGTGTTCTTATGCCCCTCCTGCCTTTGTCCATGAGAATAACACACTTTAAGTTGCCTCTGGTCCAATGAGGCTGAAAGACTGTGGAGTAAGCTTGGGTGCAACCCAAATCTTAAAGCCAAGTCCAGCCTAAACTAGCTGAATCCCAGCTGATCCACAGAAACATAAGCAAGAAATAAATGTGCATTGTATGACACTGAGATTTTATGCTTGTTTACTGTAACCCAGACATACCTGGCCATATTCAGTCCTTATGCAATAAAAAGAAAAGTATAACAAATGAGGGAGTCATAATGTACTCATTAATCTGGTTTCTGTTTGGTTTCCCATTAAGAGCTGATTAAGAAAAATGTAAAGGATCTTCAGAATACTGTGTTATAACCATCTTGACTGAAAATATTTTACACAGGTCCACCTTACTATTTTGTCTGGATTCTCTCCTCCTATAACATAAATGCGGAGCCATAATCAATCGGACACCAAGGTAGTGAGGGGAGGGCAATCAGGACTGCTTAGCAGAATTGTGAGAAATAAATACCTGTCATTTAAGCCACCCAATCTATGGTATTCTGTTACGGCTGCCTGAGCAGACGAAAATCAAGTGAATCCCAGGCCAAGAGGCCATGCAAAATCTAGGTAGTGGGTACCAGCTGTGTTACTGACAGCAGCAGAGCTGAAAATCCTATTCAAGCAGTCTCATCATTTTCTCACTGGCCTCACCCTATTTCTCAAAATCACTTGCTTACCAGAGAAGAGCTTTTTTTCTATTCCAGAAATCAGTTGGCAGTATTTAGAGGAAAAGCTTTCTCTTGAATTTAGCTAGCTTCCTGATGTTGACTAAATTATCAATCCCATATTCTAACCAGTTTGAGGAAATTCATTTATTACAAGCTGTGTATTCCTTCACTATTGGAGGACTGTCATGCCTTGATTAAAGAACAAGACAAATTTATAAGCAATGTCTAGCTAACTTTGTAAGTGCTCTACACAAAAAGCACAAATAAACTCCTCAAACCGGGATCACTTCCCCCTTACTTCTACTAGGGAAGTAGAAATGGTCCATCTCAACCACCTATGTATTTATTGAACCGCTCATATATTAACCGAGGTAAAACTGTGGAGAAGTGTGGGCTTTTCTACTCCTGTTCAATAAAAACTTCAGATAGTCCTACTCTGACTCCCTAGATCAGTTTCAGATACATTTCTCAATTTAAAAATACAAGTTTCTGTTCCATTTAGACATTCTCTCAAGTACTGAGTCTTCATTACAAATTCCAAGCATGATACATTCATTAAAAGCCCTTGGAAGCAAGATGATTTCATCCAAACTTAGCCTCAGGGGGAAAAGGTATTGAAATGTGCAATTTATTCAACATAAACAGCAGTTCTGACTTGAGGATGTTCAGCTTAATAAGCTATGGAATTCGGTTTTCATTCCACAGCAGATGACTCCTGAGTCATGATTGAAAATATCACTAATTTTAATATATATTGTAATAACTGACCCCCCAAAATAAAGAAAACATCAAAAACAATCTAGAACACGTATTTTCTGTGTTCGTGAAAATATGATGCAAAATCTGAGGTCTGTAGTCCAGGAGAAGTAAATAGTGAAAGTACTTCTTGGGCTTTAAAGTGACATGAGATGGCTCTGAATGTTATAGTTTAAAAATACTCTCCAAGAATACAAGCCAAATGACTGCAGGATTATAAGTCCTCTCTCCCAGTTGTTCAGGTATTAAAAACAGGCACAAGTAAGAATAGCCTTCAAAAGAACTAATAAACAGCACGTGAGTAATAATGCAATACACCCTAGTGACGATACTACAGCATGTACCTTTTCCTGTTTTTACCAAATACCTCTAAATAATAATGTCAACTTCCTTCCTTCTGCATAGTCCCTCCTCTTTAAAATTTAAAAAAAAAAAAAAAGTGTTAAAGGAAATATGATTTAATGCCTGTAGTCCCAGCTACTCGGGAGGCTGAGGCAGGAGAATGGCGTAAACCCGGGAGGCGGAGCTTGCAGTGAGCCGAGATCCGGCCACTGCACTCCAGCCTGGGCGACAGAGCGAGACTCCGTCTCAAAAAAAAAAAAAAAAGGCAAATAAAGGGCACATTCTTGGGTTCCTCCCTTAGAAGCAGTGCTCTCACTGCTGGAGGTACTGATGGTGCCTAGAATTCAATTTCCCCAGCTATCATTCCAGCATTTGCAGTTACTTAATGCTATCTTCAATTTTCCAATAGAGATTTAGGATGGTGAGCCACGCCCATCATCTGCCCAGTCCACCTGTCCCCCAGACATAACTCTGCCCCCTTGTGGCAGATCAGACTCTCCTGTAAGCTGCCGGGCTGCATGCAGAAAACACTGCCTGGTGGACAAAAGCCATCCAGCCCTGCTGCATGCTTCTTCCCCTTCACCTACAGAGTCAGCTCTCTATATTTTGAAAACAAAACCAAACACGATAAAACCAAACTGCTGCCTACTCAGAATAATCAAAAGACAGGAACAACCTGAATGTCCATCAACTGATGATGACAAAGCAAAATGTGGTCTATCCAAACGATGGAATAGTATTCAGCCATGGAAAGGAATGGAGTGCTGATAAGAGCTATAACATGAATCAACCTTGAAGATATTATGCTAAGTCATATGTGATATGATTCCATTTATATGAAATATCCAGAATAGGGCAAATCCATAGAGGGGGAAGCAGCAGTTGTTAGGAGTGGGAGGGAGGAGGATATGGGAATTGACTGCTTAATGGTTACAGGTTTCCTTTTGGGGTAATGGAAATGTTCTGGAACTAGACAGTGGTGATGGTTGCACCACCTTGTGAATGTATAAAACGTTGCTCAGGGTAAATTTTATGTTACATGCATTTTATCACAGTTTTAAAAAATAACAACAAAAACCATGCTACTCCTTTTCCCGGTCACTGTTTCATTTTTCTCCATTCATTTACCAGCAATATTTTCCAATCTGTGATGCACACTACCTACCTCCATTTTCTCAGCCCTCATCTCATCCTCAGGCCCTTGAATTTGGTTTTTTACTCCTAAAAAGCTCCTTCCCCTCCTCCTCCATACACATAAACAAAAACCATGGATAACTGTTTATAAAGGCCTCCAAAAACATTTTTATACAATCCAGTGACTTTCCCTAGTGCTCTTAGAACCCAGTGAATGCTGCCTCCTTGTCTCTGGCTTCCAAGCATGGCATCTTCATGACTCTTCTTGACTATCTCGGCCATGTTGGTTACTTTTTCAAACTCTCTTATTTCTACTTGCCCAGTGAGGACATTCTCCCAGGCCCATTCTTGGCTCCCTCCCAAAAATGTCACCACCCCATCTCACTCTAGCCCTCCTTGTTTCAGTATAAGCTCTCCCACAAATCAGGGTCAAACTTCATTCCTTTCATAGATGGAGACATGAGTTGGAAAAACTGCCCTCTACATTTCCAAATCAAAGCTGCTTCTTTCACATCGTAAGAAATACTAGATTAGTTTCCTATTCCTGTTGTAACAAATTACAACGTTAGTGTCTGGAAACCACAAAAATTCATCATCGTGCAGTTCTGGTGGCAGACTCTAATCTGGGTTGGCTGGGACGCCTTCCTTTCAGAGGCTCTGGGGGAGATGGTGTCTCCTGGCTTCTTCCAGCTTCTAGAGGCCTCCTGTTTTCCTTGACTCGTGGTCCCTCGCTCCACAGTCACAGCCTGCAGCCTCGCATTGTCTCTTTGACCTGCCTCCTTCTTAAAAGAACCTTTGTGATGACATGGGGCTACCTGAATACCCCAGGATCATCCACCCGTCTCAAGATCCTCAATCCCATCTTCAAAGTCACTCCTGCCATCTGAGGTCACGTATTCACAGGTTCTGAGTTACGGTATGGACTTCTTTGGTGAGGATGGGATTATTCAGCCTGACCCAAACACACAATGGTGTGGAAGACATTCTTTAGCAGCCACTGCTCCTGTACACTCTTCTAACAAGCAGGAACCTTTGCCCTCAATATTTAATAGGTCAATTTATACCTGGGAGCCAACAACTCACTAATACCCCCGTTCCACACAATCACTTGCAAATTAAACTATTTTCTAGGATTCACAATTAAGGGTGATTTGGAGTCCTCAAGAAAAGGAAAATACTAAGTCAAAAGACTAAGTCAAAGAGCAAGGGGGAAGGAAAGACTTTGGAGAGCACATGATAAACAACATCCAAAAGACTTCATATAAGACAGTGGATAGAAACAAACAGTAAAAGGGTCATGAGCTCAAAGTACCATTTAGTTCTTAGAGACCTCAAAGCTGCTTAGCTTGTTTGTCAACTAAAAAGCACAACCATTCGTCATTGATTCATGTCATTCATTTGTGAATTTCCTGCCCACCCACACTTTCTCTGCTGTATTCTCCATCGATCCATCCTTCAATCACTTCTCTTAGTTAGTCCCTGTT
This sequence comes from Trachypithecus francoisi, assembly GCF_009764315.1. NCBI lineage: Eukaryota > Metazoa > Chordata > Mammalia > Primates > Cercopithecidae > Trachypithecus > Trachypithecus francoisi. The sequence continues at coordinate 16,625,215 of NW_022681465.1, forward strand.
AATTTTTTTCATTCCCCCTACTACTCTAACAATATATGAGTATCTATGCATACCTGTGCACACAGGTACAGGTATAGAAGTAACCTTTCATTGGACTTTCTTCTTGTAACTAGAACGATACTAATGTTTTTGCCCTGCTGAAATGTGTAGGTACTAACCACACTTTGGAGCCACACGGTTGGGTTTCTCCAATAGCCAAACTATTCTTAGCTTCTCTGAAACAGATGTCCCATCGCTCACACCCCCTCTAGTGGCAGCCAGCCCTAGAACAGGACTGAGTATGCACAGACTAAAGACTCAAAAAAACCTCCCAAGAACTCGCAAGAATATTTCCATGCTAGGTGTCACAGCCCATGTATTGGTATAAATTTTACACAACCTTTCAAATATACAACATTTTGGCTTTGGGAACTGTTCGCTTTATGCATTAGGCATTTACCTTTTTCCTTTAAATGACCATTTGTACTGCCCTATAGCAAACTCAGAAACAGAAACAGTGGGCACTATGGAAAAAAAATCCAAATTCAGTGAAAGAAGAGCAGATAAATAAGTTGTGATACAGTCACACGATGGAATATTGTACAGCCACAAAAAATGAATGAACCACAACTATACACAGCAACACAACTGATCTTTTTAAAAATATGTAAAAACAAAAAAAAACTAGTCCTAGAAGAGCACGCAAATATGGTACCATTTTGATATACCTCAAAAGCAAAAACTTTATTTAGGGATACATGCATGTGATTTAAATATATAAATATTCATACTTTGTTTAAATATATATTTTTAAGTATATATTTATATTTTGTTCAAATATCTAAACATTTATGCCTTGTTTAAATATATACATATTTAGATTAGATTGTTTAAATATATTTAGATTTTGTTTAAATGTATGAATATTCCTATTCATTTAAATGTAAGTGGGGGGTTTTCTGAAAAGCAAATGAATGGGGAGTACAACTTCAGGACTGTGCTTGGTTCTGGCAGGCAGCAGGATGGGGTGTGGGGAGAGCAACTGTATCAGTCCTGACTGGATGATAGGTTCATGTATATTCATTTTATTACGTTTTACAACTTATATATATATTACAAATATCATTCAATATATTCAATATGACCACTAACATGTGCCTAAGGAACATATATAGGTAAGCCGACAGACAGACAGATCTGCCCACCGACAGAACCCAGGGATAGGTTGTTGAAAGAGAACACGATATTCTCTTGGATTCTCTCTTGTTCACATTGTCCAAAGACTACAGTTCAGATCACAAGGATAAGATTTAAATCTTATTTTGGATGATACAAAGAGTTTCAAAATCTTGAAACATCTTTGGGTTTACACCTAAGTCACCAGAATACGCATTCAACCCTGTCACTTGTATCTGGAGGCTCGGCTTTGAGCTTGCCTCTGAGCCTCAGAAAGCAAGATTTTAAGAACTTTGATCTCACCTGACCTCGGAAATTAATCATTTTTCTTCACCCCAATCCCGTGAGACTTTGTGTCAAAAGACACTCGGCCTGGCTGGGCCCCACCTGGAATGATGCTGACATTTCCGAGGCTGGAACCTCTCCGTGGAGCCTCGCTTACTTCTCTGGACTTTGTCCACGACCTTGGATTCCTATGACTGGGCCGTGCCAGTCTCTCTCCTGTAACCAGCGCCTGCCTCTCCACAGCAGCTTGGGAGCCAGAGCCCTGGGCACCCGGGTGAACTAAATGCCAGGTGCTCCTGCCTGCGGAGTGCTGAGTGTCACCTCCCCACATTCACCCTTCCTGCGGGGACATGCTCTTTTTCACTGAATGTCTTTTGTTTCCCCTCTTGATAAAAGAAGGTTCGTTATAGAAAAATAATGTAATAAGGGTGAACAAAATCAGGAAAATTAAAAACACTTATATTCCCCTCACCCTGAGATAACTACATTTAGGTACCAACATACAATTGTGATGTACTGCGCACATAAGTCACTGTCCTTACTTCAAATTTACAATTTTTGAGGCCAGGCGCGGTGGCTCACGCCTGTAATCCCAGCACTTTGGGAGGCCGAGGCGGGTGGATCACGAGGTCAGGAGATCGACATCATCCTGGCTAACACGGTGAAACCCCGTCTCTACTAAAAATACAAAAATTAGCTGGGTGTGGTGGCAGGCGCCTGTAGTCTCAGCTACTCGGGAGGCTGAGGCAGGAGAATGGCGTGAACCCGGGAGGACCGCAGAGCTTGCAGTGAGCCGAGATCGTGCCACTGCCCTCCAGCCTGGGCAACAGAGCGAGGCTCCGTCTCAAAAAATATATATATATACAATTTTTGATACAAAATGAACAATAAAGGATGATCTTTCATGTCCCTATATAATCTTCTACAACATCATCTTTATTGGCTACTGGTCCCAGTCACTACAGCTACATACCACCAACAACAAAATAAAACTTACTGATATAACACAACGCTCATCCTCACACAAGTCCCGGTCTTGGGGCCTTTACGCTCCCTGTTCCTGCCGCCTTGAAGCTCCTCATACAGATGGGATCTGCAACTTCACCTCCTTCAAGTTCTTGCTCAAAAATCTTCAGTAACGTCTTTCCTGAGCACCATATTACAAACTGGACTCTTCCTGGCCCCTCACCACTCCCTACTCCCTCTCCTGCTTTAGTTGCCACTAAACCCAGTTCACCATCTAACATTATATACTGCAGTAGTTATCTTCTGACTCACTCACTAGAATATAAACTCTACAAGGACAGGGTTGTTTGTCTACTTATTTTTTTCTTTATTTTTATTTATTTTTTTATTTTTATTTTTTTTTTCTGAGACGGAGTCTTGCTCTGCCGCCCAGGCTGGAGTGCAGTGGCCGGATCTCAGCTCACTGCAAGCTCTGCCTCCCGGGTTTACGCCATTCTCCTGCCTCAGCCTCCCGAGTAGCTGGGACTACAGGCGCCCGCCTCGTCGCCCGGCTAGTTTTTTGTATTTTTTAGTAGAGACGGGGTTTCACCGTGTTAGCCAGGATGGTCTCGATCTCCTGACCTTGTGATCCGCCCGTCTCGGCCTCCCAAAGTGCTGGGATTACAGGCTTGAGCCACCGCGCCCGGCTATTTTTATTTTTAACACAAGAGCCCCACTCTGTCACCCAGGCTGGAGTGCAGTGGTGCAATCTTGGCTCACTGCAACCTCTATCTCCTGGGCTCAAGCGATTCTCCTGCCTCTGCCTCCCAAGTACCTGGGACTATAGGCACCCGCCACCACGCCGAGCTACGTTTTAGTATTTTAGTAGAGACAGGGTTTCACCAGGTTGGCCAGGCTGGTCTCAAACTCCAGAGCTCAGGCAATCTGCTCGCCTCAGCCTCCCAAAGTGCTGGGAATACAAGCATGAGCCACCACACCTGGCCTGTTTTTACATTTTTTCCTTTCACAAGTGCTCAGAAGATGGTCTGGCAATAAAGGTACTCTGTTGAAAGGATGGATGAATTAAAAAAAATGTGTAATTCTACAAAAAGACTGCAAGAAAATAAAATTAAAAATTGAAATGTGAGTTTAATTTCTAGGTGATGGGTCTCTAAGTGATTCGGGTATCTTCTGTGTAGTTTCCTTTCTTTTTGATTTCCTAAATTAGCACTGTATTACCTTTACAATTAGGGGAAAATTTGAGTTATTTTATAAATGCTACTAGGCAAATATGACTACATGTACCAATGTTTGGGCACTATAAATAAATAACTAACAAGGGAAGTAGATTTCTAACCACCTGTAAAATCTTAATTTATATTCATATAACTGCAACACAGGACAGGATGAGTTAAGAGAAATGTTAACTACTAATCATTTTTTCTTTCATAATTTAAATTTATTGAAGCAAGTATGCTATTAGGTAACAATTATTCTAGCCTGGTTATTTTACATATTTATAAATGAACTTCACTCATTTCAAATCCATAATAACTCAGGATCTGCTAACTAATCAAACCTAATAAACTTGGGGTTATGAGAATCTGAAAACACTGATAAAACCATCAGAGTTTTACCTTTCATTTGTTATCAAGCAGCTGTGTAGGCCCAAGGCACTGCCACGGGAAACACTTTCAATTAAGCAAGGATGAAGTAGCCCCAAAATAATGAAAAATGGGTGATTAAACTCATGTTCAATCAGATTGTCATACATTAACTTAAAGGAATGTCAAAACAATCCTAAACAACAAAAGTTATACATTATAAGAAAATGCAACATTGAGTACCTTTCACTTAGGGAGTCCTCAGTATTAAGTCATTTATAAGTTACCTAACGTCCACAGCTGCCAGACCCACAAAATCCTGGATCCCCTAGTTTTCTATGTTTTGACTCGACAAATCTGAATTGAAGGAGGACCTGCTACCTGTGAAAGGAATAGGCAATCAGGAACTGGTCTGAAAATGCATCACCATCGTCAACGGAGCAACTAGGATATGATATGCACCTCTTGTTTCATTTTATGTATTTATTTTTTTTTTTAGATGGAGCCTCGCTCTGCCACCCAGGCTGGAATACAGTGGCACCATCTTGGCTCACTGCAACCTCCACCTCCTGGGTTCAAGTGATTCTCCTGCCTCAGCCTCCCAAGTAGCTGGGAATATAGGCGCCTGCCACCATGCCCGGCTAATTTTTGTGTTTTTAGTAGAGACAGGGTTTCACCATGTTGCCTAGGCTGGTCTTGAACTCCTGACCTCAGGTGACCTGCCTGCCTTAGACTCCCATAGTGCTGGCATTACAGGCATAAGCCACTGTGCCCGGTCATCACTTTACTTTTAATGCCTCAAGAAATATATCCGTTGCTGTCCTGAAGATCCACGTCAATTTCCTAGAAGGCTCTTCCCTTGAACTTACATTCTAGGCATGTACTTACTTTAGATGGACTCTTGAGAGAAAAGAGTGGCCCTTAAGTATTCAGCATGAGACTTTTTTTAAAAACTCATAATTTTTTATGTAGGTAACACCACTGATGGTAAGAAATAATAACTACAGCTCTCCATATCCTTTTATTCCAAAATACCTTTAAAACCTACTTCTATTCTCTTGTTTCACACTTGTCTTTGATGGATCTAATTTTCAAAGCACAACTTTAAAAAAATTAACCACAGAGTAGAAACTGCAGGTAGAACTCAGAGAAACTTTCAGACCAAATCCCAGCAGCTCTGGCTAAGAGCTTGCTATCAGTCAATGAATGGATCTGTTCTTTCTTCTGAGAGAGGAAGAAAAGGGCTTTGACTCTCCATTGTGCAATATATGACTGCAGAATTGTGCTCAATTATTATTTTTGAAAAAGGGAATAAAAGGCCCATTCGGGTTTTGATTTTGGCAGGATACAGACTTTAAAACTGGTGCTTAGTTCCCAGGCTTGCCTAGGCCTCTTCAGCCAAAGATTTACCCAAGCACAGATATGCTTACGTATAATATGTATGTCTAGCATATTCTGAATTTAAGTGATTCTTTTGAGGGATGCTTTTTCATTTAATCTAATTGCTATGATTTGAACACCCCCTGCAAAACTCATGTTGAAATTTAATTGCCATCATGATGATGTTAAGATGTGATTAAGACATGGGGGCTCTGGCTTCATGAATGGATTAATGTTTTTATAGCAGGAGTGGGTTAGTTACCATGACAATGGGCTTGTTATAAAAGTGAGTTTGAGAAAAAACAAAATAAAAAACGAAAGAAAAAACAAAAAAAGAAATAAGAAAAAAAAACTAATGAAAAAACTAAAAGTGAGTTTGAGTTGAGCGTGACAGTGCATGGCTGTAGTCTCAGCTACTCAGGGAACTGAGGCAGGAAGACTGCTTGAGTCCAGGAGTTTGAGGCTACAGTGAACTATGATTGCACCACTGCACTCCAGCCTGGGTGACAGAGCGAGACTCTGTCTCTTAAAAAAATAAAACAAACAATAACAAAGCGAGTTTGGCCCTTTCTTGCTCTCTCAGGTTCTCCTGCCCTTCCACCTTCACCATGGGATGACATATCATGAAGGCCCTCAAAGATGCAGCCCCCTTGACCTTGGACTCAGCCTTCAGAACTAGAAGCAATGGATTTCTTTCCTTTATACATTGCCCAGTCTCAGATAATCTGTTACAGCAACACAAAACAGACTAAGACACCAATGTATCCTTCACAGCAAGATTTTCCTTTAAAACTCATGAAGATGTGGCTCTCTGTCTAAAGCTGTGACTGAACACAAAACTAAAAAATACAGCTTTCAAAAATGATGCCTTATTAACAAGGTTCATGTCTTACTGTACAAGTTACAAGGTCCAGGTACAAGATTATAAAGTGCAAGTTACAAGGTGACTTTAAGACACATTAGAACAAATTCAAACTGTGAAGTCTAGTAGTGACAACACATGAATGTCAGAATTACTGTCACACTTAACATGGAGCGGGATTAAACCTCTTAAGCTATCAGGTAAACATTTAATGCTTTTTATCTGGGAATTCAGATCAGCCGATCTGTGGCTAATCCAGGCAAGTTTGATATAAATAAAGATATGAGTCATAAATATAAAAAATACATTTTTCTCACTAAGTTCCATTCCTCAGAGGAGACAATGTAGCAAACACTAGATGACTTTCTACTTCTAAAAGTGACACAATGCTGTGTTCAAGGATTTACTGTGTTAGATATCTCCGATTTAAGTGCTCCTATTTGTTCTAGGCCTATAAGCTGGGTGAACACCAAGGACTTGGGTTTTATAACCAAAGATTCTTGAATCCTTTCACCCTTCCCACCTCCAACCCCTCTGCCTGCTTGAAAGCATACAACCAGCTAGAGCATTTTCACTGACCGTTTTCTGGAAGCCCACAAAACAAAAGAGCATTTCATTGCAAGAATCGGGGCCACATAACTGCTTCTCCTGAGAGTTTGAGAGAGAGACAGGCTGAGGACGCCCACGATCGGATCAAGCTAGAGGCAAAGAAAACCTCACGACTCCCTTTGCTAATCCCTGCTGGCTCTAGAAAGACTGACCCTGTTGAATCTGTGCTCTGCCTCTCAAGAATCAGCTCAAGGTAAGGCCATCAGATGCAATGGCCTAGCTGCAAGCTTGGAAAGCCCCATCCACTTCCTGTCGAGAGCACACTGCTAGGGGCATCTGGATTCCTGGAATATCGATCAGAAAATCCGATAGCTCTCAGCTATAATTTTCAAGTTTCAAGCTTTAGATGCCAAGGAAAAAATTGCTTTCTTTAAATTGGCGCCAAACAACAAAACAAGATTCATGACGAGAATAACTTCTTAATCTGAGTTATAATGTACCAACTATTAAAGAAACTTTGAATGATTTGTTGTATATAAAGTTATTTCTTTCTAATTTATACATACTTGGAAAAACCTGGCCAAACTGAAAACAACTTTATGTTTTTAAAGGATGCTGTGCATACAGAAAAGGTCATACGCATACTTTCTAATTCGTTAAGAGGACTTTATTCAATCACATGCTACAGTTTCATGCAGAAAGGAAAAGCTATTATAATACTATGGATCAGGTTTCAATTCAGTGCTAGGAATGAACCATAAAGACATCAATTTGGTTCCGTTGACAGACAGCTCTATGTAAATCCTGTTCACAGATTGTAGGGTTGGTGTTTATTAAAGAAACAGGTCAAGCATGGGTCCTTCTCAGAACATACCCACTGAGAACCACATTTTCACAAAGGAATTTTCCAGGTACAAATATTGACATGTGAATGGCATATGATTAAGATTATCTAATTTTGATTGTTGATGAGGCCATCAGAAATTAGACTCTGGGTTTAACATTATGTTCACTGTAACATTTGTGAACTTTATGAATACTCTTTAAACATCCAGAAAAACCACACCTGCATAAGTGTACGTATCTACTACCATCTTCATGCTAAATTTTGAAGGAAATACTTTAAGCTTAGTGTAGTTGACAAAAGCAATTTTTCCCAAAGAATAAATGATAGTTTGCGAACTACATAATGAGCCATTAGGATTGTAGGGAAGGAAAGGAGAAGTTACTTCTCAATGTAAAAGCTTAACAATGGCACCATGAGTGGTGAATGGCTCACTACTTAATCCACTTTTTAAACAGTGAAATTAATGCTAGGAATGCTTCTTAGGTCCTGAAACGCCATGGAAAAAAGGCTTGGTTTATCCTGAGATTTAGCCCAATGCAGAAAGAGGAAAAATTAAGCCTTGTTGGCTCACCTGAGAATCTCAGCTGTGCAGCCAAAGGGCAGCTGGAGGTAATTTCTAGCTTCTGCCATGTGAGAAGGAGGTTTCTGAGCTCAGCACCTGTGAATGTGGAGGTGAAAAAAACCCTAATCCCACGTGGCTCACGTGAGCAAAAGAACACCTCTCTCTGCCTACAAAGATCTACTTATCAGTCACTGTATTTTGTCCTTGAAATAAAGTAGTTTTTAATTTTTCAGTGTTAAAAATATAATCACTATCTAGTGCCAGATGCTAAGAATCACGGCAGACAACATATCAAATCATCAAAGAAATTCAAGGAATAAGTATTTAATTTCACATCTCCAATGTGGTAAACAGCGTTACGCATTGGAAACTGCAGTGGACACACAGAGGAAGGTATCCCTTTGGTGTAACTTGGCGTAAAAAGACAACAATACGAAAGGGACACAAATCCCTCACATCGCACCATCACACACTTCTCAGGCTGTGTGGGATACTAGCAACAATTCACTTGCACCTCCCACTAAGCAGATGAAAAGCTGAGGCCAGAAGAGAAGTGAAGTTGGCAGGACCACGAGCTGTAGGGTTGGGACCAGGATGAAAGTTAGTTGTACCTGGGTATACACCTAGCCAATTCTAGAATGAATAAGACCCTTCCTATAAATGCTATTTCCATTAGCCTGCCTTCTCTGGGGCACATGAGCACTTCCCCAAAGGAGAGAAATAGTCTAAGTCTAACAAAAGCCCTAGAATAGGGAGCTACTGGCTCTCTGACCAAACCTAACAGTTAGCAAAGTATGTCCTTCGGTTCTGCTGTGCTAATATTTTTCAAAGTCATCACCAAATACTCAAACAGCTTCTGTATTAAGAGAAAGCACAGCAGAAATTCTCACATGCAAATTTTAGATGCATTCAGAAGCGTTGTGGGTGCAGGAAAAAAGGGGAGAAAACACCTTGACCAGTCAAACTGAGTCTCAGTAAATCTGAAAGAACCTTGAGTCAAAGAGCACAGAGCGCTTTTTCAAACCCATTGAAATTACACTGGCTCAGCTTGTCTAATCTTCCCCCAACCACAATTAGAGAGAAAGCCTCGATTTCCTCACCTGACAAATGAGGCAATCCAGGCATAAAAAGCTTAAGACACTCCACCGGGCGCGGTGGCTCAAGCCTGTAACCCCAGCACTTTGGGAGGCCGAGACGGGCGGATCACGAGGTCAGGAGATCGAGACCATCCTGGCTAACACGGTGAAACCCTGTCTCTACTAAAAAAAAAAATACAAAAATCTAGCCGGGCGAGGTGGCGGGCGCCTGTAGTCCCAGCTACTCGGAAGGCTGAGGCAGGAGAATGGCGTAAACCCGGGAGGCGGAGCTTGCAGTGGGCTGAGATCCGGCCACTGCACTCCAGCCTGGGCGACAGAGGGAGACTCCGTCTCAAAAAAAAAAAAAAAAAAAAAAAAAAGCTTAAGACACTGCTGGGCACAGTGGCCCACGCCTGTAATCCCAGCAGTTTGAGAGGCCAAGGCGGGTGGATCACCTGAGGTCAGGAGTTCGAGACCAGCCTGGCCAACATGGAGAAACCCCATCTCTACTAAAAACACAAAATTAGCCAGGCGTGGTGGCGGGTGCCTTTAATCCCAGCTACTTGGGAGGCTGAGGCAGGAGAATGGCTTGAACCTGGGAGGCGGAGGTTGCAGTGAGCTGAGATCGTGCCACTGCACTCCAGCCTGGGTAGCAACAGCAAAACTCTGTCTCAAAAAAAAAAGAAAGAAAGAAAGCTTAAGACACTTACCCAAGGCAGCCCAGCATATCTGTGGCAGGCAGGACTAGGACACGGGCTCCAAACTACCAGCCCTGAGGTGGGCATATGCCTAGGGCCCGTGTGCCTTAAGGGTGTCATCTTCAGCAAACATCCAAATCCCTGGCTCTATTCTCATCAACAGCCTTCAGATCTTAATTCAGTTTCCCCAATAGATTCCCCTGCTTAAGAGAACCAACTTAGAGACACCGGACAAACACTACTTCAGCCATAACACATGTTGATGGCCTGTACCCTTGATAGGATGATAATGACATTTTACCTCTGAGATTTTTCTCCCAAAAACACATACTCCCAATCTAATCATAAGAAAAACATCAGACAAATTTCAAGAGGGGACTTCAATGACTAGTACTCCTCAAAACTGCCCATATCAACCAAAACAAGGGAAGTCTTGAAAACTGGAACAGCTAAGAGAAGCTTCAAGGGACATGACAAATAAATGCAATGTGGGATCCTAGATGGGATCCTGGAACACAAAAGTGACATTAGGTAAGAACTAAGGAAATCAGAATGAAGCATGGACTTTAGTTAATAAGAATAAATTACTATTGCTTCATCAATTGTAACAAACATACCACACCAACGTAGGATGCTATTAATTTGCGGGGGGCGGGGGTTGGAACTGTTTCCAGGGGTAGGGGCGTGTATGGAAAGTCTGTACTGTCTTCTCAATTTTCTGTAAATCTAAAACTGTTTTTAAAAATAACGCCTGTGTGAGAGAACCAACTAATGCAAGATTCAAACCCACTGAACAGTTTAATTCCTTAACAGAGTTAGATCCTACCTCTCACTCATACTTACAAATCTTTGTCTTAGAGCTTTAGTTAGCAGGAATCACTCCTCAGAGCCTACACACTTCTGTAGGAACAAAGTAAATGTCTTTAATTTATTTTATGTTATTTTTTAAGACAAGGTCTCGCTCTGTTGCCCAACTGGAGTGCAGCAGTATGATCTCCGCTCACTGCAACCTCTGCCTCCTGGGTTCAAGTGATTCTCCCACCTCAGCCTCCCAACTAGCTCAAATTACATGCATGTGCCACCATCCCCAGCTAATTTTTGTATCTTTTTTGTAGAGTTAGGGTCTCCCTACATTGCCCAGGCTGGTCTCAAACTCCTGGACTCAAAAGATCTGCCCACCTTGGCCTCCCAAATTTCAGAAAACAGGAAACTTTCCTAAATGAGTCACTGTACATATTTTATCATGACTGTAGAAATTATGTCATCATATCCATTGACAACATACCTTAAATTTCTGTTTCCAATTACACAAACTATTTTATTACATGAATACAAACGTTTTGTTATTCATTTTTAAAAGAAATCTAAAACTTAAGCAGTATTTCTTGTCTGCTCTATTTATACAACTGTATTTATACATCTACTGGGTCAGAAATGCATTTTCTGCTTAGGAATCAGATTTTAAATTCTCGGTTTGCTTTTCATTCTCTTCTTTATCCTCCTCTTTACTACTGATAAAACTCTATCAGTAAAGAAAATTATTGCCAGCGCATAACTGCAATTTAAAATAATTCTAAAACCTCATACTGGACAAACTATATATGAAATTCCTTGTCTTCATAGATGTCTTTTACTGATTTCCAACATTCCACTGCATAACTCAGATCCTATTTCCAGCTGAGATGTTCTCTTACAGTTTTTGATTTAAATGATTTCCCTAAAAGATGGCAATGTAGAAAAAGCATGTGGAGCATGGAAGCAGATAGACAGCAAAACCCAAAACACATTTTAATCCATTCCAAACACATGACTGTTTCCCTATCTCAAAAGAGTAATTTAGAGTTCTCTTTATCTTGACACTACCACAAGCAAGTTTCTATAAAATAGAAAGAGAACCTTAACCTGCCTGTGCACAGCACACAGATCAGAGCACAGGGCAAGATAAATGCCTATCAGAGACTGTGCCAGCTCCTCCCTGGGGCCAGCCCATCCCTCCCAAGCCGCCCCCCACCTCCACAAGAAGCACCAGGGATCACGTTTCTCTTCTTATATCCAGTGTCACTCCTCTCTCCTGAGTCTCTTGGCAAGTCTGCATTCTGCCCATGAAAATCTGGGATTTGAAATGATGGAACAAGCAAGCAGTTGTAAACTGATCATGAAATTAACTTTTCCAGCTGAAATAAGCCTTATTTCCATAAGCACAGCTTCTAAAGGTGCATTATATAAAATACAGGGTGATTTTTAGTAAGATTTTTCGTGGCATTATTTTGTCCTCCTTTTGCACAATTCATTTCATGATGTCCACTTAGATACAAGTCAGGCTCCTCAGCCATCCCCTTTAAGTAATACAACTATATTTTAAGGCCGAAATTTAAATAATCAATTCCTACAAAAATTCATTTTACTGCAATATTAATTCCCATACTCCCCTCATTTTTCCGCTTCTCATACACCCAGTTGGTGGAGTGCACTGTGGTCCCCTCAATTTACCCCAGCCCTTTCCTTGTCCATTTGGAAACAGCCCCTTTACCATAGGATGGATGAATGGCGGACCTTCGATAAAAAGAGAGCTGAGGTTTGCCTCTGGCTGGGCAAGGAGCCCAGTGGCAGTCAGCATCTCCTGCACCTTAACACTACACAGCCTCTCACTCCATCTCTATGTCTCCCCCACCCCACAGTCCTCTGAACTGATAGCATGGCTAACCCTCGGGAACATTCCAGCAGCCTTCTCCAACTGAGTGCATGCAGCCCTGTTCTCCCAATACAGCAGTTTTGTTCACATCCCAAAAATGAGTCTGAAAGGAAATCCCAAAAGAAAATGCCTCCCGCCCCTCCCTTCCAAATCCTCACACATTATGATTCTCACAAATTCATGTTGCCCAGTACCACAGCAAGATACACATCTCTTCCTAGAATGAGTCCCAACTTTATCCTTGGCCTCTGTTTGATGGTATTTTTCTTCATTTTCCCACTCTGGTAAATTACTCTTGGATTGAGATTCCTGTCACTAAAATTCTATTTCAGAGCTACATCTTGGTGGCACAGTCCCCTCCCTCATCCTCCCTCCATTAAGCACAAGATGGAAAGAAAGTTCCCTACCTTTCACTGAGGCTTCTCCACAACTGTGCACCTGCAACAGGGAGAAGCAAAATGTGAAACTTAACGGAGGCATTTTTCTCCTGAAATATTTCTCAACTCAGAACCAGTCCAAGCTATTTAAAGTGGAATGCTCAGATCTTTAACACTCAGGACACCATCATGTCATACAGTGTATACTGCTGGCACCATGACTAATTGAGGCAATTGTCCACATATATTTATTGAGATCCTACTACATGTAAAACACTTGGGTGGTTACCGTGGGAGACAGGACACTCTATAATACATGGACCCTGCCTTGGGGACTTCATTGTCCCCTGGGGCAGACAAAATATACATCCAAGTAAATATGAACCAAGATAGGTGGTATAGGAACTAACTACACAAGAGGGAGGCACACACCATGTGAGTTCATGGAAGAGAGAAAATGCAGCTGCTCAAAAAGTGCCAATAATAGAAGTGGTATTTAAGGCAAGTCTTGACACGGTGCTGACGAAGGGAAATAAGATAACTGTTATTTGACAAAAAGGAGATTTTTATCTATTCATTCGTTAGACGTTTTGACTTTTATCTAGGTGCAAATGAAATCAACATAATACACACACACACACACACACACACATATATACATATGCACACCTAGATCTAACTTGGTTTCTTAATTTTCCAATGAATGTCTTTATTTGACTACATCTTGATATTACACTCCCAGCTACCAGCTTTAATGCAGCTCAATGTAAGAAATGATCATGAGGAAGCTTCTGCATTTTCCATCTAACAAAAAGCCAAATGTGTTGTCCCTTATGTTTTTCACTATCCCCTATCAAGATCTATGGGACAAATCCTTCCTAATCTTTACTTCCGGAAGTAAGTTTCTCAAAATTGCTTGCTTCGTTTTTTTCAGATAATTAGAATTGTGCAACTGATCGCCTTGGCTGCCAGTAAGCATGAGGATAAATCTGTTGATAATCAATGGTTACCATGTTAGACTTTTGCTCCTCTTCTAGACCTCTTTTGAAGTTTTGTACTTAAGTTCCAAATAAGCTTCTTCAAACGTGTTAGAGGAAGGTGGCATACAAAAACAAACGGAGAACTCAAAAGAATGGAGGGGACTGTGAGCAATAGTAAGGTTTCAACTAAAGTTGGAAAGTTGGAAAACATCAGCTCAGCTTGTCATTTGACAAATCTCTAACAATCCTGCAGCCAAGAGTGGAGAAAGTATAGATGATGGTATGGGATGGGCATTTGCTTGTTTGTTTTATTATTAAAAAGTAAAGAAATGATAAGGAAACAAGGACCTTTAGAATGGTAAGGACAGCATCTCTGTAATCACTGAGCACGAACCAGGTGGGAGCTGAGTAGAGGGAGGAAGAGAGTCTAAGGGCAGGGCTGAAGAACAGTACAAGTGGCAAGAGACTTAGCAGGGAAACAGTCCATCCAAGAGTCAAAGAGCTGGTTCAACAGGCACAAAAGGCCAGGGAGGAGTGGAGAGAGGGTGCACCGAGAACTAACTCGCAGACTCTGTAGGTCTTGGAGATACTGTACTTCCAAAGGCCAAGGTCAAAGATGAAGCTACCTGATAGGCAACCAAATCCAGGCCATCTGACAAGCTATCAGAGTACAAGTTGGAATGACCGAGAATGGGGAGTGCACGAAGGACTATAGTTCATGGGCTACAATTCCTACTGAGACCACAGTTGATGGCAACCAGGGTGCTGAGGCCAGCCATCAGTGGACAGTGTAGATTTCACAGGAAGGAAAGCATAAAGCAGCAGCAGTTGCAGATGCTCCACAGGTAGCTGTGGGGAGCCACAGGGCCACCCACTGAGCCCTCCTCCCACAGCACAGGGCAGTAGCTAGAGAAGATCTTCAAGAGAGCTGGGGGCCAGGCACACTGGCTCACACCTGTAATCCTAGTGCTTTGGGAGGTCAAAGCTGGAGGATCACTTGAGGCCAGGAGTTTAAAAACCAGCCTGGGTAACACAGCAAGACCCCATCTCTACAAAAAATTAAAAAAGAAAATTAGCCAAGTGTGGCGGCATGCACCTGTAGTCCCAGCTACTCAGGAGTCTGAGGTGGGAGGATCATTTGACCCAGGAGCTCAAGGCTGCAGTGAGCTATGATCACACCACCGCACTCCAGTCTGGGCAACAGAGTGAGACCCCAATTCTAAAAAAAATAATTAAATAAATAAACAGAAAAGAAAGCTGGGGGCAGAAATGACTGGTTCTATCTCAATGAGAGAGAAGACAGCTAGTCATAGAAAAGTTTCAGAATGCAGGAGGAGTTTTTCAGGCCACAGAAGAGTTCCCCAGAGTTCAGACAAAGGCATTAATGCAGGGAAGCACACACTCAATGTATATAACAATGAGAGAGAAATTCATCCCAGCGAGAGGATGTTCACAGGCAATACAAAACAGACCTGGGCTCCCATAGGTTTCACAGAGATTCATTCACAAGATGGTATCACTGCCTTTTTTTTTTTTGAGACAGAGTCTCACTCTGTCACTGAGGCTGGAGTGCAGTGGCGTGATCTCAGCTCTACAACCTCTGCCTCCCAGGTTCAAGTGATTCTCCTGCCTCAGCCTCCCGAGTAGCTGGGATTACAGGTGCCCACCACCACGCCCGGCTAATTTTTTGTATTTTTAGTAGACACAGGGTTTCACCACATTGGCCAGGCCGGTCTCAAACTCCTGACCTCAAGTGATCAGCCCGCCTCGGCCTCCCACATTACAGGCATGAGCCACCGCGCCTGGCCTCATCCATCTGTTTCATACTAAGCACATAAGATGGTATCAAAGATTGCAACTGGGAGTTGTCAAAGTCATAGAAGCAGAAAGTAGAATGGTAGTTGCCAGGTGCTGGATGAAGGGGGAACAGGGGAAAGGGGGACTTGGCTGTTCAATGGGAACAGAGTTGCAGTCATCAAAGATGAAAATGCTCTAGGGATCTGCTGTACAACACGCACAGGTAACAATACCGCACACTTAAAAATTTTCTGAGAGAATAAAACGAAAATAATAACTGGGGGAAGGGTACAATTAAACTCAAACTCTCAACAATAAAAGTTTCATATTTTTAGCGAGAAAATGTGGGAAGCAGAGAGGCTGGAAGAGAGGGAAGGAGAGGGGACTGCTGACTTGGTCGTTCTTTCATTGCCATTGTGGTTGCTGTAAGCCGGGGCACCTAACAAGCGCAGCTGGCAGTTCTGATTGAAGCCATGGGGTTACCGTAACTGCATCTGGATCTAACGTGAAGCCAAACCGTGCCGTGCAGAGGCTGATTCATCGCAGCAGCGCTCTGTGCTAGAAGGCCTGCGGGCTGGGGTTGCTGCCAACTATTCACAGGGCTCCCCAATGGGCCTTTGTCCTAAGAGACTCTACTGAAGGAGGCTGAAGCTGGCACCAGGGTTTCTTCAGCACAGACAACAGAGCTCTAGGAAGACAGAGTAATCGTTCCCATTTCTTTTTCTTTTTTTTTTTTTTAATTTTCATGCAGTAGAAATGCTACACTCAGAGCAATGTCATCCGGTGAAGACTGAAAGCCTGTCCTTGGGCAAAGGCCTGATCTATAGGATTGCGGGAAGGCTCTGCCGGGACAGAGCCCAGCACCCAGGACGGGGGCCTCAGCACAGAAAGGGGCTCAACATGGACTGATCCAGGAATGCACAAACCCCACGTGGCCCTGATGACATGTCAGCTGGGTGAAGTAGACGGCTACTGTGCCGAACGCCCTTTTATTTGACGCTCTTATTGACCTCTTATAAAGCCCTGTGGTATGAGGAGGGTTTCTGCCATTTTACAGGACAGAGAGGTTCAGATGGTATAGGAGGCTGACTCGTAGCTCACAAAGACATCAAGTCGCAACCCCTGGAATTTGTGATTGTCACTTCATGTGGAAAAAGGGTCTCTGCTGATGCGATTAGGTTAACAAATGTGAGATGAGAAAATCATACTGGATTATCTAGGTAGGCCCCAAATGCAATCACAAGTGTACTTACAAGAGGAAGATGGAGAGGTTTGACACAGACAGAAGAGAAGGCCAGGTGAGCATGAAAGCAGAGATTGCAGTGATGCGGCTGCAAGCCATGGAATGCCCGCAACCCCCAGGAGCTGCAAGAGGCAAGGAACGGATCCTTCCTTAGAGACTCCAGAGGGAGTGCAGCCCTGCCAATGCTTTGATTTGGGCCCAGTGACACTGACTTTGGACTACTGTCCTTTAGAACTTTAAGAGAAGACGTTTCTGTTGTTTTGAGACACCAAGTTTGTGGTAATTTATTAAAACAGCCACAGAAACAAATGCAGTCTATCGTGGGCTTCTCCACAGGTAGGAAATGGAATGAACTAGCTAAAAAATGAGGCTCTTTAGGCTGGTGTTCTTTCTACTCTACCACCTTAATTTTTCTAAAGGACTGAATCCTTGCAACGTAAAGGTTTCCTGCAATTTGTGAGCATGAAATTTCCACATCCACATGAATATCAAGCCCATGAGTCGACAGTGGAAACAATCTGTGCGTGAGGGGCCAGGAGTGAGAAAAGGACCATTGTAAAGTCTTTCAGCTTTATCTTTGGCCTTCCACACATGTCTATATTCCTTATAATTTGTGCCCAGAGTAGGGCCAAATTTGAAGCACACTGAAAACATTCAGATGCTCAGTCTGCTTCCTGGGTCCACGTTTAGCTTATCCTCAAGCTAAAATGGTTGCAGATAAAATTTATGAGTGGCTTTATCTTCTGAGATTTCCCTGAGGGAGTTCCTAGAGGGTGAAAATATTACAGTCTATTCAGGAAAACAGGCTCTCCTCTATCAGATATTAGTCAAGGCAGACGAATAAGAATCATCAAGGACTGATCCACAGACCAACTGTGGCATGAAACCCTAATGCGTGGAGATGCCCCACCTCAAGGCAGCCTTGATACATGTGTGGTGAACAAGCATCACAACAAGTGCCTGCTTGGGCTGAAAGTGGGGCATTAGGTGTCTATTCCCTGTAACAGAAAAAAGGAAGGTGAAGATGGAGAGAGAGGGAAAAAAGGGAGAGAAGGAAGAGCGTGTTGAAGAATACAACTGAAATCCACAGATTCACGGAAAGCACTAAGGGCACAAAACCATATTTGTTTGCCTTCCCAGAATCCTGGGAAGGAAATATCTTCAAATCTGGAAACATACGAATGTAAAACAATGTAAAGATGGTTTACATTATGATTTAGTTTAAAAACGGTAAAGACTTAAAACATAACTGGATTTAAAGCAAATCCTCGGAACACCATGACAGTAAATCCATACCAGCTGACATCCCTGGCTTCTAGTTGCCATCAGGGAGGAGATGGGTGCCTCCCATGGGGCAGGCCTCAATATCCCTGCCAGGACTATAATCCAAGCAGTTCTGACGCACATCAGTCCACACGGACCTCCACCAAAAGCATCCCTCCATTTGGGGTGCATTTAGTGAAATTAAATGTCTCTTTGTAACCTTCTCAGGGCTATTTCTGATAAAATCTATCTTATTACATTTAGGTTTATGGGGCTTAATTATTCCCAGGAGGGCTTTTTCCAAGTTTACAAAAACTAGCTCAAACATGAGTACAAGAGGCTCCTCCAAGTATGTAAAAGTTTAGAGTCAGATTTGTAATGCAGTTAAATTACTCAAAAAGCACCTCAGGCACATTTTTTTTAAAACCAAGCTCTTGTTTTTAAACTTAAAGTTAAAATTAATTTATTTTTCATTATCAACTCATTTTTTTACATGTATTTAACCATCACTTGCTTTTAAACCTTGAATTCGTTGTTTTTCTTCACTGAGGGATAGAAAATTTTTACATAAACTAGTCCATTTTCCAGTGGCCCAGTTTCGTCATGTGAGATGTAATAAATATTTAACTGTTATCCTCACTGCAGCCTACTTAAATACCAAAGTGGTATTTAAAATAGCTCTTAAGGCCAAAAGAAAAACCAGCACACACAAACCTTTCGCCCAGAAGCAGTAGCTATAAAGACAACATCATCTCAATAAATTATCATATTGAAAACAGCTAAGTCAATGCTTATATTTGCTCCTGTTCAAAGGACTAATTGGTTAATATGCCTACACAAAGATCAGAAATGCAGGCTCTAGGAAATTAAATACCATATAAATAAAAACTGAGTTTTCTTACCTCTTGTTCTAGACAAAACCATATCCTTTATTATTTGCATAATAACACGCCCCAGTATCATGACGGAAATCAGGTGATACACTCGCCATGGAGTCAATGCAAGGAACCTGCAACAGCGAAACACAAATCAGTATTTCAATTGGAGGATTTTTAACCTTTTTAAATTGGGTTTACTTCCTGCCACAGAAACAAAAAATGCATTCAATAATGAATTTTTTTTTAAGACAGTCTCACTCTGCTGCCCAGCCTAGAGTGCAGTGGTACGATCTCGGCTCACTGCAACCTCAGCCTCCCTGGTTCAAGTGATTCTCCTGCCTCAGCTTCTCAAATAGCTGGGATTACAGGTGTGTGCCACCATAGCAGGCTAATTTTTGTATTTTTAGTAGAGACAGGGTTTCGTCATGTTGGCCAGGCTCATCACGAACTCCTGGCCTCAAGCGATCCACCCACCTCGGCCTCCCACAGTGCTGGGATTACAGGCATGAGCCACTGCATCCGGCATGATTTCACTTTTCGAAATCACCCCAATGCAGTGTGACTGCATGAAAGCTATTTAATAGGCATCGGGCCAGGTGCAGTGGCTCACACCTGTAATCCCAGCACTTTCAGAGGCTGAGGCAGGTGGATCATGAGGTCACGAGATCGAGACCACGGTGAAACCCTGTCTCTACTAAGAATGCAAAAAATTAGCCGGGAGCAGTGGCAGGCACCTGTAGTTCCAACTACTCGGGAGGTTGAGGCAGGACAATGGCATAAACCCGGGAGGTGCAGCTTGCAATGAGCCAAGATCACGCCACTGCACTCCAGCCTGGGCGACAGAGCGAGACGCTGTCTCAAAAAAAAAAAAGGTTATTTAATAGGCATCAAAGTCAGGAAAATGAAAGTGCCTGAGCCTGCACTCTTTTGTGCCAAGTTTTCTGCTCTACCCTCTAATTTTGAGCAGAGGATTTGCTATGTGGGGTATGGACCAAAATACTGCTCCCAGTGCTGGGCTTCTCCAATAGCCGATGGAGAACGGAATTGACCTGAAACAGAGTTAGGATGGGCTGCAGAGCCAAGCTGCAGGGCTCTCTAATAGACACCGAGGGGCTGCACTACAGAGGCCCTTTACTCACCATCCTGTCTTATGTTTTCATTTATGCCCTGTTCACTTCTCTAACTACTCCCACCCTCGTCTCTTAAAAACAGCAGTTATGGACCGGGCACAGTGGCTCACGTTTGTAATCCCAGCCTTTTGGGAGGCCGAGGCAGGCGGATCACAAGGTCAAGAGATCAAGACCATCCTGGCCAACATGGTGAAACCCCATCTCTACTAAAAATACAAAAATTAGCCAGGTATGGTGGCGTGTGTCTGTAGTCCCAGGTACTTGGAGGCCGAGGCAGGAAAATCGCTTGAACCTGGGAGGCAGAGGTTGCAGGGAGGCAGAGGTTGCAGGGAGCCAAGATTGCACCACTGCACTCCAGCCTAGTGACAGAGCAAGACTCCATCTCAAAAAAATATATATATATGTGTGTGTGTGTGTATATATATGTGTATATATGTATATGTATATATGTGTGTATATGTGTATGTGTGTGTGTATATATATAGCAGTTACTAAAGATCCAGTTTGCTAACTCTTTAAGATCATGCTCCCCTTTTGCTACCTGTCTACCTCCTCTCTGGAGGGAAACAAACTAAAAATTATTGACCATGAGCAGCACACAAATCCTGCAATGCTTTTTTTTTAGTGTGTTTATAAAGAAGTGAATGGCAAAGAAGTCATGAGGAGTGTTGAGCCTTCACATGAGATTAGAGGTCTGTTTATACAAGTTAATTGGCCAAGCTGACAATGAATATTAACTTTGATAGAATCAGAACTCATAGAAAAATTAATTTAATGAATGTTTAAGACTGTTTGCAAGGCTATAAAGAGAAGAACACACAAATACCACCTTCTGCAAACTTGCTTTCTCATCAGACAAACACAGGCCAAGGTGACAAAGTCCAAGGCAGGCAAGGCTTAGGTGCTGCCACAGAAATGTGCAGAGAACAAGGAGGGGCACAGGGACAGGGAGAATGGATTCGCTCCAAAGCAGGGAAGGGTTTTTGGTGGTTTTTTTTTGTTTTGTTTTTTGGGGTGGTTATTATTTTGAGACAGAGTTTCACTCTTGCTGCCTAGCCTGGAGTGCAGTGGCACAATCTCAGCTCACTGCAACCTTCTCCTCTCAGGTTCAAGTGGTTCTCCTGCCTCAGCCGGCCTAGTAGCTGGAAATATAGGTGTCCGCCACCATGTCTGGCTAAGTCTTTTGTATTTTTAGTAGAGACGGGGTTTCACCATGTTGGCCAGGCTGGTCTCAAACTCCTGACTTCAGGTGATCCATCAGCCTCGGCCTCCCAAAGTGCTGGGATTACAGGCACAAGCCACAGCGCCCGGCCAGGAAGGTTTTATAGAAGCAGCACTCTAACTTGGTCTGGGGAGATGGATGCAATTCCAATGAAAATAGAGGCTCCCCCAATTAGAGAATACAACATGAGCAGAAGATCAGACTCAGGGAAGGGTGAAGTACCTGTGGTGCGTCCAGCAATCTGGGGTGGCCTCAGCAGGACGAGAAAGCAAAAGGAGAGGGTTGGGAGACTGGCAGAGAGACAAGATTGGGGAGATAGGCTCAGGGAAGACTGTGGCAGGCAGAATGCAGCAGTAAGTCTTAGGCTACAAGCAGCAGAGAGAAAGCCAAAGGTATAGAGCAGGGAAGTGAAATGATGGCTGATTTAGGGAAATGTCTGAAGGCAACAGGAAGGATGTGATGGGGTAGGGAGGAAGCAAGGAGTCCAGACCATCTACTAGAAGGTCGTGCAGTATGTTTGGTGAAAAGCAGATCAACATGAGATGCTGGGTGACATGTTGAGTAATGCCTTCCCCCAGAAGGTGGTCAACCCAAGCTCTCACTGGTTCAAATGCTGTGTGTATGGCCTGGGCCGGCAAAATGAGCAGGTGGACTACGTCAGTGTTTCTTTAATAACTGTCTGCGACCGCTGCCAGGTTGGCTGCCTGGAAAATTTGTTAAAATGTAGATTCCCAGGCCCCAGGCTCCTCCTCCCAGGCCCCCTGAAACAGGTGGTATGATTACTAGTATTTGCGTCTAATATTTATTGATTGCCTACATTGCACCAAGCACTGTGCTACCAAAAGGGAATGGTGAATTAGGAGCATAGAAAGATGGAACAGACATAAAAGACATAAGTTACAGAATAAAATGCCGCAGTCCATGTCTTTAGCGACAATCATTTGTTCCTCCACTAAATCTGTCCCTCCCCTGAGGAGCCACCACTTGCTCTATTTTTGTAGCTCTTGTTTGTTTTAAGCAAGGTTGCGTCCCGGTGTTTGCTTGGTTTGGGGCCAGCCTCCTTACTCTCAGTTCAGGACCCATTCTTGCTCTTGTTCATGTGCTGGGCGCTCCCAGTTTTCCCCACCTCACAGTGAAGTGACAGATTTCATAGTGACCCACAATAAGAAACTCATTTATATTTACGTACATATAAATGAAAAACAGGTTTTGAAAAACAGTATTTTCCTTACAGCTCATAATGCAGTTCAACGTTTTCCATTCAATTCTGTTATGTGTTTAAATGCCGACTGTGAATCACTCGCCTGACTCAGGGCCACTAATGAGCTGTAATGCGCACGCAGTTCACATGGCATGAGAGAGAACCTGCAAATGTTCGACCAGCATGCTTCCTTAGAATGGCTTTCTTTGTAGGGTGAGGCAAAGCCCGAGCAGAGACACAAAGCTCCCTCAAGTTTAAAAGTCTTTAAAGCTGGCCAGGAAGCCATTTAAGCATCAAAACCAATGAAATACAAAACCAACTGAAGCAGTGAGGGCCGTTAGTTATTCTTTTAGTGGAAGTCACAAACTTCCAAGAATAATAAAAAAAGAAAATTAGGTAATGCCAGGACTGCAACCCACAGGCCAGTCTGCCAGACTTCATTTGGAAGGCATTGCCTTAGCAACTCCAAAGAGCACTCCGGATGTCTGTCTGTGTCCTGGGCAAGGGCCCAGTTGGCATCTTGGCCAAGGTCTTGTTGGTCACTGAGAATCCTCGGTTAGCTGAGAAGACAAGCCCCGCAATTGCTTAGGAAGGTAATGCCAAACTGTATGGGACTAAGTATTTGATTCTTTGGGGGGTTAGTGTCATATAAACATGTTTGAGAAACGAAACCCTAAGAGAATAATCTGTATGTAGAAAAATCTGAGCACTTTTGGTACTTTAATTATTTATAATGTTTAAGATGATTTGTCTCAGGGCTCCACTTCAAAATATGTAGCTGAGTAATTTAGACTTGTGATTGGAAATTAAAATCTTACAAATACTTATGAGTTTTTTCTTGTTTATTCATTTTTCAAGTAGTACTTAATATTTGGGAGGGTTTGGGTTGTTAGACAAAGTAATTTTTAAAAAGTTTTTGTTTTGGTAAACTTCAAAGATACACAAAAAGAGAGGCCAGAGTGCAATAAACCCAGTTTCAACAATTCTCCATTCATGGGTAATCTTGTTTCTTCCATATTTCCACCCACTAAGCTCATCTTGCCCCCGAAATTATTTGAAGCAAATCCCAAACATCATGTAATTTAATCTGCAAATACTGCCATTTATCTTCAAAAACAATTTTTCTTTTTTTTTTTTTTTTTTGAGACAGAGTCTTGCTCTGTCACCAGGCTGGAGTGCAGTGGCGCGATCTCGGCTCACTGCAACCTCCACCTCCTAGGTTCAAGCGATTCTCCTGCCTCCGCCTCCCGAGTAGCCGGGACTACAGACACACACAACCACGCCCAGCTAGTTTTTGTATTTTTAGTAGAGATAGGGTTTCATCATGTTGGCCAGGATGGTCTCGATCTCCTGACCTCGTAATCCACCCACCTCCACCTCCCAAAGTGCTGGGATTACAGGCGGGAGCCACTGCGCCCAGCCAAAAACAAGATATTTTTAACCAAACAACAATACCACTATCACATCTAAAAAATTACTTTAATTCTTAATGTCATCAGATATCCCGTCAAGGTTCATATTGCCCTACTCATTTTTGTGTGTGCACGCACATACACACACATACACACACACAGACTGAAATAGGATCTGAAAAAGTCATCTGCTGAAATTGGCAGATGTGGATTTTAAGTGTCCTGGACCTTTATAGGTCCCCTGCTGTCTTCTTTTCTTTCTTAATTCTTGAAATCTTTTTGTGGAATAAACAGGCTCACTTGTCCAGTAAGGTTTGCCAGATTCTGGGAATCGTTTGTTGTATCCTTGTGGTTTGGTTTAACATTTTCCTTGATCCTTTGTGTAGCCTGTAAGTTGGCAGGTGGATCTAGAGGCTTGATAAGACTTAGGTTCTCTTTTTTTTTTTTCCTGTAAAACCCAAAGATAGGTGGTAGTGCCTGTTTCCATCAGAGGCAAGCAGACTGTCTGGGTGTCTTGGTGGCTACACTTGCACTACTGGCAGCCACAGACAATCCCTGCCTAGTGACCGATTCCTCAGAGGCTACATGGCGGTGACGGCCCTTCACTCCTGCTTCGGGTATTAGTTGGATCACAGTTATAAAGAGAAACTTCCCCTCATCAAGGTCCAGTTTCACTGAGAGGTGGAGCTCGTCGGAAAGGCAGCATCAGTTCTTGGAGTTCTTCCCTTTATTTTACCAGTTTTTTCAAGATAGTGAAGCAGTTCCCTAGTGTCCTCTAACGGTGACTGATACGGTTTGGCTGTGTCCCCACCCAGATCTCATCTTGAATTGTAGCTCTCATAATTCCCATGTGTTGTGGGAGGGACCCAGCGGGAGATACTTGAATCACAGGGGCAGTTTCCCCCATACTGTTCTTGTGGGAGTGAAAGTCTCATGAGATCTGACGGTTTTATCAGGGAAACCCCTTTTGCTTGGCTCTCATTCTCTCTTGCCTGCCACGATGCAAGACGTGCCTTTCACCTTCCACCATGATTGTGAGGCCTCCCCAGCCATGTGGAACAGTGAGTCCATCAAACGTCTTTTTCTTTATAAATTACCCAGTCTTGAGTATGTCTTTATCAGCAGCGTGAAAACAGACTAATACGCTTTCTTATTCCTTTTTTTCCTGTTATTATGAGCTCAAGAGTTTGAACATATTTGACTTGTTTCAATCACTGCAGGGTTATCCTTACTGATGCTCCAGCTACCCCGTCTTATTCAGGTAGCCTCTCAGGTCTTTGGCACAACCTTAGTTATTCTGACAATAAAGTACTTTAAAGGGATATAGAAAATACAACATTTACGAATGCACTTTAAAATGTTCAAAGGAACATAACTCAAGTATTTAATAAAACTAATCACTTAATAAAACAATCATTTGTTATTTAATGAAACAGACTCTCTTGAACCTGGTTACAATTCGCTAGATTTATAAACAAAATAATGTTTTGTTAGCTAAAACGGAAAGTTCAAAGAAAAGGCGAGCTTTAAATTTGTAATTTTATAAAATCAAAGTTTATTCTTTAAAAAGTAATTGAACAAAATTGTTTCTAACCGATCTTTACATGGAAACTGTCCTATAAGGACATCAAAAAACAATCCCCATCTGCCGGGCGTGGGCGATCCTGACACCAGCACGCTGTGGCATCACTCAGTGAAGGACTGTCACAGAATCACAGAGCTGGAAGGAGCTCAGAGGTCATCTGATTTACTTTCATCTGATCCACGAATCCCCTCAGCTGCAATCAACTACCTCCACTTAAATAGATCTCATGCCAGGAAGCTCAACATTTCTTGCAGCATTCAATTTCCGGCAGCATCCTGTTATTACTGGGGGAGGCAGGGAATTCTGTTTTCATTCCATTCACCAGCATCTGTCACACACCAGGCTAGCTGCTGGGAAAACACTGGCGACCCAATCCCAGCCTGCCCCTGCAAAGCCAGGAAAGCAGACAGGTAAACAACTGTGTTTAACCAAAGTGCTATTCGGGATGCTGTGGGGGCAGAAAACAGAGCCAGTAACTACATAAAGAAGCCAGAGAAAGCTCTAGAGAAGGTGGCATCTAAACTTTGACTTCACAAGACATCTGATTTGGCCAGGTAGAAAAGAGACCAATGCATTCCAGGCTGGGCAACAGTGTACCCAAAGGCAACTGCAAAAGAGCCACAAGACTAGAGCCTGAATTACAAAGGTTACCCTTAACCTTTGTTTCCTCCACTCTGAGGCACTAGTTACAAACTGCAGAACCAAATGCAGGATGAATAGCACAGCTGATGTTCAGTGAGCACAGGACTGTTCTAAGAGCTTTATCTGTAGTCACTCATTTAATCCTGTATCCCTTCAGGAAGGGATTGTCATTAAACCTATTTTACAGATGAGCAAAGAGGCTCAGAAACTTGCTCAAGGCCCCAAGACAAAGAAGACGCAGGACAAGGATATGAATCCAGGCAGCCTGGCTTTAAACCAGCTCTTGCCATTCTGCTAAATGGCTGCTGGACACAAGTGTCTGCCTCTTAATCTGCCTGCTCCCACATGAAAAGAGCTGTAAGGACTAGCACCAATTTACAGCCTTTTCTTTTTTTTACATATTTTAGAGCAGTTTTTAGAGCATTCTATGGGTTCTGACAAATGCATAATGACATATATCCACCATTATAGTATCATACAGACTAGTTTTCTTGCCCTAAAAGTCCCCTGTCCTCCATCTATTCATCCCTCTCTCTCCCAAGCTCTTGGCAACCACTGACCTTTTGACTGTCTTCATAGTTTCGCCTTTTCCAGAATGTTCTATAGTTGTGATCACACAGTATGTAGCTTTTTCCTACTGGTTTCTTTCATTTAGCAAAATGCATTGAAGCTTCCTCTGAGTGTTTTTGTGGCATGATAGCACATTTATTTCGATCACTGAAGAATATTCTATTATATGATATACTAAAATTTATCCATTCACCTTTCGAAGGACACCTTGGTTGCTTCCAATTTTTGGCAATTATGAATAAAGCTGCTATAAACATCCATGTGCAGGATTTTGTATGGACATAAGTTTTCAACTCATTCTGGCATGGCCTTTTAAAAAATTTTAACAGTTTTTTTTTTTTTTTTTTTTTTGAGACGGAGTCTCGCTCTGTCACCCAGGCTGGAGTGCAGTGGCGCGATCTCGGCTCACTGCAAGCTCCGCCTCCCGGGTTTACGCCATTCTCCTGCCTCAGCCTCCCGAGTAGCTGGGACTACAGGCGCCCGCCATCTCGCCCGGCTAATTTTTTGTATTTTTTTTTTTTTAGTAGAGACGGGGTTTCACCGTGTTAGCCAGGATGGTCTCAATCTCCTGACCTCGTGATCCACCCGTCTCAGCCTCCCAAAGTGCTGGGATTACAGGCTTAAGCCACCGCGCCCGGCCAAAAAAATTTTAACAGTTTCATCAGCATGCTGGCCGAAGTTGAATTCAAAGGCAGTTAAAACTCCCAAGGGTTCTAATTTTCAGATACCATTTTTGAATCTAAATATGTCCTATGCAGTTTGTTCTTGTTTGACACGTCCCACATTCAAACCTATGGACTTTAGTGGCGACATCAATCACATCTGTTCTCTGGCCCAGCTTCAGGACAGCATGCGTGTTCTATCTGGACATCATCAGTCCTCATCCACACTACCGATCAAAGATATTGATCAGTACTGGAGTCCTGTCACTCTCCATTAGCAGAGTGACCTAGATCACTACTCAGCAGACAATCCAGTCTGCCACTATGTGCTTGTCCATATCATTCCATCTTACCCACAAAGACAGAATTAGCTTTTCTTATACACCTTGCTGAAGCCTCCAGCATTCTGAAGGGCTAAGTATCTGTAAGTGCAGATTTGCTTGACTGCTGCTGAAAATTACTTTGAAGTATGTAATAGTTCTCTGTAGAAGAACTAAATACCATCAGACTCTGCCAAAAATATCATGGGATGCAGCCTGAGCCAAAGCCCCAGGGTCACCTTGCTGATCTGC
Organism: Trachypithecus francoisi; assembly: GCF_009764315.1. Taxonomy (NCBI): domain Eukaryota; kingdom Metazoa; phylum Chordata; class Mammalia; order Primates; family Cercopithecidae; genus Trachypithecus; species Trachypithecus francoisi. Next base: position 16,653,404 of record NW_022681465.1, read on the forward strand.
CCATTCACAGAATACACAGAAACGTGTGGTAACCATGGAGGAATTCTGAAGTGAAAATAGCCACACACAGGCTGTCAGAGGATTCTTGAAAGCTGCAGAATAATTATCACGAGGGGGAGTGTGGTCCAAGTACAGGCTGCCCAGAAGACCATGAGGGCAGGATGATCGAGTACAGACTTAGAAGAGGGAGGTCTGTGGATGTGTGCCATCCTCACTAGAGGGGTGCCTTAATTTTCAAAGCCCAGGATAAGTGAAAATGCAGAGACCTCACCTGGGCTAAGGAAGTCAACAACCCCCTTCCCAGACAAATGGGGGCTCCCCAAGATATTGCAACTTCCACTCCAGGCCATGTTCAGGACCTGGATCCAGGACAGGTGAGAGGCCCCTGCCTAGTCACCCGCTGAATGCACAGCATCACTGCCAGCCCAGGTGATGACAGTAACCACCTGCCTGGCAGCTGCAGGGCACACAATGCCTCATGTTCAGGCCTTCTCAAGGGGCAGACAGACACAATGGAATATAAGCCTCCCCTGTTGATGCAATTGACTGCCGCCCTGGGCAGTCACACAGGGTGGGATTGGAAGGGAGAGGCTGGGCAGGGCCAGGGCACCAACTGGCTAGAAGTGAGTGGTCAAGAACCCATCCTGGGGAATGGGGAGATAGGGAGGGAGGCCAGTGGGAGGCAGGACTGCACGTGAGCTGAGGCTCCAATCCCCCATGCATGCTCCACTGCCCCCTCACATTTCACTTACAAAACACAAATTCAAAGAACATAGTGATAAGAATCACAATTGTTGGCATTCATCCCCAAGTGACGGGCCTTCCCCAGGCCCTGTACGGCTGCCTAGGTCACTCTCCCATTTAGCCAGCCCCACCCTCACTGGATCCTGGTTCCAGGTAAGATCTGTACCACAGTGACCAATAAAGGCTTTTTTATCATTGAAACACTTTTTAAGTTCAGGGGAAAAAAAAAACCACATACATACATACATACATACACACACACACACACACACACACACACAAAGAAAAATACAAGACCACTGCTGGCCCTTGTCTTTATCTGAATTAGCCCAGGGACTTGTGACCACATCAATGGATCCTAGAACCCAAGAGAACAGAAGCAATATTTCCACCAATCCCTAAGTCTCCAGCCATCAGAAACATCTCTCTATAGCCTGATGGCCTTTTTATAACCAATGAAAAATTTTTAAAAACCTACGATACATTTTTAAATTAAAATACCATTTATTTAGTGAGAGTTACATGTTCTTTTAGCTGAATAGAATACAACCTTTTTAAATATTTTATTTTATTTAAAGTTCCAGGGTACATGTGCAGGATGCGCAGGTTTGTTACATAAGTAAATGTGTGCCATGGTGGTTTGCTGCACCTATCAACCAACACCTAGGTATTAAGTCCAGCACGCATTAGCTGTGTTTTGAATAGGATACAACTTTTATTTGAAAAGCATATTTCAGACTTTGGAAACTAAAGCGAACATTATATATGACCATTATAATATACATATGCATATGACAGGTAAACATTACATATGACAATTCCATGCTATACATAAATATATAAAAGTCTGTGTGTATAATAAATACCCCATTTGTCACAGAAAGACATACTGTGTGGTTTAGCTACGACTGGAAAGGTACAGTTCTCTAAATCACTATATGCACGTTCTTTTAGCAAGTTAGGGTCTATTTCTGCATAGTAATGTGATGATCGCTCCAAAAAAAGAAACCACATTACACAGGTGATTCATGTTTAGCCTGGGATGACCACAGCCTATCCTGGATAAATGTGTCTATTTGCTTTTTTTCTTTTTTTATTTCTTCTATTTTTTTTTCTATTCCATTTCCAGATTCAGTAACATTATTTTGAAGTTTAATCTGGTTTTCAAGTAACCAACTGCCTTATCCCACTTGGTACTGGTGGGATAGTTTATGGGACTGGTCTCTATTCAGATATCTGGGTCAGGGAAGAATGAAGATCCCACCCTTATGCTCAGAGACAAAGGAGAGTGTCAGAGCAGCAGGTAAAGATGCAGAGAAAGCTTCAAAACTGTCAGGCGAAACCTTCTGCTCACAGTTTAAAAAAAAAAAAAAAAAACCGCATGGGTAATCCCCGGCTTATTTCCATATCAGAACGCACCATGATTTTAAGAGGAACCTTTTCCTATCAAATTTCAGGCTTTGACAAATATCAAAATTAGTCTGCACTGGTCGGTCAGAAGCCCCCTGAGAGGGAGGCAGTCATCCCACAAAGATGCCCAGCAGGGAAAATGACGGGCTGTCGAAATACTTTACTCTTGGGTAAGCCAGTATCTTCCCTCCCTCTGCATGGATCACTGGGACCCCTGCCACTCAGCCCTTCCTTGTGCCTTTATTGATTCTTGAGCATTCCACACCCACGTGGAGCTCTGGGTGCAGCTGCTCTGGGCAGACACCTGTGCCTGCTCAGGATCGGTAATGCAGGAGGTCACAGCAAAGAGGCCAGGCCGACCAGAGGGCAGGGACAGGTGCTGGGCTATGTGGACAATTCACACGATGAAAAAGAAAGTGAAGGTACTCAAGTGACCTTCTGTTGACCTGTACTCAGTGGCTAACCACAAAAAATATTTTTGGGCCAAGCACCGTGGCTCACAGCTGTAATCCCAGCACTTTGGGAGGACGAGGCAGGCAGATCACTTGAGCCCAGGAGTTCAATCAAGACCAGCCTGGGCAACAATGGTAACACCTCATCTCTACCAAAAACACACACACAAAAAAAGTATCTGGGTGTGGTGGCATGCACCTGTAGCCCCAGATACTAGGGAGGCAGAGGTGGGAGAATCGCTTGAACCCGGGAGCTGGACATTGCAGTGAGTGAAAATTGCACCAGTGCACTCCAGCCTGGATGACAGAGCGAGACTCTGAAAAAAACAGATAGATAGATAGATAGACAGATAGATAGATAGATAGATAGATAGATAGACAGATAATTTTTTTACTAGTTGTGTATCCATTTGACAAGGAAAATTTTCCATTACTCCATGATGAGTTTTGCAAGGCCAAATTAAATGGCTTAATAGGATAAATTTCCTACGAAGCAAAGAAAAATAGTTCATACACACACAAACCTTGTCTGGTAATGGCTTAAAAAAACAAGACTTAGTTCTTTCCATGTGTAAAAACCTAACCCTCATTTCTGGGTAAAGCACAGCCCATTTTGTACTACGAAATGAATGCTGTCAACAGCTAAAACACATATTTTTTTATCTCCAAGAAAGAACATCTATGGATAAAAGCATTGGAACTCTTCATAGTTCTTTTATGGAAATTAATCTGCATGATTTGCTTTGTAACTCTTAAAATGGAGATCCGAAAATAGGGTTTTACTTTCTTTTGCCAAAATATACATAAGTGCAGCCATAAAAGGGAATGAAATAATGGCATTCGCAACAACCTGGATGGAATTGGAGACCATTATTCTAAGTGAAGTAACTCAGGAATGGAAAACCAAACATTGTATGTTTTCACTCATAAATGGGAGCTAAGCTATGAGGACACGAAGGCATAATAATGACACGATAGGCTTCGGAGACTCAGGAGAAAGGGTGGAGGGGGGTGAGGGATAGAAGATTACACACTGGGTAGTGTACACAGCTCCCGTGATGGGTGCACCAAAATCTCAGAAATCACCACTAAAGAATTTATTCATGTAACCAAATGCCACCTGTTCCCCAAAAACCTATGAAAATTTAAAAAATTAAGATTTTACACAGAAAATCAGAATCATTGAATATGAAAGCCAGAAAGGATCTTAAAGGTCAAGTAGCAATCCCTCCATTCAATTTAAATGTTCATTAAATATTGATTGAATAAATGATTTAAAAAATGAAATATATGTAACTGTAGACCTAGCCTAAACTGAGCTCTTAACGTCTCCTGGCTTTATTTAATATTACGGTGGCTCTAATTGTGAAAGATAAAAGGGTCTCATAAGGCATAATGATTTACCAAACATTATTCAAAGTTCAGATCATCACATTTTGCTGGAAGATAATTATCTTTTCAAGAGTTACACATACCTGCAGCCATCTATCGTAATATCACAAAATTCAGACTTTCAACTAAAGTTGGCTTTAATTTCTCCTGGCCTTTTATGCAGATTCTGCAAAATTAGTAACTGAAGATGCTGTGTGAAATTAAACTATGCACTATTAAGGAAAAAAAGCTGCCAAATAAATAAAAACCCTCTCAATTGTAATATGTATCCCATTTTCAGAGCTGTTTAAAACATGTATGTGTGTTGGCTAGGGGCCTATATTTCTTAAACATGAACAAATACATAGTTTTAAATAATTTGGAAAGGACGGTCATCAGAAAATGGAGATAAAGCAATAACAATTCAATTGCAAATCTGAAATTAAATGGAACTCAGAAGCCTTTTTTTTTTCCCTAGGGAAGTACTTCTTTAGTTGTGATGGCCAAGAAAATGAATTATAAGCATCAGAGGAGAGGAAAAGTGGTAGGTAACAGACTTCTTTCTCTAGAGAGATGAGAAATTCTGGAAGACATCAATCAGCAGGGAAATGCTGGGTAGTAACAATCAGAGTCTGCTGCAGTGGAGGAGGGGAACAACCTTGCTCTAGGAGAAGCACATCATGACAATCCAGTGAATTCAGGGAATGTGCCCAGGTCAGCAAGGCGTGGTGGACAAACAGACGAGACAGTGGGGAGGAGCAGCAGGGAGTTTGCACTCTGTTTGTGTTCTTGTGCCCAAAGAGTGGGAGAAACCAAGGGCATGGCTAGGATGGAACCAAGGCCATCTGAGGTCAAGGCCAAGAGAAATTGGGCATGTTCTACTGTGCACCCTTGCACTGGAATTACGAGAAAAGCCATGGGTAAATCAAGTCAAGGGCACCCTAGTGCAGTGCAATGTGCTCCTTAGCTCCACCTAGTGTATAAACTGAATATCTGCCCATTCCTATTACTTCTACCTTCTACCTGACCTGGTCACAGCAGGGAAGGGGACTTCAAGGCAGGGCGGGTGAGTCAAGTTCTGCAGCCCACTCCAGCTGAGCTAGGTACTAGGCCATTCTTGCATTGCTATAAAGAAATACCTGAGACTGGGTAAATTATAAAGAAAAGAGATTTAACTGGCTCATGGTTCTGCAGGCTGTACGGGAAGCACAGGGCCAGCATCTGCTCGGCTTCTGATGAGGCCTCAGAAGACTTACGATCATGGTGGAAGGCGAAGGGGCAGCAGACATCTCACATGGTGGGAGCAGTAGCAAGAGGGAGTGTGGGGAGGGCGTGCCACACATTTAAACTACCAGGTCTTGAGAGAACTTACTATCTTGAGAATAGCACCAAGCCCTGAGGGATCCACCCCCATCACCCAAACACCTCACACCAGGCCCCACCTCCAACACTGGGGATCACATTGCACCCTGAGATCTGGGCAGCAATAAATATCCAAATTTTATCAGCTAGCCATAAGTTAAATACTAACTACCAGATTCAGTCATAGAAAGGAGCTATAAGAAGAAAAATGAGTAACAGATCAAAGTCATACGCTGCAACGTTGTGCAGGATGGTAAGAGGGAAGAAAGGAAGAAACGGTGTAGCAGGAGGTACAGAGAAGAAAGAAGAAATAAACTAATGAAGGTCAGAAAGCCATGGTAATGGGAAGCTGGGTTTTTATGCAAATGGAAATCTTTGTGTCTTTTATCTTTTATGCAAATGGCATCTTTGTGTCTGCCCAGTGGGAACTTACAGTATGAATGTGGGACCCTAATCACAGTTGGGTGGAGGGTCTAGCATGGCCAGTGAGAAACACCTCCACATCCTCTGCCTCGGTGTTTTCATCTTTAAATTAAGGCACTGGCTAGATAAGCCCTTCCTAAAACTGCCTCATCATCATCAGAATCACTTGGGGCATTTTTTTTTACTTTGACCGGTCACAAGCATTTTTAGAAATTGCAGATTCCTGGGCCCCACTCTGGGCCTGGTAGGTCAGAGCTCCAAGGAGAGGTACAGGAACCTACACGCTAACAGTCAGATTTACGAACCACTGGACTGCAAAAGTGTCTCAGGGCCTTTCCCATTCAAATAGTCTCTGATTCTATAAACTCTAGTTCTAGAGAATGTGGTGTAACAGATTCAAATATCAAACTGAGCTTTGGGGCCTCTTCTTTCACATATAAATAGATGCACATACTGGTGTTTTGGTCCATTCTAGCTGCTGTAACAAAATACCGCAGGCAGAGTGGCTTATGAACAACAGAAATCTATTTCTCATAGTTCTGGTGGCTAGGAAGTCCAACACTAAGGCCCTAGCAGATTCGGTGTCTGGTGAAGACCTGCTTTCTGGTTCAGAGATGGCAACTTCTCATTGTGTTCTCACGTGGTAGAAGAGGCAAAAGATCTCTCTGGGGTCTCCTTTAAAGGGCACTAATCCCATTCATGAGGGCTCCACCCTCTGGACCTAGTCACCTCCCAAAGGCTTCACCTCATCACATTGGTGATGGGGTTTCAACACAAGAATGCAGGGACAAAAGGACAAAAGGAGACACTCAGTCCTTTGCAACTGGGAATAAGGCATGCTGATATGTGCTGAAAAAGCTTCTGAGAAGAAGAGCTCTCAGGTGCGTGATGGGGCGAGAAGCAAGACACACAGTAGTAAATTCAAGGAAGCTTCCTAGGCATGCCGGCTACAGAAAAAGTTGACGTGTAATCAAAGCACACCTTACCTAGGGTATTCTCACATCTCCATCACATGTGATGTTCCTAAACAACATGATGAATTTAGATACATGGAAATTATATATCCCTAAATAAAGTTGGAGCAATTTGTCTAAAATTATGGAGTCTCTAATGGAAAGAGTCAGCATATAAACTCGGGTCTTCTGGACTCAGAGTCCTCTGCTCCATTTAAACATCATTTGTGGAGTTCCTTGGCACCCTGCTTAATCAACCAATCTCGATGTACCAGACTGTTCCAGAGAAAGCAGAGTTGAAAAGTCACTGTCATGTGGACTTCTACCTTTTAAATCCTCATTCATTTGTAGTCACCCACTCATCAGTTCATGTCTACAGTCTGTTCAAGAGCCCATTCTAATATACCTGACCTTGTCCAGGGTCCCAAAAAGGAATTCAAATATTCTACAGTTCTGAGATTGATGGCGTTGCCACAGCTGTAGAAGATGATTTTGCTTCTCCAGTTCCTTTACCCCAAAAACCAAGGATGCCAAGAACTATACTCTGGCCACACGCATCCATGTGGCACCCACTCTTACCGTGGGTGTGTTCAATTGTTCTGTCTGGTTCTCCCATGGCCAGCCTGATCCTTCTCATTCCCCTCTTTGCTGGAAGCCCTGCCAGGGGTCTACTTACCCAGCTCCAGCCAATCCCTTTCCAGGTGAATGAATCTTGATCACACCCTAATAACCTACTGTTCAAGATCACAGACACATACAGAGGACTGTTCCTTGCCAAGTTCCTGGGCTCCACAGTAAGATTTCATGTATCCAGACCCCGCTCCCTGCCGCTCCTGGTCTGAGACCAGAGCAATCACTTCCAGAGCTGGAACTGAGGCTTTTACATCTCTTGGGCCAACTGTATTAGTTTGCAAGGACAACACCCCCACGGTCAGGGTCGCTTAAACAACAGAAGTTTATTTTCTCACAGTTTGTGTCAAGGTTGGAAGTCTAAGATCGAGCTGTCTGCACGTTTGGTTTCTCCTGAGGCCTCTCTTCTTGGCTTGCAGATGGCCACCTTCTCACTGCGTTGTCATGGGGTCTTTCCTCTTTGCATACATACCCCTGGTGTCTGCCTCTCTTCTTATAAGGACACCAGTCACATTGAACCAGGGCCAACCCATATGACCTCACATAACCTTGGTTACCTTCAAAGTTCCTATCCCCAAATATAATCACCTTTTGAGGTGTACTGAGGGTAAGGACTTCAGCATTGAATTGGGTGACAGCACGATTCAGTCCATAACACCAAGCATCTGGGCCACTCACCTGCCGGCCCCAAAGTCACTCCTATGTCAAAGTTCACCAGCTGTGTGATGCGCCCTGTCAGCCCCACCATGCTGAGGATAGATCCACGTCCTCCCAAACTCCCTGCCAGAAAGGCAAACATTCACTCATGCTGCTACACCCAGTAAACAAAGCGAGATCAAGGCTGAAATATCTGAACGAACTGTAAGAAACCACGCAGATTAGAGCCAACAGGTTATTTAAGATCAGAAAGGCCACAGTATCCTGGTATATACTATGTCCTGGCCTACTTAGGTTAGGACAATAAATGATATGCTCACCCTACTTAAGCTCTAAATGAACACAGGACACAGAGAAGCAACTGTCTAATGTGCTTCAAAATCCTCACATACAAAATCTACTGAGCAGTGAATTAGTAATTTTGTCTGGAGGCCACTTACCTGAAGGTCAGGATCAAGTGTCCTTTATCCATAGAGTGAAGCTGCTCTGCCCAGCAGGCTGACCTAGGTCACTCCGCGTATGCACACAGTACTGCTGGGGCTGCGCGAGCAGCCTCCTTACACAGACATTCCTTTAGTATCTAGAGCCCCACATCCAGTAGTTGTTCCTAGAAAACATCACCCCCTTTGCTTATTCAATACCAAAATGTTCAACAAACCATAGAAAACCCACACCTGGATGCGGACTGTTGTCTCAGTTTATCTGGATACATTCAGGGGGCAAAACAGTGTTGACACTCGGGGATTATAATCGCACTGGGTGCAGCAGCCCTGACCAACACGGGGAGAAAGGTGTTTTCAAAACTTGAGTGGTTTTTTGGGTTTTTTTTTTTTTCAAAAAGGAGTTTGTAGCATATCCAATGCATGTCTTTCTTTTTTGTTTGTTATTTATTTGTTTGTTTTGAGACAGAGTCTCGCTCTGTCACCCAGGCTGAAGCAGTGATGCCATCTCAGCTCACTGCAACCTCCATCTCCCGATTCAAGTGATTCTCCTGCCTCAGCCTCCTGAGTAGGTGGCACACGCCACCACACCCAGCTAACTTTTCTATTTTTTAGTAGCAACGGGGCTTCACCATGTTGGCCAAACTGGTCTCAAACTCCTGACCTCAAGTGATCTGCTCGTCTCGGCCTCCCAAAGTGTTGGGATTACAGGCGTGAGCCACTGCACCCAGGCCCAATGCATGTCTTTCTAGCTGCCAGCATGGAAGGGGAGAACTGTGGCTGTCAATTCCAGAGGAACTGCTGCAACTCCCTGCTACTCTGTGGCCAAGGCTGAGACAGTAAAAAGCAGTGACAAATATTTAGGCACCAAAACTAAGTATCAGGAAAGTCCACTCTGGCCCTGAAGCCAATGGCCACATTCCAGTTGAACTTGGATGAGCACGGCCACCTCAAGACCAGAGACTGTATTGTGTGATCCCAGGTAGGAAAACCCTTCCCAATTCTTTCCTATGGGTCAAATTAAAGGAAAAGACAAACAACTAAGAGTGAGAGAGGATGTCCGCACTCAGGTCCAAGTGCACAAGCATGAGAGAGAACTGGCAGCTGCCTCATGCACTCCATTCCTCTAAGTTCCCTAGATTCGATTTCCAGAACATTCTAAACTGAGACTGAACCTCAGATGAGAATGAATGTTCTTTTGACAGCTTTCAATTCTTCAGTTTCCCCCAACCCCAGCTGCTGATCCTGGGACTTCCAGGATCCCTCAGGAATGTTTGAAGGTCAGGGCAAGACAAGCCCCTCACACACACAGGTCATGGTGCCCACACCAATGGAGACCACATACTTCGACATGACAGCAGCGCCTGCAGTAACAGAAAAGCCCGCAGACTACACATTTGTTCAGCCAGGTTTCCTGGGATTTATGGAGCCTGCACCTCGAAGGACAAGCTGCAGGCCAGGCTTCCTTCAAGGTTCTGTTATGTGAACTGATATTCTAATGTCCTGTTTTACACTTTGATTTTTAAAAGAATCTTCAGTAAATAGCCCAAAACAAGTAGTAATATGAAACTTAATGAAATATCTTAGAAATGAAAAATTATGATTCTGAAAAAGAACCCCTAGCCTGAGTGAACTCAGGGCGTGTGTGCCGCAGAACCCACGTGGGCCACGGATTCGAGGCGGGCTGTCCCCCAGGGCCTTGTTGTTGTTTTGTGAAGTGATGGCATTACCCAATTTTTACAAATAAGAAAACAAAAGCTAAGAAAGATTAAGTCATTGGACTGGGTTCATGCAGCTAGAAGCTTACCTCTTTCCAGAAACCCCTACTCCCCAGTGTGTGCACACACACAAACACACACACATGCAAACATACACACACACGCACACACACATGCACACACACACACGTATTTGCCTGCCTCCATAGCACTTATTTCTATAACACCTCAGTCCAAAAACCAATCGAGAGAACTTAAATATCTATCGTAGCACAGAATAAACATAAAAAACTAAGGAATTTGGGCAAAGGGAAAATAAACTGAGGAAAAGAAGATGACTTACGCTGAAGTTCAGCCCAAAAGAATTCAAGCCATAGTTGAGATGCAGGAAGACAGCCACAAATCTGGTTCTGAGATGACCTCTTTAGGGTTAAGAACTCGACACTTCATCATTAGTGAAACCCTTTTGTAACTCAATAGGAGAAGAAAACAAACTAACACAGTGAAATGTTCCACATCTTCTTAATATGGAAAGAATCAATCACTAAAACAGAGCAAGCCTATAAAATAAGCGAATGTCACAGGTAATCACCCCATGCTGACTCTGCGAGCCCGAGGGCCAGAATGAGGACTTGAACAGCCGTACCACCCTGATTTGCTAAAAAGTGGGTGGCTGGGGATGTTTGTTTCTAATGCTTTTCCCTGTTTGCCATAAAGGAGCTATAATAGGAGGAACAAGAGAAAAGGTGATGAGAAGTGTTACCATCCCCTCCCATGCCATTTACCAATTCACATGGCTTTGCTAAAAGGTGCTCCCTTTACCCAGCAGGTCCGGGGTTCCGGTTCCCTACTCCCTTTGTGCACACACATGAGCAGTACACAGGGGTGCAAACAACCCTAACAACTTTCTCTAATTAAACAAGGGGGACGAAGCCCTCCCTTAGCACAGGCCCTAACCAAGTCCAACGGAAAACATCCGTCTCTCCTGATAATTCCACATGTGACTTCCAGCACCACATTTACTCTCCAAACAAGAAAGACAAAGCCCATGAAAAACAATGCAGGGAACAAGAATAAAAGAATAGATCATAAGGGAAGGCGGCAGCTCCTCAGCAAGCTCTCCAAAGGAGTGCCGCAGCGTCTGTGTTTGTAACATTTGACATGAAACACCAACAATAAAAGAAAATGCCTCACTTCAACCACATGACACTGGTTCATAATCAGCACTGTGAATCTGGACTAGAATAGAGTCTACAACATGATCCTAAGTGTATATTTCAATCAGATGGGAAGTGAATACAGAGGTAAAAATAATAACAAAGAAATGCCCTCGGTTGAGCAAGTCTTTTAAAAATAATCCCAATCAATTCAACTACATCAGACTTCAAATCCACTTTACCAAAAAAGAATGAACCATTTTGATAAATAAAAACGTGGGTTCTTACCTTTAAAAAGCGGGCAAAGGACAAGAATAGACACTTTTCAAAAGAAGACATACATGCGGCAAGAAGCATATGAAAAAAAGCTTGGTATTACTGATTATGAGAGAAAGGCAAATCAAAACCACCATGAGATAGCATCTTACACCAGTCAGAATGGCTATTATAAAAAAGTCAAAAATAACAGATGCTGGCAAGGTTGTAGAGAAAAGGGAACACTTGCATGTTGTTGGTGGGAGTGTAAATTAGTTCAATCACTGTGGAAAGCAGTATGGCAATTCCTCAAAGAGCTAAATACAGTACTACCATTCAACTCAGCAATCTCATTGCTGAATATATACTGAAAGGAATATAAATCATTCTATCATAAAGGTGCATGCACAAGTATGTCCACTGCAGCAGCACTCACAACAGCAAAGACACAGAATCAATCTAAATGCTCATCGCTAGTCTGGATAAAGAAAATGTGGTACACATACACCCTAGGATACTATGCAGCCATTGAAAAAAAAAAATCATGTCCTGTATGGGAACATGGATGGAGCCAGAGGCCATTATCCTTGGCAAACTAACGCAAGAACAAAAAACCAAATACCACATGTTCTTACTTGTAAGTGGGAGCTAAACAATGAAAACACATGGACACACAGAGGGGAACGACAGACACTGGGGCCTATTAGAGGGTGGAGGGTGGGAGGAAAGAGAAGAGCAGAAAAAATAACTATTGGGTACAAGGCTCAGTACCTGGGTGATGAAATAATCTGCACAACAAAGCCCAAACTTTGACATGAGTTTACCTATGTAACACACCTGAACTTAAAAGATTTTCCAAAAAAAGAGAAAAGGAAAATGTGGATTCTTTGACAAAAGGCATTTGCTTCCTAAAGCTTGGCAAAGGCACAACAGTGAACCCCTGACTCACTGACTCACCATCCCATGCCCAGTGGTCACACTCAGCTAGGAAAACTCCACCCAGTCTCCTTAGCAGCCTGCTGTCAAATTAGGTCACCCCACTGCTCCCCCGGAGGGATGTGTTTTCCTTCCAGAGCACGCCTTCTGACTCCCACTTGTATGTTGGTTTGCTTGGCCATTTGTTTCCCATCTGTCTGTCCTTCCCTACCTCAAACTACAAGCTCTGTGAGGAAAGGGACCATCTCTCCTGTTCACCAACATCACCCAAGCACTAGGTCTCTGCATGGCCAGTCACAGGCACTCAATAAATACTTCTTTGTTTGCTGCTGCTCATTCGATATTTGTTGAATGATTCAATTAATGTAATTAATTAACCATGCATGTAATCAATATAATCATTAATCATGAATTCCTTAAAGCACATTATAATAATGACAGCTTGCCAAATTTGGCGGGGGGGGGGGAACTATGGGGAACATTAAAATGTCTATACTATTTTTCTGAAAGACCGTTTGGTAAGCATCAGAAACCATGAATGACCCTTGGATATCTGCTTAGACAAATCTTACTTCTTCTCGTTCAGAAGACCCGACCTCTGATAACCAACAGAAGTAAATCTGGCTCTCCTAATTTGCCCCATACTGAAGTCATGTTGCAATGGCGTGGCTCACGTCAAAGAGAACAGTGCCCTGCTGACTCATGTGTCCCCGTCACCAGAGGAGCTGCAGCAGATGCACCTCCCTCAAATCTAAGCAGCCGTGTTTACTGTGAAAGCCACACCAAATCCAAATATGAATGTCTGGCCTTCTTTCTAGACATCTGGTAATTCCAACAAAAAGCCAAAGATCATCAGTGACATTCTGGGGATGGTAGCCCATGATTGGTTCTTTGGCCAACAGCCATTGTTTTTCAACATCACAGGCCCACAGCAAACATGTGTTGAATCACAGTCTCACAATCTTAAGATACAACCTGTCTGTACCAGGCAAAACCCACACACAGCAGAGATTTGACGGGTACCACCGGAGACGAAAGCTGGCACGTACACAGAATTAAATTTCTCAGTCATACAGCGCATCAATGTACAAGTGTGCTCAACCCTTTGGCTATATTCAGTGATACAATTAAGAATCAAAATTTCTCCTGATGCCCAACTTTCATTTTGATAAATGAAAGCTACAAGTTCTCAGTGTATTAGATTTTTAAATGTGACTGAATGAAAATGAGCCAAACATGAAATGTCATTGTTAAATATATTTAAATATGTAGATAACTTTTCTAAGAAAAAAAGTTAAATGCTTAACATAGCATTTTTCAGGTGGGCGTGGAGGTTCACACCTATAATCCGTGCACTTTGAGAGACCAAGGCGGGTGGATCACCTGAGCGCAGGAGATCAAGACCAGCCTCACCAACATGGTGAAATCCCATCTCTACTAAAAATATAAAAATTAGCTGGGTGTGGTGGCACATGTCTGTAGTCCCAGATACTTGGGAGGCTGAGGCAGGAAAATCACTTGAACCCGGGAGGTAGAGACTGCAGTGAGCCAAGATCGCGCCATTGCACTCCAGCCTGGGCAACAAAGCAAGACTCCAACCCAAAAAAACAAACAAACAAAAAAAAAACAAAAGCAAAAAACCACAAAGCTTTTTTCATAGACTACCATCACAAACTGGCTACAAGTCTCTCACTAAAGGTTTCTGATGTTACAGATGACATATTGATGCAGGGTGTTGTTTTCAATTTATCCAGGAGGTATTTGGAAGTTAAATTCAGAAGGTATGCCAGGAAGACATATATTCACTCCTAAAACAATGAAGAAAGAGATGAAGTAAGGTTTCCAGACTGCAGTGAATACCCCAAGATATACCCATCCAGGTTACGGGAGCTCAGTTGCAGGAGAGTTTCATATAATACCCTTCCTTCAGCTTATGAGCCATTTTCTCCATGTGCAAAGATGGTATTTGGATCTTATGCAACTCATGAGCAACTGAGCCCCAGACCAGAAACCATGAAGCCATCTCCTGACTCATGGTGACATTCCCGTCAGGGTGGCGGTCATGTGCAGTCTTGTATACTAGGCCCCCTAAACTTTGCTGTTCTAATAGACTTCTTCAAAGGGTCTTGTTTTTATATTTTGCTTTTATTCCACAAGGAAGATCTTTTTTTAAGCACCGAGTACATATATGTTTTGTTTGTAGACACCCTGTATTACGTTTAATAGCTACAGAAGAGCTTAATTAAAAGAGGTCAACAGCTCTTTTAGAGAGATTTTATTAACCAAAAAAGTCGCTAAGTTGTGTTACGATTACTAATCTAACTACCGTATTAAAGTGACCATGTCCATTTTAACAAGTCTTGGCGTTGTTTTAGCAGACACAAGTAATGACTTGTCAGTTAAGAGCATATAAAAAAAATGCTTCCTTTGAATAGTAAATGCATTTTCAACTGCCAAAAATTCCTCCTGTGAAAAGTTTTCTGGAAGGAGTTACTCTCATCATTTCAAAGAAGGCTGCATTACCATTAGCTGAATATTAAACACCTGTTTCAAGTAGCTGTGCTCAAACACAAGCTATTACTACTAAGAGCAAGAGGAAGCCCTCGAGTGACTTTTAGCAAACTCTGGCTCATTTGTCAGCAGGGCAGGAAGAGACGGTCAAGTCTGAGACAAGGGCCTGAATCTCACAGTTAAGAGCTTTTCAGGGTCCTGGAAGATCAGGAGGAGATCTGTCAATACTCCAGACCCTCAAAAGATGCCCAAAGACATGGTTGGGCCAACACAGTAAAGTTCCCACAGTGACCTGCAAAATATAATTAGTGATTCTGACACTTGGGAACATTATTATTTTGCCTTCCTAAGTTTCATCAGGTTTACTGTCTCAACACTTAGTGCATGTCGTTTAAAAAAGGGGTCAGGAGACTCTGATATGGGTCATAATGTCACCAGCTGAGGGACCTTGGGACTTAGTTTTCTGTAACACGAGGTGGTTAAACTGGAGCAAAGATTTCCTCTCCTTTCATTTCATCATATGGATGCCTTCTTTTGAAAGGTTTTAGCTGCCAGTGAAACAAATGATATGGTTTACTAGGTCAGAGCTGGTGCAACTTGGTCATAGAAATAATTATCTTCCATGATGTGACTGAAATATTGAAAACAGACGAGCGCCTTCGAAGAACTGGGCAGCTCTGGGTCCTATATGATTTCGATATGATTCTTTTGCTGAAATCTGCTACTCCAGAGGCACGTTTCTTTTACTGCTACGCAGACTGACAAAACACATGCAAAAACTGCCAGAGAGGCTTTTTGGAAGCTGACAAGGGGAAACTGGCACCCACACAGCATTAAGCATTACACTCGAAGCCAAACCTAAAATGTAAGCAGCAGTGACGCTCTCAACTCGATGCATGCTGGTCAATCACAGGCTAGAATATTTGTTTTGAAAGTTGTCCTGCTGAGACCAAAGTATGAATTCTCTTTTCATTCAGTTAAGCACAGCCTATTCTAGGATCCGGCAGTTCCCACAAAGCCAGGCCAATTACCCAGCCTGACCACGCCCTTCAGGGCAAAACTCAGCAAAGCCCACAACATCCAGCCAGGTAACCTCACTGCAACTCCAGGGAATGCCACTCACGCTGTTTTCTGTATGAGTGCCTGGAGACGTGTGACAAGCCCTGTGTCACACCTAGAGAACTGTCCACCTAGAGAATGGACCACAAAAATCATATGCAGCTTCTATACGCAAGCAGATGTTGAGCTTTGGAAGTACAAAAGGCAAAAAGAAATGCTTTAAGCTTGCCCTGAAGATCTAAAGCATGAGAAATAATAGCAGAGGAGTCTGGCTGATTCTCTGCGTATGTACTAGAAGTCATCAGTCAATAGTTAGACTATTGACACTTGTCAGACAACAGAGAAATGCATCTACACCAAAGGACATGGAAAGAATCCTGAACAAGTAGGCTGGCAAATGCATTTAATGGGCAAAATAACCCAGCAAGGAGAGGATAAACTACAATCAGGCCGCCCGGGTATAAAACAGTTGCAACCACACATGAGTGTGGCTGTGTGCCCCTGGCAAGTCATTTGACTTCTCTGTGCCTCAGTGTCCTTGTGAATATTAGTAATGATACCTACCTCCTCAAACAGTTGCTATGTATATGGAGTAAGAGACACTACAGGTGAACGGCCTAAAATATCTGGCACGGGATAAGTGCTCCACACTCATTAGTTCTGAATTGTAACATTATCCTTATTCACTGATTTGTCACTGTACCTTCGTCATTAAAGCCAAAAGCATCATAAATCTTAATAACCCCTAAATCTTGGTGCCACGAAAAGCACACTGCCTTTCTCTACTGGACTCTGAGTACCCGTGGGGAGCCCAGGAGTCTCTCTCAGGATGGCATTCTGGGCTGGGCCAGGCCCCACACTCAGCCTGAAGTCAGCCACCCTTCCGGAACCCTCCCGGGGAGAAGGGCACTTCCAATCTGCACTGCCCTCGGACCTCCCCCACCCACAAGGGTGACCCCAGCAGTGGGTTCCTATGGAAAACAGACTTTCCCTTACTGCCCCACTCTCAGCCTCCAACATGTCTCCCACCCACCCCTCCTCACTGCGCCTCAAGTGCTTTCTACAAAGAATCAATCCGTCAGTGCCAGGGGTTGTTTATAATGGCCCGTCGGTTCTCCAGGCCTGAAAGAGGTCCCAGTCCTGGAACTAGTGCCCAAGCCCTTGAGGATCTGGACCTGCCTCCTTTCCAGCCTCACCTCCTGTGACCGCTGGCATGACTTCCTTGCCCCAGGGGTAAGGAACTACACTGGAGGGGCCTGGGCAGCCCCTGCTTCTGACTGCATCAGGATGAAACCCAAACCCCTCCACTCCAATACCAGGCTCTTCACTGTGCCCTACCTACCTCCTGCCCTGCCTCACCCCCTCCCCTTCCATCTCCCCACCTCCCGAACACATGGAACTCCCTGCACCTTGTTGGCAGTCCACACTTCTCCCTCTGGACTTTCACACATGCTGCTCCCTTGGCTTGGAACAAATCCTTCCCCTGCACACCCTGGCAACCTGGCCAACACCTACTGACTCTTTATGTCCAGCTAAAATGTCACTTCTTCTAGGTCTTTCCTGACTACCAACCACCATGGCTGCCCCTCCTACATACCGCTAGCATGGCACTGATGAGAATGTGTTGGAAAGGATCTCTGACCTGAGTTTCCTCCCCAGATTGTCAGCTCCATGAGGGAAGAAGACACCGTATCCCCAGTGTCTAGTACAGTGATTCTACCTACCATGTTCTCAGTGAGTATTTGCTAATGAAACAAACCAGAGCCATGTTATTCACTGTCACTCTTGGAGCCTTCGTGACTCCTTCAGCCTGGAAGGCTCTGCTTATGTTGATTCACCCAAACCACTTCTACTTAGCATTCACAAGTTACAAAAGTGTGACCTCCCTGCAGTCACCAGATTCGGAGGACTTCTGTTCCTTCCCACAGTAGCAGTGGCCTGGGTACCTGTTACTCATATTTGTCATATCAAACTAGTTGCTGTTTTCCATGTCATCTCTCCCAAGAGATTTTTAAACACTAAGGACCACCTTTAACCATCCTTTGTAAGTGACGGACCCCACCAAGTCCTTCGAGGCCTACTACAGTTAAAGTTCAATGTCAGATCAAGGTAGGCTGAAGACACCTAGGATTTAGAATTTGATACTGGGGGCCTTTCATTCACATATCGTGCTCTATTTGTTTAAATTTTACAGGCTGGGTACAGTGGCTCATGCTCACAATCCCAGCACTTTGGGAAGCTGAGGTGGGAGGATCACTTGAGAGGTGGGAGGATCACTATGTTACCCAGGCTGGCTCAATCAGGAGTTGAGTGAGACCCCAGAGTGCATCCCCATCTCTACAAAAAATGTAAAAAATTAGCTGAGTGTGGTGGCACAGACCTGTAGTCCCAGCTACTCAGGAGGCTGAGGTGGGAGGACTGCTTGAGCCCGGAAGTGGAGGTTGCAGTGAGCCAAGATCGCACCACTGCACTCCGGCCTGGGCAACAGAGCAGCACCCTGTCTCAATAAAAAAGAAAAAATAAATAAATGTTTTACAAATGAAAAGAAATGCTGTAATAAAATGCCATTCTCATGGTTTAGTGAGACTAGCTAGAACTAAATATACTCCATTCACTAATAGTCTACTTAGTAAACTTTTCAAAATCCAGACATGTATTACTACTCAGTAATAAATTATCATCATGCCAATTTTTAATTTAAAATCTACAACGTGCTGCACTGGGATTGGATAGGAATTATCACAACCACACAGTATTTTGGAAAAGAAATGGGAAAAGAGCAGAAATTCTTCTTCTCAAGGGAGGTGAGCAGGGAACTTGGCCACCTTTCCCAAAAGTATGGGAATCGTGAGGAAGTAGATGAAAAAGCAGAAGGTGGCCAGGCACAGTGGCTCAAACCTGTAATCCCAGCACTTTGGGAGGCTGAGACGGGTGGATCACGAGGTCAGGAGATCGAGACCATCCCGGTCTACACGGTGAAACCCCGTCTCTACTAAAAAATACAAAAAACTAGCCAGGCGAGATGGCGGGCGCCTGTAGTCCCAGCTACTTGGGAGGCTGAGGCAGGAGAATGGCGTAAACCCAGGAGGCGGAGCTTGCAGTCAGTGGAGATCGCGCCACTGCACTCCAGCCTGGGCGACAGAGCTAGACTCCGTCTCAAAAAAAAAAAAAGAAAAGAAAAAGCAGAAGGTGCCACTGAAGTTTTACCATTCAATTACTGAGCACCTACCATATGCCACGGTGCTGGGATACATGGCTGAAGCAACAGACTGCTCTCTGCCCTGCTGGAGGCAGCATTCAGGTGGGGAGGCCAGCCCTATGGTCAGGCATAGCACACTGAACATGCATATCTTTGTCCTCTTCCTCCCCAAACCACGCCAGAAACACTGACAAACATATGCATGCAGGAGGGTAAAAGAAAGCAGGAAAGGAGACAACAGTGGGGATATCAACAAACGTCTAGAAGATGGAAAGCAAGCTCCAGGGTGAAAACTGAGCGAGCAGCAGGAAGAGCGCTGGGGGGTGCAAGAGGAAGGCCCCCAAAAGCACATTCCCCTGAGCTGCAAGTCCCAGGAAAGCTTGGGAGTGGAAGGTACTGGGAGAAGACAGGGGCCAGGACGGGTGTGAAGATGTCACCCAGGCTAGAGTGCAGTAGCATGACCTCGGCTCACTGCTACCTCCACCTCCCATGTTCAAGCGATTCTCCTGCCTCAGTCTGCCGTGTAGCTGGGACAGGTGCACACCACCACACCCGGCTAATTTTTGTGTTTTTAGCAGAGACGGGGTTTCGCCATGTTGGCCAGGCTGGTCCTGAACTCCTGACCTCAGGTGATCCACCCACCTCGGCCTCCCAAAGTGCTGGGATTACAGGCGTGAGCCACTGTGCCCAGCCTACAAATCTGTATGATGAACAGTTAGAACTTCAGATCTTTACTCACCCAGCAAAGTCAGGAGAGAGGACCCCTCCTCCACCCTGATAGAAGTAGGAGGTTGTTCTCTGAAAAAATTAAAGCGAAAGGGCTTCAGACCCCAGGGGTAACAAGACAGAAGAGAGCAGAACAGAGGAACCACACTGAGAACAGGGAGCTGATGCCAGGCACATTCTGATGGGGACCCCCACGTGTTCACCATCTCCCTGGCACAGCTCCCAGAACACTTGGAGTCAGGCTTCCCCTCCCTGCCCCGCCCCCACAGGAGAGGTCAGCATGCTGATGACCCACAGTGAACGCTGTGAAGTGGCCATTCCTCAGCCCAGCACACTGCTCTGAGCCTTGGAGCCCTTTACTGTGAAACAGGAACAGGAAATCTGAGGACCCCTTAGACGTTTCAGGAAAGCCTTCAACACCTAACAGAGACAAAACACACAGAAATAAGGGACTCGGACGGAACACACACAAGAAAACCTCAAATAAACTATCTTCTCCTTTTTATTAAGGAGGAGAAAAATCTAAGAATCAAAAAGCTAAGAATCAAAATAAGTGCATCTAAAAGGAAAAAAAATCAAAAATGAGGAAAATGTCTTGGAACTAAAAATGAGACAAGAAATTTTAAATCAGTAGAATGCAAAAGATACAGGAAGCTTTCTGAAAGCAGAACAGAAGACAGAGATGAAAATAGAAAAACTGAGAAAATCAGGAGCAATCCAAGAAGTCTGACGTTTGACCAGTAAGCTCTCCAGAAAAAAAAAAAGAAAACAGGCTGGGCGTGGTGGCTCACGTCAGGAGGCAGAGGCCAGAGGATTGCTTGAGGCCGGGAGTTAGAGACCAGCCTGGTCAACACAGCAAGATCCCATTTCAACAAAAATTTTAAAAACTTAGCCAGGCATGGTAGTGTGTACCTGTGGTCCCAGCTACTCAGGAGGCTGATATGGGAGGATCGCTTAAGATATGATCTCCTCACTGCACTCCAGCCTGGGTGTCACAGCGAGACCCTGTCTCTAGAAACAAAATATAAAAAAAGAAGAGACAAAGAGAGGAATTTTCTTTTTTTTTTTTTCCTTTTTCTTTTTTTTGAGATGGAGTCTTGCTCTGTCTCCCAGGCTGGAGTGCAATGGCGTGATCTCGGCTCACTGCAAACCCCACCTCCCGGGTTCAAGTGATTCTCCTCTCTCAGCCTCCCAAGTAGCTGGGATGACAGGCATGCGCCACCATGCCCAGCTAATTTTTGTATTTTTAGTAGAGGCGGGGTTTCACCATGTTAGCCAGGCTGGTCTTGAATTCCTGACCTCAAGTGATCCACCCGCCTCAGCCTCCCAAAGTGCTGGGATTATAGGCATGAACCACCGTACCTGGCCAGGAAATTATTGTTAAAAGACTTTAAGAAAATTTTCCAAAACTGAAAGACATAAGTTTCCAGCTGAGACTGTTCATAAAACCAAGAACAATAAATGAAAAAAAGATCAACAGAGGCCTATCAGTGTGAAATATCAAATATCAATAATCAAGAGAAAACCCCAGAACCTTCCAGGGAGAAAAACCAGGAGAAAAACTGATCTCTATAAGAGATTAGGCATTGGCAGGCCTTTTGCCAGCTCAAGTGCAACACTGGAAGCAAGCGAGGAGACAAGGAGGCGATGCTTCCAATTTCTAAGAGCAATTCTTCCCAACCCAGAACTCTAAATCAAGCCAGATGAGAAATCCACAGCAAGGGTGGGGTAAAGACGTTTTCCGCATACAAGTTCTCAAAACGTGTATTTCCTCTGTACTCTCTCAAAGCTAGAGAATGTGCTCTCCCCATACAGAGGAGTGCACCAAGGAAGGCTTCAGGAACAGAAACAAACAGAAATCAAGAACTCGGGACAAATGTGAAGAAAACCTTACACTCTCATGAATATTCTCAAGAAGAAGAAACGGGGACCTCCCCATTCAGGATGTTGACTTTGACCTGACCTCCTGTTTTACGCAAGGGTCCAGTATCAGGGGCTCCATCAGAGGAGAGAAAGAAAACAATGATGATGGGCGTGTCCAAAGTGGACAGCAAGCCCAGTGGGGCATCAGAGGAGACCAGAACAGACGGAAGGGAACTGAGAAGAACTAAGAGGCTGAGTTCCTGGGAACTCTGGGACTCTTCCCAATTCACTGGAAACCGTGAGGCTAAGAATTCTAAGAGTAACGGCAAAATAACGTTGAACAAGAAAGGAAATGTAAACATAACACTCTACTTAGCTTACATATGAACAATACTACAGTCATAATGCTTCAACCAAAACTTGTGATATCATTACAAGGGAAGGGGGATGAGAAGAGTTTATGTGAATCGGGGTGCCAGGAGAAAATTAATGTCTTAGACTGCTGAATCAAAAACCAGCATTTTAAGAATTTTACTTAGAGGCTGGACACGGTGGCTCACGCCTGTAATCCCAGCACTTTGGGAGGCCGAGGCGGGTGGATCACCTGAGGTCGGGAGTTCAAGAACAGCCTGACCAACATGGAGAAACCCCGTCTCTACTAAAAAATACAAAATTAGCTGGGCGTGGTGGCACATGCCTGTAATCCCAGCTACTCGGGAGGCTGAGGCAGGAAAATTGCATGAACCTGGGAGGAGGAGGTTGCAGTGAGCCGAGATTGCGCCATTGCACTCCAGGCTAGGCAACAAAGAAAGAAACTCTGTCTCAAAAAAATAAAAAGAAAAAGAATTTTACTTAGAAAAGTCTATATCAAGCCAAGAGCATAATAAACGACAGTCGCTCCTAGAAACAGGTCTGGAAAGTAGGCTGAGATAGGGTAAGAAATTGCTGCATTTTAATTAAAAACCCAGTGGAATTAATTGACATTAAAGATGTATGTGTGTGTGAGGGAGAGATTGATCTTCATACACAGTATTCTCTACATCATTTACTATATAGTATGTAATTTCAGCTTTAATTTTTTTTCTTTGACCTAAGGAATACTTAACAGAGTTTTAACAAGGCTTTAAGAATTAGAAAAACACAGAGAAAAATTAACAAAATACCTTCAAGTTACACCAAATTCTCTGAAGAATATTTTCAGATCTGAAACTGAAATTAACAAGCAAGACCTAGATGGAGTCTAGGCTGAAGATAACCTCCCTGAAGAGGTGACAGGGGGCCTAATGACAGGGAAGGGACAGAGCAGGGAACAGAGATGCAGGGGATCACAGTCCTGGTGGGAGCGGGGCTACCCACAGAGCACGCAGCTTTGCAGAGTGGGCGAGAAGAGGCACAGGCAGACACATCCTGTGCTCCCTCCATAACAGCACTATGCTCCCCAGTCCCCCAGCCCAACCCCACCCTCGGAGTGGCAGTAGAGCTCCTTCAGCACAACATGTCAGTACTCCAAACTCTGGATTCACCTGGGCTCACATCCACATTGCATATTTCATGTAGCACTCTGCACCACAAAGCAGTGCAATCAGCTAAGAACAGGCCAGAGCCCACATGACATCTTACCTGTAAGGAAAGTGCCACTCGCCCCCGACCCCAGGTCAAAAGAGCACATACAAAAGGGAACCGAAATATGATAGATTGGGCCACTTGACAACTCAGAGAAATACACACCCTGCTTTGGTAATCAATGCCTAAAATGGAAAACAAAGGTGGCAGGGTGGAATGCTCTAAAGGGATGAAGCCACGGTTGGTGCTGAAATTTTACTTGGAAAAATTAACCTTTTTCTATAAAGCAAATGGAGACAGCAAGCTCTGTGAGTGAAAAGTGATGGTTTGATCTGAGAAAGAAATTAACTCTGTCTTCTAGCAGCAGAGGGAAGAAGTCATATTGAATTAAGCTTTGATTGTACCCTGCAGCCTCCCTCGCAGTCTAGTTTATTGGGGCGGGGTGGGGAGCAGAAACCTGATAGGAATCCCCATTCTGCCAAATACCATTACCTTGGGACAAGTGACTTAAATCCCTTGAACCCCAATATTCCCTCTGCCAAATGGGGCAATGATACCTTGCGGTGTGGTGTGATCATTAAATAAGGAAACTCCACCAAGTGCCTAGCAAAGCAGGAGCCCCATAAATGGTCACTGCTGTTATCAAGGATCACTGCAGGAATCCAGGAAATTATGCAAGGCCACAGAAAGTGTGCCACAAATTGTCAAAGGAAGAATGGCTCATTACACAATAGCCACAATGGTTTATCTAGAAACCCAGAAAGTCCACGTGGCCACAACTCAGGAGAGCTCCCTCTGTCATGTGAGTTCACCTTTCAGGTGAAAGGTCTGGTGAGTGTCTGGGAAGAGATGGGAGGCCAGCCTCCCATGGTGGCTCTTTCTCCCAATCTCGGATTACCATCAGGAGCGTGGAAATGGCCACACCTCACCCAATGTGTTTTCACTTAGGTGTTGCCTTCTTCATCCCTGAGACAAAAATCTTTCCAAAAACTGGAATCAGTAGCAAACAAAGAGCACTACACTGAATCATCCGGCAAAATATTTGAAAATACTTCACAACTGCATGCTTCTAAAAGTACTTTTGAAATTGCACATGGATATCTTGGACTCATTTTATCTTTAGCGAATGGGAAATTTCTCGTAAGATATTTACTGTTAAACTAACATAGCATAGCAGTGACTACAATACTAAAATCAGTAGTACTCCATTAAAAAGGCACCTTGGAAAAAAATGGTCAACGAGGACAAAGATGAAGATACAGGAGCCTGATATAAAATGTCTGCACTGAAGAAATGGCCAAACATAAATTAAACAAAACAAAACAAAACAAGTGTAATCTAGCATTCTCCCCCAGTCATTTGTGCTTCTCCACTAAAGCTTACAACCGGTCTCTGCAGGTGCCTTGTCCTGCCTTAACCTCCTCAACTGCAGTGGATTACAACCCTCCTTCAGAGAGAAATCAGACAACACATGTGACTCCTTGCCACTTGGACTACAAACGCAGGAAGAAATGGGAGATGAGCACTGGATGTTGTCAGGATGGAGAGACTCTCCCGATTCACCCTGAGGGTCTGTTTTGGGGACGGAGAATTAATCTCGGGTGTATACCCAAAAGGTATACCCATCTTTCCCCAGAAAAGGTGTCCTCCTCACCCAGCTCCTTCAGTCCTCCCCAGAGCTTCACGCTGTCACCTTCCCCACCATATAATTGACCTTGCCTTTCCATTGTCCCTTTCCCCACAAATTCTAGTGTCCTTTGGAATACCCACCCAGGCATCTCCAGGCATCTAGAGAATGGAATAAGAATGGGAGGGAGTAGGATGTTAAGACTCTACAAAGGGAATGAAAATAGAAACACTGGTGAAATGTAGCTTCTGACATTCAAACGAAGGTATCTCATCGGGGTGAAGGCCAAGCATTACAGAGAGGGTGCTTAGTCCACTTGGGTTGCTATAGCAAAAATATTATTAACTTGGTGGCTTATACATAACATAAACTCATGTCTTACAATTCCAGGGGCTGGGAAGTTCAAGATCAAGGCGCCAGCATTTTTGGCATCTGGTGAGGGCTCACTCTCTGCTTTGCAGATGGCACCTTCTTGCTGTGTCCTCACATGGTGGAAGGAGTGAACAAGCTTCCTCTGACCCCTTTTATAAGGGCACTAATTCCATTCATGAGGACTCCCCCCTTCATGACCTAAGAGCCTCCTAAAGGCTCCGCCTCTTAAAACTAAGGCACTGGGGAGAAGGTCTCAACATATGAAATGTAAGGGAACACAAATATTCAGACCATGGCAGAGAGAAAAGATTTCCTAAACTACTTGAATTCCTGTTGGCCAAGTCGGGAGCCAGCCTGAGAATCAAACCACAGAGAGGCCCAGAAATAGAGTGGAGAGCCGTGTCCTCCACTGAGCCACAGTGCTGCAGCGAGGAGGTGGTGCCACGGAGAAAGGAAGAGTATCCTCCCCTTCGGGTGTGACTGGAGACCACCAGGCCCCTATAGAAACTGCTACAGCTAAGGCCAGGAAGGAGCAACTACAAACCAAGTACTAGATGACATTCATGATCGCCACACTGGCTGCTCTAGAACAACCCCCTCCTGGGACGCCCCTCTGCTGCCACTCTCCTTCTCAAGGTGCTCTTTCTGGTCACCCACTGTGGTAATTCAATCTCCCCAACACTCTCCCCCAGCCTTCCCCAGGAAATTTCACACGTTCCCAAGGCTGCAATGACTAAACTCCAACACATACAACTCCATACTTCAAACTCAACCTGCACTCTGAGCGTCAGTCTGTGTCTAACAGTGTAGTGACACGTGGGTGCCTGGTGAGCTACAGGCACGTCCCATGCAACATCGCCAAACCTGGGCAACCCCAGTCTGCCACAACTTCAGCCACCCTTACATTGGTTAAGGTCACTACCAGGCACTCCTCATCTAGCCCATAGCCTTTCCCTCCCCCTACCCACCAAATCATTCTGTCCTCCTGATTTTATCTCCAGAGTTACCCCAAATCCGTCTCCTCTTCCCCACCCCCACTACCTTGGCTCAGCCTCTCTGCACCACCATGTGCTCCTGTAATGGTGTCCTAGCTGGTGCCTGGCCCCGGGCTCTTGCTCCCGTAATTCATCCAGAAGGGCTGGCAGAAAGCTGACAAGCAGCCTCTGGCACCGCTGTAGCATGAAGTTCCAAGCTGAAAAACCACTGCCTCCCGCTTGCTCACCCAGCCCCAGCCACAATGGCCTCCTTGCCGCCCTGCAAACACCCCAAGCCCACTCCCATCCCAGGGCTTCTGTGTGTGCCATTCCCTCTGCCTGAAACACTCCCCTCCAGAGTGTTTAGATCATTCCCTGACTTGCTCTTCAGATGTCTGCTCAAGGTCCTTTCCTGAAAGGCCAATGATGACCACTCAACAAAGTAGTCACTTCTGTCCCTCTCTATCCCTTGTCCTTGCTTTAGTTTTCTTCATAACATCCAGCTCCTTCTGGCATTTTGTACATTTGCTTATTGTCTTTTTTCTACCACTTTCACCACTAGAATACAAGCTCTGGGAGAATAGGGATCTTATCTGTTTGTCCACTGTTAAATCCCTTGCACCGAGAACAGTGTCAGCATATAGCACACCCTCAAGAAATATTTGTTGCATATTTTGGCCAGGCATGGTGGCTCGACTGGCCGAGACAGGCAGATCACCTGAGGTCAGGAGTTCAAGGTGATCCTGGCCAACATGGTAAAACCCTGTCTCTACTAAAAATACAAAAATTAGCTGGGTGTGGTGGCAGGGGCCTGTAACCTCAGCTACTCGGGAGGCTGAGGCAGGAGAATCGCTTGAACCCAGGAGGCAGAGGTTGCAGTGAGCCAAGATCACGCCATTGCATTCCAGCCTGGAAGACAGAGCAACACTCCGTCTCAATTTTAAAAAAAGAAAGACAGAAAAAAGAAATACTTGTTGCGTATTTTAATGGAGGTCCTGAAAGAAAGGGAGGAATATGATGGTATTCATATTAAGGTAATAGATAGGTATTGCTTATTTGATGTCATCCAAATTCCTTAGCATAGTACAATAGTAACATCTTCAAAACCTGGCCCCACCCTTTCAATCTGCAGCCTCACCTCTGGGTATTCCCCTTAGCAAGCACATAAACCTCCCCTCCCCTCCACTCCACTCTCACTGTTTTTATTATTTATCTATTTTTTTTTTTGAGACAGAGTCTCACTTTGTCACCCAGGCTGGAGTGTGGTGGCGTGATCTCAACTCACTGCAACCTCTAACTCCTGGCTTCAAGTGATTCTCCTGCCTCAGCCTTCCAAGTAACTGGGATTACAGGCGCATGCCACCATGCCCGGCTAATTTTTATATTTTTAATAGAGATGGAGTTTCACCATGTTGGCCAGGCTGGTCTTGAACTCCTGACCTCAGGTGATCTGCCCGCCTCAGCCTCCCAAAGTGCTGAGATTACAATTGTGAGCCACCGTGCCCAGCCCACTCTCAGTCTTTAAATAGCCCCACCTTATTCATCATAGGAGAATATCCTCTAGTCCAGCTCATTTCACCAAACCTTTTTTTTAACATCTACAGTGTTTCAGACCTCATGTGGATCCAGCAACCCAAGATTAATTCTCTGTCCCTAAAACAGACCCTCGGTATGAGTCAGGAGAGTCTCTCCATCCGGACAACATCCAGTGCTCATCTCCCACTTCTTCCTGAGTTTGTCCTACATGGAAATCCCTCACCATTAACCTCACTTTTAAAAGTACACCTTTTCTTGTAGATTTATACAATAAATATCACGAGACTTTCATCAGCTATTCCAAACCTCCCCCATCCCCACTTTGTCCTGAACTGTAAAGCCCTGGAGACCGTGACATGCAATTTAGAACTGTGACACACTCTCTCAATCAATTCACCAAATCAGCTGTGTCTCCTAAACCAGTGTGTAGGCTAAGTTCAGGCACTGGGCTTCCGGTATACCCCCTGGGCCCAGGTATACCCCCTTGACCACACTGGGCAGGGAGCAGGCACTCATTCACAGGTACCGACTACTCAGACAGAACACAGATAAGGCAAGGAACTTGGAGCAGGCTGGCTGACAGTCTAAAAAGATCCTTCTCATTCATGCAG
Source organism: Trachypithecus francoisi (assembly GCF_009764315.1). Classification (NCBI taxonomy): domain Eukaryota; kingdom Metazoa; phylum Chordata; class Mammalia; order Primates; family Cercopithecidae; genus Trachypithecus; species Trachypithecus francoisi. The sequence continues at coordinate 16,681,953 of NW_022681465.1, forward strand.
AAGCAACCCTCTCCCAATATAATTTTTTTCACTCTGTGCTGAAATCATTAAGTGTAAAACTCTGTATTACTGAAAAAAGTAAGCCCTAATAGTCTCCTATTGTTCTTTAGAGAGACGGAGTAGAAAAATCATTGAATTTAGAGAAAATGGACGCTGTTTCATTATCCAGCTTCAGCCCTTATCTAAGACTGTGCTAACACAGCAGCTACTAGCCATGTGTGGCTATTTAAACTTACACTTAAATAAAAGTCAAATGGCATTCCGAGTCCCACTAGCCACATTTCACATGCTCAACAGCCACAAGAAGCTACCATAACAGGTGGTGCAAAGGCAGACTATGTCCATCACTGCAAACATTCTATTAAACAGAACAGGTCAACGTCATCTTTGGTGTTCAGTTAACTTCTCTGGGCCTCTCGTTTCCTCCTGTGTAAAATGGGAACAACACACACCTCACTGGGTTCCTGCAAGGTTTAAATACGATGCTACATATATTTATAATAACTTTAGTAAAGTTTGACAAACTGTAACTATATATAACTATACACATAGCCATACTTTGACAAAGCACTAAATGATATATATTTACTTATTTTTAAGAGTCTAACAACCAGCAATAGTAGCATCTGTAAAAGGGAGTTATTGTCAACTGTAGTAAAGAAATTCTATCTCAGGCTCTGAGGCTAGAAGGACGCCATCCAGGAAGAAGGGAGAGAGTACACAGCAGTCAGGCCACCTGAGGAATGCTGCATTCCAGGCAGAATACAGATGAACTGAAGCCCAGCCAGAAGGATCTGCAAACCAGACAGGACAGCAGTGAGTGGAGGCGCCCAGGATTTCTCAGCCGGGGAAGAGAAGACTCAGTGGGAACCAAGAAGAGAATGGATTTTGAAACAAAGGGCGGTCCTGGGGAGAGGCCTACATCCTGGGCAGCTGCGAGACAAGCAAGCAAAGGCCTTCGTGTAAGGAAAACACCAGCGAGTGCCGCCCAGCAATGGAAATGCTGCCTTATGGAGAAGATAGCTCACAATTCCAGAACGTGCTCAAAGAGGTTCTCAAACTGGAACATGTATCAAATCACCTGGAGAGCTGGAGAAAACCCAGATGCTTTGGGCCCACCTGCAGAGATTCCTGTTCAGTGAGTGTGGAGGAGGCCCATGATTTTGCATCTCCAGGTGACATTCGTATGTGGATGCTGCTGGACCAGGACCTCACTTTGAGAGCCATGGCTCTATCGCAAGCTGGGGCACCCCATTCATGCTGGCAGAGAAGTGGCGCTTGACATCAAGCGGGAAGTTGAACCCTGCAACCTTCCAAAACAGTTTGACAGACAGTGCTCCAAGAACTCTTGGGAGGTCCTGCTGGCGTTCAAGACTGCCTGGTGCCCAGCCTGAGACGCCTGAAAAGTCAGAGTACCCCAGGTCTCCTGCCAGGGGTGCCCCTGTGTGTCACCTCAGGCAAATCACTTTCCTACAGTTTTACTATTTATACCAATAGAAGGTAATGCCATTGTCATGCAATGCCACAGGCACTAAGGAAAAAGGCCTATGCCTGGACTCTTCTAAATGCCATGGTCTCCAACCATGTTGGTTCAAAACCAAATCACATCAGAGACGCTTTCTAGGCTGCCGAGGTAACATGCCCAAAAGAGAAGCTGCATCATAAGCCATTAAATTTCAATACGACCATCAGCAAGACTTAGGAGACAGACCTTTTACTCCATTCTGTGCCTATCCAAGGCAACCATCAGGATTTACCATATTCCTCACCAAAAACAGACACTTCACACAAAGATTGCTACCTGATGCTTTCCAATAGCTTTATTCATAATAGTCAAACATGAAAACTACCTGAGAGAACATCAACTAGCAAACGGATAAACAAAGTGTGGTACATCATCAAAGTGATACACTACCCAGCAATACAAAGCAGCAGATCACTGATATACACAGCAGAGATGAATCACAAAACGACGCTGAGTAAGCAAAGCCAGACATAAGAGACATCACACACTTCAGGAGGCCGAGGCAGGCGATCACCTGAGGTCAGGAGTTCGTGACCAGCCTGGCCAACATGGTGAAACCCCATCACCACTAAAAATACAAAAATTAGCCAGGCGTGGTGGTGGGTGCCTGTAGTCCCAGCTATTCGGGAGGCTGAGGCAGGAGAATCGCTTGAACCCAGGAGGTAGAGGTTGCAGTGAGCCGAGATCACACCACTGTACTCCAGTCTGGGCGACAGAGCGAGACTCCATCTCAGGAAAAAAAAAAAAAAAGAAGACATTACCCTAAATAACACAATAACACAAAGCTTTAGGAAAGTCCAACCTAGTCAACAGTGACAAAAACAGATCAGTCCCCAGGGGTGGGTGCTGACAGAACAGGGATGCAAAGAAGCCTTTAAGGGTGATGAAATATTCTAGCTCTAGACTGCTAGTACGGTTACACAGGCATATATAGCATATATAATACATATGACTGTATACTTACAGTATGTGCATTTTATTGGTGGTAAACCACAAAAAGTTGATATTGTAAAAAACAGCCAAAAAAAACCCCGACATTTTCTATCACATTGGGCTCATTCTATTTCAGGATGTGCTTACAAGTATAACATCAGTTGCTTCTGAGAGGAAACTGCGTAGACAGGGACAGGTGTGGGAAGACATCAAAATGTTTACCCTTCTGTACATTTAAATATCTGAACTGTAAGGCTATGTTAGTTAATTTTTAAATAAATAAAATTTTAAATGAATGAAAAAATTCTAAAACCATGTTCTTCATTGGTGAAATGAGTGAGATACTACTATCTGAGGCCCCTCATCACCACAAAACTATGTGACTGTTGCCCAATCTATTTCAGTTGTGGAAACCCTGCTTTTTGAGACAGGCACCCTATGTGGCCTCTATTTTACCAAACTCCTCTGAGTTCTCAGTGAATATCGTATTTTAGCATTTTTTCGTATTTTAGTATTTTTCATAAAATATATCATAGATAAGAATGCATATGTGTGTATCTGCCTGTATGTATCTGATTCGAGAATGTCTTTTTCTTTGTAGCTTTATCTCCTATGTGTGTATCCCTGACCAATCCTGTTCAGTTTCTGCACCATTTAAAACTTAATTGAATCACTCAGCATATATTATTTTGTGCATCTTTTGACCAAAATTACGTTTGTAAAATTCATCCCTGTTGTTGCTAAAGCTGTATTTTCATTGTTGTATGGTATCACGATTTATAATAAATAAATGAACCACAATAAACTTATCCATTAAATTATTTGTGGACACTTCTACAAAGTATTTTTTTGGTCCCTGTTGCCTATAGAAGAAACAAATCCAAACATACAACATAGCATGAGGCAACTACTGACCCCACAAACCACCTAGCCAACCTTATCTCCCACCACCTTTTCTACCAACCCATGCTGCCATTGCATCTGTACACTGTGTGGTGGTTGAAATATTAGGTACACCTTCAAGATGTTATTGTGTTCATTGTATTCCTCAGTGTTAGAATGCTCGTGATCATGTACTAGATCTCCCAAATCATTCCTGTCCACTGAGGACTGCTTCAAGCATGATCTTCTTATTAAGAACCCCACAATCTCTTCCATTCACAATACCACTGCTCCCAAAAACCATATCAAAACGAATTATCCTTTCCCGAATCTTCCACCTCACTTAATTCATGCAACTTTGAGTTATACCCGTTGGTTACGGCTGTGTCATAATTTTTGCCCAAAATCTTGCAGATAATGGGCAGGTAATAAATGTCGAAGCTTTTGAGTCCAATTCAGACTCCTAAAACCCACTGCTAATGCCAGGTGCTAAATCATTCAAAAATATCTCTTTAAAAAGTTTATTTCTACAAAACTGAGATAACATCAATTAAAGTGAAAACAACATCCCATTGTTTAAGACAGATTTGGTTGGGTTCCTCATAGTTTTAAAATTGATTTTTTTTTCTCATAGAAAATACAGTGCTAAGAGTTCCCAAGACACGGAAGGTCAGAGTACCATATAATTTAAGATCAGCTGAGAAGACATACATTATTTTTTTAAAAAGTAATATCCTTGAAAATCATTTTAACCCCCAGAGCAACAAAGAAAAGGGAAAAAAAAGCAAGACTTTAATGACATTAATAAATGGGTCATAAATTCCAGTGAATTATAATGCAAAAGCAACAAGTAATTCTGAATGTAAAGAACAGGACAGTCATTTTTGTCAAAGAAAATACAGGCATGGAATGCAGATGCCACAAACAGGAGATGAAATAAAACCGATAAGGAGAAGGGCTGTATCCAGGTGGAACGGCTGGCCAATGTTTTCCTCTCCATCAGTCATAAATAAAACGGTCGGAAGAAAATACCCCTGAATACTACCAAATACGCCTTTCAATTATTTTATGCAAAAACATTATTTTCAATAGGTGTCATTAAAGAAAACATCATAGAAAAAAAAAGTTTGCAACTCATGTTACGGAAATTAGGCTAAAGTCTTTAATATAAAAAGAGCGCCTATAAATCAATAAGGAAAAGAACAATGGCCTACTTGAAAAAATAGACAGGTTTTTTATAAACAAAAATGTTGAGAAAAGGTAACTGTAGTGGTTATTAAACATAAGATAAAATGCACAGAGAACTGCAAAATAAAAACATTTTGGGATAGTCTTTTTCACCTATCAGATTTATAGTATCAAAAAGTTTCATAAAATATTCTTGGAGGGCCGGGCGCGGTGGCTCAAGCCTGTAATCCCAGCACTTTGGGAGGCTGAGACGGGCGGATCACGAGGTCAGGAGATCAAGACCATCCTGGCTAACACGGTGAAACCCGTCTCTACTAAAAAATACAAAAAACTAGCCGGGCGAGGTGGCAGGCGCCTGTAGTCCCAGCTACTCGGGAGGCTTAGGCAGGAGAATGGCGTGAACCCGGGAGGCAGAGCTTGCAGTGAGCTGAGGTCCGGCCACTGCACTCCAGCCTGGGCGACAGAGCGAGACTCCGTCTCAAAAAAAAAAATTCTTGGCAAGGGTGTAGCAAAGTAGGCAGTCACACACATTGCTGCTGGGAGTATCAATTGTTAGAACCCTAAGGAACTGCATGCAATATGGTGATAGCCATCAAAATTACAAGTGCACATGCCATCTGACCCAGCAATTCCACTTCTGGGAAATTCTCTAAAATACTTGCATACATGCAAAATTATGCATGTACAGGGTCATTAGCTATAACAGTGAAATAGCAAAAGCTTGGAAACATTACTGCCTCAGTAGGAGACAGGTTAAGTAATTTGAGACATCCTTACAATAGAATTCTGAAGCAGCTGAAAAAGAACAAGGAAGCAATCACCAAGAAATACTAGGAAAAGGGAGAGCTCATATGGTATTCCACAATTTGCATAGAATATGGTGTATTTGCTGAAATGTACACTATCTGGAAAGAGTCACAGGAAACTAGTAACATTGGTTGCCTCCATGAGTAATTGGGCGGCCAGGGACTGGGATGAGAAAGATTTTCAAAATGCTTACCCTTTTGTGCCTTTAAAACTTTTGAACTATGAGACTGTATTAGATTTTTAAAGAAATAAAATTTAAAATTAAGAAATAAAATGTTAAAAACATTGAAAACATTAGTGAGACACAGCCCTAAGACTATTAGACTATTGCCCAATCTAGCATAAGACAATCTGTCCTTCTTCTTTGAGTGCTCGCATAACTCTATAATAAGATAGATTTGGAATAAACTCTAGAAACACAGGTAGCTAAGAGACCCAAAGTTAATCCACTTTCAGGGACCTCCGACAAGACAGAGCTCGTTTTAAGAGAAAACACTAGGACGAGTAGAGATCTGCAGGAAAATATTCACCTTGCTCAAGTTAACCTAGAAAATGACAGGCTGTCTATTTTGTGCAATTTATTTCTCAACTTTAAGGTTCAGAAATCTCTGTCCTGTAACAAGGTATCTGTCACCGGAGCTCTGATTATTCTGCACCGTGTGGGTCATGTTTGTTATAAGGACACTTAGCGAACAAAGAAAGCTTTTCTCCCCCCTCAATAGCGTGGTAAGGGATGACAGGACGCCACTTTCAACGAAGGAGACAGACATTTCCCTGGCCTTCCTGGTGAAGAGCGCCTTTTGGAGAGACAAACCTGTTGCTCAAGAGCTGAGCATTCCCGTGTATTCTCCCTGTACTTCACCTAAAAATATGCCTGTTTTCCACACTGGGCACACCCGGGGTGGGTGCTGGGCATACTCCACCTGCTTGTTTGCCTCCCGTTTTCTCATCAGGGAGTAAAGACAGTAAACCTAACCCTTCAGGGGAAGGAAACACAAATCATTCAGGGCCCATCTCAGGTGACTGATGAATGCGGCACCGTTTTGAATGTATACCTAATATACCTAATCTGGTTCAGATATGCCTGCTGGGGCCGCAAGAACCAAGACACGTTCAAGCACGTTTGCTCCGGCAAGCTTGGGCGAGCAGGTCAACACCTGAGAGTTTTAGAAAGCAGGGGCGAAGTTTTCAAGTACGATGGGAACACCTGTAGGTGCAGGTGCCTGCGGGTCGGCCGACCACCTCGCATCTGAGGCTGGATCCGCACACGGAGGACGACAACTGCTCATAGGGACGTGCGTCCGGAGGAAAGTTGCGGTGTCTATCTGTTCGAGACCGGTGGCCGAGAAAGTGGGGCAGTGCTGACAATTCTTCCTCCGCAGTGTCCCACGGGCTCCCCCTGCACTGGGTCCCCGGGGCCCCGGGCGCCCCAAGGTCACCTGCCCTCCTGAGCGCCCCCACCTTGCCCAAGCTCTCACCAGAACAGCAGGTTGGCAGCGACGAAGCCAAGCAGGCTCCGCAGCGGCCTCTTCCAGCTCAGCAGCTCGTCGGCGCGGCAGCCCAGCCACAGCACCGGCTCCCCGAGTAGCCAGGTTACCGCGGCAGCTGCCCGGCCCGCGGCCTCCTCCACCTGCAGCCCCTCGCCCTCCGCCGCCCCAACCTCCTGCGCTTCCTCCTGCTGCTGCTGCCGCTCTCCTGGCGGTGTCTGGGGCTGGGGCGGCGGCGGCGACGGCGGCGCCTGCTCCTCGGCTGCGGGAGCTGGGAATCCTTCCGCGGCGTGGTCCGGAGGCGCCGGGCTCGCCATCTTCAGCTGGGCTTCCAGGCGGGGACAGGGCCGGGCGCGCTCGCGCGGGCGCGCCTGGGTGTGGGCGCCGAGGGCGGGGCGGCGGCGGCACGTCCCGGAGCGGGGCGCGCACCGCGGGGCGCAGGCGGCTGGGGGCCTTGTGACGTCACAGGCCGCGGAGGGGGCGCCGCCCGGGGAAGTGGGTGCGGCCGAGTTCGCGCAGGGGCGGGGCCGGGCGGCGTCCCCGGGGGGCTCTGGGCTCCTCGAGGGCGTCGCCGGGGACACGAGGAAAACGACCTTCTTTTCCCTTGCAGCGGCGGGGGAGGGCAAAGTGGAGGACCGCTGCTCGGTTCCATATCCAAAAGGGACCCAAGGCTACAGGCAAAATAGATTGGACATTTTCACTTTCTCAAGCCAGGGCCACCGGTCTCCCAACCAGCAGCCACTGAGGGTGGTATCGGGGCGCTCCTTCCCCTGGCAGCGTATTTCAGCCCCCAGAAACGTCCCCCACCTCGGCCATCCCCAGCGCCTTTGCAGGGACAGCAGCACAAGCATAGCAGAGGTCTTGGGCACCCTGGGAATAATGTGCTGGTGTAAATGTTGGATTGAGAAATGAAAAAGCGTTTGGGATCAATTTGGGGCCCTCTCGTTTGACACGGGAGGAAACACCAGGCCGCAGCGTTGGGGGAAGCTGCTTCCTTTCTCTCTCTCTGTGTCTCTCTCTCCCTCCCTCCCTGTGGCTAGGTGATCTGGCTCAGTCTCTCTCTCTCTCTCTCTCTCTCTCTCTCTCTCTCTCTCTCTCTCTCTCTCTCCTCTCCTCTCCTCTCCTCTCCTCTCTCTCTCTCTCTCCTCTCTCTCTCTCTCTCTCTCTCTCTCTCTCTTCTCTCTCTCTCTTCTCTCTCTCTCTCTCTCTCTCTCTCTCTCTCGTGCTTCCTTTCTTTTCTCTCTGTGTGTGTGTATGTCTCTCTCCACTTCTCCCCCTTCTCCCCCTCCTTGTGGCCAGGTGATCTGGCTCAAACTCTCTCTCTCTTTCTCTTTCTCTCAGGTGCTTCCTTTTTCTCTCTCTTCTCTCTCACTCTCTCTGTCTCTCTTCCTCCTTGTGGTTAGGTGATCTGGCTCAGAAGTGCACGTTGGTCCGCGCCTGCGGGGAGCTGAAAAGCAAAAGACTGGACCTTTGCACGTGTCAAGCAAGGTTTGGCCTGCTTTGAAGACAGTGATTTCAGAGCCACTGCGGTCTCTGCGTCACAAGCAAGCATCACCGCAGTGGTGGGGCGGCAGGTGATCCTGAGGCCTCCTATGCCATCTCTCTGGCCCCGGTGCTTCTGGGTAAGTGTGGGGAAAGAGGAAAAGAGTTAATGGTTTATGCTTTTCACCATTTGCATTTTTAAATTTTTGTTTTCTTTTTTTTTTTTTTTTGAGACGGAGTCTGGCTCTGTCGCCCAGGCTGGAGTGCAGTGGCCGGATCCCAGCTCACTGCAAGCTCCGCCTCCCGGGTTTACGCCATTCTCCTGCCTCAGCCTCCGAGGTAGCTGGAACTACAGGCGCCCGCCACCTCGCCCTGCTAGTTTTTTTTTTTTTTTTTGTATTTTTTTTTTTTTTTTTTAGTAGAGACGGGGTTTCACTGCGTTAGCCAGGATGGTTTTGATCTCCTGACCTCGTGATCCGCCCGTCTCGGCCTCCCAAAGTGCTGGGATTACAGGCTTGAGCCACCGCGCCCGGCCTAAATTTTTGTTTTCTTTAATCTTCCTGGTCTTACTTTTACTCTAGAATGACAGGTCCTTCCCCCTCATCCTAAGGGTTCTATCTGCGGATGAATCAGGGCATCTCATATCCCTTTACTGGCAACCAGCCTGCCTGCACAGGGTGGAAGGGAGGGCAATTAAATTCCCTGCGTCAGGAGAGCCTCTGGGGGAATGTTCTGTAACACTCCTCTGGGTGGCCATTGTAAACCTCTGTGTATACACATGTGGAATCCATTGATCTGTACATTCACAGCAGGTGTCTGTACTTTACTGTATGTTGTACTTCAAAGGGGGTATATTCCCAGAGTCCATGCAAAGGTTTACTGAGCACCTACCGAGTACACAAAGCATTGCTAAGCTCTGTGGATGCAGCTTCTGCCCACAGGAAGCTCCCAGTCTCATGAGGGCCTAATTCCAATTGTGGTATCTGCCACATCAAAGAAGCAATCGCTAAGTGCTAAGAGATCCCTTAAACTGTGCATCCAAAATTAGGGGAGGAGTGGAGAGATCAGGTTTCAAGAGGGTTTTGTAATAAATGGCCTCTGCCCTAAATTGTAGGGCCCCCATTAGTGTGGGGATTGGGGACAGGGGCAGTAACTGCTGTTGGGAATTCAACAGGAGAGGAGGCATGGGGTTGCAGGTGGAGACGCACAGTTCCTTAAGTAACTCACCAAAGGGAATAGTGGACCTTGAATGGTCCCTAGTAACAGGAGGCTTGGTTTTTTTTTTTTTTTTTTGAGGCGGAGTCTCGCTCTGTCTCCCGGACTGGAGTGCAGTGGCCGGATCTCAGCTCACTGCAAGCTCCGCCTCCCGGGTTTACGCCATTCTCCTGCCTCAGCCTCCCGAGTAGCTGGGACTACAGGCGCCCGCCACCTCGCCCAGCTAGTTTTTGTATTTTTAGTAGAGACGGGGTTTCACCATGTTAGCCAGGATGGTCTCGATCTCCTGACCTCGTGATCCACCCGTCTCGGCCTCCCAAAGTGCTGGGATTACAGGCTTGAGCCACCGCGCCCGGCCGGCTTGGTTTTTAACTAAAGGTGATACAGAACATCTGGCATTTCTGACTCCCCTTCTTAGGAGTATCCTGATAACCCGATGGAAGGTGGCCTGGGTGGTAAGGAAAAAGCAACGTGGAAACAATTCAGGTTTCATCCATATAAGAAAGACAGTTTTTTCCCAGGTGTGGGTCCTCCCTCTTGGCAGTAGCGGAGAAGTTTTTGAAAGATAAATGATGCTTTTATTGTGTCATTTGGCCTTTGTTTGGCACTTGATACAGCCCAGGGTTTGCTATTCTAAAATCTATCACTAGACAGATGTGTGCCACAGCCAGTGTGGAGAACATGGGGCAGGAGAGAGGAAGAACCAGGCGTCCCCATGCCCCAGACCAGTGCTGATGTGCTGCCAGAAACAGGTTTGCAAGATTAATCACCTTCCTCCTGCTTCCCCTGAATTCTAATTATTGTTGCGAGGATCTGTTGAAGTGGTAAAAGCTGCTGGCAACCAAGACACATAAAAGCTAAACTCCAGTTGCTGTGTGTAATTTCCAACATTTATTATCTCTGTTCAATACTAAACCTCCCTCCCCACAGTTATGTGTTGTAAAGTCTATCCTTTCTCTCTCTCAAAATTACTATGGAGAAAATGCTACGCAAATAGTTTTGCATAGAAGGCTGGGCTAATTAACCTGTCCTTTTCACCTCTGACCTCTAATAGTTACAAACAAACTGTATGACACAAGTAGACACTGGAATAGACATACAAATGGTGCTGCTGGGTGGGATTTTGGTGGTGTTGTTGTTGTTTGTCTAATGATATTTGTGATGTTTGAGTAATTTATTCAGGGCTAAGATTACAGAAACATAATGCTAACAATGGTTGAAATCAACCTTGTCCTCTAGTTTTAAGAACACACCACATTCTTGAACTCCTGCAGGTAACCTTACTAAGATTCTCTTCTGAATTTTTATTGCTATATATTAGGAACAGAGTGATTAACACTAGTGAGCTAGATGATTTGACAGTATATATCTGAGAAAAGGAAACTGGAAATGCATCTGAGAAAAAAAAAACTCCATAGCCGCTGAATCTGAGACAGTTTAGAAAATGAGACAGCTCCAGTAAAGAAAGTCCAAATACACATAAGAACTCTCTAACAGAGGCCACTCACCTTTCTCATGTAAGAGTATGTGGAAAGCTTGTACTAGGAGAGAAAAATAATGAATAATTAATTCCCACTTCAGGAAGTCTCCTAGGGCAAAATCAAGTTAAGACTTAAAACGATGGGGAAATGTCCCCCAGGCATAATATTTTGGGGAAATTTCTTTTCTCTAAAATATTATATATTAGAATCTTATAGTAGCTCCATGATTCCTTAAACAAAAGGAGGCTCCTTGAAATGGTTTGGCTCTGTGTCCCCACCCACATCTCACCTTGAATTGTAATAATCCCCACCTGTCAAGGGTGGGACCAGGTGTAGATAATTGAATCATGGGCGCCCTTTCCCCCATGCTGTTCTCGTGATACTGAGTTCTCGCAAGATCTGGTGGTTTTATAAGGGGCTTCTCCCTTCACTCAGCCCTCATTCTCGCTCCTGCCACCCTGTGAAGAGCCACTCTCCGCCATGATTGTAAGTTTCCTGCGACCTTCCCAGCCATGCAGAACTGTGAGTCAATTAAGCCTCTTTTCTTTATAAATTACCCACTCTCAAGTGTTTCTTCATAGCAGCATGAGAGTGAACTAAAACTATGCTTGTGTACATGTTGTATTGTTTATTAGCCTGCAGATAGCGTTTTTTGTGTCGATAATTTTATGAAACCGTTTCTACCCTCCTCTCCTTGCTATATCCTCTGTTCCTTATTCCTAAATTTCCATAATTTTCTTGTCACTAAGAAAACCTGGATAGTTCACTCTAAGCACGGATCAGTAAGAGTATCACACAGCATCAGCAGCAACAGAGCAGTTGGAAAGGAAGGAAGTTCATCTCCCAGGTCTCTAACCTGACTTCCAAGGCCCAGCCCAGTGCCTGGTTCACAGAAGGAATTCACTGTTTCTACTTATGTTGAATGTCTGTTGTGCATATACAAACTGAAATATCCAAACTAGAATAGTCTGTGTTTGACAAGCATTCTGTAAGGGGTGTGCTTACCAGAAAGATAGTGGCCAAGATGTTGGCCACCCAGATATCAGTTGGGGTACTGCTTCCTAATCCCTAAAAGGAGTTTTTTTTAAGGCTTCAAAATAGTTACTTGAAAAGAACTAAGGTCACATGACAGCAAGTATGTCCCCCAAGGAGGCCTACCTGTCTATCCCCAGGTACACACATAAACACACGCACACCTATGATCCACAGGGTGACTGCAGGACGTTAACTTCCAACCCCTTCCCAACAGGAATCTGAACCAGCAGACAAAGTACTGCCGGGTCCTTGCTGCAGCCTCTTCCCCCACCCCCTTTGATGGTGCTGATTCTGCATCATTGTACTTGCGTATCATTCACTCATTATTTCTTCAGTGCTTGATTCACGAGTCATCAGACAGTCCTGAAAGGCTGACTGTGGGCTTCTGGTAAGATGAAAAGGACTGCTTATTTCTCTCATGGTGCTTAGGGCACAGACAATGGAAAAAGACCCTGAGGAAGGTGCTGGGCAAAGGGAATGGGGAATTATGATGTGCACAGTCTGGAAGCAGGAGAGGAGCCAGCATAGCCCTCAGTGGAAACCTGGAGGATGGGGTGGGAGGAGCAGGAGGCTACTCACAATGGGGCTCCTCCTGTATGATGCTAGAAGCTTCTGCTTTGTCCTGAGAGCAACAGGGAGCCATGGGTGGGCTTGCAGCAGGAGACAGAGGGGCTAGTCTGTGTTTCAGAAAGATATCTCCAGACCTTGGAGGACATAAAGCCTGGCAGAGGGAAGGCAGTGTAAGAGACTTTTCCCTTGTTGTTCTCTAGAATGAGGGAGGAGGAGGAACCAGTTTGGAAGGGAGGCTGACAAGTTTCATTTTTGAAAACGGATCTGCATTTGGATATCTCTGGAGATGCCAGTAAGGTTGTTGGGTACAGGGTCTGCAGCTCAGAGACCAGCAGGCATCCTGAACAAGACAGATCCAGGCAGAGAGAATGGCTTGTAGGAGAACTTGGCAGAGGGCATGACCGAGAAGAGTTCAGAGGCACTGGCCAGTTCCGTGCGACTGCATGGGGGCATGGTATGTGATAAGACTTTTGGATAAATAGATCAAATAAAAGAAAGTTTTAAGTATCAGTAACAGAATTTTAGAAAAAAATCCTGTGAACAGTAGAGAATTCCTGGAGTTTGTAGGTTTCTGTGTTGTTGATTTTTACCAAGGAAGCGATAGAATCAAAGCAGCAGTGTCCTGAGGTCCCGGGAACTCCAGCCTGACTTTCATCCTCAAAGCAAAACTGTGTTGTGATTCTCTCTAAATCCAAGTCTGCAAATCAGGCCTCCAGTCTCAAGGGGGTATCTTCCATGCTAAAAATAGATGAGTGGAATGCAATGGAATAGCTATGAAAGTGACATCGCACAACCCTTCCAAGTGTATATTTGGCTTGTCACCTGTTACTAATTTTAGTTCATTAGAAATCAGGCACAAAATGTGGCGACGCTTGAGGCTATGAAAATGGCTGCAGGCCCTGCAGTCAGACCATGTCACACGTGCCCTCTTCAGTTATGCATACATGCTGCAGTTGGGTGCTTGCTGCACAGCCCGTGGTGTTCCTGGGGACCCACTAGCACTGTGAAACCCCAGTGTCTTCTGACCCATCCAAGAAATATGGCTCTACTTATTATAGTTCACAGTTCAGTATATTTGCTTGTAGGTTAATTCAATGAAAATGGATGCTCTGTCTACCTCTTGCTAAATAAAAATTAGAGGATGATGGCCAGGTGCTGTGGCTCACTTCTAAAATCTCATCACTTTGGGAGGTGGGCAGATCGCTTGATCCCAGGAGTTGGAGACCAGACTGTAACATGATGAAACCCCATCTCTACAAAAAAAATATGCTCCCATAGTCCCAGCTACTCAGGAGGCTGAGGTAGGAGGATTGCTTGAGCCAGGGAGGTCGAGGCTGAATGAGCTGTGATCGCGCCACAGCACTCCAGCCTGGGCAACAGAGCAAGACCCTGTCTCCAAAAAAAAAAATTATATATATATATGAGGCCATTGTTTCTTGCTGTTGTCGTGAGTGCAGGAGTGAGAAGGGTGGAAAGAGTAGAACAAGGGGTTTGATCTGTAACTGACTGCTAACAATCAATTGAGGTAACTCACTACCTTCAGACTAGTCAGGAGGCTATTGTTTTGGACTAAGCTCCTGCACTAGGCCCCAACAGACCAGACCAAAAATCAGAATGAAGTCACTCATGCTGACGTTCCACATTGCCAAGCCAAACCTGAGTTGTTAACCGACCTCCAGAGCAATCCAGAACAATCCGGAGACAGAGAAAGCCAAATTTCCCAAGCAGGCCAGTTTCAATCTGCATGGTAACGAAGTTCCCTCTACTCTCTCCCTTCCAAGGGAAAGTGACCTGATGTTAACCGATCAGTTATTTCTCTACTGTTCTGTTCCCCATTTCCACCTTGCAAGGAAAGCGACTTTGAAATGACCAATCGGCTTTTTGGTCTTTATACCCTGCTTTCTTGAGCCCTTCTCTGTATGAAACCACCCTCCTCTACTCAGCCCATTGGAACACTTGTTCTATTTCATCAAATGAAGTTTGCTGGATTCTGGAATTACAAGTAAAGTCAATTAAGATCTTAAAACTAAACCTGTGATAAGGTTGTCCTTTGATGCTCTGAACTATTTTTACTCCCAATACTTCTGGCACCAAATATGTGGGTTTTTCCATACCAATAACCAGTTCTCTAATTGTCTGTACACCAGCTGGGTATCAAACAATTCACTTCTGACACTACCTGTTCTAACCTAGCAGATCCCATGGGTTAAGGGATCAGCCCCTTAAGACTACCCCCATTTCAAATGCTAACCACAAGTCCTGGACATCCCATACTTATAAATCAGAGGTTTCCATGACTGAGCTTGATTGATTGATTGACAGAGACACATACACACACACACACACACACACACACACACACAAACACACGCAGTCTCACTCTGTCACCCAGGCAGGAATGCAGTAGCATGATCATGGCTCACTACAGCTGCCACCTCCCAGGCTCAAGTGATCCTCCCATCTCAGCCTCCAGAGTAGCTGGGATCACAGGTGTGTTCCACCACACCTGGCTAAACTTTTATTTCTTCTAGAGACAGTGTCTCCCTGTGTTGCCCAGGCTGGTCTTAGACTTCTGGGCTCCAGCAATCCTCCCACCTCAGCCTCCCAAAGTGCTGAGATTATAGGCATGAGCCACCGCTCCTGGCTCAAGTTCAATAATTTGCTAGAAGAGCTCACAGAACTCAGGGAAAACAGTTTACTTACTGTTGCTAGCTTATTATAAAGAATGAGTGAACATGCAGATGAAGAAGTACATAGGGCAGGCAAGGTCCAGAAGGGTTCTGAACATAGGCACTTCAGCCCCACTGGGGAGTTGGAGTGTGCCACCCTCCTGGCACGTGGATGTGTTTGCTCATTCTCCCAAAAGCTGCTTGGACCCCTTCATGTAGGAGTTTTTATGGAGGTTTCGTTATATGGGTATAATTGATTAAATCTGTGACTGTTGGTGATTTTCTTTTTTTTTTTTTTTTTTTTTTTTTGAGGCGGAGTCTCGCTCTGTCTCCCGGACTGGAGTGCAGTGGCCGGATCTCAGCTCACTGCAAGCTCCGCCTCCCGGGTTTACGCCATTCTCCTGCCTCAGCCTCCCGAGTAGCTGGGACTACAGGCGCCCGCCACCTCGCCCAGCTAGTTTTTGTATTTTTAGTAGAGACGGGGTTTCACCGTGTTAGCCAGGATGGTCTCGATCTCCTGACCTCGTGATCCACCCGTCTCGGCCTCCCAAAGTGCTGGGATTACAGGCTTGAGCCACCGCGCCCGGCCGACTGTTGGTGATTTTCAAAACCTCCAGCCCCTCTCCTTTCCCCAGGGGGCCTAAGGGTGGGGCCAGATGTTCCAACCCTGTAATCACAAGGTCAGTTCCTCTGGCCACCAGCCCCCACCATGAAACCATCTAGGGACCAAGGAAGAATCATCTCATAACTGTAAACTCAAGCATGGTTAAAAGGGACTTATGAAAAATAAATGACGCTCTTCTCATTTCTATCACTCAGGAAATTCCAAGGGTTTTCAAAGCTCTGTGCTAGGAACCAGGGAGGATGACCAAATATGTATTTCTTCTTATATCACACTTCCCAATTTTCACCCTCACTCCTGCCCCTCCTCTGCCCTAAACCAAGTACTTTGGTGTCACAAGCAGAACTATGCCATAAAAGGCCCATGGGGGCTTGCTCTGGGTTGCTTGCCTGGACAAGGTCCTGAATGGGACTGAAGGCCTTTCTTCTTTCTCCAGGGAGAAGAGATGCACTTAAACCCAGGGTCCCACAGGCTCATTGGGTCTCCTTCCAAAACCAAATTCCTATGAGCCCTCAGATTCTCCAAATACTGGGCAGCTGGATTTCCCAGACACCGACTGCAATCTGAGGACATCTAATGTACCTATAGACTGTTCTCCCACTGAAAAGGTGGTTCTTGCTCTTGTCCATTAAAGAAGAGAGGTGGCAGAGAGTTGGAGGAGAGGGCCTCCTTCCCTGGCATGTCCACCCAGGGGTCTCCAAGAACATCCTGGCTGTGGCCCACACCTCTCTGTGTGGTTAAGAGGAGTATCGGATGCCTTCTCTGTCCAACCTTGGCTTATAAGTTCCCCCCAAGAAAGTCTGTTCCTTCACCCATACCATGTGGGCTGTTTGATTCCTCACAGCTCCTTCTGGGAAGGATGGGAGAAAATCAGAGATTCTCCTTGTACAAGAGGTGGCATTTGCAACTGCTCTGTGAAGTACGGTAACCCAAAGTCCCCCAAACAAGAAATATTGGAGCAGTTTTGATTCTGATCTCTCCTTCATTCTCTCATCTGCAGTAACCAACCGTTTATCAAATTTGCCCAAGACAGTGCTGGTTGATGCCCACCTTCTGGCATGGTTATTAATAGTGCTTCACTTTCTTTCTCAGAGGTGTCTGGGTTTGGATGAGAAATTATATGGGTTCACCATTCATCTCCAACCTGTCAACAGTTGCTGAGAACTCCTCCTCTGAAGTGTTCTCACCTCACCTGGCCCTTTTTTCTCCAGTCTCAGGGCTACCATCCCTGTTCAAGTTTCAGTGCCTGTTGCCCATCTAAACTGCATCAGCCTCATATCTCCTCTTCCAATCCTCCCTTTAAAACAGTGCTTTCAACCTGTAGCATCCACCCCCAAGCGCTTACAACGATGCCCGGTCTCCTAGAACTGCTAGACCTAAAGAAATTGCCAGCCGCCTTCTAAAACTGGTTCATCCAGCCAGTCTTTTTCTAAAAGCCGCATTTCTCACTGCTCCCAAATGTGAACACTCGGCTGTTGTCAGGCTAGCTCATCTCTGAGTTCATACTCCAAGCAAACTTTCATGTCCACACTGTTGCTCATGCTGGACTATCTTTCCTTGTCTTTTCAACTTCCTGGAAGCCCAGATCTTCTATCTACAGTTCAGCTTGCTCTTGTTGCATGAACCCATAATCAAGTGGAAAAAGCCTGGGTTTCTTAGTCATGAGGATCTGAATTTGACCCTAGATCTATCACTGCCCACTGTATTTCACTGATTATAAGACATATACATTTTTTTTTCACTTTTAATGTACCTGGAAATGGATTGTACTTTAGAATCTTAAGCATCTTAGATTCAACAAAGCATAGTAGCCTGTGACTTTGTGTTATGTGACACACTCTGTGAGTCTTGGTGACCTCGTCTTTAAAACAATTAACATTTTACCGTCAACACTGCTGTGGGAATTACTTGGAATAACCGCAGTTGAGACCCAGTGGGAGAATGTCTCCGTGAGAATCTGGATCCTGAACCCAACCAAGCATTTTATAATGACTTTCTTTTGAGAAGACCTGGGCCGCATGGAAAAACTGTTGCAACCGATACCAAAGTTTGTCTCATCAAATTTCAGAACAATTCTCTGCAGTGTACAAAGCCAGAAAGAGAAATCAGTCCCATTCATGGGTGGTTTAACCACAGCTCTCTACAGAGAACTCTGTTCAGAGGAAATAGCTGAAGGGGCCGTTTCTCCAGGGGTCATGAGCCAAGTAGCTTTCTGTTGGAAAAGTGTCGTTTGATGGACAAAGCTACAAAAGCAGTTTTGTCCTTAATTCTTCAGTAAAAAATCTTTAAAAGCTGATTTTATGTTAAAAGTCCACAGGTAGGTTTCTGAAGAATTGGGTCACAGGTGCATGTTTTAGTAACATCCAATTGGACAATTTCCATCTTCTTTCTGTATAAAAGTCTGCCCACTCCAAGAAGGCACTAGCAGCCAGATGCCTGAGGTACCATCAAGCTGACTGGCAAGGGAATCTTTCCTTCTACCTCCCTGCGCCGCTCCAGTGGGTGACAGTCCCACCTCCAAACTCAGACCATTGAAGATTGTGTTTACCTCTTGATTTTAATGTGGGTTTTCAGTGAGGGGATCTAGAACATAAGATGGGGGAGGGAGGGCAGGTGGAGAACCCTGTAGTGTAGGATCTGAATTGGAGCTATCAGTAAGTGGGAGATCATGATCTGATATTCTAGCTGTGTCCCTGAGAAAGCTTAGAATCAATAATACCCCATAGCAGTAAGCTCATGTAGGAACCAGGTTTTGGTTTCTGAATACTATTGCCCGCCAAAAAGAACCAGAGCTCCTTAGAGAATTGGCAAATACTAGGTCAGAGTTAGGAACATCTTGTGTATCAGAAAGCAAATATGTGTTCACAGACCATTTAAAAGTCCATGTCAAAAAAATACAGAAGTCAGCTTGGGAAGAATCCCACTGATCAAATCTGAGAAACTTTGAGGATCAAAAACAATAATCCTGGGAAATGACTGTAATGCATTGTATTTTTAACATTTCACGACTCTATAGTGATTCTCAAAAGACAGAAAGGACCAGCCTGGGCAACATGGCAAAACCCTATCTCTACAAAAAATATAAAAATTAGCTGGGCGTGATGGTTATGTGCCTATAGTCCATCTACTCAGGAGGTTGAGGTGGGAGAATCACTTGACCCTTGGAGGTCGAGGCTGCAAAGAGCCATGATTTCACCACTGTACTTCAGCCTGGGTGACAGAGTGAGACCCTGTCTAGGAAAAAAAAACACGCTCTTTTTTTTTTTTTTTAAGTTCTAGGGTACATGTGCACAACATGCAGGGTTTTTACATATGTATACATGTGCCATGTTGGTGTGCTGCACCCATCAACTCGTCAGCACCCATCAACTCATCATTTACATCAGGTATAACTCCCAATGCCATCCCTCCCCCTTCCCCCTCCCCACAATAGGCCCCGGTGTATGATGTTCCCCTTCCTGTGTCCAAGTGATCTCATTGTTCAATTCCCACCTATGAGTGAGAACATGTGGTGTTTGGTTTTCTGTTCTTATAGTTTGCTGAGAATGATGGTTTCCAGCTGCATCCGTGTCCCTACAAAGGACACAAACTCATCCTTTTTATGGCTCCATACTATTCCATGGTGTATATGTGCCACATTTTCTTAATCCAGTCTGTCACAGATGGACATTTGGGTTGATTCCAAGTCTTTGCTATTGTGAATAGTGCCACAATAAACATACGTGTGCATGTGTCTTTATAGCAGCATGACTTATAATCCTTTGGGTATATACCCAGTAGTGGTGGCTGGTCATATGTCTTCTAGTTCTAGATCTTTGAGAAATCGCCATACTGTTTTCCACAATGGTGGAACTAGTTAATCCCACCAACAGTGTAAAAGTGTTCCTATTTCTCCACATCCTCTCCAGCACCTGTTGTTTCCTGACTTTTTAATGATTGCCATTCTGACTGGTTTGAGATGGTATCTCATTGTGGTTTTGATGTGCATTTCTCTGATGGCCAGTGATGATGAGCATTTTTTCATGTATCTGTTGGCTGTATGGATGTCTTCTTTTGAGAAATGTCTGTTCATATCCTTTGCCCACTTTTTGATGGGGTTGTTTGTTTGTTTCTTGTAAATTTGTTTGAGTTCTTGGTAGGTTCTGGATATTAGCCCTTTGTCAGATGAGTAGATTGCAAAAATTTTCTCCCATTCTGTAGGTTGCCTGTTCACTCTGATGGTAGTTTCTTTTGCTGTGCAGAAGCTCTTTAGTTTAATTAGATCCCATTTGTCAGTTTTGGCTTTTGTTGCCATTGCTTTGCTTGTTGCCATTGTTTTAGATATGAAGTCCTGCCCATGCCTATGTCCTGAATGGTACTACCTAGGTTTTCTTCTAGGGTTTTTATGGTATTAGGTCTAACATTTAAGTCTCTAATCCATCTTGAATTAATTTTCGTATAAGGAGTAAGAAAGGATCCAGTTTCAGCTTTCTACTTATGGCTAGCCAATTTTCCCAGCACCATTTATTAAATAGGGAATCCTTTCCCCATTTCTTGTTTTTCTCAGGTTTGTCAAAGATCAGATAGCTGTAGATGTGTGGTATTATTTCTGAAGACTCTGTTCTGTTCCATTGGTCTATATCTGTTTTGGTACCAGTACCCCATGGTGTTTTGGTTACTGTAGCCTTGTAGTATAGTTTGAAGTCAGGTAGTGTGATGCCTCCAGCTTTGTTCTTTTGACTTAGGATTGTCTTGGCAATGCGGGCTCTTTTTTGGTTCCATATGAACTTTAAAGCAGGTTTTTCCAATTCTGTGAGAAACTCATTGGTAGCTTGATGGATGGCATTGAATCTATAAATTACCTTGGCAGTATGGCCATTTTCACCGTATTGATTCTTCCTATCCATGATCATGATATGTTCTTCCATTTGTTTGTGTCCTCTTTGATTTCACTGAGCAGTGGTTTGTAATTCTCCTTGAAGAGGTCCTTGACATCCCTTGTAAGTTGGATTCCTAGGTATTTTATTCTCTTTGAAGCAATTATGAATGGAAGTTCATTCATGATTTGGCTATCTGTTACTGGTGTATAAAAATGCTTGTGATTTTTGCACATTAATTTTCTATCCTGAGACTTTGCTGAAGTTGCTTATCAGCTTAAGGAGATTTGGGGCTGAGATGATGGGGCTTTCTAAATATACAATCATGTCATCTGCAAACAGGGACAATTTGACTTCTTCTTTTCCTAACTGAATACCCTTGATTTCTTTCTCTTGCCTGATTGCCCTAGCCAGAACTTCCAACTATGTTGAATAGGAGTGGTGAGAGAGGCCATCCCTGTCTTGTGCCAGTTTTCAAGGGAATTTTTCCAGTTTTTGCCCATTTAGTATGATATTGGCTATGGGTTTGTCATAAATAGCTCTTATTATTTTGAGGTACGTTCCATCAATACCGAATTTATTGAGAGTTTTTAGCATGAAGGGCCGTTGAATTTTGTCAAAGGCCTTTCTGCATCTATTGAGATAATCATGTGGTTTTTGTCTTTGGTTCTGTTTATATGCTGGATTACGTTTATTGATTTGTGTATTTTGAACCAGCCTTGCATCCCAGGGATGAAGCCCACTTGATCATGGTGGATAAGCTTTTTGATGTGCTGCTAGATTCAGTTTGCCAGTATTTTATTGAGGATTTTTGCATCGATGTTCATCAGGGATATTGGTCTAAAATTCTCTTTTTTTGTTGTGCCTCTGCCAGGCTTTGGTATCAGGATGATGTTGGCCTCATAAAACTAGTTGGGGAGGTTTCCTTCTTTTTCTATTGATTGGAATAGTTTCAGAAGGAATGGTACCAGCTCCTCCTTGTACATCTGGTAGAATTCAGCTGTGAATGCATCTGGTCCTGGACTTTTTTTGGTTGGTAGGCTATTAATTATTGCCTCAATTTCAGAGCCTGCTATTGGTCTATTCAGGGATTCAACTTCTTCCTGGTTTAGTCTTGGGAGAGTGTAAGTGTCCAGGAAATTATCCATTTCTTGTAGGTTTTCTAGTTTATTTGCATAGAGGTGTTTATAGTATTCTCTGATGGTAGGTTGTATTTCTGTGGGGTCAGTGGTGATATCCGCTTTATTATTTTTTATTGCGTCTATTTGATTCTTCTCTCTTTTCTTCTTTATTAGTCTTGCTAGCGGTCTATCAATTTTGTTGATCTTTTCAAAAACCAACTCCTGGATTCATTGATTTTTTGGAGGGTTTTTTGTGTCTCTATCTCCTTCAGTTCCGCTCTTAGTTATTTCTTGCCTTCTGCTAGCTTTTGAATGTATTTGCCCTTGCTTCTCTAGTTCTTTTAATTGTGATGTTAGGGTGTCAATTTTAGATCTTTCCAGCTTTCTCTTGGGGCATTTAGTGCTATAGATTTCCCTCTACACACTGTTTTAAATGTGTCCCAGAGATTCTGGTATGTTGTGTGTTTGTTCTCATTGGTTTCAAAGAACATCTTTATTTCTGCCTTCATTTTGTTATGTACCCAGTAGTCATTCAGGAGCAGGTTGTTCAGTTTCCATGTAGTTGAGCGGTTTTGATTGAGTTTCTTAGTCCTGAGTTCTAGTTTGATTGCACTGTGGTCTGAGAGACAGTTTGTTATAATTTCTGTTCTTGTACATTTGCTGAGGAGTGCTTTACTTCCAATTATGTGGTCAGTTTTGGAATAAGTGTGATGTGGTGCTGAGAAGAATGTATATTCTGTTGATTTGGGGTGGAGAGTTCTGTAGATGTCTGTTAGGTCCACTTGGTGCAGAGTTCAATTCCTGGATATCCTTGTTAACTTTCTGTCTTGTTGATCTAATGTTGACAGTGGAGTGTTGAAGTCTCCCATTATTATTGTATGGGAGTCTAAGTCTCTTTGTAAGTCTCTAAAGACTTGCTTTATGAATCTGGGTGCTCCTGTATTGGGTGCATATATATTTAGAATAGTTAGCTCTTCCTGATGAATTGATCCCTTTACCATTATGTAATGGCCTTCTTTGTCTCTTTTGTTCTTTGATGGTTTAAAGTCTGTTTTATCAGAGACTAGGATTGCAACCCCTGCTATTTTTTTGTTCTCCATTTGCTTGGTAGATCTTCCTCCATCCCTTTATTTTGAGCCTATGTGTGTCTCTGCATGTGAGATGGGTCTCCTGAATACAGCAAACTGATAGGTCTTCACTCTTTATCCAATTTGCCAGTCTGTGTCTTTTAATTGGACCATTTACTCCATTTACATTTAAGATTAATATTATTATGTGTGAACTTGATCCTGTCATTGTGATATTAGCTGGTTATTTTGCTTGTTAGTTGATGCAGTTTCTTCCTGGCATCAATGGTCTTTACATTTTGGCATGTTTTTGCAGTGGCTGGTACCAGTTGTTACTTTCCATGTTTAGTGTTTCCTTCAGGGTCTCTTGTAGGGCAGGCCTGGTGGTGACAAAATCTCTAAGCATTTGCTTGTCTGTAAAGGATTTTATTTCTCCTTCACTTATGAAACTTAGTTTGGCTGGATATGAAATTCTGAGTTGAAAATTCTTTAGGAATGTTGAATATTGGCCCCCACTCTCTTCTGGCTTGTAGAGTTTCTGCCGAGAGATCTGCTGTTAGTCTGATGGGCTTCCCTTTGTGGGTAACCCGACCTTTCTCTCTGGCTCCCCTTAACATTTTTTCCTTCATTTCAACTTTGGTGAATCTGACAATTATGTGTCTTGGAGTTGCTCTTCTCGAGGAGTATCTTTGTGGCATTCTCTGTATTTCCTGAATTTGAATGTTGGCCTGCCTTACTAGGTTGGGAATGTTCTCCTGGATGATATCCTGAAGAGTGTTTTCCAACTTGATTCCATTTTCCCCCTCACTTTCAGGCACACTGATGCAGATCTGGTCTTTTCACATAAACCCATACTTCTTGGAGGCTTTGTTCATTTCTTTTTGCTCTTTTTTTCTCTAGACTTCTCTTCTCGCTTCATTTCATTCATTTGATCTTCAATCGCTGATACTTTCTTCCAGTTGATTGAGTCGGTTACTGAAGCTTGTGCATTTGTCACGTATTTCTCGTGTCATGGTTTTCATCTCTATCAGTTCATTTATGGCCTTCTCTGCATTAATTATTCTAGTTATCCATTCTTCCATTCTTTTTTCAAGATTTTTAGTTTCTTTGCACTGTGGGTACGTAGTTCCTCCTTTAGCTGTGAGAAGTTTGATGGACTGAAGTTTGATGGACTCTCAACTCATCAAAGTCATTCTCTGTCCAGCTTTGATCCGTTGCTGGCGATGAGCTGCATTCCTTTGGAGGGGGATATGCACTCTGATTTTTTGAATTTCCAGCTTTTCTGCCCTGCTTTTTCCCCATCTTTGTGGTTTTATCTGCCTTTGGTCTTTGATGATGGTGATATACTGATGGGGTTTTGGTATGGGTGTCCTTTCTGTTTGTTAGTTTTCCTTCTAACAGTCAGGACCCTCAGCTTCAGGTCTGTTGGAGTTTGCTTGAGGTCCACTCCAGACCCTGTTTGCCTGGATATCAGCAGCAGAGGCTGCAGAGGATAGAATATTGCTGAACAGCGAGTGTTGATGTCTGATTCTTGCTCTGGAAACTTCGTCTCAGGGGTGTACCCCACCGTGTGAGGTGTGGGATGTCATTCTGCCCCTAGTGGGGGATGTCTCCCAGTTAGGTTACTCAAGGGTCAAGGACCCACTTGAGCAGGCAGTCTGTCCATTCTCAGATCTCAGCCTCTGTGCTGGGAGACCCACTGCTCTCTTCAAAGCTGTCATACAGGGTCATTTACATCTGCAGAGGTTTCTGCTGCTTTTTGTTTAGCTATGCCCTGTCCCCAGAGGTGGAGTCTACAGAGACAGGCCTCCTTGAGCTGCAAGTGGGCTCCACCCAGTTCGAGCTTCCCAGTGGCTTTGTTTACCTACCTAAGCCTCAGCAATGGCGGGCGCCCCTCCCCCAGACTTGCTGCTGCCTTGCAGTTAGATCTCAGATTGCTGTGCTAGCAATTATATCAATTCCTGTATATCCTTGTTAACTTTCTGTCTCATTGAGCCACGGAGGCTCTGTGGGCGTAGGACCCTCCCAGCCAGGTGTGGCATATAATCTCCTGCTGTGCCGTTTGCTGAGACCCTTGGTAAAGCGCAGTATTAGGGTGGGAGTTACCCGATTTTCCAGGTGTTGTGTGTCTCAGTTTCCCTTGGCTAGGAAAAGGGATTCCCTTCACCCTTGTGCTTCCCAGGTGAGGCGATGCCTCGCCCTGCTTCAGCTCTTGCTGGTCGGGCTGCACCAGCTGACCAGCACCGATTGTCTGGCACTCCCCAGGGAAATGAACCTGGTACCTCAGGTGAAAATGCAGAAATCACCCGTCTTCTGTGTTGCTTGTGCTGGGAGCTAGAGGCTGGAGCTGCTCCTATTCGGCCACCTTGCTCTGGGACTTTTTTTTTTTTTTTGAGACAGAGTCTTGCTCTGTTGCCCAGGCTGGAGTGCAGTGGTACAATCTTGGTTCACTGCAAGCTCCGCCTCCCGGGTTCACACCGTTTTCCTGCCTCAGCCTCCCGAGTAGCTGGGACTACAGGTGCCTGCCACCATGCCCAGCTAATTTTTTTGTGTGTTTTTAGTAGACACGGGGTTTCACCGTGTTAGCCAGGATGGTGTCGATCTCCTGACCTCATGAGCCACCCGCCTTGGCCTCCCAAAGTGCTGGGATTACAGGCATGAGCCACCGTAACATGCTTTTCTTTTATAAAAAATTATAATCTAGTTATGTGTAGGCTAAATTTTAGGAAAGCACCATTTTATAACTCAATGTAATAATTGATTCAAGTGATGATCATCAATGAATAATATGACCCACTGGGAGAAAAGACTGGGGGAAAGGCTGCTTACAGAATCTCACAGGTTACTGATTAATTACAAAGGCAAAAGCTTGCCTTTGCATTGCTATCTGTCTTCACCTCATCTGCCTCCCATCATGCGTGCCATGACAGTTAGTGGAGCAAGCTGACCCTGTGAGTCCCTGGTCTGATGCCATGGGAGGGACACCCATAACAAAATTTGCTGGAAGCATCTGACCTGAATCAAATCCTGGCCAGATGGTCAGAGCACTCCAGAATGTGGGATGCTCTTTTTTGTTTGTTTGTTTTTGTTTTTGTTTTTTAAGACAGAGCTTTGCTCTGTCCTCCAGGCTGGAATGCAGTGGCACAATCTTGGCTCACTGCAACCTCTGCCTCCTAGGTTCAAGCAGTTCTCATGTTTCAGCCTCCTGAGTAGCTGAAACTCCAGGCATGCACTACCACGCCCAGCTAATTTTTGTATTTTTAGTAGAGACGGTGTTTCACCATGTTGCCCAGGCTGGTCTTGAACTTCTGACCTCAAGTGATCCTCCCACCTCAGCCTCCCAAAGTGCTGTGATTATAGCCGTGAGCCACTGCGCCCAGCCAGGATGTTCTGTAGGTCTTCAAAGAGTTGGAGTTCAAGAACAGAGACAGAGTACAGGGAAAATAAAGACAGAACAGCCAAATCTAGGTTCGACCTTGACTGGATTCTGGGTCAAAAGCTACCAAGGACATTCTGGAGGACAATTAGGAAATTTTGAGTCCAGACTGCATGTTAGGTCATTCTGTTGAATTAATGTTGATTCTCTTATCAGGGGTGAGGATGGTGTTACGGTGATGTAAGAGAATGGCTCTATTCTGAGTGATGCAAGATCCAGCATTTAGGCATGAAATGCCATGATGACAGCCGCCTACTTTAGCAAAAGGGAAGGGGTATGTGTGTGTGTATGTGTGTGCGCGCACGCATATAAATAGAGGAAGTAGCTGCGGCTAAATGGTGAATCTACGTGAGGAGTATCCAGGTGTTCATTGTACTGTTCTTTCAACTTTTCTGTGGGTTTGAAAATTTTCAAAACAAGACAAAAATTGTTTTTCAAAGACTGTTCAAGAGGATAGGAAATAGAAATGTCTCTTATTAAAGAGCCATTTAAAAGACTGTTTTCTTCTATTTCCTTTTCCCCACGACTGTGACCCTCAGTGCTAGCGATTTCTCCTTTCCATAAACTTTTGTTTGACTTAAAATCATTGTGTCGCCACTGAGCAGGGAATCTCAATAATGGCTGACATATCTGGTAGCAAAAGGAAATGAAATATTTTTATTTTCTCAGAGAGCTAAAGCTTATCTTCTAAAATCAAAATTTTTTTTTTTTGAGATGAAGTCTCGCTCTGTCACCCAGGCTGGAGTGAAGTGGTGTGGTCTTGGCTCACTGCAACCTCCATCTCCCATGTTCAAGCAATTCTCCTGTCTCAGCTTCCCGACTAACTAAGATTACAGGCATGGGCCTCCACACCCAGCTAATTTTTGTATTTTTAGTAGAAGAGTAGAGAAGAATAATTTCACCATATTAGCCAGTCTGGTCTCAAACTTCTGGTCTCAAGTGATCCACCTGCCTTGGTTTCCCAAAGTGCTGGGATTACTGGCATGAGCCACTGTGCCCAGCCTGAAATTTCTTATACTGAGCTTCAACTATGCAAGATCCCATGAGAGGAATGATATACCAAGATGAACAACAATATGGTCTCTGCCTTCAAGGGCTGTAAAATCTAACCCATACAATTAGGCTCCACAAGCATTTTTTGAGTGGTTACTATGAGCTGAACAAAACACTAGGACTAGACATCCAGTTATTGAACAAGATACAGGGGCCATCAAAAAGTCTCTTATCTTTTGAGAAATACAAATAGATTAATTTCAGTATATTGCATAAAGCTTATAAGACCTTTATCATGTTCTAAAAATTATCATCAAGAATCTAGCAACAGCTTCTGAACAAAGAGTACCTCTGAGCCATGGCTTGGATTAAAGTTTAGGGTATTTTTCAAACAAAGCAGTAGGCATTGCAAGCAGATGGAATAGAGCATGCAAAAGCATGAGGGCATGAAATGAGCATGAGGTCTTTGGGGGATCAACAACTACTTAAATATGGCTGGAGGGTGGGTACTTGGGGCAGTAAGAGAGACAGAGCTCGGAACTCCAGCTTAACTTGGGCTAGTAGATAAAGAGCTTCCGGCCGGGCGCGGTGGCTCAAGCCTGTAATCCCAGCACTTTGGGAGGCCGAGACGGGTGGATCACGAGGTCAGGAGATCGAGACCATCCTGGCTAACACGGTGAAACCCTGTCTCTACTAAAAAATACAAAAAATTAGCCGGGCGAGATGGCAGGCGCCTGTAGTCCCAGGTACTCGGGAGGCTGAGGCAGGAGAATGGCGTAAACCCGGGAGGCGGAGCTTGCAGTGAGCCGAGATCGCGCCACTGCACTCCTACCTGGGCGACAGAGCCAGACTCCGTCTCAAAAAAAAAAAAAAAAGAAAAATAAATAAATAAATAAAGAGCTTCCATCCTATCCTGAAGAGTTTGAACTGTATCCTGAAGGCAATGGGAAGCCAGGAGGAGACTTTGGAGATAAATAATATGATCATCAGGTGCTTGTCTTAGAAAGGTAAGTCTAGTGGTGGAGTGGCGGGAGATTTGGAAGGAGATGAGCCAGCAAGACTGGTTAATAGATTTTTGTAATAGTGCTGGTGAGAGATGCTGAGCACCTAAACCAAGACAGGGGGAAGTAGAGACAGAGAAAGGGTGGATGCAAGAGACAGTTTGTAGATTGCAAAAATAGGGAATGGTCACAGAATGAATGCTAGGAAGTGACACACAGGGTTCATCAGAGATGATGTATTAGGATTCTCCAGAGAAACAGATCCAATAGGGTGAGTGTGTGTGTGTGTGTGTGTGTGTGTGTGGATTGAGAGAGAGAAAGGAGTTCTCTATTATAAGGAAACTCCATTGTGGGTGTGCAAAAGTCCAAAACCTGCAAGGTAGCTAACAGGCTAGAGATTCTATCAGAAGTTGATCTTGCATTCTTGAGTTCAAAGGCAGTCTGGAGACAGAATTCCTTTTTCCTCAGTGGAGTTTCAGTGTTTTCTCTTAATGGCCACCATTGATTGGCTGAGGCCCATGTATCTTATGGAGGGTAATCTGCTTTCCTCAAAGCTCACCAGTTTGAATGTTAATCGTACCTTAAAAATACCTTCATGGCGACATCCAGACAACTAGACGCCATAGCCTAGCCAAGGTGATACATAAAATTAACCATCACCTTTAAGACATTGGTTGTATTTGGGTGCCATTAATAATTAATAATATATGGAATAGAGGATAAAAGATGAGGGGAGAAAAAGAACATCATTTCGATGTTGAATTTCAGCTGGGGATGTCCAGTGGTCACTTAGGACAGAAACTCGGAAGATAGATTTTTCTAATGAACTCAATGTAGACATCTTAGTGGATCCACTTGGTGTTGTTGGGTTTGTTAATGCATTTGCCACCGATTACCAGATGCTGGATGGCCTCACTCACACTTCTGGCAGTTGGCTAGGGCTGCTGGCTAATGTGCCTCAGTTGTCCTCCACATAGCCTCTCCCAGCTAAGCCTTCCTCACTTGGCAGCTGGGGTTCCGTGAGGGCAAGCCTGATGTATACGCATGGATCAGGCCTCCGCTTGGGCCACATTTTCTAATGATCCCATAGCCAAAGCAAATCATATGGCTAAGCTTAGGGTTAATGTTGAAGGGGGCAATACACAAGCCTAGAATTCATTAAAATCCATTAACATAACAATGGAACACATGTTGGCCGGGGCTTGGTGGCTGAGGCCTGTAATCCCAGCACTTTGGGAGGCTGAGAAGGGCGGGATCACGAGATCAGGAGATAGAGACCATCCTGGCTAACAGGGTGAAACCCCATCTCTACTAAAAATACAAAAAAATACTAAAAATACTAAAAAAAAATTAACTGGGCGTGGTGTTGGGTGCCTGTAGTCCCAGCTACTCGGCAGGCTGAAGCAGGAGAATGGTGTGAACCTGGGAGGCAGAGCTTGTAGTGAGCCGAGATTGCACCACTGCACTCCAGCCTGGGTGACAGGGCGAGACTCCGTCTCAATAAAAAAAAAAAAAAAAAAAAGCATGGAACACATGTTAAACAGAGTCTAGAAT
Organism: Trachypithecus francoisi; assembly: GCF_009764315.1. Classification (NCBI taxonomy): domain Eukaryota; kingdom Metazoa; phylum Chordata; class Mammalia; order Primates; family Cercopithecidae; genus Trachypithecus; species Trachypithecus francoisi. The sequence continues at coordinate 16,711,877 of NW_022681465.1, forward strand.
TCATTAAGATCCATTAATATAACAATGGAATACATGTTAAATGCAATGAAGAAAAAGAGAATAAAGTAACAAGATAGATAATTACATTGGAAGAGAAGGCCATAGTAGGCAGGGTAGTCAGAGAAGTGACTTTTGAGCAGACACTTAAATGAAGTAAGGTAACCAGTCATGTGAAATTCTGCAGGCAAGCCCATGCCAGACAAAGTGAATCGCAGGGGTGAGGACTGTGAAGCCAGAACCAGCTTGAAATGCTCAAGAAAGAAGAGCAGAGTACACCAGGGCTGGGGGTGGAAGAGCAATGGGGATGAGACTGGAGAGGTGGCAGAGGGGACCACAGTGCAGGGCTTTGCAGACCATGGAAGGAGACTCAATTTTATTCTAAATAGTGATGAGAAACCAATGAAAGATTTTGTTCAAGAAGGGACTTGATCCAATTTTCATCTTTATCTTTTTGAGGCAGAGTCTCACTCTGTCACCCAAGCTAGAGTGCAGTGGCGCGATGTTGGCTCACTGCAACCTCACTGCAACACCTTCTGGGTTCGAGTGATTCTCTTGCCTCAGTCTTCTGAGTAGCTGGGATTACAGGTGCATGCCACCACACCTGGCTAACTTTTGCATTTTTAACAGAGAAGAGGTTTCACCGTGTTCGCCAGGCTGGTATCAAACTCCTGACCTCAAGTAATCCACCTTCCTGAACACCTTCCACCTTCCACCTTCCCAAAGTGCTGGGATTACAGGCATGAGCCACTGCGCCTGGCCAATTTTCATCTTTAAAAGATGGTTCTGATTACTGATGAGGCAACATGCATGGAGGCTGAGAGATCTGGTAGGGGCTACTGCAGTAGTCCCAGAAAGAGAGAATGGTAGTGGTGGAGGTGCCAATAAGTGGTTGAATTTGGACAACCAGAAGAGGTAGAAACATTACATGTTCATGGAGTAGATGTGGAATGTCAGGGACACAGAGGGGTCAAGAATGATGCCTGACAACTGAGCAAGACAGGAAATAATGAGGAGAGAAAATCAGGCATTCTTTTCTGGACATGCTGTATTTCACCTGCCTAATACACATGCAAGTGGAGACACCAAGGAGATCAAATAGGAAGACTAAGCTCAAGGGAGGGAAAGTCAGCATCTAAATGGCATGATGGCCATGAGAGTATGTGGGATAAGTTGGAAGATGTTGTAGAAGATGCAAATGTTCTCTGCCAACCATTGGATTTTCACAATGAAATAAGAAGTGATGAATAGAAGGAATGGCTGCAGGGAGCTTCGAAAGAGAGGAGTTTTGAGAAAGTGGTCTTAGATCAGGATACAAGAGACCGAATTCATTAGGGAAGGGTGGCAGGATGGATGTGAAGGGGCTGCCAGCTTCTGAAGACTGTGATAAATTGAGAGCTATATTGGTTATGTTTCTCCAGCAATATTCAGCTGCTCAAATACAGGGCATTAGTCAGAGGTCCTCAGAGAAACAGATCCAATAGGATATATATAACCAGAAAGAAACAGATTATAAGGCATTGCCTCGCATAATTATGGAGGTTGATTATGGGTACTTGATTAAGTCCCACAAGCTTCTGTCTGCAAGCTAGAGACCTAAGAAAGCTTGTGATATAATTCCAAGGCCTGAAAGCCAGAGAGCCAATGGTGTAGATTCCAGTCCGGGTCAGAAGGCCTGAGGACCAGGTGCTCCAAGAACAGGAGAAGATCAATAATCCAGCTCCAGCAGTCAGGCAGAGAGTGGACTCAACCTTCCTCTGCTAATAGATTGGATAATGCCCACCCACATGGCTTTACTCAGTTCGCCAATTCAAAGGCTTATCTCTTCTGGATACACCCTCAGAGACCACCCAGAAATAATGTTTGAGCAGTTATCTGGGCATCCCATGGCTCACTCATGTTGACACATAAAATTAACCATCAAATACAGACGTAGAGAGTTGGATTTAGCTGTGGGTGGGATTTCTGAAGACAAATGGAGGGAGGGAAGGGATGAGGAGGGAGCTGAGGGTATATACAAATGAAATTATACTTATGGACCAGAGATTCTAGACTGTGGAAGGAGGGAGCGGGGGCATTGAAGAAAGTGGTGGCCTCACTGGTTTGGAAGTCATCATGGGGTAGCATTGTTGAAGTGTCACTAGAAGGACCGTGCTGAGAAAAAGTGGAAATGAAATAGTTTGGGAGCAGCAGGCCAGAGTTTGGTGGAAAAGATTACTAGGAGTAAGGAGGTCAAAGGACCCAAGAAGCCAGGGCGCTGGATGGACTGTCTGTGAGAGGGAAGTCTCCAAAACAGTGGTGCAGAGAAAGACAGCCAAATACTTGTATGAGGAAGGGGCAAGGACAGTCTGTTCCAATAGCACCGCTTCAAACGGTGTGGGGTTTTCAGAAAGGAAGGAAGAGCAAGGGTCTGGAGGGGCTAAGAGAATAATCACCTCACCCCAGGCCCAGCGGCAGAGAGCTGGGATCCAAACAACCCTCACTTGAGAAGGTTGCTGGGAGCACAATGGTTTTCAGTTAGGGGTAGAAGGTCAGAGGAACTTAAGAGGTGCAGGTGACGGACCATTCACTGCAGAGGGCACAGGCCAATGAGGAGAGAGGAGGACACCTGCTGAGCATAATGAAAGGGAGGATAATCTTTTCTGACCCTTTTCAGGCACAAATGAAATCAGCAAAGCTCACACGAACATTTAGGAGTTACTCACATGAAGCCAAGTTTTGCTTCCTCCCAGATTCTTGCCATGTTTTGAATTACTGAGTTTGCCAAATAAGAACCATGTGAAAATTAGTTATTATAGGTAATATCATTTATTACGCTTTAATTATATAAGGCTCTTTGAAGAAATAGACATATCCTACAGGTTTCATCTATCTTCAGACAGCAAAGTTATATGTTCTAATTCAAGCTCATTAGAAATGAGTTCAAAAAAACGGAATTCCAAGCAAGAATGTATGTTAAATCACATGTAACATCCACTCAGGCCAAGCTATTCTGACCTAGCAATGATACCACACCTGACACAGCAGTTGCAATGGCGACTACTGCTTGGTTGAGTTTGCCATGGACCACTGTCATCCTCCAAGATCTGTCTTTTTACAGGGCCCATGCTCGTGAATTAAATGGCAAAATGATGGGGTCCATCACCCTGCATCTTCTGGTCCTTCAGGGATGACACTAATTTCTGCCATTCACCTTGGAATGCTGTATCACTTCGGATTCACTGTCTATGGTCATAGAGGGGATTCATTTCAGAGGATTCCCCTTGGTCCTCTCTATGATGATCGTCTTACCCTAAGCCTAGGAACCAATAAATGAAGCATGTCTATTTCCATTATACATTTGGGGTCCAGAGAAATGACCGCTGGATGAGTCTGCAGACGCAGTGGACACACCATAAATAAACAGGGTCTGGGCCAGTCTCCATGTTTTACCTACTTGAATATTCCCCGCTCTGACGGGGGCCCCAGATGCTGGTTTGTGTCTCTAGGTATTAATGCCTACTAAGACCTCGTGCAACAGTCACTCAAATGTTTGGATAATCCTTGGTATTCAGTCACCCAAGTAGATCCCTTTGGTAAAGGCCTGGAAGACCCAGGACCTCACCCTCTTGCTGTGTGGTTTTGCAGGGCTCTACCTCCTAGGGACATAGTCTTTTTTTTAGTCAGTGCACCTGGGGCCAAACAGTGGCTCAAGCCCAGAAACTGACTTTTTATTGGTGACTCTCAGGTTCCCGATCAAGCATCTTTGATTTCTTTTGGTTATACAGACTGAACAATCTCTTCTTGGCTGCCCATCTGTTTTGTTCCTACGGATGCAGTAACTCAATAGAATTTTGAGTTAACTCCCTTGAGTGTTATTTTTGGCCAGGTGAAGAATTTTCTGAATTTGGAGAGAGAGTCTTTGTGAATATTTCTTGGCCAGAGAGGCAGACTGTGACAGTGATAGCTAACTGTCCACCAAAGCATCATTCTCCCCTTACATATGGTATAGTTGCTACTGAAAGGGCAGTTGTCCAGCCTGAAGCTGCATCCATTTCTCAGCATCCCTTGCATGTAAGTCATGCCACATGATTAGGTCTTGCTAGTGGATTGGGAGCAGAAGTGAAGTCACTTCCAGGCGGAAAAGGTTAAGAAGTGAATGTCCTTATTCACTGATTCAATGGACTGTTTGTTTCCTTTCTGCCGGCTCTGCCCAGCTCCACCCAGGGAGACCTTGGAAGCTAAATGTAGAAAGCAGATCCCCTGTCAATCTGGGCCCCTGAAGAGCCACAGGGAGTAACTACCACTCTCCCAACATGACGTCGATATTGGACTGTTACAGAAGCAAAAAATCATCTTTCGTTATATTAGAGTGGTTGAAACATAGGAATTTGTTGGCTAAAGCAACTAGAGCTACCCTAATACATACTCTATAAATTCTATATCAAACATAAAAAAATTGTTTCTGTCTAAATAGATTTTTACTTTTTTTTTTGAGACAGAGTCTCGCCCTGTCGCCCAGGCTGGAGTGCAGTGGCACCATCTTGGCTCACTACAACCTCCGACTCAAGCGATTCTCCTGCCTCAGCCAACCGAGTAGCTGGGATTACAGGCATGCGCCACCATGCCCAGCTATTTTTTAGGAGAGACGAGGTTTCACCATGTTGGCCAGGATGATCTCAATCTCCTGACCTCATGATCCACCTGCCTCGGCCTCCCAAAGTGCTGGGATTACAGGTGTGAGCCACCGCACTCAGTGATTTTTAACAAATTTTAAAGGTGTGTTTGTGATGGTCTGACATAAGAGTAGAGATGATGTGACATTAAATTCACTCCTAGGGGCCCAGGGGATGTCTTATGAGGCTCAGCAGTTATTCCTTACGACACCTGAAAATAATATTCAAAGCCAGCCCTCTGGACCTGTGGGTTCCACATCTGTAGATTCAACCAAGCAGACTGAAAATATTTGAAAAAATGTTGCGTCTATATTGAACATGTACAGACGTTTTTCCTTGTTATTGTTCCCTAAACCATATAATACAACTATTTACATATCATTTATACTGTACTAGGTATTATAAGTAACCTAGAGTATGTACAGGAGGATGTGTCATTGTATATCAGGGTCTTGAGTATCCTCAGATTTTGGTATCCATGGGGGGGCGTCCTGCAGCCAATCCCCCATGGATACCAAGGGATGACTGTTACAAAAGGCAGTGATAATACAATCAACACACACACATTTTCTCTGTCCACACCTTGTTAATATAAGTGGTTGTTTTCACTACGGGTCCCTAGATGCTGCCTCTCTTACCTACCTCCTCAGGTTCCTTGGTCTCATCCATCCCCCAAGCTCTTAGAAGCTTGGTCCACTCAGCACCAAGACAATCAACTGACTCCACACAGGCCTTTTATTTTCCACTCCTGAAGACTAACCAGCTATGTGCCTGGAGTCTTAAGATCCTCCCACTAGAGATTTCCACAAGATGCTACCTTCAGGGCATGTGAATTTGTTTCCTGTCGCTGCTGTTACAGGTTACCGCAAATGTGGTGGTTTAAAGCAACAGAAGTTAGTTTTCTTACATTTTTGGAGGTCACCGTCTGAAATGAGCTTCATGCTTCTAAAATCAAGGTGCCAGCAGGGCTGCTTTCTCCCGAGGGCCTCCTGCCTCTCCAGGCTTGCAGAGGTTGCTGGCATTTCCCGGCCTGTGGCCCCTTTCTTACCTCACTCTTACTCTTGCTTCCATTGTCACTTCTCCCACCAGTGCCTCTGATTTTCTGTCTCCCTCTTTGAAGACTCCTTTGGATTGCAATGGACCCACTTGGATAACCTAGAATAATTGCTTCATCTTGAGACTATTTATTGATTTATTTATTTATTATTTATTTATTTATTTTTGAGACGGAGTCTAACTCTGTCACCCAGGCTAAGTGCAGTGGTGCAATCTTGGCTCACTGCAACCTCTGCCTCCCAGGTTGAAGTGATTCTCCGGCTTCAGCTTCCTGAGTAGCTGGGACTACAGGCACATGTCACCATGCCAGGCTAATTTTTGTATTTTTAGTAGAGATGGGGTTTCACTGTGTTGGCCCAGCTGGTCTTGAACTCCTGACCTCGTGATCTGCCTGCCTCGGCCTCCCAAAGTGCTGGGATTACAGGTGTGAGCCACCGCACCTGGCGTCAAGACTCTTAATCACATCTGCTGAGTCCCTTTTGCCATAGGTAACATTCACAGATTCTGGGGATTAGGATGTGATTATCTGTGTTAGGCCATTATTCAGCTCACCTCTGGGTAGGATATAACTTCTTAAGTGGCTTTGAAAGGCATCAGATAGGCCAGGCACAGTGGCTCACATCTGTAATCCCACCATTTGGGAAATCGAGGCAGGAGGATTGCTTGAGGCCAGAAGTTTGAGACCAGCCTGGACAACATAGCAAGACCCCATCTCTACAAAAAATTTGAAAGCTTAGTGTGGTAGTGTGCACTGGTCACTCTAGCTACTTGGGGGGCTGAGGCAGGAGGATCTCTTGAGCCTAGGAGCCGAGGTGAGCTACAATCATGCCACTGCTCTATAGCCTGGGCAACAGAGCAAGACTCTGTTTCTAAAAAAAATAAAAATAAATAAAGGTACCAGATGGCATGGACATGTGTGGGAGCTGACGCCCCAGGTAGTGAAATTCAACCAGCGGGAAACAGGAGACAGGACCAAGCCGGGAAGATACATTTCTTCCCTCTGGAGGACTGCTCCAAGGCAGGACTTTCCTGCACAGCCTATGCAGAGACATCCCACAGAGCCAAGCAGATGCTCCACTGAGCAACTGGCTGGATATCTTTCTGGCTCATGATGAAGAGGGTTGTCACAATAAAGCCTTAGCTGGCATTGACTCCCATCCGTTTCGGCCTCGCTCCCGCATCCTTTCTACCCTGGGATTGCATTTCTCAAAGCATCAGCAGTTCATCTCTGCCTTCCTCTCACCTGGGGTAGCCCAAATTGAAAGTCACACTTTATTCCTTTATTTATTGGAGAAATAATCACTAAGAACCTACTCTATTCAGTTACAGTTCTGATTAACAAAGTGACAGTTATTAATATGAAAAAATTTCTGCTCTCATGGAGCTTCCATTCTAACTGGAAAAGACATACAATAAACAAGACATCATTTAGTGACAAGTGATATTTAAAAGACGGTGATGCAATAAAGGCTAATTATTTTATTAATATATTTGGTGGTGAGGAAGGGCCTTTGTGGAGTTGACAGATAACCTGAGGACTAAATGACAAAGAACCATTTATGCAGAATCAGAAGGGGAGGTGGTGTCTTTTTTTTTTTTTTTTTTTTAAAAAAACAGAGTCTCACTGTCACCCAGGCCAGAGTGCAATGGCGCCATCTCAGCTCACTGCAACCTCTACCTCCTGGGTTCAAGCAATTCTTGTGTCTCAGCATCCCAAGTAGGTGGGACTACAGGCACAAGCCACCACGCCCGGCTAATTTTCTGTATTTTTAGTAGAGACAGGGTTGTGCCATGTTGACCAGACAGGTCTCGAACTCCTGACCTCAGGTGATCCGCCTGCCTCGGCCTCCCAAAGCGCTGGGATTACGGGCGTGAGCCACAGCACCTGGCCAGGGAGATGTTCTTAATAGCAGGTATCAATGTGCAATCAGTGTGCTTCTCACATGGATGCTTCTAGATAGGTGGTACACTCAGGTGAATAGCAGCAGAAATTTACTTTGAAAAAATTCATAATTCTACCATGATGTAAAATATAAACCTTTCAAGCAGAAGCTCTCTACTAACCAATAAATGAGACTTCCTCTTGTTCGTGAAGGAAGGTATTTTATTTTAGAAGTTAGATTTTCTTACTATGTTTCACACTCAGCATAATTTAGAATAAGGATGATCAAAGTAGGAGTTATGAAGCTTTAGCTTTCTCAGCTGTTTAACAGACACATTAGGGTATATACCCCTGTTTCCTTCCATCGCCAAAATATTTTCACCTTTATGGTTGGCTATTTGTAGTAGCAATTTTCCCTTCTCATTTCATATGTTTGGTGGATCAGTTTACATCCTGTTCAGACTGTAGCATCAGGAAGAAGTCATGGGCTTTGACATCAGATAATGCACTATGTTATTTAGATTTTCACTTTCTCTTAGATATTAAATGTTTTTAATAACATCATAAAAGGTATTATTTTTACATTTTTCTTTTATAATTCATTGTTGGTCCTATATAGAAACGCAGTTAAAAAAAAAACTGACTTTTTATCTAGTGATCTTGCTAGAATCACGCATTAATTCTAATAGAAAATCCAACGTGATCAATCAGTAAGCGAGGGGCTTCATCGTATCAGCCGTGAATACTAACAGTTGTATATCTTTTCCATTTCTCTTTCTTTTCTTCCTCTTTCTGGCTTGCTGAAGTGGCTGGAACCTCCTCAGTGAGCATAGCATGTCTGTGTTCCCCTTGGCATCAGTCGAGGCAGCTTGAAGGCTGGAGACTGGAATCATGTGAAGTACCTTGTGGTTAGTACTGGGAAGACTTAAATAGATGGGGGTTGGCACAGCTGGGATTCCTTGGGTATCTTTCTCTTCACCATGGTGGCTTTAGGGCTCCAAAAGCACATGTCCCAAGAGAGAAGGAGAGACAAGCAAAAGTTACAGTGTCACCTTCTATGACTTGGTTCTGTAAGTCACGCAGTATTATTCCAGTCACATTCCATTTATCAGAAGTGAGTAACTAGGGCTGCCCCATATTCAAGGAGAGGACAATTAGACTCCACCTTTTTGTGGGAGGAGTATCACAGAATTCGTGGATATATTTTAAAAGCAGCACAATCGATCCTCTAGCCCAAATTTTTACATTTCTCCTTCATGCAAAATACACTTGCTTCATCCCAGGACTGGCAAAATTGTATCTATTAAGAGATCAGGTTTAGGTTTGAGGCCCAGGGTCTTGTCATGTAAATCACGTTCCCACATGGGTGAGGCTCCTCCCGGGCAGTTCCTGGAGTGTAGATCATTGATGATCTTTTCTTGAACTGAAGATCTGTGTACTAAAGAGACAAGTCTTCTGTCCCGCTCATGCCACATGCAATGGTGGGTCTGGCATAACATAACTGCTATAGATCCTCTAACTCACTCAGTGGGGGGAAGAAGCACCCAGAACTCCTTGGTCCATGGCACTTCTGAAATCCAGCTGAACACACATGGTCAGTGCCTTGATGAAGGCTCAGTTCCAGCAAATGGGAAACTGGGAATCATTCTCCATGGGTTCTTGGATATATCCTCTGAGTCATCTTTTCTTTTTCTATAAAATGTAGCCATGTTTGCAGCAGATTAGATTTTTCAGTCTGTGTCCTGCCTGTCAAAGTTTTGTTTCATACAATTATCTTACAACGTTTTGGATTTACTATGTAACCTACTGGAATTCACTCCATTAAACAAAAGCCTCATCTATGTATCTCAAGATAAGTCTCTTTCTACATTGGGCTCCCTGAAAGGTGACTCTGTAATAATTCATTTAAGATTCTTGGCCGGGCGTGGTGGCTCATGCCTGTAATCCCAGCACTTTGGGAGGCCGAGGCAGGTGGATCACCTGAGGTCAGGAGTTCTAGACCAGCCTGGCCAACATAGTGAAACCCCATCTCTACTAAAAATTAAAAAATTAGCCAGTCATGGTGGCATGCACCTGTAGTCCCAACTACTCAGGAGGCTGAGGCAGGAGAATTGCTTGAACCCGGGAGATGGAGGTTGTGGTGAGCCGAGGTTGTGCCACTGCACTCCAGCCTGGGCAACACAACAAGACTCCGCCTCAAAAAAAAAAAAAAAAAAAGATTCTTAGAAGCCCAAGTTGTGTAGTGGGAAGGATCTACCCTGACAATCTCTAGAGAATTTCGATTTTAATTCTAAGAATGTCACATAGAGTTTTACAGTTGCACCTTTGGGTTCATCTTTAGACTATGTTGTCCTGACAGTGTCCTGCATTTGATATCTTCCAGAAACCATTTCTTTTTTTTTTTTTTTTTTTTTTTTTTTTGTTGTTGTTGTTGTTGAGACGGAGTCTCGCTCTGTCGCCCAGGCTGGAGTGCAGTGGCCGGATCTCAGCTCACTGCAAGCTCCGCCTCCCGGGTTTACGCCGTTCTCTCGCCTCAGCCTCCCGAGTAGCTGGGACTACAGGCGCCTGCCATCTCGCCCGGCTAATTTTTTGTATTTTTTTAGTAGAGACGGGGTTTCACCGTGTTAGCCAGGATGGTCTCGATCTCCTGACCTCGTGATCCGCCCGTCTCGGCCTCCCAAAGTGCTGGGATTACAGGCTTGAGCCACCGCGCCCGGCCTCCAGAAACCATTTCTTAATTTTAGCAATCACTATGTCAATTGGAGAAACTAGGAATGAAAATCAATTTTATTTTCAACTCAGAAAGTCCTGACTCCTTTATATTTAACAGTTCTTTCTTTAGCTTGTCTATTTTTTATAGCAAAAAGAAACTGGGTGGTACTTTCAACACGCTCTCTGGAAATCGCCTTAGCTGGAATATGCAGCTCATTAGGTGCTTTTTCTATTTCCCACATTGCCACAGGCAACGGTGTTACTAAACTTCCTGCTATTGCATCATGAAGGTTTTCTTTTTTCCAGCTTCCAATAATATTTTCCTCACTTTCCTGTAAGTCCTCACCAGCAGTCCCCCAGAGGGCCATCAAGCCTCTGCTAATGATTTCTTTGAAGTCCTCAATGCTTCTCTAACATGTTTCTTAAGTCCAACTTCTTCCCACTGCTCAGTGCCAAAGCCACATGCTTTAGGTTTGGTTATGGCAGCACCTCAAGTCTAGAGTGCCAAAATATGTCCAGTTCTCTACCGTTGTGAAACTAACCACCTCTGAACTTAGCGATCAATTAAACAGCAGTTATTTTGCTCATGAAACTGCAATTTGGGCAGATCTTAGCAGGGAGAACTCAGCTCTGCTTCCCTCAGCTTAAGCCGGGGCAGTTCAAAGCTAAGGGCTGAAATAATCTAAAGACTCACTGACTTATCTTATGGCCGAGGTTGGGAAGTTAAACGGCTGAGGTATGGTACATCTGGGGTGTGTCAAGCTTTTCTCTCTACGTGGCCTCCTTAACATCGTCTATTTGGCATGGTATCTTTAGGTTAGGGAGACTTCTTACATGTCAGAGTAAGCAAAGATGTACCATTTTTTATGACCTAGGCTTGTAAGTCATGCCGTATCATTTCTTCCACATTCTACTCACTAGAAGTGAGTCACCATGGCTGACCCATATTCATAAGAATTAGACTTCACCTTTTTATGGGAGAGGTATCAAGAAGTTGCAATATGCTTTAAAATGGCCACACACACTAAGCTGCACGTGAGGCTGGGAAATGTATTCTGTGGCTAAGCATGCATTTCAAACCAAAACGTAGGGGAATTCTGTTACTAAAAGGTAAAAGGAGAGAAAGGCCAGACTATTGGGTGTGTGTTAGCAGTCTCTGTCACAGGCAGCTTTGTGTAGAAATTAAAACCTGAACCAAGTTATCATGGATGAAGAGAATGTGAATAGGGAGAGAAGTCACTTCAAGCAAGAGAAGAATATGAGCAGAAACTTGGAAAAGGGAATAATACAGTGGGCATGTATGTATGTTTATGCTAAAGGTACATGTTCTAATTAAAGGAAGCTGCTGATGGGATGGTAAATGATGCCACATAGAATGGGTGTGGTCCTATCAGGAGGCCAGTGAAAAATAGAGAAACTGCTTGGGTTTGACACAGTTTTGTGATGAAACAGCAGTGTGTTAGGCCATTTTTGCATTGCCAAATAAATACCTGAGACTGGGTAATTTATACAGAAAAGAAGTTTACTTGGCTTGCTGGGCATGGTGGCTCATGCCTGTAATCCCAGCACTTTGGGAGGCAGAGGCGGGCGGATCACAAGGTCAGGAGATCGAGACCATCCTGGCTAACATGGTTAAACCCTGTCTCTGCTAAAAATACAAAAAATTAGCCAGGCATTGTGACGGGTGCCTGTAGTCCCAACTACTCGGGAGGCTGAGGCAGGAGAATGGTGTGAACCCGGGAGGCGGAGCTTGCAGTGAGCCGAGATTGCACCACTGCACTCCAGCCTGGGCAACAGAACGAGACTCCATCTCAAAAAAAAAAAAAAAAAGGTTTACTTGGCTCATGTTTCTGCATGCTCTTCAAGCATGGCACTGGCATCTGCTGGGCTTCTGGAGGGCTCAAGGAGCTTTCACTCATGGGGGAAGGTGGCATGGGAGCAGGCACACCACTTGACAGAGTGGGAGCAAGGCCAGTGGGGAGATGCTACACTTTATTTATTTTTATTATTATTATTTTTAAATTATTATTATACTTTAAGTACTAGGGTACATGTGCATAACGTGCAGGTTTGTTACATATGTATACTTGTGCCATGTTGGTGCACTGCACCCATCAACTCGTCATTTACATCAGGTATAACTCCCAATGCAGACCCTCCCCCCTGCCCCCTCCCCCTCCCCCTCCCCCTCCCCCTCCCCCCTCCCCCTCCCCCTCCCCCTCCCCCTCCCCCCTCCCCCCTCCCCCCTCCCCATAATAGGCCCCAGTGTGTGATGTTCCCCTTCCTGAGTCCAAGTGATCTCATTGTTCAGTTCCCACCTATGAGTGAGAACATGCAGTGTTTGGTTTTCTGTTCTTGCGATAGTTTGCTGAGAATGATGGTTTCCAGGTGCATCCATGTCCCTACAAAGGACTCAAACTCATCCTTTTTATGGCTGCATAGTACTCCATGGTGTATATGTGCCACGTTTTCTTAATCCAGTCTGTCACTGATGGACATTTGGGTTGATTCCAAGTCTTTGCTATTGTGAATAGTGCCGCAATAAACATACGTGTGCATGTGTCTTTATAGCAGCATGATTTATAATCCTTTGGGTATATACCCAGTAATGGGATGGCTGGGTCATATGGTACTTCTAGTTCTAGATCCTTGAGGAATCGCCATACTGTTTTCCATAATGGTTGAACTAGTTTACAATCCCACCAACAGTGTAAAAGTGTTCCTATTTCTCCACATCCTCTTCAGCACCTGTTGTTTCCTGACTTTTTAGTGATTGCCATTCTAACTGGTGTGAGATGGTATCTCATTGTAGTTTTGATTTGCATTTCTCTGATGGCCAGTGATGACGAGCATTTTTTCATGTGTCTGTTGGCTGTATGGATGTCTTCTTTTGAGAAATGTCTGTTCATATCCTTTGCCCACTTTTTGATGGGGTTGTTTGTTTTTTTCTTGTAAATTTGTTTGAGTTCTTGGTAGGTTCTGGATATTAGCCCTTTGTCAGATGAGTAGATGGCAAAAATTTTCTCCCATTCTGTAGGTTGCCTGTTCACTCTGATGGTAGTTTCTTTTGCTGTGCAGAAGCTCTTTAGTTTCATTAGATCCCATTTGTCAATTTTGGCTTTTGTTGCCATTGCTTTTGTTGTTTTAGACATGAAGTCCTTGCCCATGCCTATGTCCTGTATGGTATTACCTAGGTTTTTTTCTAGGGTTTTTATGGTATTAGGTCTAACATTTAAGTCTCTAATCCATCTTGAATTAATTTTCGTATAAGGAGTAAGGAAAGGATCCAGTTTCAGCTTTCTACTTATGGCTAGCCAATTTTCCCAGCACCATTTATTAAATAGGGAATCCTTTCCCCATTTCTTGTTTTTCTCAGGTTTGTCAAAGATCAGATAGCTGTAGATGTGTGGTATTATTTCTGAGGAGTCTGTTCTGTTCCATTGGTCTATATCTCTGTTTTGGTACCAGTACCCCATGCTGTTTTGGTTACTGTAGCCTTGTAATATAGTTTGAAGTCAGGTAGTGTGATGCCTCCAGCTTTGTTCTTTTGACTTAGGATTGTCTTGGTTCCATATGAACTTTAAAGCAGGTTTTTCCAATTCTGTGAAGAAAGTCATTGGTAGCTTGATGGGGATGGCATTGAATCTATAAATAACCTTGGGCAGTATGGCCGTTTTCACGATATTGATTCTTCCTATCCATGAGCATGGTATGTTCTTCCATTTGTTTGTGTCCTCTTTGATTTCACTGAGCAGTGGTTTGTAGTTCTCCTTGAAGAGGTCCTTGACATCCCTTGTAAGTTGGATTCCTAGGTATTTTATTCTCTTTGAAGCAATTATGAATGGAAATTCATTCCTGATTTGGCTCTCTGTTTGTCTGTTACTGGTGTATAAGAATGCTTGTGATTTTTGCACATTAATTTTGCATCCTGAGACTTTGCTGAAGTTTCTTATCAGCTTAAAGAGATTTTGGGCTGAGATGATGGGGTTTTCTAAATAGACAATCATGTCATCTGCAAACAGGGACAATGTGACTTCTTCTTTTCCTAACTGAATACCCTTGATTTCTTTCTCTTGCCTGATTGCCCTAGCCAGAACTTCCAACACTATGTTGAATAGGAGTGGTGAGAGAGGGCATCCCTGTCTTGTACCAGTTTTCAAAGGGAATTTTTCCAGTTTTTGCCCATTCAGTATGATATTGGCTATGGGTTTGTCATAAATAGCTCTTATTATTTTGAGATATGTTCCATCAATACCGAGTTCATTGAGAGTTTTTAGCATGAAGGGCTGTTGAATTTTGTCAACGGCCTTTTCTGTATCTGTTGAGATAATCATGTGGTTTTTGTCTTTGGTTCTGTTTATATGCTGGATTACGTTTATTGATTTGCGAATGTTGAACCAGCCTTGCATCCCAGGGATGAAGCCCACTTGATCATGGTGGATAAGCTTTTTGATGTACTGCTGGATCTGGTTTGCCAGTATTTTATTGAGGATTTTTGCATCAATGTTCATCAGGGATATTGGTCTGAACTTCTCTTTTTTTGTTGTGTCTCTGCCAGGCTTTGGTATCAGGATGATGCTGGCCTCATAAAATGAGTTAGGGAGGTTTCCCTCTTTTTCTATTGATTGGAATAGTTTCAGAAGGAATGGTACCAGCTCCTCCTTGTACATCTGGTAGAATTCAGCTGTGAATGCATCTGGTCCTGGACTTTTTTTGGTTGGTAGGCTATTAATTATTGCCTCAATTTCAGAGCCTGCTATTGGTCTATTCAGGGATTCAGCTTCTTCCTGATTTAGTCTTAGGAGAGTGTAAGTGTCCAGGAAATTATCCATTTCTTGTAGGTTTT
Organism: Trachypithecus francoisi; assembly: GCF_009764315.1. Taxonomy (NCBI): domain Eukaryota; kingdom Metazoa; phylum Chordata; class Mammalia; order Primates; family Cercopithecidae; genus Trachypithecus; species Trachypithecus francoisi. Next base: position 16,727,025 of record NW_022681465.1, read on the forward strand.
CTAGTTTATTTGCATAGAGGTGTTTATAGTATTCTCTGATGGTAGTTTGTATTTCTGTGGGGTCGGTGGTGATATCCCCTTTATCATTTTTTATTGAGTCTGTTTGATTCTTCTCTCTTTTCTTCTTTATTAGTCTTGCTAGCGGTCTATCAATTTTGTTGATCTTTTCAAAAAACCAACTCCTGGATTCATTGATTTTTTGGAGGGTTTTTTGTGTCTCTATCTCCTTCAGTTCTGTTCTGATCTTAGTTACTTCTTCCCTTCTGCTAGCTTTTGAATGTGTTTGCTCTTGCTTCTATAGTTCTTTCAATTGTAATGTTAGGGTGTCAATTTTGGATCTTTCCAGCTTTCTCTTGTGGGCATTTAGTGCTATAAATTTCCCTGTACACACTGCTTTAAATGTGTCCTAGAAATTCTGGTATGTTGTATCTTTGTTCTCATTGGTTTCAAAGAACATCTTTATTTCTGCGTTCATTTCGTTATGTACCCAGTAGTCATTCAGGAGCAGGTTATTCAGTTTCCATGTAGTTGAGTGGTTTTGATTGAGTTTCTTAGTCCTGAGTTCTAGTTTGATTGCACTGTGGTCTGAGACAGTTTGTTATAATTTCTGTTCTTTTACATTTGCTGAGGAGTGCTTTACTTCCAATTATGTGGTCAGTTTTGGAGTAAGTTTGATGTGGTGCTGAGAAGAATGTATATTCTGTTGATTTGGGGTGGAGAGTTCTGTAGATGTCTATTAGGTCTGCTTGGTGCAGAGCTGAGTTCAATTCCTGGATATCCTTGTTAACTTTCTGTCTTGTTGATCTGTCTAATGTTGACAGTGGGGTGTTGAAGTCTCCCATTATTATTGTATGGGGGTCTAAGTCTCTTTGTAAGTCTCTAAAGACTTGCTTTATGAATCTGGGTGCTCCTGTATTGGGTACATATATATTTAGGATAGTTAGCTCTTCCTGTTGAATTGATCCCTTTACCATTATGTAATGGCCTTCTTTGTCTCTTTTGATCATTGGTGGTTTAAAGTCTGTTTTATCAGAGACTAGTATTGCAATCCCTGCTTTTTTTGTTCTCCATTTGCTTGGTAGATCTTCCTCCATCCCTTTATTTTGAGCCTATGTGTGTCTCTGCATGTGAGATGGGTCTCCTGAATACCAAACTGACGGGTCTTGACTTTTTATCCAGTTTGTCAGTCTGTGTCTTTTAATTGGAGCATTTAGTCCATTTACATTTAAGGTTAATATTGTTATGTGTGAACTTGATCCTGCCATTTTGATATTAACTGGTTATTTTGCTCATTAGTTGATGCAGTTTCTTCCTAGCCTCCATGGTCTTTACATTTTGGCATGTTTTTTGCAATGGCTGGTACCAGTTGTTCCTTTCCATGTTTAGTGCTTCCTTCAGGGTCTCTTGTAAGGCAGGCCTGGTGGTGACAAAATCTCTAAGCATTTGCTTATCTGTAAAGGATTTTATTTCTCCTTCACTGATGAAACTTAGTTTGGCTGGATATGAAATTCTGAGTTTAAAATTCTTTTCTTTAAGAATGTTGAATATTGGCCCCCACTCTCTTCTGGCTTGTAGAGTTTCTGCTGAGAGATCTGCTGTTAGTCTGATGGGCTTCCCTTTGTGGGTAACCCGACCTTTGTCTCTGGCTGCCTTTAAGATTGTATCTGACAATTATGTGTCTTGGAGTTGCTCTTCTGGAGGAGTATCTTTGTGGCGTTCTCTGTATTTCCTGAATTTGAATGTTGGCCTGTCCTACTAGGTTGGGGAAGTTCTCCTGGATGATATCCTGAAGAGTGTTTTCCAACTTGATTCCATTTTCCCCCTCACTTTCAGGCACCCCAATCAGATGTAGTTTTGGTCTTTTTACATAATCCCATACTTCTTGCAGGCTTTGTTCATTTCTTTTTCTTCTTTTTTCTTTAGATTTCTTGCTTCATTTCATTCATTTGATCCTCAATCGCTGATACTCTTTCTTCCAGTTGATTGAGTCGGTTACTGAAGCTTGTGCATTTGTCACGTATTTCTCGTGTCATGGTTTTTATCTCTGTCAGTTAGTTTATGGCCTTCTCTGCATTAATTATTCTAGTTATCAGTTCTTCCACTCTTTTTTCAAGATTTTTAGTTTCTTTGTGCTGGGTGTGTAATTCCTCCTTTAGCTCTGAGAAGTTTCATGGACTGAAGCCTTCTTCTCTCATCTCGTCAAAGTCATTCTCCATCCAACTTTGATCCATTGCTGGCAATGAGCTGTGTTCCTTTGGAGGGGGAGATGCGCTCTTAATTTTTGAATTTCCAGCTTTTCTGCCCTGCTTTTTCCCCATCTTTGTGGTTTTATCTGCCTCTGGTCTTTGATGATGGTGATGTACTGATGGGGTTTTGGTGTGGGTGTCCTTCCTGTTTGTTAGTTTTCCTTCTAACAGTCAGGACCCTCAGCTATAGGTCTGTTGGAGATTGCTTGAGGTCCACTCCAGACCCTGTTTGCCTGGGTATCAGCAGCAGAGGCTGCAGAAGATAGAATATTGCTGAACAGCGAGCGTACCTGTCTGATTCTAGCTTTGGAAGCTTCCTCTCAGGGGTGTACTCCACCGTGTGAGGTGTGGGGTGTCGGTCTGCCCCTAGTGGGGGATGTCTCCCAGTTAGGCTACTCGGGGTTCAGGGACCCACTTGAGCAGGCAGTCTGTCCGTTCTCAGATCTCAACCTCTGTGTTGGGAGATCCACTGCTCTCTTCAAAGCTGTCAGACAGGGTCGTTTGCGTCTGCAGAGGTTTCTGCTGCTTTGTTGTTGTTGTTGTTGTTGTTTAGCTATGCCCTGTCCCCTGAGGTGGAGTCTACAGAGACAGGCAGGCCTCCTTCAGCTGCTGTGGGCTCTACCCCGTTCGAGCTTCCCAGTGGCTCTATTTACCTATTTAAGCCTCAGCAATGGCGGGTGCCCCTCCCCCAGCCTCGCTGCTGCCTTGCCATTAGATCGCAGACTGCTGTGCTAGCAATGAGGGAGGCTCGGTGGGCGTGGGACCCTTCCGGCCAGTTGTGGGATATAATCTCCTGGTGTGCCCGTTTGCTAAGACCCTTGGTAAAGTGCAGTATTGGGGTGGGAGTTACCCGATTTTCCAGGTGTTGTGTGTCTCAGTTCCCCTGGCTAGGAAAAGGGATTCCCTTCCCCCTTGCGCTTCCCAAGTGAGCTGATGCCTCGCCCTGCTTCAGCTCTCGCTGGTCGGGCTGCAGCAGCTGACCAGCTCCAGTTGTCTGGCACTCCCTAGTGAGATGAACCCAGTACTTCAGTTGAAAATGCAGAAATCACCTGTCTTCTGTGTCGCTCTCACTGGGAGCTGGAGACTGGAGCTGTTCCTCTGATGCTACACTTCTAAAAACAATCAGATCTCATGAGAACTCACTCGCTATCGTGGCACCAAGCCATGAGGAATCCTCCCCCAGGATCCAAATACCTCTCATTAGGCCCCCACCTCCAACCCTGGGGATTACATTTCAACATGAGATTTGGAAAGGAACAGATAACCAAAGTATATCAAGTGAGATTGGAGACAGATGACCCTGGACCTGAATTTCCTGTCCATAATAGTACTGTGATTTTCAGCAAGTGCTGTAGATTACAAAAGTGGCCACAATTCTCCAACCTTTTGTTGAGTGACTTTGCAGCAACTTCCATGAAGTTATGGAGTCTATTTCCCCATCTCCTGATAATGGCCTGGCATTATGTCTTGCTTTGACCAGTAGAATGTGGTGGTATGAACAGTGTGCCAGTTTTGAATTTAAATCTCAAGAGGACTTGCCTGTTCCCATTCGTTCTCTTAGGACCTTGCCAGATGGCCCATAAACCAGCCAAGGCTAGTTAACTGGAGGATGAGCGAACGCATGGAGTGGAGCTCAACTGTCTCATCTGAGGTCACAAATATGAGAAAGCCAGGCAAGGTCAACTTTGTTCACCTCGCTATAGTTGAACTGAAGAGCCATGTGTGGGCCCAGCAGGGAGGGACTGCCCAAGTGAGCTAGCTCAAACTGACAACCCCTTGAATCATGAGCTAAAGAAGTGGATGTTAGGTCGGGCGTGGTGGCTCACGCCTGTAATCCCAGGTGGGCAGATCACCAGGTCAGGAGATCAAGACCATTCTGGTTAACACAGTGAAACCCCGTCTCTACTAAAAAAAGAAACACAAAAAAACTAGACGGGTATGGTGGCAGACGCCTATGGTCCCAGCTACTTGGGAGGCTGAGGCAGGAGAATGGCGTAAACCCGGGAGGCGGAGCTTGCAGTGAACCCAGATTGCGCCAGTGCACTCCGGCCTGGGCGACAGAAGGAGACTCTGAGTCAAAAAAAAAAAAAAAAATTAGCTGGGCATGTTGGCAGGTGCCTGTAATCCCAGCTACTCAGGAGGCTGAGGCAGGAGAATCGCTTGAACCCAGGAGGCGGAGGTTACAGTGAGTCGAGATGGCCCATTGCACTCCAGCCTGGGCGACAAGAGCAAAACTCTGTCTCAGAAAAAAAAAAGAAGTGGATGTTATTTTAGCTACTGAAATTGGGGGAGATTTGTTACATAGCAAACCTGTTACAGCAAGTTAAATAAACTGCTTTCTAAATGTCAATAGCTTCACTATAAAATAGATATTAAAATAGATTATAAATAGCACCTATCTCACAGCAAGGACAAAACTAGATGCTGATGGCAGCATACTTGGTGCCAAGCCTGAAACGTGCTGAGCAAATGGTAACTAATGCCATTGATTACATCAAAGAGAGAATATTAACAGAGTAACAGGAAGAGTTAGTAACAGAGTAAAGGAAGGAGAGTGTAAGAAAGAATTACTTTAGATCATTGGCCATCAGAGAAATGCAAATCAAACCCACAATGAGATACCATCTCACACCAGTTAGAATGGCAATCATTAAAAAAGTCAGGAAACAACAGGTGCTGGAGAGGATGTGGAGAAATAGAAATGCTTTTACACTGTTGGTGGGAGTGTAAATTAAGTTCAACCATTGTGGAAGATGGTGTGGCGATTCCTCAAGGATCTAGAACTAGAAATACCATTTGACCCAGCCATCCATTACTGGGCATATACTCAAAGGATTATAAATCATGCTGCTATAAAGAAACATGCACACGTATGTTTATTGCGGCACTATTCACAATACCTAAGACTTGGAATCAACCCAAATGTCCATCAGTGATAGACTGGATTAAGAAAATGTGGCACATATACACCATGGAATACTAAGCAGCCATAAAAAAGGATGAGTTCATGTCCTTTGTGGGGACATGGATGCAGCTAGAAACCATCATTCTGAGCAAACTATCGCAAGGACAGAAAACCAAACACCGCATGTTCTCACTTACAGGTAGGAATTGAACAATGAGAACACCTGGACACAGGGGTGGGGAACATCACACACCAGGGCCTGTAGTGAGGTGGGGGTGGAGGAAGGGATAGCATTAGGAGAAATGCCTAATGTAAATGATGAGTTAATGGGTGCAGCACACCAACATGGCACATGTATACTTATGTAACAAACCTACACGTTGTGTACATGGACCCTAGAACTTAAAAGTATAATAAAAAAAAAAATCCACATTCTGCTCATTTTTGCCTCATGACTTTCCTCCATTCATTGGTTCCACTGCCCTGGCCTGTGCTCACTGCATACCACAAATCTGCATCTGGGGGCTAAATGTTCTCCTCCCTTCAAAACATCCCTCTGAACACTTTCTTTCTAGACCCCTTCAACACAAATCCAGATGGTCCACATACTCTGTTAATTGTCTTATTGCCTTATATATTTATATCTTTTACTAACAACTAGGCTCTAAGCAACTTAATAAAGATGGTTGGTGTTGATCCTTGGGGTTATCTTATCTCCAGTTAAGAGACCTATTAAATTTCCTGAATGCCGAGTCATTCAGTGAACTCACAGAGAACTATTCCCCCAATAGATGGCATTTGTAGGAATCACTGGGTATTTTCCCCAGCATATCATGAGGGAATGATGAGAACTCGAATTTAACAACTAGTTCCCACCAAGCAAACGTCTGAATACTTCAGGGTCCGTAGATCCTGTTTATGTCTCAAACTGCTTATCAACTGTAACCCGGTTATTACTTGAAAGTAAAAATAGAAGTCCCTGGGAGAACTAAAGATGGAAACAGAGCCTATACTGCATTTTTAATTTTCCCACCTTAATTACACCCCCTATCAAAACAAACTGCTTAAGGCTTTATAAGTGTCTTCTTTCTACTTCTTTCAGAGGTTGTCTTCTGAACCAGCAAATATCATTTTTAAATTTAAACAAAAGACATCTCCTCTCCATTGTGTTTTATCAGTGGTGTGCAGGACCTCTGGCTCCTACCAGCTTGCCAGACGTGACTGTGTGCTGTGTGTATCTCATTCCAACTCCACCTCCAGTGGTGACACTCTGGAGCCTGAAATTAGCCATAGTGGGGATATTTACACCATGAAAATCAGCAAATTCTATGAAGCAAGGTTTTGTTTTTTGTTTTTTGTTGTTGTTGTTGTTTTCCCCAGAGATCAGTTGGTAAGCATTTATTAGCACATAATGGCCAGATCTCTATGGGCTTAGAAAGTACAGCTCCCATCACCAGGAAACATTCATCACCTTCATCATTGCAGAATGCTTTAAATTGTGAGACTGGTAAAATGGGAACTCAATGCAAGCATGACCAAGACAAATGCTGCTAAGCCACAGCCAGTCCAGCTGGAATATGAGTGAGGTAGAGAGAGGCTTGAGACAAGGCTGGAGGGGCACACACAGGCAGAAAACACAGGGCTTGCCGGGTGCAGTGGCTCATGCCTGTAATCCCAACACTTTGGGAGGCCGAAGTGGGCAGATCACAAGGTCAGGAGTTCGAGACTAGCCTGGCCAACATGGTGAAACCTCGTCTCTACTAAAAATACAAAAATTAGCCGGCTATGGTGACGGGCGCCTGTAATCCAGCTACTTGGGAGGCCGAGGTAGGAGAATCACTTGAACCTGGGAGGCAGAGGTTGCAGTGAGCTGAGATCACTGCACTCCTGGGTGACAGAGTTGGACTCCATCTGGGGGAAAAAAAAGAAAACATAGGGCTCTAAAGGCATAAACATTTATGTTTCAGTGGTATGGAAAGTTATATTAATAGTTTTGCATAGGAAATAAATATATGTGGGTTTATGTTTTCTAAAGATCTCTCTAGGTATCTGGTCTGTGGAGAATAGGATAGACACATGTTGGGAGGGCAAGGGTGGAAGACCAAAGAAGACACTATTTTGGATCGGGACAAGGGGGCCCCAGTATGTCTTATGACCTCTGCCTTGCACCTGCCCCATGCCCATCTCCACACCCCACCTGTGCTTGTGCTCCCAGCGCTCTCCACCAGGAATCCCTTCCTCTCCCATCCCAAGTCCTGCCATATTGCAAGACCAGCTCAAGGTCCACACCCCTCCACCTTGCATCCTCCCCTGTCATCCCAGTCACATCAATCTACTTGCCTTGGCACCTGGAATACTACTTCCTGATAATCACATGACTTGCTCTGCTACCTTGTGTGGTCATTTCACATTTTATGTGAATTTGTCTGATCTCCATAACTTGCTTAAAGTTTATTATGGAGATCGGTGGTGTGATCTATGACTAAATTGAGCCCCCAGAACATTCCAAGCAGGCACGAGATCTTGGGGCATGTGGAGGGAAGATAGAATCTGTCCCAGAAAAGCTTTTGTTCATCTGCAGATTTATCAAATACAAAGTCAGGTGATGCTGAGCCAGTTTGCACTGATAAGGAAATGCAGGGAGGGAGGAGATTCATGTAAAACAGTGGGTAAGAAACACTTAAAGCAACTATCTCAAAACTGGGGACTGTATTCCTTGCATCACACATGGAATCAAAATTCTAACTGTAGCTTTGCTTCTAAAGGAAGTATTATACTTTCATAATTACCATAATTACCTGCAACAGAGGTCAGCACATTCTTTCTATGAAGAACCAGAGAGTAAATATTGTTAGCTTTGTGGTGGGCCTCTGTTGCAACTACTCATCTCTGCCATTGTGGTACAAATGCACACATAGACAAACCATCCACAAATACAGAGATCTGTTTCAATAAAACTTTATTCACAAAAACAGGTGGCAGGGTAGATTTGGTCTCTGTACTCTAGTTCACTGACCCCTGCCCTAAAAGATTACATACTTTGAAAATAGCAATGCCAAACCTTGTATCCAGATCCAATATTTTCCAGCAATCATGATGCTTCTCTGATCAACCAAACAAAAGTTATAAATGTACTGGCTAAATTTGGCTTTATGCACTTGTTTTGTCCCCTATTATAGTATAAGCTTTTGGTGAGTAGGGATTTTCAAATTATTTAAAGCACTTATTTTTATACCCAGTACACACCAATACAGAACTTTACTATAGCAGATTTTTGACCCCAATTTAGTGTACTACCTGAATAAAATGCTTAGTAACTAAAAAGATTGCCCTCTTAGATTTCTGAACTATTTTTTTCTTTTTTTTTTTTTTTTGGAGACAGGGTCTCGCTTTGTCACCCACACTGGAATGCACTGGTACCATCATGGTTCACTGCAGCCTTGACCTCCTGGGCTCAAATGATTTTTCTCATCTCAGCCTCCTCAGTAGCTGGGACTACAGATGCGTACTACCACACCTGGCTAATGTTTAATTTTTTGTAGAGATAGGGTCTTGTCATGTTGCCCAGGGTGGTCTTGAAATCCTAAGCTCAAGTGATCCTCTTGCCTTGGCCTTCCAACATGCTGGGATTACAGGCGTGAGCCAGCATGCCTGGCTGAAACTATTTTTACAGAGAACTTATGTGGTGATATGGTTTGGCTGTGTCCCCACCCAAATCTCATCTTGAATTGTAACTCCCATAATCCCCACCTGTCATGGGAGGGACCTGATGTGAGATAATTGAATCATGGGGGCGGGTTTTCCCATGCTGTTCTCGTTGATATTAAGTCTCAGAAGATCTAATGGTTTTATAAAGGGGGGTTAACCTGCACACACTCTCTTGCCTGCTGCCATGTAAGATGTGCCTTTGCTCCTCTTTTGCCATCCACCATGATTGTGAGGCCTCCCCAGACATGTGAGACGATGAGTCCATTCAACTTGTTTTTCTTTATAAATTACCCAGTCTCAGGCATGTCCTTATAGCAGTGTGAGAATGGACTAACACAGATGGCCTTATCCTATTTTTCCACAAAGCTATCTGAGGTACTATATAATCATCAAAAAGAATAAGGCAATTCTATAGGTATTAATGTAGGATGAGAGCTAAAACACTATGCTGAGACAAAAGCAAGCTACAATTTATGTTTATATTAAAAACGATGGGGATATATATGTGTGAGTATATGATTGGACAGTTTGTTTTTGAGAGAATATTCAATAAAACAGTAAAAATAGCTGTTTCTGGGAAAAGAAAATGGGTAGAGGGCTACAGCTGGAAAAAAAGTAACATTTTACTTCTAGTATTTGAGATTTTTGTTTTACAAGTCACCTATACATATTAGCTTTCAAAAGAATTAAAAATTAAAATAAAAATAATAGATTGGCATCTGAAATGATAAAATATGCTGATGCCTTCCTCAGTAATAAACACAGACATTCAAAACTACAGTCAGCCCTCAATGTCCATGTGGTCTGAATTCAACCACAGATTGAAAATATTTGAAAAAAAAAACTTGGTGGGGTACAGTGGCTCACACCTGTCATCCTAGCACTTTGGGAGGCTGAAGTGGGAGGATTGGTTGAGGCTGCAATGAGCTGTGACTGTGCCTCTGCACTCTAGCCTGGTGACAGAGTGAGACCCTGTCTCAAACAAATTGAAACAATTTTTAAAACACACACGCACACACAGTATAACAACTATTTATGCAGCATTACGTTGTGTTAGTTATCAGTAACCTGGAGATGATTTCAAGTGGAAGGAAAGATGTGTGCGGGTTCTATGCAAATACTACACCACTGTGTATCAGGGACTTGAGCATCTGTGAATTTTGTGTCCTGCTGGGGTCCTAGAACCAATCTCCCTTGGATACCAAGGGACGACTGCACTTCACTGACCTTGTTCAAAGCTACTGACATCACACACACCAAGGAGTGCACGTAAAAGCAGTAAAATTGGAATAGGTTCTGTGGCTAGGGGAAACTCAGTGGTACTTTGTTAGCTGTGATGCTGCTCTACAGTGATGGGAGATGTCACCACTGGGGAAACTGAGTGAAGGGCACACAGGGCTCCCTGTATGTTCTGTTACAACTTTCTCTGGTCTGTAATTATTTCTAAATAAGAGGCTGAAAACAAAATCACAACTATGCCACGTAAAGGCTCATGCGTCAATCTACGTTCTAACTAAGTGCTGCTGTAACCCCCTATCTGAGTCATGCCTTTCCTTGCCTATTTCCCCATCTGTAATTGAGGGCGGGGGACAGCCTTCCAGAGTAAATTAAGTCACAGAGGGAAGCCTGAGAGGTGTGCAGTAGAAAGAAGACTTCTGTCAGATTCTCTCTGGGCCAAAAATAAAAAACAAAGACAACACACATCCGAGTCTTCGCCAGCCTTCCTTCGGTCCCTGGGTCGGGGGCACAGGATCCAGGCAGCACCTGGCTTCAGGTTCCATCCCAATCCCTGCAGAATGGGAAGAAGCTATGTGTGAGCATGAGCAGAGGTGGGAGTCAGTGGTCTGCAAGGAAAGTGGCGCTTGCTCATGCCAGATGCCTGGTCTGGTGGTTTGGGTACATTGGCAACCAAACCGCCTACCTGTGTGTTCTACTCCACAGGGAGGTGCAGGCAGGTTCTAGGATCCGGAGTTTCAAGATCAGGCACCCTTTGGGGCTGACACAGGAGACTGTCTGACATAAACACATTTCAAGTCCTCAGCTGTGTGTGACTTCATTAATCAGTCCCTTCTTTTGCCTACTGGCTTTCTTGAAGTCACACTCAGTGTCTACAAGAGCAGTGGAGACAGCTGCAGTTCTGTGTTTGGACCTGGTGAGCAAGTCCATGCAACAAACACAAAGCCCAGACACTGAAACCCCAGCATTAACACCAAAAAGCCAGCCGGGCGCGATAGCTCACACCTGTCATCCCCAGCACTGTGGGAGGTTGAGGCACATGGATCACTTGAGGTCAGGAGTTCGAGACCAGCCTGGCCAACATGGTGAAACCCCATCTCTACTAATATACAAAACTAGTAAAAATACAAAACCTAGCCAGGCATGGTGGTACTCGCCTGTAGTCCCAGCTCCTTGGGAGGCTGAGGCAGGAGGATCGCTAGAACCCAGGAGGCAGAGGCTGCAGTGAGCCGAGATCGTGCCACTGTACTCCAGCCTGGGAAACAGACTCTTGTCTCTAAAGAAAAAAACCCACCACAAAGCCAAAACAAAAATAAGCCTCCCCTCCATGGCATTTCGAGCCTCCTCTGATAAAGGAAATACACAGCATGTTAGCTAGTATCTTTTATTGTCAGACCTGTGAGCCAACAGTTTTGCAGGGTTGCGCACAACGGGACAAGGCAAATTTCTTGTGTGGGTAGACGTAGCTGGCCCAAGTCTTTAAAACTTTTCCATATAAAAATAGAAGTCCAAGACCAGATTATTTTTCTTCTGGTCATAAATGCTGATTTATTTACAGGTGCCTTGTTCAGACCACCATTATAAACTTGGGATAAAATATGTATTTTAACTAAAGCCTCAGCATTTAATGTCAGGGTCCTTTAAAGGTTCACTCAAATGTTAAGACATTTCTGGAATGCAGCGTCTCTACCCATAGTCAACATGGTTGTACCTGTAGTCGATCCAGAGGGATACAACTTAACCTTCCAAGTAACACTTTAACTTAAATCTTTTAGACATGAAAGACTCCAAAATGACTTCATTCTTGTTCTAAAACCAGCACTGGAGCCAGCTGTTGAAGAGTAGTTTATAAATACAGTTATCTTGTAGGCTGCATATCTGTTTATAATACAGCAGACACAGATGCAGACTTTGCTACATGTAAAAAATGGAGTCAACACGTGTTTTTCAAAATACAGCAAAGACAGGAAAATCCAGGATTCCGGTTTGTTAATAAAACCACCTTATAAAGTAACAATTGAGACTATAGCTCTGCACTATTAAAAATATACAGACTGTGTACACCATTGCACATCCTTTTTCCCTTTGCTTTTTAATGCTCATGAAACCATGATTAAAGTGTTGAGTTTATGAACACATGCATGAACAGGCAAGCACGTACACCTAAAAGATGAAACAAAGAACAAAGCTGATCATGTCATTCCATGAGAAAGGCTGCCCGCAGCACTCCAGCTTAAACACACAGTCCCCTCGGGCTCTCTATCCCCTCCCTACTCCCTCACCTTCCCTCAGATTCGGGGAAATCAGGTTGGGAGGTTAGCGCATCATTGACAGAGAATGCCCCCCTTCCACGCTCTGTGAGTCTCCCCGGGAAGGGGGGGAAGGCAGTTTCCTTCAGTAGCACAGTTAGGGTCGATTAGTGTTGGTTCCACAAGTTAAGGCACTTCCGGCTGCTTTGGTGGCAGCATGGTTCCTCCCCTCCTTTTTTAAGGCATGTGTCCTCTAAGAGTAGTAAAGCTTTGGAAACTGTGCAGACTGTTAAAGTTGACAGCTTAATACAGGATCATCGAAGTCGGCAGGCAAAAGGATCCTCAGAGACACCTCCCTCCGACCAGAAGCTTCCAGAAAGCCTGGGCAGCTCTGTGTTTCGGCTGGGCATGGCACACTGGAGCCAGCCGAGGCCAGAGGGTGGTGCATTCAGGTAGCAAAGACAGGTGGGATCCGTCGCGCCTTCACCTGGAGCTGCCCTGGCTGCTGGCGGAGCGTGTCGTGCTGTAGCGCCTCTTCACGATCATGCTGATGTAGGCTTTCATGAGCTTAGCCACATCCACCACCTGCCCAGGGGGGAAGCAGAACCAGCACATGGTCACGAGTCTCCCCCAGGCAAAGGGTCCTGCCTAATAACCAGACATTCCCTGGGCAACTCCCATAGCATTCCGTGCTAATCCACAGCTCCCATTTTGCAGGAAGCCAGAAGTTTAGCTGCTTTCACCTTCCTCATCAGGGAGAGGTGGAATCTCGGCTTTTCCAAATACAATGTGCACCACCTGGTGGTTCTTTCACACAAACGTGCCAACTTGGCTTGATGTAAACTGTCAGATTTTGCACATTAAAATACAGAGCTACCCAAGGAAGCTGAAGTTACTCAGTGTCAACAGTGCTAGGATTACTATCCCTGCTTAAAATAAATGTGAAATGACAGAGTCCATAATTACAGCCTTTAAAGACAGGATCATCTAATTCTAGTCAATTCCTTAGGATGCAGCTGAAGAAACAAGATAACTGAGGCCCTAGGGGCTGGGAGAATGGCCAGCTCCCCAGACACCAGGCCCGCTTCCGCTCCATACCAGCCACCTCCTCCAGCTGGGATCTCCATTAGCTCCCTCCCATTGCCACGCCTTCTCACAGCTGGCCTGGACCCTGTGCAGGCATCCTAACTGGCTTCCATTTCCCTGCTTGCTCTCTTCCCTTCCAGTCCCACCCTAGAGATCACTGTCTGTAAATTCACTGTTATGCCATGCACAATCAAAGATCCCATAGTGGTTCCTTGTTGTCTACTGGATCTCACCAAATCCTGGGACCCTTGAGTCAAGGGCTCCCCACCCTCTTCCCTCTCACTGCACGTCTCCCCATCAGCCTAGGGAACCTATAATGCCACATCCTCCAAGCACCTGGAACGTCCTCCTCACCGCCTCTCCATTCCGAACCAGGCAGCAGGTGACTCCTCTCCACTCACCACATTGGATTGCTAGTTGTTCCCTTTGTGGAAGCCTCAATAAGCTTCTTGTATTACACTCTCTAAACTTTGAAGCTGGTAGCATATATATTTAGAGGCCTTTTAGTGAGTGTGGTTTCACAATCTAGAATGAGCTGCACCTAGGATGGTCATGCTCCCAGCTCCCTCCCGGTCTCAAGAGGCCACCAGAACTGAGTCTCACAGCTCTGACACTGCCATAATTGTTAACTAATTTTCATAAGGTTTTGTTGCAAAGAATATACTTTTTCATGGACATCTATGTCACTTCCCTTTCTCTTCCCTTCCTCCAAGGGTAAGACTTCGTGACACAATGGAACCAAATTCCTCTGTTGTAAAAGCATACGGAAGAAATATGGGGTTCTCAGATTTTAGCCTGCAGGGAACCAGCAGCTGGGAAGGGACCACAACACTGTATTTTCGGTTTTTTTTTTGAGACGGAGTCTCGCTCTGTCACCTGGGCTGGAGTGCACTGGTACAATCTTGGCTCACTACAACCTCTGCTGCCCAGGTTCAAGCGATTCTTCTGCCTCAGCCTCCCGAGTAGCTGAGACTACAGGCACCCACCACCACACCCAGCTAATTTTTGCATTTTTAGTAGAGACGGGGTTTCACCATGTTGCCCAGGATGGTCTTGATCTCCTAACCTTGTGATCCGCCCACCTTGGCCTCCCAAAGTGCTGGGATTACAGGCATGAGCCACCGCGCCCGGCTGTATTTTCATATTTTAAAGAAAAATATTCAAAGAAAATGACCTGGTCAAAGGCATGAGGAAATAGGGTCTTGTTTTTCTGTCTTGTCAAGACCATGAATAAAAAGATGAACTTGCTTTTGCCTCTTACCTCACTGGTTTCAAAAAGCAGCTCCCTCTCATCGACCACGATCTTGTACGTATTCGCCAGGGGTGCCCCAAAAGAGAGGATGTGTTCATACTGGAAGACTTCCAGTGGCCTTCCCTCCCCACGCTTGTAGACGGAGACAGCGTCCGCACTGACACCCAACCAGAGTTCCTGAGGGAAGCCACCTTCCTTGCACTGGTGGGCAAGAGAGTCAACAGAAGAGTTAAGTCATGAAATGGTTGGCAACAGCATCTAAACCGTAAGACAGGCTTTGAGTGAAGTCCTCTGCACAGAAGATTAAATATATTCGATGTGCGTGCATGCATGGAGGGGCATGAAATATGAGAAACGGCACCTCTCTGGCTATCTTGATTGATTTCTAACGAGTTAATCTCATGCATTTGGGAAGAGCTCACTAACTGGCAGGGTCTAACATCTTGCTTTGACTTTCCACTTCTTGGCATTATTCTACTAGCTGTTTGGTTTAGCCACATGGAAGTGGCCTGGTAATGCACATGCTGGCCTGGGGACTAAAGGAAGCTCCCCTCCTCAAGACAAGTCGACTCTTTAATATCTCCAGTTCTGCCTCCAATTCTCTTTGTGGATGGTTAGTCTTCAAATACAAAATCTAGGATCACAGAGGGAAATTCTCCACATCACGCATGCTGAGCAGTTCTGGCTCCTCTTGACAAGGAGCAGCAATGGTCTTCCATATGCAGAGTGGGAACAGGGTCTTGACTGGTTTTGGTTTAACTGTACGCTTTCCTGTACAGATTGGTGGAAGAAAATAACAGCCCATATGTAGGAGCTAACAACACAGGGCTGATCCAAACCTGGACAAGCAGGAGGGCTATAAATTGGGGACACTGAAAAGAGTCCCTAGTTTGTATCCCTAATAACCAGATATTCTCTGCATTCTCCATGCAAAAGCCAGTAGCTTTCTATGCTAATCCACAGCTCACATTTTGCAGGAAGCCAAGAGTTTAACTGCTATTATTACCTATTCCTTGTCAGGGAAAAGTGGAATCATGGCTTTGTTAGAAAGCACCTGATTTTTTTATACTTCAAACTTCATTGAACCAACCAACCAACCAAACGAAAAACATCACCCAGTGAAAAGCCATTAATGGATCCTAGAATACACAATCAATATTTAGATTTTTACAGACCCTCAATTTAAAGTCATCGGATAACAGGCAGAATTACTGCGATCATCAAAGAAAAAAAAAGGAAGCTAATTTAGACCAGGAGCTGCCAAACGTATCAGTTAAGGGCCACACAGGAAAGATTTTTAGACTTGGTGGATCACGTGGTCTCTGTCACAACTACTCAACTCTGCACAAAAACAGCCAGAGAATGTATCTAAAGGAATGAGCTTGGCTGTGTTCCAATAAAACATTAGAAAAAAGGAGGCAGGCAAGATCTGACCCACAGACCAGTTTGCCAAACTCTCATCTATACCATTAGTAAGACTGCTTTTCAATAAGTGGTCTACTTAAAAAAAAAAAAAATCAGTACTGGGTTGATGCTAGTGGCTAAATTCCATTATCAAACAGACATTCTTTCCAACACAGGGTTGTAAAGAAAAAACAAAAAAGTAAAACGCAAGCATATCCACAGTTTCTAATTTGTATATATAGCTATACATTTTTTAAAATGTAGATTTTTATCAGCGTTTAAAAAATTAGATCTATAGCTTCCCTAAGGAAGGGTAGTAAAAGAATAGATGACGTCTTAATTTTGCATTCATTCCTAATATTACAGATGCATTTACTACAAAGGAGAGGAGAAACTGTGAGAAGGGAAGTGTTAATGGTACAATTTGAGGGGCTCGAATAAAAGGTTGAGAGAGCAAAGTGCTCCATTTTGTCTTCTCTCCATATGAACTTGGCCGTGATCCATGTTCTCAGATGCCAGCACCCTGCCCACCCCGACACACAGCAGCCACTTCTCACCTCCACGTCAAACAGCGTCGAGCCATAGCCAGGCCACTCCTTGATCAAGGCCATGTACTTGGCCATGGCCTGTTCCTGGTTCATTCCCTGAAATTTCTTCCACTTGTCAATGATACTGGCTCGAGCAGAGGAGACCTCTTCCTTAATCCACATGTCCAGCATCTGCTCCTCCTCCACCTTCTGGCGGACCACGGACCCTGTCCGGAAGCTCCGCCTCAGGGTCCCCTCCAGGAAGCTCGTCCGCCTCTTCTCCAGCCGCTCACAAGGGGTGAAGGTTTTGGTTGACTGGCTGATGCGGGTCTTGAGTCTCTGCAGGGAATAAACCTCTTCGAGAGGTGGGATGGCAGCGTGCAGAGTATAATCCCCCTGCAGATACTGGAGTCGCAGGGCAGCAAGAACCTGGAGGTTTTCTTCTGGGGCTGGATGGTGGCCATGGATAACCGCCTCGTGGGCCTGAAAGGAGACAAGTCAACAGCTTTCTGGTCAATGCACTGCCGTGCCATGGGATGCCCACAACGCTTCCTCCCTCATTTCATCAGGGTTTCTCTCACACACACCTTCCCTGACTGCCCTGGTTAAAACTGCACCCTCACCCCTGCTCATTGCTTTAAATTTAATTTTCTACCTAGCACAGATACCATCTAACACACGTCATATATTTTATTCCTTACGGTCTCCTGTCAACTGGAATGGTGGTTCAAATGAAATGTGTAGCAGGTTTCATTCTACAAACGAATGAAAGAGCAGCTGGGCCTTGTCTTTGCTGGGAAATCTACAGGTGTGCCTCATTTCTAAGGTACCAGTTAACTTACAAGGCTAAGTATTAACTGGTTTTACCCTTGCTTGCCTGCAAAGAAATCTGTTTCTAACTATTCCTTTTACCTGTTCAAACATAAATGCAAATTCCACACTGTCTTTCGGCACGTTGTCTGTGTCCAGGAAGCAGTAAAGTTTGAAGTAGAATTTCCATGGCAGGTCCCCCACCTCGGATGCGGCAGCCAGCCTACAGAGAGGAGTCAAGAGAGGCTCAGAAAATGAACGAGAGGGGCCTTCAGTGACCCGCAGGGAGCTGACTTTACATGGTGTATTCTAAGGACACAGACATTCTGTCCAGGCCCAGATAACAGTGGATAGAGATGGGGACAGAGAAATAGAGTGAAAAAATGTATTTTCACGCTAATTTTGCTTTAAGAAAACAAGCAGGCAGCCTCTGGTTAAACCAGCTAACAAGTGTTTTCTGAGAGCTGCATTCGAATTAGTACCAGCAAAGCATTATGCTGAGTCCACGGGAAGAAAAGAAACAAAAGCCTGTTTATTACCTTTACCAAGCCCCAGATACATTATGAGAACATTTATAAAACCTGATGTGAATATTCTTGTATGAGGGCTATGTTTATACTAAGCAGGAATACCTTCCATGCTACTTAGAGAATATGAAGTCACAGATCAAATATCGTAGGTCTATTATAGGCTGGATGCGGTGGCTCACCCCTGAAATCCCAGCACTTTGGGAGGCCCAGGTGGGCAGATCACCTGAGGTCAGGAGTTTGGGACTAGCCTGGCCAACATGGCCAAACCCCATCTCTACTAAAAATACAAAAATTAGCTGGGCGTGGTGGTACGTGCCCAGAATCTCAGCTACTCGGGAGGCTGAGGCAGGAGAATTGCTTGAACCCAGGAGGCAGAGGTTGCAGTGAGCCAAGGTTGTGCCACTGCACTTCAGCCTGGGCGACAGAGCAAGACTCCGTCTCAAAAAAAAAAAAAAAAACCAAAAACCGTAGGTCCATTGTATGTTGTAGATATAAAACATAGTTTAAAGAGTTTATAAGTTGACTTCAGTCCATCAGCCCAATTTCAAAGCTAATGACAACTGGAAACCTAAAAAATCAAGAAATACCCAGACAGGTCCAACATGGAACTGAGAAAATGAATGGGGTAAAAAACCACTGACAAGTTATATCATGTAAGGCCATAGCTTTATCTAGGAATCGAGAAAAATAGCAGATATGCAAACTTAAACAGGCATCAACCCAGGTAAAATAAAACTAACTCCAATACACCGTGAAGCCAAAAACGGAATGGAACTTCAAACCCCCAACCCTGCTCTGTAATTTCTCGTATTTGCTCTTCTGACACAGTAGGGAAAAGGAACTTACTTTTCAAACTTTGCTAAGACATCAGCTACAACGGTTCGACTTTCAATGGCTTTGTCGACGTGGCCGTTGTATTCAAACAAAGCAAACATGTTCCTGCTGTCCTCCATGGCGAGGCCTCGGATCAGCTTCTCCACCACCTGGAAGACACACCAGGAGGACTTCAGTTCCACAGGCTGCGGCCCCAGCACATGTTCCCAGAGGTGCCATCACCAGATCCCAGAGGGAGCTGCCGGCACAAGGGCGTCTCCAAGCAGCTTCCTTATGTTACCCATGTGGTCATCCCAGAATTTCAAAAGTACCATTTTCCCTTGTTCTCTGGAAATCAGGTTTATCTCTTTCTTGCCAAAAAGAACCCAGGGTATTTTGCCCATTGGTAGAGGCAGATGCTGGGCTGATTTCTTGCAAACCTATATTAACCGGAAAAGTGGGTGAAAAGCTGCAGTCCTGTCTTTTATCTGATGCATTTATGAACTCGAAGGAACAACAGAGACTCCAGATGATGTTTTTTTTTTACACAGGAAGCCTTGGGGGGTGGGGTCGGGGGTGGTTACTGGATTACCCTTTTGGCCAATTAGTTTTATAATAGTAAGTTCAAATTTAAATAAGAAAATGTGTTCATCTGATATTCATCTAGCTAGTCATGTGGCAAACAGAAACACTTTGTTGCAGAAGCACTGCAACAAACCCTCATCAAAGTGGCTGGACCTGCACCAGGTCTGCAGCTCTGCTAGACATTCAGCTGCTTCTCAGATTAGCAAGATTGTGTCTCACGTACTTTGAGTATATCTCTGTGATTCCACTCATCTTATTTTTATCTCTATATTCATGTGGTTGCTTGTGGGTTACATGCATTTCCTTAGTATTGAGCAGCTGTACTAAGCAAATTGCAACTATGCAGGACAGCTGCCCTAACGCTACACGATGTTGCTGACCCGGGTGTATCTGCAGCAAGGCATCTAACAGAACAAGCAGCCGCCGCCTCTCCTCACCTCCCCAGCGGTGGTGTGGGAGTTGATGGTGATCTTGCAGGAGCCTCCACCATGGCAATAGACCGTGGATGTCATTTCCTGCCTGTGGATCAGAGCTTCTATTTCATCTCGGGAAGGCACAAACTCTCGGCATTTGGTTTTCTTAAGAGATTCGTAAGTGAAGAGAGCGTATTTTTCCATCTCAGTTCCTGGAAACTGTTCCCGTATCCTAGGAGACAAACACTAACTTAATTTTTAGGCTGCTGGGAACTGGGCTGTGTCAAGGTTCTGTAGACCAAAGCGGTGAATGGTCCCCCACTGGTGAATGGAGCAAGCACCAGTGACTTCTTGGCAAGGGCCCGCTTCATTCTGTGCAGTTCAATTTAAATACAAAAAACCCCTAAAGAGCGAATGTCTCAGCGGGAGCACCTGTGCTGCCAACTCACCTTTGCAGTATTGTTAATACTTGAAAGAGTCATGCCTCATACTATCATATGAAAATTCTTGGCCGGGCGCGGTGGCTCAAGCCTGTAATCCCAGCACTTTGGGAGGCCGAGGCGGGCGGATCACAAGGTCAGGAGATCGAGACCATCCTGGCTAACACGGTGAAACCCCGTCTCTACTAAAAAATACAAAAAACTAGCCGGGCGAGGTGGTGGGCACCTGTAGTCCCAGCTACTCGGGAGGCTCAGGCAGGAGAATGGCGGGAACCCGGGAGGCAGAGCTTGCAGTGAGCTGAGATCTGGCCACTGCACTCCAGCTTGGGTGACAGAGCGAGACTCCGTCTCAAAAAAAAAAAAAAATTCTTGGCCAGATGCCGTGGCTCACACCTGTAATCCCAGCACTTTGGGAGTCAGAGGTGGGTGGATCACCTGAGGTCAGCAGTTGGAGACCAGCCCAGCCAACATAGTGAAACCCTGTCTCTACTAAAAATACAAAAAAATTAGCCAGGCATTGTGGCAGGTGCCTATAATCTCAGATACTTGGGAGGCTGAGGCAGGAGAATCGCTTGGACCCAGGAGGCGGAGGCTGCAGTGACTGAGATCACGCCATTGCACTCTAGCCTGGGCAACAAGAGCAAAACTCAAAAAACAAAAGAAATTTCTTTTTCTATAGCTAATCAAAATCTCTATCAGATTGTTTCTACCTCTTTGATCTGGAACAAATATCCAAGTTTTTTTTTTTTTTTTAAATATAGAGTAGTGGTAATTAATGGATTGATCCAATCTCCTATACATTAGGACATTACACCCAAGGTGACTTGGTCCCTGAAATAACCTTGTGTGGCTTAAAAAGAAAAAGGATGGCAGCATTCTGTAAGCTTGCTCAGGCAACCCACGAGTCTGACCTAGAGGTCCCTGTCCTATTAGAGGTGCCTTCTGCTCAAGAGCCTCTTTATCTGAACGAGGACCCAGTGTCCCACCTGCATGAGCAGCTCTGCCCAGCTCATCTCCCATGCCCACAGGCTTTATTTACCTTTTCAGATGGAACTTGAGATACTTGAGAATCCCTCGACTCGGCAGGAAGGTGCAGCTCAGGCATGTCAGGATCTGCCAGCTGTACAGGTTGCCCACACTGCCAGGGTGGGGCACTTTGTTGGTCTGTTTGATGAGCTGGCAGTACAGCTCGTCCCGCAGAGGCCGCAGGTCATGCCCTGTCTGTAGGATGCCCTGGATTATTGGAATCGGGTCAGACATGGACTCCAGTTGCTGCAGGGAATTGAATATCTTGATGGCCTCATCCTGAAGGGTGGTATAGCCTTTGTCTTTAAGCACTATGACAAGCAAAACAAACACAGAAGTCACCCGAGGGGTTCAGAATAGGGCGTGAGTACAATCGGAGCAGTAGTGAAGACAGGAATAAATGAGGAGGACGGATGCAATGCCCACCACACTCCCTATACATCTCAGTCAGCTGAACACAGATCTAAAAGCACAGAGGTGGATAAGGTGACACTGTTTTGTTATCTAATTGAACTTCTTACCACATAAAATGCTTACTTAAAAGGTAATCTGTTGCTGAACAAAATCCTTTTTTGGAATGCAAGATTGCTTAGGCTCTGGTGTCTGGCTACTTGGCCAGGTGCAATGGCTCACACCTGTAATCTCAGCACTTTGGGAGGCTGAGGCAGGCGGGTCACTTCAGGCCAAGAGTTCAAGACCAGCCTGGGCAATATGGCGAAACCCTGTCTCTATTAAAAATACAAAAATTAGCTGGATGTGGTGGCGGGCGCCTGTAATCCCAGCTACTTGGGAGGCTGAGGCAGGAGAATGACTTAAACCTGGGAGACAGAGGTTGCAATGAACCGAGATTGCACCACCGCACCCCAGCCTGGGTGACATAGTAAGACTCTGTCTCAACAAACAAAAAAAGGCTAGCTACTCTCAGTTCATGAGGAGAGCTGGCATTTTCTGACTCCTTTAAATCTCTTCTTTTACTACAGCAATCAATCTTACCATTACTACTACCACACTCTAGAAGTCTTGCTTTAGTAATAAATCTAAGTATATTTCATCTTTTCCTTCCAAGTCATGATGAATAAGAGGTCTTTGAGCTAAAAACAAATGCTACTGTGTTAAGCTAAAGAGCTAGCAGGGCAAGTGGAATCATGGTCTCTGAGGAGTCGGGGTGGAACTTTGGACTTACAGTTGAGATTTATGTCCCCGTACGGAAGGGGCAGGAGTGGAGAGTGCAAGGGGTGATGGGTGTATCGAAGGATCGGGTTCCGCTTGTAAATCTGTTCCACCACATCCGAGTTCAGGCAGTTCTCCTAAAAATAAAGCAAGCAAGCTTATTGTAAGAAACCTGTACCTAAAGGAACAAAATCAACTGTATTTTCCTACATATAAATATTTTTCAAGAGTCTCAAACATCCATAAACCTAGTAGGACAAAGATGGTGGAAATCCAGTGTTAGGTGATTTCATGCACGAAGATACTCATAATCTGTGTTTGAAGACAAGTCACAAAAATACATTCTTATAGCTCATTTCTTTTTTTTTTTTTTGAGATGGAGTCTCGCTCTGTCACCCGGGCTGGAGTGCAGTGGCCCGGTCTGGGCTCACTGCAAGCTCCACCTCCCGGGTTCATGCCATTCTCCTGCCTCAGCCTCCCTAGTAGCTGGGACTAAAGGTGCCTGCCACCACGCCCGGCTAATTTTTTGTATTTTTGGTAGAGACAGAGTTTCACCGTGTTAGCCAGGATGGTCGCGATCTCCTGACCTCGTGATCCGCCCGCCTCTGCCTCCCCAAGTGCTGGGATTACAAGCGTGAGCCACTGTGCCTGGCCTACAGCTCATTTCTTAGTTTCTCACGCATGTATTTCCCCATGTGATTTTAAATTTTCTCCCCTGGAGATTACATACACTTAAAAAATTTCATCTCGGCACGGCGCGGTGGCTCACACCCGTAATCCCAGCACTTTCGGAGACTGATGCAGGTGGATCATGAGGTCAGGAGTTTTGAGACCAGCCTGACTAACATGGTGAAACCTTGTCTCCACTAAAAATACGAAAATTCGCTGGGCGTGGTGGCAGGCACCTGTAATCCCAGCTACTCAGGAGGCTGAGGCAGGATAATTGCTTGAACCCGGGAGGCGGAGGTTGCAGTGAGCCAAGATCGCGCCATGGCACTCCAGCCTGGCTAACAGAGTGAGACTCCATCTCAAAAAAAAAAAGAAAAGTTTAATCTAGGCTGGGCACAGTGGCTCATGCCTGTGCATTTTGAGAGCCTAAGGCAGGAGGATCAGTTGGGCCCAGGAGTTCGAGACCAGCCTGGGCAACATAGCGAGGCCCTGTCTCTATAAAAAACAGAAGAGCAAAATCATTAATCTGATCTTCTTTTATTGCTTTAGCCATCAGTGGCTAAATCATGTTGTTTTTATCTACAGTTCATTTCATAAGCACATTTTGCTAGTTCTTGAATTGCTGTTTTCTATTCTCTCTATACCTGAAAACTACACACATTAATATATTCTTGGGGAGACTGTCCTTCCACGTGCCTGCCCGCCCTTCCACCCTTGAAACGTAAGAAAATCTCTCACGGAATTTCATCATCATGTACTTATGCTCCTAAAATGTTCATCTGGGATATGAAAAAAACAAAGTTGGCCGGCACGGTGCCTCAAGCCTATAATCCTAGCACTTTGGGAGGCCGAGACGGGCGGATCACGAGGTCAGGAGATCGAGACCATCCTGGCTAACACTGTGAAACCCCGTCTCTACTAAAAAATACAAAAAACTAGCCGGGCGAGGTGGCGGGCACCTGTAGTCCCAGCTACTCAGGAGGCTGAGGCAGGAGAATGGCGTAAACCCGGGAGGCGGACCTTGCAGTGAGCTGAGATCCGGCCACTGCACTCCAGCCCGGGCGACAGAGCAAGACTCTGTCTCAAAAAAAAAAAAAAAAGAAACAAAGTTACTTTTAGAACCTTAAATAAACAGAAAAGTTAGAGGAGAGGTAATGAATCATTCTATCATGGTAATTTCATTTCCACTGTAAAACTTTTTCAGTAATACCCAATTGAAGGGCACAAAAACTTTATTTACTTAAATAATTTCTATGGACTGATTTAGGGTAACCTGACTCATTTCTTAAGAAGCATAGCTTTGTATTTGAAAAATTATATTTACTCTTTTAATGTCTAAATTCAAATTGATTCAAACAATTTCATGGACAAACAAAAAACAAAAAACAACTGGCTTGCCGGAATCTGGTTCCGAACACCCAGAGAACATAACACTTTGGAATCAGGAGACCAATTTGATTCTGATGGAAAATTATCCACCACTGATGGATTAGATCCTCTCCCACCTCCACAAAAGCTGAGTTCCCTCTTGGATCTGGTTAGCTAATTTCCTTTGCTGTCCTTCAGTTAACTACCTGCCTCACCATCATTCTAGCACCTTCTTCTCTGTCACAGCCCCACCTCTGTCCTTTGTCCTGGGAATCTGCCTGCAGGACTGCTTGGAGGGCCAGCAGTCTCCCTTGACTTGGTTCTGCACCTGGGACTGACCAGCTACATGGGCAATGCAACCAGAACATTCCCCGTCAGCATTCCATTTCTGGAAAGTGAGGGTACGAATCCCCGCTCAGGGCTGCCATGCAACCATTCATTCCTTCAGCTCACATACATTTACTGAGCCACTACACTTACTTATAAACAGGAATTTATAATTTAACACGCTCAGTGTCCGTCTAGAGACTCGGGAGCTTCTGGGAGTTTGCATGTGTCCGAGAGGGATGCCAATTGTTCCTCTCGACCACCCAGGGCTCCTTGGGAACTCACTTGTGTGGTCTGGAAACTGTACAGTGACAGTGGAACTAGCAGGTTACTCCTAGAAGGTCCCCAACTGAGGCTGAGGTGAAACCTGACACAAGGCACGTGGTCCCCCACGCAGGTCACCACATCCCCATGGGCACGGAGTCCCACAGGGCAAACTGCAGACCTCGTCCTTCTGCCCACAGAGCCCAGCAGGTGGGATCGGGGACTCAACACTAGGGAAGTGTTAGGAAACATCAAACACTGCCTTAGAGACAAAACACTTTTGGTCTAAAATTTCTCATTTAGATTCCTGAAAGCAGGGTCCTCAAACACAAAGTTGACCAAGTGCTAGATTTTTGTTTTGTGTTTCTGAGACGGAGTCTCCCTCTGTCACCCAGGCTGGAGTACAGTGGAATCATCTCTGCTCAACTGCAACCTCAGTCTCCGAGGTTCAAGCAAGTCTCCTGGCTCAGCCTCCTGTGTAGCTGGGATTACAGGAATGTGTCACTAACACCTGGCTAATTTTTGTATTTTTAGTAGAGACACGATTTCACCATGTTAGCCAGGTTGGTCTCGAACTCCTGACCTCAAGTGATCTACCTGCCTCAGCCTTCCAAAGTGCCAGAATTACAGGCGTGAGCTACCGTGCCGGCCAGCCAAGCACTAGTTTTGATTACAGAATAAAAACTGAGCTTCACTAATGCTGAGGTCTTGGTGCTCTAAGGGTAGAATCTCTGAGCTGTAATCACCCACCTTGATGGGCTTATCTTACCTTGATGTCTTGAATCAGCTGCTGGGTGGGGGTGTCGATCGGGGCCTTGGTGTCGGTCACGTTTTGAATGGCACTGGACCACCGGGTGGCCTCATTGAGCAGCTTGGTGTAGAGCCGGTAACAGTGCTTGCGCCCGTACACGGTGACGTTCCAGTAGCCTGCAATGGCAGGGGTGCTCAGCACACGCATGTCAACGCCAGCCTCGGGGACACAGGACAATGCCTGTGTCCTCTCTGACCTCAGTCCCTTTAATTATTCAATTCAATAGACACTGGCTGAATTCCTACATATGCCCTGTCCTGCCCGGCACTAGGTATCTAGAGATGAAGAAAAAACAGTATCTCTTGCACTGTGACATTTACAGCTGAGACGGGGAGATGAATATTAGAACAATAAACCCATCATTAAATATATGAAGATAAATGATAACTGGCTCTGGAAGGGAAAAGGGTAAGTTAATGTCTCTTTCTGGGCTCTGGAACAGGAGTGAAAACTCTCTCCGATTTCAGACTTTCCTTCCTATTTCTTCCTTTCCTTTCCTTAGCCTCTCCCTTCAGAAGACAGCACTTGTGCCTGGCAGTGTGTGAGTTCAGAGGCAAACTGTCCGAACTATCACCCAAATCTGACGCGAATGGAACAACTATGTTAAACAGAAGCACAAGATCACGACCAGCAACATCAAACTAAACCATCTTCTGGAAACACTTTTATAATACTACAAAAATTAAAAGAAATCCTCTAATTTACATGTGTGCTTTCTATGCTACTAGGCTAAGTTCATGGCCAGTCAGGATTTATCTTTTACAGGTTGTATAGGACGCTCATCGTACAATGATGGAAAACAGCCTGGCCCACATGACAAAACCTCCACCGAAAGTATAAAATTAGCCCGGTGCGATGGTGCGTGCCTGGAGTCCTAGCTACTCCTCGGGAGGCTGAGGTGGGAGGATTGCTTCAGCCTTGGAAGGCTGTAGTGAACCATGATCGCACCACTGCACTACAGCCTGGGCAACAGTGTGAGACCCTGTCTCAAAAATACTAAGAATAAAAATTAAAAGGATGAAAACAGA
This sequence comes from Trachypithecus francoisi, assembly GCF_009764315.1. NCBI lineage: Eukaryota > Metazoa > Chordata > Mammalia > Primates > Cercopithecidae > Trachypithecus > Trachypithecus francoisi. Next base: position 16,753,892 of record NW_022681465.1, read on the forward strand.
GTATATGAAAACAAAGCTTCCCGTACGATGCCCTGCATCTGTTGACATTTTCTTGTCCTTGCAAGAGTCTTCCTACCACTCCATGAATCAAGACCTCTAGCATGGCTTAAACACGAAGTGGTCACATAGCTAACCCCAGACAGGCTTAGAAGATACACCAAGAAGACACCTTCTTTGGGGGGAAATAAAGTACCCACTAGGAAGGAATCTTATTCCTTGCCTGGAGCAAGCCCAGACTTGAAGATCTGATGCTCAGGGTTCGGGCAGCTGGCCTGGTTACCTGTCTCTTTGAATATCTTCTCATCTGGGGGGACGACAGAGCAGAGGCTGTTGAGGACCAGGGTCCCCAGTTTCAGCGCATTCTTCTCTGAGCTCTTGTAGTAATCCAGGGAATTGTGGGTGAGTACAAACCATCGTTTCTTCAGTTTCAGTGAAGACATCTTTGGACTGTTCTTCACCTCTTTGTGCAACCATCCTGGAAACAAAGATGAAAGTGTAAATGAAAATCTACGAGGAGAAACCCCAAAGACCATACCATCATCCACGTAACGCCAACATATGGATGGGTTTCTAGCTACTTGCCAGAAAAAGACCACGGTCACCCCAACTCGATGTAAATGGAACTACGTGAAAGAAAAGCACAAAATCACAACTAGCAACAAAAACACAATCCTCTAGAAACAATTTATAATGTCACAAATTAAAAATCACTTAAAAAATCTCCAACAGTCAAAATGGGAAAAGCAGCTCAAAATGAAAATGCTGCAGATATCTGTATGTAAATGGAAAGGGGAGCTTGTTAAACAGACCAAGGAAGCAGGGCAGGCAGTCACCTCTCACGATGAATTCCTGGCCCTCCACTCTGGTGTCCCCTTTGGACCTCTGCAGCAGGGTTATCCAGTGGTGCATCTCCTCCGGCGTGTCGGCGTTGCAGTGCAGCACCCGGTTGGCCGTGATGATCACAAACGAGTTGGGTCTGAGCGACAAGGTGAGAAGGAAACAAGACCCCTTAGCTCTACCGTCAGCATCACCTCTGTGTGAACCGAGACTCAGTGCCTTCCTTCCTGCCTTCTGGGTCACGGGATATACACTGCTAGGCTTATTCATGTTTTTATTAAGGCAAACCTTGCTCATTTCTGCAGAATTTCTTGTACGCATCATTAACCTTTAAACTTGGAACGACACATTCATTCTGAAGGTCCTGGAAGGGAAAACATTTCTTCATGCAAAACTTTCCAGATGAAACTCAGTTCCGGGAAGGCTAAATAAGGTGACCACAAGGGAAAATTTTTTTTTGATGCCTCTCCAAAGTCAATTTTTTCCTGCCTTGGGTAATATTTCTGTGGCTTGGTAATGAAATGTCAGACACCAGCAATAAAAGAGGATCAGTAAATAGGTGTAGGTGGAACATCTTAAATGCTTGATTACGCTTTGTAGAAAAAGCCACCTGGGTCTGTGTTTTCAAAGTGATCTAGGCCGGGTGCGGTGGCTCAAGCCTGTAATCCCAGCACTTTGGGAGGCCGAGACGGGCGGATCACGAGGTCAGGAGATCGAGACCATCCTGGCTAACACGGTGAAACCCCCGTCTCTACTAAAAATACAAAAAACTAGCCGGGCGAGATGGCGGCGCCTGTAGTCCCAGCTACTCGGGGGGCTGAGACAGGAGAATGGCGTAAACCCGGGAGGCGGAGCTTTGCAGTGAGCTGAGATCCGGCCACAGCACTCCAGCCTGGGGGACAGCGAGACTCCGTCTCAAAAAAAAAAAAAAGAAAAACAACAAAAATCAAAGTGATCTAACAAGGGTGCATTTCCTAGTCATGGATAACGTGATCATGGAAATTTACTTTCTCCCTCACCTCTTTTTGTCTGGAAATGCCCTGAACCTCTCTCACAGGCCCTTGCTGATATAAATACTAACTCCTCTATCTAACGGCTTATGCTAGCGAATGTGAACTCTTTCTTGCAAGTCTTCAAATGTTCACTGTAGTTAGGTGACACAAAAGTTTAAGAAAAAGAGCAACTGAACTGCAGGACACAGGGAAAACTATGCAAACAGGCGGAACTTGACGTGCCCCTTAAAAAATAAAAAATAACCCAACCCTTTTTTTCTATAGTTGGAAAGGGAGAAAAGTGGCCAGTTGAGGAAGACAAAGCCTGAACAAGGATGCAGAATTCTAAGGATGGATCATTACATGCCCAGCCTGGAGGAGTGAAGGGCTTGGGAGAGCAAAGGTGTGGAGGTGAGGTAGAAACTCACATACCAGAATAAGAAGCATCAGGGCTTTGATTACTGATAACACATACATGTTAAAGATTGAGCCAGGTATCAGGTGCAGGCTGACTACTAAAAACAAAGGGCCCATGGTTCAGAAGGGCCTTTGTCAACGGGAGGGTGACAGAGACCCCACGGCTCTAATTCTGCCACGTAGGCCCTATATTTTGTTGTCAATTTTAACATACTCATATTCATTTTCCGGCTGTCTTACTGAGGGCAGAAGACAATTTTGATTCTTTCCTGGTCTGTCCTAGAGAAACTTTTCTTAAATTCTGCTGCAGGCCAGAGCTAGAACTTACAAGATAATACATAAAAACAGAGACAATAAAGTTCACTGGGCAGAAAGACGCCTCAGATCATCTCCAAAGATGATTTGCCTTCAAAAATCGAAACCAAAAAGGGTGCCAAGAAAGAAGAAATGTCAAGGAAAATAAATGTTTGTGGTTTATTAATACTCTACATATACATTATCATCAAAATCCTTTCCAAGTTCATTGTTAAGTTCAGAAAGGAGAATGACTCCCTTCCCCTTTGCTGGAATATCATTTTCCTAAACAGGTATTTTCTTCCTGTATAAATCCCAAGTTTGTCCCTGTATACACATGAAAAATATTTATTCCTCATGCTTTTAAAAATTGTCTAAATTAGGTTCCCAGGGTTTTCCCCAGGACTCCAAAGATACCCAGAGAAGACTTCCAGATGATGTAAAATTGGGTACCAAGAAGGCAGACTTTGGATTGCTGGGGTTGACAAGGTGGGAACACACAGCCTCGTGTGATTTCACAGCCCTGCGAAAAGGGACGTAACCCAGCAGCACAGACACCTGTGGACACACACAGGTGATGAGCTGTTTTTATTAAGAGCCACATCTGAGCTTACCTATCAGGGCTGTCAGAGGCACACACGGAATCAATCAGCCCCACATCCAAGGTGCCCTGGAAAAGAACAAAAAGTAAAGAGAATGAGAACCACTAAAGTAGGGTGCACACTATAGTAACACCTCTAGTCCACAACTCCCCATCACACAGAAAGGGCTCTTTTCTTTTTAACTTCAAAATAATAGTCATCTATGAGATGACTCCTCTGTTGTGTGAGTACAAATAGCCTCTACACAGGGCAGAATCTATAGCCCATTTATTTTTAAAAATTACGAGTTAATCATTCCCTCTTGTCCTTTCAGTAATTTATCTCTATGTTTTTAAAAAATTAATATTTTACTAAACTTTCTACAAATACCTCTACGTTAATTTAATTTACTTTGTTTCTGAAGCAGAGTTTCACTCTGTTGCCCAGGCTGGAGTGCGATGGTGTGATCTTGGCTCACCGCAACCTCTGCCTCCCAGGTTCAAGTGATTCTCGTGCCTCAGCCTCCCAAGTAGCTAGGACTACAGGTGTGGGCCACCACACCTGGATAATTTTGTGTTTTAGTAGAGATGGGGTTTCGCCATGTTGGCCAGGCTGGTCTCAAACTCCAGGCGGCCTCAAGTGATCCACCTGCCTTGGCCTCCCAAAGTATTGGGATTACAGGTCTGAGCTTCCTTGCCCGGCCCCCCTTATTCTTAAAACAAGCTCAGCGAACAGTGTTTATAACCTTCTTTCAATAGCACACATTTCCTGATTTTATTGTGTCCTTTGATTAAATTTTACACTTCTTCTCCCAAGAAACTTTATTTCAAGTTTTTCTGATGAGGAAATAAAACGTGATTTCCAAAGTAGGATTTTGTAACTTTGTGCATGTGTCTGGGATAGAGGGAAGACAAAGAATACAATTTAGATTTCGGCCCAGCGCAGTGGCTCATGCCTGTAATCCCAGCACTTTGGGAGACTGAGGCATGCGGATTGCCTGAGCTAAGGAGTTCGAGACCAGCCTGGGCAACATGGTGAAACCCCGTCTCTACTAAAATACAAAAAATTAGCCGGGTGTGGCGGCATGCGCCTGTAGTCCCAGCTACTCAGGAGGCTGAGGCAGGAGAATTGCTTGAACCTGGAGGTGGAGGTTGCAGTGAGCTGAGATCTCGCCACTGCACTCCAGCCTGGGCGACAGAGCAAGACTCCATCTCAAAAAAAAGGAATACAATCTAGATTTAGATTTCACTGTCCTTTGAAGATTAAGTGTAATGTGTCTTTCTGTGACTTCATAAAAAGTAGGATTATGTCTTTTGTTCTTTTGGGTTTGAGGGGGGAGAACTGGAAGGTATTACTACTTACAACCTTCTACAATTTATTTGGTTTTGTTGTTTGTTTTTTTTAGGAGAGAGGGTCAGGCTGCTGGAGTTCAGTGGCGCAATCGTAGCCTCAAATTCTTAGGCTCAAGCAATCCTCCTGCCTCAGCCTGCCAAGCAGCTGTGACTACAGGCACATAACACCACGCCTGGATAATTGTTAATTTTTTTCATAGAGGCAGTGTCTTGCTATGTTTCTCAGGCTGGTCTTGAACTCCTGGCCTCAAGTGATCCACCTCAGCCTCCCAAAGTGCTGGGACTACAGGCATGAGCCACAGTGTCCAACTTCATTTACTGTATTTATTATTGTATTATTACATTATATTGTACTATTTATTGTATTTATTATTGTATTGATTTTAAACTCAAATGGTCCTGTTTTTCTCCTTAATTATTCTACATTTACCTTTTTTAAAAAAAGACTGTCTGGAAATTCCCAATCTTTCCCTTTTTTACCATCCTGACGCCCTCCCCATCCCTGCCCCCAGACGCCCCACCCCCATCCTAGGTAGTGCTCCCATACCACAGCATTCTGTGGGTTTGCCTGCTCATCATGCATCTCCTGGATCTCCTGGTCTGTGGACGCATGGACCTGACTCAGCACGCTGAACCACTGGCTGTGGGGAAGAGAGAACAACTGTGAAGGAGAGGCCAACCTCGTACCGGCAAAGCAATAAGTGCCCTACTGCACGTAATCTGTGAAAATAACATCTCTAAGCACCTTTGCTTTTAATTTCATTACTTCTTAGGGATAAATGTCGGTTTCATTACCAAAGAATAAAGTGAGAAGAAGCAGATAAAGTACCTGTAAATGCCCTTAAGTGCTCTATTATGTTCTAATTTTAGGTCAATGGACGGCCTTTTCTCCCATAGACCTTTATAGACATTTGACAATGATGAATGAGTTCCTTGAGAAATTAACAGCAAATAATAAAATCCTCAGTTCTACCCAAAATACTTGTATCAAAGATCCTTACTTAAGAAATTATTTATAAACTAGGGAACATTCAGGTGCTTTTTCTGTTTAAAAAATAAATTTCGGCTGGGTGCGGTAGCTCATGCCTGTAATCCCAGCACTTTGGGAGGCCAAGGTGGGCGGATCATGAGGTTAGGAGATCAAGACCATCCTGGCTAACATGGTGAAACCCCGTCTCTACTAAAAATACAAACAAACTAGCCGGGCTTGGTGGCGGGCACCTGTGGTCCCAGCTACTCGGGAGGCTGAGGCAGGAGAATGGCGTGAACCCAGGAGGCAGAGCTTGCAGTGAGCTAAGATCCGGCCACTGCACTCCAGCCTGGGCGACAGAGTGAGACTCTGCCTCAAAATAAATAAATAAATAATAATTAAATAAATAAATAAATAAATGTATGTATGTATGTATGTCAAGGTGAGATGATCAATACAGGTTTAACATCCACAATCCAAAAACATCTGAAATCTGAAATGCTTCAAAATTCAAAACTTTTTCAGCACCGACATGATGCTCAAAGGAAATGCTCACAGGAACATTCTGAATTTTCAGATTAGGGATGCTTAACCGGTAAGTCTAATGCAAATATTCCAAACTCCAAAAACTGCAACACTTCCAGTCCCAAGCATTTTGGGTAAGGGATACTCAACATGTAATGGAAGAGTATCACATTGGAATGGACACTAGATGTCTATTTAGATGTCTGTCTTTTTTTTTTTTTTTTTTGAGATGGAGTTACAGTCTTGTTGCCCAAGCTGGAGTACAATGGCACGATCTTGGCCACTGCAACCTCTGCCTCCCGAGTTCAAGTGATTCTCCTGCGTCAGCCTCCCAAGTAGCTGAGATTACAGGCGCATGCCACCATGCCCAGCTAATTTTTGGTATTTTTAGTAGAGATGGGGTTTCACCATGTTGGCCAGGCTGGTCTTGAACTCCTGACCTCAGGTGATCCACCCACCTCAGCCTCCCAAAGTGCTGGGATTACAGGCATGAGCCATTGTGCCTGGTCTAGATGTCTATTTTTTCTATGTATTCTCAGGATGGGGTCTTCAACCACCTAACAGCATTTCTACTCAAGTCAATAAAACCACAGGAGAGTTGGAAATGAAAAATAACTGCTTAAAGTAGAAAACTATTTTGACCAGAGAACTCTTCCATCTTCATTTCAAATGAGTACTCTCACACCCAGCCTCATCACAACCAGAAAATAAAGGAAAACGTGTCTGGGCATGGTGCTCACGCTTGTGATTCCAGCACTTCGGGAGGCCAAGGTGGGAGGATGGCTTAAGCCCTGCAATTTGAGACCAGCCTGGGAAACTTACTGAGGCCCAGTCTCTACAAAAAATAAAAAATTAGCTGGGTGTAGTGGTACATGCTTGTAGTCCCAACTACTTGGGAGGCTGAGGCAGGAGTATCACCCGAGCCCAGAAGGCCAAGGCTGCAGTGAGCCATGATCATTCCACTGCACTCCAGCCTGGGTGACAGAGCAGGACTGTGTCTCACAAAAATACAAATACAAAATGAAAACGAAACAACTCAAGAAAAATCAAGCAGAACAAAGCATCATGAAAATGACCATGAACAAACATGCATCCATCCAGCATTTGCTGACCAACAACGAAATATCAGAGTTATCGAGTATGAAAGAGATGCTAGGGTATCCTCCTATTCGGGGCGTATAAGACACAAAATATATATACACTCCTACCGTTCAAGGCAGAGAGGAAAGTAGTTGGTATCCAATGGGATGTTTAAGTGAAAAAATGACACCCATATGTAAAGGTAGGCCAGGCAAATTATTTACAGCAAAGCACTAAAATCTATCTCCTGTGCTTCCTAGGAAGAAAAATGTGACTACAAGCTTGAAAAAGATTCAACATATACAACACATCTGCATATATAGCTTGTATACAACAAGGGAAAACACTTGAATATAAATTTGCACTATCCATTCTGGTTAACCAAACAGCAAGACTTCATTGCTTTGCTCATCTCAAAAATATCCCAAATTAAACACTGAAAAAGACATACATTCAAGTTGTAGGAATCACACACACAAAGGCATAAAATTTGTTGTACTTTCGATTCTGTCTAGATTATACTCTTAAATTTATAAATTTCTTCTCTTGATTCAAGTATAACTTGGAATCTGAAAAGGAATTTTTTTAAAAAGTGTTCCACTGGTCAGGAGAAAAAGTCCTTGGCTAAAATATTCCAAAGGTTAAATTTAGCAGGTTCATCATGGCATAAAACAGACAGGGCAGCTGCCAAACGCCGGGCCTATAATTCAGCCGAAAAGCTGCAGGCATTCCCTGAGCCACAAACAACCACATGTGGTCTCTAGGAGTCCCAGACAGAATGATGGGCTGTAATTCCAGGTTTGCTTGTTTTTCCAGTTTGTGTTAGAATTTATGGGTCTAAGCAGGGTTTTAGTTTGTTCCCACGGGAAGAATTATTTTCTGGTGTCTTTACTCTTAATGTCGCTACCATGGTATTGTATCAACTCAGAAAGATTCAAAGGGCAAGGGATAGTGAGGGGTCCTGAGAACACATTAGAAGGTCCTAATGATCTTGGGGCTGAGAATTGAAGAATTCAGCTATTAGATGTTACCCTCATAAATTAAAAGACGTTCTCAGCCGGGCGTGGTGGCTCACGCCTGTAATTCCAGCATTTTGGGAGGCCAAGGCGGGTGGATCACTTGAGGTCAGGAGTTCGAGACCAGACTGAACAACATGGAGAAACCCTGTCTCTACTAAAAATACAAAATTAGCCGGGCGTGGTGGCACATGCCTGTAATCCCAGCTACTCGGGAAGCTGAGGCAGAACTGTTTGAACCCAGAAGGTGGAGATTGCAGTGAGCTGAAATCACACCATTGTACTCCGGCCTGGGCAACAAGAGAGAAAGTCCGTCTCAAAAAAAAAAAGATTTCTCTAGCATTGCTCAGAGCTGAAGACAGACATCTCCAACATAACCCTGCAGACTCACAAAGTTGCAGGAAGAGACAGGACAGACACTCCACGGTTTCTGATCCACTAGTGGACCTGTGATGCATCACACTGAAGAGCAAATGCTAAGTCTCCTTAATTTTGTGCTGTGTCTCCTCAGCACTCCAGCATGGAAACCTGAAGTCCAGGAAGTTACAGACAACTTGCCCCAATGAAGGCCTCCACCCTCTTCTAATCTCAGTCAAAAGTTAAAGCTCCTTAGGAGGAAATGTTTTTAAGAAGTTCAATGTCTCCGTTCAACAGAATTGAGGTTGCACTGCATTACAAGTGATACTAACTGTTCTCTGTACCCCAGTCTCCTATTCTACAAAATATGGATGATGGTAATAATTTATGTCTACCTTGCAGGATTCAAGAGAATCAAAAGAGTTAGTATTTATAAAACATTTAGAATACTGCCTGAAATATTTAGGTATGAAACATTTAGAATATTAGCCTGAAATATAATTGCGATTACTTTTGCACCCAGCTAATAGTAAGTTCTGTGTAAGTGAGTACCTCTTCCATTGAATTCTTCAATATTAACATCTTTAAAACCCCCCAATGCCATAGCACTATCAGTTATTAAAACAGCTATCAGTTACTACTCCCTGCCCTTTTGGTCTTTATGCAAACACAAACAATTCACTTTCAAAGCTCAGAAGCTTTCAGAGGGTGGGCTTTCAGCTACATGCAGCTGTGTAATTTACACACGCTACCGGTGACAGTAACAGCCTGAGACAGATGACAACGGGTCTAGTGGCACTGGAGGCTGGAAACCCTGCGCTGTACTTGAATACATTTGCCCAGAGAAAGATTCCCCAAGGGACAAGTACACATCAATTTCTTATGACTCTTGGTTCCTCAACCATCCTAATAGAAAGTCAATTAAAAATTGTCAAGGCCAGCATGGTAAACAGTGCTGTGTGTGACACTCACACCTGTGCACGAGGGAGCAGGATGTGGGTAAAAACCAAGTCGACAGCGCAGACTCACCTGGCATCTTCTGGGGACTCTGCAATCAGGTGGAAAGTCCTATCGGCCATAATGATGTCGATCCCATTCTCCTTGGTGGTGTTATCTATGATCTCTCTGCAAAGGAGCAAAAGCAACAAATGCACATCAGGAACACCAAATTCTGAATAACTGAGGAAAGCAATTTCATGAAACCAATGACTAGAGTCGGGAAGTGTCTGTCACTGAAGGAACGGTACACAGTTGGCTCTCCGTATCTGCGAGTTCAGCATTTGTGGGTTCTGCATCTGTGGATTCAACCAGCAGCAGATCAAAACTAAAAATCCAATTTAAAAAATAATAATACTACAAATTAAAAAACAATACAGTGTAACTACTATTCACAATGCATTTGCATCATACTAGTTATTGAAGTAATCTAGAGAAGATCTGAAGTGTGTGGGAGAATATGCAGAGGTTACATGCAATGACTACATCATTTTATAGCAGGCACTAGAGCATCTGAGGATTTTGGTGGCTGCAGCGGGGAGGGGAGTGGTGGTTCTGGAACCCATCACCAGAAGACATGGAGGGACACACAATTGTTTTCCTTTTAGTAATGACGAAGATTCCCTCTAGGGGAATCTCCTAGGTTCTAGGGGGAGCTAGGGGGAGGTAGGGGAGCTGGGGGAGCTAGGGGAGCTAGGGGGAGCTAAGGGGAGCTAGGGGAGCTAGGGGGAGCTAGGCTCCTCTCTGCTGCCCAGGGAAGAGGCTGCTGGTGTGGCCAGGGATAGCAGGGTTCCCCTGACTTCTCTAGGGGAGAGCCTCTCTCCCCTCACACTGGTCCACCCAATGCCCACCCCTGCTTAGGCCCCAGACAGGCCTGAGGCAGCAGCCCCCACTCCTGCCTGCAACTTCCTTTGAATCCTTTCTCCAGTCTACAAAAGCCAACCTTGGCCTTGTGAGCTCCTTCCTTAACTCATCACAGCTCTCTCTCCCAGCTGAAGGCCATGGCTGCTGCATCTGACTCCTGCTTGAGATGTGCATATTATTTCCATGAGGGGTGCTGGGGATGAGGTGCAGGATGTGGGTGTGTCTGATTCTCAATACCATCTTGATCTCATCTGCAACCCTCCCTAAACAACACTAGAGAAATAAAATTGGTGAACCAGGTTAACAAAATCAGGGTAAAACAGCAGCAGATGTTAGGATCAGACCAGAGATAGTAACACGTTTCATGAAGAAGGGTTTGGGGCATAAAGCCAGCTTGCTCTCATAACTAAAGAAGTACAAATGTTCACAATAAAACATGTATTTTACAGCAACAAAACTAAATTAGCCTGGTTAGAAAATAAGTATTATCTGACCTCATAGCTAGAATCACTGAGATGAAATATTTTTTAAAAAATCAAGGTCAGAGCCAGGCGCAGTGGCTCACGCCTATAATCCCAGCACTTTGGGAGGCTGAGGCGGGCGGATCACTTCGGGTCGGGAGTTTGAGACCAGCCTGGCCAACATGGTGAAATCCCGTCTCTACTAAAAATACAAAAATCAGCCAGGCGTGGCAGTGCGCTCCTATAGTCCCAGCTACCCAGGAGGCTGAGGCAAAAGAATCACTTGAACTCGGGAGGCAGAGGTTGCAGTGAGCCAAGATAGTGCCAGTGCCACTGCACTCCGGTCTCGGTGACAGAGCGAGACTCTGTCTCAAAAAAAAAAAAAAAAAAATCAAGGTCAGAACTGCTGAAATCCCAAGAGGAACAACCAGCTACTACTCTAAGCCTTCTTAACAGAAATCAACACCAACACAAGTGAAGCACTCTTAAACAGAAAGGAAAACTGAATTCAATCACTCTCTAGGTCTAATGACCAATTCACAAGAAATAAATGAGAAAGAGAAACACATTCAGACACATGCCCGTACAGGGTTGGTGAAATGCAGAAACCATGGGATAAGTGAGCTAACATGTTCCATTACAAACAGCAAGCGAAAGAAAGACGGAGGGGGCATCTATACATTAAAAGAGACTTGAGTGATCTAAAAACCGGTGACAACATCTAGACCTCATTTGGATTCTGACTTGAAGAAAGTAACTATAAAACCAACCCAAACCAACAAGAACACTACCACCTCCACTTATAAGGAAACTGCAAACCGGGCGCAGTGGCTCACATCTGTCATCACAGCACTTTGGGAGGGTGAGGTGCGCAGATCACCTGAGGTTAGGAGTTCGAGACCAGCCTGGCCAATATGGTGAAACCCTGTCTCTACTAAAAATACAAAAATTAGCCAGGCATACTGGTAGGCGCCTGTAATCCCAGCTCCTCGGGAGGCTGAGACAGGAGAATTGCTTGAACCGGGGAGGCAGAGGTTGCAGTGAGCCAAAGTTGTGCCACTACACTCCAGCCTAGGCAACAGAGTGAGACTCGGTCTCAAAAAAAATTAAAAAATAAAAAAAAATAAGGTCACTGCAGAAATCTGAACAATGAATGACTGGAGTTTAGATAATATTAGGAGCTAATATTTTTTTAAAGTAATAATGGTATTGTGATTATATATTAGAATGTTTAAATGCATACTAAATATTTACAGAAGAAATTACATGATAGTGACTTGCTGTAAAAGAAGGTAGTTTGTTGGGGGAGGGGACTGGATAGAACTGTGGATGAAACACTCTTGGCCATGGGTGGATAGCCACCGAAAGCTCTGGAGTAAGTCTGTGTTTTGTTATATTCTTCTACCCACTCTTGCCCATGATTGAAGTTTTCTATAATAATAACTCACTTTTCCTGTTCTATAGGAGGTGACAGAAATGGCTGAATAAGAGCTAACATTTCCATAACTCACTAATTCTGATGAAGCACCTGCGAATAGAGCTTTTATTAAGCAGCATACAAAGTGAGCTGCAAAAGAAATATACTCTGGTGAAATCAATATACTCTGGTGAAATTCAATACTATGCCTCCCTCTCTCTCAGCTTCTTGGTGCTTGCCCCTTCTATGGGATAATTACATAGAAACATCACGGCTGTAATCCCAGCACTTGGGAGACCAGGGCAGGCGGATGGCTTTGAACCCATGAGTTTGAGACCAGCCTGGGCAACATGACAAAACCCCGTCTCTACTAATAATACAAAAAATTAGCCTGGCATGGTGGCACACACCTATAGTCCCAACTACTCGGGAGGCTGAGGTGGGAGGATCACCTGAGCCCAGGAAGTTGAGGCTGCAGTGAGCCAAGATCGTGTCACTGCACTCCAGCCTGGGCAGTGGGAGTGAGACCCTGTCAGTCAATCAATCAAGCCATCTATAGACAGATGAGGAACATCATGGTATGTGCGGCTGAAAGAAGATGACAGAGGCAACAGAGCCATGCCTTGCTGTGAACACTTGCAGGATTCAGACCCAGGATTCTCACAAGCCCACTCCTGCACCTCATGAACTCCAAAGGGACAGCCTGAAAATGTCCAATATTCTGCCGTCTGCAGAGACATGAGATTTCTCTTAAAATCAAATACATAAAAGACTTCCCTCTCCTCATTTAACTTTCCACTTTACAATGAATACTTTTCTGAAGTTGCTGATGCTGGCTGATTAGAAACATTTTACTTTTAAGGCTCCTGACTTCAGGCATTAATTTGATCCCTCAAAGATTATTTTACTACTTTTCTAAGTATTTGAGGTCACTCAGTTTTGAGTGGAGAACGACTACAGGTTATCCCCAAACATGTTTTCAGGCTTAGTATCTAGTTACCCCAGAAAACCAGCTGCCTGTAACTCCTAACAATTTTCTGGAAACATGACTTAGTCTTTAACAAAAATAATAGGCCCTCAACAGTCCAAAGCTTTGGTTCTATAAGGGTGTGGCAGAAAAAGAGGCATGTTGGATTTGAAGACCAGCCCTGTTCCTCTCATTGCTGGGAATGGGGATGGCTAGTATAACCAACACTGGTATAACAGAAGACAAGTGATTCATTTCAGAAAACTGCAGTCTGTCTGCTTTTAATTTAGCTAATTTATCTGCTGGCTACAGCTGGAGCAAGGAATTGAAAGTGATACATTAACCCATAAAAAGACTCAGCCACTTGTTCCAAATTCCCACCATTCTTCCTCCACACATACAATTCCGTTTCCACTGGGCAACTTCCAGGTCCAACTGGCTGGCCATCTTCCAAATGACAGCCACGTGTCTGAGTATAATCACAAAAAGCAAAGCACTCACGGATTAAGTCTTACTTCCCAGTCTCCTAATAATTTAACCCACTAAACTGAATTATCAGGACACCTACTACAGGCTACTGCCACTGCAAGGAACTTGCACAGCGTGGTTCTGTGACCACCAGCATAAACCCCTGAGCAACCCATCGGGCCACAGCCAGGCTTAGCAACCTACTTCGCCGTTCGCACTTCGACGGTGCCCTTGAGCTTCTCCTCGCTGTCGTTTTCAAAGTACATCAGCTTGGACTGGCGGAGGACAAACCAGCGCTTCTTCCAATTTCTCCTGGACAGTGTGGAGGAGCCCCCGCCTTTTTTGTGGAGCCAGCCTTGCTTGAGGGCCTCCTGCTTGGAGCGGAACCACAAGAAGGTTTCATCCTTGAGGACACACCAGCGGCGTTTCCACGAGTTCATCAGGCCACCTGTTCCCCCCAAGATTGGGTAGAGAGGGGTGAAAGCACAGTCAGTCCAATTGGATGACAACAACATGTACAGCAGGGGTTAATGTCTAGCCAAGCTTAGACTCGGCCCCAGCTGCAGCACCGCAGAGACCCCTCAGTGGGGAGAGGTACTGCTAGCTAACGTCTAGGGGCACCACACAGACGTCACACCAGCTGGGCTGGATTACACAAGAATCCCTATATTTAAAGGAGCTCCTGCTCACTTAGCTGAGAAAGCTTTGTAAGGAGCCAACAGAAAAGCAAGTAATGAACTGACACTCTAACCCAGGAATAAGTCAAAAGCCAAGGGTGAGAACCATGTCCCTACGTAAGGATCAGGCTTATCTCCAAATGACCCAGAGAGGGAAAATTATTTTAACATGGTGTCAAAGTTTACCAGTTTCTCTACCCGTTTTTTGGGCCAGGAGCAATGGCTCATGCCTGTAATCCCAGCACTTCGGGAGGCCGAGAAGGGTGAATCACTCGAGGTGAGGAGTTCGAGACCAGCCTGGCCAACTAGGTAAAACCCCATCTCTACTAAAAATACAAAAATTAGCCAGGAGTGGTGGTGCGTGCCTGTAATCCCAGCTACTTGGGAGGCTGAGGCAGGACAACTGCTTGAACCCAGGAGGAGGAGGTTGCAGTGAGCCGAGATTGCGCCACTAGACTCCAGCCTGGGTGACAGAGTGAAACTCCATCCCAAATAATAAACAGAGTTCACCCATTTCCTTCCATATTTGGTCAATGTGTGAACAAGAATTATCAGTGATTCCAGGGTTGACCGATAAAGTCTAACTTACACAGGTAAAGACAATATGGCTTTTCGGAGAAAAACATCTTTTCAAAGAAAAGCATCATCTGAAAATGTTTTACAGGTATAAGACTGAGACTATGAAAAAAGAAAAAGCAAGAGTACAAACTACACTAAGATTTGAACTTAAATATACAGATGTTACTTTTCATAGGATAAAAAAAATCTTTCTATGCTCTTCTGGGAGGATAATTTTGTATTCCAGATTCCCCAACCTGCTCAAGATCAACATCTTACACACATCTGTTATTATAAGATTGTCCACACATTATTTTCTTTTGACCAACCAGTAATGAAATAAGGGACATTTAAACATGGGATATTTAAAGTAAGCATAAACGAAGTGTTTTTCTCTTATGCGTTCAGTGTGTGAAAACCAGACAGTGCACTTGCTTCACTGAACTTTCTGGACTCCTCTCCCTCCTTTTGTCCAAGAGGTCCCTGCTCATTTAGCTGAGACATCTTTGGTAATTGTGCCAAGCTGCAGAGCTGTGTCCTAACATACGGTAAACTTGCCAAGGGCTACCAGAAAGAAATATTATTAGTGTTTTGATTTGTGACTTTAATCTGGGTTTCTCAAAACAAGTCCGGAGGAAAACTGTGTAAAGTTATTCTATGATCTTATTGTTAAATGATAAAGCTTATTCACAGTTGTTTAGAAGATTAAAACACTCATCACAACAGCCCTCACCATTAGTTTATTTAATCTGTCGTTCTGTTATCGATAGCACTCACTCTTGGCCCTCCCTTTGCAATTCCAGGCCGTCTCTTGAAAATTCATCATTTAGATAATCTACTTAATGCTATAATTTCCCAACTGCAAACACCTTTAGTAGGTTATCTGGTTGTGAAAACTCATTTATGCCCATAAAATACAAACTGGTGATTAGATTTTCTTTCTCATTCATTGGTTGCTCTGAAACTTTTTGGCTCTGTTTTAATTAAAAGTTTTATTAAATATTAAATGATGCTGCATTTACACAGTAGCTTTATTAAGAGATGCTGAAAGCTCACCCGCTTAACTTCTTTGACCCTGATTTTAATACTTTGAATGTGTCTTTACTTTTTTCCTACTCTTACTGGTTTTAATCCAGTAACTGTATAATAAATCAATGCTGGCCGGGCGCAGTGGCTCAAGCCTGTAATCCCAGCACTTTGGGAGGCCGAGACGGGCGGATCACGAGGTCAAGAGACCGAGACCATCCTGGCTAACACGGTGAAACCCCGTCTCTACTAAAAAAAGACAAAAAAACTAGCCGGGCGTGGTGGTGGGCACCTGTAGTCCCAGCTGCTTGGGAGGCTGAGGCAGGAGAATGGCATAAACCCAGGAGGCGGAGCTTGCAGTGAGCTGAAATCCGGCCACTGCACTCCAGCCTGGGCGACAGAGCGAGACTCCGTCTCAAAAAATAAATAAAATCAATCAATCAATCAATCAATCAATCAATGCTGCCAGACGTGGTGTCTCACGCCTATAATCCCAGCACTTTGGGAGGCTGAGGTGGGTGGATCACAAGTCTAAGAGTTCAAGACCAGCCTGGCCAACATGGTGAAACCCTGTCTCTACTCAAAATACAAAAATTAGTCAGGCGTGGTGGTGTGCGCCTGTAATCCCAGTTACTCAGGAGGCTGAGCCAGAAGAATAGCTTGAAGCTGGGAGGCGGCGGTTGTGGTGAGCCAAGATCATGCCACTGCACTCCAACTTGGGCAACAGAGCGAGACTCTGTCTAAAAAAAAAAAAATCAATGCCACATATTAAAAATAAGAGGAATATTGAAAAGAATTTTCAAATTAACTTAGGGAATTAAAAACTGAGGAATGGGAATTATATGTTAGTAAAAACAGTTAAGATGATTTCTAACTGAGAAAATCTTAAGATGCTATGATTAAATACTTGTTGGATCATTAGGTTCTGATTTGCGATGACATTTTTTCCTTTGTCAGATGTTCCAGTGCTGGCTACATCACCCTCTCTGTTTTTCATTCCAACAGTCCTACTGAAGTCCACATCAACCAGTGATTCTGGACAACAGAAAAGTCTCCCCTAAATCAAACCTTCTGGGGCTTTCATAAGCACTGTGAGGCTCCAAAGCTGAAGATTGCAGAACTCTGAAAGGCAAATGACTGACAGTCGTCACTAGACCCATGTTTTCTAAAAGGAGCAGGTGAAGCAAAAAAGGAATCCAACAAAGCCGCAAGTGAAGAAAACAGAAAAAAAATATCAAAGACAACAAAAGAAAAAGACATGGAAGAAAAGGTAAAGAAGCTAATAGAGAAGTACAGGAAGAAAGAAGGGAAAACGGAATAAAAGGGTTTTCATGGCTGGGCACAGTGGCTCACTCCGGTAATCCCAGCACTGTGGGAGGCTGAGGTGGGCAGATCACAAGGTCAGGAGTTCGAGACCAGCCTGGCCGACATGGTGAAACCCCGTCTCTACTAAAAATACAAAAATTAGCCGGGCTTTGGTGCATGCCTGTAATCCCAGCTACTCAGGGGGCGGAGGCAGAAGAATCACTTGAACCCATGAGTGCAGTGCCATTGTACTCCAGCCTGGGCAACAGAGCAAGATCCTGTCTTAAAAAAAATGGTTGTCATGGTGGGGAAGACGAAAAAAAGAAAATGTAAACGTAAACGAAGAAAGATAGCAGTAAAAAGGAAAGTGAAGAAAAGGGAGGGAGAAGATAAATTTAAAAATCAAAGATGAGAAAAAGCAGGAAGAGGAGACCTGGGGAGGAAGGTTCTCATATCCCTGCCCATCCCCACGTTTTCGACTCTCTCCCCTCTCCAGTCTAGGTCCATGCAAGAAACAGGACGGTCCCTTCTTTTTAACCATCCACGTAAAACTCCTGCCAAAAACTGGTGATGATTAGGGTTTCTTATTATCCCTGTCACTGAGTTCCAAGTCACAGTCAAGAACAGGAATAAAGCATAAACACAAGGTGCCAATTAAATAATTATCTGGCCAGGCATGGTGGCTCATGCCTACAATTCCTGCACTTTGGGAGGCCAAGCTGGGAGGATTGCTTGAGGTCAAGAGTTGGAGACCAGCCTGGGCAACATAGTGAGATTCCATCTCTATAAAAAATTAGCCTGGCATGATGGTGTGCACCTGTAGTCCTAGCTTCTATGAAGGCTGAGGTGGGAAGATGGCTTGAGCCTGAGTTTGAGGCTGCAGTAAGCCATGACCACACCAGGGCCCTCTAGCTTAGGTAACAGAGCAAGACCCTGTCTTAAATAAATAAATAAATAAATAAATACTAAATAATTTTCCAAAAGGAGTGTGCCTCAAGGCCCCTAGGTGTTAAGGTTCAGCAAAGTATATTCAAAGGTTAATAACAATCAAAGCATACAATGCAAATGCTCATCATGAAGTACGTATGGTGAGCAATTCAAGCGGGCTGTGGCCCTCAGTGAGCTCTTCACTTTCCCCCATGTATAGCACATCCTTCTAGCTCTCTAATATCCCTGGTAGGAGATATTAGAATGAAAACATGCAGTTTATCATTAGAATGGGTCTCCACCAATTCCAGCAGCAGCAGCAGCAGCAACACACACATCAGCCCGGATAAAATAGCACCTCGCTCTCCCGCTAACCCAGACTCCATGGCAGCTGCAGTCATTACCTTTCATGTACAGAAAGCTGTGGAAATATGGCAGAGTGACACAGCTGTACACAGAGTCACGCCGGTACGAAAGCTCATCGTCTGTATCAAACCTGGAGTCAAAGTCCTCTTCACTATCTTCAAACTGGACCGAGAGAGAGAGAAGCCAGTGGTGAGGGAAAAGGCCACAAAGCAAGCCACTAAAACACCCAGCATGTATCATCATTGAAAAAATTTAAAAATACAGCTACTCGAGAGGCTGAGGCAGGAGAATCACTTGAAATCAGGAGGCAGTGACTGCAGTGAGACGAGATCGCGCCACTGCACTCCAGCCTGGGCGACAGAGCGAGACTCCGTCTCAAAAAAAAAAAAAAAAGAAAAAAGAAAGAAGAAAAAAATAACTGACAAGCAACACGCCTGATTTACGGTAGCACACAAATAATTCAGAATTAAAAATATCAACTTTTAAGGTCGAACGGTCAGTTGAATCGATACATGAAAGACAAGATATACTTGAATCCAAAGGCTATCTGCCCTAAAATTAACCATGCTTTTTAAGGCTATAATTTTAATCAAACCATGCAAAACTTAACCCCCTCTGAATTACTATGTTAAATACATTTTCAAATCTTTGAAAGTCAAGAGAACATTCAATGCATGACCAAAATGACAAAATAAAAGTCAACTACAGATAAATCCAGAAACTGGAAAGAGTACATTTGAGCCCTGCAGCTTCTTCCTTTACACTCGCTATAAGAAATAACATCGTGTGGTTTGGATTGTGAAGTCACTGTAAGGAAAGTTTGCCAATTCATCCCCGGCAAGTCTTGTTGCAGTTTAGGGTGTGTCTTATTTCCTAACGCAGCATGGCAAAGCTAAAAAAGTTCCATTCAAATTGTAAAAAAAGGGAAGGAAGAAATAAAATAAAATAAACAGAAGTTCCATTTAAAAAGACAGTTTTCGACCGGGCGTGGTGCCTCACGCCTGTAATCCCAGCACTTTGGGGGTCCGAGGCAGGTGGATCACCTGAAGTCAAGAGTTCAAGATCAGCCTGGCCAATATGGTAAAACCCCATCTCAACTAAAAATACAAAAATTAGTTAGGTGTGCTGGCGGGCACCTGTAATCCCAGCTACTCAGGAGACTGAGACAGGAGAATCGCTTGAACCCAGGAAGAGGGGATTGCAGTGAGCTGAGATTGTGCCAGTGCACTCCAGCCTGGGCAACAGAGCAAGACTCCATCTCAAAAACAACAACAACAACAACAACACAAATAAATAAATAAATAGCCAGTTTTCCCAGGTTTTAGGCCCACAGTTCAGCTCTGGGGCTTTGTGCTAAACCCAAAACAGGCACATCAAAATTCCACTTACAAATGCAATTGGCTTATGGAATAAGAAAAAGGTTTAAGATGATCTCTAAGACCATGACTCTGCAATCTTTTTTTTTTTTTTTTTTTTTTTTTTTTTTTTTTTTTTTGAGACGGAGTCTGGCTCTGTGGCCCAGGCTGGAGTGCAGTGGCCGGATCTCAGCTCACTGCAAGCTCCGCCTCCCGGGTTTACGCCATTCTCCTGCCTCAGCCTCCCGAGTAGCTGGGACTACAGGTGCCCGCCACCTCGCCCGGCTAGTTTGTTGTATTTTTTAGTAGAGACGGGGTTTCACCGTGTTAGCCAGGATGGTCTTGATCTCCTGACCTCGTGATCTGCCCGTCTCGGCCACCCAAAGTGCTGGGATTACAGGCTTGAGCCACCGCGCCCAGCCGACTCTGCAGTCTTTGCACGGATATCCTATGGGTATCTTCATTCAACTTGAGGATGCCACAGGGGTGGGTGTGACTGGCCACCCATTTATTTTTTTATTTTATTATACTTTAAGTTCTAGGGTACATGTGCACAACGTGCAGGTTTGTTACATATCTATACACGTGCCATGTTGGTGTGCTGCACCCATTAACTCATCATTTGCATTAGGTATATCTCCTAATGCTATCCCTTCCCCCTACACCCTCCCCACAATAGGACCCGGTGTGTGATGCTCCCCTTCCTGTGTCCAAGTGATCTCATTGTTCCCGGCCACCCATTTCACTGGAACATGCCAGGTGGGTACTCACCGAGGACTGCGCCCCCTCAGAGCTGAACCGGTAGGCACCCGAGCTGTTGTAGGTCCCCATAGAGCAGCGGTAGTCGGGGGACCACTGGCTGCCATAGGAGTTGGAGAAGGTCACGCTGCTGCCGGAAGTGATGGCACCATCCTCGTAGTCATCCTGGTCGTAGTCGTAGTCGCCGTCTGGGGAGGGGAGGTCCCCGGCGTTCTGGGGCATGCAGTAGGTGGACTCGCCGCTGGAGGAGTTGTGCAGGCTCCCGGAGTCCTGCACTGACGGGGTGAGCAGCACTGTGCTGTCTGCGCTGGGGCTGGTGGGCACCACCGTGTCGTTCATGTATGGGTCCTCCTCTGAAGAGTCGTCGCTGGTCCGGATGCCACTCGTTCGCTGGTCTGAGTGGCCGTGCTCGCTGGGGTTAGGGGAGTCCTTGAAGGCGTCGTCGTCGGCTTCAAAGCCCTCGTCGACCTCCTCCTCTGGGTAGGGCTGGCTGAAGTTGAAGTTGGGCTTTTCCTCGCATGCGCTCTCGGCCAGCTCGCTGGAAAATTCGCTTCCCACAGACAAGGACCGCTCTATATTCCGGACACACTCGTCTATCTCGTCGAAGTTGAGGGACTCGAGGAACTCCTGGGCCGCCCTGCACGCTTCCTCCTCCAGCCTGCGGAGCTCCTGGTCCCGCCGCTGCTGCAGCTTCTGCAGGGAGGCCTCGGTCAGCGACAGCTCCTGCTGCTCCTTCATGCGCTGCAGGTCCTCGATTTCTTTCTCCAGACGGAGGATCTCTTCCACCTGCTTGTTTTCCTTCTGTTTCTCCAGTTCACAGGTCAGTTCAGCTTCCTTCTGGCTCTTCTGCAAGGCTTCGAGTTCTTGCTGCTTCCTCGTTTCTTCTTCCTGAACAGAAGTAGAAGGGAGATTTCAGAAGGCTTCAGTACAGAAGTCCAAGCATGGCTCCCGCTTTGCAACCAGGATGAAATGTGGTCATTACGAGTTGGACTGTGTCCCCATAAAGTCTATAGGTTGAAGTCCTAACCCCCAATACTGCAGAATGTGACTGCATTTGGAGATACCGCTTTTAAAGAGGTGACTAAGTTAAAATGAGGTCACTAGGGTGGGCTCTAATCCAAGCTGACTGGTGTCCTTTTGGGAACAGGAGACTAGGTCACACAGAGCAAAAAGGCTGCGTGAAGACACACTGCAAAGACGGCCACCGGCAAGCCAAGGGGAGGGGCCTGAGAAGAAATCAAACCTAAGGATACCTTGATCTTGCAGTTCCGGCTCCAGAGCTGAGAGAAAATTAGTTTCCACTGTTCAATCCACCGGTCTGTGGTCTTTTGGCTGTGGTAGGCCTAGCAAACTAACACGCTGGTTATACTGATTTAGAGAAATTATACTCTTGTGATGCACACTAAAACCTCAGCCTTCACTATGCTTTACCCAACTGTAACGGGTCAGAAACTGCATCATAAACACATCCTCTCAAATTGGTCTTCCTATTATCTTTCTACTTTAATTCGGTTTTGAATCCTAGAGTCCAAGCGTTAGAAGTGGGAAGGAAGTAGAAACACGAGAGGCTAAGTCGTCACTGCACTCATTACCTGCTGGGCGCGGAGCTCGGCTTCTCTTCGCTGTCTCTCTCTTTCTCTAAAAATAGTAAAGAAAAAGTGAAAATCAACAACAATAACCCTAGAACCACTTTTCAGAGAGATCTACCTTTTTAAAACAGCTTTGCCAAAGACAGAAAGCATGAAAGACAGAACCCCCTTCCTCTGGCCATGGACTTATTCTGTGTATGAATAAAAATATTCACAGAACTGGGTCTTTCATGCTGCCAAGGAATTTTATATTCTAGCCACCAAGAGTTACTGTTTCAAATTGTAGGTTCTGGGGCATCTGCTGGGATTTCTGGCTGCACAGACAGATACCAAGCATAGCACTCAAAATGTATTCTTTTGTTTCATCCCAGCAAGAAAGGTACTGTACCTTTCCTCTTCCTCCCGTTTCTTTTCTTCCTCTTCCTGTTTCTTCTTTTCTTCTTGCTCTCTTTTCTCTGCCAGCAATTGTCTGTAAACTCTACGAGCAATCTGACCTCTGAGTTGCTTCTGGAAAACGATGGCTGCCTTTTTCAGGTGCAAAAATCTCCTCCTCAGAAGGAATGCTCTGTAATTCTTCTGTATTATCACCACACAATAAAGGACCTTTCTGTATTGTTTTCTGAAAATGAAAGAAAACAAGGGAATCAGCATTGAAGTAATGAGGCTTTGAGCTATTCAAATGAGCTCACATGAAGACTACAAGACAAAAGAGGACCCAGTTTCAGAATGATAATCTCATTATGGAAACTGGAGAGAACAAGGAGGCCCCTTTGGTCAAAACAAAACAGAAGAAAAACAAAGAAATACTAACAAACAAAACTAAAGTAAGAAGCCTATCACTATCTTGGCTAAATAAACACATAACCAACCCCTCATGTTGACTTTAAGTAGTTTTGGCAGAAAGTTGGGTAAATAGTTCCCAAAGAAATCTGATATATTCTCCTGTTCATATAAAAAAAAATCATCACAGCAGGACAGCTTTGTACTTCAGAAAATGTAACATGTAACGTTTCACAGGCACAATGGACGGGACTAAAATGCACATGAAGAGAAGTTGCCTCAGGCCAGGTGCAGTGGCTCACGCCTGTAATCCCAGCACTTTGGGAGGCTGAGGCGGGCGGACAGATCACGAAGGTCAAGAGATTGAGATCATCCTGGTCAACATCGTGAAACCCCGTCTCTAAAAATACAAAACTTAGCTGGGCGTGGTGGCACACACCTATAGTCCCAGCTACTTGGGAGGCTGAGGCAGGAGAATCACTTGAACGTGGGAGGCGGAGGTTGCAGTGGGCCGAGATTGTGCCATTATACTCCAGCCTGGTGACAGAGCCAGACTCTGTCTCAAAAAAAAACAACAAAAAAAGAAGTCACCTCATTCCTCAAACAGCTGGAGGATGGGTCTCTGTAGCCAAAATGGTAACACTAAGGTGAACAGCCAAGCTGCTGTGGCTTCAAGACCTGATGCAGAGGAAGTAGGTAAACAAATTAAGTATCAGTAGAAGGCTGGGCACAATGGCTCACACCTGTAATCCCAGCACGTTGTCAGCTGGGAGGATCCCATGAGCCCAGGAGTTTGAGACCCTCCTGGGCAACATGGAGCGACCCATCTCTAAAAAAAAAAAATTTTTTTTTTTTAAATTAGCCAGTCATGGTGGTGTGTGCCTGTAGTCCCAACTACTTGGGAGTCTGAGGTGGGAGAACTGCTTGAGCCCAGGAGGTCAAGGCTGCAATGAGCCATGATCGTGCCACCGCACTCTAGCCTCAGAGACAGAGTGAGACCCTGTCTCAAATAAATAAATAGATCTCAGTAGAGTTCCCTGATGTTACTGTTCTTTCTACCTGAGATGTCAAAAAGTGCAGAGCTCCCTTCCCTACTTGCTGCCCAGGTCAGGATAGCTAGGTTTCAGGAGTGGCTGCTTAGGAGGCCTGACCTGAGGCTCCCCTCAATTCGAAAACCTCAGGCCCCTCCACTGCAACACACTGGGAAGGAAGGACCCCCTCATGGAGCTTACTGCCTTCTCCCCTCAGCGTGGGGTTCCTACCGTGCCAAGAAGCCCAAGACATGGGCCCGAATCACCATGGCCGCATGGCTCACTTCCTCCTCCCTCCGTTTCTCCAGTTTCTGTTCCAAGGATTCTCGAAGAAAGACCTGCTCAGGAGGGAGTCACATGTCAGAAGCAAAGAACGTGGCCAGCAGAAGGAAGGCATTTCTGCGTCTGAGATATCTTCTGGGGTTAAGGCTTTTTTCTCTAAGTTTGCTCCACCACATGGCCATGCTTTCTAGAACAGTGGTTTTTAAAGATTCCACCTGTCATGGGCTAAAACACTTGCAAAATCCAATAAAGATAT
Organism: Trachypithecus francoisi; assembly: GCF_009764315.1. Taxonomy (NCBI): domain Eukaryota; kingdom Metazoa; phylum Chordata; class Mammalia; order Primates; family Cercopithecidae; genus Trachypithecus; species Trachypithecus francoisi. The sequence goes on from NW_022681465.1 coordinate 16,778,397, forward strand.
ATTACAAGGAAAAACAAAAATGCTGCATAAAAATACAAGTCCCTTTTATGGTTATTGTTACTAGATTCAACAGGCGTAAGAGGACTACCAAATTGCTATCTAAGCTTCTAAACACTTAACACATCATGGGCCGGGACAAATAGTTCATGGACCAGCATTGGTCACTACACTGAGTCTATGTAATATGATTCAGAGATACAGAAAGCAGAGGAAGGAAAGGAGGAAGGGAGGAAAGCCAGGAAATTTCTAAAACGTTATTTTGCTTTCATGTGGAAATCCTCTCTTTATGCCAGCCATGTGATTACAATCAGAGTATCTTGGCTTCAAAAACTTAAATGCACTCAAAATATTGACGTTAAGAACATAATTCTGAAAACTGAGTTTAAAATGAGAACTGAATTATTTCAGCTACATCTCAGTTTGGCTATCACAAGCACAGCAGACCCGGGACTAAATAAATTGGAGCTGTTTGCTTGCCTATTTCTGAGAATGGACACTTTCATCCTCTGCTTATCAAACACGTGTGTCAGGTAATTGGCACTTTGTATCAGAATTCCTAGTTTTTGAAAAGATATGAAAATATCAGGACCTTCTCTTGATAAAGTAGCTTTTAATTTTGCCATTTCAGATGTAACACATGCATAAGAAATTTTGAATGACTCCCTAAAACAACCAGTATCAAACATTTTCATGTTTGTTAACAGTCCACACAGATGCAGTTTGGTGTCTCCACAATTTTTTACTTTATACTTCCATGAGTCATTCTGGCCTAAACTGGTGCATCATGTTCTCCCAATGGCACATTTTTCCAGGGTCTCTGCTCTGTGTCCTCCGTGACATTTGGGCAAAAAAGCAAATAAAGAGTCCTAGCACCTTGTGACTCACAGCCGTACCTATTCCTGCTCTGGGTAAAACTCCATCACAAATCATTCTCCTAGGAAAGCTCTCCATACAATCCTCTTCTTATAATACGATTAATATGTTCTGTTAGCCGGGCGCAGTGGCTGACCCCAGTAATCCCAGCACTTTGGGAGGCCGAGGCAGGTGGTTCACCTGAGGTCAGGAGTTGGAGACCAGCCTAGTCAACACGGGGAAATCCTGCCTTTACTAAAAATACAAAAACTCAGCCAGGCGTGGTGGCAGGTGCCTGTAATCCCAACTACTTGGGAGGCTGAGGCAGAAGAATAGCTTGAACCTGGGGGGCGGAGGTTGCAGTGAGCCAAGACTGTGCCGCTGCACTCCAGCCTGAGCAACAGAGTGAGACTCTGTCTCAAAAAAAGCGACATATATACATATATACACACACATACATATACACACACACACATACATACTCATATATACACATATACTCATATACACATATATACACATAAAACATACTCATATATATGAGAATATGTGTGTGTATATATATATTCTGTTGGTGCAGAAGCTACAATTGTCAAGTTTGTTGGATGTGATCATCATTAAAGATGTTCAGAAATACAGAATTCCCTGTACATATCAAAACCATGTAGCAAAAGCAGTTTTCATCAAGACTGGACTTTAAGGAAGTATTTCAACTTCTCTTTGAGATTTTTGTTTGGTATTATATAACTTACTCTAATGATTTTGCTCTTAGGAGTGCTTAAAAGGAAAAGTAATAGCCAAACCTTGGGGAAGGGGGTGGTGGTGACGAAAGACAAAAGTGTCAGTTCTCATGAGCCACACAGCGATGACACGAACAAGTGGAAACCTTTATGAAGGAACAAAGGTCTTCTCCACCATTGGAAGTCAAAAGAAATGTCTTGGTTAGAATCAGAATCAGACAAACACTTGCTTTAGTTTTCAGTCCATTAAAAAGACAGCTCTCAAAATAAATATATAAATAGATTTTTTAAAAAGACAGCTTTCCTTCCCTGCCTATTAAATTATTCTTCCGCATCTTTATTTACATTCTCCTTCACCAACCTAAAGGGCAAACAAATGGAGAAAATGCTTTTAGGGACCTGTCAGTTTCATGAAGAACATGAACCCTGAATTTAGACAATGACAGAAGGAAAGTGACAGGTTTGGCTGTGTCCCCACTCAAATCTCATCTTGAATTGTAGCTCCCATAATTCCCATGTGTCATGGGAGGGACCTGGTGGGAGGTAATTGGATCATGGGGGTGGGTCTTTCCCATGCTGTCCTCATGATAGTAAGTCTCACGAGATCTGATGGTTTTAAAAAGGGGAGTTGCACTGCACACGCTCTCTTGCCTGCTGCCATGTAGGATGTGCCTTTACTCTTCCTTCATCTTCGGCCATGATCATGAGGCCTCCCCAGCCATGTGGAACTGTGAGTCCATCAAACCTCTTTTTTTAATAAATGACCCAGTCTCAGTTATGTCTTTATTAGCAGTGTGAGAACAGACTAGCACAGAAAGTGTTTATGTGAGCCCTTGTGTCACCTTGCTATGTTCCCAGGACTCAGCCAAGACCAAGTTGGCACAACCTACTGACTGGGAATATGGCATCAAAGCAGGCACCAACGCAGCTGAGCAAAGGGCAGTGCCCACTCAGGCACTGCTTGGCTGAACTTGACTCAATATCCAACAGGAACCCTTTCACGTGGCTCTTTTTCACCTTTATCTTCTTAGGTAGCTTAAGATCCTGTAGGTTATTCCAGTACACTGTCTTTATAAAAACACCTCCCGCAGGCCTCACTGACATAGAACTGAAGAAGAAAAGTCTGACACTGAAGTCCAGAGGGTCAGAAAAGTAAAAGTCTTGAGTCTTAAGGAATCCTTGAGGCCGTGAGAAAAACCAAAACCAGGAAGGAGAGGGACCAACTGCCCACCTCAGGAACCATAAACGCAGCTGTTCAGCAGGGAGATAAACTGCAATCTCCTCCCCACGGGCTGTGCCATGGAGAATCCGACAGGCCACCTCGATTCCCAGTAATGCTTCCCCAGTCCTCTAGGTAAGAATGCTTGCCTTACAAGAACAAACATGTTTTAGATAAGCCAGCCAGTTCAGACATGGGGCCACGTCTAATTCGCTGCCTTCGACACTGGTCACACTCGCCTGTTGTGTATGGCAGACATTCCTTTACCAGAAGACCAGAAGTTCATTAGAGGTTTGAGGCTTTAAATACAAAGACCTTCTGACAGCAACACACCAAAACACCTGCTCTCCAACACGTAAATCAAATACTGGTCAAGATCAAAGCTATCAAGAGGGCACAATTCAAATCCTTTGATGTTTACATTTACTTCCTAATGTATCTATGGAAAAATACACTTCCATCCAACTTCTACTCCCAACTTTTCACCGATTAAAACTGAACTCCTCTTTAAAAACTTCTTGAATACTTCCTTGATCATTTCAATCCATAGGGATCTCTCTCCTGAAGAAGCTGTTTTCTTGCTCCTTTAAAAAGATTGTACTGCATGATTTAATTCATCCACTGTGTGTGAGTATCATATCTCCCAACATAGCAAACTGAGGACAACGCCCATGTCTCTGCGTCCCCTATGCTACACTATGTCCAAAGCCTGCCTTGGGCCTGATTTTCATAATGAAGTGAAGTTGAATTAGTACTTGGAGCCCAGAAGAGATTGTTAATGGCTAGGGTGAGTTTTAATGATCTCTAATGTCACTCCACTGTATAAGGCAGTGAGGTGACTCGTTTATAGAGAATGCAATTTCTTTTTGTTTTTGAGACAAGGTCTCACTCTGTGGCCCAGGCTGGAGTGCAGTGGCATGATCAGGGCTCACTGCAGTCTTGACCTCCTGGGTTCTACCAATCTTCGCACCCTAGCCACGCGAGTAGCTGGGACTATAGGCACATGCCACCACGCCTGGCTAATTTTTCTGAATTTTAGTAGAGAAAAGGTCTCACTATGTTTTCCAGGCTGGTCTCAGACTCCTGGGCTCAAGCGATCCTTCTGCCTCAGCCTCCCAAAGTGCTGGAGTTACAAGCGTGAGCCACTGTGCCTGGCCTGCAATTTCCTTTTGATTAAACAAAATCAGAGCAGATTATTATATTGCACTGCCAAGAGCTCCACTTGAGCCGTTTTCTTCAGAAAGTTTTCCTAAGTAAATAAATGTATGACATCCTGTGTCATCTCTTACACTTTTTCAGCACTTCATAGACACTGATTAAGCTCAGCACTGTGTAAAATGAACAATCAGCTCCACATGCTCTACTGGGTGATCGCACAGAAGCCAACAGCAAGACAGCAGGACAGCATATGAAGTCTACATCAGGGCTAAGAAGAGGATGACCTGGGACAACAGAGGAGGGGGCTTACCCCAGCTGTAGGGTACACTGAGGAATGTCCAAAAAGGAGTCCTTTCGAAGTCTACATCAAAGCTAAGACCTAAAGATGAGTTGGCTACAGAAGGAATGGAGAGTAAGATTCTAGGCAGACAGACCTATCACCTGTGGGGAGCACACCCTCCCAGTGGGTTACACCCCTCTTTAATCTTCCTGAGTGAGGGTGCAATCTGGGACTTGCTTCTAGCCAGTAGACCGCAGCAAAGGTGATGGGATGTCACTTCCGTGAAAACATTACATCATATAACACTCTGTCCTAAGCTGGAGCATGGGGCTGTCCTGCTGGTCTGAAAGAACTGAGCTGCCATGTCGTGAGAGGCCATGTGGCAAGGAACTCTGGGGGCTTCTAGGAGCTGCGAGTGGTTCCCAGCCAACCACTAGAAAGAAAACAGGGACTTCAGTCCTACAAAAACACAGGAAAATGAATTTTGCCAATGACCAAGTGAGCCTGGAAGACGCCCTGAGGTCCAGAAAGGAACAAAGCCACAAGATACAGGGAATGCAGGCTTGGGGGACCCTAATCCGAGGACCCAGCTCAGACCCTTAGATACTATGAGATAATCAATGTGTGTTGTTAAAGCCACAAAGTTTGCAGTAATGTATTACAGAGCAATAGCTAGCTCATGTGATTATCTCTGCATGCCATCTCTATCCTATTTTGTGTTTGTATCTTAAATCCCCCACACCAGTAAAACATTCCCCTAGAGCAGGGAGGTCGGTCCATCATGACTTTCCCTTGCTGAATGGCCAGGAGGTGATGCCTAAGTACTTGTCATCAATCTCACATCGGTCAAACCGCAAGACATACGTCTGTCTCTCCCCGCTTTCTCCCTCTTTCCTTTCCTCTTTTTATAAAGCAAAGAAACTCCTAAATTAAAAATAGCATACTACGAGTGGAAGCTTTAAAATATTTCTGACATTGCACTGCTGTGTGTAAGGGCAGAAGGATCGGAAATGAGGATTCGTTCTTCGAGGACACATGTGTCCTCAGCTGCCTGCATTTCTGTGTCGAGTCACATTGCTGTCTCTCCCATGTGACAAGTCATTGGAGGTGGGTGGGGAATGACAGTGGAAGCCAAACAAGGTTCTTGGCAGTTCCCTGATCCAGAAAGAAGAAGTCATACAACAAATTTTATGACCAATATTTTATGTTCAGGCCAGACTGCCCACTACTCTGCTCCTATCTGGAAAAGGGGGTTAAGGAGCCTCTGCCCCAACGGCATCTTCAAAAGCAGATTTTCCTTTTCGCTTTCTGGACTGAGTTTTTGACAACCGAAAGGATTTCAGACTGGCTACTGATCTCTTGCTCCGTCGCTGCTCTGGTTGCAGAGATAAAAGCCAATATTTGAATTAGAGAAAGTTAGAAGGGTCTGGGGTATCGCTTCTTAGACACTGGGGGCTGCCTCATACTTCCAAAGCACTGCTGCTTGTCTGCCAACATTTGTTGACTGCCTGAACAAATATACACACACACAAACAATTAGGATGAGATGTTTCAATGCGTTCTCTAATAAAACAGAATCCCTGACAAGTCAAGGACTTCAAATAAAATAGTAACTGTTCGGGAGACAAAATGTTACGGTAGGCATGACAACAGGAGTATCCTCCTAATGTGAAAGAGCAATTGTGTAGCAGTGTCACAGAGCCCTAAACCCCGTGAGCATCACCCCGAGATCTGTCGGGGATTCGTCGGGAGCTGCTCTTTTTCCGCAACGTACCTTCGTCTTCCCCAGCTGCCACTCGCTATTGGAGGCATCGTAGAGCTGCAGCAGGCTCGTACACTTCCCTCGGACGTCCTCAGGCAGAGCCAGATTCCTCATCAGCACTTTATACCTGCAACGTAAAGACACACAGGGTCACCTTCTGCGATGGTTCCCAGTTTTCTCTAATCCCTCTGAAAAGAAAGAGAATCCAATTCAGCTCCCTCTTGCCTTTTGTAAAAGTCCTGAAAGGGTCTTCGGACCGCATAGCCAGCTTTGCGGATTCTCACAGTCTCCAGCATCCCTGAGTACCGCAGCTGGTTCAGCACAACTGCCTGGTCAAACTGGTCTGGCATCTAAACCATGCAAAAATAGATGGGATACCATTAGAAAAAATGCAATTAGATAAGGCAGACTTAATAAAGCTACCTCCATCATTGGTTTACCCCTGCTTCAAAACACACATAAGAGTCTTGAACCTATACAGAAACACATACTAGCACAGGAACCCCAGTGGAACCAACACCTCGCTTTAACAACCATCAACCTCTGCCAATCCTGCCCCATCCACAAGCTACTTCCTCCCTCCCCTTATGTTTAAGAAAATCCCGGCCAGGCGCGGTGGCTCACGCCTGTAATCCCAGCACTTTGGGAGGCCGAGGTGGGCAGATCATGAGGTCAGGAGTCCGAGACCAGCCTGGCCGGTATGGTGAAACTCTGTCTCTACTAAAAATACAATAATTAGCCAGGCATGGTGGTGCACGCCTGTAGTCCCAGCTACCGAGAGGCTGAGGCAGAAGAATCACTTGAACCCAGGAGGCGGAGGTTGCAGTGAGCCGAGATGATGCCACTGCACTCCAGCCTGGGGACAGAGTTGTCTCAAAAAATAAAAACAAAAACAAAAAAAAAGAAAAAAAAAGAAAATCCCAAACTTCACATCATCTCATTTGCAAAGATTCTACTATATGTCATGTGTTAATATAACACTATTATCGTATCCTAAAAGATATCAGTAATTCCTTTATATTAATATCCATGTTCACATTTCTGGTTGTATCACAAATATCATAAATGTATCACCACTTTAAAATCTATTTCTTCCCCAAAGATTCTAAAGTGTCATACAAATGTCACTTTATTTTACTTTTTAAATTTGATTTCAAAGGCATTTTGTAACTAAGAACACAGGGACTCAGACTCGGTGAGGGGTGGACACCCACACTGCGGCAGGTGGGGTGGGGGCGGGGGTGGGGGTGCAGAAGCGGAGACGACTATGCTAGCCAGTGGAGAAGACACAGGAGTGAAAACAGAGTTTGACTTTGCTCAAATTCTAGTCAAATACTTATTCACTGAGAGCTCCATACTCTGATCACTAAATAAGTAAGCCCGAGAACATACAAATTAAAGAGAGATGAAATCAGACCAAGACTTAATGTTCTGAAATGTGTTTTCTTATTTGCTCAGCTGCCAAACAAACCTGCACTGGGGCCAGGACAATAGGTTTTCAGGGGAAAGCAAAAAAGTGGGCCATTTAGGAACTCGGGGGACAGTGGTTTGTTTTTTTTAGTCCACCCACTCACGCTCCCTTTAATTAAGCTGCCTGTTGTTATCCCACACAACTGTGAATACAATGACAAAAAAATAGTGCTATAGGACCTAACTGTTAAAAAATACAAGAATGCAAAGTGGCTTAACAAGAATGCAAAGTGGCTTAATTTGTGACCTTTAACAATGCAGTCATTAACACAAAATTAGGCATAAAGCCATGTTATTCTGCAAGCTTTCAAAATTGGCAAAAAAATAAATGTAAAGAATGCTTTGCAACTGTCCCTCACAGCTTTTGATGGAATAGCTGCCACCAGCCCTAGTGGGCTGACTTCTCTCACGTTTAGTTTTTTCTACAAACACTGTGGTCAAATTGTCTTTACTTAGCAGTATTCCAACCAAGTGCAGCCAGCAAATTACGGCAAACGTCCAAAGAACTGTGGTTCTCTGTTTTTAGTCTTGATTAAATTATCCATAGAAAAGTAAGAAAAGCATAAAAATATGAAAACAAAATTACCCTTGGTGACTCTTACGCCATCTCTCTGGATTTAAAAATGCGGGCTCGGGGGTGGCTGACTGTTCTGAAGGCATTTGGTTACAACGCTTCTGTGAGATTTATTTGGGAATATAATCTAACCAGCACCAATCTACAAAGACTAGTACAGAGCAAATATAAAAGGAACATCGAATAAAGTATCAGACTTACTCAACTTTGTTAAATTTATACTACCAGAGAAGCCTTCTAAATTTAATATTTAATCACTTGAGGCTCAAAAGACTCTCATCCAAAATATCTCTATCTCAGGCTTTCACTGTTCCTGACCCCCTCTTTTCTCCCAGTCTCTACTGAACAAAGTCCATACAATTCCCCAGTCCGGCACTTGAGTTATTAAAACTGAAGATATTACACCAAAAGGGCCTCCCCATCCAAAAAGTTCACCCACACTCACCATCTTCCTGCCTCTCCGAGGGGCATTGCACCTTCAGTTTGGCTCTTGGGCCAAAATTCATATGGAAAACAACGGCCACACTGACCTTTTCCCCACAGCTAAAGACATGGAACAATAATGAACACCATTCCTGCGCTTTAAAAAGTGCCCAGTCACCATGACAACCCCTTCCATTCTCGGGCTAATTAGTGTGGTGTGGTTGTAGGATTTGACACAGCCCAGGGAGGGGAGGGAGGGAGTCAGGAGCTGTTGCAAGTTCCAGGCTCCCATTGAGTGACTCTGCCCCTTCCTAGTAACTTAATCAGGGGAGGGGGATCTATAGGCTGATTGTCGCCCTAGGCAACCCACCCTGTGATCACGAGGGGGGTAGACCTGGATTTCCATTGGTGGTTCTCTTTTCAGCTGCAATTTCCTTTTCTGGTGAATTCAATGTTCAAAGATGACACAGCTGGAGACTGGACAAGGCACAACTTAAAGGCATTTCGCCTTTCAAAACTTCACTATTACGCTGTCTCCACTGGTAACCAGTTTTCCAGAACCTGAGCTCACTCTGACAAAGACTGCCTGCAGTGTACCAACAGGGAAGTCTTGATGGCAACAAATAGGTTGGAGTTTGGAAGAAACAGCCTCTAACTCAGGGCAATTACAGTCCCTTGAACCGTTTACTGAATATTTACTGAACACCTACTATGTGCAAGGTTTTGTAATTCATGATCGGGGAAGATTTTTTTTTAAAAAGGTGGAAGCTGTGTTTTGTTTCCAAGGACCCTGCCATTTAGGAGGGTGGACAGGTACATTAGTACTTATACAGCAGAAAGCCTAATATCAAACTATAATTGAAGACTAAAATTAAGTTCCTTGAGAATATAGGAGAGAGAAAAATACTGAGGGGGCATGGGAAGTGCACAGATTTGAACTAGAGCTTGGACTCTTAAAATGCTGGAGGGAAGGGGAATTTTCCGCAGGAAAAAAAAAAAAAAAACAGGAAGAAAAGCCAAGAGGAACCTGGCAGGTTCAGTCAACAGGATGGGATGGAACAGAGGAAGGCGGGAAGGACCTGGGTGGAAGATGGATGCATGGTTCTTGTATTCAAGATAAGGAGTCACAAGGAGTCACTAGAGGCTCACAGTAGAGACAAACAGGGTCAGACCTGTGCTGTGTAAGGATCCCCTTGGTGGCAGTAACAACATTAGGAGCAAGACCATCCCCAAACGGGCGGCGGCTGGGTATATTCTGATACCACGCACGTTATAAAAACGTCATGCAGCCATTAAAAAAATAAGACCGGCCGGGCAAGGTGGCTCACACCTGTAATCCCAGCACTTTGGGAGGCCAAGATGGGAGGATCACGAGGTCAGGAGATCGAGACCATCCTGGCTAACACGGTGAAACCCCGTCTCTACTAAAAAATACAAAAAAATTAGCCGGGCATGGTGACAGGCACCTGTAGTCCCAGGTACTCAGGAGGCTGAGGCGGTAGAATGGTGTGAACCCAGGAAGCGGAGCTTGCAGTGAGCCAAGATCACACCACTGCACTCCAGCCTGGGCGACAGAGCGAGACTCCGCCTCAAAAAAAAAAAAATTGTAGTGGGGTGTGGCAATAGTTACTGGGTACAAAAAACAGTTAGAAAGAATGAATATTTAATATCTGATGGCACAACAGGGTGACTACAGCCAATAACAATTTAATTGTATATTTCAAAATAACTAAAAGTATAGCCGGATTGTTTGTAACACAAAGGATAAATGCTTGAGAGGGTGGATACCCCACTTACCCTCATGTGATTACTATGCATCATATGCCTGTATCAAAATACCTCATACACCCACACCCCACCCCATCAGTACACGACAAAAATAAATTTAAAAAAATTTTTGCCGGGCGAGGTGGCTCAAGCCTGTAATCCCAGCACTTTGGGAGGCCAAGACGGGCGGATCACGAGGTCAGGAGATCGAGACCATCCTGGCTAACACGGTGAAACCCCGTCTCTACATTAAAAAAAATACAAAAAACCAGCCGGGCGAGGTGGCGGGCACCTGTAGTCCCAGCTACTCGGGAGGCTGAAGCAGGAGAATGGCGTAAACCTGGGAGGCGGAGCTTGCAGTGAGCTAAGATCCGGCCACTGCACTCCAGCCTGGGCGACAGAGCGAGACCCCATCTCAAAAAAAAAAAAAAATTTTAAAAGAACAAAATAGGGCAATTGGACAAAAAGAAGAAAAGATCAAATTCAAGACATACCTACTGAATCTAGGGCCATTCATAAGGTATTACTGAGTGAGAAAAACAAGCTAGAAAGAATCTTTCTTTTAAAAAAAGATAAAGACCACTCCTCTCCAAACATCCCTGCTCTAGCTATATATATGCATATAAATGTAGTATGTACCACATAATGATGTTTCAGTCAATGACAGACTACAGATATGGCGATGGTGCCGTAAGATTGAAACGGTGTATTTATTTATTTATTTTTTTTTTGAGACAGGGTCTCGTCCTGTCACCCAGGCTGGAGTTCAGTGGTACGATTCAGCTTACTGCAACCTCCGCCTCCTGGGTCCAAGCAATTCTCATGCCTCAGCCTCCCGAGTAGCTGGGATCAAAGGCGTCCACCACCACACCTGGCTAGTTTCGGTATTTTTAATAAAGACAGAGTTTCACCATGTTGGCCAGGTTAGTCTCAAACTTCTGACCTCAGGAGATCTGCCCACCTTGGCCTCCCAAAGTGCTGGGATTACAGGCGTGAGCCACGGCACCCAAACTGTAACACCGTATTTTTATTGCGCCTTTTCTATGTGTAGGTATGTTTAGATACAGATAGTTAACGCGGTGGTACAGCTGCCCATAGTCTTGTACAGTAACATGCTGTACAGGATTGCAGCCTAGAAACAATGGGCCACACCATATTGCTAGGAGTGTCGTAGGCTACCCCATCTAGGTTTGGGGGAGTACACTCTATGATGTTTGCACAATGAGGAAGAGAAATAGATACAAGCTAGGTTGTTACTGAGAGGAGGTCGCAGGTGGGAGGGATCTAGCTCAGAAAAAAACGGGAAAGAAAAAAGACTGCACTAAAAGAAGGAAACAGTCACATACGTCATGGGAAATTTTCTGTAGGATTTTATCTTTGAAGAAATTTTAAAGTAACTTTTTTTTTTTAAGACGGAGTCTCGCTCTGTCGCCCAGGCTGGAGTGCAGTGGCGAGATCTCTGATCACTGCAAGCTCCGCCTCCCGGGTTCATGCCATTCTCCTGCCTCAGCCTCCTGAGTAGCTGGGACTACAGGCGCCCGCCACCATGCCTGGCTCACTTTTTTTTTGTATTTTTAGTAGAGATGGGGTTTCACTGTGTTAGCCGGGATGGTCTCCATCTCCTGACCTTGTGATCCACCCACCTTGGCCTCCCAAAGTGCTGCGATTACAGGCGTGAGCCACCACGCCCAGCCTGAAAATAGCATTTTTTACAGAAACAAGCAGATGGAGACTTCTGGAGGTCCTGCATGGAACAGGGTGAAGCAGGAAAGGCTGAGTAGATGCTGCACGCGGGTTAGGGGGATGACTTTTAAGTGGAAACAGTCTGCCCAATGTCCAGGAGCGAATGAATGGAGAAAACAGATTTGGCATATATCATTATCATGTATATAAAATGCATGTATCAATGCAACATTAACCTGCCATATAAGGGAATGAAGTCTTGACACATACAACAAGATGGATGAGCCTTGACGACATTATGCTAAGGGAAAAACCGGTCACAGTTACAAAAGACACACATTACATGATTCCATTCATACTGACGACGTCTGAAACAGGAAAACCTATATAAACAGGAAGTTGATTCTGGTAGTTGCATGGGGACAGGGACACAGGAAACTGGGTGACTAAAAGGCAAGGTTTTTTTTTTGTTTTTTTGTTTTTGTTTTTGTTTGTTGTTTCCTGAGACAGAGTTTCGCTCTTGTTGCCCAGACTGGAATGCAACGGTGCAATCTTGGCTCGCCACAACCTCTGCCTCCTGGTTTCAAGCCATTCTCCTGCCTCAGCCTCCTGAGTAGCTGGGATTACAGGCATGTGTCATCACACCTGGCTAATTTTGTATTTTTAGTAGAGATGAGGTTTCTCCATGTTAGGCTGGTCTTGAACTCCCAACCTCAAGTAATCCGCCTGCCTCCAACCTCCCAAAGTGCTGGGATTACAGGCATGAGCCACTGCACCCAGCCTGGGGGTTTCTTTTTGAGGTGATGAAAATGTTCTGAAATTGACTCTGGTGATGGCTGCACATAGCTGTAAAAAATGTTTAAACTCACGGAATTGTACATTTTAAATAAGGCAATTACACGACATAAGAACCATATCTCAAAAAAGCTGTTAAAAATTTTTGTTAGGCCGGGCGCGGTGGCTCAAGCCTGTAATCCTAGCACTTTGGGAGGCTGAGATGGGCGGATCACGAGGTCAGGAGATCGAGACCATCCTGGCTAATACGGTGAAACCCCGTCTCTACTAAAAAAATACAAAAAACTAGCCGGGCGATGAGGCAGGCGCCTGTAGTCCCAGCTACTCGGGAGGCTGAGACAGGAGAATGGCGTGAACCCGGGAGGCGGAGCTTGCAGTGAGCTGAGAGCCGGCCACTGCACTCCAGCCTGGGCGGCAGAGCAAGACTCCGTCTCAAAAAAAAAAAAAAAAAAAAAAAAAAAAAAATTTTGTTAAGTACATTAAGGCCAGGCGCGGTGGCTCATGCTTGTAATCCCAGTACTTTGGGAGGCCGAGGTAGGTGGATCGCCTGAGGTCAGCAGTTCAAGACCAGCCTGACCAATACGGTGAAACCCTGTCTCTACGAAAAATACAAAAATCAGCCGAGCGTGGTAGCGTGCGCCTGTAGTCCTAGCTACTTGGGAGGCTGAGGCAGGAGAACTGCTTGAACCCGGGAGGTGGAGGTTACAGTGAGCCGAGATCATGCCACTGCAACCCAGCCTGGGCAACAGAGCGACACTCCATCTCGGAAAAAAAATAAAATATACATTAAGTACCAGTCTAACACTGAGGCATTTAAAATGGACAAGAAATGGATGGAAGAGAAAGTCTGCATCCTGGAGACAGGATGAAATCTATGTAGTTTTAATGTATACTTTGGATAACTTAATCCTATCAAGAATAATTACAAATACTTATTTCCACACAATCTGAAAAATACGATATCAGAATGCCTACATGATTAATAATGATTAATAACAGGGCACGCTAAACCCTCTACAAAAATCAATTACAGGCAAACCTTACCTCCTGCAGCTTAAAATTTAGATAAAGGACAACAGAGGTGCTGACAAACAGGGACACCAAGAACAGGAACGGTGCTTCCCAATGAAGACAGAAATGCATTTATTTATGCATCAATGAATCCAATTGCCCTGAACATTACCGAGCCTTCCGTAATTTCATGAACAGTGCATGACAATAAGAAGTATGACAGCGGATTTGGAAACAGCCATTTGCCGACGGTAAGGGGGCATTCAATCTGTGCTTATTTAATGAAAGAAAATACAGTGAGTTTATTACCTGTGGACTGTTAAAGTTCTAATGATTTTCAGCATTTAGGAATCTTGCAAAAACCAACCAAGGCATCCTGAGAGGAGCCCAGGAAGGGGTGGCTGAGGGTGGTAAGAATCCAGCCTGTCACACAGGGGCCATCGATTTTTCCAGAGCCTGACAGGATTTTAGGGAAAAGCCATTTTGTAGATGAGGAGACTGGAAATAAGGAAGGCAAAATGACTTGTTCAAACCGGTTATTTTTTTTTTGAGATGAAGTCTCACTCTTGTCACCCAGGCTGGAGTGCAGTGGTACGATCTTGGCCCACTGTAACCTCTGCCTCTCAGGGTCAAGCAATTCTCCTGCCTGAGCCTCCCAAGTGGGTAGCTGGGATTACAGGCACGTGTCACCACACCTGGCTAATTTTGTATTTTCAGTAGAGATGGGGTTTTCCTGTGTTGGCCAGACTGGTCTTGAACTCCTGACCTCAGGTGATCCACGCACCTCAGCCTCCCAAAGTGCTGGGATTACAGGCTTGAGCCACCCTTCGCGGCCTCAAACCGGTTTTAACATTTGCTTAAACCAAGAAGTTAAAAAGTCTCAAAGAGCTTTGTGTTCCTGAAAACTAGCAGGTAAATCAAACTTGTATGCATCAAACCTATTTTACTACTGGCACATTATAAAACTGGGATATATTTCCATGGGATATAATTCCAAAAGGAATGAAAACTTCTTTAGGGAAAAGATTAAGCGGAACCTAGGCAGAGAATGTGGTCTATATACATGGTATCATTCCCAGCAGCAATCAATCTTCTGGAAACACAGACATTCTCTGGAGATTTCAGCACAAGGAACATTCTTAGAGATCAACTTGTCAGGTACTGACTTGGTCTAATACAGCTGACTTAAGATCACAATTTTAAGGGCCACGACCACATTGATAAGAAATCAGTTTGCTACACTGTGAGTTCAGCCAAACATCTGCATATGGAAGCAACTAGTGAATAAAGAAGGGCTTTTAGAAAATCAAATTGCAAACTGAGCAAATCCACCTCTGGTTACTCCCATAAACACAGACAACAGCTGACCATATCCTTACTTTGCGTATCAACCTCTGATCACTGACAAATAATTCAACTGCCCATTGACCGGCGGGAGATTTAACTCCATTTGCATCTCTTAACCCCTCCTTGGATGCCTGCTAGGGGCAGGTGTCTGAGCATGAGATGACACACCACAGTGGACAAGGGACACACTGGGAACATGTAGCACTGTATCCCGAGAATCATGCCCTGCATGTGACAATGTATTTAATAACGACTGTTTCTGCTTTAATAACAAATATCAAATACAATGTTGACAACTCCTTGGGTGTTTCTGAACACGTTATAATTTATTTCTAGAGTGGATCCTTTCCTATCTTTTTTTGGAGAGAATGTATTCAAAGTCTAAAACTTTCATGTGATCACAATGTCTTGGAGATTATGTAAATGTAAATGATTATTTCAATCAACTAAAAATGTTTATTAGGGCCAGGCACGGAGGCTCACGCCTATAATCCCAGCACACTGGGAGAACGAGGTGGGTGGATCACCAGAGGCCAGGAGTTCAAGACCAGCCTGACCATCTCCACTAAAAATATAAAAATTAGCTGGGCGTGGCGGTGCACGCCTGTCACCCCAGGTACTCGGGAAACTGAGGCAGGAGAATCACTTGAACCCAGGAGGCAGAGGTTGCAGTGGGCCAAGATCGCACCATTACACTCCAGCCTGGGCAACAAGAGTGAAACTCTGTAAATAAATAAATAAATAAATAAATGTGTATGTATTAGAAGCCTCCCATAGACTAAGCACTCACACAAACAACTAATGGTATGGGATGTCCTGGAGCAAATCCAGTCCCTGCTCTGACCTGACAAACGCAGGCCCTCTCCAGATCAGATCTGCTTAGGATGCAAAATGGTAGAGAGCCCGATATCTGGCAACACAGGAGATCCTCAGAGCCCTGACAAGCAGCCCCAGAAAGCCAAACAAAGGAGCTGAGCATCACACCAACAATATTGCCTTTACTGCCTTAACTTGGGAGTTTATTTAAAAAAATTTTTTGAAGACTTTATGTCTTGTAAAACCTAAAAAACCTCCACATCGCTAGACTATTTCTCAAAGTGAGTGGTACTGCTTTCAAAATTTAGAGTTCTACTTTTCCATATTATATTATATTATATTATATTAATTTTTGAGACGGAGTCTTGCTGTGGAGCCCAGGCTGGAATGCAGTGGCGCAATCTTGGCTCACTGCGACCTCCGCCTCCCAGGTTCAAGTGATTCTCTTGCCTCAGCCTCCCAAGTAGGTGGGAATACAGGCGCCTGCCACCACGCCCGGCAAATTTTTTGTATTTTTAGTAGAGATGGGGTTTCATCATGTTAGCCGGGATGGTCTCCATCTCCTGATCTCGTGATCCGCCCGTCTCTGCCTCACAACTTGCTGGGATTACAGGTGTGATCCACCACGCCCAGCCTCCACATTGTATTTTTTAATGGCACCTGACCTACTTTAAATGAAATACTTTAAACTTTACATACATATTGGGTCCGCAACTGAGGGACTCAGTGCACAGTTCATATTATGGAGGATTAGTCCGCCACTATCTTAAGAAACATAAAATATGTTAATTATGTAATAAGAAAAGCCATTACATGATTCTTTAGATAAGTGAATACTGTATGTGTGGGGCAAGGGGCACTGCTACAGAGAGGATTTAAAATATTAGGTATATTTGTATTTGCATTTCCATATGGGATATACCTCTACCCCATTTAACTTTAAACACCGACAACTTTATCTTCCGATAACCCCTCTTCAACTTTAAGAAATTAAAGATTCTGTAAGAATTACCCAAAGACAATTATGCTACATAACAAAATATCATTCCCAGTCCTGCAACTACTAAGAAAGCCTCACCACAAGACTCCCATCCCCTCCTCTCGCTGATTCACAAAGAACTCTGCAAGGAATCTCAGTCTATTTGCTTTCTTTGCTACAATAAACTCTCAAGAGTGGTGAATAAATATTCTCAGATAAGAAGTTTATCATGCTTTGAACAATGTTCAAAGGCATTGTTACTAAAGCAGCAATATAACTTTCCTGACCTTGCACAGAAGGTAAATAAAAGTCAATTCAACTGGAGACAAAAGTCCTTTGTACTTACATCAGTCATTTCATTCCGGGCCTGTTAAACACTTTACACAGTGGTTGCTACTTGCTAATTTTCACATTTTCAGAAAAGAGGCAGAAACTAATTTCCCCTAGAGAAGAGGCAAACCCACCAGGTGAGGAACAGGAAGGTAGTAAGCAGGGCCTGAATGGCGAGCAAGCTGTGAGTCAGTCCTGGAGGTCAGATTGTAGGGCCTGGAGATTTCTCACTCACCAAGTACAACCTTCAACCCACATATCCGCTGAGACTAAGTACAGCTGTCACCCTGAGCAAGGACACTCACACTCTGTTACAGCTGCAGGCGCTTACCTCGGACCCACACAAACCTCAAGTACCTAATGGGAAAGAAAACACTGGAACATAAATAACATGCACACATACATGTCAATCTTTCTAAGGCACAGCTCTGACTGTATCACAGCCCTGTTCACACACTGCCAGCATATGCCACTTTAAGACAAAGGCTTCCATTTCCCATTCGAGGTCCTCACGGTGTGGCTCCAATTTACCTTCCCAGTCAATATACCCCTACACAAATCCTACCGTTTAGTCCAACTATAGATCATTCTAGTTGTTTCTTGACTAAAATGCTCACTTCCTGTCTTCACCTCAGCTGAAACTGGCCTCTCCACCTGAAATGTACCATCTGTTGAGCCTGATGGATCTTTTAGGTGTCTCTCAAATGCTCCCTCCTCCGTAAAACTGTTCTGATGCATCCCACAGGTGCCATCCATGATGCTCCTCACCCCTGGGTTCCCAGCACACGATGTACTTGCATGAGGATGTGACCCCTGGTCACGCTCTTTTTCAGGTTAAGCATGTCCACGTGAACTCCCCATTAAATTATACATTATCTCAGGGGACAGCCTGAATTCTATGAATGTCTCAGTTTACTACATTGCCTGGCGTGGGACCCTACGTATCAGATACGCTCTCACTTATGCTGCTGTATTTGCATGAACAAAATTGTGGTTCTGTTTACAGCTGTTTCTAATATATTTGCTTAACTAACATTAAATAGGTTTTGCCTCTCTTACAGATTTTTGAGAAATGAGAATGATTTTTGCTTTTTAAAAAGTATGTCGATCTACACTACTATAATCAACTGATTTTTGAGAAATGTGCAAAGGCAATTACAGAAAGGACAGTCTTTCTAAAAAATGGTGCTAAAATAATTGGACATCAATATGCAAAGATACAATCTAGATGTGGACATTACAACCTTCACAAGAATTAAGTAAATCATAGACCTATGTATGCAATGTAAATCACAAAACTATGAAACTCCTAGACGATAACATAGGAAATAATCAAGGTAGCTTTGGGGATAACTTTGATACAACAACAAAAGCATGTTCCATGGAGGAAAAAATAGAAATGTAGGATTTCATTAAAATTAAAAAATTTTCTTCTGAGAAACATGCTAAGGCAATGAAAGACAAGTAACAGACTGAAAAATTTTGGAAAATACACACTAAGAAAGACTGTATCAAAAATTTACAAAGAGCACTTAAAACTAAACAATATGAAAATCCAATTTTTTTTTTTTTTTTTTTTTTTTTTTGAGACGGAGTCTCGCTCTGTCGCCCAGGCTGGAGTGCAGTGGCCGGATCTCAGCTCACTGCAAGCTCCGCCTCCCGGGTTTACGCCATTCTCCTGCCTCAGCCTCCTGAGTAGCTGGGACTACAGGCGCCCGCCACCTCGCCCGGCTAGTTTTCTGTATTTTTTAGTAGAGACGGGGTTTCACCGTGTTAGCCAGGATGGTCTCGATCTCCTGACCTCGTGATCCGCCCGTCTCGGCCTCCCAAAGTGCTGGGATTACAGGCTTGAGCCACCGCGCCTGGCCGAAAATCCAATTTTTAAAATAAGCAAAAGATCTGAAGAGACACTTCACCAAAGAAGATAGGCTAATAAGCATATGAAAAGATATCACCTGTCATTGGGGAATTAAAAATGGAAACAATAATGAAGTACCACTACATACTTATTAGAATGCTTAAAATCCAGAAAATGACAATATCAAAGGCTGGCAAAAATGTGGAGCAACAAGAACTCTCACCCAGAACTGGCAGGAATGCAAAATGGTGTGGTCAATTTGGAAGACAGTTTCTTAAAAGCTGAACACAGTCTGAACACATGATTCAGCAACTGCCCTCTCACATATTTTCCCATTTAGGCAAAAACTTACGTCCACACAAAAATCTGCACAGAAATGTTTACAGCATCTTTGTTCCTAACTGCCAAAAACTGGAAGCAATCAAGACATCCTTCAACAGGTGAATGGAGAAAGAAACTCTGGTATATCCATACAATGAAATATTATTCAAAAGCTATCAAGCCACAAAAAGATGCGGAGGAACCTCAAGTGCATACATAGTGCTAGGTGAAAGATGTCGGTCTGAAATGGCTATATACTATTTGTCTCCAATTATACGACATCCAGAAAGAGACAAAACTTCAGAGACAGTAGAACCATCAGTGGTTGCCAGGATCAGGGGGAAGGATAAAGCACAGAGGAATTTTAGGGAAGTGACACTATTCTGGGTGATCCTGTAATGGTGGATACATGACATCATGCATTTGTCAAAACTCACAGAACTTGACAGCACAGGAATAAACCTTTGGGGAAACCAAGAAATAATGCAGATTGTCACAAGAGAATCTAAATGAATCGACCTTACTAAATAGGATGGGGAAAAAGATGCTGACTTAAATAACTCGGGAAAGATATAGAGTCTGTAAGACTAAAAGCAAAAAGAACTGCATTTAAGCACTGTACTATAGTTGATAAAGCTGTTCACCCCAGGGGTATGGGGTCACAACTCTGCTACTACTATACAGGTACACTGGAGTTAAACAAATAAATGAATGGCAGATGATGGGAGCCAGGTTTCTTACTGTTGGAGTGAGAATTTTGCAAGAAAACCTAAATGAAACGAATTCTGTCCAACTGGATTTGATTTACTGTCATGAAAACAGCACAGAAAATCTCAGGGTCCTGACACTGGTTCATATATGACTTTAAAAGAAGCCAGCATAAGGTCCAAGCAGTCCTCACAATGTGTTTCTGGAGAACATGCCCAAAACGCAGCTCGATACCCCGTTGTTTTTTTTTAATGACTCACATGGCACGACTAGAATGTTTCTATGGGGGTTCCACTGCAAGACGTAAGGAAGTAACTCTTCAGTATAGTGTTTAATGAGGAGGGACACAAAAGAAATTAGGAGATTACAACCATCTCTTTTTTCCCACTAACTAATTTGTTGTTGTTAAATGAAAAAATAATACACACAAAGGATCTGGGTGTGTATGTGCATATATAATACATATACATACATACATATACCAAAAAGTATCTGCATAAAAACCCCACAGCTCTCCTGGGGAAAACCACTCGTATTAGTTTCCTGTGTCTCTTTCAGGCACAGTCGATGCATGTATAAACACAGTATGCATATGTGTGTATATGCACGCTCACGTGTGTGCAGATAAATACATAAATACATACATTGCTTTTTTAAAAGTGCAAATAAAAGTGTTCCACATTTTGCTTTTCTTACCTAACAGAATCTTAGAGATAGTTAACCTGTCAGGATATACAGTTCTTTCACCTTCTTCTTCTTTTTTTTTTTTCTTTTTTTTGGAGGCAGAGTCTCCCTCTCTTGCCCAGGCTAGAGTGCAGTGGCGTGATGTTAGCTCACTGCAACCTGTCTCCCAGGTTCAAGCGATTCTCCTGCCTTAGTGTCCTGAGTAGCTGGGATTACAGACATGCACCACCATGCCCAGCTAATTTTGCTAATTTTTGTGTTTCTAGTACAGATGGGGTTTCACCATGTTGGCCAGGCTGGTCTCGAACTCCTGACCTTGTGATCTGCCCACCCCACCCTCCCAAAATGCTGGGATTATAGTGGCAAGCCACCACGCCCAGCCAAAATGCTACATCTTAAATTGAAAATCGAGTAATAAAAATAGCAACCACCCAGTCCTTGAACAGGGGCTATGTTTCTACTATTGAACTGACCACTTTACATGTGCCCACTTAATCTTTACAACTACTCTATGAATTAAATCGGTCCATGATGATAAAATTAAGTGTGTGATATAAATTTTTAAAACAGCAATCGTATGGGAAATGCTGTCAGCTAATATTTCCATAACACTCTACAATTTCCAAAGTACTTTACCTACAATTTGCTCTATCACCCTGTGAGGTGGGTAGGGCAGCCATTAGCATTTTCATGAAATAGGGTCAAAGAATGTCGTGTGACCTGAGTCATATCATACGGCAATTACCAGGCCAGAGGAACAACAGGTACGCATTTTTTTGTGTGTGTGAGACGGAGTCTCACTCTGTCACCCATGCTGGAGTGCAGTGGCGTGATCTCGGCTCACTGCAACCTCCACTTCCTGGGTTCAAGCAAATCTCCTGCCTCAGCCTCCTGAGTAGCTAGGATTATAGATGCATGCTGCCACACCAGGCTAATTTTTATATTTTCAGTAGAGACGGACGACCATGTTGGCCAGGCTGATCTCAAATTCCCGACCTCAGGTGATCCGCCAGCCTCGGCCTCCCAAAGTGCTGGGATTACAGGTGTAAGCCACCATGCCCAGCCCACTCAAGTATTTTAACATTAAACCCTTGCAGATCACGCCAGATCTCCCCTGGAGAGCAGTAGCACATCTAGTAACTGACAAGTTCATGTCCAAAGTGACACCATATGAGTGGCCACTATGGTCATCTGCAGACAATAACAAGTCAGCGTGGTTCCATTCTGGCACACAGGTTGGTTTTTATGTATGGATCTCTGTGGTGGTGGTGGTGATGGTGGTAACAGCAGTATTAACACCACTAGTAGTAACAGTGCAAGTAGTACTTCTAGCAGCAACATTAGTGACAGAGGAATAACGAAAGCTAACATGTACCAAGGGCTTACTGTGTTAGCTTTCATTTAATTTTAGCAACTCTATGCGGTAGACATTATTGTCATCCCCATTCTACAGATGCATAACCTGAAGTGCAGGGTGGTTAATTAACTGTCTGGGGTCACAAGGCTCATGCTTAATTAACACAGCCGAGCTTCAAATCCAGGCATTGCGACCAAGCCAGCACTAAGCACCGCTCTATGCTGCTCTTCCTGAAAGGTGCAAATTCAGGAAGGGGGGAGTTCCTGCAGTGCCAGCGTATTCATTATTTAACAATGGAGTATACTTCCTGGTACATATTTCCTGAATATTTCTGAATGAAATTCATCACAATAGCTATCTTGGTAGCAGCCCAAAATAGAAATCAACTTCTGACCATTAAAACCCACACGAGATGATACATTTAATTAGAGTTAGGCTTGTAAACCGCAGCCTGCCAGCCATATCCGGCCCGCCACCTGTTTTTGTAAATAAAGTTTTATTGGAACACAGCCAGACATTGTCTGTGACCACTTCCACAATACAATAGCAAAGCCTAAAATACTTACTATCTTGCCAGTTACACAAAAAGTTTACTGATCTCTGAGTTAGAGAATAAAAGCCAGACAAACAGGGTGCTCAACTGGTGCAAACTGAGTTGTGCTCTAGGGATAATTATACACCAGATTTCAAAAACTTAGTATGAAAAAAATAATGCAAAGTATCTCATTAATCATTCTGAAATTTATTACAGGTTGAAACGATAACATTTTGGATATAGTAAAAAAAAAAAAGTTAAAACTGCTTTCACAAAAAAACAATTTTTTTTTTTTTTTAACACTTTCAAATGTGGCTACTGGAAAACCTAAATCAGACATGGGGCTCATATTCTATTCCTACTGAACAGTGTTACTCTAAAAAATGAGGGCTGCTGGTTTATAAGGACTTGGAGAGTAAAACAACAACAAGGCTTAAAATTCTAATTTGAGGACGGGCACGGTGGCTCAAGCCTGTAATCCCAGCACTTTGGGAGGCCGAGACAGGCGGATCACGAGGTCAGGAGATCGAGACCATCCTGGCTAAGACGGTGAAACCCCGTCTCTACTAAAAATACAAAAACTAGCCGGGCGAGGTGGCGGGCGCCACCCAGCTACTCAGGAGGCTGAGGCAGGAGAATGGCGTAAACCCGGGAGGCGGAGCTTGCAGTGAGCTGAGATCTGGCCACTGCACTCCAGTCCGGGCGACAGAGCGAGACTCCGCCTCAAAAAAATAAAATAAAATAAAATAAAATTCTAATTTGATTAGAATTTTGTTTGATACCTGCAGCATGTTTTGTATAAATAAACTGTCAGACTATTTTGATATAAGGCTTGTATGTTTAGAGACTAACACATATTCCTTTTCATAACATTACCCATTTTTCAAAGATAAAAAACAATGCTCATGCAAATACTGTGAAATAAAGGCCCCGAGAATAGTTCTCACGAGGCTAATGACTCTGAACAAATAAATCAGACACGAAGAATTTCCATTAACATCAAATAAAGTGTGAAATAATCTTTCAGGATCAAGACAATGATTCTCAAAAAACATATAATTAACTACTTTTCCTAATAAATTTATATTTAGTTTTCAAAGATCCCCCTAAAGATTCCTAGGACATAAACTTTGCTTTCTTGTTTTTTACAACAAACTGTTGAAGCCAGCATCTTCCATGCCTGGGGGATGCTGAAACAGAGCCAGCGCTGAGGATAAAGCTATAATAAAGCTGGATTAAACAAGATAAAACTGGGGCACATATACTCCAATCCTTCCCCCACCCACCAAAAAAAAAAAAAAAAAAAAAAAAAAAACTAGCAAAGAAATGCCTGGAAAAGCTATGCCTAACAGCTGTCCAGTGTTTAGTACAAGCCCTTTATCTTTAATTATGTCCATGGGGCATTCACTCATTTAAATCTTGGCTGCTCCTGTGTCCGGTCACATACTTATTTCCAAAACACACAAGCGGCCTGAAAATCACACGTGTTGAGCATTTGATCGAATGCTTCCTTGAGCTCTAGGAACCCAGGCCACCCTCAGCCCCGGCTTCTTCCTTCCATTCTGGTTTCTTCCTCCTGGTTTCCTGCCTTTCACAGCCCTGCACCTGCCGCTCCGACTTCCTCTCTCTCAATGGCCCTGCGTGTGGGTGGACTACTGCATACGGCCAGGGCTGCTTCTCTCCTCTTCTGCACACTGGACAGACTCCTCAACTCCGCCTCCTTCTGCGGGCTGCCCTCTAGGGAAACCCTGTAGGCAGATCCTGGACTTCAGGCTACACCAACTTGCACACCAACTCCTTGGGGATGAGGCACCCGGGGACTTTCTTTGGCTCCCACCCCTCCAGCTCTGTGGGAAGATAGAAAGCAGAATTGCCTTTTCCTGCAAAAAGGGAACCCCTGGATCGCCAAAGCTGGAGCTTTTTAATCTTCAACACTGAAAAATAAAAGCTATATATAGTCTCCTTCCTGAATTAAAAGTGAAACAGCATATAATGACACCTAATATTTAAATATGCATTACCATGTACTAAGGCTTTCCATGAGTCTGATTGAATCTCCAAAAGCTAGTGGGCAAGACAGGACCATTATTCCATTACATACGTGGAGACCCTGATCCAGGTGGAGTGGCTTGCTCAAGGTCACACGACTACTGTGCACTAGGACCTGTGTCCAGTTCTGGGCCCTTCGTCCTCGTGGGAAAACCAGAAGACTGTGACTCCAAGTGTGGCCTGGAACAGCTGCCTGTCCATGGCAAGATGGTCACCAAAGGTGAGAATAAGCATTTAGGAACTCTTAGAGCCATCGGATGTGGCTGCATCATTTTTACTGTATTTTTCAAATGCACCAGTCCTCAGTGAATTGGCAACGAAAAACAAAGCACTGCTCTTTTGACTCTTTGAGACGCATTGTCCTAGAAGGTACCAAGGTCAATTTTGAGTTAACGCTTCTAAGATATTTCTTTGTATTGTATATACAAATCCACTGTTATTACAATATTATTCTGTGATTTTGCATGAATTACTAAACTTCTTTCTCTTCCTATAGTTTAACATCAAGTCAGATTCAATGGATAAGAAAGTGTCCTTATTTAAATCCTTCCTCAAAACTACCACAAGTGTAAAACATGGATTCAGAAAATCTGGTATTACATCTATTGAAAGTTATCCAAATTGTACAATGATAAAATCCAAATATTTTTGTATTTCTCTCTATCTTCACCCCTTCCACTCTTCATCTAAAGTTTTTTTTTTTTTTTGAAACGAGTCTCGCTCTGTCGCCCAGGCTGGAGGGCAGTGGCGCGATCTCGGCTCACTGCACGCTCCGCCTCCCGGGTTCACGCCATTCTCCTGCCTCAGCCTCCCAAGTAGCTGGGACTACAGGCGCCCGCAACCACGCCTGGCTAATTTTTTGTATTTTTAGTAGAGACGGGGTTTTCACCAGGTTAGCCAGGATGGTCTCGATCTCCTGATCTCGTGATCCGCCCGCCCCGGCCTCCCAAAGTGCTGGGATTACAGGCATGAGCCACCGCACCCAGCCTAAAGTTTTATTTTCTAGTGAGTCCACCAGCAACCCTTTGCTAAAAGAACTCCAACTGTACCCCAAGCCAACCCTACAAACTCATCCACTCACTTTCTCAGCTTCTTGTGGAGTGAGGCTCAGCAACCAGGCCCAGCCCTGGCCCAAGAACCAAGCGGAGAAACAAGGAAGATGTCAGGCAAAACTACTGAGGGGTTCCTGGGAGAAGATTTTCCTTCCTAATTAAAGGAAGAGGGGCCCCGAGGGGAGTCTCTTTGGTCCCAACCCTGATTCTTTCCAGGATTAATGTTTACTCTAAGAGGGTGAGGTCTTTATTTGCTTTACTCGAAATGTATCACAAGGGCATAACAGATACTCGTTGAAAAAAATGGAATGACAATATTTTGTGAGGAGGTGATGGCTGCAGCTATGGCAACCACTTTGTAACCTTGAGGAAGGACCAAGATAACTGCAGGCACATGGATTCAAGTCCCGACCCTGTGGAGCCTCTAAACAAACGCTTCTCATTAAAGGTGGGATTCGTACATATCAACTGCGTAGGTCACTACTGGCAGAATGACTCTGTCTTCGCGTTGAAGAGCTGGACTCTGCCTGGAGAGAGAGAAGGGTATGTGACACACCGGTACAGTCTGTTGGTAGATGGAAGAGGTGCGATGGTTGAAGGGAAGGATTATTCCTGAGAGGGAGGAAACCTTACGGGGAAGGGGCTTATGCCTCAGTGGGATTAAGGTGCGTGGAGATATTGCAAGGCTTGTATATAGTTTAAAACTCTTCAGTGGTTAACACTGTGAGCCTCAAAAATATCCAGAAGACAAATCGGTATGGAACAGAGGTCAACAGGGGTAGCATCAGTTGGTGCGGGATGCCAAAACCGGAGGGACATCACACAGGGCAGTGTCAAGTTCAAGCCCAGCCAGAGAAACAAAGACAGAATACAGAGTCCCAGGTTGTTCCCTGGCTCCCGTGAGAATCACTAGGTGGGGGCCACATCTGAAGCAGCGAAATGCCCAGACAACCTGGGATGGGAGAGACTTAGGAACTCAAATATATTCAAAATATAGAGAGGATCTGACAAAGGCAGAAAGACAGGGAAGCACAGCAGGCTGCGGAGGATGGAAGGCGGGTGGCTGATGTTAGATGCTCTCAGTCCTTTGATGAATTACAAAGGCAAGGTCATGGGCTGGCATGGGAAGGTTGAAATCAGGTTCAGCGGTGTGGGAAGGTGTGGGAAGGCGTAGGGGGAGTTGGTGAAGAGCAGGGAGGCCACCTCCAAGGCTGGCACAAGTATGTGTTAGCATCGATCAAAACACACTTTTTTTTTTTTTTGAGACAGAGTCTTGCTCTGTCGCCCAGGCTGGAGTGCAGTGGCGTGATCTCGGCTCAGTGCAACCTCCGCCTCCTGGGTTCAAGCAATTCTCTGCCTTAGCCTCCTGAGTAGCTGGGATTACAGGTGCCTGCCACCATACCCAGCTAATTTTTATATTTTTAGTAGAGACAGGGTTTCACCATCTTGGCAAGGCTGGTCTTGAACTCCTGACCTCACAATCCACCCACCTCAGCCTCCCAAAGTGTGCTGGGATTACAGGTGTGAGCCACCACACCCAGCTTTTTTAAAATTTTTTTTGAGATGGAGTCTCACTCTGTCACCCAGGCACGAGCGCAGTCGTGCAATCTTGGCTCACCACAACCTCTGCCTCCCAGGTTCAAGCGATTTTCCTGCCTCAGCCTCCTGAGTGAGTAGCTAGGACTACAGGCATGTGCCACAATGCCCGGCTAATTTTTTGTATTTTGAGTAGAGGCAGGGTTTTACCATGTTGGCCAGGCTGGTCTCGAACTCCTGACCTCAAGCAATTCGGCCGCCTTGGCCTCCCAAAGTGCTGGGATTACAGACGTAAGCCACCACACCAGGCCAAAACATGCTTCTTGATATTGTCCAGCAACCCTGTGGAACTGGAGACAGAGAGGACAGCGTGGACATTACTCAAGACAAGGCTGGCAATCTGGACAGCGTGGAGGGCATGAGCCCCAGGATTTGACAGAGGCCACCAGCTTGGGACAGGGCGGCTCCCCATCTCCTGCCTGGCCTGAACGTGTTGTCGTGTGCTGTGTTCACTCTGGGATCATTCACAGCTGGACACATGACTTGAGAACTCATTTTTTAGCATGTATGCTATGATGCCATCAGAAAAAAAAGGAAGGCTCAGCAATACACCAAGCAGGGAAAGAAAATGAGGAAATTCTGAAGGGGGTTCATAGAGACACCAACAGCAAGGAGGGACTTGGGGGGTCCGTGTGAGGCAAAGGAGCAGGTCTGTGCTGTCCTTCTGGGAGGCCGAGAGATCGAGCTGAAGGGGAACATTTCATATTTTGAATAGATCATATAAACTTAAAATTAGGGGTTTAATAATTCAACAGGTAAGAAAATGGATACCGCAAGTCAATTAAAGTATGCTGGAAGAGACTTTCAGAAAAACCCAAGGAAACAAAGAAGGAAAGAGGGAAGGAAGGAGGGAGGGAGGAAGGGAAGGAAGGAGGGAGGGAGGGAGGAAGGAAGGAGAGAAGGAGGGAAGGAGGGAGGGAGAGAGGGAGGAAGGGAAGGAGAGAAGTACGGAGGGAGGGAAGGAAAGAAGGAGGGAGGGAGGAAGGGAAGGAGAGAAGGAGGGAGGGAGGGAAGGAGAGGAGGGAGGGAGGGAAGGAGAGAAGGAGGGAGGGAGGGAAGGAGAGAAGGAGGGAGGGAGGGAGGGAAGGAGCGAGGAGAGAAGGAGGGAGGGAGGAAGGGAAGGAGAGAAGGAGGGAGGGAGGAAGGGAAGGAGGGAAGGAGAGAAGGAGGGAGGGAGGGAGGAGGAGAGGAGGAGGGAGGGAGGAGGGAGAGAAGGAGGGTGGGAGGAGGGAGAGAAGGAGGGAGGGAGGAGGGAGAGAAGGAAGAAGGGAGGAGGGAGGGAGGAAGGGACTGCAGATTTGTTCCAAATCAGACCCAAAGCCCTGGTGAAGACAACAGAAGGTTCAACCCCTTGCACAAATTCCATCTGGAAACCCTCACAAGGCAGCCTCCCCCTTGGGTATAATCTGTTGCCCTTTTATCTAATGAACCTAATGAAACCTTTTTATCTGGCTAAACTAAACCTCCATCTCACTCTATTCATCAGTGTTCTATTTCTACTTTTCTGTCCACCGTATCGAACAGGTCATTGGCTCCTTTATTCAGACGTGCTCTGAAAAATCATGCTGAGAAATACAAATTAGGAGGGCAGCTGTCTCTCTTTGTAGATGTTGCCAAGGAGGCCCAAATCGGTCATTAAAATGCTAAAATAGCTGTGAAACTCACTAAAGCACTTACACAATCACCAAGGTTATGTCCACGCAGTGAGGACTGAGCAAGAAAAAGAAGGGAGGAGATGAGGAGGGAAATAAGAGGAATATGCATCCAGCAGCCACAGGTTCCTCAATATCCAAAGCTGGGAAAGTGGTCAAACTAAGATTTGCAATGCCTGGTTGAATATTTTTTATAATGCTGCATTAAAAGAATTGTAAGTGCTGAGCGTGGTGGCTCATGCCTGTAATCCTAGCACTTTAGGAGGCCAAGGTGTGCAGATCACTTGAGGTCAGGAGTTTGGGACCAGCCTGGCCAACATGGCAAAACCCCGTCTCTACTAAAAATACAAAAATTAGCCGGGCATGGTAGCAGGTACCTGTAATTCCAGCTACTCAGGAGGCTGAGGCAGGAGAATCACTTTGAACCCAGGTGGTGGAGGTAGCAGTGAGCCAAGATTGCGCCACTGCACTCCAGCCGGGGTGACAGAGCAAGACTCCACCTCAGAAAAAAAAAAATATACACACACACACACACACACATATACACACTCAGAAAAATCTGAGCTAAACATCCAGTCACCAAACAGATGCCAAATATTAGAAAGACCACAAGGTCATCAGATTTGTATTAGTGGAGTAATGCAAGGGGCTTGAGAAATCAGCCCACCCTATCATCCCATTTCTATAGGAAGAAACTGAGATGAAGTCACCTCTCTTCATGTGATTAAAAACATAGCTAAGAAAAGAGTTACTTCTTTGATAAAAGATATAGCTGATTTTTAAATATTCATGAATATATACTGAGATACCAGAAGAAAAAAAAAAGTCTCATGGAGAATTTTCCTTGAAAATTGCGCAATGCCGTCTGCTCTGAGATAAATGGTAATCTATTGGCAAGTCCTTGGTAAATTCTGCTTTCCAGAAGGAAGGCCGGCCTAGTGGGAAGAGGGTACTGATGAGCTGCGCATCCTAGGAATCCTTTCTCTTGCTTATTCATGTATTAAAGTGGTTGCCTGAAAGTCATAATGGGAAATTAGCCAGCCTTAGATCACAGCCAATATCTGTTAAGTGTAAATTAGAAACACCACAAAATATCCCATTGAGCAGCTGGGAGTTGCTAGGAAACGGGAGGTCAGGCAGTACTCAAAGGCCAGGTTATTCCCATCCCCGGGCCTCTCCAGGACTCTCCAGGCTGGACTCTGGGTAGTGGGCACCACAGGTTGACAGCTCAGCATCGCAGCTTCCACGCCCAGGCAGGGAGTCCAGGCTTCTGAGCTGGGTGACTTGTACTGCTTAAATGTTGAGTGCCTCCCTCCTGCTCCCAGCAGGAAAAGGTCCAACGTGTGACATGCCAGGCTGGCTTCGGGGGCAGCCTGATGCTTTCTCCAAGATAGGAGTGCCTGAGAATTCATATGAATGAGTTTTAAGTTGAAGACTACTCCACAGATTAAGCACAACGTTAAAAATAAAAGGCATGCAAAAAGAAAAAGAAAAGAAAAGAAAACAAAGGAGTGTATGCTCCTAAATCCAAGAGGCAGCAAACAGAAGGCTGTTCATGAGTGACAGCTTTCTCCTCACCTGTCCTTATTAACACATTTCATCCACTTCCATCAGCAATCCAATTTGCTTTACTTAACATCTACCACATCTTTCAACTTAAAAGAATGGTTTTCAGAGTTCTGCTCATATTGCTTTCTTTTTTTTTTTTTGAGACGGAGTCTTGCTGTGTCGCCCAGGCTGGAGTGCAGTGGCGCGATCTCGGCTCACTGCAAGCTCCGCCTCCCGGGTTCCCGCCATTCTCCCGCCTCAGCCTCCGAGTAGCTGGGACTACCGGCGCCCGCCACCACGCCCGGCTAGTTTTTTGTATTTTTAGTAGAGACGGGGTTTCACCGTGTTAGCCAGGAGGGTCTCGATCTCCTGACCTCGTGATCCACCCGTCTCGGCCTCCCAAAGTGCTGGGATTACAGGCTTGAGCCACCGCGCCCGGCCTCATATTGCTTTCATGAATTTGTTTTTCTCCATGCCTACCCCATAATGAACATACGTCCTTAACAAATTCTACCTGGCAATGTGCTGCTGAGTTCAGTCAATGGTGCCCACGTTGAAACGACAGATCATGAGAAGACACGAACACACCTGTTTTCCGCTGGGAGAGCCACACAGTGAACACCAGAGTTCTCTACCAAGACTCCTGGCATCAGGCCAGGCATGGTGGCTCATGCCTGTAAACCCAGCACTTTGGGAGGCCAAGGCAGGCGGATCAACTGAGGTCAGGAGTTCGAGACCAGCCTGGCCAACATGGTGAAATCCCGTCTCTACTAAAAACACAGGCGTGGTGGTGCGCGCCTGTGATCCCAGCTACTTGGGAGGCTGAGGCAGGAGAATCACTTGAACCCGGGAGGCGGAGGTTGCAGTGAGCCGAGACTGCGCCATTGCACTCCAGCCTGGGTGATAAGCGCAAAACTCTGTCTCAAAAAAAAATAAAGACTCCAATGCCACTTCTTTCCATAATGATGACTATGACTGCTGTTTATCAGCCACCATGGCCATCAGTGGTGTCCCCGTCCATGCCAGAGTCTCAGCCGGGAGTTTTACAGACTTGCTCACACTTCCTCTTTGTACCCCACCTACAAAGGGTGGCTTCTGTACTCCCTTCCCTGATGGGAGAACAGAAAACTAAAGTGACAGACCAATGGCCTGCGGCTGATAAAATGCAGGCCGGATCCATGTTAAAACCTCATTTGGTCCACCATGATGTGTGGCCTCCCAGCACAGCCTCATTCATCATTTTACTCCACAAATGTTGAAAGAGTAACTTGCTTTATCATCTTGTTCACCATAAATTGTCTGAAGGAGAGGTTGCTTTTATTCACTGAGCAAACAGCAACAAATCAACTTGTTCCTTGAGAGGAAAACCTTATGCTGTTAGCCCTGGAATAGGGAGAAAAACACCCAGGTTAATGAATTGCTACAGAGTCATCAGGCTAATGGAGAGAACTGTAGGGCAGAGTCTAAATTCTGTGATTTACATGAGAAAACCGTGGCACCAGGCCACAGTGGTGAATGTTGTTTAAAAATGCTACCATGAGGCCAGGTGCAGTGGCTCACGCCTGTAATTCCAGTAATTTGGAAGGCTGAGGCAGAAGGATTGCTTGAGCCCAGGAGTTCAAGATCAGCCTGGACAATATAGTGAGACCCCATTTCCACCAAAAATAAACAAAACTAACTGGGTGTGGTAGTGCACACCTGCAGTCCCAACTACATGGGAGGACTGTTTGAGCCCAGGAGGTCAAGGCTGCAGTGAGCCGAGATCCCACCACTGCACTCTAGCCTAGGCGACAGAGCCTCAAAATAAATAAATAAATAAATAAATAAAGCCCAAACCCAGAAAATGCTATTATGACGCATTACACACTGGCAGATACTCTAAAAAATCCTCCCGGTCTGTCTCCGCATTCACCTCCATCAACGTCTTGGCATCATGAACTATGATCTGAGGCCAGTCTGGGACATAGGAACGGAAACAGAAAAAACTTAAGACGTGAGCTGCTGATCTCTTCACTGTTTCCTACATTTTTGCACCTAACCCTCACTTCAGTTAACTCTCAACTGAAGAGTCTACTCATCCACACCCACAAATCAGGGCCCCTTTCCAGGTACTGCTGCTAGTTTCTACTCCCCACGGCGCCCAAGAAAGCACAACCTATGTCTCAGATATGCAACTACACGTTTACCAAAACGACCAGAACAAAGACCAAAAAAAGCCTTTGCATCCAGGCCAGTTGCTATAGAGTCTTTGAATATTCCCAAACTGCTTTCTCTATCATCTAAATACTTTGTAGAGACATGCTGGAACAAGAAGAATGGATGTGCTGTGAGCAGGGAAGGTGAGAAGCGGAGAACAAGCGGCGATTGTATTGTAGTTAATTATTTTAATTGAGCATGAGAAGGGAAAGGCTTGAACTCTAAGGACATTGGCAGAGCCCCAGAGTTTATGTAAACCAGGAAATGCCTCTAGCACGCCCCAGATAGCAGGAGCAACTGAATAGAAGTGGCCCATCTGCTGATGCAACAGCGCTGCAAACAATGGCTGCTCTGAGAGAGGGTCAGTTCCACAGAGTTTTGCAGAGGTTGAACCTCTTTGTTCCTGTGTGCTCACAGGCTGTGTGAGAAGCCTGGAAATCCCAGTCAAATGATGTCACGACCAGGTCCAACCTGCCCTTCCACTTCTGCACAGGACCTTATTTCCCTAATTCGCAAGGTACCTCTGATTAAAAGCCTCTAAGAGCTGCAACTCTGTACACTTGTTGTCCAATGTAAACTGACTAGCTCAAGCTTTACTAGAAGCGATGCCACTGCAGTCAGTTAATCAAATGCATAGGGCAACGTTTCAGAATCAATACCGGAAAAAGAAAAGAATAAACAGAAAAGAACGTGGTAGGCTAATTTTCCTTCTGCAATTCCTCAAACCACAATTAACACAGTAACAACAATGCCTTACATTTGGCCTTCATAATCCAGCGGGATTTGTTCTGGCTCAGCAAAGGGGATTTGTTTTAGCTAAGAAAAATTTGTCGTAGACCCCTACTTACATGTCATAACAACTATATTTAAACTTCTGTGGTCCTATAAGAAAACATGAACAAAGTATGCCTACAAGATTTCATAGTCAAACCATGGTCTGCCAAACGGCTAAAAGCTGAAATCTCAGTTATTCAAACTTACTATGCATACTCTTACTTCATATTCTTATTTATCTAAAGAGTTCTTTCTTAAAAAAAAATCACTAAATAGAGTCTAAAACATTGGTTTGCTAGTGAATTTTTCACGATCCTAAATGTGGAGGGTGGGGGGAAAGATGTTACCGTATCTTTAATAGAACCACTTTAATTTTGTAGAGGCAAACTTTGGGTATATCACAGTAGAATTCCAAAGCCAAACAGTATTCCCTTTTAAGTGAGATACTGACAAATGAAGCATCTGGCACACTTTAATGAGCTGTTTTATCCTTTCAGAGTGTCTGAAACTAGGACAGCCATTCATCTGGGACAGTGGCTAGCACAGAGCAGTTACACAATGACACAGTGCACACTGATACTAAGCCCACCGCCAGCATTTCACATCTCCTAACACGACTTACTAAAAAACAAAACAGACGTTTAACTTAATGACTAAATACATCCAGAAAGTGTGAAATGATACAGCATTTTCTATTTTCGCTGAATAGTAAAACACACGGTTAAAAGCAGTAACAAATGCTATTAACAAAAGTTAGCTTGTATGTAGATGCCGTTTTTACTGACAGCAAATAAAAATTAAGAATAAAAAACAAGAAATCATCAGCATTGACAGCCCAGTGGTGTTCAAGAAGAGGTGGTTTTGCCCCCTGGGGGGGCACCTGGGAAAGTCTGGAGATGTTGAGAGAGGAGAGTGTTACTGGCGTCTAGCAGGTAGATGCCAGCTGTGCTTTGAAGCCTTCTTCAAAGCACAGGCTACAGCCCAACAACAAAGAATAAACTGTCCAGCTCAAAATGTCAGTACTGCCAAGGCCAAGAACCCTGACTATCCTGATACATAGGAGAAGGGTTAAGCAGGAATCATCTATTTGAGAGAGAGCTGACGCGGAAGGAAAAGGATGTGAAGTTTAATTATGGACACATTTCAGTTCAAAGTGCTGAACAGGTGAAGCAGAGCGGCACAGAACTAGAAAATCGAGAAAACTAGGAAGATCCAGGAAGTTACAAAATTAAGGGAGACGATGAGGCCAAAGCTTACAGGAGAGCTCTGAGGTGGAAATACACAGGGGAGAGGTACTCACCTAGCACGGAGCTGACGGAGAGAAGTCAGAGTTTCTTTTGGAGACCGGCAAGTGAGAAGGTGGGGGCAGAACCCGAGGCCATGCCTACCGCCAGAGGAACCAGTCAAGAGGAGGGAGGGGGTGGTCAGAGAGGTGTCAGGAAGGAGGGGTGGTTAGCAGTGTCCCAGGCCTGGGAGCAGGGGGTGGGGATTAAGAGGCAGGGCAGAGAAAAACCGTGCTGGGAAGCTTCCTGCAGAAGGGTAGCAAGTGCAGCCTTGATTGCCTGGCATTAGAAAGAAGAAAATAGTCACAGACTCTTTTTGGAAATGTTTAGCAGTAAGAAGATTGCTCAAGGTGAGGGAGCCCAGTCAAGTTCCTATTCACCCTCACTTCTCCCTTTTCAGCAGGTGTATGTGTATGTATATCTATATATAGCCACACAGCTCCTAGGGGAGACGAGACAAAGTCTTTAAAAAAAAAAAAAGAAAAAAAAGAGGCCGGCATGGTGGCTCGCGGCTGTAATCCCAGCACTTTGGTAGGCCGAGGCGGGTGGATCACGAGGTCAGGCGTTTGAGACCAGCCTGACCAACATGGTGAAATCCCATCTCTACTAAAAATGCAAAAATTAGCTGGGTTGGTGGGGCATGTCTGTAATCTCAGCTACTCAGGAGGCTGAGGCAAGAGAATTGCATGAACTCGGAAGGCAGAGGTTGCAGTGAGCCAAGATCACACCACTGCACTCCAGCCTGGGCAACAAAGGGAGACTCCATCTCAAAAAAAAAAAAGTCTGCAATTGTTCTTTGGAAAAGGTTGCAACAACTTATACTCCCAGCAGCAGAATCCATTAATGGCAGTTTCTTCAAATGGTCACAGAAACTGAGAAGTGTTATTAAAAAGCAACACAGAGCCAGGAGCGGTGGTGTGCCCCTATAGCCCCAGCTACTCCAGTGCCGAGGGAGGAGGATCTCTTGCAGCCAGGAGTTTGAGACTGTAGTGTGTTACTGTGCTTGTAAGTAGCCCCTGCACTCCAGCCTGGGAAACACAATCATGTACCAAAAAAAGGCATAAAACCATTAAACCATTCAATCCCCACAGTGGCAAAAGTATCTCATTTTCAATTTCATTTATTTGATTATGCTACTGAGAACTTCAAGTAATTTTATATTTCACCTTTTGCAAATTTCTTGTTTATGTTTTTTACTCATTTTTCTACTAAAACATGTTGTTCTCTTATTGATTCGTGAAGGCTCTTTATATATTAAAGCTATACGTCCATTGTTATACATTGGATATATATATCTTGTTTGCTGTTGGCTTTAATGAGGGCAGTTTGGCTATATACACATAAAAGTCATAACAATGTGCATATTCTGATTCGCAGGTACACTTTCAAGAATTTACCTTAAGGAGAAAGTATTTGTGCCCATGAAAAATACAGCACCATTATTTGCAACAACAAATAAACAATCCAGTAATAGAAATCTGACTTGAAAGTATAGTCATTGACAGAATTTTGTAGTCATGAAAAAATGCATAAGAATGTTTCAAGATTTATTAAGTTAAAAAAAAAAGTCGGTTACAAAATTAAGGTAAACTATGATCCCAATTTAAAGGGGAAAAAAGTATATATACAACAAATATAAACAGGGTTGTCTCTGACTGGTAAAACTATGGGTAACTAATTTTTGAAACATTTCACATATTTCTCAAATATTTTACAATGAGTAGCAACTGTCTTTATATTGGGGAGGGGTGAATGCAAACCCCAGCAACGAATGCGGTGGTGTTTTTATTATTGTTACTATTCTTTGTCGCATATTTTTGAGGGCCAGAGAAAGAACTTGCCCAAGAAAAAAAACAAGCAAAGTACCCCTAGGATGAAGAACAGAGTGAAATGCTGAAGAGCTAATGAAGCAGAGCAGACCATCTGCACGGATGAGACAAGACCCAGGGGAGCTTCAGACCCTGATCTTGAGAACCGTAGTCTACCCCAAACCTCCGGTCTCCAGTCTCAAACCTGACCCCTCTGCTCAAGTCTTCCAAGGGAGTGACAGATGGGAGGGAGGCTGATGGGGATTTGGGAACTGGTCCTTTGTAGCTGCTGGGGGAGCAAAGTAAGCTTTAGAACAAAGTCACTACCAGAAAGCACACACCGAGGGGGCTGCCCGTGAAAATGTTAATTCAGGGCAGCTGATGCTTAGAGGAGAAAAAAAATAGTCTGCATGAGCTAGACGGACGGGGTGGGAGGTGGAGGAGGGAAGGGATTTGCTCAAAATGGGAGCAGGAGTGCCATTCAGATGGGACATGATTCCATAAGTTCATCAGGATAAGCCAAAGTAAAAATGCGGTGGTGGAAGCTGCAGTTACATACACCCCATTTTAGCAGTTGGCACCTCCCGGGAAGGAAGCAGACCAACTGGGGTCTCCTCTCTAATTTGCACCACCTTCCCGTATATATCCTTCCACCAAGGCATTCAGCAGAAAGGGGGAAGCACTTCTGTATTCCATCATTCAAGCCCTCTCGCAAGCAGCAACGTGGTTCCGGACCTGAGGACCCACATACGTAAATAAACGGAAGTGAGGGATGAGAAAACCAGTTTAACGTTGTAAGAGAGGTAGAAAATATGTGGCATTTTCCCATAGATGACTTACCTTCGCCTCTTTCTTAGGAGGGTAATAAGTGTGTGTCAGATTAATTACTCTGAAAAACTGATGGAAAAAAAAAAAACCCAACATTCTCCTACTTGGTTTTCGCTTAGCACCAGAAATCTTATCTATGCGACAAAAGCAGGTTTAGCCTAGTAGCAGCCAGTCACGTGATTATTCATTTCTTTTAAATGAAACTCGATTTAATATGAAAGACCACTTTCACAATGAAAACATCTCCCTTCCAGGGCACATTTAGCAACTGAATAGACATGAACTGAACACCATTCCTACAACCGGGTGGAGGCGGAGATGAGCATTTCAGTCACTATTTTGTTTTTTCTTTGGGGACCTCCACTTCGGGGAGTAAAGAGAATCCCAACAAAATGTGCCTCCATCAGGTTTTTCCAGGCCGACCGCAAAATTCCATCATGTGTGTGCTTGTGTGAAATAAGCACATGATGTTCAACAGATGACCATTCAACTCCGGTAACTTCTCACGTTTCCATACTTGCGTATGAACAGGTTTATAATGTGATTAAAAAAGAGGTTATTCTTGTGCAGATTTCTTTAAAGGTTCCTATAAAGTACGAGGCCGGGGAAAAACTAGATGACTGCAGTGTACAAACTCTTAAAGAAAACTACTTTGAAATAAATTCAAACAAAAGAAACCACCAATTTCCCCCTTCAACCTAATATTAAAAAAGAATTTTTCCTATAAAAGGTTTATAAAAGAATGCCATACGAAAACACATTGCATTATCAATGCCTTAACTGATGAGTGAACTGTGTCCTTTATTTTTATAAAAAAAAACTTGTAGTTCCAACTTGTACATGCAATCAAAATCAGCACTTACCCGTTTGTAAACACTTCCGTGCCTGGAGAAACAGCAAAATCTGTTTCCCGTGTATGATCTCTGCAGTTTTACAATACCATAATCAGGGCAAGTTACATGAAACTTTAAAGCAGAACAAGAAAGAAAAAAACCCCTACCTTGGGTTTTCTTTCACCCCTTCAGTTTTTGTCCACTGTAAATGGCTGCATCTTTAGCAGTCCGGGCAAGAGCATCTAAGCTGACAGACACAAAAATGGGCTTTCTTCGGCTGGCTGGTGTTCCCAACCTTTTATGTGGTGTCTTGGGCTGTGCTGCTTAATTCATTCCTGATTCTACTCAAAGGAAGTCCAGCCTGGCAAGGCTGACGTGATAGGAACTGCTGAAGACACTTTTGACTGCAGGGGCAAACTAACCATCATGCACGCATCAACAAATGTGTAATTACATTTCAGGGCCCAAAGATTCCTGATTTTAAAAGTCAATCAATAATTAAAAAAAAAAAAAAGTCCCAGAACAAAATCAAGCAGTTTAGTTGTGATCTTGGAAAATCCACCCAAAGAACAAGAACAACAGTCTTTGCTTGTGCTGAGCTTCACTCACTGCAGTTTCTCCCGGTCTCTATAGAGCTCTGCTGAATAGTTTCCATGACAACTTGGTAAACAGGATGGAAGTGACCGCTGAGGGGTTTACTGGGATTGTTTTGTTTAGGGAGAAGAATGGTTGCTTTAAATGCTTCCTTTACTAAAATTTCCTCCAAAAGTAAAAAGGCAGCTTTTTACAGGTCTTCTGTATGAGATGTTTTCAAAAGTCAAAGATGCTGGCAATGGGTACTCCAGGTGCAGGAGACAGTCAAAACAACGGGGGACATGAGTGGCAATCAAAAAACTAGGAAGGGCCCGAGAGGCACGGTGGCTCATGCCTATAATCCCCGCACTTCGGGAGGCCTAGGTGGGGGTATCACCTGACGTCAGGAGTTCGACACCAGCCTGGCTAACATGGTGAAATCCCGTCAATATAAAAATTAGCCAGGCATGGTGGTGGGTGCCTCTAACCCCAGCTACTCGGGAGGCTGAGGTAGGAGAATTGCTTGAAACCAGTAGGCGGATGTTGCAGTGGCTGAGATCACACCACTGCACTCCAGCCTGGGTGACAAAGAGCAAGACTCAGTCTCAAAACAAAAAAAAAAAAGAAAAGGAAAAAAAAAAGGCCGGGGTAGTGGCTCACATCTGAAATTCCAACACTTTGGGAGGCTGAGGCGGGCAGACTGCCTAAGGTCAGGAGTTCGAGACCAATCTGACCAGCAAGGGGAAACCCCATCTCCACTAAAAATACAAAATTAGCCAGGCATGGTGGCGCATGCCTGTAATCCCAGCTACTTGGCATGCTGAGGCAGGAGAATTGCTTGAACCCGGGAAACGGAGGTTGCAGTGAGCCGAGACTGTCACTGTGCTCCAGCCTGGGCAAGAAGAACAAAACTCTACCTCAAAAACAAAACAAAACAAAACGAAAAACCAGAAAGGATTATGGAATGCCAACGAGGTGCTTTCCAGTAAGTACCCAGAGGAAATGGAACCATCCCCAAAGACTAACCGAATGCACAGAGGAGTGCAAGGGGCAGACAACCTGGATAATTTTAAAACGTCCTAACAGTTGACGCTTCTGCCCTCTCTATTCTTCCACTAATCTTGTCCATATCATTCACCACTTCTATTGTGAGCAATAGAAACTTCATTCCCGGCTGGGCATGGTGGCTTACATCTGTAATCCCAGCACTTCCCGAGGTGGGTGGATCACCTGAGGTCAGGAGATCAACACCATCCTGGCCAACATGATGAAACCCCATCTCTATCAAAAATACAAAAATCGGCTGGGCGTGGCAGTGCACACCTGTAGTCCCAGCTACTCGGGAGGCTGAGGCAGGAGAGTTGCTTGAACCCGGGAGGCAGAGGTTGCAGTGAGCAGACATTGTACCACTGCACTCTAG
Organism: Trachypithecus francoisi; assembly: GCF_009764315.1. Classification (NCBI taxonomy): domain Eukaryota; kingdom Metazoa; phylum Chordata; class Mammalia; order Primates; family Cercopithecidae; genus Trachypithecus; species Trachypithecus francoisi. Next base: position 16,818,678 of record NW_022681465.1, read on the forward strand.
CCTGGGTGACAGAGTGAGACTCCATCTCAGGAAAAAAAAAAAAACAAACCTTCATTCTCAATGCTTCATCCTTTGACCAGGGAATCAGAAACCTCCCATTTTTATAGAAAATGACTTGGAAAAAAATGTTCATCACATCATGAACAGATAATAAACATCCGGCATTTTGACATCTGACAGCACGTATTTGTCAAAGTGAAAGAACCACGCAACACAGACGGTGGACTCCTAACGTAAATTTTGGACTTTAATGATAATGTAGCAATACTGCTTTATTATAACAAATGTACCACATTCGTACAAGATGTTAATAAAAGGGAAAATGGTGGTGGAGGGGGGCAGTGTGGAAATGGTCTGTAGTATATGCTCAAATTTTCTGTAAATGTTTAAATGTTCTTTTAAAAAGTCTAGTAATGTTAAAAATCAAGATAAAAATGTCCATCCCATTAACAATGCCAAAGACGAAAGGAAAAACTTTTTAAGGTTCCTTATGACAATCTATCAGAAGTGATTTAAAACTCAACTCTAAAGAGAAAAGGTCTTAAAATAGTTAGATTTTCCTGTGACTCAGCTTAAATTTGGGATTAAACTTGTTAGGACAAAATAAGCAGTAAAAATATGAACATATAGGCCGGGCGCGGTGGCTCAAGCCTGTAATCCCAGCACTTTGGGAGGCCGAGACAGGTGGATCACGAGGTCAGGAGATCGAGACCATCCTGGCTAACACGGTGAAACCCCGTCTCTACTAAAAAAAAAATACAAAAAATCAGCCGGGCGAGGTGGCGGGTGCCTGTAGTCCCAGCAACTCAGGAGGCTGAGGCAGGAGAATGGCGTGAACCCGGGAGGCGGAGCTTGCAGTGAGCTGAGACTCGGCCACTGCACTCCAGCCCGGGCGGCAGAGCGAGACTCCGTCTCAAAAAAAAAAGAACATATAACGTAAGTACAGGTTATTTCACACAGTAACATGTAGCTGTATCATGTACCCATGACCTCACTTAATACACATAACCACCCTCCTCAGTATGTACTGTTAATACACACACATTAAACACAGGGGAAGAATGCCCCGCCACTTTGCAGTAGTGATGAGACCTGAGAGAAACCCAGGTGCACACCTTTCATCTACTGCATCGGTGGCTTCATGGGCTCCTCTACACCTGGGTGGCTGTGCAATACCCTTCCCATGCCAACGGGATTATGGTGTATCATAATGTGCCAGACCCAGAGCACCCTGACACCCTGCGTCTCAGCAGGCGTGGTGCAGGGCTTCCTGTGCCCTTGGTGCAGGATACGAAGGACTGAGTCACCCAGGCCCTGCGGGTGACTAAGCACGCTTGCGGAGGGAGCAGTGGCTGGGGCTGGGGAACAGGTCGGTTAGTGGTCCATGCAGCTGTGGGAAAACAGTCACAAAGGATGAAACAGAAAATAAAAACAAACAACATGAAAGCAAACACAGGCAGTAAAAAGGTAAGCAAAGCTCTAAAAAAAAAATCCTAATCGCCCACAAGAGCTTTGAGATGGTATTGCCTGTGTTGATGTTTAAACAAAAATTCTGAGATAAAATTATGCTCAGAGGATGTTTACTGGAGCAGGAAAATGTATTCTTATTAAGAGCTTAAAAATATTTGACACACTCCTATGAATGAATATCTGACATTTTCATGTTAATCTCAAGTGGCCAGAACAAGAGCAGCGAAAATGGAAGATGCAGAAATGCAGATTTCATTCATTACAATTAAGACCTTTCCCAGGCTGGGTGCTGTGGCCCATGCCTGTAATTGCAACACTTTGGGAGGCTGAGGCGGGTGGATCACCTGAGGTCCAGGAGTTTGAGACCAGCCTGGCCAACATGGTGAAACCCCGTCTCTACTAAAAATACAAAAGCGTGGTAGTGGGCGTCTGTAATCCCAGCTACTCTGGAGGCTGAGGCAAAAGAATTGCTTGAATCCAGGGGAGGTGGAGGTTGCGGTGAGCCGAGATGGTGCCATTGCACTCCAGCCTGGACCAAAAGAGCGACACTCCATCTCAAAAAAAAAAAAAAAAAAGACCTTTCCCATGAACAGTAATGGCTTAAAAAACAAAAATTAAAAAGCAGACCAGGCGTGGTGACTCACATCTGTAATTCCAGCACTTTGGGAGGCCGAAGTAGGAGAGTCACTTGAGGTCAAAAGTTTGAGACCAGCCTGGGCAACACAGTAAGATCCCATCTCTATGAAAAATTTTAAAAAATGAGCCAGGCCCAGTGGTGGCCTATGCCTGTACTCCCAGCTACTTGGGAGGCTGAGGCAGGAGTTTGCTTGAGCCCAGGAGTTCAAGGCTTCTGTGAGTTACGATGGTGTCACTACGCTCCAGCCTAAGAACTCTCAAAAATCAAAAAATTAAAATCAAAAAGTTAAAAAAGCACTTGGCTACCTTCAAGTGCAAGGAAAGATTAAATTCTCTGTTCCTGAGGGTTCCTTAGGAAAAGGGAGGATGATCCCTTTATGTAACATTTAAGAAAGAGAACTAGATCATATTTCCTCAATTTTTAATGCAAACATGCTCCCATGTGGACATGCCTGAAACTGGGATGTGTCTCAGGCATGCTGTTGTTACAGGAAAGGGGTCCCGGTCCAGACCCCAAGAGAGGGTTCTTGGATCTCATGCAAGAAAGAATTCAGGGTGAGTCTGTAGGGTAAAGTGAAAGCAAGTTTATTAAGAAAGTAAAGGAATAGGCCAGGTGCGGTGGCTCATGCCTGTAATCCCAGTACTTTAGGAGGCCGAGGTGGGCAGATCACCTGAGGTCCAGAGTTCAAGACCAGCCTGACCAACATGGAGAAACCCTGTCTCTAGTGGCGCATGCCTGTAATCCCAGCTACTTGGGAGGCTGAGGCAGGAGAATGGCTTGAACCTGGGAGGCAGAGGTTACTGTGAGCCAAGATCATGCCACTGCACTCCAGCCTGGGCAACAAGAGTGAAACTCTGTCTTTAAAAAAAAAAAAAAAAGAAAGTAAAGGAATAAAAGAATGGCTACTCCATAGACAGAGCCGCCCCAGGGCTGCCGGTTGCCCATTTTTATGTTTATTTCTTAATGATATGCTAAACAAGGGGTGCATTATTCATGCCTCCCCTTTTTAGACGATACAGGGTAACTTCCTGAGGCTGCCATGGCATTTGTGAACTGTCATGGTGCTGATGGGCGTGTCACAGTGAGGAGGATCAGAGGTCACTCTCGTGGCCATCTTGGTTTTGGTCAGTTTTGGCCGGCTTCTTTAGTGCAACCTGTTTTATCAGCAAGGTCTTTATGACCTGTATTTTGTGCTGACCTCCTATCTCATCCTGTGACTTAGAAAGACTTGTGTCTGGGAATGCAGCCTAGTAGGTTTCAGCCTCATTTTACCCAGCTCCTATTCGAGATGGAGTTGCTCTGGTTCAAACGCCTCTGACGCTATCATCCATGCAGCCACCATGCTGCAACCAGTGCCCAGATATGAGTGAATTTCTTTCTTTCTTTCTTTTTTTTTTTTTTTTGAGACGGAGTCTTGCTCAGTCGCCCAGGCTGGAATACAGTGGCATGATCTCGGCTAACTGTAAGCTCCACCTCCCGGGTTCACGCCATTCTCCTGCCTCAGCCTCCGGAGTACCTGGGACTACAGGCGCCCGCCACTACGCCTGGCTAGTTTTTTTGTATTTTTAGGAGAGACGGAGTTTCACCATGTTAGCCAGGATGGTCTCCATCTCCTGACCTCGTGATCTGCCCGCCTCGGCCTCCCAAAGTGCTGGGATTACAGGCGTGAGTGAATTTCATCATACTTTTTGCACTATCTTTGCAAATTATGGACACTACTGCCACTCCTCACATCAAGTCCAGCTGTCCTTTAAGTGGAGCTGAAATATCACACTACAGATTTACCACTGAAACAGAAAGTTATTTTATCTGCAAAAAGGCCTGGAAACAGAAAGGCAGGGTGCCTATTTGTGGTGGATGAATGACCTCCATTTCATACTTTCTGCAGAGCCACGAGCAAGAGCTAAGTGATAAGAAATCATTGTGCTCTGCTGTAATCAGTGGTGCCTTTGCCTCCATAGTGACAGGAAACAAGGATGCATTTTATACTCATGAAATTTAGATTCTGTGAAATATGGCAATAGATAATGTTTGGACTGAGTGAATAGTCTATAATTCCAGAAAGTTCCATCTCAATGTTAAAATCTACTGTTTAATTAACCTTTCCGTTTAAACCTTGTCACGTGGTGGATCCTCACACCTAGACTCCCTGCCCAATTGTGGCAGATAACAAAGGCCTGTGGGGGAAAGCCCCATTTGGAGATGGGGATATTTGTATATGAAGCACCAGCCTCCAGACCAAGAAGTATTTGTGAATGAGCCCGTGATGTTGTGCTTGGCTGTTCCAGAGAGCCCTGAACCTGAGGGGGGCTATGTCTAGAGGGGGTGAGCTGAGGGAGGTAGACAGGGTGAAGGAACATGTCAGCATAGAAAGATTGATACACATTAAAGACACCACCCCAATACTGATCTACTGGCAATGCCCGGGTATCCTACAACTACACAAATCAAAGATGATCAGAAGAGAAAAGCATGCCAAAAATAAAATAAATTAAATCAACTAAAACAGACCTGTGGCAATAGGATTAAAGATGGCGCATACGGTTTTATCCTTCGCACAGTTGAGCGCACACACACATCATGAGCAATGTCTACAATGTACCATGATGAGCAACTCCACATTACTGAGCACCTATACATAATCTGGACCCCGAGGTGTGCAGCAGGAAGCAAAGGCTGAGACAGGCCCTGCAGAGCTGCACGTGCTCAGGTCTTCTATATTCACTAAACATGTTATTCACAAACTAGCATTAGGGCAGAGAGACCAAAGTCAAAAGTTTAATAAGGCTGAAGAGAAATAAGATGCATAAAAGAAGATAGAAAAAGATACAGGAAGAAAAAAAAAAGAGAAAAAGATATAGGAAGAATAACATGGGACCCAAAATTCAAGGCCAGAAATATGTCACATTATCATCAGAACTTTTTAAAAGAAATATTTTGTCTTTGCTTTTTTTCTTTGAAACAGGTCATACAGGCTGGAGTGCACTGGTGCAATCTCAGCTCACTGCAGCCTTGACCTCTCAGGCTCAGATGATCCTCCCACCTCAGCCTCCCAAGTAGCTGGGGCTACAGGTGCACACCACCATCCCCGGCTACTTTTTGTTTTTTGCTTTTTGGGGTTTTTTTTTTTTTTTGAGACACAGTCTCACTCTCACCTAGGAGGGACTGCAGTTGTGCGATCTCAGCTCACTGCAACCTACACCTCCTAAGTTCAAAACAACTTTTGTTTCTCAGCCTCCCAAATAGCTGGGGTTACAGGTGCACACTACCACGCCCAACAAATTTTTGTATTTTTGGTAGAGATGGGGTTTCACCATGTTGGCCAGGCTGGTCTCAAACTCCTGGCCTCAAATGATCCGCCCACCTCGGCCTCCCGACGTGCTGGGATTACAGGTGTGAGCCACCACTCCCAGCCAATTTCTATTTATTTGTTTTTTTTAATAGAGATGGGTTTCGCCATGTAGCCTAGCCCAGGCTGGGCTATAACTTCTGGACTCACGTCATCTGCCTGGCTCCCAAAGTGCTAGGACTACAGGTGTGAGCCATCGTGCCTGGTCAAGTCTGAAATAAAGAAAGGGAATGAAGAAATGAAGAAAAGGAGGGAGAGAGCGAGGGAGGGAGGGAGAAAGGTAGAAAGAAATGGCAGGCAGCACCTGGATTACATAAATATAAATCCCCAGGAGGAAATGTGCTAGATTCATTAAATTCATTCATCATATTATGACACCTCTGGAAACAAAAGGCTCCAGCTTCCAAAATGTCTGCACAGAGCTCTCACAGCATGGTGTGGTCATGAGCTGTCTAGGATGTTGTCAACCTGAGGCGCTGAGTCTGACCTAAGAAGAAGCCCCATGGAAGAGAGGAATACGGGCCATCAGAACTCATTTATGTGAAAGGAGCTGACATCCCCCCAAAGTCCTTGACAGAAGACCCCTGTGTGAGATGGTTTACGCATCCTCATCTTCATCCTTGTGTCTTGGGGTAGAGATAGAAGGGGCTGCAAGATCGACAGTCCACAAGGCTCACGTGACCTCCGTAACTCCACTCCACGTCTTCAGCTTCCTTCTCTCACTTGATATTCCATTTTCCAGCAAATGTGACTGCATGGAAACTCTAGCCCTGCTGGTGTCCCTCCTCTGGGGCCTGGTCTTCAGCCTTCCCCAGCACAGGCATCTCTCCCTCCTTCCCTTCAGTAAACCTTACTCCATGCCGCACGTGGGGGCTCCCAGCACTTTGGGAGGCTAAGGCGGGTGGATCACTTGAGGTCAGGAGTTCAAGACCAGCCTGGCCAACATAGCGAAAACCCGTCTCTACTAAAAATACAAAAATCAGCTGGGCATGCTGGCACATGCCTGTAATCTTAGCTACTTGGGAGGCTGAGGCAGAAGAATTGCTGGAACCCGGGAGGTGGAGGTTGCAGTGAGCTGAGATCGCACCACTGCACTCCTTTCTGGGTGACAGAGACTCCATCTCAAAAAAAAAAAAAAAAAAAAAGATAAACTTTATCCCAAGAGGCTGCTTGGGCTACAGGCCTTCTTCCACCAGACCCCCGTCCCAGAAACATTAGGTGATTAGGCCCCTGCCTTTCTGGAGAAAGCTGGACTGAATCTTTGAGAATATTGTTCTGTCAAGTCAAAGATTTAAAGATGCTGCTGCCGGGACCCATGACATTTCCCTCCTAGAACCTGCATCCTGGACACAGCAAACCTAAAGACAGAACAGGGAGGAGAGCCAGCTAGACGCGTTCCAAGAGGCAGCCCAGGCTGAATCTGTAGGCAACTGCGGGCAACTGGTTCTCACACCCCAGAAGGTGTTCCTGATATCTATCAGTCAGGTCCCTTCTTTAATTCTGCCCTGAACCTCCTCGGGGCTTTTCTGAAGAATGTTAATGAAAGACTTTTCTGCCTGGAACTTACTTGCTAAAACACCAGGTAGGGACACCCTTGGGGAGACTCTGCTGACGAAAAGCAGGTTTTCTATCTTACAGAAATCTGTGGTTGGCTGGAGCACTTTTGGGTGCCACTGCTACCGCCCATATAAATCACAATCAAAAAAGCTGAAAGTCCTCATTACCAACTAAAACTCGTCGAATGCAGAAGTCTACCCTTTGTGAACTCTGAAAACTCTAAGCTCAGCGGAGGGTTACACCCAATGCCAAGGCCCGCTGCAGACTGGCAACTCTCAGGAGGCAGGCTTTTCTAGCTGCTTCCTCACTGAGCGCCAGTGAGGCTAGCAAAGTGCCTTCTATACAATACCCAAGATTAGTAAAAGGCTGTTTACAGAAAAAGAAAAAAGCCCACATATTGTGACGGCTGAATTGACATATGCATTCAGCATTCGAGTTATACACTCCTTTGCACCTGTTTTTCAAAACAATACATAGAAAACCCAAATTAAAAAAAAATTAACAATCCAAACACAAGCTCACAAAGGATTTCTAGATTCTTTAGCCCCAGATGCGCGTTCTGGGGTTCAAACACTTTGCAAGGAGGAGAGGCAGCCTGTCCTAATAGCCACTGTGGGTAAAGGGGGTGTGCTCCCACTAGCCCGGCGAATGTGGGAGTCTTGAATCTACTCCTGAAGGCACAAAAGCAGCTACAGGTGTTTCTGTTGTTCTAACGCTACAGGTCTCTAGGTTATGGACTTTACAGCTGCCATTATTATGTCTTTATGATATAACACACATAAAAGAATACTTCTGGCCAGGCTCAGTGGCTCACACCTGTAATCCCAGCACTTTGCGAGGCTGAGGCAGGCAGACCACCTGAGGTTCCAAGATCACCTCTTGGAACACGTCCGGCTGGCTCTCCTCCCTGTTCGAGACCAGCCTGACCAACACGGAGAAACCCCATCTCTACTAAAAATACAAAATTAGCCGGGCATGGTAGTGCATGCCTGTAATCCCAGCTACTCAGGAGGCTGAGGCAGGAGAATCGCTTGAACCTGGGAGGTGGAGGTTGCAGCGAGCCGAGATCGTGCCATTGCACTCCAGCCCGGGCAACGAGCAAAACTCTGTCTCAAATAAAACAAAACAAAACAAAAACTTCTATATTTGCTAAAACCCATGCTCCTTGCTTCTGAATAATGCACAAAATACCTAAATACACACATATTTGAATACGACCTCCCAAGTCCTTTGGTGGTCTGTGACTGGAGAGGAAAATGAGGTGAGAAGAAACTGTCTCATCCCTTCACACTGAAAATACACATTTCCCCATCTCTGGAGAGGAAGAAGGCAAGATTTTTCCTGTGAAATTTCTAGAAGAACCTATCTTTGGATTAAACAAAAAATGTATAAGGAACTCTAAATAAAGGTCATTTGCATACATGTCACAGAACATAATAGGCAGTGACAGTTAAATATTTCCAGTGGAACCAAATGAATGCTAATCGAGCCATAGCTATATTGCCATAATCAAATTAGCATCTCCATTTACCATCACACCTACATCTTAGGCCTGAGACAAGTCAGCTCTTGTGCCTCTGTCTTCACTTGCTGAGTGCCTTTATTTTTTTTCCTTTTTTTGAGATGGAGTCTCACTTTGTTGCCCAGCCTGGAGTGCAACGGCGCGATCTCGGCTCATGGCAACCTCCGCCTCCCAGGTTCAGGCAATTCTCCTGCCTCAGCCTCCTGAGTAGCTAGGATTACAAGCATGCGCCACCAAACCTGGCTAATTTTTGTTTTTGAGTAGAGACGAGGTTTCACCATGTCAGCCAGGCTGGTCTCCAATTCTACTCACCTTGGCCTCCCAAAGTGCTGTGATTACAGGCGTGAGCCACCGCCCCCAGCCTTCTGAGTGCCTTTAAAAGGGCACCAAGACATTCTCTGAAAGGTTTCTATAGCCTATCACTGGGGTGTTATTAATAGTGTCTGCCATATTTCAGGACACGTAAAGTGAGCCAATACAAATGCAAACCTGAGGTTGAGTTAGTTCATTTTCTAAATGCAAAATCCAAAGCAACTAGGTACTATCAAACCTCAGCATGGAAAAATAAGGTCGGTTCTGCAATATTCTGGCTGAACTGCTTCCAAGCAGGCCTAATTTCAAAAGCTAGTACAATTCGAAGGAAAAACTAACTCTGTGCCATCTAAGAGAGAAAACAGAAACACTCGGGACTGAGTATTTCAAATTAAAGTTTCTATCTTTATTATAGCACTGCCAGGGCGGGAATTTAAGATGCCTATGATTATAAAACTGTTTCACACCACAAAGAATGGCAAAAAAGCTTCCAATTAGACTATGGCTCACCAGAAACTGTGAGATGCATCCCAGCAACCAATACTTTATTTTTTAATTTTTATTTTTGAAACAGAGTCTTGCTCTGTCCCACAGGCTAGAGTGCAGTGGCACGATCTCAGCTCACTGCAGTCTCTGCCTCCTGGGTTCAAGCAATTCTCCTGCCTCAGCCTCCCAAGTAGCTGGGACTACAGATGTATGCCACCATGCCTGGCTAACTTTTGTCTTTTCAGTAGAAACAGGGTTTCGCCACATTGGCCAGGCTGGTCTCGAACTTCTGACCTCAAGTCATCCACCCACCTCCCAGCCTCCCTAAGTGTTGGGATTACAGGCGTGAGCCACCACGCCCAGCCAAACACCCAAGACTTTTTTTTTTTGAGACAGGGTCTCGCTCTGTCGCCCAGGCTGGAGTGCAGTGGCCGGATCTCAGCTCACTGCAAGCTCTGTCTCCCGGGTTTACGCCATTCTCCTGCCTCAGCCTCCCGAGCAGCTGGGACTACAGGCGCCTGCCACTACACCCAGCTAGTTTTTTGTATTTTTCAGTAGAGACAGGGTTTCACCGTGTTAGCCAGGATGTCAAGACTTTAAATTGAGAAACAATCTTGCATGTTTGAAAGATGAAATACGGCACTATCATCCTTATTGTAAAAAGGGGAGAGAACACTATCAGAAACCGAGCAACTCCTGGGAGTCTACATCAAAAACCAAAGCCCACTTCTATTGTCTGGTAAATACTGCCCACCAGAGTGTACAAAGCAAACCAAGTGGAATATAAACCAGCTACATGACATAGTGTTATAAACAGAGAGATGTTCTCACATTAATTTCCTACATTATATCCCCCAAAAAGCTATGCATTTGTTTATATTGCATTTTTTGTGTGTGTGATAACCTTAAATATTTTGCCATACATTTGAATAATGGAAAGACAGGTTACTTTTTTTTTTTTACTTGGCTGGAGTCCAGGGGCGCGATCTCGGCTCACTGCAAGCTCCACCTCCCGGGTTCATGCCATTCTCCTGCCTCAGCCTCCCAAGTAGCTGGGACTACAGGCGCCCGCCACCACGCCCGGCTAGTTTTTCTTTTGTATTTTTTAGTAGAGACGGGGTTTCACCATGTTAGCCAGGATGGTCTCGATCTCCTGACCTCGTGATCCGCCTGTCTCGGCCTCCCAAAGTGCTGGGATTCCAGGCTTGAGCCACCGCGCCCAGCCCGACGGGTTACTTTTTAAACTACCAGAACCATCCACGTAAAGTCAGCACAGATCTTCTACAGAAAACCGCTTTGTCCTTTCAGGTCACACAAACACCAAATTCTCACCATCATACCTCCCAGTAAGGTAACAAAATGAACAGGTCACTTTCTCTTAAAGAGATGTCCAATTTTGCCTCTCTAGAAGACAGGTAATTCAACATTGTGGTTCTTTTTTTTCTTTTTGAAACAGAGTCTGGCTCTGTCTCCCAGGCTGGAGTGCAGCAGCAGATCTTGGCTCACTGCAACCTCCACCTTCTGGGTTCAAGTGATTCTTGTGCCTCAGCCTCCTGAGTAGCTGAGATTACAGGTGTGTGCCACCATGTCTAGCTAATTATTGTATTTTTAGTACAGATAGGGTTTCACCATGTTGGCCAGGCTAGTCTCCAACTCCTGATCTCATGTGATCCACCCGCCTCGACCTCCCAAAGTGCTGGGATTACAGGCGTGAGCCACCGCGCCTAGCTACTGCGGTTCTTATAAGCATACATCTTTAAGCTATAAATCAGGAATTCATGTAATATTAAGCCAAGGCAACTGGTTGACAATATGAAAAATAAGATCCAGCATCAGTCAAGTTACCAGAATATAATCTCATGGGAAACAGTTCAGATCAGACTTTTTACCTTAAACCTTATGAGGATGGCATCTAGTTCTTTAACATTAGGAGTTCTTAAAATTACAATTTTATAGGTGTTTTCTCAAGTAAGAAGCATTCCTAAGAGGCTGTTTGCTGAATCAAAGTAATTTAAATGTATTAACAATACTTTAAGACAAGCTACCTAATTAGCGGTGGATTTGGCGACTGCATATATGTAACAGTATAGTTTATTTGTTTAGGTAGCTTTTCCTTTTTAAACTCACATTCTTTCTAATCGGATTATGAAATTAAAGTTAAAATCAAAGAGACAAGACATTAATACTTATGACAACCTTTAGAGTATCTTCTAATTAGTTATAATCAACTATTTAAAGTACTTAAAATCTAGCATTACTACTTAAAGCCTCTTCATCATGTTTAAAATAACAATAAAGCAAAAAAGGAAAGAAAGAAAGACAAATAAAACTTAAACAAAAAAATCTGCCACCACACATCAAATATTTCCTCTAAAAAGGTGTATCACACTCTGGAACTTTTCCCAAGAATTTTAAACCAAATGCTAAAAAAAAAAAAAAAAAAAAAAAGTAAAGGCTTCACAATGTTTCCTTTTAAAATAGATGTCCCTAAAGCTTAATAACATCACTCAAAAGCAGACTAACAGGCCCAAGGGACAAAGGGCACTTTCTCATTTAATGTCAAGTTATAATAATGTCATATCCATTTCCAACCATTTACAATGAAAGGACTTTGGAGAAACCAAATCTGTGAGTAACCACCCCAGGAGGCTGTGTCCCTCGAGACAGATCCCAGCCTAGGACTGACATCAATCTTACCTTCTGCATGTTTGGCTTGATACAGCGAACAAAGAAAGGATTAGAGGAGCTTAGCGTTGCCATTAAGGAATGCAGTGAGTCCTATTAGAAAGAAAAAGTATATGTTGATTTAGTCTCTTATTATGTCATTCTTGAAATTTCTCAGTACTCTAGACGCTTAGAAACAAGAATTTAAAAAACACAATATAAATCATAGGAGTAATAACTTACAGGTTTTCATTTTTTAATTGTCATTCTAATATAAAGATATTGAGTCAATGTATTAATTGAAATTATTCGATAACACACCAAACTCATTTATCACTTCCTTTGAAATGGTGCAATTTTAATAAACCATTCTGTCAACAAACAAAAATCATCCTAGGATATTTCAATGTTTAGTACAGAAAAACTGAGAAATAGCCACTCTTGCACTGTCATTATTCTTCCCAATTCATTAGTCCCATCGAAATGACAGTCTACGCCAGCACTTCACTGCTCTCTGAGCCACCGTCTCTCACTCTTACCTTCAAATCACCAGACTTACAGACTCCAGATCAATCTTTATTACTTTCTTTTCCAACTTTTTTTTTTTTTTTTTAGAGTTTTTAACGTTTACCAAAGCAGACAGAAGCATACAATGAGTTCTCATTACCAGCTTCAGCTCAGGGCTAATCTCATTTCGCCTGATCCATACATACTATACCCACCTCTGTGGAAAAGCAAATCCCAGACATGATGTGATTTCATCCATCAGCATTTCAGCACGTAGGATTAAAGGCTAAACACTTTAAAGCACTGTGTAACCACAGTATCATCACACCTGAAGAGATTTGACATTAATTCCTTAAACTAATATTAAAATGTGCAATGGTCTCACATTTCATATTAAAATGCTCAACTGTTTCAAACTTTATGATTTTTTTTTTTTTTTTTGAGACGGAGTCTCGTTCTGTCGCCCAGGCTGGAGTGCAGTGGCCGGATCTCAGCTCACTGCAAGCTCCACCTCCCGGGTTCACGCCATTCTCCTGCCTCAGCCTCCAAGTAGCTGGGACTACAGGCGCCCGCCACCTCGCCCGGCTAGTTTTTTATTTTTTTTTTTAGTAGAGATGGGGTTTCACCGTGTTAGCCAGGATGGTCTCGATCTCCTGACCTCGTGATCCGCCCGTCTCGGCCTCCCAAAGTGCTGGGATTACAGGCTTGAGCCACCGCGCCCAGCCAAATTTTATGATTTTTAAAAATGTTATTTATTTAATTGAAACAGGGTCTTACTCTGTCACCCAGGCTGCAGTGCAGCGGCACGATCACAGCTCACTGCAGCTTCGACCTCCCAGACTCAAGCGATCCTCCTACCTCAGACTCTGGAGTAGCTAGGACTACAAGGGCATGCCACCATGCCCAACTACCTTTTTAATTTTTTTGTAGAGATGAGGCCTTGCTATGTTGCCCAGGCTGGTCTTGAACTGCTCAAGCAATCTTTCCATCTAGGCCTCCTAAAGTGCTGGGATTACAGGCATGTGTCACCGTGCCCAGCCCATACATTTTAAAAGGTTTGTTCTTTTGCATCAAAATGCAAATATGGTCCATTCATTGTAGTTGGTTGATGCATCTTTTAAGTCTCTTTTAATCCATTGGCTTTCCCTCCAACTCTGTCTCTTTTTTCTTCTCGTAATCTTGTTGAAGAAAACTGAACTGTCTAAACACTACATGGATTACTTACTTTTCCAGAAAACTTTTAAATTTCTCCCAGGACAAAACATCCTGACGTTCACAGCCCTTCATATTCTGATACCAACTTAAATTCTCACGAGATATCCAGTCTAGCTGGTATTCCACTGTCTGTTGACAGTCCCCAGAGACAGGACTTGCAACTCTGTGCCTGGGCTCTTCTCCTGCCTTCACCTGCACCTTGAAAACTCACCCACCCTTTTCCATTTCCTTCACTGCTAGTCCAGTTTAAAGTCTCAAACATTTCAAAAACTTTCCAAGGCTGGGCGCAGTGGCTCACGTCTGTAATTCCAGCACTTTGGGAGGCTGAGGTAGAAGGATCGCTGGAGGCCAGATTTTCGAGATCAGCCTGGGCAACATAGTAAGACCCCATCTAAGTAAAACATCTAACAAATTAGCCAGGTATAAAAAATTAGCCAGTCATGGTGGTGTGCGCCTCTAGTCCCAGCTGCTTGGGAGGCTGAGGCAGAAGAATCGCTTGAATCTGGGCGGTAGAGGTTGCAGTGAGCCAAGATCGTGCCATTGCATTCCAGCCTGGGTGACAAAATGAGACTCCATCTTAAAAAGAAAAAAAAAAGGGGGGGCCAGGCGCGGTGGCTCACGCCTGTCATCCCAGCACTTTGGGAGGCCGAAGCGGGCGGATCACGAGATCAGGAGATGGACACCATCCTGACTAACACGGTGAAACTCCATCTCTACTAAAAATGCAAAAAATTAGCCGTGCGTGGTGGCAGGTGCCTGTAGTCCCAGCTACTCGGGAGGCTGAGGCAGGAGAATGGCGTGAACCCGGGAGGCGGAGCTTGCAGTGAGCCGAGATTGCCCCACTGCACTCCAGCCTGGGCGACAGAGCGAGACTGTCTCAAAAAAAAAAAAAAAAAAAAAAAAAAGGTCAGGTGTAGTGGCTTACACCTGTAGTGCCAGCTACTCAGGACGCTGAGTGGGAAGAATCACTTGAGCCTGGGAGTCTGAGGCTGCAGTGAGGCGCGATTATACTACTGCACTCCAGTGTGGGTGACAGAACAAGACTCTGACACACACACACGAAAAAAAAAAACCTTTCCCAGAAGTCCTGGCAAAACTAGCCTTCTAGAAAAATGAACACCTCTGCTGGAAGATTAAGAGCCTAGGACAAGGTAACTGACATCAATCTTATCTAACCAGGGGAAAAAAACATCCAGATATGAGAAGAAATATATCCCATTTCCACATGAGCCTCTCAATACAAATCAGAGTGGTCCCAAATGGCCTTAAGAAGGTACCTATTTCAAAAGCTTAGAAGAAGTAGTTATTTATTTTTTAAAAAAGGATCTACATGATTTTATCTGACTCAGAGAAAAAGTCTATTTTATTTCCTTTTTCTTTTTTTTTTGAGACAGAGTCTACGTCTTACTCTGTCACCCAGGCTAGAGTGCAGTGGTGCAATCACAGTTCGCTGCAACCGTGATCTCCCAGGCTCAGGCAATCCTCCCACCTCAGCCTCCTGAGTAGCTGGGACCACAGGCATGCGCCACCGCGCCCACATAATTTTTGTATTTTTTGTAGAGACAAGATTTCACCATGTTGCCTCGGCTGGTTTTGAACCCCTGAGCTCAGGTGATCTGCCCACCTCGGCCTCCCAAAGTGCTGAGATTACAGGTGTGAGCCAAAACTCTATTTTATTTCTAAAGCACTATCTGGTTTAAAAGCATGATATAAAAGGAAACAAAATTAAATATTCTCATAGACCTCACATACACCCAAATCCTCTTTTCAATTCTTAAAAGCACAGTGACGATGGATTCTCTAAGCCAGCAGTGAAAACGAACCTTGAACTGTGAGCTTACTGTAGGCCGCCGATGTTTGCTTCCACATTTCAAGGTATCCTGGTTGTTGCGGCTTGAAACATGTTCAAAAAGATCGTAGATAAAGTCAAATCTGTGTGAGGCAAGAGCAGGACGACAGTGAGGCACATACACCCATTATTAGGTGCAAGATTACTGTAATTAATGGTGCCCTTTCCCAATGATAATTTAAAGTAATACACCCTAGGCCTGGAAGAACTAAGACAGCTTCCGAAGATTTCAAACCAACCCCTGCCAAAGAGCTTTAGGCACTGAATACACGTGGCCGTGTCAGAGATCAGAGTCTGGCAGAGAAGGGGACTGGCATGACAGTGACAAAGGGTGGAATCCCACTTAGGAGCTCTGTGCTTTCTGGAATGCCATGTAAGCCTCTGTAGCCTCGGTCTCCTTACCTGCAAAAGTGAGATATTTGTTTTGCCCATCTTGCAGTGTTGCAAAGATTAAAGCAGTTAACGGATGGAAAGGTGCCCCTGGGGAACACTAATTATAGGGTGAGGCAGGCAATGGTTCAAATCCTGTCTCCCCTTCTTCCTAGCTGTGTTGGTTGGGCAAGATGTTTCATCTCTCTCTTAGCCTCAATATTTTCATCTGGAAAATGGAAGTAATTTTTGAATTTATCCCCTAATGCCAGGGTGAGAATGAAAGGGGAACATGTATGTAAAAGGCAGAAAGCATGGTACCTGGGATATCCTATATGTTGATGTTAGTTATTATCAAAAAGTTCTGTAAAATCCATTGCTACTATTAACAAGGTAAAAGTGAAAAGCTTCCCAATAATTTTTTTTTTTCAGACAGAGTTTCGCTTTTTCACCCAGGCTGGAGTGCAGTGCTGCGATCTCAGCTTGCTGCAACCTCTGCCTCCTGGGTTCCAGCGATTCTCCTGTTTCAGCCTTCTGAGTAGCTGGGATTCCAGGCGCCTGCCATCACACCCGGCTAATTTTTATATTTTGTAGTAGAGATGGGGTTTCACCATGTTGGCCAGGCTGGTCTTGAAACTCCTGACCTCAGGTGATCCATCTGCCTCGGCCTCCCAAAGTGCTAGGATTATAGGCGTGAGCCACCACACCCAGCCTTCAATAATTTTTTAATCTTCCTTGCATGGAAGGTATCATGGGCTATGGAGCTGGCAGGGTTAGTGGCTTCACTGTCGCCAAGACAGTCGGGGAAGACTTCTGATCATCTGCCTCCCCACAAGCGGCAATATTAGACCTTTCCCTGGTCGCTTCTTGCTTTGCCCCAACCTTTTTCATTTTTGTTCTCGGGTTCTCTTTAATGCTTACTCTTTGAAGTTCTCTAACTGTGCTTTGAGCTCTTTGGAGAAAAGCTTTGGTTCCATTCATATGTCACAGATGTCAAAGGTAAAAGCGAGTGAAGCAAGCGAACAGCCTCAGCTCCTCAGTTTGTAAAGGGAAACATGGGGTTGAGACAGGAAGTTCTTTACCCCTCACAAAACTGCTTCATGCTAGCACAGAGGCAGCTGGTGAAACTCCACCTCGCTGGTGTCTCCAGGCCTGCAATCTTTTCACCTCGACAAACTGCCTCTACTTAACATTAATACAGGGCTTTTATTTAAACATATTGCATTAAATCGCATTAAACTAAGAAACTGCTTTGACAGCATGCTATGGTGTTTTTTAAACACCCATCATTTTTACAGGTGTGAAAACTCACCTAACAATAAAATAGCTAACAATGTTGTAAACAGCGATTCCTCACACAGAATAGTTAAAGTAAGTTTGAAGATCAAATGTTTCAAATTCCGAGTTTCTAGGCTGATACTACCTTGTATGGGCTCCCTTTGTCCCAATTCATTTCTATCTAAGTGACAGGTGGCCATCTAGTATTTACATTTCTAAAAGTAGTACAGTTTTTAAACTTTTTTGCTACTTTCCTTCCTTAGGTATTAAAAATGTGTTTTTGTTACAGTTTCCCATCAGATCCAACACAGGTGCTGAAAGCTTTCAGGCGATGGTTTTTTCCCTAAACTTTCTCTCTTACACAGCCTCCTAAAAATAGGACACTTTCGCTGGGTATGGTGGCTCATGCCTGTAATCCCAGCACTTTGGGAGTCCGAGGCGGGCGGATCACGAGGTCAGGAGATCGAGACCATCCTGGCTAACATGGTGAAACCCCGTCTCTACTAAAAATACAAAAAAATTAGCCGGGCGTGGTGGCAGCACCTGTAGTCCCAGCTACTCGGGAGGCTAAGGCAGGAGAATGGCGTGAATCAGGGAGGCGGAGCTTGCAGTGAGCTGAGATTGCGCCACTGCACTCCAGCCTGGGCCACAGAGCAGACTCCATCTCAAAACAAAACAAAACAAAACAAAAACCAAAAAACAAAATGGGACACTTCCTGGTCTAATAGACACCAATAGTTAAACTAATCACTGCAAGTTTCTGTGTGTTTTCTTTATTGATTTAATGGTGTAAATTTATAATTCATGAATGAATAAATGAATATGTAATAAATTTATAATTATAGCTGAATTAAGGCATATTTTACTAACTAGAGACACGGGAGTCCATAAAACCAAGGCTGAAATCAACCACACAGCTCTAAGCTCCCCGTGAAGAAAGCAGGTCACACTGCTTAATATCTTAGGTTCTCAAGCCAACCAGACCAGATCAAAACTGGAATTGACGGCTCACTGGTTACCAGGTGAGAGGTCTTGGGGAAGTCACTTAACAGCTTTAACTGCTCCAAGCCTCAGTTTCCTCATCTGCATAAAAGAGGATTAGTAACAGTACATTACTTATGCCTCTCAGGTTGGTTTATTTCAGTACCTCACTAAACGGCAGTCACTGCTTGTATTATTATTATTATTTTTTTTTTTTTTGAGATGGAGTCTCGCTCTGTCGCCCAGGCTAGAGTGTGGTGGCGCAATCTCGACTCACTGCAAGCTCCACCTCCCAGGTTCAGGCCATTCTCCTGCCTCAGCCTCCTGAGTAGCTGGGACTGCAGGCGCCTGCCACTATGCCCAGCTAATTTTTTGTATTTTTAGTAGAGACGGGGTTTCACCATGTTAGCCAGGATGGTCTCGATCTCCTGACCTTGTGATCCGTCTGCCTCGGCCTTCCAAAGTGCTGGGATTACAGGCATGAGCTGCTGCGCCCGGCCTGCTTGTATTATTATTATTTTTTAATTCCTTTTTTTTTTTTTTTGAGACAGAGTTTCACTCTTGTCACCCAGGCTTGACTGCAATGGCACAATCTTCAGTCACTGCAACCTCCACCTCCCAAGTTAAAGCAATTCTCCTGTTTCAGCCTCCCAAGTAGCTGGGATTACAGGTGCCTGCCACCATGCTTGGCTAATTTTTGTATTTTCAGTAGAGATGGGGTTTCACTATGTTGGCCAGGCTGGTCTCAAACTCCTGACCTTGGGTGATTTGCCCACCTTGACATCCCAAAGTGCTAGGATTACAGGCGTGAGCCACCGTGCCCAACCTTGCTTATATTATTATGTTATACTTTTGAGTTATTTCATTGATGAAATAGTACGTGAGGAAAACAATATTAAGTTTCTTACATAACAGCAATTTGTTCTATATTTGTGAATTAAAAGCATTTACACAAATATTCATTTACTTGCTAAGGACTTCTCAGGGAGAAGACTGACATACCGGCTTTCTCTTAGCAAATTGAGAAGGTCATCTCGAAATGTATCTCTGTTCTTCTCCAAGATACCTCGGACATCATATTGCACCTAGTTTTAAGAAATAAGAGGGGAGAAAACTATTGAAAGAATAGTTTCAGGTCATAAGCAACCTCCCTGAAAGATCCACAAAAATAAATCATTCCAATAAGTATATTTATTTAGTTTTTAAGAGACAGGTCTTGCTCTATTTCCCAGGCTGAAGTGCAGTGACGTGATCATAGCTCATGCAGCCTCAAATTCCTATGCCCAAGCAATCCTCCCACCTCAGCCTCCAGAACAGCTAGGACAACAGATGTGTCACCATGCCAGGCTAACTTTTTATAAAATATCTTGTAGATATTTTTTATATCTACGGTGCCCAGGCTGGTCTCCAACTCCAGTCCTCAAGTGACCCTCCTGACTCAGCCTCCCAAAGTACTGGGACTATAGGCTCATGTGAGCTGCCATACCAAGCCCAATAAATTCACAATTGGTTCTGAAACTACTGTTTTCTCTGAATATCAAACAGGCGAATATCAATAGGTATCTTAATAAAAAGTTACCTCTCCAGCATAGTGCTTCACTCCAAAATTGTTAACTGCAACTCTGGGCTTCACATAAAAGTGGTTATTCTAAAAAATAATAATAAATTAAAAATAAAAACACAATGCCTTATTTCACTCACTGATTTCCCTTGACTTCCAGAGAACACTAAATACAACAGGCAGTGAAAATCTTTCCAAACTTGGCATGGATCTGCGTTTCAGGACACGGTATATGGTGCACTTTATAAAAACCATGTTAACTCTCAACTGTGTCATTGTAATAGATTAACAATTTTATGTTCTCTCAATAAGCTTGGGCATTCTGACAAGTAGCCCCAAATCGAACCCTTTTGCTTTTTTCAATTTATTTCTAGTAACAGGAGAACACCTTTGGTTTGAGAATAAAAGTTCAATGTGGGAGGCACAGTTGGGCCAGTGGACTGACATGTCTGGTTTGTGACCCCAACCCACAGAGGTGCTACTTCAATGTGATTAAGAATTGCAGGTTTCTACATACAGCATGCTGACTGTGTAGCTTCTCCAGTAAGGTGCTGTCTGTGGCTTGAGGAAAATGGCTTTCTTCATTGATAAGGGCTAGGAGGCCAAGTTTCTAGAAGAAAGAAGAAAAAGAAGAAATGAGTTAAAAGTTGAATGTGGCTGGGTGCGTGGTAGCTCATGTCTGTAATCCCAGCCCTTTGGGAGGCCAAGACAGGCAGATCATTTGAGGTCAGGAGTTCAAGACCAGCCTGGCCAACACAGTGAAACCCTGTTTCTACTAAAAATACAAAAAAATTAACTGGGTATGGTAGGCACACCTGTAATCCCAGCTACTGGGGAGGCTGAGACAGGAGAATCACTTGAACCTGGGAGACAGAGGTTGCAGTGAGCCAAGATTGTGCCACTGTACTCTAGCCTGGGCAACAGAGTGAAACTCCATCTCAGAAAGAAAAAAAGAAGAAAAAAAAGTCGAATCTGTGCGTCCCAAACTATTTTGAGAGCTCTTCTCTACTCTCTATCAAATGAGTGGTTAAAAGAAAAGGCATGGTAATTTCTTGATTGGAAAATTCATAATGATACACTATAGAGAAAACCAATTAAGTTCTATGTAAATCTTAAAAAAAAAAATTGGGCCAGGCGCGGTGGCTCAAGCCTGTAATCCCAGCACTTTGGGAAGCCGAGGTGGGCGGATCACGAGGTCAGGAGATCGAGACAATCCTGGCTAACATGGTGAAACCCCACCTCTACTAAAAAATACAAAAGACTAGCCGGGCGAGGTGGCGGGCGCCTGTAGTCCCAGCTACTCGTGAGGCTGAGGCAGGAGAATGGCGTGAACCCGGGGGGCGGAGCTTGCAGTGAGCTGAGATCCGGCCACTGTACTCCAGCCTGGGGGACAGAGCGAGACTCCGTCTCAAAAAAAAAAAAAAAAAAAAAATGAATCCATTGCAATTCTGTGGATAAAACTTCTACTTCTGTGGATAAAACTTTTACAACTGGCAAATCTATATCGGTACTGGCAAGGTTTTGCTTCTGCCTTAAAATCTAAGGGAAGCCAGTTCACAGACTGCTGATTCTAAAATACTGAGTTCCGTGAGACAATAGATTTGAAGCAGCCAAGTATTTAAATTCAACCTTGCACATTTACACTGATGTTTCCAAATAGTCCATTGTGCTCTAAACATTCACATCTCTGATGTGCGTGTTCGTGCACGTTATTTTGTTCCCATAAATATGAATCAGCCCAGCTGGACCTCCTTGGGAGTATAACCCTTCTTCAAAAATACATTACCTTCTCAATCAAGTCCAGGCATTCTCCGTTGTCTATCCAGTCAATATCTTCCCACACTAACCCTTCCCTGTGGAAAGATTTTACACAGCCAAGTTAAATGAAAACTTAGCTTCAAAACTATCTCATCTAGTTGCTGCTTTAAAAAAAAAAAAAAAATTGAAATGGAATTCTATGAGTGCTTACCGGCTATATTCGAGTTGTTCTAAAGAAAAAATATGCTTGTTGAAGTATTCCTGAAGTTTCTCATTTGCATAGTTTATATTGAACTGTTCAAAGTGATTAACCTAAAGGGGGAAAGCATTCGATAAGTATCTTTAGCGCACTCACAATGACATGGAAAGGTGAAGAAAAGACAAAACAAAGATCTGCAGAGAAAAATATCAGTGCTTGTTGCCCGGCACCGTGGCTCACACCTATAATCCTAGCACTTTGGGAAGCTGAGGTGGGCAGATCACCTGAGGTCGGCAGTCAGAGACCAGCCTTACCAATATGGTGCAACCCCATCTCTACTGAAAATACAAAAAAAATTAGCAGCCCGTGGTGACAGCCACCTGTAATCTCAGCTACTTGGGAGGCTGAGGTGGGAGAATCACTTGAACCAGGAAGTGGAAGTTGCAGTGAGCTGAGATCACACCACTGCACCCCAGCCTGGGAGACAGAGTGAGACTCCTTCGGGGAAAAAAAAAAAAAAAAAAGAGAGTTTGCTTACAGAGATTTGCTCAACAGCAGCTAATCATGGACAGAAGAGAAATCATGTGCTGCACTGTTAGTAAGTCTACCTCAAAGTTTTCAAATCCAAAGATGTCGAGGATGCCAATAGACTTGAAGTCCTCTTTGCCTTTGATCCTGCTGTTGATCTTTTTGATCACCCACTCAAAGCAGCACGCATACAGAGCCATGGCCAGGGAGTCCCTGCTGTCTACTGCCTGTGGGGAGAGGAAGCGGCACAGACTCAGCTGACCCTGGCACCCAGATAGGCAAGGCCATCCCCACCCCACTCGAGAGACACACACAAGACTAGCATAGCATCTGGCCCTCCAGTGTGAAGTCAATCGATACCATCTAGGAAAGGACAGGTATCTAAAGAAACGATAAACTGGAGCTCATGTATTTCCTTTCTGTTAAGATTAAATACTAGGATTCCAAACTCAACTTGCTATGTTGAATTACACAAAAGAATCTAAACCATATATATGGGTACAAATGTTAGCAGGTTTAAAACAATAATTAAGATGTGAGCTCTTTTTTAAAATTTTCTGATTTTCTATTATTATACTTTGTATTTACAAAGTTTTTCTTCATAATATGGTCAGCATTTTTATTTATCCAATTAAAAACATAATAGAAGAGTGTGATGGTTAATACTGAGTGTCAACTTGATTGCAGGATACAAAGTATTAATCCTGGGTGTGTCTGTGTGGGTGACATCTGAGTCAGTGGGTTAAGGGAAGCCACGTCCACCCTTAATCTGGTGGGCAAAATCTAATCAGCTTCCAGTGAAAATAAAGCAGGCAGAAAAACGTGAAAAGGCGAGACTGGCCCAGCCTCCCAGCCTACATCTTTCTCCCGTGCTGGATGCTTCCTGCCCTAGAACATCGGACTCCAAGTTCTGCAGTTTTGGGACTCACACTGGCTCTCCTTGCTCCTCAGCTTGTAGATGGCCTATTGTGGGACCTTCTGATCGTGTAAGTTAATACTTAATAAACTCCGCTTTCTATCTATCTATCTATCTATCTATCTATCTATCTATCAATCAATCATATTAATTCTGTCCCTCTAAGAGAACCCTAATACAAAGAGCTAGCACATATACATTTGCTCAAGGCAGTAGCAGAGGCAAAAATAAATAAAACATATTATTATATTGTCTTCATTATAATACATTATTGTTATTGTTGTAGGTAATGTTTATTTAGTGTTTACTCCATACCAGACATTAAATGCTCAGCATATATTTGTTGTTTTTATTCTTACAAAAATCCTATGAATTATGTATAATTATCCTTGTCTTATAGCGGAGGAAAATGAGGCATAATGACTAAATTTCCCAAGAGCAGACAGTAGTAAGTGGGTCAAGTTCAAAGTCGGGCAATCTGTATTCGACCCATCCTGTTAAACAAGAATCAGATGTTGTTTTACACAATTAGACAGCAATTCAATAGCTTTGTCTATTCCCAATCCTTGGGTATCTTCTTTATTTTGATCATGAACCAAAGTCATTTGAACAGTTATTAATACATTACAGTTACAATATAACTGTTATTATAGTTACGTATTTGAATCAAACCTATGGATCTGAAAACCCAGGAGTGTGTAGTAAGGCAGGATTGGATGGCAAAGCGTGTGTACCTGTTGGACACTGAGAGGCGTGAGGATCTCTTCTCCCCTGAGGAACATTGATCTCTGGGTCAGAGCATCTGTGAGCTGTGTTGGGTCCAGCCCAAGTAACTCTGCAGATCTGCCCAAAGCTGCAAACAGAGAATAAGACAAAGGTCAATGAACCCATCGCCCCTGAGAAGCTAACCAGGCTTAGCGATACCTTAACGCAGAGAACACTCCTGATTCCCTCAGGCAGAGTTTAGAGATTGCATGTTACTGCTAAGTTATTCACTCCCTTAGTGAATCCTAGGTTAGTCGCATAGAGCCTCATGCTTGGACGATGTGTGGTCTGGGAATCCCATGGGTGTCCCCAAGATCCTGTTAGAGGTTTGCAACTATTTCCTTTTTTTTTTTTTTATGAGATGGAGTCTCACTCTGTAGCCCAGGCTGGAGTACGGTGGCATGATCTCGGCTCACTGCAACCTCTGCGTCCTGGGTTCAAATGATTCTCCTGTCTCAGCCTCCTGAGTATTTTCAGTAGAGACAGGGTTTCACCATGTTGGCTAGACTGGTCTTGAACTCCTGACCTCAAGTGATCCGCCTGCCTTGGCCTCCATGCCCGGCCTACTACTTTCATTAATAACAGTAAGATGTTATTGGCTCTTTTCACTCTAATTCTCTCCCCAGTATACAGAAGAGTATTCCAAAGGCTACACAACATGAGGTATCTCAACCAATTAGATGCAGATATGACAACCGGACTGTCTTTTTTTTTTTTTTTTTTTTGAGATAGAGTCTTGCTTTCTCTCCCAGGCTGGAGTACAGTGGCATGATCTCGGCTCACTGCAACCTCCGCCTCCTGGGTTCAAGCGATTCTCTTGCCTCAGCCTCCCGAGTAGCTGAGATTACATGCACCCGCCACAACGCCTAGCTAATTTTCGTATTTTTAGTGGAGATGGTTTTTTTTTTTGTTTTTTTTTTTGTTTTTTTTTTTTGAGATAGAGTCTTGCTTTCTCTCCCAGGCTGGAGTGGAGTGGCGTGATCTCGGCTCACTGCAACCTCCGCCTCCTGGGTTCAAGCGATTCTCTTGCCTCAGCCTCCCGAGTAGCTAGGATTACAGGTGCCCACCACCATGCCTGGCTAACTTTTGTATTTTTAGTAGAGATGGGTTTCACCCTGTCGGCCTGGCTGGTCTCAAACTCCTGACCTCAGATGATCCAACTACCTCGGCCTCCCAAAGTTTTGGGATTACAGGTGTGAGCCACTGTGCCCAGCCCCCAACTGTATTTCAATATGTCAGACATTAAAGAAATTTGCAAATAGATAAGATAATGTGACTATCCTTACTGTTTTCTGATTTGGAAAAGAGTCTTTTAAATAAAAATAGAACATTTATTTTAGTATGCAATGGGTTTATTATTGTTCTTTTTAATTGAATAAAGAATATTTTTTAAACATCTCATTTTAACTTTTAATTAGAAGTTTTAACTTTTTTTTTGAGACGGGGTCTCACTTTGTCACCCAGGCTATAGTGTACTGGTACAAAGTGTGATCTTTGCTCACTGCAACCTCCACCTCCTGGGTTCAAGAGACTCTCATGCCTCAGTCTCCCCAAGTAGCTGGGATTACAGGCACACACCACCACGCCTGGCTAATTTTTGTATTTTTAGTAGAGACGGGGTTTCACCATGTTGGCCAAGTTGGTCTCAAACTCCTGACCTCAAGTGATCCACCTGCCTCATCCTCCCAAATTGCTAGGATTATAGGCATGAGCCACTGTGCCCACCCAAAAAGTTTTAACTTTTAATGTGGTCAACATCAACAGATACAACCCACATAAACAAAAGCTCTCTGGGGTTCTATGATTTTTGAGAATATTACGAGGTACTGGGTGGAACCAGACACTTGAGAATTACTGGCCTACAGTACTGGTCTCCTCTAGAACCACTCTGAACTTGAACTCATCTAATTTCCAGCTTCCATGACCTCATCTATTGCTTCCATCAGAAAAGTTTTAACAAGTAATACATAAATACTCAAGCAAAATGACAACTGACATAGCTATATGTTAACTCATTTTATCTTGACAGCAAATCTCTGAGACACTGTACAGGTGAGAAGTCACGAGTGTTCAGGGGATAAGTAACACAGGAAACAGCATGAAGCAGGGAAGGGCTATGAACCCAGCATCCTGGCTTGCAAAACAAAGAGTCTTAACCATTCTACCACACTGGCACTCAACAGGATGATGCCACCTGACTCTCAACACTTTCCTATGTTGATTCCTGGTTGCTCATATTTCCACATATTTGACTCATTTTCCTTCTTTTTAAACAGAGAACACGGCCGCTATCCCAATTGACTAGTAACTTTTCATACACTCTGAGCCTTTCTTAACCGACACTTCGTATCTGATACAATTAACGTTCTGTAGCTCTCTATTCAAGGAGTCAGAACATTTTCTCTTTTTTTTTTTTTTTTTGAGACAAGATCTCACTCTGTCGCCCAGACTGGAGTGCAGAGGCATCATCTCAGCTCATTGAAGCTTCGACCTGCAGAGTCTCAGCCTCCCAAGAAGCTGGGACTACAGGGGTGCACCATCATGCCTGGCTAATTTTTGTATTTTTAGTAGAGATGGGGTTTAGCCACATTGCCCCAGACTGGTCTCGACTTCCTGAGCTCAAGCAATCTGCCCGCCTCCACCTCGCAAAGTGCTGGGGTTACAGGCAAGAGCCACCGCAGCTGGCCAGAATTTTCTCTCTAAAAGGCTAGACAGTCAGTAATTTAGGTTTAAGTTTCCTATGGGGAACAAAGGGAGAGAGGAGGGCAGGCAGGCAGAATCTTACCTGTTTTGAAGGAAACCTGCGCCCCACCAGCAGTGATAAATTCTATGTTCCCAAGATGTAGTATACCAGCAAGCAGCCTCGACACTTCCCGAACTTCCTCCTTGCTGAACTGCATCACATCCATTGCCGTCTAGAAGAAAATAAACGTATTTAGTTTTATGTTGTTTTTCCCACTGAAGAAAATGTAGAATACCCCTGATAATGTAAAATTACTACGTGTTATTGAAAAGGCAAGGAAAAAAAAATAGATGCATAACCACTCACTTGTTTTTTTGTTTTGAGACAGAGTCTTGCTCTGTCATCCAGGCTGGAGTGCAGGGGCACAATCTCGGCTCACTGCAACCTCCACCTTCCAGGTTCGAGCGATTCTCGTGCCTCAGCCTCCAGAGCAGCTGGGATTACAGGTGTGTGCCACCTTGCCTAGCTAGTTTTTTATTTTGCATTTTTAGTAGAGACTGGGTTCACCACATTGGTCAGGCTGGTCTCAAACTCCTGATCTCAAGTGATCCACCCACCTTCGCCTCCCAAAGTTCTGGGATTACAGGCGGAAGCCACCGCACCTGGCCCATAATAACTCACTTTTAAAACAATGAGGACTTTACATAGTACACACAAAAGGAGGAAGATAAAGAACTATAGCACGTTCAGAGATAATCAATGAAATAAACATAGTGTCTGCCTTACATACAAGTCTTCTATATATGCTACAAAAGAATTACTTCAGGTAGCCACAGTCATGACAACAATAAAGAAATAGTTTTCTGTATAGCTATCAGAGTGGATGAAAGTTTTGTTATTTTCTTTAGATGTAAAAATGTGGAGAGGGAGTACTTGGAGAGGGGGTGTTTTTCTGTTTTGTTTTGTTTTTTTGGTAGAGATGGGGGTCTCACTATGTTGGCCAGGCTGGTCTCGAATTCCTGGCCTCAAGCAATCCTCCCACCTTGGCCTTCCAAAGTGCTGGGTTTACAGGTATGAGCCACCATGCCAAGCCAAGAATTTTAAAAAATTAGCCAGGTGTGTTGGTGCATACCTGCAGTCCCAGCTCCTGGCTTGGCTGAGGTAGGAGTATTGCATGAACCCAGGAGGTCAAGGTGACAGTGAGCTATGACCACATGTGTACTCCAGCCTGGGAGCTTGGGTGACAGAGTTAAGACTCTGTCTCTTAAAAAAAAAAAAAAAAAAATTAAATAAATGCTGATGGAAAATCTAAATAGATGTGGACTTGTCTTCCTTAGGCACTCATCATGTCTCTATTTTTAATTTCTCCAGAGGATTTTTTATGGTCTTATCTTGGCCTGAGGATACTAAGTGGAAGTTAACATAATGCTGCTCGGGGAAAAATAAAAATAAACCGGCACTTACAGGAATCTGTTACAACAACAAGTATCTAAACAACTGAAGCCACGAGTTTTCTGAATTATATCTAAGATTTGCTAATTTTCTATTGTGACTGAGGAGCTGTACTCTTGTGAACAAAAAAAGCTATTAAAAAGGAAAAGAAAACCAGACACACATACACACCAACCGGGGGGCAGACTTGTTGGCAATATTGATGAAAATGACCTACAAAAAGAACTTGGACCCACACAAGGACCATAGGAGAGTGGTAAGAAGGAAACCATGCACCGGTCTGAAGCAATAGAAATTGCAAAAGGAGGCCGGGCGTGGTGGCTCAAGCCTGTAATCTCAGCACTTTGGGAGGCCGAGATGGGAGGATCACGAGGTCAGGAGATAGAGACCATCCTGGCTAACACGGTGAAACCCCGTCTCTACTAAAAAATACAAAAAAAACTAGCCAGGTGAGGTGGCGGGCGCCTGTAGTCCCAGCTACTCGCTGGGACTGGAGAATGGGAGGCTGAGGCAGGAGAATGACGTAAACCCAGGAGGTGGAGCTTGCAGTGAGCTGAGATCCGGCCACTGCACTCCAGCCTGGGTGACAGAGTGAGACTCCGTCTCAAAAAAAAAAAAAGAAAGAAAGAAAGAAATTGCAAAAGGAAACAACTGGAGATTTAACACTGCAAAAAGTTCAATTTCTTTTCCTTTTCTTTTCTTTTTCTTTTTTTTGAGACAGAGTTTCGCTGTTTCGCCCAGCCTGGGGTGCAGTGGCACGATCTCAGCTCACCGCGCCCTATGCCTCCCAGGTTCAAGCGATTCTCCTGCTTTAGCCTCCTAAGTGTTTTCTTTTTTTCTAAGACCACCAGAGCGGGCGCAAAGGAACCAGCGACTAGGCAAGGGTAGGAGCAAAACTGCAAGTTTATTTTGGTCACCTAGCTTCAGGGGAAGAAGGTGGGTAAGGAGAGGTCTGTTGGCCTCCGGCAAATGAGGCCCACAGAGTTCTCCATGCTGCCCTGGGACGGAGTTCCGACAGTCCCGACTGCAGTGGGGAAGCTAGGAAGTCCGCGCGTGGCACTGGTCCGGAGTGGCTTTTCTGGGAGTGGGAGGGCGATAGGCGGGGCACGGGCGTGTCCGGGGGCGTTCCGCAGGTGCGACCAGGTAAATCTTGGTCTCTTCAGATTGACGTCACCTGGCGCATGCCCAGTCGGTCTGCACCTTCCCAGGCGTCGGCTGCATTTTCGTGCGTGCGGGAAAAGTTGGGGGGGCATGAAGAACCCGGAAGTGCGCCATCTTGCCTCCGTTCGTCCAAACACTAAGTAGCTGGGATTACAGGCATGCGCCACCACGTCTGGCTAAGTTTTGTATTTTTAGTAGATACGAGGTTTCTCCATGTTGGTCAGGCTGATCTCGAACTCCCAACCTCAAGTGATCTGCCCACCTTGGCTTCCCAAAGTGCTGGGATTATAGGCGTGAACCACCACGCAAGGCCAAGATTAATTTCTTTATAAAGAAAATGCAATAATGCCAGAAAAAAAGACCAACAATGGAGAGGGAAAGAATGAAAAGATCCACTGACATATACATGAGCGACAAAAATAGGGAGAAATGCAAATCCAGGTACTGTTTTCCTTCCTAGAAATCGAACAGGTACAAATTAAGGTAAATATGAGATCAGTTCTGTCAAATTAGCAAAAAATTTCAGAATGATAAAGATTAGTAGAAAAGACACATTTATACAATGGTTGTTAGTACTATAAATTAGTATAATCTTTTTGGAAAACAACATGATTATCTGACAGAATTGTCCTGACTATATAATATGTATATAATATTAGAATTTTCATATCTGAGAGAAAAACCAACAACAAAGGTTCAGAGGAGAAAAATAACTTTCTCAGGGTCACACAACCTAAATTCAAAGTCCGGCCCAACTGACCCAAATCTAGGAACTTCCTATAATCATTTATTACTATTTTGATACAGGGTCTCACCACCATCACCTGCACTGGCGGACCGTGGTGTGATCAAGGCTCACTGCAGCCTTGACTTCCCGGGCTCAGGTGATTCTCCCACCCCAGCCTCCTGAGTAGCTGGGACAGCAGGTGCACACCAACACACCTGGCTAAATTTTTGTATTTTTAGGAGAGACGCAGTTTCACCACGTTGCCCAAGCCAGTCTCAAACTACCGCGCTCAAGTCATCTGCCCACCTAGGTCTCCCAAAGTGCTGGGATTACAGGCATGAGCCACTGTGCCCGGCCAGGAACTTATATTATTATCATCATTATTATTATTGACCCAATTCTGTTACTCTATAAAGACATAAAAAAAGAAATCTATATAATCTCCAATAATTTCAGTGCTGGAAATTTGTTTCAAGGAAAATTTCAAGAGCAGAAAAAAAACCTTCAGAAAATATTCACTACAGTGTTACCTTAGTAACACTTTCACAGAAAAATAATTCTAATTATTCTACAATGAGACAAGTCAAATACAGTAAGTTATATGAATATTGCATACTTTTTTTTTTTTTGAGATGGAGTTTCACTCTTGTTACCCAGGCTGGAGTGCAATAGTGCGATCTCGGCTCACCGCACAACCTCCGTCTTCCGGGTTCAAGTGATTCTCCTGCCTCAGCCTCCCGAGTAGCTGGGATTACAGGCATGCACCACCACACCTGGCTAATTTTGTATATTTAGTAGAGACAGGGTTTATCCATGTTGGTCAGGCTGGTCTTGAACTCCTGACCTCAGGTGATCTGCCCACCTTGGCCTCCCAAAGTGCCGGGATTACAGGTGTGAGCCAACGCGCCCTGCCTACTGTATACTTTTTTTTTTTTTTTTTTTTTTTGGAGATGGAGTCTTGCTCTGTCGCCCGGGCTGCAGTGCAGTGGCCGGATCTCAGCTCACTGCAAGCTCCGCCTCCCGGGTTTACGCCATTCTCCTGCCTCAGCCTCCCGAGTAGCTGGGACTACAGGCGCCTGCCACCTCGCCCGGCTAGTTTTTTGTATTTTTTTAGTAGAGACGGGGTTTCACCGTGTTCGCCAGGATGGTCTCGATCTCCTGACCTCGTGATCCGCCCGTCTCGGCCTCCCAAAGTGCTGGGATTACAGGCTTGAGCCACCGCGCCCGGCGGCCCTGTATACTTTTTAAAGAAAATTACGCACATTATATGGAGAAACAGTTATATTTATGGTAGCTTTTTGTAAAAAAGCAAAAAAGCTATTTTGTACCCATATTATTTTTAAAACTCAGGCTGGGAAGAAAATTTACAAATCTGAAACTAGTTCCAATAGTTACTGTTAAGGGTTAACTGTGAGTTAACAGTGTTGGTAAGCTCATGAACATTCTATTCTGTAGTGTCTTTTTTTTTTTTTTATTGAGACGGAGTCTCGCTCTGTCGCCCAGGCTGGAGTGCAGTGGCCGGATCTCAGCTCACTGCAAGCTCCGCCTCCCGGGTTCACGCCATTCTCCTGCCTCAGCCTCCCGAGTAGCTGGGACTACAGGCACCCGCCACCTCGCCCGGCTAGTTTTTCTGTCGTGTCTTTTAATGTTGCTGGCAATAAATATGTTTACAACAAAAACTGAGACAATCAATGGGTGAATGGTTAAACAAACTGCTGTCTATTCAATGGAATACCAAAAAATGCAGTGAACAGTGATACGTGCCACATGGATGGCTGGAGGAAGCTGGATACAGGAGACCACACAGTGTGTATTTTCATTACGTGGAACTCTAGAGAAGATAACTGTACACTAGAGGGACTGAATTAGATCAGTAGTTTCCTGGGGCCAGGTGTGGGGGGCTGGGATTGCCTGGGAAGGGGCACAGAGAAACTTTTGAGGCAGAGAATTCCCTTTTATCTTGATCATTGTGGATAAATGGGTGTGCAAATTCAAAATTCACTGGAATGTATACTTTAAATGGACGCATTTAATTGTGTGTTCATTATATCTCAATACAGTTGATTATAAAAATTAAAATACCATAAATTACTTAAAGGTGGGAAGGCTATCATTTCATGCGTGCAAACAGAAAGAAAAATAAGAACTATTTGCCAAGTGCTTATCAATTTAAAAAAGCCTATGAGAAAATAATCATTCAAATTTAGAGATACTTATCAGTGACTTCTTCTAAAAGGTAAAAGCAAAGAAATGCGGTTAAGATACACAAAATAATTTGCTATTCTCAAGACTTTTAAAACTGTGTTAAAGACCGTATCAGATATCAACAAAATAATTAAAATGCACCTACATTGTGCAAAAGTTAAATTTTTCCCTTTCTATGATTAAAGTTTTCTTTATATACGACAAGATATACTCATAACTAATATACAATCATTTTCTAGCCTGGCAACATAGCAAGAACCCCATTTCTAAAAGAAATTAAAAATTAGTGTGCTGGCGTACACCTGTACTCCCAGCTACTTGGGAGGCTGAGGCAGGAGGATCACTTGATCCCAGGAGTTCAAGGGTGCAGTAAATCATTATCACACTACTGTGCTCCAGCCTGGGCAACAGAGTGAGACCCTGTCTCAAAAAAAAAAAAGTGAAATAAGTAGAAAATTTTTAACTGCCAAATAAACAATATTGATACATACCCCATAAATAAAAATTCTTGGTTAAGTTCTAAAAAAAAAATACAAAGGTTGTATAAGAAGATATTTAAGTAAATGAACAAAATAAATGTGCTTACTGTATTAATAAATTTGTGGACTTCTTTGCTTCAAGTCTAACTCTTAAGTGATTGGGTAAGTAGTAGAGTTGTGATAAGTGGCAACTGCATTAATCATAACATGGAATAATGTAACGTCTAAAACCAGTTCTCACCAATGCAGATATGTATGCTAAAGCTCCAGAAAGAGTCTCTATTGCTTCTTACTCTCCTATTTACAATCTTTGTTAATAAGCAATCTCCACCCCTTTGACAAGAGTAGCCGCTCTATGGCTTATTATAATTTGTATTTCAACACCAGGTCTCAAGACTGAAAAAACCATGGGAAATTCTCGGTATGATTCAGCACATAAAAAATAGATGCTTGTGAATGTGAGTGTGTATTGGGGGGTGGCCAATACGTGGTAGAATCCCAATCATCACACACAAAAGGAGCTCAACTTGTCACACTGGAAACAAAGGGAGGAGTGTCACCATTGGAGAAGGCTAAGGTACCTCCAAAGAATCCCAGAAGTCAACAAATGGTATGTCTGAAAGGGTGACAGGGGAGGCTATTTTGGGCACAGTAAATTACAAGTAAGTAACTCAATAATAATTTTTTTCCCCCGAGACAAGAGTTTTGCTCTTGTTGCCCAGGCTGGAGTGCAACGGCACAGATCTCGGCTCACCACAACTTCTGCCTCCCGGGTTCAAGCGATTCTCCTGCCTCAGCCTCCCGAGTAGCTGGGATTACAGGCATGCACCACCACACCCGGCTAGTTTTGTATTTTAAATAGAGACACGGTTTCTCCATGTTGGTCAGGCTGGTCTTGAACTGCTGACCTCAGGTGATCCGCCTGCCTCAGCCTCCCAAAGTGCTGGGATTACAGGTGTGAGCCACGAGCCCAGCTGGGTAACTCAGTAATAATGTATTACATAATGTTATGTTTTATTAAGTAATATTATGTTATTTTAAAAATATGTTATAATATAAAATTGGCTGACCATCCAAGTTTTCCAACACTGAAAGAGACTGACATTGCCAAGTTTTGCAACATTAAAGTACAAAGTCGGTCCTTTACATTTTGATAAAATCTGACTCAGGATGAATGAATTCACGCATGCATACACAAGGTCACACACCATTCAAACCCCAAGGTTGTACCCAGGAAGGTCCATGCAGTCAGGAAACCCCAGCCCTGATCAATGCCAGGCACGCTGTGAATGTTCAGTATTTGTGGAGCAAGAGAATAAACAGATGATCACTCAGCAAAGACGCCTGTTACTTTGTACACATTTCATCAGCCACCATCCTAGTGGGCCAAATGCAAGCAATAAAATAAACTAGTTGTTACCACCAGCTTGAAATAGCTTTTCATCCTGACCTAACACTGTAAGATGCAATTTGAAGGGCTGTATAAGAAATGCCTAGGAAATTTAGCATAGGTTCATTGCCTCTGCTCCAGGAAAAACCAAGTCTCTCCTAAAACTGTTCAGAATACCTCATTGGTACTTTTTTACATTAATGTTTATCGTGACCAATGATAAATTTTAAAAATACATTAAGGCAAATTCTCAATGAAATAAGCGAAGTTCTTAAAAGGTCCTACTGCCAGAATACACTAACATTAAGTTGATATAAAGAATCATGTTTTTTGTTTCTGAGACAGGGTCTTACTCTGTCATCTAGGCTGGAGTGCAATGGCATGATCATGGCTCACTACAGCCTTGAACTCCCTGGGCTCAGATAATCCTCGCACCTCCAAGGTCGCTAGGACTACAGGTACGCCACAACGCCTGGCTAATTTTGTTTGTTTATTTTTTCAAGATGGAGTCTTGCTGTGTCGCCCAGGCTGGAGTGCAGTGGCGTAATCTCAGCTCACTGCAACCTCCACCTCCTGGGTTCAAGCAATTCTCCTGTCTCAGACTTCCAAGTAGCTGAGACTACAGGCATGCACCACCATGCTGAACTAATTTTTGTAGTTTTAGTAGAGACGGGGTTTCACTATGTTGGCCAGGCTGGTCTTGAACTCCAGACCTCATGATCCATCTGTCTCGGCCTCCCAAAGTGCTGGAATTATAGGCATGACCCAATTCTTTTCTTATTTTTTATTTTTGAGATGGGGTCTGGCCCTGTCGCCCAGGCTGGAGCGCAGTGACGTAATCTCGGCTCCCTGTAACCTCCACCTCCCAGACTCAAGCCATCCTCCCACCTCAGCCTCCCAAGTAGCTGGGATTACATGGGTGTGCCACTACACCCAGCTAATTTTTGTATTTTTTTGTAGAGACGGGTTTTTGTCACGTTGCCTAGGCTGGTCCTGAATTCCTCTGCTCAAGTGATCCGTCCCCTTCAGCCTCCCAAAGTGCTAAGATTACAGGCGTGAGCCACCGCACCCCACCTATCCCCCAATTCTTGATTCTCATAGGTTTGGGAGGAGAAAATTGTATTGTATAGAAAAGAATATATTTTCCCCCTTCTTTCCCAAACGTTATACTTTTTTTTTCTTTTTCGCTGCACTGCTTAGAATTTCCGGTACAAGGTTAAAGAGTAACGGGTTAAATTTTGCTATTATTATAGCAAAAATGTCATGTTTGTGATGTTAATAAACATCAGCTAAGTTTTCACTGATACACCTGCTAGACTAACACTAAACAGTAATTGCAAATTAGACATTTAAGGATCTATAAATATCTATTCTAAGTAGAACGTACTAACTAGAATACATTTGTCAGGTATGCTCATTATGTCAACTTCATGTATAAATTTCTCTTCCTTTCTAGATGACTGACACATCCTTTTGTCATAAAATCTAATTTCAAATGCCAAAACCTATTACTTCCATTTAGCAATAAAAGCTAGCAATCACTGAGGGGAAGCCAACTTCCAAAAGTTTACTTGTAGCTGACAAAAAGAACAGACAGTTCTGAAGTGGAAAACGACGTCCCGAGAGAACACAGAGTACCACCAGAGTATCTGATTTCTCAGGGCCGTCCCAGGACAAGGGAGCTGCCACTGCCAAGTGCTCCCTAGCAGTCAGCAAGCGAGCTAGCAGGTGACGGGACCTGCAGTGACACTGCCATGTGGATAATCAGGCATCTTGTCTGACTTCTTTTATCACAAGTTATTGTTCTTTACTTCAAGAAAGAAACAAGAAATAAACAAAATAGGAAAATAACCCGGAGACAAGTCTTTTTTTTTTTTTTTTTTTTTTTGGTCCTGCTCCTCAAAAACTAAAATGAGAATTTATTTTAACACATCATCTTTTCAGCAGACAGTAATAAATGAACCGTGGTGGAAGGTGTGAGTAGTGAGAGGTCTAAAGGGCCAATATAAAATTGGAAAAGATAATTAAAAGACTTAGAAAAACACTTCATAAAACCCAGTGTGCAAGGCCAAATCCCACAACTCTGCAGGCAGATACCAAAAGGTGCTGTCTGCAGGAGGCTTTTTGTTGACAGGTTAGAAGATAGAAGAGATGGAGTGAGAAACCGCTCTGCATTATAAATGGCAGGTTGTGACATCTTTAAAAGGGAGGCAGAGTGGAAAACAATCATGTATTATAGCCTAGTCTGTTTGGAATTTTATTTTCAACTTAAGGAGACATATGTTAGCCATAGAGAAATGATGCATGATTTATATCCATTTGTTAAAAATACTTTTGATTTCATTCCACAGGCAGTTCTAACAGATAATCTATGAGAATGAAAGGGAATACAGAATGAAGAGCTGTTAATCTTCCAGCAGCAGCCTAGGAGGTGGAATCTGAGGTGCACTGAAACCAGGTATTACCTGCCTCGCGGTTTAGAGGGTGGGATCCAGAGTCAGACTGTGTATGGATACGGGCTGCACCAGGTACTGGGTAAGGTCAGGATGGTCACTAACTTCTCTGAGTCTTAGAATGCAGACAACCATACTTCCTACCCTCAGAGGATTGTTGAGAGTAATTGGAAAGTAAACTCCACACTAAGTTCAGAACAGTAAGTGCTCGCTAAATGTCAACTGCATTTGTGATGACTAGAATGATAATGATAATGACTTGACCCTAGGTGCATTGCATCTAACTATTCTGTTTTTTTTTTTTTTTTTGAGACGGAGTCTTGCACTGTCACCGGGCTGGAGTGCAATGGTGCAATCTCGGCTCACTGCAACCTCTGCCTCCCAGGTT
This sequence comes from Trachypithecus francoisi, assembly GCF_009764315.1. Lineage (NCBI taxonomy): Eukaryota > Metazoa > Chordata > Mammalia > Primates > Cercopithecidae > Trachypithecus > Trachypithecus francoisi. The sequence continues at coordinate 16,855,539 of NW_022681465.1, forward strand.
TAAGCAATTCTCCTGCCTCAGGCTCCCAAGTAGCTGGGACTGCAGTAGCCCACCACCACACCCGGCTAATTTTTTTGTATTTTTAGTAGAGACGGGGTTTCACTATGTTGGCCGGGCTGGTCTCGAACTCCTGACCTCGTGATCCACCTGCCTCGGCCTCCCAAAGTGCTGGGATTACACGCATGAGCCACCATGCCCGGCTGCATCTAACTGTTCTAATAAGGGCTCTGGGAAAGAACTTAAGATTACAGTGATGAAATCTCCTGGCCAGACTCGATTGGGTGGGGCTGTTCGTAATGCTCGATGACTGGGCTATCTTAAATGCAGATACCTTGTAACAAAGCCCTTGCAAGAGACCGTAGCATGCCACAACACAGAGACAGGATGACTAATGCTCATGCAACCAGAAATGGCTATCACAGGCCACGAGGACCGGATGATACCTTAACAGTGAGACAGCCAAATGCTTAGGCAGATAAAATGGGGTCCCTGGGGAATCTCCAATCATTCCAAGAATGTTTACATTAGATGCTTTTGGGTCGATGAGGGAACCTGCCCAGGGCTTGTCAGGGCATCCCACAGTGGACTTGGAGCCTGAAACACACGGGGGGGGGGGGGGGGGGGGGGGGGCGGGGGGGAGTGGGCGGGGCCACGGCGAACTCTTCCATAGGGAAGAGAAGCCTGCTCTCTTCCGCTCCTCTAGTGACCTGGGAATCAATATGTGAGGCGGGGGCCTGTTAGCAGGAACCCCTCTCACTTTGCTGAGGGTTTTTCTTTTCTTTTTTTTTTTTTTTTTTTGAGAGGGAGTCTCACTGTCTCCCAGGCTGGAGTGCAGTGGCTTGATCTCGGCTCACTGCAAGCTCCGCCTCCCGGGTTCACGCCATTCTCCTGCCTCAGCCTCCCGAGTAGCTGGGACTACAGGCGCCCGCCACTACGCCCGGCTAATTTGTTGTATTTTTAGTAGAGATGAGGTTTCACCGTGTTAGCCAGGATGGTCTCGATCTCCTGACCTCGTGACCTCCCAAACCTCCCAAAGTGCTGGGATTACAGGTGGGAGCCACCGCGCCCGGCCATTTTCCTTTCACCTAATAAAACCCTGCTCTACTCATCCTTCAATGTGTCCGTGTGCCTAAGTTTTCCTGATCGTGTGACAAGACCTCGGGTTTTAGCTGAACAAAGGAGCAAAATTCTGCAACAGTCACCTGGGCCAATGGCTGGCAGATTGTTTTTAGCTACAGAATTTGTTTTTCAAAGAAATCTTACTTGTAAGCCACAAAATGGAGGATCTGGGGGTTCCAGAGTGAAGCTCATGATTTGGGGGGGTTTTGGGGGGTGGAAGATGCACTTTCTGAACACACTGTCCCAAGTAAACCACCCATCTGCCCTGAATGACACACTGCTCACTCATCTTCTAAGGAAAGAAGAGTCCTCTCAAATCCCTTTCAGCCTGGAACTTGGAACAAGAAGGAAATACCTATTCTCACCCACTGGTCCAAATGTAATTACTTCTATTTCTATTTTAAAAAATATTTGGAAACAGAAAATGAAATTTGTCACTCTTAATAGGGTATCTGATATCTTTTTTTTTTTTTTTTTTTTTTGAGACAGAGTCTGGTTCTGTCGCCCAGGCAGGAGTGAAGTGGCGCGATCTCCGCCCACTGCAAGCTCCGCCTCCCCAGTTCACGCCATTCTCCTGCCTCAGCCTCCGGAGTAGCTGGGACTACAGGCGCCCGCCACCATGGCCGGCTAATTTTTTTGTATTTTTAGTAGAGATGGGGTTTCACCGTGTTAGCCAGGATGGTCTTGATCTCCTGACCTCGTGATCCGCCCGCCTCGGCCTCCCAAAGTACTGGGATTACAGCCACTGCACCCAGCCAGTATCCAATACCTTAATAGGGAAAAAATTCAAAAGTAACTTACAATAACTTCCCTAAAGGATTCCTGGTCACTGATTGTCTTGTCTTCTACACATCCAGACTGATTCAAGTAGTGGTAGTTTTCCGGTGTAGATAAATAAAATTCTTCTACAGGAAGACAAAGAAAAACACGACGTCACAGTTGTCCAGGACAAGATGAAATTCAGAGTTTTCACTCTGATTTTTTTAAGTATCTATATAATTCTCTGCTCCTAACAGTCTCCCATAAAGAAATAAAGTTCCCTCTTAGTTATCATCTAGGGAAAATAGAAAACAATTAGTGAAACGAAATCAGATGATTAAAAACAGTTACTGAAAGAACATGATCAGGATCCTGTTTTACTGTTTTCTCTTTAAAAATCTTTTTTTTTTTTTTTTTGAGATGGAGTCTAGCTCTGTTACCCAGGCTGGAGTGCAGTGGTATAATCTCAGCTCAATGCAACTTCTGCCTCCCGGGTTCAAGTGATTCTCCTGCCTCAGCCTCCTGAGTAGCTGGGATTACAGGCACGAACCACCATGCCTGGCTAATTTTAGTGTTTTTTGTAGAGACGGGGATTCACCATGTTGGCCAGGTTGGTCTCGAACTCCTGATCTCCAGTGATCCATCTGCCTCGGCCTCCCAAAGTGCTGGGATTACAGGAATGAGTCACTGCACCCGGCCAAAAATCAAATATTTAGAAATTAACTTTATTCAGGGTGGTTGAAAAGTGAAACTGGCTGTAATATGTTATATATTTTCCATAAACATCCTTTACATTAAAAATGTACCAAGACTCAAAAAAAAAAAATCCAAGGTTTCTCTATTGATAATTTTCTCCCTCTATTATTTCTCCCTACTGTAAATTCAGCATCTTTTTGGTGTTCGCATAATGTACATTTCATTGCTATCTGTGGAATGTCAACATTAAAACAGACACCCTCTCAAATACTGACATCTATTTAAATGGAAAATGAGTTGCTAGTCCGCATTACCCAGCTGTCATCCCACTCACTCACCTCTTTCTTCATGTTCCAGCCCTGCCAGCAGTGCATAAAATATGTGATAATTCCTTTCCCCGGGATTTTGCCTTACTACTCGGTTCTGGGAAGATAAATCAGATTTATATTCAGAGATGTTTCCTGTGCTTAATTCACACAAACCAGTAATTTCTGAAAATTGTTATTATGGAAGAAAATGTGGATTAAATCACGTTTACTTACTTTTTCTAATAAATCTTCATGTGAAAAGTAATGGCAAGTCAAGGAAAAAAACAAAGCTATGCCATGCTCAACTAGTCTTTCATTTTCTATTCTTTGCTGCCCAAATAATTACAGCTCCCTGTTCCTTTGACATAGAAGCTTCCAGTGCCAACAGACAAGCAAACAAAGCATAGACTATTTCATCTAAATCCAATTCCAGGCTTGACACATGGTACCCTGTCAGGTACCTAACTAACTGACACTGCTGATTGCAAACAAATACCTGAGGTTTAATGATGAATTCAATGTTTCAGATTATGGAAATTATATCAGAGATTTATAAAACAAATATGGTTCTTTATCTCACAGAAGAATTTTTGTTTTATTTATTTATTTTTTTGACAGTGTCTTGCTCTGTCACCCAGGCTGGAGTGCAGTGGCGCGATCTTGGCTCACTGCAACCTCTGCTACCCGGGTTCAAGTGATTCCTGCCTCAGCCTCCCAAGTAGCTGGGATTACAGGCACACGCCACCATGCCTGGCTACTTTTTCTATTTTTAGTAGCGGTGGGGTTTCACCTTGTTGGCCAGGCTGATCTCCTGACTTCAAGTGATCCCACCACCTCGTCCTCCCACAGTGCTGGGATTACAGACATGAGCCACCACCTCCGGCCACAAAGAATAATTTTTAAAAATTATTTTATGTTATTTTTTTAAGAGACAGGGTCTTGCTATGTTGCTCAGGCTGGCCTCTAACTCCTGGGCTCAAGCAATCCTCCTGCCTCGGCCTCCCAAGTAGCTGTAACTATAGGCACATACACCACGTCCAGCTCATAGAAAAATTAACAGGTAAAGTATTACTAACATTAGAGCAATAACTAACTGCTCTAATTCGTTAAAGAACCAGAGAAAGAAACGTTTCACATTCTTTTTCAATCCTTATAATTAGTGAGAAGTTTCCACTTAAGAGAATCAAATACTCTAGATAAAAAAATAAATGAAAGAGGATACAATCTACAATTCTCCCGCCCTGAATATTTCCTTTCTGACAGATGTTCAGCTGAACAAACTTCCCAAAGCGACTAGAGTTGTTGTTGTACACGGTCTTCGCATTGCCGAAAGCTTCCATGATGGGGCTGTGAAGACAGCGAGGGCAGCAGACAGCGTTAATAAGGGTGGGTCTGAAGATAGCAACAGCACTTGTCACAAATGTCAAAATATACAACTGCGAGAAAAATCTGAAACCAAAAGGACTGAGGGTGACAATGTTTATTTCCAGAAGAGCCAGATTTTCAAAATGCTTGTTGAAATGGATTTATCTGCATACCCATCTTAGCGAGTACAGCTGTGCTGCCGATGGATACCACAGAGTTAAGGGGACCACAATGGCTCATTCCTGCACAAGTGAGGGTGGCCTTACATGCACAATCCAGGGACTACACAGAAAAAGCCCCCACCCCAGTTATAGAAACTGAAGAAGTTCCAGTCCTGGAAATTTCACCTATTTGTTGTATGTCCCCGGGGGCAACTCATTTAATTTATTTACGTCTTTTCCAAGTGTAAGATGGAGTTAGACTAGATCGGGGCCGGCAAACTTTTTCTGGAAAGGACCAGACAGTAAGTGTTTTAGGCTTTGCAGACCATGGGGTCTCGGTTGCAACTACTCAGCTCTGCCACTATAGCCTAAAAGCAGCTGTAAACACTACTCATGAGTGTGGCTGGGTTCCAATAAAACTTTATTTATAAAAACAGATTACAGAAGGAAGATGAAGTTCTGGAGACAGATGGCAGCAATGGTTGCATAACAACGTGAATGTACTTAATGCCAACGCCACCACTCCATACACTGAAAACTAGTTAACACGCATTTAGTGCTAGGTCTATTTTACCATGGTTTTTAAATGGAGTGTATACAGGCTAAAAAACAAAAACGGGCTGCAGGATATAGGCACAAGGCTGTGGTTTGCCAACCCCTGGACAAATCTCTAAATAATAGGATGTATAAAGTCTCTACTGGTTCTAAAGTCTTACAAGGCACAAACCATCTATCAGGCAATGACATATTTTATACAACAACGTGGGTGACACCTAGCCCTCTTTCTAAGTTCTGAGGCTCCCTGTTATAGAATGCATCACTGATCTTCTGCACACAAGAGGTCCGTTCTGCTCATGTTAAGCCTCCAAACAGTGGATGCTGAAGTGAACCCTGCTTGTCTCCACACTAACCCCCCTTTTACACAGTGGCTGGGGGTTGACATTTCTGCTGCTGACAAGGCCTCCAGAAAGCTAGTCAAGTTTATTCTTCTCTGTAAACTCCAATACAAGTGCCTTAGGATCTGATCTAGGTGCTTCAAAAACACATGAAGCTGGAGTCAAAGGCTCTCGGGTAGGAAGGAGGCTGCAGACGGTCACTGGGTGCCACTCAGTCCCCATTTCAGACCTGGCCTGACGATGAAGCGGCAGGAGGCAGAAGGAGTTGCTGCTGGGCTCATTAGATATTACTATGTGCATAGCAAGACCTTTTCTTCAGGAATTGTAAAAGAGAAGTCAAGAAAAAGAGAAGCACGACTAACTAATTTTTAACTCTTCCTTAAATAAGCCATACCATAAAGAAAGTGAATCCTATTAGTTGGAAACAAGAAAATCAATAAACAAATACCTGCTTTCAAGAATGGCTCGTTCAACACAGGATGTCTTCTCCTTTAAGGACAATTCCAAAGACTGTTGACTGATGACTGACAGAAACTTGAGGATCAATTTAGTGCTTTCGGTTTTACCTGCCCCACTTTCACCACTGAAAGATAAAATGCAAAAGTTTGTGCTTCTAACTATAATTAAAAACAAACAAACAAACAAAAACAGCTTTGGTCAATGGCACCGTAATTACTCAACGGAACAATGGTAGAAAGGTGGGAAAAGGGGGATCAAAATGCCTGTTTCCAAAGAGCTGAGTTAAAAGAAAGCAAAAGTCCTTTCTCCTGCTGGCCACACTGTGTCTGGCCTTACTTGCCTCTTTTGGCAAATGAGGCAAACAGAACTACCTTTTCCTAAGGAAAGGTCATAAGATGGATGGTGCTTTACAGGCAAGGTAAGCTCTGGGAGAGAGGAATCTTCATTTTGTTCATCCCAAACACCTCCACCGTGTAAACATTTGGTTAAATGCATGAGCTCACTAACATGATCTGTCTGGGAAACTTAAAGCAGGTACAAGTGCATAAAAATGCAATCATTCATGAATATCATTGAGGGGACAAGGCAATGAACCTGCGGGTATACACAACCCACACTGAATCATGTTATTCTCACAATAATCCATGAGGGAAGCATGGCTGAGTGTCCGAGTCGGACTCTTAACGCCAGGTCTGCCTGCTGAGGTCACGTGTTAGTGATAGTTAAGGACAAGTGAACAAAAAATCCAGAAGGAAGAGAGGCAAAGGACAGATGTAAATAAGGGATGAGTTATGACTTAAGAGACTGGCAAACATTCGTCAGGCCAAGAAAGCACAGAAGCCACAGAAGCTGGGAAAGATTCTTATGGGAGAATGAGATCCAGGCCTGATTAGGTCAGCGGGGCTGAGATGAAAGGCGGCAGCAGACACGAGCTAAGGTTAAGCTGGATGCTTCAGAGCCAAGTGCAGGAGCCGGAGAGCGGTGATGACCTCATCAAGGTCACCTGTAAAAAAACACATCTTTGGAGGAAAAGCTCTAGCAGGACCGAAGGGTCCCTCAGGAGACCAGCTGCTGCTGTTGTCTAGGCCCGCGGTTGCCAGGTCCCAAACATGGTTAATTAGGCTGGACATGGAGAGGAAGACACGGACATGAGAGAGACTTGAAAAGAGAAATCCTGGTCAGGCGCGGTGGCTCACACCTGTAATCCCAGCACTTTGGGAGGCCAAGGTGGGCAGATCACGAGGTCAGGAGATCAAGACCATCCTGGCTAACACAGTGAAACCCCGTCTCTACTAAATATACAAAAAATTAGCTGGGCATAGTGGCGGGTGCCTGTATTCCCAGCTACTCGGGAGGCTGAGGCAGGAGAATGGCGTGAACCCGGGAGGCGGAGCTTGCAGTGAGCCGAGATCGCGCCACTGCACTCCAGCCTGCCTGCCTGGGTGACAGAGTGAGACTCCATCTCAAAAAAAAAAAAAAAGAAAGGAAAGGAGAAATCCCATCCATTTGGCATATGGCACCATGCTTGGTGCTGTGCAGAGAAGAGAAGCAGCAAAGAGCCTGGAAACTTATGAGAAAGGTAAACCAAAGGAATAAGCAAGAGCACAGCCATATAAACGCCACCACGAGGCAGCACGCTGACAACCACTGAATGCTGGGATAGGCAGATGAGCCCCTTTTGCGTTCTAAAGAGAAGTCCTGTGGAGTACCAAGAGCTGGGATGTTATCAGGAAAGAGGAATTTTGCTAAAAATGTGAATTAATTGCATGTAGTAAGAGAGGAAAAGATTCAGAGATGACGCCAACATGCCGGGCTTGGTGCAGGGGTCCCAGGGATCTCCACTGGTCTAGACAACCGCAGTCCTTTCACCCACTCTACTAGCAACAGTCCCGGGCAGGGGCCAGTGTCACGGTTCCATGAAGACGTAATGTCGTAATGTCAAGGGTACTGTGGGCTCCTAGGGGAGGTTTGCACACACACACGACACCAGACAGAAATGTCCCCTTCGCGGCAGACAACAAAGATCTGAGAATCTAAACCTGTCTTGAAATCATAAAGCAAAAGTCAAGAAAATCAGAGGCAAGCCCAGTGGGAGTGGGGGCTGAACCCACATCCCTGAAACTGCCCTGCCTCGTGTGGTCTGAAATAGTAAAAGGCAGCATAGATTAGGCCACCTTTAATTGGGGTTTCCCTTACTAGTCACCAGGATCTTCCCAGTACAGAGCTCAGCATACAATGAATAACTGGCATCTGCTCGGCCCAGTGCCTGGCATGTGGGATGCATCCAACAACAGTGCATGGAATGACTCACAGAAACCGAGACAGACAGTTTCAAGGAATGATTTAAATGATCTTCCATATTTAAAACGTATCTATATTGATGTGGCAGCTGTTGGTGGCTGAGTTATTAAAACAAAAACTAGAGTGATAAGTTGTCTAGTGAAAATGGTGAGGCAGAAACAATGTTATGTGTTCCTCAACCTACTTCTTTATCCTCGGGCACACAGAAGCCCAAAACGTTTAGACTCCCTTGCAGTAAAAACGGCAGGCAGAGGCCAGGCACGGTGGCTCGCGCCTGTAATCCCAGCACTTTGGGAGGCTGAGGCGGGTGGATTACTTGAGGTCAGAAGTTTGAGTCCAGCCTGGGTAACACAGTGAAACCCTGTCTCTACTCAAAATACAAAAATTAGCCGGGCGTGGTGGCGCACGTCTGTAATCCCAGCTACACGGGGAGCTGAGGCAGAAGAATCACTTAAACCTGGGAGGTGGAGGTTGCAGTGAATGGAGATCACGCCACTGCATTCCAACCTGGGTGACAGAGCCAGACTCCATCTCAAAAAAATTATTAAAAAATAAACAAACAAAAACAAAAAGCCGGCACGCAGTCAGTAACAAGGGGACCAAGTGTAGCCAGTTGAACAACTGAGCCAAGGGGCTATCAGCCACTTCCATGCCTGGTAGCTAAAAACTCCCTTCACGGTTCTCTGGGTTCCATCTTCCGTTTGTCACCTAAGTGTCCTCAGAGATGGTACATCTTCCAAGCAAAGAAGCCTACAGAGTAGACTCCAGTCCCTTGCCTACCCGCCAGGGGCTGTGAGAGAAGCAAGAAACAGACCATCCCTGTGTTACACCCCTAAGATTTGAGGGCTGTCTGTTACAGCAGTCAGTCTACCTTGGCTCACCGAACATGGCAAAAATACAATCATGGAGAAGATACGATACTGTTCAAACTCTACAGCAGAGGCTTGGTCAAAGAAATCCTAGGATTCTCGTCGTCGTAAGATGTCTGAAGAGTGTACGACACATTGAGAAAAAATATGGCTGGAGATGGACCCAGTCATGGATATCAGTCTCTGTCAGTCTCTCACACAGGTGGAAGATCTCTTATCTGAAATGCTTGGGACAAGAAGTGTTTCTGATTTCAGATTTTGGATTTTGAGAATATCTGCATTATACCAATTGGGTAACCCTAAATCTGAAAATATGAAATCGGAAATGGTCAAGAATCTGAAACTTTTTTTAGTGCCAACATGTTCAATGGAAATGCTCTTTTGGGTTCTCTGGGGCAGATTTTCAGATGAGGGAGCTCGACCAGTGTAATGCAAATATTCCAAAATCCAAAAAAATTATGTGGGAGCAGCCTCCCACATAATTCAGCTAGGACTCTACCAGGAGATAAGGGGTGACTACTCAGATATTGGGCTGTGGAAGTGTTTTACAAACAACAGGGCAAAGAAGAAATATAAGTAAATAACTCGCAAACTGCGAAAACCCAGAAATATGCCGGATATCCTGAGATACTAATGTCAAGGTCACAGACTCTGCAGGTAGAACACTTCTGTCTAACCCGTCTCCTCCTCCTCCTGCCTGTAGCTCCACCTGCTCCTCATTAGCCCAAGGCAATGACAGTTCTATGCCTTATGCCAATAGGCCGGCCGACACGAACTCAGGCTTTGGCAAAAATGTGTTCATTCAGATTAACCAAAAGGAGCTCATATGTAGATAGATAGATAGATAGATAGATAGATAGATAGATAGATTTTAAAAATTCTAACTATAATAATGAAAATGTGAAAACGAACCCAAAGCACTCATGTGGGGCCATAGGCTGTCTTAAAAATTGTGAGAATTTTTTGTAGGCACAATGGAAAGTCATAGGACAGTTCCTAAGCAGGAGGGTGTCATGATCAGATTTAAGGTTCTAAAGAATTGTTCTTTTGTGTGTGTGTGTGAGTTTCGCTCTGTCGCCCAGGCTGGAGTGCAGTGGCACAATCTTGGCTCACTGCAACCTCCACCTTTCTGGGTTCAAGCGATTCTCCTGCCTCAGCCTCCTGAGTAGCTGGGATTACAGGCGCCTGTCACTACGCCCAGCTAATTTTTGTATTTTTAGTAAAGAGTTTCACCATGTTGGCCAGGCTGGTCTTGAACTTCTGACTTCAGGTGATCCACCTGCCTTGACCTCCTAAAGTGCTGGGATTACAGGCATGAGCCACCAGGCCCCAAAGAATCATTCTGACTGTTGCGTGGAGAATGGACAGAAAGGAGACAAGGGAAGAATCAGGGAGAGCAAAAGGGTGATGCAGGAAGGGTCGCAGGAGTAGCAGAGATGAAGTGAGAGGCCCAAGAAAGACTGGAGGGCAAGTGACAGGATTGCTGAGGGGTCTGGCCAGGGGGTGGGCAGCCAGTGATGGATGGGGAGGCATCAGGGATGACTCCTGGGGCCCCTGAGAGTTTGCTACCATGATGATCCAGGAATTGGTAGCACCAGGTTTGTGCATTTGCCAAAACTCATCAAACTGGATACTTAAGTTTACCTTAATTTAGGGTGGGAAAAAGAATGACTTCCAGATCTCAGGCTTGGGACAGGGTAGGATGGAGAAGCTACTGGCTGAGATTGGAAAGCACAAGAGGAGGGACAAGTTTCTGGGAGAAAATGACACGGACTTTAGAACATGCCACCCCTGAGACATCTCAGTGATGACACCTAAGGGGCACTAGGACTTAAGTCTGGGACTCGAATGAGAAATTGAGGGTGTATAAACTTCAGGAGTCCTGCAGACTCAGAGAAGAAAACGCAGGTGGGTGAGAAGACAGGAAGTGAAAAATGACTGAGGAGCTGAGGAGTGGCCATGGAGAGCTAGGAAGAAATACAGAATGGGGCGCATGGTCGGGGGCAGCTTGCTGAGATAAAGGAGTAGTTGAATGAGGGTGTGGAACCAAACGAGCATCTTTTGTATTTTTTTCCAAGATGGAACACACTAAAAGTTTTTGAATAATGTCAACAATCCATTAGAGAGAGAGGTCAAAGAATCCAGGGCAAGGAGGCTCAGAGATGCAGCAATGTCCTCAGGCAAACAGAGAGAAGGGATCCAGGACACATCTGAAGGAAAAGCAACCTGATACGAGCAGGGCCTTTTGTGCACAGGACACGCTAGCCTCCCAGCAGCACACATCAAGGCTGGCAGTTTTCTAGATCCAGCCCATGTGTCAGCAAACAATGGTCCTCAACTCTGACCTGCTGCCTGTTTTTATAAATAAAGTTTTTTTTTTTTTTTTTTTTTTTTGAGACGGAGTCTCGCAGTCGCCCAGGCTGGAGTGCAGTGGCCGGATCTCAGCTCACTGCAAGCTCCGCCTCCGGGTTTACGCCATTCTCCTGCCTCAGCCTCCCGAGTAGCTGGGACTACAGGCGCCCGCCACCTCACCGGCTAGTTTTTTGTATTTTTAGTAGAGACGGGGTTTCACCGTGTTAGCCAGGATGGTCTCGATCTCCTGACCTCGTGATCCGCCCGTCTCGGCCTCCCAAAGTGCTGGGATTACAGGCTTGAGCCACCGCGCCCGGCCTATAAATAAAGTTTTATTGGAACACAGTGCAGGCTGTGCATCCGCATACTATCTGAGTGCTTTCACACTACAAGGGCAGAGTTCATTAGCTGCAACAGAGGTGCTTTCGCCCATAAAGCCTAAAATATACACTCTTTGGCTCTTTACACAAAACTTTTTGCTGGCACCTATAACACTACTTACAAATCAATTCCCTTGATCCACACGATTTTCTCAAAATATAAACCGGATCACTCCTTCAATTGTTCAACGAACTTAGGAAACTTCTCTACTGTCTAAAGGATTAAGTGCAAAGGTCTTAGGAAGCCAAACAAAGCCCTTATGTTATGAAGCTGTACCAGAAAGTAAGATTCTGTTCTGGAAATATAGACTTCACTCATGCCTGTAATCCTAGCACTTTGGGAGGCAGGCAGATCACTTGAGGTCAGGAGTTCGAGACCAGCCTGACCAACATGGTGAAACCTCATCTCTACTAAAAACACGATAAAAAACTTAGCCAGCCATGATGGTGCATGCCTGTAATCCCAGCTACTTGGGAGGCTGAGGCTACTTGCTTAAACTTGGGAGGAGGAGCCAAGACTGTGCCACCACACTCCAGCCTGGGCAACAGAGCAAGACTCCATCTCAAGAAAACAAAACAAAACAAAACAGAAATATAGACTTCACAGGCACAGAGACTGAAGTTCAAATCCTGTTTGTGGCTAATAGCTGAAGTTTCTTCAGTAAGTCCACCAAACAGTTCTGAGCCTCAGCTTCCCCACAGAAAATGCCTCTTAGACCCTTCTGAGGAATACATAAGAATAAGTCTCTCGATGAATTTCCTTTTTCTTTGAGTTTCCCACTCCACCTCTTTCATCTGCTGTATTACAAGAGCATGTCCCCATGCCTTATTCTGCTTGGTGCCTTTCTAATTGAGGATGCAAGTTTTGTTCAGCATTCCAACACTATCACCTCTAAACGTAGAAGTAGAAAAAAAACCAAACACTCAGTTATCAATTCAGGACATGGTTAAGTAGAAATCACTCAAGTTTTGAAAAACCAAAACACACAACGCAAGCAAAGATCCTGAACCAATAGTCATTCCATATATTCATCCTTTGACTGACAGCTGTTGAATGCTGGTCCTCTCCCAGACACTGTCCTGGGTACCAGGCTGCAAAGATGAATTAGCCACAGGCCTTGTCTATATTATTCACCGTAAGAAGTCATACATACTGCAAAGACCACATGCTATGGTTTGGCTGTGTCCCCACCCAGATCTCATCTTGAGTTGTACCCCCATGATTCCCACATGTTGTGGGAGGGATGCGGTGGGAGATGACTGTATCATAAGGGTGGCTTCCCCTATGCTGTTCTTGTGGTCATGAGTGGGTCTCATGAGATCTAATGGTTTCATCAGGGGTTTCTGCCTTTGCGTCTTCTTCACTCTCTCTGCCTGCTTCCATCCATGTAAGACATAACTTGCTCCTCCTTGCCTGCCACCATGATTGTGAGGCTTCCCCGGCCACATGGAACTATAAGTCCGATTAAACCTTTCTTTTGTAAATTGCCCAGTCTTGAGTATATCTTTATCAACAGTGTGAAAACGGACTAACACACCATAATAAACTAAACCCTGTCTGGTGTATACTGTGTATGAAAAACTAGAGTCAGTGTCAATTGTACTAGAGATCAACCGAAGTCAAACACTGACCTTATGAGACGGAAAATTCAAGTAAGTTTTACATATATATATACACACACACACACATATTCAAAACCGTAATAGCATGAGCATTCATTTAAATGTACACAAAAAATGGCAAAATTGAAACTAGACATTAAGAGAGGCAACAATCTTGAAAATGAGATCAAAGAAAGAGGCTTTAACTAGAAGCCTCGGGACCTGGCATTGCCACCAAGTAGCAGAGGAGCCTGTCCAATCGATGTTCACTTATAAAGCGAGAGAAAAATTCATCTATGAAGTTCTGTATAATTCAAACAGGCTTATTTTCTCAAGCATGAGAATGTTTTTAAAGTAGTAAAACACATTTTAGCCAGTAGGGGGCAGATCATGCCCAAGGAAATCTAAACAGGGCGCCTGTGTCCAGCAACTCCTATTTCTATATTCCATTTTCTCTTAATTCCCACAGCTTCAACCCCACTTTAAAAAACTGCTGAAGAGAGCTATTAAAATCAAAACACATTTTAATGAGAAATCTATTCTTAAAGTCTCTGTTTCCTGAATTAATTTAGATAAATACAGTTACTCTGTTCACATCAGCATTGCATAATTGGAGCTTTCTGTTTAGGATCCACCCCGCTCCCCCCCTTATTTTTAAATACCATGAAAATGCCAACCTCCTTCCGTTTTAATACATACACACACACATATATATATGCACAATGATCTCATTTGATGTTTCACTTTCTTCTTTAGCGGCTCTGTCTAGCAAGTGATGTATTAGTCATGCTCTCATTTCTTCCACTGAATGTAATAAATACAAGCAATTATCAATGGCAATTATTTAAGGATCTAAGTGTGGACACCAATTTGATCTTTTAAAATAGATTGTTCTCTTCCCTTCTGTTAATCTTCTTAAATGATATTCTGTATGCTGAAATAATGATCTTTAAATTCTAACTCTGGAACTTTTATGAAGTTATTTAGAAGAGCCCACAAATAGTGGTTCTAGTCACAGATCAGATTGTTTTATTGGGTATGTGAATCTTAAATGCTCTGTTTCTATATTAAGCAGCCGCTTCATTTCAATTAACTGCAAGCCGTCATGATCCCTATCTGTTTAACTGAATACACAGACAGTCCGTCTATCCAAGCTGTTTCTATGGCCCAACACATTATCAGTCCTGTTAGAATTTAGGTAACGGGAAGACAGTACATCTGTCCATATGTTCCCTCCTGTTAGACAAACACACACACACAACAACACACGGCGGGGGGGGAGAGACAGAATTCAGCTGTTCATATACATATAATCCCATTTGTTAAAAAAAACAAAGAACTACAAAAAAGATAACGGGTAAAAACTGCCAGTAAGAAGAACACACTCCCCGCAAATGGCTTTCCATGTGTGGCACCTGCAGATATCATCATAGAGCACCCACATCAAAGGGCTGTCAGGGGTTTCAATGTGCTGATGCCTGGCAAGCTCTTGGCACAGAGTCCAACACACAGAACCCGTGAGAAACCGTGAGCCATTATTTCTTACTCATCCTCAATCAGCTCTCACATGGGATACTGCAAACACTCTCCATCCATTTCCCTGCCCCAGGGTTTCAGAGGGACCTCCTCGGGCACCTCTGTCCTCCCCCAACCCTAGTCTCTCCCCACAGGAGCAGGGGGGCTGCTCTAAGCACTCTGGGATGAAAGGAGAAAGGCACAGCCTATTTGCTTTTCTCCACCATCTGGGAATCAGTTTCCCACAGTCATCATGCCCACCAGTTACCTGGCTGTAGCCATGACCAGGTGGGTCTGTCTGTGCAATTCGGGGCTGCAGTGCTCACAGGCCCACTTGGCTGGGAGTCTTAGGCTGACATATGGCTCTCCATATGTCTCCTGTGGTCTTACATCCACTGAATGGGAAATCCAGAGAGAGCAGTCTTTTTAGTGTCCCCCGCCCCCCACATCCCCCACCAAATCCAAACCACCCTTTCCTTTCCCTTTCCCATTTCTCTTGAAATAATGTAATCACTATCTTGCCGCAAGTTGGGACTAGAAAGCCATCTGAGGCAGATGTCAGAATCCTCTTTCACACTAGCAGCTTTATAAGACTGTGGCTCCTCAGTAACAGCTATGCCCCATGAGTGAACTCTTGGGAGGAGAAATGAATGAAGAAATGCTTGGAGCCTCCATGGAAACCTCACTAGAAGAGACTGACATTCATCACATCTGCTTTGAGCATCACCCGGGGTGTGGTGATGATCACTAGAGCACAGTTCCACAGAAATAATTAACAAGATCCAACAGGATGGCACTAGCATGCATGCAATGAGGTCAATTTGAATGTTAATAATAAAAATTAAGAAAATTTATTTATTTATGTATGTATGTATTTACTTATTGAGACGGAGTCTTGCTGTCACCCAGGCTGGAGTGCAGTGGTGTGATCTTGGCTCACTGCAACCTCCACCTCCAGGTTACAGTGATCCTCCCACCTCAGCCTCCCAAGCAGCTGGGACTACAGGCATGCACCACCATGCCTGGTTGATTTTGTATTTTTAGTAGAAATGGGGTTTCATCACGTTGGCCAGGCTGGTCTCCAACTCCTGACCTCAAGTGAACCACCCACCTCGGCCTCCTCAAGTGCTGGGATTACAAGTGTGAGCCATTGCACCTGGCCAATAAATATTTATTTAAAAAATATTCTACTACTTTTTAAGATAGTTCCTAGTAATGAAAGAACTGATATTGGGGCTCCTAACAGTTTCTTTGTAAAAGTGAGTACGACTCAGCTAAAACAGACATGCCACGTGCCTTCTCGCCCACTAAAAAAACAATTGAGGCCAGGCGCGGTGGCTCAAGCCTGTAATCCTAGCACTTTGTGAGGCCGAGACCGGCGGATCACGAGGTCAGGAGATCGAGACCATCCTGGCTAACACGGTGAAACCCCGTCTCTACTAAAAAAAAAAAAGATAAAAAATAATACAAAAAATAGCTGGGTGAGGTGGCGGTAGTCCCAGCTACTCGGGAGGCTGAAGCAGGAGAATGGCGTGAATCCAGGAGGCGGAGCTTGCAGTGAGCTGAGATCGCGCCACTGCACTCCAGCCTGGGCGACACAGCAAGACTCCCACTCAAAAAAAAAAATTGAAATAAATACACCCTTAACATACACACAGTGAGCCCCTCTTCTGCGGCTAATTCAAAGGTAAACTTTAAGAGTACCCCATTATTAAAAATGCCTAAATCTGGGAGATTCTATCTAGAGTTATTTTATTGCAGTAGAGAAAAAAGAAACCTTGGTCACACATATAAGCCTTGTAAGTGGCATTGTAGGCTACACAAAACGTTTACATTTGAAAGAACTATGCAAGATTTCCTTAAACAGATAGAAGGATCATGCCTCATCATTGAAATAAATCAAAGAATAATTAAGGCATATAAATGTTGTTGGTTTTTTTTTTTTTTTGCTTTTTTTTTTTTTTTTTAAAGGAACAGAATGGAATAATTATTCTGAGGATAAGAGCCAAGCTACATGGTCCATCTGCTTTGCTAAGTGAGCTCCTTCTGAAAGCTGAAGTTATCATGCCATTCAAAACAGAAAACTCTGCCGGAGAAACTCAGGCAGTTGTAAAAGCTTTCTCTGGTGAATGCCCTAAGGGGGCTGGGGCGCGGGGTGCGCGGAGGGACTCCCTGGCCGTGGAAAGCCCGACTGGCTGTGAGCTCCGTTACCTGATGAGGATGCACTGGTTGTCGTGGCGCTTCCACAGGCAGCGGTAGCACTCGTTGGCGATGGCGAAGATGTGCGGCGGCAGCTCGCCCAGGTGGCGCCGGCTGTACTGCTCCATGGTGGCATGCTCGTACAGCCCGGCGATGGGCTGGTAGGGGTTCACAGAGGCCAGGATGGAGCCGATGTAGGTCTGCAAGCACAGGGTGAGACAGGGATGCGTCACTTCTAACCCAGGTCACTGGATAAGCTCCAACAAAACCCACTCAGTGTGCGCCAGGGGGAAAGAGGGCTTCTGTCTCCCGGGTGCACACTGTCCCTGCACCTTCTGGATACCAAATCTTGATATTCTGGACAAATGAATGAAGCCATTTCAAAGGGGGGCAGTGAGAGGGAAACAAGAGAAGGAAGATGGTGAGGCGACCCAGGCCCAGATCCCTATTCCCCGCTGACCTCGCCAATCTTAATCCCTTCCCCCAGACAAAGGACTGGCCAGATCCAGTCTCCTGTCTCATCAAATGGCTACTGTGAAACAGCATGGTTAAAAAGTGATGAGACAGAAAGGAGAAGAGAGGTAGCCAGAGGCTGCGGGAGAAGGAAAGTTACAGTTTAATGGGTGCAGAGTTTCTGTTTACTGTGATGGGAAAGTTCTGGAAGTGAGCCAGGCCTTGTGGCTCAGTCTGTAATCCCAGCACTTCGAGAGGATGAGGCGGGTGGATCACGTGAGGTCAGGAGTTCAAGGCCAGCCTGGCCAACATGGGGAAACCCCATCTCTACTAAAAATACAAAAATTAGCCGAGCATGGTGGTGCGTGCCTGTAATCCCAGCTACACGGGAGGCTGGGACAGGAGAAGCACTTGAACCCAGGAACCGGAGGTTGCAGTGACCTGAGATAGTGCCACTGTACTCCAGCCTGGGCGACAGAGTGAGATTCCATCTCAAAAAAAGTTCTGGAAGTGGTTAGTACCTGTGGATGCAGAACTTTGTGAATGTCCTTATTATTATTATTAAATTTTTAAATTTTTTTGTAGAGACACGGTCTTGCTTTGTTACCCAGACTAGTCTCGAACTCCTGGCTTTGAGTGATCCTCCCTCCTCAGCCTCCCAAAGTGCTAGGTCTGTGAATGTACCTAATATTACTGAATTGTACACTTCAAAATAGTCAAAATGGCAAATTTTATGCTATGCAGAGTTAGCTACAGCTTTTAAAAGATAACATGATTATTTCAAAAATGCTAGGTATTAGGCTGAGCACGGTAGCTCACACCTGTAATCCCAGCACTTTGGGAGGCCGAGGCAAGAGGATCACAAGGTCAGGAGACCTAGACCATCCTGGCTAACACAGTGAAACCCTGTCTCTACTAAAAATACATAAAATTAGCTAGGTCTGGTGGCACACGCCTGTAATCCCAGCTACTCGGGAGGTTGAGGCAGGAGAATCGCTTGAACCTGGGAGGCGGAGGTTACAGTGAGCCGAGATTGCCCCACTGTACTCCAGCCTGGGCGACAGAGTGAGACTCTGTCAAAAAAAAAAAAAACAAGAAAGAAAAAAGAAAGAGAGAGAGAAAGCGAGAGCAAGAGAGACAGCGAGAGAAAGAGAGAGAGAGTGTGCAAGAGAGAAAGAAAGGAAAGGAATGAAAGGAAGAAAAGAACAGAAAAGAAAAGAAAGAAGGAAAATAAATACAGGCTACAGAGTTACCAACTCTTAATGCCTTAGGCCTCTCCATGTGGACATAACTACTCACTTGCACTTTTGCAGGAAATACTAACTCTGTTTGGTTACCTGGTTTCCAGGCTCAGATACAACTGGGGAAGTAAGTCAGACAGGGGTGGGAGCAGAGAGTCCTGCAACCACCACCAACCACCAATCAACTTTTATAAAGCTCATGCAGTGTGTCTAGGGCTTTATGGGGTGTTATGGGCTGATCCATGCCTTCTCCCCAAATTCACATGCTGAAGCCCCAAACCCTGGTACTTAAGAATGTTACTGTGCTTGGAGATAGGGGCTTTATGAGGCCATTAGGGTGGGCCCTAATCCAATCTGACCGGTGTCCTTTTTAGAAGAGGAAATTTGAACACACAAAAAGACACCAGGGATGCATACATCCAGGGGAGTTGCGGAGGGGGGGCAACAAAAAACAACAAGCAAAACTAGACAGAAAGTCCAAACATCCTGAGAGCATTTGCACCATATTATAGCAATTTGTAATATTTCATATTCATAATATCTGCCAGGAACATCAAGCAAAGTATTGTTATGTTCAGTATAACTTTTCAAATGTAAATAAGTCCATACAGGTTGAGTATCGCTAATCCGAAAACCAAAATCTGAAATGCTCTAAAATCTGAAGCTTTTACAGCAACAACATGATGGCTCAAAGGAAATGTTCATGGCGGCATTTCAGATTTCAGATTTTCTGATGAGGGATGCCCGACTGGTAGGTATAATGCAAATATGTCAAAATCGAAGAAAATATCAGAAATCCAAAACACTCAGGTCCCAAGCATTTTGGATAAGAGTTACTCAACCTGGAATGTGTTTTGGAAATAATATGAAGCAAAACATTTTAAAAAGGTTAAAAACATAAAAGATATTACCTATGACCCAGCAATTCCACTCCTAGATACATATCAAAAAGAAGTGAAAGCAAATACTCAAACATTTGTACACACATGTTCACAGAAGCACCATTTATTTATTTATTTATTTTTATTTTTATTTTTTTATTTTTTGAGACAGAGTCTCGCTCTGCCGCCCAGGCTGGAGTGCAGTGGCCGAATCTCAGCTCACTGCAAGCTCCGCCTCCTGGGTTTAGGCCATTCTCCTGCCTCAGCCTCCTGAGTAGCTGGGACTACAGGTGCTCGCCACGTCGCCCGGCTAGTTTTTTGTATTTTTTAGTAGAGACGGGGTTTCACCGTGTTAGCCAGGATGGTCTCGATCTCCTGACCTCGTGATCTGCCCGTCTTGGCCTCCCAAAGTGCTGGGATTACAGGCTTGAGCCACCGCGCCCAGCAGAAGCACCATTTATAACAGCCAAAAGGTGGAAACAGTGCCAAGGTCCATCATCAGACGAATGGATGTGGCATACCCATACCATGTAATATTACTCAGCCACAAAAAAGAATCAAGTGCTGATCCATGCTACAATGTGAATGAGCCTTGAAGACATATTAAGCCAGACACAAAAGTTCACATACTCAGAGTAGGTTAGATCCATAGAAACAGAAAGATCGGTGGTTGCTAAGAGTAGACGGTGGCAGGAAAGTGGAGTGACTGCTTCACTGGTACAGGGTTTCCACTTGAGGTGATAAAAATATTGTAGAACTAAGATACAGGTTATATGGTTTGAATGTTTGTCCCCTCCTAAACTTGTGTTGAAATTTAACTGCCATTGTAACAGTATTAGGAAGATAATTACAAAGGTGATTAAGAAGTGATTAGGTTAGGCCAGGTGCGGTGGCTCAGGCCTATAATCCCAGCATTCTGAGAGGCCGAGGCAGGCGGATCACGAGGTCAGGAGATTGAGACCATCCTGGCTAACACAGTGAAACCCCGTCTCTACTAAAAAATACAAAAAATTAGCCGGGCGTGGTGGCAGGCGCCTGTAGTCCCAGCTACTTGGGAGGCTGAGGCAGGAGAATGGCGTGAGCCCGGGAGGCGGAGCTTGCAGTGAGCCGAGATCGCGCCACAGCACTCCAGCCTGGGCGACAGAGCGAGACTCCGTCTCAAAAAAAAAAAAAAAACAAGTGATTAGGTCATGGGGCTCTGCTCTCATAATGGATTAATGCCATTATTGTGGGATTGTGGCAGTGAGTTAGTTGCAGAGTGGGCTCCTAATAAAAGAGTTAATTCGACATGCATTCTTTCTGTCTCATACTCAAGCTTTCTCACCATGTGATGCCTTAGGCCATGACACAGCAAAAGGGTCCCACCAGATGCCAGTGCCATGCTCTTGGACTTGCCAGTCTCCAGAACCATAAGCCAAGTAAACTTCTGCTCCTTATAAATTACCCAGTGTGTGGTATCCTGTTACAGCAGCAGAAAGCATACTGAAACTGAGGTGTTGGCTGCACAGCATTGTGAATGTACTAAATGCCACTGAGTTGTATACTTTACAATGGTTAATTTTATGTGAAATGAATTTCACCCTAATTAGAAAAAAAGATCTGGTGCTTTTATGAGTAAATTCTCAGGTCCTTGGAAACATCAACTCTCTAGAAAGTCCATTTTGTGCTGTTGGAGCACTATGAGTAAGATTTGACCAGAAAAAAAAATATGGAAGTTGGGGAAAAAAAGTGTCCTACTCCTTGGGATGTCTCCATCCTCTATCAGTGCCTGGACCACAGACACTTCAGTGCCTCCTTCTACGCAACATCTGCAGAGGTGAGGGAGCAGGCAGACAATACTTGAGGCTGTGAGTGCCTGGCGTCTTCCACTACTTTGTTTAAAATGCCATGTTTGTTTTCTACCTTTTTGATAGTTGTTTACATTATTGTTGTTTTTTTCTGCTAAGTATCAAAAATGTTCATTTGTACTGTGAAATACATTCTTATTTTTTTCTCTACTTTGACAGTACTGTCACTCTTTATGCAGCCAGGTAGGTCAGAGGAAGCTGACAAGCAACAGTCAACACTCAGTCAAACAATCAACATGGCGGGCTCAATTAAGCACCCGCCAATCCTCTTCCTCAGTTACAAGCAGAGGGTGAAAGCCACAGTCATGGGCATTAAGCTTACTATTAAATTTAATTAATTAATTATTAGGATATTCACCCATCAACACACCTCTTAAAAAACGACATGCCCATATCATTTTGCATGTCCCATTCATGACATGTTTGTATGGTTGCTGTAAAATTCTAAGATGAGCCCTTTTTTCTTAAGGCACTGATTTACTCATAAAACCATCACTAAAACGTCTTACACAGCTTCCTTTGAAAGAGTGATCATTTTTTTTAAACCATATTCCTCCTCCTGGTTGGGGAACCTCACTAGCCATAGAGCATCCTTTTAAGATACTGCTTGTTCTGACAGTGTGGATGACATGGGCTTGGAATGAGGGTAGAAGACAAAGTGGCATTAAGCCTGTTAGCAAAGGTGAAGATGCAACATCCAAAATGGGCTCATGCTGGACTTTTTACAGTAATTCACAGCACATCTTGTCCAGTGAAATAGTTTTTAAATGTTTCAGGATGTCAATGTGGTAGCTGTGGCAACTAGAGTCCTCTCCACCAGAATCAGCAGTGCTTTAGAAGATAAATAACTTTTTTTTTTTTTTTTTTTTTGAGACTGAGTCTCACTCTGTCATCCAGGCTGGAGTACAGTGGCGCGATCTCGGCTCACTGCAACCTCTGCCTCCCATGTTCAAGAGATTCTCCTGTCTCAGCTTCCCAAGTAGCTGGGATAACAGGTGTGCGCCACTACGCCCAGCTAATTTTTGCATTTTTAGTAGAGAGAGGATTTCACTATATTTTGGCCAGGCTGGTCTCAAACTCCTGACCTCAGGTGATCCACCTGCCTCAGCCTCCCAAAATGCTGGGATTACAGGCGTGAACCACTGCGCTCGGCCGAGAAAGGACTCTTAACAGCAGATGCTTCCTGTGGAGGCAGCCCACAGACTCTGCAGAATTATGTGGCATCCTTGCTGATGGTCATGCAGCCCACAAAAGGCATCAGGATACTCTCCTCTCCTAAGCCAAGTCCATGCCACCCCGCACTACTGCCACCAATCAATTGCTGAGTCACCATCTTTCAAGAGAAAAGATAATCGGGCATGCTGTGAAACAGAACACTTTACCAGATGGCTTCAAAAAGCACACAGTTTGAGAGTGAAAGACCAAAACCAACCAGTTGGTTTAGTTATAGAAGATGTTAATCATGGCCAATGACCAGCACAGCTCTGGTGGTTGCACTCTTTTCCTGCAATAATATTGATCTTCGTATCTGACTCTCACAATAAAATGCATGCTTCATCTGTCATTCAGCCAAGTGAGTTACCATGAAAAAAATATGGTCCCTCATTACTACACATTGTCAATACATTTAAAATTCCAGCCAGCTACAGTGGGTCATGATTATAATCCCAGCACTTTGGGAGGCCAAGGTGGGAGAACTGGCTGAGCCCAGGAGTTCAAGACCAGCCTGGGCAATAGAGCAAGACCCCCATCTCTACATAAAAATATATTTTTAAAATTCTGCATAAATATTAATATACAGAATTTTGCTGCTTTATCAAGAAAGCCTTGATTTTCCCATTTTGACGGGAAACTTCTGAAGGGCACAGCACATGGTCTTACGTTCTTCATCCAGGTTAGGAACCTGATTTCATCTTTTCTTGAGGATTTTGGGACTCATTCAGGCTCTCAGCCCATAAAAGCGATGCCCACAGCAACTGAGGAAGACACTATCTTCTAATCTACACTGAAACCACTCCAGGCTCCTAGGCTTCCACTGTTCTCCCATCTGCTTGGCCGCACTGCACTGGTTCCTTCTGAGCCTTGCCAGGCGCCACCCCCGTGGCTATGTTGGAAGGAAATGCCAAATCTCCTGTGGAATGAAAGGCTTTTCCCTCCAAGAGCCACTATGTCGGGGCGGGGGGTGGTACTGAAACATGTTTTCAGGTAAAAGGTCGTTTGAATGCATGGTTAACGTTAACAGAAAATACTAAACCAGGCTTTTATTTTGCTTTTCATTTTACACACCACATATTGCATCAAGTGAAAAAAAATTCTTTTCCAAAAGATCTGCATTTCAGTACATTTAAAACCTTTCACCTTTTGAAGTAAGTAATAAATAAAAGTTATGTGCACCCTAAAAGCTGCCTGCCTCGGACGCGTGACGATCCTTCGTGCCTCATGATCTACTTTATAGCTTTAAACTGGACCACGAGTTGAACTCCCCAAATTCCTCAAAAAATGTCCAGGACCCTTTCTGCTTGTTGAGTAGAGAAAGAGCACTTAAATATAAACAGCTGCTACTGATTTTTAAAGATCAATCACACATTTATTTATTTTTGAGACAGTGTCTCACTCTGTTGCCAGGCTGCCGTGCAGTGGCACAATCTCGGCTCACTGCAGCCTCTGCTTCCTGGGTTCAAGCAATTCTCCCGCCTCAGCCTCCCAAGTAGCTAGGATTACAGGCGCCCGCCACCACACCTGGCTAATTTTTGTATTTTTAGTAGAGATGGATGGGATTTCACCACATTAGCCAGGCTGCTCTCAAACTCCTGGCCTCCCAAAGTGCTGGCATTACAGGCATGATGAGCCACAATGCCCGGGTAAGATCACACATTTAATGGCACATGGCTATATTCCAACATTACTCTTTCTAAGTATGTAGGCGCTACTGCTGTGGTCCTTCTCGTTTTATGATTCATATTCTAAAAAGAAAAAAATCATACTCTATAAAAATTTCTAAACCTATAGTTTAGGCCATATTTAGTACTCTAAACAAGAGAAAACTAACATTCATTCATAACATGTCCTGCATCTGCTGTGTTCAAGATTTTCCTTATGCAACAAAAGCCAAAATTGACAAATGGGATCTAATTAAACCAAAGAGCTTCTGCACAGCAAAAGAAACCACCATCAGAGTGAACAGGCAACCTACAGAATGGGAGAAAATTTTTGCCATCTACTCATCTGACAAAGGGCTAATATCCAGAACCTACAAAGAACTCAAACAAATTTACAAGAAAAAAACAAACAACCCCATCAAAAAGTGGGCAAAGGATATGAACAGACATTTCTCAAAAGAAGACATTCATACAGCCAACAGACACATGAAAAAATGCTCAGCATCACTGGCCATCAGAGAAATGCAAATCAAAACCACAATGAGATACCATCTCACACCAGTTAGAATGGCAATCATTAAAAAGTCAGGAAACAACAGGTGCTGGAGAGGATGTGGAGAAATAGGAACACTTTTACACTGTTGGTGGGATTGTAAACTAGTTCAACCATTATGGAAAACAGTATGGTGATTCCTCAAGGATCTAGAACTAGAAGTACCATATGACCCAGCCATCCCACTACTGGGTATGTACCCAAAGGATCATAAATCATGCTGCTATAAAGACACATGCACACGTATGTTTATTGCGGCACTATTCACAATAGCAAAGACTTGGAATCAACCCAAATGTCCATCAGTGACAGACTGGATTAAGAAAATGTGGCACATATACACCATGGAATACTATGCAGCCATAAAAAAGGATGAGTTTGAGTTCTTTGTAGGGACATGGATGCAGCTGGAAAGCATCATTCTCAGCAAACTATCGCAAGAACAGAAAACCAAACACCGCATGTTCTCACTCATAGGTGGGAACTGAACAATGAGATCACCTGGACACAGGAAGGGGAACATCACACACCGGGGCCTATCACGGGGAGAGGGGAGGGATTGCATTGGGGGGTTATACCTGATGTAAATGACGAGTTGATGGGTGCTGACGAGTTGATGGGTGCAGCACACCAACATGGCACATGTATACATATGTAACAAACCTGCACGTTATGCACATGTTACCCTAGAACTTAAAGTATAATAAAAAAAAAAAAAAGATTTTCCTTAAACCCACATCCTCCAAGCACTTTCTTATTCTTTTTTGTATATTTTCACTAACTCAAGGATGCTTTTTCAAACTTTCTATACCATGTATAAAAAATATTCAGTAAACAACAGCCAAAAGGTAGAAGCAACGCATGTGTCCACCAATAAATGAACAGATACAAAAAACGTGGTATATCCATAGAATGAAATTATTCAGCCCTAAAAGGGATGGAAATTCGGACTCTTGCTACAACTTGGATGAACCCTGAAGACATTATGCTAAGTGAAATATGACAGTCACAAAAAGATAAATGCTGTACGATTCCACTTGTATGAGGTATCCAGAATACTCAAATTGATAGAGAAAGTGGAAATGTACAATTCCACTTATATGAGGATCCAGAATAATCGAATTGATAGAAACAGAAAGTGGAAGGGTGGTTGCCAGGGGCTGGAGATGGGGACAATGGGGAGCTGTTGTTTAATGAGTATGGATTCAGTTCTGCAAGAGGAGAAGAGTTCTGGAGATTGCTGCATCGTAATGTAAATATACTTAACACTACTCAACTGCGCATTAAAAACGGATGTGATGAATTTTGTTCATGCATTTTACCAGAATTAAATTTTTTTAATTTAAAAAAGAAAAAAATTGGGGCCGGGCGCGGTGGCTCACACCTGTAATCCCAGCACTTTGGGAGGCCAAGGCGGGTGGATCACAAGGTCAGGGGATCAAGACCATCCTGGCTAACACGGTGAAACCCCGTCTCTACTAAAAATACAAAAATTAGCCAGGCATGGCTGGGGGGGAGCTGTAGTCCCAGCTACTCGGGAGGCTGAAGCAAGAGAATGGCGTGAACTTGGGAGGCGGAGCTTGCAGTGAGCCGAGATCATGCCACTGTACTCCAGCCTGGGCGGCACAGCGAGACTCCATCTGTAAAAACAAAAACAAAAAGAAAAAAAAAAGAAAGAAAGAAAAAAGAAAAAAAACAGTAATACTGGGAATTCTGGTATTGGACAGAATACATTAACCTCTTTTTCTAAGCATAAAGAGAGATTAAAAACAAGCACAGACTTGAGAGGAAACAACAAGAAACATTATGCTCCTTAACTTTAAATAAAAAGTTTTAGAAGATGGGTGTGGTGGCTCACGCCTGTTATCCCAACACTTTCGGAGGCTGAGATGGGAGGATCACTTGAGTCCAGGAGTTCGAGACCAGCCTGGGCAACACAGTGAGATCCTGTCTCTCAAAAAAAAAAAAAAAAAAAAAATTACCCATGTGTGTGGTAGCACATGCCTGTAATCCCAGCCACTAGGGAGGGTGAGGTGGGAGGATGGCTTGAGCCCAGGAGGTCAAGGTTTCAGTGAGCTGTGATTGCGTCACTGCACTCCAGCCTTGCTAACAAAATGAAACCTTATCTCTTTAAAAAAAAAGGGGGGGGGGCCAAGCCTGATGGCTCATGCCCGTAATCCCAGCAGTTTAGGAGGCCAAGGCGGGAGGATCAGTTGAGTCCAGGAGTTAACCAGACTGAGCATCAATGTCGAAACCCCATCTCTATGAAAAATACATTAAAAAGTTAGCCGGGTATGGTGGTACCCACCTGTGGTCTCAGCTACTCAGGAGGCTAAGGTGGGAGGATCACCTCAGCCCAGGAGGCAGAGGTTGCAGTGAACCAAGAAAGTTTTAGCATATACACCTTCAAATTTGAAACCAAATTAAATAAAAATGTTCTGGTGACAAGCTATAGACTATTCAGGAAGAGAGAACAAAAGGCACTGAGATTTTCAGGGAGACAGAGTTCCCTGAAATCTCAGAGTTCAAATAATTAATAAATATGTTATGTTGTGGCTGGCAGTCAATTCAGCAAATGAACTCCCACAAACCAACAAGGCCATCAAACGACCAGACTTAATTGGAACCAAAACTCAATAATCTGAAATGTCTTCCTTAAAAAGCAAAAAAGGAAAGAAAATGTGTGTCTGGCTGGTACAAAGAAAGAACCTGATTTCTTTTCTTAAGATTATAGAAAATTTTGCCTCAGTGTATAAAAATTACCCAGTAGACAATAGCCCAGTATTAATTACTCATTAATAATTCAAAGGCCTCCCTTAGACTATCTACCTCCATTGAGTACCAGGGGCAGAACAACGAAGTGACATTTCATAATCCTATGGCCAAAAGGATTGTTTACACATTCACACACCCACTCATTTGCTCCTCCATAACCCTGTGATGGGCAGCAGAGGCCACTGCTCCTGCCTCTTCTCACAGGTAATGGAACCGGCAAGAGGACAGCAATATGTTGTCCCTACGGTCACAGAGCCAGTGAGTCAGAGCAAGGGGGGCAACCCTGGATTTTTGAGAATGTGCCACATTGCGGATCTACAGCGAATGCCTTCTCCATCACCCATCCATCCACAGGACTCTGTCAGCCTCATCACCACGGCTGACGTCTCCATGCCCTGTGTGTTCCACTTTTAATTAACTCCAGAGCAACCCACCCACCCACTTCATCTGTGCTGTCCTGGTCTGCTCAGGGCCTCACCTTGCATTGACTAGATTTCCACAAAGGCTCCTTCCTCTGAGATGTCCCTCACGGTCTTACCCCCTTAATCCAATCACCAAAAGGTGATACAACAGGCCAAGCCCTAATGAATCATGTTGTAACAGGTCACCGAAGGGGGTGGGGTTAGGGACGTCAGCTCACAGAAAGACTTCACTTCCTACTGGGTTTTTACTGTTTGTGTCCATGCACATGACAAATGGCACTTCTGAACCTGCTAAAACAGGGATGTAAAATAACACTGGCAATCATAGTCATAGCTCCCAATCGTTTATTTCAAGGAAGACAAATTATGGCCATGCACAGAGGCTCAGGCCTGTAATCCCAGAACTTTGGGAGGCCAAGGCTGGAGGGCGGCTTGAGCCCAGGAGTTTGAGACCAGCCTGGGCAACATGGCAAAACCCCATCTCTACTAAAAATACGAAAATTAGCTGGGTGTGGTAGTGCATGCCTATAGTCCCAGCTACTTGAGAGGCTGAGGTGGGAGGATCGCCTGAGCCTGGGGAGGTTAAGGCTGTAGTGAGCCATGATCACTGCACTCCAGCCTGGGCAATACAGTGAGACCCCACCTCAAATAAAATGATTTGAAATGTCAAGGGTTCACTGGCAAAAATAATTACAGTCAAGGACATCTTATCCCGCCCATCTTAAACGTACCACCTCACTCTTCACTTTGCATGGATGACATTGTCACTAAAGTATAGGCTGCACGTGTAAAAGGTTCACTAAGTACTAAGAAAAGTACAACATGTAGTGTGAGTAAAAATGGCAGTTGGAAGTGGGGAAAGAGCCAGTTTATTAAGTGTCCAGTGAGGCAAAGATAAAGTGTGGTAAGAACTCTTGGCTGGGTGCAGCGGCTCATACCTGTAATCCCAGCACTTCGGGAGGCCAAGGCCGGCAGATTACTTGAAGTCAGGAGTTCGAGACCAGTCTGGCCAACATGGCGAAACCCCGTCTCTATTAAAAATACAAAATTAGCCAGGCATGGTGGTGGGTGCCTGTAATCCCAGCTACTCGGGAGGCTGAGGCAGGAGAATTGCTTGAACCCGGGAGGCAGAGATTGCAGTGAGCCGAGATCATGCCACTACACTCTAACCCTGGCAACAGGGTGAGACTCCATCTCAAAAAAAAAAAAAAAGAAAAGAAATCCTAAGGTCCATGAGACAACATTTGCAATGGGTTCATGTCATTTGTCACTCTATGAAAAGGTATTGTTACCGCTCCACAAATGGCCATGATGATGTCATGCAGTTTAAGACCGTGGACACATGCAGCCCCCAAACACGAGGCGGGGCCAGGTACCGGCTTCCTCATGTTGGATTTCAAATTCCACAAGAAAAAATAAGCTGGTCGGTTTAATGGCTTTTCAGAAATAGAAAGTACATTCTATTTTGAAGCACATAAAAACATTTCCTTGTCAGAAAAGTTCCACATAACTCACCCCCAAAATACATTCCCTTGCCCATTTTAATAATTTGGAACAGCTGCAGCACAAATTGCTTAAAAATGTTGGGAGAAGCTCACTTCATTTCTTCAATCCAAAATCTACCAAGTCAAGGTTTTCAAAAGGCCTAAGGGTATAACACCTAGTATCAAATTTCACACCCCAAAAAATCAAGTATCATTTGACTTCAGCATGCATACGTATATCAAAACATCATGCTGTATATCTTAAATACAGCCAATCATTTTTTTTTTAAATCAAGTATAACTGGCCGGGTGCAGTGGGTCACGCCTATAATCCCAACACTTTGGGAGGCTGAGGAGGGTGGATCATTTGAGGTCAGGAGTTCGAGACCAGCCTGGCCAAAATGGCAAAACCCCATCTCTACTACAATTAAAAAAAAAGAAGGCCGGGCGCGGTGGCTCAAGCCTGTAATCCCAGCACTTTGGGAGGCCGAGACGGGCGGATCACGAGGTCAGGAGATCGAGACCATCCTGGCTAACACAGTGAAACCCCGTCTCTACTAAAAAATACAAAAAACTAGCCGGGCGTGGTGGCGGGCGCCTGTAGTCCCAGCTACTCAGGAGGCTGAGGCAGGAGAATGGCGTAAACCCGGGAGGCGGAGCTTGCAGTGAGCTGAGATCTGGCCACTGCATTCCAGCCTGGGCGACAGAGCGAGACTCCGTCTCAAAAAAAAAAAAAAAAAAAGAAAAAAAATTAGCCAGGCATGGTGGTGGGCACCTGTAACCCCAGCTACTTGGGAGGCTGAGGCAGGAGAATCACTTGAACTCAGGATGTGGAGGTTGCAGTGAGCCAGAGGTTGCAGTGAGCTGAGATCACGCCACTGCACTCTAGCCTGGGCCACAGAGTGAGACTCCACCTCCAAAAAAATAAAAAAGGCTGGGCTGTTTGCCATGTTGGCCAGGCTGGTCTCGAACTCCTGACCTCAAATGATCCACCCTCCTCAGTCTCCCAAAGTGCTCGGATTATAGGTGTGATCCCAGCACTTGGGGAGGCTGAGGCGGGTGGATCACGGGGTCAGGAGATCGAGACCATCCTGGCTAACACGGTGAAACCCTGCCTCTACCAAAAATAAAAAAAGAAATTAGCTGGGCGTGGTGACAGGAGCCTGTAGTCCCAGCTACTCAGAAGGCTGAGGCAGGAGAATGGTGTGAACCCGGGAGGAGGATCTTGAGGTGAGCCAAGATTGCGCCACTGCACTCCAGCCTGGGCAGCCTGGGCAACAGAGCCAGACTCCATCTCAAAAAAAAATCAAGTAGAACTAAGAAAACTTACAGTGACTCAGTGGCCTCATACAGGGTGCTCATAGAGACCAAGGGACCCAGGTTGGATGTCACAATCCCAATGCAGAAATAACTCATCTAAACAGCATGGTTTGGTCAAGTCAGAAGACACCAAGTCCACAGCCCTGAAGCACCTCCCCTGGCACTGCTTCACTCCCCCTGGACTATAAGATTCTGATCAGTAACAACAAGGGATCCTCTGTCACCCCACATGACCACTATGTGCTACATAAATCAGAGGTATGCATCATCGCTATTGTTAACGAAAATAAAACCACAATGCTTTTCGTCATGTAATCCTGAAAAGCTGGATGTAGAAGATACAATTTGAAATGCACTGGGGAAATGGGTTATTTAAAGTCCATGCTATTGCAGCTAAAGGGAAGAATTGTTAAGAAGTGAGATCCATTATCCAGATTTACTTCGTACTCACCAACTCCCCTCCCCTTTCCTTCTCTCTCAAACACCTCGGCTAAATATGGCAGTGACTTACTTCCTAAATTTTTATCTTGAGTGCAACTTCAGCTGTAAGTTCTACTTCCATATGTTCAGTGGTCCACTGGCTCAAACTCAACAGACATGGCTAATCTCCCCCAAACACCTGTTACTTCACACAGTTACAATTTGACAAATGGCACCACAGCCTACCCAAATGAGTAATCCAGTAATCCTACAGAAATTCAGCTTACTTGCCCCTCTAAACCCAGTTAAACACTTAGCATCTACCTCTTGGTATCTCACACACTAACCCCTCCTGACTGGAAGCCCCTCTTTTCTCCTCCACCACCCTGTGGCCAAGTGACGCTTCCCCAAAACACATGGTTAAAGTTGTCCCCGACGGCTTTCATGAGTCCGTTCAAGCGCACTGAGTTGCACAGAGCCGTTCCTTCCTCCATTGCTCTCGACCGCCTTGCCAGCCAGCAGCATGCAGCCTTTGTTCTGGCATCTAGAATGTTCTGCTTTGGATATTAAATAACAACGCATCACGCTATTTCCTGTCTTTCCACATGATGGTCTGCCACCAGGACAGCCACCCTCCTTCTTGGCCAAATTCCTCTACATATGCTCAAAACTCAAGCCAACTATTAATAGTACCTCAGGAAGGAATCATTTTCTGACCCTCTCACTCCCTCCTCCTTGTGACCCTCCTCCTGTGTGTTCCCATGTAAGTATTTTTATCACACCCACTGTCACCTGAGCTGTTGTTCATGGTTGCCTGTGTCTGTCTTCACCCATCAATTAGGTGCCTTTCATTTACTCAATCTTCAACAAGCCATTCCTGTAAGCCAGAGTCATTCTGCATCCTTGGAGTCTAACACAGAGCCTGGTACCCAGGCAGGGCGGCATCAGCATCGATATGCTGAGGACACGTGATTCCACCACCAATTCACCAAATAAAATTCATGTTTTAACTGTCTTCTAGCGCTTTATGCCCACTACCTTCTATATAACCAAATTGTTTGATGCTGTCCAATTAAACAATTAGAAACATTTCAGCCAGGCATAGTGACTCATGCCTGTAATCCCAGCACTTTTAGGAAGCCCAGGTGGGAGGATCGCTTGAGGCCAGAAATTTGAGACCAGCCTGAGCAACACTACAAGCCTCCATCTCTACAAAAAATTTTAAAATACAAAAAATTAGCTGGGTGTGGTGGTGTGCACTCATAGTCCCAACTACTTGGGAAGCTGAGGTAGGAGGACTGCTTGAGCCCAGGAGTCGGAGGCTGTGGTGAGCTATGATCGCACTGCTACACTCCAGCCTGGGCGAAAGAGTGAGGTCTAAATAATAATAAATAAAAATAAAAAATAAACACTTAGAAACGATTTTTTAAAAATCATGAAGTATTCAAGTTTGTTGAAAAGAAAACCATCACAAGAGACAAGTTGTTAACTGAAGTCAAGGTCTTCAATGTAGAGGCTGGCATTTCCATTTCACTTGAGTGAATTTCTAAATAAAATTCTCTCCTGATTGAAAGGAATCTATCTTTTTTTTAATTATTATTATTGAGACAGTCTCACTCTATTGCCTAGGCTGGAATGCAGTGGCACAATCTCGGCTCACTGCAACCTCCTCCTCCCAGGTTCAAGTGAGTCTCCTGACTCAGCCTCCTGAGTAGCTGGGATTACGGGCATGTGCCACCACGCCGGCTAATTTTTGTATTTTTACTAGAGATAGGGTTTCACCATGTTGGCCAGGCTGCTCTCAAACTCCTGACCTTGTGATCCACCTTCCTCGGCCTCCCAAAGTGCTGGGATTACAGGCATGAGCCACCGCACCCGTGCAATCTTTTGAAAGGAATCTAAACCCAAAGAGAGAGAAGGAAGAAAAAAAAATCCACAAAAAAACAAGTTCCAAATTGCCACTCTCATGTGCTGATGTGGAAGTGGCCACTCCAGAGCATAAATGTTTGGTAAAGTTTTAAAATACATATAGTCAGACAGATGGTTATAATCATCTTTTGGCTATGAGTCTTGATTTCATGTGAAAAAAAAAAAAAAAAACAGAAAGTCCCGACAAACTGCACTGTGTTCATCTGTCCCAAGAGCACTCAATGCCAAGACAGTGCTAATCAACCAACCACGCGGCCTTCAGGCCACGCTGCCTCCGTGAGAGGCGCGCTATGACTTGACTAGAGCCTTGGAAAGGGATGGAAACAAACCAACCAAGTCTACCTTGGAAAGACACAACTCAAGAAAATGAAACACAGATTTCAATTTGCAAGATTCCCAAACAGTCCACTCCACGGCAGGGTATGCCCAGCCCTCCCATGGCAAGCAGGCCGTGACTTCCCTGCAGGTGAACTCGGTTCAACCAGCTGCTAAAATCAATCGGTCTTTCACTGGCTGATGCCTGCTAACACATTTTGTCTGACAGATGCAGGCTTCAAGTTAATTCAGAAGCAACATCAAACACATTTGCAGATTCGGGCTGGAATGCCACCTAACCAAAGGAGGATATTTCTGAAACACCTAAAAATACATCAGCTGTGAAGCATAGTTCGTGCTTACAGAAGCATTTATCTTTAGAAAGAGCCCCACTTCTTAAAATTGGCTCCTTTGATTCTGATCTCTGTGCTGTTTGTTCGGCAAGACCAACAAACTAACCGAAAGGCTGGGTGGAACAGGGAATAGCTTCCTCTGGAGCCAGCCTCGACACCATAATTGCAGGCGAGCGCTGAAGTTCCCTGTAGCTCTCCCCGTGATGTGGTTTTGAGCCATTCCTTAGAGACTGGGAGAGGAGTCTCCTCCCCACAACTGACCCGGAGCTCCACAATCCCTATAATGAAGAGAATGTGCTTCTCTTCCATTCAGCAGGAAACAAAACTGCCACACCTCGGAACCTGGCAGCCCTTCCACTCTGGCCACTGAGCTTGCCTTCGGTACAACAGAAACTTCTCCTGCTCTTGTCAACATTGTGCTTAGATGCTGGGTACTTAACAATTTGAGATGATCCAGGGCCAGAGAGCACAGAAGACAGAAGACCTAAAAAACACTTATTCTCACTCTGCTCAGGAGCTTCCAGGATGGTTAAGTGCCACGTTTTCACAGCCACAGCACTTGACAAGACCGGCAGACAGTGACATGCAGCCTCTTCCTTCACCTCCCTCCCTACAGTCCCCACGACTTTTCTCCCATCTCTACCCTGGTCTAAAACCCTCAGCCCTCCCCCACTGAATTACTGCAACAAGCTCTCAGCCCGTCTGTCCTTTCTCGTCTCACCCATATCACTTCCCTCTTAAATCTTCTAAAACGTTTCTTAGAGAAATTCTCCTTTCAGAAAGCTTTAAACAGGCTGGGTGCTGTGGCTCTTGCCTATAAATCCCAGCACTTTGGGAGGTCAAGGTGGGAG
Organism: Trachypithecus francoisi; assembly: GCF_009764315.1. Taxonomy (NCBI): domain Eukaryota; kingdom Metazoa; phylum Chordata; class Mammalia; order Primates; family Cercopithecidae; genus Trachypithecus; species Trachypithecus francoisi. The sequence goes on from NW_022681465.1 coordinate 16,890,243, forward strand.
GATGGCTTGTGGTCAAGACTTCAACATCAGCCCGGACAACATAGCAAGATCCCAGTCTTCACAAAAATTTTAAAATTAGCTGGGCGTGGTGGTGCATGCCTGTAGTCCCAGCTGCTCTAGAGGCTGAGGTGAAAGGTTCGCATGAGCCTGGGAGGTCAAGGCCGCAAAGAACTATGATTGCACCATTGCACTCCAGCCTGGGTGACACAGTGGGATCCTGTCTCTAAAACAAAATGAAGGCCAGGCGCAGTGGCTCATGTCTGTAATCCCAACACTTTGGGAGGCCAAGGCAGGCAGATCTCCTGAGGTCGGTTCGAGACCAGCCTGGCCAACATGGTGAAACCCTGTCTCTACTAAAAATACAAAAATTAGCCGGGTGTGATGGCAGATGCCTATAATCCCAGCTACTCAGGAGACTGAGGCAGGAGAATTGCTTGAACCCGAGAGGTGGAGGTTGCAGTGAGCCGACATCACGCCACTGCACTCCAGCCTGGGCGACAGAGCAAGACTCCGTCTCAAAAAAGCAAAAAGAAAAGAAAGAAAAAAGATAACTTTAACAAATATAGTGGGGTCTGTGTATCATCAACCCCAAACTTTCCAGGTGAGCTGTAAGTGGGGGAGGGATGTTCTGGCACCACTGATATCTTAGGCCAGATGACTCTGGAGCTGCCCCAGGCACTGTGGTACGCTTCTCAGCATCCCTGGCCTCTACTCGGTAGATGCCATTAGCATCCCTTGACCGTAGCTATGAGACCAAAAATGTCTTTTAGATATTACAAAATATCCCCAGGGCAGAATCATCCTAGGTGGGGAACCAATGGTTTAAGGCTCCTAACCCCAGGCTGCCCATCCCACCTAATTTCTGCACATTCCCCAGCAAGCATCTGACTCCACGAGCAAAGGCAGCCTTCTCCGCTGCAGTGAGGCCACAGCAAACTCACTCTCATCTCTCCATCTTCATGTATGGTGTTTACTGGCCTTTCCTTCTCATCAATTCTTTTTTTTTTTTTTCTCTTTTGTTGAGACAGGGTCTTGCTCTGTTGCTCAGGCTGGAGTACAGTGACACCATCTCGGCTCACTGTTGCCTCAACCTCCCCAGCTCAGGTGATCCTCCCACCTCAGCTTCCTGAGTAGAAGGGACTACAGGGGCATGCCACCACGGCTGGCTAATTTCTGCAATCTTTTGTAGAGACGGGACTTCGCCACATTGCCCAGGCTTGTCTTGAACTCACGGGCTCAAGCAATCCTCCCACCTCAGCCTCCCAAAGGGCTGGGATTACAGGCATGAGCCATCATGCCAGCCTTTCTACCCAACCCTGATTGATCTCATGCCTTTGTAGTATCACCACCACCACCACCTCCACAGGGCTTCCTGAGCCACCCATAAGTTACGTCTCTGTACCACAAACACACACCCTGCTCCTCCTCTCCTTAGCGGGTGTGTATTTATCCTCGCCAGGTCTTAGCAGGCGGTGGCAGCAGATGAAGAAGTCTAGGCCCTCATCAGACCCTTTCTAAGGAAGGGGGCAATCAGGAGAGAGTCAACCCCCTTCCCTCCAGGCAGCAAACCCATAGCCAAGATGTTCAGGGTAAAACCTGGGGCCCCTGGCTGGGAACTGGGAGCTGAGCAGGGCTCTAGTCTTGAAGTGGACAGAGGAAGGATAAGGTTGGCGAAGGGAAGTCTCAGGCAGGAAGAGCTTGGGAGTTCCAGGAAGAAAATCTAGCAGGGGCACAGAAGGCGGGGCTTCTGCACAGGCAGTTACAGCTGGCGCAGAGCGGCTCCAATCCAGGTACTGCAGCTTAAACCATGCAGTCCAGACCTACGGACACTGGCATCAAACTCAGTACGGCCTCTGTCCCCTCAAGGACAAGCGTGGGAGAGGGATGCACCCACAGGAATAGCTAAAGAGCCCAGCGGTAAGGTTCAGGGGCTCCATAAATAAGCACAGTCAAACCCAAGCCTGTGTCATCCTCACATAACCCTCAATGACAGGCCTTCAGCTATCCAAGGCCATGTGCTGTGAGCTGGCCTTGGTGTTATCTCCCCACTAAATTGCAAGCTTTGAGGCTGGGGATGATGTTGTAAACTTCTTCCAAATCCCCCTTAAAATGGAGTCAAGTTCAAGGCAGGAACTTTCTAAATAAACACTTGTTGCTACGGGATGGTTAAGATGGAGAGACAGGTACAAAGGTTAAAGTTCCCAGAGCTTTCACTTCTTTTACTTTAAAACATCCCTGTTAGAGGGATTATGGTATCTGACCTTTGAAAACACGTTAATTTTAAAAACTAGTGTTCAGAAAGATTCAGTTATCAATATAGAGCCAAAGAGGAGGTTAGTGAAGGAAAGGGGGAGTCAACTCTAACTTGACTATTCTGGGTGCTTTTATTTTTTATCACTTTCTACCCCATTTCAATAGAAGATGCCAAAAGCTACAAGAAAAAAATTTTCCTGGTTTCTGACAAAGTTCTCAGATAAAAAGACCAGTCCCCAAGGAGAAAAAGCTAACAGAACTCCTTAGCAAAGAATGGCAGCCTCTCTACCTGGCGATGAGCCACTAGCCAGCAACCCATGGAACCTGCCAGCTCAGCACAGAAAGTCAACAAATAATGGAACATCCAGACACCAGCAGGGGGAAAATGCCATAGGAGTCCCTCCTCAATGATATGACTCAAAGGAGACAACCTGGCTGGATGCGGAGGCTCATGCCTGTCATCCTGACACATTCGAATGCCCAGGCGGGAGGATCACTTGAGCCCAGGAGTTCAAGACCAGCCTGTGCAACATAGCAATGTTTTATAAATTTAAAAAAAAAAAAAAGGAGGACACCTATGGTGGGCAAAATAATGGCTCCTCCCACAAAGACATCCATCCACACTCATCCCAGAGCCTGTGACTAGATAATGTCACATGGCAAAGGGGTTCTGCACAGGTGATTACGAAGCCTGAGATGGGGAGATGATCCAGGGAGGCCCAATCTAAGGGACAGCCTTTCTTGGCTGCAGTCAGAGAGAGAGAAAGAAGACAGTGGAAGAGAAGGAGGAAAGATCTGAAGCCACGAGAGGGAAGCAACACATGGTTACTGGCACCGAAGCCGAAGAAAGGGAGCCACAGATCAGGAAACCAGGGAATGTGGACGGCCTCTACAAGCTGGGAACAGCCCTCAGGTGACAGGCAGCAAGAAAACAAGCAACTCAGTCCTACAACTGCAAGTAACCAAATTCAGCCAACAGCCACAATGAACAGGAAATGGATCTTCCCCTAGAGCTTCTGGAAAGAGACGCGGCCCTGCTGACACCTTGATTTCTGCTGTGAGACCTATGGGACTTTCGACCTACAGAACCATGAGAAGGCAAGTAGCTTTGTTCTTTTAAGTTGGTACACTTATGGTAATCGGTTATCCAGCAATGGAAAACTAATGCAACATCTCTGGACCAATTCAAGTCGTTTTATTTTTTTTCTCTTTTAAAGATATAGACAGGCATTGCTCCAAGCCAGGATCCCATGTGGAGAAGTGGTGGCTATGCTGACAGGTGGGCGGTCTTGTCTCAATGTAAGCGGAGTTCAACAGATGCTGGCATCACCAGTAAATGGCTTCAATGATAATTTTAAAAAATCATGGTGGCTGCTTTATGAATAATACACAATTTTGCAAGCCCCAAATGGAAGGTCTACAATGGCATAATTAACTGAACTGAACTGCAAACTGGATGCACAAAAATCCTGCGGCTTTCCCCTTAGAAAGGAAGAAAATGACCTTATTCCAAGACCAAGATCTTATTTATAGTATTTATTGGGCAATTTAGCTATCAGGTTTAACATCATTATCATGAAAAGAGGAAAACAAATAAAAAACTTTTTAAAAGGCTCTGCCTTTTAAACCCCTTGTGTAGTTTTTTTTTTTTCCTTCTAATTTACTTACTTTTTCTTGACTATTGAAAATGTACAATAACAACTTGTGTCCAGGTGGGCATGCTGGCACGTGCCTGTAATCCCAGGTACTCAGGAGGCTAAGGCAGGAGGATCACTTTAGCTCAGGAGTTTGAGTCTAGCCTGGGCAACATAGCAAGACACCATTACAAAAAACAAAAAACTTACGTTTTTTCTCTAACGACAGCAAAGTATGAGTTTGAAAATACAGACTGAGCATCCCTTGTATGAAATGCCTGGGACAAAAAGTGTTCTGGATTTCAATATTTTTTGGATTTGGGAATATTTGCGTACTATGCACTGGTTAAGCATAATTTAAGTTAAATTCAAAATCCCAAATATTTCCAATGAGCATTTCCTCTCAGCATCATACCAGCATGCAAAATGTCTTAGATTTTGAAACATTTTTTGGATTTGGGGTTTTGGATTAGGTATAGTCAACCTATCTGCACCTACAAGAGACATACACCAATAAAAAATTTTAAAAGCCAGGTTCACATTTTATCAACTACAAGACTATTTGTAATACGAATGGCATTTATTTTATAAACATTTATTGCACAACTACCAGGTGCCTGGCAGTGTCCTTGGCTCAAGGAAGACAAAATAAGTCCTTGACAAACCTAGCAAAGAAACTGCTATGTAAACAAATAGTTACACGACAGTGTCAAATATTTAATACTAACAACAACACATGCACAGTGCAGTGGTCATGTGGATACCTATGCAGTGGTATTCCATGGGAAACAGGTAGTTCCCTGGTCATTGACAAGGAGATTTTTGAGATGGGAACAGAGAAATAAATGCGCATTATGTCAGCTCATGCAAAACACAGAATGCATCGCCACTTTCATATCAACATGTATAAACATTACCTTTTATGAACATATGGTAACTATTTTAATCTAAAGACTGAGGACAAGCTAGCTCAGCAAGTCAGAGGACTCAGCATGATTGAATTTCTCTGGACAGGGCTGTTTGAAAACATTTGGCAAACATTAGGTCAATCTGACAAAAAAAAACACTTTCACAGTGTTAAAAAAAAAAAGAAAGGCAAATACACTTATTTTTTTTTTTTTAAATGAGGAAGATTTAGCAGTGTAAACCCATAAATATCTAATTCTTTCTCTTTCCCAGCTCCTTTGTCAGTCTAAGGGTAGATAAATTGGAAGAACCTGAATATTAAGCATGCCTTGAGTTTCAGTTAGCATGTACTATCCATTTGAAGGCTGATTTTATTTATTTATTTATTTATTTGGAGATGGAGTTTCACTCTGTTGGCCAGGCTGGAGTGCAGTGGTGTGATCTTGGCTCATCGCAACCTCCGCCTCCCAGGTTCAAGCGGTTCTCCTGCCTCAGCCTGCTGAGTAGCTGGGATTACAGGCATGCGCCACCATGCCCAGCTAGTTTTTGTATTTTTAGTAGAGAAGGGATTTCACCATGTTGCTCAGGCTTGTCACAAACTCCTGACCTCGTGATCCACCCACTTTGGCCTCCCAAAGTGGTGGGATTACAAGTGTGAGCCACCATGCCTGGCAAACGCTAATTTATTATTAATCATAATCACAACCATATTGGCAAAGAGAAATATAACTCCTAAAGAATAAAAATTACTAAAAGATCAAGAGTTTTTAAAGTATTATTATTTCGGCTCAAAAATTATACAAATTTGAGCTGGACAAAAGAAATAAACATATATAACCAGTTGCCTTTAGTTTCCTATAAAGACTTGCAAACAGGCAGATGGAAAAGGGGAGAAAACCTGCAGGTTAACTGATCCTGACAGATAATGCAGTACCTGTATTTTAATGTCAACAATTTATTACAGAAGTGATTTTTAAATATTACTTCATAATAGAGGGAGAGTCACATTTCATAGAAGTTGAGAGAAAAATGTGCATGACCACTTTTTATGTATTTCTCCATTCAAAATAGCAAACAGGAATCTCACAACTTAGAAAGATGGGTTCCCTTGAATGTAAGTATCACCCTAGGGTGGGCTCCAGAGCCAGAAAAATAATTGAAAATCCATAGAAAGAGAAAAATCCAGAAAAGACAGCTTAAGTTCAAGTACTCATGTCTACAAGTTAACATTTTCCCTCGGTCAGTCTAACAACTCCGTGACTTCTTTCCGTAGCAGAACACTTAGAAACTGAATACAACAGAGCATATTCACAAGAAGCAAGGTCAAACCACCTCGATGTGCAGAAGCCCCTTCCACAGAAAGTAAATCCCACTAATAAAATCTAGGCAATAAACTCTAGGAAAACATGATTTATTGACCCAAGTTTCTAAATTGGCAAATCCCTTAAAAACATAGTTTTACAGCCTGGTGTGGTGGCTCACGCCTGTAATCCCAGCACTTTGGGAGGCCGAGGCAGGCGGATCACGAGGTCAGGAGATCAAGACCATTCTGGTTAACACGGTGAAACCCCGTCTCTACTAAAAAATGAAAAAATTAGCCGGGCGTGGTGGCGGGCGCCTGTAGTCCCAGCTACTCGGGAGGCTGAGGCAGGAGAATGGCGTGAACCCGGGAGGCGGAGCTTGCAGTGAGCCGAGATTGCGCCACTGCACTCCAGTCCGGGCGACAGAGCGACACTCCGTCTCAAAAACAAACAAACAAACACAGTTTTAGTTAGATTAACAAGAGTTCTCAAAAGGCAGGAAATACTCCCTGAAAAGAAAAGTAAGCATTTACTCAAACGTGAGGATCTTTTTAAAGGAATTACAATTGGAACTTACATATATTTGATTTCTCTTATACCGCTGGAATAAGTTATACATGATGGAGCCGCCGTGGAGCTCTGTCAAGGACGCCATGTCATCCACGCCCTCCTCGTTCGTGGGGTGCATGGCAGTCACCTTCTGGTGGGTAATTGTGCTCTGCTTGTAAGTGAATACCTGAGGGAGGGAGAGGAATTCAATTATTTTATTATCAGCAGTAAGTGGTTTTTCACACAAGTGTCCCAAACTGACAATACAATCTCGGTATAATTTCAGCAAAAAGATTCTAAATTGGACAGTAAAAAATAAAAAATCTTTTTCATTTTATGTCACCTATATATTTGTCTCTCTGTGTATGTGTGTGTGTATATATATATATGCTTTTTTTTTGTTTTGTTTTGAGGCATGATTTCACTCTGTCACCCAGGCTGGAGTGCAGGGGCATGATTACAGCTCACTGCAGCCCCCACCTCCAAGGTTCAAGTGATCCTCCCACCTCAGCCTCCCGAGTAGCTGGGACTACAGGCATGCGCTACCAGCCAGCTAATTTTTGCATATTTTTTTTAGATACAGGGTTTTGTCATGTTGCCCAGGCTGGTCTCAAACCCCTGGGCTCAAGCAATCCACCTGTCTTGGCCCCTCAAAGTGCTGAGATTACAGGCATGAGCCACAGAGCCCAGCTGTCACCTATATATTTCTAAAAGAAGCAATTATTTTGACCGGTGCTATTAGATGTTCCTAAAAGATATTAGTTCAAGTACGAACATCTTTTGGGAGTCACAGAAATTATAAACTTATAGTTCACTTCTCTGCATTATTTCTCCATTTGATATAAATCAGTAACAAGACACTTTCCAAGTTTTAGAAAGTAATTTGGTTTCCCTATATAATGTTTCATATTGAATCATATAATTTCAAAGCTTTATAATAGTTATTCCATTTAAGTATTAATTTAAGTACTTTAAATATGATATACATTCATATTGATTAAATAGTCTATGTATCTGTTCAAAGACTGGAACGTATTATCACAGGAATATTTGGAAAATCTTTTTGGACAATATTCCCTTTCAACTAGGATATATAACATTTGTGTACTCTCTTGGCAGAACAAATGCACTCTGATTTAAAATAAAATTTTTTTTTTGTTTGCTCAAGAACCTATCTTTTTTAAAATTCCAAAAATAGCAATGAGCGCTATAGACATGTGGCAGCATGTACATAAGGTGACTCTGGTACCGTCAGGTTGCTGAATTTGCATGGATTTCTAATGTCTACTCAGTGCTCTTTGTCCTAAGTGATTTGGTTCAGGATTAACCACCTCACATTAAGCTCCATCTGTTGACCAAAGCTTGACCAGCTTTATAAACTCAAACAATAACAAAACCATTTGATTGCAGAGTTCCACTCCATATTTACTCATTTACTATAGTTGGTAGTTTTTAAATACTTGGATTACAATCCTCCTTTAAGTAAAATAAAAACATCAAGAGATTTGAAAAAAAAAGGATGTAAATAACATGAAAAGTGCTCAGCCTTCAGACACGCACACACTAGCATGTGCATGTCTGCACACAAAACAATTTTCTGCAATCATATGTGTGGAATCTTTTTATTGGAGAGGCTATTTTTAGATACTGACTGGCTGCCTACATGGCAACAAATGGCATGTTATTGCAAAGGAGAATGACACACTAAGAAACGCAAAAGTACCAATCCAATGGTTTTCATGAGCCAAGACAAATGGCATGTTTCATTCTGCTAGAGAAAAATTACAACTTCGGCAGTAGCATTTCTGCCACATGAACCACAACAGTTGGTCAAGCCGGTCCTGAGAAACTGCGAGGCCAAGGTTGGGACCCACCCATCTCTTATGAAGAAAAGCCACTGTCCCCAGCTGCTTCCTGGGCTCAGACATCCACCAGGAGAGGAGACAGTCCTGGTGGTCCCATCTCATGGCAAGGTGGCCAACGCTGCTACATGAGCCCCACAGGGCTGGCAGAGGCCTGGGGCCACCTAGGGAGCAGGGTAGAAGCGCTTCGCACCCAGAATAACAAGGTGTTAACGAAAGCACAAGGTCATTCAAGAGTGAAGAAACATATAGACCCTTTTTTTTTTTTTGAGACGGAGTCTCGCTCTGTTGCCCAGGCTGGAGTACAGTGGCCGGATCTCAGCTCACTGCAAGCTCCGCCTCCCGGGTTTACGCCATTCTCCTGCCTCAGCCTCCGGAGTAGCTGGGACTACAGGCGCCCGCCACCTCGCCCGGCTAGTTTTTTGTATTTTTTAGTAGAGACGGGGTTTCACAGCGTTAGCCAGGATGGTCTCGATCTCCTGACCTCGTGATCCGCCCATCTCGGCCTCCCAAAGTGCTGGGATTACAGGCTTGAGCCACTGCGCCCAGCCATATAGACCCTTTTTAAGTTATCAACACGATGAAAGTTAAGAAACAGAAACTTAGACCGCAGTCGAAACAGCCTTGGGGCAACCTAGAAATTCCCAGAAGTTAAACAGCTAGAACGCCCTGCCTTCCCCCAGCACGCCACATCCCCGTGATGCCAATCCAGGCACGTTTTCAGAAGAGCTACAACCAGACAGGTACTTGTGTCTTCCAAAGAAAGTGCCGACCAGGGTGGGGCAGAAACAGAACTTGCCTGCTGGTCAACTCTCAGCCAACCAAGTAGTATAAAGAAGGGCCTGTGCCACCTGCCAGCTCCTGGCACACTCCTGAGGCCTCATCTCACTCTACTGGCTCGAGGCTCCTGCCAGTACAACTCGAGTTCCCTTCCCAAATTTTCTTCTAAGCAAGAAGACAGGGCACTGAAGCCAGCACAACTATCTCCCCCTCAAGCCCCTACAGACTCACCACCGGCAAGTCCTTCTCAATGTGAAAACAAACAGCTTCTACCAACTGTCACTCTACGTATACTGAGAAATCCAGATTTTGAAGATTTAGAATATTAGAATTTTTACTTGTATTTATATTGATACATATTCTGCTTTCTGGAAATAACCATACATAACACTCAGACACTACAAAACATAGACACTAATTATTTTATATTTTATATATATGTAATATACACATTATACATATAATGTGTATGGTATATATATTTCACACATATATAAAATATCTTATATGTAATATATATCTTATATGTATTTTACATATATAAAACATCTATTATATATTATACATATAAAACACCTTACATATAAAATCTTATATCTTAAGATACTTATATCTTAATATTTTATATAAGATGCTTATATACATATATGTATGTTTTATAATGCATATATGCATAATATATGATGTTTTATATATGTATGTATCTATTACATGTATAAAATATCTATATAAGGTATATATACAAAATGACTGAATGTTTACATCCTATGTAATTGTCTTGCTGTTCCTAGTGCATCAAAAAAGACAAAGAAATGTGTACATCCTATGTCTTTTGATGCACTAGAACAGCAAGACTATGCATAGCCCGTGAACAGTTCAGCGCTGGAAACCATCACTGAAAAATATGGCTATAATCTGTAAACTAGAGTTCCTCACCTTTATACATTTGACTTCCTTTCCTTTTTTTTTTTTTTTTTTTTTTTTTGGAGACAGAGTCTCGCTCTGTTTCCCAGGCTGGAGTGCATTGGTGCAATCTTGGCTTGCTGCAACCTCCGCCTCCCGGATTCAGGTGATTTTCCTGCCTCAGCCTCCCTTAGTAGTGGGGACTACAGGCACCTGCCACCATGCCCAGCTAATTTTTTGTATTTTTAGTAGAGACGGGGTTTCACTGTGTTAGCCAGGATGGTCTCGATCTCCTGACCTCGTGATCCGCCTGCCTCGGCCTCCCAAAGTGCTGGCATTACAGGAGTAAGCCACCACGTCCGGTCCCTTTCCTCCTATTTTCGGGAACACATTACGCATGCCCATTCCAGGGGCGGAAAAATCAAGAGAACTAGAACCATTCCTTCTCAGGACCACAGAAGACAGAATCATGATGGGAGACAATAGTTACATGAATAAAACAGAAGGGTAGGAACAGAAAAAAAAGAAACATGTCAAGATACAGGATTGCAGCTGCTTAAAACAATGAGTATTTCAAAAAAAAAAAAGAAAAAGAGAATAGTAGAGAAGAATGTATTTGTGGAGGAAAGGCAAGGATAACCATCCATTCAGAGGTGGGCTCAAGTTTGTAAAGATCTTGGAACACTGTCTGGCATTCAGAAGGTGCTAAATAGGTATCTGATACATTTAGACATTTGGGGAGAGCATCAGGAAGAAGAGCTAATGGATGCGGGGCTTAAGACCTAGGTGATGGGATGGCGTGTGCAGCAAGCCACCATGGCACACGTTTACCTACATAACAAACCTGTACATCCTGCACAGGTACCACTAAACTTAAAATAAAAGTTGGGGAAAAAAAAAAAACAATGAGTCAAGCAAGTAATTCCTATGAGGAAAAAATTTTAGAAATTTAGAAAATCCACTCATTCCAGCAAATTTTTAAAAATTGTTTGGCTGGTGTGTTCTAGGCATTGGGGATCGAGCTTACATTCCAATTCAGGGGGAGAAAATAAGAAACAAATACACACGTGAACAGATAGTATCACAGGTGGTGACGAAGTCTACGAAACATAATGAAGGTAAGGGTGCACTAAGGAGTACCTGCGGGTTATAATTACATCAGGTATTCGGGGGCAGCCCGATGGATTAACAATAAGGAGAAACGCTAAGGAGGTGAGAAACAGAACCAGCCCCCTGTGTTCTAGTGTCTTAATACATTACTGGGTGAACACCTGATTTAATTTGGAAAGATTTCAAAGGATTAATGAGACCCCCACAGTCTTACTGAAGAATTTGTCTCAAAAAAAAAGAAGAATTTCTTAAGAGAGATTCTTGAACTATCCAAAGTCACCTCTATGTGCAACAATTAGCAGGGTATTAGTCGTGCAAGGTATACAGCAGGAAAGAAAACTAAGTTTAAAGAATGGGATTATTGGCTGGGCTCAGTAGCTCACACCTGTAATCCCAGCAATTTGGGAGGCTGAGGCAAGCAGATCACTTGACGCCAGGAGTTCAAGACTAGCCGGGCCAACATGGTGAAATCCCGTCTCTACTAAAAACACAGAAATTAGCCAGGCGTGGTGTGTGCCTGTAATCTCAGCTACTCAAGAGGCTGAGGCATGAGAATCACTTGAGCCCAGGGAGCAGAGGTTGTAGTGAGTCACTGCACTCCAGTCTGGATGACATCTTGGAAAAAATAAAATAAAATAAAAAGCCAGGGAAGGGCAGGGAATTTGTTTTTTTGTTTTTTGGTTTTGTTTTGAGACTGAGTCTTGCTCTGTCATCCAGGCTGGAGTGCAGTGGAGCGATCTTGGTTCACTGCAAACTCTGCCTCCTGGGTTCACGCCATTCTTCTGCCTCAGTCTCCCAAGTAGCTGGGACTACAGGCGCCCACCACCACGCCCGGCTAATACTTTTTTGTATTTTTATTAGATACAGGGTTTCACCATGTTAGTCAGGATGGTCTCAATCTCCTGACCTCGGCCTCGGTGATCTGCCCACCTCGGCCTCCCAAAGTGTTGGAATTACAGGCATGAGCCACCGCGCCCGGCTGGGGACGGGGGCGGTTATTTTTACGCAACTTTTCCTGAAAGAAACAAGGGCCACAATGCTGTAACAAGATGTTTTTCTAAAAATCACAAGTTGGAATAAACTGAGTTACTTTAATGGAGCATAAAGCATGGAAACGGAGGTAAGGAATGAGCAAAACACAGAGGATTAACAGACAAGAAACCCACTTGGATAAAATGATACCTGAGAACAAACTGTTCCTGTTCTAGAAGTACAAACCACTGGTCACATGGTGAACTGGATTGGCGTGGGGGCAGAATAAAGGAAACTGATCAATATGACTGAAAAAATAACTTGGAGAAGAGGCTTATACACAGATTTCTTTTATTACAAGTCATTAGGAACCTCCAGTCTTAAAACCTAACTTTTCCAACTGAAGGGAAATTAAAATGAAAAAAAAAAAGAATCATAATCGATAGATGACATACAGAGTATTCTCAAGCATGGCATCTTCCTCTCACACTAGCTTGGCATTTCTTCTAGAGTAGAAGTTCTCAATCTCCTCCCTGCCCCTGCCACCGCCAGGGACACTTGACAACATCTGGAGAGATTTTTGGTCGTTAGAATTTGGGGGAGAGGAGAAGGGTGCTACCTGGCACTAAATGGGCACAGGTCAGGAATGCTGCCAAACATCAAATACCCAATACTACCCAAAACGCCAACAGTACAGTTTAGAAATGTCCTGAGATGCCAAACAACCAGATGTCTACGCAGACACTAAGAAAAAATGATGACAACAAGCCAATGCCTGTAAGGAAAACTTCTCATAAAACATAAAAACTTCTTTCAGCTGGGTGCGGTGGCTCACGCTTGTAATCCCAGCACTTTGGGAGGTCAAGGCAGGCAAATCACGAGGTCAAGAGATCGAGACCAACCTGGTCAACATGGTGAAACCCCATCTCTACTAAAAATACAAAAACTAGCTGGGAGTGGTGGCACGCGCCTGTAGTCCCAGCTACTCAGAAAGCTGAGGCAGGAGAATTGCTTGAACCTGGGAGGCGGAGGATGCAGTGAGCCGAGATCGGGCCACTACACACCAGACTGGGCAACAGAGCAAGACTCTGTCTCAAACAAAACAAAACTAAACTAAACTTCCAAAAACAATCAAAGAAATAAAAACACTGAATAGAGGTAAACAAAATCAGCATGACAATATTATGTCACATTATATTGATTCACTTTTATTTGACCCCAGTTAAGGAGGAGGAGGATGATTTCTAGAAATTGGAGTTCACTTACATTTTTGAGATTTTCTAACTGTACTGCATTAATTATAGTCAAACAATATGGTCCACATTATCTCTGTTTCTGAGAATATTCCTTTGCTCCTTCCCGGCCTAGGATCTTGCATCTCTTCCCATGTCTGGGCAACTATCTTCCTGCTACTCTCCTCCTTGGGGTCTCAGCTCAAACGTTATCCTCTCAGAAGACACCAATGGTCCTGCCCAGAGGCACCCCTGCCACTCTCTTCCTTATTCTATCACATGTGTGTCCTCATTGCTCCTTATGACACATTATAATCACTTACCCATTATCTTGTTTAAAAGCCATCACACCCCCACCCCGGAACCTCTTGGTCAGGATCTTTCACACTCTTCTGACCACAACCCACAGTGAGAAATGTTTTTCCCTGTGAACTATTGTAGTTTAACAAAAGTTTCCTAACACAACACTTAGCATCACAACGTTTGATGCCTTCCCATATTTTATATCCTATTTCATTTCTTTTAAATGCCAGCTATGACCCTCTCAGTTGACTTCACACCTCACTACTCTGAGGCAGGAACCATTACCATCTTGTCCCCAGTACTCAGCCCTGGCAGACTCAACAAATACTGAAGGAATGGTCCTGGCCCTCAAAATGGGTATTATATATCTAGAAAGGCAGAGTGGACAGCCGGATGCAGTGGCGTATGCCTATAATCCCAGCTATCCAGGAGGCTGAGGCACGAGAATCACTTGAGACCAGGAGGCGGAGGTTGCAGTGTGCTGAGATCACGTCATTGCACTCCAGTCTGGACAAGACAGGGAGACCCTGTCTCAAAAAAACAAAACCAGGCTGGGCACGGTGGCTTGTGCCTGTAATCCCAGCACTTTTGGAAGTCAAGGCAGGCAGATCACTTGAGGTCAGGAGTTCGAGACTAGCCTGGCCAACATGGTGAAACCCTGTCTCTACTAAAACTACAAATATTAGCTGGGCATGGTGGTGGGTGCCTGTAATCCCAGCTACTCAGGAGGCAGAGGCACGAGAATCACTTGAACCTGGGAGGCGGAGGTTACAGTGAGCCAAAACTGCACCACTGCACTCTACCCTGGGTGATACAGAGCGAGGCTCAGTCTCAAAAAATAAATTACAAAAAAAAAAAATCAAAAAAGAGTGTAGTAAGAGGCAAACACAGCCTTAGAACCATTTCTAGCTGGACTGACCTCTCCTAGATCTATGCTACCTATAACTTAAGGACAACAAACAAGATTTTCATCTCTCTGGCCCAGTATTTCCTCCATCTGTAAAACAAGGATGATGATCAGAGACAACTCACAGAATTACCGTGAAAACTAAGGAAAATCATGTAGGTAAAAGTCACAGCGACTGGCATACAACAACACAATAAAAGGCAGCAATTCCTATCAGGGGAGCAGAATACAAAGAACAACATAGAACATTCCGTGAGGAAAAAGCAAGAGTCGCAGGAAGTGCGGCGGGAGGAGCACAGGCTCTGAAGAGAGAGAACACACCCTCCAGAACAGCTCCTAGGAGGAGGGAGCGGGCCAAGGGAGACTGCGTGTGCATTCCCCATGTTTTATGACAACCTTGCCTGTAAGCGCTCTGATGAAAAGCTATTTGTCGTAATGCTTTCTTCTCCTATTTTAATCCCTTTGCACGAAGTTGGCTGGCCTTGTTTAGATTTTGCCTGGAATTCCATGTTGTTTCTGGGGATGTCTCTCTTATTTTCCCCCTTTCGTTTATTGGCTCTTTACTTCATGAATCAAAGTAATGATCAATGACAAAGGTTGTTAAGACATCTGCCTCCTGACATGTGGCTGAAATGAGCAATCATGTAAACAAAAATGAGCTTATGTTCAGCTTCACTGACTGTGCTTTCAATGACTGGTGTATGCGCTCTCAAGCTCCATGATTATTTTGTACTGAGTAAGTAATTTACACTTTTGTGATGTTCCTTTGCAACCAAGAAGAGTCTAAGAAGAAAACAATCCACCTAACTGAAAATCTGCCTTTTCCTATTGTTTTTGTTGATGCTTTACAAGACTGGAGGAAGTATTTGGGGCATGAAAACATCAAGTCCCCTAGAAAGTTTCCTGGGAACCTAATCAAAAGCAAATGTACACATGTCTACTCTGCTAGTGTGCAGGGGAAACAAATGGAAATAGTGCCCTGTTTTCAGTTCAAACTTGTCAGAGATTTGGCACTCTAATTACATGGCCTAGGGGTTAACATTATGGTTTATTTTTTATTTTTTTTGAGACAGAGTCTCCCTGTCACCCAGGCTGGAGTGCACTGGCGCAGTCTCAACTCACTGCAACTTCCTCTTGGGTTCAAGTAATTCTCCTGGCTCAGCCTCTAAAATAGCTGGGATTACAGGCGTGCATCACCACGCCTGACTAATTTTTGTGTTTTTAGTAGAGACGGGGTTTCACCATGATGGCCAGGCTGGTCTTGACCTCTCGTACTCAAGTGATCCACCCTCCTCGGCTTCCCAAAGTGCTGGGATTACAGGCGTGCGCCACTGCGCCCAGTCAATGTTTTCTTTATATATAACTATTCTGCTACTTTGTTAGATAACTATGAAGTACAGATAACACAAAGATTATTCTTTTGTTTTTCAACGACTCAAACTAGTTTGCGAAATTAAGTCCTTTAAACTATCATCAGGTTTTCAATGCCCAGTGTATCCTTTGGGTGACAAAACAAAATAAGAGGGCCAAGCAGAGGGAACAGGTTAAGTGCCAGCTGCATGCATCAGACATTGCTAATGTTACCTCATTTGGTCCTCAGAAGGGGAGGTAATACTGATGCTCATTTGTTTTATCTCTTTTGTGACGCAGTCTCACTCTGTTGACCAGGCTGGAATGCAGTGGCGCGATCTCGGCTCACTGCAACCTCTGCCTCCCAGGTTCAAGCGATTCTCCTGTCTCAGCCTCCCGAGCAGCTGGGATTACAGGCACCTGCCACCACGCCTGGCTAATTTTTTGTATTTTTACTTGAGACGGGGTTTCGCCGTGTTGGCCAGGATGGTCTCGATCTCCTGACCTCGTGATCTGTCTGCCTTGGCCTCCCAAAGTGCTGGGATTAGAGGCGTGAGCCACCACGCCCAGCCCTGATGCTCATTTTTTTTTTTTTTTTTGAGACGGAGTCTCGCTCTGTCACCCAGGCTGGAGTGCCGTGGCCAGATCTCAGCTCACTGCAAGCTCCGCCTTCCAGGTTTACGCCATTCTCCTGCCTCCGCCTCCCAAGTAGCTGGGACTACAGGCGCCCGCCTCGTCGCCCGGCTAGTTTTTTGTATTCTTTAGTAGAGACGGGGTTTCACCGTATTAGCCAGGATGGTCTCGATCTCCTGACCTTGTGATCCGCCCGTCTTGGCCTCCCAAAGTGCTGGGATTACAGGCTTGAGCCACCGCGCCCGGCCCTGATGCTCATTTTTAAAAGGATGAATTCACAGAGGATCAGAGAACTTAGGAAACTTACCCAAAGGCACACAGCACTGGGAAGGTTCAATTTCTTGGTATCATAGGGAAGCATGCGTGGTAGAGCCAGACCTTCAAGGGTCACCTGTCACCTGTTCAGAGATGGCCTTTCAAATTCCAGCTCCGCCACTTGCTTACCGGCTATGAGTCTCTGGGCACATTCCTCAGCCTGAACTGATATTCGAATGTATACGCTGAAGGCATTACTATCTCCGCGGCAGAGATGCTGAGGCTTAGATTGGTGAGGGCGGCACACAGCTCACCCCTGCCTGGCCCACTGCTGCTGCTACTGTCCAGTTAGCCCTCCACCTTGCTTGGGCTGCTCCTCTTTTAAACTGACAAGGAGAATGTGGAGTGATTACATCACGAAGATGCGGGCAAAGAGATCGCTGAGGGTGGACGCCCTGGAAATGGAGTCAATAGCAAAGAATATGTAATCCAAGCACTTTGGGAAGCCGAGGTCAGCATTTTGGATCACCTGAGGTTAGGAGTTCAAGACCATCCTGGCCAACATGGTGAAACCCCCGTCCGTCTCTACTAAAAATACAAAAGTCAGCTGTGAGTGGTAGCCCATGCCTGTAATCGCAGCTACTTGGGAGGCCGAGGCAGGGGAATTGCTTGAACCTAGGAGGTGGACATGGCAGTGAACTGAGATTGCACCACTGCACTCCAGCCTCGGCGACAGAGACTCTGTCTCAAAACAAACAAACAGCAAAGTATCCCAGTGGCCCTTCAAAGGAGACAGCAGGGTAAAGAGGAGGAAGGAGAAGCTGATTTTGCATCACTTTCCCAGTGTCTGAGGTTTGTTTTGTTTTGAGACAGCATCTCACTGTCACCCAGGCTGGCGTGAACTACAGTCTTGAACTCCTGGGCTCAAGCAATCCTCCCGCCTCAACCTCCCAAGTAACTGGGACTACAAGTGCACACCACCATGCCCAGCCCCAGTGTGCTAGGTTTAATCTCACTCATTTATTCCATTATTTTTCATTTATTTACTCTTTTAAGTTTCCTCAGTCACTCACGCCAGCCTGAGAGCTGGACCCTGGGAATACCCTGGGAATACGATGATGAATTAAACGGCCCCTCCCTGCAAAGAGTTTATAGTCACTGAGGGTTCTGAAAAATAAATAGGCAATCCAGACAGTGCGGTGGGGACTGTAATGGTGGAAATGCCCAGGGCACAATAAGGATGATCCATGTGGGAGAGGTGATGGCCAGGAAGGACACAGATGTAAGGGTGATGCGGCGTGGGGTGTCTGCGGTTGAGTGTGGCTGCAGCAGAGGCTGACTTGGGAAGGGCCCCCTGTGCCCTGGGTGCTGCCTGGCCTCTGACCTGAAGGACATGAAAGGCACGAAGTGTTTAGAGAGGGGACAGAGCCTTCTCTTCCTACTCATCATCATGGACAACACTAATATCAAACACAACACCAAGACTGTTTTTCTGGAGACAAGAGATAAAGAATAAATCTCACGGCAAGATACAATTCAACAGAAACTCCACAGAAAAGCAATCTTCTGAATCCACTTGAGGAGTAATCGCCACAAACACTGCCGTTCCCAAAATGGAAGGTTTCTTCCTGCCGTCACATACACAAATAGTGCACCCCTAAAAGTATCAGGGATGGTGCACACAACATCATAAAGCTGCCGGCAGACCAGTCACTGAGTGGTAAATCCTGACCATCCAGCTCAAACCTTTCTGAGGGCGCTGCAGGGCTGCAGGCAGGCTAACAGGGTAAATCGAGAAGTCTGAAACACCCAGGGGCTAGTGTGCCAGCAGCACAGCTGCCGCTGGAGATGCAACACAACAAGCAGTGCAGACACAACGAACACACTTTCACGGTAACTACTCAGCAAACAGAAAGGCCTCAGTGATACCCAGGCCCGGACCACTCTTGGTAATTTAAGAGGAAAAAATTAACTGCCACACAGCGTTAGCTCAGTTGGGAGGAATGGCTAATACACACACACACACGCACACGCACACAAGAATATACTAGGATATTTGTATATTAAGGAAAACCAGCCAGGTGCGGTGGCTCACACCTGTCATCCCAGCACTTCGAGAGGCTGAGGCAGGTGGATCACTGAGGAGTTCGAGACCAGTCTGGCCAATATGGTGAAGCCCCTACTAAAAATCACAAAAATTAGCCAGGCATCATGGTGCACGCCTTTAGTCCCAGCTACTTGGGAGGCTGAGGTGGGAGAATTGCTTGAACCCAGGAGGCGGAGTTTGCAGTGAGCCGAGATTGTACCTAGCCTAGATGACAGAGGTAGACTCCATCTCAAAAAAAAAAAAAAAGGAAAACCAGACCTCAAATTTGTATTTATATGTAAGGTCACAAACTGTGATTTTAGAGACTTACGTACAGATTTCTTTTAAATTCTAAACTCCAGTACTTTTTTATTCACAAAAGAAAACTTTCTGTATAATTTTTTAGGGAAATCTACTGCACAAAGAAAATCATCCTTGTTGTTTTCGTTATGCTAAGATGTGTAATTAGAACGATTTCTTAATTGCTTATACCCACTATGCAGGCCAAGTCTATCAAGAAAAAAAAAAGATGTTCAAACTCTTAGAGCCAGTCTTTCCACATTTAGGAATTGAGTGTGCAGAAAACAATCACTATATAAAAATGGTTTTTTCGTTGTGGAGTTATACTAAAACAAATTTGTAATAAAATTCTACTATGCACATATGTAGTAAAATCGTAGGGTTTTTTTTTAGACACACACACACACACACACACACACACAGGGTGACTGTACTCTTGGGCCTTTATTCTTAAAACTTACATTTGCACAAAAACTTGCACACAAATATTTATAGCAGATTTCCAATAGGCAAAAGCTGAAAGAAGCCAATTTCTGGTTACATGCTATGTGATTCTATTCATAGAATATTCTTGAAATGACAAAATTACAGAGGATGAAGAACAGACTGGTGGTTGCCAGAGGCTAAGGAGGGCACTGGGCAGGAGGGTAATGAGGACGGCTGTGAAGGACAACAGGAGGGTCCTGTGATGATGGAAATGACCTGTATCCACTGCATCAATGTCAATATCCTGGTTGGGATATTACGTTCTGGTTTTGCAAGATATCACTGAGGGAAGCTGAATAAAGGAGACATGGGATCAAAAGATGATATACAAATGGCCAGAAAACATGTTCAACATCACTAATGATCAGGAAACGCAAATCAAAACCACAGTGTGACAATACCTTACTCCTGCAGGAATGGCCACAATCAAAAAATTTAAAAATAATCAGTGTTGTCATTGATACAGTGAACAGGGAACACTTCTACACTGCTGGTGGGAATGTAAACAAGTACAACCACCATGGAAAACGGTGTGGAGATTCCTTAAAGAACTAAAAGTACATCTACCATTTGATCCAGCAATCCCACTACTGGGTATCTACCCAGAGGAAAATAAGTCATTTTACAAAAAAGATATTTGCACACACGCATGTTTATAGCAGCACAATTTGCAATTGCAAAAATGTGGAACCAGTCCAAATGCCCATCAATCAACGAGTAGATAAAGAAACTGTGGTATATATATACAATGGAATACTACTCAGCCATAAAAAGGAATGAATTAATGGCATTTGCAGCAACCTGGATGAGACTGGAGACTATTATTCTAAGTGAAGTAACTCAAGAATGGAAAAACAAACATCGTGTGTTCTCACTCATATGTGGGAGCTAAGCTATGAGGATGCAAAGGCATAAGAATGACACAAAGGACTTTGGGGAATCAATGGGAAAGGGTGGGAAGGGGGTAAGGGATAAAAGACTACTAATTGGGTGCAGTGTATACTACTCAGGTGATGGGTGCACCAAAATCTCTCTAATCACCACTAAAGAATTTATTCAAATAACCAAACACCAACTGTTCCCCTAATAACCTACAGAAATAGAAAATTAAAATAAATATGTATGTATGTGTGTGTGTGTGTGTGTATGTGTATATATATATCTCAGAACTCCAATAATGCATGGCAAGTTTATAGGTTTTTGGGTGTGTTTTTGTTTGTTTCTTTATTTATTTTTGAGACACATCTCAAAAAGCCTGGAGTGCAGTGGAGCAATCTCAGCTCACTGCAGCCTCCACTTCTTGGGTTCAAGTGATGCTCCCTGCCTTAGCCCCTCACCAGGTAGCTGGGGTTACAGGTGCATGCCACCACGCCCGGTTAACTTTTGTATTTTTCGTAGAGACAGGGTTTTGCCATGTTGTCCAGGCTGGTCTCAAACTCCTGAGCTCAAATGATCTGACCACTTCGGCCTCCCAAAGTGCTAGGATTACAGGTGTTCCCCACTGCACGTGGCTTTGTAGGTGTTTTTAATGCTTTTCTAAAGCTTGTATACACTTCTAGGCTTAAAAAGGAAATCAGTCCAATCAAAATCACCATCAGAGAATGTATCTGGATAAATAGAAGGGGTTTAATACATTTTTATAAAATGAGCATTGTAGAACAGCTTTCAAAAAAACAACAAAAACAAAACAAAAGATCTACCCAATGAGTCACAAGCTCTCAGAAGGAAACAAGGGCTTCTCTAATAATCCACTGGTTTTAAACATAGTAAGTTTCAGGCTAGAGAAATGCAAGAAGCATGGAAGGAACGCCCAATTTTTGGCTGCTCGCTCCTCAACTACTGGTGGATGAGCTCTCACCTCTGAGGTCCCTTTACTCCCGACCTCATGTCGTGGTCCTAATTTCAAGAGCCACTTTTGGAGCCTTGTCTTCTCAGTCATAAGCCCAGATCCCTTCAGGCAACATAGCTATCACATGAACTTAAACTCTGCTATAAACCTCCGTTCCTACGACTCCGAAACACCTTGATGTTTCACAAGTATTTCAAAATAAAAACTGACCTTGGCTACTTCCTTACCCCTTCCCTCAGGGAATGACACCTTTGCTGTCAGCTCCCCAAGCCAGAAACCACAGTCAACCTAAAATCCCTCCACTGCCAACCACTGTAGCCACATCGCAAGTCCTTGGGATCAGATAATGACACCACCTAGAATCCACCTTCTCTCCCCTTCCTCCTCCTGCCTCTACTGGGGGCTCCAGTACTCACATCTTTCAACCCAGACCTCTACAACTGCCTCCAAATTCATCTTTCTGCTTCTAGCATCCTGTGGCATAAAGCCAGTGTTTCCCAAATTAGAGTCCAAGACAGTTTCTTTAAATTTTGAACTTTAATTTTAGTGACATTTAAAAATATATTTTACTAGGTTTGGGGGTTTTTTTTGTTTTGTTTTGTTTTTGTTTTTGAGATGGAGTCTCGCTCTGTCGCCCAGGCTAGAGTGCAGTGGCACGATCTCGGCTCACTGCAACCTCCGCCTCCCAGGCTCAAGTGATTCTCCTGCCTCAGACTCCTGAGTAGCTGGACAGGTGTGCGCCACCACACTAGGATAATTGTTGTATTATTAGTAGAGATAGGGTTTCACCATGTTGGCCAGGCTGGTCTCAAACTCCTGACCTGGTGATTTGCCCACCTCAGCCTCCCAAAGTGCCAGGATTACAAGCGTGAGCCACCGCGCCCGGACATTTTACCAGTTTTAATGACAATTTTTCTTGGCCTTAATAATGTAGAATTGAAAGGTATTTTCAGAGATAAGACTTTGGTTTCTTTGGCTGCTGTTTCCCAAAACAGGACTGACTAGAATCTTTCCTCGTTCAAGGGAAACTGCTCAGGTTTGTACAACATGAGCTTTGGCGGTGCTGAACTCCACTCTGCACCTCACTGGCAGGGCAATCTTAACTTGTTCCAGTTACTCTGCTCTCCAGTCCTTAGTTTCCTCATCTATAGTATAAGAATTATCCAAATGGCTATGTTTCTTACTGCAAACAGAGTGAGCTCATGCACATAAGTATCGTGCACATTTAGCACAGTTCTTGGTACTGTGTAAGCAACTCTGATATTTCAGTTACTCATATTACTGTTATGAGTGATGTAATCTGGCTATACCCCGATTGGAATTCTCTGACAGTTGGTTCCCAATCACTTCGAGGATAAAGTATCAATTATGAATGTGGTTTCTCTGGCAGGCCCTCCCTGAGCGCCCCATTGCTTCACCTGCCAAGCTGACTCCACATGCATCAGATTAACTTTGAGTCCCGGTAAGGGTTAACTCTCCTGGGGTCTGTCTGTCTTTCCTTCCTTGGCTGAGCACACCCTTCCAGTCACCCCTCTTCTGAGCTTCCCCGCCACATCCAGTCTGAATGGGCCGGTCTTCTCTCCCACAGTACCTTGGACAGAAACCTCTCAGGTCACTTACCTTCTATCATAACCTCGCCTTTCTTACCCCTGCCTAGTAATCATCAATCAAGGAGACAAACTTCCAGCTCATACGCCAAAGTGGCTGATTTCCCAGTACACCGTGACGAGGATCTGGAACTGCATGTGGGTAGATGGGGACGTCAAGAGGAAATCCTGGTGTCTACCATAGCGGGGGTTGCTGAGGACCCCCTCTCACCAGCCTTGTACAGGACCAATCTGTGGGGACTAGGACTTGTCTCACAGAAACTTGTGGGTTCTCACTGTCTCATCAAATGCCTGGAACTAACGGCGGCTTAATAATTTTCTGCTAAAGGGATGAACATCCGCTACCACGTATGGTACTAAGACTACATGATGAGGACTTTACATTCATCACCTAAAACCAACTCCAAGACTGGGTCATAAATCAACACTTTTCATGTACAGGTCACCTTGAAATTGTCTTAAACTAAATAATAGGACAATAATTCCTCGGCAGCCCTTCAGTGAAATGAAAAAGACATATTCAAACCAAATATGAATACATCTCTCAGTTCTAAACAAAAGTCAATGGAATGAGTCCTAGCTTTAAGCACTATGGGCTTTCCAAGCCATTTTTGGCAGATGGGCACATTTCCAAGTGCCAGTTAAGAATTCAGAGAAAACAGCCGGGCGTGGTGGTGCACGCCTGTAATCCCCGCACTTTGGGGGGCCAAGGCAGGCGGATCACGAGGTCAGGAGTTTCAGACTAGCCTGGATAACAAAGTGAAACTTTACTAACAATTCAAAAACTAGCCGGGGGTAGTGGCACACGCCTGTAACCCCAGCTACGAGAGGCTGAGGCAGGAGAACTGCTTGAACCCAGGAGATGGGGATTGCAGTAAGCCGAGATCATGCCACTGCACTCCAGCCTGGGCGACAGAGTGAGTCTCTGTCTCAGGGGGTGGGGGGTGGGGGTAGGGGGGTGGGGAAGAATTTACAGATAACACACAAGGTATTTATTAATCCAGTGAACAAAAACAGAATCGGGGCCTGGCGCGGTGGCTCACGCCTGTAATCCCAGTACTCTGGAAGGCCAAGGTGGGCAGATCACCTGAGGTCAGGAGTTCGAGATCAGCCTGGCCAACATGATGAAACCCATCTCTACTAAAAAATACAAAATTAGCCTGGCGTGGTGGAGTATGCCTGTTATCCCAGCTACTCGGGAGGCTGAGGCACAAGAATAGCTTGAATGCAAGAGGCAGAGGTTCCAGTGAGCTGCAATCGCACCAAAGTCATTTTTGGCTGGTTTTTTTTTTTTTTTTGGTGAGATACATACAAAGATAGCAATATGTCAGCTTGGCTCAAACTTATGGTACAAAAACTAGAAGAAATCACAACAACCAGAAGATAACAAGACACATGAACTCAGAATATGAAATAATTATCTCCTCACACTCGTCCTGTCCACCAACCCCATCCCCCCCGTCAAGGAAATCTGTAGAAATATCAGGAAAACACTCTTTGAATTAATCGAAGGATTAAGTAAAGGCAGAAGGCCAGAAAGAAGAAAGTCCAAAAAAAAAGTAGATTACTAATTAAGGAGGGCAAAGGTCTCTTTAAAAAAAAAAAAAAAAGGGCCGGGCGCGGTGGCTCAAGCCTGTAATCCCAGCACTTTGGGAGGCCGAGACGGGCGGATCACGAGGTCAGGAGATCGAGACCATCCTGGCTAACACGGTGAAACCCCGTCTCTACTAAAAATACAAAAACTAGCCGGGCGAGGTGGCGGGCGCCTGTAGTCCCAGCTACTCAGGAGGCTGAGGCAGGAGAATGGCGGGAACCCGAGAGGCGGAGCTTGCAGTGAGCTGAGATCCGGCCACTGTACTCCAGTCCAGGCGACAGAGCGAGACTCCGCCTCAAAAAAAAAAAAAAAAAAAAAAAGACATTTTTGGTAACAAAAACATTAATACCATACTCTGAGATAAGTTTTCCCAGCACACAGATCACGATCAAAATAAAGTCACTTGTTCCCCCTACTCCTCCCAAATGTGTCAACAAGAAATTGCTGTGTCTTTGTAAATGTCTGTGAAAGCAAAGGACGTAAAAGCCCTGCACATCTTGTACCGGAAATCCGGTCTGAATATCTAAGAGCCAGAGGATGTGAGGGTTAGGGAAACTGATGGGAATCAGGTTGAAACCTTCTAAGAACAAAGGTTAGGAGAGATAGCGGCATGCTATTGTATAAGTATCCTCATTCCCTGCCTAACTTCTCATCCCCCTCCCAAAAAGAGTGTCTGGAGATTCTTTATTTCTGGTGATATCCTTGTAGTCTTATCTATTCAAATTTGCATTTTAGAATGCGATAGAATCAAAACACAGTATAAGGACAGAGGGGCTCTTGCACTCTTTCACTAGATACCAAATGGTCACTATTCCTATGAGAGAACGGCTCCTCCTCCGTTACAGACAAAAATAGTAAAAATTTAACCCCCATTCCTACTTTGATTATAACCCACCTCCAATGGTTTGCATCTTCATCCATCAACTCCATCTCATTTTCTACATTCCAGGGTCAAAGATAACGAAGAAGGCCAACACCAAAAACTCAATGACTACACGTGTGCCCAGGAAGATGGGCAGATGGAAACCGATGAAAATATGATGATGAACATGGACCAAGTGGTATACAGGCCCCACCTTCTGGATATCTGAAAACTGGGAAAAGCTGTATCACCCTCAGAGCAGTCACGTCCTTCAGAGACTTTGAGATTTGTATCGGGATTTTTTTAAAACTTAAAAGTGTTCTCTGCTCTCTTGATAGTTACATTTATGCCTTTTGAAAGTATATGAGTTAATTCATGGCTGGTGGGAATGTAAAACGGTGCAGACGCTTGGGAAAACACTCTGGCCATTCTTTGAAAGGCTAAATACAGTTACCATATGATCCAGCAATTCACTCCTAGATATATACCCAAGAAAAATAAAAACATATGTCCACACAAAAAGGTTACCATGAATGTTCATACCAGCATTTTTCCTATTAGCCAAAAGTGGAAATAACCCAAATGTCCGCAACAGATGATGGATAAACATAATGTGGTATAATTATACCAGGGAATATTATTTGGCAATAAAAATGATGTACTGACAGGCAGGGAGAGGTGGCTCAGGCCTGTAATCCCAGCACTTTGGGAGGCCGAGGCGGGCGGATCACTTGAGGTCAGGAGTTTCGAGACCAGCTTGACCAACATGGAGAAACCCCATCTGTACTAAAAATACAAATTTAGCCGGGCGTGGTGGCGGAGGCGTGTAATCCCAGCTACTTGGAAGGCTGAGGCAGGAGAATTGCTTAAACCCGGGAGGCACAGGTTGTGGTGGGCCCAGATCGCACTACTGCACTCCAGTCTGGGCAACAAGAGTGAAACTCCATCTCAAAAAAAAAAAGACATACTGACAAGCCTTGTAAATATGCTAAGTGAAAGAGTCCAGACACAAAAGGCTAAAGGCTATATATTATTATATGTTTCCATTTATATAATATGTCCAGAATAAGCAAATTCATAGCGACAGAAAGTAGATTAGTGGTTGCCAGGGGTTAGAAGGAGGGTTATTGGGACTGCTAAGAGGTACGAGGTTTTCTTTTGGGGTGATGAAAATGTTCTAAATTTGACTGTGGTGATGACTGCACAACTCTGTAAATATACTAAAAAAGTTGCTGAACAGTACACTTTGAGTAAATTCTGTGGTTTGTGGGTTACATCTCAATAAAACTATTATTATTTTTTTTAATACACATGAGTTAGGCACTTAGCACAGAACCCAACGAATGCAAGGCGTTTGATATATGCTGGTGCCTTTCCCTCACTGGCAAACTGAGCCCACCTCAAATACAGGCATACCTCGTTTAATTCACAGACACTGCATTTTCTTACAAATCGAGGGTCTGTGGCAACCTGTGCAAAGTCTACTGCTGCTGTTTATCCAACGGCAGATGTTCACTTCACATTTGTGTCACGTTTTGGTAATTCTCACAGTAATTCAAACTTTCCCATTATTATTATATTTGATCTTCCATGCTACTGTAATTGTCTGAGGGCACCACAAACCACGCCCATACAAGACAGTGAACGTAATTAATGCTGTGTGTGTTCTGCCTGCTCCACGAACCCGCTGTTCCTGGTCTCTCTCCCTCTCCTGGGGCCTCCATATCCTCTGAGACACAACAATATTGAAATTCGGCCAGCGAATAATCCCACACTGGCCACTAAATGTTTAAGTAAAAAAGAGTCATGCACCTCTCACTTTAAATCAAAAGCTACAAATGACCCAGCTGAGTGAGGAAGGCATGGCGAAAGCCAAGACAAGCTGGAAGCCGGGCCTCCTGAGCCAAACAGCCAAGTTGCAAAGGTAAAATTCTTGAAGGAA
The DNA here is from genome assembly GCF_009764315.1 of Trachypithecus francoisi. Lineage (NCBI taxonomy): Eukaryota > Metazoa > Chordata > Mammalia > Primates > Cercopithecidae > Trachypithecus > Trachypithecus francoisi. The sequence continues at coordinate 16,917,919 of NW_022681465.1, forward strand.
AATTTCTTGGAGGAAATTAAAAGTGCTACTACAGTGAACAAAGGAATCAAAAGAAGGTAAAACAGTCTTGTTGCTGCTACGGAGAAAGTTTCAGTGGTCTGGATAGATCAAACCAGGCACAACATTCCCTTAAGCCAAAGCCTAATTCAGAGCAAGGACCTCATTCTCTTCAATTCTATCAAGGCTGAGAGGTCAGGAAGCTGCAGAAGGAAAGTCTGGAGCCAGCAGAGATTAGCTGATGAGACGTAAGAAAAGAAGCCATCTCCACAACACAAAAGAGCAAGAGGAAGCAGGACATGTTGACGAAGAAGCTGCAGCAAGTTATCCAGAAGATCTAAATAAGATCATTGATGAAGGTGGCTATGCTAAAAAGATTTTCATTGTGGACAAAACAGCCTCCTACTAGAAGCTGCCATCTAGAACCTCCACAGTTAAAGAGGAGAAGCCAATGCCTGGCTTCAACGGACACACGGACTCTCATTAAGGGTTAAAGCAGCTGGAGACTTTTAAGTTGAAGCCAATGCTCATTTACCATTCTGAAAACCTTAGAGCTCTTACGAATGATGCTAAATCTACTCATCTCTATAAATGGAATTACAAAACTGAGATGCCAGTACATCTGTTTACAGCATGGTTTTAGTAAATACGTTAAGCCCATTGTTGAAACCTACTGCTCAGAAAAAAAAGGTTTCTTTCAAAATATTACTGCTCATTGACAATGCACCTGGTCACCCAAGAGCTCTAACACAGATGTGCAAGGAGACTCATGTTGTTTTCATGCCTGCTAAGACAACATCCACTCTGCAGCCCACGGATCAAGGAGCAACTTCGACTCTCAGGTCTTATTATTTAAGGAATGCATTTCATAAGCCTATATACCTAGTGCCGTAGTAGATGGTGAGTGCTCTGATGGAACCAGGCAAAATACACTGAAAACCTCTTGGACAGGATTCAACATTCTAGATGCCATCAAGAACATCTGTGATTCATGAAAGGAGGTCAAAATATCAAGATTAGGAGGAGTTTGGAAAATGATTCCAACCCTCGTGTGACATTGAGGGGTTCAAGACTTCAGTGGAGGAAGTTATCGCAGATGTGGTGGGAATAGCAAGGGCACTAGATTTAGAAGTTGAGCCTGAAGATGGGACTGATTTGCTGCAATCTCATGATCAAATTGGGACACACAGGCCAGGTGCAGTGGCTCACACCTGTAATCCCAGCACTTTGGGGGGGCCAAGGTAGGAGGACTGCTTGAGCCAGGAGTTCAAGACCAGCCTGGGCAACATGGCAAAAACCCACCTCTACAAAAAATACAAAAATCAGCCAGGCATGGTGGCATATGCCTGTAGTCTCAGCCACTCAAGAAGCTAAGGGGAGGATCGCCTGAGGCCAGGAAGTCAAGGTTGCAGTGAGCCAAGATCGTGCTACTGCACTCCCATCTGGGTGACAGAGTGAAACCCTGTCTCAAAAAATTAATTAATTAATTTAATTTAATAGGCTTTGTGTTAGATGATTTTGCCAAACTGTAGGCTAATGTAAGAGTTCTGAGGATGTTTAAGGTAGGGTAGGCTATGCTATGGCGTTCGGTAGGTTAGGCGGATTAAACGCATCTTTGACTTAAGATATCTTAGACTTACGATGGGTTTGTCAGGATAGAGCCTCATTGTAAGTTGAGGGGCATCTGTACTTTAATTCCAAGTTCAGTGGAAAAGTAAGGAAGAAAGTGAGAGTCTGGACTGCAGATGGGCTGACCCGTATATGTGAGAAGGTGAGAAGGTACAAGCTTAAACAGAGCTCTGCCAGCTTTCCTACAAGTAGACAGTCACACAGCAATTTAAAAGAAACAGGCCGGGCACGGTGGCTCACCCCTATAATCCCAGCACTTTGGGAGGCTTAGGTGGGCGGATCACTTGAGGTCAGGGGTTCAAGACCAGCCTGGACAACATGGTGAACACTTACCTCTACGAAAAATACAAAATTAGCCAGGCACGGTGGTGCACACCTGTAATCCCAGCTACTTGCGAGGCTGAGGCAGGGGAATAGCCTAAACCCGGGAGGCAGAGGTTGCAGTGAGCCGAGATCATCCCACTGCACTCCAGCCTGGGTGACAGAGCAACAGAAAGAGAGAAAGAAAAAGAAAAAGAAAAAGAAAAGAATAAAACAAAGAGCTTAAGCATACCTTCCTGTAAAATCCTTTGCACAACATATCACTAGCAAAACATGATCCTTTCCATTCTCAGAAGCCCTTGCTGAAAATACTCTGGTCCTGGCACTTATGACTCTTATGACTACCAGGAACAGAGCCACTACTGGCACAATGTACACCAAATCAAACACATGAATGCGTATGTGTCTTCACCGTGGGTGTTATTACTGTCAAGAAAACACAACAAAAAATAGGCTGCAATCCCATGTTTAAAATGACGAGTTCCTACAAATGAAGTTAAAACCAATACATGAGAGAAAAAAGGAGATCCAACATAGGATTTGGAGATCCAACAAAAGTTATCTTTGTTTAAAATTTTTTTAAAAAAGGAGATTTCAGGCTGGGTGCAGTGGCTCCTGCCTGTAATCCCAGCACTTTGGGGGGCCAAGGCGGGCGGATCACCTGAGGTCAGGAGTTCGAGACCAGACTGGCCAAGATGGTGAAACCCCATCTCTACTAAAAACACACACAAAAAAATTAGCCGGGTGTGGTGACAGGCGCCCGTAATCCCAGCTACTCGGGAGGCGGAGGCCAGAGAATTGCTAGAACCTGGGAAGCGGCGACTGCAGTGAGCTGAGATCTCGCCATTGCACTGCAGCCTGGGCAACAAGAGTGGAATTCTGTCTCAAAAAAAAAAAAAAGGGAGATTTTGAATGTTTAGGAGCCGCTTACGTAATCCTGAAGACGCATTCAGAAACTGTTATTATTCAGAAACAATGCACATTTTCAAATGAATCAGTTTTAAAGTCATTTAGGTCTTTTCATAGCGTGTTAGAAGAACTGAGATAGTAAAGACAATTATTTTGTGAGTTGAACTACGCCCATTACAATTTCTGTACAAAAGGTCAGTACTTATTACTAACAACGCAAACAACTGTGTTAAGCAGGCTAAAACTCCAACAGTCAGAAGGATTTTCCAGATTTTAAGAAAAATGGCTTAAAATGTCTTTAAGTTAATCCTGATGCCAAAATTTATCTCTGCGAACTTAATACCCTGTTTATTATGCGTGAGCAAGCATGAAACGGCAAAGCTGGAGATTAATGTTCATTTGAAAACTTCAAATTTTTCCCATTTCTCTGAGAGAGAAGGATGGTTAGGTTCCATGAGCTCCACAGACCATCACAAGGCGGCAGCCTTTGTGGTCTGAGACCCTAATAACTAATTCAGGCTCTCCTTCCACAAAGCCAAGTTCTATTTGAACTTTTAACAATGGAAGCTGACTTGTTTGCCAACTCTTCTTGCAAACTTCTTACAAAAAATAAGCTTTCTTGTAAGTGTGTCTAATAATAAAGCTCATGATCTCTTTGTCCTGGCTTCATTATTCCGGACTCTGGAGGGCTCGAGGGCTTGAGTGTTTCTGAACATATTAGCTTATGTTTCAAACACCCAGGCACAGCCGTAATATTTCCTGCTGAGATTAGTACAATATCTGATAACTAGACAAAGAGGACTCAATCATAGAAGGCATGACACTTGACTTTGGGGTGGGGGGGTTCGTGGGGGTGGGGGCAGTTCTACATAATAGGCAGAAAAGCAGGTGGCACGGATATTCTTGGTTTCATACTATAAAGTAAAACTTTAGAAAGTAGCATCTTATAGAACCGTTTATACGTATCAGCCATTTAGATCATGTGCCCCCAGACCTGTTGGAGTTTAGACATGTGTAATTTCTGACTCTGGTGATGGGGGTGGAAGCTGTATGCTTGCCTGCCTTCTGCTAAAAGCTCCTCTGTTTAAAGTGTACTGATTCCAGCCCAGCACTGCGCGAGAAGCTACAGAGAGAGAGACAAAGGAGAAGAGGTACTGAGAGCCAGTCAAGGGAAAGAGCAGAAGGGGAAACTGATCCCCTAAAGTGCCTTTAGAAGATGCTGCAATCAAAGTGCAGGGGCTCCAGGCAGAGGGAGTCCAGCTTCGCCAGGGAAGTCATCTCTTCACCAGCCCTGGGCTTCAGCGGCTGGCAGCCTCATCACTATGAGATGTGGCCTACGAGATGTGGCCTGACACATGTCATACCTCTTCTCAGAAACCTCCTTTTCTGTCTTCCTAATCTGTCCAAAGGAGGTAAGAATACTTCCCTCGCTCACAAAGCTGCTGTAGGCATCAAGACAAGTGATTATAATGCATAAGACTAAGGAACTTGGGAAGGCCAAGACTGGAGGATCACTTGAGACCAGGAGTTTGACACCAGTTGAAGCAATGTAGCGAAAACCCCATCTCTACAAAAAATTGATAATCCCAGCTACTCGGGAAGCTGAGATAGGCAGACTGCTTGAGACTGCAAGCTATGATTGTACCACTGCACTCCAGCCTGGATGACACAGTGAGACCCTGTCTCTACTAAAAAAGAAAAGAGAAAAAGGAAAAAACAGGAACTTTGAAATACAGGCTGCTGCCAAGATAAGATGCCTGCTTCTACTTGACACTCATTGGCTCAATCATGAAACTGTCAGGACTCATTTCCTTGGAAACCCTGCTATGGTTTCTGGTTCTACTTCATTCCTCCTGTTCCCCCTGTACTCAGCCCCTGACCACACATTCACCAGTCCACTCCCTGCCAGGCCTCGCAGCCAGCTGAAACCACACTGAGCCAGCCCAGTCCAGCACAGACTTCCACACGTCATAGAAGCTTCCACGTGCTGTAGCTTCAAGTATGCTCCACGCCCCATTCTCCCCTTCTAATTTTCTATGGCAATGACCTACTCTAATATTTCTGCAACTTGCATGTGTATGCAAATATCTATATACCCATATATGCATTCATGTATTCATACATACACACATATAATTATGGCAGTTCTTACCTGTAAAACCTAGCAAATGCCTCTGCTGTATCCAGCAATCAGCCCTCTGGCAAGGTGATATTCTTATCCCAGTTTTATAAATGAGAAGACTGAAGCCCAGGGTCCCACAGTTAGTAAGCAGCAGGCAGGGCTGGGAGTCTAGCATCCAAGTGTTGGAACAGGTCAGCTATTGGGTACCATCAGTATGTTTCAAAATGTGTCCTGTTTGTCTCCATAAGGTCCTGGACTCCCTTGTCTAACTTTCTATCAACAAGCACTCTTGACTGCCCATTGCTAAAAATCAAGTTAAAATGAAAGAGTTTTTTTTTTTTTTTTTTTTTTTTTTTTTTTGAGACGGAGTCTCGCTCTGCCGCCCAGGCTGCAGTGCTGTGGCCGGATCTCAGCTCACTGCAAGCTCCGCCTCCTGGGTTCACGCCATTCTCCTGCCTCAGCCTCCCGAGTAGCTGGGACTACAGGCGCCCGCCACATCGCCCGGCTAGTTTTTTTGTATTTTTTTAGTAGAGACGGGGTTTCACTGTGTTAGCCAGGATGGTCTCGATCTCCTGACCTCGTGATCCGCCCATCTTGGCCTCCCAAAGTGCTGGGATTACAGGCTTGAGCCACCGCACCCGGCAAAATGAAAGAGTATTTTTAAATGGCATTAAGTATTTGGACTTTAGTAGAGCATATCAAATATATAGTGAAGGGTAAATTACAGAAAAAACAATTTTTTGAAGGAACAGAACAGGCACAGGAAATGGAAAAATATCCCTTAACTACAAAAAAGCTTCTAGGTCTTCTGAAGTTCATTAACAGCATCGAAACCAGTCTGCACATGTTAACCTGAAAAGGTTAAGTGAAGACACTAATAAATAATAATTACATGGTTATACAAGAACTTCAAACACTTAACTCATATTATTTCATTATAATTTCTCCCAACAAGCACAAAGATTGACACGCAAGTGGGGGGAAATAGACAGCACATAAGTGGGTTGTCCTGTCGCTCAGGAATCAGCTGCTGACTAGTTAGTGACAAATCACAGTACATTTGCTTCTTCTCCCTATGTCCCTGACCTGCTCTTTCACCCCAATAAACCCGGAGGACTCTGTTCCATTTTTCCATTCATTGTTCCCCAAGTATCCTTAAACTGATTCTCTCAAATCATATTACTAGATAATAAGTTTCTTCCAAACTATTTTTTATCCGCTCCTTTTTTTTCTTTGAATAACTATTTATCCAATTCAGGATCGGACTCTGAGGATTTTGCATAAATCACAGGAGAAATGAACATTTCACTATCAGGTCCACATCACGCATGAACACAGATCTTTAATGATGTCAATATTCATCCGCTTTCTCCAACGATTTCTCTAACTGGCTCTTCTCTTTTTATTTTTTTAGTGTCACAAAGTAAAAGGGCAAAAGTCATGAAAGCAATTATGGTAAGAAAAGAGGAATATCTAAAGTAGGAAGCAAGAAAACTTACTCAAATTTAACTTGTTGCTAGTTAATCTACCAGAACTGAATGGTTGCTTTTTGAAAAGCAAAGGTGGTGTTGGTGCATATTACAACGTATAATTGGCATAACAGGATTCTAGTGCCTAATCTATACTCGACTACTAATTCTAAATTTCACCTTGTGTATTAGATTTTGCCCTTAAAGCTATGTAAACCCAACTATAGAATTAGGTGAAAGTTATAGCAACATTAAAAACAAATACCATTGTAGACTAGATTATGCTCATCAATTGATTTTAAATCAAGATCTGCAGAACTCTAAAAGTTTCACAGAAACCACTGCTAAGAAATGGGGGAGGGGGCTGCTGCCCACCCCTTCTTACATTGCCAGTAAAATTTGTTAAACTCTCCAACATTTTATTCCAACAAAGTAATTCCAGCTACACACACACACACTCTCTCTCACACACACACACTCACACACACTCGCACACACTCACACACACTCGCACACGTATTTCCCTTTTCAAATATGACTGATCTACATGATCTTACCAAAGCCTACAATTGACAGCTTAACTTGATGTATTAAAATACTCAAAAACCTTATCTTTAAGCAAAGCGAATGAGAACAATGTAAAAGTGCTACAGAACACTCCTCAGAAATGACACTGGAGGTGGCGGTACACTTTTTCCTGAAAGGTCACAGATCCTTACTGCTGAATTATCTGCGGCAGAAATTTCCAAACCCTGAACTGAGACTAATTCTCAAGAGCCAAATGTCCTTCCCATTTTCGGCGTGTTAAAAAATGTCTTTTAGGCTGGGTGCAGTGGGCTCTCACCTGTCATCCCAACATTTTGGGAGGCTGAAGCAAGAGGACTGCTCGAAAGAAGGAGCTCCACATCAGCCTGGGCAACAAAGCGAGACTCTAGCCTCTTAAAAAAATGTAAAACTTAGCCAGCATAATGGTCCACACCTAGAATCCCAGCTACTCGAGTTGAGGCAGGAGGACTGCTTGAGCCCAGGAGCTATGATGGCACCACTGTACTCCAGAATGGATGACACAGTGAGACCCTGTCTCTTGAAAAACAAACAAAAGTCTTTAAAGATGAAAATAGGCCGGGCGCGGTGGCTCACGCCTATAATCCCAGCACTTTGGGAGGCCGAAGTGGGCGGATCACAAGGTCAAGAGATCGAGACCATCCTGGTCAACATGGTGAAACCCTGTCTCTACTAAAAATACAAAAATTAGCCGGGTGTGGTGGCGGGCGCCTATAGTCCCAGCTACTCGGGAGGCTGAGGCAGGAGAATCCCTTGAAACCAGGAGGCAGAGGTTGCAGTGAGCCGAAATCACACCACTGCACTCCAGCCTGGTGACAGAGCGAGACTGTCTCAAAAAAAGAAAAAGAAAGAAAAAGAAAAGAATGGCAAGAGTTATTAAATACCCTTACTTGATAAAATAACAAATCGGACAACTCTATATTGGTCTCCTATAATTCCCAGATGCACAAATCCAAAGGTCTGGGAGTCACTGAGCACCGTGTCCAGCTGCTGAGGCACATCCAGTGCCTACAGATCTTGGCAAACTTGTTTGGTTTGCATGGGCTATATACTGACTTTGTTTTCAAAGCGAAATGAAGTCAAACAGAAAGACAAGCCATTGGCAGACTAATTATAACACTACCGTCTCTAAGTTCCATGAGACTAAACAGGATTCGGATGAAGTTTCCTGCCTGCCAAACTTTCTGCAACATTAAAAACCACCTTGAAGTCACTCAAGGATGACAGTCATTTCTGGGTGTGAGACAAAATGTTCTAGAATGGACCTGCCAAGTCTGTTTTCTTCCTCTTTCCCACACGCAAGCATAAAGGCTAACACCTGGGTCCACAAACTCTACAATCAAAAAAAGAAATTCTCCCAGAATTTGGTGATCACGAAAGAGCGCAGACTTCACTGATTAACTTCCAAAGGCTATGTTATCCTGATTCTTTGCTGTCAAAAATAGTTGAAACCGGTTGAGAAGCTGGGTGGCCACAAACGGGTTCATAATTAGCATGTTTGGTAGCAAAAGGTGGGAAAGGTCATCATCGTTGTGCAGGGACTACCTTTGGAATGAAGAGTCATAAAACGTGACAAGTGTTAAGTATTTACAACATCGGGCACACATCCCTAAGCAGGCTCATACATTCCCTCCCTGTTCTTCAAACCAACCTAGAAAGGTAAGTATTGCCATCAACATTTTGCTAATATGAAAACAGGGCATGAAAAGTTATTTAAGGCCAGGTGCAGTGACTCACGCCTGTAATCCCAGCACTTTAGGAGGCTGAGGCAGGCAGATTACCTGAGGTCAGGAGTTTGAGACCAGCCTGGCCAACATGGTGAAACCCCATCTTTACTAAAAATACAAAAATTAGCTGGGTGTGGTGGTGCACACCTGTAATCTCAGCTATGCGGGAGGCTACGGCACAAGAATCACTTGAAGCCAGGAGACAGACTGCAGTGAGCCGAGATGGCACCACTGCACTCCAGCCTGGGCGATAGAGTGACACTGTCTCCAAAGGAAAAAAAAAAAAAAGGTATTTAAAAATTGCTAGCCAGGTGCGGTGGCTCATGCCTGTAATTCCAGCACTTTGGGAGGCCAAGGTGGGCGGATCACGACCATCCTGGCTAACACGGTGAAACCTCGTCTCTATTAAAAATACAAAAAATTAGCCAGGCGTGGTGGTGGGCGCCTGTAGTTCCAGCTACTTGGGAGGCTGAGGCAGGAGAATGGTGTGAACCCAGGGGGGCAGAGCTTGCAGTGAGCAGAGATGATGCCAGTCCACTCCAGTCTGGGCAACAGAGTGAGACTCCATCTCAAAAAAAAAAAAAAAATTTGCTAGGCAGGGCCAGGTGCAGTGGCTCCCACCTGTAATCCCAGCACTTTGGGAGGCTGAGCAAGTAGATTGCTAGGCCCCACGCACTGGAGATCAGTCGAGGCAACACTGCAAAACCCTATTTACAAAAAATATAAAAATTAGCCAGGCATAGTGGTGCATGACTACAGTCCCAGCTTCTTGGGAGGCTGAAGTGGGAGGATCGCTTGAGCCCGGGAGGTAGAGGCTGCAGTGAGTCATGATTGTGCCACTGCCCTCCAGCCTGGGTGACAGAGTGAGACCCCGTCTCAAAAAAGGAAAAAAAAAATTGCTGGGCACTGTGGTGCACAATTGAAGTCTCAGCTACTCAAGGGGTTGATGCAGGAGGACTGCTTGAGCCCAGGAGTTTGAGGCTGTAGTGCTTTATAACTGCACCTGTGAATAGCCATTGCGCTCCAGTCTGGGCAACATAGCAAGACCCTGTCTCTAAAAAAATAATAAAGTTACTTTAAAATACTAAAACATTCAAATGGTACTCATATGCAAGTGATAGCCTAGAGAAGACAGTGCTGATATTAACTGATTAACATTGGTAATAAGAACCCAAATGAAAACAGCAACCACAAAAAAGCAAGCATCAGCTAGCCAGCAGTTCCAAAAGTGAATTAAGGTGAATGGGCATTAATTTCGTGAACAGCTTCTCTGGCAGTTTGGGAAGCATGATTAAGCAAAGAACTACACATTTTTTTTTTTTTTTTTTTTTTTTTTTTTTTTGAGAGAGAGTTTCGTTCTTGTCGCCCAGGCTAGAGCGCAGTGGCACAATCTTGGCTCACTGCAACCTCCGCCTCCCGGGTTCAAGCAATTCTCCTGCCTCAGTCTCCCAAGTAGCTGAGATTACACGCGTGCACCACGACACCCAGCTAATTTTTGTTATTTTTAGTAGAGACAGGGTTTCACCATGTCGGCCAGGCTGATCTTGAACTCCTGACCTCAGTGATCTGCCTGCTTCGGCCTCCCAAAGGGGTGGGATTACAGGCATGAGCCAACGCGCCTGGCTAATTTTTGTTATTTTTAGTAGAGACAGGGTTTCACCACGTTGGCCAGGCTGATCTTGAACTCCTGACCTCAGTGATCCACCTGCTTCAGCCTCCCAAAGCGCTGGGATTTCAGCCACGGGCCACCACGCCTGGCTGAACACATTTCTTCACTGCAGAAATTAGGATTAAATGCTGCTCTGATTTTCTAAAAATAATAATGATGATGTCACCTTTCTCAAACTTAATCTACCCCCTTCACCCACTTCTCCCAACATCACTTGGGGCTTGTGTTCCCTTGGAGAGTCTTTGGGAAACACTCATCCTTATGGCAGCCATTAGTAAACCCCTGGCAATACCTCCCAGCTACGGATGGATGGCAGAAGGGCTAGTCTCTGCTCGACAATTCAAGTGGCTAGTTTGTCTACAACAGCACCATCACCAACACTGCTGGTCTCGGTGGTTATAACTGGCAACACTGCCTTAGAGTGTAAGTCCTGAGGGTAGAGACCATGTTCAGCTCTTCACAGCACCTACATAACTTGTAGGCACATAAGTTTTTCCAACTACATTTGTAAATATAACTACTACTCAGGAAGGTTAAAATAACAGCAACCAGGAAAACACCAAATATTATTTATTTGAATTAATTATTACTTCTTCTTGAGACAGGGTTTCCCTCTGTTGCCCAGGCTGGAGTGCAGTGGGGCAGTCACAGCTCACTGCAGCCTTGAACTCCCAGGCTCAAGTGATCCTCCCAAGTAGCTGGGACTACAGGCATGAGCCACGGTGCCTGGGAATTAATGAGGTATTTTTAAAGTACTTTTGCCCTTCCTATTTGGTAACTGAAAAATAGCTTTAGTCTATAATCTGCACATAACATATATTTACTGATTGCTGCAACCTCATCTGCTATTAGAAAACAGTAGAGATTTTATCCCTCTCTCTTTTTTGGTAATATAATGGTTTTTCCACAGGTAACTGAAAATAAATTCAAAAGATGGCTTCTAAGCATACTCTTCAAAGTAGCAGTCACGTAAGTCAGTTGTGAGTAAATGTTAACTAATGGTAGAGTCTGTCTATGCCAGAATAAAGTTTGTACCTATAAAAGCACAAGTTAGCAAAGGGAGATAAAAGGGAATTAAGTGGATACATCTAGAGATTCTTGTAAGATTTTGTGGTTTGGAGAAAAAATGTTATTCCACAACATTTTCCCCTATTACATTATTATGTTACCAATATATTTCAGGATCTGATAGTCTTTTCTTGCATATGCTGAAACCAAATCCCAGCTGCATGATTCAGAGGAAAGTTAAACATCGGGCCAAAGAACCAAATTAACAACAAATTTGGAGAAACATCTAAATGATGTTAAATTAACATACTGATTTCAGGAGATACTTGGTCGCAAAATACTTGAACTAGTAAACTTAGTTGTGGGGGAAACAAAAATCAATGTATTTTGTTCTTTCCCAACTTGGTTTGAAACCTTTTCAACATTTCAAAGCAGCTAAAATATCCGCCAACCCATACAAAAGAAATTAAGATGGCAGGCTGCATACATCTGCTTTGACCCAAAAACAAAAGCCGTTTGCTCTGTCTTTAGAGCCAGCATAATAAAAGCACAAAAAGCCCAGATGGCTTAGATTTTCTTTACACAAAGTAACTGAGAGGACTGACATCTAAACTATTTATTCAGCAAGTCTGATCCTAATGGCAACTTTAGACCCGGAATTTCTATAAGACAAAGAGGAATGCTTTTAGGCAAGTAAAAAATTAATTGGTCTACACTGATATCCTTCTGTGTATTCGTATTTGTCCACTGTGCCTGGAGATATTAGGGAAAATGTCTTCATCAAATGGCACCATCAATTCATTCTGCTATTCCTCATTTACACTGCCTCGACTTACTAAATCTGACACTCCAACCTCCAGCTGCTTATTTATTTATTTTATTTTTATTATTTCTTTTAAATTTATTTTGAGACAGAGTCTCACTCTGTTGTCAGGCTGGACTACAATGGTGCGATCACGGCTCACTGCAACCTCCGCCTCCCGGGTTCAAGCGACTGATTCTTCTGCCTCAGCCTCCCGAGTAGCTGGGACTACAGGCGTGCACCACCAAGCTCAACTAATTTTTGTATTTTTAGTCGAGATGGGGTTTCACTCTGTTGGCCAGGCTGGTCTCCAATTCCTGACCTCGTGATCTAGCTGCCTTGGCCTCCCAAAGTGCTGGGATTACAGGTGTGAGCCATCACACCTGGCCGCTTATTTATTTTTTAAAATAATTTTAGAAAGAAAAATAAAATATATCCTCAGTTAAATAGTATATGACTCAAATGACTGTTGGCAGGAAGGAGGAGGAGGAAAAGACCATATATAGGTAAGCTTAACCTAGTATCAATTCTGATGCCTTAACGGATCGCTCTAAAAAAGTTTGGGGAAGGGGGCTGCTCTAGGTTTTTCCTGGCGAGTAAAGTGGCTTTTTTTTTGGGGGGGGGGGGTGGACACAGAGTCTTGCTCTGTTGCCCAGGTTGTAGTACAGTGGCACAATCTCAGACCACTGCTATCTCTGCCTCCCAGGTACAAGCAATTCTCCTGACTTAGCCTCCCAAATAGGGGGAACTACAGGTGTGCGACACCACGCCCAGCTAATTTTTGTATTTTTTTTCTTTTTTAGTAGAGACAGGTTTTGCCATGCTGGCCAGGCTGCTCTCGAACTCCTGACCTCAGGTGGTCTACCCGCTTCAGGCTCCCAAAGTGCTGGGATTATAGGCGTGAGCCACCACGCCTGGCCTCAAATGCCTTTTAACCAAAATAGTAGACAGCGTAAGACTTTAATTTCTACCGTGGGGCCAATTACACATTTCTGAACTTGAAGTCCTTCAGGGAAAGAATGAAAAAGAAGACATTATGTTCTGGAGACTTTGTTGTTGTTCGTTCCCTGCATGATTTCATACTTTTTAAGAAAAAGTTATACTTAAACCCAGAGCGGGCGGGGGTCTTAGGAATCTCACCCCAGCTATGCTAGCTACCTTGGTTTTATACTGGGAAGTCAGGTCTCCAGTACTGACTGATCCTGGAATCGCTTTAGTATAGGCAACAGAGAAGTAGCAATCAACACATCTTTACAAATGACACTTTAAAACTCGGAAACGTGGGTCACGTGTTTGTTATGAGGATCAAAATCACAGCAATCAAATGAAAACATCTTATGAACGTTAGAGAATTGTATAAATGTAAGGCCCAGAAAGCACCTCCACACAGGTGACCTCATTTTAGTGCTCAGGTCATAATGTGAGCTCACTGTCCCTTTGAGACTGTTCAGATGGGCAAAACCTTCATCATGGTTCCACATTTATTTGCCACACTAAGTCCCCTGGGAAGATCAAACCAAATAATGCAAACTTAAAATGGTATCAATTAATATATAAATTAGGATATTACTTGTTAATTTAATTGAAGAAAGACTTACTGGCCAGGCGCAGTGGCTCATGTCTGTAATCCCAGCACTTTCGGAGGCCGAGGCGGGCAGATCACGAGGTCAGGAGTTAGAGATCAGCCTGGCCAACATGATGAAACCCTGTTTCTACTAAAAATACAAAAATTAGCTGGGTGTGGTAGCACGTGCCTGTAATCCCAGCTACTCAGGAGGCTGAGGCGGGAGAATCGTTTGATCCCAGGAGGTGGAGGTTGCAGTGAGCCGAGATCGTGCCATTGAACTCCAGCCGGTGACAGAGCAATACTCCATCTCAAAAAAAAAAAAAGACTTACTGATCACTGGGGTGGGAGGGAGAGAGGGAGGAAGGGAGGGAGGGAGGGAGGGAGGGAGGTTCACTGAACAAGCCCAATAAAAAGAAAGACTGTGTGTAACTTTAGGTACATTAAAAGGACAATATACAGTTGAGAGTATAGGTTAAAAAAAAAAACAGGCACAAAGAAATAAAAAATATAGATTGTAGGTCACCAGTGACACTTATTATTGCTGTCCCTGAATGTACAAAGGGGCTTAATCATAGATGTATAGAAAAAGTTCTTCTCCCCATGCATATGTAAATTAACTCAGTCATTAGTTAGGGTCTTATTTTCAGTTTTTATCCTAAATGCATTCATTCACAAGAGTTTGTTGGCCAGCAGATACAAATTAACTGACTTTTTTTTGCTTCTGGCTTTTAGATACTGATCAAATTTCTTAACAGTTTTGTGAATTCCTGTCATGATACCCTAACCTGCTGGCTATTCAAGGGTTCGTCTGCATTATTTTCCAGGCCTAGACTAGCTGGACCTCATTACCCTCAAGCAGAAGACAGCCCGCAAAAATTGAATGAGGCCTGATCCATACATGAGAAACCCTCTTTTCTCCCTATTCTTGTTTTCTCTCTCATGTGACTTTGATCAAAGCACTCTGGACTAAGCCTGGTCACACGTAAATGACACAGCAAAACTAAATGATCCAGAAAGTCCTTTCCTGCCCCCAAATTCCCTGAGTTTAACAGACACCCAATAAATGCTTGAATTAAAATGACCCACATAAACCTCCTGGGAATTTCTTCCAGGAATTCCTCAAAAGTCTCTGCCAGGAAGCCACAGAGAAACTGAAGAATAACAACAGTAAACTGTCCACGTCGGGACTAGTGAGGGTAGAACTAGGAGTGAAATGGGAATGGTTCTCACCCTAGAGCTGACATAAGCCAATATTAGTCACTACTTAAAAAGAGAGCCTCGAAATCCGTTATAAAAAAAATTCAGGATCATATGTCAGTTCACTTCTTAAAGTTATATCTTCCATTTTTAAAAATTCCTACACTTCTACAACATTGCCAAAATGTCAAAGCCACCTGCAGTGGTCACCGTCTCTCCTTTTGAATGCAAGGAAATATTCATGATAGCCTCTCACCTACTTGAACAGAAGAGGCAGGAGGAAAATGATCCCTGGCAATACTCAGGTGTAAAATCTATGGCATTACTCTTTTCCCAGACAGCCAAGATGCCAGCTATTTATAAGTCTGTCACCCCATCTGCTGTTGTACCATCGTATACTTAGGGGCCTCAGTGTCACTTTGTCCTGTGTGCTACTCTCTCTCCCATCCGGGATGACATCCATTCTTCACAGCGGGACAGAAGAACTGGTCCACACTGTCTACATAAGTGTGTTCATCAAACCTCTGCTTTCATCAACCTCCTGTCCTTTCCCCGGCTACAGAACCTATTCCCTGAGCTCCTATCACAGAGCCCGTTTTCTAAGCCTTCCTCATCTTTCAATCTTCTTGGGACTATTTGGAAAAAAAAAAAAAAAAGCTGTGCTCATGTTCAGATATGAGACTATAACTAGAAACAGTGCCTAAGAGTCTACAGTCATACTATCCTGAAGGTGCCTGATCTCGTCTGATCTCGTGGAGCTAAGCAGGGTTGGGCCTGGTTAATACGTGGATGGGAAAGACAGTCCTAAGAGACAATCCAAACTGACTTTTTCTAACAGCATGTAAGAATTATCTCACTGCTCTTAACTATATTTCTGATCTTAAGTACATATAATATCACTCTTACTTTTAGAAATATTAAATGCATGGCCTATTATTAATGTTGTAAGAATCAGTTACATATGGCTGGGCGCGGTGGCTCACGTCTGTAATCCCAGCACTTTGGGAGGCCGAGGCGGGCGGATCACGAGCTCAGGAGATCAAGACCATCCTGGCGAACATGGTGAAAACCCATCTCTACTAAAAATACAAAAAATTAGCGGGGTGTGGTGGTGGGCGCCTGTAGTCCCAGCTACTTGGGAGGCTGAGGCAGGAGAATGGCGTGAACCCGAGAGGCGGAGCTTGCAGTGAGCCAAGATTGCGCCATTGCACTCCAGCCTGGGTGAAAGAGTGAGACTCCGTCTCAAAAAAAGAGAAAGAATTAGTTACATATGGCTAGCTATACTTCTTCTAGGTTTTTTCTTTTCTTCTTGGGTTTAAAAGACTATTCCTTTTAAATAAAATGTAGCATATTCATATAATGGACTATTATTCTGCAGTAAGAAAGAGTGAAGTGCTCGTACACGCTACAAGGGTGAGCCTTGAAAACATTATGCTAAGTTCAAGAAGCAGACACAAAGGACCACATATTGATTCCATTTGTAAGAACTGTCCAGAACAGGCAGAGCTATAGAGACAGAAAGTAGCTGCCCAAGGCTGGGGGAAGAGTGAGGGTGGAGGGAGAGCTTGGGGATGACACTTTAGGGTTCCAGTGTTTCTATTTTAAACAATGAAAATGTTCCAACATCTATTGTAGTAATAATTTCACAATTCTGTGACTATACTAAAAGCCACTGAATTGGCAATTTAAGTGGGTGAATTATATCACAACCAAACTGTTCAATTAAAACCAAACAAAACAAAACTGGGCACAGTGGCTTATACCTGTAATCCCAGCACTTTGGGAGGCCAAGGCGGGTGGATCACATGAGGTCGGGAATTCAAGACCAGCCTGGCCAACATGGTGAAACCCTGTCTCTACCAAAAATACAAAAATTAGCTGGGCGTGGTGGCGGGAGCCTGTAATCCCAGCTACTCAGGAGGCTTAGGCAGAAGAATTGCTGGAACCTGGGAGGCGGAGGTTGCAGTGACCCAAGATTGCACCACTGCACTCCAGCCCAGACAACAACAGCAAGACTCTGTCTCCAAAACAAAATAAAACAAAACGAAAGACTGCTTTGTATTTCAGACCATCACTCAAGCTAATGCAAGTTATTAACGAATCAAATCCTAGGCGCTAAAATGTGGCTTTAGCTGCTTTTCCTCTTGTAGCTGAAAGTAACATCTGCAAACTATTTTAAAATCTCTATCAAAGATAGCAATGAGCCAATAATGAATAACTGGAGTATGGCTTTCCTCAAATGGCAGGAATTATTTTTTCTCTATGGTATTTACTTCATCTTAACCATTGCAGATAATGTCCTGAACAGGTAACATCCAAAATTCAGGGAGTGGATGCTGAAGTCTACACTCACTGGTGCTACACTCGCTGGTGCCACCTCGAAACGTCCATGAGGCCTATGTATTACTTTCCAAGGAAAGTTATGACCTTTTGGTGGAGGGAAAAAAATAAAGCAGGATACATCTTTTAAATAAACTATCTTCAGATGTTAATTATAAATATATCAGAAGAAAACAAATGCTGAAGGTGAAATAGCTGCAAATTTTAATCTCCCTGGTTTATCACTGCTCGGGGAAAGAAATTAGGTTAATCGGACAGGATTTGCCCTTTACAAAGGCATGTTGGCAACATTCCCTGGAGGCCTGATCTCTTTTTGAGTCCTCTGTTACAAAAGCTTCCTGAAACTTGGGACAGCATATGCTCCAACCCATTGTCATAAGAGTGACTGTCTCTCAACTCAGCCAGTTAACATCTGTCATTAGCTCTGTTTGCAAGAGCAAAAGCAGATGCTTGGAACAAGGCACCATGAACTCTGACATGGCGGGGAGATGGATGCATTTCAGAACAGCAGATCATTCCAGGAGACTGAAATGCTCACTGAATTCTCAAGGGCTAGCTACCCTGTTACCCTCACTGGAAGACCTACACTATTATTAATTATCCCAAAATGATTCCCAGAACCATCTGTAACATCCAAACAGCAGCCAGATGAAAGACTGACTTTAACGTCTGAAACGAGGCAACTAAATCTGGAACTTCTAACACAGGCCACGAACTGAATCTACAAATGGAATAGTATTGGTTTCTGTGAGACTGCACAAGCCCGCATTCAAATCTTCGTCTAGGAAACCCTCTGGGGATTTTTTTTTCCTTAAAAATTCATTAGAATAATCAATCGTATGACAGACACATCACAGCATGTACTGCAGCCATCTCATCTTTAACAAGTTCAGGAAAATGTGTCAACACAGATATTTGCAAATGCTAAAGAAAGACCTTGTTCAAGGCCAGGCAATGTGGCTAATGCCTGTAATCCCGGCACTTTGGAGGGTGAGGTGGGAGGATCATTTGAGGCCAGGAATTTGAGACCAGCCTGGCCA
Organism: Trachypithecus francoisi; assembly: GCF_009764315.1. Taxonomy (NCBI): domain Eukaryota; kingdom Metazoa; phylum Chordata; class Mammalia; order Primates; family Cercopithecidae; genus Trachypithecus; species Trachypithecus francoisi. Next base: position 16,936,280 of record NW_022681465.1, read on the forward strand.
ACATGGCAAAACCCTATCTCTACTAAAAATACAAAAACTAGCTGGGCGTGGTGGTGCACACCTGCAATCCCAGCTACTCGGGAGGCTGAGGCAGGAGAATCGCTTGAACCCAGGAGGCGGAGGTTACAGTGAGCCAAGATCATGCCACTGCACTCCAGCCTGGGCGACAGAGTGAGACTGTGTCTCAAAAAAAGAGAAAGAGCTGTTTCTTTCCTTGCAGTATTTTGAAGGTATCAATGAATCATTAAAGCAAAATAAGTGGAAGAAGAGAGTTGGTTTCTACAGATGTGGCCTCTTGTCTTAGAGAGTCTTGCTCAAGCTTCCGGGATCTGATGGGAGTAGGGACAAGGGTAAGGAAGCAGGTGTCAGCATGCATGATTTAGGGATGAGTCCAACGCTGCAGTCATGCATGACCCTGAGTGAGTGGTTCTTAAAATTTTCCACCCGAGGACCTCCCCTTGCCTCAGCCTTCTTCTGGCCATCTTTCTGGTTCCTTCATGCCAGGTGACATGGACAATGGCATAAAAGACCATATTAGAAATCTACGGAAACTTTGGGAGTTCCAACAGCAGCATTTAAATAGGAATCAAGCTTAGAAAACAAGCAATATGTATTAGCCTGTCATGGCAAATGATAAGTGAACAATGTAACTGATCTTCCGTGTTAAAAATATGCATTACATGGGTCAATGAGGTTAGTATATGCACAATCAACTCGCTTTCTGAAAGACGTCAAGGAGAGCTTCCTTGGAAACGTGCTGGGCTGTGACGAACACACAACATACAGGCTTGTCCTCGTTTTGCAGTCCCTGAAAGCAGTTCTCCCTTAAGCCAACCCAGAAAACAAAACTCGGTTACAGACTAAGCCACTGGCAGGTGTTAGTATTTAAAACTAAGCACTCAAGACTACATCTGGTTTCTGACACAATACTGCTCAAGAATGATTCCTTTATGGCAGCAGCAGTTGAAAAAGGTACTTGGGTTGTGAGAGTGACCATCTGTGTTTTTAAAGAACATGCATTGGGAGAAGATGGTGTATGAGATGCTTTTAGTTAGGGCATGGATTTAAAAAAAAATCCACACACACCGCCTGCCAACCCCTGCAGACCCATTTTCAAAGTATGATTTCCAGACTAGCAGCATCAGTAGCACCTGCGGACTTGTTAGAAATGCACATTTCCAGGCTCTGAAAACACCTGCTGAATCAGAAGTTCTGCGTTGAGACCCAGAATTCAGTGGTTTCATAGGTCTTCCAGGAGGTCCTGATCAATTGAGCCTACTCAATTTTGAGAGCCACTCCCCCACAGGTAGCAAGAAATATGAGTTTTGCCACGGGCTACTTTAACCTCTAGGGCAAGGAACCTCCTCTCACTGGGAAAACAAAGCAATTGGGCTTAATAACAGACTCATGCTGGCTGGTTGCACTGGTTGCAAATAGTCCTGGGCTCACCTCCAGGGAGGCTGTACCATTTGGTGTGGCATAGTGGCCCAGGAATCTCATTAAGTAGCTCCTCAAGTCATTCCAATGTGTAACCAGGACTGGGAAGCCTGGACAACCCCCTGAAGCACTAAATATATCAGAAATAATTGGGGTAAATGAGCCTTTAGATCAGGCTTGGCAAACTTTTTCTGCTAAAGGACTGACGGCCCATACATGAAGCTCTGCAACTCCTCAGCTATGCCGCAAAGGCATCTGGGGGGGACAAAGACCATAGCAAGGCCTTTCCACAAGACGCTGCCTACTGTGAATACAGTCACAGATAAGAGGCCAATGAATGGGCATGACTGTGTTCCAATACAACTTTATTAAATTTGAATTTCACATTATTTTCACATGTCAAAATATGCTTCTTATGGGTTTTTCCAGACATTTAGAAATGTAAGAAACAATCTCAGCTTGTAGATCATACAATTCGGGCTGTAGGCAAGGGCTGAAGTTTGCTGCCCCTGTTCAGTCGCATACTGGAGTCGTCACATAAACTTTACACAAGAATTCTGTGTTGATGACATCTGTCACTTCAACATAAACAGCTGCTTTCAAAAAAGCTAGATGTTACTTTTGTAAAAACAAAAAAAAAACGAGGTTTAATTTCCATGCAATAAAACATACAGCTTTGATGAATCATGCAGAGGGATATCTTGAGCGTTTCTGTCACCTTTGAAAGTTCAATCCTCCGAAGTAACCATTTAGTCTGATTTTTTGGATGTTTGTTACCTTTAAAATAGCAGCACAATCAGATGGTTTGAAATAAAAGCTGAAAGTTCACGCTTCCACTGCAGTTCTAAGTAACACACAGGGCCGGGCGCAGTGGCTCATGCCTGTAATCTCAGCACTTTGGGAGGCCAAGGCAAGAGGATAACAAGGTCAGGAGTTTGAGACTTGCCTGGCCAAAATGGTGAAACCCTGTCTCTACTAAAAATACAAAAATTAGCTGGGCATGGTGGCCAGTACCTGTAATCCCAGCTACTCGGGAGGCTGAGACAGGAGAATCACTTGAACTCAGGAGGTGGAGGTTGCAGTGAGCCAAGAGTATGCCACTGCACTCCAGCCTGGGCAACAGAACAAGACTCCGTCTAAGGGGGGAAAAAAAAAGTAACACACAGAATGGCAGTCACTTGGCATAAGCTCTGGTCTCTCTCCAATGTGGGGCTCCTGTTTGGGATTTATCCACCTGCTCTTTATCCTGTGTTCTCACCCAGCCCACAGTGGGATCTTTTAAGCCAAGCAGGGCAGGGATACCCCTGGAGGAGAGTAGAACAAGCTGGCTTTAGTCCATTTGGACTGCTGTAACAAACTACCATAGACTGAGTGGCTACTTAACAACAGAAATCTATTTCTCCTGGTTCTAGAGGCTGGGAAGTCCAAGAGCAAGGCTATTCTGCATCTGGTGAGTGTTGCTTTCTGGTTCATAGATGGGACCTTCTAGCTGTGCCCTCATGTAGGAAGGGACAAACAAGCTCCCTTAGGCCTCTTTTATAAGGGCACAAACTCCATTCATGAGGGGTCCACCCTCATGACCTAATCACCTCCTGAAGGTCTTACCTCCCAATATCATCACAATGGGGGCTAGGATTTCTTTTTTTTCTTTTTTCTTTTTTTTTTTGAGACAGAATCTCGCTCTGTCACCCAGGCTGGAGTGCAGTGGCCAGATCTTGGCTCACTGCACGCTCCGCCTCTCGGGTTCATGCCATTCTCCTGCCTCAGCCTCCCAAGTAGCTGGGACCACAGGCACCCGCCACCTCGCCTGGCTAGTTTTTTGTATTTTTTAGTAGAGATGGGGTTTCACCATATTAGCCAGGATGGTCTCGATCTCCTGACGTCATGATCCGCCCGTCTCGGCCTCCCAAAGTGCTGGGATTACAGGCTTGAGCCACCGCGCCGGGCCTGGGGGCTAGGATTTCAACATGGGTACTTTGGGGCCAGGTGCAGGCACACACCTTATAATCCCAGCACTTTGGGAGGCTGAGGCAGGAGGATCATTTGAGGCCAAAAGTTTGAGACCAGCCTGGGCAACACAGAGAGATCCCATCTCTACAAAAAATTGAAAACTTACCTGGCCATGGTGGCACATGCCTGTAATCCCAGTTACTTGGGAGTCTGAGACAGGAGGATCACTGAAACCCAGGAATCTGAGGCTGTAGTGAGCCATGATCATGCCACTGTACTCCAGCCAGGGTGACAGAGTAAGACACCAACTCAAAACAAAAAAAGAATTTTGGAAAAATACAAACATTCAGACCATAGCAAGGCCCTTCCACAAGATGCCACATTCACCCACCCCCAGAGCTGCTGTTCTCTCCCTGAGGGTCCCAGGCCCACCCCCACCCAGGACCGTGCCCTTCCTTCAGGCCCCAATTCTCTCTGTCTCTCTCCTTAAGATAGAAACAGGTTAAGGATTTCCTCAGACACATAAATATAACTTAACTGAGTTATCTGAACCCAAAGACCACCATTGATGGCCGCGATGTATGTAGCTCAACGGAGGGGACAGAAGATATTTCAGGAAACTGCTTTACCAAAGGGATTTCTCCACAAATTAGAAATACCTTCACACTGTCTCACAAGGTGGAAGGAGAAGTGGCCAAACACTGGGTTCTGTTTTAAACACAAAAAGAAAATAGGGCAGGGCCATAAGAAAGGGGGAAAAAAATGAGAGGAACAAATGTCTCTGGAGATTTATACCATGAGAAAGGCCAGCCCCCTCCCAGAGCCCCTGCACCCGCAGGGCAGGAAGTAACCCGATTGGAAGTAAATAGCAAATAAGTGGAAAGTTTGGGGTTGTAGGCGCCCGGGTGGTGAGAGAGGAAGAAGAAAGACTTTCCAACTGATCTCAGATCAAAGTACCACTGAGTCAGTGGTTCTCCAATTTCAGTGTGAATAAAATCATCCGGGCAACTCATTAAATGCAGATCCCAGGCCCATATTTATTGAGAACTGGATTCAGGCGATTTTGAAGTGAGGCAAAAAACCCTGCATTTTTAACAAAGACCCCAGTGGTTATGAAGCAGCTGATCGGAGAACTGCACTTGCAGAAACACTCCATTAGTATTTGAGACACTTAAACCCAAATGTCCTCCCCTAACAGAGTGTTCAACTTGAGAGGACGGGAGAAGGAAGAGATGGGAAGATCAAGAGTAAGCAGAGGCTCTGAAGAGAGTCAACAAATGAACTCCAGGGCCTCTGACAGATGAGGGCCCAGGATGAATGATGTGTGAGTGGGTGAAGGGACAGATGGAGAGAGGGAGCTATTCCAAATCAACGCAAGCACTGAAGACATTTTACAGAACCAGCTGAGAAACGATGGCCAAAAAGGAGCTATTACTACCTGGGAAAACAAAGGCCTCGTTAGCACTTTCTAAGCCCAGCTTGCAAAAGTGTGCTTTCGCAACAATTTTTTAAGGTAATATTTTGATATGATGGCCATTTCATCTATGAAGTAGTTCTGAACCTGGTTGCTCACTAAAGAGCATCCAGGAGGCTTTTAAAAAGCATACCATGGCCTGAGTCTCACCTGAGACTCTGATTTCCTCATTCTGAGATAGGGCCAAGGCTCTTGGTAGAAGCTTCCCAGGGAATTATTACGTGCAGTCAGGGTTGAGGACCACCCTGTCAAGGGAGCAGTCTGGACGCTGAGATTGTGAATACAAGACTAGGGAACATTTTTCTTTTTTAACTGGCCCTTCCATTTCCCTACAGCAATTAAAAAAAAAAAAATGAAGAAAAAAAGCAGCCAGGCACAGTGACTCAAGCCTGTAATACCAGCACTTTGGGAAGCAAGCGGATTACCTGAGGTCAGGAGTTCGAGACCAGTCTGGCCTACATGGTGAAATCCTGTCTCTACAAAAAAATACAAAAATTAGCAGGGCATGGTGGGCAGGCACCTGTAATCCCAGCTACCTGGGAGGCTGAGGCAGAAGAATCGCTTGAACCCAGGAGGCGGAGGTTGCAGTAAGCTGAGATCGTGCCATGGCCCTCCAGCCTGGGCGACAAGAGCGAAACTCCATCTCAAAAAAAGAAAAAAAGCTATTGCAAAGTAAGGGTAAGTGAAAAGTGGCATGAGAACCTTCCAATCTTAAAAAGTAACTTCAAGAGAAAGCATTAAATGTCATCGCCAAGCAGAGGACAGGTACACTTAATCCCTGGGGCCTGCAGAGAAAAGAAATGAACACAGCCAAGACACCAACTCCCATTACCAGTCTCACTCTATCTCGGGGTGCTAAGGTGAAAAAGTGGAAAGATGATAAACTGGATGCAAACCCCACTACTATCACTCCCCACTAGCCAAGTGTGGACTCCTGGAGCTGTTATTACACCTAGACTCAAATGCCATCTCATTAAAATATGGCTGGTTAATACTGCCTTCCTCATAGGATACTTACGAGAATTAAACAGGACAAACAGATTGGCATGTGCCAGCATGGTGCCTGGTAGAGAGATGTCACCCAGCAAATTTCAATCTCCCCCCTTTACCCATCTGAAACGCCAACACTGATAAGGCCCTCATCCTCACCAACTATGAGGAGGTCATGGCTTAGAACTGGGTGCCCCTCTTCCCACCACTCAGCAGAGAGGGGACCATGGGGAGAATGGGATTCCCTAATGTCAGAACTGTGGCGCCCCAGGTTGGAACTCCAAACATATGTTTAAAGTTGGAATGAGGCAACAGAGGGCTTCAGCATCATCCCTGCCTTCAGTGTGCTGTGGATGCTTGGACGGGTCTTTGCAGACCAGATGGATAATCAATTCACCATGTATATTACTGAGTTTTTGGAAAGACTTGTTCCAAGTAACAGGCCTAATAAATGCATTTTCGAAATGGAATGCAACTAATTCACAGACAGACAACTGCTTGTATCAAACAAACTGCCTCTAATTTCTTTTCTGAAATCACACAGGCATTAAATGATGCTGTCTGATTCCCAGGAATTTCTGAACTGTTCTTTGTTTCCAAACAAGGCCTTTGCATTTTTCACAAAATATTACTTTGTTAAAATAAATATTATTTTAGTATACAATAAAAGTATAGTATCTATTTAAGCATTCAAATAAAAGAATTAAGTTTGATTTAGTCCATTTTCTATTTTATTCCAGTCATAAATTACTGCCTGGTCTGAGCTTAGCATCCAGCATTAATCAGTGGATTATTTTCAGTATTCACAGAGACCAAAACTACAAGATAGTAGCCCACTTACCTTCAATTTAATTTTCAAAGCTAACCACAAAACTCAAAAGCAACCACGGGGGTCAATGGCACCAAACAGGAGCCCTTTCCTTTGTGCCCAACACTAGCATTGCAAGTCCAGGAGGCTTGCCGGTCATAGGAAAGATCTAGAGATACAACAGGCTTACACAGGACTAAGGGGGCTGAGCTACCTAGAAGCTGAGTCTGGAGTCTGGAAGTCAAACAAAGACTGGAAGCACAGGCCAGCAAGAGGCATGCTTGAGTCCAGATAAACAGACCAATTCTGAAGAAGAGGTGCAGTCTACAGACCCAGGGAGGAAAAAAGAGGTCAAAGTCTAGGAAGATTCACTAAGAAGAAAATCAACAAGTAGACCCAAAGGAGAACAGGAAACCAAAGAAGGTCATGACCCAGGGCACAGGCCATTTGCTCTCCCTTGCAAAAGTATTTAATGCATGTGCATTCAGCTAGAACCTAGGCCAGTAAACAGTCCTAACAGATCTGATGCCCTCCCCACCACCCATCCACCCAACCCACTGGGGAGAAGCCCAGCTGTTCAGTCCAAAGGGGCTGGGGTGGGAAGGCAAAAGCCATGTTCTAAGAAAAAGGGTCAGAAATAAGCTGGATTCTAAATCCACTTAAGCTGGATTCACTTAAAAGGGGCCAGGCCCCAGAGACCTCCTGGTCTCACCCATGGATTTTTCAGTGGTGCTGGGAACCAAGTGAGTAACAGAACAGAAATGCTGTGTACCTTTGGCAAGCTAAGGTCTACAACACCTCGCACAGCCCACAGTCCTGTAACACAAATGTAGCTCACAACGTTTGCCACTGTAAATGGTTTCAATATGATTGCTGAAATTTACAAAAAACAATCTCAGGGTTTACAATGCCATACTTTGAAATATGATTCTGAGCCAAACTCAACACCCACCCCAAGAGATGAAAACAGTATATGTTTCTAGAGTTATTAAGACAAAGAATTCCCTTGAAAAAGCCTCTCTTCTACCCTCTTCATTTCATTCTGGCCCTAGGGTCTAGGAGTGGTTCACACACTATCAGAGTAGAAACAACAGTAAAACTCCGGGCCAGGTACAATGGCTTATGCCTGCAATCCCATCACTTTGGGAGGCAGAGAAAGGAGGATCGCTTCAGCTCAGGAGTTCAAGACCAGCCTGGGCAACACGGCAAAACTCCGTTACTACAAAATATACAAAAATTAGCCAGGCTTGGTGGCACACACCTGTGGTCCCAGCTACTTGGCAGACTGAGGTGGGGGGATTGCTTTAGGCTGGGAGGCGGAGATTGCAGTGAGCCAAGATCATGCCACTGCACTCTAGCCTGGGTGACAAAGTCAGACCCTGTCTCCAAAAACAAACAAACAAAACTCCCACAACGATTCTTCTGATATGTGGGGTTTTTTGTTTTTTGTTTTTGGTCACTTGTGGTCCTTTAAAGTCTTGTAACTTCCTTATTAAAAGGCCGTATGATCACAGTCTTAACGGAGCATGCAGCATTCTGATGACTTATTTGGCTTCATGCTGATTACAAACGCACCTTCATTCATCCATTCAGTGTTCATCATCAGGGGCTAGGCTCTGCTCCTAGGTGCCAATGGTAAGTCCCCATTCTAAGAGACCTTGGTGAGGAGAGACAGAAAAAAAATCAAACACACACACGATACAGGTGGTGGCTCTTTGAAAGGGGGCCTGAATAGTTGTGTGAATACACACCTTGTATTCAGAGCCTTGTGTATTCACCTAGAGCCTGTGTATTTGAGTTTGTGCATTTATCCCTAAAGGAAGACAGGAGAGACAGACATCTCTGGAGGAACCCGGTTACCAGGAGAAAGAACAAGAGCTTGGCCTGCTTGAGGGAGAGTTTCCCAGATTACAATAAGTGAGCTTTCTGTGCAGATCTGTAAACATGCACATGTTTATCCTGGAGCTAAGTGCGCTAATAAACAAGCAGATGAGTTTTTTTTTCTATAATCCCACAGTGAAAATTAATGGAAACATCCGACTTTCCATCTATGAGCCACAAAATGCCAAAGCAAATTCCTGGAAGAGGTCTAGGGAGTCAGAAGCACGTGGCTTCCAGAGCAGAAAAGATTCTTAAACTCAATACCAAGTAAAGCTGGACAAGTTGCATTTTCCTTGGTCTTGAAAGCAAGAATGAAAATCCCAGTGGTGTTCCATCTCTGGAGTATAGACTGCTGATTCTAAGGAACTCAGTAGGCTGGTGTTTAGTGTCCATCTCAGGGGTGGGTATTTCCAGGAGCAACAGCAAATGTGGGAAAAGCACAGAGAACTGAAGAGTTTCCCAGTTCAATGCTGTCTTTTTCATACAGCTGCAACTGTTTTGATTGAAGTGAATTCCAAGAATAACAGATGCAGCACTACTAAAGTTTCAACAAAAGAAGCCAAAAACTATACATCAGATTTTTAAAAATTATCTGTCACTTATCACCAGCACAGTCCTCTTTCCCTTTACTTTCAGGGTGACTGTGCAACCCACCTTTCTCCAGAGAAGGACCCTTCACCCACAGGCAGGGACAGCCCACCCACCCCGATATGCACAGCATGTGGCCAGGTCTCAGTGGTCTGGCATCCCTTAGCAGATCTAAGCTAAGCTATCGGATTCTCCATTCCTGGAATCTGGGGCTGAGTCGCAACAAATCTTTCTTGACGTTGTCTATTTCTTAAGAAAAGATACAAACCATACTTTAAAATGTGCTATTATTTTGTAAAACAGTACAAAAAAGGTATCCAAGAGGAAGGTAGTTCAAAAATAAATTGTAACACCTGTAATCCTAGCACTTTGGGAGGCCGGGGTGGGTGGATCACCTGAGGTCAGGAGTTCCAGACCAGCCTGACCAATATGGTGCAACCCCATCTCTACTAAAAATATAAAAATTAGCCAGGCGTGGTGGTGGGGGCCTGTAGTCCCAGCTACTAGGGAGGCTGAGACAGGAGAATTGCTTGATCCCAGGAGGCAGAGGTTGCAATGAGCTGACATCACACCACTGCACTCTAGCCTGGGCGACAGAGTGAGACTCCGTCTCAATAACAATAATAATAATAGTAGTAGTAGTAATAAATAAATAAATTACAAAGGAAGTTATTGCTTAACAGGCTTGGAGTTTTTGTTTGGAGTGATGAAAAAGTTTTGGAAATAGTGGTGTGACAGCACAACATTATAAATGTGAATACTGCCACTAATACATTTAAATGGTTTAAATGGTAAATTTTATGCAGTATTTATTTACCAAACACACACACACATACACACACCCCCGCCCCCCCCCCCACAAAACAATAGAGGAAAACCCAAGCTCTAGTCCAAAAAAATTGTGTATTTATTCATTCATTTTCCTTTCAATTCAAACGTGAGTATTTGCCGAAGAAACTAGTAATAGCAAATCCTTTAGACACCCAGTAGAAAAAGTGAAAACCCCAAAAGGAATACAAATGTTACAGCTGTGAGCAAATGCACATACGCAACAGCACCAGCGTTAAAGCTGCCAGACTATTTTAGGGATATGCTTTGCCTCTCAACTGGACTGCGGAAAAAAACTTGTATTTTGTTGAGCTGTACTGTCATCAGACAGAAGAGTCACCAGAAAAATGCTATGTTTAAGCCATAAACAACAGATCAATGATAAGCTAAAAAATAACAAATTAAAATGGAGGGCCATTAACTTGCTATTAGGCTGAACCATATGAGACTGCCGATCTCTAACCCTTTATGGCCTCTCGAAACGGCAATTTCATATGGTTCACAGGAACCCAGAGGTTAACTGGGTTGAAGGCAGCAGTTGCAACACAAGAGACACGTAAGACTCAGAGGCTACAGCCATGATGCACATGACCTCCTGTTTCTTTCCTCTTGAGAGAAAAAGGAGTTAGATGTTTCCACTTTATGATGGGGATAATAATACACATTAAAAAAATAGTAACAAAAAAGCAAAGGATTTATGTCCAGGCCAGCTGACTGAAAAAAATCTAATCCTATCTGTCCCTGAGTCTGGTTTTGAGAGTTATTAGATCCTAACGACACTATGTTTGCATTATACATGTGGCCCCCAACTGCCTTCTCCTCCATCCTCACAAGTTTACTGCCTCCCTGCTGGTCTCCACCCCAGCCACTCTTCCCAGGAAACTGGAGCTGCCCTCCTGGACCCCAGGTGGTCCCCTCCTGCCAGCTGCCCGACCTGGGGGGCCGGGCCAGCTGCTGCTCACTCAGTCTCCCTCAGGTTCCACGTGCAAGGAAGGAGTTCACAGTGAGCGGTGGGACCATGCTCCTGTGCACCTGGGCAGCTGCCTCAGCGCAGTAGCTGGCTGTGCGTGAGAAGCCTGGAATGCAGCTTCCCTGGCTGCTGGAACGTGTAGGCCTTCCTGGGCTCTCAGATGAGACTTTTTCCCTTGGCTCAGATGTCTAGGATCTACCACTTCCCCTCAACACTCAGATCTGTCCACCTCAAGTTGAAGTCACTGGGTTCTAGTTGTCCAGTTCTTCCTAATAATTCCTGGGGTCGACTCCAAATGACAGACCCACCAGGCTGTCCCCTACTGACCATTTCCCTGCATTCAACAGGCTTGGGGGAGATTTTTCTGGGAGACAGGAGTGTGTGTAGATGGTGTACTGAGCAGGAGGGTGTGAAAAAGTCAAAAGGTTGCCTACATACACAAGGCATCCAAGGGACATAAAAATGACACCAATGGGGGCAAAGGGAAGGGGGCAGGAGGAAGCAAAAGAAAACCAGCTGGACAGGGTGGAAAGTGTGTGAAAACAACCACAAATGCAATGAAAAGTCACTGCATTAACTCACCTCTTATCAAGTTTCACAACATTGGGCCAACAGCATTAACTCCAACAAACCAAAACCAGAGAGTCAAACCAAACAGTCAGAGACGGCTTTAAGTAAGTGGGAGCTGTGATTATAAATAATTAGCGCTGTGTTCCCAGGGTGGCTTCAAGAAGTCTGACTCTCTCAGCAGGTGGGGATGACTTGAAAGTCCCAGGCAATCTTATGATCTTTTAGTGGATTAATAAAATGAGAAGAATTTTTTTAACCAAGCTTAGTTATCCTTGTTGCAAATAGAGTGAATGACATGGAGGAGATTGTCTACTTGTAGATTTGGATGATTAAATCCTCAACCAGTAAATATTTTGAAAGACCCCATACAGAAACAATTCAAAGTACCAAACAGGATCACCGCACAGAGTAATCGCCTTGATGAAATGGACTGCAGTAAATCCAATAACTACCCCTTAAAATACAATTAGGTAAACTGATACCACTCTAAGCTATTTCAGAGCAATCAAATTAGACTCTTTCCAGAAAAAGGTAATAAAATAGTTCTAATCGCCAGGGTGAAAAATCTAATTTAAAACTCATTAATCAATTCTACAATGTTCCTAAAGGGTGCTACAGTGACTGCTGAGCACCTCCTGGATGTTCCAGAAAAGACAAACGTTTAGTGCTATCTTTCTTCTTACCCTTTTACATGAGTTGATCTTTTAGCTGTATCTGCACCTGCAGAAACATGATGCTTCTAAAAAATCTGCTCTTCAGCTGGGCACAGTGGCTCACGCCTGTAATCCCAACACTTTGGGAGGCCAAGGCAGGCGAATCACAAAGTCAGGAGATCAAGACCATCCTGGCTAACATGGTGAAACCCCATCTCTACTAAAAATACATAAAATTAGCCGGGTGTGATGGCACGTGCCTGTAGTCCCATCTACTCGGGTGGCTGAGGCAGGAGAATCGCTTGAACCCGGGAGGCGGAGGTTGCAGTGAGCCAAGATCGCGCCACTGCACTCCAGCCTGGGTGACAGAGCGAGCCTCTGTCCCAAAAAAAAAAAAAAACAAAACTGCTTTTCTGAAACTCTGTCCAAAGCTTGTGGTACAAGAAGACAACTGATTTCTAACTTGTAGGATATGTGCTGACCCGCCTGTGTGCTGGGGCCTTCAGAGGCCACAGGTATGTATTTTTCAATAAAGTGTGAAAGAGTGTCATTTGCTCACTTCTTTTTCCATCTGTAAATACTTCACAGCAAGTATAAGTTACAAGTCAAATGGAATACTTTGGTTCTCTGTATTCTTAGTATCAACCTATAGTGCTTTAAATTTTAGAGTGGAATGAAATTTTAAATTAACATTACAACTATCTGCTTGGCAAAAACAAACAACAAAAAACAGCTGAATGAATACAAAATTCTCATAAAGACTGAATGAAATAAGAAAGCATGGGTTGGGCAGTGGCTCACGCCTGTAATCCTGCTTTCAAAGACTGAGTCAGGTTACCTGAGGTCAGGAGTTCCAGACCAGCCTGGGCAACACAGTAAGACCCCATCTCCGGAAAAAATTTTTCAGGCATGGTGCACCCCTGTAGTCCTAGCTACTCGGGAGCCTGAGACAGAAGGATGGCTCAAGTCCAGGAGTTACAATGAGCTATGATTGGGCCACTGCACCCCAGCCTGGATGACAGAGCAAGACCCTGTCTCTAAAAACAGAAGGTGGCCGGGTGTGGTAGCTGAAACCTGTAATCCCAGCACTTTGGGAAGCCAAGGCAGGTGAATCACCTGATTTCAGGAGTTCAAGGCCAGCCTAGCCAACAGGGCAAAAGTACATCTCTACTAAAAATACAAAAATTAGCCCGGCGTGGTAGCGCATGCCTCTAATCCCAGCTACTCAGGAGGCTGAGGCAGAGGAATCACTTGAACGCAGGAGACAAAGGTTGCAGTGAGCTGAGATCATACCACTGCACTCCAGCTGGGGCAAAGGAGCAAGACTCCATTTCAAAAAACAACAACAATAATAATAATAATTATTATTATTTAACAAAAACAGAAGGAAAAAAGGAAAGGAAAGGAAAGAAAGCAGGCGGGCATGCCCTTTAGTGATCTCACACAAAACAATACACTGTGATCTCCTGCCACCCCGTGTTTCTGAGGTTCCATTTTAGGATTTTAGACACACATGGCTCTGCTTTTTCTCCAACACTAGACAGGATTTTAAAACTGCTTTTTAATTCACCTGAGAATTATCATGCTGCAGTAAGCCCAGTCCCTGGCCACTGGAGGGGAGAGCTCAGAGAATAAAAAGGGAAGGAAAAGCTTCGAAGGGCAAGAAAAAACCTTCTAACTTTACCCAAAGCCCTCCTTCTTGTCTTTATCTTTGCTTCCTCCAAAACAGTAATACTGGTGGAATACGGAAGGGCTTGAGTGCTTCTTGCTCTTTGTTTTAAGTAAATATGACTCTAAGGCATTTTTCAGGAACATCTTCAAAATCCTTACTACTCCAATGTGGCTGGTCCAGCGACATAACATCACCAAGGAGCTTGTGAAAAATTCAGCCCGCTCTCCAGCCCTACCCCAGCCTGCCTGTCAGAATCTGCAGCTTAACAAGATCCACAGGTGATTCGGATGCACCACTCTAAATCAAAGGAAAATGACACTAATGGTTTTGTAAACTCTTTATGGACTCTAAGAGGTCACCTTTGAGTAAAATAAAAATTTCCCGGCTGGGCGCGGTGACTCACACCTGCAATCCCAGCACCTTGAGAGGCCAAGGTGGGTGAATCACCTGAGGTTGGGAGTTGGAGACCAGCCTAGCCAACATGGAGAAACCCCGTCTCTACTAAAAATACAAAATTAGCCAGGCATGGTGGCGCGTGCCTGTAATCCCAGCTACTCGGGAGGTTGAGGCAGGAGAATCACTTGAACCCAGGAGGCAAAGGCTGCAGTGAGCTAAGATCACATCACTGCACTCCAGCCTGGGCAACAAGGGCGAAACACAGTATCGGCGGGGGGCGGGGGGCGGGAATTTCTCTGAAATTGTTTTTAAAGATATAGACAAATTGTCATTTGACAATTTCTACAATTTACCTACCATGTGACCTCAAACATGGTATTTCCTGTGTGTGTGTGTGTGTGTGTGTGTTTATATATATGCTAATATAAAATGTTTCAGCTTAAGCATGTTTTAGTGCACAGCCTAGTGGCATTAAGTACAACTACAGTGTTGTGCACCATCACCATCAACCATCTTTAGAATGTTTCATCTTCCAAAACTGAAACACTATCCCCATTAAACAGTAACATCCAATTGTCCCCTCCTCTCAGAAATACCAATATCTTAACACAAAGCTGGGTCAAAATTAACCAATTTCCTTTAAAAGTAACCAAGGACAGGCTTGATCAAGGACAAGACCATGCTCTAAACCTCTGACTCTGACTCCTTCAAGAATCTATCCCTGGCCTGGCACAGTGGCTCAAGCTTGTAATCCCAGCAGTTTGGGAGGCCGAGGCACGCAGACTGCTTGAGCTCAGGAGGTGGAGACCAGTCTGAGCAACATGGCAAAACCCCATTTCTACAAAAAATGAGTCAGGAGTGGTGGCATGTGCCTGTGGTTCCAGCTACTAGGGAGGCTGAGGTGGGAGGATCACTTGAGCCCGGGAAGTGGAGGCTGCAGTGAGCCATGGTCATGCCACTGCATTGAAGACTGGGTAATTGAGCAAGACCCTGTCTCCAAAAAAAAAAAAAAAAAAAAATCTATCCCTGCCCAGTTAAATGCAATGTTCCTGTCCTGGGCACCAGAACCAGTTAAAGAACTTCTCCTAATGCCTGGCAATGATTCCTGCATGTTCCGCAGTGAACCTGTAACGTAAAGAGGGGAAGACTATGTAGGTCAGTAGAAAAACAAACTACAGTCTTTGGGCCACTGACAGTTCTTGATCCAAGCCTGAACCCAATTTTAAAAATCTTGCCTCACTTTTCTCATAACCCTGCAATTCCTACATGAGTCACCAAGCTAATTATACTTGTTATATTTGGGAATGACAGAGTGGACAACATAAAACTAAGTATTCAGTGACCAACTGAAGATCAGAGGTCAAAGCTCAGCGTTGTTTTCACATTTAAGTACATGTTATCATAGTTCAGTTCCTTCCAAACCCACAACCCATAAATACTATTGAAAATGATCAGAACTACTGACCCGACCAACCCATTCCACTCCCACCTCATTGAGAGCTGCCCATGGACAACAGCTGGCAAGACTTCACACGGCCCAGGTTGCCGACCACAAGTCAAGGGCAGTGGCACCAAGAGACTGGTAGAGTTGTCGAGTTAAGAGCCTTTGCCAGAAAGCTTAGTTAGGATAGGAATAGAAAGTATCTTTCGAGCCTTAGGGACATCATGCTAAGTGAAATAAACCAACCACAAAAGCACAAATATATGAGTCCACTCGTGGAGGTATTTAAAGTAATCAAAGTCATAGGAACAGAAAGAAGAGTAGTTACCAAGAAAGAAGAGTAGTTACCAATCAGTGATTAGTGGGCACAGAGTTTCAGTGCTGCAAGATGAAAACATTCTTGAGATCTGCTGCACAACAATGTGAATAAACTTAACCCTAGTACCCTTAAAAATAGTTAAGATGGTCAAGTTAATGTTATGTGATTCTTACCATAATTTTTTTAAAAAACAAAAAAGTTAAAAGACTAAAAGGAAAACCTCTTTGGGATTAAAATATAATTCAACAAGAAAGGGAAAGAATGCTGTATTAGTCGGTTTTTGTGCTGCTCATAAAGACATACTCAAGACTGGTAAGAAAAAGAGGTTTAGTTGGACTTACAGTTCCACATGGCTGGGGAGGCCTCAGAATCATGGCAGGAAGCGAAAGGCACTTCTTACATGATGGCGACAAGAGAAAATGAGGAAGAAGCAAAAGCAGAAACCCCTGATAAACTCATCAGATCTCATGAGACTTATTCACTATCACGAGAATAGCACAGGAAACACTGGTCCCCGTGATTCAATTACCCTCTGGGTCCCTCCCACAACATACATGTGAGAATTCCCCTCTGGGTCCCTCCCACAACATACATATGAGAATTCTGGGAGATACAATTCAAGTTGAGATTTAGGTGGGGACACAGAGCCAAACCATATCATTTTGCCCCTGGCCCCTCCAAATCTTATGTCCTCACATTTCAAAACCAATCATGCCTTCCCAACAGTCCCCCAAGGTCTTAACTCATTTCAGCATTAACCCAAAAGTCCACAGTCGAAAGTCTCATCTGAGACAAGGCAAGTCCCTTCTGCCTATGAGCCTGAATATTCAAAAGCAAGCTAGTTACTTCCTATAAACAATGCGAATACAGGTATTGGGTAAATACAGCCGTTCCAAATAGGAGAAATTGGTCAAAACAAAGAGGTCACAGGACCCATGCAAGTCTGAAATCCAGTGGGGCAGTCAAATTTTAAAGCTCCAAAATTATCTCCTTTGACTCCAAGCCTCATATCCAGGTCACACTGATGCAAGAAGTGGGTTCCCATGGTCTTGGGCAGCTCCACCCCTGTGGCTTTGCAGGGTACTGCCTCTCTCCCAACTGCTTTCACGGGCTGGTGCTGAGTGTCTGCAGCTTTTCCAGGTGCACATTACAAGCTGTCTATGGATCCACCATTCTGCAGTCTGGAGGACGGTGGCCCTCTTCTCACAGCTCCACTAGGCAGTACCCAAGTAGCGACTCTGTGTGGGGGCTCCAACCCACATCTCCCTTCCACACTGCCCTAGCAAAGGTTCTCCATGAGGGCCCCGCCCCTGCAGCAAACTTCTGCCTGGGCTTTCAAGCATTTCAACACATCTTCTGAAATCTAGGCAGAGGTTCCCAAACCTCAATTCTTCTGTGCACCTGCAGACTCAACAACACATGGAAGCTGCCAAGGTTTAGGGATTCCACCCTCTGAAGCCACAACCTGAGTTGTACAACACTGGCCCCTTTCAGCCACGGCTGGAGCGTGGAGCGGCTGGGAGACAGGACACCAAGTCCCTAGGCTACACACAGCACAGGGACCTGAGCCCAGCCCATGAAACCGTTTTTTCCTCCTGGGCCTCTGGGACTATGATGGAGGGGCTGCTGTGAAGGTCTCTGACATGGCCTAGAGACATTTTCCCCATGGTTTTAGGGATTAACATTAGGCTCCTTGCTACTTATGCAAATTTCTGCAGCCAGCTTGAATTTCTCCCCAGAAAATGGGATTTTTGGCCAGGCGCAGTGGCTCACGCCTGTAATCCCAGCATTTTTTTTTTTTTTTTTTTTTGAGACAGAGTCTCGCTCTGTCGCCCAGGCTGGAGTGCAGTGGCCGGATCTCAGCTCACTGTAAGCTCCGCCTCCCGGGTTCACACCATTCTCCCGTCTCAGCCTCCTGAGTAGCTGGGACTACAGGCGCCCGCCACCTCGCCCAGCTAGTTTTTTTTTTTTTTTTTTGTATTTTTTAGTAGAGACGGGGTTTCACGTGTCAGCCAGGATGGTCTCGATCTCCTGACCTCGTGATCCGCCCATCTCGGCCTCCCAAAGTGCTGGGATTACAGGCTTGAGCCACCGCGCCCGGCCTATCCCAGCATTTATGGAGGCTAAGGTGGGTGGATCACAAGGTCAGGAGATCAAGACCATCCTGGCTGACACGTGAAACTTCATCTCTAGTAAAAAAAACAAAAAATAACCGGGCATGGTAGCAGGCGCCTGTAGTCCCAGCTACTCAGGAGGCTGAGGCAGGAGAATGACGTGAACCCAGGAGGCGGAGCTTGCAGTGAGCCAAGATCACGCCACTGCACTCCAGCCTGGGCAACAAAGCGAGACTGCATCTCAAAAAAAAGAAAAAAGAAAAAGAAAACCCCAAAATGCTAGGATTACAGGTGTGAGCCACCACACCCGGCCTAAAGGGGTTTTCTTTTCTATCACATAGGCTACAAATTTGCCCAACTGTTATGCTCTGCTTCCCTTATAAAACTGAATGCCTTTAAGAGCCCCCAAGTCAACTCTTGAATGCTTTGCTGCTTAGAAATTTCTTCCACCAGATACCCTAAATCATCTCTCTCAAGTTTAAAGTTTCAGAAATCTCTAGGGCAGGGGCAAAATGCCAACAGTCTCTTTGCTAAAACATAACAAGAGTCACCTTTGCTCCAGCTCCCAACAAGCTCCTCATCTCCATCTGAGACCACCACAGCCTGGATTTCATTGTCCATATTATTATCAGTATTTCCGTCAATGCTATTCAACAGGTCTTGAGGAAGTTCAAAACTTTCCCACATTTTCCTGTCTTCTTCTGAGCCCTCCAAATTGTTCCAACCTCTGCTTGTTACCCAGTTCCAAAGTTGCTTCCACGTTTTCGGGTATCTTTCCAGTAAGGCTCCATGCTTGGTACGAATTTACTGTATTAATCCATTTTCACGACTGGGAAGAAAATGAGGTTTAGTTGGACTTATAGTTCCACATGGCTCAGGGAGCCTCAGAATTATGGCGGGAGGCAAAAGGCACTTCTTACATGGAGGCGGCAAATGAGGAAGAAGCAAAAGCAGAACCCCCTGATAAACCCATCAGATCTCATGAGATTTACTCGCTATCACAAGAACAGCATGAGAAAGACTAGCCCCCATGATTCAATTACCTCCCCCTGGGTCCTTCCCACAACATATGGGATTTCTGGGAGATACAATTCAAGTTGAGATTTGGGTGGGGACACAGCCAAACCTTATCAGGTGCCATGAAAAACCTATTTTGCAACGCTTTCAGGAACACAGTTTTGTTAAATGAATGACACCATTTAGATATTGTTTTCCCTTTTCACATCATCTTGAGAAGCATGTACAGGTCCTGAAAGAAACCAAATTCTCATCCGGGGAAAGTGAGACAGGAAGACAGGCAGACTGACAGAAAACTGTGGCCAGTCCTATCCTACAGGGAAACTTAAAACATTTAATCAGTGCCTGACCCTAAAGTTGAGCAAAATTCACTTACTTACTCCCTAGACTACAGATCATACTATACTACCTGAGACTCTGATGGAGAAGGAACTAGACTGCGTGTTGGTGAAGTGTCCACACTGTCAGTGACCTCAGACATGCTGTCTCTTTGTTCCCCCTCTCTCCCCATACCCCCAAATCTACATCCACAAAGCACAGGTATATCTATATACTGAAAATCCATTCAAGACTCTCAGAAGAAAAAGAAATGAAGGAGTTACAAACACAGTATTACTACAGCTTATCAAATCAAGAACTAAGAACAGTTCCACCAAGCAGACCGCCCCTGCTAAGAAGTTTTGATAACAAAGTAGCCCGTCTGCCTCAAATTATGGAAACTGGCCCTGAAGCTTTTATTCTCAATACAACAACTTGCAAACTCAATTCATAAACTATGTGGTTTTGGCCAGGGATGATGGCTTACGCCTGTAATCCCAGCACTTTGGGAGGCCTAGGTGGGCAGATCGCTTGAGGTCAGGAGTTCGAGACCAGCCTAGCCAACATGATGAAATCTCATCTCCACTAAAAATACAAAAATTAGTCGGGTGTGGTGATGGGCACCTGTAACCTCAGCTCCTCAGGAGGCTGAGGCAGGAGACTCACTTGAACCCTGCAGGCGAAGGTTGCAGTGAGCCAAGATGGTACCACTGCACTCCAGGCTGGGCAACAGAGCAAGACTACATCTCAGAAAATAAAAAAAAAATAAAAATAAAAACATAAGCTATATGTTTTAGATCCTTGCATTTGACTATCTTTTATTTCCTTAAGTCTTAAATTTTAATACACACCTCTGAGGTACAAGCCAATTTATAACATTAGTTTCCCTAGTAAAATGGAGATGCCAGGTTTCTCTTACAATCATCGAAATATCATCAAGCAAACCAGTTTCTGGATTCCCATATTTAATTTGAGTGATATGGCTTTTCATTCATTTTACGCTAAAGAAAAAATCAGGAATACTGGCACTCCTATAAACAGAAGAAACTTCTTCAGTTGCTTAACAAGGTGGATAAATAGGCTCAGCTTCAGTGATTTAGTCAGTCTTGTTCTTACAGTGATCAGTACAACATTACCCTAAATTCTCAGTGGGATCCTAGTATTTTCAACATTCTATTTGTGACTAACTGAATGGTTTGTTTTCCGAGACGGAGTCTCGCTCTGTCACCCAGGCCTGAGTGCAGTGGTGCAATCTCGGCTCACTGCAACCTCCGCCTCGCAAGTTGAAGCAATTCTTCTGCCTCAGCCTCCCAATTAGCTGGGATTACAGGCGCCTGCCACCACAGCCGGCTAATTTTTGTATTTTTAGTAGAGACAGGGTTTCACCATGTTGGCCAGGCTGGTCTTGAACTCATGACCTCAAGTGATCCGTCTGAGTCAGCCTCCCAAAGTGCTGGGATTACAGGCGTGAGCCACTATACCCAGCCTGAACTGAATGTTTGTATTCTCCCTCAAAATTAATATGTTGAAATCCTCATCTCCCATGAAATGGTGTTAGGGTCTTTGGCGGGTCACTAGGTCATGAAGGTGCAGCCTTCATGAATAGGATTAGCACCCTTATAAAAGAGGGCCAAGAGAACTCCCCCTTCTATGATGTGAGGCCCAGCAAGAAGCTGGCTGGCTGTGAACCAGTGAGCAGAGACCTCACAAGACACAGAACTGCTAGCATCTTGACGGCCTTGGACTTTTCAGGCTCCAAAACTGTGACACATTGATATTTGCTCTTCATGAATCACTCAGTCTATGGTACTCTGTCAGGGCAGCCCAAACTGACTAACACACTATGGAAGTTTGAGAATTTTGAGAGCAAGTAACAAGTTAATCAGTCGGCAAATATCAATATACTTGAACTTTTGCTCAAATTACTTGCATCCTATACTTCTGATTGCTGAAAAAGATGAAAGAAGGTAGAAAAGAGGGAGGGAAACCAGGCCAGTGCCATGCCCTTCTGTCCCCACACTGGTTGGAATATTTGCTGTGTTCCATTTGAGAGAACTGTATTGTATCTATCACACACACATACACGGTGTACATTCTACATTCCCACTGGGATTTTGAATTATCACTTAGGAAAAAAATGTAAAGCGTGTGTATGTGTAGCGGGACCAAGCACACATGCCCTGGGCAAGAATAGCTACAGAGCAGACCACTGATGTTGGGAAGCTGCAGGGACTTGTTCTCACCTGACCATAGTCTGTCCGGAAGACGACGACGCCTTCTGCACAGGAATTTACAGTACTTGGAAAATGCTGGCCATTTTCTCTCAGCCAGACCCGTGTTCCCTGTAAACAAAACAAAACAAGACTGAACTGGGTTTGGATTGCATTTTGTGGCGAAACTCTACTGTCGAAATTACCATAACTCCTATATTCCTTTAAAAAAAATCTTTTTGAAAAGTAAACGTCTTTCTCAAGCAAAGAACACATCTTCAGGAAGCATCACCCACAGGCTTTACTATCCACAAGTGTGACTGAGAGTCCCACCAGACAGAGAAGGCAAAGAGGGACTAAGAAAATAGTAGCTAGCCTCTGTGTTCTCACCATGCAACTGATTTACGTGGATTACTTCATTTGAGATGATGAGGCAGACACTATGATCATTCTCATCTTACAGATGGAGAACCAGAGGCCTAGAGGTAAAGTAACTTGCCCAGCATCACAAAGACTGAGTATTTGACAGGCAGTTGGGCTCCAGAAACCAAAAGTTTAACTAGGTCACAACAAGCCTTCACCCTCTTTGAGAACTCTTCAGAAACGAATGGCTCCCATCCTCTTAGGTCAAAGTCCGGTACACCTGCGCACCTGGAGGACATTAGACCACTCCCTTGACTCCTACGTATACCAAAATCCATGTGTAAACTGGACTCTCCAAAAGAGGAACTGAAGTTTCTAATATTTATCAGAACTCAGTCCATCAGCACAAATGTTGTTAGGATTACATGAGACACCTAATGAACTTCAAAGTTCAGGACTGTATCTTAAAAGACGGCAACTTCGAGATCCTACTTTTTAAATCTTGGGCACGTTTTTTGGCATTGATCTCATTTCCACTTATTTATTTCCCCACTGGACAAATGATATATCATATTGAGCTTTTTTAAGGCTCAATTTCATCATCCTTTGATTTAATCACATGAAACCGTTTCTCAAACACAAGTGATAAAGTTTGGAGGAATTAGTGGGTGTTCCCTGGTCATTCAAAGAATTACGTTCATGAATACTACTCAGCCATAAAAAGGAATGAAATAATGACATTCACAACAACGTGGATGGAGCTGGAGACCATTATCCTAGTGAAGTCACTCAGGAATGGAAAACTAATCATCACATGTTCTCGCTTATAAGTGGGAGCTAAGCTATGAGGATGCAAAGTCATAAGAATGACACGATGGACTCCGGGGACTCAGGGAGAAGGGTGGGAGGGCGGAGAAGGGTAAAGACTATACAACAGGTACAGTGGACACTGTTCGGGTGATGGGTGCACCAAAATCTCAGAAATCACCACTGAATAACATATTCATGTAACTAAACACCACCTGTTCCCCCAAAACCACTGAAATTTTAAAAAAAGAAAAAAAAAAAAGAATTACCTTTATGATGTATACCCATATGATGGAATGCAACACTGAGCTTCAGTCTCTCATTAAACTTTCTCTACTCTGCTCAACAATTTCATTTCCAACAAAAATGACACCAAGCACATCCTATGAATCAATGTATTCACGTGGAAATAGAACAAAATTATCACTTGACATAGCACTTTATTTTTTTCTCCCTCCCTCCCTTCCTAAAATAGCACTTTAATTGAACAACTCCTTTTCTCGAATTTTCTACATTTCATTTATTTCTGTTTTGTTAAATCTTTGAAATATACTGGTTATGGTATGTTCCACTTCCAGTTGAAGGAGCTAGTACTGCTCTTTTAACATAGAATTGGCAGGGGATAAATGACACATCAGTGAACTCCACATTTTATGTACTTTACATGGTGCCAATCAATAGCAAACATAGTCACTTCCAGTAACAGAGTGCCCCCGATATACCAGGGTCATGTACTATCAGGGTCATGTACTAAGGAGCCTCAGTGACATTATATTGAATACCAACCTTCCGTAAAATAGGAATCCTCTCAATTCCAAGAGGTAATTGCAGCTTGGAGCTTAAGACTTTACCCAGTGCCACACAGCTAGTGACCTAGGCAGGTCTCTCCAAATTCCTAATCCCATGCTCTTCCCACACATCACACTGACTCTACTTGTCTCCTGAAAATAATGCATAAATAAATCAAATGCACTCATTAATCAGCAATTAAAATCTAACAATACAGAGTTGCCTTAAATGGCCTGTTATCACACATAACTATTTGTTCTCATCTTCCTAGAAAGGAACATTTAAGAACACAAAATCTGACATAAAGGTTACTGCATTCCCTCTGTGCCCACGATGACACTGTCTAAAATCCACAAGCCGGAGGACGGACGTGGTGCTTCACGTAATCCCAGCACTTTGGAAGGCCGAGATGGGTGGATCACTTGAGGTCAGGAGTTTGAGACCAGCCTGGCCAACATGGTGAAACCCCGTGTCTACCAAAAAAGTACAAAAATTAGCCAGACATGGTGGCGCATGACTGTAATCCCAGCTTCTCAGGAGGCTAAGGCAGGAGAATTGCTTGAAACCAGGAGGCAGAGGTTACACTGAACCGAGATTGTGCCACTACGTTCCAGCCTGGGCGCCACAGTAAACTCTATCTCAAAAAAATAGAAAATAAATAAATAAAATCCACAAACCAGGACCTAAAACGTTAACTGTTAACTCAGAATCCATAGTTAAGTCACTCTTGAGTTTGATGAATGAATTTCGGGCAGGCCAGCTAGAATCCCCAGACGTAGGTTCTACAAGCATTTCTAAAATCACGGTGGCTGGAGATCCCAATATTGAAATGGAACAAACTCCTTTCCCCATTGACCAAATCACACAGTTCCCCTGAGAGTTCTGTGACTCTCCTAGCATCCCCTATTGCGACCTTATCTGTAAGAAACCCTCCCCATATGCACTCATTTCCCTGGTACATACTAAGGAGGTTTTAAGTTGTTTACTCCATTCACAGTTCTTTAAAGACGCCCCAAAGAGGAGTTTAAATCCTCTGCTATAAAGATGGCAGATAGCATCAAAAATGAATATTAAGTGCTCCTATATAAATCCTGAGACCTGCCTATTTAAAGAACACACAGCACCAACAGGGGTCAGTTCCCACTTGCACACAAGTCCCTCACATTCCCCTACTTCAGGCTGAGACACTGATAACACACATGAAGAATGAGAGTTCACAACTGCCTGTCAGTCCTGATTTCTTTATTAGCAAACAGCTGCTTCCAAAGAGAACACTGACTTCAGGCATCTGCCAAGAGGCTGGACTCTCAAATATCCCTCCGTACCCAAACTGCATTACTTATAACATTCTAGAAAAAGATTCCAAATGCCTGATGACTTTTTTCAGCCTCTTTAATTCACATGTCAGGGACTGCAATATTTGAAAGCTTTTAAATATACACCTCCCAACACACACGCACGCCCATGCTCGCAGCAGTGAAAATGTTCAAAGTTATATAAGGCAAGAACTTTTACTCATTAGGTTAAAACCAGGAAATAAAAACTCCCAGTGTAGCTCCATCCCAGAACCCCTAGTCCAAACCCTTCGGTGTGTTGTGACCATCACTAGCATTGTTTTCGTTAAAAAGGATTTCACACACCTGTTTCCCAATTACAACTGTCTATTTAGTGAGAATGAAACTGAGATTGTGCAACAGTATCAAATTAATATAAATGGTCAGCAGGATTAATATGTATCTTTTGGCTTCCACAGGCCACCCAGAAGGTCTTTTTTCACTAAAGTGTGCAGTTTGACTTAGTATCTCACTGTGGCTCTCTTTACCCTTTCGTTTTAAAGTACTACAAAGCCCTTTGTTGACACAGTGCTTATGCTTTATGATCAAACACACAGTTCAGCTCCTGTAGTCCAAAGGTCTTTTCCAACAGGTGTGAAGAACTGCTGATAAGCAACTTTTACAAAATCCAGCCCAGATTTCAAATCCACAGCCCATTGGCCAGTTTTCCTAGGTCTATCACAAACAGCTGTCTTCCACACATGGGAAGCAAAATGCATTCAAAACATTCCCTCTGTTCTTTGAAAAAGTATTAACTGGCAATTTTCATAGAATCGGAATTGCAAAGTTAAACCGCTGAAATAGGTATTTTGTACATAGATTGTTCCTGGTGCCTTCTCTGAGACCCCAATCTTTCTACTTCTACTCTATTAGAACACATGTGCCCAGGTCCAAAAGAGGCCACCCACAAGCACTTGAAAACGAAGTCACAGGCAGACATTTGAAATGTCCAGACCATCTAAGTTGGAGTGGGAAAGAAAAATTTGCCCACCATATGCAAACTATTACATTCAGTCATTGTTAAATAAGGCTGATAATTTAATACACAATATAGGCAACCTAGCATAAGGAAAAGGCTCACAATTTGATTAAAAACTGCCTTTATAAGCAGGTGGAACAAGTTTGATCATAACATACACATTTTATTAAAAATTGGAGAAGTTTGCATCTTAATCTCTGAGACAAATATGTGAGTGTTAACATAATGGCTGAACATTTTTCTGTACATAATCACCAGAAATGTTTTTGCAATATAAAGCATTTGCACATAAATTCCTATCCTCCTGTGAACTTTAAAGCAATCCTATAAGACAGAGAGGCAATACCATCCCTTTCTTCAAATGTAAGGTTCACAGAGGTTCCATTTTCTACTGCCAACAATGATTTCCTGGATATAATAAAAGGGGCTGACTTTACCAAATGTTGGCGAGGGTGTAGAGAAACTGAGAATATAAAATGGTACATCTGCTTTGGAAAATGGTTTGGCAATTTCTTAAAAAGCTAAACATAATCTTACCATATACGTCCCAACAATATAACTCCTAGATAGTTGTCTACTCAAAAAAAAAATTTTTACGTCTCGTGTGTAAATATTCATAGCAGCAATATTCTTCCTAGCCAAATACTGGAAACAATTCAAAGGTCTAGTAACTGGTATAGAGATACACAGAACAAATCCATACAATGGGACTCCTCAGTTAGTTTAAAAAAAAGAAAAGATCACTGATACATTCACCAACAAATATGGACCACAGACATCATGGTAAGTAAAAGAGGACAGATACAAAAGGCTACATATTGTGGGGTTCTGTTTATATGAAGTTTCTGGAAAAGGCAAATCCATAGACACAGACAACAAACAGATGAATAGTTACCCAAAGCTGGGTGCGGGAGGGACAGTGACTGAGTGAAAAAGGTGGAAATCTGTCCAAAAACTGCGGCAATGGCTGCACCACTGTATACATGTGCTGAAATTCATTCTACTGGGCACCTATAATGGGTGAATTTCTCTCTGTGGAATTATAAATCAATAATTTTGAATCATTTTTATTTTTATTTATTTATTTATTTATTTTTGAGATGGAATCTCGCTCTGTCACTGCAAGCTCCGCCTCCCGGGTTCATGCCATTCTCCTGCCTCAGCCTCCCAATTAGCTGGGACCACAGGCGCCCACCGCCACGCCCAGTTAATTTTTTGTATTTTTAGTAGAGACGGTGTTTCACCGTGTTAGCCAGGATGGTCTCGATCTCCTGACCTCGTGATCCGCCCGCCTCAGCCTCCCAAAGTGCTAGGATTACAGGCGTGAGCCACCGCACCCGGTCATCATTTTTTAAAAATTGTTTTCCCAGTCTATATATTTCTCAAATGCACATGAACATTCCTAACCATTCCACAGTAGGAAAACCCAATCACATTTCTGTAACTGAGCCACACAGGGGTTGAGAAACATCGAAACAACAACAACCCCATAATGATGAAATTTAAGGGCCACGTTGAATTCATTAAGTCCCTGTTCTCCATTGGGCCATGTTGAATTCATTAAGTCCCTGTTCTCCATTCACACAGACTAGAGGGGCTAGGAGACCACAGAGGAGACTTGCCCAAGCCAATCTAAGGATGAGGCTGTGGTAGATTGTACCATGGTGTCATTGTGGACAATTATCCCCCTCCCTGGAAGAAAATCATAAAACCCTGGCCAACTGCCTCCTGCTTGGTGATACCTCCCTAGCCTGGCCCATTCATCACCTGTTATCTACGATTCCATCCCACTCCAATAGCAAAGTGAAGCTGCTGCACAAGGCCTACATATTGACACACAAAGTTGCTGAGCTCTGTTTTAAGATAAAAAGGATTGTACCACCATCACAAATGTTAACCTCCTGCTGCCCTTTTAAAAACTATTACATTTCTCTTCTGATTTGAAAAATGATTTTCTTTCCTGAACTCTGAAAAAAATAGTAAAGTTAGAGAAACAACCCTAAAAAGAGATGATGGTGGACTTTAAATACCATTCTGTACGGCATGTTCTAATTACAGGTTCACGAAAAAGAGAACATTCTTTAGCCAAACATACAACTTAGTCTCAGCCCCGGAGCAGGGCACTGTGCCGACTCATCTCACACAGCTGTTTCTCTTGCCTATGTTAAGTACCTCAGTTCAGGACTCTCTGGCCACCTACACGACAAACTCAAAATTTGCTCCTGAAATGTGATCTGCTTTTTCCTTTTTAAAGATGCAGAGGGCCAGCACAGTGCCTCATGCCTATAATCCCAGCACTTTGGGAGACCGAGGCAGGCGGACTGCCTGAGCCCAAAAGTTTGAGACCAGCCTGTGCATCCTGGAGAGAACCTGTCACTTATTTTTAAAATAATAAGCCAGGCATGGTGGTGCATGCCTGTGGTCTCAGCTACTGGAAAGGCAAGGCTAAGGTGGGAGGATCACCTGAGGCTGGAAAGTAAAGAGTACTGTGAGCCATGATTGCACCACCTCACTCCAGCCTGGGAGACAGAGTGAGACTCTGTCTCCAAAAACAATAAAATTAAAATAAAATAAAATAAGAAGACACAGAGGTCAAATAACTTTGTAATGCATCAGATAAATTAATATGACTATTGAAATCTGCAGTAAATTCAACAGCCAAAAGGAAGTTTTCCTCTGTTTGCCTGCAATGACTCAGTGAAGAAGTCACCTGGCTTAGGAGATCTCTAACACAGGGCCAAGGGAGCACGGATATTTGTTCTTGATGAACTGCAGAAATGGGTTGTGAGCAGCAAGGACTTCAGCCGTACTTTTACTGCAGAAATGGGTTGTGAGCAGCAAGGACTTCAGCAGTACTTTTACTGCAGAAATGGGTTGTGAGCAGCAAGGACTTCAGCAGTACTTTTTCACCTGTTTTACAGTCTTTCTTTTTTTTTCTTCTGTTGGAAGTAGGAGTTATCTTTCCAACTGATCAGATGCTTTTTTTTTTCTGATTCTTATGACTCAAAGACACACGAAAGGACACGTGGCTTTTATGACACAAAGTTGTAATACAAGTTTCTCCACCACGGTGCTACTGACATTGTGGACGAGGTGATTCTTTGTTGGGGACTGCAGGTTCATTCTAGTTGAGAATCACTATTCTAGAGTAATAGCGTTCTAGAGCCATGGTCAAATTGAAGGCGTTTACAAAACCATTCATTGTCAGTGACCTAGTTAATTGAAAGCAGACTCTGTTGTCTAAATCCCATGAATTTCAAAAATCCCAAGAATGGAGGTCAATCCAGATAAAGTATACCTGGGGCAGACCTAATTTCTGGTATCATTAAAACTGGGTACACACAGAATAGAGAAAGTAGCCCCTGCAGCCTAATTCAAACAGTTTGACAAACGTAAGGAAAAGAGGAGCAGAGGCCGATAGGTGGGCAGTGGTGCTAGAAGAACACTCTTCTTTTCCTCCTCTCTGTCCACAGTGTGTGTGTGTGTGTGTGTGTGTGTGTGTGTGTGTGTGTGTTTTAAGGGAGAGCCGACTTTTAATGCAGATTATTGGAACCATGCAGACACAGCCTGTCCACTGTGCTCTTTAACCTCAGATGCTATCTCAACTCCCAAATGCTTGCAAACCCCAATGCAAAGCTTGTCAGAAAACTTAGCCACGTGCAGATGAGAATGAGAGAGGAGCAAAGCAAGGTGCTCATCGGCCAGGCACAGTGGCTCATGCCTATAATTCCTGCAGTTTGGGAGGCCAAGGCGGGTGGATCACCTAAGGTCAGAAGTTCGAGACCAGGCTGGCCAACATGATGAAACCCCATCTCTACTAAAAATACAAAAAATTAGCTGGGCGTGGTGGCAGGCGCCTGTAATCCCAGGCAGTCAGGAGGCTGAGGCAGGAGAATCACTTGAACCCGGGAGGCGGGAGTTGCAGTAAGCTGAGATCGTGCCACTATACCCTCGCCTGGACAACAGAGCAAGATGCTATAGACAGAAAGACAAGAAAGAAAGACAGACAAGAAAGACAGAAAGAAAGACAGACAGACAGACAGACAGAAAGAAAGAAAGAAAGAAAGAAAGACAGACACAGAGAGAGAGACAGAGAGAGAGAGAGAAAGAAAGAAAGAAAGAAAGAAAGAAAGAAAGAAAGAAAGAAAGAAAGAAAGAAAGACAGAAAGACAGACAGTAAAACAAGCCAAGAAAGACAAGTAGGTAAACGGAGCAAGGAGACAGAGATTTTATGAAATGTATAAAACTGTCCCACTAAGAACTCTCAAAAACTAGTGGGAAATCCTGTTTTTACAGGACACAAAACAAAACAGCTGGTTTGAGAACTGCATTCCAGGATCCTCTTGGTGGAAGCAGTAGGAGGTACAGGACAGAAAGGGCAATAAAAGAACAGCACAAAATGTTTGCACTCTGCGTGAAATCTGATACCAGACATCCTTACCTCCTACTTCCCAGTTTATCATCCTTTCCTCCTCTTGATAAGACATCATTTTGGGGGGGGGGGGGGGGGGGGGGGGGGGGGGGGGGGGGGGCGGGGCGGGGGGGGAAGAAATGCCTACAAATAAACAAACTGATAAGATTTTCTTAATGAAATCCCAGTTGTTTTCTGGCTACCATCTGTTTTTAGAAAAAATACACAAGTATACTCAGAACAGGAGTTTGTTGTTACTTCATAAAAATGAATGACCCGAGAACACAATGGGAAGGAAAGAAACTTGAAACAGCCATTTCTAATTTCTGTTTCATACATGTTAATTCCCTTGCAGATTTCTATCACATACCGAAAACAATTGGTGTGTTTCATAAAATCGCACTTCCTGAATTAAAAGCTAAGGAAGAGATAACCTAGACCAATCAAAATGACATATAACGTGTTGGCAAGAATGTGGAGTAACTAGAACCCCCATGCGCTGCTGCTAAGAATGTGAAATGATGCAGCTGCTGTGGAAAACAGTTTGGCAGTTCCTCAAGAAGTAAAATATAGAGTTACCATATGACCCAGAAATTCCACTGCTAGGTAAATACCCCAGAGACGTGAAAACATATGTCCACACGAAAACTTGTACACAAATGTTCATAGCAGCATTTTGTGCAATAGCCTGAAAGCGGAAACAATCCTCATGTCCATCAACTAGTCAATGGATGTTTTTTAATGTGGTCTATTCATACAATGGAATATTATTCAACAATAAGGTTGATGTGGTAGCTCACGTCTGTAATCCCAGAACTTTGGGAGGCCTGGGTGGGAAGATCACCTGAGGTCAGGAGTTCAAGACCAGCCTGGCCAACATGGAGAAACCCTGTCTTTACTAAAAATACAAAAATTAGCCAGGTGTGGTGGCACATGCCTGTAACCTCAGCTACTCTGGAGGTTGAGACAGGAGAATCACTTGAACCCGGAGGCACAGACTGCAGCAAGCCAAGATCATACCACTGCATGGGCAGCAGAGCAAGACTGTCTCAAAAATAAAATAAAATAAAATAAAATAAAAATGAACAAAGAACTGATACGTGCTATAACATGGATGAGCCTAGAAAACAGTATGCTAAGTAGAAGAAGGCTGTCACAAAGCACCACATGTTGTATGACTCCATTTATATGGAGAAGTCAAATCCATGGAGACAGAAAGTTGGTCGGGCGTGGTGGCTCACGTCTGTAATCCCAGCACTTTGGGAGGCCAAGACGGGCTGATCATATGAGGTCAGGTGTTCGAGACCAGCCTGACCAACATGGTGAAACCCCGTCTCTAGTAAAATACAAAATTAGCCAGCGTGGTGGCGGGTGCCTGTAATCCCAGCTACTTGAGGCTGAGGCAAGAGAATCGCTTGAACTCGGGAGGCTCAGGTTGCAGTGAGTCAAGATCATGCCACTGCACTCCAGCCTGCATGACAGAGTGAGACTCCATCTTGAAAGAGAGAGAGAGAGAGAGAGACAGGAAGGAAGGAAGGAAGGAAGGAAGGAAGGAAGGAGGGAGGGAGGGAGGGAGGGAGGGAGGGAAAGAGGAAGGAAGAACCGAAGGGGGAAGGGGGAAGGGGAAGGGGTGAGGGGAGGGGAGAGGCAGAGGGAGAGGGAGAGGGACAGGGACAGGGACAGAGAGAGAGAGGTAGAGGAGAAAAGAAAGCTCACTGGTGGCTGCCAGGGGTTGGGAGGAGAGGAGAATGGGGAGTGGCTGCTAACAGGTATGGAGTTTTGTGGGGGGTTTTTTGGAGTAGAAAAATGTGATAAAATTGAATAGTGATGATGGTTGTACAATCTTGTGAAGATGCTAAAAACCACTGAATTACACACTTTAAATGGGCGAATGTCATGATGTGTGAATTATATCACAAATAAAAAGAGACAGGGAGGGAGAGACAAACAACTATGCAGACAAACAGGTCAAAAACAGACAAACCTGATCTCATTCACTCCCTGGATTCCATTATCCCAACCACCATCTTCATTCTTGACCTTCCTTATTACATATGCAAGAAGGTCCTCTTTTCAGTCTGCACTAGTTTTTGTTGCGTTTCCATCATTTGCAAGCAAAGGAATATCAGCTCTCATTTCATCACACACAAATGTTACAGGTTTCAGAAAACATCTAGAAAGCAGTTCACACTCAAGAGACCTGTAGAAATGTCTGTAACTAATTTTTATATACTTTCTCTACAACACCAGAACAAGTTATTCCAGTGCTTTGACTCAACATTATACCAGTATTTACATCATATTTATATCATTTGCATTATGGGAGGCAGAAATGGAGTTTACTTGCTGTGGAATCCTCAACACCTAGAACAGGGCCAGACTTACTGCTCCACTGAATGTCTGGTAAATGAATCTACAGAAACCATGCTACCCAGAGATAGAGGCTGGGCTGTTGGAAGGTTTCAGTATGAGGTTACAAAAATGGCACTGGGTGCTCCCCTAGAAGACAGGGACTCAAGCTCCAGCTCTACTACCCGTGGCTCAGCACAGTTATTCATTACTTGAGACCTCTCTGCAAAAAATGAGCTGACACCTAGCTTTTCTGACATATAACACAAAAAGATCACATGAGATGGCTAATCAAAATGGTTTAAGCCATGGGGTTGCCCGGCACAGTGGTTCACGACTGTAATCCCAGCATTTTGAGAGGCTAAGGAAGGCAGGTCACTTGAACTCAGGAATTCAAGACCAGCCTGGGCAACATGGCGAGACCCCCGTTTCTATAAAGAAATTCAAAAATTAGCTGGGCATGGTGGCATGCGCCTATAGTCCAAGCTACTTAGAAGGTTGAGGTAGGAGAGTCGCTTGAACCCAGGAGGCAGAGGTTACAGTGAGCTGAAACTGCGCCACTGCACTCCAGCCTAGGTGACAGAGCGAGAGCCTATCTCAAAAACAAACAAAAAATGCCATAGGTCTTCTACCCAATGAAGCAGTACCTGTATTTGGGGTCTTGCTACTGGCACCTTACTGGGTCACATCCAGATGGCTTTCAGCCCTCATATTGCTTTAATTTAACTTTCCTCTCAAGGCCTCGCTACAGAACCAAAGAATGCACGGACCTCATTTAACCAACCACATGCACCAACCTTCTCTCCAAACCAACAAAACTACCAGCCCAGCTACTTCCCCAATGTTTTCCCGAAACATTGAAAAAGAACTTACAATTACAAACTACCCCCAATAGAAAAGTGATAAGGAGGCTGAAGAGGATGAGAAACATCTAAATGACATAAATGCCTCTTTGGTCCTCTTGACACTAAGATTTCTGTCTACAGAAAATTATTTCTCTCCTGCTGGGCACAGTGGCTCACGCCTGTAATCCCAGCACTTTCGGAAGCTGAGGCAGGCAGATCACCTGAGGTCAGGAGTTTGAGACCAGCCTGGCCAACATGGCAAGATCCCGTCTCTACTAAGAATACAAAAATTAGCCAGGTGTGGTGGTGCATGTCTGTAGTCCCAGCTCAGGAGGCTGAGGTGGGAGAATCGCTTGAACTCGGGAGGCAGAGGTTGCAGTGAGCTGAGATCGTGCCACTGCACTCCAGCCTGGGTGAGGGAGTGAGATTCTGTCTCAAAAAAAAAAAAGAAAAGAAAAAGAAAATTATTTCCCTCCTACAGCAAAATTCATTTTCATTGCGCTCCATATTATTACACCTCCTGTTGGGTTCAACAGAGACATCGGAACAGACTACAGTGCTAAAAAAAAAAAAGTGGGGGCAGCCGTTCTGATGGCTCCGTGACTAGCCCTAGTTATCCCTCCATCACTGATACGTGCTGAAATTGGAGGGGACTCTTCCCCAAGGACACAGCCTCTCCAGCAGTGGGTGGGCACCAGGCAGCGAGGTGTGAGGGTACCCAGAGCGTATGACAAGCCAGCCAGGCAGTGGAGTACAGTGGGCTTAGTGGTGGTGTTATCGTCATTAAGTTGTTAAGTAAACTTTTCATTTTAGAATACTTGTAGATTTTACAGAGAAGTTGCAAAGATAATACAGGGAGTCCCTGTACACCTCTCACTCTGGCTCCTGTTGTTCATATCTTACATAATGTGGCATGTTTATCACACTAAGGAGCCAACACCGGCACCTTAGTATGAACTCAACGCCACACTTCATTCAAATTTCTCCAGTTTCTGCCCAATGTCCTTTTTCCGTCCCAGAACCCCTTCTGGGACACTGGATGTCATCATCATGCTCCTTCTTTGATGGCCTTGACAGGTTTGAGGAATGCCGGTCAGGTATTCTCTGAAACATCCCTCTTCTGTGGGCTGTTTGAAGTTTTTGTTCCTGGCTAGACCGAAGGATAGTGGTTTTTGATAATGGCTCTATCCGGGGGGGCCAAATCGCCTGGACAGGAACCCTGGCTTTACTACATCTTAGCCATGTGGCGTTGGACAAATTAACCTCCATGGACCTTAGTTCCCTCATTGAAAAAAGAGGAAAAGCAAATACAACCTACTTCCCAGGAACGGTGGGGATTAAATAGGCTGACTCTGAGAAAGGAGGTGAGTAGATAATCAGAAACGCTTCATGGAAAGCAGAGGTGGCCACTGACGCATTTAACAACACAGATACTGTGCCAGAGACCCAAAGATTAATAAGGGACACGCCTCAATCCCAGATGCCTGCAGTCCAATGGGGATGAAGTGCAAACAGATCATTGAAACTTGATACCAGGAGGACTAATGTGGGGATACACAGAGGACTGGAGCCTGCTGTGTTGGAGAGGAAGCCAGACTGCTGAGGGATGAATAGGAGAAGCCCCCATGGGGTAGACGGAGGAAGCCCCATGTTGAAAGATCCAATTTTCTGCAAATTAGCCAAGTGCCAGTGTAGACTAACACACACTGTAAATTGGCTTATGCAGCGTTACTTAATCACCCTCCATAAACTATTAACAGCCCTACACAATGAAACAATGAAGGCATTCACCTTTGTCCAGCACAAGAAAAAACAGTCTCAGACTCTAACCCGCCAAGCTCTACAAACCACTAAGGACTACAATCGCCTCCACCCTTACCAGTAAAATGTGGGCAAAAATTACTGTTTTACAACGCAATGTACTTTTTTCAAATTATGTTTTAAAGGAACCACACAGTAGACAAGTCATTTTGAAGGATCCATTTTTAATTCTTTCTCAGTTTGAAAGGCCCTCAGTCACTCAAAATTTGGAAATTCCCAAGATCTCCCTCAGGGGAATCAAGTGGTGGGACAGAATAGTGAGGGGGCCGCAGTGAAGACCTTGCTGGGGTGAATGGAGAATGGGCCGAGCCCAGGAGGCTGAGGTCTGAGGTCTGTCCATCAGAGACAGCCATGTCCCGGTGAGGCCGCCCACACGAGGCTCTGAGGCCTGAGGCCAAGGAAAGAAAGTTTCTCCTAGTTCCTATTGGCTCCTCATCAGCTTCACCACTACCCCTGGATGACAGGTCCCATCTAGACCAGAACAAAGACCCTCTGTTTCCCCTATCTCATTCCCAGGAAGCCTCTCACCTCCTGAGGACCAATGGTAAGAATGCTCAACAGGCTCAACCCAGCAAGAGCTCCTTCCCCAGCAGGACACTGGGACACCCAAAGGAATTTCCTAGAGGTGGATTCCAGCATCCCCATCTATCCATCTCCCTCCCGCCCCGTCAATCCTTCCCAAACACTCTGGCCATGATATAAGTTGCCCTCCCGCCCCGATACACACACACACACACACACACACACACACAACACACACACACACAACACACACACACACATACTACGCCACATGGTAAAAAGTCAAACTCCTGGCTAGAAGCAAGGACATGCGTGCAATAAACTTGCAAAACCCCTAGTGGTAAAGCCTTAATGCAAGGGGGGCCCTGCCACACAACAGGGCGGGGGCAGGGAGGAGCAGGGCAGGAGGTCCCCTGAGAAGTCAGCATGTGGCTCCTCAACCGGACTGCAGTTGACAGCCCCAGCTCCTGGCCTCTCCGCCTCAACACTCCTGGCCTCGCTTCTTCTCTCTGAAAAATGGAGTCTTTCTCTCCTTCTTAAGCCTCATGGAAGGAAGGAAACTACAAGCAGAGTAATCTCAAGACTCAGAAGCCATAATCAGCAGTAGCCAGGCAAGCTCCCAATAAACTTTCAGGTGTTTAGGTGATATGGCTCAAGCCTGTAATCCCAGCACTTTGGGAGGCAGGGGCGGGAGGATCACTTGAGCCCAGGAATTGAAGACCAGCATGGGCAATATTATGAGACCTTATCTCTATATTTAAAGAAATGGTCTTGGCCAGGCACGGTGGCTCATGCCTGTAATCCCAGCACTTTGGGAAGCCAAGGTGGGTTGATCAACAGAGGTCAAGAATTGGAGACCACCCTGGCCAACACGGTGAAACCCTGTCTCTACTAAAAATACAAAAATTAACTGGGCATGGTGGCACACGCCTGTAATCACACCTACACAGGAGGCCGAGGCATGAGAACTGCTTGAACTCAACAGGCAGAGGGTGCAGTGAGCCAAGATCGCGCCACTGCACCGCAGCCTGGGCAACAACACTCCATCTCAAAAAAAAAAAGAAAAGAAAAGAAAGAAAGAAATGGTCTAGAAAGGAGGCTCTCACACCTGCCTTTACAGCAGAATCAGACAGTGCCCAGGGACCAATCCAGCTGTGCAGAAGTGGAATGGCAGGGGCTGGATCTTAGCAGCCCCCCCCCACGATTCTGGGGTGCAGTGGGGTGGTGGGGCACTCCTGCACTGAGCCAGTGCGCCAAAGGGTGAGGTCAGGGCCTTCCAGGTGGTTACGAAAAACACAAGGGTGCCTTCCCCACCCCTTGTCTGTAGATTCACCAATTCGGTGATTCTCAAACCTGGTCTGCCACCAAAAAACTCTGCATTAGCTCCAAACAAAGGAAGGAAGGGAAGAGAAGGGAGAGAGAAAAAGGAAAAGCAAGGAGAGAGGGAAGAAGGGAAGGCAGAAGGAAGAAGGCAGGTAGGAAGGAAGGAAAGAAGGAAATCATATACATTTTCTGTCAAAGAAACAACGCATTGCCCCTGAGTCATCTACTACAAAATGCTGGTACATTCACCTCTGTGGCTATGATTTATTCCAATAATTAATGCTCACTGCAATGCAAGTATTTGTTTTGAAACTGTTTATCTGAAAGACCAGTCATTTCAAAAGATACCATTTAAAAATTATTTTAGAAGTTCCCACAAAAGTATACATAACAAAATTGGCTTGCTACATAAATATCACCTGAAATTTACCCTTCGTAAGAAAAAAAAAAATGTCCTTTATCAGTACGATTCAGAAACTCTGCAACATCACCATAGATACTCCAATAAAACACCACAGCATCCTAGTCCAAGACATCCAAGACGTATGCAAAGACGTATGCCCTGTTAGTATTTGAAGCAAGCATCCCTAGATGAACCCATGTAAAAATCTGTGTTGAAGCGCATGCCTCGGATTGTCAAAGGGCAATAAATCTTCCTTGCAGACTTCTACAGAATGCAGATGTCCTGCTCTCTCTCACCAACACCAGCAAACTGGAAGGCCTCGAGTCCCACAAGCTAAACTCTTTGTTCTCTGTGCAAATACCACAGAGTTTTGTCAACAGATCTTGAAAATCTAGTGTAACATCCACTCATCGCCATGGCCCCCATTGACAGGCTACCCTGACGGCTCTCCCTGCGGGTATGCCGCCACGGGCTACAAGATCTAGTGTGGTTGTAGAGGGGTAGAGCCTAAAGGGTTGAAACCCCTCCAAGAGGGCTGTTTACAATGCAAGAGTATCATAGAAAAACCAGCAACAGCAAACACTGCCTAAGTGGCTAGCAGAATTCAGAACCATTCTCGCCAACCAACTGCTTTTGAGCATTTCAAGAGTGTGACTCCAACTGTGCGGACCCTAATCATCTCAAGAACTCCTTGAACTCTTTTGTTCTAAGAGAGAGCTGGTCTGCAAGCCTGCGTGCCCTCTTGCTGTCATCAACCCCAGGCTGGAAGATAAGCACTGCTGGCAGGTAGGAGGGTTACAGCAGCTGGACCAAGTCATGGACAGTTCTCCTGGGGGAATGGCAGCCAGAATGACCACAGGCAGCTCACAGGGCCCCAGGGATAAAGCTTCCGGGAGCTCCCAGGTCAGAGATTTTTTTAATGTGATTTAATAATCACATTAAAACTACAAAGAAAAACTACAAAGAAACAGGTAAGATTACTTTTAATATTCTGTTTTTTAACCCAGAGATCCAAACAAAGTATTACCGCTTCAAAATGTCATCATAAAAAAACACATCAATGAGCTAACTGGCATTCTTTTTTCCATACCCATTCTCAAATTTCTTTTCTTTTCTTTTTTTGAGACAGAGTTTCACTCTTATTGCCCAGGCTGGAGTGCAGTGGCGTGATCTCAGTTCACTGCAACCTCCGCCTCCAGGGTTCAAGCAATTCTCCTGCCTCAGCCTCCCAAATAGCTGGGATTACAGGGGCCTGCCACACCCGGTTAATTTTGTATCTTTAGTAGAAACAGGGTTTCACCACGTTGGCCAGGCTGGTCTCGAACTCCTGACCTCAGGTGATCCACCCACCCCGGCCTCCCAAAGTGCTGGGATTACAGGTGTGAGCCACCGTGCCCAGCCGCACTGTCAAATTCTGATGTATGTTGTATGCTCCCTGCACATCTCAACTTGGAACAGCCATACTGCAAGTACCCAAATATCACAAAGCGAAAGTGGCTAAAGCACTGGACAGCCCAGTTCTAGATGCTAAAATCTAGAGATGTAATTCAGTAGGCAAAAGTACATGGTGGCTCATGTCTGTAATCCCAGCACATTGGGAGGCTGAGGTGGGCAGATCACCTGAGGTCAGGAGTTTGAGACCAGCCTGGCCAACATGGTGAAACCCCGTCTCTACTAAAAATACAAAAATTAGCTGGGTGTAGTGGCGGATGCCTGTAATCCCAGCTACTTGGGAGGCTGAGGCAGGAGAATCACTTGAGCCCAGGAGGCACAGGTTGCAGTGAGCCGAGATCATGTCACTGCACTCCAGCCTGGGCGACAGAACCAGACTCCGTCTCAAAAAAAAAAAAAAAAAAAAAAAAGTGCTAGTGTGTAAGCAAAGATAACAGACACAAATGCAATGTCTTCATTATGTTTGCTTTTCCTCATTTTAGGAAACAATGTACAAAATTCCCCAGTGACAACCATCCTGCCTTACCCTAATCTACTTTACTTCAACATCCACCTGAGAAGACAAGCAGAAAAATATTTTTCTCTACTTCTGAAATAATAAAAAAATGTGGCCGGGCACGGTGACTCGCGTCTGTAATCCCAGCACTTTGAGAGGCCAGATCACCTGAGGTCAGGAGTTCAAGACCAGCTTGCCCCACGTGGTGAAACTCCATCTCTACTAAACATACGAAAAATTAGCAGGGCGTTGTGGCGGGCGCCTGTAATCCCAACTACTCAGGAGGCTGAGGCAGGAGAATCGTTTGAACCTGGGAGGCAGAGCTTGAGCCGAGATCGCACCACTGCACTCCAGCTTAGGCAACAAGAGCAAAACTCAGTTTCAAAAAAAAAAAAAAAAAACCATGATAAATTACTCTAAGAATGTAAACTGTACAGGTCCAGTGTATAAATTAATTTAAGCCAGGTGCAGTGGCTCTCGCTGCACTTTGGGAGGTCGAGGAAGGTGGATCGCCTGATGTCAAGAGTTCAGGGCCAGCCTGGCCAACATGGTGAAATCCCGTCTCTACTAAAAATACAAAATTAGCCAAGAGAGGTAGGTGGTGGGTGCCTGTAATCCCAGCTACTTGGGCAGGAGAACTGCTTGAACCCAGGAGGTGGAGGCTGCAGACTGTACTCCAGCCTGGGCGACAGAGGAGGACGCTGTCTCAAAAAAAAAAAAAAAAAAGATTTAAACAGCTCTGTGAAACTTATTAAAATTGCCCCATGATATCTTTTATCAAGAGAAGGAGGAAAAGCACATCTGTTTCCTAAAGTACAAAACTCCCAGCAATTTCGACAGCAACGTTTTCTAAATTCTTAACTCTGAATTGCACAGGTCGGTTCTTGATTTAAGTTATTGGTCGTTAAGAGTTAAGACAAATAAAACTAGACAATTAATTGTATATCAAATAGCAGAAAAATATATGCTTTCACCTAAAAACTGCCCTCTCTGCCTCCCAACCATGCTCAGATAATTTCAACATGATCATGGAAAGAGAGGAGTTTTACAGATGTAGAAACAGTGGTCTGAGGCAAATGTGTTTTTAATTAGAGTTTGCAGGAGCTAGAGGTTAGACCCTGTAGTATGCCTGAACAGAGAAAAAACGACCCTGGAGCCTAGACTGTGATGGGTCTGAAGGCTGACTGCAGAAAAACGTGTAAATTCCCACCACCACCCAGCAGGGAGGTGAGCAGCTTTCAAGAGGCAAATTAGCTTTTCAAAAGACAGGGGACTGATCCATCCGGTGACAATTGGATAGAGCAGCCAGGCCATCTGTTCTCACCAACCTCCCAGGTCCAATTCCCCTCCCTAGTACCCCACACCCATCCCATCCCTCTTCAATCTATGCCAACTAGCAGCCAGCATGATCCTCCCAAAAGTTCACACCACCTCCCTTTCTTAAAATCTTTTTTTTTTTTTCGAAGACAGAGTCTTGCTCTGTCGCCCAGGCTGGAGTGCAGCGGTACCACCTTGGCTCACTGAAACCTTCTCCTCCTGGGTTCAAACAATTCTCCTGCCTCAGCCTCCCGAGTAGCTGGGATTACAGGCACCTACCATCATGCCTGGCTAATTTTTATATTTCTAGTAGAGACGAGGTTTCACCATGATGGCCAGGCTGGTCTCAAACTCCTGACCTGAGGTGATCCACCTACCTCGGCCTCCCAAAGTGTTGGCGTGAGCCACCATGCCTGGCCCCTTGCTTAAAATCTTTTTTATTCTAACAAAATCCCTCCAGAGCAGCCTGTAGACTGAGCATGATCTGGCTCCTGCCTGCCCTGCCAGCCTTGTCTCAGCCCCCGTCTCCCAAGACTCTTCTCAGCTCTCACCCAGGCTGAGCTCATTCTCACTCCGGCCTGTTGCTTTGCCAACAACACCAATGCATCCTCCGGCTTCAGCATTCACCTACATTACCTCCTCTCGGAGGCCCTCGCTGGCCTGCTGGATGCCCCACCTCGTCAGTCAGCTTACCTGCATGCACCTTTGCCCCCAGGTGCCAGCCCTCCCTGCCAGCCCACCTGTGCTGGTTCAACTCTCCATCCCAGCACACAATGTGGTGCCCAGCAAAGGCAGGAAGGAGGATTTCCAACAACCCAAGAACCTGGTGAACTTCAGTATAAACTCCACCCATCTGGAAACTTTGCCGGAAGAGTGTATTTGTCTCTTACCAGCCCTACCCTATTAACAATGACCTTGATCTTTCATGTCCAACTCACTTCCCCAGGCTTACCTCTATGGCATTTAAACAGGTGAGAAAACTCCTATTACAGATTCTACAGTTTCCATGTATAGAAAACAATAAGAAAAGTGATAACCACACCCTAAAAATACATCATAATCCTGAACTATCTACAGACACCCGCCATCTTTTAGACTTCCCTGCCATGAGTACCAGGCACCTGATTCACTCACAGCCTTGTCCTTTGTGCTACCCCCAGTGCAGAGTGGACTGTCTTTTTCTAGACGCAGAGAGGGCAATAGGAATTCCCATTCACACCCCTAACTGCTTGGTTCCCTAGCACATTCTACAGCCAGATCATCGTGAAGCCGTATTTTCCACCCAGGAATGAGTTCATTTAAAATGACTGATTTTGAGAAGTTGTTTGTTTTTTCAGCCCAGGCTAAGGTACATAAAAGTATTTTCCAGAAGTCTAACATAGCGTTCTGCTTCTTTCATGCACCCCAAGTTATGTTCTTACCTTTTATTTACTTATTTATTTATTTATTTATTTTTAGACGGACTTTTGTTCTTGCTGCCCAGGGTGGAGTGCAGAGGCGCAATCTTGGCTCACTGCAACCTCCACCTCCCGGGTTCAAGTGATTCTCCTACCTCAGCCTCCCAAGTAGTTGGGATTACAGGCGCCCACCACCGCTCTCGGCTAATTTTTGTATTTTTAGTGGAGATGGGGTTTCAGTCAGGCTTGTCTTGAACACCTGACCTCAGGTGATCCACCCGCCTCGGCCTCCCAAAGTGCTGGGATTACAGGCATGAGCCACCATGCCCAGGGCCATCTTTTAAGTAAGTTCATTTCACCTGGAGAACAACCGCCACCAAAAATTTCAAATGCATTTATTCATGCTACAAATATTTATTTAGCCCTCGTGGCTCACAAGGCACAGTGCCAGGGCCCAGAAGGACATGGAATTCAATGGCAAAGACATGGGCTTCTGAATCCAGACCAGGCTCTGATCTCCCAATGCCTCGTAACCTTGGAGAATAATCCTAACAGCTAACACAGTGACCATGTGCAGACCTCTGTCCTAAACGCCTCACATGCACTAACTCACTTAATTCTTAAACACCCTGTAAGCGAGTAACTAATAATGTTCCCTACCAGGCGCCGTGGCTCACGCCTGTAATCCCAGCACTTTGGGAGGCCGAGGCGGGCGGATCACGAGGTCAGGAGATCGAGACCATCCTGGCGAACACGATGAAACCCCGTCTCTACTAAAAAATACAAAAAACTAGCCGGGTGAGGTGGCGGGCGCCTGTAGTCCCAGCTACTAGGGAGGCTGAGGCAGGAGAATGGCGTGAACCCAGAGGCGGAGCTTGCAGTGAGCTGAGATCTGGCCAGTGCACTCCAGCTTGGGTGACAGAGCGAGACTCCGTCTCAAAAAAAAAAAAAAAAAAAATTACAAAGGGGGATTACGTGCTTAGATGGGAGTGAGGACCTGCGTTCCATGA
Source organism: Trachypithecus francoisi (assembly GCF_009764315.1). Taxonomy (NCBI): domain Eukaryota; kingdom Metazoa; phylum Chordata; class Mammalia; order Primates; family Cercopithecidae; genus Trachypithecus; species Trachypithecus francoisi. Next base: position 16,979,534 of record NW_022681465.1, read on the forward strand.
GCTGAAGTATTTGAAAATGACAGGCTAGGTTGGGGGGTATTGTGACATATAGATTTGGTCAGTGTCCTTGTCCTCTTTCTGACATCCAACTCTAAGATCCTTTGCAATCTTCAAAGAGAAAACTGTCTTTTGTATGCTAATGAATTGACTAGCAGCCCCTAGGTGGTTTCAGGATAGGGGCTGGTCACAGGAAAGACCAAGGCAGGGAAAGGAGAGGGGCTGAAGGTTAACCAGTAACCAGAGAAAGAGTCAGTCACGGCTGCGTCATAAAGCTTCCACAAAAACTCAGAAGGGCAGAGCTTCCGGACAGCTGGACATGTGGGGGTTTCTGGAGGGTGGCACACCTAGGGAGAGCCCGGAAGCTCCCAGACCCTTCACACACGCCTAGCCCTATGCGCCTCTTCATCTGCTGTTATGGGTAACCTTAGTGATATCCTTTACCACTAGCCAGTAAACATAGGCCAGTGTTCCCTTGAGTTCTGTGAGCTGCTCTAGTAAATTAACCGAATCCCAGGAGAAGATCAAGGGAATCCTGATGTATAAGCTGTTGATCAGAAGCACAGGTAGAGCAAGCTGTGGCTTGTGACTGTCATCAAAAATGGGGAGCAGACTTACGGGACTGAGCCCTCAACCTGTGGGGTCTGACCTGTGGGGCAGACAGTGTCAGAACCGAACTGAATAAGGGGCCATCCAGCTGGTGTCTGCTGCAGAACTGATTGCTTGCCTGGTGTCTGGGGAACCCCTTACCCCACAACATCTGGTGTCAGAAGTGTGTTGTGAGGCCGGGCGCGGTGGCTCACGCCTGTAATCCCAGCACTTTTGGGAGGCCGAGACGGGCGATCACGAGGTCAGGAGATCGGACCATCCTGGCTAACACAGTGAAACCCCGTCTCTACTAAAAATTCAAAAAATTAGCCAGGTGTGGTGGCGGGCGCCTGTACTCCCAGCTACTCGGGAGGCTGAGGCAGGAGAATGGTGTGAACCTGGGAGGTGGAGCTTGCAGTGAGCAGAGATCACGTCACTGCACTCTAGCCTGGGGGACAGAGTGAGACTCCAACTCAAAAAAAAAGAAAAACAAAAGTGTGTTGTGAAAGTTCAGTAGAAGAAACTTAGTTTACTTATTCCTCTATATCCTCAGAGCTCAGAGTGCTGAGTTTAATACTGGGACTAAATCACCCAAAGCACAAACTACATCAGAATAATCCACTGCCTCTACTCAGTGAGTCTTGCATATGTAACACATCAAACATCAGAGAGCAAATCTTGCTTGACATGGAGGGCACTCCACATCCCTTGTTCTAGAGATGGTATGGCTACCCAACACACATGTGGCTTCCCAAGCTTCTGAAGGAAAGCACCTCCAAGAATGGACTCGGTGTTCCACAAAGAACTCCACCTCCTATCCTTGTCTGGGCTCATTCTGCAAAGCTTTCTGTTATTAATATCTTCTGAGGATAACAATCTCCCTCACTGCCTTTGAAGCCCCTTACTGTGTCTGAGCGTGCCCTTGAATCCAGAGTCCACTGCTCTCAACAGAAGAGAGGGCACGGGGACAGCTGGAGGGAAGGAGCAACAAAACAATATTCTCCCAACCCTAAGGCTAGTAGGTCTCCCTGCAATCAGAGCCGCCTCCCTGACACTCACCCTCCCCTCCTGCAGGAACAGCCACCAGCCAGCAGGCCAGCCAGGGCAACGAGTCCATCTCAGACCTCCACTGACGGATGAGCATTGCAACACTATAAAGTTCCATTCCAGAGTCTGCCAAAGAAAAAGATGGGGATCTTGCATGCAACTCACTTCCAAATACATGTTGTGGCCCTCAAGGACCCAGTGACACCAAGCGATCTTCTTTTGTTTGCTTTAACAAATAAATTCCCTGCCACCAATAAAACTAAGAAATTTAACTCCTGATTGCAAATATCAGGAGTGGCTGGGTAGTGTCTTCACACGTGAACAATGTGTGTGTCAAGGGTGAGAACTCAAGGAGTTAGAGCAGCTTGTTAACAAGGTGACATCTGAGTAGGGAAAACAATCCAGTAATTGCTAAGTCCAATTTCCTGTTCCCTATCTTCCATGGCGAAAAAGAAGAAAAAGAGAAAGAAAAGCACTCATAGATTAGAATGGATACATCCTCAACTGCAACACCTGTCAAATGCAACAGAGATTTCTTACACTTGGTGTTTTCACAAGAAAGTGACGACAGTGTCACACATACCCCATATCCCTTAACAGGCCCTGAAGGCAACTCCTGCCTGGCAGGATGGCTGCTATCCCGGTCCCCATACCACCAGCAGACTTTAGGGTGCCCCGGTAGGTGCCAGGGGTAGGGTCCAGAATGGACCTCCCCATTCCTCAACATTACACCCTGGAATGAGAAGCCAATGGGTCGCTCCTGGGATGAAGGGAATTTGAGTCCTTCAGCTCGAGGGTCTAAAGCACTTTTCTCAGCAGCAACACCACTGACACTTGGGGCTGCATAACCGTGTCCTGAGCATGGTAGGAAGTTTAGCATCATTCCTGGCTTCTACTCACTAGATAACCCTGCCCCTAGCTGTCACAAGCAAAAATATCTGTAAATATTGCCAAATGTCCCCTGGAGGCAAAACCGCCCTGTTGAGAAACCACTGCTCTAGAGAGAAGAGGGCTACTGCTTCTTCAGGCCCAGCAACATCCCACCTGGAAACAACCTTAAATCATTAACTACCAAGGGCTGGATGTCAGAAGCCAGCATGGCCAAAACCACTTTGGCATCATCAGCTCTCCAAACTTCCTCCTCCTCTATGCCTACCTCGAAGGTCACTGCAATCACTAGGTTGGCCAAAAAGGACAGTCTCAACACTGGCATCCCCCACATCCAAAAACTGCCAGAAGTTACCCTTCTGAAGTAACGTCTCCTGACCCGTCTCTCAAGCCCCTTGGCTAATGAGGAGAAGAAACAAAAGCATCTGGCCGGCACGGTGGCTCACGCCTGTAATCCGAGCACTTTGGGAGGACGAGGCGGGTGGATCACCTGAGGTCAGGAGATCGAGACCATCCTGGCTAACACGATGAAACCTCGTCTCTACTAAAAATACAAAACATTAGCCAGGCGTGGTGGCGGGCACCTGTAGTCCCAGCTACTCAGGAGGCTGAGGCAGGAGAATCGCTTGAACCCGGAAGGTGGAAGTTGCAGTGAGCCAAGAACACGCCACTGCACTCCAGTCTGGGCAACAGAATGAGACTCCATCTCAAAAAAAAAAAGAAAGAAAGGAAAGCATCTATATGAAAGAACCCACAAGAACAACGCCATTTCTGGTAGCCACTTGAAACATTCTATATCCTGTTTCTGTTCTTTACTTGCCTCTTTGTTAACTTTTATTTATTAAATGTTGGAGCCAGGATTCAAAACAGAAGTAATTCCAGGGCACATGCTCTTGTAATTATACTACACTGCCTCTCAAATGGGAGGCAGAAAAGGAGCCAACAAAGGAAACCAGAAATAATGGTTTCAGCACAACAGACTCAGAAGACCCAAGAAAAAGGCATCCAACGCTATGGGAAAGACTAAAAGTCCCCACTGATCACCAAGTCTGTTGATCAACAGGTCACTGGAGACTGCCTTTTCCTTTAGAGTGATTTATTGAAAAAAGAAAAAAAAGATTACACAAAAGGCCAATTTCATCCATCCTGAAATGAGCCCAAGCACTACAATATCCGAAAGGATTATGCAGACAATATTAAAAAATATTTTTCATTACAGTATTTACATAAGGAGACATATGCTTCCTCTTTAAGAAACAACCCACAGAATACACAACTCACTGTGGGAAAAGGGCAAGCAAAGTATATTTATGGTTTGGTTTTTAAATGTAACTATCATAGAAAACATGGGAAATTTATGCTTTGGCATTTCCAGAGAGTAGCGGCTGAGAAGGAAATGAGGGTGGGTAAAGGATACATTCACATGGTTTCCTTTTTCTGAGCTTTCAACTGTACTTGAAAATGTAATACACAAATTTATCTTTACCTTTTAATAAAAAAGCAAAACATCTGATGATCACTTAAAACTAAGGCAACCAGGCATCGTGGCTCACACCTGTAATTCCAACACTTTGGGAGGCCAAGGCAGGTGGATCACTTGAGGTCAGGAGTTTGGGACCAGCCTGGCCAACATGGCAAAACCCTGTCTCTATTAAAAAATACAAACATTAGCTGGGTGTGGTGGCATATGCCTATAATTCCAGCTACTCGGGAGGCTGAGGCACGCGAATCCCTTGAACCCACAGACAAAGGTTGCAGTGAACCAAGACTGTGCCGCCGCACTCCATCCAGCCTGGGTGACAGAGTGAGACTCTGGCTCAAAATAAAATACGCAGGGCACGGTGACTCACACCTGTAATCAAGCTACTTGGGAGGCTGCGGCAGGAGAATCACTTGAACCCGGGAGGTGAAGGTTACAGTGGACTGGGATCGTGCCACTGCACTCCAGCCTGGGTGACAAAGCGAGACTCCGTCTCGAAAAAATAAAATAAAATAAAATAAATTTGTTAGGTAAACCAATTAAAAACAGAGGTACAAAGTGGGGCCTTTGGGAAATGTGCCATGACACTAATAAAAACAGATCCAATCCAATGTCTTTAAATATGGGCTTTCTTGCCAATAGAAATCAACATAAATATTCAAACATATACATTATATACAGATATAGTTCTGATAAATAAGTATATAACCATATTTGTTACAATGTGTTTTACACACATTTACTTATATAAAACAGAGACAACACTGGAGTATCGGAATGAAGTACTGATGCATCCTACAACATGGGTGAATCTTGAAGACATTATGTCCAGTGAAAGAAGCCAAATGCAAAAGGTCACCTATTGCGTGACTCCATTTCCATGAAATATTCAGAACAGATAATTCCATAGAGACAGAAAGCAAATTGGAGGTTGTCAGGGGGTGGGAAGAGGGGAGAATAAGGAGTGACTGCTGAACAGGTGCTACGGCTTGGACATTGTATTAGCCCATTTTCATACTGCTAAGAAGAAATAACCCAAGACAGGGTAATTCATAAAGAAAAAGAGGTTTAACAGAATCACAGTTCCACACGAGTGGAGAGGCCTCCAATCATGGCAAAAGGTGAAGGAGGTGCAAAGGCATGTCTTACACGGTGGCAGGCAAGAGGCCATGTGCAGGGAAACTGCCCTTTATAAAACCATCAGATCGGCCAGGTGAGGTGGCTCATGCCTGTAATCCCAGCACTTTGGGAGGCCAAGGTGGGCAAATCATGAGGTCAGGAGTTCGAGACCAGGCTGACCAACACGGTGAAACCTTGTCTCTACTAAAAATACAAAAAATTAGCCAGCTGTGGTGGTACACCGAGCCTGTAATCCCAGATACTCAGGAGGCTGAGGCAGGAGAATTGCTCGAACCTGGGAGACGGAGGTTGCTGAGATCACACCACTGCACTCCAGCCCAGGTGACAGAGCGAGACTCCATCTCAAAAAAAAAAAAAAACCCACCAGATCTTGTGAGACTTATTCACTACCACTATCGCGAGAACAGCACAGGAAAAACCCACCCACCCCCCCCCCCCCCACGATTCAATTACCTCCCACTGGGTCCCTCCAGTGACACATGGGAATTACAGGAGCTACAATTCAAGATGAGATTTGGGTTGGCACACAGCCAAACCACATCAGACATGGTTTGTTTGGCCCTACCAAGTCGCATGTTGACATCTGACCCCCAGTGATGGAGGTGGGCCTGGTGGGAAGTGTTCATGACCGGGGGGGCAGATCCCTCATGAATAGCTTGCAGGAACTCATTCTTGCAGGAATGAGTGAATTCTCACTCTTAGTTCCTATGAGAACTGGTTGTTGAAAAGAGCCTGGCACTCTCCCCTCTCTACTGCTTCCTCTCCCACCATGTGATCTGCACAAAGAGGCTCCCCTTTGCCTTTTGCTCTGAGTGGAAGCTTCCTGAGGCCTCACCAGAAGCAGATGCCATGCTGCTGCCATGCTTCTTGTAAAGCCTGCAGAACCACGAGCCAAACAGATCTCTTTTTCTTATAAATTATTCAGCCTCAGGTATTTCTTTATAGCAACACAAATGGACTAAGACAATGGGTATTCGTTTTATTTACGGTATTGAAATTGTTTTGAAATTAGACAGGTGACAGTTTCACAACAATGTAGATGCACTGACTGCTACTGAATTGTACATTTAGAAATGGTTAATTTCGTTAAATGAATCTCACCTTAAAAAATAAAATTTTTAAAAATCAGAGCTGAAAAGCCTGAGACAATTCAGTTCGTTTTTGGTTTTTTGCCCTTTTTTCCCTGTTTACATCCAGGAAATTTCAGTTGAGTCCAGAAAGACTGAGTTGCCCAAGTCTGCATAGCTAACAAATGACCAGGTCACAGATCCAACCAGGTCTGCTGCCCTTTATTCCATAGCGTGACATCTATAAAATGGGAATCATAATTTGTTCTTCATAGAGTTGGAAGGACCACGTGAAAATGATGTAAAAATACCTATAACAATGCCCTACACTAAAGGGGCTCTCAAATATTTTATTATAATTAGTAAGAACTAGTAATAGAAACTAATACTACCTAATGCTTTTTCAGTGCTCACTAGGCGTCCGTCACTCCTCTAAGCATTTTTAATGTATTCACTATTTCATTCCCTAGCGACTCTGTGGGATGGGTACAGTTAACATTAAACCCATATTACAAAAGGGAGCCTGGGGCACAGCATGGGGGGTGTGGCTTCCCCAAGGTCATATCCCCAGCAAGCATCAGAGCAGTGTTCAAACCCAGATACTGTGTTTCTAGAACCTTCCCATTTATGCTACACTCTGTAGGGACTCAGTCATTAAACAAATGCCAGGTTTTATGAACAAGTATCTTAGTATGACATCTAGTTCTCCAAACCTCACATCTCTTCAAAAAAAATTAAAAAAAAGAAGACATTAAGTAAACATTGAAAATAGAAAAATAAAACCTTTTCTCCCCTTCAAGAGACAAGATTATCCAATTTCTACCCCTGCGTGATCCATACAGAATGGGCCAGCCCAAGAGGAACACTTGAGGACAGGAGTGTGAGACCAACCTGGGAAACTCAGCAAGACTCAATCTCTGAAACAAAATTTAACTTAATTTAAAAAGATTAACAGGGATCTATGAGGATCCATTCAGAAAATACATAAATCTAATCTAGATACTACCCTCCCAAAACCACTTCACAATAAATATTTTTTGGAAGCAAGCTAAAACTAACATAAACCAACCCAAAGGAAAACACAAGCCATTCCATTCCCTTCCTTTGCTCCAAAGTTACACAGCAGCACTTCTTCAGCATCTAAAGCAAACTTGTCCAACCAGCAGCCAAGGACGGTTTTGAATGCAGCTCAACACAAATTTGTAAATTTTCTTAAGACATTATGAGATTTCTGCTGGGCACTGTGGCTCACACCTCTAATCCCAGCCCCTTGGGAGGCTGAATCGGGGGGATCCCTTGAGCTCAGGTGTTCAAGACAAGGCTGGCCAACATGGTGAAACCTCATCTCTACAAAAAATACAAAAATTAGCTGGGCATTGTGGTGCACGCCTGTAGTCCCAGCTACTTGGGTAACTGAGGCAGGAGGATCGCTTGAACCTGGGAAATCAAGGCTGCAGTATGCCGAAATCGCACCACTGCATTCCAGTCTGGGTAACTGAGTGAGATCCTGTCTTAAACCAACAACAAAATCAAAAATTGGCCGGGCACGGTGGCTCATGCCTGTAATCCTAGCACTTTAGGAGGCTGAGGTGGGTGGATCACCTGAGGTCAGGAGTTCGAGACCAGCCTGGCCAACATGGTGAAACTCCGTCTCTACTAAAAATACAAAAATTAGCCAGGCGTGGTAGTGGGCACCTGTAATCCCAGCTCCTTGGGAGGCTGAGGCAGGAGAAATGCTTGAGCCTGGGAGGCGGAGGTTGCAGTGAGCCGAGATCATGCCATTGCACTTCAGCCTGGGCAACAAGAGCGAAACTCCGTCTCCCCCCCACCCCGGCCGCCCCCAAAATTGGGCTTTTTGTTTGCTTGTTTGTTTGTTTTTAAGCTTATCAGTCATCTTACTATTAGTGTTAGTATATTTTATGTGTGGCCCAAGACAGCTCTTCTTCCAGTGTGGCCCAGGGAAGCCAAAAGATTGGACACCCCTGATCTAAAGACTTTAAGTCCCAGCCAAGTCTTGTTTGGCCCACCAGGTAAAAACCAAAACATTTTATGTTACTTGTCAACATTTTGCAAATTGGAACATTTCACAGAAATCCAGGTTTCTGATCTCTCTTTAACAAATAGAAGGCCTGGCAACACTGAGCCCTAATTCTTCAAGTTCTGTGAGCTCCAGTGAGCCACAATCCCTACCACTCCCCATGGCACACGACCTAATTCAGTGGACACATCTTCCTTACCTGCGGCCCCATATTTGTTGCCCTTTTACACCATGCCTTACATAGTCTGGGTCTCAATACCGGTTTTGAAAAATGCATTCTTTGGTCCATAATGCCTCCATTCACAGTAAGCTTTGGAAGGGGAGTTTCAGTTATTTAATGGGCTTGTCAGGCAGTGATCTTAATTAAACCTGGCTCTAATCAAAAGGAAAATGAGTACGTTTTTAGGCCAGCATTGGATATAATATATTGAATCATACCTTAATTCTGACCAAATGGCAGACTAAAACCCTTTTAAACAGTCTGTATTTTAGCCACCCAAGTGAGTTGAGGATTCTATTTATAGCTGCCAAGGGTACAACTTCCAGACTTCCTTCACCTACCACCCGCCCCCACCACACACACACACACACACACACACACACGCACACACGCACACACACACACACACGCACACACACACACACGCACACACACACGCACGCACGCACGCACACACACACACGCGCACACACACACACACACACACACACCATGGTACCTCCGAGATTGAATGTCAGCCTCCAGCAAGTCAGACGTTTGCTCTTAGTTTAGTTTGGGATGATTCCTAAGCTACAGGCATGCTTTCTGGCCACCCGCCAATTGAAAACCAGAACGCAAGGATATTCCGTTTATTCCTCAAAAAAAAAAAAAAAAAAAAGCCAATTCTATCTTCCCTTTGGTTTTAATAAAATTCACCAAAAAAGGAGTTTACATTTCTCTCAGTGCCTGCCTTCTTTTGTGACTGACATCGAACACAAAAATAAACCATTTCTTTCTCCCTAGTTATAAAACAAACCCTTTTCTCACTTCCAAGATTACGTTATAGAGGAAAACAAATTCATACTTGGCATTTAAACGTGCTAAAAACTCAAAGACAAAGATACAGGCCGCTATCAAAATTCTCAACACTCCTGTCAGTTCGTTTAAAAAAATCAGATCTTGAGTAATAGTCAAGTCCTCTTTAGCAATAAAGCACAGAGATGCATACTTGGTAATGCTAGAAGGAATCCAGTCCTTTAGGGTATGAATTGCATATGAACATTTCAAACTACAGTTTTCTGCTTCTCCTTGTATATACGTGTATGGCTGTCTGAAGCTCAAGACTGAATGATTAATTTCGACTTTCACCCTGGTATCACAGAATTTCCTTCTTCTCAAGTTTGTGAATGAAGCCATCTTGTGCAAAACTGCATCTGTAGGGTGGCTACTCGGGTTAAGGCAGGATGAAGACATCACTGGGACCCCAGGACAGCAGCAAGTCATAGGCTGTGGAGGTGGCCAGTGTCCAGAGTGCCCGGGAAGGCTGGCAGTGGAAGACACGCTACTGACCTGTCTGCTTACAGAAGCAGAGCCAAGCCCGGGCAGTGGCCAAAGCAAGCGGAGGTGTGCAATGTGGGGTTTGGGTGTGGCTAGGAGCCCATAACATCTTGAGTCAGAACAAGAGAGACAAGTGAGAACCAGGATACACAAGTACATGCTGAAGTACAGAAATAAGGTCAGCAAAAATTCTGAGCTCCAAGAACAACAGGCCAGGCAAAGACTAGACCACCGTGTGGCAAGAGTGGGAGGAGGTTAAGATACAGTTGCTCAAGACAAAAAGACAAGAAGGAGAGGGAGCCAAGAGACACCAGGAGGAGGAACGACCTGGACCTGGATCACGTGGGATACTACATTCGGCCCCTTTTATGAGATTTCAGTTAAAACAAGAAACAACACAACACAGCTAACCTGGGCTCCTCCCCGGAAACAGACACCTGAAGATACCAATTTCCGTGGTGGGACAGGAAAAGCAAAGGAACATAAACAAGTCTGTCCGATCCTGCCCAAATGATAAAGACCTTAATGTTCCAGCATGGTACTGCAAGCTAGGCCACGGGTTCAAGGTGGCATTTCTTCCTAGAGTACCTACAGGAAGCTGGGTAGAGACCAGGGTGTTTTACAGGAAGTGCGGGCAGCTTGGCTGAGCGCCCACTGCCACAGCCAGTTCTGCTGATCCCAACAGCTGGCCAGGCTGCCTTTCCTTCACTGCCACTCCACCTGATTCCTGCCTGTGACAACCTTCCCAAGGACCTTCAGGAGCTTCTGCTGGAATACGCTAAGAAGCCCGCAAGCCCATTCTTACAAGAACCTAACATCCATTATCAGTATCAGACAGCAGTCAGCAGAAGAGATCAATATGTACCAAAACCATCACCTCACTGGGATTAGTGATACCCGACAGACCTTACGTGGCCCACCTATGCATGCCACTGTTAATTCTGCAGACCTGTTCTTTCTGCTGAGTCTACTACTTTTGTTTTGCCTATTTGTAAATGCTAAGTTTCTAGCCCCAGATCTGCCTCTCCTACATTTAAGGGAGTCTACACAAAACATGCCCTCCACTGGGTACCCAAGACATGAAAATAACCTTGAGATTTAATCACTGCCTAGTATGGGATCGTATCGCACTAGAAAAAGTCCCAGTATTTTATAAACGCACCGCCAGTCCTGGGAACTGGCAAGCCACCTGGCTGTCAGAGCAGTGATAAGCTCGAGACATCAACTTGTAAGAGAAGAAATGAACACACAGGCTCTGGGGGAGCCAAGAAACTTGGGATCCCATCTGGCTGTGGGACTTTGCAAGGGTGGAACTTTCACAGCTGATTAGAAATTAATATTGTAATATACATACATCACAAGAATAAAAGTATAATCTTAAATAAACGGAAATTTCCCAGAAATGCCAAAGTCACCAGCAGCAAAGGAAAAAGGCTCTGGATTCATGAACGAGCTCTTCAAAGCTGGGCATGGGACTTACATCTTTGGGTTAAGATTCTGTCTACAAAATGAAGAGGCAAGAGTAGAAGATCGCTAATAGCCAACTGCAAAATGATATTGATCACAGAAATAAAATCTAACAACCAGGGCCCCTTCCACTGAACTAAGGTTTACGGTGCAAAACAAAAAAAGTACTTTCAGAAGTCAAGAGTCCCACCAGGGAACACAAGTGGGTTCCAAGCCATAGGCAGTTCATCTCTACATGAGATTAACAACAATTCCTAAGATGCAGAGGACTCAATGAGATCCAGGATATCTGCAAAAGGGCTCAGCACAGCAAATGGCACCAAATAAGTTCCTCACAGATGTCCTCTATGATTATCATTATTATTTTTAAAGGTTTATAGATAAATCTGAGGGACCCTTCAAGGCGCATCAGTCAATCAATTGTACTACCTTGGTGTCCTCCGCACCTCCCTCCACAGCATCATGGTCTCACTAATGGCAGCGGGTGAGAACCCTCCTAGCTACCAGTACAACCAGCAATGGCAGGCCAATCAGAGGTCCCGTGGCAGAGGCGAAGTCACGCTGAATTCCATCAACAGTGGTCTTCAACAAGCACTCATCTCTGATGCAAAGAAATCACTCACCATCGGCTGGGCGGAGTGGTTCACGCCTACAATCCCAGCACTTTGGGAGGCCGAGGTGGGCAGGTCACCTAAGGTCAGGAGTTCAAGACCAGCCTGGCCAACATGGCGAAACCCTGTCTCTACTAAAAATATAAAAAATTAGCTGGGTGTGGTGGCATGCACCTGTAGTCCCAGCTACTCAGGAGGCTGAGGCACGAGAATTGCTGTTGAACCCAGGAGGCAGAGGTTGCAGTGAGCCAAAATTGCGCCACTGCACTCCAGCCTGGGTGACAAAGCAAGACTCTATCTCAAAAAAAAAAAAAAAAAAAAAAAATCACTCACCATACATCTCTTATAATGAATCTGAATTAACAGAGCTAACGAGTAAATATTCAAAGCATGTCACTTACCAGTTGAATTCCCTGAGTGTTAAGCCTCAGCCTTGGTAGAGATGTCATCGCTGAAGCCTCATTACCAGCCCATCAAGCCCAGATTTCCACCATGAACCATCTCCAGAGACCTTTGTTCCACTACGTCAGGGTCAGCTAATGCTGAGCAAATTATCCACTTAGTCAATTCATTTCACCGTCAACAGTGGTGCAGACTCGTGTTCTAACAAATTAAATATCCCATTTGGAGTTCTGAGGAGTCTTTTTAAGTTATTCCCAATCAATAAAAAAAGCACACACAACACTAAAGCTCCTCTAGAAAGATGGTTCATTTCTCTTCCAATGTCAAAAAGCCATAAAGTCAAAAAAAAAAAAAAATCAGATTAAATTAAATTACTTGCTTTTTTTCTCCTCCTGCTAGGAAGAGAAAACAGGAGAGGAGAAGCATGGAAAGAACTCCCTCCTAAATCACAGATTAAATCCAGGAACTTTAAGATGATCCAATTTCATTTCCCTCCTGCCTGAAGATTTAATGAGAGCAGTAAGGGTGTGAACCTATAAGGAGCCTTCCATTTATTTTCAGCAAATAAGAAAGTTTTGCCTGCTGATTCAACTGCCCTCACCAAGGTTTTAGAGGGATTCATTACTATGGTTGGCAAGAAAACAACAGGCTTGGTGAAAATTAAGAAGAAAAACCACACACTTACTCATCAAAATTGGGAGAAATGGAAAAGAAAAAAGGTATGAAATCATTGGTAAAGGTTCACGTACGCCATTCAAAGAGGCTGAATCTTGAATTGTCAGGGTTGGTAACCCGAATGTTGGTAATTAACTAAAATAATGAGATGACACGAAGAGGTCCAAAGAATATAGTATAGATCGCTAATGTCAGCCCCTTCCATCTTTCTTTCATTTCAGAAATACACATATCAGTTCCGCACTGTCTGTTCCTTCCTTCCTTAGATCAGTGGAAACTCAAAAAGTTGAGATGGCCTAGAAATAAAAATGGCTTAATATCCCAACCATTCACCAATGCTGCAGAAATCGATGTTGGAATAAATAAGACAAATATAAAACTATAGATCCAGATATATAATATAACCAAGTTATACTACATATAATGAAGGTATTAAAATTAACAAAAATCAGATTGGCCGGGTGCGGTGGCTCATGTCTGTAATCCCAGCACTTTGGGAGGCCGAGGTGGGCGGATCATGAGGTCAGGAGATCGAGACCATCCTGGCTAACATGGTGAAACCCCGTCTCTACTAAAACTACAAAAAAAATTAGCCGGGCGTGGTGGCAGCGCCTGTAGTCCCAGCTACTCAGGAGGCTGAGGCAGGAGAATGGCGTAAACCCGGGAGGCGGAGCTTGCAGTGAGCCGAGATCGTGCCACTGCACTCCAGCCTGGGCGACAGAGTGAGACTCTGTCTTACAAAAAAAAAAAAAAAAGAATATCAGATTAATGCATCATTCACATACACCCCAAACAAGACACTATGGAAATTACTTTAGGAATAATGATTTTACTTAGAAAATGCAAAATATTAAAATAAAATACGGCCGGGCGCGGTGGCTCACACCTGTAATCCTAGCACTTTGGGAGGCCAAGGCGGCGTATCACGAGGTCAGGAGATCGAGACCATCCTGGCTAACACAGTGAAACCCCGTCTCTACTAAAAATAATACAAAAGGTTGGCTGGGCGTGGTGGTGGGCACCTGTAGTCCGGGCTACTCGGGAGGCTGAGGCAGGAGAATGGCGTGAACCCGGGAGGCGGAGCTTGCAGTGAGCAGAGACCCTGCGCCACTGCACTCCAGCCTGGGCGATGGAACGAGACTCTGTCTCAAATAAATAAATAAATAAATAAATAAATAAAATACAAGAGGGGAGATTCTTATAAGTCAATCTTTTATATCAGGTTTTCTTACCCTTAACACTACTGACATATTAGACGGCATCAGTCTTCATTGTGGGGGCTGCCCTGTGCAGTCGAGGATGTTTAGCAGCATCCTTGGCTTCTACCCACTAGACACCAATAGTGACCTCCCATCAGTGGTAACAATCAAAAATGTCTCCTGATACTTCTAAATATCCCCAGTGGGGCAAGAGTGCCCCCAGTTGAGAACTACCATTCTATACAAAACAGTAACTCTAGCAGGGCATGGTGGCTCATGCCTGTATTCCCAGCACTTTGGGAGGCTGAGAGGGGAGGAGAGGATCACTGGAATCCAGGAGTTCAAGACCAGCCTGGGCAACATAGGGAGACCCGTCTCTACCAAAAAAAAAAAGAAAGAAAGAAAGAAAAGATTAGATGGGCATGGTGCACACATCTGTAGTCCCAGCTACTCAGAAGGCTGAAGGGGGAGAATCTCTTGAGCCCAGGAGGTCGAGGCTATAGTGAGCTGTTATTGCATCACTGCACTCCAGCCTAGGCAACAGAGCGAGACCCTGGGTCCGAAAAAAAAAAGTAACTCTAACCTATGTATCCATCCCTTTATAACTTCCAGGCTACATACTTTACAACAAAGAATATTTCTGCTGATCTAACCATGCTACCCATTTTCTTTCTAAACTACAAAATATGTATTCCATAGGAATAAAAAATATTAGCAGCTGCCAAGGAGTACCATCTTAACTGAATCACAGCCTTCAAAAGCTGGTTTAAATGTAAACCATCCATTACCTTTTAAAGTCTCACACTACTAGAAGGAGCGTCAGATTTCCAAAACAGTTTCTTAAAATTTGTATCATTAAACTTGAAAGAAACAGCACATTTCCCCAACTCGGGTAAGGAAGATATGAACAGTTCAAAAGCCCAAAGTTGTGACTAGAGACTAGACAGCTGCGTGTCACTTCCATCTACAAGGCAGACAGAAGCATCAGCTCAGTGGATTACAAGCAAGATTGACAAACTGCATATGGATTCCAAGGCAAATACACTTTTTCCCTCAATGCTGCTTCATGGAAGCTGGAGTTTACCAGAAATAGACAAAACTCCAAAAAAATAACTGATGAAATTCAGTGTGGCCTTGGCATTCCACACAGATACTCCCTGGAAACACAAAATTTCACTGAAACTATTTTTCTCTCTCTTTTTTTTTTTTTCTTTTTGTTCTTTGAGACGGAGTTTCGCTCTTGTTGCCCAGACTGGAATGCAATGGCGCAATCTCAGCTCACTGCAACCTCCGTGTCCCGGGTTCAAGTGATTCTCCTGCCTCAGCCTCCCCAATAGCTGGGATTACAGGCATGTGCCACTACACCCAGCCAATTTTTATATTTTTAGTACAGACGGGGTTTCTCCATGTTGGTCAGGCTGGTCTCAAACTCCCAACTTCATGTGATCCGCCTGCCTCGGCCTCCCAAAGTACTGGGATTACAGGCATGAGCCACTGCACCTGGCCCACTGAAACAATTTTTTGAGCTCTCACTCTGAACAGGGATCACTTTCCAATCACTCAGTTGAGTGTGCAGCTGCTGTCAATCACAAAACTAAGCAGAAAGTCTATCTCTCTGCTTTTGTTTGGCTACAGGAAAATTTCTACTTGTTGTTCCAGTCACTGGCAGAAATTAGCTAATTCCTTTTGGACTTGTATTACCTGACTGCTCTGCTCTGTATGGAGAAGCAAATATGCATTCCTGAACTTCAAAAACATCCTTTCGACTTCAAAAACCTACAAGAACGGCAAGGTGTGATAGCTCATGCCTGTAATCCCAGCACTTTGGGAGGCCAAGGAGGGTGGGATCACTTGAGGTCAGGAGTTCAAGACCAGACTGGCCAAGATGGTGAAACCCTGTCTCCACTAAAAATACAAAAATTAGCTGGGCGTGGTGGCGGGCGCCTGTAACTCCAGCTATTCAGGAGGCTGAGATATAAGAATCTCTTGAACCCAGAAGACAGAGGTTGCAGTGAGCAGAGATCATGCCACTGCACTCTAGCCTGGACAACGGATCAAGACTCCATCTCAAAAACAAAAAACAAAACAAAAAAGTCTACCAGAACAACTGCCTTCCCCTCCAAATGAGTTCATGGAGCTGGAGCTCTTTGGCCGGAATCCTGGCTCTATCACTTCCCAGCTGTGTGAACTTGAGCAGACCACCTCCCTTCTCTAAGACTCTGTGTTCTCCTACATAAAATAAAGATGTAATCAACACAATCACTTAAGGACTACCAAGCAGATTAAATGAATTAATAGATGTAAAAAGCTCAGCACAGTCCTAGTCCATGGTTAAGTGTCCAATAAACTTTCACAAGTTAAATAACGGAATAAATATACACGCAGGCCAGGCGTGGTGGCTCACACCTGTAATCCCAGCACTTTGGGAGGCCAAGGCAGGTGGATCACCTGAGGTCAGGAGTTTGAGACCAGCCCGGCCAACACACAGAAATCCTATTTCTACTAAAAACACAAAAATTAGGCCGGGTGTGGTGGCTCACACCTGTAATCCCAGCACTTTGGGTGGCCAAGGCGGGCGGATCATGAGGTCAAGAGATCAAGACCATCCTGGCCAACATGGTGAAACTCCATCTCTACTAAAAATACAAAAATTATTTGGGCATGGTGACACACGCCTGTAGTCCCAGCTACCTGGGAGGCTGAGGCAAGAGAATCATTTGAACTCGGGAGGTGGAGACTGCAATAAGCTAAGATTGTGCCACTGCACTCCAGCCTGGTGACAGAGCGAGACTCAGTCTCTCAAAAAAAAAAAAGAAAAAAAATTGGCGTGGTGGCACATGCCAGTAAACCCAGCTACTCGGGAGTCTGAGGCAGGAGAATCACTTTAACCCGGGAGGCAGAGGCTGCAGTAACCCGACACTGCACCACTGCACTCTAGCCTGAGCAACAGAGCCTGACTGCATCTCAAAAAATAAAATAAGATAAACAAAATAAATAAAAGTGTTCCTGAACAATGCAATACTACTTAATAATAAAAAGGAACAAAACTGACATGTGTACCAACATGGATGGGAGGCAAAGGCACTGAGTGAAAAGTCCATCTCAAAAGAATATGTACTGATCAATTCCATTTATACAATACTCTCAAATAACAAAACTATACAGAAGGAGAAAAAAGACGTAGGTGTTAGGGGTTAGAGGGAGGGAGGCTGGGGTGCTACCAAAGGCGAGCCTAAGGGACTGTCATGGAACAGTTCTGTATTGTGACTGCAGGTGGTTATACAAGTCCATACAGGTGTTAACCCTGTTCAGAATCACACACACATAAAACATGCATGCATGCCAAACTGGTGAAACATGAATAAGGCCTGTAGACTGCAGGAATGTCAATTTCCTGATTTCGACACTGTATTTTGTTACGTAAGATGTCACTACCAGGGATGTGGCAGGTACACAGAAAGGGCTTCTCTGTACTATTTGGGTGACTTCTGAGTCTAGACTTTTTAAAAAAAATGTATACCAGAATAGGCCAGGTGCGGTGGCTCACGCCTGTAATCCCAGCACTTTGGGAGCCGAGGTGGGCGAATCATTTGAGGTCAGGAATTTGAGACCAGCCTGAC
Source organism: Trachypithecus francoisi (assembly GCF_009764315.1). Classification (NCBI taxonomy): domain Eukaryota; kingdom Metazoa; phylum Chordata; class Mammalia; order Primates; family Cercopithecidae; genus Trachypithecus; species Trachypithecus francoisi. The sequence continues at coordinate 16,997,290 of NW_022681465.1, forward strand.
CAACATGGTGAAACCCTGTCTCTATTAAAATATAAAAATTAGCCAGGCGTGGTGGCATGCGCCTGTAATCCCAGCTACTCAGCAGGCTGAGGTAGAAGAATCGCTGGAACCTGAGAGATGGAAGTTGCAGTGGGCCAAGATCGCGCCACCGCACTCCAGCCTAGGTGACAGGGCAAGACTCCATCTCAAAAAATAACATAAGATGAAATTAAAATAAAATAAAATAAAATAAAAATAAATAAAATGAAATAAGATAAAACAAAATAAAATAAAATAAATATATACCAGAATAAAACTATACAAGATATATGTGGGAGAAGGCAGCAGATGTAATTTACCTTGACACAACTTGACATGCCCTCAAAGCTTTACGAGATAATACGACCTTCTTTTTCCTAGTGGAGAACAACTGTCAGTTTAATTACTCAGTATAATAAATATTTCTCTAACACTCTAGGGAAAGGACCTAAAAAAGCACTTAGGGGGTGAGGGGTCCGAGAACGAGGACCAATGAAAGCCTTAGGGCAGTGGTTCCAGCTGGCCAGGAATAATCTAACTAGGCTGAACAACTGAACACGTGATTGTAAATAATGATTGTAAATGCCTAAACCTTATGGGGAGAGTCTGGATCCCAAAGAATAAAATTTCAACACTGATAAATGTGTGGTCTCCCACACATTTCCTACTGTGAAAGGCCATTAGGAAACAGTAGATCTGCTGGAATTCAGGGTCTAAAAAAAGAAAAGAGAGAAGAAAAAAAAAGGAAACAGTGGAGATGAGGAAGATCGAAAAAATACTAACAAATTTAATCTGTGGCCCTAAGAGTATAGACATGATACAGTTGTGCTCAACTGGAAGTAATTTTGCCTCCTAGTGATGTCTGAAGACAGTTGGTTGTCACAACCAGGAGGTGAGGGCATGTTCCTGGCATCTACTGATTCAAGACCAGGGATGTTGCTCAGAATCCTACCACAGGCAGGATAGCCACCACCCCTCCACCACCACCACCACAAAGACTGATCTGGCCAAAAACATCAAGGGGGCCGGGCACAGTGGCTCCCACCTGTAATCCTAGCATTTTGGGAGGCTGAGGCAGGTGGATCACCTGAGGTCAGGAGTTTGAGACCACCCTGGCCAACATGGTGAAACCCCGACTCTACTAAAAATACAAAAATTAGCCAGGCGTGGTGGTGCGTGACTGTAATCCCAGCCACTCCAGAGGCTGAGGCAGGCAAATCACTGGAATCCAGGAGGCGGAGGCTGCAGTGAACCAAGATCCCACCACTGCACTCCAGCCTGGGTGAGAGAGCAAGACTCCGTCTAAAAAAATAAAAATAAAAAATAAAAATAAATAAAAATAAAAAATCAAGGGTGCCAGGGTTCAGAAGATCTGATAAAAGAGCACATGTGCCCACATCTGAGAATCCGAGGGGAAAACTCCCAGAGGACTGCACACCTTAGCCCTTAGCTCCAAGCCCCCTGCAATAATCAGATAATCAGATGTTAAGAGAATCCAGGTTGTAACAGCAAACTTTCAGAGAGATAAAACAACAATAGTAACAAATTTGGGGAGATAAAAGTAAGATCCAAATAGATGTGCAGCTCTCTAGAAAATGAAGTGCAAGGGAAGGCTGAAACAGCTCAATGTGTTGCTGGTCTAAAAGGAGTATGTGAAGGGCCACCCGTTCAGCAGCCTCTAGGGTCAGGAGAGGAGAGTGTGAGCTGCAGCAGGCATCAGAGGAGGCAAGGCTAGCCAGCAGGTCCATGGTCACTGTCTTCAGAATCCTACGCCAAGGCAAAGTGTTCACGTATCTGCTCTAGGGTTGCAGTTTGGTTTCTGAGAATGGTTAGCTCAGCCATCTGGACAGGTGAGTTTTACAAAGTTGTGCTAAGCCATGTGTGATGGCCTACACTTATAATTCCAGCACTCTGGGAGGCTGAGGAGGGAGGACAGCTTGGGCCCAGGAGTTCAAGACAAGCCTGGGCAACATAGTGAGACCTTATCTCTACAAAAAATTTGAAAATTAGCTGGGCAAGGTGGCACATGCCTGTGGTCCCAGATACTCAGGAGGCTGAGGCAAGAGGATCCCTTGAGCCTGGGAGGTCGAGGCTGCAGTGATCTGTGATAGTGCCACTGCACTCCAGCTTCAGAGACAGAGCAAGACTCTATATCAAAAAAGAAAGAAAAGAAAAAAGAAAAGAAGGGAGGGGAGGGGAGGGGAGAGGAGGGTGAACTTGTGTTTTTTCCTGCAATAGTAACTTGCCCAGTTTCAACAAGAGTTCTAGTTTCTTCAGCCTTCAACTGCTATATCTCCCTGGGTCACATCATGAGAAGAACAAAACATGGGTAGAAATAAACAGAAGTAAACCTGTATTAAATGACAATGGTATATACATTGTCATAGATGCACTGTATTTTCACCTGGCACTAAACTCTTATTTCAAAGTCCAGAAAGATTTCCCAGGTTAATAAATAAAAAGCCTTAAACACACCCATACCCACACCCACACCCACACCCACACACACACACACTCCCTAACATCCTGGCCACCTAACGTGTGAACCACCACGACACAGTAACTGCTGTCGCCTAGGGTTAACTCACAAGAATACTACAATGTGAAGAAATAAAAATCAGAAAAATTGGCCGGGCGCAGTGGCTCGCGCCTGTAATCCCAGCACTTTGGGAGGCCGAGGCGGGCAGATCACAAGGTCAGGAGATCGAGACCATCCTGGCTAACACAGTGAAACTCCGTCTCTACTAAAAAATACAAAAAATTAGCCGGGTGCAGTGGCGGGAGCCTGTAGTCCCAGCTAACGGAGAGGCTGAGGCAGGAGAATGGCATGAACCTGGGAGGCGGAGCTTGCAGTGAGCCGAGATGGCACCACTGCACTCCAGCCAGGGCGACAGAGTGAGACTCCGTCTTGGAAAAAAAAAAAAAAAAAATCAGAAAAATTGGCCAAGTGCGATGGCGCACTTACAATCCCAGCACTTTAGGAGGCCAAAGGGGAAGAATCCCTTGAGTTCAGGAGTTCAAGACCAGCCTGGGCAAAACAGGGAGAGCTCATTTCTACAAAAAATGTAATAATTAGCCAGGTGATGTGGCACAGGCCTGTGGTCCCAGCTACTCAGGAGGCTGAGGTGGGAGGACTGCTGGAGCCAAAGAGATCAAGGCTGCAGGGAGCCATGATTGCATCACCGCACTCCAGCCTAGATGACAGAGTGAGACGCTATCTCAAAAAAAATAAAATAAAGTAAAAATCCATACAAACAATTCTCCAAATGAATGTCCACTGGCTCCCCAGGCAATGTACAGCCTAGTCCCTTGAGTGTGCTTTGGCCTTAAATGAACATCAGCAACCACGCTGGGGGTGGTGTGGAGCATGGGAATCAACAGCCTTGTTTGCAATTAACAGAAAAGACTGACTGCCTTCTCCTGGTTCACAGAAGGCCTAAAAATGGAAACGAAAATCTAGTATCATGAGCTAACTTCCTCCGCTAATCAACGTATTTCCTTAAGCTTCTGGTAAGGAGTTATAAAATCTCCGGGGTCATAAATACGTCATGACAGGGTATCTCAGCTGTGCCACTACCAGCTGCACTGACACCTCTCATGAAACTTCCACTGCCAAATAATCCATATAAAAACCTGCAAACTTTGTGATCCAACATTTCCACTCCCGGGAAATTTTACTCCTCGGGAAATAATCAAATAAGCACGCAATGACGTAGGTACAAAAGCGTTCATGTGCTATTTTCTAGAAACAACTCAAAATATTCATATAACATAATTGATGATAAATCCACAGGAAGAATGAGCAGACTACTCTTGGACCCGGATACCCCCGCACATCAAAATGGCAAAAAAAAATAAAATAAAATAAGTAAATATGAAGAAACTCCTCAAATGAAGTACAAATCACGGTCATAGTTGGAAAGTGATATTAATTTTGAATTTCTATTGGCGGGAGTTATTTAGTATCAACCATCACTTACTATTAATAATATTAGCAAAAGTTTCCCAAAACCCAAACAGAAATAATTTGGCCATTTAGCTTAACAAATGTTTTGAATAATTTTAGAGAAAACTTTTCCTCAATCAGAGAGGACATGGATGTGAAACATGCAATAAAAGTTAATAATTCAAGAAAATATTTAAAAATCAGAATGAAAGAAAATATCTGCATGACTGAGAAGGAAAAGATTCACATAGACCTAATTCCCAAACATTTCATATAGACCATTTTCTGGTCAATATGCATTACGATATATTCTCTGAAAATACATTTTTTTTTTTTTTTTTTGAGATGGAGTCTTATTCTGTTGCCTGGGTTGCCATCCCCACTCACTGTAACCTCTGCCTCCTGGGTTCAAGTGATTCTCCCGCCTCAGCCTTCCCAAGTAGCTGGGATTATAGGTGCATGCTACCACATCTGGCTAATTTTTGTATTTTTAGTAGAGATGAGGTTTCACCTTGTTGGCCAGGCTGGTCTCGAACTCCTGACCGCAAGTGATCCACCCGCCTCGGCATCCCAAAGTGCTGAGGTTACAGGCATGAGCCACCATGCCCGGCCTCAGTTTTCTGTATAACATACACAGCACTGCAAAGTTATAAAGAACTTCAGAAATACCTGATTTAAGAAATGGTAATAAATCACAATATCAATAATAATGATTTATACAGAATCCTCGGTTATCGCTTATCCAGAAGGCTTGGTGCCAAAAGTGTTTCAGAATTTGGAATATTTGCAATATACCAGTTCAGCATCCCTAATCCGAAAATCCAAACTCCAAAATGCTCCAAAGAGCATTTTCTTTGAGTGTCATTTTGGCACTCAACAGAGTGGCTATGGTTAACATTAATTGATTGTACATTTTGAAACACCTATTTCAAAATATCCTAAGAGGATAATTTGAATATCCCTAGCATAAAGATAACAATTGAAGGTAATGCATATCCCAATGACCTTGATGTGATTATATGAATGTATCAAATGATTACAGGTACCTGGAAAATATGTAAATCTAATATGTATCAATAAACAATAAATATTTTTTTAAAGTTTCCAATTTGGGAGCATTTCAAATATTGGATTTTCAGATTATGGATTTTCAATCTGGATAATGAAATTAAAATACTTTGTAGTACTTCCTAAAATCAATAATCTATCATATGCAATCTCATTCTTTTTTTAATCTAAATATTGGTGTATGAATTTCGTTGATAAGGTCAGTAACTACTGTTCTGCCTCAGCAAAGCAGGCCATCTCTAGACTTAGATTAAGAAAAGAACAATCTGGCCAGGTGGGGTGGCTCACACCTGTAATTCCAGAACTTCGGGAGGCCAAGGCAAGTGGATCAATTGAGGTCACAAGCTTGAGATCAGCCTGGCCAACATGATGAAACCCCATCACTACTGAAAATACAAAAATTAGCCAGGCATGGTGGCACACACTTGTAATCCCAGCTACTTGGGGAGGCTGAAGCAGGAGGATTGCTTGAACTCAGGACGTGGAGGTTGCAGTGAGCCAAGATTGCACCACTACACTCCAGCCTGGGCAAAACAGCAAGACTATGTCCCTGCAAAAAAAAAAAGAACAATCTAAGAACCACAAAGAAAGGTTCTCCACCATGGTATTATTGTCCGTAAAACAAACTATTGTGAAAATCTTGACTATAACCACGTAACTAGTGAGTTCGCTAAAATATGAACAAGAAAAATATTTATGAAAATATACTATGGGGTATATGTCTTTATTACTCATGAAACATCCACAGAATACCCAGACACAGGCAACTGTAATTAAATTCACTCATGTTTGATATTTTGCTATCAGCAATAAAATCCATAGTTAGAAACATGTTTGTTGATTCTGTCCTAATGACAGATGTATTTGTCCAGGCAGAGTAGAAGTCATTTTATTTACCAATTTGCAAGCATGATTTATAACTTTTAAATGTTTAGATATGTGATATGGGGCCTGAATTTGTACTCTTGCCTCTGGCCCCACAAATGATATTTAAAGCTTTTTTCAATCAACTCTTCAGTGAAAAACGTTATAGGTGTGTTTTATCAGAAACATACATATATGAAGGCATAGAAAAAAAATCTCAATGCGTCTACCACAAAACATGAAGAGCTGCACCATGGGAGCTTCTTTGTGTCTTTTGCTTCCTCCCGGGTTCACACCATTCTCCTGCCTCAGCCTCCTGAGTAGCTGGGACTACAGATGTCCGCCAACATGCCCAGCTAATTTTTTATATTTTTAGTAGAGCTGGGGTTTCACCGTGTTAGCCAGCATAGTCTCAATCTCCTGACCTCATGATCCACCTGCTTAGGCCTCCCAAAGTGCTGGGATTACAGGCGTGAGCCACCATGCCTGGTGTAAACAGAATTTCAACACACAAAGTACATCTCATAAGCACAGACTCTTCAGAGATAAATCCACCTTCCTCCCCTGTCAATATTTACCACTGTCAGTGGATACCACTCAGATATTATTGACTAATCCTCCAAAAACCAAACAAACGATGACTTTTTTTTAAATGATGGAATTCTGGAACCCAAAACCTCCATTCTATCCCAACATCTCCATATCTTGTTTTATCTTGGCCCTTAAAGCACCAAAAGATAGTAAAGGCAAACATCCCTACTCTCAACTAAAAATTCAACTTTGCCTACCTTTTCTTTTCTGACATAAATATCATTTTTTAACTGCCACAATTTAAAATGCTTTTATATGGAGACAATTTTAATCCTTAAGAGCAGGAGGGGAGTCAGACTGGGTGAAGGTAGAGCTATTAGTTGGACGAGTCCCGTGTGTCCTCCCTTGTTCCAGCTGTATTTCAACAGATGTGTTGTGGCTTTGCCCCCAAAATTCTAACATCTTTTCCTGTAACTGGCAGAATTAGATGACATGATGTCATGTGACATGAGGTGCTACATTTACTACAGGCCTGGCGGAAATATTTTCTGAACACCTCTAAGCAAGAGAGCAAATGTTTTATTCAAGGAATATTCTTGAAAAACGATCCAATGTGCTGTCAATAACTGTTCCATGGGCATCAATAAGCTAACAAGCAAATGATAGATAAGAAGAAACTCCGACAAAGCACTCAGAATCTTTCATTGAAAAAGAAGGTTCTATCCAAAAACCTCAAGTAATACTTCACTAACTGACAGCTGGAATTGAGGAGACAAGTGAGTGCCACATTTTCTTTTAATAAATATTTCTCAGCCGGGCGCAGTGGCTCCCACCTGTAATCCCAGCACTTTGGGAGGCCAAGGCGGGCAGATCACAAGGTCAGGAGATCAAGACCATCCTGGCTAACACGGTGAAACCCCGTCTCTACTAAAAATACAAAAAATTAGCCAGGCATGGTGGCGGGTGCCTGTAGTCCCAGCTACTTGGGAGGCTGAGGCAGGAGAATGGTGTGAACCCGGGAGATGGAGTTTGCAGTGAGCCGAGATTGTGCCACTGCACTCCAGCCTGGGCGACAGAGTGAGACTCTGTCTCAAAAAATAAAAATAAAACAAAATAACATAACATAAATAAAAAATAAACACCTCTCAAATCATCTTGTTTTCTAAGAGCTTTGTTTTAATAGTTTTTATTTTTATTAATTGTTTTTGTTTTTGAGACAGTCGTGCGCTGCTGCCCAGGCTGGAGTGCTGTGGCGTGATCTCGGCTCACTGAAAATCTCCGCCTCCCGGATTCAAGTGATTCTCCTGCCTCAGCCTTCCAAGTAGTTGCGATTACAGGCCCATGCCATCCCGCCCAGCTAATTTTTGTATTTTATTAGAGACAGGGTTTCACTACATTGGCCAGGCTGGTCTCGAACTCCTGACCTCAGGTGATCCACCTGCCTCGGCCTCCCAAAGTGCTGGGATTACAAGAATGAGCACACGGCCCTAAGTGCTTTAGCATGTAAACCTTCCTACCATCCTCATGAGGTTTGGACAACCAGTTTTAGAAACCACACTTTAAAACAACACTTTATGGGTCAGGCATGACGGCTCACGCCTGTAATCCCAGCACTTTGGGAGGCTGAGGCAGGCGGATCACAAGGTCAGGAAATAAAGACCATCCTGGCCAACAAGGTGAAATCCCATCTCTACTAAAACTACAAAAAGATAGCCGGGCGTGGTGGTGGACACCTGTAGTCCCAGCTGCTTGGGAGGCTGAGGCAGGAGAATCACTTGAACCTGGGAGGTGGAGGTTGCAGTGAGCCGAGATCACGCCACTGTACTCCAGCCTGGGCGACAGAGCGAGACTCCATCTCAAAAAACAACAACAAAACACACACACACAGACACACACACGCAGATTTTTACAAGGAAACAGAAGTCACTTGGCTTTCCTAAGTAAAAAGCAAACCAAATAAAAATCAGTGGCATGTTTAGAAGCTGATGAACATTTTCCTAAGGAGTTTTCAACATTTCTAGGGCATGGACTACTTGCTTTCCCAAACTCCCACGCAGTTTTCCACTTGAAAATCATTTACTAACTGCCCCCTTTCAGGGCATTTCATCAGAAAGCCTAGAGAACGATGATGCAGGTTTAAGGCAAAGGACATCAACAGGACAGAAAAGCGTGGCAGTGAAGAACTCTCTGTGGCTCTGGACACAGCCTGTCTGGGTTCAAATCCTGGCTATCATTTTCTAGCTGTGTGACACTGAGTCAGTTAACCTCTCTGTGCCTCACTTTCTTCATCTATGGAGCGGGTATAATTATAGAGCCTTTCCCGTAGGGTTGTTCAAGGGATTAAATGAGTTATGAAATGTGAAGTGCCAGCAACGTGCCTGGCACATGGTAAGTACAGTTGTCCCTATGTATCTGTAGGGAATTGGTTCCAAGACCTTCCCCAGATACCACAATCCATGGGGAAAAGTCTACATGTTCAGTACAGAGGCAATTTTTTTCTTTAATATTTTCAATCAGAGGTTGGTTGAATCCAGAGATGCAGAACCCACAGATACTGAGTGCGAGGCTGACTGTAATCAAGAAACACCAGCCACATTTATGATTGTCTTCAAAGAACTGTAAAATGCTTCATAATCAAGGAAAAAAGTTAGAAGCATCTCCCCTTCCCGCCATAAAATAATCTGAAAATAACCGTTATGCAAGGATTGAATCTCAACCATGAGGACCTTTCAATACCAAGGAAGTGATGAAACTTACTTACAAAGAAGATATTTACCCTCTCAAGGCTGTTTACTCATTTGAAAATGGGAGAGGGTTTGTAAAGGATGTAAAGCCTCTAGCTAACAGCAGTGAATCCCTCCTAACAAGACCAAGACAGAAAGAGAGCCAGGTTCAGACGACAGAGAATAGAGGTCACCATGAACTAGACCTGTTAGCGATGGTTTCAAAAAGGAGCCAGACAGGTGGGACATCCGATAGGCAGAGAGGCCTGCCCGTACAAAGAATATAGTGGAACTGGGTAACAGATCCTCTGGTGTAGAATCACGTGGGAGAAAAGAATAGAGAGCTACAAGATCAGAAAGCCTTGAAAACCAGACTGAGGAATGTGGACTTAATTTTATAAGCAATAGGAACATGCTTTAGACAGAATTCTGGAAATACAAAATCTGCCAGAAATGTACAGGCTGAAAAAGAGAACAAATAAATGCAACACACCACAGGAAGCTACTTCAGAACAAAAGCTCTAAGGTTGAGATTTCCCTGCACCAGGAGTACTGACATTCCATTCACCAAGGGCCACTTGTTCTTCATTTCAAAATATGGTTACTACGACCAAGGCTTTGTTATTACTCACCTACTATGTGCCAAGTGCTCTGTACGTCTTCTCTCAAATTTGGCTGATAACCATGCAACTATTATGGCCATTTACAGACCAGAGAGCTCAAGTCCAGGATTTAGAGCATCTGGCTGAGATCCCATCGGAGGGAGCCAAGCGCTGCTGCTAAAATAGGGCACTTTGCACTCAGCCTGGGGGCAGTTAGGCAAGGGGAAATGCTTAATCCAGACTTCACCAGAGGCTCATGCTTGAACATCCCCTGCAAGCTAGTGACATGAAAATGTTATATATCAGTTACTCTAAACCCAAACTGTTGAAATTCATTAATAATAAGGTACTCCGGCTGGGCGTGGTGGCTCACACCTGTAATCCCAGCACTTTGGGAAGCCATGGCAGACAGATCACCTGAGGTCGGGAGTTCGAGACCAGCCTGACCAACATGGAGAAACCCCATCTCCATTAAAAATACAAAATTAGCCAGGCACGGTGGCGCATGCCTGTAATCCCAGCAATCCCAGCTACTCGGGAGGCTCAGGCAGGAGACTCGCTTGAACCCGGGAGGCAGAGGTTGCGGTGAGCAGAGATCGCTCCATTGCACTCCAGCCTGGGCAACAAGAGCAAAATTCCACCTCAAAACAATAATAATAATAATAGTAATAATAATAAGATACTCCATGTCCTACCAATTGCAACAGCAGGAGAGCACGTTCAAGGTTTATATCTTCAAAGGTGAGTACACTTAAAGCCAGCTAAACTGGAAAAGCAAACACTGCTCTCTCCCTCCACCACTCTGGTTAAACAGTGAAGGACCTGCCCATGCCAGCTTGTTCCTGGTTTGTGCCTGATTTTGCAGAACAGCTGGCCACATGATATGGAGTGAGGAAGCAGTCCTACCCTGCCCGCCCGGGCCAGACAGCTCATTGCTCCTGCTGCAACAACTGTCCCGCTGCAGCTGCTCCCCCTGGCTTTGCTGTCCCCAACATGGCAGGGGCAAAAAAAAAAAAAATGAGTACTTGACAAAAGAAATCTTTTCAAACTACAGAGAAAAGGCAACACACTATATTTCCATTCTGAGAAAAGGGAAAGGGACCCAGCTAATTTCCTGATTATGATTTTATAGTCATCAAAGGAGTTGCCTTCAGGAATTGGTGACACAAGAAGTCCTCAGCAGTTCCCCTTTACGCATGGAGAGATGATCGAGGATGAGGAGAGAAAGCTGCCCAAAATACCAATATCTGTATTTTTCTCTAACGAGAAAAGATGTCAATAGATTACAAACAAAAAATACACTACCAAATGGGGAGAAAATAGGCTTGGGAACTCTAGTCACTTAAAAAGCTATTTGAACAACTCCAGATAACCAACCACAACCACAGTCCCTTCTCAAGTAGAAGAGGGTGGTGTTTCCACTTAACATCTTTAGAATGAAGTTTGTTCTAATCCAGAGTGAACCAGACTGTAAGAAATAAGTATGTCTGGAATCTTTTCCACTAACAATTTATAATTTATCCCTTAAACATTAATACCTGCTTTCTATATTTGTATTTGTATCTTACTTATGTACATTTTACTTATTTATTCTGAAAATCAAAGTGTTTGATTAGTCTCACTAATAATCCTCAAATATCTTGTATTTGAACAGACACGCCACACCTCTGCCTAACAGGGAAACAGAAAGCTCAAGTTCATTTGGTACTTACTGGCCCCTACTATATTCCAGGCACTGTACTTGGCCCTGAGGACATGGAAACAGTGTCCACTTCAGCACATCAACATAAGTTTGCACAGTAGCCTTGCCACTTTGCTGGTTGACCACTTTCTGTTTGCTTTTTTATTATTATTGCTTCTGGTTACAGACACATCTAAACTTAGTTTCTGGTTGAAGTAAACTTAACAACTTACTTAGAAATGCTGAAAAAACAAGCTTCCCCAAAGCATACACACAAGCCTTATAAAATTCTCATGAAGGCCATGAAGAAACAAACTGAGGAATGTGGCATGCTCAGTTTCTCTAATCCTGGAGAACATTTTGAAGTCAGCAGCTGTCAGCTGACAGGCACAAGCTTTGCAAGTTTCCCCTGGCGGGCAGTAGGATCTATCTAGCTAGCTAGCTAGCTAGCTATCTAATCAATCAATCAATCTAGCAGGCAGTAAGAGTCTATTTTGTGAGACAGGCTTTGTTACTCTGGAGTGCAGTGGCACAATCATGGCTCACTGCAGCCTGGACCTCCTAGGCACACCTCAGCCTCCAGACTGGCTGGAACTACAGGTACGCACCACCACACCTAGCTAAGTTTTGCAGAGATGAGGTTTCACCATGTTGCCCCAGCTGGTCTTGAACTCCTGGGCTCAAGCAATCCTCCCACCTCGGCCTCCCAAAGTGCTGGGATTACAGGTGTGAGCCACCACACCCAGCCAAATCCTATTTAAAACAGGCAAGTGCAGACAAAGCTGTGCCTGCAACACAAATAGGAATTAATACCACCAGGTAACTGCTTCACAGGTCTAGCTCAGTGGATCTCAACTGGGAGTGATTTTGCTCCCGTCATTCAGCAATGTCTGCAGACCTTTTGGGTTGTCACAACTTGGGGGATAGGGTTAACAATTGGTGAGTGGAGTCCAGGGATGCGTTTAACCTCCTACAACGCACAGGACAGCCTCCAACAACAAATAATTACTCAGCAGTGGTACCAGGTTTGAGAAACCCTGGTCTAGCTAGAAATAGCAGCTGCAAATCACAGGCAGCTCCCATTTCTTTATTATTTGGCTATTCATACACAAAGCTAAATATACAACATCTCATTCAGTACTTTTTCCCCCAATTGTTAGCACTGGCTTTAAACTGTTGTCCAACAAGCAACAAGTCATTTACCCCTAAGCCACAATAGGAAAAGTTAAGCAGAGAACAGGATTCTACTTAGTGATAAGGAGGCCAATTTAGCTGTCCTTGGGAATAGATCACTTCCACACTCACTGTTTCTATTCTAACAGGACATTACAGCATTTTCTTCACTGGACAATTTAACAAAAGGATGCTGTGTTACAAGACCTGAGAGACAAAAAGGGGAGCTGGGATCTATGTTAGGAGTGTGTCTACAATTAACACCTCACTATTTAGCCTCTCTGACTGGCCCTGCTTCCTTCTCACTCAAAGTGATTAGGTTTAAGGGTGGAAATTTCATGGCTGATTAGAAATTAATATTGAAATACACATACATCACAAGATTGAAAGTATAACCTTAAATAAGCGAAAATTTCCCAGACATACCAAAGTCACGAGCAGCAAAGGAAAAAGACTCTGGATTCGTGAACAAGCTCTTCAAAGCCAGGCAAGGGACATACTCATATCTTTGGGTTAAGATTCTGTCTACAAAATGAAGAGGAGAGAGTAGAAGATCGCTAATGGCCAACTGCAAAATGATATTGATCACAGAAATAAAATCCAACAACCAGGCCCCTTTATACTGAACTAAGGTATCCAGTGCAAGACGAAGACAGTACTTTGAAAAGTCAAAGTCTCACCGGGTAACACGAGATCAGGACGCTGTAGCGCGTTATCCTGATGTTTCCCCCACTTGCACTAGGGGGCAGAGTTCTTCCCAAGGGGAGCCACGGACCCCCGTGGTGCTCAGACAGACTGCAGGAGGACTGCGATCCCTGCAAACTGAATACAAATTTCTGTATTTTCATCAGATTTTCTAAGGGACCCAGAACACAAAAACAAAAACAACAAAGTTAAGAATCATTGCCCTAGGGGCAGGGCCTCCGTTTTCTGACAGATGCAAGCAATTAAACACCGGAACTCACTGCAGCCCGAGGGCCCTTTACCACTGGACAACGTGCAACTCTTACAGAAAGTTCTGGTGCCTTTTGACAAGCATAAAAACAAAGGTCTAGGGACTAGAGAATGCTAGCGTCTCATAATTATATATATTTCACTTTTTTAAAAAACGGAAAAATATGTATTGATGGATAATTCCTTTCTAGTCTTCCTTCCACAATGAATGTGGGTATCACATCTGAAATACCACTTTTAAAAACAAGATATGACTACTAAACAAGAATGCATTTATCACTTTGGCCAGTATGAAGAGCTGTCTGAGAATAGTCAGTGAGCATGCAGAAAGCAGAATGACTTGAAATATTATATCCAATTAAATCAGATAAACCAAGTCGGCTAACACAGAGGCAAGCCCTCATCAATCTGATTTGCTGGAAGACTCCAAAGCGGTTCTGCACTCAAAAAACATGCCCTGGCTTTCAACGAAAATCACATCAGACTCTCTCAACTCAACTAAGTTTACTTTGAGCCACTTCAAACCTCAAACTTAAACAGAATTTATTAAATAAACACAACCAAGAAAGGAAAGGGAGCCAAGAAACCACAGTAACTCTCGATCCCAGAGGGGGGAAAAGGGGCTCTAAAGTTAAGTTTCAGTGTCCCACCCTCAACGACCCTAAAGAGGGCATCCGTTTCGTCTATTAAAATAGCCATTGTTAGCCCTAAACAAATTTTCTTTACATTCGAATTCAAAATCTGCATGGACACTCTACACAAATATATGATCTTTTGATCCCAGGGTCTGGAATTATCCCAAGCCTTAAAAGAGCACTTCTCAGCGAGCAAAGAACTTAAGTCTCCAAGGTTCGGCAGGCAAGGAAAACAGTGACTGATTAAACTCTTGCCTCTCCTTCTCACACTTCATTAAGCCGTCTCCTCTGGAAGTGTTTGAACCCCTGCACAGGAAGCCCGCACGTTTTGCAAAGGAAATACCAGACCAGACCTTTCTTGGAGAAAAGCAGGTCCCCGCTTAACATTTTATTGGGCTTCCTGCACCCGGGCAGTCGAGCGGGCGGATCGCCCGGCCCGGGCCCTGGCGCGCGCCGCCTCACCTGGCGCGGGGTGTCCCGGGGCGCCCCGAGAGCCAGCCACCCACGCAAACGGAAACGCACCTTCGCTACCTCCCGGAGCAAAGTGCGAGCGCGGGACAGGACGAAACAAAACCTGCCTGGGCTTACTCATCAGAGACTCCGCGGGGGGGACGGGGGCTGTTCTCAGGAGACTCCCAGAAAGTTGCGCCCTCCCGGGCTTAGGGAAAAGCACCCAGGGCGCGCGGCGTGGTGGGCAGTCGCCTCCCTCCCTGGGCTCCGGAGGCCAGGTCGGACTGGGAGCGCACTCACCTCGGTGAAGAAGTTATCCATTGTTCCAGCGCAGTCCCGGATTTGCCGAGTGCCGCTCCGGCTCGCGGAAGTCAGCGCCGCCGCGGGTCCGGGGAAACCATGCGTGTCACGGCGCCACTCCTGGGAACGCGCGCCCGCGGGGCTCCCCCGCTGCCATTGCCCCGTCCCTTCTTGTCCTTCTCACCTTTTGTTCGCCCAAACCCAAGTCTCTAACTCGCCCGTCCCGACAGCAGCCTTTGTCTCTTCTTCCTCCAAGTTCCTCACTACTGGGCACAGCGCTTGCGAGCGGAGAACAGCTGGTGGCACATTCTTCCCCCAAGCAGGGGAGGGCGGCGGGGTGCTGGCGAGCGCGGCCCCCTCCCTCTGCGCTCCGGCCGGGGGCCCTCGAGGCGGGCAGGAGGACAGCCGGCCGCAAAGTGAGCCGGAGACGCGATCCCCGCGCGAGCGCTCGGGAGGTGAGCAGTCCGGAGCTGCGGCTCAGCCAGCTCTCGCCCGCGGGACTGCAGCCCGGCGACCTCGCCCCGCCCTCCCGCACCCGGCCCCGCCCTCCCGCACCCGGCCCCGCCCTCCCGCACCCGGCCCCGCCCTCCCGCACCCGGCCCCGCCCCCAGGAGCTTGGCCCTCCGCCAACCCCGCCCGCGCTTCCACACCGTCTGGCCCCGCCCGGGCGGAGCGCCCCGCCCCATTACCACCCAGGCCCCGCCCACTCTGCGCCCCAAGCAGCCGCAGGCTCTGTAGCGGACTCCGGAGGGGGCCGCGCGTTTCCCCAGGTCTCCCCACCTCGGCGTGGGCGGGGTATTTGACTCTTCCCGCTGCAGAGAGAGACTAAATAATCACTTAGAGGGGAGGGGAAGAAGGGACTAGGGGCTTCTTTTGTGCCTTTGATGTTTAGCAGACCCTGGAACCGGCTCAACACGGATCTCATTAATGCAGCCCGGCAGACGAGCGATCTCGGGGAAGGAAGCGCGGTCAGCGGAGCTGCCCGGGCTGCGGGGCCAGATCAAAGCGGAAGACGGAGGCTAATCAGAATTTCTGGAAGTTGCATTCCCGTGTTGAGTTTCTCTCCTGCCGTCGAGTTTGCATAAGACGTTTGCCTAACAGCGGGGAAATGCAGTTTTGAAACTGGAAGGGGACGTGGGCAATATCACCTTTAAAAATGTGACCCTTTTCCTAGACGTCAAGGAAGCAGAGATGGCAGATGGCACTGAGATGGATGAATGATCAAACCCACCTGGTACTGAGTTCCGTTTCCTCTAGGGCAGTTCTTTTAACTTTATGCTGTGCGAGGGTCACCTGGGGACCTTGTTAGAACGCAGGCTGGAACAATCTGCTTTTCTAACAGGCTTCCAGGTGCCCATCAGATGCTATCTGGTTCTGTGCTGAACGAAGGCTTGTCTGTAACATGTAGAGAAATTAAGAGTAAACTTTTGTAGCAATGTAATAATGCCACGACATCCAAGCACATGATCAGTGGACTCTTTGAACCGAGTATAAACCAGTTTGGGTGTTGTCAGACTCACGTGGTGAGTCACACCTGGCGCCGCAGTGTATTGGTACCTGGCGGACTGGGAACAAAAATGGCTGGTTCTTCACTACAAAAGAGTTGAGATGCTCTCTCCAGGGAATGTGCCAGCTGCTACTCAACCCTTAAAACTCAGCTCACAAAGTCACGTCTTCCAGGGGCAGGAACCCTTCCCAAAGATACTACTCCACTCACCCCACCCAAGCTCCCCCTAAGCACTGGGCTAGATGCCCACTCTAGGATTCATTCCTAAGACTGTTGGGGAACCTATATAATGTTATAAGGGTCTTTCTCTTGGTGTCCTTCCTATCCACAGTTGGGAGAATAGTGGCTCCTTGCGGGAAGGACTGTGCTTTAAAATGAGTATCCCCAGGCTGTCTCACAGCATGAATGAATGAATGAATGAATGGATGAAAGAAACATCCTTCTGTAATCCTTATGGGGAAAGTCAAGCATGTTTGTAACTTATGCCAGTCCAGTTCTTCACCGTTAATATCATTGCTCCCACCTCACTTCCCCTAGAAAGAGTCTAGGTGTAAATTAGTTAATATTGTGCAGTGTTGTTGTATTTCACAGATTTACACGCTTAAGGCTCTGAGCCATTAAAGCTTGTGTCCAAGGTGGCAAGGAAAGTGAAGATGGAATCAGGAGAAATACCAACAATCCCAGGCACCAATCAAAGTGCTTAGTCAAATGGGTCCTGCAACCACTGGTGTTCAGATGCTGGAGCAGAACAATTACAGTCATTATGGTATTAATCTGCACACAACATCTCTGCCAGAGAAATTACCAGGGAGATTGTTGAAGTGAGAGTGTGGGTGTGACTTTGTTCCCAGCATCAGCCCAGCCACTGATACCTTGGGCAACCTTGCCATGTCATTTCAGGAGTCACTTTCCATATCAGCTCGTCAGTTATAACAAATGTGCCACACTAATGCAACATGTTAATAATAGGGGCAAGTGAGGGTGAGGGGCTAGGAGTCTGTGAACACTCTGTGTACTTTCTGCCCAATTTTTATGTAAGCCTAAAACTGTTTTTTTAAAAGTCTACTAATTTTTTAAAAGTCATTTTCCTGACAATTAAGAAGATATTGTTAATAATTGGCCCCCAATTTGACTCACAAAGAATCGTGAGCCAGATCCAATATGTAAAGTTTAGATTTTACTGAATCATTTTATTTCTTCAAAAAGCTTACATCATAAGTTAACAGGGTAAAAAAGTTTTTTTAAAAAAAGCTTACATCAATGTTTTATAAATGTTGATCCCTAGATCACCTTATCAGTTGCTAAAAAGAAAAAAAAAGAAAACTGACTCCGAATCTCTGTGGCAAATTGATTACCTAAAAATTTGCATTTTTTATTTCTTTACCTGTGGATTATATTGAAAGAATTTACATTTTAGTAAGCACCCAAATAACCAGTTCAGAGTTTGCGAATCGCCACTTTAGGTTATCAGAATTCATCAGCTTTTCTGTATATCCCCATATTCTCAAAAAGGTGTAAGATAAGCTGTGGCAGCAAGACTCTTACTTGCTGAACAGCAAAATGCATGTTCTAAATAAGATATCTAACCCTGAAGTATTTGGGTTGAATCAGTTGTTAAAAAGCAGCATGTTAAATTTATAAGGGCTTTGACAGGATTGGACAGAGACTGGGAAGCATTTTAAATCAATAGATTTCTAAGAATATCCACTATTGTTACCATTTCTTAAAATTTAAGTGCTTCCTCTGAGAGAGTTGTGCTAACCACTGGACAAAGCAGTTTAGGCTAAAACGATTAAACCCTGCCCTCTGAGAAGTGACAGAGGCACAAGCATGGTAATAATAGGAGGATGAGTGCGTTTCTGTGAGGCAAAGGTCTGTCTCAACTCTCTGTCCTGTCTTCCAGACTAGCAGAGTATGACATTTTCAAAATAAAACACCCCAAAAGCTCAAATTAAATTATCTTATTTAGTGGCATACATTAATCCACAATCAACAAAATTTTAATACTGATTGGATCATTTCCCCACTGAAAGGGAGAGTTGCATATGTATATTTGTGAGTTAAGTAGTAACAATCTTCTGTTTTTGTTCTCTACCAACAGTTGGTTTCTTTTTAGTTGAAACGGGTTGTCTAATTTCCTCTGTGAATTCAAATTGAGTTCCTTTTGTTGCTGCTGCTGCTGCTATTCCTTGTCTTGATGTGTCTTGGGGTGTAGGGTCTTTTCCATTATCTTTTTTTTAATTATTATTAAATACTCACCCCTTAATTGCCCCTGTTAGGATAATGGCTTAATTACTAGTTTCAGAAAGGGAAAGTTCTCAAAGTTTCTTTCACACAAATTAGAAGTTAATAACTGACAATTCTAAAGTCCTTTCATGCTTAACTAAACGGCAGTCCATGCTTTGGGCTCACCCTTTTGGATGTTTAAAACATCAAATGTTTTTGTCTTCTCAAAAAAACAAAAGGGAATTTTTTTTAATGTGCTTTAAATTTTTACACAAGTACTTCTTTTATTTCTCCTAACTTAGAATTCAGAAATCCTCAAGAGAATTTTTTTCTGCTGAAACTGAAAACAACTGTAGGTGGTTTCAACAGAACAAATTTTGGGGAAAATACCTGAAATGTTTCACATTATAATAGAATTAAGTACAGAAGAATAAACGTAGAACTAAAATGGGGATAAGACACTGGAAGAACTCATTTCTGCCAGGAGTCATATTTCTCTACAAGATGAGCTAGGGCTAGGATGTCATTCACCTCATCAGAAAGCCTGTGATGGACAGTTAATTCTAACTAAATCCCCATCACTTCAAACTACAGCAAGAATGCCTCCTGCAGGTGATATCCTACAAAAATCATGGAGTGTTAGTTTCACAAATTAATCAGTTTTCATGTTTGGGGCTGGTCCTATTGCATATAATAAAAGTACAAAAATCCCTGAAACCCTGAAAAGCTCCCTAATGACTAAGCCCACTTGGAGCTGTTTGACATTTCGCTTTCTCTCTCGATGTTTTTGTGCCTTTATGACCCTCTCTCTTCCATTACTCCAGGGTGGCTCAGAGACTGACTGCAAAGTTTATCATCTCTCTACCATTATTGTTAGTCACAACATGTTTGCCACTTCCAAACCTTGTGTCCTCCCTTATTCCTCTTGCTTGCATCTTCAGCCTTTCCCGCTCAGTATCCAAGCCAATAAACATGATTGTGTCGGCTCTGTTTGGAAACAGCTGCTCGTTAACCCAATTGCTCTCTGAACTACTGGAGCATCTCTCTTCAAATGCCCAACTTTTCACTGCTGTACTTCATCCTCCAAGCAATCAACCCTTACACCCCTCATGATCTGATTTTTGTCCCCCATCCCACTCTCTTGAAAGTCACTGTAACCTCAGATCTCAAATTCAACACCCTGTTCTCTAATTTCACTCTCCTTGACATCCCCTCTTTAAAAATTCTCTAACTTCTTAGCTTCAGAGCAAGCTTCATAGGTGTGCAACCCATATAGTTAACTGCACAGAGCCCTAAGCGCCTCAGGCATGGTTTAATATTCTGTTGTTCCTATCTTAAAATTATTTTTTGCATTTATTTACTTATTTTTTTGTTAGGCATCAGATGACAGCAAATACAACTTTTTCTTAATAGGGTGAATGAAGAACTAGTATTTGATAGGACAACAGGGTGACTATAGCAACAATAATTTATTGCATATTTTTAAATAACTGAAAGGGTGGAATTATAATGTTCATAACACAAAGAAAAGATAAATCCTTGAGGCGATGAATACCCTGATCACAATTACAAATAATGCAATGATTACACATTGTATGCCTGTATCCACACATCACATGTACCCCCTAAATATATGCATTATGTACTGATAATAATAAAAATGAAAATAATTGCCGGGCGTGGTGGCTCATGCCTATAATCCCAGCACTTTGGGGCCGAAGCGGGCGGATCACGAGGTAGGAAAATCGAGACCATTCTGACTAACACAATTAAACCCCATCTCTACTAAAAATACAAAAAATTAGCTGGGTGCCTGTAGTCCCAGCTACTCGAGACGCTGAGGCAGGAGAATGGCGTGAACCCGGGAGGCGGAGCTTGCAGTGAGCCGAGTTTGCGCCACTGCACTCCAGCCCGGGTGACAGAGCGAGACTCAGTCTCAAAATAAATAAATACATACATACATACATAAGTTTATTTTATTTTCTTGAGACCAAGTTTCACTCCTGTCGCCCAAGCTGGAGTACAATGGCTTGATCTCCACTCACTGCAGCCTCTGCCTCCTGGATTCAAGTGATTCTCCTGCCTCAGACTCCGGAGTAGGTGGAACTACAGGCGCCCGCCATCAAGCCCAGTTAATTTTTTGTATCTTTAGTAGAGACAGGGTTTCACCATGTTAGCTAGGCCGATCTCAAATTCCTGACCTCGGGTGATCCACCTGCCTCGGCCTCCCAAAGTGCTGGGATTACAGGCATGAGCCACCGTGACTGGCCTGAAAAGTTTTCAATATGTATATTTACATTATTTAAAAATACAAAACGCTTCATAAATTTGTGTGTCATCCTTGAGCAGGGGCCATGCTCATCTTCTCTGTCTTGCTTTAATTTTAGTATATATGCTGCCAAAGTGAGCACAAAATAATTTTTATTTTAGAGACAGAGGGTACAGTGGCACAATCATAGCTGACTGCAACCTTGAACTCCTGGCCTCAAGAGATCCTCCCACCTTGGCCTCCCAAAACACTGGGATTACAGGTGTGGAGCCACTGCAATGGCCAATAATTTTTTTTTTTTTTTTTTTGAGACTGAGTCTCACTCTGTCACCCAGGCAGGAATGCAGTGGCATGATCTCCGCTTACTGCAACCACCTCCACCCCCTGGGTTCAAGCGATTCTCATGCCTCAGCCTCCCAAGTAGCTAGAATTACAGGCACCTGCCACTATGCCCAGCTAATTTCTGTATTTTTACTAGAGATGAGGTTTTACCATGTTGGCTGGGCTGGTCTCGAACTCCTGACCTCAAGTGATCCACTCACCTCGGCCTCCCAAAGTGCTGGGATTACAGGCATGAGCCACCACACCCAGCCTAATATATATATATATATTTTTGTTTTGTTTTGTTTTGTTTTGTTTGAGACAGAGCCTTGCTCTGTCGCCCAGGCTAGAGTGCAATGGTGTGATCTTGGCTCATTGCACCCTCCACCTCCTGGGTTCAAGTGACTCTCCTGCCTCAGTTTCCTGAGTAGCTGGGACTACAGGCACATGCCACAACGCCCGGCTAATTTTTTGTATTTCTAATAGAGACGGGGTTTTTGTTAATCAGGATTGTCTCGATCTCCTGACCTCATGAGTTGCCCACCTCAACCTCCCAAAGTGCTGAGATTACAGGCGTGAGTCTCCGCGCCTGGCGCTTTTTTTTTTTTTTTTTTTTTGAGACAGAGTCTGGTTCTGTGGCCCAGATTGGAGTGCAGTGGCGGGATCTCGGCTCACTGCAAGCTCCCCCTCCCGGGTTCACACCATTCTCCTGCCTTGGCCTCCAGAGTAGCTGGGACTACAGGCGCCCGCCATCATGTCCGGCTACTTTTTTCTGTTTTTAGTAGAGTCGGGGTTTCACCGTGTTAGCCAGGATGATCTTGATCTCCTGACCTTGTGATCCGCCCGCCTCGGCCTCCCAAAGTGCTGGAATTACAGGCGTGAGCCACCGCGCCCAGCCTTTTTTTTTTTTTTTTTTCCAGACAGAATTTCACTCTTGTTGCCCAGGCTGAAGTGCAAGGGTGCACAATCTTGGCTCACTGCAACCTCCACCTCCCGGGTTCAAGCAGTTCTCCTGCCTCAGCCTCCCGAGTAGCTGGGATTACAGGCGCCCGCCACCACGCCAGGCTAATGTTTTGTATTTTTAGTAGAGATGGGTTTGCATCATGTTGCCCGGGCTGGTCTCCAACTCTTAACCTCAGGTGATCCCCCTGCCTCAGCCTCCCAAAGTGCTGGAATTACAGGCATGAGCCACTATGCCCAGCCAATATTCTTAATAATTGTTGAACAAAGGGCTCTGCCTTTTCATTTTGCACAGGGTGCCACAAATCATGAAGCTGGTTCTTTTTAGCTTTTGTGACCCTCCATTTGTCTGGCTCTCCCATCTCTTTGACCACTTTCTCCCCCCTGCAGGCTCCTCTTCTCCTTCTCCCTCCAAAGTATGATGGATCCCGAGCACGTGTTCTTCCCCCCATTCTTATGTTCTCACCATTAATTCTCTGTACTTCACCTGCCATATCTTCATAAATGATCCCCAAATCTATAACTCAAGCTGTAAGAAGTCCCAGCCACAGGCCAGGCACAGTGGCTCATCCCTGTAATCCTAGCACTTAGGGAGACTGAGGCAGGTGGATTGCTTGAGCTTAGCAGTTTGAGACTAGCTTGGGCAACAAAGAAAAACGCCATCTCTACTACAACAACAACAACAACAACAAAATTAGCCAGGTGTGGTGGTACATGCCTGTTAGTCCCAGCTACTTGGGAGGATCACTTGAGCCTGGGAGTTGGAGGTTGCAGTAAGTGGAGATAGCACCACTGCATTCCAGCCTGGGCCACAGAGACAGACACTGTCTCAAAAAAAAAAAAAAGAAGGAAAAAGAAAAGAAGAAGAAGAAATCCCAACTACGTTTCCAACCATTTGTTGAATTTTTCCTAGTGAGGTTCTTCTCACACTTCAAAACCTTCTTCACTCTCCCATCAGCTTCTATCAACTTCCCTATATTTATTAATGGAATAGTCATAATTCAGTCACCGTAATGAGAGGGTATCTGTCTTTCAGAGCTGCCTTAAATATTTTGATGATCTTATACACATGCAAGTCTATCCCCATCAAAGCCTTCCTTGCTGTATATATGTGACTTTGGTTTTATTGATCAATACCCTCATTCATGGGTTTAATCTAGGGAACAAACTATGAGGAGACCAGGGAGACTCAGAGAATCAGTTTCAGTGGCTCAGGTCATGGCAGAGGTATGTTCTCATAATTTTTAAAATCAAATTATGTACATCTCCAGGGATCCCACCCACCCAAAGGGAAGCAATACAAAACAAAACAGAAATAATATGCACTGAAGAGCAATACAAAACAAGAGGGTGGTCATCCAAGAAAGTTGGGACTAAGATTCATGGGGTTCATCACAGGTCCAATTTTATGCAAACTCTTGTTAGTGAGGCTTTGTTTTCCCCACTGAAAATTGCCTGAAATCACCACTATTAATTTTGCTTCTGGAATGCGTTGAGAATATTTTTGGATTCTTTATTTCCAGAGCTTCCATCAAATGCAAGTGTGTGCTGCTGAAGTATTAGGAAAAATCAGTTAAGCGCACAGAGTTGCTTGTATAAGAATATCCAGGACAAAATTGTCTAGAAAAGTTAAAAACCTGGCTGGGCGCGGTAGCTTACGCCTGTAATCCCAGCACTTTGGGAGGCCAGGACAGGCAGATCGCCTGAGGGTCAGAAGTTGGAAACCAGCCTAGCCAACATGGTAAAACCCCGTCTCTACTAAAAATACCAAAAAAATTTGCTGGGCCTGGTGGCGCGTGCCAGTAGAGGCAGGAGAATTGCTTGAACCCAGGAGGCAGAGGTTACAGTGAGCCGAGATCGCGCCTTTGCACTCCAGCTTGGGCGACGAGTGAAATTCTGTCTCAAAAAAAAGAAAGAAAGAAAAAAGAAAAGTTAAAAACCTGGACACGATCTAAAAGCCTCTCAGAAGGAGATTGGTTAAGCAAACTATGGTAAATGTGCATAGTGACATACTGTTTGTGTTAGTTGTCTGTTTTTGTGTAACAAGCCACCTAAAACTAAGTGGCTGAAGACAATGACTTGTTATTTCTCACAATTCTGTGGCTTGATGGGGCTTGACCTCTGTGCTGTTATCTGGGCTCTCTTGGGTGACTTCTGTCAGTTAGCTGCTTGACTGTATCTTGTGATCTAGGACGGCCTCCCACACAGGCACAGGAGCTCACGGGGATGCTTGGATAGCTGGTTCACTCTCTCCACGTGGCCTTTCTTTACACCATGACAGTCTCAGGAATGCATTAGGGTGACAGCAAAAGCTGCAAGACCTTTGGAGAACTTGTACAGTTGCTTCTGCCATATTTAATTGATCAAAACCTGACATAAAGCCAGCCCAGACCCCAGACCTCAGACCCCAGACTCTTTTTTCTTTCCTTTTTTTTTTTTTGAGACAGGTTCTCACCCTGTCACCCAGACTGGACTACAGTGGCCTTCCGGTTCAAGCGATTCTCCTGCCTTAGCCCACCTTACCTGGCTAATTTTTTTTTTTTTTTTTTGTATTTTTAGTAAAGACAGTGTTGCACCGTATTGACCAGAATGGTCTCGAACTCCTGACTCAAGCAATCTGCCTGCTTTGGCCTTCCAAAGTGCTGAGATTTCAGGCGTGAGCCACGGAGCTTGGCCCAGATCCCAGACTCTCTTGATGGAAGGAATTGCAAGGAATCTGTGGCCACTGAGGGGAGAGGGAAGGATAAAATTCACATAACTCCAAATTTACCATTCTCAAGTGTACCATTCAGTGGCATTTGGTACCTTCACAGTGTTGTACAAGCATCACCACTCTCCAGTTCTAGAATATTTTCATACTTCCAAAAGTAAACCAATTCTCATTACTTCTCTGATTCCTGTCAACCCCTAGCCTCCATTAACCACTCATTTGCTTTCTGTCTTTGTGGATTTGCCTGTTCTGGATATTTCATGTGAATGGAATCATGCAATAGGTGACCTTTTAAACTGGCTTCTTTCATTCAGTATAGTGTTTGCAAGGTTCATCCATGTTGTAACTTCATTCCTTTTTATTACCTGAGTAATATTCCATTATATCAAGCTTGTCCAATCTGTGACCCAAGATGGCTTTGAATACCACCCAACAAAAATTTGTAAACTTTTCTAAAACATTATGAAATTTTTTTTTTGCAATTTTTTTAACTCATCAGCCATATCATTAGTGTATTTTGTGTGTGATCCCAGGCAATTTTTATTCCAGTGCAGCCCAAGGAAGCCAAGATATTGGACACCCTTGCATTGTATGAGTATAACTCATTTTTAAAATCCATTCATCAGTTGATGGACATTCGGGTTGTTTTGCCTTTGGGGCTACTGTCAATAGTGCTGTTATGAACATTCATGTACCTGTTTTCAATTATTTGGGGAATATACCTAGAGGTGGAATTGCTGAATTACATGGTAATTCTATGTTTAACTTTTTGAAGAACTGCCAGACTGTTTTCCATTGGGGCCATTTATTTTATTTTTTTTTTTTTGAGACGGAGTCTCCCTCTGTCACCCAGGCTGGAGTGCAGTGGCCGAATCTCAGCTCACTGCAAGCTCCGCCTCCCGGGTTCACGCCATTCTCCTGCCTCAGTCTCCCGAGTAGCTGGGACTACAGGTGCCCGTCACCTCGCCTGGCTAGTTTTTTGTATTTTTTAGTAGAGACGGGGTTTCACCGTGTTAGCCAGGATGGTCTCGATCTCCTGACATCGTGATCCGCCCGTCTTGGCCTCCCAAAGTGCTGGGATTACAGGCTTGAGCCACTGCGCCCGGCCCATTGTGGCCATTTTTAATTGAATATACTATCAAACAGCAAAAATGATTAAATATATCTATATTAATGTGGAGGTATGAATATGTAAAAAAAAAAAAATTACAGAATGACATGTTTCATTGGTACCTTACAGAAATGTTTAAAAAACAGTGACTTCGACCAGCCAGGCCAACATGGTGAAACCCCGTCTCTACTAAAAATACAAAAGTTAGGCCGGTCGCAGTGGCTCACACCTGCAATCCCAGCACCTTGGGAGGCCAAGGTGGGTGGATAACCTGAGGTCAGGAGTTCGAAACCACTCTGGCCAACATGGCGAAATCCCATCTCTAGTAAAAATACAAAAATTAGCTGGGCATGGTGGCGGGTGCCTGTAATCCCAGCTACTCAGGAGGCTGAGGTGGGAGAATCACTTGAACCTGGGAGGTGGAGGTTGCAGGGAGCCGAGATCGTGCCACTGCCCTCCAGCCTGGGCAACAGAGTGAGACTCTGTCTCAAAATAAAAATAAAAATACAAAAATTAGCCAGCTATGGTGGTGCATGCCTGTAATCCCAGCTTCTCAGGAGGCTGAGGCAGGAGAATCGCTTGAACCCAGGAGGTAGAGGTTGTAGTGAGCTGAGATCATGCCACTGCACTCCAGTCTGGGCAACAGAGCAAGATTCTGTCTTAAAATAATAATAATAAAATAAAATAAAAATAAAAACAGTGACTTAAAGCAGATATGCTTATTTTTCTCTCACGAAGGGTGGAGTGCTTGGCATGGTGTCTCATACCTGTAATCACAGTAATTTAGGAGGCCAAGGTAGGCAGATCATCTGAGCCCAGGAGTTCAGGACCAGCCTGGGCAACCTAGTGAGGCCTCATCTCTATTTATATAAATTAAAAATGAATAATTGATATGATTTGACTCAGTGTCCCCACCCAAATCTCATGTTTAATTGTAACCTCCAGTGCTGGAGGAGGGGCCTGGTGGGAGGTGATTACATCATGTGGGTGAACTTCCCCCTTGCTGTTCTTGTGACAGGGAGTGAGTTCTCATGAGATCTAGTTGTTTGAAGTGTGAAGGACTTCCCTGTTCACTCTCTCTCCTGCTGGTCGTGTGACCCCTTCACCTTTCACCATGATTGTAAGTTTCCTGAGGCCTCCCCAGCCATGCCTCCGGTACAACCTGTGGATCTGTGAGTCAATTAAACCTCTTTTTTTCATAAATTACCCAGCTGCAGGTAGCTCTTTATAACAATATGAGAATGGACTAATACAATAATTTTTTTAAAGGTTGGAGGACAGGGGTGTTCCTTAAGGTACTCAGGACACCAGCTCCTTGCAGCTTTCTCACCAGTATTCTGGTGTGGCCTTCAGCCTCACCCATCAGGAAGGCAACCTTGCTTCCTCAGCAGCAGGGCGTGGCACGAATAAGGAAGGAGGAAAAACGAACCTGCCTGCTATCTTAGGGACAATTTCAAAACCTCTTTCTTTTGTAAATTGTCTGATCTTAGTATGTCTTCATCAACAGTGTGAAAATGGACTAATACAGGACCCTAATCCATTCTGACTGCTATCCTTAGAAGAGGAGATTTGGACATACAGAGAAACACCAGGGATGCTCATGCACAGAGGAAAGACCACATGAGGATGTAGTGAGAAAGCAGCTGTCTGCAAGCTAAGGAGAGAGGCTGCAGGAGAAATCAACCCTGCTGAGACCTTGATCTTGGACTTCCAGCCTCCAGCATTGTGAGAAAATGAATTTCTGTTGTTTAACCCACCCAGTCTGTGTTATTTTGTTATGACATCCTTAGCAAACTCATACACAGAGTCACAAAAAAACTCCCAAAGAAAGCTGTACTTGAACCAGGGCTCAGTGGATGAGTCAGAGTCCACCAAACGGCGAAGACAGGAAAGCACATTCTAGGCACATAGCATATGGAAGGACCCAGAGGTATGAGAAGCATTTTCAGCAAAGGGTACCAAGTTCCCAGCGATGAAGGCAGAGAGTGTGTGGGTGGAGTCATAAAAGACCAACTGGAAAGTTTGCTTTAAACTCCCATTCAACTGGTTTACAATTAGTAGTATGCTGGTAAACACTGGAGAACTGACTCTTTGGAGAGGTTAGCTGTGATCTACAACAATTACCAGTTTCTCTGGTGTAAATACGGTCACCATGGCTGATTGGTTTTTTATTTTTATTTTTTTTATTTTTTGAGACAGAGTGTCTCTGTCATCCAGGCTGGAGTGCAATGGTGCGATCTCAGCTCACTGCAACCTCCGCCTCTAAGGTTCAAGCAATTCTCCTGCCTCAGCCTCCCGAGTAGCTGGGATTACAGGCGCCCGCCACCACATGGGCTGATTTTTGTACTTTTGGTAGAGACGGAGTTGACCAGGCTGGTCTCAAACTCCTGACCTCAAGTGATCCACCGGCCTCTGCCTCCTAAAGTGCTGGGATTACAGGCATGAGCCACCGCATCCAGCCCACCATGGCTGATTTTAAGCTACCAACAGGATTCACCAAACACAGACTTGGTAAGCAAGCTCAGTTAGCACACCATTATTTCTTTCTTATTTTTTTTTTGGTCTGAGACGGAGTCTCGCTCTGTCACCCAGGCTGGAGTTCAGGGGCACAATCTTGGCTCACTGCAAGCTCCGCGCCCCGCCCCCCACCCCGGTTTCACACCATTCTCTTGCCTTAGCCTCCCGAGTAGCTGGGACTACAGGCACCTGCCACCACGCGCGGCTAATTTTTTGTATTTTTAGTAGAGACGAGATTTCACCGTATTCGCCAGGATGGTCTTGATTTCCTGACCTCATGATCCGCCTGCCTCAGCCTCCCAAAGTGCTGGGATTACAGGCATGAGCCACCGCGCCGGGCCAACACACCATTATTTCTTATTTTCACCATAATAATAACAGTAGAGATAAGTAACCTCAAGTGCATAGATAATAGTAAAATGTACTAGAATAATTTGGAAACAATGCATTGTAAGTATTTACTACCTTTGATTTTAATAGAATGTATTTAATTGTAAGTTTATGTAACTTAATTTTGAAACATGGCTATGTTTAACAACTGGCTTATAAAATTCCAGAAAACTTAACCATCTGCTCTCGCAGTTGGTATGATGCGTACCCCTGTTTACATCTGCTATTTATTTTTCACATCTGCTGTTTTTTTGAGACGGAGTCTCGCTGTGTCGCCCAGGCTGTAGTGCAGTGGCCTGATCTTGGCTCACTGCAAGCTCCGCCTCCCAGGTTCACGCCATTCTCCTGCCTTAGCCTCCCAAGTAGCTGGGACTACAGGCGCCCACCACCACGCCTGGCTAAATTTTTTTGTATTTTTAGTAGAAACAGAGTTTCACTGTGTTAGCCAGGATGGTCTCGATCTCCTGACCTCATGATCCACCCCCCTCGGCTTCCCAAAGTGCCGGGATTATAGGTGCGAGCCACTGAGACCGGCCTACATCTTCTATTTCACAGGTTACTGTACATGCCCTTCACAGGTTTAGACTCAACAAATGAAGTAATGCATAACCAATTTTTCATGTAGCTGAAGAGATTACACAAATGCACACACACATAAAAGGAGCTTGAGGTGATTGCTGAAGAAGATAAAAGATTGTGGGCCTCAGAGGAGAGGGCATCTCCATGGTGGCAGTGGTAGTTTTGACCATCCCAGGGCAGGAGAGATGCACTTGAGCCTTCAGGGAGAGAAGAAAGGGTAATTTTGGGAATTCAGAAGAGGATAAAAAGGTGTAGAGCTCCAGAGAGGTAGGGAGAGAGGAGACTGTGAGATGGAGAGGGGGTCAAATGAGGGAGTTTTCTGTTTCTTTTTTTAATTTTATTTTTGAGACAGGGTCTGGCTCTGTGGCCCAGGCTCTAGTGCGGTAACACAGTCTTGGTTCACGGCAGCTTCCACCTCCCTGACTCAAGTAATCCTCCTGCCTTGGACTCCTGAGTAGCTGGGACTACAGGTTTGCACGACCACACCTGGCTAATTTTTTTTTTTTCTTTTCTGTAGCTATGGGGGTTTCGCCATGTAGCCTAGGCTGGTTTTTGTTTTGTTTTGGGTTTTCTTTTTTGAAATGGAGTCTCACTCTGTCACCCAGCTTGGAGTACGGTGGCACGATCTCAGCTCACTGCAATCTCTGCCTCCCGGGTTCAAGCGATTCTCCTGTCTCAGCCCTTTTAGTAGAGATGGTGTTTTGCCATATTGGTCAGGCTGGTCTCGAATGCCTGACCTCAGGTGATCCACCAGCCTCAGCCTTCCAAAGTGCTGGGATTACAAGCATGAGCCACTGCGCTTCACCTACCAGATCTTTTTGAGGCTGATAAAGCACTCTGGGACCTGCCTCCTGCCTCTCTCTCTTCCAATCCCCACCCATAACCACGTTGGCCTCCCGGTGCCCAGAGCACAGCAGCCGTGCAGCTTGATCCTATCTCAGGGACTTCGCACTTGTGTTTTTATCACCTGTAGTGTTTGCTCATCCTCCACTCATCCCCATTCACTCTGCATGACTGCCCTGTAGCTTCACTGAGGACTCAGCTCACATGTTATCCCATCAGTCTATCTAATTTTGCACTGACACATCAGTCCTACTTACTCCCACCCCACCTGATGTTCTTCATAGCATTCATCACTCGATGAAATGATCTTATGTATACTTTTTTTTTTTTTCAGGGATCAGCAAACTGAAGCTCAAGGGGCTGATTTGGCACAAAGCCTGTTGCTGAAATGAAGTTTTATTAAAACAAAACACTTCCATTCATTTCCATATTGTTCAAGACTATGTTTCTTTCTTTTTTTTTTTTTTTTTTTTTTGAGATGGAGTCTAGCTCTGTCACCCAGGCTGGAGTGCAGTGGCCGGATCTCAGCTCACTGCAAGCTCCACCTCCCGGGTTCACACCATTCTCCTGCCTCAGCCTCCCGAGTAGCTGGGACTACAGGCGCCCGCCACCTCGCCCGGCTAGTTTTTTGGGTTTTTTTTGTATTTTTTAGTGAAGACAGGGTTTCACCGTGTTAGCCAGGATGGTCTTGATCTCCTGACCTCGTGATCCGCCCGTCTCGGCCTCCCAAAGTGCTAGGATTACAGGCTTGAGCCACTGCGCCTGGCCACACTTCATTTTTTCTGAGACAGAGTCTCACTTTGAGACAGAGTCTCACTTTGTTGCCCAGGCTGGAGTGCAGTGGCACTATCCCAGCTCACTGCAACCACCACCTCCTGGGTTCAAGCAATTCTCCTGCCTCAGCCTCCTGAGTAGCTGGGATTACAGGCATGTGCCACCACGCCCAGGTAATTTTTTGTGTTTTTAGTAGAGACAGGGTTTCACCATGTTGGCCAGGCTGGTCTCAAACTCCTGACCTAAAGTAATCTGCCCATCTCGGCCTCCCAAAGTGCTGTGATGACAGATGTGAGCCACCGCACCTGGCCAATGCTACAGTATGTTAAGGAGAGCTAGCATTATGCCGGGCATTGCTCTCCATGCTTCTCTTGCATTACATTCTTTTTGTTTTCTTTTGTGAGATGGAGTCTCACTCTGTCACCCAGGCTGGAGTGCAGTGACGTGATCTCGGCTCACTGCAAGCCCCACCTCCCGGGTTCATGCTATTCTCCTGCCTCAGCCTCCCGACTAACTGGGACTACAGGCGCCCGCCACCACACCTGGCTAATTTTTTTGTATTCTTAGTAGAGACGGGGTTTCACCATGTTAGCCAGGATGGTCTCGATCTCCTGACCTCGTGATCCGCCCACCTCGGCCTCCCAAAGTGGTGGGATTACAGGTGTGAGCCACTGCGCCCGGCCTGTATCATATTCTTTAAAGTTCATGTCAGCCCAGTGAGGGAGGGTTCCTTCTACCCGTTTTATACATGGGGAAACCTCCACTCACAGAATTCAAGTTCATTTTCCAAGATCCCACTGTTGACCTATGGCCTACAGCTCCATGAAGTTTCTCAAGCTACCCTCTTTCTTCTGCCCCATCTTGCCTGGAAAGGACATAAACTTTGGTGTAAGACAGAACTGGGTTCAAAATCAGACTTCCCAGCTCTCCAACTGAGTCCTTGGCACTTTGTTTACTGCAAAGCTGGGAAATTACCTCCACCTATTTCTCAGCGTCTTGAGGATTAGATCAGACAGGTAAAACTCTTCAAGGTAGTGCCTGCCACATAGTGGATGCACAAAAATATCAGTTCCCAGACAGAAGCAGTGGCTCATGCCTGTAATCTCAGCACTTTGGGAAGCTGAGGCGGGCAGATTGCTTGAGGCCAGGAGTTCAACACCAGCCTGGGCAACAAAGCAAGACCCTGTCTCTACCGAAAAAATAAAAATAAAAATAAAAATTAGTGAGGAGGCAGAGATGGAAGAATTGCTCGAGCCCAGGAGTTTTAGGCTGCAGTAAGTTATGATCGTGCCACTGCACTCCAGCCTGGGCGACAGAGCAATACCTAGTCTCAAAAAAAGAAAAAAAGAAAATCTCTTTGCTCTTTGTTAGGACAATGACTAGGACAAGTTTCACTGGGTCCAAGGTTTCCTTTCTGCCTGCTGGGGGCAGGGTGCATTGAGGCAGCCCGCCTGCCTGGGGAAGCAGGTGAATTTGTGTCTTTGTATTTGGGACCACTCTCACCTGGGCTGGAAACCTTTCTCCCCCACAGCTTTCTCTTTTTGACCCTGTCCACTTACCTTGGTTGGAAACAACCCCATGCCTCTTCAACTGCTTTACCCTTGAGCCATAGAGTTCTGCTGAGACTCATTCTGCCTCCACCCTCCCATTCCAAGCTCCCTGGTTCCAGACACTGCCCCAGAACAAACAGAGAAATGTGAACAGAAAGCAATGCCCAGCAAACCATAAAACTACCTCTGGTCTTGGCGCTGGCATTTGAATAAGTGCGGAGAATGATGTAAATGGGAAAAGTCCTGATGAGTTTTGCAGGAATCTTAAAATATTAAGAATGTAATAAATTTCATGTCACCAGAAAACAGATAAGAGTGGGGTAGGGGAGGTAGGGGAGTTGGGGGGACACGGGGCGGGGCCAGGGGTTGTGGGAAGAGTCACTGGGTAATATGTTAGGGGTTCCGAATTAGTCATTGGGTGCTTTGAATTAAGCAAGAAAAACCAACCTTGGCAAACTTAAGAAGGGGAATGACTTTACTTTAAAAAATTTATTATGACTTTATTTAGCCAAGTGAGACTCAAGGGGAAATGAATTGACGTGTGGCATATTGGGTAAGTTGTAGAATCCAAGAGTAGAAACTTCCTCTTCCAGCTCCACATGGCATTACTAGGTAGCATTTCTTCCCCTATGCACCTCAATAGCCTCAGTATGACCACTAGGCATCCTTTAAAGTTCACATATGGCACTTTGGTAGGCTGTGGCGGGCAGATTACTTTAGGTCAGGAATTCGAGACCAGCCTGGCCAATATGGTGAAGCCTCATTTCTACTAAAAATACAAAATTTAACCGGGCATGGTGGCAGGCGCGTGTAATCCCAGCTACTCAGGAGGCTGAGGCAGGAGAACCCGAAGGTGGAGGTTGAACCTGAAGGTGGAGGTAGAACCCAAAGGTGGAGGTTGCAGTGAGCTGAGATACTGCCATTGCACTACAGCCTGGCAACAGAGTGAGACTCTGTCTCAAAAAAATACATAAAAATAAAATTCATATATGTGCACATATGTCCAAATTAAGGGACATTCTACAAAATGCCTGACTAGTATTCCTCACATTGTCAAGGTCATTGAAAATAAGGAAGGGGCTGGGCACAGTGGCTCACACCTGTAATCCCAGCACTTTGGGAGGCCGAGGCAGGTGGATCACGAGGTCAGGAGATCAAAACCATCCTGGCCAACATGGTAAAACTCCGTCTCTACTAAAAATAAAAAATTAGCTGGTTGTGATGGCACGGCGCTTGTAGTCCCAGCTACTCAGGAGGCTGAGGCAGGAGAATCACTTGAACCTGGGAGGCAGAGGTTGCAGTGAACCGAGATTGCGCCATTGCACTCCAGCCTGGCGACAGAGTAAGACTCTGTCAAAAAAAAAAAAAAGAAAAAAAGAAAGAAAGGAAAGGAAAGGAAGAAAGATCGAGAAACTGTCACATACTAGGGAAGGTAAGGAGATCTGATGACTAACTGTACGGTGGGATCTTGGAACAGAAAAAGGACATTTGTGGAAAAACTAATGGAATCTGAGTGCAGTCTAGGGATCAGCTCTTGGTGATGTACCCATGTCAGTTTCTCAGTTTTGACAAATGGTCCAAGGAAATGTAGGATGTCAATACAATACAAGGAACTCTCTGTACTATCTTCGCCACTTTTCTGTAAATCAAAAATTATTCCTCCAAAGAGTATCCTTAAAAACATTATAAATCAGCTCAGAAGAAGGTAAGGGAAATCCACAAACGCCCCAAAGGAAGTCAAGGCAAAACCCCAAATAGCAAGTGATTCCCCAGCGAATGAGGAACAGGAGCCCAGGTCTCAGTCACTGCTGAGATTCTTGCCTAAAGCAGGAACCCTCAAGGGGTTACACCCTCAGAAATTCACAGCACTGAAAATTCCCAACTCTTGTCAAACATTCTGACAAAAAAACTTGTCAATGTAGGCCTTGATTTGGTGTGAAAAATGGAATCTCCCCTGAGAATTCATAAACTCATAAACAGGAGCACAGTTTATTCTATTTTTGTTTTGTTTTGTTTTTGTTGTGTTTTGAGACAGGGTCTCACTCTGTTGTCCAGGCTGGAGTGCAGCAGTGCAATCACTGCTTACTGCTTACTGCAGCATTGACCTCCCGGGCTCAAGTGATCCTCCCACATCAGCCTCCCAAATAGCTGGGACCACAGGTGTGCACCACCACACTTGGATTTATTTTTTAATTTTTTGTAGAGACAGGGTCTCCCTATGTTGCCCAGGCTGGCCTCAAAATCCTGGTCTCAAGCAATCTTCCTACCCTGGCCTCCCAAACTGCTGGGATTACAGGCAACAGCCTGTTTTTAAAATCCTGATTTAGAGCTTTAATTTATAGTATCTGTTATGGCCTGAATTATGTCCCCCTCCAAATTCATATGTTGAAGCCTTAACACCTAGTACCTCAAAATGTCACTGGATTTGCAGATAGGGTCTTCAAAGTGATAATGAGGTTACAATAAGGCTGTTAGGGTGGGCCCCAATCCAATCTGAACGCTGTCCCTATAGGAAGAGGAGATTTGGCCAGGCGCAGTGGTTCAAGCCTGTAATCCCAGCACTTTGGGAGGCCGAGGTGGGCGGATCACGAGGTCAGGAGATCCAGACCATCCTAGTTAACCTGGTGAAACCCTGTCTCTACTAAAAAATACAAAAAACTAGCCAGGCGAGGTGGGGGGCGCCTGTAGTCCCAGCTACACGGGAGGCTGAGGCAGGAGAATGGCATAAACCCAGGAGGCGGAGCTTGCAGTGAGCTGAGATCCGGCCACTGCACTCCAGCCTGGGCGACGGAAAAAGAAGAGGAGATTTGGCCAGCCGTGATGGCTCCTGCCTGTAATCCCAGCACTTTGGGAGACTGACGGGGGCGGATCATGAGGTCAGGAGTTCGAGACCAGCCTGACCAACATGGTGAAACCCTGTCTCTACTAAAAATACAAAAATTAGCCGGGTGTGGGGGCGTGCACCTGTAATCCCAGCTACTCAGGAGGCTGAGACAGGAGAATTCCTTCAACCCGGGAGGTAGAGGCTGTAGTGAGCCGAGATCGCACCATTGCACTCCAGCCTGGGTGACAGAGCGACACTCCATCTCAGGGAAAAAAAAAAGACGGGGTATTCAGACACACGAAGAAATGTGACGGATGCTCACACACCAGAGGCCGTATTAGGATGCAGTGAGAAGGTGTGCAGTGAGAGGGCAAGCCCCCGAGAGAGGCCACAGGAGAAACTAACCCCACCAACTCCTTGATTGTGGACTTCCAGCCTCCATAACTATGAGAAAATAAATATCTATTGTCTACGCCATCCAGTCTGTGGTATTTTGTCATGACAGTCCCAGCAAACTAATATATGACCCGAATGTCCCAGGAAAACCCAAGCAAAAAAAAAAAAAAAGAAAGAAAACAATAATTTTAAGCACGTACCCATAAGTAGAGCCATTTTAGGGCAAACCCTCTGGAGAAGAATTCACCCTCATCCCAACAGCCTGAGGATTCTCAGAGGCATGAACACACAATAAAATAGAAAACGCTAACATCGGGGCTTAAATAGCAGAAGCTTATTCTTCTCTCATTAAAGTAAGGTACTGAGCCAGCGAGGGTGGGTGCAGGGGCTTCACAGCTCTTGGGACTGCTGGGTCCTTTATTTTCTATGAAGCTTACTGGAATGGGTTTAAGAGACATTGGAAGAAGAGGACTGAACGGCATTAAGTGCAGACTTGCTAGGAGTTACTTTACTAGAGAGAAAAGTAAAGACAAAAGAAAGGTTATCTTTTAAGAAGGAGAGGCTGGGTGCGGGGTCTCACACCTATAATCCCAGCACCTTGGGAGGCTGAGGCAGGAAGATAAGTTGAGGTCAGGAGTTCAAGACAAGCCTGGCCAACATGGGGAAACTCCATTTCTACTAAAAAATACAAAAATTAGCCGGGCGTGTTAGCGTGCACCGTAGTACCAGCTACTTGGGAGGCTGAGGCACAAGAATCACTTGAACGGGGAGGTGCAGGTTGCAGTGAGCGAAGATCATGCCACTGCCCTCCAGTTTGGACAACAGAGCGAAACTCTGTCTCAAAAATAAAATAAAATACAATTTTATTATTTCAAAGGGGAACCCATCCATGTTTGGGTGCTTATGGGAATGGACTAGTTGAAAGGGGAAAGTGGGTAGATAGAGAGGAGAAAAGCATGCACGGAGGGATGCCTTTGAGTGGTCAGGAAGGGGAGCTTTGGTATCCAGATTGCACAGCATGTGACCTGACTAGGGAAGAGGATGTCAGAGAGGCAAAGAGCACCCCTAGCTTTGGAGGTGGTGAGAGGTGAAGCCAGCTGGACTTTCTGGGTCGAATGGGGACTTGGAGAACTTTTCTGTCTAGCTAAAGGGTTGTAAATTCAGCAGTCAGCACTCTGTGTCTAGCTAAAGGATTGTAAATGCACCAATCAGCACTCTGTCTAGCTAAAGGATTGTAAATGCACCAATCAGCGCTCTGTAAAAATGCACCAATCAGCGTTCTGTGTCTAGCTAAAGGATTGTAAATACACCAATCAGCATTCTGTAAAAATGCACCATTCGGTGCTCTGTGTCTAGCTAAAAGATTGTAAATGCCCCTATCAGCACTCTGTAAAAACACACCAATCAGCGCTCTGTGTCTAGCTAAAGGATTGAAAATGCACCAATCAGCACTCTGTAAAATGGACCAATCAGTGCTCTGTAAAATGGACCAATCAGCATTCTGTAAAATGGACCAATCAGCAGGACATGGGCAGGGCTAAATAAGGGAATAAAAGTTGATGACCCCAGCCAGCACCAGCAACCCACTCGGGTACTTGTTCCCTCTGTGGAAGCTTTATTCTTTCACTCTTCACAATAAACCTTGCTGCTGCTCACTCTTTGGGTCTGCGCCATCTTTAAGAGCTATTAACACTTGCCACGGAGGTCGGCTTCATTCTTGAAGTCAGTGAGACCACGAACCCACCGGAAGGAAGAAACTCCAGTCACATCTGAAGGAACAAACTCTGGACACACCATCTTTAAAAGCTGTAACCCTCACCTCGAAGGTCCACTGCTTCATTGTCGAAGTCAGTGAGACCAAGAACCCACCAGAAGGAACCAACTCCGGACACAGTGGCACTGGGTGGAAATTGAACAAGGAGCCCCCTGACTTAAGTCTGAGGGCGTCTCCCTGGTACAGTTGCTTCCAGGGCCTACAGAGCCTTAGCAGTGTGTTCCTATGGTTTTGAAAGTCTTTCATGAGCTGTTTTCATTGTAATAGATGCACCTTAAGATTGCTGCATCTTTCCAATGTTTACTCTGTTACGCTCCCGCCTGCATTCTGGGGGCATTGGAGTAGGCGGGAGGATTCTTGAGACCTGAGTAAGGGGAAGTTTAGTGGTATATTAGTCAGGGTTTTCCAGAGATACAGAACCAACAGGTTGTGTATATATAGAAAGAGATTTGGTTTAAGGAATTGGCTCACGCAATTGTGGAGGCATAGTTAGTCCAAAATCTGCAGGGTAGACCAGCAGGCTGGAGATCCAGGGAAGAGTTATAGTTCAAATGCTGGCAGAATTCCTTCCTGTTAAGGGGAAGTCAGTTTTTGTTCTAGTAAGGCCTTCAACTGATTGGATGAGACCGTTCTCCATTATGGAAAGCAATCTGATTTGCCAAAGTCCACTAATTTAAATGCAAATCTCATCCAAAAACACCCTCATAGGCACATCCAGAATAATGTTTGACCAAATAATCTGGTGGCCCAGCCAAGTGACATATAAAATTAGCCATCAAGGCTGGGTGTGGTGGCTCACACCTGTAATCCCAACACTTTGGGAGACCAAGGCCATTGGATCACTTGCATCTAGGAGCTTGAGATCAGCCCAGGCTACATAGTGAGACTGTCTTTACAAAAAATACAAAATTAACTGAGTGTGGTCGTGTGCACCTGAGTCTTAGCTACTCAGGAGGCTGAGGCAGGAGGATCACTTGAGCCTGGGAGGTCCAGGCTGCAGTGAGTCGTGGTCAGTCCACTACACTCAGCCTGGGCAACAGAGTAAGACCCTGTCTCAAAAAAAAAAAAAATTAGCCATCATTCATAGGATATATTTTTAAGCTTTGGAGTGTTTTGTTTTTATGTGTGTGTTTGTTTATTTATTTATTTATTTGAGATGGAGTCACACTCTGTCACCCAAACTGGAGTGCAGTGGCACAATCTCAGCTCACTACAAACTCCACCTTCTGGATTCAAGTGATTCTCCTGCCTCAGCCTCTAGAGTAGCTGGGATTACAGGCATGTGCCACCACACTCAGCTAATTTTTTATTTTTTATTTTATTTTATTTTATTTTTTATTTTTGTTTTTTTGAGACGGAGTCTTGCTCTGTCACCCAGGCTGGAGTGCAGTGGCATGATCTCCACTCACTGCAAGCTCCGTTTCCCGGGTTCACACCATTCTCCTGCCTCAGCCTCCCATGCAGCTGGGACTACAGGTGCCCACCACCGCGCCGGGCTAAGTTTTTTTTATGTATTTTTAGTAGAGACGGGATTTCACCGTGTTAGCCAGGATGGTCTCGATCTCCTGACCTCGTGATCTGCCCGTCTCGGCCTCCCAAAGTGTTGGAATTACAGGCGTGAGCCACCGTGCCCGGCCTTTATTTTTATTTTTAGTAGAGACGGGGTTTTACCATATTGGCCAGGCTGGTCTCAAACTCTTGGGATTACAGGTGTGAGTCACTGTGCCTGGCCATGTATTTTTTTTGAAACAGAGTCTTGGCCTGTCATCCAGGCTGAAGTGTAGTGGCATGATCATGGCTCACTTCAGCCTGAACCTCCCAGGCTCAGGCAATCCTCCTACCTCAGCTTCCTGAGTAGCTGAGACCTCAGGTGCACACCACCATTCCCAGTTAATTTTTAAATTATATATAGAAATGAGGTCTCCCTATGTTGCCCAGGCTAGCCACGAACTCCTGGGCTCCAATGATCCTCCCACCTTGGCCTCCCAAAGGGCTAGGATTGCAAACATGAGCCACTGCACCAAACCATTTGTGTTTAAGTGAATGCTAGCTGTCTGAGGGTAGTGCTGCAGTGAACATTCCTGCCTAGTGCATGGCTGACTCTACCAGGAAGGAGACCTGGAGACACATGGCCAGAGATCTTATCACAAAATGTCTATTATGTGAGCCCGAGAGGTTGAAGCTGACGTGAGCCCTGACTGTGCCACTGCACTCCAGCTTGGGCAACAGAGTGAGACCCTATCTCAAAAAGAAAAGAAGGCTGGTGTGGTGGCTCAAACCTGTAATCCCAGCACTTTGGGTGGCAGAAGTAGGCTGATCACGATGTCAAGAGATCGAGACCATCCGGGCCAACATGGTGAAACCTCGTCTCTACTAAAAATACAGAAATTAGCCAGGCGTGGTGGTGGGTGCCTGTAATCCCAGCTACTGAGGAGGCTAAGGCAGGAGAATTGCTTGAACCCAGGAGGCAGAGGTTGCAATGAGCCGAGTTTGTGCAACTGCACTCCAGCCTGGAGCCAGAGCGAGACTCTGTCTCAAAAAAAAAAGTAAGGAAAAACGAAAAGAAATGTCTGTTAAGAGGGAAAAATGAGGCAGGCAAATAAATAGATAGGGGCGGGGCACGGTGATTCAGGCCTGTAATCCCAGCACTTTGGGAGGCCGAGGCGGGCAGATCACAAGGTCAGGAGATCGAGACTGTCCTGGTTAACATGGTGAAACCCCATCTCTACTAAAAAATCAAAAAAAAAAAAAAAAAAAGAAAGAAAATTAGCTGGGCATGGTGATGGGCGCCTGTAGTCCCAACTACTCGGGAGGCTGAGGCAGGAGAATGGCTTGAACCTGGGAGGCGGAGTTTGCAGTAAGCCAAGATTGCACCACTGCACTCCAGCCTGGGTGACAGAGTGAGACTCCTGTCTCAAAAAAAAGATAATAAATAAAATAAAAAAAAATAAAGAAAAAGAAATGTTTGTAATCTATGCTGCCCAGCACTGGCAACAGAGGAGAAACTAGGTTTGAAATAAAGCAAGCCTGTGGAAAGTTCTTCCAAATGTGGCAGCTCATATATAAAAGAAATTTAAATGAAGTCTGCCAAAATTTGCTAACAATCTTGAAAATGCACATGACAATTACCATTTCTACTTTGTGAAGTAGAGAGAAACACTTTTACACTATCAATAATAAAAATCAAATATCTATTCACCATGCTAGAGGAAAGACTGAATTATCATTCTATTCTCTCTGCAGAATATGTTATTTATCACAGAACAAGCTGTCTTTCGAAGAAATGATTAAGGAGTATGCGGCCCCCAAAATGTAGGAAAACATTAATATAGATGAGTGTTCATTAATCATAAGCTTTTTAAAATTTGTAATTTGTGGTGATTTCTTTATTCATTGTTCATGATACTCATCTTGATCTGATTTTGTACTTGTAATTGTGTATTACTTTCCATGAAGTCCCCCAAATTGCATGGGGGACTGTGGGTCCCACAAAACCAGGATGCACCCTGCATTGGGCTGGTGGGAAGGCTCCAATGCAGAAGGAGAGAAGCGAGCAGGAGTCATGGAAGCGAGAGAGAGGGATATTTCAAGGGATAATAGTATCTCTGGCTGAAGGGAATGTGCTGGGACTTTAATTTTTCATTTTTTGTTTTTTTATTTTTAATACAGGATCTCACTCTGTCACCCAGG
Source organism: Trachypithecus francoisi (assembly GCF_009764315.1). Taxonomy (NCBI): domain Eukaryota; kingdom Metazoa; phylum Chordata; class Mammalia; order Primates; family Cercopithecidae; genus Trachypithecus; species Trachypithecus francoisi. The sequence goes on from NW_022681465.1 coordinate 17,038,676, forward strand.
CTGGAGTGCAGTGGCACGATCACAGCTCACTGCAGCCTCAACTTCCCAGGCTCAAGTAATCCTCCCACCTCAGCCTCCTGAGTAGCTGGAACTACAGGCACGTGCCACCATGCCCGGCTAATTTTTGTATTTTTTGTAGAGACAGGATTTCACCATGTTGCCCAGGCTGGTCTCAAACTCCTGGACCCAAGCAATCTGCCAGCCTCCGCTTCCCAAAGTGCTGGGATTATAGGAATCAGGCACTGCACTTGACCACGTGATGGAACTTTCTATGAAACCCTTCAGATCCACTCTCCTCAAAGACAGTGCTGTCAAAATCTCCAATCTGCTTTGAGGGAGAGCTTTCAGAGAGTTATAAACAGCTCCAGCTCATGAAAACTTAGGATTTTATATGCAGTCCATCTGCATCGATATCACTAGGGATGGAGTTGCCAGATTTAGCAAATAAAGATTTAGAACTTCCAGTTAAATTTGAATTTCAGATACACAATGAATAATTTTTTAGGATAAATATGTCTTATGCAATATTAGTATCAAATCTGGCAACGCTACCTGGGAGTTTCTTAAAAATACCTTCCAGCAAGTCACTCAGGTAATTCGTATGCACGTTAAAGTAAGTGAACTTGCTCTAGGCTTGAGAAAGTGTTATTTTAGGCACATAAGTCACCATTCAAAAAGAATCCTGTGAACTCTCAAAACTGATCTCTCCATATTTATTTTGGATTCAAGTCCAAAAACTGTTGCATATACTTTTTTTTTTATTTTTTTACTTAAAAAAAATAGAGGACCGGACACAGTGGCTGATACCTGTAATCCCAGCACTTTGGGAGGCCGAGGTGGGTGGATCACCCGAGGTCAGGAGTTCGAGACCAGCCTGGCCAACATGATGAAACTCTGTCTCTACTAAAAATACAAAAATTAGCCAGGCGTTGTGGTGGATGTCTATAATCCTAGCTACTTGGGAGGCCGAGGCAGGAGAATCGCTTGAACCCGGGAGGTAGGGTTGCAGTGAGCCGAGATCGCGCCACTGTATTTCCAGCCTGGATGACAGAGCAAGACCTAGTCTCAAGAAAAAAAAAAGACAGGGTCTTCCCTGTCTCTGTTGTTGCTCAGTATGTTGTCCAGACTGGCCTCAAACTCCTGGCCTCAAGCAAGCCTTCTGCCTCAGCCTCTCAAAGTGCTGGGATTATAGGCATGAGCCACCACACCTGGCCACATACACCCTATAACCAGAACAATGAAACGTTTAACTTTTGGCTCCTTTTGCCTCCCAAGCAGAATGAGGTAGTAGATTAGAGCGAATTGCCGATGAGGCCCTAAAGTAAAGTGATTGTGACCAAAAAATGTGACCCAACAGGCTAGGTGGCATTGCCCTGATTCTCAACTCACTTCTTATAAACTAACTGGTGGTTGTGATACTGCGCGTGAGCCGCCACTGAATGACAACAGAAGAGCAAGCAGAACCAGCTCCCTGGCCATGTTGCCTGTGCACAGGCCCAGTTCACAGGGGCCTCACGTTTGAATTTCTTCAGAATTTTATCTTTGAACTTGGATTTTGCAAGTGAAGTCCGATAGGACGATGGAGCATGTGAGCAGAGAAGAAATGCATGATTTGTGTGTATTCAGCCATCCTCACACATAGCGTTAATGATGCCTGCTGAGCACAGAATTCTGGTGGACAAATTCAGTGAGACTCAAAGTGAATACAAGGTAAATGTATTATGCCTACATCTAAGGGATGTGGGGGTCTGCTCATGCCCTCAAAAGGCCACACTTCCGTTCAAACCAAGGCTGCTTCAAATGCCTAAATAAATGTCATTACATGTTGGAAATATGACAAACCAAGGAGCTCTATCTAGCCTTTCTTATTCATGTTACCCCTCTGTATAGCCAATCACAGTATCTGTGCTGAAAATGAGGGTATAGGAAGAAAGGGAAAGACGGGGCAGTGCAGGATTCTTTTTCCTTCAGGTCCTTCTTTCCTCATTAGGAAGGTATGGAGTTGTGGTAAAATCTTCCTGCATCAACACATGAAATTAAAACGGTTGAGTGAGTTTCCTACCGCATTTCTACTGCTCCGTTTTGATATGGTGTGACTGTGTCCCCACCCAAATCTCATCTTGAATTGTAGCTCCCATAGTTCCCACGTGTTGCGGGAGGGACCTGGTGGGAGATAATGGAATCATGGGGGCTGTTTCCCTCATACTGTTCTTGTGGTAGTGAATAAGTCTCGAGAGATTTGATAATTTTATAAAAGGGAGAAACCCGTTTGCTTGGCTCTCATTCTCTCTTGTCTGCCGCCATGTCAGATGTCCCTTTCACCTTCTGCCATGATTGTGAGGCCTCCCCAGTCATGTGGAACTGTGAGTCCATGAAACCTCTTTTTCCTTATAAATTATCCAGTCTCAGGTATGTCTTTATCAGCAGCATGCAAACAAATTAATACACTTTTAATTTTTAAAAATTTTTAATTACTTTTTAGAAATAGCATCTCACTCTGTCACCCAGGCTGGAGTGCAGTGGTATGATCATAGCTCACTGCAGCCTTGAATTCCTGGACATAAATGATCTTCCTGCCTCAGCCTCCCAAAGAGGGAGATAAAATCGCCCTATGTTCTTACTCAGGCAGGTTTTAAACTCCTGGCCTCAAGCAATCTTTCCACCTCAGCCTCCCAAAGCGCTGGGATTACGGGATGAGCCACCGCACCCAGCCCTTCATTGTTCTTGTAAGGACAGAACAAAATACACATGATCCGTGCACAATGAAGTGTGTAGTTTGGTGATTCTGCGTGAGTTAAATGCTCTGACATTTTCTTTTCTTTTCTTTCTTTCTTTCTCCACCTTCCGGGTTCAAGCGATTCTCCTGCCTCAGCCTCCCGAGTAGCTGAGATTACAGGGGCTCACCACCACGGCCAGTTAATTTTTGTATTTTTAGTTTTTGTATTTTTTGTATTTTAGTAGAGGCTCATTACAGGCATGAGCGAAGGCGCCCAGCCTGACATTTTCATTTAAAATGGGCATTGTGCAATATAATATGAATGTTGAGGCCTAGCGTGGTGGCTCACGTCTGTAATTCCAGCACTTTGGGAGTCCAAGGCGGGCAGATCACGAGGTCAGGAAATTGAGACCATCCTGGCCAACATGGTGAAACACTGTCCCTACTAAAAATACAAAATTAGCCTGGAGTGATGACTGCGCCTGTAATCCTAGCTACTCGGGAGGCTGAGGCAGGAGAATTGCTTGAATCCAGGAGGTGGAGGTTGCAGTGAGCCAAGATCACACCATTGCACTCCAGCCTGGCGACAGAGCAAGACTCACTCCGTCTCTAAATAAATAATAAATACATAAATAAAATGGTGAAATTAATTTAAAAAAATTTTTTTTTGGAAATGGAGTCTCGCTCTGTTGCCCAGGCTGGAGGGCAGTGGCGCGATATCTGCTCACTGCAAGCTCCGCCTCCTGGGTTCACGCCATTCTCCTGCCTCAGCCTCCTTAATTTAAAATTTTAATTTTTTTTTTTTAGCTTGGAATGACATTAAAAAGCAAATAAAAAATATTGTGACAAGTGAAGGGACAGAGCACAGAAGAAAAGAAAAAGCTTTTTCTGTGAGTCCTTTTAATGGTACTTCCGCCACTGCATAGGGAACAAGGGGTCATGCGTCTTCATTTTGCACCAGACCCCATAAATTATGTAGCCAGCTCTGACAGCGCCCTTAGTGGTTTTATGTGCAATTAGGGTAGTGGGGGAGGGCCGAGGCAGATTTTGAAGTGCCACAGTGTTATTTTAGGAAGGGAGGAGCCGACTGAGATTTCGTGAAGGAATGCACTTCAGAAAATGAGTGCAAAGATGAAAGTGCCGGGGCAGTCAGCCTTTCATTATGCCCTGACACCTCATTCTCCCACCCAAATGAATGACAGATACCCTCTACCGAAAAACTCTAAAAGATAGATGTGCAGGCCGTGTCAGATGACTTCTTCAGTAAATATAATATATCACATAAATACAATTAAATAATTATAAATGAAAACAATAATGATTTTATATCATTGATATTGTTAGATAGCAAAGATTGTACGTATTTTTTTCATCCAAAAAGTCAGCATAGACTTTAGTCTGAAGGACACTGAAGAGGACTTTATTTTGATTAACTGATCAATAAAATAAAAATCAACTCGATTATCATATCCCATCCTTTTAGATTTTTTAACGTAAATATTTTATGAAAGTTTAAGTAAGTCTAGAAATATCAGAAATAATAGTCTTGCTCTCCTTTGGGGAATTTCGAAAGTTTCTTTTCTTTAAAGGTACTCTAAAGTACTCTAAAAGTAGTATCAGAGTATCTTGGATTAGTGACTTTGAAGGGTTTTTTTCTTTTCCCCTCTTCCTTTTGGAATCCTAAACATGTCCTTACACAGAAGACTTGGAATCCCTAGAGAGAGAAAACAAAAAGAAATGGTGAGATTTCCTGGGCTTCTCTGATGGTCTGCTGCTCCTAATCTATCAATTAAGATAGCCAGGTGACACTAAAGAAAGTAATCAAAATGTGTCTGGTCTTTGCAGCCTAAGTCATGTTGAATCAATGCCATTTGTTAGGGAGAAAATTGCAAAGGCATGCAAACTTACGTTTTAAAGGAATTTGCAGCCAAAGTCCCCAAGCACTAAGCAACATCTGGAGTATACTGAGCTCTTCATCATTTCGTTTATCTCACGTAAAAGTTTGACAAGACATAGATGATCCTTTTTAATGTACTCTTGACCACCAAAATAATTTATTGATTATCCATCTCTATACAATACAAGGGAAAATCGAAAATCTTACATAACATTAAAGACGTTTGTTGAATACTTACTTCCTTTTGTGCAATTTACCTGGATTATCTTTTTTTTTTTTTTTTTGAGACAGAGTCTTGCTGTGTTGCCCAGGCTGGAGTGCAGTGGCTCAATCTCAGCTCGGCTCACTACAACCTCTGCCTCCTGGATTCAAGCGATTCTTCTGCCTCAGCCTCCTGAGTAGCTGGGAATACAGGAGCCCACCACCACACCCGGCTAATACTTCTTTTTTTTTTTTGGATTTTTAGTAGAGATGGGGTTTCGTAATGTTGGCCAGGCTGGTCTCGAACGCCTGACCTCACGATCTGCCCACCTTGGCCTCCCAAAGTGCTGGGATTACAGGCATGAGCCACTGAGCCCGGCTGCAATTTACCTAGATTATCTACTTTAACCCTTCCCAGAACACTATGAGGGAGGTCCTACTGTTATTCCATTTTACAGATAAGAAATCCAAGTGTTAGATTTTGAGCAATTTGTCCAAACTCACAAAACTCGTAAGTGATAAAGACAGGGTTTAGTATACAACTCCCCTCTGCTAAATTTAATTGCCTTAAAAAAAAGTCAGAATTTAAATTTTGACACGTTGATTCTAGAATTCATTGAACTTAATTACTATGCCACACTTGCTCCTCAGAGTGTACTAAAATAACAATTCTCTTAGCTACTATATAGAGATAAAGATTAGAAAAAGAGGCTTCCGGCTAGGTGCAGTGGCTCACACCTGTAATCCCAGCTATTTGGGAGGCTGAGGTGGAGGATTGCCTGAGCTCAGGAGTTGGAGACCAGGCTGGGCAACATGGCAACACCCCATCTCTATAAAGAGTCTTCTACATTAATCTCAACCCCTTCTCTCCTCAAGGATGATTATGCTTGAATACTTTCTTTTTTTTCTTTTTTTTCTCTTTTTGTTACCCAGGCTGGAGTGCAATGGCACGATCTTGGCTCACCGTAACCTCTGCCTCCCAGGTTCAAGTGATTCTCCTGCCTCAGCCTCCCAAATAGCTGGGATTACAGGTGCGCACCACCACACCGGCCTAATCTTGTATTTTTAGTAGAGACAGCGTTTCACCAGGGTTGATCAGGCTGGTCTTGAACTCCCGACCTCGAGTGATCTACTTGCCTCGGCCTCCAAAAGTGTTGGGATTACAGTCATGAGCCACCGTGCCTGGCCATGCTTGGGTGCTTTCTATGTTATTTCAAAAGGCAGTGTAAATATAGTAAGGTCTGATAAATCCAATGTCATTTGCCTCTGCTCAGGATTTTTTTTTTTAACTCAAGCCAAAACCATTGGAAAGAACTAGAATAGAACATAATTTAACTTTGCTGCCTTAAGTCTTACGAAATGGTCTTTCTTGGCCGGGCACGATGGCTCACACCTGTAATCCCAGCACTTTGGGAGGCCGAGATGGGTGGATCATGAGGTCAGGAGATTGGGACCATCCTGGCTAACAGGGTGAAACCCCGTCTCTACTAAAAATACAAAAAAAAAAAAAAAAATCTGCTGGGCGTCGTGGCGGGCTCCTGTAGTCCCAACTACTCCAGAGGCTGAGGCAGGAGAATGGCATGAACCTGGGAGGTGGAGCTTGCAGTGAGCCGAGATCACGCCACTGCACTCCAGCCTGGGCGACGGAATGAGATTACATCTCAAAAAAAAAAAAAAAAAAAGAAATGTTCTTCCTTTTTTTCGGACAGGGTCTCCCTCTGTCACCCCAGCGCTGGTGTGTAGTGGCATGATCTTGGTTCATTGCAACCTCCGCCTTCCAGGTTCAAGTAATTGTCATGTCTCAGCTACTCATGTGGCTGGGATTACAGGTGTGCACCACCATGCCCGTCTAATTTTTGTGTTTTTAGTAGAGACTGAGTTTCACCATGTTGCCCCAGTTAGTCTGGAACTCATGGCCTCATGCAAGCTGCCCACCTCGGCCTCCCAAAGTGCTAGGATTGTAGATGTGAGCTACTTTGCCTGGCCTGAAGAGGTCTTATAACACCTGAGGGTTTTCGTAGTTTCAGAAAAATACAAATTAGTCATATTTGTATGAACCCCTGTATAATTTTAGAATGGTTATTTAATCAGATGACCCAGGAGCACTTAATACACAAAATGTGCTGATCACTGTGAGTTGGACTGCACTCCTAATGAGCAAAATTGCTATACTAATTTTTAAAGGGCCACTAGAATAATAATGGAAATATTCTACCAAACTTAACTAAGTAGTTTGAAAATCGGGCCAGGCACAGTGGCTCACACCTGCAAGGCCAAGGTGGGCAGATCACAAGGTCAGGAGCTCGAGACCAACCTGGCCAAGATGGTGAAACTCCGTCTCTACTAAAAATACAAAAATTAGCTGGGCATGGTGGCAGGCACCTGTAGTCCCAGCTACTCGGGAGGCTGAGGCGGAAGAATCTCTTGAACCCAGAGGCAGAGGTTGCAGTAAGCCAAGATGGTGCCACTGCATTCCAGCCTAGGTGACAGAGCAAGACTCCGTCTCCAAAAAAAACAAGAAAATCCGACGGCTTATGGCTAAGATGAGGAAACCCAGGCAAACAATAAAGTATCCACATGTACTATGTTACAAGAGCTTTTATTCTTGGATCAGTATCAATCTGGGGAGAGTTTTCAACTGCCATGTCATAGGTTGATGCACTTTACTTTGTCCTAATACACTTTTTTTCAAATCAATAATTGTAAGAAAAACACAGAGCTGGATGTAGTGGCTCACACCTGTAATCCTAGCACTTTGACAGGCTGAGGCAGCCAGATCACTTGAGGTCAGGAGTTCGTAATTAGCCTGGCCAACATAGTGAAACTCTGTCTCTACTAAAAATACAAAAAGTTAGCCAGGTGTGGTGGCAGGCACCTGTAATCCCAGCTACTCTGGAGGCTGAGGCAGGAGAATCATTTGAACCGGGGAGGTGGAGGTTGCAGTGAGCTGAGATCGCACCACTGCACTTCAACCTGGGTAACAGAGTGAGAGTCCATCTTTAAACAGAACACAAAGAACAGTTTAACAGTTTAAAATGAGAAAGTATCCATTGTATACAGCATGATTGAATTGCGGTTCCTAGATGTTGTAAAAGCCTTGAAGACTTGGTCACTACAGAAGGGATGAAATGTAATGAGATTAAATGGGAAGTTGTCTGTTTAGACTTTAAAAATTGACTCATCTAGGCCGGGTGCAGTAGCTCACGCCTGAAATCCCAGCACTTTGGGAGGATTAAATTGGAAGTTCTCTGTTTAGACTTTAAAAATTGACTCATTTGGCCGGGCACAGTGGCTCATGCCTGTAATCCCAGCACTTTGGGAGACCGAGGCAGGCGGATTACCTGAGGTCAGGAGTTTGAGACCAGCCTGACCAGCCTGGTGAAACTCCATCTCTACTAAAAATACAAAAAAAATATTAAAAAAATACAAAAAAAAAAAATACAAAAAAATTAGCCGGGCGTTGTGGTGCGTGCCTGTAATCCCAGCTACTCTGGAGGCTGAGGCAGGAGAATTGCTTGAATCTGGGAGGCGGAGGTTGCGGTGAGCCGAGATTGCACCATTGCACTCCAGCCTGGGCAACAAGAGTGAAACTCCGTCTCAAAAAAAAAAAAAAAATTGACTCATTTAGGCCAGGCATAGTGGCTCATGCCTGTAATCCCAACACTTTGGGAGGCCTTGGATCACGAGGTCAAGAGATTGAAACCATCCTGGCCAACATGGTAAAACCCTGTCTCTACTAAAAATGCAAAAATTAGCTGGGCGTGGTGGCATGTGCGTGTAATCCCAGCTACTCTAGAGGCTGAGGCAGGGGAATTGCTTGAACCAGGGAGTCAGAGGTTGCAGCGAGCCAAGATCGCACCACTACACTCCAGCCTGGTGACAGAGTGAGACTCTGTCTCAAAAAAAAAAAAAAAAAAATTTTGACTTATCTGTAGAAAGAGTTTGTATCAGTCAGGATAGGCTAGATTATGCAGTGGTAACAAATAACTCCCAAAATTCCAGTGATATAAGTAATAAAGTTTTATTTCTCATTCACCTAACACATCCCAGATGAACCGAGGTCCTCTGACACCTTTGTGCGACATTTTCCTCACTCTGGGATCCAAGCTGTTGGATTTAGCCTGCTGGATTCAGCCGGCTGGAAAACTGTCATCTGAACATTGCTGCTCACCCGAGATAGAGGGAAATAACCACACAGCAAATTTCACATCACCTTGGTCAAGCCAGTCACATGATCACACCTAACTCCAGAGGGAGCAGGTAAGTACACTCCTCCCATGTATCCAGGAGAAAGAACAGTTCTCATGACCGTCACAAGTTAGACCAGCACAACGGCTGTTCATGTGGAAAATTGCCTGAGGGTTTCAGTTGATGGCAAAAGCACCGTAAGACAAGGCCTTGGTTGACGAAAACGCTAACGCAGTCTTAGGGTGCATTGATTGAGGGATCTGTGGCAGACTGATAATGGCCTCCGAAGATATCCAGGTCCTAGTACCTGGAACCTATGAATGCTATCTTCTATGGCGAAAGGGATTTTGTACCTGTCATTACCTTAAGGATTTGGGGTGGGAAGATTAGCCTGAATTATCTGGGTGGGCCTTGAATGTAATCACAAGTATCCTTATATAAGAGGGAGACATAGCTGGGCATTGTGGCAGGCGCCTGTAGTCCCAGGTACTTGGGAGGCTGAGGCAGAAGAATGGCATGAACCCAGGAGGCAGAGCTTGCAGTGAGCCAAGATCATGCCACTGCACTACAGCCTGGGCGACAGAGCAGGACTCCCTCTCAAAAAAAAAAAAAAAAAAAAAAAAGGAGACAAAAGGAAATTGGGAAATTGGAGTGATAGGTTTTGAAGATGAAATAAGGAACCAGACCCACTGATACCTTGATTTTACCCTGTAAGACTCATTTCACATTTCTTACCTCCAGAGCAGGAAAATAATGACTTTGTGTTGTTTTAAGCCATTAAATTTGTGGTAATTTGTTACAGCAGCAATAGAAAGCTAAAACACTATCTTTTTGTTTTGAGAGTCACTCTTTTGCCCAGGCTGGAATGCAATGATACAATCATGGCTCAGTGCAGCCACAAACTCCTGGGCTCAAGCGATCCTCCCACTTCAGACCCCCTGACTTGCTGGGACTGCAGACAAGCACAACAACTGGCTTTTTAAAATTTTTTTGTAGAGACATGATTTCACTATATTTCCCAGGCTGGTCTCGAACTCCTGGGCTCAAGCAGTCCTACCACCTTGGCCTCCCAAAGTGCTAAGATTATAGGTGTGAGCCACCACACCTGGCTGGAAACGAAAACACTATATAAAGCAAGAATTGGCCGGCCACGGTGGCTCATGCCTGTAATCCCAGCACTTTGGGAGGCTGAGGCGGGCGGATCACCTGAGATCGGGATTTCGAGACCAGCCGGACCAACATGGAGAAACCCTGTCTCTACTGAAAATACAAAATTAGCCAGGCGTGGTGGTGCACGCCTCTAATCACAGCTGCTCGGGAGGCTGAGGCAGGAAAATCACTTGAACACGGGAGGCAGAGGTTGCAGTGAGCTGAGATGGCATCATTGCACTCCAGCCTGGGCAACAGCCAAACTCTGACTAAAAAAAAAAAAAAAAAAAAAACCAAGAATTGTTTTGTTTCCAAGTGAAACAAGCAGATTAATAAACAGGCTCAATAGCACATAATATACAGAGCCACCGAGGCAGTTAAGGATGTTTAAACTAGAAAAGAGAAAACAACAAGGGGTTTCATATATGAGAGTTGTCTTGTGACATAGGCAAGGCCTGCTCTGCATAGACACAGCAGCCAAAACTTTGTCAGTGAGTAGCACTGTTACAGGGTTTAGCTTACAATAAGAACTAAGCCTGTCGAGTGCTGGGACAGGCTACCCTGGTAGCACTGGATATAGGTGCAAAGACGCTGGGTGAGCAGCGGTCGAGGATGTTGCTAGAGAGAATGCTGCATTGGGGAGGGGATTTGGATACATAACTACAAGTTTGCAAGTCCCTTCCACAGTTTTTTCCCCACCTGTATCTGGTCCTAATAGTTACCTTAATAAGGAGCCCGCCTGACAGTTCACAGGTGCGGGAGGGCCGCGGGCTATGTTAAAAAGGGACTCATTATTGGTCAACCAATTGGTAAAGGTGCCTGTTAAAGGGAATAGATGTCATTAAAGTTAGAAGGACCCAATGCAAAGGCCTGGAGGAGGAAAGGTGCCCAGGTAGAAACCAGAGAAGGGGTGGCTTGGTAGAAGACCTAGAGATGATGTAAGACTTTGCCCACGGATGAACTGAGGCGCAACCGTCAATGTGAAGGACAGAGAGCTCTGAATGAACCCCGTGAAACTCACGGAAGTTTTATTTGTTTTTAAGCAATTATTAGCATTTTTTTTCTTTTCTTTGTTTTGTAAATAAACAGAGACAGGGTCACCTATGTTTCTCAGGCTGGTCTCAAACTCCTAGGCTCAAGCAATCCTCCCAAAGTGCTGGGGTTACAGGGGTAAAATACTGCTCTAGGCCAAAAAGCAGTTGTTAGAATTTAATGAACCATCTTCCATGTGGCTTCAAGCCACTAGGACACAGCATATATATAGTGTATATATATGTGTGTGTGTATATATATAGTGTATATATATGTGTGTGTATATATATAGTGTATATATGTGTGTGTATATAGTATATATATTTTGTATATATGTGTATATATACATATATATTTTGTATATATATTATGTATATATACATATATATATTTGCTGTGTGGCTATGTCACTCTATCACTGTGAGCAGCTGTGTGTGTGTGTGTGTGTGTGTGTGTATAATGATCTCGGCTCACTGCAATTCCTCCCATGTATCCAGAAGGAGAAAGAACAGCTCTCATGACCATTGCAGGTTAGATCAGCACAACAGCAAGCAACCTCCGCTTCCTGGGTTCAAGTGATTCTCCTGCCTCAGCCTCCCAAATCGCTGGGCTATAGGCAGCCACCACCACACCCGGCTAACTTTTGTATTTTTAGTAGAGATGGGGTTTCACCATGTTGCCCAGGCTGGTCTCAAACTCCTGATCTCAAGTGATCCACCTGCGTCCGCCTCCCAAAGTGCTGGGATTACAGGCATGAGCCACCGTGCCCAGTCAGGACACAGCACACACACATACACACACACACACACACACACACACACACATATATATATATATTTCTTTTTTTTAGATAGAGTCTCACTCTGTTGCCCAGGCTGGAATGCAGGAGTGCAATCTTGGCTTACTGCAACCTCCACCTCCCGGGTTCAAGCGATTCTCCTGCCTCAGTAGAATATGGTAGCTGGGACTACAGGTGCGTGCCACCACACCTGGCTAATTTTTGTATTTTTAATAGAGACAGGATTTCACTATATTGGCTAAGCTGGTCTCAAACTCCTGACCTTGTGATCTGCCCCGCTCAGCCTTTCAAAGTGCTGGGATTACAGGCATAAGCCACCACGCCTGGCCGTATTTTTAAATCCTCTCGTCATCTGTGTAGCTTAAAGCTCAGGAACCTAACAATCTGGCTTTCTTCCTCCCTCTTATTCCTTCTCAGTCTCTTTACCGACTCCTCCTCTGACCTCCTTTTGAGATCATGTTTCTTTGAGCATTGCCTGCATTATAATCACTTGGAGTGCTGGTTAATAAAGCCAAGGTCACAGAGATATGGCCTGAGAACCTTGATTTTTAGCCAGCTCCCTAGTTGATTTCTTTGCTCTTTAGAGTTTAACAATTAATACTTTAAATACTAACCTTCTTCAAAATTCTGTCCTTATGTTCTCTTACTTATTCTTTTACACTTTCACTGGCACACCATCTGGCAAGTAGCAGAGAGAAAAATTATATTTATATTGTTTTGGGGTCCCTCTGTCACTCAGGCTAGAGTCCAATGGTGTGATAATAGCTCACTGCAGCCTTCAACTCCTGGGCTCCAGCGATCCTCCCACCTCAGCCCCAGTAGCTGGGACCTCAGGCGCACACCACTGCACCTGGCTGATTTTTTTATGTTTTCTGTTTTTGTAGAGCTGGGTCTCACCATCTTGCCCAGGCTAATCTCAAACCTGGGCTCAAGCCATCCTCCCACCTTGGCCTTCCAAAGTGCTAGAATTACAGGCATGGGCCACCGCACCTGGCCAGAAAAAAATATTTCTGAAAATATTGAATAATTTCATCTAAAGCTATAGCTTCAGGTATTGCCTATGTGTTGATGAGGACTCTCTAAATTATATCTCTAGGCCACGCCTCTCCTGAGCCTCAGACTAAACTCTCAACTGCCGATTATACAACAGGTATTCCAAACTTAAAAACATGTGAAACTGAGTTTGTTATCTTTCCTGTAAAATCCTTTTCACACTTGCAAATTCATTCCTTCTTTAATTTTCCCTCTTAGTTACCATGGTCACCATCTACCCTGTGTTGAGGAAAAATATGTGAAGTCTTCTTTTACTCAACCCCATTCCCACTGGGGTACTCATGAACCCCAGATTCGCATTATTGCGGTATCTTCTGATTCTACCCCTCATCCTTCATTCTCCACTACAACTACCAAATACAAATACCAAATGTCCCATATACAACTAGCAAATCTGTATCTTTTGTTGCCAGGAAAACTCCAAGAGCCCCACAGTGAATTCTTCAGTTACCAAGCTCTCTCTTTTTTTTTTTTTTTTTGAGACAGAGTCTCACTCTGTTGCCCAGGCTGGAGTGCAGTGGCATGATCTCCACTCACTGCAAGTTCCGCCTCCCGGGTTCACGCCATTCTCCTGCCTCAGCCTCCCCAGTAGCTGGGACTACAGGTGCCCGCCACCATGCCCGGCTAATTTTTCTTTTTTTTTTGTATTTTTAGTAGAGACGGGGTTTCATCATGTTAGCCAGGATGGTCTTGATCTCCAGACCTCATGATCCGCCCGCCTCGGCCTCCCAAAGTGCTGGGATTACAGGCGGGAGCCATCACGCCCGGCCTCTTTTTTTTTTTTTTTTTTTCCTGGAGACTGTGTCTCACTCTGTCGCCCAGGCTGGAGTACAGTGGCGTCATCTTGGCTCACTGCAACCTCCACCTCCCAGGATTCAGCGATTCTCCTGTCTCAGCCTACCAAGTAGCTGGGACTACAGGTGTGTGGCACCACACCCAGCTAATTTTGTATTTTTAATAAAGACGGAGTTTCGCCATATTGGCCAGGCTGGTCTCGAACTCCTGACCTCAAGTGATCCACCCGCCTTGGCCTCCCAAATTGCTGGGAATACAAGTGTGAACCACCCCGCCCAGCCAGCTACCAATCTCTTTCCTCCTCAGCCATTTTCATCACTGCCACTGAGAATTAATGACCTGTCCCACCATCTCCTTGGCTTCTTCCCCTTTTTGATAGGATGACTTCCAGATTCTCTAGGATGGTGAGGAAACCCTTCACAGTCTGTTTTCAGGCTTATTCTAATATCGTATCCCTCCCCAGTCACACATGCAATTTATGATCTGATCCCTCACATCACTTTTCTGCCTGGGAGGCAGTGGATTATTCAGGTATGAAAAGTATTGTGGCTGGGCAGGTGGCTCATGTCTATAATCCCAGCACACTGGGAGGCCGATGCGAGTGGATCACCTGAGGTCAGGAGTTCCAGACCAGCCTGACCAACATGGCGAAACCCCCTCTCTAGTAAAAATACAAAAATTAGCCGGGCACAGTGGCGGGCGCCTTTAGTCCCAGCTGCTTGGGAGGCTGAGACAAGAGAATGGCTTGAACCTGGAAGGTGGAAGTTGCAATGAGCCGAGACTGCACCACTGCACTCCAGCCTTGGCAACAGAGCCAGACTAAGTCTCAAAAAAAAAAAAGAAAAGAAAAAAAGAAAAAGAAAAGCATTGTGCAGACGTGTATTTGATGCTGGTTGCATGACGCTTAGATGACAAAAGCATTTACACACGAGAAAATGCTAATGTGACTAATGTTTAAGACTAATTCTTACTTAATAGAGAATATAATCATAACATTCTAGGTGGTAGGATGTGTGTGTGTGTGTGTATTTTTTTTTTTTTTTTTAATTTTTGGAGACAAAGTCTGGCTCTGTTGCCCAGGCTGGAGTGCAGTGGCACGATCTCCACTCACTGCAACCTCAACCTCATGGGCTCTGGTGATCCTCCCATCTCAGTCTCCCGAGTAGCTGGGACTACAGGCACACACCATCATGCCCGGCTAATTTTCCGTATTTTTGTAGAGACGAGGTTTCACCATGTTGCCCAGACTGGTCTCGAACTCCTGGGCTCAAAGTGATCTGCCCGCCTTTGGCTCCCAAAGTGCTGGGATTACAGGCGTGAGCCATTGCACCGGCCTGGATGTATATTCTTTACATGTTTCCTTATTTTGCAAAATTTGAAAAATGAGCACATTTATGTCCAAAAAATACACACACACACACACATATATATAATTACATCAGAGATTCTGCAAGGGATTTTAAAAATATTTATATTCCCTAACTATTCCTGCTCACAACAAAACAACTGTATTAATTTCTCTTTTAAAAGTTATACCCTTAAAGGAGGTCAACAGTTTACAAAGGAAATTTAGAACAAATAAAAGGAAATAACTTCTTCATGTGACTTGTGGTCAGCTAGAGGAATTTGCTATCAAAGAAGGTCAACCGGTCAAACACAGTCCTTGGGTGGTTTGCAAGGCCAGGGAAATAAAGCCGTCTTCAGGTAGTAATTGCTGGAGGACGGGAGCATCGCCTTGGGAGGCAGGCAGGAGCTGCCCTAATTGGCCGTTGCCAGAGGGAACAAAATGTCCAGTTTTAGTGCAAAGAAAAGTTTCAGCTTGAACTGGTAACAGGAACATCCTCTCGACCTTGATTTGGATATTCGGAACAAAATGCTGCTGATGAATGCCTCATTCAAACTGAAGCTACTTTCATTTTAATGCCATATTTGACCTTTGGTCAGGCCAAAGGACTCACACTAATTGGTGGCCATGTGGTCGTCATTGTTATTCATGCACGCACTGGATCTTTTACTGAATGTAAAGGTCCTGAGCCAGGCCCTGGCAACACAAAAGGGCTCAATGTCTACCAAGGAAAACAGGTACTTTTAAAAAATAATAATAACTCACACCTGTGATCCCAGCACTTTGGGAGGCCGAGGTGGGCAGATCATGAGGTCAAGAGATCAAGACCATCCTGGCCAACATGGTGAAACCCCGTCTCTACTAAAAAAAAATACAAAAATTAGGTGGGTGTGGTGGTGCATGCCTGTAGTCCCAGCTACTTGGGAGGCTGAGGCAGGAGAATTGCTTGAATCTGCAGGAGCAGAGGTTGCAGTGAGCTAAGATTGCGCCACTGCACACCAGCCTGGCCACTCTGGGCAACAAGAACAAAACTCCGTCTCAAAAAAAAAAGTAATAATAATAATAGAACAACTCACTAACACCATGATACAAGTGTGAATAAAGTGCTATGGGTGAGAGGTGAAGCCAGCTAGACTTCCTGGGTTGAGTGGGGACTTGGAGAACTTTTCTGTCTAGCTAAAGGATTATAAACACACCAATCAGTGCTCTGTGTCTAGCTAAAGGTTTGTAAACGCACCAATCAGCATTCTCTAAAAATGCACCAATCAGTGCTCTGTGTCTAGTTAAAGGTTTGTAAATGCACCAATCAGCACTCTGTAAAATGGACCAATCAGCTCTCTGTAAAATGGACCAATCAGAGGATGTGGGCGGGGCCAAATAAGGAAATAAAAGCTTGCCACCCCAGGCAACCCACTGGGGTCACCTTCCATGCTGTGGAAGCTTTGTTCTTTTGCTCTTCACAATAAATCTTGCTGCTGCTCACTCTTTGGGTCCACACTACTTTTATGAGCTGTAACACTCACTGCGAAGGTCTGTGGCTTCACTCCTGAAGTTAGCAAGACCACGAACCCACCAGAAGGAAGAAACGCTGGACACATCTGAACATCTGAAGGAACAAACTCCAGACACACCATCTTTAAGAACTGTAACACTCACTGCGAGGGTACGCAGCTTCATTCTTGAAGTCAGTGAGACCACGAACCCACTGGAAGGAATAAATTCTGGACACATGGGGACATAGAAGGAATTCATTTTGCTGAGTTGGGGATCAGGAAATGTACCTTCCCAAACTTTCTTAAGAGTCATTCTTGAATACTTGCTGGAAGAACAAATTCCTTAGCCCCATCCTTGACATACTGAAGAATGTCCGAGGGAGAGGCCAGAAATCCCTATACTTAACAAGTGCCCTGGGGGCCATTTGGGAAACTTGAGTAGGTAGGAGTTTGCGACGTGAAATGGGGGACAGGGTTTACTCAGGATAAATAAGTGCTCCTGTGTATATGTATCACCTCTGAGTATATGAATCACCCCAGGATGTGTTAAAATGCAGATTTGGATTCAGTAGGTCTAGGTTGGGTCCAGGATTTCATTTCTAATAGGCTCCCAGTTATGTCAAATCTGCTGTCCAACCCACCACACTGAGCAGCAGGCTTTTATCTCTATAAGACTTCTTGACCAGGCATGGTGACTCACACCTGTAATCCCAGTACTTCGGGAGGCCAAGGCGTGTGGATCACTTGAGGTCAGGAGTTTGAGACCAACCTGGCCAACATGGTGAAACCCCATCTGTACCAAAAATACACAAATTAGCCAGGTGTGGTGGTGGGCACCTGTGATCTCAGTTACTCAGGAGGCGGAGACAGAATTTCTTGAGTCCGGGAGGTGGAGGTTGCAGTGCACCAAGATCGTGCCACTGACTGTACCCCAGCCTGGGCAACAGAACAAGACTGTCTCAAAAAAAAAGACGACTTCTCATTGTCTTTACCATAGAGTACTGAACAATGTCCTTGGTGATACAACCTCTTTCCCCTCTGCAGTCTAGTCTTTTCCTCACTCCACCCTGCTTTATGTTCCAACAAACTCAATTGTGATTTGTCTAAGGACACTGGCATGTGTCTCCTCTTCTATCTGCCCTCTTTTTCTCTGTTCAGCAAGCAGAGAGAAATTCCCGTCCGAGATTCAGATTCCCATGCATTCATAATGTGTCCAGAATTGATTCTTTCTGGTGGGTTCTTGGTCTCACCAACTTCAAGAATGAAACTGCCAACCCTCACAGTGAGTGTTACAGTTCTTTAAGATGGTGTGTCCAGACTTTGTTCCTTCAAATGTTCAAATGTGTCCAGAGTTTCTTCCTTCCGGTGGTTTTGTGGTCTCGCTGACTTCAAAAGTGAAGCTGCAAACCTTTGCAGCAACTGTTACGGCTCATAAAGGTGGCATGTCTGGAGTTGTTTGTTCCTCCCAGTGGGCTCCTAGTCCCGCTGACTTCAGGAATGAAGCTGCAGACCCTCACAGTGAGTGTTACAGCTCATAAAGGTAGTGTGGACCCAAAGAGTGAGCAGCAACAAGATTTATCATGAAGAGCAAAAGAGCAAACCTTCCAGACCTTGAAAGAGAAACCCACCAGGTTGCTGCTGCTGGTTTGGGTGGCCAGCTTTTATTCCCTTATTTGGCCCTGCCCATGTCCTGCTGATTGGTCCATTTACAGAGTACTGATTGGTCCATTTTTACAGAGTGCTGGTTGGTGTGCTTACAAACCTTTAGCTAGACACAGAGTGCTGATTGGTGCATTTTTAGAGTGCTGATTGGTGCGTTTACAAACCTTTAGCTAGACAGAAAAGTTCTCCAAGTCCCCACCCACCCAGAACCCCAGCCAGCTTCACCTCTCAAATAAGACCCCAGCATCAGGAGGATTTCCTCCGGAAACATTCCCTGACCCCAAATCTGGGGTAGGCACCCTTCTTGAGCCTCTAACTCTCCCTGCCACACTGACCTGGTGGTTTGCTCATCCGACTTCCTTCCCACTCCATGATCTGTTTCTGTAATCCCAGGACACACAGCCTGGCTTTGAGGAGCTGCTTTGGTTGTTCATGAGTTGAATTGGATTAGATGAAAGGTTCATGTCAAACAGCTTGGCAAACATTTGCAGAGGCTCAAAGATGGGAAAGTCGTGTGAGGTGTAGGACCCACGTGATAGTGCAATGTGAGCCCTGTGAATCACAGGGAAAAGGGGACTGAAAATACAGCGGGGCGTGTCTTGTGCTACTTCACCCTGCAGAAACCAGCCAGTATTGAACTGTGGATCTCAGGTTTAACCTTATTCTGAGTCAAACCTTTGAGAACCCGATAAGAGCTATGGGCCCCACCTCCTAAAAAATGACCATATGAACAAAAAGACATAAAGACAACAGCTTGCAAATGATTTCAGGGGCAATTTAGAGACTCCCTGAAGCCTGCGGACCCCATGTTAAGAACTTTGACATCGAAGGAGATCCCGTGGGGATAGCACTGTAACTGCCTGTGTTACCGGATGGATTATAGCAAGCCCTTGGGCTGTTTCTTTTTTTTTTTTTTTTTTTTGAGACGGAGTCTCGCTCTGTCGCCCAGGCTGGAGTGCAGTGGCCGGATCTCAGCTCACTGCAAGCTCCAAGCTCCGCCTCCCGGGTTTACGCCATTCTCTCGCCTCAGCCTCCCGAGTAGCTGGGACTACAGGCACCCGCCATCTCGCCCGGCTAATTTTTTGTATATTTTAGTAGAGACGGGGTTTCACCATGTTAGCCAGGATGGTCTCGATCTCCTGACCTCGTGATCCGCCCGTCTCTTGAACACAGTTGTTGGAATACGACTACGCCAATTCATTTCTTTTTTTTTTTTTTTTGAGACGGAGTCTCGCTCTGTCGCCCAGGCTGGAGTGCAGTGGCCGGATCTCGGCTCACTGCAAGCTCCGCCTCCCGGGTTCATGCCATTCTCCTGCCTCAGCCTCCAGAGCAGCTGGGACTACAGGCGCCTGCCACCTCGCCCGGCTAGTTTTTTGTATTTTTTTAGTAGAAACGGGGTTTCACCGTGTTAGCCAGGATGGTCTCGATCTCCTGACCTCGTGATCCACCCGTCTTGGCCTCCCAAAGTGCTGGGATTACAGGCTTGAGCCACCGCGCCCGGCCGCCAATTCATTTCTGTATTGCCTCTGCTTGCTTTTGAGCTCTAAATGCAGAGCTGACTAGTTATAGCAGAGACCTTCCGGCCTGCAACGCCTGACCTGTTTCCTGCCTGGCCCTTTACAGAAAAGGTTTTTGACTCCTGGAATAGTGTGCAGCGGTGTGACCAGAGAGGAGACGCCACGAGTGTGCAGGTTCAGTGGGTTTTCTACATATACATTCTGCCTTTGGCAAACGAATGAAAGAGAGAGAGAGAAAGAAAAGAAAGAGAAGATTTTATGCTTTTCTTTTTTTTTTTTTTTTGAGACGGAATTTTGCTTTGTGGCCCAGGCTGGAGCGCAGGGGCGATACCTGCTCACTACAAGCTCCGCCTCCTCCTGGGTTCACGCCATTCTCCTGCCTCAGGCTCCCGAGTAGCTGGGACTACAGGCACCTGCCACCACGCCCGGCTAATTTTTGTATTTTTAGTAATGACGGGCTTTCACCGTGTTAGCCAGGATGGTCTGGATCTCCTGACCTCGTGATCCGCCCGCCTGGGCCTCCCAAAGTGCTGGGATTACAGGCATGAGCCACCACGCCCGGCCTAAGACTTCATGCATTTTAAACTGTTTTTGCTTTTCCAGGCTAAAGCCAAATAAACATAAAAAACAAAACGTAGAAAAGCCTGGTGCAAAATAGTGACATGGTCATTTAAAATTTTAAGATCAGACATTTAAAATTATATAAGTATTTTACGATGGGTGTGGTGGCTCACGCCTGTAATTCTAGCATTTTGGGAGGCTGAGGTAGGAGGTTCTTTTGAACCCAGGAGTTACAGACCAGCCTGGGCAACATGGTGAGACCCTGTCTCTACAAAAAATTTAAAAAATTAGTGGGGTGTGGTGACGCATGTCTGTAGTCCCAGCTCCTCCGAAGGCTGGGGCAGAAGGATTGCTGGAGCCTGGGAGACTGAGGCTGCAATGAGCTGTGATCACACTACTGCATTGCAGCCTGGAAAACAGAGCAAGAAACTGATTTAAAAAGGAAATATATATATGTTTACATATATAAAATATATTTATATATAATCATAAATATACATGTAATTAAACTGAAAGACTAAGATCTAAGATCTGGCTTTTTTCTATTATTTCTGGCAAAGAAGTGTAAAATTTTAAATTGTAATTTAAGTTGGCTTGAAAGACCAAAGCTCTCCAATCCCGCCTTTCTCCACTAGGGCAAAGAGGTGGTAGCGGGAAGGAAAGCACAGATTGTGTCAGACACAGCGGGAAAGCTTCTTCTGTGACGGTAGGTAAAATATTTAGCTACAAAGCATTTCCGTTTCCTCTTTTGTAGCATAGAATAACAGATGCTCATTTTCCCAAGGATTGTTGTGAAGATTAAATGATATAATGCAGGTCTGTGTGGATTTTATTTGGTCCAGATCTCCATAAAAAGGACTCCAATTATAAAGTAATCCAGGGATGTTTAGTAAATCCAACCCATAGCAAAGGATCTGGCGTGTACTTGTTTCCGTGTAAAAGCTTTCCTACAAATGATGAGTGGCAAGAGTCTTTTCTAAACTTCCTAAGATGGAAATGTCTTTTAATGAAGGAGGGTGATCCAAACAGAAGCAATTCTGAACTAGATTATATTGAGGTCAGAAACAAATTATGCAAGAGGTAACTTTCAAGTGTTAAATAAAAAAGAAAAATAACTCATTGACGAGGTGAGGTCGGTGTGGCCAACTAGGAAATTCACCATTTTCATTTACCTGACACCTGCCCTTTCAACCCTCTTCCCCCTTCCTTAGCCATCATTCATTTCATTCCCATCAGAAATATTTAAAGAACCCTTTGTAACAACTCCACAGTTGTAGGTTGGGATACAATTTCTCCCTTAAGTCCTTCATAGGGCCCTTTTGTTTTCTGCCTGCTCATAATCTCCCAGCATGGATGTTGCAACAATGTATGGGATGTGCTTGCATTTCCTCTTTCTTGTTTCTCTTAGACCCCTTAACCAAGGTTCCCACGCGCTTGAACACATTAGCTCTTCTTAGAGTATTTTTTAAGTGACACTAAAATATTGAGAGAATAAAGGAGATTATTTTAGGACAAGGCATAGAAGAAAGAAAACACAAGATGACAATTGCTCTATTTTCTAAAAGATTGGCCAGACACAGTGGCTCACGCCTGTAATCCCAGCACTTTGCGAGACCGAGGTGGGCAGATCACTTGAGTCCAAGAGTTAGAGACTAGCCTGGGCAATGTGGTGAAATGCCATCTCTACCACAAATACAAAAAAATTAGCTGGGTGTGGTGGTGCACACCTGTGGTCCCAGCTACTTGGGAGGCTGAGGTGGGAGGATTGCTTGAGCCTGGGAGGTGAAGGTTGTTACAGTGAATCAAGATCACAGCACTGCACTCCAGCCTGGACTATAGAGTAAGGCCCTGTCACAAAAAATAAAATAAAATATAAAAAAATAAAAGATTAAGTCTCTCCCACTTGTGTATATATTGCATATAATGGGGAGTGTGAGACGCCTTCAAACTTAACAGTTACAAAAAAATACAGAATCTGCCAGAATCACAATGACAAGAAATATTCTGAATTGTAAAATATAGACAGAGGTTGGGACAATTAAAAAATGAAGAAAATCCTGCGGGAACCCAATGCACTGAGTTTCAACAAGCCTGGGAATCCACTGTCTCTGAGACTCTCACAGCCAGCCAGAGTGATTTTCCTGGGAAGCTTTCTGAGTTGTTCTGCAAGTATAGAGAAGGCATGGGCCAGCCTGGCTTATTTCCTAGTAAGAGAAGAGTGGATTTATCCACCACCTTCTTTCCAGCACATTGCACAGTTCTGGGGCTGTCACCCTGCTTTTACTACTAGAAAGAAAAGAAAAAAAAAAAAAGCAGAGAAAACCACAATTTTGCCCTTTTGTAAGCAAGTGTGATTTTTTCACCTTCAAAAAGCAGATTTGTGAAGCTTACTTTGTTCATCTCTATAAAGCACTTTCATTTTTTGAGAAGGAAAGTGATCCATGAGTGGGCTTAATCTAGGCTTAATCTGATCTAAAATGGAGTTATTTAAAATAATGTCACCGTAGTTTGGGGTGAATACCTCTTGCTTCTCTTTGGAGACATGGCTTTTAGGAAAGAATGAGTTAACTGTCGCTATAGATTGGGGTTCCCTCTAGAGAGTATTCAACTTTCTCTTAAAACTTAACGCAAATCTTTAGGAAACAAAAGATCAGCAAAAAGTCTCGCCTGGAGTACGATGTTATGAATGAAAGTATATTTCTTCCATGAAAGCTTGGTTTTGGAAGTTATTGTCGTTAATGAAAACCCGTGAATCTGACATGACCTTTTTTTTTTTTTTTTTTTTGGTGAGACGGAGTCTTGCTCTGTTGCCCAGGCTGGAGTGCAGTGGCGCCATCTCGGCTCACTGCAAGCTCCGCCTCCTGGGTTCACACCATTCTCCTGCCTCAGCCTCCCGAGTAGCTGGGACTACAGGCGCCCACCACCACGCCCGGCTAATTTTTTTGTATTTTTAGTAGAGACGGGGTTTCATCACGTTAGCCAGGATGGTCTCGATCTCCTGACCTCGTGATCCGCCCGCCTTGGCCTCCCAAAGTGCTAGGATTACAGGCGTGAGCCACCGTGCCCAGCCCTGATGTGACTTACTTTTAAAAAGCAGCAATCAATTCCATGTTCTGCCTGGAAGAAAAAACATTTTAGAAATTGTGTGGCGTCCATAGTCTGAGTCTTTTTATTACAGAAGGGTAAATGTTCAAAAAAAAAAAAAAAAAAAAAGAAGGGGCCAGATGTGGTGTCTTACGCCTGTAATCCCAGCACTTTGGGAGGCCAAGGCGGACAGATCACCTGAGTTCGGGAGTTGGAGACCAGCCTGACCAACATGGAGAAAACACGTCTCTACTAAAAATACAAAATTAGCTGGGTGTAGTGGCACATGCCTGTAATCCCAGCTACTCGGGAGGCTGAGGCAGGAGAGTCGCTTGAACCCAGGAGGCAGAGGTTGCACAGAGCTGAGATTGTGCCGTTGCACTCCAGCCTGAGCAACAGGAGCGAAACTCCATCTCAAAAAAAGAGAAAACCAGGTAGTGGGGGGCATGTGCTGCCATAGGGTTATTAAATTTTTATCTTTATTTTGCCAAGAGAAAAGGTTTACATTAATGAATTTCAAAAAGGGAACTTATGATCTTTATTCGCTTTTTCATTTGTTTCTTCCCTAAAGGAAAAGACACAAAGAGCCAGGCGCGGTGGCTCACGCCTGTAATCCCAGCACTTTGGGAGGTCGAAGCGGGTGGATCACCTGAGGTCAGGAGTTCGAGACCAGCCTGGCCAATATGGTGAAACCCCTTCTTAACTAAAAATACAAAAAATTTAGCTGGGCATGGTGGCAGGCACCTGTAATCCCAGCTACTCAGGGGGCTGAGGCAGGAGAATCACTTGAACCTGGAAGGCGGAGGAGGTTGCAGTGAGTCGTGATCACACCACTGCACTCCAGCCTGGGCAACAAAGCGAGACTCTGTCTCAAAGAAAAAAAAAGAAAGAAAGAAAAGAAAAAGACACAGAGAAGACACATGATCTTTTCTTTCCATTCACTCTTCCTTTTTCCATCATTCTCCATAACCTCATTGCTGCTGCATGCTACATGGGACTCAGGTTAAATGTGGATGAAAGGAAAGATCTTATGGCTAGATGTAACCACAATGACTCTAACAGTTGGTGGGAGGGAAAATCAAGCTGCCTGGAATGAATTTTGCATGTCAGCTTCTAGATAGACTGGTGTTTCACGAGCTTTATGACTAATTTGGGGTGTGGTGTTGAAATACAGGGAGGCTTGGCAGAAACTGCGCTTAATACCTTGATGTTGTCCACTGTGGAATTGCCCAGGACATGAAGACGCAATAATGGAATTGGTTGTGTTAAAATAGGATAATGAAAGAAAAGGGAAATACATTTTCTTTATTGGACAGGATACAATATTGTTTTGTTGAAACATTCACATTTCTCATTATAGAATATTATAGTATCTGTTCGGATGGTTGGATATCTACAGGAGGCACCTGTGTGGTGGCAGCCTCTTGGTTATATGAAGTGACTTTCTTCTCGGTTGTAGCATTTCCCAGAAGTCTCTGTGTGTCTTTTGTCTGACTGCAGTGCTTGCGGTCTTTGCAGCACAGGTTGCACAAACAAGGCTCTTTCCATTCCCTTCAGTAGATGAGCACCAATTTCTTCCGATTTGTGAATGAGTTTTTCCTGGAAAGCTGGTAACTGTTGTTTGGCATACAACCATTTTCTTGCTGCCGTTTTTATTTTCGGGACTTTTTCATAGGTGCTTGCTCATTTCCTGCAGCTGGGCATGATTTGTCCTTCTTTTTTTTTTTTTTTTTTTTTGAGACAGAGTTTCTTTCTGTCGTCCAGGCTGGGGTGCAATGGCACACTCTTGGCTCACTGCAACCTCTGCCTCCTGGGTTCAAGTGATTCTCCAGCCTCAGCCTCCAGAGCAGCAGGGATTACAGGCACCCGCCACCACACTCAGCTTATTTTTGTATTTTTAGTAGAAACGGGATTTTACCATGCTGGCCAGGCTGGTCTTGAACTCCTGACCTCAGGTGATCCAACCGCCTCGGCCTCCCAAAGTGCTGGGATTACAGGCATGAGCCACTACACCTGGCTGATTTGTCCATTATTTCAATAAGCTCGTGCAGAAGAGCAGGAGACGGGGGAAGTGCCCAGTCTTCTCTCTCAACTGAATTCCATTTCTTTCCTGACAGAATTCCATTTCTTTTCCTCATTCTTCCATTTTGCGTCTAGAAGAAGACCCAGCATGTCTGAATGGATGGCAATTTCATCCACTCATCAATTCCTTCAATAAGCACCTGCTAGTTTCTGGAAGCTTGAGTTAATTCTAGAAGGCAGACAGCTTTTAAAATAAAAATTGGGCCAGGCACGGTGGCTCACGCCTGTAATCACAGCACTTTGGGAGGCCGAGGCCGGTGGATCACGAGGGCAGGAGATCGAGACCATCCTGGCTAACACAGTGAAACCCCATCTCTACTAAAAATACAAAAAAAATTAGCCAGGTGTGGCAGCGAGCACCTGTAGTCCCAGCTACTCGGGAGGCCTGAGGCAGGTGAATGGCGTGAACCTGGGAGGCGGAGCTTGCAGTGAGCCGAGATCGTGCCACTGCACTCCAGCCTGGGAAACTAAGCAAGACTCCATCTCAAAATAAAATAAAATAAAATAAAATAAAAATTGAAGGAAAAGGGGAGATAGAGGTGGATATGAACAAGGAGGATCAAATGAAGACAGAAAATAGGAAGGCAGAGCTAAGAAATTGTAGGAAGAGGAAATGAAGAAAATGAGAAAGAAAAATAAATGATTTAAACTGATTTTAAAAAATGAACAAAATGGCCCGGCACGGTGGCTCAAGCCTGTAATCCCAGCACTTTGGGAGGCCGAGACGGGCAGATCACGAGGTCAGGAGATCGAGACCATCCTGGCTAACACGGTGAAACCCCGTCTCTACTAAAAAATACAAAAAACAAGCCGGGCGAGGTGGCGGGCACCTGTAGTCCCAGCTACTCGGGAGGCTGAGGCAGGAGAATGGAGTAAACCCGGGAGGTGGAGCTTGCAGTGAGCTGAGATTGGGTCACTGCACCCCAGCCTGGGCGACAGAGCGAGACTCCGTCTCAAAAAAAAAAAAAAAGAACAAATATAAGATGGACTCAGAGTACTCTAGGTGCAGCTGCTTCTGCCAGTACTGTAAGGACCACATAGATTAGTCTTGGCCTCTATCTTTGAAGAATTTAGAATTAAGAGTAGAAATCAGATGGAAAATATGAGAAGACATATATGTCTTTGTCTACGCTTGTTTCCTGAGATTTATATGAAGAGAGCTTTTGAAAGTAGTTAATGGCCAGGCACAGTGACTCACGACTGTAATCCCAGTACTTTGGGAGGCTGAGAGGGGAGGATCACTTGAGCCCAGGAGTTTGAGACCAGCCTGGCCAACATGGTGAAACCCTGTAGCTGGGCATGGTGGCATGTGCCTGTAACGCCAGCTACTCAGGAGGCTGAGACAGGAGAATTGCTTGAATCCAGGAGGCGGAGGTTGCAGTGAGCTGAGATTGCTCCACTGCACTCCAGTCTGGGGGACAGAGCAAGACTCCATCCCCGCCCCCAAAAAAAAGAGTAGTTAATGACCAGACACAGTGACTCAACGCATTTTGGGAGGCCGAGGTGGGAGAATCACTTGACCCTAGGAGTTTGAGACTAGCCTGGGCAACATAGCGAGACTCCATCTCTACAAAAAATACAAAAAGTTAGCGGGATGTGGTGGCACCTGCCTGTAGTCTCAGCAGCTTGGGAGGCTCAGGTAGGAGGATTGCTTAGCTCAGGAGGTTGAGGCTGTAGTGAGCCAAGTCATACCACTGCACTCCAGCCTGGGGGACAGAGCAATACTCTGTTAAAAAAAAAAAAAATAGTTAACATATTTTACTTCTCTTTGAAAGTGCTTCAAGGCCAGGCGCGGTGGCTCACGCATGTAATCCCAGCACTTTGGGAGGCTGAGGAGGGCAGATCACAAGGTCAGGAGATTGAGACCATCCTGGCTAACACGGTGAAACCCCATCTCTACTAAAAATACAAAAAATTAGCCAGGCGTGGCAGCGTGCTCCTGTGGTCTCAGCTACTCGGGAGGCTGAGGCAGGAGAATGACGTGAACCCGGGAGGCGGAGCTTGCGGTGAGCCAAGATCATGCCACTGCACTCCAGCCTGGGCGACAGAGTGAGACTCTCTCTTAAAAACACACACACACACAAAAAGAAAGTGCTTCAAGTAGCTTCAAGTAAGTGGAATAACTAAAAAATAGAAAATGCTTAAAATGTGTGCTTGTTCCTTATAAATACTATTTCTGTCTTGCAGTTCAGGCTTGGGGGCTTTGTGGAGATCCCTCTCCTAAGGAGGTGTCCAGGCCTTGGGAGACAATTACTGGGCCATGTCCCCTGCTCTGTAACCAGAAGGCCAGAAGGCAGAACGTGTGCTGACAGCTGAAAGGGAGAAAGGAGCTATTTTCTCCTCCCTTCTAAAGCTATTAATGTTCTGTGGTCCAATAAACGATGGTAACAATTGATCTCTGTGTGGTGAATCAGATACTCATTACATCTTGCTGAGCAAGACACTTAACCGAGCAGAATTCCTTTTCTAGTGACCTCTTCTCTCCTCTTAATGGGCAGTGATCCCTGAACCACAGGGGCTTGTTGTTGGTCCAGGTCACAGGCTTACAGCCTCCAGCGACACACACAGTAGTTTGAGCAGGAAAGGGAGAGGGGACACTCTTCCATCAAAGGCCTCAGTGTGATCTGCTGTGTGGCAGACAACAGTGCACAGGTCCTTGAAGTACTAAAGAAAGTCAGAGAAAGGAAGTTTGCCCAAGGGTGCTTGTGATATTTTTGGCAGTGATTTTCTCACTACCTGTACTGTGTGTTTGTGTCTATTATGATGTTTACTGCAACTTGAAAAAGAATAGCTACTAAATTAGGATTTGATTAACTTCTCAGCTGGATCTCACAGAGAAACACCATTTGGGATTGGAGATGTTGTGTTCTCTTTGTGGTTTCATTTTGATGTTAGGATAAGGAAGGGAAAAAACACTTCCAGAAGGCAGAAACAGCTTGTTGTGTCCAGTCCATGGAAGAAACATCAACATGTTTGAAGTGAGCTTTGCAGTTGTTTTGTCTAAATAGATGAAGGGCTCCAGGCTTTAGCCACCTCACCATTACATCCTTTTATAATTTTAGTTTGGTTGATGAGGTTTTTTTCCTCAAGATTCTGCCTGATTTCAGCAAATGTCTGGTGCTGCTAGGTAATGTCTTTACTATTAAACCATTTGGATTTTACTCACTTTTCAAGATCAATGGCTTCGTTTGTTGTTATGGAAAGGAGTTAGAAAGCTCCACAACATCTCTTCCACTCTGCCTTCAAGGGATAGTCACAGCACAAATGTGATTGCTTCTGGACTTGTTAAGAGCCCTGAGCAATAAAATATGAAATGGTTTAGGCCTGGGCTGGAAGGAAATTATGAATGCTTTCCTTAGAGGAAGCAACTGGGGATTTGGATGGAGGGATCTCGAGGCAAAACCCCACTTCCTGGAGGATAATTAGTGTGTAGAAAGGTAAGCAGACACTGTTCTCGTAGAATGTCCCTTGTAATTATCCCAATAGGAATGTGCTCAGGACATATTTTTCCCCTTTATTAAAGGGGTTGTGGGACCACTGAATGATCAACATTTAGCCTCTTGTCCCAAGGAGAATTTCACAAAGGTCAAAGTCTCTTTTCCTTATATTTTGCATACCAGGAGAGTAATATCCAAAATTAGTGGTCCATTTGTTAATCGCTTTTTAGATCTCTCTCTCTCTCCATACATACCATGTATAGTATATACATTCTATTTAGTGTATTATATAATTAATAAAACAATGCATAGAAGGGTTGCTTAAAGATCTTAAGTGTGTGTTTGCACTGTCACCCCAATGAGATTTGGAGATTAAAGTTTTCTAAAATCTTGTTTTAGAAACCAGGTTATTATCATCAGTGATAATGAAGTATACTTTATTAAATTAGGCTCTTGAAAATCCATTGGGGAGACATTTCCTCACTAACCCTACATGATCTTTTAATTTTAATTTAAAAATTGTTTTTGAGACAGGGTCTCACTCTGTTGCTCAGGCTGGAGTGCAGTGGTGCCATCACGGGTCACTGCAGCCTCAATCTCCTTGGCTCAAGCAATCCTCCTGTCTCAGGCACCACCATGCCTGGCTCATTTTAAAATTTTTTGTAGAGATGGGGTCTTGCCACATTGCCCAGGCTATAATTTTTATTTTTAATTTCTACTTTATTAGAATATTGAGTCAATATTGGTCAATCAACAAGTGGATAAAGAAATTGTGGCCATAAAACGGAACAATGTAATGGCATTCACAGCAACCTGGATGGAACTGGAAACTATTATTCTAAGTGAAGTAACTCACAAATGGAAACACAAATGTTGTACGTTCTCACTCATAAGTGGGAGCTAAACTATGAGTATGCAAAGGCATTAGAGTCATACAGTGGACTTTGGGAATCAGAGAAAAGGGTAGGAAGTGAGTGATGGATAAAAGACTACACACATTGGGTGCAGTGAACACTGCTTGGGTGGTGGGTGCACAAAAATCTCAGAAATCTCCACTAAAGAACGTATTCATGTAACCAAACACTACTTGTTCCCCCAAAACCTATTGAAATTAAAAAAAAAAAAAGTATATTGAGGATTGGGAATGGGATGGGTTTTACTTTCCACTCTTTGGTGTGAATGTGATCCTCAGGCCCTGCCTCTGGGTGCGGAACTGCTGCCTCTTCATCTGCCCGCAGGGAGACTCCTCACAGCATCCAGGTCTCAAAAATTAGGCAGGGGTTCTTCCCCCTGTGCCGTGCGGTCTGCCTACTCAGCTTTTAAAACACAGCAAGAATCTTTTCTCCCTGCCATTTGCCCTTGGGTGCTGAGAAGTTGCTTTATCAGATGTTCATCCTTATTTAATTATCCCTGGTAATTCTCTCCTGAGGCTTACCTTTCTTTTGCCTGTTTTCTGATGTGCCAGCTCAAAGATATCCTAGAAAGGAGAAAAGTTACTTTTAAAATAACTTGATAAGTGAGTCAAAGCTTTTTGTGGGCAATCAGTCGACTGTCTCAAACTTAGGAAATTCTTAATTATCCATGGTTAACAGTGTTCGTGAAGAAAGATGTCACCCAAATACATATAATTTGAAGCCTTTGGTAAACCAATGGTACAACTTATTTCTCCAGCACACTTTAAATTTATTTATTTATTTTGTTTTATTATTACTATTATTATTTGTTTTGAGGCAGATTCTTGCTCTGTTGCCTAGGCTGGAGTGCAATGGTGCAATCATAGTTCATTTCAGCCTGAAACTCCTGGCCTCAAACTATCCTCCCACCTCAGCCTCCCCAGTAGCTGGGACTACAGGCACATGCCACCATGCCTGACTAATTTTTTAATTTTTTCTTTTTTGTAGAGGTGGGAGTCTTGCTATATTGCCTGGGTTCATCTCAAACTTCTGGCCTCTAGTGATCCTCCCACCTCAGCCTCCCAAAATGTTGGGATTACAGGTGTGAACCACCTCGCCCAGCCCTTAAACTTGTTTTTAGTTAGAGATCCTTTCTTTTTCCTGCCCTATATTTGATTACATTAAGAACCACATAAAATTTGCCTAAAAGCAGTGTGCAGACAAGTGGATTAAAACAGAGCATCAAAAGTAAGGATCAATTGGGCAAGGTGGCTCATGCTTGTAACACCAGTACTTTGGGAAGTCGAAGCAGGCGGATCATGAGGTCAAGAGATTGAGACCATCCTGGCCAACATGGTGAAACCCCATCTCTACTAAAAATACAAAAATTAGCTGGGCGTGGTGACATGCACCTGTGATCTCAGCTACTCAAGAAGCTGAGGCAGGAGAATCCCTTGAACCCGGGAGGCGGAGGTTGCAATGAGCCAAGATCACACTATTGCACTCCAGCCTGGGCTACAGAGTGAGACTCCATCTCAAAAAAAAAAAAAAAAAAAAAAAAAAGGCTGGGCGAGGTGACTCACGCCTGTAATCCCAGCACACTGGGAGGCTGAAGCTGGTGGATCACCTGAGATCATGAGTTCAAGACAAGCCTGGCCAACATGGCAAAACCCTGTCTCTACTGAAAATACAAAAATTAGCTGAGAGTAGTGGAGGGCACTTGTAATCCCAGGCTGAGGCAGGAGAATGGCTTGAACCCAGGAGGTGGAGGTTGCAGTGAGCCGAGATCGTGCCACTGCACTCCAGCCTGGGCGACAAGAGTGAAACTCTGTATAAAAAAAAAAAGAGTAAGGATCATTTACAAATTAAATAACTGTTGAAAAATGGATTTAAGGATTAAAAAGGCATAGGTGTCTTTGTTTTAGCAACCCACTGCCCTTATCATGATTATTACATTTATTAAAACCATCGAAAAAGCAAAGAACAAATTAGGAGAGACAGAAGGTATAATGGTGAATGTACTTAATCCTGCTGAGTCATATAATTAAAAATGGCTAAAATTGGCAGGGCATGGTGGCTCATGCCTGTAATCCCAGTACTTTGGGAGGCCGAGATGGGCAGATCACCAGGTCAGGAGATCGAGACCATCCTGGCTAACACCGTGAAACTCCATCTCTACTAAAAATACAAAAAATGACCTGGGCGTGGTGGCGGGCGCCTGTAGTCCCAGCTACTCGGGAGGCTGAGGCAGGAGAATGGCGTGAACCCGGGAGGCAGAGCTTGCAGTGAGCCGAGATTGCACCACTGCATTCCAGCCTGGGCAACAGAACGAGACTCCGTCTCAAAAAAAAAAAAAAAAGGCTAAAATTGTAAACTTTATATATGCATGTTGTACCACAATAAAGTAGGGGGAAAAAAATAAAAAGAGGTCAGACACGATGGCTAATGCCTGTAATCCCAGCACTTTGGGAGACCAAGGCAAGCGGATCACCTGAGGTCAGGAGTTCAAGACCAGCCTGGCCAACATGGCAAAACCTGTCTCTACTGAAAATACAAAAATTAGCTGAGAGTAGTGGAGGGCACTTGTAATCCCAGGCTGAGGCAGGAGAATGGCTTGAACCCAGGAGGTGGAGGTTGCAGTGAGCCGAGATCGTGCCACTGCACTCCAGCCTGGGCGACAAGAGTGAAACTCTGTATAAAAAAAAAAAGAGTAAGGATCATTTACAAATTAAATAACTGTTGAAAAATGGATTTAAGGATTAAAAAGGCATAGGTGTCTTTGTTTTAGCAACCCACTGCCCTTATCATGATTATTACATTTATTAAAACCATCGAAAAAGCAAAGAACAAATTAGGAGAGACAGAAGGTATAATGGTGAATGTACTTAATCCTGCTGAGTCATATAATTAAAAATGGCTAAAATTGGCAGGGCATGGTGGCTCATGCCTGTAATCCCAGTACTTTGGGAGGCCGAGATGGGCAGATCACCAGGTCAGGAGATCGAGACCATCCTGGCTAACACCGTGAAACTCCATCTCTACTAAAAATACAAAAAATGACCTGGGCGTGGTGGCGGGCGCCTGTAGTCCCAGCTACTCGGGAGGCTGAGGCAGGAGAATGGCGTGAACCCGGGAGGCAGAGCTTGCAGTGAGCCGAGATTGCACCACTGCATTCCAGCCTGGGCAACAGAACGAGACTCCGTCTCAAAAAAAAAAAAAAAAAAAGGCTAAAATTGTAAACTTTATATATGCATGTTGTACCACAATAAAGTAGGGGGAAAAAAATAAAAAGAGGTCAGACACGATGGCTAATGCCTGTAATCCCAGCACTTTGGGAGACCAAGGCAAGCGGATCACCTGAGGTCAGGAGTTCAAGACCAGCCTGGCCAACATGGCAAAACCCTGTCTCTACTAAAAATACAAAAAAAAGTAGCTGGGCATGGTGGCAGGAGCCTGTAATCTCAGCTACTTGGGAGGCTGAGGGAAGAGAATCGCTTGAACCTGGGAGCTGGGTGACAGAGCAGGACTCCGTCTCAAAAAAAAAAAAAAATTAGCTGGATCTGGTGGTGCATACCTGTAATCCCAGCTGCTCGGGAGGCTGAGGTAGGAGAATCACTTGAACCCAGGAGATGGAGGTTGCAGTGAGCCAAGATCGTGCCACTGCACTCCAGCCTGGGAGACAGAGTGAGACTCCGTCTAAAAAGAAAAAAAAGAAAAAGAAAAACTAAAAAAAAAAAAAAAAAAGAGTGATGCTAGAATTGGCCAGAAGAAGCTCCCAGTTGAATTCACTAGAAAGTTTGTTGTTTGAGTCTTAGTAGAAAATAAGTAACAGTCTTCTTGAAAGAAATGTCAGGTCTATCTCCGCAGAAAGAAATCAGAGGAAAAAAAATCGTAACAGCTTAGCATTTATAGGGTATACAACAGGGAGTAAAACACATGTGAAAAATATCATGATAGAAGGCCTTTATTTAAAGTGTGGTTGAAGGCTGCTGACTCACTGGATAACTGAAGTATTTGTGGCTTGAGTAATGGCTAAGCCAAGAATCCTGGAGTCAGTGAGACTCTTTCTTCCTTGGAAAAAGAGAAAAAGGAAAGATCAAGTAAAGTCTATTCCATTCTGTCTTAGATATTTTGTTCAACAATGATTTTGACCAATCCCAGATTCCTCAAATGAGGGAGGAATGTTCCGTGTTTTTGTAACCGTGATTAACTGTGATATTAGTCCAAGAAAGAAGCAGTATCCAGATGGGGCAGGAGGCACAAGGAAAGAGCTAAATTGAGAATTCTTTTTTTGTTCCCAGTCAGATGACGGGTGTCTTATGGATGGGGTCAATGCCACATCTGATCTCATCCTGAGAAAACACTCTTTAACTAGCTGGGCAAAACGTCTGTACTGAAGTGGGAAGTAATTTGATTGACTAAACATCTGAAGGCTGTGGCTCACATCTGTAATCTCACCCCCTTCAGAGGCTGAGGCAGGTGGATCATCTGAGGTCAGGAGTTTGAGACCAGCCTGGCCAACATGACGAAACCCCATCTGTACTAAAAATACAAAAATTAGCCAGGTGTGGTGGTGGGTGCCTGTAGTCCCAGCTACTTGGGAGGCTGAGGCACGAGAATCACTTGAACCCGGGAACTGGAGGTTGTAGTGAGCCGAGATTGTGTCACTGCACTCTAGCTTAGGCATCAGGGTGAGACTCTGTCTCAAAACAAAAAATAACAACAACAACAATAACAACAGCAAAAAACACACACAAAGAAAACCTTCAAAACATCTGAAGACAATCTTACATTCTTCTGCTATGGTATTTTATCTTACATTATTCTGATACTGATTATTTATCTTCCTAAGGTTGCCGTTATTTCATAGTGTTTTTTGGCATGAATAAAATGATCATTTATGAATCAAGTGCATGGAACTGCAATGGCCCAGAGATGCAGCTTTCTGCAAAGTCCACACCTACTAGGTTAGCAAGGCTCTCGTTATCTTAGGGAGGTGATTGAGCACGGTCAAGTGAAGAAGTTCTGGAAGCAGACTTCCTGGGTATGAATCTCAGGTCTGCCCCTTATGAGAGACCCTGGACACTGATCCACATGTCTGTGCTTCAGTTTCTCATCTCTAACATGAGAATGAGCAGACTAGGCCTTATGGCAAAGGATTGTAATGAAAATATGATTTAAAACATAAGTACTCGGAACAGTGCCCAGTGTATAGGAAGTGGGCTATAAAAGTTGGCTATTATGACTATTAATCATCGATTCTCTGGAGGAAGACATGGCTAAAACAGTGAGACTGAAAGCTGTTTGGTAATTCTATTGCTTGGGAATCAGAAACCGTTCGTCATTTGCGTTGGGGAGTTCAAAACTCCTGGTACTATAAGCATGTACAGCTGAAAATAAAATATTGGTGTTAATGAATTGTTCATGCATTCATTCACTTATTGATTCATCATGTGTCAGGAACTGGAGAAACCAAGTCAATTATGGCATGATCATCAACCTAATGATGCTCTGTCTAGTGGTAGAAACATTCAAACAGATTATTATGCAACATGGAGGTGCAAAGATGGAGATATATACAAGGTAGTACTGAAATATGATGGAGGGGAACTTTAGCTTGGAGTGGGGAAGAGGAAAGAATCATAATTCTTTGAAGAAGTAATCCCAGAACATACCTCCTTTGTCAAATAAAAAATTAATTATTAAAAATCTGTAAATGTTTCAGTCTGTGTCTTCAGAATATACGGATTTTCTCTTTCAACATAATCAAAATGCCATTATTATTTTTAAAACAAATAACAATGGTTGCTTAACTATGATAAAAAATATCCAGGAGTTTGTCAATCACCTCATCTATGTCATTTTCTTTTAGTTGGTTTGTTTGAATCGAGACGTATATGAGGTCACCTTGTGGTGAGTAGTTGTCTCTTAACCTATGTAGATTTCCTTTTTTAAAAAAAATTATGGCCGGGCGCGGTGGCTCAAGCCTGTAATCCCAGCACTTTGGGAGGCCAAGACGGGTGGATCACGAGGTCAGGAGATCGAGACCATCCTGGCTAACACGGTGAAACCCCGTCTCTACTAAAAAAATACAAAAAACTAGCCGGGCGAGGTGGCAGGCGACTGTAGTCCCAGCTGCTCTGGAGGCTGAGGCAGGAGAACGGCATGAACCCGGGAGGCGGAGCTTGCAGTGAGCCGAGATCCGGCCACTGCACTCCAGCCTGGGCGACAGAGCGAGACTCCGTCTCAAAAAAAAAAAAAAAAAATTATTTATTTGTTTATTTATTTTGGTGACACGGTCAGGGTTTCACTCTGTTGCCCAGGCTGGAGTGCAGTGGCGTGATCACAGCTCACTGCAGCCTTGAACTCCTGGGCTCAAGTAATCCTTCTGTTTTAGTCTCCCTAGCAGCAGGGACTATAGGCACACACCACACCAGGCTAAGTTTTAACTTTTTTTTCTAGAGACAGGGTCTCATTATGTTGCCCAGGCTGGTCTGGAACTCCTGGGCTCAAGCCATCCTCCTGTCTTGCCCCCCTTAGAAGCAAGAGCCAGTGTGCCTGGCTCTTTTCCTTGTGCTTAATTCCTTGTAACTCATTTGCTGAGGAAACTAGGTTGTTTGTCTTGTAGAGTTTTTCATAAATGAGTTTTGCTGATGGCATCTCCATGGTGTTCAGTAACATTTTTCTCTCTTCCTTGTATTTCCTATAAATATCGATTTAGGTCTAGACACTTGTTCAGATTCAAGTTGTTTCTGAGGGAGCAGGGTAGGGCAGGACTACTCTGTAGACAGTGTGGGGCATTTCCAACAGGAGACATGCAGTATCTAGTTGTCTCTCCTTTTGTGACGTCCTCAACCCTTGGTGCTCAATGGGCAGGTCCCTCCATTTGGGGGTTGTAAAGTGGTCCTATTCAAATTCTATCATTTCTTTAGCTGGAAATCTATAAAGAGAAACTTCTCTCACTTACTTTTGCTTATTCAGTGGTGTTCCTAGCACATTAGGAAGGGCATGACAGTTCCTGATTGAAAATCCTTTTTTTTTTTTTTTTTTTTTTGAGATAAAATCTCACTCTGTTGCCCGAGCTGGCTTGCAATGGCGTGATGCTCACCGCAACCTCCACTTCCTGGGTTCAAGCGATTCCCCTGCCTCAGCCTCCCAAGTAGCTGGGACTACAGGCATGCGCTACCATGCCTGGCTAATTTTTGCATTTTTAGTAGAGACGGGGTTTCACCATGTTCCTGATTGAAAATTCTATTCACAGTGCCCATGTGGCATCCCAGGGCTCTAAACCTTTAAAATCAAAATTCTATCCAGTGTACAATTTTACTAAGGCGGGTGCTTTTTTTTTTTTTTTTTGAGACAGAATCTCGCTCTGTCGCCCAGGCTGGAGTGCAGTGGCCGGATCTCAGCTCACTGTAAGCTCCGCCTCCCGGGTTCACGCCATTCTCCCGCCTCAGCCTCCCGAGTAGCTGGGGTTACAGGCCCCCGCCACTACGCCCGGCTAGTTTTTTGTATTTTTTTAGTAGAGACAGGGTTTCACCGTGTTAGCCAGGATGGTCTCGATCTCCTGACCTCGTGATCCGGCCGTCTCGGCCTCCCAAAGTGCTGGGATTACAGGCTTGAGCCACCGCGCCCGGCCGAACAGATGCATTTTTATAAAATCTTGTTATGGGAAGAATTTTTTTTTTTTTTTTTTTGCTGTAATATAGCTTTAAAAACACTCTAGCATACCCCCAAGCTTTTAGTAAAAATAGTTGTTTTATTTTAACAGCAATTAGAAAAGATAATCCTGCTAAACTGAAATCCTAGACTACATCTGATATCATTTTAGTTTTCAGTGACCTACTTACTGCATGGCACGATTTAAAGTTGAAGTTTATTGCTTTAGCAAAATAATGCTTTGGTCATTCACTTAGGGAAAAAAACCTTTCAACTTTATTCTCTAGTGTGGAGTGAAAGCTTTAACACTGAAAATTGGCTCAAGGTTAAGTCATTATTAAAACAATTTTGTGCGTCAAGTCTCAAACAGAAGTACCTGTTAGACATGATGCATACAGAGTTTATGTTTCTTAAAAGGCTAAGGAAGAGGCGGGGCATGATGGCTCACATCTATAATTCCTGCACTTTGGGAGGCCTAGGCAGGCGGATCACCTGAGGTCAAGGGTTCGAGAACAGCCTGGCTAACACGGTGAAACACTGCCTCTACTAAAAGTACAAAAATTAGCTGGATGTGATGGCGGGTGCCTGTAGTCCCAACTACTTGGGAGGCTGAAGCAGGAGAATCGCTTGAACCTGGGAGGGAGAGGTTGCAGTGAGCCGAGGTCACGCCATCGCACTCCAGCCTAGGGGACAAGAGTGAAACTTCGTCACAAAAAAAAAAAAAATAAAGACAAGAGAAGAATACATTCCCACCACTGCATACAGGATGTGTAAACTACACACACATACACACAACACCCACACACACGCAGGTTAACTTAAAATAGAAGATTAAAGAAACATTGCACTTTGGATGCTTTGTAAACGTCCCTTGTAAGTCTAGTCCCAAAGGAAATCAGCTGTTTGCATTTGGTTGGTGACATAAAGCATTAAGAGTAGTAGAAACAAGGGTCACCTCTGAGCTGTGGGGTGGACTCGGGTGTGACCTTGAGTCTCCCCAGTCCCTCCAATGAGACACTGGCTGGCCCAGATCTTGACCGGCTTTCCTCTTGCCCTCTTCCTCCACATCACTTAAACCCTTTGTCTCCAACTACATTAGATCTATTCAGTGTTTGCCTTTTTAATGCCTCCACAATTTCTTAATATCTACAAAGAGCAGATTGATTCTCACCCCCAAAATATGCCAGCAGGAAGCGGCGGGGTGTGCATGTTGGCCTGGGTCCAATTTCAGGGACAAGCCAACAAGGGGGAATATTGTCTTTCTTTTCATTCTGTATTTTATTTTTTTTAGAGCATTTTTCTTTCTTATCCAGATTAGTCTGACCTCAGCACAAGACAACTATATATTACTTTTAACGGCAAACTTGAATGTCGCCTGGGTTGCACTGGTGGTTTTCCGTGAATGTAATGTGATAATCCCCACGGAGCTACAAACCGCTTACTCCTCCTACCATGATAGAAATACTTAGTTGGCACTATTATGATGTCTTTTATGTTTAACCCAGCTGAAAATGAAGCATTACAGAGCTCAGAAATATTAATGAGAAAATTCTCCGCTTTACATGGCAGAGTAAACACTGCACGACGGACTAGAATAAAAGTATTTTGCTTCAGTTTTACCTCAACAGAAACATCTTAACGGAGGTTTTCAAATTAGGCTTTTGAGAATGGATCATATGACACACACATATACAAAATGGAAATGCCCTGCCATCTAAAACTAACTTTCTCTTATTGCACCTGTAGTGCTAACAGTTACAAAAGGAGTTACTAAATAATGCACGCACTCGGATGATTTAAAATGCAGCTGTGCTCTTTGCTATTTTAGAAATCCTGAGGGTTAGAGCCTAATCTAATCCTTTCTTTGTTAGAACTTCTTTCAAATGATAGGCCCTTAAAAATGTTTTATTTTTCTTGAGTCTGGCCTATGTTATTAACAAGCTGTAAGCCTCTAAGAACTTTCTAGTGTTTGTTCGTTAGCAGATAGAAATGGGCTTGCAATCTTACTCTTGTTCTAATAAATAAACTATGCTAAAACCCAATGGGTGTTTAAAGCAGATGCGTTTCTTCTTTATGAAGGACATGACTTACCGCCATATTCTACTTCTAGGAACAGTCCTGTCAGGATAATTTGTGAGATGGCACCATAATTATGAGTGTGAATAACCAGCAACTGACTTTTCTTGTATGTTTCATGAAAACAAAATAAAGAAAAGTCTCCTTGTGTTGTGTCATTGTGGGGAGGCAGGATGGAACCCCACCAAAAATTTGATCCTAATGTCTGTACTTATTTTATTTATGTATTTATGTATGTATGTATTTATTTATTTATTTGATAGAATTTCGCTCTGTCACCCAGGCTGGAGTAAAGTGGTGCAATTTTGGCTCACCGCAACCTCCAAGTGATCCTCCCACCTCAGCCTCCCGAGTAGCTGAGACTACAGGCACCTGCCATCATGCCTGGCTAATTTTCATACTTTTGGTAGAGATGGGGTTTCACCGTGTTGGCCAGGCTGGTCTCGAACTGCTGACCTCAGGTGATCCGCCCAGCTTGGCCTCCCAAATTGCTAATATCTGTACTTATGACATGACAGCAGCACCAAAAGGGTATGAAAATTTTTTTTGTTTTTGTTTTTTTTTGAGACAGAGTCTGGCTCTGTTGTCCAGGAGTGCAGTGGTGCGATCTCAGCTCACCGCAAGCTCCGCCTCCTGGGTTCACGCCATTCTCCTGCCTCAGCCTCCCGAGTAGCTGGGACTACAGGCACCCGCCACCATGCCTGGCTAATTTTTTGTATTTTTAGTAGAGACGGAGTTTCACCATGTTCACCAGGATGGTCTCGATCTCCTGACCTTGTGATCCACCCGTCTCGGCCTCCCAATGAAAAATTTTATTACTCACTTAATGAGACTTTCTGGGGAGAGCAAGGCAGACTTCCAAGCAGGTTCAAAATGGCTTTCGAGAGCAGGGAAGGGTGACCACGTTGGCTTTTGCTATGATTAGGAGGTGGCCAGTGGTGAGGGGTTCCATGTGTATTTCCGAGCTTGTGTGGTTTAAACTTTCACTGGTGTCAAAAGAGCAAGCAGCTGGGCTTCCTTACATCTTGGCCAAATAAGAGGGAGTATTGGGACTTGACTTAAACTTGATGGTTAACTGTCTTCAGTTAAACATCAAAATGGACTCAGACCTCATTTTTAATTGAAGACCTAAGACACCTTGAAAGGTGGGAACTATTTCTAGACTAAAACCAAATTTTCTCACTGCTTGAGAAGTGGGGCTTGTGGAGTATTCTTTGAATAGCTTTTACAATTCTACTGTATATTTCCTTCTGGGGCTTTTAGGGGGAAAAAAAGGTAT
Organism: Trachypithecus francoisi; assembly: GCF_009764315.1. Taxonomy (NCBI): domain Eukaryota; kingdom Metazoa; phylum Chordata; class Mammalia; order Primates; family Cercopithecidae; genus Trachypithecus; species Trachypithecus francoisi. Next base: position 17,079,594 of record NW_022681465.1, read on the forward strand.
CCAGTCATTTTCTGATTAAAAAAATGTTGATAAGAAAGTCGTCACTGGATGCAGTGGTTCACACCTGTAATCCCAGCACTTTGGGAGGCCAAGGTGGGCAGATCACGAGGTTAGGAGATCGAGACCATCCTTGCTAACACAGTGAAACCCCGTCCCTACTAAAAATACAAAAAATTAGTCAGGCGTGGTGGTGGGCACCTGTAGACCCAGCCACTCAGGAGGCTAAGACAGGAGAATGGCGTGAACCCAGGAGGTGGAGCTTGCAGTGAGCTGAGATTGTGCCACTGCACCCCAGACTGGGTGACAGAGTGAGACTCTGTCTCAAAACAAAACAAAACAAAAAAAGAAAGCCATGCGAAGTCTAGATTATTATTAAGGATCCTTAAGAATTGCCCCATTCCAACATTCTCAATTAATGCTTGCTGTTGATAGATTATTTTTCACTCTCTAACCTAAATCCTTTGCACACTAGGTCAAGGTATTTCTTAGTTTTCCACACTACCCTGGATGGAATGATAGGCACTGAGAAGTTGAAGGGACATGGCCAGGCGTGGTGGCTCAGGCCTGTAATCCCAGCACTTTGGGAGGCTGAGGCGGGTGTATCACCTGAGGTCAGGAGTTCAAAACCAGCCTGGCCAACATGGTGAAACCCGTCTCTATTAAAAATATAAAAATTAGCCAGGTGTGGTGGTGTGCACCTATAATCCCAGCTACTCAGGAGGCTGAGGCAGGAGAATCGCTGGAACCTGGGAGGCGGAGGTTGCAGTGGACCAAGATTGCACCACTGCACTCTAGCCTGAGTGACAGAGTGAGACTCCGTCTTGGCGGGGGAGAAGGTCAAGGGACATTAAGGACTGTTTAGGATTATCTTACCATTTAGATGGAGAAACTTCTGGCCCGGTCATTTATCCAGGATCACACAAACTAGAATCCAAGCGCTGAGCTTTTAAAAATGTGCCTCCACCAATTTAGCTCAGATAATTTGATGTTATCTTATATTTTCCTGGGCTCTTAATGACAATGCTGTCTGTGAAGATTAGTGTTAAAAGCCTAGCTTTAAAAACCATCAATTGTGTATGTCATTTTCTTATAATCTTCTTTGTCTGAATATGTTGTAGGATTTTTATATGAATTATAAAATAAAGACTCTGTATTTCATCACACTGCAAATGTTAAATTATATCTTAGCATTGGGTAATACACCCAATGACAAATCTTCCCTTTTGTTAATCAGTGTATTAACTTTTAAAATAAAAGTTTTCTTTGATTTTTTTCTTTTTTTAATGCTACATTCCGAGATTTTTTTTTTTTTTAAATAAGCTTTTATTGGCTGGGCACCGGTGGCTCACGCCTGTAATGCCAGCACCTTGGGAGGCCAAAGTGGGTGGATCACCTGAGGCCAGGGGTTCGAGACCCTCCTGGCTAATATGGTGAAAACCCATCTCTACTAAAAATACAAAAAATTAGCCGGGGGTGGTGGCGCGCGCCTGTAATCCCAGCTACTCAGGAGGCTGAGGCAGGAGAATCGCTTGAACCCGGGAGGTGGAGGCTGCAGTGAGCCGAGATCACACCACTGCACTCCAGCCTGGGCAACAAGAGCTAAACTCTGTCTCAAAAAAAAAATAAAATAAAAAAAAATAAAAAATAAGCTTTTAATTTACAATGATTTTAGATTTACAGAAGTTTTGAATAATAGTATTGAGAGTTTTCACCTAGCCCACGCTCAGTTACCCCTATGAATTACATCTTACATTAGTGTGGTACATTTGCCAAAATTCATTAACCAACCTTGATACAGTATTATTCACTAAAGTCCATACTTTACTCACATTTCCTTCAGTTTTACCTAATGTCCTTTCCTGTCCCAGGATCCCATCCAGGAGACACATTATATTTAGGGAGGCATCGTGACTTCTTAGGCTCCTCTGCACTGTGACAGTTTCTGAGACTCTCCTTGCTTTGTCTGAGCACTGGTCAAGTATTCTGTATAATGTCTCTCAGTTGGGCTTTGCCTGATGTGTGTCTTATGGTTAGAGTAGAGTTATGGGTTTTTGAGAGGAAGACCACACAGGTAAAGTGAAATTCTCATCACATTATTTCAAAGGAACAGACTCTCTGCATGATTTTTTTCACTGTTGATATTAACTCTAATCATCTAACTGAGGTAGTGTTTATTAGATAAAGGGTACAGCAGAATGTTCTGGAGACGCACAAATGACTAGGCAGGAAGGACAGAGGAATTTTCATGTGTGATTTATATGAAGGAAAGTTATTCTCTCCTCCCATATTATATTATTTGGAAAGAAGTTTTTTTGGTGTGTTTTTTGTGTGTGTGTGTTTTGTTTTGTTTTGTTTTCTGAGACCAAGTCTCACTCTGTCATCTAGGCTGGAGGGTAGTGGCACAATCTTGGCTCACTGCAACTTCTGCCTTCCGAGTTCAAGTGATTCTCTCCTGCCTCAGCCTCCTGAGCAGCTGAGACTACAGGCATGCGCCACTATGCCCAACTAATTTTTGTATTTTGAGTAGAGACAGGGTTTCACTATGTTGACTAGGCTGGTCTTGAACTTCTGACCTTGTGATCTGCCCACCTCGGCTTCCCAAAGTGCTGGGATTATAGGCATGAGCCACCATGCCCCGCCTGGAAAGAAGTCATTAAGTGCAACTTTAGTTTAAGGAGTGAGGAGTTATGTTCCACCTCCTTTAGGGTGGAATATGTGCATAAATTTTATTTAGAATTACTCTGCACGGGAGGTTGGACTATATCTATCTCTCTTATCACATCTATCTATCCATCCATCTATCATCTATGTATCTATTCACCCATCCATCCATCCATGTATGTATGTCTCTATCTGCCCTTCAATCTGTCTATCCTTTAATCAATCAGTCAATCAATGCTTCTATCTCTCTATCTACCCATCTATCTGGCATCTATGTATCGATGTATCTATCCATCCAGCCAGCCATCCATGTGTGTATTTATGTATGTATCTGTCCTTTAATCTATCTACCCTTTAATCAATCAATATATCCATTCATCTATGTATCTATGTATCCATCCATGTATGTATGTATGCATCTATCTATCTATCTATCTATCTATCTATCATCTATCTAATCATTTGTCTGCCCATTGGGTCCATCTGTCCATCCATCCGTCCATCCATCCATCCATCTACATACCTACCTACCTATCTAACCATAAGGACTCATGGGTACTTATTTTATACTTTCTATTGTAATCCAATACCACTTTATCTTGGGAATGAAATTCTTTCAGCTTTGGCCATTGGGACCTTTTTCAGTTGACTTCTGTTCCCCTTTGATATATCCTTATCGTGTGTATGTGTGGGTTTTTTTTTTTTCCTTTTTTTTTTTTTTTTTGAGATGGAGTTTTACTCTGCCACCCAGGCTGAAGTGCAGTGTCTCACTTGGCTCACTGCAAGCTCCACCTCCTGGGTTCACACCATTCTCCTGCCTCAGCCTCCCGAGTATCTGGGACTACAGGCGCCCGCCACCACACTTAGCTAATTTTTTTTTTTTTTGTATTTTTAGTAGAGACGGGGTTTCACAGTGTTAGCCAGGATGGTCTTGATCTCCTGACCTCATGATCCGCCCACCTCGGCCTCCCAAAGTGCTGGGATTACAGGTGTGAGCCACCACGCCCAGCTGTTTTTGTTTTTTTTTTCCTTAGCACTACCTATTTTCTGGCACTGTAAGATGTTCCAGTTTCATCTTATATGTTTCCTGCACCAGTGTTAGGATCAGCTGTTTCTCTAAGGTGTGATATATTCTGCTGAAGAATGATTGTCGGAATAAAGATGTGGGTGTGAGGTGTGCTTTTCGCTACTGAAGTGTCATTGCTTCTAGGTGGTTCTCTCAGCCAACGAAGTAAGGAAATATGTTCATACTCTAACCCTTCTATATGCACAAACCTATAAATATTTTTATATGTATCCATTTTCCTTCCTTCCTTCTTTTCTTTCTTTCTTTCTTTCTCTTTCCTTCTTTCTTTCTTTCTTTCTTTCTCTTTCCTTCCTTCCTTCCTTCTTTCTTTCCTTTCTTTCTCTCTCTCTCTTTCTCTCTTTCTCCCTTTCCTTTCTTTCTCTCTTTCTCCCTTTCCTCTCTTTCTCTTTCTTTTTCTGTTTCCCAGACCAGAGTGCAGTGGCGTGATCTCAGCTCACTGCAACCTCCACCTCCTGAGTTCAACTGATTCTCCCATCTCAGCCTCCCAAATAGTATTTTTTGTATTTTTAGTTTTGTAAAAAAACTAAAACATAAAAACTAAACACATTAGTTTTGTAAAAATACAAAGCTAATTTTTGTATTTTTAGTTTTGCCATGTTGGCCAGCCTGGTCTCAATCTCCTGACCTCAGGTGATCTGCCTGCCTCGGCCTCCCAAAGTGCTAGGATTACCTTGCTTGTTTGTAACCACCCCCTCCAACAGTGGGAAACCTGGCTTCTGCCATCTGCCATCATATACTTAATTGGTCAATTCTGGTTATACATGTGTAGTGGTTTTAGAATTGTTTATCTGATTACGGAATTTTTTTTTTTTTTTTTTAAGACGGCATCTTGCTCTGTCACCCAGGATGTAGTGCATTGCAGTGGTGCAATCTTGGCTCACTGCAACCTCCACCTCCCAGGTTCAAGGAGTTCTCCTGCCTCAGCCTTCAGAGTATCTGGGATTACAGGCGCCCGCCACCATGCCCGGCTAATGTTTGTATATTTAGTAGAGATGGGGTTTCACCATGTTGACTAGCCTGGTCTTGAACTTCTGACCTCGGGCGATTCACCCACCTCGGCCTCCCAAAGTGCTGGGATTACAGACGTGAGCCACCGCACCCGGTCCTGCATGGTTCCATTTTTAAAAGTCCACCAGAGTAGATTTTTCTTATGCTAAATTGCATTAATAGGTCCGTGTTATTTTTTGTTAATGTTTGTGGCACTTCAAAAGCATAGCAATTATCAATTAGTCTAATGAGAGTAGAAGGAAGAGTTTCAAGAGATTGAAGGAGCCTGTGATGTCAATTTAGGATTCATTTGTGTCTGATCCTTCAAGACTAGGAGTCAGGCTGGGCGTGGTGGCTCACACCCGTAGTCTCAACACTGTAGGAGGCCGAGGGGGACAAATCACTTGAGCTAAGGATTTGAAGACCAGCCTGGGCAACATGCAAAACCCCATCTTTACAAAAATACACAAATTAGCTGGGCGTGGTGGTGTAAGCTTGTGGTTCCAGTTACTTGGAAAGCTGAGGTGGAAGGATCACCTGAGCCTGGGAGATCAAGTTGCAGTGAGCTGAGATTGCGCCACTGTACTTCAGCCTCCGCGACAGGAGTGCGACCCTGTCCAAAAACAAAAAAACAAAACAACAAAACAACAAAAAAGACTAGGACCCAAATTGGATAAATGGGACTGAGACTTAAAAAATATAACTATTTTCTTTCTTAGTTTCTAATCACAGTCGCTCATGCTTTTCATTAAATCTCTGCTTTTGCATTTGAGCGTGCCTGGGTCCCCCCCCTTTTTTTTTTCCGACTTCTTTATTTATCCTCTTCCTTACTTCCCTTCCAAATTAGCTTGTCTTCCCCATCCATTGGATGTGGTTACTTCCTCTTCCTTGGTCCTCCACTCCAAAGCATCCTTGTTTGTCTGGAATGACGTGACAGTAGCTGAGTCACACCTTATGGGAATGAAGTCATCAAAAGTCTCTCCCTATCCTTTCCTCTTTTTGGAGATTGGGAATGTGAGAAAAATGTTAAAAAGGAAATGGACAGGGCCTACAGCCAGCTCAGGAGAATGGCTGTCATGGGTACTGGGTTGATGACAGGTTTAAGGAGTTTATAGGACCTCTCTTCTGATGAGATTGAGACTGTCACCTGAAACCAGAGGCTGTTCATTTAATTTAAGAAGTGGACCATAGAAAGGAATCTCTTTTTAAAAAGTGACACAATTTCGGCCGGGCGCAGTGGCTTAAGCCTGTAATCCCAGCACTTTGGGAGGCCGAGGTGGGCGGATCACGAGGTCAGGAGATCAAGACCATCCTGGCTAACACAGTGAAAAAATTAGCCGGGCGCGGTGGCGGGCGCCTGTAGTCCCAGCTATTCAGGAGGCTGAGGCAGGAGAAAGGCGTGAACCCGTGAAGCGGAGCTTGCAGTGAGCTGAGTTCGCGCCACTGTACTCCAGCCTGGGAGACAGAGTGAGACTCCATCTCAAAAAAAAAAAAAAAAAAAAAACGGATGCAATTTCTTTTAGAACATTTTGACTTAGTCTAGGTGTGGTGGTAGCTCATGCCTGTAATCCCAGTAATTGGGGAGGCCAAGGCAGGAAGATTGCTTGAGCCCAGGAGCTTGAGACCAGCCCAAGCAATATGATGAGACTCCCGTCTTTACAAAAATAAAAATTAAAAAAAGTAGCCAGGCATGGTGATACACCCATGTGGTCCCAGCTACACAGGAGGCTGAAGCAGGAGAATCTATTAAGCATAGGAGTTTGAGGCTGCAGTGAGCTGTGTTTGCGCCACTGCATTCCAGCCTGGGTAACAGAGCAAGACCCTGTTTCACAAAACAATACAGAAAAACCCATTTGACTTAAAATATTTACATCTACTTTCCTTTGTTAATCTTTTGATGTAGGGCCAAGGATTTTTTTTTTTCCTATAAGGTTTGGGCCCACTAATTGGAATACAGCATCATCTTTCTTCAATAACTGACATCCTCCAGCATACCAGCTGTGAGTTCTAACTTTAGTTTCTTTATTACAAAGGAGAATTCTAAGAATTTGTGAAACAATCAAAGTACATAATTCTTCTAGATTTTCATGACGCAGCCCACCTTGAGTCATGTATGGTTCTTTCACCCAAATTTACTTTGACAGCAGTTGTTAGTTACTTTTATTCCATCTTTGTAAAGTAGTCAACTGTAGTTCCTTAGAAAAAACAATTCTCTTTCTTTTTGCCCTCTTATTTAATTGGTTTTCATAATGGTTAATTAGTTTAATTAAATTCTTAGTTAAAATAACAAGTCCGTTTCATATAAAAATATTTGAGAACAAACAACTGACTTTGATAAGCGCAGACCGAGTCTGATAGGTGACTCCGTGCTTATCAAACTTACCTATGTTTGTCGTGTACCAGAGGGAAGCCTATTGATTTCAAGCTTTCAGCATGTTGTGAGTCTCAGTCGATTTGCTTTACAGATAAATTGAAGAGTGTTGCTTAACCCAAATGAGTTGGTTAAGTGGAGGTCCATTGGGAGAACTTCTGCTCTACCATATGGTTTACAAAGCTGAGTGTACTTCCGGGTTTGAAATGTGGAGTCATTGGACAATCACTACAGTGTAAAGAGAACTGCTTTATATAGCTTAAGCTACTCTGGTAAAAACACCTTTAGGCTCCATATTTCTACCTCAGTGATATACGTAAAGTGCATGAAATTCCACTGTTGAATAGTTGTGATTTCAGAGCATTGCCTTGTGTAGGCGTTCTCTCTTAAATGAAAATAGTCTCCCCTTGTCTGTTGGGGACAAGTTCCAAGACTCCCAGTGGATGCCTGAAGCTGTGGATAGTACCAAGTGCTATTTATACTATTTTGTTTCCCTGTATATACAGACTTATAATAAATTTAATTTATAAATTAGTCATAGTAAGAGATCAACAGGCCCATTGTGGTGGCTTATGCCCGTAATCCCAGCACTTTGGGAGAGCAAGGCAGGTGGATCGCCTGAGGTCAGGAGTTCAAGAGCAGTCTGACCAACATGGCGAAACTCCATTTCTACTAAAAATACAAAAATTAGCCAGGCGTCGTGGTATGTGCCTATAGTCCCAGCTACTCAGGAGGCTGAGGCAGGAAAATCACTTGAACCTGGGAGGTGGAGGTTGCAGTGAGCTGAAATCACACCACTGCACTCCAGCCTGGGCGACAGAGCAAGACTCCATCTCAAAAAATAAAAAAAAAGAAGAAATCAACAATAATAAAATATTGTAATAAAAGTTATATAAATGTGGTCTCTCTCAAAATATCTTGTTGTACTATACTCCATTTTTTTTGTGATGGTGTAAGATGATACAATGTCTGTGTGATGAGATGAAGTGAGGTGAGTGAACTAGGCATTGTAACGCAGCATTGACTACTATTCACCTTTTCACTGCGTGTCAGAAGGAAGATCACTGAGCCATGACAATGCTGATTGACCACAGATAACAGAAACTGGCTGGACGCCGTGGCTCACTAATCCCAGCACCTTGGGAGGCTGAGACGAGGGGATCTCTTGAGCCCAGGAGCTTGAGACCAGCCTGGACAACATGGCAAAACCCTGTCTCTTCAAAAAAAAAACAACAAAAAAAAAAACAAAAATTAGCTGGATGTGGTGGCACGTGCCTCTAGTCCCAGTTACTTGGGAGGCCGAGGTAGGAGGATCACTTGAGCCCAGGAGGTGGAGGCTGCACTGAGTCATACTCATGCCACTGTACTCCAGCCTGGGCGACAGAATGAGACCCTGTCTCAAAGAAAACAAACAAACAAAAAGACAATGAAACCCAAACAGAAACTGTGGAAAACGAAACCTTGGAGAAGGGAGTAAGATCCATATGACTGTGATGTATAGTTTTACTTGTTAACACCTAGATTTAGCATTAGTATCTTCTTTGAATCAGTTTATTGAATCAGTTTCACTGCCCAGGAAGAGCCTTGGGAAGAGTAAAAGCTTCAAGAAAAAGAATGCAGAAAGTAGAGTTTTCCAAAGATAGTCTTATTCTCTCCTTTTTTTTCTTTTTTGAGACAGAGTTTCATTCTGTCACCCAGATTAGAGTGCAGTGGTGCAATTTCGGCTCACCGCAACCCCCGCCTCCTGGGTTCAAGCAATTCTCCTGCCTCAGCCTCCCGAATATCTGGAATTACAGGCTCCTACCACACCACTCAGCTATTTTTTTTGTATTTTTAGTAGAGACGAGGTTTCAGCATGTTGGCCAGACTGATCTCAAACTCCTGACCTCAAGTGATCCACCCTCCAGCTTCCCAAAGTGCTGTAATTGCAGGTGTGAGCCACCACGCCCAGCCAATAATCCTATTCTCTAGGACACTCCCCGTGCTGAATCTGAATAGAACCATGTTAGTAGCACATGAGAACAATCTAGAATAAGTCATGGACTTAGTGATTAAATTTATCAACATGTGAGATGGGAGTGATGGTGCACATCTATAATTCCAGCTACTTGAGAGGCTGAGGTGGAGGGAATCTCTTGAGCCCAGAAATCTCTTAAGCCCAGAAGTTCAGGGTCAGCCTGAGCAGCATAGCAAGATCGCATCTTTAAAAACATTTTCTATTTTTATTATTTATTTATTTATTGAGACAGAGTCTGGCTCTGTCACCCAGGCTGGAGTACAGTGGCATGATCTCAGTTCACTGCAACCGTTTCCCGGGTTCAAGTGATTCTTGTGCCTCAGCCCCCAGGTAGCTGGGGCTACAAGCACATGCCACCAAGCCCAACCATGCCACTGTGCCTAACCTTATTTTTTTATTTCATTATTTACTTTTTTGAGATGAGGTCTCACTCTAGTTGCCCAGGCCAGAGTTGCCCAGGGTGGAGTGCAGTGGTGCAATCTTGGTTCACTGCAGCTTTGACCTCCCGGGCTCAGGTGATTCCTCCACCTCAGCCTTCCGGGTAGCTGGGACTATAAGCACAGGCCACCAAGCCTGGCCTTTTTTTTTTCAGTACAGACGGGGTTTTGCTGGTCTCAAACTCTTGGACTCAGGCAATCCACCTGCCTCAGCCTCCCAAAGTGCTGGGATTACAGACGTGAGTCACTGTGTCTGGCCAATTTATTTATTTATTTTTGAGAGAGAGTCTCACTGTGTCACCCAGTCTGGAACGTAGTGGCGCAGTCACAGCTTACTGCAGCCTCGACTTCCCAGGCTTAGCTGATTCTCCCACCTCATCCTCCCAGGTAGCTGGGACCTTGTGCCTGCCACCATGCCTGGTTAATTTTTTGATTTTTTGCAGAGACAGGGTCTTGCCATGTTGCCCAGGCTGGTCTCAAACTGCTGGGCTCAGGCGATCTACCCATCTAGGCCTCCCAAAGTGCTGAGATTGCAAGCATAATTTATAGCCCAAATGGATTTTTTATATCTACATTATCCATTATTCCTATATAGGCTAAATTAGTAAAATACTACCTGACGAAGTTGCAAAATAACTTTTAGTGCAGATGAGAGGAGAGCTATTTCTTGAGGGGTTTGTGGATAGATCTTGGATGAAGACTATTCCTAGACAGGTGTGGTGGCTCATGCTTGCAATACCAGCAATTTGGGAGGCCAAGGTTGGAGGACTGCTTGAGCCCAAGAGTTCAAAACCAGCCTGCACAACATAGTGAGGCCCTGTCTTAAAAAAAAAAAAAAAAGGACTATTTCTAGAAGGATAAGGAACCAGGTATTCATTTAGTATGTTACTCCTACATTTCTATGTAGAAAAAAAAAAAAGGTACTTTTTTTTTCTTTTTTGAGATGCAGTCTCACTCTGTCACTCAGGCTGGAGTGCAGAGGCATGATCTCAGCTCACTGCAACCTCTGCCTCCTGGGTTCAAGCAATTCTCCTGTCTCAGCCTCCTGAGTAGTTGGGACTATAGGTGCCGCACCACCACACCTGGCTTTTTTTTTTTTTTTTGTATTTTTAGTAGAGATGGAGTTTCACCATGTTGGTCAGGCTGGTCTGGAACTCTTGACTTCAAACAATCCGCCTGCCTCGGCCTCCCAAAGTGTTGGGATTATAGGTGTGAGCCACCGCTCCCATGACCCTCAACCAAAAATAAGTACTTTTCTTTCTTTTTCTTTTCTTTTTTTTTTTTTGAGATGGAGTCTTGCTCTGTCTCCCAGGCTGGGATGCAGTGGCTCGCTCTCAGCTCACTGCAAGCTCTGCCTCCTGGGTTCACGCCATTCTCCTGCCTCAGCCTCCTGAGTAGCTGGGACTACAGGCGCCCGCCACCACACCTGGCTAATTTTTTGTATTTTTAGTAGAGACCGGGTTTCACCGTGTTAGCCAGGATGGTCTCGATCTCCTGACCTTAGGATCCGCCCGCCTCAGCCTCCCAAAGTGCTGGGATTACAGGCGTGAGCCACCGTGCCCAGCCAAATAAGTGCATTCTTAAAAGTGAAAGAAACAATTAAGCTAGGGAAAGGGGCAAAGAGCCACTGACTGTCTTGTCAGGGTCATGTGCTGATGGCATACACAAAGCTCTAGTCTATTTTTAGTTTTAGCTTTGGGCCATTTACAGGATTTCTTTAACCTGATTACAGCCCTAGGAGTTGGACCCAGTGAAAAAATCTCTCATCACAAGCTCAGATGGTTATTGAGTTACAGACTCAGAAGCAGTGGACAAAAATCCCCACCGCGCGTTAAGCTTGGGGGTCATAACATCCTGCAGGCATTCCCCAGGGGGCGGGTCCCTCGGCTCTCAGACGCACAGCCTTGTGCCTGTGCATGTGAGCAGGAAGGTCCCCTGTTGCTCCTCTGTGTCCGTTTATTATTAATGTCCACAAAACCTTTGTAATGACAAAGAAATTAAAACACACCAGACTGACTTAAAACAAACAAATATTTATGCTGAATGTGACTTTTTTTTTTTTTTTTTTTATGAATGTTCAGCATCAACTGTCTTAACTCCAAACGGGAAAATAATACTCCCTGAATACCTGGGGAAAAGAAGGTAAGGAACAATTAGAAGATACAAGCTAAGACTCACACAACTGCCATGTCTTCGTAAGAATGGATTCATTGATTCATTCACTTATTCTTGCAACCAGTAATTATTAAGCAAACACTAAATGCCGGACACCCTGCTCGCTGCTGGGGAGACAATTCAGAAGAATTCACTTGTGCCCTCAGTGAGTTTATAGTGGAGGAGAGGAAAAGGGACATAACCAGCAGTAAACAAATACTTTTGTTTGTAGTTCTATGGAAGAAACATGGCAAGATATTACATGACCATAGATTATCATCGTGAGCAACCTGATCTAGACAAGAGATTCTAGAAAGGCTTTTCCAAGGAAGTTACATGGAAGCCCAGAGCTGAAAAGGAGTCAAGATCAGACAAGAAAAGAGCAGGTGGCAAGAAGGATGGGTGGAACTGTTCTAGGGGAAGAAACAGGGTGATACCTAAATTGGAATAGGGCTTAATACGTGGAATGGGCTGTAAGTTAAAATTAATGTCTAGCCTTTGTGAGCCCTTATTAAGTGTCACATTGTATGCTAGGAGCTTTATGTACATTGTCACACTTAATCTTTTGTAGCACCTCTACAAAGTATATATTATTCTCAGATGAAGAAATAAAAGGACTAGAATAATTACATGAGTCAGGCATAGTGGCTCACGCCTGTAATCCCAACACACACATACACAAATTTTAAAATTAGCCAGGCATGGTGATGCACACTGTTAGTCCCAGCTGTGCAAGAGGCTGAGGCGGAAGGATTGCTTGCGTCTGGAAGGCTGAGGCTGCCATGAGCGATTGCAGCACTGCATTCCATCCTGGATGACAGAGTGAGATCCTGTCTCCAAAAAAGCAAAAGACAAAAACCCAAGAAACAAGGTGTGTATTATCTGAAGTTGTTCATCAAGTCAGGGCTCTTGAGTGGCTTCATTTTTCTGAACTGTGCGTTTCCCATGACTTAGAGTGAGGGCTGGTTGAGCAGAGGAACATTGCCCAATGGATAAAAGGGCTATATGGAAGCTCTAAACCAGTGAGACAGTGAGGGGCTGGCCCCACCATCATTTATCCAGATAGCCTTCACCTCTGTTTGGTTTGGAGTGATGAGGTCCCAGAGGAAGCTCCAAGAGGTAGCCTTGCCGTTGCCTGTGGGGAGCACTATCCCCAAACTAGTTCCTAACTTTAATGGTTTGCAAGTTCTTTTTATTATCTGATGAAAGCCATAGACTCCATTTCCCAGAAAAAGGTACCACATACAAAATTCAGTGTATTAGTCCATTTTGACGCTTCTAATAAAGACATACCTGACACTGGGTAATTTATAAAGGAAAGAGGTTTAATTGACTGACAGTTCCACCTGGCTAGGGAGGCCTCACAATCATGGAAGAGCAAGGGGTGTCTTACATGGCAGCAGGCAAGAGAGAGCTTGTGCAGGGGAACTCCCCTTTATAAAACCATCAGATCTAGGACTGGGCACAGTGGCTCATGCCTGTAATTCAAGTACTTTGGGAGGCCGAGGTGGGTGGATCACAAGGTCAGGAGATGAAGACCATCCTTGCTAACACAGTGAAACCCCATCTCTACTAAAAAAAAAAAAAAAAAATAGCTGGGCATGGTGGCAGGGCCTCCAGTTCCAGCTACTTGGGAGGCTGAGGCAGGAGAATTGCTTGAACCCAGGAGGCAGAGGTTGCAGTGAGCTGAGATCTCACCACTGTACTCTAGCCTGGGTGACAGAGGAGACTCCGTCTTAAAAAAAAAAAAAAGTACATCAGATCTTGTGAGACTCATTCACTATCATGAGAACAGCATGGGAAAGACCAGCCCCCATGATTCAATTATCTCCCACTGGGTCCCTCCCATGACACATGGGAATTGTGGGAGATACAATTCAAGATGACATTTGGGTGGGGACACAGCCAAACCATATCACTCGGCACATAATTTTGGGGCACGTAGTCTTCTTCATATACCAGAGGTTAAGCACACTTGGTGTTTTTTTGTTTTTTGTTTTTTTTTTTTTGAGACGGAGTCTCGCTCTGTCGCCCGGGCTGGAGCGCCCTGGCCTGATCTCAGCTCACTGCAAGCTCCGCCTCCCGGGTTTACGCCATTCTCCTGCCTCAGCCTCCCGAGTAGCTGGGACTACAGGCACCCACCACCTTGCCCGGCTAGTTTTTTGTATTTTTTTTAGTAGAGACGAGGTTTCACCGGGTTAGCCAGGATGGTCTCGATCTCCTGACCTCGTGATCCGCCCGTCTCGGCCTCCCAAAGTGCTGGGATTACAGGCTTGAGCCACCGCGCCCGGCCTTACTTGGTGTTTTGTAAGTTGTGGTGAGTAAGGAAGCTAGCGAACGTTAATGACTGTCTCTTAAAGGATTCCTCTTGGACACTGGAACATCCTATTTCAAATAAGACCATTAATGGTGGAGGGTGTCTCGGTTCTTGGCATCTAGAACAAAGAATTGGACAAAACGCACAAACAAAGCAAGGAAGGAATGAAGGGTTTTGTTGAAAATGAAAGTACACTCCACAGTGTGGGTCTGAGCATAGTGGGTCAAAGGCCCTGTTACAGAGTTTTTGTGAGTTTAAATGCCCTCTACTAGGGCTACGCCCTATGTAAATGAAGAGGATGAAGTATTTACAAAGTCATTTACTCAGTGTATGCCCTGTGGAGAGGATATTTCCTGTTATAGCTGAAGTGTGAATCAGCCTTATATTCCTCACCTCCAGACCCTAGTTTTGTGCCTCAAGATGAGGGGAAAATAATCCATCAATCACTTGGTCATGGGATTCAGCAAACATGATTGATCTTTCTGTTATGCTTAATTGGGAGGTTGTAGTTAACTTCTATGGGGAAAGGTGATGTGATTTAAATTACATCCTTTAACATGATGCTCACTCTCAATACAAGCTAGTGGAGTATCTTTGAAGAACAGCAGAGAGAGACAGCCTTCAATGGTTATGCTTACATTGCCTCACTTCTCATGAGAACAATAGTGAGACACTTCAAAAGGTTTACAGCTGCTAACCCCGTATGAATGTAAAAGCTAAAAATGAAATAGAAAGCCAAGAAGTCTAGTCCCAATTCCTGCAATTGTCTTGACACTAAAGGGAAAGAAAAACGACCAGTAAATTAATTTTTGTTCTTCTCACAATTCTAAAACAGCAATGCCCTTACAAGCTGTGAACATCAATAGCCTGAAAAAGGCCAACACTGGAGCTGTAGCCAGTGTTGCCTATTTTAACTGAAATTCTTAATTAGCGACAGCCTGAGGCTATAAGTCATCATGAGTTGCTTTTACAGCGGGACCTGTGACCGTCCAGGCCTCCAGGGCAGCATTGAGTGTCTGTGTGGTTGTGATCACAAGACACATAGCACTCTTTTCAGAGAGCTTTTATGAAACAGAACTTTCATAAAACATAAGATAAAAACACAGCATGTCCCAGAAAATTGTAACATACCCAAACACATCCTTATCCCAAAGAGCTGTCTGGAATAGCCTAAGTGCTTACAGATTTCAGTTTTTCTGTTGAGAAAATATTGAATGAAAAAGCATATTACATTTAGTGGATTCTCAAATATCAGCGGTGGGATATGCAATGCTGTACCTGTGCGTGTAATATATGTGATGATTTATCAACTCTTAGCAGTGGTTAAATTGCAAGTGAGTCTATTAAAATGAACTGTGCAATTCGTGAGAAATCTACTTAGGCATTTAACATGCCATCAAAGAGGAAAAAATCCTGGTAGTTTCTCTCCAGGGTGTCTCTCTCCACTAACTTGTTGAATAACAAACCTTGGGACTGGTATAATATCTGAGTGACAGGTATTATTACTGGGTCGCTTGGGTCAGCTTCATGATATCTCATGATTTTAGAAGGACATCTTTCCATCCAAGGGATGTCTTCATAGACAGAGACTTACTTTGCTTTTTGACAGGAAGTAGTTTCTCATGTAGTCATTTTGGGTTTTTGTCAATTTCCAAAAAGGTGGATTAAAATAACTGCTGAAGTTGGAGGCCAAGCTCAGGGAAGTGGTCCTGGTCTCTTCTGGGTAATGGACTGGAAATGACCATCTGATACCACATCTATTACCCAGAAGCCATTAGTTGTTAACAAAGTGAACGTAGATAAAAGTTAGCAGTTTTTTTTTGGAGTCAGCAGAACTGAATGGGTCTTATTACTAAAAATTGTAACAGCTTTATATTAGAAACAATTTGGCCAGGTGAGCTTCACGCCTTTGGTCTCAGCACTTTGGGAGGGTGGGGTGGGCGGATCACTTGAGGCCAGGAGTTTGAAACCAGCCTGGGCAACACAGTGAAACCCCATCTCTACAAAAAATAAAAAAATTAGGCCGGGCGCCGTGGCTCACGCCTTTAATACCAGCACCTTGGGAGGCCGAGGCGGGCGGATGATGAGGTCAGGAGATCAAGACCATCCTGGCCAATGTGGTCAAACCCCGTCTCTACCAAAATACAAAATATTAGCCAGGCGTGGTGGTGCGCATGTGTAGTCCCAGCTACTTGGGAGGCTGAGGCAGGGGAATCGCTTGAACCTGGGAGGCAGAGATTGCAGTGAGCTGAGATTGCACCACTGTACTCCAGCCTGACTGGTGACAGAGCAAGACTCCGTCTCAAAAAAAAAAAAAGCAAAAATTAACCAGTGTGGTGGTGTGTGCCTATAGTCCCAGCTACTCACGCGGAAAGCTGAGGTGGGAGGATCACTTGAGCCTGGGAGATTGAGGCTGCATTGAGTCGTGATTACCCCACCGTACTCCAGCCTGGGTGACAGAGTGAGACCCTGTCTTAAAAAAAAAAAAAAAGAAAAAGAAAAAGAAAAAAATAATTCACATATCATAAAATTCACCTACTTTAAGTGTACAATTTCATGTATTTAATATATTCATGGGCCTGTGCAGCTAGCAACACAATCCACATCTAGGACATTGGTGTCACTTTCCTAAAAATCCTGTGACCTTTGTAGTCACCTCCCATTCCTGCCTTGGACTATCTCATCTTTGTAAATATTTTCCCCAAACATCTTAGTTTTTTAAACTTATTTTTATTAAACGTAGTAAACAGTGTACGAAGTATATTGTAGTACATTGTAAACACTGCTGAAGGAACACAGGGCCGTGCTACATGATTTACACAGAGCATTCACTTAGCAAATAGTAATGGAATGACTGTTACATGCCAGACACTGTTCTGAGGCTTAGCATATAGCTATGAACCAAATAGACACAAACTACTGCGCCTGTAGAACACACATTCTAGTCGGGGGGAGGGGACAGCTAATGCAGAAATTTAATATAACAACATATAATATGTTACATGGTGGCTGGGCACAGTGGCTCACACCTGTAATCCCAGCACTTTGGGAGGCCGATGCAGGAGGATCAGATCACTTGAGGTCAGGAGTTCAAGACCAACCTGGCCAACATGGTGAAACCACGTCTCTATAAAGATAAAAAATTAGCCAGGTGTGGCGGTGCAGGCCTGTAGTCCCAGATACTCAGGAGGTTGAGGCAGGAGAATCACTTGAACCTGGGAGGCAGAGGTTTCAGTGAACCAAGATCGCGCCACTGCACTCCAGCCTGGGTGACAGAGCGAGATTCTGTCTCAAAAAAAAAAAAAAAAGACTGGGTGCAGTGGCTCACGCCTGTAATCTCAGCACTTTGGGAGGCCAAGGCGGGCGGATCACGAGGTCAGGAGATTGAGACCATCCTGGCTAACACAGTGAAACCCCGTATCTACTAAAAATACAAAAAATTAGCCGGGCGTGGTGGCAGGCGCCTGTAGTCCCAGCTACTCGGGGGCTGAGGCAGGAGAATGGCCTGAACCCAGGTGGCGGAGCTTGCAGTGAGCCGAGATCGTGCCACTGTACTCCAGGCTGGGTGACAGAGCGAGACTCCTTCTCAAAAAAAAATAAAAATAAAAAAATAAAGCCAGGCATGGTGCTTCACACTTGTAATCCCAGCACTTTGGGAGGCCGAGGCGGGCGGATGATGAGGTCAGGAGATCAAGACCATCCTGGCCAATGTGGTCAAACCCCGTCTCTACCAAAAATACAAAATATTAGCCAGGCGTGGTGGTGCGCATGTGTAGTCCCAGCTACTTGGGAGGCTGAGGCAGGGGAATCGCTTGAACCTGGGAGGCAGAGATTGCAGTGAGCTGAGATTGCACCACTGTACTCCAGCCTGACTGGTGACAGAGCAAGACTCCGTCTCAAAAAAAAAAAAAAGCAAAAATTAACCAGTGTGGTGGTGTGTGCCTATAGTCCCAGCTACTCACGCGGAAAGCTGAGGTGAGAGGATCACTTGAGCCTGGGAGATTGAGGCTGCATTGAGTCGTGATTACCCCACCGTACTCCAGCCTGGGTGACAGAGTGAGACCCTGTCTTAAAAAAAAAAAAAAAAGAAAAAGAAAAAGAAAAAAATAATTCACATATCATAAAATTCACCTACTTTAAGTGTACAATTTCATGTATTTAATATATTCATGGGCCTGTGCAGCTAGCAACACAATCCACATCTAGGACATTGGTGTCACTTTCCTAAAAATCCTGTGACCTTTGTAGTCACCTCCCATTCCTGCCTTGGACTATCTCATCTTTGTAAATATTTTCCCCAAACATCTTAGTTTTTTAAACTTATTTTTATTAAACGTAGTAAACAGTGTACGAAGTATATTGTAGTACATTGTAAACACTGCTGAAGGAACACAGGGCCGTGC
Organism: Trachypithecus francoisi; assembly: GCF_009764315.1. Lineage (NCBI taxonomy): Eukaryota > Metazoa > Chordata > Mammalia > Primates > Cercopithecidae > Trachypithecus > Trachypithecus francoisi. The sequence continues at coordinate 17,098,028 of NW_022681465.1, forward strand.
TACATGATTTACACAGAGCATTCACTTAGCAAATAGTAATGGAATGACTGTTACATGCCAGACACTGTTCTGAGGCTTAGCATATAGCTATGAACCAATAGACACAACTACTGCGCCTGTAGAACACACATTCTAGTCGGGGGGAGGGGACAGCTAATGCAGAAATTTAATATAACAACATATAATATGTTACATGGTGGCTGGGCACAGTGGCTCACACCTGTAATCCCAGCACTTTGGGAGGCCGATGCAGGAGGATCAGATCACTTGAGGTCAGGAGTTCAAGACCAACCTGGCCAACATGGTGAAACCACGTCTCTATAAAGATAAAAAATTAGCCAGGTGTGGCGGTGCAGGCCTGTAGTCCCAGATACTCAGGAGGTTGAGGCAGGAGAATCACTTGAACTGGGAGGCAGAGGTTTCAGTGAACCAAGATCGCGCCACTGCACTCCAGCCTGGGTGACAGAGCGAGATTCTGTCTCAAAAAAAAAAAAAAAAGACTGGGTGCAGTGGCTCACGCCTGTAATCTCAGCACTTGGGAGGCCAAGGCGGGCGGATCACGAGGTCAGGAGATTGAGACCATCCTGGCTAACACAGTGAAACCCCGTATCTACTAAAAATACAAAAAATTAGCCGGGCGTGGTGGCAGGCGCCTGTAGTCCCAGCTACTCGGGGGCTGAGGCAGGAGAATGGCCTGAACCCAGGTGGCGGAGCTTGCAGTGAGCCGAGATCGTGCCACTGTACTCCAGGCTGGGTGACAGAGCGAGACTCCTTCTCAAAAAAAAATAAAAATAAAAAAATAAAGCCAGGCATGGTGCTTCACACTTGTAATCCCAGCACTTTGGAGGCCAAGGCGGGCGGATCACGAGGTCAGGAGATTGAGACCATCCTGGCTAACACAGTGAAACCCCGTATCTACTAAAAATACAAAAAATTAGCCGGGCGTGGTGGCAGGCGCCTGTAGTCCCAGCTACTCGGGGGCTGAGGCAGGAGAATGGCCTGAACCAGGTGGCGGAGCTTGCAGTGAGCCGAGATCGTGCCACTGTACTCCAGGCTGGGTGACAGAGCGAGACTCCTTCTCAAAAAAAAATAAAAATAAAAAAATAAAGCCAGGCATGGTGCTTCACACTTGTAATCCCAGCACTTTGGGAGGCCGAGGCGGGCGGATCATGAGGTCAGGAGTTCGAGACCAGCCTGACCAACATGGCGAAAACCCATCTCTACCAAAAATACAAAAATTAGTCGGGCATGGTGGCGGGTGCCTATAATCCCAGCTACTTGGGAGACTGAGGCAGGAGAATTGCTTGAACCCAGGAGGCAGAGGTTGCAGTGAGCCAAGACTGTGCCATTGCACTCCAGCTGGGCGAGAGAGCGAGACTCTGTCTCAAAAATATATATATATTACATGGTGATAAGTGCTATAGAAAAAAAATTAATTAGGGAAGGGGAATGATGAGTATTTTCATTATTGTGAATACTTTATATACTGGTATGAAAAATTTATTTGAAAGAAGTTATGTTGGAGATTTTCAAAGAGCAATATTAAAAGAGACTTAAGAGATGGTATTTTGACCTGAAAATGAGAGCACTTAAATTCAGCCACCCGTCCACTAAGAGATCCTGGAAGGGGCAATGTGTGCAGAGAATAAAGAAGGAAGATCTAAAAAGAGAAATACTTAGTGTGCACTGGAGTTCGACTGTCAGCCTTGGTGCTCCCAGCTTGAAGCTTGGCTGGACCTGGAGGGAGGGCTCCTTTAATCTTCCCTGGCTAATTCGACGAGGAGCACTCCCTTAAACTCAGGAGCTCAGAAAGGAGCTGGTGAGGGAGAACCTGGGAACTTTCTGCCTCAGGCCTGGAGTTTCTGTTCTAGGCCTTATTTATTCATTCTATGATGAGTCATCACTGTGATGGCTTCTGGGGCTCAGCAGTGAAAGACAGACAAAGACGCTGACATGATAATTTCCTGGGAGAAACACTTTCTTTTTCACTTTTTTTTTTTGGTAGAGATGGGGTCTCACTATGTTGCCCAGGCTGGTCTCGAACTCCTAGCCTCAAGCGATCTTTCTGCCTCAGCTTCCCAAATGCTAGAATTACAGTTGTGAGCCACTGTGCCTGGGTCTGGAGAAACACTTTAAAAGTGATTTCAATAAAGTGTGGTGACCTCCTATACAGCACGGTGGTTAAGGTCCCCGACTTAGGAGCCGGATGACGTGGCTCTGCGTTACTGCTCTGTAACTTTTAGCAACTCCATTTCTTTGTGCCTCAATTCCCTCACTTATAAAATGGGGATGATAATAATGGTATCTATCCCACGGGAGAACAACAGTGCCCTACATAGTGAATGCTAAGTAACTACCATAAACGTTTTCTCTAGTTACAGAAAAGAAGGCTGTTTGCTTAAAAAGTGGCCTCAGGCAAATGAAGAATCCACACCCACTGCCACCTGTAACTCCCTGGAAGATTCCAGCACAAGGATGTGGGCCAATAACATTTCCTAGCATTTGGCTTATCCTGATCAGCTCACCTGCTCGGGAGTGGAGTACCTTTACCTTTGTTCCCAGTTCAACCTAAAGGAAAAGGTTCAGGGTGGGGGAAGTACAGAGAGGGGCTTTGAATTTCTTCACCATACAGGTCGGTATTCTCATGCTGTTGCTTCCTTTTCCTGATTATTCAATAGGCTTGACAGTCAGGCTGTGAACCTGCCTCCATGGACAGGTGAGATCAGTGCAATATCAGGTAAGTAGAGCCTTATGTTCCTCCTGAGAGCAATGAGATTTGGTGTTTTCCTCACCCCCACCTCTTCAGCAAATGCCCCTTTGATGTTTTTCCCAGAAGCTTCTATCATAGGACAAGGCAGGGCTTCGAGTTCTTTCCAAAGACACCCTTGATTCTAGACTAGGAACAAGCCCCCAACACCATTTTCATTTTATATTACCTTTATGTAATCTGTCCAACCTAAGCACAAGGTGAAATTAAATGACAAACGTTGGTTTATAGAAGCACCCCCAAATCATACAGCACTGGCAATGAAAAACAAGAGAGCCATATGAATTATCCCCCATTATCCAGAGAACCTCTTACGTCCCCAATGAAATTAAAGAATCCTAAGTAAATGTGCTTTTATCTTGTTGCCACAGAGAAATTAAAAATCAGTAGAAAGAAGAGAGAGAGTGAGCGAGGAAGAAAGAGAGAAAAAAGGAGGAACGTAGTTTCTCTTTTCAATTTGGAAATTAAATTGCAAAGGCCTCCCTCCTCATTTGTTTGTTTTGTTTTCGTGTTTCTTTGTTTTATGAGACAGAGTCTTACTCTCTCACCCAGGATGGAGTGCAGTGGCGTGATCTTGGCTCACTGCAACCTCCGCCTCCCGGGTTCAAGTGATTCTCCTGCCCCAGCCTCCCAAGTGGCTGGGATTATAGCTGGGATTACAGGCGCCTGCCACCACCCCCAGCTACTTTTTGTATTTGTAATAGAGATGGGGTTTCTCCAGGTTGGCCAGGCTGGTCTCAAACTCCTGACCTCAGGTGATCCACCCGTCTTGGCCTCCCAAAGCGTTGGGATTGCAGGCGTGAGTCACCATGCCCGAGCCTCATTTGTTTTTAAAATTGCACTATTATCATTCGCATTTAAGAATTCATTAATGAGGCTTTGAAGACTTCCCGAATGGACCACTAGCTTCCAGGATTAGGATGACATCTCAGGAGAGCTCACTCAGCCTGTGACCAGGGAGCTGCCTATTTCCTCTTGGTCACTTTCACTGCAGTTTTGGGGAACAACTGTGTCTCAAGTTTGTGATGTACAATTATCCTGATCAATGAAAAGCAGGGTTTCAGCACACATAGTTCTTCTTTAGCTATATAAATTATTATTCGATGAATAGTAGAGGCAATGGACTACTCTCTAATTTGTCCTATTTTGACTTTAAAAGTAATCTTTAAAATGATACTTTACTAGCACAAATGTGTGTTAAAGTTGCAGATTTTAAGTGTTGGGATTACAGGCATAAGCCACTGTGCCCAGCCATTAATATCTCCTTTTTTGTTGTTTTTTTGAGACAGGTCTCGCTCTGTCACCCAGGCTGGAGTGCAGTGGCGCGATCTCGGCTCACTGCAACCACCGCCTACTGGGTTCAAGCTATTCTGCTGCATCAGCCTCCCGAGTAGTGGAGCCCCAGGTGCCCACCACCACACGCAGCTGATTTTTGTACTTTTAGTAGAGATGGGGTTTCACCATATTGGCCAGGCTGATCTCAAACTCTTGACCTTGAGATCCATCCACCTTCACCTCCCACAGTGCTGGGATTACCGGCGTGAACTACTGTGTCTGGCCCAATAATAGCTTCTTGATCTGTTATCACTCATTATTGTATAATGTGTGTGACTTACAAGCCCAGTGATATAGTTTGGCTCTGGGTCCCCACCTAAATCTCATCTTGAATTGTAATCCTCACATGTCAGGGAGGGGCCTGGTGGGAGGTGACTGAGTCATGGGGTCAGTTTCCCCATACTGTTCTTGTTATAGTGAGGGAGTTCTCACAAGAGCTAATAGTTTTAAAAGTGGCAGTTTCTGGCCGGGCGCAGTGACTCACACCTGTAATCCCAGCACTTTGGGAGGTCTCGAGGCAGGCAGATCACAAGGTCAGGAGTTCAACACCAGCCTGGCCAATATGGTGAAACCCCATCTCTATTACAAATAGAAAAATTAGCCGAGTGTGGTGGCACATGCCTGTAGTCCCAGCTACTCGAGAGGCTGAGGCAAGAGAATCTCTTGAACCTGGGAGGCGGAGGTTGCAGTGAGCCGAGACTCCACCACTGCACTCCAGCCTGGGTGACACAGTGAGACTCCACCTCAAAAAAAAAAAAAGTAGCAGTTTCAGCTGGGCATGGTGGCTCACACCTGTAATTCCAACACTTTGGGAGGCCAAAGTGGGCAAATCACTTGAGGTCAGGAGTTCAATACTATCCTGGCCAACATGGTGAAACCCTGTCTCCACTAAATATATGAAAATTGGCTGGACGTGATGGTGCTCACTTGTGATCCCAGTTACTCTGGAGGCTGAGGTAGAATTGCTTGAACCCGGTGGGTGGAGGTTGCAGTGAACCGAGATCATGCCACTGCACTCCAGCCTGGGCAAGAGAGCATCTTTTTCTCTCCTGCCACCATTTAAGATGTGTCTTGCTTCCCCTTCGCCTTCTGCCATGATTGTAAGTTTCCTGAGGCCTCCCCAGTCATGCAGAACTGTGAGTCAATCAAATCTCCTTTATCAATTACCGAGTTTCAGGTAGTATCTTTATAGCAGTGTGAGAACGGACAAATGCGCCTAGGTCTTGCTGGACATCTGAATGTGCAGATTCTGTGCTTAAGAGTGAACTCCCGGCAGGGCGCAGTGGCTCATGCCTGTAATCCCAGCACTTTGGGAGGCCAAGCCGGGCGGATCATGAGGTCAGGAGATTGAGACCATCCTAGCCAACATGGTGAAACCCCCTCTCCACTAAAAATACAAAAAATTAGCCGGGCATGGTGTCAGGAGCTTATAGTCCCAGCTACTCGGGAGGCTGAGGCAGGAGAATCACTTGAACCTGGGAGGCGGAGCTTGTAGTGAGCCGAGATCTGGCCACTGCACTCCAGCCTGAGCGACAGAGCGAGACTCCATCTCAAAAAGAAAGAGAAAAAAAGAATGAATTCCTGGTCTGGCGCATAGTGACTCACACCTGTAATCCCAGCACTTTGGGAGCCCGAGGAGAGTGGATCACAAGGTCAGGAGTTCGAGACCAGCCTGACCAACATGGTGAAAACTGTCTCTGCTAAAAATACAAAAATTAGCCGGGTCCGTGCCTATAATTCTAGCTACTCAGGGGACTGAGGCAGGAGAATAGCTTGAACCTGGGAGGCAGAGGTTGCAGTGAGCCGAGATCATACCACTGCACTCCAGCCTGGGAGACAGAGCGAGGCTCTGTCTCAAATAAAAAAAAAGTGAACTCCCTTGTACAACTCTACATGAATGTACAAGAATAGGCTTCAGTTTTGAAAATCATTTAAATTATTTATCAGTATACAGTTCAGCAGCATCGAGTGTATTCACAATGTAGCGCCACCATCACCACAATCCACTAGTTTGGTTTTAAAAGTTATTTCCAAGAGTCTATGTCATATAACTTTGAAGGGGGCACACGTATATATCAACCATTCTGTTAAAATCACTATTTGTACTGTTGCCTAATTATTAATACTTTAGTTCAAATAAACCCAACTTTAATTAATTTCTTCAATTTAAACTTCCAAATAAAATAAATGAAATAAAATAAAATTAAATTAAAGGCTGGGTACAGCGGATCACACCTGTAATCCCAACACTTTGGGAGGCTGAGGCAGGAGGATTGCTTGAGCCCAGGAGTCTGAGCCCAGCCTGGGCAACATAGTGAGACCCTATCTCTACAAAAGTAAATAAAATAAAATAAACTTGCCGTCTCCCCCTTAAGTTTAGAATTCTCTCTTGTCCTTTCCTTGCAGTGTTTCCAGAAAATTCAGAACCCTAGAGATGCTGGGAGTTGGGATTTGCAGACATGGTTTGATCTCTATGTAATGTTTTCAAGACTTTAATTAGCTACTTACCCTAATTTCTTTAGTTAGTATCTTACCTGTTCCCTGAGCTAATCCTAGTGACCTGAAATCTCATCAAGTTCTTTCTGAGGAAAATAAGAACATTCACTCCTATGACATCTTTTTTCTTCCCAGAATAAGAAGTAATCATTGTTGATAAAAGGTCACTGACTTTTTTTTTTTTTACTAGAATGATCCTCACAACAGCCCTTTGAAGACACTGTTGTCATCTCCATTTACAGATGATGAGATGGAAGCACAGAGAGGGTAAGTAACCCACACTGCATCACACAGCAAGGGGAGTGCAGAGCCAGGACTTAAACCCAGGCAGCTGGCTCCAGAGAGCTCCAGAGCCTACACCTGGCCTCCAGAGCCCGTACCTTGTCTTCATAGCAAGGACCAATGTTTTTGCTGACTTCTCCCCAGTGCTTCAGTACCATGGAAAAATGTGTGTCACAGACGAGAAAGACACAAGGTTTTGGGAACTGGAGGCACTATTGAATCTCCCTATGTGACTTGGACATGTCTCATAGCTCTTCTGGATCTTTCTTTCTTATTTCATAAGAAATAATACACATAGAGGGATTAACATAAAAAATTCAATAAACATTCTCTATTATTATTTGGAGACAAATAGAACTGGCTGGCCAGGCGTGGTGGCTCACACCTGTAATCCTGGAACTTCTGGAGGCCAAATAGGGGGATTGCTTGAGCTCAGAAACATGAGACTAGCCTGGGCAACATAGTGAGATCTCGCCTCTCAAAAAAAAAAAAAAAATTAGCTGGACGTGGCGTCCTACACCTGTAGTCCCAGCCACTCAGGTGACTGAGGTAGGAGGATTACTTGAGCCTGGGAGTTTGGGCGGCAGTGAGCTGCGATAGCACCACTGCACTCCAGCCTGGGTGACAGAGCAACACGCTGTCTAAAAAAAAAATAAAAGATAACAACAACAACAACAAAAAAAAAAACAGAGAGGAAAAAGAAAGTCACAGGTGGACACGGTGGCGTAATCCCAGTAGTTTGGGAGGCCATGGTGGGCGGATCGCCTGAGGTCAGGAGTTCGAGACCAGCCTGGCCAACATGGTGAAATCCTGTTTCTACTAAAAAAAAAAAAAAAAATACAAAAATTAGCCGGGTGTGATGGCAGGCGCCTGTAATCCCAGCTACTTGGGAGGCTGAGGCAGGAGAATTGCTTGAACCTGGGAGGTGGAGGTTGTAGTGAGCCAAGATTGCACCATTGCACTCCAGCCTGGGTGACAAGAGCAAGACTTCATGTAAAAAAAAGAAAGTCACCTTGCTTTGCTACATTGTAGTTTCCTTTATGTAAAATAGAAATTATCATACATAACTTCCAGGGTTGCTGGTAGATTGCTTAGGACATTGTCTGACAGATTAGGGAACCTGAATAAATAGTAGTCTTTAGCAATATTAGCTATTATATAAAATCCCAAGTTCTAGAAACAGCCAATTTGTTTTCCAAATAAAGCAGACCTTCCTTTCATTGAACAGAGAATAAAATAAGAACCTGAGTCCCATCTTCCTTCGTCTAGTCCCCAAAGAGACCACGCACGCTGAGGCCCATCAGCCAGCAATGCGTTAGGGATAAATGACTAGGCTAAGTCCCCTTCAATGATTTATTTGCCCCTAAACCCTCTGAACATATCTCATTTCTAAAAGATCCATCACTAACCCTAAAAGCCATCAGACCAGCAGGAAAAAAAAAAAAATCGAACAATGCGACCAAACACAAGACAAAGCTTTGACGTCTGGCCAGCTTGTGAGATAGAGATAGGAAGGAATGCATAAAAAGTAGAGGCAGTCCAGTGGGCCTGTATATCCATTGTAGGGACATGGTCCTGGCTCCAACATGCCGAGGTATGTCTGTTGTGATCCTACAAGTTGGAGTGATGGAACTGCTTGGATGCCATTTGCAAAATGATCCTGAAATCTGACAGGGAAATACTGTTTGACAGTCATGCCTAATATGGGTAAAATTGAAAATCGAGTGTTGGATCTTAATTCCATTCCAGGTTATTTTTTAAAAAAAATAAGCCCAAGAGAATGCAGAGGATGAAATAACAGTTTCTAGGCCAATTAGAAAACGAGGTAATAGTATTAGGAGTGAGTCAGAGAAAAAAATCCAAAACAACAACCTCGATTATTTTTCTTTGTTGGGTGATGTGGTTTTAAAACAATGACCTGCACATCCTGCTTACACCAACTGTTAAAAATAGCATTAGGAGTTTTTGTTTTAATCTCTCCTGGGCATAGGCTATGATATCAATTACCTTTGTACACAGAGCAACTTTTGTCTGAAGAAAAGGGAAGATGGGGATTTTGGAGAGCAGCAAAATAATTCAGAAATATGAGGACACAAGGCTGGGCTTGGTGGCTCACACCTGTAATTCCAGCAATTTGGGAGGCCAAGGTGGGCAAATTATTTGAGCCCGGGAGTTTGAGACCAGCCCAGGCAAAATGGCAAGACCCGTCTCTATACAAAATAGAAAAATTAGCTGGGCATGGTGGTGTGCACCTGTAGTCCCAGCTACACAGGAGACTGAGGTGGAAGGATCACTTAGCCCAGGAGGTTGAGGCTGAGATTGTGCCACTGCACTTCAGCCTGGGTGACAGTGAGATCCTGTCTCAAAATAAATAAATAAGAAAGAAAAAGAAATGAAAAGAAATGTAAGGAGCCAGCTCTGACTCCTATGGACAACTTTGAAGATTTATTCTACCAGTGTTGTGTCTCCCTCTCTCCTCTCTCTCCCTCCAATGATTTCACAGTTCTGCATACATGTCTTGCACACCTGCCGTGTTCTAGGCACTAAACAGAGGCAGAAAGCAGAAAGCTCCATTGTGGAGACCACGTCTGTCCACTGTGTTCTGTGCAGTGTCAGGCATGTTATGTAACTGTTCTGTTTTCTGAGGCTGAAGAGAAAATGGTTTCTCTGAGGAGACAGCCAATGAACCAAACACACCCTTGAAGCTCCTAAAATAAATTTCATTTAACACTTAATGCTAATGTTATCAGTCTTCTGGAAGTTCATTGCATTCCAATAATAGCTTCTAGACTTTTTATTGCAGTCTGGTTAGTAAGTATAGACTGGATAGTTGAACAAAACACGGTACCAAGAAAAATGTGTCAATAGCCCCCTGGGTAGCAGGAAATGTCCATTCCATTTTTGTGGTTGGCGCATGACTGATGCAAACATGCTAGTTATCCATAGCTTGTTCAAGAGAAATGCCAATTTTTTAAATATTTTATTTTATTTTACTTTAAGTTCCAGAGTACATGTGCAGGACATGCAGATCTGTTACATAATAAAAGTGTGCCATGGTGGTTTGCTGCACCTATCAACCCATCACCTAGGTATGAAGCCCCACATGCATTAGCTATTTATCCTGATGCTCTCACTCCCCACCCCTACAGCAGACTCCAGTGTGTGCTGTTCCCCTCCCTCTGTCCATGTGTCTTCGTTGTTCAGCTCCCACTGATGAGTGAGAACATGTAGTGTTTGGTTTTTCTGTTCCTGTGTTAGTTTGCTAAGGATGATGGTTTCCAGCTCCATCCATATCCCTGCAAAGGACATGATCTCATTCCTTTTTATAGCTGCCTAGTATTCCATGATGTATACGTAGCACACTGAGAAATGCCAATTCTAAGGTGTTACGTGTATAAGGCAGTGGACCTCTGAATGGGCTCCCCTAGGAAATTGTTAGAAATGTCCATTCTTGTGTCCCAGATCTACTGAATCTGAAACTGTGGAACTGGGGCCCAGAAATCAACTTTAATTGCCCTCCAGTGGATTATTTATGCATGCTGATGTATGTTTTTCATAATTTCAAATTTTCCAGTCATGTCATTCTAATGAATCTTAATTCTATGTAAAACTTGGTAAAAAGCCTTCTGACCAACTTTTTCTTTCTATAGCTTTAGTTTCAGGTATCACTTCCACAACTAGAACCTCATACTGCCATCACTCTTTAACTTGATAGCATCGTAAACTGTCTTTTTCTTTCTTTCTTTCTTCTTTCTTTCTCTTTCTTTCTTTCTTTCTTTCTTTCTTTCTTTCTTTCTCTTTCTTTTCCTTTCTTTTTTTTCCTTCCTTTTCTTTCTCTTTCTTTCTTTCTTTCTCTTTTTTTTTTTTTTTTTTTTTTGGAGTTTTGCTCTTGTCACCCAGGCTGGAGAACAATGGTAAAATCTCAGCTCACTGCAGCCTCCTCCTCCCGGGTTCAAGTGATTCTTCTGCGTCAGCCTCCTGAGTAGCTGGGATTACAGTTGTGTGCCACCAAGCCCGGCTAATTTTTGTATTTTTAATAGAGATGGGGTTTCACCATATTGGCCAGGCTGGTCTCGAACTCCTGACCTTGTGATTCGCCTGCCTCAGCCTCCCAAAGTGCTGGTATTACAGGTGTGAGCCACCGAGCCCGGCCCATAAACTGTTTTTCTTATAGCACCTTAAAATGCTCTATTTCTGGGCTGGCATGCTGGCTTATATCTGTAATCGCAGCACTTTGGGAAGCTGAGGCGGGAGGATCGCTTGAGCCTGGGTGTTTGAGATCAACCTAGGTAACATGGTGAGACCCTGTCTTCAAATAAAATAAAAAGCATAAAAATGCTTTATTTCTTACAAAGACACGAGAGTTTTAATAAAAGAGAACAAAGCACCATCAAATAGTTTTCAGACAGGCTGATGTGTAGGTTCTTTACAATATTTAAAAGAATGTTACTACTAGTAGAATAGTAATACGACTACTGGGTAGTAAATGTTCTTGCGGGGCTGAGAGAATACATCACGTATAACTGGCAGTCATGAGCTAAGTCAGGTATAGAAACATTTCTTCTCCTGGATGGCATCATCACCTAAATGCTGCAGAGCATCTGTCATTTTGTGTGCTTTTAGGGGTCGTGTCGTTGTTAGAACGAGCAGTCGTCTGTTGGGGCTGGCTTGTGCTGCTCAGGACAGTGTAAAAGCCAGCTGAGCACATTTCTTCCCAGCTCAGTGTTTGGAAACATCATGTTGGCAACAGCCATGCCTGGAGCATTTACACCATGAAACTGGCAAACACTTTAAGTGGGAACTTCTTAAGATTTTTTTATTTTTTGAGAGCTGGTTCACATCGCCACTGAAGTTAGAAGAATATGGAGCTCCAAGACAGGCCCTACTGACTGAGCTCATCTCCTCCGGAATAGCAGTCTTTGGAAGTACTGTTTTAGGATCGATCAAGACTCATCTTTATGCTTATTGGGATGGTACTCACACTGGGATGCAAAGCCAACCTGTTAGAGGATTTCTCTGTGCAACTTAATTGTTGCTGTTCTTGCTCCTTCTATGCAGCCTCTGTGGACCTCACAGGCATCTATCAGGCGCCCCTGTCTCCTGCCAGGTCTGCAGCTACTGCAGGAGAGAGGCCTAGGAAGTGTCAGAGCTGATGGGCTCAGCCATGCAGGAGTGACTCCCTATCCCTCTCTCTGTCTCCTCCTTTTGTAGTCTGCTCCAAGGTCAATCAGGGGACCAGAGGTTTTAGTGAAAAAGCTAGTTCTGGCTGGGTGCAGTGGCTCACGCCCGTAATCCCAGCTTGGGCGGCTGAGGTGGACGGGAATACTTGAAGTCAGGAGTTGAAGACTAGCCTGGCCAACATGATGAAACCCCATCTCTACTAAAAATACAAAAAGAAAGAAAAAAGAAAAAGAAAAAGCTAGTTCTACTTCAACATATAAAGTTAGCATTTACTAAGCACATAATATGATCCAGACACTCTGCTAATAACTCGACAAACACCCTCATTTAGTATTTCCAGAAGCACCAAGAGATAGGGATTTCTTGTATCTTCATTTTTCAGGTGAGAAAGCTGAGATTCTGAGAGGTAGGTTACAGCCACGATCATCGAGGATTTGAACTTGGTGTGTCTGACTCCTGTCCCTCTCCCTTGAATCAGAGGTGAGTTCATGGGGCGAACATAGGTCTGAGTCACAGACACCAGACCCTTCTTCGGATTCATCTTGTGTCTGGGTTTTCTTTCCTTGGGCTGTATTATCTCCCTGGCTCCCTTTCGTCTTTCGTGCAAACAGACATCTGGTAGGTCGGTCTCATGAGGTCACCAGATGTGCCCAAGTAGGTTTCAAGGCCCAGATTAGACACAGTGTAGGTTCAAGCTAGGACAGCCTCCTCCCAGCTAGTCAATCAGGGCTTTGTTAAGTGTTTATTAGAGTGATTTTGCTTTATAATTACCCACAGAGCTTTAAAAACGCAGATCTTTAGTTCCCACCCTAGAGATCTCGATTTACTGATTAAGGCATAAGGCCTGGAAATTTTCTATAAGCTCTCTTTTTTTTTTTTTTAAGACAGAGTCTCACTCTGCCGTCCAGGCTGGTGTTGAGTGGCGCAATCTCAGCTCACAGAACTCTCTACCTCACGGGTTCAAGCGATTCTCCTGCCTTAGCCTTCCAGATAGATGGGACTACAGGCATGCACCACCATGTCTGGCTCCTTTTTGTATTTTCAGTAGAGATGGGGGTTTCGCTGTGTTGGCCAGGCTGGTCTCAAACTGATGACCTCAGGTGATCCACCCACCTCGACCTCCCAAGGTGCTGGGATTACAGGCATGAGTCAACATGTCTGGTCTTTATAAGCTATTGAAGGGGGTAAACAACTAGAAAGTTCTCCCAGTGTTAGATACCTAGAAATGCCAAAATTTTGCAACATACTTTTCAATGTGTAATTGAGCTCTCAAAATAGTAATGAAAGCTGTCTTCAGACAGCTCTCAAGACAGTATCCTCTGGGGCCAAAATCATGGAAGGAACTGGAAACCAGGCTGTTGAACACATGAGCTGAGAAGCAGCTATGCTTGGTGACAGGTCGTGGTGAGAGGAAGAGAAGAGGGTCCTGTCTAGCCATCAATCAGGTGACTATTTTCTACAATTATTTAGTATTGGATACACCCCCAGAATACTATCCTTTATACACAGATACTTTAGGTCCTCCCCTAGGAATCTCAATTTATTAAGGCATAAGGCCTGGAAATTTTCTATAAGCTCTCTTTTTTTTTTTTTTAAGACAAAATCTCGCTCTGCCACCCAGGCTGGAGTTGAGTGGCACGTTATAACATTTGACTAAGATTCATCCATGTTGTTGCAAGACGTAGTTCATTCATTTCTTGGCTATATAATATTCCATTGTGTGGCTAAACCACAACCTACCTATTCCTTCTCCTGTCAATGGACATTTGGGGTGTTTCGAATTTTTTACCCTTAAGCAGTTATGAAATTGCATGCACAGGCCTCCTGGTACACACATGACAGATTTTTTTCTAGGAATAGAACATATTCAGAGCAGAACTCTTGATTCTTTCCCCTAAGCTTTTCCCACCTACTGTCTCCCCAATAGCACATCATGGCAACTCCACACTTCCGCTTGCTCCAGACAAAGCTTTGGCGCCATCTGTGTTGGTTTTCTGTGGCTGCTGTTACAAATCACCACAAACTGATTGGCTTAAAACAACACCAATTTGTTATTTCACTTTTTTTTTATTTTTATATATTTTTAAATTATTATTTATTTATTTATTTTGAGACGGAGTCGGAGTCTCGCTCTGTCGCCCAGGCTGGAGTGCAGTGGCCGGATCTCAGCTCACTGCAAGCTCCGCCTCCCAGGTTTACGCCATTCTCCTGCCTCAGCCTCCCGAGTAGCTGGGACTACAGGCGCCGCCACCTCGCACAGCTAGTTTTTTGTATTTTTTAGTAGAGATGGGGTTTCACCGTGTTAGCCAGGATGGTCTCGATCTCCTGAGCTCGTGATCCCCCCGTCTCGGCCTCCCGAAGTGCTAGGATTGCAGGCTTGAGCCACCGCGCCCCGCCCACTTTTTTTATGTTTTAGATTAGAAGTCCAACTTGGGTCTCATCAGATTAAAATCAAGACACCGTCAGAGCTGTCCCCTTCTGCAGGCCCTGGAATCGGATGCTGCCTGGCTTTTCCCAGCATCTAGATAGAGTCTGTCTCCATTTCTCAGCTAACGGCTGCATGCCTCCATCTTGACACTCAGCTGAGTCTTTTTCAGGATGCCATCTCTCTGATTCTCCCTCTTCTGCCTCTCTTTTCTACTCTGAAGGACTGTTGTGATTATATTGGGCTCCTTTAGATATTCTAGGATAATCTCCCAATGTTAAGATCATCTGATTCGAAGCCTTAATTCCATCTGCAACCTTAATTCATTCCCCTTTGCCATGTAACCTCAAGTAATCACAGGTTCCGGGGATTGGGACATAGACATCTTTGGGGAACCGTTATTCTGCTTCCTACACCATCTTGAAAAACTCTCTTTCACAGGATATAACCAATCAGCTAGAAGACCCTGCTGACTCAGTTGTCAACATAAATTAAAAATCCACCACTTCTTACCACTCTACTGCTGTCCCTACAGCAGTAGAATGGTAATTCCAAGAGACAATGGTTCAATCCACCATCATCTCTCTTGGGACTATTATAATAGTGTTCTGAACACAGGTCCTGTGGTCATCCTTGCAGCCTCATCTCAATTACCTGCCATAATGATCCTCCTAAAATGTAAATCAAATCATGTCACTCTTTACACAAAACCGTCCAATGTTTTTCATTTTTTGTTGAGACGGAGTCTCGCTCTGCCACCCAGGCTGGAGTGCAGTGGTGTGATCTCAGCTCACTGCAGCCTCCACCTCCTGGGTTCAAGTGATTCTCCTGCCTCCGCCTCCCAAGTAGCTGGGATTACAGGTGCCTGCTACCATGCCTGACTGAATTTTGTAGTTTTAGTAGAGACAGGGTTTCTCCATGTTGGCCAGGCTGGTCTCGAACTCCTGACCTCAAGTGATTGGCCTGCCTCGGCCTCCCAAAGTGCTGGGATTACAGGCGTGAGCCACCGCACCTGGCCCAATGTTTTTCATTTTCTCAGAATAAAAATCTAGATTCTTGCAATGGCCTATACATCTCCTAGACTCATGCACCCTCTTCCACTCCTGACCCCTCTGCCTCATCTGCTACTCCTCCTGCCATTACTCACACCTCACCTTTAACTTACTATATAATTTACTTATTATTGTTTCCCTCCTTCTTTCTAAAACAGTTAAGTTCCATGGGAGTAAGAGTTTTGTATGAGTTATCCACAGATATCTACGCAGAGTTTGGAACTCAGTATTTACACTAAAAATGATTTGTTTCCAAAGCAGCAGCATGGACAGAAGATGAGGCCCTGGGCTAGCAAAAGAGGGAAGATGAAAACACGAGCGCTACACGAATCTGAGAACCTAAAAAAGTTTCTCCCTGATGGGCGCGGTGGCTCATGCCTGTAATCCCAGTACTTTGGGAGGGCAAGGTAGGTGGATCACCTGAGGTCAGGAGTTCGAGACCAGCCTGGCCAACATGGTGAAACCCCTTAACTAAAAATACAAAAAAATTAACTGGGCATGGTGGCGGGCACCTGTAATCCCAGCTACTCGGTAGGCTGAGGCAGGAGAATTGCTTGAACCTGGGAAGCGGAGGTTGCAGTGAGCCAAGATCACACCATTGCACTCTAGCCTGGGCGACAGAGCGAGATTCAGTCTCAAAAAAGAAGAAAGAGGCCGGGCGCGGTGGCTCAAGCCTGTAATCCCAGCACTTTGGGAGGCCGAGACGGGCGGATCACGAGGTCAGGAGATCGAGACCATCCTGTCTAAAATGGTGAAACCCCGTCTCTACTAAAAAATACAAAAAACTAGCCGGGCAAGGTGGCGGGTGCCTGTAGTCCCAGCTACTCAGGAGGTTGAGGCAGGAGAATGGCGTAAACCCGGGAGGCGGAGCTTGCAGTGAGCTGAGATCCGGCCACTGCACTCCAGCCCAGGCAACAGAGCGAGACTCCGTCTCAAAAAAAAAAAAAGAAAAGAAAGAAAGAGAGAGAGAGAGAGGAGAGAGAGAGAAAAAAAAAGAAAGAGAGAAAAGAAAGGAGGAAGGGAGGAAAGAAAGAGAGAAGGAAGGAAAGAAGGAAGGAAGGAAGGAAGGAGGGAAGGCAGGCAGGCAGGCAGGCAGGCAGGCAGGCAAAGAAAGGAGAAGACACATGATCTTTTCTTTCCATTCACTCTTCCTTTTTCCATCATTCTCCATAACCTCATTGCTGCTGCATGCTACATGGGATTCAGTTTAAATGTGGATGAAAGGGAAGATCTTATGGCTAGATGTAACCACAATGACTCAAATAGTAGCTGGGATTACAGGCATTCGCCACCATGCCTGGCTAATTTTTTCTGTATCTTTAGTAGAGACGAGGTTTGGCTATGTTGACCAGGGTGGTCCCGAACTCCTGACCTCAAGTGATCCACCCGCCTCAGCCTCCCAAAGTGCTGGGATTATAGGCGTGAGCCACTGTGCCTGGCTGTTTCCCAAGTCTTTTAAGAAATTATCAAAGGCCTACTGTCAAGTGTGTCTGGGGTTGAATTTATGCAACCTGCATGGTCAAGGTATTCTGGAAGCCAAGAAATTAACATGAGAAGTGGTCTCAAGGACGGGCGTGGTGACTCACACCAGTAATCCCAGCACTTTGGGAGGCTGAGGTGGGCGGATGACTTGAGCTCAGGAGTTTGAGACCAGCCTGGGCAACATGGCAAAATCCCATCTCTACAAAAAGTACAAAAAACTAGCCGGGGGTGGAGATGCATGCCTATAGTCTCAGCTACTTGGGTAACTGAGGTGAAAAAATAGCTTGAGCCCAGGAGACAGAGGTTGTAGTGAGCCAAGATCGCACCAGTGCACTTTAGCCTGGGTGACAGAGCCAGATCCTGTCTCGAAAAAAAAAAAAAAAAAGAGAGAGAGAAGAGAATAGAAAAAGAAGTGGTCTCAGGCTGGTGATGTTCCTGAACCTTTGAGAGAAGCAAGTAAGTCTGTAACTCTCTGAAGGAGGAACATGCCCTCCACCCAGACTTCCCTGGATTTTCATAGGCAAATCCCCACTGATAATGAGCTCACCATCCCAAATTCCACATCCCACAGGGGAGCTCTCCATGTGAACAGAGTGAAACCAACAGCAGGTGAAGTCAACAGCTGGGTCAAGCTGCCAATAACTCTAGACAATAGAACAATGGGATAAAGACCATGGTGTATATTTGCTATGTGTTCCCTCCAAAACGTTGAAACTTAATTCCCATGTGTTGATATTAAGAGATGAGGCAGTCTAGGAAGTTGATAAGTCAGAAGACTCCACCCTCATGAATGAATTAGTGCCTCATGAAAGGGCCAGAGGGAACTAGCAGAGGCTTTTGTTTGCCCTCTGCCTTCCAACATGGGAGAACACGGCGTAAAGACCCTGGTCGCACACTGAATGCCTTCATCTTGGACTTCCCAGCCTCCAGATCTGTGAGAAATAGATTTCCATTGTTTGTAAATTACCCAGTTTGTAGGACTTTGTTATAGCGGCATGAATGAATTAAGACAATGTTTAAACTGATGAAAGGCCAAAATAAGTAAATACTTAGAAAACACGAAGAGAAACAAAGCAATAATCAAGACCAGTAACATCTGGAAAAGAGCACAATTGGCTGGCTATGGTGACTCACACCTGTAATCCCAGCACTTTGGGAGGCCAAGGTGAGCAGATTTGCTTGAGCTCAGAGGTGGAGACCAGCCTGGGCAACATGGCAAAACCCCATCTCTACAAAAAATACAAAAAATTAGCCGGGAATGGTGACATGCACCTGTAGTCCTAGCTACTCTAGGAGGCTGAGCGGGGAGGATAGCTTGAGACCAGGAGTTCACAACTGCAGTGAGCCATGATCCTGCCACTGCACTGCAGCCTGGGTGATGGAGTGAGACCTTGTCAAAAAAAAAAGAAAAGAAAAAAATGTGGTGACAGATAAATGTAAATGCTGGTATCTCCATAACCAGAGGAATACTTGAGCAGAACTTGATATACAGTGGATCTACCTTGCAGCCATTTCAAAGTTGTTTTACTGATAACTTCTACTGAAGATCAGAACACTGCTTCATCTTTAACATGTAGTTCATTAGTTAGGTAACTTTGCAATTCTGTGAGAATGCTAAACATTCACTACACTCAGAATAAAGATGCACTAAGATAGAAAACGTGTCTTACCATCTCAAATTCGGTCCTGCTAGGATCAAAGTTTGGGGGTTTGAAGAAATAAACAGACTTTAGCATATAGTAGGATGATCATTTGGGTCATCCACAATATCAACTAGCAGTGCTTGTAAAGTAAACAACTCTGGAAGAGGTAGTCTCTGCTATAGGACATATCTCAGTTCTCTGTGTAACACAGGATGCTTTTTAGCTTCATCAGGACTGTTAGGAACACAGCAAAAATATCTGCAGCAAAGTAACTAAGCAATGATTCAATAGAATGCCAATGGCAGAAGTGAAAGAGTTGATCCCAACACTCATGGCAAACCTCATTGGAGAAAGGAAAGACAGGTTTTTGTAATGATTATTTGGAAAATATTTTCTCTTGCCTTTCCTATCTTGGTAAATTGTACTACTGTCTACCCAGTTTCCCAAAATAGAAAAAGTGATGGCATCCTATCTTTCTCTCTCTCTATCATGCTTCATTTGATCAATTACACATCTCATCCATTTTACCTTCTAAATAGTTTTCTAGGATAGTGGCCAGAATAGACTACTAACATAGTAAATCACTACTTTTTTTGTGTGTTACTTTTTTCAAACTGAAAATCTTTAGGTAATTTGGAATGATAAGTTAGTCACGATGATACACAAGAGATTATAAAAATTTAATAGACTTTTGGCTGGGCACGGTGGCTCATGCCTGTAATCCCAGCACTTTGGGAGGCTGAGGTGGGAGGATCACCTGAGGTCAGGAGTTCGAGATCAGCCTGACCAAAGTGGAGAAACCCTGCCTCTAGTAAAAATACAAAATTAGCCTAGGGTGGTGGTGCATGCCTATAATCCCAGCTACTCAGGAGGCTGAGGCAGGAGAATCACTTGAACCTGGGAGGTGGAGGTTGTGGTGTGCCGAGATCCTGCCATTGCATTCCAGCCTGGGCAACAAGAGTGAAACTCCGTCTCAAAAAAAAAAAAAAAGAAGGGCTGGGCGCGGTGGCTCAGGCCTGTAATCCCAGCACTTTGGGAGGCCGAGGTGGGCGGATCACGAGGTCAGGAGATTGAGACCATCCTGGCTAACACGGTGAAACCCCATCTCTACTACAAATACAGAAAATTAGCCGGGCGTGGTAGCGGATGCCTGTAGTCCCAGCTACTCGGGAGGCTGAGGCAGGAGAATGGCATGAACCTGGGAGGCGGAGCTTGCAGTGAGCCGAGATCACGCCACTGCCCTCCAGCCTGGGTGACACAGCCTCTCAAAAAAAAAAAAAAAAAAAAAAAAAAAATATATATATATATATATATATATATGGGCTTTTATCAGAGTTTGTAATTTAATATACTGTGTAGAATATCCAGAAAATCTGAAAACTAAGCATGATGACTTTTCCCCCTTATGAAGTGTAATTTTCTAGGCATGTTGGCGAAGCTAAGGCAGTATAATGAAGTGGCCCTGGAGCTGAAGTATCTGCTTTGAATCCTGGTTTCTGATCTGTGGCTACTTTTCTAATCCTCGGCTCCTCCAGCACTTGCCTGGAATAGTACAATTCCCTCCTAAGTGTTCTCTTCTCTGCTT
This sequence comes from Trachypithecus francoisi, assembly GCF_009764315.1. Taxonomy (NCBI): domain Eukaryota; kingdom Metazoa; phylum Chordata; class Mammalia; order Primates; family Cercopithecidae; genus Trachypithecus; species Trachypithecus francoisi. The sequence goes on from NW_022681465.1 coordinate 17,118,276, forward strand.
GAGCTCCTTTGTATTTCATTAACATTACAGTGATTTATTTAAAGTCCCATACAACTATTTTAGCCAGGTGCAATGTCTCACACCTTTAATCCAAGCACTTTGGGAGGCCAAAGCAGGAGGATCACTTGAGGCCAGGAGCTCAAGACCAGCCTGAGCAATGTAGTGAGACCTCATCTCTAGCAAAAATTACAAAATTAGCTGGGTGTGGTGGCATGCACCTGTGGTCCCAACTTCTCAGGAGGCTGAGGCAGAAGGATTGTTTGAGCCCAGGAGGTCGAAGCTACAGTGAACCATGATGGTACAGTACACATTTTTTCATTTCAACTGTAAATATTTATATGTTTGTATGTAGGGTGTGTGTGTGAGTGTGTGTGCATTTTTAATTAGTGCCAATGGCTAAGTCCTGTGAAGGTTACAAAGATGAATGGCAGAATGAAAATTGTTCCAGCTCTCAAGGACTTCTACATTAATAGGAGATTTTAAATACTTTAACTGATTTGTATGATTAAATAAAATTTTTAAAAAACTATCTTCATTTTGTTGATGCTTGAAGAACAATGCAGGATGCAGATTCCTATTAGTGGAAGTTAACATGGTCAACAATAGCATGACCTCACATTGCAGGTTCACATTATCAATGTGGTGCCAAGTTTTGTTTAAAAGCTTTTGCATATTTTTTGCGGCAACTTGTACAACAATACAACTCTAAACAAGCTGGGGCGATGGTGTGGAAAATCCCAACACCGTTGATCGGATTTCAGAGGTCACAGATGAAATGCTCTTTCAAGTTTAGTGCTTACCGGCAGGAGGGGATACAGATGTGAAATTTCATACATTTGTGTGAAATACAATTTGTCCTTCAAAAGAAGCTTTTAATGTAGAAAGTGCTGGGAATCTTTTTATCTAGGACATGACAAAGTCTTGTCACCATTTGATGACACTGCTGAGACTGTGGAGACAAACTCTTGCCATGTTGCTCAGGCTGGTCTCAAACTCCTGGGCTCAAGTGATCCTTCTGCCTCGACCTCCCAAAGTGTTGGGATTACAGGCATGAGAAACTGCCCAGCCGCTGTCATACATTCAATTTCTGGAACTTCATAAACTTTGAGTGAATGATTCTATGGGTGAAATAGATGTTTTATATCCCTATGATGAGCATCCAAAAGCCAAATGTGGTGCTGAACAATGCATTTAACTGGGATAGATAACCAATGGAAAGGCAGGAACTATTTTTTTCCCCAAAAGACGAAGCTTTAAATAAAGTGGGATGATAAATTACCCACTGAGACAACTCAGAAAATACAGAAAACTGTTTTTAGTGTTGATTTTTGTTCTGTTTTTGTTTTTTCGAGTTTATCTATTTATTTATTTATTTATTTTGAGATGGAGTCTCGCTCTGTCGCCCAACCTGGAGCACAGTGGCGCGATTTCGGCTCACTGCAAGCTCCGCCTCCCGGGTTCAGGCCATTCTCCTGCCTCAGCCTCCCGAGTAGCTGGGACTACAGGCGCCCGCCACCATGCCTGGCTGATTTTTTGTATTTGTAGTAGAGACGGGTTTTCACCGTGTTAGCCAGGATGGTCTCAATCTCCTGACCTCATGATCTGCCCGTCTCGGCCTCCCAAAGTGCTGGGATTACAGGTGTGAGCCACTGCACCCAGCCTCAAGTTTATTTTTAATTTTTGCAGGTGCATAACAAATTTATATACTTGTGAGGTACATGAGATACTTGAAAGGGGCATGCAATGCATAATATTCACATCAGGGTAAAAGAGAAATCCATCACCTGAAGCATTTATCTTCTGTGTTACAAATAATCCAATTCAACTCTTTTAGTTATTTTAAATGTACAATTAAATTATTTTTTAACGGCCAGGCACAGTAGCGCACGTGTGTAATCCCAGCACTTTGGGAAGCCGAGGCAGGCAGATCACCTGAGGTTAGGAGTTTGAGACTAACTTGGCCAACTTGGTGAAACCACGTCTCTACTAAAAATACAAAAAAAAATTTAGCCAGGCATGGTAGCAGGCACCTGTGATCCCAGCTACTCAGGAGGCTGAGGCAGGAGAATCGCTTGAACCTGGGAGGCGAAGGTTGCAGTCAGTCAAGATCACGCCACTGCACTCTCCAGCTTGGGTGACAGAGGGAGACTCTGTCACACACACACACACTATATATATACACACACACACACACACACACATATATATATAATTATAGTCACCCTGTTGTGCTAGCTAATGCTAGGTCTTATTGTTTGTTTTAAGATGGAGTCTCGCTCTGTCGCTCAGGCTGGAGTGCAGTGGCACAATCTGGGCTCACTACAACCTCCTCCTCCTGGGTTCAAGCCATTCTCCTGCCTGAACCTCTCAAGTAGCTAGAACTACAGACGTGTGCCACCATGCCCGGCTAATTTTTTTTGTTTTGTATTTTTAGTAGAGATGGGGTTTCATCGTGTTGGCCAGGCTGGTCTCGAGCTCCTAACCTCAGGTGATCCACCCACCTCAAAGTGCTGGGATTAGAGGCGTCAGCCACTGTGCCTGGCTTGTTTCTTTTCTTTTTTTTTTTTTGAGACAACGACTCACTGTGTCGCCCAAGCTGGAGTGCAGTGGCACGATCTCAGCTCACTACAACCTCCACCTCCCATGTTCAAGAGATTCTCCTGCCTCAGCCTCCTGAGTACGTGGGATTACAGGCGCCCGCCACCACACCCGGCTAATTTTTTGTATTTTTAGTAGAGACAGGGTTTCACCGTGTTGGTCAGGTTGGTCTCGAACTCCTGACCTCGTGATCTGCCTACCTCGGCCTCCCAAAGTGCTGGGATTACAGGTGTGAGCCACCGCGCCCAGCCTGTTTGTTTCTTTACCTTACTTTTTTCTTCTGGTTACCCACATGCAAGGGCTTATTCATTCTTTCCAACTGTGTTTTTGTACCCATGAGAATATAGAAATTTATTACATATATATGTTTGTTGTTGTTGTTTATTTATTTTTTTTTTTGAGACTGGGCCTCACTCTGTTGCCTAGGCTGGAGTGCAGTGGTGTGATCATGGCTCACTGCAGCTTTGACTTCCAGATCTCAAGCCATCCTCCTGCCTCAGCCTCCTGAGTACGTGGGACCACAGGCGCACACCACCACCCCATGCTAATTTCTGTATTTTTTGCAGAGACTGGGTCTTGCCATGTTGCCCAAGTTGGTCTTGAGCCCCTGGGCTCAAGCAATCTTCCCGCCTTGGCCTCCCAAAGTGCTGGCATTACAGGCATGAACCACCGCACCTAGCAGAATATAGAAATGTAGTACGTTTTCATTTAAACTTGCAATTGAATATAGAGAATATCTGAAAGATTTAAAAATTAAATATGAGGCCAGGCCCGGTGGCCCATGCTTGTAATCCCAGCACTTTGGGGGGCTGAGGTGGGCAGATCACGAGGTCAGGAGTTCAAGACCAGCCTGAGCAATATGGTGAAACCCTATCTCGACTAAAAATACAAAAATTAGCCCAGCATGGTGGCACACCCCTGTAGTCCCAGCTACTCGGGAGGCTGATGCAGAAGAATCACTTGAACCCAGGAGGTGGAGGTTGCAGTAAGCCAAGATCATGCCATTGTACTGCAGCCTGGGTGACAGAGTGAGACTCTATCTCAAAAACAAACAAACAAACAAAATTAAACATGAAGACTTTTTTCTTTCATCAGTCATGATTTTCTAAGCATGCTGCCCAAGCAAAGGCTGTGTTAACACGTGGCTGCCGCTGGCCCGCCTGGCTCTGACATTCACACCCCGAGGGTTTGGACAAAACGCTTCACTCTCATTTGTCTCAGTTTGCTCATCTGTAAAATAGGGGTGCCATTGTCAGTACTTATCTCCGTGGGTCCCATTGAGGAATCACCCTGATAATATAAACAATGTGCTTTGAGTGGAGCCCGGCTGAACTTGGCCCATCCTGAATTGCTCTATAAATGTTAGTGCTTTTGTTCATATCCTCTGTAATGGGACTTAACCACAGACTTTTGCAGATCACTTTGGAGTTTTGCCTTGGCACCAAATGAATATGGATGAATTTGAAAGAAGAACATAAGGACAGTGATGGACGAATAGCTTAAGAACCAGATGCCAGACCCTGTTGCGGGGCTGTCTTTGTGATTTCCAAGCAGAACTGATATGTGATTAGGCTGTCTCCCTCAAGAAACCCAGCTACAGTCATCCTTATCTGGGCCCCTTGAATTGTTGTTTTGTACCCATGCAAACAAAGATAGGAAATCTTCACATAAGCAACTTACATATTTGCTTCAGAGGAATTTTAACTTAATTGTTCTATCTTCATTTCCTTGAGAACTGCTTAGATATATTTTCTCTTCTGTGTTTATCAGATTAAAATTTTATAAAAACAGGCTTTACTGAGGAATTCTTCTGTATATTCAAAGCTATTAGGTGGATGTAGTAGATCATACCTGCAATCCCAGTGCTTTGGGAGGCCAAGGCAGTAGGATTGCTTGAGCCCAGGAGTTCAAAACCAGCCTGTGCAACATAGTGAGACCCCGTCTCTACAAATCATAGAAAAAATATCTGGGTGCGGTGGTGCATGTATGCAGTCCCAGCTACTTGGGAGGCTGAGACAGGAGAATCACTTGAACTCAGGAGGTTGAGGCTGCAGTGAGTTATGATTGCGTCACTGCACTCCAGCCTTGGTGACAAAGAGAGAAAGACCCTGTTTCCAAAAAAAAAAAAAAAAAAAAACAGAAACGTTAGCTAGTGAAGTTTATGCAAAATCCTTGGAACTACACCCATGTTTGCATTATGCTTCTGTGAGATAAACCCTCTGAATGGCTTCCCTGATTATCTGAAGTAGTAGCTTGAATTTTCATAGGTGTCCCCTGTAGCCTTCAGTTTCTCCAGAGTCAAGGTTAATTGGAGCAGGCGATTACACTGGGAATCCAGAGAAGCAGACACCAACATCCTGGGAATAGCGGCTGCTTGGAAAAGTCTCTTTGGCCACTGGTTGCTTTACGGCAGGCAGATGGAGGTCAACCAGGAAGCAGCATTTTTCTCCCATGTGATTCCCACTCTGAAAGAAACCTCTGGGGTCTCCCAATGTAAGGAACACCACTGTGAAAAACACGATCCTTTTGATTCCATCACTGATGCTGTGCTAGGAAGAGACCTAAGTCACCCCTGGCACCCTCTCACTGAAATTCAATATCCACTTCTCTGCTCCTTGTATCAGTGACCTAGAATTTCACTTTGTGGTTCTTCTAGAATTCTAGGATTCTATCCCTAATCATGAAGATCATGAGTTCATTAAATGATTCTATATATGCTGAGTATTTAAAAAAAAAAAATAGCAGACTAATGCTGACAATGTTAAAAAATAATGTCTGGCCAGGAGCGGTGGCTCACGCCTGTAATCCCAGCACTTTGGGAGGCCGAGGTGGGCAGATCGCAAGGTCAGGAGATGGAGACGATCCTGGCTAACATGGTGAAAACCCGTCTCTACTCAAAATACAAAAAAATTAGCCAGGTGTGATGGCGGGCCCCTGTAGTCTCAGCCACTCAGGTGGCTGAGGCAGGAGAATGGCGTGAACCCGGGAGGCAGAGCTTGCAGTGAGCCGAGATTGTGCCACTGCACTCCAAGCCTGGGTGACAGAGCAAGGCTCCTTCTCAAAAAATAAAATAAAATAAAATAATAATAATGTCGATACAAATAATACTGATAATATTAAAATATTTTGGAGTGGCCCTTTTTTTTTTTTTTTTTTTGAGACACGGTCTCACTCTGGAGTGCAGTGACATGATTTCAGCTGACTGCAGCCTCACCCTCTTGGGCACAAGTGATCCTCTCACCTCAGCCTCCCAAGTAGCTGGGACTATAAGTGCACACCACCACTCCCGGCTAATTTTTGTAGAGAACGGGTTTTGTCATGTTGCCCAGGCTGCTGGAGTGGCTATCTTGAAATAGTATTTTAAAAGGAATAATTTATCTCACCTGAGCAAGTTATTAAAATGAAGTTTCAAATGCCATATTTATTTTACTCTTTTTTGTTGTTTGTTTTTTCAAATGCAGTATTTAAACAGTCAACTTTATATCAGTCATGACCAGCAATTGCCCAAATAAACAGAAAAATGCAACTGAAAGAAGTTTCTTCATAATGTCTATAATTTTGAAGTAGATGAGTGAAACGATGAGAAGAAAAAATTAGAAAAATGGACAATTTTAGTGCATTTGAAATGATACTATTTTCCTGAAGAGTTTGGATTCTATTAGTCAGCACTGATTGGTGTTTACTTCAGTTTAAGTTAGTAGGAACCTTCAGCTAAACTCCAGAGGGGGAGGAGTACCAATTTTCATTTTCACCAAGGACTTGTTTATAAAGAAATGAATTGAGTCACATTTTACCTTGGCAGCCAGCCCCTTTGTCCGATACAGAGCCAGAGAAAAGCTACTGTAACAAAGGCAGACAAATAGTAGATGTGTTAAAGAACGCGAGGGTCATCCAGTAGGTTTTGCCAACCTCCAGACAACTCTGCCTGTTACTGAGTCTCAGCTTATCCAGCAAAACTCCCACCTTGAGTCACAAGATTAAAACTGCTGGATGCGGCGCACCTAGAACAGCCCCACACGGCATCCAAGAATCCCAAAAGGAAAAAAAAAAAAAAGAAAAACTTGCTAAACTGGTTGCCTGGGTCACTTTGCTTTGAATGAGATTCGACTTTGAGAGGGAGAAGCAAAGGTGAAGAGAGGAGAGTAAATCCCAGGCTGTGCTTCTCCCCTGAACTTCAACCCCAGGAAAACGGCATAGCTAAATTACAAAAGGACGTCCAAATTGGGACGTGTGTCTAGGCAACTTCCCAGGAGAAGACAATATGAATGTGCAAATTCCATATTGCAGATAATCTCTTCTACCTGAAGAAAAATGCAAAACTGAGAGGAGAGGAGGCAATACTTAGCACTGATATGCAGGAAGAACTGTTCTTTATTTATTTTTTTTGAGATGGATTCTCCCTCTGTTGCCCAGGCTGGAGTGCAGTGGCACAAGGTCTGCTCACTGGGTTCAAACGATATTCCTGCCTCAGCTTCTCAAGTAGCTGGGATTACAGGCATGAGCCGCCACACCCCACTAATTTTTATATTTTTAGTAGAGACGGGGTTTCACCATGTTGGTCAGGCTGATCTTGAACTCCTGACCTCAAGAGATCCACCCACCTCGGCCTCCCAAAGTGCTGGAATTACAGGCATGAGGCACTGCACACAGCCAGAACTGTTCTTTTTTTTTTTTTTGAGATGGAGTCTTGCTCTGTCGCCCAGGCTGGAGTGCAATGGGACGATCTCGGCCCACTGCAACCTCTGCCTCTCGGGTTCAAGTGATTCTCCTGCCTCAGCCTCCTGAGTAGCTAGGATTACAGGCACCCGCCACCATGCCCAGCCAAGTTTTTTGTAGAGATGGGGTTTCACCATGTTGGGTCAGGCTGGTCTTGAACTCCTGACCTCATAATCTCCTTGCCTTGGCCTCCCAAAGTGCTGGGATTACAGATGTGAGCCACTGCGTCAGGCCAGAACTGTTCTTTTACAGGAGACGAAGAGATTCACAAACAGCCAGGAGCTAGGTCCTTCCTGCTTTGTATGGAAGCGGGAAAATCATGGATTCATTGTCTGAGAATGAAGCCAAGTGCTGGGAATTTATGAGCCTTGAGGAAACTGACTGGAGGGAGAGCTGCCTTCCCTAAAGCCTGTGTTCTCCTCTCTTTCTAAATTGTATTGCAGAAGCATATTTCAAAAATATAAAAATTGGCGTGAATAAGACAGCATTTGGGGTGTCCAGAAGGCACTGAGGAGTAGTAGTGGGTGTGGTTGGAAGGCACTCAGGGAACACTGTCTTGGAAGCAATCCCTTTCTGGCCAGAGCCCAAGCTTTGGCAGTGGATGGGAATTCCCCTAACAATGGTAGAATGACACTTTGGCCCAAATACATTGTGAGCTTTGTCCTAGACCAAGTTTCTTTTTGATTTTCTAATCTTATCCTTTAGTTTAGCTAAGTGACCAAATAATTTTCCAATGCGGTTTTGATATTTATGTATTTTAATGCCTGGTGTCTGAAGACTATCTTTGCTTATACTTACCGATTATCACAGAAAATGTATTATTATCCCCATTTTTGAAGAAACTTGAGGCTCTGGAAGGAGGCTCTGGAAGCCCATTGGCAGAGAACTAAGAATAGAAATCTCCCTTCCGGCTCCTAGGCCTGTGGTCTGAATTATTTCCTGTATTTCTACCCTCTTGTCTACTTGCATCAGTGATTAAGAATATTTGGGGCCAGCACAGTGGCTCACGCCTGTAATCCCAGCACTTTGGGAGGCTGAGACCGGTGGATCACTTGAGGTTGGAAGTTTGAGATCAGCCTGGCCAACATGGTGAAACCCTGTCTCTACTAAAAGCACAAAAATTAGGCCCGGTGAGGTGGCTCACACCTGTAATCCCAGCACTTTGGGAGGCCAAGGTGGGCGGATCACCTGAGGTCAGAAGTTCAAGACCAGCCTGGTCAACATGGCAAAACCCCATCTCTACTAAAAATACAAAACAAATAAAAAATCAGCTGGGCGTGGGGGTGGGCGCCTGTAATCCCAGCTACTCAGGAGGCTGAAGCAGGAGAATTGCTTGAATCGGGGAAGCAGAGGTTGCAGGGAGCCGAGATTGTACCACTGCACTCCAGCCTGGGTGACAAGAGCAAGACTCCGTCTCCAGGAAAAAAAAAAAAAAAAGAATATTTCGATGATTGCAAAATCCCTTCTTTAACATCAGAGGCAGGTAATCCTAGCACTTTGGAAGGCAAGTGGATCACCTGAGGTCAGGAGTTCAAGATCAGCCTGGCCAACATGGCAAAACCCCGTCTCTACTGAAAATACATAAATTAGATGGGTGTGGTGGCACATACCTGTAATACCAGCTGCTCAGGGGGCTGAGGCAGGAGAATTGCTTGAAACCAGGAAGTGGAGGTTGCAGTGAGCTGAGATTGTGCCATTGCACTCTGTCTTAAAAAAAAAAAAAAATCCTTTGTCTAACATCAGAGTTCTAGACTTTGCACATGGCTATCTTCCTAGGCACAGTTTGTAGGAGAAAGTATTCCATTTATTTAATTACTCATTCATTCAACAAATATTTATTAAACATATATTGTGTGCTGAGCAATCTTCTAGGTGCTAAGGAGACAGTTGAGTTGTGAGCACAACAAAGATCTCTGTCTTTGAAGAACTTACATTCTACTGCAAGGAGACAGATGGAAAATGACATAGATAGCTTGGACAACATGGTGAAAACCCCATCTCTACAAAAAATGCAAAAACTCGCCGGGCATGGTGGTGCATTCCTGTAGTCGCAGCTACTCGGGAGGCTGAGATGGAAGGATCACTTGAGCCTGGGACGGGAGGCGGAAGTTGCAGTGAGCTGAGATTGTGCCACTGCACTCTAGCCTGGGCGACAAGCAAGACTCTATCTCCAAGAAAAACGAGACAGAGACAGAGACAAAGAGAGACAGAGAGAGGAGAGAGAGAGAGACAGAGAGAGGAGAGAGAGGAGGAGAGAGAGAGAGAGAGGAGAGAGAGAGAGAGAGAGAGAGAGAGAGAGAGACACAGAGACACCAGGGAAATCTATGGCACCTTAGAAGTGATAACCGAGCTGGGGGAAGGGTGGGGTACTACATAAAAAGACCCACTCAGTGGCATGAAGACCTGAAAGAAGAGAGGGAATGAGCCATGAAGGCAAAGGAGAGAAGGCAGGAGAGACCTTGGCATGTCCAATGTATCTGGAGAAAGTGAGAGAGGACCATGAGGTGAAGACAGGAGGGTAAGGATGGGGTGGTCCTGTGCAGACCATGGACAGATTACGCACAGATCATGTAAAGATTATGCACAGATCATAGATCAGGCACAGATTATGAACAAATCATGGACAGATCATGCACAGATCATAGATCATACATAGATCATGAACAGATCATGCAGAGCTCACAGATCATGGATCATGCACAGATCATAGATCATGCATAGAACATGAGATGAGATGGGAAGCTGTTGATCTGATTCATGTTTTAACAAAATCACACTGATTTCATGCGCCACCACACCCAGCTAATTTTGTATTTTTAGTAGAGATGAAGTTTCTCCATGTTGGCCAGGCTGGTCTCAAACTGCTGACCTCAGGTGGTCTGCCTGCCTTGGTCTCCCAAAGCGCTGGGTTACAGGCATGAGCCACCATGCTGGCCTAAAAGGTACAGAATTTAAGAGCTTGTTTGGATTAATGCAGAACCCACAGCTCATTACTGAACCATCACTGAGTATACGTGTTCCAAATGCACAGGGGGTTATTCTTTTTTTGTTGTTGTTGTTGTAGACGGAGTCTCGCTTTGTCGCCCAGGCTGGAGTGCAGTGGCCGGATCTCAGCTCACTGCAAGCTCCGCCTCCCGGGTTTACGCCATTCTCCTGCCTCAGCCTCCCGAGTAGCTGGGACTACAGGCACCCGCCACCTCACCCGGCTAGTTTTTTTTGTATTTTTTAGTAGAGACGGGGTTTCACCGGGTTAGCCAGGATGGTCTTGATCTCCTGACCTCGTCATCCGCCCGTCTCGGCCTCCTAAAGTGCTGGGATTACAGGCTTGAGCCACCGCGCCAGGCCAGGGGTCATTCTTAAGAAAGCAATCAGCCTAGTGGGCTGCAGAATGCCATTATAAGGTCTGTTTGCTCTGAGAAGGGGACTGCCCAACTCTCCTTATAAAATAGCAAGGGAAGCGCCCCAGATAAAGCAGTTAAGATGCTTCATATGCAAGCCATGTTGGACTAGCTTTATGGTAACTGGAATATCCTTCCGGCAAATAGGCCTATTACCCAGGCCATATGGTAAATTTGAGGGTTAAAGGGACCCCCTTTACATGAGTGCCCCTCCCACAGAATCACGGGACTGTTTAAGAAGCCTGATCAAATCTGCTCTCCCTCATAGGTCTTACAGATGTAACTCCCTGCTGGGAACCCAAACCCTTTTCACCAGAAAAGGTAAAATGGTCTGGGAGTAAAAAAGGGTTCCTGAGACCAGAACATAAAAATATATAGTTTAGGCCGGGCAGGGTGGCTCACGCCTATAATGGTAGCACTTTGGGAGACCAAGGTGGGCAGATCACGAGGTCAGGAGTTCGAGACCAGCCTGGCCAGCATGGTAAAATCCCATCTGCACTAAAAATACAAAAAATTAGCCAGGCATGGTGGTGCATGCCTGTAATCTCAGCTGCTTGGGGGGCTGAGGCAGGAGAATCATTCACACCCAGGAGGCAGAATTTGGGGCATTTACTGTCTTGCTACGGAACATTAACTGAAGCTGGCCCTATGCTAATGGAAATAATGTTTCCCAGAAGAGTTCCATGATAAAATAAAAATGGTTTACACAAACTCTTGCTACCTAATAAGTAGAGAGCCTCTTTTCTAGGACTAATTGTGAGGAACTGCTGAATTCTACAGAGCCTAATAGGGCTCATGAGTTGTTTGGTTTGTAAATGGTATTTCCAAAGTAAACAAACATCTTGTTTTAAAAGCTGCTGCTCTGGTTAAAGAAGGGTCAAGAAAATCTTTTTCTTTTATGTTATTTGGGTAAAGTATGTTTTTGCAAGCAAATTTACCTGAGTCCTCCAAAATTCAGATTGTAATTTTATGACAATATGGTTGTCTGCATAAGTTCAATAATAGTTTTTTGTTTGTTTAACTATTGGAGACACTGGTTATTTCACCAAGACTGAAACTAAAATAGCCTATTTGTAGGTCATGTTTCAGCAAAACCAACTCAAAAGGAGTCTATATGGCCAATCAATTCTTGTTGCATTTTATGCAGATAATCAGACAAGCATAATAAGCCTAAAACTTACCTTGCTCACAAATTGGCCTTGCTATAATCTTCTCTTTAATAAAAAAGGTGGCTAAAAAAAATTGTTTCAAGGGGAAAGCATAACACTTAATACTAGATTTCAGCCCTAAGTTTTTGAGTGCAGATTAAATCATTATTTCTTGGCTAGAAAACCAGATTATAGGCTGGGCATGATGGCTCACGCCTGTAATCCTAGTACTTTGAGAGGCTGAGGTGGGCGGATTGCCTGAGTTCAGGCGTTTGAGACCAGCCTGGCCAACGTGGTGAAACCTTGTCTCTACTAAAAATACAAACATTAGCCAGGCATGGTGGCGGGTGCCTGTAGTCCCAGCTACTTGAGAGGCTGAGGCAGGAGAATCACTTGAACTTGGGAGGCGGAGGTTGCAGTGAGCAAGATGGTGCCATTGCACTGCAGCCTGGTGCACAGAGCAAGACTCCATCTCAAAAAAAAAAAAAAAAAAAACTAGATTATAATTTGTCTTCATATTTTTAGTTGGTGCCCTAATGGAATAGATTCCTTTTTTTATTTTGACATATGAATTACTCTTGTAATTGTCAAACTATAAATGTTATTTCTCTCTCCTTGTTTTACTTCCAAGGAAACCAAAATCATGGTATTTTGAAGACCAGAGGTATGAATCTCCATTATTTGGCATCCCACTGACCCCAGATCTGTTTCATTGCTGATGCTCTACTGCCAAAACGATCCAAGCTGCCTCCCTCTAGGCCCAGGGACTATCGCAAAAGAGGTGGGTGTGTAAGATTGTAAGGGCCAGCTTTGTGGGAAAACATTAGGTCAAAGTCAAACCCTCCAAATCAAGAAGGGGGTACAAAAATGCCTAAACAGCTGGTAAGACAAGTTTAGTTGCCTTCTAAACTATTATGTGTCGCTTTTACATCCACCCCAACCATAAAAATATTCTACTTACTATAGAATTAAAGAAAATTTTTTACCAACAGGATAAAAATACCTTGGAACAGGTCGGGCACGGTGGCTCATGCCTGTAACCCCAGCACTTTGGGAGGCTGAGTTGGGCGGTTCATGAGGTCAGGAGATCGAGACCATCCTGGCTAACACGGTGAAACCCCATCTCTACTGAAAATACAAAACATTAGCCGGGCATGGTGGCGGGCACCTGTAATCCCAGCTACTTGGGAGGCTGAGGCAGGAGAATGGCGTGAACCCAGGAGGCGGAGCTTGCAGTGAGCCAAGATCACGCCACTGCACTCCAGCCTGGGCGACAGAGCAAGACTGTCTCAACGAAACAAAACAAAACAAAACTAAGCTAAACAAAACAAACAAAAAAACTTATAACAAAACCTCCTAGGTATAATACTCCCAATTATGAGTTGTGAAGATAAATCTATCTTTATTTTTCAGAATAACGCTTATGTTTTGTATAGCTAATGCTATATGTCTGTAACAAAAACCAGGCTCACAGTAGCTCAACACATAGAAGTTAAAAGTAAGTCCATCTTGTAACTTTTCCTTTTGGTTTTGTTGTCAGCTTTTTAACTTAAAATAATAATTTTAAGAAGTAACAAATGCCTGTCCACATTCATTCCTGTCTGGCCTAGAACAATTAATTGGCTATAAGTCTTTTGACTCTCTTTTTTTTTTTTTTGAGAGAGTTTCGCTCTTGTTGCTCAGGCTGGAGTGCAATTATGACTTCTCCTGTGACAAAAGTGATTTGTTTTTCTAAGACCAACCGAGTGGGCACAAAAGAACCAGCGAGTAGGCAAGGGTAGGAGCAAAACTGCAAATTCATTTTTGGTCACCTAGCTTCAGGGAAGGAGGTGGGTAGGGAGAGGTCTGTCGGCCTCCAGCAAAGGAGGCCAAGAGAGTCGCCGGGTGAGCTCTCGGGCGGAGTTCCTGATACAGTCCCGAAGGGGGGCTGGGAAGTCCGGGCGGGGCGCTGGCCGGGAGCGGCTTTTCTGGGAGTGGGAGGGCAATAGGCGGGGCACGGGCGTGGTGGGGGGGGGGGTGTTCCGCAGGTGCGACCAGGTAAATCTTGGTCTCTTCGGATTGACATCACCTGGCGCATGCCCGGTTGGTCTGCACCTTCCCGGGCGCCGGCTGCATTTTCGCGCGTGGGAAAAGTTGGTGATGAAGAACCCGGAAGTGCGCCATCTTGCCTCCGTTCGTCCAAACAGTCCAACCTTTTATTGATAATAGTGATAAGGGGCACCGTGGTCTGTCTGGCTACTTCCTGCTGTTAAGGGGCATCATTAAGGTCAGGGCCTATGGTTGGTATTTGGACGTACGGATGAAGAATAAAATAAGGCACAGTATTAGTATAGGAATGAGGAATGGAAGCATTTGTTGGAATAGGGGCAAAACCCAGAAGGAAGGTCCCGGCAAGGTTGGGGAGTATGAGATAGTTAAGAAAATTTAGTAAGTTTGAGGCAAGTGGGGGAAAGCCAAACTGATTTCCACTGATTGCTTTCGGTAGGGGCCCTTTTTAGTTGGGAATGAGGAACGGGTGCGCAAAGTAGTTGTTGGCTAGGCAGCAATTAAGGAGTGGAGTTTTTTGTGGAGTGGATGGCTTTCCGTCTACTCCTACTACAGAGATATTGGATGGAAGGCTAGGTCCAGAGAAGGATGGCAAAACAGAATAGGTAGCCTTGCTGTCAATTAAAAAATTAATTGTCTTACCCGCTACCAGGAGAGTTACCCGTGGCTCGGCGAGGGTGATGGGGGTCCCCGAGTCTCGGCACCTTCAGTTATCGTCGTCCAGATGTAGGAGCTGGAAGGAGCTCCCAGGATCCTGGGAAAAGGGGTCACGTGGAGATGCGGCACCTGTTCTCAGGGTGGGGCAATCAGACCTCCAGTGTCCTTCCTGCTGGCAAGCAGGGTTAGGACATTCACTGGCCCAATGTCCTGATGCCTTGTACTTATAGCAAGGCTGCGTTGGGGCTCGGGGACCTTGGGGACACCTGTTGGCATAGTGTCCTGCCTTGCTGCACTTATAGCAGGCTTCTTTTGTAGCCTTGGAGTCTGTGGGGTGTGTGCTCTCTGGTTTGGGGTTATGACTGGGCTGTAAAGCCACCGCTAGGAGCTGTACCTTCTGTTCGAGGTGAGCCTGCCGACTCCTCTCTGAAGTTATAGACCTTAAAGGCTAATTTAACTAGGTCTTATATTGGTGTCTGAGGACCATCCTCTACCTTTTGAAGTTTTTTTTACGAATGTCAGGAGCTGATTGAGAAATGAAATAAGACGCCAAAATGGTGGCCCCTGTCGGGGAGGACGGATCTAACCGGGTATATTGGGTTAGAACCTCAGTCAGCCTATTTAAGAATGCGGCTGGATTTTCTTCTGGATTTTGAACAATTTCTTTTAATTTGTTAAAATTTACAGTTTTGTTTGAGGCTGCTTGCATACCAGCCAACAAACATTGGACCATGATGTCTCGCCTACGGCGCCCAGGCTGGCCTGCTTGGCAGTTCCAGTCTGGGTCTGCCGAGGGGGCTGCTTGCTCCCCTAGTGGGATGGCGGCGTCAGTTAAATGTAGTTGGTTGGCGTGCTGCCTGGCGGTCGCTAGGATGCGCTCTTGCTTCTCAGGGTTTAGGGTGGAGGTTAGGATAACCTGGAGGTCATGCCAAGTTAAGTCATAGGCCTGACAAAGGCATCTAAATTCCTTTATGTATATGGTAGGATTAGCTGAGAAATCAACTAAACGCTTCTCAATTTTGGAAAGATCGGCCAGTGAAAAAGGGACATGTACTCTGACTACCCCCTCCGCCCCAGCCACCTCTCGCAAAGGCGCTAACACTGTAGGAGGGTGTGGGGCAGGAGTGAGGGCATCAGCAGGGCACTTAGAGCCGGTGTGTGCAGAGATAGGGGACCCTAGGTGGCCGGCTGAGGACGTGGAAGGGGGCACGGGTGCGAGCGGGCTACAAGGAGGAGGAGTCTGGGCAGGAAGGGAGGGGGTGGAGAGAGCGGGGAGAGAAGGAGGAGTATAGGGCAGGTTGGGACCAGTGCGTAAGGCCCAAAAGCCTTGTATGTAATTAATTTCGGACCACTTGCCTAGCCACTGGCAGAAATTGCTGAGGTCGATCACGCCACAGTGGAAAGGAAAATTAACCGCTTCCTCCTAAGGTCTTGTTCAAGCTATAAGGTTTTTAAATTGGCTAGGAGGCACCCTAAGGGGGTGCTCTTTGGAAATTTGGACTGGGGGTTTCCCGTTTGTTTCCTCTTTACTTACACAATGGACACAATGGAAATGGAAGTGGATCTCTGCCTGGCTTCAAAGCATCCTTTGGAACCAGCAGAGACAGACTGGAGGCTCTTGGAGCCAAGGTGGAGATTACCTTCAGGCGGACATCTCCGTCCTGAACGGGTCTCCCGAGCCACTTGGTGGCTCAAAAGTGGGCCTCGGACCTGCGCAGGATTTTTGGCCGAGGGAGGTAAAGAGGAGACAAGGGCACTTACCCCAGAGAGGCCGTGAGAGTGAGGGAAGGTGGTCTCAGGTCCTGCTCCGTCTGCGGCGTGGGAGCAGGAGGAGGTTCCTCAACCCTTAGAGGCCTGAGGAGGGGTCTCCTCCCGGGTCTTCGGCACCAACTGATTTGTTTTTCTAAGACCAGCCGAGTGGGCACAAAAGAACCAGCGAGTAGGCAAGGGTAGGAGCAAAACTGCAAATTCATTTTTGGTCACCTAGCTTCAGGGAAGGAGGTGGGTGGGGAGAGGTCTGTCCAAAGGAGGCCAAGAGAGTCGCCTGGTGAGCGCTCCGGAGGGGTTCCTGATACAGTCCCGACTGGGGGCTGGGAAGTCTGGGCGGGGCACTGGCCGGGAGCGGCTTTTCTGGGAGTGGGAGGGCAATAGGCGGGGCACGGGTGTGAGGGGGGAGGGGGTGTTCCGCAGGTGCGACCAGGTAAATCTTGGTCTCTTCGGATTGACATCACCTGGCGCATGTCCGGTTGGTCTGCACCTTCCCGGGCGCCGGCTGCATTTTCGCGCGCGTGCGGAAAAGTTGGTGATGAAGAACCCGGAAGTGCGCCATCTTGCCTCCGTTGGCCCAAACAAAAAGCTCCTTTTCTTTCCCAAATACCAGTATATGTGCAATACGAAGGTGGTAGGAAAAATAGATTTGTCTACTGTTAACAAGTCTATAACAATTTAGACATTTAGCACCAGGTGTTCCTTGCATTGGCTTTATACTCTTCTCAGGATGTTATACCTGTGGAGATAAATTGGCTGGAAGAGAGATTCAAATTAATGGATTCTGAGTTAATGTTGGTCCTACAATCTTCAAGTAAGATTTATCATAAAGTTCAGCCTGGCATGGTGGCTCACGCCTCTAATCCCAGCACTTTGGGAGGCCGAGGTATAGACAGGGGTATAGGTAGGGGTGTAGGCAGGGAAACTAGTAGTTTTAGAACCATCATGTCTAATAGCGATCAATTAGCAGATAAATATCTCTTTAGAAACTTATATTAAAGCTTTTGTCTTGCTCCATATTTTTTGAGGGTTCAGATGAGTTTGTATATTTTATGTTACAACTTCATTGAGATATAATTCGTATGTCCTATAATTCACCCACTTAAATTGTACAAGTCAATAGTTTTTACTATTAATAGGTAACCATCACCTATAGCAGGTAACCATCACAATAGAATTTACATCCTCCAAAATAATCCCATAACCATTAGCCATTACTCTCCATTCCATATCCCCTCAACCTTCCCAGCCCTAGAAAACCACTCATCTGACCGGGCATGGTGGCTCATGCCTGTAATCCCAACACTTTAGGAGGCCGAGACAGGCGGATCATGAGGTCAAGAGATCGAGATCATCCTGCCCAACATGGTGAAACCTCGTCTCTACTAAAAATACAAAAATTAGCCAGGCGTGGTGGCAGGCGCCTGTAGACCCAGCTACTTGGGAGGCTGAGGCAGGAGAATCTCTTGAACCCAGGAGATGGAGGTTGCAGTGAGCCAAGACCATGCTACTGCACTCCAGCCTGGTGACAGAGGGAGACTCCGTCTCAAAAAAAAAAAAAAAAAAAAAAAATCACGAAGTTCAAATGACCCTTTATAAGGAGAGTAAACACATTGTGAGTCTAATTAAAGAATATGATGGGCCGGGCGCGGTGGCTCAAGCCTGTAATCCCAGCACTTTGGGAGGCCGAGACGGGGTGGATCACGAGGTCAGGAGATCAAGACCCTCCTGGCTAACACGGTGAAACCCCGTCTCTACTAAAAAATACAAAAAACTAGCTGGGCGAGGTGGCGGGTGCCTGTAGCCCCAGCTACTCGGGAGGCTGAGGCAGGAGAATGGCTTAAACCCGGGAGGCGGAGCTTGCAGTGAGCTGAGATCTGGCCACTGCACTCCAGCCTGGGCGACAGAGCGAGACTCCGTCTCAAAAAAAAAAAAAAAAAAGAATATGATGATGCATGCAGTGATTTTTTTGAACTGGTTAGGTTGTTTACTGCCCTCTGACTCTACTTATAATCTTACTGGATGCCTAATCTTCTCTATCTTTATGATATTTGTCATTGTATGAGCATTATATAGGTCCTGTAAATGTTATGCCAGATACAGCAAAAGGAAAAAGGCACAATTGAAGACCCAGATCATGATAGCTCACAAAATGGATCTGATGCCAGTTTTGTTTTGTTTGTTTGTTTGTTTGTTTTGACTAAACCCTAGGCCTGACTCCATCTCACCCCTTAAACAATTGGTATAACATCAGGTCAGACCATGTCCTCTCCCCCATTATCCAAATCGCTAATATTTAAAACTATTACCGCCAACCTGACGACTCTAGGAGTGAGCCTTCCTAGTGCTGTGGGACCTGTTGCTGTTTGGCCTGTATATGCATGCTATGGAATGCTTTTTGGCCAAGAGTGGGGACTGAAGACTAAACTCTGCTTTTTTTTTTCTTGCCCAAATTCCTATCTAAGGGGGCTGGAGAATCATAAATTCTCATCAGATGTGTTTTATTTGACCCTATAGATCATGATTTACTTTCCCACCTGACTCTGGCATAACATTACAAGACAAAGAACAAAATAAAAATATTTTACCCCAAAACATTTTTCTTTGCCATATTTTGAAATGGCCCTACAAAGCTGTTCTTTGCGGGGGAGGGGGAGGGGGAATTTGCATCTGTAAAGAACCTCTATTAACATAGTTAGATCTTTTTCCTCCAGGCCCTCCCAATCCTAAAGAGATTAATTCAGATCTGAATAGGAAACATTTGTCACCCATTATCTCTAAGGGCAGCCACTATAAGACTTCAGTATAACTTTGGTCTCCACAATCTTTATCTTAACCTGAACATTCCCTTTCTGTCTATCCCAGGACTGGACAAACTCAACCAATTGTCAACCAGAAAATGTTTAAATTCACCAAAAGCCTGGAAGTCCCCACTTTGAGTTGTTCCGCCTTTCTGGGCCAAACCAATGTATTGCATGTATTTCTTAAATGAGTTTGATTGATGTCTCATGCCTCCCTAAAATGTGTAAAACCAAACTGCACCCCGGCCACCTTGGGCGTATGTTCTCAGGACTTCCTGAGGGCTGTGTCAGAGGCAGGATCACTCGTATTTGGCTCAGAATAAATCTCTTCAAATATTTTACACAGTTCGACTCTCTTCGTCGACACAGACACTATAGTTCTTTTTATTTTTTATTTTTTATTTTTTTGAGGCGGAGTCTCACTCTGTCGCCCAGGCTGGAGTGCAGTGGCCGGATCTCAGCTCACTGAAAGCTCCGCCTTCCGGTTTACGCCATTCTCCTGCCTCAGCCTCCCAAGTAGCTGGAACTACAGGCGCCTGCCACCTCGTCTGGCTAGTTTTTGTACTTTTAGTGGAGACGGGGTTTCACCGTGTTAGCCAGGATGGTCTCAATCTCCTGACCTCGTGATCCGCCCGTCTCGGCCTCCCAAAGTGCTAGGATTACAGGCTTGAGCCACCGCGCCCGGCCTATAGTTCTTTTTAAATAATTTTTTTAATTTAATTAATTTTGTAATATATATATAAAGAGAGATGGAGTCTCACTACGTTGCTCAGGCTGGTCTTGAACCCCTGGGCTCAAGCAATCCTTCCGCGTCAGCCTTCCAAAGTACTAGGATTACAGGTGTGAGCCACCATATCCAGCCCTAAACCTAGTAGTTCTAATTTCTTTTCTGTTCCGCAACACACAGTTGGAAGGACAGACCACACCTATCTGGAGTGGATAACTTTAAATTGAACATGTCTCGCAAATCATCTCGACTGATGGGCATGGGTATCCTATCCCCACCCCGAGGCCTTTTTCTTGAGAATCAATAGTGTGAGGAAAAGAAGATGGATTCAGGTCATTTTGGGGCAGCCAACCTAGGACGGCCGAGCTTTCAGGACTGGTGATACACACACCTGTGCAAGCTTGGATTTAGGAAAGACAACTTCATTTTATCAACAAGAAAAATTAGAGTCCCTGAAAGATCTCGTTCTGTTTATTTTTTCCTAATATGGCTTTTCTGGGGAATAAGCAACGGCAGAGTAGTTTAAAAGCTGTCGCTCGTTGGTCAGTGGATCTCTACCCTGTAAAAATATTATTAGTTCTTGCTGAGTGGGAATCTGAATATCTTGGAGATATGAATGGGTGTGGTTGCCGCTCTATTTAGAGCTGACTACAATCAGCACTTAGAATTTGTCTGGCTGGTTCGCCAGAGGGAGAGTAAGAATCCTTGAACTAGCCACAATAACCCTTCCAACCTTGTAGCTCTGTGCATGCCCTTACAGATAAACCAGCCTACTCAATGCAAGGGCAACTCCCGCCTGTTTCTCTCGGGCTGCTGTCCAGGCAGGTGTCTAGAAGCGTGATTTACGATCATGATGAGTAGGCAGATTGGGGCTGCTTCTTCCACTGTTGTTTGCCTAAGGGACTAGTATGACTCCCACTCCCCATTTCTGGGTGTTTTTGAAGTCCAAGGATAAAGATTTAATACATGAAGGTAAGAGGCCCCTCTGCACATCTTCTGCATGCTTCTCTGACCTGGCTTTCATTGGGGGTGGTCTGACTGGGCCATTAGCCAGATGAGGGATGAGGCCAGAGGCTCATGTTTGCCCCCTGGCCGCCCTTCTGAGGTTCCAGGAATCCTCTATCTGTCTCAAATATCTTGCCAACTCGAAAACTCCTCACGGACAAAGAAATCTATACATTTTAAGTAGCATTGAATTCCAGAATCCAGCTAATGCAGGATCTATTACAGACCAATAAACCAGAATAATATGTGCATAAAAAGGTAGGTGTCTAGGAGAGCCTGCGTCACCAGCCAGAATGTGGATCCGTTATTTCATTGTAAAATATACAAGCTGTATGTAAAAATATACATGTATAATTTAAACAACACAATAAACAGCTTTTAAACCACCATCTATGCCAAGAAATGGAACATCACCAGTCCCCCAGAAGTTTCCTGTGTGCTCCACCCAGATCGCATATCCTTCCTTCTCCCACGCCCCTCAGAGATAACCACTGTCCTGAATTTCTTGTGAATGACGCCCTTGCTTTTTAGTGCCTATGTGTTTCACTAAACAGTGTACACATGTTCAGTTTTGCCTGTTTTGAAAATGTCTTTGAAATCATACTTTATGACTGGGTTCTTGGGCTCAATATTCTTTTTGAAATTGAGCCAGACTGGCGTGTGTAACATGATCTATTCATTTCACTGCTGTGTAATAGTCCATGGTATAGATAACCAGTACCTTTTAATCATTCCACTGCTGGTATGCAACTTGAATTATTTCCTTAATGAAGAGCACTGCTAAAAACATGTGTCAACATGCTTCCTGGTACACAGGTGTTAAGTTAAATTTGGACTGCTCTTTGTTTACCAGACTATTTTCATTGAGGAATCGTCAGCAAATGAGAAAAGTCCTCTGGACTGGAGCTGCCAAACATTTGCCCTATTTTAAAAAGTGAGAAGAGTTGGCATCTGGAATCCATTGCCCAATGGGCATGGTGAGGAATCTTGGCAAAATTCTGAAACAAAATTCGATGTGATTTGTGCTTAAGGATACAGTACTTAAAAAGAATGAGGTTTCCATGACTTAGTATAATGTCACAAAAAATAAGCTAGGACATGTTATTTTAATCAGTCCTCTTGGTACAGTCACTGCACCGACAGGTCCAAGAAGTGCTACATTTAACCTTATTTTCCATGGAGCATTCTATGAGGCTCTGTATAGATTCCCCATGATAGAACTACTCACAATGGCTGGTATTTGTCTACTTTTCTACATTTCTGTATTTGTTTGTCTAATTTTCCATATCACAGACTCACGTAGGCAGGGGTCTTATCTTGTTCATTTAAGAAAGTGCTTGGCTCCAAGCTTGTCCTCTCTAGGCATTTGTTAGATAGATGCTCTTCTTGAAGACAAGACCAAGAACATAAGATCTGCAGTGGTGTGAGACCAGCCTGGCCAACATAGTGAAACCTCATCTCTATTAAAAATACAAGAATTAGCTGGGCGTGGTGGCGGGCACCTGTAATCCCAGCTACTAGGGAAGCCGAGGCAGGAGAATCGCTTGAACCCAGGAGGTGGAGGTTGCAGTGAGCCGAGATCATGCCACTGCACTCCAGCCTGGGAAGCAGTGTGAGACTCCGTCTCAAAAAAAAAAAAAAAAAAAAGATCTGTAGTGATATAGACTAGGCAGAGGTATTGGCAGGGGTGTAGGCAGTGGTATAGACAGGGATATAGGTAGGGGTGTAGGCAGGGAAACTAGTAGTTTTAGAACCATCCTATCTAATAGTAATCGATTAGCAGATAAGTATCTCTTTAGAAACTTATATTAAAGCTTTTGCCTTGCTCCATATTTTTTGAGGGTTCAGATGAGTTTATATATTTTATGTTACAACTTCATTGAGATATAATTCATATATCCTATAATTCACTCACTTAAATTGTACAAGTCAATAGTTTTTACTATTAATAGGTAACCATCACCTATAGCAGGTAACCATCACAATCGAATTTACATCCTCCAAAATAATCCCATAACCATTAGCCATTACTCTCCACTCCATATCCCCTCAACCTTCCCAGCCCTAGAAAACCACTCATCTGACCGGGCATGGTGGCTCATGCCTGTAATCCCAACACTTTGGGAGGCCGAGGCAGGCGGATCCTGAGGTCAGGAGATTGAGACCATCCTGGCCAACACGGTGAAACCTCGTCTCTACTCAAAATACAAAAAATTAGCCAGGCATGGTGGCAGGCGCCTGTAGTCCCAGCTACTCGGGAGAATGAGGCAGGAGAATCACTTGAACTTAGGAGGCGGAGGTTGCAGTGGGTCGAGATCACGCCACTGAGCTCCAGCCTGAGTGACAGAGCAAGACTCTCAAAAACAAACAAAACCCACTACTAAAACAAACAAAAAACCAAAAACAAACAAAAAGAAACCCAACTAATCTACTTTATTGTTTATTTTTTAAAATTTTAAATAGAGAATGGGGTCTTGCTTTGTTGCCTAGGTTGGTCTCGAACTCCTGGGCTGAAGTGATCCTCCCACCTTGGCCTCCCAAAGTGCTGGGATTATAGGCATGAGCCACTGTGCCCAACCCACAAATCTACTTTTAGTCTTTCCATAGATTTGCTTATTCTGGATGTTTCATATAAATGGAATCATACAACATGTGGTTCTTCTGTGACTGGCTTCCTTCTCTTAGCATAATGTTTTCAAGATTCATCCATGTTTTATTTAGCATGTATCAGGACTTCATTCTTCTTTATTGTTGAATAAGATTCCATTCCATGGATATAACACATTTTACTTATCCGTTCGTCAATTGGTGATCATTTGGGTTGTTTCCACTTTTTGGTTATTTTGAATAATGTGGATATGAACATTTGTGTACAAATTTTTGTGTAGATGTATGTTTTCATTTCTTCCTAAAATATTTTCATTTCATGTCATTTATCTTGGGTGTATACCAAAAAGTGGGATTGCTGGGTCAGATAATAATTCTCACTTAACTTTTCCAGGTACTTGTCTTGGCCGATATTTTAGTAACTAATGTAGGTAAAGACAAAATTATAATGGCCAAACCTGTGAATGGTACGAATCTACAAGGAGTCAGTGCTGTGGAGTGACACTGTTCAATATGGTAGCAACCGGCCACAAGATTGCTGAGCACTTGAAATGTGGTTACTCTGAATTAAGATGAGCTAGGAATATAAACGACGTACTAGATTTCAAGGTGTCATTATAAAAAGTAATGTAAAATATCTTAATCATTTTTAAGCTGGCTGGGCACCACGGTTCACACCTGTAGTCCCAATACTTTGGGAGGCTGAGGTGGGAGGATTGCTTGAGTGCAGGAGCTTGAGACCAGCCTGGGCAAGTGCAGGAGCTTGAGACCATCTCTACAAAAAAAGTCAAAATTAGCCAAGCATGGCAACTTGCACCTGTTGTCCCAGCACTTTGGGAGGCTAAGGTGGGAATATTACATGAACCCAGGAATTTGAGACCAGCTTGGGAAACGTAGTGAGACCCCATCTCTACAAAAAAATTAAGAAATTAGCTGCGCATGGTGGTATGTGGCTCTAGTCCCCAGCTACTTGGGAGGCTGAGGCAAGATTACTTGAACCCAGGAGTTCAAGGCTGCAGTGAGCTATGATCACACCACTGCATTTTAGCCTGAGCAAGAGAGTGAGACCTTATCTCAACAAAAAAGGAGGCTGAGGCCCGGCGAGAATTCCAGCGGAACCTCCGCAGCTGCTGGCCAGGTACTAAGCCTCTCACTGCCCGGGCCTGCAGTGCCCACCTGCCACTCTGAGTGCCGGGACTGCCAAGCCCACACCCACCTGGAACTCGCGCTGGCCCGCAAATGCCACGTGCAGCCCCGGTTCCCACTGGCGCCTCTCCCTACACACCTCCCCGCAAGCAGAGGGAGCTGGCTCTGGCCTGGGCCAGCCCAGAGGGGGGCTCCCACAGTGCAGTGGCAGACTGAAGGGCTCCTCAAGCATGGCCACAGCAGACCCAGAGGCCGAGGAGGCACTGAGAGCGAGCAAGGGCTGCCAGCACATTGTCACCTCTCATCAACAAAAAATATTTATGCCAATTACACTTTGAAATGATAACAGTTTGGCTATATTAAAGTAAATAAAATATCTTATTAAAATTAATTTTACCACTTATTTATTTATTTATTTATTTATATTTTTATTTATTTATTTTTGAGAGACAGGATCTTGCTCTGTTGCTCAGGCTCGAGTGAAGAGGCAAGATCACAGCTCACTGCAGCCTCAACTTCCTGGGCTCAAGTTATCCTCCCACCTCAGCCTTCCAAAGTGCTAGGACTGCAAGCACACACCACTGTGCTTGGCTAATTTTTACTGTTTCTGTAATGGGGTCTTGCCATCTTGCCTAGGCTGGTGTCAAACTCCTGGACTCAAGCAATCCTCCTGTTTCACCCTCCCAATGTGCTGGGATAACAGGTATGAGCCCCTATGCCCAGCCATGGAATCTTTATACTTTTTAAATATGGCTACTGTTGTGCCTTGTATCATACATATGTGCCCCACATTGTATTTCTATTGAGCAGCACTGCTGTGTTCTTTTGTGTTGATTTCCTCCTTCAAACATTGGGTGGATAGTAACCTGGTAGGGTTTGGAATCAGTCAGACCTGGATTCCTCACTCTGTCACCCAGGCTGGAGTGCACTGGTGCAGTCTCTGCTCACTACAACCTCTGCCTCCTGGCCTCAAGTGATTCTCGTGCATCAGCCTCCCTAGTAGCTGAGGTTACAGGCATGGTGCAATTTTTTTTTTTTGTATTTTAGTAGAGATGGGATTTCACCATGTTGGCCAGGCTGGCCAAACTCCTGGCCTCAAGAGAACCAACTGCCTTGGTCTCTCAAAGTGCTGGGATTACAGATGTGAGCCACTGTGCCCAGCCACAAAACCAGATTCTTCTTAGCTGCAAAGCTATGGACAAGTTACTTAATATCTCTGAGTCTCAATTCTGTTAACTGTAAAAATTAAGTAATAATAACTTTTATTTTATCAAAATGTCACAAGGATTCAATAAAAGCAATTACATAAAGAACTTACCTGAATGCAGGCACATGAGGAAGAGCTAAATAAATGTTCCTTTTTTTTCTCCTCTCCTTTCCTCATTTCCATTCTGTTAAGTGATAAGTAATTAACCTAGTCAGATGGTTTACAGTTCTGGGTGGTAACATGTGCCACCTTGTGTGACTTACAGTATATTTACTTTCATAAGGGACTTCAAGATATTATGGATGATGGAATGACTTCAGTGGTTGCATTTTTGGGTAGGCAAGATCTCATAAATAATGTGAATAGCCACTTTTATCTCTTCTGTTATCAGGGTAGAATTTAACTTTGCCTGTTTGTAATGCGACGTACTCCAAGTCTTAAAATAATGCCTAGTTGTTTGAACTTTATGCAGCACGGGGGATATGTGGAGACTGAGATGGTTCACATGTGTTTCAGAATGTCATTCGAACCACTCAGAACTCATTCAATATGGAAAACTAAGTGAGACCTTCTCAAGGGAACTTGTTCTCTTTCCAAAGGTTACTGGAATTTCCTGTTTCTGTTTGGACTCAAAATATCACATAAAATTCTGTTTTATCTGAACACTTTGGGTCCTGACTTGACCCAGGAAGGCATAGTTTAATTTAAATGAAAAACACACACATCAGAGACTCTTCACCATCTTCCTCAATTCTGAGGTATGTCTGGTCCACCAAAAGCTATTTTTCTTCTAACAACATTAATCACCGATTACACTCACTTCACCTCTACTGAGAAAATTTACCTCTTCTCCAGAATCAGCAATGCACTCACTTCACCTCTACTGAGAAAATTTACCTCTTCTCCAGAATCAGCAAATATCCACATTTTTGTTTTTACTGTAGTCAAATGTATAAAACATAAAGTTTACCAACTAACTTTTTTTTTTTTTTTTTAGACAGAGTGTCGCTCTGTCACCAGGCTGGAGTGCAGTGGCATGATCTCAGCTCATTGCAACCTCCGCCTCCCGGGTTCAAGAGATTCTCCTCCCTCAGCCTCCCAAATAGCTGGGACTACAGGCCTGCACCACCACATCCAGCTAACTTTTGTATTTTTTGTAGAGACGTGGTTTCACCATGTTGGCCAGGACAGTCTTGATCTCTTGACTTCATGATCCATCCGCCTTGGCCTCTCAAAGTACTGGGATTAGAGGCGTAAGCCACCATGCCAGGCCCAACTTAACCATTTTTAAGTGTACAGTTCAATGTCATTAAATACATCCATAATGTCCATAATGTTACACAACCATCACCACCATCCATCTCTGTAACTCTTTTCTATCTTGTAAAACTGAAACTCTTCTACCCATTAAATGACTGCTTCTCATTCTCTCTTACTCCTATGCCCTAGTAACTATCATTCCACTTTCTGTTTCTATGATTTTGACTACTCTAGGTATCTCATGTTAGTGAATTCATGCAGTATTTGTCTTTTTGTAAAAGGCTCATTTTACTTAGTATAATGTCCTTAAGTTTCATCCAAGTCGTAGCATATGTCAAAATGTACTTCCCTTTGAAGGATGAATAACATTCTGTTTTATGTAGATAACACATTTTGCTTATTCATTCATCTGTTGATGAACACTTGCGTCACTTCCAGCTTTTGGCTATTCTGAATAGTGCTGCTGTGAGCAGGAATGGATCATGGAACTTTTTGCACTTTTGGAAGCTGATAGAACAGCAAACACAGGCTGGTCGTGGTGGCTCACGCCTGTAATCCCAGCACTTTGGGAGGCTGAGGCAGGAGGATCACCTGAGGTTAGGGGTTCGAGAGCGGTCTGACCAACATGGTGAAATCCCACTTCTATTTAAAATACACAAAAATTAGCTGGACATGGTGGTGCACACCTGTGGTTCCAGCTACTTGGGAGGCTGAGGCATGAGAATTGCTTGAACCTGGGAGGCAGAGGTTGCTGTGAGTCAAGATTGCACCACTGCACTCCAGCCTGGGAGACAGAGTGAGACTGTCTCAACAAACAAACAAACAAACAATTGCATCATATACACAGAGAAATGGATGAAAAAGAATTGGTAATTATTTTTACTTGAGGGAAAAATTAGCCTCTAACAATTTGTTTCATGTAATCAAACAAAACGTCTTGATGCACTGAGAGTTGCAGGTTCATTGCCACGGGTTTATATAAGGAGACATAAAATTCTATTATCATTATTTAGCATTAGTTACTTTTTTCTGTATGTTTTTCCTCCTTAGGTGGTCTATATCTAAAAACTCCTATTTGATATTTGGCATGTAGTTAAAAAAAATAAAAAGTAGGCCAGGCTCATGCCTGTAATTCCAGCATTTTGGGAGGCTAAGGCGGAAGGATCATTTGAGCTCAGGAGTTTGAGATCAGCCTGGACAACATGGTGAAACCCTGTCTCTACTAATAATACAAAAATTAGCTGGGTGCGGAGGAGTGTGCCTGTAGTACCAGCTACTTAGGAGGCTGAGGTGGGAGGATCCCTTGAGCTTGGGAGGCAGGGTTGAGTTGGCAGTGAGCTGAGATTGCACCACCGCCCCACTGCACCTGGGAGACAGAGTGAGACCCCGTCTCAAAAAACAAAAGACAAAACTAATCTCCAAATACTTTTTGGAGAAGCGTAAAGAGTTTCATCTGAGTTAATAGAATGGGTACCCTCTGCAGTCCCTCTGACCATCTTGTTTCCATTTACTTGATTAAGAATTAAACATATTTCAGCCATGTGTGAACTTGGCACATTCAAGATTCCTGCTAAAAGTTAGAATTTCTTTGACATCCTACCGCACCCTCTAGAGAAATTTCTAAAGACTTCCTTCCAGCTGTCACCAAAAATGATAAAAGGCCATTTACGGACAGACTTGCTTTGATTGCACCTGCCTAATTGTACAATGGGTAGAAATGCATTTATTGCCATTTCTAGGGCAGTAGAATATTGGAAATAGTAAGCTTTTATATATTCTTTGCCTAAAGGATGGAAGAGGTCATGGCTATGTACTGACAGCATTCTTCTACTGACAAAATGCTGTTGCTTGAGAGTGCAGCTGAGGTTATGCCATTTCTCATAAAGTCAAGTAAGAAGTAAAGCAGCGTTGACTTACTAGCTTATCAACTGAAAGAACGCCTTGTAGCTTCTAGTCTGTAAAGCCTCAACTTGTTATTTCTAATATTTACAAAAACGACCAGTTTGTTCCAAGCCTTTTGAACTGAAGTGCTTCTGTTCCCTGCAGCAGGAGAGAGGTCACGAAGAGGAAGCCAGAGAATCACACGGATTGCTTCTTCCTCCAGCTCTAGGACCGAGATGGCTCCTCGCCTCCCGAAAAGCAATGTGGCTGACTCGAACGAAATTCACTATCACCCACAGGCAGTAGCCAGACACACCTACTTTATTTTCAAAATTAAATTGTTTGATGATGGACAGATAAGGAACAGATGGCAGGGAAGGTGGAGATAACAATAGGCAAGTTTTCTGGATTGATGGGTTTTACCCTGTTCCTATCAACGTTGACCAGAAATCAGAACATTATTCATTGATTTTGGAAATTACTTCAGTTTATTAAACAAATATAATCAGAATAAAAAGTAAGGAGACCAGGAGTGGTGGCTCACACCTGTAATTCTAGCACTTTGGGAGGCCGAGGTGGGTGGATCACGAGATCGGAGTTTGAAATCAACCTGACCAGCATGGTGAAACCCCATCTCTACTAAAAATATAAAAATTAGTTGGGCATGGTGGTGTGTGCCTGTAACCCAGTTACTCTGGAGGCTGAGGTAGGAGAATCGCTTGACCCCAGGAAGCAAAGGTTGCAGTGACCTCAGATAGCGCTACTGCACTCCAGCCTGGGCAACAGAGCAAGACTCTATCTCAAAAAAAAAAAAAAAAAAAAAGACTTAAGGAATAATTAACTCATAATCCACTTCCTTAACGTAACAACTCAATTTTTCCCAGTCTTTGTCTATAATAATTCAGAGAAAATATTGCCTTTTTATATTTGATAACTAACCCTCATGTCATTTAACCAAATGGTTTGATACAAGGTTTGAAGCTGCAGAGCTTCAATGAAAACATATCCATACTTATTAAATGGGACAAAGGGAAAGATTATTTAATGATAAAAGTATATAAGCTGCAAGAATGTATTACAGTCACGTTTATGCCAAAGCAGCAAAAAAGCCGAATACATAAAGCAAAAACTCATGCCAAGATAACTTAAAAACAAACAAATTATTCTAGGAGATTGTAATATATCTCTTTCAGAGTCTACTAGCCAAGCAGATAAAAATAAGGAAAAGTACGGTTTGAAAAAAATATAATAAACAACCTCAACATTATATACATGACTTTATATCCAGCAGGAAATATATGTTCTTTTGTGACTTTGGGCATTTAGATGATTCAATCATATAACTGGCCACAAAGAAAACATTAGCAAATTCCAAAAATTGGAAGTGGAAATTTTGGAGACCATATTCTTAGCTCTTATTCCAATATAACTAGATCAACAATGTATGTATAGATATACCAAATTGAAGAAAGATCTGCTTAAACTAGTAGTCGAACCTAATTTAATGTTATATGTTACTGGCAAGGAATAATAAATGATTTATATCTTATATTAATTTAGAGCTTGTGAATACAGGTACAATCAAGAGTACCAGGCGATTGAGAGATTAACATTTTATTGATGGATCTCATCTTTAGAGTACCTGGATTAGTCATCAATCCTGTGAAATAGTCTCATAGGTTCAGAAAATCTCAGTAAGGAATGAACATTTGGATCCAAACAGATTACAAACCAAAATGAGCCTTCAATGTTATTTCTTTCTTTTTGGTGTGAAGGAAACAAGGACCGCTGTAACAATGGAGCTTTTCCAAAAGCCGTGATAAGATCTTCCTTCCGTGTCTGGAACTGCACCCTGAAGCGCTGGACTCTTACTCAGCACAAAGAGGAAACCAAGGCTTCCTTCCCAGGTTGACTGACTTCCATGGACTGCAAAGCTGCCTTTTACAAAGCGCTCTGGATGCTGTCAGCCTAGGAACCATTTTCTGTTTCATTCCCCTTGGCATTAGACTAAACAAAGCACTGTGTTTCCATTTTAATATGTGGTCCCTTAAAAGACACTCTTCTCTACATCACAAGGATAAAGCAGTGTAGCTTATGCTTATTCAGCCTGTTCCATCACTATCACGATTATTTACATTAAATCAAAAATATAGTTCACAAGGTAACCAGTATGGGTTGGGTTGAGATGGGGCAGGAGTTGTCTTTGATGAACGAAATCTTTTAATTTCAGATAAAGAAAGTTACCCTGGTATATCCCTGCTCGGTGACAATAAGAACATTTTATTTGATCCATTCAATAAACCTCAGAAAGGTAGGTTCTGAAGATGTGAGAGGGGTATAGATGGAGGCGTGGGGCTGTCTCTGATCCTGATGTGCAAACAAGGTGTCTGAAGTCTTTCCATATTTTAAATCCCCAGTTGTGAAATGAGATCCATTAAGAAATTGAAGGTGAGATGACACTGGCTGGGTGTGAATCATCCCCTGGTAAAGCCCTGAGCTTCCAGAAGATGCCACATTGCAAGATATCTAAAAACACCCAGGGGACCGACTACAGAGCTTTGTTTTAAAATAAAACGGTTACCTTGGAAGACTGGAAAAACTTAAAGGTGGAGGCTTGCAAGCTCTTGCTTGCATCTTGCAGGCTTGAACACATGGAATTCTATTGCAACAGTGGTGTTGACAGAGCCAGCGTGTTTCCTTGAAACAAGAAGCCACCCAAATTAATAATTATTATCTGGTGAGAACCTTAAATATTTCCCACTGATTCCTCCTTTTTTTCTCTCCCTTTTCTGTTTTGGTTTTTGAGACAGGGTCTCTGTCACTCAGGCTGGAGTGCAGTGGGCAGGATCACAGCTCATGACAGCCTCCACCTCCTGGGCTCCAGCAGTCCTCCCACCTCAGCCTCCCGAGTAGCTGAGACTACAGGTGTGTGCCACCATGCCTGGCTAATTTTTAAATTTTTTCTAGACATGGGGTCTCACTATGTTGCCCAGGCTCGTCTTGAACTCCTGGGCTCAAGGGATCCGCCTACCTCAGCCTCCCAAAGTGCTGGGGTTATAGGCATGAGCCAACGCGCCCCGCCTTTTTCTCTCCCTTTGTATCACCGCCTCACTGAGAGCTCCTGCACACGGGGCCTCTTTTCTTTGGAGTCCTGCTCCTTCATGGTGCAGCAGTGAGAGGCGAGGGTAGGGGAGATAGTGTCCATGATGAGCTCTCAGGTCCCTCAACTTGGATCCTGAGCCTACTTCTCCTCCACTGCTGGCCTGGCCAGGCCCTGGCATTCAAAAGATGAAAACACCAGGAGGCAGCAACAGAAGGAAGAGGATTTCCCACTCTGCCATCACTCTACCACATGAATTCATGGAGTGTAAGGTTAGGCCAGACCAGAACTGGGCTTTCCCTCAACCTCCTTTCTTACAAAGGGGAGCGAAGTTCGTTATATGCTTATCGGGAAGAAATCTGGTTTGGAAACTTGTGGAGCTGATTACTAGAGAATGAAAATATGCCCATGAGCCAGAGTTATTTCTCCCCATCATTGTTTGCTTATAACATAAAAGAAGTAGTAGTATTTATTGTCTCGTGTGTAGTAATTAAGTGAGAACAGATGCAGGCACACACATGAACTTTTTAAAAAAAAAACTTCTTGAAAGGAAGCTATTCTTTTTTTTTTTTTTTTTTGAGACGGAGTCTTGCTGTGTTGCTCAGGCTGGAGTGCAGTGCCATGATCTCGGCTCACTGCAAGCTCCGCCTCCTGGGTTCATGCATTCTCCTGCCTCAGCTTCCGGAGTAGCTGGGAGTACAGGTGCTCACCCCCACACCAGGCTAATTTTTCGTATATTTTAGTAGAGACAGGGTTCCATCGTGTTAGCCAGGATGGTCTCCATCTCCTGACCTCGTGATCTGCCTGCCTTGGCCTCCCAAGTGCTGGGATTACAAGCGTGAACCACCACACCCAGCCAAGGAAGCTATTCTAATGTCTAAAATAGCAGAAGCCAGGCGCAGTGGCTTACACCTGTAATCCCAGTACTTTGGGAGGCTGAGGCAGAGGATCACTTGAGCCCAGGAGTTCAAGACCAGCTTAGGCAATATAGTGACACTCTGTCTCTACAAAAATTAGTAGGGTGTGGTGGCACATGCCTGTAATCCTAGCTACTGGGGAGGCTGAGGTGGGAGGATTGCTTGAGCCCGGGAGGTCAAGGCTACCTTGAGCCAAGATAGTGTGCCACTGAACTCCAGCCTAGGCAATAGAATGAGACCTGTCTCTAAATAAGTAAAATAATGCTGGGCGTGGTGGCTCACGCCTGTAATCCTAACACTTTGGGAGGCTGAAATAAGTGGATCACCTGAGGTCAAGAGTTCAAGACCACCCTGGTCAACATGGTGAAACCACGTCTCTACTAAAAATACAAAAAAAATTAGCTGGGCATGGTAGCGTGTGACAGTAATCCCAGCTACTCAGGAGGGTGAGGCAGGAGAATCGCTTGAACCCAGGAGGCAGAGGTTGCAGTAAGCCGAGATCGCACCTCTACACTCCAGCCTGGGCGACAGAGCAAAAACTCGGTCTCAAAAAACAAAACAAAGCAGAAATACGTAAATAAAGTGGCAGAAATGTCATTACTTAACAAACATCAGCTAATTATTTTATTATTATTATTATACATATTTTTGAGCTGGAATTTTGCTTTTGTTGCCCAGGCTAGAGTACAGTGGCACTATCTCAGCTCACCGCAACCTCCGCCTCCCGGGTTCAAGCAATTCTCCTGTCTCAGCCTCCTGAGTATCTGGGATTACAGGCAGGTGCCACTACGCCCGGCTAATTTTGTATTTTTAGTACAGACAGGGTTTCTCCATGTTGGCCAGGCTGGTCTTAAACTCCCTGCCTCAAGTGATCCACCTGCCTAGGCCTCCCAAAGTGCTGGGATTACAGGCGTGAACCACCGTGCCCACCTATTTCATTATTTAAATATGTGATTTGATTGTTTGGACCAGCTAACAAAATTGGGAACAAATAATATTCTAGTACAAGACAGGAAACAACAGAGTAAGAGCATTCATTTGGGTATAAGTTGAAGTTATTAAGGACAGCTGTAATATACTGTAATTCCTTCAGTATACTGTAATACTTGTAACAAATTTGCACTATAGTTAAGATTTGCAACCCAAGACACTTTAAATTCACTGACTGCAGATGAGGTATAAGACCTCTGAGGAAGCTGAGATCCATAGAATTCAGTAAACATGTAAGTTTGTATCTCTCAGGTAGGCTCTTTCCGCCTACCACAAGAGCAAACTTTTAGGCTCAATTAGCAAAGGGTGTGCATAAAGGCCTTAGGCAGTTTTACTCTTCAAGAACTTTTTTTTTTTTTTTTGAGACGGACTCTCACTCTGTCACCCAGACTGGAGTGCAATGACAATGGCACGATCTCGGCTCACTGCAACCTCCGCCTCCTGGGTTCAAGCAATTCTCCTGCCTCAGCCTCGCGAGTAGCTGAGATGACAGGCGCCCACCACCGCGCCCGGTCAATTTTTGTATTTTTAGTAGAGACGGAGTTTTGCCAGTTTGGCCAAGCTGGTTTTGAACTCCTGACCTCAGCCTCTGAAGGTGCTGGGATTACAGACGTGAGCCGCCACGACCAGCCTCTGCAGGAACTTTAGATACTCCTGTGATAAAAGCAAACACTTAAAATGCTGTTAACTCATCCAAACTCATGTTTTACTTTATGGCCAAGATCATTAAATCAATTCACTTCTCTTAATCAATTAGCATATTCGTTTAGCCAGCTTGGGGAGGGGCGGGGGGGAAGTGTTCCTCGAATTGCTTTATCTGCTCATACAAAATCCTGAAGGTTTAAGTAAATGTTAGGACCAGAGGGATTGGCAGTGGAGATGACAGCTGACAATATTTAAAGGCAACTACCAAAATTGGTGGAGAGTACAGTAAGTCAATCGAAAGGTGAAGAACTTCCTCTTGTTACCCAGAAGAAAATACCCAGAGAAAAACCTTCAATTGAAAGACATCCTGCATTGCATCTATGTGATTATTTCCTTCCCTTTTTACCAGTATAAGCAGCATGTAAGTCATTGTTTGATCTTTTCCGGGAGCTTAACATCCATCATATTGATCTGCTTGGCTTGTATTTACTTATGTTGTACTTAGGTATTTGACTTTTTTCTTTTCTTTTCTTTTTCTTTTTCTTTTTTTTTTGAGACAGAGTCTCGCTCTGTCACCCAGGCTGGAGTGCAGTGACGCAATCTCAGCTCACTGCAAGCTCCGCCTCCTGGGTTCACGCCATTCTCCTGCCTCAGCCTCCCAAGTAGCTGGGACTACAGGTGCCCACCACCACACCCGGCTAATTTTTTGTATTTTTTTTTTTTTTTAGTAGAGACGGGGTTTCACTGTGTTGGCCAGGATGGTCTAGATCTCCTGACCTCGTGATCTGCCTGCC
This sequence comes from Trachypithecus francoisi, assembly GCF_009764315.1. Lineage (NCBI taxonomy): Eukaryota > Metazoa > Chordata > Mammalia > Primates > Cercopithecidae > Trachypithecus > Trachypithecus francoisi. Next base: position 17,153,686 of record NW_022681465.1, read on the forward strand.
TCAGCCTCCCAACGTGCTGGGATTACAGGTGTGAGCCACCACGCCCGGCCTTTTTTCTTTTATAAGGTTAGGGTCTCACTCTGTCGCCTGGGCTGGAGTGCAACAGTGCAATCGATGCAGGATTTTTTGCTCCTTAGTTCAGCTAAAATCGGGTTCTTGTCTCATGACCAGGAAACACTAGGTATGTGGACACATTGAAGGGTGAGGAGGGCAGATTTATTAGGCCAAAAGAAAGCTCTCAGCAAAGAAAGAAGGGGTCCTGCCAACAGGGTCCCACCTCACAGATTGAACACAAGGCCACCACATGAGCTAAAGAGGCCAGGCTCCTCCCCTTGCGTAAGGTGCGAATTCCTGTTGGCTCCACCCCCCCATTTCCCCAGTGTGCATGCAGGCCCTGGGTGTGAGCCACTCCACATTGATTTACTTCTCTTACTACACATGTGTTAAGGGATGGAATTTTTCACCATGGGCATGCTTAGGCAAGCCCCCTGTGCACAATGACCTGGGCAGCATTTGGCTGTCTCCTGCCTCTATCATAATTATAGCTCACTGCTGCCTAGAAATCCTGGGCTCAAGGTCCTCCAGCTTCAGCCTCCCGAGTTGCTGGGACTACAAGTGTGCACCACCACATCTAAGTAATTTTTAATATTTTTGTACAGACCGAGGTCTTACTATGTTGCCTAGGCTGGTCTTGAACTTCTGGACTCAAGCAGTCTTCCTACCTTGGCCTCCCACAGTGCTGGGATCACAGGCTTGAGCCGCTGTGCCTGGCTCGTGTCTGATTTTTCAGAAAGGCTTTTTAAAAGGATTTCTCAGGAGCAGGTGGAGAAAGAAGTTTCTTAAACCCTTTGTATACCACAAGCCACGAAACTATGAACTAGAATTGAGCATAGTTTGTTGTGATTCACAATTGTTCTCAAACCTGGCTATATTAAAAAACTACTCAGAGTGTTTTAAAGAATACTCACGTGATGCTGAAATATTTAGGGGAGGCACACTGATGCCTATCACTTACTTTGAAATGTGTTAAAAAATAAGATGGGGCCAGGCGCAGTGGCCTGTAATCCCAGCACTTTGGGGAGGCTGAGGTGGGAGGATCACTTGAGCCCAGCAGTTCGGGACCAGTCTGCGCAACATGGCAAGACCCAGTCTCTACAAACAATTTTAAAATTAGCCGGGGATGGTGTCCTATGTCTGTAGTCCCAGCTACTTGGAAGGCAGGAGGATTGATTGAGCCTGGGAGGTTGAGGCTACAGTGAGCGAAGATTGCACCACTGCACTTCATCCTGGGCAACAGAGTGAGACTCTGTCTCAAAAAAAAAGAAAAGAAAAGAAAAGAAAAAAAAGATGGGCTGAGGGATAGCTAGAGGACTGGCTAGATGAATAGGCATGTGATAGGAGAAGTATTGTAAGATGCTAATTGGAGAATATAGGTTTAGGGTGAACGTGCGTTTACTGCAACATTGTTTTTCTGCATGTTTGAACCTTTCATAATATGTTCTGCAAAATAAGTATAGGAAATATATAATATTTACAATAAAAATAAAAAATGATGGAATACATAGTAGATCTAGTATTCCACTATGTAGACAAATGAATTAGTACATTTTAAAATTAGATTTCAAAACTCTTTTTGAAGAAAAAATAAGCAAGAAAGAACAAAGAACTAGAAAATATAAAATTATGAGCTATATGGGATGGTCACAGGAAGAATCCCAGGAAAAAAGAAAAATAAAAGTTGAGAAAAGGATATCTTCGAAAAACAATAAAGGAGAAATAAAGGAGATGGAAAAAGGCACATGCTGGGTTTCTCTCTCCCTTCCCTTATTGACGAAAGCTGAGTTTCAAGGGGTGGATCCAACACTGGCATTGTTTTGAAAGCTCCCCAGGTGACTTTAATGTGCATCCAGGGCTGAGAATTGCTGGTTGAGAGAAGGCACCTCGGGAGACTAAAATGCTTTAAAAACAAAACAGTTATGAGAGTATGGAAATCATGAAAATGAAGCAAATTTTAACAACTTGAACTTTCTTTAGGTTCTGAAAGATTGACTTTTATCTATTGGTAACTTCTCAATTGAAATAAAAATAAGGCTGGGCGTGTAATCCTAGCACTTTGGGAGGCTGAGGAGGGTGGATTACCTGAGGTCAGGAGTTCGAGACCACGCTGGCTAACACGGTGAAACCCCACCTCTACTAAAAATTTAAAAAATTAGCCGGATGTGGTGGCGGGTGCCTGTAGTCCCACCTACTCGGGAGGCTGAGGCAGGAGAATGGCGTGAACCTGGGAGGCCCTGGAGCTTGCAGTGAGCCGAGATCGCGCCGCTGTACTCCAGCCTAGACGACAGAGCGAGACTCCGTCTCAAAAATAAAAATAAAAACCTCAAGGGGACCGGGTGTGGTGGCTCGCACCTGTAATCCCAGCACTTTGGGAGGCCGAGGAGGGTGGATCATGAGGTCAGGAGATGGAGACCATCCTGACCAATATATGGTGACACCCCATCTCTACAAAAATACAAAAAACTAGCCGGACGTGGTGGTGCTTGCCTGTAGTCCCTGCTACTTGGGAGGCTGAGGCAGGGGAATTGCTTGAACCTGGGGCAGAGGTTGCAGTGAGCCTAGATTGCACCACTGCACTCCAGCCTGGCGACAGAGCAAGACTGTCTCAAAAAAACAAAACAAAACAAAACAAAATAAAAAACCCAAAAAACTTCAAGTGAAGAGAGAGACACCAACATGGGATGATGTCGTACGAACATGAAGGCCGAGAGTGGGATGATGCTGCCTACAAGCCATGGAGAGAGGCCTGAGCAGTCCTTTCCCTCACAGCCTGACTCCTTGACCTTGGTCTTCCTTGCCTTCAAAACTGGGAGCGGATAAATGCCTGTGGTTAGGCCACCCAGTCTGTGGTGCTTACAGCAGCCCGAGTGGCGAAGACACTGTGTGTCCATCTGATGTTTGCTTCTCCGCCTCCATTGTGTTTAACCCTTGCCCTCGGACAGGGCTCTAGATTTGATGAAGGGATGTGATGCATTTCAGGGTCCGGGTATCTTTCAGTGCCACCTTCACTGTGTCCTGCTGGAGGAACTGTCCAGCTCTTCTTCCCAAAGTCCCTATATGGTGTTGCAAATTAGGTGGCTCTTTCAGGACTATGGTGGTTTCTCTGTATAGCTCCAGGTCTGAGGGAATTATGTCAACTTTTTTTTTCACAGTTTATGTACAGTTTTAATTTTTGTCCTCACAGTTTTTTTCTCTTTGGTCTTTATGGTTTTTATTTTATTTTTATTTTTTTCTGAGATGGAGTTTCGCTTTTGTTGCCCACGCTGGAGTGCAATGGCACGATCTGGGCTCACTGCAACCTCCGCCTTCCAGGTTCAAGTGATTCTCCTCCTTCAGTCTCCCGAGTAGCTGGGATTACAAACACTCACCACCATGCCTGGCTACTTTTCTTTGTATTTTTAGTAGAGATGGCGTTTCGCCATGTTGGCCAGGCTCGTCTCAAGTTCCTGACCTCAGGTGATCCACCCACCTTGGCCTCCCAAAGTGCTGGGATTACAGGCGTGAGCCACCACGCCTAGTCCCTTATGACTTTTAGTTAAAACACAGGTTTCCAGTAATCTAGGTGAGATATTTTTCTTTCTTTCTTTCTTTTTTTTTTGAGGCGGAGTCTTGCTCTGCCGCCCAGGCTGGAGTGCAGTGGCCGGATCTCAGCTCACTGCAAGCTCCGCCTCCCGGGTTTACGCCATTCTCCTGCCTCAGCCTCCCAAGTATCTGGGACTACAGGCGCCTGCCTCGTCGCCCGGCTATTTTTTTTTTTGTATTTTTAAGTAGAGACAGGGTTTCACCCTATTAGCCAGGATGGTCTCGATCTCCTGACCTCGTGATCCGCCCGTCTCGGCCTCCCAAAGTGCTGGGATTACAGGCTTGAGCCACCGCGCCTGGCCGAGATGTTTTTCTCTCCATCATCGTCATTGAGCTTATGTCCTATATTTGTAATGCAGTTAGATTTAGTGTCACAGCCTGAAATCCATCCTTCAATTCCCTATCATCTTGGCTGAGTTTTTAAAAAAATTTCATAGAGTAAACTTCACTTTCAAAAGAGTACAGTACAGTGGGTTTTGCTAAATGCATAGTGGCACGAATCTGTCACTAGCATAGCATACAGAACAGTGTGTGCTTTAGGTGGTGAAATCCACTATGCTATGTATCTCATCATCCAGCGAATGTCCCTGTGTGGTCCCTTTATAGTTAACTATTTCATTCTCCTATCTTCTGGAAATTGTCAACTTTTTTCACTGGTCTCTTATTTTGATAAATTTAATCTTTTTTGGCAGATGTTCTTCCACTTTTTGGTTTGAGGCAGAAGACTAAAATGGAGTTTCCTTACATTTTTGATCTTTTGTTGTTTTTAGTGGACTTCAGTGAATGCAGTGGAGTCAACGTGACTCTCCTCTGTCATCTCTAAGCAGGCATTTAAAGAAGACTTTTGGTGACATTTAAATTTCCTTTTGCCAGCCGCAGCGGCTCATGCCTGTAATCCCAGCACTTTGGGAGGCCAAGGCGGGCGGATCACCTGAGGTCAGGAGTCCAAGACCAGCCTGCTCAACATGGTGAAACCCCCATCTCTACTAAAAAGAGAAAAAGTTAGCTAGGCCTGGTGGTTGGCACCTGTAATCCCAACTACTCGGGAGGCTGAGGCAGGAGAATCACTTGAATCCCAGAGGCGGAGGTTGCAGTGAGCCAAGATCGCACCACCACACTCCAGCCTGGGCGACAAGAGTGAAACGCCGTCTCAAAAAAAAAAAAAAGAAAAAAAAAGTCCTTTCTAATTTTTTCTGAGGCAGCTCTGTTGGCCAGGCTGGAGATAGATGGTGTGATCTCAGCTCACTGAAGCCTCAACCTCCCAGCCTCAAGCAATCTTTCCACCTCAGCCTCCTGAGGCTGAGTCTATAGGTGTACAATACCATACCCGCTAATTTACAGTTGTTTTTTGTTTTTGTTTTTGTATTTTCAAAGATGACATCTCTGTATGTTGTCCAGGCTGGACTGGTCAAGCCATCCTCCTGCCTCACCTCCCAAAGCGTTGGGATTACAGGTGTGTGAATCACTGCACCTTTCCTGAATTTCCATTTTTCAGATAAGCTCAGACAAGGAATTTATTTAAGAGTAAGAGATTCATGATGAAACAAATATGATATCTTAGATTATCTTAAGATTCTCTGCATGCCAATAGTTTAGTTTAATTCAATCAAAAACAGTTACAAAAATACATTGTCAAGCACTGAGTATGGGACGTTCCCATAGTCTGTGGGGCATAGTGAGGCATAAAATTGTAATTATAATCCAATGTGGTAAGTGCAATGCCAGGAACATGGATACACAGATTCACTGGAGTGGTGTCTGGACACCAGATTCTAGAGGAGTAATTCTACACTGATTAGCAACCACTGGCTTTAAAGGTGAGATTTGTTACTTCCAGAAGCTGATTTCATCTGGGACAGACACAATTGCTCCAGTACCAATGAAACCAAGGTTCCAGGACCAATCCCACATTTAAGGTTTGGTTTTTTAAAATTAATTAATTAATTATTTTCCAGAGATAAGGTCTCCCTGTGTTGCCCAGGCTGGTCTCAAACTCCTGGGCTCAAAGGATCCTCTTGCCTTTGACTCCCAAAGTGCTAGGATTATAGGTTTGAGCCACCGCGCCTGGCCTCCAAATTTAGTTTTATTCTGGGGGTTGACAAACTCTTTTGGAAAGAGTCAGAAAAATATTCTAGGCTTTGTGGGCCACACTCAGTCTTTGCGATGGGCTGAAGTTGGCCGACCCTCGTTGTGTTCTAGAGCACACACAGTGAGTCATGCTGCACTGCTCTCTGAATCGTAGGCATGGCCCTAAAGCCGTCAGAAGAGATCTCAAATAGGAATGTCATTCAAAGAGAACCAAACTTCAAACATGTTGAAGTGTTGTGGACTGTGTTTTTCTTCTCATTGGCTGTCCTGTCTGGGGGGTTGAACACATCCACTGCTGCCATGAGGTTGCTCTGTCTACGCTGTGGGTGAATTTACTTCCCCACACACTGATCTCAAGCATGGCCACATGGCCTGCTTCCATAAAATGTGAGTGGGAATGTGGTGTGCCTCTTCCCAGTGGATACTGAAGAGCCATTGCGTGGTCTCGTCATTTGCCTTCTCCTTCCCCAGATCAACATGGCCCAGGTGAGCTTGATCCCAGAATGAAGACACACAGAGCAGAGTCACAGCTCTCAACTGACGTGGAAAATAAAAAAAAAAAAATGAAACCTTTGTTCTTAGAGGCCTATGAGAATTTTTTTTTTGGCTGCCACTGCATAATCTAAGAAAGCTGACTAGTACACAAAGACACGTGTACCCACTGAAGCTATTTCAGTCCGGTCCCATACGTCTGAGTTAAGCAGGCATAGATCAAAATCATGGAGTACATTTTAACTTACGAATAAACTGTGACAATATAATTCTCAAATTGTTTTTTTTTAAGAGATGGTGGTCTCACTCTGTGGCCCAGGCTGGTCCCAATCCTCCTGCCTCAGCCTCCCAAGATGCCGAGATTATAGGAATAAGCCATCACACTTGGCCTATAATTCTCAATTTTTAATTTTGTCTATAAAGTTGTTTCATTTTAAAGAAGAGGTAAAGCTTGCTATAGATTGCTCAGCATTCTAAGCAAGGAAAGTTAGTAAAGTAGAATGAACAGGCCGGGTGCGGTGGCTCATGTCTATAATCCCAGCACTTTGGGAGGCTGAGGTGGGCGACCTAGTTGAGGCTAGGAGTTCGAGACCAACCTGGGTAACATGGTGAGACCATGTCTCTACAAAAATACAAAAATCAGCCAGGCATGGTGGCAGACACCTATAGTCTCAGCTACTGGGGTGACTAAGGCAGGAGGATCCCTTGAGCCCAGGAGGTGGAGGTTGCAGTGACCGAGATCGCACGCCACTGCACTCTGGCCTGGGTGACAGAGTAAGACCCTGTCTCAAAAAAAAAAAAGAACTGGTATGCATATCAAACTAGTGTCAGAATAGCTGATTCTCCAGGAAACCCAGAGAACAGTGAACTCAACAAAATTGTTGCTATAAAAATAATCTGTTTTTATGCATAAAGGATAGCTAAAAATGAATTAGCAACACCGAAACTATTTCTAAACAATGATCTGTAAATAATAAGCATAGTTTTAATTACTAGACCAAATGATAAAAGCCATCCGTAGTGCTGGGCTCCACTGGGGGCCGTTTCAGAGCATCAATTGCTTGCAGATGACTGTACCTTCCAGTGTTAAGATCTGTGTCTTTAGATTCCAGAGTCAATTCAGGATTTCGTCCCTGCCAGTTAATGGATATCCATGATGAACTTTTCATGCTGGGTGCGCTTTTGCAGATTGCTCTTACGGAATTAACATATTGATTAATAGTAGTAACTGACATTTACTGAGTAGTTGCATGTGCTAAGTATTGTGTTAAGTGCTTCAGGCGACTTCTTCAAGATCAAGGGTACCCTTAACCCTGGACCAACTGTAAAGCAGGTACTGTTATTAATTACTTCTAGCTGCAAAATGAGGAAGCTTAGGCGTAGAGACATTAAGTAATTTACTCAATGTCACACATTACTTCACAGCTTACAGTCAGGATTTGAATTCTGGTCGGTCTGACCCTGGACCTCATGCTCTGGCTTGGTGGACACCCCACCTTGTGTTTAGCTGTCTCTCTCTCTGCTGCTGCTGCTGCGAGGCCATGGGACCTCATAAAAGCTAAATGAGATCACATCTGGGAGAGCCCTTTGAAAACTGCCACACACTGTGCAGATCGTAAGGTTTGAAGGTGAACTCTTTTTTTTTTTTTGAGACAGAGTTTTGCTCTTGTTGCCCAGGCTGCAGTACAATGGCGCGATCTCCGCTCACTGCAACCTCTGCCTCCCAGGTTCAAGAGATTCTCCTGCCTCAACCTCCCGTGTTGCTGGGATTACAGGCACCCACCACCATGCCCGGCTAATTTTGTATTTTTAGTAGAGATGAGGTGTCCCCATGTTCGTCAGGCTGGCCTCGAACTCCTGACCTCAGGTGATCCACCCACCTCAGTCTCCCAAAGCAGTAGGATTAGAGGCGTGAGCCACCACGCCTGGCCAAAAGTGAACTGTTTTTATAACTCCAAATTGTCCAGGGGAAATAACAAACAGCCACATTGGCAGGTCCAGGAGGGAGAAATGTCAAGGTGTGTGCAGTGTGGGGTCTCTTCTTGGTATAATTAAGGGATGAAGAAGTCCTGTTCATCCCAGAAGCTGGAGCTGGGGACTCAATCCCAACTGAATTTACAAGGGAGAGCTTGTCTTCTGGCCTCACATCTACTCCCAGAGTGAATTCGTTAGCACAACAGCTCATATTTTCTAGGGTAAGCGTAATATGTGGCCTGAAAACGAACCCCCAGAGACCAGTTCCTTTGACTTCCTACAGCTGATTTATAGGATCAAATGTCTAGCATTTCAGGCTGATTTTAAAAATGGAAACCAGTCAGGAGACAGAGGGTGCCTCTGGGATCTGAAACTGGTTTTCGTCCTCTTTTCAAGTAAGAACAAACTTAGGAGATTTATATTTAAACCACTTAGTTGGAAACCTCATGAAGGACGAGCTAAGATTTGAAAGTGGAAGGTGAGAAGCAAATGCATTTTCTGGGTTATCGCAGGGAGAGTGCGTACTCCACTCAGCTCAGGAGAGCTTGCAGCCAGGCTTTCAGGGGCTGGATTTAAGTCAACATGTTTCATGCACTGGTGGTTTTCCAAAGCGGGGTCCCAAATCCACGAGCTAGCCCGGAACATAGCTCTGATTTTTTATGGAGTTGGGCCATCTGTGACTTTTACAGGCCTGGGAATGTAATAGGGTGCTTAATTGTGAAAGGCTTAAGATCAGAGGTGGGAGAGGAGAGAGCAGGAATAGAAGAGTGGGAGACGAATGAATGAGGGAGAGAAGGAAGGAAGAAGCTTAGGATTTAAGAAGGATGAGGAATATGTTGCCCTCAATATCAGGGTGGAAAATAACCCAAAACCGAAAAGCAGTCAAAAAAATCTAGTATTGAATTATCAACAGCATATTTGTTCTTTCACCTAAGATTCTTGTTCTTTTAATTTCCAACTTCAAGGTATGAAAATAGGCTTGCAACGAATCATGGAAATACAAGGCTGACAGAGCCTCTTAGGCAAAATCACTAGACGTTAATCAGAAGAGGATCAGAAATTTCTCTATAATCATTGATTGTTGGAACATAGAGCAATTTATGAGTGATTCCTTATTTCTCTTAGGAGTCAGTGTCACTAAATAGAACATGCCCATAAACATTAAAAAAAAAAAAAATTGGCCGTTCGCGGTGGCTCAAGCCTGTAATCCCAGCACTTTGGGAGGCCGAGATGGGCGGATCAAGAGGTCAGGAGATCGAGACCATCCTGGCTAACACGGTGAAACCCCGTCTTTACTAAAAAATACAAAAAACTAGCTGGGCGAGGTGGCGGGCGCCTGTAGTCCCAGCTACATGGGAGGCTGAGGCAGGAGAATGGCGTAAACCTGGGAGGCAGAGCTTGCAGTGAGCTGAGATCCCACCACTGCACTCCAGCCCGGGTGACAGAGCAAGACTCCATCTCAAAAAAAAAAAATTAAGTCCTGGCTGGGTGCGGTGACTCACGCCAGTAATCCCAGCACTTTGGGAGGCTGAAGTAGGCAGGTCAATTGATTTCAGCAATTTGAGATAAGCCTGGGCAACATGGCAAAACCCTGTCTACACAAAAAAATACAAAAATTAGCCAGGCATGATGGCACACTCCTGTAGTCCCAGCTACTCAGGAGATTGAAGTGGGAGGATGGCTTAAGCCCAGGAGGTAGAGGTTGCAGTGAGCTGAGATCACACTACTGCACTCCAGCCTGGGCAACAGAGCCAGACCCTGTGTGAAAAAAAAAAAAATTAAAGAAAAAGAAAAAGAAAAAACTAAGTCCTAGTCTAACTACATTTTGACTTTCAGGGAATCCAGATTGTTACTCAATTTAGAAGTTTAGGCCGAGTGCGGTGGCTCATGCCTGTAGTCCCAGCACTTTGGGAGGCTGAGGTGGGTGGATCACCTGAAGTCAGGAATTTGAGACCAGCCTGGCCTACGTGGTGAGATTCCATCTCTACTAAAAATAAAAAAAAATTAGCCAGGCATGGTGGCACGCACCTGTAATCCCAGTTACTCGGGAGGCTGAGGCGGTAGAATCACTTGAGCCTGGGAGGCAGAGGTTGCAGTGAGCCGAGATCATGCCACTGCACTCCAGCCTGGGCGACAGAGCAAGACGCCATCTCAAAAATAAATAAATAAAATAAAATAAAATAGAAGTTTAATAAATTGCAAAATTCTAAAATTTTAGAATGAATTCTAATTCTGATTTAGTGAGAATTTTAATACATCCTGCATTATTTCCTTTATTTAAAAATTAGCATGTTTATGGTACTGTATATCATATGCATCCCTTGTTTTCTCATTGTTGTTTTATCAAGGAAAGCAAGCATGCTTTCAGCATTAGGATATGTTTGATGAGCATGTCATCCACTTGGTAGTAATGAGGCTCCGAACCAGCTTGCATGCGTTTACCAGACTTAGTAAGAGATAAAAACATCCTATTCTAGTCCATGGAAAAGGAAGAACTAGAGTCTTGGACTTGCTTTCATCAGCTCTACTTCTGCCATGATTTTGGCTCTTGAGGCTGTATCAAATGACAAGAGTTGGCTTTTAATATAAAAGTTCCAGTCATTGCCATTATAGAAATGCTGCCTATATTCACTTCTACCACCCACGCTTTTGAAAATTGGCAGCAGAGGGAAACTCGAACTACTCTTTAGAAACATGTAATAGAAGGAGGAGAAGTTTATCTTATAATTGTGGGAGGAAACGGCTGAGGAAGTGTCAAACTGCATAAATCCAACAGAAGGGTGAGGCCGCACTCCTCTCTGGTTGACTGCTGGGGATTATGAGGTAGCCGACATAGAGACAGGCATTTTCATCCACGTACAAAGCATACATGAATTTGAGTGGAAATAGTGATGGAACAGATTTGTGCTGATCTCTAGTGGTCTGAATTTACAAAATGGAACTAATCTTTGCAGTGTTCAAGCAAAGTCTGAAGAAGGTGATTTTGGGAATGACATGGGGGTTCTTGTGTCTGACTGGAATTTGGACTCAGTAACGCTACTTACCCTGAGATTTTGTGAATTGCATGCCCCAGGCCTCAACAGACCTGCATTTTATATTCAAGAAGCACGTGGCTGACATTCCATGTGTGTACCTGGTCCACAGTGAGATTCTAAGTAAATGTGATTAATGAATCTGAGCTAACATGAAAACTGATGACGTGAAATCTAAGGCTTTCCTGCTTTCTCCAGTGGAATATTCTTACTCTTCTGGAAACCGTGCACCCACTTGGTGATTTAACCAAAACAAAGGATTCTATTGGGGGGTTTCTCAAGTAGGAGAGGAGAGCAAGCTCCTGAAAGATTTCACATATCTCTATAAACTCCACTCCCAAATTAGTTGCATTCTGGAGGGCAATGCTTTGTGCAACTTTCGTGACTGTGGGGAATGATGTCTGTGGAGAATCAGAGGGTCCCTCTGTCTCTGTCTCTGTCTTTCTGGACTTACAGTGGGTTTTGTATGTCACTGTGTATAGTACGGAGAAGATGGGGGCAGCAAGTGATACCTGAGCATCTCCCCCTCCCCGTGAAGTCTGTTTCTTTGGTCATGAAAGAGGGCACTCATGCATGATCGATGGCTCATCTAAGCACCATAATAAATCTCCGATGGATCTTTCCACCCCTCATCAGACTCCAGCTCCTCCCTTAACTCCCTTCCCAGGGAAATTCCTTTGGCTCGGTGCCTCAAGGTGAATAAATAGGCAGGAAGAGTGGGGTGGGCTTCAGGGACGTGCCTGTACTCTTCTTTCAGGAGGAAACTTCATCTGAAACCTAAGCCAGGATGTGCCTGTCATGCGCCGCTGCCGCCGCTGGGAGAGAGACTGTTATAACCCAGAGGACAAAGAAGACAGTGAGGGGGAAACCCCGCCGTGAGAATGTGTGTAAATACTGCGAGCATCATCTAACCATGCCTCTTTTCTGAAAAAGTCATGGTGCTTGACTGAAACCCACTCAGATGGTCTAGAAGCAGATCCAGATCTTAGATACTAGAAAGTATCTAAGTGGCAGTGCAATTTTCTGCAATGATAGGCCTGTTTAATATCTGCAGTGACCCGGACAATAGCCACTAGCCACAGGTCACTACTGAGCACTTGAAATGTGACTAGTACCACTGAGGAATTGGCTTTTTAGTTTCATTGACTTCTAATTAATTTACATTTGCATATTTATTTTTTAATTTAAATTAAAATGTGCAGAGTTGCACACGGCTAGTGGCTGCCACATCAGGTGGCATGGTTTACAGGCATCTGTATAGGAGGCAGCTTAGACTGCTGCTCTGGAAAGACTGGCTCTCGCTTTCCTTTATTTATTTATTTTTTTTTTGAGACAGTTTTGCTCTGTTTCCCAGGCTGAAGTGCAGTGGCATGATCTTGGCTCACTGCAACCTCCACTCACTGGGTTCAAGAGACTACCATGTTCCTCCTGAGTAACTGGGATTACAGGCATGCATCACCACACCTGGCTAATTTTTTTTTTTTTTTTTTGAGACGGAGTTTTGCTCTTCTTGCCCAGGCTGGAGTGCAACGGCACGATCTCGGCTCACTGCAACCTCCATCTCCTGGATTCAAGCAATTCTCCTGCCTCAGCCTCCTGAGTAGCTGGGATTACAGGCATGTACAAGCATACCTGGCTAATTTTGTATTTTTAGTAGAGATGGGATTTCTCCATGTTGGTCAGGCTGGTCTCAGGTGATCTGCCTGCCTCGACTTCCCAAAGTATTGGGATTACAGGCGTGAGCCACTGCACCCGACCAATTTTTGTATTTTTAGTAGAGATGGGGTTTCACCATGTTGGCCAGGCTAGTCTTGAACTCCTGGCCTCAAGTGATCTTCCCGCTTTGGCCTCCCAAAGTGTTGGGATTACAGGCATGAGCCACCGCACCTGACTTTCACCTTCCTGTCTTGATGTTGGAGATGTCTCTCTTAGTTGAAGAAGAATGACTCTAACATCAACCTTCCCCTTTCTCTAGTCACCAACTTGTTTCAGGAACCTGTAAGAAAGCTCAGAGCAAAGTATTCAGAGGATGCTCTTCACCCCCGAATGTTCTCTCTGTGGACACCTGGGTACCAAACCCAGCCTCCTTCTCGGCTGCACACCTCGCTGCTCTATTGTCTGACCATGGGACTTCCTTCCTTCCTTCCTTCCTTCCTTCCTTCCTTCCCTCCTTCCCTCCTTCCCTCCTTTTTCTTGAAACGGAGTCTGCCTCTGTCTCCAGGCTCGCATGCAGTGGCGTGATCTCGGCTCACTGCAACTTCTGCCTTCCGGGTTCAAGTGATTCTCCTGCCTCAGCCTACCGAGTAGCTGGGACTATAGGCACCCGCCACCATACACAGCTAATGTTTGTATTTTTAGTAGAGTTGGCCAGGCTGGTCTTGATCTCTTGACCTCAGGTGATCCACCCACCTCGGCCTCCCAAAGTGCTGAGATTACAGGCCTGAGCCACGGTGCCTGGACTACCCTTTCTTTCATCTCAAGGCCGATCAACATAACTGTGGTCAAACAGCTTGGAGACACCCTTGGCTTCATCAGGATTCCTGCGGTGTTAACAACCCTACTCATAGCACTTGGAAGGAGGACCTGAGCTGCCCTGAAATTTCTCATCCATCATCCCTGGATTTCTCCTCTCTCAGTCAGTGACACTTAGAAATCATGGGAAGAGGCTGGGTGCAGTGGCCCATGCTTGTAATGCCAGCATTTTCGAGGGGCGGAGATGGAAGGATCACTTGAGTCCAGAAGTTCAAGGCTGCAGTGAGCTATGATAGCGTCAACCTGGGCAACAGAGTGAGACCCTGTTTCCAAAAAAAAAAAAGAAAAGAAAAGAAAAAGAAAAAAGCAAGAAAGCAGATCACTTTGAAGCTTTATTGCTCTATATTATAGGTGAGAACGCTGGGGTCTGGAGAGTTAGAATGACCTGCTCATGGTCACACAGGTAGAAACAGAAAACTGCAACCAGTTTGGCTGGCTTCCAGCTGAGAGCTTTTTACTCCTATCACACTGCATCCCCAGACGTGTCAAATTCCAGAAAGATAAGATTAACATTAACCAGCATACAACTGCAGGACAGTGTAATAATGCCCCTAAAAATGCAATTTAATTTTTATTATTTATTTTGAGACAGAGTCTCGCTCTATCACCCAGGCTGGAGTAGGGTGGCGCGATCTTGGCTTGCTGCAACCTCTGCCTCCTGGGTTCCAGCGATTCTCCTGCCTAAGCCTCTTGAGTAGCTGGGATTACAGGTGCCTGCCACCACACTTGACTGATTTTTTGTATTTTTAGCAGAGACGAGGTTTCACCATGTTGGCCAGGCTGGTCTGAAACTCTTGACCTCAGGTGATCCACCCACCTCAGCCTCCCAAAGTGCTAGGATTACAGGTGTGAGCCACCATGCCTGGCCTAATTTAATTCGATGTAATTTTTTTTCCCCCTCAAGATGGAGTCTTGATCTGTCGCCCAGGATGGAGTGCAATGGCATGATCTTGGCTCACTGCAACCTCTGCCTCCTGGGTTCAAGCGATTCTCCTGCCTCAGTCTCCTGAGTAGCTGGAACTACAGGCTTGTGCCAACACGGTTGCCTAATTTTTTGTATTTTTAGTAGAGATGGGGTACCACCATGTTGACCAGGCTGGAATGTGATGTAATTTTAAGGGGTCAGATTCCCTCCTGTGTGTGCCAGTCCTTCAAGGTTGCCAGAAGAGGCCCTAACCCAGCCTGGCCACGCTCAATCATGGCAGTATCATCTATGACAGCTTTCAAACTGCAATGGCAGATTTGTGGTCTTGGCTCACAAAATCTAAAATATTTACTACCCAGCCCTTTGTAGAAAACGTCTGCTCACTCCTGATGTAAACTAAGATGTGACGAAAGGTATATTCATCTCTTATTGCTGCTGTAACAGATGACCACTAACTTAGTGGCTTGAAACAAATAAATGTATTAGTGTACAGTTCCAGAAGTCAGAATTCTGACAATGGATCTTCCTGGGCTAAAATCAGGCATCAGTCAGCAGTGTCACTCCTGGTGGCCTAGGGTAGGGCACTTCCTTGCCTCTTCCAGCTTCTAGAGGTCACCTGAATCCCTTGGTTTATGGCCACATCCTCCGTCTTAAAAGACAATATGGAACATCTTTATTTTTATTATTTATTTATTTACTTATTTATTTATTTATTTTGAGACAGAGTCTAGCTCTGTTGCCTAGGCTGGAGTGCAGTGACGTAATCTTGGTTCACTGTAGCCTCAGTTTCCTGGGCTCAAGTGATCCTCCCACCTCAGCCTCCCAAGTAGCTGGAATTACAGGCATGCACCACCACACCCACTCACTTTTGTATTTTTTGTAGACACCAGGTTTCACCATGTTGCTCAGGCTGGTCTGGAGCTCCTGGACCCAAGCAGTTCACCCACCTCAGCCTCCCACAGGGCTGGGATTACAGATGTGAGCCACTGCGCCCAGCCAAGTATGGGACATCTTTAAATCTCAAGGCCATTAGAGAATCTCAGGCCAAAAAAATAAAAAGAAAGAAAAGAAAAAAAATACATCTCAAGACCTGTTTATTATCACCTTAATTTGAGCTCTCTTAGTTTGACTTCTCTTTACTGTGTAATGTAACATATTCATGGTTCTGCAGATTAAGATGTGGACTGGCCGGGCACGGTGGTTCAAGCCTGTAATCCCAGCACTTTGGGAGGCCGAGATGGGCGGATTACAAGGTCAGGAGATCGAGACCATCCTGGCTAACATGGTGAAACCCTGTCTCTACTAAAAAATACAAAAAACTAGCCGGGCGAGGTGGCGGGCGCCTGTAGTCCCAGCTACTGGGGAGGCTGAGACAGGAGAATGGCGTAAATCTGGGAGGCGGAGTTTGCAGTGAACTGAGATCCGGCCACTGCACTCCAACCTGGGCGACAGAGCAAGACTCTGTCTCAAAAAAAAAAAGAAAGGATGTGAACATGGTTTTTTGTTTTGTTTTTTTGTTTTGTCAACAAAGAAACAAAAACAAAAAACAGAAATAGCATGTATCTAGTTATACAATGCTAGATAATCATTATTCCACTCCCTGACTTTTTTTTTTTTTTTTTTTTTTGAGACAGAGTCTTGCTCTGTTGCCTAGACTGGAGTGCAATGGCAGCGATCATGATTCACTGCAGCCTTGAGCTCCCAGACTCAAGCGATGCTCCCACCTCTCAGTCTCCTTAGTAGCTGGGACTACAGCACATGCCACCACGTGCAACTAATTTTTATATCTTTTGTAGAGGTGGGGTTTCACAGTGTTGCCTAGGCTGGTCTTGAACTCCTGGGCTCAACTGGTCTGCTTGCCTCAGCCTCCCAAAGTGCTGGGATTATAGACTTGAGCCACTGTGCCCGGCTGCCCAGCTATTTAATTTTTTTTTTTAAAGAAGGGGTCTCGCTATGTTGCCCGGGCTGGTCTTAAACTCCTGGCCTTAAGCTATCCTCCCTCTGTGGCCTCCTAAAGTGCTGGGATTACAGGTGTGAGCCACTGTGCCTGGTACATGACTTTTGTTTTTTTTTAAATAGTATTCTATGCAACAATTTTTAACAAATTGTGTAAACACATCATCTAGCATTACGTTAGATGTGAGATTGATGCTGAGTCTTTGCAGACGCTTGCTGTGGCTGGCAATTCTGTGACCACTTGGACTACGTGGCAGCGACATCCACAGCTGCCGGTTGCTGGCCCTGCCCTGCCTCATCTTTTAGGAACAAAGAGCTGTGCCCCTCATCTCATTCATTCCACTCAGAGCCAGGTGGGTCAGAGGAAAAAATACTGTGGAGGAACTGAGCTAGGCTCTTCCTCTATACGGTGTCTTTCTGGAAGTTTATGTATTTTCTTTATGGCTGAGGTTCTAGGTACAGAGATACATTGCATGAAACCTTCATAACTGAATCTTCACTATGGTACCAATCAGTAGGTGAACTCCAGAAAAAGGCCCAAGTTTAACCATTTTCAACACTGCCTTATTATCAGAATTCTAAATAGCGTGCGACCCTATATGTGATCTGCGGTAAGACAAGCCTCCCCTGACAAATTGGTTGTGCAAGGAAGAGAGATTCCTTGAGATTGAAGGCTCTCCCTCTGGGTGAAGGTTACATAGCTAGATTTAGGAAGAGAAAGCTCTTTTGTTCCTTAAAGCCAACACAGATATCAAATCCTTCACTTTAAGCTTGTGAGTAAAAAGCAAAGAGATACCTAAGCTACTGGAATATTCACTACCAGTACTGATCATTTTCAAGGTACCCAGCATTGTCCTAAGGGCTTTGCATTTACTAACTCCCGTAATTCTCCTAAGAAGTAGGCACTACTATTGTTAGTTTGGCACTTCTTTCGATGGCAAACACCGCGATTACTTTTGCACCAACCTAATATTATTACCATCTAACACATGAGGAAACTCAGACAGAGAGAAGTTGAGTAGCTTGCCCAAGGACGCACGGCTAGCAGATAGAGTCAGGTTTCCAAGCCAGTCAGGGAGCCCCGTACCTGTGCTACTGAGCTCCTAGAGTGGCTGAAAGGAATTAGTATCTTTCTCCATTTTTTTTTTTTTTTGAGACAGTCTTGCTTAGTTGCCCAGGCTAGAGTGTAGTGGCGTGATCTCAGCTCGCTGCAATCACCATCCCCCAGGTTCAAGCAATTCTCCCATCTCAGCCTCAAGACTAGCTGGGATTACAGGCACCCGCCACCCTGCTGGGCTAATTGTTATATTTTAGTAGACACAGAGTTTCACTATGTTGGCCAGGATGCTCTTGAACTCCTGACCTCAGGTGATCCACCCGCCTCAGTCTCCTAAAGTGCTGGGATTACGGGCATGAGCCAGCGCGCCCGGCCTCCTCCTTCTTCTTCTTCTTCTTTTTTTTTGAGGCGGAGTCTCGCTCTGTCGCCCAGGCTGGAGTGCAGTGGCCAGATCTCAGCTCACTGCAAGCGCCGCCTCCCGGGTTCACGCCATTCTCCTGCCTCAGCCTCCCGAGTAGCTGGGACTACAGGCGCTGCCACCATGCCCGGCTTTTTTTGTGTGTGTGTTTTTAGTAAAGATGGGGTTTCACCATGTTAGCCAGGATGGTCTGGATCTCCTGACCTCGTGATCCGCCTGCCTTGGCCTCTCAAAGTGCTGGGATTACAGGCGTGAGCCACCTCGCCTGCCGAAACTCCGTTTAAAAAGAAAAGAAAAGGAAAGAGGAGAGGAGAGAGGAGAGGGGAGGGGAGGAGAGAGGAGGGGAAGAGAGTGGAAGAAACAGGGAGCAGAGGACCAGTGTGGGTTAGACTTGACATTTTCTAGCATGTTTATGCATTAAAGCCATAAAATCAAAGTGAATTCCATTATTTTCATTTCTTCCAGATTTCCTTGTTCTCTTTGTTATCCTTCTTGCTGATGAGTTGTTTATTATTATTATTATTTGAAAGTAGTCTCAGGGCAAGTTTCTCTTTCTCAGCATTCTTCCCTTTAACAATGGGACCCTGTCAGCATTTTCATCCTGCTTCCTCCTTATCTTTCTCATAGAAATTTAAATTCCATAATAGCACTGACCTTCTGCTTTGTCAATGCTTTTAAGAAAGAACAGAAAAGCAAGACACAACTCGATACAGACTTCCAACCTCTTGGCTTTCTACCAGCAGGATTTGCTGGTTTGTGTAGAGATCATGCATCTTGCTGGAAGCACGTTTTACCCCTCAGTTCCAGAGGACTACCAAAATGCTGCGGCAGAATCCAAAGGAGGGTTGCTACCTACATGGGCCAAGATGATGGAAAGTGCAAAATCATATATCTATTGTTACAATGGGGGTGCTCTGCAGGGGTTTATGGGGGTGTGGGTGGGAGAAGTGATCTGAAACCTTATGAGGTGAGGTTGTGTGCTGCTAAGAAGCGTTTTTTTTTCTTTTTCTTTTCTTCTTCTTTTTATTTCTTTTCTTTTCTTCTTCTTCTTCTTTTTTTTTTTTTTCAGGGTCTTGCTCTGTCACCCAGGCTGGAATGCAGTGGCTTGATCTTGGCCCACTGCCACCTTGACCTCTCTGGTTTGAGTGATTCTCCCACCTCAGCCTCCTGAGTAGCTAAAACCACAGGTGCATGCCACCATGCCCAGCTAATTTTGTTAATATTTTGTAGAGACAAGATCTCTCTGTTTCCCAGGCTGGTCTTGAACTGCTGACCTCAAGTGATCCTCCCACACCTCCCTCCCAAAGTGTTGGAATTACAGGTGTGAGCCACCACGTGTCCGACCAAAAGCCCTTTCCTTCTTCCTTCCTTCCTTCCTTCCTTCCTTCCTTCCTTCCTCCCTCCCTCCCTCCCTCCCTCTCTCTCTCTCTTCTGACAGAGTCTGGCTCTTTTGCCCATGCTGGAGTGCAGTGGCATGGTCTCAGCTCACTGCAAGCTCTGCCTCCTGGGTTCACGCCATTCTCCTGCCTCAGCCTCCCGAGTAGCTGGGACTACAGGTGCCCGCCACCTTGCCCAGCTAATTTTTGTATTTTTAGTAGAGATGGGGTTTCACTGTGTTAGCCAGGATGGTCTCGATCTGCTGACCTCGTGATCCACCCGCCTCGGCCTCCCAAACTGCTGGGATTACAGGCTTGAGCCACCGCGCCCGGCCTCTTTCTTTCCTTTTCTTTTCTTTGCTTTTCTTCTTTCCTTCTTTCTTTCTTTCTTTCTTTCTTTCTTTCTTTCTTTCTTTCTTCTTTCTTTCTCTTTCTTTCTCTGTCTCTCTTTCTTTCTTTCTCTCTCTCTCTTTCTTCTCTCTCTTTCTCTCTTTTTTTTTTTCAAAGTGTCACTGTCACCCAGGCTGGAGTGCAGTGGCACAATCTTGGCTCACTGCAACCTCCACCTCCCAGGTTCAAGTGATTCTCCTGCTTCAGCCTCCTGAGTAGCTGGGGCTACAGGCAAGCGCCACTACACCCAGATAATTTTTTGTATTTTTAGTAGAGACGGGGTTTCACTCTGTTAGCCAGGATGGTCTCGATCTCCTGACCTCAGGTGATCCGCCCCCCTCAGCCTCCCAAATTGTTGGGATTACAGGCGTGAGCCACTGCCCCCGGCCCACATTTTTTTTCTTAATCTCGGCTCTGGAAAACATTTTGATCTACAGAGGCATTTGTAAAGCTAGATGTGTTTGTACAATTTGTTAAGTAGTGTTCTGTAGATGATTGTAAAAATGGGTCAGGGAGTAGAGGGTGATATAAAGTATCCCAGAATATTGTTGAGGAAAGAAATCTGGAGTCATGTGTGGGAAGCACAGAAGGAAATTTCTAAATATACAAGAAAGTTAAGAATGATAGCTAGACTGGCTGTTCTGCCTATGGAGTAACCATTCTTTTATTTCTTCATTTTCTTAATAAACTTGATTTCGCTTAAAAAATGATAACTAGACTGATCAAAAAGATATTAGCAATGAATGAATTGGATGAGTAAACCTTCAGTCAGAATGAGAGCCTGCTTGCTGTTGAATCTCTTGGAGGTCAGTCCTTTTACATTCAATAAATATGTATTGAGACGCTTCTAAGCATCTTCAGGGCTCTAGGTCCTGGTGATTCAGTG
Source organism: Trachypithecus francoisi (assembly GCF_009764315.1). Lineage (NCBI taxonomy): Eukaryota > Metazoa > Chordata > Mammalia > Primates > Cercopithecidae > Trachypithecus > Trachypithecus francoisi. The sequence goes on from NW_022681465.1 coordinate 17,174,451, forward strand.
GTGAACAAAGCCACGGACTTTTTTTTTTGAGACAGAGTCTTGCTTTGTCGGCCAGGCTGGAGTACAGTGGCACGATGTCAGCTCACTGAAACCTCTGCTTCCCAGGCTCAAGCAATTCTCGTGCCTCAGCCTCCCGAGTAGCTGGGATTGATTACAGGTACCTGGCGTAACTCCTGGCTAATTTTGTATTTTTAGTAGAAATGGGATTTCACCATGTTGGCCAGTCTGGTATTGAACTTCTGACCACAGGTGATCTGCCCGCCTCAGCCTCCTAAATTTCTGGGATTACAGGTGTGAGCCCTGCCAGCCAAGACCAGCCTGGCCGGCTAAGGTCATCTTATTACCTACTTTAGATTTTAATCCAGGAGCCATCTAATAAATCAATAAACAAAAATATAATGTAAGGTGATAGGATGACAGGAGAAGCTTGCCTGAGAAGGTGACATTTGAATGACAACAGAAGGAACTGAGCTGTGCAGATACGTGGGGCAAAGAGCATTCCAGGCAGAGGGAACTGTAAGTGCAAAGGCCTTGAGACAGGAACATATTTAGGGCTATTCAAAGACTAGCAAGGAATCCAGGGGGAGAGTGGAGGAAGACGACACGGGAGCAAGGGGACATTGCAGAGCCCTTGTAAACCATCTGAGGACGTTGTTTTCCACCCTAAGATGGAGGCAGTGAGTGGTTTGGAGCACCGTCGGGACGTGATCTGGGTTAAATTTTGGAAGGATCACTTTTGCTCTATGTGGAGCCAGACCATGGTGAGAGAACGGCTGTGTAGCTATAAAAACTCTCTTCCAGATTTGCAAAATGTAGATGAGAATAACTGCTTTAAAATATCTTTATAGAATACTCTATCCAGATAAAAGAAACAAAAGTTTGGCCTGATCTTCAAATAACCCAAGGGGGAGAAAAATATTAGGCAAATGTAAACAGCATTGCATTCAAGAGGTGAAGTTGAGACATGCTTTCAATCTAGTCTCTGCAACAGCCAAGTCATCACAGCGCAATCAAATCCAGCTGGGACCACGGAAGATGACTACATATCCTGTGGATACTCAGCTTGGCACAATGTGGGTGGGAGCCAATGAGGGCTGGATGGATGGAGGCCCTGAGACTGCTGCCAACCCTTTTCGGAGCTAGCGGAAACTTCTGACTCTGAAGTCTTCTTTGTAGCTGGAAAGGGGGAAAGGACTTAGGGAAGATGCTGAAGCTGGCTTGGATAAGGCAATGTCCCACTGGAGCTATTTCTGAGCATTTTATTATTACTCAAATCCGTCTTCCCTCCCCCGTTTTTTTAATTTGTAAGTTTTTATGCTGGTAATAATAGGTGATACCTATTCAGTAATTTACAATGTGCCAGGTACTATGCTAAACTTAGTATTCATTATAAGATAATATTTATTAATGAATATTATAAGATAATATTTATTAATGAATATTATAAGATAATATTTATTAATGAATATTATAAGATAATATTTCACAACAGCCCAATGTGGGAGGTGATATTATTGTCCACAATGCTTAGAAGTGGGATCAGAAGTTTAGAGACTTGCATAATTCCAGTTAGTAAGTAGGACAACTGGGATTCATCAGAATCCAGTCTGTGCATTTGAACAATAGCACACTGGCTCTGACAGTTACTTGCCAAGCATCTACATGAGGAGTTGACCTAAGGGTGGCAAAGTCTATTCTTACTTGGTTTCCCTTTAATATACATTGGCGGACGTTTTGCATCACCATGAGGTCTGCTGACTCCCAGTGCAGGAAATAAATAGCCACATGGCATTAGACTGATGTGAGAAAATGCTCATAACCAATATGCAAACCTTATTTTTTATTTACTTATTTTTTTTGAGATGGAGTCTCACTCTGTCACCCAGGCTGGAGTGCAGTGGTGCGATCTCGGCTCACTGCAAGCTCCACCTCCTGGGTTCACGCCATTCTCCTGCCTCAGCCTCTCGAGTAGCTGGGACTACAGGCGCCCACTACCATGCCCGGCTAGCTTTTTGTATTTTTTTTTTTTTTTTTTTTTTTGAGGTGGAGTCTCGCTCTGTCGCCCAGACTGGAGTGCAGTGGCGCAATCTCGGCTCACTGCAAGCTCCGCCTCCCGGGTTCACGCCATTCTCCTGCCTCAGCCTCCCGAGTAGCTGGGACTACAGGCGCCCGCCACCTCGCCCGGCTAGTTTTTTGTATTTTTAGTAGAGACGGGGTTTCACCATGTTAGCCAGGATGGTCTCGATCTCCTGACCTCGTGATCCGCCCGTCTCGGCCTCCCAAAGAGCTGGGATTACAGGTGTGAGCCACTGCGCCCGGCCGCAAATTTTATTTTAAGCAGACCTGGTAATGAGAAAAAAAGACTTATAAAACAGGTATTCGAAGGGCATATTTGTACTTCAAAAATTTTTATTGCATAAATTGGTATATAGTTTCACACGCACACAGTTATTACTTTGCCAAATGACTTGCCAGAGTATTCCTTTGGATAGACACATAGCAAATAATGCAACTAGTGTACAATTTACTCTAGGACATTTATGCTTATGACATAATGTACAAGCTCATAATGCTTATGACAAATATAGCTGCATGATGACAATCGTGGACAGTCAATGGCTCTTTGTAAAAAGGCTTATCTGGGATAAAAGTCAACAAGCTGGTGTTGACCATCAAGCATCACAACCTCACCACAGAACTTCCCTACTGAAACATTTTTACAAGTTGCTAACTTAAAAAAAATTTTTATTTTATTTATTTATTTATCTATTTATTTTTTGAGATGGAGTTTCGCTCTTGTTGCCCAGGCTGGAGTCCAATTGCGTGATCTCAGGTTACCACAACCTCTGCCTCCCAGGTTCAAGCAATTCTCCTGCCTCAGCCTCCTGAGTAGCTGGGATTACAGGCATGCACCACCACACCCAGCTTTTTTTTTTTTGGTGGGGGGGACGGAATCTCCCTTTGTCACCCAGGCTGGAGTGCAGTGGCACGATCTCTGCTCACTGCAAGCTCCGCCCCCTGGGTTCACACCATTCTCCTGCCTCAGCCTCCCAAGTAGCTGGGACTACAGGTGCCTGCCACCATGCCAGGCTAATTTTTTTGTATTTTTAGTAGAGATGGGGTTTCACCGTGTTCACCAGGATGGTCAGGATCTCCTGACCTCGTGATCCACCCGCCTCAGGCTCCCAAAGTGCTGGGACTACAGGCATGAGCCACCGCGCCTGGCCTAATAATGTATTTTTAGTAGAGGTGGGGTTTCTCTATGTTGGTCAGGCTGGTCTCGAACACCGACCTCAAGTGATCTGCCCGCCTCGGCCTCCCAAAGTGCTGGGATTACAGGTGTGAGCTGTGACGGGCTTATTTATTTATTTTTATTCTTTTGAGACAGGGTCTCACTGTTGCCCAGGCTGGAGTGCAGTGGTGCCATCTTGGCTCACTGCAGCCTCAACCTCCCAGGCTCAAGTGATTCTCCCACCTCAGCCTCCCAAGTAGCTGGGACCACGGGCATGTGCCATCACGCCTCACTAATTTTTGTATTTTTTTGTAAAGACAGGGTCTCACTATGTTGCCCAGGCTGATCTCAAACTCCTGGGTTCAAGTGATCCTCTTGCCTTCGCCTCCCAAAGTTCTGGGATTATAAATGTGAGCCACTACTCCTGGCGAAAATCTTTTATTGTAAAAATTATTTTATTTTATTTTTTACCAGGAATAAAAAAAGTAACTTTTAACCACAGCTGAAACCTTTGTTTGCTACATCATAGCAAAGAAGCCCTGTGCATTAAGTATCACGTTTATAACTCAAGGTTACTTTCACCATGTGGAGACGTTTCTTTCCCCTAGTCTTGTGGTTCATAAAAATAGCTAGATATTCCAGTGGTAAATATTCTGCAGATGATATTTTATTAATAAATTGACAGGGGAAGGAAAGAGATGGGTATGGAAGAATATCACTCTACTCTTTATCCTGACTACACATTTTGATTCATCCATACTTTGGAGAGATGCATGTCCAGAATTTACAGCAATGGTCACCATGGAGAATTATGGAATTGGCAGACTCACCCCTCTGCCTTGAAGGGCAGTGGACAGAAAGGTGAATTTAGTGGATAATTTAGAAGCCTGGGCTGAGTGCAGTGCTCACACCTCTAATTCCAGCACTTTGGGAGGCCGAGGCAGGTGGATCATCTGAGGTCGGGAGTTCAAGACCAGCCTGAGCATCATGGAGAAACCCCGTCTCTACTAAAAAGTACAAAATTAGCCGGGCGTGGTGGCACATGCCTGTAATCCCAGCTACTTGGGAGGCTGAGGCAGGAGAATCGCTTGAACCTGGGAGGCGGAGGTTGCAGTGAGCTGAGATTGTGCCACTACACTCTAGCCTGGGCAAGAAAAACAAAAGTCTGTCTCAAAAAAAAAAAAAAATTTAGAATCCCATTTCTGGAAGACTAATTCCTAATGTAGACTACCAATCCAAGTTTAAATGAATGAAGCACCATATGCCATGTGATACGGTTTTCATTCTAGCACAAAACGTAACTCTCACTACCCATGGCCCTGTTGATAACTAAGGATCTGATATTGGCCTCCTGATATTTCCTTTTTTTGAGACAGAGTCTCGATCTGTTGCCCAGGCTGGAGTGCAGTGGTGCAATCTTGGCTCACTGCAACCTCTGCCTCCCGCATTCAAGTGATTCTCGTGCCTCAGCCTCCTGAGTAGCTGGGATCACATGTGTGTGCCACCACACCTGGCTAATTTTTGTATTTTTAGTTGAGACAGGGTTTCACCATGTTGGCCAGCTGATCTCGAATTTCTGAGCTCAGGTGATCCACTCTCCTTGCCTCCCAAAGTGCTGGGATCACAGGCGTGAGCCACCAGGCCCAGCTGCTTCCTGATATTTCTGAAAACTCTGTTTTTACATTTTCTGTTCTGGAACACTTCAATCACGTGCTCAGTAGTTTTTTTCCTTAATGAGAGTAGATGTTGGGAGACGCTTTCCAGAGGGGATTTCCCCTAACTAACTGTAAATTCTTTCTGTTCCCTTTTTTGTAGTATTTTTCCTAATCGTTAATTTTTACTATTCTTAAGCATTTCCTCAAATATTATTAAATATTATTAATATATTATTTAAAATAGAATCAGCACATTTTAAAAATCTTAATATTAAATAATATTTATTAATATTAGTTGTATTTCTATTATTTAAATATTTATCATTAATAGGAAATAATATATCTATTGTTTAAATATTTATCAGTACATTTTTTCCCCCTTTAAGTTACAAAAAAAGAGAGAGAAACAAGAGAAGGAGTCTTTCCTCAGATTTACTTTATGCTTTTGGCAAACTTTTCATCTTTTCAGTTGAATTAGTGACAATTACTTGTTGCATTAGAAGACTATGGGAATGACTTCAAAGAGCTGTAACAGCTTGTGCGCACCTGTAGTCCCAGCTACTTGGTAGGCAGAGGCACGGGAATCGCTTGAACAGGGAGGCGGAGGTTGCAGTGAGCCGAGATTGTGCCACTAGACTCCAGCCTGGGCAACAGAGTGAGACTCTGTTTCAAAAAAAAAAAAGAATATCTTAAAATGCTTTAGCAATTCAAGTTAGTTCCAGTATATCTTACTTATTTGGAGTTAATACTTTAATGATACAAGTTGGCCACTTTTGCTTATTAATTTTAGAAAAAAACTTCATCTTAATTACTTCTCTGTGGAGAAACAGTTATAATCTGTACTATATAACCATTGATATAATTTATAACAAAGATATACCCATTCTTTGGAAGACAGCTATTTGTGCTAGTTGTTTTAAGTATGTTTATGTGTGAACCTCTCTGGGAAGTTTATATTTTGGCGACAAAATTTTTCTTTTTTTTGGTCTGAAAACTGGCGGAATGGATTTTTTTTAAATAAAAATTCTTTTAAAAAGAAAGCATTTTCTCCCCAAATTAGGTCTGCCAGTGGAAGTAAGTATGGCCTGGTGTTCCTTGCATTCTTTTGTACCCTTTGGTCAAGGTGGCTTGTTGCTGAGAGATCATTTTGCACATTGGATTTCACTTCTAGATGCCTAAGCTCTATTTAGTAAGCTGGGTGAGTTTATGCAAAACAGCAACCCTGAAGTGGAAATATCCACACAGTTTAGTAGCTGCCATGAATATATCACACTTCAGACTCAATACACCATGAAGACATCCCCAATCGTTTCTAGTCATTTACATATGTTCTTTCCTTAACAGCATTTGCATTATAATCACTTTATTCATAAATCAAATGGTCCATTTAAAAGATATTATATAGAGGAAAAATTATTTCAGACTTGTTTACCAGTGTTTTTACTTAAGCTAACTCCCAAAGTCTATAAATAAAAAAGGGTTATTTTCACGTGAACTGTTTAACTCATCAGTGTATATACAATGCATCTTGTGTAGAAGTTAGACTGCCTCTGAAAGAAATGTCCAGAAATATATTTTTATTTAGGAACAAAAGCTTAAGTTATAAGATACTCTAACTGTGTGTATGTGTTTGTATGTGTTTTTCTAACCATAGAAAACATTATTTTAGTGAATGTTCAAATACACAGTGGTACTGTCTGCTTCTTCAGAGTTTTCTGTGACAACAGGGATACAGGCTAAATGTACCATGTGTTATGTTGAATCAGGTTCCAGGGAGAGGGCAGTGTATCACTGAGGAGAAAACAGACCTTTGCTTTCAGAAAGATAATCTGGAAATCTAAAATACAAGAATCCCACCACATATTGTTGTATCTTCATAATGATGAATTACTAACATACTACTTTAATTTTATCCCTAAACTCACCTAGAGTCTAAAAGGAAGTTTTACAATCCCCTTTTCCTTTCCCTTCCTTTCTTTTCCCTTCCTTTTCCCTCCCTCCCTCCCTCCCTCCCTCCCTTCCTTCCTTCCTTCCTTCCCTCTCTCTCTCTCTCTTTCTCCCCTCTCTCTCTCTCCTTCTTTTTCTTGTTTTTTGATGGAGTCCTACTCTGTCACCCTGGTTGGAGTGCAGTGGCACAATCTTGGCTAACTGCAGCCTCTACCTCCTGGGTTCAAGCGAGTCTCCTGCCTCAGTCTCCTGAGTAGCTGGGATTACAGGCATGTGCCACCATACCAGGCTGATTTTTGTTTTTTAATAGAGACAGGGTTTCACCATGTTGGCCAGGCTGGTCTCGAACTCCTGACCTCAGGTGACCCACCCACCTCAGCCTCCCATAGTGTTGGGATTACAGGCATGAGCCACTACGCCTGACCTAAAGTCTCCATTTCTTATAACAAATTCATTCAACCTATGTGTTAAGGGAAGAAGATGAGTAATCATAGTTCTTACCCAAAAGGAGTAAGAGTAAGAACAGGAGTGAGAATCAAATGCTACGGACTTAGTACATATGTGTAAAGGCCATTAGCTCTATAAAAATTTTAAGGTGAGGCAGGAGATTCACTCTATTCCACAAGTTTGAGCCTTTTTATGTTTCAGTGTAAGATGTTTATTTTATGTAAGTCAATGTGTGATAAAGTTAAATCCATGCAAGGAGGACACAGGCAGCTCAGTGGTTGGCTTTGGGGAGCAAAGGATGAAAGGAAAGCTGCTGTGCAGGCTGGAAGGGAGAGGACAGTGGATTTTTCTTCTTAGGAATCTTGGGAATTTTCTCAAGCTTCTTGGCTGCCCTGAGGAAGTAGTTTGACCTTTGCCTGGCTGCTCAGTAGTGGAATGAGATCCTGAGAGGTGAAACCAGCTGGACTTCCTGGGTCGAGTGGGGACTTGGAGAACTTTTCTGTCTTACAAGAGGTTTGTAAAACGCACCAATCAGCGCTCTGTAGCTAGCTAGAGGTTTGCAAATGCACCAATCAATGCTCTGTGAAATGAACCAAACAGCACTCCATAAAATGGACCAATCAGCAGGACATGGGTGGGGACAAATAAGGGAATAAAGGCTGGCCACCCCCAGCCAGCAGCAGCAACCCACTGGGGTCCCTTTCCATGCTGTGGAGGCTTTGTTCTTTCACTCTTCATGATAAATCTTGCTGCTGCTCACTCTTTGGGTCTGTGCCATTTTTAAGAGCTATAACACTCACTGCAGAGGTCCGTGGCTCCATTCTTGAAGTCAGGGAGACCAGGAACCCACCCTAGGGAACCAACTCCGGACATAATCCCATCCTAGTGACTCCTCTCTTGCAAAAGGCTTAGAATATTTTGTTTCTAGTTTTTGTTTCTATATTCTTTCCATTGAAAAAGTATTATCTGGCAGAGTGTGGTGGCTCACTCCTGTAATTCCAGCAATGTTGAAGGCTGAGGTGGGAGGATCGCTTGAGCCCAGGATTTCAAGGCTGCAGTGAGCTGTGATTGCTGCTGCTGCACTCCAGCCTGGGGGACAAAGACTCTATCTCAAAAAAAAAAAAAAGCAATTAAGAAAACATTTTAACATTAACATTGTACACTTAGTTTAAACATTGCATTTAGGCCAGGCACGGTGGTTCACGCCTGTAATCCTAGAATTTTGAGAGGCCGAGACGGGTGGATTGCTTGAGGCCAGGAGTTCAAAATCAGCCTGGCCAACATGGTGAAACCCCATGTCTACTAAAAATACAAAAAAATTAGCCAAGCATAGGGGCAAGTGCCTGTAATCCTAGCTACTCGGGAGGCTGAGGCAGGAGAATCGCTTGGACCCGGGAGGCGGAGGTTGCAGCAAGCCGAGATCGTGCCACTATACTCCAGCCTGGGCAACAAGAGCGAAACTCTGTCTCAAAAAACAAACAAAACCCATTATTACATTTAATATTTAACATTAACATCATATATTATCAGTCTATCAAACATTACAATGATTAAATCCATGCCACGTCAGCACTGACACACTTAACTTGCACAGATGTAGACAGAATACAATTTGTATGAAGCAACTTAGAATAGGAATTCAGCCTCCTGAATCAGACATCCAGACATCCCCAAGGCTCTGTGAGGACAAGGGATTGTTTTGGGTTCAAAGCAAGGTAAACCACAACACATTGATCAGGGACCAGTCACCACTTGGAGGAGATGATCCATATCTTTTTCTAGAAGTTTGTTTTCTTCCATTATATGATTTAAAGAAAAGGCAGCCACAGTTCATATGGTGTTGGAGAATCTTGAAAAAACAAATTCACATTCTTTTCTCTCCACTTGATCAACAACTGTGTAATTCTAAATTCCTGGGAGGTATTGGGTTTGACTTTATTGGACTCAGCCCATAGTCTGAAATGAGGTGGTTTCTTTATTTGATAAGTTCCCTGACTAAAGTTTCAGCAGCTGTTCTCAAGGAAATGCTATCTCTTTATCGTAAGAAAAGCTTTTCGTACCAAATTTTCAGTGTTCCAAAATAGTAGGAATGGAAATGTTGGCTGTCAGAAAGTCCCTTCCTCTATCGGTGGAAAAGAAAAATAGTCTATTCGAATCATGAGAGGGATCATAGAGATTTCCCATTCCAAAGTCCCTTCCTTTTTCAGATGAGGAAACTGAGGCCCAGTGAGGTTAACTGAAACAATACTGAGGGCTTGCCCTGCATTTGGGATGGGAATCAGATCCCTGAGTGTTTAGTGAATGGAATGCGATTCTTCAAACATCCTCGCCCGGTTATAAAATGCACATGAACTCCCTGATGAGGTGGAGAGGCTGGGAGCTTGACTGAGCATTACTGTTCACAAGTGTATCTTTTTACTTAAGGATTAGGAACTGTGTGCTGACTTAGCCCAGGTGAGCTTTGATTTTGCCCCAGGTCAACATCGGAAACCACATCTTTTATAGGAAAGCAACAGGAAAATCCCGTATGAGATTTCACATACATATTTATTCTCCTGATAAGACTCCAGGTTCCTGGTGTACTTGCTTTTTGCTTCCCTGTTAATGATTGGATCGTGTTACCTCTCCTTTGTGATTTCGGCTTTTCTGAAATGATGTGAGTAATGGTCTAAGTCAGTCTCCCTTAATCGGTCAATAAATATTTGCTTCTGGTCTGTATTATTTTCTTTTTGCTGTTTAATATATAACTCTTTGTTGGTTATTTTTTTTTCTGAGTGAATTTCACCCCACCTCTAAATGAAAGCTACACGAAGGCATCAGGCCTAGCTTAGTGTTTTTCACATCATTAATTCTAAGTAACATTTCTGAAGCTACTTGAAAACCAAAATTTTATAAGGTGAGCTACTGAAAAGTCATTACGTCAAGGCATTAATGTATTGTCTTGGTAATGATAAATTTCCATGTGTCAGAATTGCACAGAGCAGTACAGAATTCCTATAGCCACACAAGTTCCTCTTCCCCAGGGATTTCTGTGTACAGATTAAACCTCTATAAAATAAAGCTGTCAAAAGGCGAAATTACAACCACTTTAAAGATCAAACTGCCTTTTATGTGTGATGCTAGAACGGGCAGCACCTCCTTCTATACGGTAGAGTAAGTGTTCTGATGGGTGGAGCAGAGGAGGTTTGCTTTACAGGCACAAAAAGGCTGAAGAGAGCAGAAATAAAGAACAAAAAGTGGACTGATCGTTTCAAATGTACTTTCCCTACAGATGGTTAAAACAGAGGGGAACTTCCTCGTCACTCAGGCTCTGGTACACTCGGCTCCTTTCGACTGGTTGTTGTGTATCTTCTGTTCTGGGAAAACTGGCCTGTTTCAGAGTTCATTCAGATCTCGTGGCAATTAGCCTGAGTGACTCCATACTGGTTACTCAGGCTAATTGCTGGGGCCCAGAGTCGGAGCTCAGTCCAAACAACAGCCTCGCATAACTGTGTTTAGCAGAGGCTGCCATTCCTTTCTCGGTCCCTTTTGTCTTAGAATCAATTGTCTGAATTACCAGGTATTGTCATCTCCAAGGGAGGATCTGTCTTGGAAATTTCCAGCTAGTCGCCTTTTCTTAATAGTGGACATGTGTGTTTCCATCAGGAATGACTATGAATGGGCCAGTGTTTCATGGACCACACCCTCCAAAACTCCTGTGTATTTACTTACAGACGATGGGCCGGAACAGGTGGGAAACACTGCCTTTGGTTTGATTCCATCCAGTCCATAGGATGACATTGCGTGGCCACTGGTCTTATGCCCAGAGAATGCTTTCCCTCTGCGGCTACGCCTTTAAGACAGAAAACTAAAAGGCTTCAAACCAGCAGACAATTCCAAGAGGAGGCTACTTTCTTTGTTGTGCTTCTGTTGTTGACACTTCTGTTCTCAAGGTTAATTACATATTTGGTTAATTGATTTAATTGGTTAATTGGTTTGCTGGGCCTGCCTCCTTGGTAAGAATTCAAATGCAAATTCACACCGGGCTATGCCCTTTCATTGCTAGTGGCCTATAACCAAGACACACACACACTACTTAATTGTAAGTGTTTGTTTTGGGGAATTTGCTACTTGTTCTCTGAAGCAGATTTTCTTTTACACTAGGAGAGCAAATGCCAGTTTACTGCCAATTCCAGAAATCTGCTCTATTGCAACAAAGAAGGAGATGGGAATGGCAGGGTCTGGAAGCATGAGACGTCTCTGACGTCTGCTCTGATCCTCCCAGTGCCTGGTGGTTCTGGGGTCAGAACTGGCCACAGTGACTTGAAAGGTGAAGACGTCCTCCTTCCAGGGTGTGTCGTGTCCTCTCCACCTCGGCTGAGAAAACAAGAAAATGAAACGGGATTCAGACGTCAATTCTGAACGTTAGCACTTTCTGAGTAATCAATAAAAAACGAATTCTGGCCGGGCATGGTGGCTCACTCTGTAATCCTAGCGCTTTGGGAGGCTGAGGCAGGCAGAGTGGTGGCACACACCTGTAATCCCAGCTACTCGGGAGGCTGAGGCACAAGAATTGCTTGAACCTGGGAGGTGGAGGTTGCAGTGAGCCGAGATCACGCCACCGCACTCCAGCCTGGGTGACAGAGCAAGACTTCATGACAAAAAAAAAAAAAAAAAAAGAATTCTTTCTAGGTTGCTGGTGGAATAAGAAAAAGCAGAGGCCAGGCGTCATGGTGGCTCACGCCTGTAATCCCAGCACTTTGGGAGGCCGAGGCGGGCGGATCACGAGGTCAGGAGATCGAGACCATCCTGGCTAACACAGTGAAACCCCGTCTCTACTAAAAATACAAAAAATTAGCTGGGCACGGTGGTGGGCACCTGTAGTCCCAGCTACTTGGGAGGCTGAGGCAGGAGAATGGCGTGAACCCAGGAGGCGGAGCTTGCAGTGAGCTGAGCTTGCGCCACTGCACTCCAGCCTGGGCAACAGAGAAAGACTGTCTCAAAAGAAAAAAAAGAAAAGAAAAAGCAGAAAAGGTGTTTCACTTAGATGGGTTTTACAGTTCTAGATTAACTCTCTAATCATTTCTAGTCCTTTCTATTTTCCATCTGCCTGATTGAAAATAGAAAAATCAGGATGGGCGTAGTGGCTCACGTCTGTAATCCCAGCACTTTGGGATGCAGAGGTGGGTGGATCACTTGAGGTCAGAAGTTCGAGACCACCCTGGCCAACATGGTGAAACCTCATCTCTACTGAAAATACAAACAATTAGCTGGGCATGATGGCTCTTACCTATAATCCCAGCTACTCGGGAGGCTGAGGCAGGAGAATCACTTGAACCCAGGAGGTGGAGGTTGCACTGAGCTGAGATTGATCTCGTTATTGCACTCCAGCCTGGGCGACAGAGCGGGACTTCGTATCAAAAAAAAAGAAAGAAAGAAAGAAAAATTATTTTTCACAGATGACTTTATCGATGTTGAGCAACATCTTAGCCTCTCTCCTCTCTCTCTCTTTTTTTTTTTTTTTTGAGACGGAGTCTCGCTCTGTCGCCCAGGCTGGAGTGCAGTGGCCAGATCTCAGCTCACTGCAAGCTCCGCCTTCCGGGTTCACGCCATTCTCCTGCCTCAGCCTCCCAAGTAGCTGGGACTACAGGCGCCCGCCACCTCGCCCGGCTAGTTTTTTGTATTTTTTTTAGTAGAGACGGGGTTTCACCGTGTTAGCCAGGATGGTCTTGATCTCCCGACCTCGTGATCCGCCCGTCTTGGCCTCCCAAAGTGCTGGGATTACAGGCTTCAGCCACCGCGCCCGGCTTTTTTTTTTTTTTTTAAGGCTAATGAAGTTCAGTAGCGAGAAGGAGGGAAAGAGTAGAACCAGGAGTTCAATCTGTAACTGACTGAACAATCAATTGAGATAACTACCTTCAGGCCAATCTATCAGCCCATCGTGTTTGGCATCCTGAAGATCAAAGTTTGGAGAAGAAATGCTCCAGGGTCCTCAGTCCTTGATGAATTGTACTCATAATAGAGTGAGTTGAAGGTTGCTCTTGCCAGGTGTGTTTGCTAAGTGGTTCTGGGAAATCCGGAAAGAACTTGGCTGAGGACTTTAAACCTGGTGGTAGATCCTTTTAACTGGAGAATGGAGCCTGTCCATTGTTGGAATGACATTGTTTTGTTTTCTCTTTGATTGTTGGGTTTCTCATTTCTGCTGCAGGGTTAACAAATTTGTAACCTCCTTGGCAGTCTTGCCTGAGATTCTTCTTTCCTCTCCTCATAATTAGAGAGCTTTTTGTGATCTTTCATCAGACTTTCCTTTGAACTAGCTTAATTATGTCTCATTCCAGCTTTATTGATTGGTGTCGCTCATTGATCGTTTCTCTTCCATAATATTGCTTTATGCACTTTAAAAACAATTATAGCTTTTTTTTTTTTCTTTGGAGACAGAGTCTTGCTCTGTCGCCCAGGTTGGAGTGCAGTGGTGTGATCTTGGCTCACTGTAACCTCCGCCTCCTGGGTTCAAGTGATTCCCCTGCTTCAGCCTCCCAAGTAGCTAGGATTACAAGCATGCACTACTATGCCTGGCTAATTTTTTGTATTTTTAGTAGAGACAGAGTTTCTCCATGTTGGTCAGGCTGGTCTTGAACTCCTGACCTCAGGTGATCCACCCTCCTCGGCCTCCCAAAGTGCTGGAATTACAGGCGTGAGCCACCATGCCCAGTCTAATTATAGATCTTTTCATGCCCATCTTCTCCATTGCTAAAATATTCTTTTAAAAAGGTAGAATTATTTTTTAAATTGCAGAAGTCGTATCACAGTGGTACCATTTGACCTTTGTTTTTCCTTCTGAATCAGTCTTTATGTTGCTCCCTACAAATCATACTTCAAGTGACATTTTCTTTGGATTTGAGGTTGAAAACCCAAACATGAGACCAGCATCCTACCAGCAGTGCGGAAGTCCATGGCAGAAGTTCTCAGGCTGTGTGCTGTGTGTGGAACTCTTGTTCATACATCCCAGTGTCAGAGGCCATTTCCTCTTTTTATAGGGAGGCTTGGGAGAAAGGCGGGTGGCAACACTGTCTCATTGATGACTCATGTTCCTGTGTCTGTGAGCGTCAGGGAGAATGACAGAGCTCTCTGGAACAGCGTCCTCAGGGCCCACAGCACTACTCAGTGAGGTCTGATTCCTTCTGCTTTTTATAGTGTGGCGTTCATAGAGTGTCACAGCCTTCATGAGGAAATGGGAAATGAGATGGGAGCCCAAGCAGACAGACCAGACTTGGAGGGAAGGAAAGAAAAGAAAAAAAGGAGAAAAATAGAGAGGGGAAAGAGGGTGATTAAAGGCAGAGAAAGAAAAAAGATGTGACTGGGCACAGTGGCTCACGCCTGTAATCCCAGCACTTTGGGAGGCCGAGGTGGGTGGATCACCAGGTCAGCAGATGGCGACCATCCTGGCTAACACAGTGAAACCCCGTCTCTACTAAAAAAACAATACAAAAAAATTAGCCAGGCGTGGTGGTGGGCGTCTGTAGTCCCAGCCACTCGGGAGGCTGAGGCAGGAGAATGGCACGAACCCAGGAGGCAGACCTTGCAGTGAGCTGAGATCGCGCCACTGCACTCCAGCCTGGGCGACAAAGCGAGACTCCATCTCAAAAAAAAAAAAAAAAAAAAAGGTCACTCTTATGGTTATTCCTGCCTTTGCATTGATGGAAAGGAAATGGTTTGGTGTCCAACTCTCAAACACTCTGGCTGTGAACATATGGGCCTAAACTTGTCCTGTGTGAAAGACGTGTGAATCGTCTGATGTCTGTTCCTTACATCTTGGCAAAGGTTATCTCTTAGGCTCTGTGCAGTGGGATCAGATATGTGGAAGAGGAGGTAGCGGGAAGAGAGAAGGGTAGAGGAGCCCCAGGCAGAAAGAGGGGGGTCTGCTGGGAGGCCTCCCCTCCAGAAGAGCCAGTGGCCTGGTGAGGCACAGCCCAGCCTCAGGTGTGAGTGTCTTGGATGTTGAGGAATAGGGTATAGCTGGACCAGGATGCAGGATGGATGAGACTGCCGTGGCCACCAGAGAGAGGCGGTCATATGGCTCAAGCTTTTGTTGGCTGCACTTTAGTTGACTAAACAACCAGGGGAGCACGGATTTCATGCCAATTAGCAAATATTCCCATGCTGGTTTTTCACCCTGTGAAATTATTAACATCAGGTGTAACCATTGTGGCTCACTGGAACTCAGTCACCTCTTTTGATGAGAGGATTTTTGTTTTCTTGCCCTTATCTAACATTCACATACTCAGTTAGTGTCAACTATCAACTAACATTAACATTGACCTTGGAGGCCAGTGAAGTCAGAGATGAAGACTGAAACTGGGGTTACACATGCTCTTGGTTTCACCATCTGCAGAAATATCAGGAGAAATAATACGGATATTCATCCCAATGGACAGCCAGGCCCCTTCTAACACCTTTTGTTTGCCTTGCCTATGCCCCCAGCACTGTGCTTGGTCCTACAGCTCTGCCTGCTGTGGCCACTAGCAACAGAAATGATCACAGCAGCCCTCGGTGTGCTCACTGTGCACCAGACACTGCACTAAGTGCTGAATGCATGCCAGGTTATGGAATCCTCCAAACTCTATGGTATCCTGTGTCATATTGTTTATATTTCACAAATGAGTAAACTGACAGAAAGGTTAAAATGGTCTAGGGTCACACTCTGTTAAATAACACAGAAGAAACACAAGGTTGGAGAAACAATGCCTAACAAGACAGATTCTGTCTTTGCCCTCCCTGCGGCAAGAAGGGAGTTGCTCATATTTGACTGTGGTGTGAGACTCAGTCAGATGGGGTTTAGACTAGAGGCAGAGAGATCCAAGAAGAAACCCTTCAGTAATAGGGGTGAGGAATGATGGATCCCCGAACTAAGGTGATAGCAATGAGAAAGGAGAGAAGGTGGATTTGAAAGTGAGAAAACACTTTGGGAGACCAAGGCGGTGGATGACCTGAGGTCAGGAGTTCGAGACCAGCCTGGCCAACATTATGAAACCCCGTCTCTACTAAAATTACAAAAATTAGGCTGGGCGCGGTGGCTCATGCCTGTAATTCCAGCACTTTGGGAGGCCGAGACAGGCGAATCATGAGGTCAGGAGATCGAGAACATCCTGGCCAATGTGGTGAAACCTCATCTCTACTAAAAATACAAAAAATTAGCCGGGTGTGGTGGTGGATGCCTGTAATCCCAGCTACTTGGGAGGCTGAGGCAGGAGAATGGCGTGAACCTGGTAGGTGGAACTTGCGGTGAGCCGAGATTGCACCACTGCACTCCAGCCTGGGCGACAGAGCGAAACTTCGTCTCCAAAAAAAAAAAAAAATGTGGCTGGGCGTAGTGGTGGGTGCCTGTAATCCCAGCTACTTGGGAGGCTGAGGCAGGAGAATTGATTGAACCCGGGAGGCAGAGGTTGCAGCAAGCTGAGATCACACCATTGCACTCCAGCCTGGCGACTGACTAACACTCTGTCTCAAAAAAAAAAAAAAAAAAAAAAAAAAGTGAGTAAAGCAGCAGGGCTCATTGACATAGTGACTGAGCAGAAGTCAGGGATTTGGGCCTGGGCTCCTGGGCTGGGAGTGAGAGGGGTCTGGCCTGTTCCTTCCTTTGGCAGATGGCACCACCCTTTCCTGCAGCCCTCCTGTATCTTGTGTTTATACCTGGAAGTGTGCCTTTAGCCAATGGAGCCAGAAGTCTGGTAAAGGTCTGTGAAGAGCCGAGGTAGCCCTGCATCGTGGATGCTGCTGGTGCCTCACCCAGACTTTCTTTGCTGGGGGCCCGTGCCCCAGCTGCTGGGTCGTTTGAGAGGCATACACCTGTGAGACCTTTTCTGGAAAAATGCTGTAGACTCACAGGAGTCCCCCTGCCTGGAGACATCTGGGTAGGTACCTCAGGATGTCCCCATTTTCCCCACCACATACACACTGGGGACTGGCCAGCCACCTAGCAGATACAGAGCCAGAAAGACTAGGACCCTTCACTTCAAGGCCAGGCAGCTCTGTGGTTTGATTGATTGCACCGTCACCTCCTCCCTGTCCATGGCCCAGGCTATGACTGGGCTTTCCCAGAGATCACATCCTGCTTCCTGGCTCCCTCATCCTGGTCACCCTTCTCTCACTCCCTTCTTAGGGGCTGAATTATGTCTTCTGACCCCAATTCATATGCTGAAGGCCTAACCCCAGTACCTCAAAATGTGACTGTATTAGCAGATAGGACCTTTTAAGACGTCACCATCTTTTAATTTTAATTTTAATTTAGTGAGCCTGTTAGGATGAGCCATAACTCAACCTGACTGGTGTCCCTATAAGAAGAGGAAATGTGGACACACATTCCCAGAGATGCAAGTGCACAGAGGAAAGAGCATGTGAGGATACCATGAGAAGACGGCTGTCTGCACGCCAAGGAGAGAGGCCTCAGGAGAAACCAAACCTACCAACAGGTTGTTCTTGAACATCCACCCTGTAGAACTGTGAGAAAATTAACTCCTTTTTTATTTTATTTATTTATTTATTTATTTTTTGAGACGGAGTCTCGCTCTATCGCCCAGGCTGGAGTGCAGTGGCCGGATCTCAGCTCACTGCAAGCTCCGCCTCCTGGGTTTATGCCATTCTCCTGCCTCAGCCTCCCGAGTAGCTGGGACTACAGGCGCCGCCACCTCGCCCAGCTAGTTTTTTTTGTATTTTTTTAGTAGAGACGGGGTTTCACCGTGTTCACCAGGATGGTCTCGAACTCCTGACCTCGTGATCCGCCCGTCTCGGCCTCCCAAAGTGCTGGGATTACAGGCTAATTTATTTATTTTTGAGATGGAGTCTTGCTCTATCGCCCAGGCTGGAGTGCAGTGGTGTGATTTCGGCTCACTACAAGCTCTGCCTCCTGGGTTCACGCCAGTCTCAGCCTCCCAAGTAGCTGGGACTACAGGCACCCACCACCACGCCTGGCTAATTTTTTTGTATTTTTAGTAGAGACAGGGTTTTACCGTGTTAGCCAGGATGGTCTCAATCTCCTGACCTTGTGAGCCGCCCGTCTCGGCCTCCCAAAGTGCTGGGATTACAGGCTTGAGCCACCGCGCCCGGCCGAGAAAATTAACTTCTGCTGTTGAAGCCTCCCAGTCTGTGGCAACCCTAGCAAATTAGTGGACTCCCTCACATGTTTTTACTGAAGCACATTTCCTCAATAAACCAAAAGCACCAGGATCCTGGTCTCACATGCTGCTTCTGGGGAACGTGACCAAAGACACAAAGGCACTAAGGAAACAATGTTCAGATTGTATTCCAAGTGTGCCAGCCCTTTACTGATTATTTCATTAACTTGTTAGTGGAGAGTTAAGACCCAGGCAGCAGACAGGCTCCCAAGGGCTTCCAAGGACAGTGTGTTCTGTGGTCAGTCCAGGCTTTAGAAGCGGGGGAGTCCCCAAGTTTCATCTGGGAATGGAGCCTCCCCTCTTTTCCCCAATCATTTGGCCTTCTACACCTTAAAGAAGTCTATGTTAAAATAAGTTATAATGTACACATAAATTAATTTGTTTCTGGTTAAAGTCACAAAGATGAATATTCAATCTTGATAAAAACTAGTTTCAATCTATCAGAACACGAACTTCTTTTTTTTTTTTTTTTTTCCTGATGGCAAATGCTTTTGATTTGTTTGTACCTTGTGGCTACATACGTAGCAGATAAATGAAGGGGCAAAGTGAATTAGAAAAAACTCAGGACTGGGAATTGAGAGGCCCAGGATCAAGTTCTGCTGTATAAGTCTGTTTTCACACTGCTATAAAGATACTACCTGAGACTGGATAATGTTTAAAGAAAAGAGGTTTAATTGACTCACAGTTCCACATGGCTGGGGAGGCCTCAGGAAACTTACAATCATGGCAGAAGGCTAAGGGGAAGCAAGGCATATGTTTTTTTTTTTTTTTTTTTTTTTTTTGAGACGGAGTCTTGCTCTGCCACCCAGGCTGGAGTGCAGTGGCCGGCTCTCAGCTCACTGCAAGCTCCGCCTCCCGGGTTCACGCCATTCTCCTGTCTCAGCCTCCCGAGTAGCTGGGACTACAGGCGCCCGCCTCGTCGCCCGCTAGTTTTTTGTATTTTTAGTAGAGACGGGGTTTCACCGTATTAGCCAGGATGGTCTCGATCTCCTGACCTCGTGATCCGCCCATCTCGGCCTCCCAAAGTGCTGGGATTACAGGCTTGAGCCACCGCGCCCGGCCACAAGGCATATGTTATCACGACAGCAGGAGAGAAAAAGAGAGAGTGAAGGGGGAAGTGCCACACTTTTAAACCATCAGACCTCATGAGAACTCACTCTCACGAGAACAGCAAAGGGGATATCCGCCCCCATGATCCAATCACCTCCCACCAGGCCCCTCCCCTGATACATGGGGATTACAATTCAACATGAGATTTGGGTGGGGACACAGAGCCCAACCATATCATCTGCTTCAACCAGTTGTCTGATTTTAGACCTTCTATTATTCTTGGCTTGGCTTCGGGTTTTCTAAAATAACTCTCCCACAAAAACAAAAACACAAAAACGAACAAATGAACAAACAAAAAACCACACAGAAAAAAAGGATCCCAAAACGCTCTCCAAATCTGATTTCCTTCTAAGGTTCTAATTATTCCGACAATCCTGGATATTTCAGTCAAAGGTGTTCCAGCTTCTCGGGTTGCTCCAGTCAGAACCGTCTCACCTCTCTGCAGTTTGCAGGTGGATCTCAACCCACCCTTTGTGCCAGTTTTCATTGATGAACTTCAACTCCCTTTACCTCTCTGTCCTCAATTCCCCCAGTAGGCTCTGCATGTCAAATAAACCTCTTCAAATAGAACTGGAGTCTGGCTCCGCAGCATTTATTGAAAACCCATTATGTCCTGTTTACTTATTCTGCAATCGGAGCCTGCACATTTCTGATACACTAATGGGAAAGTTTTGGCCAAAGAGGAGACGATTGTTCTGGCTCTGTCCTGTCCCATGATATCAAACATTCATCTGTGGAACACATCTGAAACCTTTTGTCCTCTAGTGACTACAGTGGTTAACCTTGAGAGAGAGAGAGAGAGAGAGAGAGAGAAAGAGAAAGAGAGAATGTGTGTTGTATTGGGGGAGGGTTTTTGGCAGGGAAAAGCATTGATTTTATTAGCTTAAGACAACTTACACTGTGTATTCAAGGAACTGTCAAAATCCCAAAAGTGTACTGTCTAGCATGTAGTTTTCTCTTTCTTTCTTTTTCTTTCTTTCTTTCTCTTCCTTCCTTCCTTTTTTTCCCTTCCTTCCTTCCTTCCTCTCTCTCTCTCTCTTTCTCTCTTTCTCTCTTTCTTTCTTTCTTCTTTCTTTCCTTCCTTCCTTCCTTTTTTTCCTCTTTCTCTCTCTCTCTTTCTTTTGTTGAGATGGAGTCTCGCACTGTCGCCTGGGCTGGAGTGCAATGGTGTGATCTCTGCTCACTGCAACCTCCGCCTCCCAGGTTCATGCGATTTTCCTGCCTCAGCCTCCTGAGGAGTTGGGAATACAGGCGCCCGCCACCATACCCAGCTTTGTTTTTTTGTATTTTTAGTGGAGACGGGGTTTTACTATGTTGGCCAGACTGGTCTTGAACTCCTGACCTCGTGATCCACCTGCCTCGGCCTCCCAAGAGTGCTGGAATTACAAGTGTGAGCCACTAGTCCCGGCCAGTTTATTTTCTTAAGCCTCTGCTGACAGTGAACTGACCGAGACCATGAAGTTCCTGAAATATTACAAGAAAGACGTCTTCTCATCTTTTCCTGGCAGAGCGGGTTCTTTACACCTCTCTAAAAGCTGCCCGGGGACTCCCATTCAAAGCCTCTTGAGATGGAAAAGACGCATTTATTATTATTATTATTATTATTATTTTAGACGGAGTCTTGCTCTGTCGCCCAGGCTGGAGTACAGTGGCGTGATCTCAACTCACTACAACCTCTGTCTCCCGGGTTCAAGCAATTCTCCTGTCTCAGCCTCCTGAGTAGTTGGGATTACAGGCACCTGTCACCACACCCAGCTAATTTTTATGTTTTCAGTAGAGATGAGTTTCACCATGTAGTCCAGGATGGTCTTGCTCTCTTGGTCTTGTGATCCACCCACCTCGGCCTCCCAAAGTGCTGGGATTACAGGCGTGAGCCACTGCACTGGGCGATTTTTTTTTTTTTTATGCACATGACACTGGAGAAATCAGAGAATTTTCCAGAAGCAGGGACTTCGTGCCAGAGATCAATAATCCCTAAAAAGTAAATTCTTTCAGGATACATCCATGCCTTATTTATTTTTGTATTACCGCAATATTGGACCATGCCTGATACATAGCAAGTCTTGAATAAATAACAGAATGCGTAATGAAATGTGGCCCTAAGACTCAAACTCTGGTTTGTCCAGTGAACAGAGCAATATTAATCTGGCATTCACAACAGGCAGTAGTTTAATCGTTTGTTCCCCCAGAAGACACAAACTTGTTGCATCTTATTTGTAACCAGCACTTAGACAGCCCCAGGTACAGAATTGGACAATAATAAATTGTGTCTGTTGGATAAATGTATCAATGAATGAATAAATGCATAGGATATAAAAGTTATCACCTCACTAAGTAAATATTAACGAATTAAAGAAGCAATATGTGCTTTATTGTTAGACCCTACAAAATAGCCTAACCAGATTCTGTTTGTTGTTGTTGTTTTTGAGACTGAGTCTCACTCTGTCACCCAGGCTGGAGTGCAGTGGCATGATCTTGGCTCATTGCAATCTCCACCTCTGGGTTCAAGCGATTCTCCTGCCTCAGCCTGCTGAGTAGGTGGGATTTACAAACTGGGCTAATTTTTGTGTTTTTAGTAGAGACAGGGTTTCACCATGTTGGCCAGGCTGGTCTCAAACTCCTGACCTTGTGATCTGTCTGCCGGCCTCCCAAAGTGCTGGGATTACAGGCCTGAGTCACTGTGCCCGGCCCCAGATTTTGTTTTCAAAAAATTTATAAACTTCCTGGGGTGAAGAGGCAAATACCAACATTTCATCTGACTTTCATTCTGCCACTGAATGGACCTCACAATCCTGACTCCACAGTCAACGTGCCACCCACCTCCTGGAACCATCGCTGTTTCTCTAGAAATGAAGATGGATTCACAGATACCATTACACATAGGTGAAGTTCTGGAACAGGTAAAACTAATCGATGGTGACAGAAATTGCAACAGTGGTTTCCTTCTTGGTAGAACTCATTGGAAAGGGGCATGAGGAAACTTTCTGGGGTGTTGAAAAGTTGTTTAACTTAATTTGGGTGGTAGTTTACATATGTGTATACAATTGTCAAATCCCACTGAATCATGAAGACCTCTACATTTCCTAATATTTAAATTATTCTTCAATTAAATAATTAGTGGACAGTGCTTGAGATGAGCACGATAAAGCCCATTTCTTTCCAAACATACTTGTTCCCTGTTATATATTAATTTATCTTTGACCCAATGCCCAGTGGGCTCCCCCTTCACAGTGGCACCGATGTAGAGGGATGGCAAATTCTCAGGTTGGTTTCGATTCCAACAGTGGGCAGAATAAATGTGATTTCTCAAAAAAAGTGGTGGATTTGGACCTTGCCTCAAGTTACGGACCTCAATCTCTCACGGATCTCAATCTCTCACAGACCCCAATCTCTCATGGATCTCAATCTCTCACGGACCTCAGTCTCTCACAGACCCCAATCTCTCAGGAATCCAAGGCCCAGACGAATCAAGGCATTTTTCCTAAAGCCACACAGTCAACCAGTAGTAGAGCTGGGTCTAAAACTTAGACCAGCTCCCTTTCCCCTTCCCTACATTTAGTCTTTCTTTCTTTTGTTCCTTCCTTCCTTTCTTTCTTTTCTCTCTTTCTTTTCTCCCTCTCTCCCTCCTTGCTCTTTCTTTCTTTCTTTCTTCTTTCCTTCCTTCTTTCTTTCTTTTTCTTTTTCTTTTTCCTTCCTTCCTCTTTCCTTCCTCCCTTCATCTCGCTCTCCCTTCCTTCTTTCCTTCCTCCCTCCCTCCATTCCTTCCTTCCTTCCTTCTCTCTTTCTCTTTCTCTGTCTCTCTCTCTCTACTAGTCTCTCTCTCTTTCTTTCAAATGGAGTCTTGCTCTGTTGCCCAGGCTGGAGTGCACTAGCACACTCTTGGCTCACTGCAACCTCCGCTTCCCGAGTTCAAGTGATTCTCCTGCTTCAATCTCCTGAGTAGCTAGGATTACAGGTGTGCACTGCCATGCCTGGCTAATTTTGGTATTTTTAGTAGAGACAGGGGTCTCAGCATGTTGGCCAGGCTGGTCTCAAACTCCTGACCTCAAGTGATCTGCCCACCTCGGCCTCCCAAAGTGCTGGGATTTTAGGCATGAGCCACTGAGCCAGGCCAAGTCCAGTTTTCTTTCCATCATAGTGTGTGGAGTAGAAAAGAGACTTCTCTCAGACCAACCTTTGTTCCCAACCTTGATCTATCAGGTATTACCTGTATGAACTCAAAATAATGTATGTACTGCCCCATGCCTCAGTCTCCACATCTATCAAACGGAGATACCATGTTTACCCGTGGCTGAGACGAAATGAAATAAAGTCTATCAACACGGGTGCTTACTGACTGGCGGCCCCTTCTCCTTCTGGCCTACTCATTGCTCATTGTCCTGCCCGGCCTCTTCCTTTGAATGCTTTTCATGACTAATTCTCCATATTTCCTCCCTATACTCAGCCCCTTGGTATGTTTATTCGCTAGGTTATAAAATGATGAATCAGCTCTTTAAATAAATATTTTTCTTCGTGAGAATTAATAACCCTAAGTGTTTAAGGCGAGTTTTAAAAAATTCCCTAAGTCTCTTTTTCCCTATCCCCAGCAAACTCTTGATCCAATAAGAAAACAAACCTCGTAAATAAGACAAACTGCAGCATATTGCAAAGAAACTGGATACTTTTTTTTAAAGAAAATATGTGAAAAGGTAAAAAGACTTCAACTTCTTGTAGACTTTCTGTCATCTTTGTCAAATTGTATTACTTTCCTGTGCCTATTTAAGAACCTCTCAAGATAAAAATGGCTGTTTCTCTTGCAAAATTGTGAAACCAAGTAGAAATAATTAGTACTTTCTCTATCTAAATACATTTTAGGACTTTTGAGGTCCTAGCATCAGACTCTCACCTGGTTCCTCAGATCACCTTGAAGACATTTCAATACTGAGGGTCTGAAATTTGAAGGGGACAAATGAGTGCTTTGCTGCTGGGACCAGTGACACATTAACTTTGTTGCCTTGTCCCCTCAGAAACCCCTTCTCTTCTGCTGTGCATCACTGTGTTTTTATTTCTCTCCTGGTCAATTCCAACGCTGGCAACACCTCCGGAGAGGGTTGACCAGGCAACTATTAAGTACAAACCGGCCGGGTGCAGTGGGTCACGCCTATAATCCCAGCACTCTGGGAGGCTGAGGCAGGAGGATCACTTGAGCCCAGGAGTTTGAGACCAGCCTGGGAAACATAGCAAGAATCTGCTCTACAAAAAATTTAAAAATGAGTTGGGCATGGTGGTACATGCCTTTAGTCCCAGCTACTCAGGAGGCTGAGGTGGGAGGATCACTTGAGCCCAGGAGTTTGAGACCAGCCTGGGAAACATAGCAAGAATCTGCTCTACAAAAAATTTTAAAATTAGTTGGGCATGGTGATACATGCCTTTAGTCCCAGCTACTCAGGAGGCTAGGGTGGGAGGATCACTTGAACCCAGGAGTTGGAGGCTGCAGTGAGTTGAGATTGCACCACTGCACTCCAGCCTGGGTGACAGAGCGAGACCCTGTCTGCGACAACAACAACAACAACACAAAGAAGAACAGTGTTTGATATAGCCACTGCCTTCTCTTCTCACCATGCAAAGCCTAGACATTGCCAAGAAGTGTGTGATCACGACGCAAGTCCAGCCAGCACTATGTCAGGCAGAGAAAGCCACCCAAGAGTGACTCCTCCTGTGACTCCTGAGAATCCTCAGTGTTGGCTGCTGTCATGGATCTGACCCACACTAATTTCCCAAGTGAAAGTGGGGCTTAGAGAACGTGCAGCATTCCAGCAGCAGGCACGTCGATGGCTGCTGGTTTTCATTTTGTGATAGAGCCAGTAAGCCCTTAGAAGGCGAACATTACACACAGGAAGACACAAAACAAACACACTCCTCAAATCCCCGCTAGTCAGGCTGAGCTCAAAAACAAACTTCGAATTTTCTCCCTTAAACGGGACTGAACTTGACTGGGGCACTTGAACGTTTCCTTGGAAATGTCAAACAGCAAAACTCCGTTCTTTCTGGGCCCATCTTTTAAACTCTATCCCTCCAGGATAGATACCTTGTAGATTTATGCTACTTATACACTTATGCTTAAAAAAAAAAATCACATCCTGTAGATTCTAGCTGAGGTTCTCAGTTTAGTCTTTAGCACAATTTTTTCTTTAATCATATGGGAAGAGAATTTGGCTTAAGGGCTCTGTTTTTCCAGGACGACCCAATAATTACTGGGCTGTGTATAGCACAAACTGAGTCTTGGGTTGAAGTTGGTATTGAGATGAGCTTTAGAAATTCTCTATTCAACATAATTTTATATATTTGCTTTAGTTCACATAGCAAGGAAAGGGTATTCGGTAAGGAGTTCAGTTCACAGAGCCATGTGATGGCAGACTAGGGGGTCAAAGCTGGAGCTCCAGTTTCCCAGTTTGGTGTCTTTTGCACAGAGCACAGATTTTGTGTTTTAAGCAATTGTGCCATTTATTTATTTATTTATTTTTATTTATTTATTTATTTATTTATTTTTTGAGATGGAGTCTCGCTCTATCGCCCAGGCTGCAGTATAGTGGCGCGATCTTGGCTCACTGCAAGCTCTGCCTCCCAGGTTCATGAGATTCTCCTGCCTCAGCCTCCGGAGTAGCCGGGATTACAGGCACCTGCCACCATGCCTGACTAATTTTTTTTTTTTTTTTTGTATTTTTAGTAGAGACAGGGTTTCACCGTGTTAGCCACGATGGTCTCGATCTCCTGACCTCGTGATCCACCCACCTTGGCCTCCCAAAGTACTGGGATTACAGATATGAGCCACCGTGCCTGGCCAGCAACTGTGTCTTTTGTTTTTATTTTTTTAGAGACAGGGTTTCACTCTGTCACTCAGGCTGGACTACCATGGTTTGATCATAATTCACTGCAGCCTCCAACTCCTGGGCTCAAAGGATCTTCCTGCCTCAGCCACCAGAGTAGCTGGGATTACTGGCACTTGCCACCATGCTCGGCTAATTTTTAAAATTTTTTTGTAGAGATGGGGTCTGACTAAGTTGCCCAGGCTGGTCTCAAACTCCTGGCCTCAGGTGATCTTCCCGCCTGGGCCTCCCATAAGTGCTAGGATTAGAGGCGTGAGTCACCATGCCTGGCCAGCAATTGTGCCTTTTAATCTTCTTTGCTTCCCTAATGCAGATCTTGGTCATGTTTCCTAGATGCCCATTTGACTGCCTTAATTCATGACCAATAAAGTGCCAGCAGTGTTGAAAGCAAACCAGCAACCCCCACTGTTGCTCCCAGTAACTCCCTGCTCAGCCCTATCCTCCATCTGACTGCTGCCTTTCTCCATCTCACTCTGGAGGCAGGAAGGCAGGGTAAGGCCAGAGATAGAAAAAGCACAGTTGCTCCAAGGGTAAATGTGGGGCAAGCACGGTTCATCCTAGTTCCCTTATAACAAAGACAATGATTGACGATATTTATTGATTTCGTTCTCGATTGTATTCTCTAGATTAAAAAAAACTAAAAAGATTTGGTGAAAATCTCTTCCAGTTGGTTCTCTAGAAAACATTTGGGTTGGGCCGGGCACGGTGGCTCAAGCCTGTAATCCCAGCACTTTGGGAGGCCGAGGCGGGTGGATCACGAGGTCAGGAGATCAAGACCATCCTGGCTAACACGGTGAAACCCCGTCTCTACTAAAAATACAAAAAACTAGCCGGGCGAGGTGGCGGGCGCCTGTAGTCCCAGCTAATCCGAGGCTGAGGCGGGAGAATGGCGTGAACCCGGGAGGCGGAGCTTGCAGTGAGCCGAGATCGCGCCACTGCACTCCAGCCTGGGCGACACAGCAAGACTCCGTCTCAAAAAAAAAAAAAAAGAAAACATTTGGGTTTATGATGAGCAAAAAATAGGTACCTGGTTTTATTTGCATAGGCTTTGCCAAACTTTGATAGAATTCAGAGAGTTCTACAAATTAGGCAATGAGTAACTAAAAAGAAAAAGGGCCGGGCGCGGTGGCTCAAGCCCACCGTGTAATCCCAGCACTTTGGGAGGCTGAGGCAGGTGGATCACGAGGTCAGGAGATCGAGACCATCCTGGCCAACACGGTGAAACCCCGTCTCTACTAAAAAAAAAAAAAAAACAAAAATCTAGCCGGGCGAGGTGGCGGGCGCCTGTAGTCCCAGCTACTCCGGAGGCTGAGGCAGGAGAATGGCGTGAACCCGGGAGGCGGAGCTTGCAGTGAGCTGAGATCTGGCCACAGCACTCCAGCCTGGGCGGCAGAGCGAGACTCCGTCTCAAAAAAAAAAAAAAAAAGAAAGAAAGAAAAAGAAAAAAGGCAGCTTCTGGCTTATTGTGATATTGTGCTTAGCTCTATTAGCTATCATCAATAGCGAAGGAATAGAGGAATGGGACCTAACTGTATGGAGAGACTGAGGTAGAGTTAAGGGAACCTGGGGCAGGGTTGAGGACAAAGGAGGAGAATCCTGAAAACAGAAGCGTGTTGCAAAGTCTACGTGCCCTTTAAGAGCTTCCTCTTCCACATTCCCAGAACCTGACTTCCAAACCTTCTTTTCCTAAGACTTGAGGTTGCATCTCAGGAGGAATATGATGGGTCTTCCCAAACCTTTGCTTTATCATCAAATTGACTGAAGCCTATAAATAAAGGTTAGTGTGGGTGGAGAGGGTACACTTAGGGGAATTCATTTTCTGGCATCACAGAATGATCTTAAATAATGCATAAGGAACCATTGACTGTATAGCTGTTATTGAACAATAACAGCAATATGATCAGAGCACGATGCTGAGCTCTATATGTTAATAACAAAGCCAACAAAAAGAAAGGCGGCACTTGGCCCTATTTCATTTGCCAACTGGGAAATGAAATGATCAACATGCTTTATAAGTGGTTGGCTAGTTTCCATCATTTATATGCCACATTTAAAAAAGGAAAACTGACATTTGAAGTATAAGTTATAGAAATTATTCAGTAATATTTCACTTTTTACAAAACTGTGTAGCTGGTCAGGCAGGGTGGCTCACGCCTGTAATTCCAGCACTTTGAGAGGTTGAGGCGGGAGGATCGCTTGAGTCCAGGAGTTCAAGACCAGCCTGGGCAACACAGTGAGACTTCTTCTGTAAAAATAAATAAATAAATAAAAAGTAGCCAGATGTGGTAGCGCATGCCTGTAGTCCCAGCTGCTCAGGTTGTTGAAGTGGGAAGATGGCTTGAGCCTGGGAGGTAGAGGTTGCAGTGACCTGGGATCATGCCTCTGCACCCCAGCCTGGGTGGACAGAGCAACACCTTGTCTCAAAACAAAACAAAAAACTGTATAGTCAGTTATTCAAACCTTGGTGTTTGCAGGAAGAGCTTGGTTTGCAACTCATTTTCCCTTGTAGGATATTTGCATATTCTAAATTAAAAATTACTCTGCTCCCTTTTTAGTACTAGGAAAAACAGAAGCCCTCTTGTGGTCAGATAAAAAAATGCAAGCTGCGTTCCTTTAATCAGTTTTAGCTAGGCTAAGCCTCAAACTGATTTCTACCAATATTTTACCATTAGGAAAAATATAACACGAATAAAAGAAGCAGTGTTTCAACATATACTCTGAAAGAATTGAGAATCTAAAAAGAAACAGATTAATTTTAACTGTAGTGGAAGCCGAATGACAATCACATCATATAGCTGTTGTAACTGTCCTCCTCCTGCTGTGACTTTATTGTGGGATTTTAAAATTAGGTGTTGCATCATAGTGTGATGATAATTATACAACTTGGCCCATTAAGGCCATAAAACATTGTGGCTTTGGAAAGCAGTACACTCCTGTAGTTAGAACACAGGGGGCTAGGATCAGAATTGGTTTGGTTTGCACACAATCAATTACTTTTCTCCTTGTGTCCCCCGCATTTATTTCTGGAGTTAAGAAATGGATATTTGGCCAACGTTTCTTTCCTCACTGGGCTCTGAGAAGCCTGTTCTTTGGTGTTCTACTCCAGCTGCTATCTGTAGGCCTGGCTTTGCTAAGCAACTCTTTCTTTTCCTGAAGATCTTTTCTTTTTGGGTATACTTTTCTTTTTATTTTTTTTTTTTTTATTTTTTTTATTTTTTTTATTTTTTTTGAGACGGAGTCTTGCTCTGTCGCCCAGGCTGGAGTGCAGTGGCCGATCTCAGCTCACTGCAAGCTCCGCCTCCCGGGTTTTACGCCATTCTCCTGCCTCAGCCTCCCGAGTAGCTGGGACTACAGGCGCCCGCCACCTCGCCCGGCTAGGTTTTTTTTTTTTTTAGTAGAGACGGGGTTTCACCGTGTTAGCCAGGATGGTCTCGATCTCCTGACCTCGTGATCCGCCCGTCTCGGCCTCCCAAAGTGCTGGGATTACATACTTTTCTTTTTAAATAACATCATTATAGATTTGCAAGAAGTTGCAAAAAAAAAAAAAAAATGTACAGGGAGATCCAACGTACCCTTCACCCAGCCTCTTCTGATGGTCATGTTTATATAACCAGATACGTTATAGAAATTAGGAACCTGATATTCGTACAATCCATAGAGCTTTAATTGCATTTACCAGCTTTACACTCATTTGTGTGTGTGTGTGTGTGTGTATAAAGTTCTGTGCAATTTTGTCACATGTATACATTCATGTACCTGTAACTACAGTCAAGATACAAAATTGTGGCCTGGCACAGTGGTTCATATGTGTAATCCCAGCACTTCAGGAGACTGAGGCAGGAGGACCGCTTGAGGCCAGGAGTTTGAGACAAGCCTGGGCAACATAGGGAGCCCCTATCTCTACAAAAAAATTAAAAAAATTAGTCAGGTGTGATGGGAGCACCTATAGTCCTAGCTGCTCAGGAGGCTAAGGCAGGAGGATCACTTGGGCCTGGGAGATTGAGGCTGCAGTGAGCCATGATCATGCTGTCATGCCACTGCACTCCAGCCTGGGTGACAGAGTAAGACCCTGTCTCAAGAAAAGATACAGAATTGTGCCATTAGCCCAAGCTACCCCTTTATGTCTACACCCAAGTTCTCTTCCTCCCACCCCTACCTGTGGCAATCACCAATCTGTTTTCTATTTCTATAGTTTGGTTATTGTACAATTTTATATAAGTGGAATCATAACTTGTTGAGATGGACTATTTTTTCACTCAGCATAATTCCCTTGAGATGCATTCAAGTTGTTGTCTATTCCATGGTGTGGCTAGATCACAGTGTATCTAACCATTTGCCCATTGAGGGACATTTGGCTTGTTTTCAGTTGTTTAGCTGTTGGGAATAAGAACTACTATGAATATATATATATATATGTGTATATATGTGTGTGTGTGTATATATATATATATATATATATATACATATATATATTTTTTTGAGACCGAATTTTGCTCTTGTTGTCTGGGCTGGAGTGCAATGGTGCGATCTTGCTCACTGCAACCTCTGTCTCCCCAGTTCAAGCGATTCTCCTGCCTCAGCCTCCCGAGTAGCTGGGATTACAGGCATGTGCCACTGAGAGGTGAAGCCCGCTAGGCTTCTGGATTGAGGGGGAACTTGGAGAACTTTTCTGTCTAGCTAAAGGATTGTAAACACACCAATCAGCACTATGTGTCTAGCTAAAGGTTTGCAAACACAACAATGAGCACTTTGTAAAAACGCACCAATCAGCACTCTGTGTCTAGCTAAAGGTTTGTAAACGCAACAATCAGCACTCCATAAAAACGCACCAATCAGTGCTCTGTGTCTAGCTAAAGGTTTGTAAATGCACCAGTCAGCACGCTGCAAAAACGCACCAATCAGCGCTCTGTGTCTAGCTAAAGGTTTGTAAACGCACCAATCAGCACTCTGTAAAAACGGACCAATCAGCACTCTGTAAAATGGACCAATCAGCAAGATGTGGGCGGGGCCAAATAAGGGACTAAAAAGTGGCCACCTAAGCCAGCAGTGGCAACCCGCTTGGTTCCCCTGCCAAGCTGTAGAAGCTTTGTCCTTTCGCTCTTCACATACATCTTACTGCTGGTCACTCTTTGGGTCTGCAATATTTTTATGAGCTGTAACATTTACTGGGAAGGTCTGGGGCTTCACTCCTGAAGTCAGCGAGACCACGAATCCACCAGAAGGAAGAAACTGTGGACACATCTGAACATCAGAGGAACAAACTCGAGACACACCATCTTTAAGAACTGTAACACTCACCGTGAGGGTCCACGGCTTCATTCTTGAAGTCAGCAAGACCAGGAACCCACTGGAAGGAACTGATTCTGGACACACCACCACACCTGGCTAATTTTGTATTTTTAGTAGAGACAGGGTTTCTCCATGTTGGTCAGGTTGGTCTTAAACTCCCGACATCAGGTGATCCACCCTCGTTGACCTCCCAAAGTCATGGGATTACAGGCGTGAGCCACTGCACCCAGCCTGACAATTCTTAAACAGGTTTTTGCTAAATTACAAAGTGTTGATAAAATAAAGAAGACCTAGTAATTTTTTTAAAAACGAGAACTGGCCGGGTGCGGTGGCTCACACCTGTAATCCCAGCACTTTGGGAGGCCAAGGTGGGCAGATCACGAGGTCAGAAGATCGAGACCATCTTGGCTAACACGGTGAAACCCTGTCTCTACTAAAAATACAAAAAAATTAGCTGGATGTAGTGATGGGCACCTGTAGTCCCAGCTACTCGGGAGACTGAGGCAGGAGAATGGTGTGAACTCGGGAGGCAGAGTGTGCAGTGAGCCCAGATCGTGCCACTGCACTCCAACCTGGGCGACAGGGCGAGACTCCATCTCAAAATAAATAAGTCAATAAGTAAATAAATAAATAAATAAATAAAATAAAAAGGAGAACTACATTTCTTCAGCATCAAGTCATATTAGTTAATCTAAAACTTAGTTTCTTTGACGGGCCAAGCCCAGTGGCTCATGCCTGTACTCCCAGCACTTTGGGAGGCTGAGGCAGGCCTATCACTTAAGGACAGGAGTTCAAGGCCAGCCTGGCCATCGTGGTGAAACCTCATCTCTACTAAAAATATGAAAATTAGCCAGGTGTGGTGGTGTATGCCTGTGGTCCCAGCTACTTGGAAGGCTGAGGCTTGAGAATCACTTGTATCCTGGAGGCAGAGGTTGCAGTGAGCTGAGATCGAGCCACTGCACTGCAGCCTGGGCGACAGAGTAA
This sequence comes from Trachypithecus francoisi, assembly GCF_009764315.1. Classification (NCBI taxonomy): domain Eukaryota; kingdom Metazoa; phylum Chordata; class Mammalia; order Primates; family Cercopithecidae; genus Trachypithecus; species Trachypithecus francoisi. The sequence continues at coordinate 17,207,131 of NW_022681465.1, forward strand.
GACTCTGTCTCAAAAATAAACAATACAATAAAATTAAAATAAAATTAATTTCTTTGATGGTTCTTTATGGCAGCCTCCTCATGATGGAAGTATTCCTGGGCTCTGATCTTAAATCCTTATCCTTTTATTATAGGGCAAGATTCATTATCTTTTATTGGTGTGGTTTAAATACTCAGATACAGACGAATAATGTACAGTTTTTATCCTTGTCATTGTCCCCTTCCCTAAAGTGTGGTCTTAGGAATCAATGGTTTTCTAAGAGTGAGTTGTGTCCTTATTCAACATGGTCCAACGGGTAGCCACTAGCCACCTGTGGCTATTGAGCCTGCAGCGTCTTTGAGATGCGCTGTAAGTGTAAAATACAAACTAAGTTTGAAGTCTTAATATGAAGGAAAGAATGTAAAATATGTCATTATATTTTTATATTTGTTACATATTGATGATATTACTGGCCGGGTACAGTGGCTCACATCTGTAATCTTATCACTTTGGGAGGTCAAGATGGGAGGATAACTTGAAGTCAGGAGTTGGAGATGAGCCTGGGCAACACTGTGAGACCCTGTCTCTAAAAAAATATATGATAAAGAAAATGTATTAACTGGGCCATGGTGGGCTCCTGCAGTCCCATCTACTTAGGAGGCTGAGACAGGAGGATTGCTTGAGCCCAGGAGTGAGCTATGATCATGCCACTGCATTCTAGCCTGGATGACAGACAACACATTGTCTCTAAACAAAACAAAACAAAAAAAGGAAAAACGAAATTATATTACTCTGGCTATAGTGGGTTAAATAAAATATATTATTTAAATTAATTTCATCCAGAAAGAAAAAAAAAATTTCATCTACTTTTTTTTAACTTACTTTAATGTCACTAGTAGAAAATGTAAAATTATGTTATGTGGCTTATATTATTTTTCCATGAGAAAGTGATGCCCAGTAAGGAAATGAAATTATAGAGCAGCTAAGTGACTTGCCCAAAGTCACGCTGTAAATATTTTATGTTATGTGATCTGTTTATGCTTGCTTTTATTCCAATGACTGCTAACTGGCCACACGTCAATGTAATTTTCTTAGTTCATTTTGTGCTGCTGTAAGAGAATAGTTGAGACTGCGTAACTTATAAAGAATAGATATTTATTCTCTCACATTTCTGGAGGCTGGGAAGTCCAGGATTAAGGCACTGGCAGCTTAGGGCCCTGTCTCTCTGCTGCCAAGATGGTGTCTCCAATGCTGCATCTACTGGAGGGGAGAAACTCCAGGTCCTCACGTGGCAGAAAAGTGGAAGACGCTCACGAGCACTATTTTTAGTGGCATTAGTTCATTCATGAGGGCAGAGCCGCAGGACCCAAGCAACTTCCCACAGGCCCCACCTCCCAACACTGATGCACAGGGGATTCAGTTCCAACATGCATTTCGGAGGCCAGGACTGCCATGGTTTGGAGCCAAAAACAGCCAAACCATAGCAGTTATGACTTTGTGCTCAACTTGGGAAGACAGGAAGAGATCTTTGTGTTTCTCCTGATGGAACAGTCATGGATGGTCCACATGATTGTGGATGATGGATTCCATTTCAGGGTGCCACCGACGCTTTCCTTTTGTGTCTCCTGAACGCCATTGATGTATGGCCAACTTGAGGTCTGCTTGCTTTAGTACCTTTGCTCTATACAGATGTCTCAGCTGGTACAGACATGCTTACATCGCCTTCTACCTTCCACTTTTCTCTCATATCTTTTGTCAGTCCTGAAAGCAGATACTAGAAGTTGTGCTTTTAAAAAGATTCCAGAATTTGTATTATGTCCTAAATATGTCCAGCTAATAATGGCTAACATTTATTCAACATTACGTTAAATAGTCTATAGTGATTATATAACTTAGTTTCCACAACAACCCAATAAGGTACATACTAGCATGGCTCCATTTCATAGATGAGGCAACCGAAGCTTAGAGAGGTTGCGAAATTGCCCAAGATGCACAGGCAGAAAGGGTGTTAAGTCAATATTCTAGTCCTTGCAATTGAATCCCTGCTCTTGATCATTATTATGTATTGCTTGTTCAGAGGGTGAATTGCTTAATGAATCCTCTATTTGCAGTAGAAATTTTATGCAAAGATTAAGTACCTATATCCCAAAACATCTCTGCAAAACCCATTAAGCCTAACCACTCACAAATTGCACAGAAATCACACAGCATACACCATCTTGAAGGTGTTAGAATCAATGCTTGGGGCTTATGGGCATTTCTTTTTCTTTACTTTTTTTTTTTTTTGAGATGAAATTTCTCTCTTGTTGCTCAGGCTGGAGTGCATTGGCATGATCTCAGTTCACTGCAACCTCCACCTCCCAGATTCAAGCGATTCTCCTGCCTCAGCCTCCCGAGTAGCTGGGATTACAGGCATGTGCCACCACACCCAGCTAATTTTTTGTATTTTTAGTAGAGATGGGGTTTCTCCATGTTGATCAGGTTGGTCTTGAACTCCTGACCTCAGGTGATCTGCCCGCCTTGGCCTCCCAAAGTGCTGGGATTACAGGCGTGAGCCACCTCACCCGGCCGTGGCCATTTCTTTTTCTTTTTCTTTTTTGAGATGGAGTCTTACTCTGCCCAGGCTGGAGTGCAGTGGTGCAATCTCAGCTCACTGCAAACTCCGCCTCCCGGGTTCACGCCATTCTCCTGCCTCAGCCTCCCAAGTAGGTGGGACTACAGGCGCCCACCACCACGCACGGTTAATTTTTTGTATTTTTAGTAGAGATGGGGTTTCACCGTGTTAGCCAGGATGGTCTCGATCTCCTGACCTCGTGATCTGCCTGCCTCGGCCTCCCAAAGTGCTAGGATTAGAGGCGTGAGCCACCGCGCCCGGCCCCATTTCTTTAATTCGTTTCAGGCTGTATTCTTTTTAGGGGAAGATGTCTGTGCTCACATCCTCTCAGAACAATAACAAATGGTTATTGTTCTTAAGTTCTAAAGTTTCTTTAATTGTTTTTTTGTTTTTTTGAGATGGAGTCTTGCTCTGTCACTCAGGCTGGAGTGCAGTGGCCTGATCTCAGCTCACTGCAACCTCTGCCTCCCGGGTTCAAGCAACCTCCGCCTCCTGGGTTCAAGTGATTCTTCTGCCTCAGCATCCTGAGTAGCTGGGATTACAGGCGCCCACCACCATGCCTGGCTAATTTTTGTATTTTTAGTAGAGACAAAGTTTCACCATGTTGCCCAGGCTGGTCTCAAACCCCTGACCTCAGGTGATCTGCCCTCCTCAGCTTCCCAAAGTGCTAGGATTACAGGCGTGAGCCACCGCGCCTGGCCTAAAGTTTCTTTAACCTTATCTGTAATTTAAATGCTTACAGAAATGAACATAATTTATATGTATGGAAAACTGGTGTTACCAGTCCACCATTGGTACAAAAGTCTCGGATATCTTAGAGAATGATCAAATGTCAGAGCTGAAGGAGACTGGTTCTCTGCTGCAGGGGTTAGCAGTTAGTTTATTTTCTATAAAGCACCATAGAGTGAATATTTCAGACTTTGCAAGCAGTGACAAGGTCTTTGTCACAACTGTTCAACCCTGCCACTGTAGGGCGAAAGCAGCCATAGAAAATATGTGAATGAATGGGCATGGGTATGTACCAATTAAACTTTATTTACAAAACTAAGGAGACATAGGAGACATAGGAGACATAACTTGCTTACCCTTATTTTAGTACAACCTTTTTTTTTTTTTTTTTTTGAGATGGACTTTTGCTCTTGTTGCCCAGGCTGGAGTGCAATGGCGCGATCTCAACTCACCGCAACCTCCGTCTCCCGGGTTCAAGTGATTCTCCTGCCTCAGCCTCCTGAGTAGCTGGGATTATAGGCATGCATTACCATGCCTGGCTAATTTTGTATTTTTAGTAGAGACGGAGTTTCTCCATGTTGGTCAGGCTGGTCTGGAACTCCCCATCTCAGGTGATCCACCCTCCTTGGCTCCCCACAGGTGTGAGCCACTGTGCCCAGCCCGTACAACCCTTTTTTTTATAGTTCAAGAAAGAGGACTGGATTGAATAGCTTGCCCAATTTAAGCCAAGAGCTTGTTGTAGAACAAGGTCCAGAAACCTTCCTGGCAATCAGCATTTTTTCCTACTATGTATATGAATTCACATTTAAGTTCCTCCCCCACCTCACTGTAAAAATTATAAAAATTCCAAACATTCAAAAAGATGTAGAAAATAATATAAAAGCTGCATACAGCCATCACTAAGCCTGAGAGAAAAAAAAAAAACATTAAAAATAAGATTGAAGCTTCTTGTGTACCTCGTCCCAATCCCTGCCCTTTCCCCATCCAAGGTAACCATTATCCTGACTTGGACGTTTATTATACCCTTGCCAGCCTTCATCTTTTATAACATATATATGTCTCCTAAAACAATGTGTAATAATGTTTGACATATATTAAATGCAAATGGCATCAAACTATATGTATCCTTCATCACCTTTTCACAGTAAAATATAAAGAATGATTTTAGAGGAATCTTTTTTTTCCCAAAGCAAAAAGTTAGAGACCTAAATTACTATTAGCAGGAAAATGGATAAATAACATTAGAAAAATGATCCAATTTTTCCCTAAAATTCTTGATTGGAAAGGGATTATTTATTGAAAAGAGAATTGGCAACAAGATGTACATAGCATATTTTTTGAATCTAAAGCTACTTGTAAAGATGTGGGGCCAAACATCTAGCTGTGTGACCTTAAACAAGTTATACAATCACTCTGTGCCTTTATCATCTAACAGTGGAAGGAACAAGTGTATTTACTTTTTAGGGCCCTAGAAAGTAGCAAAGGAGTTAAGGCATATAACATGCTTACAATAATGCCTGGAATACAATGTTGCTTCTAAGAGTCAGAATTTGAAGTTTAAACTTTTAATTTTTGGTGGTGGTGGTGTTGTTGCTGTTGTAGAGACAAGGTCTCGATATATTGCCCAGGCTGGTCTCAAATTCCTGAGCTCAAGTGATTTTCCCGCATTGGCTTCCCAAAGTGCTGGGATTACAGGCATGAGCCACCACGCCCAGCCTGAAGTTAAAATTTTTAAGTTTCCATAAAAGGAATGAAGATAATGGAAATACACTGACTGAAACTGCAGATGTTACTTAATTAGATGGAGTTGCTAATTCTCTAGACTGAGAACCAGTATAAATTTGAAAATTACCTTGATAAATTGGGAAATTGTTGTTGAAGGAAATAGAATGGAGTAACACAAACATAGTACGTATAAAAAGAGGCCAGGTGCAGTGGCTTATACCTGTATTCCCAGCACTTTGGGAGGCTGAGGCGGGAGGATCACTTGAGCCCAGGAGTTGGAGACCAGCCTGGGCAACATAGTGAGACCCTATCTCTATAATTAAAAAAAATTTTAAAATGTTAAACAGGCTCGGTGGCTCACGCCTGTAATCCCAGCACTCTGGGAGGCCGAGATGGGCGGATCACCTGAGGTTGGGAGTTTGAGACCAGCCTGACCAACATGGAGAAACCCCCGTCTCTACTAAAAATACAAAATTAGCCGAGTGTGGTGGCACATGCCTGTAATCCCAGCTACTTGGGAGGCTGAGGCAGGAGAATTGCTTGAACCTGGGAAGCGGAGGTTGTGGTGAGCTGAAATCGCACCATTGCACTCCAGCCCGGGCAACAAGAGCAAAATTCTGTCACAAAAAAAAAAAAAAAAAAGTGTCAAACAAACAAAAACCTGCATTTGTTTTGAAGTATGAAAAGAGGTAGTGTTACAGACTGCATGTTTGTGTCCTCCCTTCTTGACCCCAATTTGTATGTTGAAACCCTAATCCCCATTGTGATGGGGACTTTGGAAGGTGGTTAGGGTCACATGAGGTCATGAGAGGGGAGCACATCATGGGATTAGTGCTCTTCTCAGTGGAGATATGAGAGTGCTGTCTACAAACCAGAAAAGAGCCCTTGCCAGACTCCAGACCCACCAGTGCCTTGATCTTAGACTTCCTAAGAACTGTGAGAAATAAATGTCTGTTGTTTAAGTCACCCAGTCTATGGTATTTTTATTACAGCAGTCTGAGATGACTAATACAGATACTGTTAACTTCTTTCTCTTTTGTTTTGAGACGGACTCTCGCTCTGTTGCCTGGGCTGGAGTGCAAGGGCGCGACCTTGGCTCACTGCAACTTCTGTCTCCCGGGTTCACGCGATTCTCCTGCCTCAGCCTCCCAAGCGTCTGGGATTATAGGCATACACCACCACACCTGGCTAATTTTTTTGTATTTTTAGTAGAGACGAAGGTTTCACTATGTTGGCCAGACTGGTCTCGAACCCCTGACCTCATGATCTGCCCACCTTGGCCTCCCAAAGTGCTGGGATTACAGGCGGAGTCACAGCGCCCGGCAGATACTGCTAATTTCAATCCACAGATCGACACTGAGAAGTATACAGCGTGGCATTCAAGAGTGAGAATCCAGGGATCCAGTGGTAGATTACAACCCAGGCTTCACCACTCACAGCCAGGATCATCTCCGGAGAGTTCTTGAACCTCTCCAAGCCTGGATCCTCGGCTGTAAAATGCAAATGATGATAGACCAACCGCAGAGGACGGCTGTCAGCCGTTAACACAGGGCAACAAAGTTAGATGCTGTTATTACTATTGTTGCTGAGATTATTACAAGGTACAAGTTTACTGGCAAAATGACCTGCGTGCAGAGAACTCGGTTTACTAAATGAATACTCCTCAGAAATGTAGCAATTCTGTGGGAAAAAGCCCAGCATGGTACTGAGATGCCAGAAGTACAACGGGCGCAGTTTAGGAAATCATTCTCCTTTGTGTATTCTTTCTCTAATCCACCTTAGTCCAAGCCTCACTAGAAAATGCATTTTGGAGGTTTGTTTCTGCTGTTAAAAAATGTTGTAAAGAAATAGGAGGCACACAAATATTTTAAACGATGACGGTTGGTTCTATAAGAAAGTGTTCAAGGGCTTGGAGTTGTTTGGTCAGGAGAAAAGTAGACCAAGGGGGGTTTAATGACAATCTTTAGGTAAATGACAAGTTTTAATGTGAGGAATGTGCACTAGTTTTTCATCAGTTTTGTGGAGGACCAAATTAGTGGACATAGACTTAAATTAAAGAGGAGGATTTCACATCTGTAAAAGCTCCCAAAAGTCATAATGAGAAACTGCTGCAGGGAGGTGCCGAGTGGGAAGGAGAGCTGGCATCCAGAGGGCTGAAGAAAAACACACATGAAAATATGTCATTAAGATACTTTTTCTTGGTGTGGTGCAGTGGCTCACGTCTGTAATCCTAGCACTTTGGGAGGCCGAGACTGGAGGATCACTTGAGCCCGGGAGTTCAAGACCAGGCTGGGCAACATAGTGAGACCCCTGCCTTTATTTTTTAAAAATATGTGTGTTTTTGGCCGGGCGCGGTGTCTCAAGCCTGTAATCCCAGCACTTTGGGAGGCCAAGACAGGCGGATCACGAGGTCAGGAGATCGAGACCATCCTGGCTAACACAGTGAAACCCCGTCTCTACTAAAAAAATACAAAAAACTAGCCGGGCGAGGTGGTGGGCGCCTGTAGTCCCAGCTACTTGGGAGGCTGAGGCAGAAGAATGGCATAAACCCGGGAGGCGGAGCTTGCAGTGAGCTGAGATCCGGCCACTGCACTCCAGCCTGGGCGACAGAGCAAGACTCCATCTCAACAACAACAACAACAACAACAACTATATATATATATATATATATATATATATATATATGCGTGTGTGTGTGTTTTAGGCCAGGTGTGGTGGTTCACACCTGTAATCCCAGCACTTTGAGAGGCCAAGGCTGGCGGATCACGAGGTCAGGAAATCAAGACCATCTTGGCTAACACGGTGAAATCCCGTCTCTACTAAAAATACAAAAAAAAATTAAAAAATAAAAAAATTAGCTGGGCATGGTGGCGGCGCCTGTAGTCCCAGCTACTTGGGAGGCTGAGGCAGGAGAATGGTGTGAACCCGGGAGGCGGAGCTTGCAGTGAGCTGAGATTGTGCCACTGCACTCCAGCCTGGGTGACAGAGCAAGACTCCGTCTCAAAAACAAAACACACAAACAAAATATGTAAATTTTTTTAAAAGTTATTTTTTCCTAAAATCCCTTCAGGCTCAATAGGTCATTTATTCTTTGGATCTAATTCTAGGCAAAAAAAAAAAAAAAAAAATGTAAACGTGCTCTAAAAAGTCATGTAATTTAAAAATTTTCAGTGTAAACAAAACAAACGGATCTTTCTCACTGACGTCTAGGACATTTATCAAGTTTCGCTCTTCCTGGAGCTGTTTCCTACTGGCCTCTGGTTTCTCGGTTCCATTAAAGGACTGAGGTTGCTAACTTTCTAACTATGTCTGCCCCTGGATGTTTATAACTCACCAGCTGCATTTTCTCCTTGGCTGTGTTCCTCATATCCTCACTCAAGACCACCTGTCTCCTTCCTCCAGGGTCTGAATTCCAGAAGCTGCATGTGTTTGCTTCCTCTTTTATTATTGCTACTTACAGCATCTAGAATGAAGTCATGCCCTGACGGCTTCTGTGAGGATCACCTCCTGCCACATATGGGCAGGGGTTGAAGCTTTTTACATTTTGTAATTTATATGCACACATTCCTGATAAGTATTTCCAAGATATGTTTTTGCCTATGAAAATGTATATGCTCAGGCCAGGCGCAGTGGCTCACGCCTGTAATTCCAACACTTTGGGAGGCCTAGGCAGGTGGATCACCTGAGGTCAGGAGTTCGAGACCAGCCTGGCCAACATGGCAAAATCCCTTTTCCACTAAAAATACAAAAATTAGCCGGGCGGGGTGGCATGAGCCTGTAATCCCAGCTACTCAGGAGACTGAAACAGGGTAATCACTTGAACCCAGAAGACAGAGGTTGCAGTGAGCCGAGATCACACCACTGCACTCCAGCCTGGGTGATAGAGCAAACTCTGTCACAAAAAAAAAAAAGGTAAAAGATAAAAGGAAGAAAGAAGAAAGAAAGAAAGAAAGAAAGAAAGAAAGAAAGAAAGAAAGAAAGAAAGAAAGAAAAGAAAATGTATGCACTCTTCTGACATGACAAAAATATAACTAAAGTTTATTCTAAAATTATAACTTTTAAGTCTGGAATAGTAGGGCATGGCATGGGATACACAAGAGTTTGGCCAGCCACTGCCCATGGGTTAGATCTGGTCCTCCATCTGTTTTTGTACAGCCTGTGGGCTAAGAATGACTTTTACATTTTGAAATATTTGAAAAACACCGAGCCTGGGAAACACAGGGAGACTCAGTCTCTACAAAAAAAAAAAAAAAAAAAAAAGCCAAGGGTGGTGGCGCACACCTATGGTCCCAGCTACTCAGGAGGCTGAGGAAGGAGGATTGCTTGAGCTCAGGAGGTCAAGGATGCAGTGAGCCGTAATGGTTGAGCTGCACTCCGGCCTGGGCAACAGAGTGAGACCCAGCTTGAAAAATAAAATAAAATGAAGGAAAACCAAAAGCAGGAAGCAGCACTTCCAGTTGATACCACATGGCAAAAGTCTGAGAAAAAGCATATAAAGAAGTGCAAGGGAAAACTCTCTCTTATTTCTGAGAAGAAGGTCGTGTGTCCAGGAGTGGAATTCACATTAGGAGAAATCAACAATAAACCGAGTAATGGGATGGCTGGGTCCAGTGGTATTTCTGGCTCTAGATCCTTGAGGAATCGCCACACTGTCTTCCACAATGGATGAACTAATTGATGAATAAACTAATTGATGAACTAACTAATAAATGAATAAATTGGGAAACTGAAGTGCATTTTCTAAAACATATGAGCAAAAGCCATTTTGAATACCAGGAACATATTGTGGGGAACAAGATTCTTTCAGGAAAACAACAACAACAACAACAACAATGAAAATCAGCTGTTTTAAACATCTAATGTGCAGAAAAACGAATTCCACCATAACCATCGTTTCACAAACTGCCAACAGCTTCCCTCGGGTTCTTTTTCCTGTAAAAGCTGCCCCCTTCGTTAAAAAATCACAATGTCTGCTTATAGGGTCTGCATTTTATTTTCATTGAACCTGAAAGCAAAAATAAAGAAAAGAAAAGAAAAAAAAGTCATCCTTTCCTTTTGAACTTCATTTTGACCAGTGTAGAAAATATTTCTACATTGATGGCATTAATCTCTTCATCATAAAACAACATGAAATGAAATGCATTTGGAAATGCAAAAAACCAGTTTCACAAGAAACAAATAAAATACTCATGCTAATCTATTTCATGTTAATTTGGGGGATGACAGTAACTGGGGGTGTGTGGTATGTGTGCCTGAGAAAGAGAGAGAGCTTTTAATAAATATGCTAAAGCTTTTCAGTGGAAAAACGCGTTTCATGCTGCCATTTTATTTATTTATTTTACTATTATTATTTTTTTGAGATGGAGTTTCACTCTTGTCGCCCAGGGTGGAGTGCAATGGCGCGATCTTGGCTCACTGCAACCTCCACCTCCCGGGTTCAAGTGATTCTCCCGTCTCAGCCTCTGAGTAGCTGGGATTAAAGGCGCCTTCCACCATGCCCAGCTAATTTTTGTATCTTTAGTACAGAGGGGGTTTCACCACATTGGCCTGGCTGGTCTCGAACTTCTGACCTCAAATAATCGGCCTGCCTTGGCCTCCCAAAGTGCTGGGATTACAGGCATGAGCCCCTGCATCCCCCATGCTGCCGTTTTAAAGGAAACTAAGCAAAATCTTACAGCAAATTAGGGATAGAATCAATAAAATCACCCATTTAATGTAAACTGTCAATTAGCAAACTGACTTTTGAGATGCTTGGTTTTCCTTATTTTTGTTCTTTAGGTAAATGTTCTTCTAATCTGTATTTGAAGTTGTCTTTCTCTTTTGATTGTATGCATTGTGGCTAACAACTCATTACTGCAGCTGAAACCCAGGGAATTCAATGGCTTTGTAAGCACTTCCTGGGAGGAAGATTACTTGGACAAACAGCTATGAAAACAGTTTGACTTACTCATCTGAATGAAAATAAAATGAGAATTATTTTCATTCTATGTGTGTTTGTGTCCTTTTGGTGAATGGCTGCTTCGCCAATTCTCCTAGTAAATGTAAAGTACCATTCATTCAGAGTAGTGAGCACCCGTTGTTGGCCTTGATGCTAATTTCTCACAGCCTGGAGAAGTTATAATAAGCAGATGATGGAATGCTTATACTAGGGTCTGTGTTGTTACTACTGACCTTGCTGTAAACGTTCTCTAATATACATTTCCCCCAAATTCATCAAGTGGGACAATATCTTCTTCTCTTAGGGAAAAAGCCCCACGAGGACAGAGTCAAAGGTCTCCCCTCACTAGGACCAGTGGAGACTGCAGATCTCCAGCAGATTCCAGAGAATCCGCTGTAGTCACAGCACCTTCTGTATGTGAAGCCTTTGAGAAACAAAGAGGTGACTTCGTAAGAAATCAAACATATATCTCAGTCCTGGGCCCAGTACAAACACATTCCTCCATATATCTCAGTCCTGGGCCCAGTGCAAACATTCCTCCATTTGTCTCAACTTCCTGGGCCCAGTGCAAACATTCCTCCATTTGTCTCAACTTCCTGGGCCCAGTGCAAACATTCCTCCATTTGTCTCAACTTTAGAAAAACACCACCTGGAGAGTCCCCGATAAGGTCACAACCGTTTGTGGAGTGGTTTTACTGAAAGCGCGGGAACCAATAAAAAAACTGCTAAATGTGTAACTTAAAATGTTAACCAATTGTAATGCTGTAACCCAAAGAATTCCCTTGTTTCTCTGTAACCTTACATATTCTGTTTACATCGGGCTATAAAAAGCGAGCACATGCATCGTTCGGGGCCCTCTTGTATGCTGTGGAGCAGAGGGACCAAGTTCGAACTTGCAGTAAAGATCCTTGCCGCTTGGCTTTGACTCTGGACTCTGGTGGTCTTCTTCGGGGAATAAAGTGTCTGGGCATAACATCTGGGGGCTCGTCCGGGATTCCCCAAGCCCACCAGACCCCTGGTCAACGGATCTACCAGGATCGATCTGCTGATAGGTGAGCCGGCTCGTCCCTGTTTGTCTGTCTGTGTCTGTTCTGAACCTGTATCTGTGACTCACGAGGTCTGTAACTGAAGCTGAAAGCTGACATAGTCCTGGCGGACGCGCTATAGGACGGCCAGCAGAGACCGGTGGGAGACGTCCCCTGGCTCTCATCTGATTCTTGACTGAATTAATTCTGATCCAGATTTCTGGAGCGCGCTTGCGACTGACATAACTTGTTGTTGACATTCAGCAACTCACTTTCCCTTGCAGGACCTGTTCCAGCAACTCACTTTCCCTTGCAGGACCTGTTCCAGTGTAAGAAATCAAACATATATCTCAGTCCTGGGCCCAGTACAAACATTCCTCGTGTGTTGCTCATAAGCACAGATGCAGATGGCAGAGGCCTCTCGACTTTCAACTTGGCTCTAAGGAAAAGCACTTTTGACCTGATTCATAACATCGCTTCGCTGAGTTCGGAAGCCCCAATTTGAGGATGCCACTTGTAGTTGAAGGGCATCCTTGCTGCATACGTGCTCAAACTTGATATTCCAGACATGATGACACAAAATGCACCCATGTGGGGGCTGCGCCCGTCCTGTATGCTGTCACCGCCGGGCTCAGCCTGTCAAGTTGCTCTTTTACAGTGGAACACTTCCTAAAGTCAAGCAGGGATGGAGAGGTCATCTTTTAGCCGGTTGAGACAGTTATTACCCAATTCGCTCTTTTGCTTTCTTGTAGCTATTATCCTAGTAGATATAAGTGAACTAAGAAAATTGGCAGAGTGCACTGGGATTCTTGTGACTTAATATTAAGTTTTGGCTCTAGTAGTCTTCTTTCAGAACTCTGGGTAGGTCAAAAGATTTCTTAAGTCTCAGTTTATCTGGAGGAAAAGTATGAATTTCCTTCTAGTGTAGACTCATCAGTATTACAAAACAGGCCAATTACAGATGCACCAGAAGCAACTCTAACTTATGGATGCCTAGCTAAAGCCCAGCCCATACATCTAAATGGGCAGTGGAGATGGAGGTGGCAAGGATGGGTGTAGCGGATTCCAGCCTTCATCTGCCCTCAGTGCCCTGCAGCCTCAAACTCCTGGGCTCAAGTGATCCTCTTGCCTTGGCCTCCTGAGTAGCTGGGACTACAGGCGTGTGCTTCCTTGCCCACTTTTAACATTGTTGTAGAGATGGTGTCTCTCTATGTTGCCCAAGCTGGTCTCAAACTCCTGGCCTCAAGTAGTCTTCTGACCTCAGCCTCCCAAAGCAGTGGGAGTACAGGCATGAGCCACCATGCCCTGTCTAACAACCTTTGTTTTTCTATTCTAATCGCCCCCAAATTTGTTGACACACAGAAACATTTCTAAGTTGTGCTCAGGACTTCTTTAGGTAGAGTAGCCAACTGTCTGTATTTGCCTAGAATGCTCTGGTTTTATCACTACAAGTCCTACATCCCAGGAATGCCCTTAGCCCTGAGAATATCAAGGTGGTCAGTCATTGTACTCTTATCTCTAAGACAAACACTGAGCACAACATAGTTCTGTAGTCAAAGAATCTTAGAAACTGCTTCCTCTTGTTTTCATTAAAACAAAAAAATTGTGGTTAAAAAAAACACATAACTTAGATTTTACCATCTTAATTATAGTCATGTGCTGCATAGTGACATTTTGGTCAGTAGTGGGCCTCATACATCATGGTGTTCCTATAAGATTATAATATCATATATTTATATTTTCTATGCTTAGATATGTTAGATATATAAAAATTTACCATTGTGTTACAGTTCCCTATAGTCTTCAGTACCGTAACCTGTTGTACAGGTTTGTAGCCAAGGAGAAACAGGCTCTACCATGTAGCCTAGGTGTGTAGCAAGCTACAGTGTCTGGGTTTGTGTGAGTACACTCTCTGATGTTAACATAATGACGAAATAGCCTAACAATGCACTTCTCCAAATGTATCTTCATCATTAAGCAAAACAACTGTTTCTTTTTTCTTTTCTTTTTTCTTTTTTGAGACAGGGTCTTGCTCTGTCACCCAGGCTGGAGTGCAGTTGTGCGATCTTGGCTCACTGCAACCTCTGTCTCCAAGGTTCAAGCAATTCTCCTGCCTCAGCCTCCCAAGTAGCTGGGACTATAGGCACATGCCACCATGCCTGGCTAATTTTTGTATTTTTAGTAGAGATGGGGTTTTGCCATGTTGTCCAGGCTGGTCTCGAACTTCTAGCCTCAAGTGATCCACCCGCCTCAACCTCCCAAAGTGTTGGTATTACAGGCGTGAGTCACTGCACCTGGCCTATGACTATGTTTCTAAGTGTACAGTTCAGTGGTATTAAGTATGCTTACATTACGGTTTTTGTCTTTTTGAGATATAAAAGGCATAATAATATATTGAAGTATTTAATAAGCTTCTCAGTGAAGGAACTTGTTAAAACTTACTTTTTCCCAAACTTCTGTGGTCATGGAGCCTTTGGGCAATACCTCTTAACACTGCCCAACACAACTTGAACATAATGCTTGTATGATGACCCTTTTTTATCTTGCTCAGTAATAAAAGTATTGGACAGTCGTTTCCGTTAAGCAAGTTTCTGCTTTCTGGAAGTATCTATAGGCCTTCCCTAATTCACTCCAAGAGTTGAGAGAGAGAGAGACGTGCATCTGATATCCAGAGGTTTAACTAAGAATATGTTTTTTCCTTAGTAAAAAGGTGTTACAAGTGATGGTTAGAGGTACCAGAGTTGTCTACGGGTTGAACAGGGTTTTATGCTTTGGCCTAGGAAGCTTCTCTCTGCAAAATTATCAGCTGCTTAGGAAAAACAGCTGGTACCTCTGGAGTCTGCATAGTGATTGGGACACAGTAGGCATTCAAGATATTTTTACTGAGCTGAACTAATGTTGATTTATACCGTTGCTTCCATTGAGGTAGCGAATTTTTTTTTTTTTTTTTGAGACGGAGTCTCGCAGTCGCCCAGGCTGGAGTGCAGTGGCCGGATCTCAGCTCACTGCAAGCTCCGCCTCCCGGGTTTACGCCATTCTCCTGCCTCAGCCTCCCGAGTAGCTGGGACTACAGGCGCCTGCCAACTCGCCCGGCTAGTTTTTTCTATTTTTTAGTAGAGACGGGGTTTTGCTGTGTTAGCCAGGATGGTCTCGATCTCCTGACCTCACGATCCACCCGTCTCGGCCCCCCAAAGTGCTGGGATTACAGGCTTGAGCCACCGCGCCCGGCCGAGGTAGCGAATATTTTGTTCGTTTGTTTTTACTTTATTTTAATTTTTTGAGACAGGGTCTTGCTCTGTTGCTTAGGGTGGAATGCAGTGATGTGATCATAGCTCACTGCAGCCTCCATCTCCCAGCCTCAATCCATCTTCTTGTCTCAGCCTCCTGATTAGCTGGGACTGCAAGTACACGCCCTCATGCCTGGGCTAACTTTTTATGTTTAGTAGAGACGAGGTCTTGTTATGTTACTCAGGCTGGTCTAGAACTCCTGAGCTCCAGTGATCCTCCTACCTCAGCCTCCCAAAGTAATGGAATTATAGGCAGAAGCTATTGCACATGGCCAGTAATGAATTATGAATTACATATATGATACACTTCATTCAAAAACTGGAGACCACTTGTATTTATATTTAAAAGTTGTCTGTGATTAAGCAATTTTAAGGGTAGAATTAATAGTTTAAGCCATCTTTTAAAGTTTCCCACAAAAATAGCTTTCTTTGCGATGATAGCTCTATTTCTGAGAAAGAGCACAACTGCTGAATTCCAGATGTCAGAACATGGCATGGGCTCCAAAAATCGTGGCCAGGGCTACCCTATGAGTTGGCAGTTCTCACAGAGAAGTTACCTTGGAGAAGTTAAAAGTGGATGCAGATGAAGATAATGTTGTATATTCCAGTTAACATCAGAATGGAAGCCAGAATCTACCTCAGCCAAGTCCTGGGCTGATGAGCTCTTGTCACAGTTTATCTCGGTATTCTTCAGAATATGTCTTCCCTGGAGAAAACATAAGGTGAGGATTCAATTCCAAGGTCAAATGAGTTAGCACAAACTCTTTTCCCTTCCTCCTTCAATATCTACTAAACTGGTATTACATTTTCATTTATTTCATTTATATATTTAAATTTATTTTGAGACAGAGTCTCGCTCTGTTGCCTAGGCTAGAGTGCAGTGGTACAATCTTGGCTCACTGCAACCTCCGCTTCCCGGGTTCAAATGATTCTCCTGCCTCAGCCTCCCAAGTAGCTGGGATTGTAGGTGTGCGCTACCACGCCCAGCTAATTTTTGTATTTTTAGTAGAGACAGAGTTTCATCATGTTGTCCAGGCTGGTCTCGAAATCCTAGCCTCAAGTGATCCATCTGCCTCGGCCTCCCAAAGTGCTGGGATTACAGGCATGAGCCACTGCACCCGGCATATATACATATATATACACACGCACATATATGTATATATGTATCTTATATACATATATATACTATATATATGTATGTATATATTGGAGCCAGGGTTTTACTCTGTTGCCCAGGCTATTGTATGGTGGTGTGATCACAGTTCACTGCAGTCTCGAACTCCTGGGCTCAAGTAATCCTCCCACTTCAGCCTCCCGGAGCAGCTGGGACTACAAACACGTGCCATCACACCTGGCTAATTTTTTGTAAAGACGGGGTTTTGCCATGTTGCACAGGCTGGTCTTGAACTCCTGGACTCAAGCGATCCTCCCGCCTCAGCCTCCCAAAGTGTTGGGATTACAGGCATGAGTCACCGCGCCTGGCCAGTACGATATTTTTTATAAACCAATGTTGCAGCGTCAGATCAGATTTCCTGAAATTATCCTTGTTCGGCAGTGACACCATTTGTAGCTCCTCAGAGCTCTGTGATGATGAAATAAAGGATGTGTCTTGGGGAGTGTTTTGGGGGATTTACATCATAAAGGAGAAGGGAAGGAGCAGGATGAAGTAAGGGAGAGAAGCTGAGTTGTGGCCCAGTCCTGATAAAGGCCTCAGCCAGGACCTCAGGAGCTCTGAAGGCGGGATGGCCTTGCAAAGCTGACTCACTGTGGCCTCGGACCCCCATGGAGGTCAGCCATGGAATGCAGACATCTGGAGATGGGTCTGTGACTCTGAGTGAAGAGGCTCCTTTCAGTCCTTGTAGGGGACGGACACTGCAGCTCTGCTAGCAGGAAGCTTTCGTTCCTGAGGGGGAGTCTGCAGAGCAGTGCAGGGCTGTCTCTCCAGGACTCTTGGTTCTTTCTGGGCAGGAGAGTATTAGTTTGAACTGTTCAACACTGACTTCTGTGGTGCCTCAAAGAGCACAAAGCAAGCCCAGTTCAGAAGTTGATACATAGCAGATTCCTTTTCAAAATGAACACTGCACAGATAGTAACAATCCTTTCAATGTCCACCTGCTGGAGGCTAATTCAGTTTACTTTGATAAAGGCGGGAGGGGAGGAGAGGGAGGAAGAGGAGGAGGAGAATGAAGAGAGAGATTTTGATAGAAACAGAGGCCTGAATTTTAAAAAAGGCAGTGCTGCCAGACTATGGGCATTGATGATTACATTGTACATTTTCACACAACTGTATACTGTGCATCAGTCGTTTTAAGTATTGCATGATGTAAGTATAAAGTTGGCCCCTGTTTGGGGAAAGTCCTTAGAGCGCTTAATGCCAGAGACAGCCTGGAATAGTGGTCCGTGGCCACCTGACCTCCAGAGCAACTGCCCAGCTCAGTTTCTCCAAGTCCATGACACCTGGGCTGCATGACTGTGGGTGTTGGGTTCTCAGTGTCATGCCAGAAGCTGCACCAGAAGCGGGTTGGAGCTTTTCACTCTGAGGCACTGCTCAAGATGCACAATCCCTGGTTGCTGTTTCTCCCCCTTTACTACGTTGTCCTGTTTGGTTCATCCAGAATCTCCTGTCCTTTTTATTGTAAAGTCTTTCCGTATATCTCCAACCCACTGTAGACTGGTCAGCTGTCCTCCCGTAGGGACAGTTTATCTTTAAAAACTTAGAACCATTCTAGGCCGGGTGCGGTGGCTCAAGCCTGTAATCCCAGCACTTTGGGAGGCCAAGACGGGCGGATCACGAGGTCAGGAGATCGAGACCATCCTGGCGAACATGGTGAAACCCCATCTCTACAAAAAAATACAAAAAAACTAGCCGGGTGAGGTGGCGGGCGCCTGTAGTCCCAGCTACTCGGGAGGCTGAGGCGGGAGAATGGCATAAACCCGGGAGGCGGAGCTTGCAGTGAGCTGAGATCAGGCCATTGCACTCCAGCCTAGGCGATAGAGCGAGACTCCGTCTCAAAAAAAAAAAAAAATAAAAATAAAAATAAAAATAAAAACTTAGAACCATTCTAACGGGGGCAGCTATTTCTCCCGCATATCCTCAATCCGGAAGGAGGAGTCAGCATTGCCCTTGGTCTCCCTTCCTGCGCGTAGACATTACTTTACATCCCTTGTGTACAATCCTCTTTGTTTTCCGTCATGTCATCTGCCTCATCTACCCAGCACCCCTGTGGAACCACCTTGTTGGTTCATGGTCTCTTTCTCTAGGTCACCACCTATGACATCTGGGGTCAATTTGACACCCATGTAGACAATCCCAAACACAGAGGCCTCTAACGCTGTTTTATCTTAGAACCAATAGCATTTACGGCCGGAGTGGTGGCTCACGCCTGTCATCCCAGCACTTTGGGAGGCCGAGGCAGGTGGATCACGAAGTCAGGAGATCGAGACCATCCTGGCTAACACGGTGAAACCCTGTCTCTACTAAAAATACAAAACAATTAGCCGGGCATGGTAGTGGGCACCTGTAGTCCCAGCTACTTTGGAGGCTGAGGCAAGAGAATGGCGTGAACCCGGGAGGCAGAGCTTGCAGTGAGCCGAGATTGCCCCTCTGCACTCCAGCCTGGGCGACAGAGCGAGACTCTGTCTCTTAAAAAAAAAAAAAAAAGAACCAATAACATTTACACCAATAACATTTACCTCCTCTGCACTTCAGCATCCTGCACTGTTTTTATTACTCTTTTAGCCCCAAACAGATTCACCTCTGAAAACTTCAGCAACAACCACCTAGTGTCGTGGCTGGAGCCCCCCAAAAACCAGACCCTGAAGAAGGACTCCAATACAAGTCATTTCTTTGGGAGCTAATCCCAGTGTTGGGGTGGAGGACTGAGACAAGGAAGGGAAAGAAGCTAATAAAGAGTCCAATGGCAAGCAAGTGCCCCCCATGGGCAACTGGAGCCATTCCCACCGGGGAACTCTGGGAGGCAGCAAGAACATCCCACCGGGGGAAGGCCAAGGAGCTTAGACAGTCACTGATTCCTGACAGGTATTGGCTGGGGGTTGCTTCTAGGGGGCATCTGGTGCCCAGCACTTCTTGCCTGGAACGGAGTTAAGGCAAAAGCAGGTGGTCAGACACGGTAGCTCATGCTTGTACTCCCAGCACTTTGGGAGGCTGAGGCAGGTGGATTGCCTGAGGTCAGGAGTTCAAGACCAGCCTAGCCAACATGGTGAAACCCCATTTCTACTAAAAATACAAAAATTAGCTGGGCTTGGTGACAGACACCTGTAATTCCAGCTACTTGGGAGGCTGAGGCAGGAGAATCGCTTAAACCTGGGAGGCAGAGGTTACAGTGAGCCGAGATGGTGCCACTGCACTCCAGCCTGGGCAACAAGAGTGAGACTTTGTCTCAGCAAACAAACAAACAAACAAAAAACCAAAACCCAACCCCCCCTCCCCACCCAAAAAAAAAGCAGGTGACAGTCTGGCCAGGGTAGAGGGCATAGAAGTAGAGGCTGCCATGCAGGTATCAGGGCACATTGACAGCATCCACTTCACCTGTCAATTCAGCTTTCTTAACCTGCCTTCCCCTAAATATGTTTCTTGTCTTTATCGTGGTCTCTAATCCCTTGACTTATCTATTTGCAGCTAATTATCGGCCTCCTGGGGACAATTCCTTCCATATGGAGCCTGGATCTCAGAGACAATTACAACTTCTTCCTCTCAGGCTACTCAACTTCATTGTCTCCTTGTGTTTTTTATTTTTTCCTTTTTCCTTTTTTAACCACAGTTTGGTGTTTCCCAACCAAGTTCAGACTATGATAACTAGGAAGAACTGCCCACTCAGGCAAACGGGTGCCACTGAAAATTAATGGAAATCTCTCTCCTCGGTTTATTTATTTATTTATTTTGCATTCTTTTTGGCCAGGTCTTCCTTTAGTAACTCTCAGCTACATGTCCATGCCCTCCTCCTCAAATCACCTTCCCGCTTTTACTGCTTTTATTCACAGTCAGTGACTCAGCCAATCTGGATCTGGATAGAATCGTCTACACTCGGCCCGGCGCGGTGGCTCAAGCCTGTAATCCCAGCACTTT
This sequence comes from Trachypithecus francoisi, assembly GCF_009764315.1. Classification (NCBI taxonomy): domain Eukaryota; kingdom Metazoa; phylum Chordata; class Mammalia; order Primates; family Cercopithecidae; genus Trachypithecus; species Trachypithecus francoisi. The sequence goes on from NW_022681465.1 coordinate 17,227,514, forward strand.
GGGAGGCCGAGACGGGCGGATCACGAGGTCAGGAGACCGAGACCATCCTGACTAACACGGTGAAACCCCGTCTCTACTAAAAAATACAAAAAACTAGCCGGGCGAGGTGGCGGGCGCCTGTAGTCCCAGCTACTCGGGAGGCTGAGGCAGGAGAATGGCGTAAACCCGGGAGGTGGAGCTTGCAGTGAGCTGAGATCCGGCCACTGCACTCCAGCCTGGGCGACAGAGCGAGACTCCGTCTCAAAAAAAAAAAAAAAAAAAAAAAAGAAAAAAAAAAGAATCGTCTACACTCGTTGTCTCATTCTTCAGCTTGACTCAGTGTGACTTCTGGCTCCATTACTCTTCCATGCCAGCCCAATGGACTTTTCTGCTCTCATCTTTCTTCTTAGCGACATTCTTGGACACGTTCTCTTTCTGGAAATTTCTTGCCCCTTATCTTCTGGCCATAAAGCTATCTTAGCTTACTTCTTACCTTTCTGGCCATTTCTTCTTTCTCTTTGCAGTTTCATCATCTTCTATCTAGCCACTGAATCTTTGATCTACCCAAGAGTCTGTCTTGGGACCCCTCCTTTCCTCCGTGTTCTGCCCATAAACAATCTTATTCTATCTATGCCTACTCTTCATATCGATAATTTGGACTTCTCCTTTGAGATCCAGTCTTACCTGGTCAACAGTCTACTTGATATCTACTCTTGAATGTCTCAAAGACACATTAAAATCAATATATCTAGAAGTAAATGCATGATCTTCCTTCTAAATCCAGACTGCTTCCAGTATACTTCATCCTGGTAATCTACCCAATTTGGGGTAGATCCTAAATGTCGGGGGCAGACTCAACATTCCTTTACCTTACCCTTATTGCATTTCAATAATATCTTTCTAAATATCTTTTGAAGTTATCTTCTCTTTCAATTCTCACCACTGGCACCTTTTCCGAGCTATAGTCATCTCTTTCCAGGGTTACCGAAATAGCCTCACTCGCCTGTTTTGTACCCTCTGGATTCCTCTGGTCCATTCTCCAGGCTGTGGCTAAAGTCTACTTTCTGAAAATGTATAAAATACAAATGTGATCACGTGAGCTCAGCCCCCCACCCTTTTTAAGACTCATCAATGATTTTCTAGTGCTTCACTATTAAGATGAGCTTTTATGGAATGTACTGTAAGATCCTACCTCGTCTCGTTCTACTAACGTCTCCAGGTTGATCTTTCTTCACTCTCCACCTCACTCGTTTGCTCCGGTCACACTGACTGTCTTTTGATCCAAGGACTTCCAGTACTCCTTGCTTCCACAGGGCCTTTGCATATACCAAGCTTCTTCCTGCCTTTCTCTTCTCGTTGACTCCAACTTGTGAATTGAAATTATGCCTCTTCATCAATGACAAGTTCTCCGTGTGCCAATAAGGGTTTGACTTGTGCTGAAAATAGTTTATAGTGAGGGGAATTGACCTATTCAGAGAGGAAGGCTTTGCTGACACCTGAGTAGGCCAATTTTTCTTACTATAAACTCTTATCGAATCATGTAATTTGACATAGCACCTATCACAGTTGTAATTTTGCATTTACTTGTATGGGCATTTGATTAACACCTGCCACACTCCCAGCTTTTAAGTTCCAAGAGGACAAGGATGGTGCCTGCTGTGCCAGGGTATTTTGTAGGTGCTCAGAAAATAGTGACCAAAAGAATGACTTAATGAATCAATGATTTATTTTCTATTTCTTAGAGAAAAAGAGTTCCTAGGTGTGAATGCCTTCTTTTTCCAGCCTAGACTTGCAGTTTCAGGGATCTGAGTGAAGACTACGATTTTTTTTTTTTTTTTTGACAGGGTCTCACTCTGTCACCCAGGCTGGAGTGGAGTGGCATAATTGCAGCTCACTGCAGCCTCGATGTGCTGGGCTCAAGCAATTGTCCCATCTCAGCTCCCTGAGTAGCTGGGACTACAGGTGCATACTACTACACCCGGCTAACTTTTGTATTTTTGTAGAGACGGGGTTTTGCCGTGTTACCTAAGTTGGTCTTGAACTCCTGGGCTCAAACCACCAACCTGCCTCCGCCTCCCAAAGTGCTGGGATTACAGGCGTGAGTCACCACATCCAGCCCAACTATGCTCTTGACCATATCCCCTCTCGGATCTCACTCTGATGATTCCATCTTTCTCGTATTTCAGTCTCTCCCTCTTGCCTTATTTCTTTCTTGCATCCATTAATATTTCAGGTTTCATTAGAAAAACACCTTCCTCAACTTTACATCTGGTCATTTTTCCTTTATAAATGCCCCAGAATGAATAGCTCATAGTAACTATCTCCATTTTTCATTTTCATTGTGCTCTTAGCTACTCTTGTGACTCTTACCTTAAGAACAAATCTTGCTCTTGAACTCCAGACTCTAAATAACCAACTAGTGCTTCAATATATTTACTTGCATTTTTTGTTGTTGTTGGTTTTTTTTGTTTTGTTTTGTTTTTGAGACGGAGTCTCGCTCAGTCGCCCAGGCTGGAGTGCAGTGGCGCGATATCGGCTCACCACAAGCTCCGCCTCCCGGGTTCACGCCGTTCTCCTGCCTCAGCCTCCCGAGTAGCTGGGACTACAGGCGCCCGCCACGTCGCCCGGCTAGTTTTTTGTAGTTTTAGTAGAGATGGGGTTTCACCGTGTTAGCCAGGATGGTCCCGATCTCCTGACCTCGTGATCTACCCGCCTCGGCCTCCCAAAGTGCTGGGATTACAGGCGTGAGCCACCGCGCCTGGCCTACTTGCATGTTTTAAGGACTCCTGTAATTCAACCTATTATTTCTCTCATCCAAGTACTAACCAGGCCAGACCCTGCTTAGCTTCCACGATCAGACGTGTTCAAGGTGGTATGGCTATAGACAACCTATTATTTCTCCTCCAAACTTACTTCTCCTCCTGTACCACTTTAGAACAGGTAAAAGTACTATCCTCTACTCACTTACCAAAGCTAGGGCCCTGATGTTTACCCTGGTCTCTTTCAGCTACTTCCCATCCCAGTAAGTCACCTTGCCCCATCTCTTGTGTTTTTTAAATGTTTCCGGAATATCTGCAGAAATCAATATGGACACTCATCTTTAGCTCTTGGACTACGATGAGAGCTTCTGAGTGGTCTCCCAGGTCAGCCTGGCTCCACTTTCGCCCGTATTTACACTGCTAGAGGAATCTTTCTAAAGCACAAATTTGTTCTTGTGTAACCCCTTCCCCCCAGGCCTCAGCCCTCGCATAAGCGCCCCAAACTGTCTAATCCATTAGCATAACATGCATGTCACCAAACGGTTATGTCTTCAGCTTTACCTCCAGCTGTTCCTTCCTTCTCCCCTTTGATCTAGATGCTTCACAGTCCTTGCTCATCTGGTGATGTCAGAATGTTGGACTGTTTCATGCTTCTGTACCTTTTCCCAAGCAGCTGCCTCTCCACTGGACACCCTCTCTAGACCTTTGGAAGAATGGAGGACCTCTACCTGTGGTTCACGATCTTAGGTCAATGACTACTTGTTTTGTACAGCTATCCCTGGCCTCCCCACCTAGAACTGACCGCTCTATCTACTGTGCTCCCAGTGTACCTAGTACATATTCTATTAGAACTCCTGCTGCCAGAGCTGCTGCATAAGGTTGTTCAGGTTGTGAACTGCACAACTCTAAGGACCTTATTCACGAAATGATGCATAGTGAAGACAGTCATATATCGTTGCCCTGCTTTTTGGACTGTTTTCCCTTTCTTTGCTCTTAAGAATCATGGGAATGGGGAAGAAGGCCTGAAAAGGTTAAGAATGTAACATGTGGCATCTATGTGTGTGGAAATGCTACATAACTCAAGAGGAATGAGGGACAAAGACAGGGATCCATGCTGAGTCAGGATGGTTCTGTGTGTGATGCACGAGCTTCAGAGAGAAGCCTGTGTGCTGTGCTTAGGTGGCAAACTGTGCAAGAGGCATGGCAAGAAAAGGCCGGCCCAGTGTGGCAGACAGCGCTAGAGGAGGAAGAGTGGGAAGGATGTAAGCCGATTGTTTAAATGAAAATGATCAAAACACAATTGGCTGCTGAGAAGGGAGTGGGGGTTCCTCCATATCTTCCTGGGGTTGGGACTGGTGTTGGCAGTGAGGATCTCTCAAGTTAATCTCCTCCCAGGGACTGTTTCCTGCCACGCATGGATGGGGACAATCACTGCTGGAGCTTGCTTATATGCTTGTCCCCACTAGGCTGAGGGCCAGGGATTGAGACTTGTGATCTTAAATCACCAGCATCTTACGTGGTACTTTGGTCCACTATGGGCCCCTCCACATCCTTCCTAGCCAGAGGTGACAGAGGAAAGAAAAGGAGTTTGTGGACTTCAACAAAATCACAATAATAATAACAGTCAACATGAATAGAGTCCCATGAATATAGCTTACTGTGCACCTGACACCTTTCTTTCTTTTTCTTTTTTTTTTTTTTTTGAGATGGAGTCTCACTCTGTCTCCAGGCTGGAGTGCAGTGGTGCGATCTTGGCTCACTGCAAGCTCCACCTCCCAGGTTCAAGCAATTCTCCTGCCTCAGCCTCCTGAGTAGCTGGGACTACAGGCGTGCGCCATCATGCCTGGCTAATTTTTTTATTTTTAGTAGAGACGGGATTTCACCATGTTGGCTAGGATGGTCTCGATCTCTTGACCTTGTTGTGATCCACCCGCCTTGGCCTCCCAAAGTACTGGGATTACAGGTGTGAGCCACCGCTCCTGGCCTGCCCGGCACCTTTCTAAGTGCTTTATCTATATCAGTTAATTTTAGCCTTGTATGTAGGAATTATAATAATTCTCGTTTCACAGCTAAGGAAATTAATGCTAGAGACATTAAGGCACCTGCCCAAGATGACACAACTAATACGTAGTGGAGGCAGGATTCGAGCACACAGAGTCTGTCTCTGGAGCCTGTCCTTTACAAGGCTGTTCTCCGCCCCACCTATTGTGATGGCTGTTTTAATCCGAAGAGAGGTTGAGCATTTTAAATGAGGCTTCTGTGCACTTCATGTCTTGGATTCAAGTGGGTTTTTTCTGATTTTCTCCTTTGAGAAAATGTGTTTATTTATTTTGGTGCCTTGGAAACCTCTATTTGTTGTTGTTTTGTTGTTATTGTTGTTTGCTTGTTTTTGAGACAGGGTTTCACTCTGTCACCCAGGCTGGAATGCAGTGGTGCTATCAAGGCTCACTACAGCCTCGACTTCCCAGGTTCTGGTGACCCTCATATCTCAGCCTCCCGATAGTCAGGACTATAAACCTGTGCCACCGCGCCCAGCTAATTTTTGTATTTTTTGTAGAGATGAGGTCTCACGACGTTGCTCAGGCTGGTCTCAGACTCCCGGGTTCCAGCAATCCTCCTACTTCAACCTCCCAAAGTGTTGGGATTACAGGCATGAACCGCTGTGCTTGGTTTCCACTCATTTTCTTGTTGTGACGTTGCTGCTGGGGAGACAAGGCTAGGAGCTACCTACCTTCCCATCTTGGAGAACACCTGGGGTTTTTTGGGTAACATGTTTTAAAGATTTAGTATAAGACTTTCTCTTTTCCGGCCGGGCGCGGTGGCTCACGCCTGTAATCCCAGCACTTTGGCAGGCCAAGGCAGGCGGATCACAAGGTCAGGAGATCGAGACCATCCTGGCTAACACGGTGAAACCCCGTCTCTGCTAAAAATACAAAAAATTAGCCGGGCATGGTGGCGGGCGCCTGTAGTCCCAGCTACTCGGGAGACTGAGGCAGGAGAACGACATGAACCCAGGAAGCGGAGCTTGTGGTGAGGCGAGATCGCGCCACTGCACTCCAGCCTGGGCAATGAGCAAGACTCCATCTCAAAAAAAAAAAAAAAAAAAAAAAAAAGATTTTCTCTTTTCATGTGTTGTAAGGACAATAGATGAAACTTGTTTTTCCCTAGCTATGCTTTTAAAATTTTTTCTTCATTGCCATTTGTGAATTTAGCCATTTTTAAATTTGGTTCTACTTTGTTATCTCACCCCAGAGTCAAATAATTGTATTTCTTCCAGACACATTCATAATTACAGGTGTGAGCCACCACATGTGTGTCATTTTTTGATTTAGATCTTAAAGAATAGTTGGGGTTTTGTGTGTGTCTGCTTGACAGGATCTTGCTCTGTTGACCAGGCTAGAGTGCAATGGCACACTCATAGCTCACTGTAACCTTGAATTCACTGGGGCTCAGTGGAGCCTCTTGCTTCAGCCTTCTGAGTAGCTGGGACTACAGGCATGCACCACCATGCCCGGATAATTTTTTAATTTCATTTTTTGTAGAGATAGGATCTCACTATGTTGCCTAGGCTAGACTTGAGCTTCTGGGCTCGAGCAATCCTCCAGCTTTGGCCTCTCTGAATGCTGGGATTACAGGCATGAGCCACTGTGCCCTGACAAAATATTTAGTTTAAAATAATTCCTCTCTGTCTCTAGGTGTTTTCCAATTATGTAGGTGGTTGGCCTGAGGATGTGAATGCCGGCCTGTGCTAATCTTCTTAAAGGTCTTGTCTTCCTGAAGGCATGCTAGATTCTCAGATTTCTTCTCTTCTAAAAATAGAACAGTGTACTTGTACAATAATTTAACCTACACTTACATGTTAGGAATGAAAAGTCCGGGTCGGGTGTGGTGGCTCACGCCTGTAATCCCAGCACTTTGGGAGGCCGAGGCGGTTGGATCACGAGGTCAAGAGATCAAGACCATCCTGGCCAACATGGTAAAACCTTGTCTCTACTAAAAATACAAAATTTAGCTGGGCATGGTGGCAATGCCTGTAATCCCAGCTACTCGGGAGGCTGAGGCAGGGGAATAGCTTGAACCTGGGAAGCGGAGGTTGCAGTGAGCCGAGTGCCTGGCGACAGAACAAGACTCTGTGTCAAAAAAAAAAAAAAAAGAAGTAATTAAAGTAAAATGAAGTCTTATATTGGGCTCTACTCTGACATGCCTGGTGTTCATACAAGAAGAGAATATCAGGACAGAGACACAGAAGACCATGTGAGGACATAGAGGAAATGTAATGATCTGTAAGCCAAAAAGCAGTTTCAGAAGAAACCAAACCTGCCAACACCTTAATCTTGGACTTTCAGCCTCCATAACTGTGAGAAAATAGACTTTTATTGCTTAAGCCACACAGTTTGTGGTTTTTGGTTATGGCAACCCTAGTAAGCTAATATAGTGACCATATTTTCCAAACTAGAAATTGAGACGTGACTTGACAAGTACAAGTGATTTATAGACTCAATTGACTGGAATACCCTATATTTGAAACCCGTCCATACCTAATTCATAGTTAATTCATAAACTTACTTCCAAACAGGACTTTACTTAATCCTAGAAAAATACTGTTACTGAACTCTTTATAAAAACTCTTAGGAAAGGGGGTTCTATTCCCACCCTTGAAAATATACCAAATCCCAAGTTCTAAAACTGAAGTTTTAACACCCTGCATCTTTTTCGGGCATTTAAAAATCAAACTAAATACAATTTAGAGAGAACTAAGGGCAAAAATCCATGGACTTCATGGACTTTTCATTTTTTTTTTTTTTTTTTTTTTTTGAGATGGAGTCTTGCTCTGTTGCCAGGCTGGAGCGCAGTGGCGTGATCTTAGCTCAGTGCAACCTCCGCCTCCTGGGTTCAAGTGATTCTCCTGCCTCAGCCTCCTGAATAGCTGGGATTACAGGCATGTGCCACCATGCCCAGCTAAATTTTGTAATTTTAGTAGAGACAAGGTTTTACCATGTTGGCCAGGATGGTCTTGATCTCTTAACCTCATGATCCAACCGCCTCGGCCTCCCAAAGTGCTGGGATTACAGGCGTGAGCCACCACACCTGACCCGGACTTTTCATTCCTAACATCTAAGTGTAGGTTAAATTATTGTACAAGTACACTGTTCTACTTTTAGAAGAGAAGAAATCTGAGAATCTAGCATGCCTTCAGGAAGACAAGACCTTTAAGAAGATTAGCACAGGCCGGCATTCACATCCTTAGGCCAACCACCTACATAATTGGAAAACACCTAGAGACAGAGAGGAATTATTTTAAACTAAATATTTTGTCAGGACACAGTGGCTCATGCCTGTAATCCCAGCATTCAGAGAGGCCAAAGCTGGAGGACTGCTCGAGCCCAGAAGCTCAAGTCTAGCCTAGGTAACATAGTGAGATCCTATCTCTACAAAAAATGAAATTAAAAAATTATCCGGGCATGGTGGTGCATGCCTATAGTCCCAGCTACTCAGAAGGCTAAAGCAAGAGGCTCCACTGAGCCCCAGTGAATTCAAGGTTACAGTGAGCTATGAGTGTGCCATTGTACTCTAGCCTGGTCAACAGAGCAAGATCCTGTCAAGCAGACACACACAAAACCCCAACTATTCTTTAAGATCTAAATCAAAAAATGTGGCTCGATCTCCTGACCTCATGATCCACCTGCCTCAGCCTCCCAAAGTGTTGGGATTACAGACTTGAGCCACCGTGCCCAGCTTAATTACTTCTTTAAAGGCCTGTACTAGTCTGTTCTCACATTGCCATAAAGAACGACCTGAGACTGGGTAACTTATAAAAAGAAGAAGTTTAATTGACTCACTGTTCTGCATGCATGGCTGGGGAGGCCTCAGGAAACTTACAATCATGGTGGAAGGTGACAGGGAGGCAGGCACGTATTCACATGGCTGGCAGGAGAGAGGGAGGGTGAAGGGAGAGGTGTTACACACTTTCAAGCAACTATATCTCCTGTGAACTCTATCATGAGACAGCACTGGGGGGATGGTGCTAAACCATTAGAAATCACCCCTATAATCCAATCACCTCCCACCAGGCCCCCCTCTAACACTGGGGATCACAATTCAACGTGACATACGGGTGGAGACACAGAGCCAAACCATATCAAGCCCTATCTCCAAATACAGTTATAGTGTGAGGCACTGCAGGTTAGTACTATAATATACGAATTGTGATGAGGGGGACATAATTCAGCCCATAACAGCCCCTTTGGGACTGGTCAGATTGTAGCCAATAGTGAACTTGAACTTGTTTGGGTCATTAGGGCCCTACTCAATGTGGTTTAAGAACATTTAAGAACACTTAAGAACAACGACAACCTCAAGGGCTTGACCCATTACTTGATACCATGAAAGAATAATGAGTATTTTAATCCCAGAAAAAAATAAAAATAACTATAATAATATAAATAAAATAATGTTATATAATAAATATAAGAAGCCCAAGTGCCTCTAGATAATAAATAGCTTGGGCTAAAAACAGAGTATTAAGCTACCAACTAGAATAAATGACATTTCATTACTTATTAATTAACTAAAGTTTGTTAAGTGATCGTTAATATTTTTTTATCACCCATTATAAGGCAAGCATTTTGCTTTGCTGGGAGAAATGCGTATCTTCTGCCTCCTGTTTCTGAGGCATTCCTAGTTCAGGATCTCATCCGGATACAGCGGGATCACATATCTGGGGCAACCAGATGTCCACTGGGCTATCTGCCACTCCCTTCTTAGATCTAAATCAGATCTGCTCAAATTCTTGGTCCATCAGACAGTGAAAGTTCAGTGGGTCAGCCAAAATTTCTGGATATTCCTATCACACTCCCAGTCACCTCTGTTTTCTGCTTCCAGCTTCTGCTAAATTTGTGTTCTCCACTCTCTGTCTTGCAGCTGTTCCTTCCTTTTTTCTGTGGAGTCAACACAAATGTGGGACACAACCCTTGACTATTGGCTCTTTCCATGAAAATACAATGCACATGATGCAGCTGTCTGTGGCAAAGTTTTGCTGGCAGTTTGATGACAAGGAAGGCATACTGCAGAAGCATAGAGCAATTCATCTAAACTTGAGTAACAGACTCCCCTATACTTCAAACTGTTACTTGAGTGCTTCCACCAACTCTAATTTTATTCTGTCACTTTTTTTTTTTTTTTTTTTGAGACAGAGTCTCGCTGTGTCACCCAGGCTCCAGTGTAGTGGTGTGATCCTGGCTCACTGCAACCTCCACCTCCTGGGTTCAAGTGATTCTCGTGCCTCAGCCTCCCGAGAAGCTGGGACTACAGGAGCACGGCACTATGCCTGGCTAATTTTTGTATTTTTAGTAGAGATGGGGTTTCATCATGTTGCTCAAGGCTGGTCTTGAACTCCTGACCTCAAGCGATCCACCTGCCTCGGCCCCCCAAAGTCCTGGGATTACAGGCATGAGCCACTGTACCTGGCCCCCACCACTATTGTGATGAGGACTCTTTCTCCCCTCCCTCTTCCTGCTCCTTTTCTTGTCTACTCTTTCTTCTTCCTCCATTCTCCACTTTCCCTTACCTCCCTCATTCCATCCATCGAATTCTCTTTTATTAATTAAGCAAAGCTGCTGAGCTATATTTTGGTAGTTTGCTTCCAAATTCCATCCTTAAGTCCTCATCTTCTGCCCCTTATACATAGTTTCATCCCCAAAGTGAAATGCTAGAGCTAGCTAGGAAAAATGAGCTTTCTGAACTAGATACTCATGCAAAACCATGAAATGTTTGCATCTAAGTGGAAAAAATTTGTACAAATTCTGTGGAAATTTAGGAGAAGATGTGAACATCCTGTAGCCATTTCTGCAAATGTTTGAGCCTTGCCACATGGGGAGGTGACTCTTCCACAAGATCTTGAAGAATGAGAAGGAGGGAGGACCCCCACTCTCACCCACTGTAGGTGGAGGGAGTCGCGTCAGGGGATGAAGAACAAACGGTTGGAGCGCGGGGTCCTAGCCGTAGAAGACTGGGAAGTAAAGGGAAGAAAGAGGCCGTGGCTGAATTTCTGATAGCCAGTGTAGGTTTGAATGGCAAAGCTTCAATTAGAGTTTTTATTTGTTTCACCTTTAACAGAATTTTCTGCAAAAGGCAGAGGCAGCTGACATCTTCAAAAGAAGTTTAAGCCGTTTTACAGCAAAACTGCAGCAGCTCTATTACATCGAAACAGAAGGATGATGGGAGGGAAATTCCTTTGGGTTCTTTGCTCGCCTATCAAGAGAACTGGTAAGTCTCACAGGTTTTCCTGGATTCTTGGTTTCTGAAGAACGTATCTAAACAAAGAAACAGGCCGGGCGCGGTGGCTCACGCTTGTAATTCCAGCACTTTGGGAGGCCGAGGCGGGCGGATCACGAGGTCAAGAGAGCGAGACCATCCTGGCTACCACGGTGAAACCCCGTCTCTACTAAAAATACAAAAAAATTAGCCAGGCGAGGTGGCGGGCGCCTGTAGTCCCAGCTAATCGGGAGGCTGAGGCAGGAGAATGACGTAAACCCGGGAGGCGGAGCTTGCAGTGAGCTGAGATCCGGCCACTGCACTCCAGCCCGGGCGACAGAGCAGACTCCTTCTCAAAAAAAAAAAGAAAGAAAAAAAAATCTAAAGAATACGTTTGGCCGGGCGCGGTGGCTCAAGCCTGTAATCCCAGCACTTTGGGAGGCCGAGACGGGCGGATCACGAGGTCAGGAGATCGACACCATCCTGGCTAATATGGTGAAACCCTGTCTCTACTTAAAAATACAAAAAACTAGCCGGGCGACGAGGCGGGCGCCTGTAGTCCCAGCTACTCGGGAGGCTGAGGCAGGAGAATGGCGTAAACCCGGGAGGCGGAGCTCGCAGTGAGCTGAGATCCGGCCACTGCACTCCAGCCTGGGTGGCAGAGCGAGACTCCGTCTCAAAAAAAAAAAAAAAAAGAATACGTTTTTATTAAAAAGGCAAAATCACGATTTTCATGAAAGTGAACATGTGTAAAAGCTTTTATTTAACTCATCAATTAATGAGATAACTAGTAAGACGTTACAACTGATTCAAAGGAAAATTCGAATAACACACACATATTTAGGCAATCAGGAATGTTAAAATGAATCTTAAAAATGGATGCAAAACTGGTCAATGTTCATAGGGCAGTATTATTGGTTGTATTCCAGTGAAAAAAAATTCATTTGCATTTCTGTGGACAAGAGTCATTTTCATTATTTTTAGTTTTCTGCAACCTGGAGAGTTGTAAAATAGCTCAAAGACAATGAAAACTGCAGGCCCTTGGAGAATCAGATAATCTTGAAGGGCATGCTACCCAGGAGACACCCATACCTTTGTTTATAACTTGCCCATTCAACGTCTTTCAGAAGTTGTCCTTTCCTTGGTAAACAGGCGGATAATATGGACCTGCCTTGATGAAATTAGAAGAATAAAGTTTTCTGGCTTTTTCCACTTTGGAGTCAAGTAGTTTGCTCAAACTTTTCAAGTGATTGACACAGAATGATACTTTATCTGGGACAGGATCCATCACATTTTCCCCTCCTGAGCTTCCTTTTGTGAAGCTTCTCTTCCTCTATATTCCTAGTGTTCTGGGTCCTTTGCTTTGATCAGTGATTTTTTTTTGTTTGTTTGTTTGAGACGGAGTCTCTCTCAGTAGCCCAGGCTGGAGTGCAGTGGCGTGATCTTGGCTCACTGCAACCTCCACCTCCTGGGTTCAAACAATTCTCCTCCTTCAGCCTCCTGAGTAGCTGAGACTATAGGTGCGTGTCACCAAGCCCAGCAAATTTTTATATTTTTAGTACAGATGGGGTTTCACCATGTTGGCCAGGATGGTCTCGATCTCTTGACCTTGTGATCTGCCTGCCTTGACCTCCCAAAGTGCTGGGATTACAGGCGCCTGGTCTGATAGGTTATTGTTACTTAGCATTGCAGATATTTCTTCCCTGAATCTTATCACCATCAGCCCATGCCTTTCTCTGTCATGTTGGGCAGGTCACAAAAGCAAATTTAGATCAATTACATGCTCTAGAAGAGTAACACAAACAACCTTTTTCTATTTTATAACAGTTATACACACTATGATTTATACTCACTATCAATATTCCCATAACACCATGACAAAATAGGTGAAAAAGTCTTTAAGATTTGAGGAGTTTTTGCTACTTCTTTTACAATAGTAGTCAAAAATGCCAGTCTAAGGAGTTTGAATTTAATCCTGTGATCCTGTGATCCCAAATGGGCTGTGTCTTCTCAAAAGATGCAAAAGGTAATCCAGTTGGGAGCAGGGAAACATATTACAACTGTTTGAATTTTATCTCATACTTTCATTAAAATTTAGTTTTTAAATTTATCTGCAGTAAAACTGAGTTTTTTTTATTGGTGTATAGTTTTCTGGATTTTAACACATGCATATAGTTTATTGCAACCTATTATAATATTAACATAATTATAATATTATGTTATAATTATAACATAATTAATATAACATAATATAATAACCTATTATAATATTAACATAACCGTAATCAGGACATACAACAGTTTCATTACCCCTCCTCAATGACACAAGAGATCATGCCACACTTTTTTTTTTTTTTTTTAATTGAGACAGAGTCTTGCTCTGTCGTCCAGGCTGGAGTACAGTGGTGCGATCTCGGCTTACTGCAAGCTCTGCCTCCTGGGTTCACGCCATTCTCTTGCCTCAGCCTCCTGAGTAGCTGGGACTACAGGTGCCCGCCACCACACCTGGCTAATTTTTTTGTATTTTTAGTAGAGACGGGGTTTCACCGTGTTAGCCAGGATGGTCTCGATCTCCTGACCTAGTGTTCTGCCCGTCTCGGCCTCCCGAAGTGCTGGGATTACAGGCATGAGCCACCACGCCTGGCCCATGCCACACTTTTAAATTTATATTTGTATATATATAATTTTACAATATGCAAAATATATTAGCAAAGTAATGCATGTTTATAATTTTTAAATAATCCCATTTTAGAGGTGTGTGCTCAAATGCTTTTACTAAGACAGGTATATGGATACCAGCTAAACTTTTGTTTAAGAAGATAATTAGGCAACTGAGCTAAAACAGAGAACCTGGAGGCTGGTGGACAAAGTAGGAGATGACTGTAATTCCTCAAGCAAGACATACGGAAGATCTAGACGAATGAGTAGCAGAGGAGGAAAGATGGATTTCAAAGACTTCTCCGAGCCGGGGTTGGGGAGGTGTTGGTAAATAGATGTGGGCATGAAGGAAAGGGAGAAACTGAGCTTAAATGTCAGGTTTGCTATGTGGAAAGCAGGGTTGGTGATGATAGCATTCATGGGAAACTTGACTGACTATAGAAGGCAAAACTGGCTTATGAAGTTGGGTAGAAACCATGATGTCATGATTTCATGTAAATGATGTGGAATAGTTTAGGTGATGGGATGCATATTGGAATTACCTTTCAGATTTATGACAGATTATTCTAGCCAGTTGGAGCAGGTAAAAGATGCCTAGGCTCGTTTCCTATCTGTCATATGATCACCTCACACTCCTGGAAATGGGCTTTAAAAGGGACATTTCTTAATCCTCCTGAAAAATTGTAGTTCAGACCTTGGCCAGTTAAACCTCAGGGGTGCTCTCAACTGGAAAACCACTTGGCACAGGGCAGTCAAGAGCTGCTGTTAGTAAGCAGTGCCTGTTCTGTCTTAACTCCTTCCCTGCTAAGAGGTCCGTGGGACTCCAGCAAAGGCCTCGATATGCAGGAAAAAGGATGAGGGGTGAGGATGGAGAGGTGCATCTGTGCATCTGAGCAGACCCTTGTTTAGCTCTAGGTCTGAGGCTATCATGGGCAAAAAAGGCAACCCAGAAGGGCCTTGGGCTTATTTTAAAGTCAAAGCGAAAGACCATATAGAGGGTGTTAATTATGAGCTGATATCATTTCAGAAACTTTCTCTTGTAGCCGTTTTGAGCAGTGGTCTCTTATGTTACAAGGGAGGCCTGTACCCCTAAAAGCATGCAAGAAAATTGGATACAGATGTATTCTTTAATCTGAAAAAAAAATAAGGGAGACACTGATACTTACACATGACTGAGAGCAAGCAGTACATGTGTAGAGTTTATAAATAAGTGTCATACTGGGGATGCCTGGTCAGAAATCTTTTACTGATAGGGCCACATGACCCAAAAAGTTTGGACTTTAATGGTGTATCAGAGAGATGAGAAGCAGGCAGGCTAGATGGAAGCAGACAGGTTTTGCAGATGAGAGGAGAGGGGGCAGTCGGGACAGTGAGATAAAAAGGAAGAAGCAGAGGGGATGGTATTTAGGAGGTAAATTCTATAGGATTTGGTGACTGATGATTGATTTATTTTGAGTGAATCTGTGATAAGACACCCCTCCGTGAAGAACTATTTTTGTCTTCTTAGTGCTTCTAGAGACCTGCCATCATTTCTGTGGTGGCGAAATTATCTACCTAGTTATTTGTCAGCCTTTTTGCTCTCTCCAAATGCCTTGGAGTTGTATCTCCAGTAATTTAGTGGATACTAAATACATGTTGCTATGTGAATATTACATGAAATGTTTTAACAGCTCAAAAAATGGAAAATAAACTTTTTTTTTTTTTTCCTGAGACAGAGTCTTGATCTCTTGCCCAGGCTGGAGTGCAGTGGCACGATCTTAGCTCACAGCTCACTGCAATTTCCACCTCCCGGGGTCAAGCGATTCTCCTGCCTCAGCCTCCTGAGTAGCTGGGACTACAGGCATGTGCCACCATGCCCGGCTAGTTTTTATATTTTTAGTAGAGGTGGGGTTTCCCCATGTTGGCCAGGCTGCTCTCAAACTCCCGACCTCAGGTGATCCACCCACCTCGGTCCCAAAGTGCTGGGATTGTAGGTGTGAGCCACTGCACCTGGCCTAAGAAACATTTTTGAATAAGAGAGTGTTCTTGGCTAGACGCTGTGGTTCATGCCTGTAATCCCAGCACTTTGGGAGGCCAAGGAGGCAGGATTGCTTGAGCCCAGGAGTTCAAGACCAGCTTGGGCAACATGGCAAGACCCTGTCCGTACAAAAAATTTTTTAAATTAGCTGAGTGTGGTGGCGTGTGTCTATGGTCCCAGCTACTGGAAGCTGAGGCAGAAGGGTTTCTTGAGCCTGGGAAGTTGAGGCTGCAGTGAGCCATGTTTGTGCCACTGCACTCCAGCCTGGGTGACAGAGTAAGACTCTGTCAAAAAAAAAAAAAAAAAAAAGAGTGTTTCATATAATTGTAGGTTTTTATTTCAAGAATAAAATAATCATGCATTATGATATGCTGTGGACTCATGGATCTTAACACCAGCCTTAGGATTCTGCATTACAATTTGGAAATTACTAGGGATTTGTCAATGACTACTGTTTGAAATTTACATGGTGATAAAGGACGTTATTTTACTACCTGCAAGTATAAGAGACAAAATTAACCATGAAAGTTATTTTCTCCTTACGAAAATATAAAAGTCAAAATTAGCCATAAAAGTTATTTCCAACGCATTTCCTTTTGAACACGCAAGGAATGCTGACTATTCAACAAACAGTAGTTGCATAAAGAAGATTTTTGGTCCCATGATCTGGCTGAAGCTTTGCACAAACAGCTGCTTATCTCATGAATGGAATTTCCTGTTAATATTCTTGCAGGCTAATTGTTCATCAAAAGTACAACAAATGTCAACAAACATCAGAAAAGTGTTACATCTTAATATTTAAGAGACAGCAGAAATAGTTCAGATGTTTTACTTGCTGGAGCTTAAAAGGCAAGAGTGCAATCTTTAGCTTTTGTCACGAACTAGTCTTGATGGGATTAATGCTATTCACATAAACCATTTGTTTTAAATGCCCTCTTTCCTGTTAATTTACAACATATGGCTTAAGATAGCATGGGATAAGGGAAGAAACAAAACTGTAACTTCAAACAGTATAGTTGAAAGCACCTTTGGTTTGAATGGATTTCATAGACTTTTCATCCCAACTACATATGGAAATAAATTTTCTTAGAATAAAAATGCTTCAAATGGACTCTTAGGCTGAGCATGGTGGCTCATGCCTGTAATCCCAGCCCTTTGGGAGACCGAGGCAGGAGGATCACTTGAGGTCAGGAGATCAAGACCATCCTGGCCAACATGGTGAAACCCTGTCTCTACTAAAAATACAGAAATTAGCTGGGCATGGTGGCGCATGCCTGTAATCCCAGCTATTTAGGAGGTTGAGGCAGGAGAATTGCTTGAACCCAGGAGGTGGGGGTTGCAGAGAGCTGAGATCACACCACTGCACTCCAGCCTGGGTGACAGAGCGAGACTCCATATCAAAAAACAAAAAAAAAAAAACAAAAAAAGAAGGACTCTTAAATTCCGTGACAGCAACCACAAAGACATCCACTTGTCTAAGTAAGAGGTGGGTTTCCAAGGGCAGAGGTCCCAGAAGCAGGAAGTAATATCACCAGACCATCAGGGTTCGGATCAGAGGCGAAAATTTAGAATCAGTATAAACTTCCTGAAACACAGACAACAGAATATTTTTTTTTTTAAAGCATTTCCAGGTTTTCGTCTTTTTTTCTCTCAGTGAAAGCAGCATTTTGCACTGAGGTGTCAATTCAGGAGCTGTTTCAGGAAGGTGCTCCGGGAAGATATTTTAGTACAACGCTCCAGCCTCCTTCATAATACTAAACATGCCCTATTTTCCTTTCCTTAGCCCTAACAAACTCAGAGTGCTGAAACACTGGAAGCCAGCTACAGGTCTTTTTCCTTTCTCGTCCAGATGGTATGCATCTTGTTCCTCTTTCAGACACAGGTGAAAATGGAAGCTTCTAGAAACCGGAGTTTCCTTTTCATCTTATTGGCATCTTCCCCTGGGGAGAGGGATAATACTTTCACAGGTACTGGGAGCCACTCTTTGGGTTATGAGGAGGGAAGTTTAGTTAGCCCCATCTCTGCCGTCTTGTCTACTCCTGTACAGTTTTAGGTAGGAAATGTCTCCATTGGATATGTGTGTTTAGTCTTTTTTTTTTTTTTTTGGAGATGGAGTCTGGCTCTGCTGCCCAGGCTGGAGTGCAGTGGCACCATCTTGGCTCACTGCAGCCTCTGTCTCTTGGGTTCAAGTGATCCTCCTGCCTTAGCCTCCCGAGTAGCTGGGACTACAGGCACGTGCCATTGTGCCTGGCTAATGTTTGTATTTTTTAAAATAGAGATGGGGTTTTGCCATGTTGGCCAGGAGGTCAAGACCAGCCCTGGCTAATTTTTTTAAAAGTTTTTTTGTAGGTTGGGTACAGTGGCTCAATCCTGTAATTCCAGCACTTTGGGAGGTGGAGGCAGGAGGAACACTTGAGACCAGGGGTTTGAGACCAGCCTGGGCAACATAATGAAACCCTGTCTTTACTAAAAATACAAAACATCTTGGATTGCTTGAGCCTGGGAGGTCGAGGCTGCAGTGAGCTGTTATCGTGTCGCTGCACTCTGGCCTGGGTGGCAGAATGAGACCCTGTCTAAAAAAAAAATATATATATACACACACACACACACACATATATACACACACACACACAAATACACACACACACACACATACACATACATATAGTAGAGACAGGGTTGTGCCGTGTTGCCCAGGCTATCTCGAACTCCTGGGACTCAAGCACTCTGCTCACCTCAGCCTCCCAAAGTGCTGGGATTACAAGTGTAAGCCACCATGCCTGGCTGTTTTCGTTTTTTATTTTTTGTTTTTTTAAGACGGAGTCTCGCTCTGTCGCCAGGCTGGAGTGCAGTGGCACGATCTTGGCTCACTGTAGCCTCTGCCTCCTGGGTTCAAGCAATTCTCCTGCCTCAGCCTCCTGAGTAGCTGGAATTACAGGTGCCTGCCACTACGCTCGGCTAATCTTTTTATATTTGTAGTAGAGATGGGGTTTCACCACATTGGCGCGATGGTCTTGATCTCCTGACCTCATGATCCACCCGCCTTGGCCTCCCAAAGTGCTGGGATTACAGGCGTGAACCACCGCTTCCGGCCCTGTTTAGTTTTAAGAACCCCCAATTATGTGATAATAAGTACTCATAAACCACTACTACCGTCTTCCCCACCCCTGGACTAAAGTAAGATAAGTGACTGAATGTGGAGGATGGCATTATCTACAAGTTACTGTCTATCAGTCATGCTCTGTGTTTACACATAGTGCTTTCATTATTCAGTATAGCTGCGTTTTCTGGAGTAATAAAGTCTTATCAATCTGCGATACAATCGTAATATATGTTCATGAGTTTAACAAACATTTAGTGAGCGTCCTTCCTCATGTGCTCTGCTATAAGGGAGGCACAGGGTAAGAGGTTTTTGCTGCCCGAAATGTACTTGAAGCAGGAAGATGACGTAAGGAAGGCATTGTCAAACTATGGCCTGAGGGCTAGATCTCAGGACACCGCCTGTTTTATAGGCCCTGCTAGTTAAGGATATAAAGGGTTACAAACCAGAAGAGAGTATGCAGCAGTGATTTATGTGGTCTGCAAAGCCTAAAATATTCACCATCTGGCTCCTGACAGCCAAAGTTTGCCAACCCTTGACACAAGGACTGTAAAGCAAGGTAGAATGTTTCAGGATCCCTATCAGGAGTGGCTAAAAGGCCACTGGAGTGCAGAGAAGAGAAACTCTACTCTCAATGCATGGGATCAAAGAAAGGTCTGTGGATGGAGGGAGTGAGCCATAAAGGAAAGGAAATGTGTGTTTCGGTGAAAGGATATGGAACAGAAACCGTTCCTGGGCAAGGAAAACAGAAAAAAGAGCAAACGACCAAGTGAGTGCTTCACCGCACACTGGGATGCCCTGGAAAGCTCTTAAAATGTATTCACGGTTGGGAGTGGTGGCTCACACCTGTAATCCCAGCACTTTGGGAGGCAGAGACAGGTGGATTGCCTGAGGTCAGGAGTTCGAGACCAGCCTGGCCAACATAGTGAAACCCCGTCTCTACTAAAAATACAAAAAATTAGCCGGGTGTGGTGACAGATGCCTGTAATTCCAGCTACTTGGGAGGCTGAGGCAGAAGAATAGCTTGAACCCGGGAGGTGGAGGTTGCAGTGAGCCGAGATCGCACCATTGCACTCCAGCCTGGGCAACAAGAGTGAAACTCTGTCTCAAAATTAAAAAAAAAAGCCGGGCGCGGTGGCTCACGCCTGTAATCCCAGCACTTCGGGAGGCCGAGGTGGGCGGATCATGATGTCAGGAGATCAAGATCAACCTGGCTAACACGTGAAACTCCGTCTTTACGAAAAATACAAAAAAAAAAAAAATTATCTGGACGTGGTGGCAGGCATCTGTAGTCCCAGCTACTCAGGAGGCTGAATGGTGTGAACCCAGGAGGCGGAGCTTGCAGTGAGCTGAGATCGCGCCACTGCACTCCAGCCTTGGCAACGGAGTGAGACTCTGTCTCAAAAAAAAAAGTAAATAAAATAAAATAAAATGTATTCATGTTGGTTGGGCATGGTGGCTCACACCTATAATCCCAGAATCTTGGGAATACAAGGCAGGAGAATTACTTGAGGCCAGGAGTTCCAGACCAACCTGGGCAGCATAGTGAGATCCCATCTCTACAAAAAATTTAAAAAATTAGCCCAGTGTGGTGGTGTGTGCCTGTGGTCCTAACTACTCAGGAGGCTGAGGTGAGAGGGCTGACTGTGCCCAGGAGTGTGAGACTGCAGTGAGACTCTTCCTGGGCCACAAAGAAAGATCTTATCTCTAAAAAATAAATAAATAAATAAATAAAATATATTCATGCCAAATCCTAAAATTGAAAACAATGGAAACAAATCCACCTAGCTGTATACCAGGTTGGAAACATAGCCACATAGAGAAATAATTATTTCAAGTGAATTTTGACCTCAGTGCTCTGACTAGACACCCCTCACAGGAAATATTGTGAGGGTAAAAAGAACTGTAAAAAAGTCGTAAGCTTTCCTCGGTAGTTTTATTAGGAGTTGTGAGGCTGGCCTTGTAATTTTGAAATTCATTTGTTTGTGTTAGGAGTTCAAGCAAATTGGTAAATACGTTACTTGTATTAAAAATCAAGGTTTTGGGTATAAAAGACAAGAAATACAAATTAAAAAATAAAAGGCGTGAAGAAGGTTAAATTTTAATTGGGAGTATTGGTACGAATCTGTAATTTCATAGTATTTGTAATTTCATGTATGCATAGCTCCTAGCTCTTGATTTAAAGTGTTTATCTGTGCATGTATTCCTAATGAAGGCACCTAGAGGTGATGGTGTCCAGTAGCCACGAGATACCTGCTGCTGAGAATGGGTTTCTAAAGGCTATTAAAAGGAATCAGATCTCTCAGAGAATGGCTGATCCGAGGCTTGATTCAAGGAAAGTTCAAGGTGAGAATGGGAATCTTACCGTGCCAGAAAGCAAAAAAGTGTCAAAAGCCAATGAAGTCATGTCGAAAGGTTAAGGACTAGCTTGACAGCCTTCCCACCAGGGAAGAATCTTAGAAGAATGTGAGCATTATTAAGAATGATAAGTGTTAGTGATTGTAAAATGCGGAGTAAATAAAAAGACCTACGTCTGCAGTTATGAAAAAGAAAGGAAGAATGAGAAAAAGAGGAGGTCTGGAAGTGACTGCTATAAAACTCTTTCCTCTGGAAATGGGTAATGAGGTGGAAAAATTAGCATTTACTCTGCCTTTATATAAACCAATCAGTGGTTCATCTCAAGTTGATGAGGAAATGCTTTTCATCATGGGAGAATGCCAGCTAAGAAATATAAAGGGTGACAGAATTTAAAAACAAATATTCAACTGTCATACGCTGTGGGGAGAAACACAAGATGGTCCAGCCACCGTGGAAAAGAATTCAGCAGTTTCTTATGAAGTTAAACACACGCTAACTAAACAACTTAGCGATTCACTTCTAAGTATTTACCCAAGTGAAATGAAAACTTTTGTTCACACAAAGGCCTAGAAGAGAATGTTTCTATGGTTTCATTTGGAATTGCTCCAAACTGAATACAAGCCATCTGTCCTTCAACTTGGGACTGCATAAACAAGCTGGAATACAATGGAACACAATGGAATACGGTTCAGCAATGAAAAGGAAAAAACTGCCGATGCATAGAACAACATGGAGGGATCTCAAATGCATTGTGCTAAGTGAAAAAAAAAACCAGACTCAAAAGCCTGTACAATGTATAATTCCAGGTGTGTGACATTCTGGAAAAAGCAAATCTAACAAGACAGATGAAAGATCTCTGGCTGCCAGGCGTTGGGGCTGGGCGAGAGTTGACATGGAGGAATTTGGATGGGATAGTGGAACTGCTCTATATTGTGTTTTGTTTTGTTTTGTTTTTTTGAGATGGAGTCTTGCTCTGTTGCCAGGCTGGAGTGTAGTGACGTGATCTTGGCTCACTGCAACCTCTGCCTCCCAGGTTCAAGTGATTCTCCTGCCTCAGCTTCCCAAGTAGCTGAGGCTGCAGGTGCGCGCCACCACTCCCAGATAATTTTTTGTATTTTCATAGAGATGCGGTTTCACCATGTTGGCCAGGATGCTCTCCATCTCCTGACCGCGTGATCTGCCCACCTTGGCCTCCCAAAGTGCTGGGATTACAGGTGTGAGCCACCTGCTCTATATCTTAATAGTTGTGGTGGTTACATGAATGTATACATTTGTCAAGACCTGAAAAACTACAGAACAGAGGGTGAATTTTTACTGCCATATAAGTTATTACTTAATAAAAAAGTAAAAATATGACCCTTTTTTCCCCATTTCCAACCAAATAATTATTTCAGACAGAGTCATCAATGGGTGGCAAAGCTACTGGGCAAAATTTCGTTGGGGAAACAGTATATTCATGTGCCAGATTATGACAGGTTCCTGCCTAATTGCAAATAAAAAAACATGTTGTCATGGAAAGATATGATGACCATTCCTTTCATTAAGGGATTAAGTTCAGCATCACTAATAGTATGACAAACGGACAATATGTACTACCTGGTGTGATGGGAAGTACCCATCTCCTATGAATTGTACTTGCCTCAAATGCTTATTCTGAATATAAATTCGCTAGACTTAAACTTCAGTTTACAGGACCAAGTGGGAAAACACACACAAGTTAAATGCCACCATGAAGAGACAGTCAGACCAAGACAGATTGTCGACTCTTCTATAAGAAAGTTGTCAGCCTGGGCACGGTGGCTCACACCTGTAATGCTAGCACTTTGGGAGACCGAGGTGGGTGGATCACAAGGTCAGGAGATCAAGACCATCCTGGCCAACACGGTAAAACCCTGTCTCTACTAAAAATACAGAAATTAGCTGGGCGTGGAGGCGGGTGCCTGTAGTCCCAGCTACTTGGGAGGCTGAGGCAGGAGAACCACTTGAACCTGAGAGGCAGAGGTTGCAGTGAGCCGAGATCTCACCACTGCACTCCAGCCTGGTGACAGAGCAAGACTCTGTTAAAGAAAAAAAAAAGAGCTGGCCTGCTTAAAAAGTCAAAATAACAAGTAAATAAGAAGGTCGGGTGCGGTGGCTCATGCCTGTTATCCCAGCACTTTGGGAAGCTGCGGCAGGTGGATCACCTGAGGTCAGGAGTTTGAGACCAGCCTGATCAATGTGGTGAAACCCCATCTCTACTAAAAATACAAAAAGTAGTCGAGTGTGGTGGTGCACGCCTGTAATCTCTTCTCTTATTGTTAGATAGTTCCATGCTTAAACTTAGGGGTCAAACGTCAAGTCTGCAAATTATTTTCAAATAGTTCAGTAGTATCTATCTGTCATCTATCTATCTATCTATCTACCCATCTAGTGTATTGCAAAATATTCACAACTATAATGGATCGACAGATTTGCATGTATTATCTGTCCAATTTTGATACTAAAATTTTTTATAACAAAAACTAGGGAAAAAAAATTAATACCAGATCCCACTCCAGACTAAATAAATCAGGATGTACTGGGGACAGGACCTAAGCTTCAGCACTTTTAAAAAGATCTCCAGACGCGATCGAGACCATCCTGGCTAACACGGTGAAACCCCGTCTCTACTAAAAAAATACAAAAAAATTAGCCGGGCGAGGTGGCGGGCGCCTGTAGTCCCAGCTACTCGGGAGGCTGAGGCAGGAGAATGGCGTGAACCCGGGAGGCGGAGCTTGCAGTGAGCTGAGATCTGGCCACAGCACTCCAGCCTGGGCGGCAGAGCGAGACTCCGTCTCAAAAAAAAAACAAACAAAAAAGATCTCCAGACACTTAAAAAAAAAAACAAAAAAAACCCAAAAAACATAAAATGACCATTTTATTTGGCTCCTGGATTCTGTCGGTTGGGAGTTGAGACAGGGCGAATAGGTGATGATTTGTCTTTGTTCTATGATGTCTGGGGCCTCAGTTGGGGTGTAGTGGTGCCTGGGGTCTGGGATCATCTTGGATGTGTCTTCACACACATGTCTGGCAGTTGAGCCTGGCTGCTGGCTGGAACCTTAGCTGGGCTATCGGCCAGAACACCTCCCTGTGGCCTCTGCATGAGGTCTCCCTGCAGAGTCTCCTGGTGATTTTAATGTGAAGTCAGAATTTTCTCGAACTTGAACAATCATTAGAATTACCTGAAGCATTTATTAAAATTCAGATTTTCTGGCCAGGCGTCATGGCTTTATGCCTGTAATGCCAGCACTTTGGGAGGCCGAGGCGGGTGGATCACCTGAGGTCAGGGGTTCAAGACCAGCCTGGCCAACATGGTGAAACCCCGACTCTACTAAATATATAAAAATTAACCAGGCTTGGTAGTGGGCGCCTGTAGTCCCAGGTACTCGGGAGGCTGAGGCAGGAGAATCGCTTGAACCCTGGAGGTGGAGGTTGCAGTGAACTGAGATTGCGCCACTGTACTCCAGCCTGGGTGATAGAGTGAGACTGTATCTCAAAAACAAAACAAAACAAAACTAAAAAACATCAGATTTCCTGACGTCTTCTCTGGGTCTGGGGTGAGGCCTACTAAAGTTAAAACTCACCAAAGTGTTTCTAAGAGAAAGGGAAGTTTGAAAAGCATTGACCTAGGGCATCAGCCCGGCAGTTCTTCCAAGGTTCCAGATCTGTCCAGACATCATGTACCAACTACCACAGAAAATGGGAAATGTCACATAATGCTGTTCTATTTCTGAAACTTTGTCTCAGACTATTCCTTTGATTTCTAGTTTGTCTTGTTGCCTACAACTTTGTCTTTTCCTTTGCTATGAATATGATTCACCTAAGGTTATATATATGGGTCTTGCTGCTCTAGTTAAAACACTTGTCTCACTTGACTATGCCTTTGGAACTTCCTTAGGCAAGATATTATTTTTTTCTTTTTCCTTTTTTTTTTTTGAGATGGAGACTCACCTTGTTGCCCAGGCTGGAATACAGTGGTACAATCTCCACTCAGTGCAACCTCCGCCTCCCAGGTTCAAGTGATTCTCCTGCCTCAGCCTACCAAGTAGCTTGGATTACAGGTTCTTGCCACCATGCCTGGCTAATTTTTGTATTTTTAGTAGAGATGGGGTTTCACCATGTTGGCCAGGCTGGTCTTGAACTCCTGACCTCAGGTAATCTGCCTGTCTCGGTTTCCCAAAGTGCTGGGATTACAGGCATGAACCACTGCGCTTGGCCAAGACATGATTTTCTAGGTATAGAAATTAGATAGTTTTGAGGTAAAATAGGAGAGAGAAAAAGAAGCTAGGTCATATCAATTCTTGAATGCCAGGCTGGGGAGTTTGACCTTAAGTCAATATGCAGTGATAATCCAGAGAGGATTGAACATGAATTCAAAAGGATCAGGGATGTACATTCAGGAATGTAATCAGGAGCAGTGAAAATCTAGAGGCAGGGAGAACAGACTAGGGCCTAGGAGAAAAGTTATGGAGCATTTACCAAGATGGCGCCTATCTCAATATGAAAGAGAAGATGGATCTGGGACATGCTGTTTAAACATCCTTTACAGACCATCGTCACATTCCTTGGCCTCACGTTGGTTTATAAAATAAAATGAATCAATATTTTAAGAAGAAAGATGACACTGCTGATTTCTAAGCTCCACTCTGACTGGGTTCTGGGTTTGTCAATCTGTATTTGAGGTGATCAAATGAGATGAGACTCTTCTGCTTGCATTGTTTTCTTTTTGGCCAACAGGACTCAAGCTGAGCTAAGCTTTGGATCTGTGGACATTTTCCTCAGTAGTGTGATTCTCCAGCCAACTGAGCCTCCTATCATAACCTAAAGCCAAGAAAGACCTTCTGTCCCCAGATTAGAACCAGAGAGATGGACTGTCTTCCGGGGAGGTTCCCACTGGTATCTGTTAAGCGATTACCTAGATATATGCGTGTGGTTTTGTGTGTTTTTTTTTGAGATGAAGTCTCACTCTGTTGCCCAGACTGGAGTGCAGTGGCGCGATCTCAGCTCACTGCAGCCTCTGCCTCCTGGGTTCCAGTGATTCTCCTGCCTCAGCCTCCCAAGTAGCTGGGATTACAGCTATTTGTATTTTTAGTAGAGATGGGTTTCACCATGTTGGCCAGGCTGGTCTCAAACTCCTGACCTCAGGTGATCCACCCACCTCGGCCTCCCAAAGTGCTGGGATTACGAGCATGAGCCACCACTCCCGGCTGGGTATTTATTTATTGTAAAGTTCTACCTACATTTAATGGAGACATAGTTTCTGCTAGTTATTTAGAAATAAAGAGTAACTTCTAGATGAATCCAGGACAGGTCGTCAAATTACAGCCCACAGCCAAATAAGGCCAATGCCTGCTTTTGTAAAAAAAAGCTTTACTGGATATAGCTGTGCTCATTCTCATTCTCATGTATGGTCTATGGCTACTTTCAAACTACAAAGGCAGAGTGGAGTCATTGCAATGAAGGCTGTACAGCCTGCAAAGCCAGAAATGTTTACTATCTTGTCCTTTATGGAAAACATTTGCTGACCCCTGATCCGGGAGACTGGCTTTCTCATCAACTGATGGTGTGATCTTCTGCACATTGATGATGCTGAAGGACAATGAGGGGATTGAAAACTTCTTTATCCATCTTATTTTACGTCTTGAAAGTCCAGTTGGGAGAGACTTGGCAATTTCAATTCTCCTTTTTGTGTGTTTTCTTTGAAGTTCTTATTCTTCTTTTAAGGGAACTGTGACTAGATTTTTATATTTGGCAGAACTACAGTCAGGTCTCATCTGTGATTTGTGCTGCAGCCATTAAATCCATGGGCTCTGGAGCCAGATTGCTCATATTCACATCTTCACAACTCCGCTTACTCCCTGTATAATCTTGAGCAAGCGATTTGACTGCTCTGTGCTTCAGCGCCAACTATACTAGTAGAACCTGCTCTCTACGGTTCTTGGGAGGATTAAATGAGTTAATGCATGAAATAAGCAGGACAGTAAGTAGCTGGCATACAGTCAATATTCTATAAACATTAACTCTTATTAGTATTGATTTGATATAAGGTCGTCTACAGCCAACATTCTTAGATGAAAGTTCTAGCATTCCTCTTGTCAATGATGACTTATGATTTAGGCAGGAGGGAAGAATCTGTTGTGTGTTGTCTGAAATCAGAGATCCCTGAAATCAGACAACAGGCTTCACGTCTTCCAAGTGTTTCTCAGAGTGTCCTCTCTGGACTAGCAGAATCAGCATTCCCTGGGAACTTGTTAGAAACGTAAATCATCAGGTCCCATCCAAGAGTTACTGAATCAGGGACTCTAGGGATGGGAACTCGCAGGTGGTGTGCTGGTAAAGATTTAACAACCAGCTCTCCAGAAAGCACATACCATTAGGTTGCTGATTCCAGTGGTTTAAATTCTCACACTATGACTGATTGTAAGCTATCAACCTGCTGTTATTGACTGTGGAGTTGGGAAGAGGTGTGCACAAGAAGCTCTCCTGAGCTGAGAGGAGGAGCCGGCTCCAGCACACTGCTGGCCCAGCCATCTGTGCTTCAGTAAGCTTTTCAGATGATTCTGATGCACGCTCACATTGGAGAGGCATTGAGCCTGCGGATCCCCAAAGAGCATGCTCCCCCCGAGTCCTGAGAAGAGAGCACAGCAGAACCTGGACTTTGGCACTAGAATTTCTAGGTGCAAATTCAACTCCACCACTTCTTGACCTTGAGCAAATGCCCGACATATAGTTAAGTGTAACTGCACATTGGTTGTTATTATTATTGCTCCAAATGCATGTTTGCCACGCCAACCAACACCTTCTCAAATACTAGGGGGAGCTCTAAAACCTTTACTGCTCCCCAGAGCCCCTAGGGAAGCACGTGAGGCTGCATTTTGCAGTCAGATCTGTAGTACTACCCCAAGGACTTTGGTGTGTTGTACATTGTGCTTCACGGTGAGTATGTATAGTGGAAATAGTTTTTATTCTCTCATTTTATGTGTCAATAGTAAAAAAAGGCAACATCAACTGGGGGACTTACAGAGTCTTTTTCTCAGGTTGGGTTGGGGTCCAGGATGTAGGCAGGGTGGAGGCTCATTTTTGCACTTTAGTAACAGAAACTACTTAACTACTTTGTTTGAGAGGGGAAAGGGCGCCTAACAAATTATTATTATTATTTTTTTTGAGATGGAGTCTCACTCTGTTGCCAGGCTGCAGTGCAGTGGCACAATCTCGACTCACTGTAACCTCTGCCTCCTGGGTTCAAGTGATTCTCCTGCCTCCGCCTTCCAAGTAGCTGGGACTACAGGTGCTCACCAACATGACCAGCTAATTTTTTGAATTTTTAGTAGAGATGGAGTTTCACCGTGTTAGCCAGGATGGTCTTGATCTCCTGACCTCATGATCTGCCTTCTTTGGCCTCCCAAAGTGCTGGGATGACAGGTGTGAGCCACCGCGCCAAGCCAACCAATTCTTGTAATTCCAATTTCCACCACAGTAAAATAGACTGTGTGTGTCAGGGTGCCTTGCAGGCAGAGAGGCCAGGATGGTCAATGTGAAATCCAACGAGGCTTCTTAAACCCTGCTAAGCTTCTCACCCAGTAGCCACACTCATACCCACAGCTCTGATCTCACCAGCGTCTATGCTGGTCTTCCCTCCTGTGTCTCCTCCATTGTTGATTACCAACCCAGCAGCCACCTCTCCTTCTTCTTTGTGAAGACAGCCCTGATTTTTTTCAGACACCATGAGAAAATGTGCTCGGGGAAGGTTTACCCTCATCCACCTGTGGGAGTGGGCTCTGATTCCAGCACTGTTTGACAGACCTTCCTGGATGATGGAAACAGTCTAGAGCTGCACTGCCCGTTATGGAGACCACTGGCCCCACGTGGCTACTGAGTACCTGAAATGTGGCTCCAGTGACCGGACAACTGAATTCAATTTAATTTAATTTTTATTGTGTTTTGAGATGGAGCCTCGCTCTGTCACCCAGGCTGGAGTGCAGTGGGGCTATCTCGGCTCACTGCAACCTCTGTCTTTTGGGTTCAAGTGATTCTCCTGCCTCAGCCTCCTGAGTAGCTGGAATTACCGGCATGCACCACCACACCGGGCGGATTTTTGTATTTTTAGTAGAGCCGGAGTTTCACCAAGTTGACTAGACTGGTCTCAAACTCCTGACCTCAGGTGATCCACCTGCCTCAGCCTCCCAAAGTGCTGGGATTACAGGTGTGAGCCACCACGCCCAGCCTAAATTTTAAATTTTATTTAATTTTAATTTAAATCTAAATTGCTTTTTGTGGTTAAGAGCTACCACGGGAGATAGCACAGAGGCTCTCAACCATGATCATTTCACTCTCCTTTGCCAGGTATTGGCTCAGACGTCGCTGTGTGGCTCAATCTTGACCTAGAGGCTCTGACAAAGGCATGAGGTCTGGGAAAGAGTTTTCTCCCTGCTAAAGGAGAGAGATGCCCAGGAGAGGCCCATGTCATTCTTATCCCTTGCCTTGTCCCCTCCAGCACTTTCCTTCCTGTCCTGCACACTGTTATGCGCGGTGTGAAAGCCTGCTGTTTTGAGAATGATCTTGTGACAATGAGGGGATGATCAAAGGAAATAAAGATGACAAGAACTAACATTCATAGTGCTTATTATAGGCCAGCCTCTCCTTAAGCAGTTTATAGGTATTAACTAATTTAATTCTAACAGCAACTCTGGAAGGAGAACTACTGTTCTCTCCAATTGACAAAGGAGGGAATCGAGGCTCAGCAAAATTCAGTAACTTGTGGGAAGTTTCACAAACAAGAAGCACCAAAGCTGGGATTTGAACTCAGGGAGACCCATGGCAGAGGCTGTACTTCTCCCTGTCATGACATCCTGCCTTTCTAGAACCAGAGGAATTGCAGAGAAGCTGCATAACCCCACAGCCATAAATCCCTAGACTTCTTGTTGCGTGAGATAAACACACATGGTTATGTTTGAAGTCACTATCAGTTGGATCTCCTGTGAGGTGCAGCCTCAGACATCCTGAGTGATACCAGTGTCTTTGAATGTGTCTCCTTCAATCTGGGTACCCGACTACAGGAGTCCACTGAGTCATTCCTCTATCAGGGGCTGATTCACTGCAGACGTGGGTTAGGAAACCATCCCAACGTCAAAGAGAAACAATCCGTCTAAGGCAGGGGAACGCTGATATGGCAACACCCAGTGCTGACACCCACAGGAGGATGCCATCTGGGCCCCATCCCAGAGCTCACAGCAAAGCTCAGCTTGTTGGCATCTGCCTGTTATCTCTGATTCTGAAAAATAAAATCTGTCCAAAGGCATTGTGGGAATGAGAAGTTGAAAGGCACAGGGAAGCTTGACAGCCATCTCTAGAAGCCTGTGGCCCATGCCTGTAATGTTTCAGCCCTCATTATTCATTATGTTCTCATCGTGTAGTCAGCATCTGGGTTTCCCCAGTGCCCCGAATTCTCTCTTTGGTGACTAAGAATTTAGGATGACTTGATGACTTGCCATTGGATTTCACCAACTAGGGTGTTCATCTTTCCAGGCTTATGAAAATTTGGAAATATATAAATGCTTAATCCTTTCGATCAGAGGCAAACATGGACTCAATGGAATAACGCTGAGGACCAACTGTCCAAGGTAGTGTGACACACTTTATATTGGGGACACAGCCGACTCCCATTAGAGGGCAGTTGCAGGAATCGCCCATAACCATCCTTCTTCCTTCCTTGTGCCAGGGTGGCCCTTTCTCTCTCCCAGCTTCCCACTGCCCTTCTCCCTCCGCGACCCTTCTTACCACATTCCAGGGTTAAGTAGGGCCTAGGCTGCAATGGCACGATGAATGGGGTCATCTAAGAGGAAGGAAGAGCAAATCTAAGTGGCAGAGGGTCCCAGGACCCACCTCTCGCCACAGTCTTCATTTACCCCTTCATTCACTCAAAAAAGAAATATTGAGGCCGAGACGGGCGGATCACGAGGTCAGGAGATCGAGACCATCCTGGCTAACCCGGTGAAACCCCGTCTCTACTAAAAAATACAAAAAACTAGCCGGGCGACGTGGCGGGCGCCTGTAATCCCAGCTACTCGGGAGGCTGAGGCAGGAGAATGGCGTAAACCCGGGAGACAGAGCTTGCACTGAGCTGAGATCCGGCCACTGCACTCCAGCCTGGGCGACAGAGCGAGACTCCATCTCAAAAAAAAAAAAAAAAAAAAAAAGAAATATTGAGCACCTACTGTGTACTAAGCACTGGAGAGACAAGTAAAAAAAACTTTTTTTTTTTTTTAGATGGAGTCTCACTCTGTCACTCAGGTTGGAGTACGGTGGCGCAATCTCGACTCACTGCAACCTCCGCCTCCCAGGCTCCAGCAATCTTCCCACTTCAGCTTCCTGAGTAACTGGGACCACAGGCACACACCACCATGCTGGGCTAATTTTTTGTATTTCAGGTAGAGAAAGTTTCACCATGTTGCCTAGGCTGCTCTTGAACTCCTGAGCTCAGGAGATTCACTTACCTCAGCCTTCCAAAGTGCTGGGATTACAGGTGTGAGCCACCACGCCAGGCTGAAAAACTTCCTGGAAGAAAATGCAAACTGTTTGAGTATCCCTCTGGGGTATTATTTCTTGTTTTCCTCTTTTTTTTTTTTTTTTTTTTTTGAGACAGAGTCTTGCTCTGTTGCCTAGGCTGGAGTGCAGTGGTGCGATCTTGGCTCACTGCAAGCTCCACCTCCCAGGTTCACACCATTCTCCTGCCTCAGCCTCCCAAGTAGCTGGAACTACAGGCAACCACACCTGGCTAATTTTTTTGAATTTTTTAGTAGAGACGAGGTTTCACTGTGTTAGCCAGGATGGTCTCGATCTCCTGACCTCGTGATCTGCCCGCCTCGGCTTCCCAAAGTGCTGGGATTATAGGCTTGAGCCACTGCGCCTGGCCTGGGGTTTTGTTTCTTAATCTTATTTCAGAATTTGGTGTATCCAAAGACCTGGCATTATCTTTAGATCAAAGCTATGAGACAAATAAGTTAGGCATCATTGTCCCATTTTTCATGGGAGAACATGAAGACTGATGTCAAGCAACATTTTCGTGGGATGTGAGTAACGGGTAGACTCAAGCTCAAACTCACGTCTTCTGACTCATTTATTTTCCACTGACATGTCTCACCCCAGAGGCTGGCCTGGGCAGGACCAACCACTGCAGGCGTTCACACTGCTCTGAAGCGGATTCTCCAAAGTTCTATTCACCCAAGCCCCCTCATTGTGGGGAGAGGAGGGGTTCACTGGCAGCCCCCTGCATGATCCCGCTGGTTAGTCTTTGAAGTAAAAAGCCTTGAGATCAAAGGAAATATTTTGTTGAACTCAGCTATTTGTCCTTGATCTGCTAAAAACTTTAATTTAATTAGCAATATAAACTTTGTAAAGACTTCACTTTCTCAACTTGGTTCAACTTATACCTTTCTTTTATTTGGAAGTGAATAAGGAAGAAATAAGGAAGAAACAAATAAGAAAGAAACAAATAAGAAAGTACCAAAAATATCTCACATTAGACATGGACTATGCAATACTTCTGTCTCATGAGTATTTTTCTGTGGTATTGACCTAAATGTTTATACTTATCCTCCAATGAGTAATAAGTTATAGTGGGAAATATTTTGGACAGAATTATCTAGTTGTGCTCTGAAAAGGCAAACTTTCCAGATTCCTTGATGTTTGAATCATAGTATTTTAAGGAGGGTGCTAGCATTATGACATATTCCTTAAGTCAGGTGCTTTATATATGTTTAAAGAATTCAATTCTTACAGGAATCTGTGACATAGGTATTCTCTTTAGTTTTCAAAAGAAAGCAAGCAACAGTTTCAGGGTTGCTCTGTTTAGAAGCATGGAGCAAAGATTTCAATCCACACTGGCAGATGCCAAGCACTACTCTGTGCTAATAGTTCACTGTGCTTGTACAGCTGCTTTTATTTATTATTATTATTTTTTAAGATGGGGTCTTGCTACGTTGCCCAGGCTGGTCTTGAACTTCTTGGCTGAAGCCATCCTCCCATCTCAACTTCCTGAGTAGCTGAGACTACAGGTGAATGCCACTGTACCTGGCTGGAGCTGCCTTTAGAACTTCAAAAATCATCTGGTCTACTTCTTTCCCTTATGTCAGAGCAGAAGTAAATGAGGCCCCAGAACTTAAAGTACCTGTCCATTCCGGATGGAACAGAGAAAAAACTCAGGCCACTCACTCTTCAGACGGTGGTCTTTTTCCTTGCACTTTTGTGGATGGTCAAGAAAGAGAAGGACTGTCCCAGGTGGGTGCAGGCTACTTCCAGGGTCCTTGAAAAACCTCATATTACGTTGGTGCAAAGTAATTACCTTATGTAATTACCAATATGGGTGTGTTTGTGTGTGTGTGTGTGTATGAGAGAGAGAGAAAGTTGTGCATCCACCTCTGTGTGTCTGCATTCGTTTCAGACAAACATCTGCCCTAAGCATTTGTTCTAGGGAGGATTCCACGTGGAAGTCGGGAAGCCGCTGGCCAAGATTTCAGGCCCTGATCAATGTCATGCCAAACCTATGTTTGCTGTTATGTAGACGTGGTCAGTATTTTGGGGCAGTCATTTGAGTTCATCGAATCCCACAATGGGAGGTTTCAAATGACTCTGGTTATAAATGACATGGCTAGATGGCAAGCTAAAATTGGCTGCCACTGCCTGTATTTTCTCCTTTCACTTTTCACCTGCTAACAGAAAACAGAAGACCCTGGCAAGTGACTGTACGATTGTTAGTGTTGATTATATAAATTCACTTTTTCTCCACCAGGCCTTGTGCTTCAAAAAAGAAAGAAAGGCCAGGCACAGTGGCTCATACCTCTAATCGCAATACTTTGGGAGGCTGAGGTGGGAGGATTGCTTGAATCCAGGAGTTTGAGGTTAAAGTGAGCTGTGATTGCACCACTGCACTCCAGCTTGGGCGACAGAGCAAGACCCTGTCTCAAAAAAAGAAATAATAAAAGGAAAGAAAAAGAAAGAAAGAAAGAAAAGAAAAGAAAGGAAGGGAGGAAGAAAGTCACGCTATGCTTGAGAAACTCTCAACAGATAAACCAACGTCTCCTCCCACCTCAAGAACAGTAGCCAGTTCTGACTTCCTCTAGAATTATCTCCATTGATTCACCCTAAGATGATCTCCCATGATGCACTTTTCTTTAAACAATCTGAAATGTAAACTTCCATGTCTTCTCTGGAGTTTTCAGAAATCAAATGTTATTTTTACCAACCCTCCCCCGTCTCCCACCACTCCCACCACCACCAGCATTTCTTTAGCTGGGAAATTTTTAAGCTTCTTACTGGAAGTTGCTGCCATGTGGTTAAAATCCCCAACAAGTAAAATGTGAGCTTGGCATCAATAATCAGTTTTGTTTTAGAGTCACATTCATAATAGTAAGTTGCAATGAGACCGACTCCTTTTTAACTAGGCTTCTAGTGGTTTCCCTGAAATCTAATTGAAATTTTGAATCTAGGAAGAATTTCATAAAACCAATTGTATATAATTTGTACTGAGAAATTTAAAAACATTTTTCAATTTGAGTTCCAAAGTAAGAGGAAATATGGAGGAACATGCTCCAAATTTTGTGCCACACATTTTAACATATTCTTCTTTTCTTTCTTCTATTTTTTTTTTTAAAGATGAGGTCTTGCTCTGTTATACAGGCTGGACTGCAGTGGCACAATCATGGCTCACCGTAGCCTCGAACTCCTGGGCTCAAGTGATCCTTCTGCCTCAGCTTCCTGGGAACGCAGACACCTTCCAGCAAGCCTGACTAATGTAAAAAAGTTTATAAAGACAGGATCTCACTACATTGCCCAGGTGGGTCTCAAACTCCTGGTCTTCAGTAATCCTCCAGCCTTGGCCTCCCAAAACTCCGGGATTACAGATAGGAGCCACCAGGCCTAGCCCTTTCATTTCTTTTCTCTTTTCTTCTTTTATTTTTCTCTTCCCTTCCTTTCTTTCCCCTCTTTTCCTCCCTCTCTCCTTTCTTCCTTTCCTTCCTTCCTTCATCATCCACTGAATATAGTGGCCAAAATGAATTGACAATTGTCGAATATTGAGGCCAGGTGAGGGGTATACAGGGCATCATTGTTCTTTTCTCTATATTTTTGCACGTTTGAAACTTTCCATAATAAAAAAGGAAAAATGAAACAGTGGGTAAGAGAAATGATCCTGGCTTGAGAATTGGGCTGTTCTTAGCTTGAAAGAACCATTGCAGAAAACTCAACAGAAGCAGAAATTACATACGGTTCAAACTCATTTTCCTAAGAGGTTTTTTTTTTTTTCTTTTTTTTAAGAAGTATTTTGCTGGAACCTAAAAGCCACACTCCCAAACGGTTTCAACATGATGCCTCCTGGCAGGAGTCAGAGATGGCTGGCGTACAAGACGGTTGAGAAAGTCCATGACATACAGTTAGTGGCTGGTTGAGATAGTTTCCAAATATAAATGGTTGGAGGACTAGAAAAATAGAAAGCAGTGATTCTGACATTAGTCACATGACTGCCATACATGACCGACTTTGCCTGAGAACCAAAAATATAGTTTTAGGTTCTTCCACATTATAGTTCCTACATGTCTTTTTGCTTGGGGGGCGGGGTGTGGGGGAACTACTTGCCCGGCTTCTTCCAAATAAACAGAATGTACCACCATGCTTAGAGCAGACTGCTGTCTATTTCAGATTTTCCAGGGGAAAAGAGGAATGTACATTAGGCAGATTATTTTACCTCCCTAGTCATGCCAGGGTAAGCTTCCTAGACCAACTAATTCTCCTTCGAGGTCTGGCAGCTCCCAGCTCCCAGCTGCCAGCGGGCCAGGCAGAGCTCCTTCCTCCTCCACCATCTGTGGCCCCAGAGATTCCCCTTCCACCAGGGCCAGCGACCCACTGACCACAGGCTGAGTGCTCCAGGCCCTGGCAGCTCAGAGGACGTGGAAACAGCAGCACACTTGCGGCCCCCTGGAGTCTATCCCATCTGGCCTACCATCCTGTCATCTCCAAGGATCACTCAAGCTCTGGCCAGGCCGGTAATCTGTCTCCTTCACACGCCCTTGACCCCTGCTGCTCTCTGGGGCTTTCCCACGGACTCCTGACTCCTCTTTTACTCCCATGGCAACCCTTTCCATCCGGCTGTCTGGGATTCCTGTTCTTCAGTGGATACTTCCTTCTGTGTCCTCTGTCTTCAAAGAATGCGCACCCTAGCTGAGGTCCCACTCCCTCCAGAGTATCCCGGCTTCCCCCTTTTCACATTTCATCTACTGGGCTGGGGACTCATTTACACCAATACTCCATGATCACTTGCAATCTATGACTCTTCCTCCTTTTGGAAAATATCCCTGCTCTGTTGAGTCCTTGATACTTAAGATGTGTGTGTGTGTGTGTGTGTGCACGGGTGCTTGTGTGTGTGTACATACATAGTGTTAAGTGCTCCAACTTCAATATCCAATGATGTGGGTTCCAATTTTGCTTTTGTACTCACTAGTCTGTGCGACTTTGGTCAAGTTACTTTTTTCAAGGCTTGTTAACTTTTCTATAAAATGTGGACAGCAGTACTTGTACAGCATGGGGTTGTTGTGAGGATGACATGAGAAGAGCCATATAGTGTCTAGCGCATTTCTGGCATAACTCAGTTGATGTTAACTATGATCACATTTGGGCTGCTCACTTTCCTTTTCAAATCCCCCCACCATCTTGAAAAATGTCCATGTTCTTTGGCCCTACACAGCCTGCTCCTTACAGTTCACAGCTTCCTTAACTCTGGGGCATGTGTTTCTACCGCAGGCCCTGCCCCATTTTCTGGCAACAACCTCCTTCTCCCTGCCTCTGTCACCTCCTTCCTGTCCACCATGTCCTTGTCTTCCCGTGGCACTAGCCTAGGACCCTCCCACCTCAGCCAGATAGTCTATTTCACTGAGACCTACACAGTTTGTGGTGTGTACCTGATTCATCTTGTGTGGATGGCGTGTTTATTCTGTGGTTCTATTTTTCATAATTCATCCATGATAAGGATCCATATGGGGCTGAACCACTTCCTATACCCCACCCGCATTCCCATAAGCCGGATCGCATGCGAAGAATCTGATAATCTCCCTCTTCTCTGGAGATGTGGTCTTAGTTCAGCAGTGACCCTGATCCAGGGAGTTAGTGGTCTAGGACACAGACTTGGCAGGGAGGTGAGGTGGTACTTTTCAGTGGCCATGACTCGGGGGCTGGGAAGCAAGGAGACCACAAGGCGTTCTTGATCCTGTGAATCAAGCCTGTGATCTTGGATGAGGGGTGGAACAGGGCCTATGAGTGGTGGACGTGCTCAGCCGCGTTTCTGTGCCTCCGAGTTTTAGGCTTGTGAAATTTTCTTGATTTTCTTTGATTTCCCTTTCTCCTTTCTTTAGTACCTTTGAAAATTCCAGTCTGTTTCGCTTCTGCTGAAACACAGCAAGGATAAGGGATTTTGCCCTGGTGTGGCTCCGTCTTCAAGATGACAGTTACCTTTGGGATACAGAATGCCAGGGGCGGAGGGAGTCTGACGGAGGGCTCTCTATGGTGATCCCCCCCACCTGTGGCACACAGAGGATGCCCAAGTGAGCCAGCTGAGACCTTCCTGTCTCAGGAACGTGTAGAGCCAGGGAATCTGGGGAGAAGATTTAGCTTGGTATGTGCCTTATTTTTCCCATCATTCTGAGAGGTGAAGTGGCTGTTTCTCAGAATGGAATGGAGAGGAAGGAAGATTCTGGTGGTTATTGGAGAATTAGAACATGACAAGGGACTCACTCCGTTTTGTTTGAGGTTTTATGAATTCTCAAAACATCAGAGGCATTTTTACTAAAAAAAAAAAAGGAAAGGTCCTAAAAAGGCAACTCTTGATTGACTACCATTTTGGAGGATTTATTCATTCTTGTCTTATAGGTGGATAACAAAGAACAAAATATAATTGTATAACACTTTAAAAAGACTATACAAGGAGTTGGGAGATCTGTCCACCAGGCTCTGCTCACTTGCTGAAAGGCAACATGATTTACTATAAGATGCTTAACTTTGCTCTGTATTTCCTGAGGTTTAAAATAAGATTTGTACTGATCTTTTCCTTTAAACTGACATGATTAATAAGGGAACATTTATGTCAAATAATTTGAGCAACTCAAGGGAGCAACGTGCTTTAAAAATGCCAACCAGACTGTGAAGTTTTTAGGTATTTGAGGAGACCCACGAAATGGACTGGAGAAAATAATGGGCATGTCTCCAGAAATCACCAACAGCTGTGAGATTAAAGAGAAATAAAAATAATATTTCACATTGAGAAATTAGAATATTGGGGTTGAGTAGACAGGAAAATAGGGAAGAAAAGGAGACGACACCGAAAAAGAAGCTTTAGAGCTTTGTACTTCATCAGTTCAACTTCTCTTCATTGTCGTTCCCAGAATTCCATTCTACTTTTTCCATGTTTTTTTTTTTGAGATGGAATGTTGCTCTGTTGCACAGGTTGGAGTGCAGTGGCATGATCTTGGCTTACTGCCACCTCTGTCTCCCAGGTTCAAGCGATTCTCCTGTCTCAGGCTCTGAGTAGCTGGGATTACAGGCGCCTGCCACCATGCCCGGCTAATTTTTTACTTTTAGCCTCTGCTAAAATAAAGGGTTTTGCTATGTTGCCCAGGCTGGTCTTGAACTCCTGAGCTCAGGTGATCCATCCACCTTGGCCTCCCAAAGTGCTGGGATTACAGGCGTGAGCCACCGTGCCCGGCCTACTTTTTCCAAATCATGAGTTTCCTAGGGGTGCCATAATGAAGGACTACAAACTGGGTGGCCTAAAACAACAGAGATCTCTTTTTTCCAATTCTGGAGAACGGGAGTCTGAAATCAAGGTGTGGGCAGGCCTGGTTCCTTCCGGAGCTCCTTCCATCTCTCGGGGCTGCTGACAGTCCTCGGTCTTCCTTGGCTTGTAGACGCATCACCCCCATCTCTGCCTCTGTCGTCCCACGGAGTTCTCTCTCTCTGCATCTCGGTATTCAAATCTCCTCTCCTTACAAAGACAGCAGTCATATTGGATTAGCGCCACCTAGTGATCTCAGTTTAACTTGAGGACAATTGCAAAGACCCTCCTTCCAATAATGTCACTTTCGCATGTAAAGAGGGGTTAGGACTTCAACATATTTTTTTGGGGAGAAGACATACAATTCAACCCAAAACACTGACCAAAACTGCACTCTCCCTGGGCGACCCCGGCATGGCTAGACTGCATGGATAAGGCTTCCGAGTGGTGGTTTTTTTTTTTGAGACGGAGTCTTGCTCTGTCGCTCAGGCTGGAATGCAGTGGCACGATCTCAGCTCACTGCAAGCTCCGCCTCACGGGTTCACGCCATTCTCCTGCCTCAGCCTCCGAGAAGCTGGGACTACAGGCGCCCACCACCACACCTGGCTAATTTTTTTTTTTTTTTTTTTTGTATTTTTAATAGAGACGGGGTTTCACCGTATTAGTCAGGATGGTCTCGATCTCCTGACCTCTTGATCTGCCCGCTTCGGCCTCCCAACCGAGTGGTTGTTTTAACAGGCGTGCCTGGAGGCTCAGGGAGCAGGAGCTACAGGGACCTGCGTTGTGTTGTAAGCGACATGAGGGTACCTTGCTGTAGTTTCTTTCCTGGGTCTCATCACCCCTTCTAGCTCTCAGTTGTTCTTCAGCTCGCAATCCAAGAAATGTATTTGTAGTTTAACGAATAAATCAAATACTTTAAAAAATGAGTTAGTTTAATCTTAAAAAATCAAAGACTTTAAAAAAGGGGTCACAATGTATGTTTCTAGCCTCTTGCATTCACCTTTATCTTTCCTCCTCTATCTGCTACAGTCACAAGGAGACCATCCGCTTGACCTGTAGTCAGGGAGCACTGCTAAAGGTTATGTCTTCACTCAGCTGCAGTCAGCTGGTGACCGCAGATGTTTTATGAAATTAAATGTCCTCCACTTTTAAATCTTATTTTAAAGCTTCTACGAATCATTAAAATATTTTGTTTATGGATATCATCAGGAGTGGTAGGGTGGGAGGAGGATAAGGGAAAGAGAAGAGGATGTTTTCAGCTGAGCAGAGGAAGCAAAGTTTGACACTTACAAGACCCGCATGTTATCTCTGGCCTGACCGTCTTGGTTCACATTCTTGTGTGGGTTCAAGTTTCCTGAGCACATGCATATTGACCTTCGTAAGAGGCCAACTCTGGATTGCCACGAGTCAGCTAACTTCTGCTGCCAGAAAATGGATTTTTTTTTCTTAAGCAAAAAGT
Source organism: Trachypithecus francoisi (assembly GCF_009764315.1). Lineage (NCBI taxonomy): Eukaryota > Metazoa > Chordata > Mammalia > Primates > Cercopithecidae > Trachypithecus > Trachypithecus francoisi. Next base: position 17,267,927 of record NW_022681465.1, read on the forward strand.
GCCTTGTGCAATTTTTGCCTAATCAGGTCTGAAAACTAGTGACCTCTCATTTTGCAAAAACAGTTCACTATTGACAATATTAATAAAAACACGCGAATTTACATAAATTAAGGGTTTTGCGTCTATTTCTGTGTGCTTTGACTACAGTGCCTCCTAGTGGACACTTTTATGCTATACAAGTTTCTCATGGTTGATCAATTTTCACAGAAATGTTAAGAATGCATTTGAACAAACTCATTGTTTTCTACAGTGGGTTCTTGTTTTGTTTCTTGTTAGGTTTTAATTTTTCCCCAGCTAAGGTTCACTTCAATACATGACCAAATTGTGTCTATGTACAATCTTCTGATTGTTCACAGGAAATTTTCTACACCCCCCTCTTCCTCATTTTAGGAGAGAATGAAGATAGAATAAAATGCATGCATGAGGAAGTTGCCATAAGAGCTTTTGAACTGTGGTTGGTAACATGATATATGTATCTGGAAAACTAGAATGCTAAAAATACCGCGATAATGAGGCTTTAAAACTGAGATGATTATGACTTAAACATTTAAAAGCAGGGTAGGAATATGAACTCATTCAGCAAGAGTTTGACGTCTATTCCATTCTAGTGGGCTTGTGGCAAGCATGTGGGGAGGAAGGGCCAGTCCCCAGATAAAGACCACCTTCTTGTTGCTTTGCACAGAGATGTCCCGCCTGCGACTTTATCCCCAGATGATTCAGGCTCTCCAGTCGCCCGCATGTCCCCTCTCACTGTGGATGTAATTAGGGTTCAGGTGAAAGTCCTCACCTCACTTACTGGCACTGTAGCTCCAGGAATCTGCAGGGTGGCAAAGTCAAGTGATTCGATCAAGGATTGTCTTGTGTGGGGCACAGCTTTGGAGGGTTCTGAAGGCTCCTTGGAAGTGACTGTAAAACTATGGCAGAGATTCCCAGACTTTGAGATTTTACAAACGCGCCAAGAAATAAAGAAAGCTTTTAATGGGGGATTTTTAAAAGCTGCCCAATTAAAGAAAAAAAAAAAAACAAAAACTTTTTTCCCCCTGTAATAGCGTTAAAAATAAACTAATAATGGGCTGGGTGCAGTGGCTCACACCTGTAATCCTAGCACTTTGGGAGGCCGAGGTGGGTGGATTACCTGAGGTCTGGAGTTGAAGATCAGCCTGGCCAACATGCTGAAGTCCCGCCTCTACTAAAAATACAACAATTAGCTGGATGTGGTGGCTCACACCTGTAATTCCAGATACGGGAGGCTGAGGCAGGAGAATCACCTGAACCCAGGAGGCAGAGGTTGCAGTGAGCCAGGATTGCGCCACTGCACTCCAGCCTGGGCGGCAGAGCAAGACTCCATCTCAAAAAAAAAAAAAAAAAATAGAATAATGAAACAACTACCATCACCTACCATCATTGGTTCATAAAAGAAAGAACACTTTAACACGAAAGACAAGGCCTGATTTTAAAAGCAAGGACCTTTCTTCCCAGGAGAATATGTTTTATGTATAAGGTATATATGCATGTGTAATATATATGAATATACGTGTCACGTACATGCACACATTTGTCTTTGCTTTTCTTTCATTTCACCACGAAGCAAAGAATAGTTTCTTGTGAACTGGCAGTTGTCTGTGGACTGGCATTTGGGGACTGATATGAGAACTTTGTCCCTGAGCTCTGACATTCTCTGGTGTGACTCGGAGAGTGCCTCTGCCAAGTTACTTCTTTGAAATCAGGACTCAGGACTACGTTGTTGCTTAAGGAGAGCTTTTGCGCTCTTGAGTTACAGAACTCGTTCCCTGCTGGCCTCGGCTTGTGGTGGAGAACATGTGAGAAGGTCAGAGCTGAGGGGCTCTTGGGAACCACAGGACCTAAGGGGTCTGCTGGTTAATCCTTCTAATTTTGTGCAGAACTGTACATGATCATTCCAGAAAGATGGGAATGTGCCCGTATGTTCAGAACCTCAGAGGAAGGATTCCAAAGCCTCCCTAGACATTGCATTCTAATGCTCAGGAATGCTGGCTCTCACAGAGAAAATTAATTATAGACCCTTAGACAGCCATTTAGAGCCAGAACGGACTTAACATCACTTGGTTTGAATTTCCTTGTATTACAAAGTTGATAATCAGCCTTGATGACACAAAGGACATGCAAGGGTTCACTCAAGTTGTTTCTGGAGAGACCAACACTACTCTGTATGACCCACGCAGCCTAACACTGCAGCCTTGAACAGGAACACACATCTCAGATGATGGGCGGGCTAGGTTCGGGCCTCCTGATGTAAAATCACACTTAACCCACTCCCTGAGATGATACAGTGATTCATCTCGCACCTAACCCCGCTCCCTCGAAATACGGTGATGCATAGTTTCACACCTAACCCCACCCCCATGAGATGCAGCTCTAACCGGTGAATATCCCCCCTGCCCCACATTTGAGCTGAAGAAAAGTCAACATTTCCTTTTGTGAGTGCCTTCACCTGATGGGCTTGGACCCATTATTTTATTTTCCAAGCTTTCTTTTAATCATGCTTGAACTTTTAATCCTTTACTTAAAGGCCTTATCTTGTTTTTTTTGAGATGGAATCTCTCTGTCTCGGCCAGGCTGGAGTGCAGTGGCATGATCTCAGCTCACTGCAGCCTCCGCCTCCTTGGTTCAAGAAATTCTCCTGCCTCAGCCTCCCTAGTAGCTGGGATTACAGGTGTGCACCACCACAACCAGTTAATTTTTGTATATATAGTAGAAATGGTGTTTCACCATGTTGACCAGGCTGGTCTCGAACTCCTGACCTCAGGTGATCTGCCCACCTCAGCCTCCCAAAGTGCTGGGATTACATGCGTGAGCTACTATGCCTGGCCTAAGGCCTTATCTTAATATTTAATTGTTTGATTTTTTTCAAGTTTAATTCCATTTTCATGTGTCATTCCACATATGCACAATATTCTAATGCCCAGTTAATACTGAGCATTTACACAATGCATGCATTATCCTACTCTGCATGTTAAAAGTCTACACGTCGCATCGTCTTACTTGTATATATTTGCTGTCTGCCTTTCAATTTGCTTTGTTTTGTCTTCCTAACCTTTGAATTGTTATATATCTGGGATATTTAACTTAGTTTGTTGGTTTTGGATAATGTCTTTATAGTGGGTTGAGTGACACCCTCTCAAAAGATATGTCCAGGCCGGGTGCGGTGGCTCAAGCCTGTAATCCCAGCACTTTGGGAGGCCGAGACAGGCGGATCACGAGGTCAGGAGATCGAGACCATCCTGGCTAATACGGTGAAACCCTGCCTCTACTTAAAAATATAAAAAACTAGCCGGGCGACGAGGCGGGCGCCTGTAGTCCCAGCTACTCGGGAGGCTGAGGCAGGAGAATGGCGTAAACCTGGGAGGCAGAGCTTGCAGTGAGGTGAGATCCGGCCACTGCACTCCAGCCTGGGTGGCAGAGCAAGACTCCGTCTCAAAAAAAAAAAAAAAAAAAAAAAAAGATATGTCCAGATCCTAATTCCTGGAACATATGGATGGTACCTTATTTGAAAGAAGGCTCTTTGCAGATATAATTAAGGATCTTGAGATGAGGAAATCACCATGCCTTATCCTGGCAAGCCCTAAATCCAATGACAAGTGTCATTATGGGAGACACACATAGGAGAGACAAGCCAAGGAGAAGGTGATGTGAAGACGAGGCAGAGATTGGAGCAATGTGGCCACAAGCCGAGGAATGCTGACAACTGCTGGAAATGCTGGCAGCTACCAGAAGCTAGAAGAGGCAAGAGATGGATCCTCCCCTAGAACGTCTAGAGGCAGTGTAGCCTGCCAACACGTTGATTTTGGACATCAGAAGAGTACATTTCTGTTATTTTAAGCCATCAAGTTTGTATTACTCGGTTATGGGAGCCACAGAAAACTAGTATGCTAAGTCCCCAACATGCCAAGGCTGTGTTCAACACATTTCCTATAAGGTGCTAGTCAGTCATTATTCCCTTATTTAATAACTTCTTACTCTGCCTTTGGGGTAACAGATCTTGGTCATTTTGAATATTCTATTCATTACATTTTATTGGCCAGCTTATGGGCTACGTCTAGAATTGGAGACTTCTGTCTCTTTACCAATCAACAACAAAAAAAATTGGTTTCTTTTTTTTTTTTTTTTTTCGAGACGGAGTCTTGCTGTGTCACGCAGGCTGGAGGGCAGTGGCGTGATCTTAGCTCACTGCAACCTCCTTCTCCCAGGTTCAAGCAATTCTCTGCCTCAGCCTCCCGAGTAGCTGGGATTACAGGCACCCACCACCATGCCGGCTAATTTTTGTATTTTTAGTAGAGACGGGGTTTTGCCACGTTGGCTAGGCTGGTCTTGAGCTCCTGACGTCGTGATCCACCCGCCTCGGCCTCCCAAAGTGCTGGGATTACAGGCGTAAGCCACCGTGCCCGGTCTAAAAAAAGGTTTATTTCTAATTCATACATTTTGAAGCAAAACCCTAGAAAACTTATAGAATTGAAGAGTTTGACATCTTAGAAGGAAATATGAGTCACGCGAGGGTGTTTGGAGCATTCATACTCATTGTACTGTTATCACAGCTAGTGTGTGGTTGGGAGCTGGGCTTGTTGCGTGGGAATTCAGCCTTATCAATTGGCTGTGAGCAAGTTATTTATTTTCTCTGCCTTGATTTCCACATCTGTGAAATGGGTACAATATAATTGTACCAAATTGCAGGGTTATTTGGTGAGGATTAAGAGAAGTGATATATGTAAAGTTTTTAGAACAATACCTAGGGCATAGTGAACACCACAGAGGTGTTAACTAGTTTTCATGTGTTTATGCTTAAACATCTAATTAGTGTAAAAGCTCCTTAAAAATGGGAGGGTCTGAACTCTTAAAACTTTAAATTATTTCCTTAGGCAAAAAGAATCAAGAAAGTGCTCCTAGGTACATAATCCTTGGTAACTCTGAAAATAGGGTTTTATGTAGAATTATATATACTTGGATGAGTAAGAAATGACATGCTCATAAGGCCAGTATTAATGATGCTTTATGTTATTGATGGTTATAGTTAGCAGGCAGCATGACAAATGCCCTCCCTTATTAAATCAGCTACCCTGTCTCATTCCTTAATCCTTTGCAGTATTTCTCAAATCTATTCCATCATTTCAATTCAAAGGTGAATTGACTCATCTCATTTAGCCCATTATTACTTCATTCTAGCACTACTGTACATCTTCATGGAACCCATCCCCATGTAACTATTTTCCCTTCAGCAGAATTTTGAGCACAGCATCTGTAGTCCCCAAACCTTGTGAAATTCCCCAAGTCTACAGCAATGGCCTCAAACCTTTTTTGATTCTACATACAGTCAGTGGGAAAAAAAAGTGACATGCCGGCCAGGCGCGGTGGCTCAAGCCTGTAATCCCAGCACTTTGGGAGGCCGAGACGGGTGGATCACGAGGTCAGGAGATCGAGACCATCCTGGCTAACACGGTGAAACCCCGTTTCTACTAAAAATAAAAAAACTAGCTGGGCGAGGTGGCGGGCGCCTGTAGTCCCAGCTACTCGGGAGGCTGAGGCAGGAGAATGGCGTAAACCCGGGAGGCGGAGCTTGCAGTGAGCTGAGATCCGGCCACTGCACTCCAGTCCGGGAGACAGAGCGAGACTCCGCCTCAAAAAAAAAAAAAAAAGTGACATGCCATATAAATAATACACAAAGGCTATTATACTAATCATATGTACTTGATAAAGCACCTCACGGTAGAAAGTTTGGGGAAATGAGTTTAAGCTGAAATGGGAAGTATTTCCAAATATCTCCAGTCATGGTGCCAAGACTCACCATCAGCCACCCTTTCAAGGCACATTCTACACTTAGGGCGGGTTTTCTCTTTAATTAACAGTGGATACAAATCTCATTACCATGCATCTTCCTGGTAATTTAATTTTTTTCCCCCGGCATATTGTTAGAGGTGAGGTGATCACTGTTGCTTTTTTTTGAGACAGAGTCTTGTTCTGTCATCTAGGCTGGAGTGCAGCGGCGTGATCTCGGCTCACTGCAACCTCTGCCTCCCAGGTTCAAGCGATTCTCCTGCCTCAGCCTCCCGAGTAGCTGGGACTACAGGTGTTGGCCACCAGGCCCAGCTAATTTTTGTACTTTTAGTAGAGACAGGGTTTCAATGTGTTGGCCAGGTTGGTCTTGAACTCCTGACCTCAGGTGATTCACCCACTTTGGCCTCCCAAAGTGTTGGGATTTCGGGTGTGAACCACTACACCCAGCCCATGTTGCTTTTAGCTCAGGCTGAGATGTAGTGAGTCAGCTCTGCAATTTTCCCGTTGCTTGTCTGTTCTTGCTCTATTAGTACTAGTATTAAGTTCAATCTGTAATTTCTTTCCAGGAATCTTTTTAAGCCACTTGTCTATGTTTTGAGGATTAATTAAGCTAACATACGAGCCACGTGTACTGCAAAACAGGACCATACAAGGGAAGTAAGGGGTGGGAAAGCCTGTATGTGAGATGGTCAGTGAGCGTATAAACTTATCTCCACTCCCGTCACCCACACCACCTTGGGATAGATTCATACACTCACTGCCATCTTACATACAGACTGAGTGAAGATAGAATGTCAATTGCTACAATGACTGTTGACAAAATGGAAGGCCCAACGTGTTCTTGCTCTCTGTCATTTTGTGCACCTTCAGCGTGGACCTGCATTTCTTTGGGGAACACTCAAAAACTTTGTAACCTGACTTCTAAGACCTTTTGGAGACTGGACTCCATCGACCCTTCCTGGTTGGATGGTTGAACAGCCCCTGTAGGACCCAAATTGGACAAAAGCAATTAGCGATTCAGTCCAAAGGGATTGCTCCCTGTCCTCTCTGTCAGCACGTCTTGTTTTTGCCTCTAAGAATTCTCTGACCTGACCTTGCCCTGTGTAAGTAGAAAGTTCCGCCTTCCCAAGGAAACCCAGGGCAAATCTTCCCGCTCCACGAAGTCTTCCCTTGTAACCTCAAGGCGGCAACGAGCTCTTCTCTCTCTGACTCTGGAATAATTTTTTTTGGCAATTAGTCAAACTGCCTGGTGAATTGTGTTCTATTTTTGTCCTTAAAAGTTAAACTTTTATTATTCTTATTCTCTTTTTACATGCTGGTGTCTTATCTCCCCGGCTGGACTGGTAATTTCTTGATGATGAACCTATGTTTTCTCGTTCTTTTTTTGAAAAAATTAGCTAAAAAAAAATCAAGGTAATATTTATATGTAATTTAAAATGTTATCAGTACAAAAGAGCTTATCATGGAAAACACCATTCCCCTGCTCATTCCTTCCCATCTCTCTTTTTGCTTTCCTTAGGGGTATGGCCTTGCAATACTTAGTTGGTTTTCCTGGCAAGTTCCTCTATATTTTACTGCTCTTAGTTTCTAAAAATTAGTTTCTAAGTTTTGATTTGTCACTTGTAGACATTGTTGACTGAATTTCTGTTATACAATATAAGCATAGGGTATTCTGATAGCTCTCCCTCTCATCTCCCCTTCCTGGCTTTTCAGCCTTACATTTTCCTAATATGTTGTAATTTGTTGTTAAATTACTAGTCAGGATTTACATTGTTATGACCATATAAATACGGTTTACCACTGAGCCAACTAGGGTATATAAGCTGATTCCTTTTTACAAACTTTTGTTGTTCCTGAAGTTGCCACCTTTTCTCATGTGTTTTGTTGTCTCTGAAAGTGTAATTACTTTTTTTTTTTTTTCTTTCTTTCTTTTTTTTTTTTTTTGAGGCGGAGTCTTGCTCTGTCGCCCGGACTGAAGTGCAGTGGCCGGATCTCAGCTCACTGCAAGCTCCGCCTCCCAAGTTTACGCCATTCTCCTGCCTCAGCCTCCCGAGTAGCTGGGACTACAGGCGCCCGCCACTTCGCCCGGCTAGTTTTTGTATTTTTTAGTAGAGACGGGGTTTCACCGTGTTAGCCAGGATGGTCTCGATCTCCTGACCTCGTGATCCGCCCGTCTCGGCCTCCCAAAGTGCTGGGATTACAGGCTTCAGCCACCACGCCCGGCAGTGTAATTACTTCTGATTTCCAAGTGTCTATCAGTATTAGTTTCCAAATTCTCAAATGCATCATAATCTTTTGGTCTAATTGATCTGACCCAGACCAGCCCTTGTCTGGATTGACTGTGCTGTTGTTATGCTGGGACTTCTCTCTGATGCTCCCTTGTGTTGGACACCCTTGTTTTTGATTCTATGTCTCTTTTCTCCTTGGCTTTGACTCTCATTCTGACAGTCTTTAAAAGTCTGAATATGTCTATTCTATCCTTTCTTTGGATGGATAGGTTGATTGGGTATAAAATACCAAACTGGCCAGGTGTGATGGCTCATCCCTGTAATCCTAGCGCTTTGGGACACTGAGGTGGGCAGATTGTTTGAGCACAGGAGTTTGAGACCAGCATGGGCAACATAGCAAAACCCCATCTCTACAAAAAGTAAAAAATATTATCCAGGCATGGTGGTATGCTATGGTCCCAGCTACTCAGGAGGCTGAGGGGGAAGGATCACCTGAGCCTTGGAGTCGAGGCTGCAGTGAGCCATGATCATGCCACTGCACTGCAGGGTGGGGCAGAGCAAGACCCTGTATCAAAAAACAAAAAAAAACAAAAAACAAAAAACAAAAAACAAAAAAAAACCTTCTAGATTGAAAGCAATTTTCCTTTAGAATTTTCCAAGTCTTTATCTTTTTACATCTACTGTGGCCATTCTGATTCCTGATTCCATTTGTTTGTTTCCTCTTTGGAAGTCTTCTGCATCTTTTCTTTATCTCTAGAGTCCTGAGATTTCAAGATGGTGTGCTTTCTTATGATCTTTTTATTCACTCATTGGGCTTGGCACAGAGTTTGCCTTTTTAATTTGGAGACTTGTGATCCTCGGTTCTGGGAAAAGTTTGCTACAATCTCTTTGATAATTTCTTCTGTTCTTTTTTTGGAATTTCAGAAATGTTGGACCTCTTGTTTTGAATCTCTGCCTCTTCTTTTCACTTCTGTTTTCTATTCCTTGATATTTCCATTTTCCTTTCTAGGATTTCTTCCATATTATATTCTAATGCTCTACTGAAATGTATATCTCGGTTATCACATTGTTAATTTACAAGGAATTTATTTTGCTCTCTGAACTTGTTTCATGTCTTCCTGTTCTTATTTTATGAATACTTTCTTCTTTAATAGCTCTGAGGGTATTGATATTATGTATATATCTCCAATTCCTGCATCATCTATTTCCTTTGGAGTCCTTCCCAGCAGACTTCTCTAGTTCAGGTTGCAAGCTTTCTTTTCTTTTCTTTCTTTCTTTTCATTTCTTTCTTTCTTTTTTTTTTTTGAGACAGAGTTTCAATCTTGTTGCCTAGGCTGGAGTGCAATGGTGTGATCTTGGCTCACTGCAACCTCGACCTCTTGGGTTCAAGCGATTCTCCTGCCTCAGCCTGCTGAGTAGCTGGAATTACAGGCCCCTGCCACCATGCCTGGCTAATTATTATTATTTGTATTTTTAGTAGAGACTGGGGTTTTGCCATGTTGGTCAGGCTGGTTTTGAACTCCTGAACTCAGGTGGTTCACCTGCCTTGGCCTCACAAAGTGCTAGGATTACAGGCGTGAGCCGCTACATCCAGCCATAGGTTTTCTTAAATGCCTGGTAATCGTTGGCTGTCCTTTTATAATTAAGACTAAAATACGTAAAAGCAATTTGCAAGTTTGGGCAGAGCTTGTGAAAAAGTGGGTTTCCCCGTAGGAGCCAAACACATTTTGGCTAGACAGCCAGCTGGTCTCTTCATTAGGGAGCCTGGTCTCCGGAGAAGCCTCCAGTCTCCTATTGGTGGGCATTTTCCTGCTTACAGACTTCTGGGATCAGATTGTGGGAAATGGAATGGGCACTCTTGCATCAATATACTAAGGTTAATTTCCCCATTTCCAGGTCTGTGCCTCAACCTCCCTCCTCTGTGCTTATCAGTAACAAACAATTGGACTGGCGCCTCTTAAATCAGTTTCTCCAGACATGTTTGCAGACAAGGGTGGGAGTCAGGGAGCTTGGAGGTGCTTGCCTCTTCAACGATTTGGAGGGAACCCCTGCAACTTTTGATATTCCCTCCTCCAAGTCCTGGACCTTGGAGGCCTTCTGAGGTGACAGGCTTTCAGACCCTCCAGTGAAAGAATTACAGTGTAAACTGTTTTCTTCTTCACTCAAGGGCCCCAGTGAAGGAATATTGCTGTGAATTACCTGAATGGGTGGAGTCTGCGGTGCTTGATCTGGGTGGAAAGAATCTGTGGGAACTGTGGCTCAGAATCGATAACACTCAAGACGTTTTTGTTAACATGCAAACATTCAAAACTGTATGAAGAGCACTAAGGTGACATCAGTTTGAAAGTACATTTGCATTCTTTGGGACCTTAGAATGCATCTGCATTCTTGACATTCAGCCATGTCAAGGGGATTTCAACATAATTCTAATTTGGCACGAAATAGGCCTGGCTCTGTTACCCTTCCCTGGCACAGATAGGGGACGGTGCATTTTCCTTTCCTAGGTGCCAAGAGCTCACTATCATAAGTAGAAGAAGACAATCATTCAATAGAATTGAATCAAAAAAATTAAGAGTATCTTAGGTTGAGTAGTTCCTTATTATTGGTTGTAATGAGCAAAGAAATGTGTACCTTCTTATCTACAGGAGGCCACAAAGGCAGAGTTGCAGTGCCAGGGAAATTAGTGCTAGTGGCCCGAGAAATATTCGGGAGCACATGCGTCCCACGAATTGGCACTTCATCCTCTGCACTTCTCACTGCTTTCCATGGAGAAGACATCGTAGCCTCTTTATTGGACTCTAAATCTCATTTTATTTTATTTTTAAAAAAATTTTTTGAGACGGAATCTCACTCTGTCGCCCAGGCTGGAGTGCAGTGGCCGGATCTCAGCTCACTGCAAGCTCCGCCTCCCGGGTTTACGCCATTCTCCCGCCTCAGCCTCCCGAGTAGCTGGGACTAAAGGCGCCCGCCACCTCGCCCGGCTAGTTTTTTTTGTATTTTTTAGTAGAGACGGGGTTTCACCGTGTTAGCCAGGATGGTCTCAATCTCCTGACCTCGTGATCCGCCTGTCTCGGCCTCCCAAAGTGCTGGGATTACAGGCTTGAGCCACCGCGCCCGGCCCCTGAATCTCATTTTAGACCTCTGAATTTTGCCAACATCTTGTAGGGGAAATTAGGTAGTCCTACATGGGCTTTTATCCTCAATATGGCAGATAAATTGAATGAATGGTGATCAAGGATATTAATAACTTAATATATATTCATAGCTTGGGCTAAGGGTTTTACAGATATGAGCTCACTTATTCTCACAGCCACCATATATTGTGTCAGTTAACCTGGACTAAGGAATACCTCAGTTGAAAAATAGTCCCCAGCTCTCAGAGGCTCACAGCCATTCATGTTTACTTCTCGCCCACATGCCGCGTCCGTCGTGGGGCTGTGTCACGGAAGAAAGGGCTGCACGTGGGTGGAGACTGGTAGTCTGGAGGCAAAAAGAAAGGAGCGATGGCAAGCCAGGAGCTAGCTCTTGAACTTCTGTTCGGATGTGAAACACATCACATCTCCCCTCAATACAACGGCCAAAGCAAGTCACATGGTCCCTTCTGACCTCAATGGGCCGGGGAGGTTTTATCCTACTACATGGAAGGGCATCTCAAATCCCATGGCCAGGGGTGGTATCAGTGGGTGCGGAAAGCACAATCCTCTACCAGGGAGGGGCAACAAATGTGTTGGGTAATACAAACCCCCACAGATAGATACTGTTATTCTCCCACTTTACTGGTGAGGAAAATGAAGCAGGGTAAGGATGGCGTCCAATGCTCCAACTCTATAAATGAAGCAATTGATCTGAACACCTAAAAGACTGTATAGATTTGATCTAATTCAAATGCAAGCAAAGCAAAACAGAACAAAAACACAGTCAGTGACATAATCACACAGAAGCATCAGAATCAAACCCTATATGTCTTTCTTTTTTTTTTGAGTCAGAGTCTCACTGTGTGTCCCAGGCTGGAGTGCAGTGGCATGATTTTGGCTTACTGCAACCTCCGCCTCCCAGGTTCAAGCAATTCTCATGCCTCAGCCTCCCGAGTAGCTGGGATTATAGGCGCCCACCACCACACCCAGTTGATTTTTGTATTTTTAGTAGAGATGGGGTTTCACCATATTGGCCAGGCCGGTCTTGAACTCCTGACCTCAAGGGATCCACCTGCCTCAGCCTCCCAAAGTGCTGGGATTACAGGCATAGGCCACCACCCCTGGCCTATATGCCACTTTTAAAAAAAGAACAAAAATTAATTTTCACCTGAATTTTCAATATCCCAGGATGTAGTTAGGGGAAAAAAGAAATCAAATGTTAAATTCTCTATAGGGAAAAACACCAAGAGATTTCTTTTTCAAAAGAGCCAATCTAAGGCTGGGTGTGGTGGCTCACGCCTGTAATCCCAGCACTTTGGGAGGCCGAGGCGGGCAGATCAGTTGAGGTCAGGAGATCCACCTGGACAACATGGTGAAACCCTGTCTCTACCAAAAATTACAAAAGTTAGCCAGGCGTCGTGGCACATGCTTGTAGTCCCAGTTACTCAAGAGGCTGAGGCAGGAGAATCGCTTGAACCCAGGAGGCAGAGGTTGCAGTGAGCCGAGATTGCGCCAGTGCACTCCAGCCTGGTGACAGAGTGAGACTCCGGAAAAAAAAAAAAAAGTTCACTTAAAAGTCTTCCTGGGCTTATTACTTATTACACGGTGGAAATTAGCCAAGCAGACGACACTGTGGTTTTTTGAATAAGCCTGCCACCTTGTGGTTATTTGGAAAACCAGACTGGCAAAATCAGGGCTCTGCAGTGCCTTTGCTTCCCCACACACTTATTGAGTGTCCTAATGTCACAGTCACCAAGCCCTGTTCTAGGCTCTGAGCTTACAACAGTGAATGAAATGGACAAGGAGCCACAGTATTCTGGAGTTTGTGTCTCATAGCATAAGAACACGTGTATCTAAGTTAGTATTTGGAAACGTATCCCACCTTCATCAACCTCTTCACCTAATAGCCTACCTACGTGCGAGCCCCTCTTCCCTATCATTCTCCGTCCTGTAGGTGGGCAAAATGCCCCTGTTCCTATGAAGCCCATCCCTTCCCTGTTTCTATTCCCTGGACCCAAACACGCCTTGTCTTTTCAAGGACTTCACATCTGTATCTGGCCCCTCTTCCTCCAACATTCAGCTCCCTGGCCCTTGCATACCCATCAGCATATACACACGCTCTCAAAGCCTTCATTACAAAACCTTTTCCGTAATCCAAAATTCTCTCTAGCTAATGCTGCATTTCTCTGCTTCCTGTCACAACCAATAAAACTTCTGGAAAGTTTCGTCTGTGTTCACTGCCTCCATTCCCCTCCTCTCACCTTAGCCCAGGGCATCTGTTATCACCACTCCCCTGCAACCTGGACAGCCGGGGCCACACACCACCCCCATCCCCATAGCGCCCCTCGGTCCTCACCCCACTCCATCCCTCAGCACTGAACACAGCAGACTGCTGCCCTTGCCTCCTTCCAGCAAGCCTTTGTGGCTCTCAACTAACGGCGCCCTGTACCTACTACCATCCTCTCCTCATGATCTCAGGGCTGGCTCTCACGGTTCAGCTCTCCTCCTCCTACACACCTTCTGCGAGCGTTCATTAGAAAGCGGCCCCTTCTGAGAGGAAGCACTGTCTAGAGTGAGCTTATTCTTTTTACCCCTTATGCCGGCAAGCCCTGCATCTGCCCTGTTTATTGCTGAATTCGCAGCACTCAGGAATAGCTTCCAGCATTTAGTAGGTGACCCAAATTATGTTTAGTTTGCATGTTTAAAATTCATGTTGCAATAGTGGCCACCCCATCCTATCCTGGTGTAGGGGTAATCTGGCATTTCAAAAACAGAGGCAGAAAGGCGTTGAACTGACGGGAGCAGCATGTTTGGCACCGAGAAGATCCTTTAACCTCAATGTGTCCTAGATTTCCAATTCATAATATGAGGAAATTGGACTACAGTGGAGATGACAATGACATATCAGCTTTGGGGTGAGATCAGATTAATTGACAGTAGAATCTGGGGCATAGTATTACGAAAAACTTTTTAGCCACAGAAAGAATGCTTTGATTGATTGATATTGATTGGTTATCAATATCTATCCCAATGTGGGTGGGGACTTGGCTGTGTGTTTTTGAACATGCTTTCTTTCAGTTCTAAATTTTAAAGAGTGTTTTAAAAAACTTTTCAAAACTTTGTTGTTTCAACTGAATTATTTTATTTTATTTTATTTTTTTGAGACGGAATCTCGCTCTGTCACCCAGGCTTGAGTGCAGTGGTGCGATCTCGGCTCACTGCAACTTCTGCCCCTGGGTTCCAGCGATTCTCCTGCCTCAGCCTCCCAAGTAGCTGGGACTACAGGCATGTGCTACCATGCCTGGCTAATTTTTGCATTTTTAGTACAGACAGGGTTTCACCATGTTGGCCAGGCTGGTCGTGAACTCCTGACCTCAGGTGATCCACCCATCTCGGTCTCCCAAAGTCTTGAGATTGCAGGCATGAACCACTGCGCCCAGCCTCAGTTGAATTTTAGATTTGAATTAGACAAACTTTTGAAGGGTTCTCAACATGTAGTGATATAATAAAAATGAAATCCAGACTCAAAATTATTAAACTGCAGTCTTCAGGAATTAATCTAACTGAAAATAGATCTGCATCTATTCATTTAACCAGGATTCATCTGCTATCCTATATCATGAGGCAAAAGTATTATATTGTAGAATATTAAAAAATGTCGTATTCAGAAAAATGTCCTGCACTAAACCTGGCATTTATGCTGCTTGCTATTTCATTTCCTTTTATCTCTGTGCCTTTTCGTTGGCTGACATTACTTGCTTTCTTTCCCCCATTTTGCTTCTCTACAAGGAGATAATTCCAGACTACATTGGCAGATATTTCAAGCTATATTTCAATTACTAGGATATTGTGAAATTCATGAGATTAAAATAAAATAAACCTCAGAAGGGAGTATAAGTCTCTCCTAATGGAAATAGGGAGTAAATTCAAATTGTCATCACCTTATGTCATAAATGTTTTGAGTGGATGTAAAAAACAATGAAATGTATTTAAATAAATGAAAGAATGTACAGCGTTAACCTTAGTGAAAAGAAAAAATAATGATTTGAGAATGTGGAAATATTCACATGAAATTCTGTACATGACATGTTAAAAAATTAGAGAACTCTTTTTTTCTCCATTTATTTGTTGCTCCTAGATAATTTCCTAAGGTAGACAAGATAACACATATTAAAGCAATTTGAGTTATTTGAAAGGAACCTTCAAACTCACATTATTATAGTTTAGGAGTGATTTTAGCAGGAGCAAATTATTAATGATACAGATCAGGAATGGCCAAACTGCTTCCCTTATGTCAAGAGTAACTGGCTATGTGTTATGTAAATAAAGTTTTATTGGAACATAGCCATGTCCATTTGTTAACACATTGTCTGTGGCTGCATCCTAGTACAGTGGCAGTGGTGGATAGTGTCAACAGAAATTCCATGGCTTTCAAAGCCAAATATTTAACCCTTTACGAAAAATTTTACTGACTTCTGCTCTAGATTATCGGCATCTCTATAGACTCTGAATTTTTGAAGGCATGGACTCTGTGCCTAAACTTAGTTTTCCACTGCTTTTAAAAAGATATGTCAGCCGGGTGCCGTGGCTCATGCCTGTAATCCCAGCACTTTGGGAGGTCGAGGTGGGAGGATCACCTGAGGAGTTTGAGACCAGCCTGGGAAACACAGTGAAACCCCGTCTCTACTAAAATACAAAAAATTAGCTGGGTGTGGTGGCAGATGCCTGTAATCCCAGCTACTCGGGAGGCTGAGGCAGGAGAATTGGTAGAACCTGGGAGGCGGAATTTGCAGTGAGCTGAGATCCACCACTGCACTCCAGCCTGGGCGACAGAGTGGGACTCCGTCTCAAAAAAAAAAAAAAAAAAGTTAGGGTTGGGAGTGATGGCAGCTCACACCTGTAATCCCAGCACTTTGGGAGGCCAAGGCGGGTGGATCACCTGAGGTCAGGAGTTTGAGACCAGCCTGGCCAACATGGCGAAACCCTGTCTTTACTAAAAATAATTCCAGTTACTTGGGAGACTAAGGCATGAGACTTGATTGAACGTGGGAGGTGGAGGTTGCAATGAGACAAGATCGAGCAACTGCACTCCAGCCTGGGCAACAGAGGGAGACTCTGTCCAAAAAAAAAAAAAAAAAAAAGTCAGTACCTTTGAGATTATCAGTTAATGACAACACTAAGAAATATAATGACATGGCTGGGCCTGGTGGCTCATGCCTATAATCCCAGCACTTTGGGAAGCTGAGGCAGGTGGATCACTTGAGGTCAAGAGTTCGAGACCAGCCTGGCAAACATATAGAAACCCCTTCTCTACTAAAAGTACAAAAAAATTAGCTGGGTGTGGTGGTGGGCGCCTGTAATCCCAGCTACTCCAGAGGCTGAGGCAGGAGGGTCGCTGGAACCCAGGAGGCGGAGACTGCATGAGCCAAGATTGCACCACTGCACTCCAGCCTGGGCGACAAAGTGAGACTCTGTTCCTGATCCCCGCTCCCAACAGAAAAGAAAAAGAAATATAGTGACAAACACAAGTTTATGCAGTGGGTGGCATTTTTTTATACCAGTAGTTACATGTGTCCTTTAGGCTCATTCCACTTCCCCACGCTCAGGTGGGGTCTTCAGCATCCCCATCCCAGAAGGAGCTCGGGAGGCTGAGGCAGGAGAATTGCTAGAACCAGGTGGTGGAGGTTGCAGTGAGCTGAGATCGCACCACTGCACTCCAGCCTGGGCTACAGAGTGGGACTCCGTCTCAAAAAAAAAAAAAAAATGTCAGGGCCTGGCGTGGTGGCTCATACTTGTAATCCCAGCACTTTGGGAGGCCAAGGTGGGTGGATCACCTGAGGTCAGATGCAGATGTCAGGTGCCTGATCTTCCAGTTCGGATCTCCTCCCGGTATTCCCCAGAAGCCACTTAGGGTGCTTCTGGGTGGGCTCAGGGGGTTGCTGGGGAACAACTGCCCTCAAAAATCCTCCTGGCCCAGGTTGCCTCTTCCTTTCTCTGTGCTTCCTGCCTCTGGTGCTTCCCCCCAGCAATTTGCAGGGGGGAAGAAACCTTGCACAGGTTTTTTAAAATGGGATTTCCAATGTATTATTAATCAATTTTTTAAAGTGACAAGTAAAATTATACATGTTTATGATGTATACAAGATGATGTAAATACAAAAATTAGCCAGGCATGGTGATGCCAACTACTTGGGAGGCTGAGGCAGAAGAATTGCTTGAACGCAGGAGGTGGAGGTTGCAGTGAGCCAAGATCACACCACTGCACTCCAGCCTGGGTGACAGAGAGAGAGAGACATTCTGTCTCAAAAAAAAAAAAAAAAAAAAGGAAAGAATCGGTGGTCAAACATAAACCAGGGTCTTAAACTCAGAAGCAGAAAGAGGAAGAGAAGGAAGCCCTTAAAATACAAATATTTCGGCCGGGCGTGGTGACTCAAGCCTGTAATCCCAGCACTTTGGGAGGCCGAGACGGGCGGATCACGAGGTCAGGAGATCGAGATCAGCCTGGCTAACACGGTGAAACCCCGTCTCTACTAAAAAAAAATACAAAAAACTAGCTGGGCAAGGTAGCGGGCGCCTGTAGTCCCAGTTACTCGGGAGGCTGAGGCAGGAGAATGGCATAAACTCGGGAGGCGGAGCTTGCAGTGAGCTGAGATCTGGCCACTGCACTCCCGCCTGGGCCACAGAGCGAGACTCCGTCTCAAAACAAAACAAAACAAATATTTCTTACTGTTTTTCTGCCAACACAATACTTGAAAAGTCAATTTTTGTTCTGAAGTGTTTGTTTAAAGTTCAGCCCAAAATGTCTGGCATTTAGTCAAAGGAATCTGGGTGGAGGGAGGCAAGAACTCCCTAATATCCATCCAAAATCCCCCAGGAGACTGGGGTCCCCAGGTTGAAAAGTTTTGCTTGAGACGCAAGAAGGGAGGCAGAATCAGAAGCTGAGATGTGTATGTTTTGAAGACACCTTCCTTCCCCAGTGGAAATGCTGACACTGACCAAGGACAAGCTTCCAGCTCCTCCCCTCCACCCTCCACCCCATGGAGGGAGAATCTCACTGTCAACTCCAGCACAAAGTTGTCTATCTGGACAACATTATTTTTACCTTCTCAGAAAAACGCTTTAGAAGAATTATATGATGGTCTCTGCCCTTTGGAGGTTGATATATGTATTCGTTCATTTTCACACTGCTATAAAGAACTTCCCTGAGACAGTGTAATTTATAAAAAGAGGTTTAATTGACTCACGGTACTGTATGGCTGGAGAGGCCTCAGGAAACGTATCGTCCTGATGGAAGGGGAACCAGGCACATCTTCCATGGCAGCAGTCGAGAGAGAGAGAGAACAAGAGAGGAACTACCAAACACTTAGAAAACTGTCAGATCTCATGAGAAGTCACTCGCTATCACAAGAATAGCATGGGGAAAACCACTCCGTGATTTAGTCACCTCCCCACAGGTCCCTCCCTCCACACCTGGGGATTACAATTCGAGATGACATTTGGATGGGGACACAAAGCCAAATCACATCAATATATGGCCTGACAAGAAAATGTATTTATCTCTAGTAAAAATATTCACGAAAAAATTGACTTTAAGAAATTCAGGCCGGGCACGGTGGCTCACGCCTGTAATCCCAGCACTTTGGGAGGCCGAGGCAGGTGGATCAACTGAGGTCAGGAGCTGAAGACCAGCCTGACCAACATGGTGAAACCTTATTCCTACTAAAAATACAAAAAATTAGCCGGGCATGGTGGTGGACGCCTATAATCCCAGCTACTCGGGAGGCTAAGGCAGGAGAATCGCTCGAACCTGGGAGGCGGAGGTTGCAGTGAGCGGAGATCACGCCACTGCACTCCAGCCCGGGCAACATAGCGAAATTTCATCTCAAAAAAAAAAAAAAAAAAAGAAATTCAGTATCCCTTACAAAAAGGGATACATCAATACATCCCTCTCAAAGTTAACTGATAAAATTTGCCCTTCCTGACACATTGGAAATATTTTCTTTTATTAGATAATAGGAGTTAAATAGTCCACATTTTAATTTTTTTTCTCTTGGCTGCCAGGAAGCTGAGAGCTAAATTCCTTGGCAAACATAGCAACATACTTCGGGTTTTCCACGATAAGTCTCTGTGCCTTCTATCCTTTCACATTCAATACTTAGTTCTTTTTTTTTTTTTTTTTTTTGAGGCAGAGTCTCATTCTGTCTCCAGGCTGGAGTTGCAGTGGTGATCTCTGCTCACTGCAACCTCCACCTCCTGGGTTCAAGTGATTCTCTTGCCTCAGCCTCCCGAGTAGCTGGGACTACAGGGGCCAGCCACCATGCCCGGCTAATTTCTGTATTTTCAGTAGAGATGGGGTTTTGTCATGTTGGCCAGGCTGGTCTCGAACTTCTGACCTCAGGTGATCCTCCAGCCTGGGCCCCACAAAGTGCTAGCATTACAGGTGTGAGCCACCGTGCCAGCCTCGGATTCAGTACTTAGTGATTTGCTTTAATGCGACCCCCAGAGCAAATGCCAAAGAAAAGGCAAGTAGGCAAGGCAGAAAAACTTTATTTACAAGTCAATGTGAAGGAGGGAGCGAGGTTCACCGGTCTCCAGCGGTGGAGGCCCACGAAGTAGCTCCAGCGTTCTCGGGTGAGGTTCCTAGGTCTGCACAGGAGCAGGGGCCAAGGAAGTTCGCACCGGCGTTCTTGGACGAGGTTCCTGGGTCCCGCCTACGAGGAGGAGCGGCTTTTATGTCCTGGGCCCGGGAGTGGGCGGGCAGTGGGCAGGACATAGGCGGGTCAGGGGCAGGGCGGTAGGCGTGGCTAGGCGGGTTCCGGTTTTTCTCTGTCGGAGGTCGGGTTGCACCTGTGCAGTAGACCCGTGTCTTTCCCGAGCGCGGGAAAGTTGACGGTGAAGAACTCGGAACTGCGCCATCTTGCCTCTGTTTGTCCAAACACTTAGTTCTTGTTTTATCCTTCCCTCAATGGTCCTATTGGTGGTGCTATAAAATCAGCTTCAGGGCACATTTTCTGAGTGTATTATATGGATTGGCTAAGGGCTTTACATACATTTTCTTATATAATCCTTAGAACAGCCCAAGAAAGCTGGTAATATTCTTGATTTCTAGATGAAAAGATTAAGGTTAGAGAGATGAAGGAATTTGCTCAAACTCACCAAGATAGAAAATGGAGGATTTTAACTTCCATTAAAATGTTAGGATTTTAACCCATTGGTATCTTCTCAAGCTTGTCCACTTAACCACTAAGATGTACTATCTCACTAGTCATGTTCCAGTGGAATTCAACATGTGTGGAAGAGAACTGATCTGTAAGAACCAAATCAATTTTCCCATTTAAAAAATGATTGTTGGCCGGGCGCGGTGGCTCAAGCCTGTAATCCCAGCACTTTGGGAGGCCGAGACGGGCGGATCACGAGGTCAGGAGATCGAGACCATCCTGGCTAACACAGCGAAACCCCGTCTCTACTAAAAAATACAAAAAACTAGCCGGGCGTGGTGGTGGGCGCCTGTAGTCCCAGCTGCTGGGGAGGCTGAGGCAGGAGAATGGCGTGAACCAGGGAGGCGGAGCTTGCAGTGAGCTGAGATCCGGCCACTGCACTCCAGCCTGGGCAACAGAGTGAGACTCCGTCTCAAAAAAAAAAAAAAAAAGATTGTTAAAAAGATGGACAGTTTGGCCGGGTGCAGTGACTCACACCTGTAATCCCAGCACTTTGGGAGGCTGAGGAGGGTGAATCATGAGGTCAAGAGATTAAGACCATTCTGGCCAACACGGTGAAACCCCGTATGTACTAAAAATACAAAAATTAGCTGGCTGTGGTGGTGCACACATGTAGTCCCAGCTACTTGGGAGGCTGAGACAGGAGAATCGCTTGAACCTGGGAGGTGGAGGTTGTAGTGAGCCAAGATTGTGCCTCTGCACTCCAGCCTGGCGACAGAGCAAGACTCTGTCTCAAAAAAAAAAAAAAAAAAAAAAAAAGATGGACAGCTAGAGGACTTTCATCCATAGAACTGATATTAAAGGAGACTGAGATGGTTACAGTAGACCAAACCTAAACAGTGTACCAACAATGGCAAAATAAAGTCTAATCTTATCAGCAATTAAATATATGCACCTTAAAACTATTTTGTACCTATAAAAAGTTGTAATAGGGCCGGGACAGTGGCTCACACCTGTAATCCCAGCGTTTTGGGAGGCTGAGGCGGGTGGATCACCTGATGTCAGGAGTTCAAGACCAGTCTGGCCAATATGATGAAACACCGTCTCTGCTAAAACCACAAAAATCAGCTGGGTGTGGTGGTGGGCGCCTGTAATCCCAGCTACTCGGGAGGCTGAGGCATGAGAATCACTTGAACCCAGGAGGTGGAGGTTGCAGTGAGCTGAGATCTCGCCACTGCACTCCAGCCTGGTGACAGAGAGAGACTTCGTCTCAAAAAAAAAACCGAGGTGGGCGGATCACGAGGTCAGGAGATCGAAACCATCCTGGCCTACACGGTGAAACCCCATCTTTACTAAAAAATACAAAAAACTAGCCGGGCGAGGTGGTGGGCGCCTGTAGTCCCAGCTACTCGGGAGGCTGAGGCAGGAGAATGGCGTCAACCCGGGAGGCGGAGCTTGCAGTGAGCTGAGATCCGGCCAGGGCGCTCCAGCCTGGCGACAGAGCGAGACGCCGTCTCAAAAAAAAAAAAAAAAAAAAAAAAATTGTAATGGTCAGGCATGGTGGCTCAAGCCTGAAATCTCAGCACCTTGGGAGGCTGAGGCAGGGGGATTGCTTGAAGCCAGGAGTTTGGGACCACCCTGTGCAATAAAGTAAGACTCCGTCTCTCAAAAAAAAAAAAAAAAGTTAAGGTGCCTTGATGTTGAAGCTCTTGGTTGCACTGAATTTGTTTAATTTTATTGAAGGGCAAAAGTCATGAAAGTCAGCATAGCCCTGATCCAGTAGCAATGCTGTGCCATAGAAGATCACTCGGAGATACTGAGAAAAACACAAAAAACAACGTCATATGAAAAACGGAACTTTGTATTAGTGTTATGGGCTCGTCAATACAAAAAGTAGGTTAATATATGAAGGAAGAAGGTAGGGGCTAACTATAGGCTAAAACGTTCTTTTCCTGTAAGCGATACTCATTTGATCAATGACCTCAAAATGAATAAAGCTAGACAGGGGTTTCCTTTGCACTAGAAGTGGACGGGAGACCTGCACCAGGAGTGGAATATTTTTCTATTTGCTCTGAGGTCAGAATGAGTGGAAATAATGTGACAAAGTCAAAGGAGAAGTGCCAGGGTTTTGGCCCCATTCTTCACTCACACGGTGTCACTCATTGTAAGATGAAGAAGCAGAGAGACGCAGGAAGCAGATGTATGGTGTTAAAGAGTCCAAGGGGGCCGGGTGTGGTGGCTCACGCCCGTAATCCCAGCACTTTGGGAGGCGAGGCAGGTGGATCACCTGAGGTCAGGAGTTCGAGACCAGCCTGGCCAATATAGTGAAACCCAGTCTCTACTAAAAACACAAAAATGAACTGGGTGTGGTGGTGAGTGCCTGTAATCCCAGCTACTTGGGAGGCTGAGGCAGGAGATTCATTTAACCAGGAAGGCGGAGGTTGAGGTGAGCCAAGATAGTGCCACTGCACTCCAGCCTGAGCTACAGAGAGAGGCTTCATCTCAAAACAAAACAAGACAAAGCAAAGCAAAACAAACAAACACACAAACACAAACCCAAAAAAACAGCCCAGGGGAAGTTGATAAGAAGGCAGGCTTCAACCAGTGATTCCTTAGCCCTGAACAGGAAACCTGAGCAACTCCTAAAATTGTATATTCTGATTACCAGAGTAACAAATGGTGATTGCAAAAACATTTGTTCAACATAAAATGTCATAACATGGCATGAAAGCTAAGCTGTCCTCTAGCCCACCTCTGAAATGATACCAGCACACAGCGAGATCCACTCTTAGCAGTCTGGGGTATTTTCCCCTGTTTTTGTTTATAACATCAATGGGACAGTCTCTACACACTGTTTAGCAACTTGTTAGAGGCATCTAAGAAGTTTTTGACACCTTCCCTGGTGTTTGATTTTGATAAAACTAATATCTTAATTACCATGAACTTGCTTTTCTTTTTCTGTCCAAGTTTTTCCAGGAACACTGAGGCTTCAAGATGGTGACCACGATTTTCTTGTCATATCAAGTACTCTGGTACATCATGTGTTCATCTACCACATTTTCATACATGCCATTCCGTTTCTCTTAAAACTACTGACACAGTAGCTGGGTTTTGCTTGTTTGTTCAAACCTGGCTCTCTTATTTCTTATCATCTTACTTTCTTCCTGTGGAAAGAAATCATTCTTTCTGATACTGAGTTGAACTTATTTGAGTAGGAGATTCCTAGGCTTGAAATGCAAGAGGGTTATGTTATCTGTTTGGGAGTCTTAGGGAGTTTGTCAAAAGAGCAAAGTTAGGTAGACACTGGAATTTGGTCCATATTTGCACTTTAGAGAAGTAGGCAAAGCAGCATCGCTTCATTTATTTACTTATAGTAAAAATGTGCATCCTTTGCATTCTGTTTAGCAACTTGCTTTTGCACTTACCAATTTATTTCAGGCAGCATTCCTTGCATTGAAGTTAAATTAAAAGTATTCTAATTATGGTAAGGGCTGATCCGAGAGTAGAAGCAGGTGGTGCTGAGGAGTGGATGCGGCACACACTGTTTAACACTAGGATCTCTACAGTCTCCATTATTCAAAGGTGGAGCCATGTGAATAATTGTTCTACAACACTCTTTATGCCATTGTAAGGTAACTTGTTCTCTGACTGGCTTAATGGGTGATTATGGGGGAAGAGTAGCCAAGGAATCGAGGACTGTTTTCCCAAGACTGAGCTTGCTATGCCATAATCCCCTCCCTGATGTCTGTAGGAACAGGGAGGCACTGCATGGAAAAAGCCCTCGCTGTTTAGGAGGCTATCACCTTTTTATAATTGGTTTGTTACAGGAAAGGGTCCCAATCTAGACCCCAAGGGAGGGTTCTTGGATCTCGTGCAAGAAAGAATTCAGGGCGAGTCCATACAGTATGTTGAAAGCAAAGTTTATTAAGAAATTAAAGAAATAAAGATGATTACTCTGTAGGCAGAGCAGCGGCATGGGCTGCTTGGCTGAGGGTACTTACAGTTATTTGTTTATCATATTTTAAACAAGAGGTGGATTTTTCAAGAGTTTTCTGGGAAAAATGGGGGCAATTCCCGGAACTGAGGGTTTCTCCCCTTTTTTGACCATATAAGGTAACTTCCTGATGTTGCCATGGCATTTGTAAACTGTCATGGTGCTGGTGGGAGTAATGAGGACAATCAGAGGTCACTTTCATTGTCATCTAGGTTTGGGTGGGCTTTGGCTAGCTTCTATACCGCAACCTGTTTTATCAGCGAGGTCTCCTAGACCTTGCTGTATCTCATCCAATGACTTAGAATGTTTAACTCCTCGAAATGCAACCCAGTAGGTCTCAGCCTTACTTTACCCAGCCCCTATTCAAGATAGAGTCGTAATGGTTTAAATGCCTGACAATTTTATGTATTTTCTTAATAGAAAATGCTGGGCCAGGCACTGTGGCTCACGCCTGTAATCCCAGCACTTTGGGAGGCTGAGGCGGGTGGATCATGAGGTCAGGAGATCGAGACCATCCTTGCTAACATGGTGAAACCCTGTCTCTACTAAAAATACAAAAAAAAAAATTAGCCGGGCGTGGTGGCAGGCGCCTGTAGTCCCAGCTACTAGGGAGGCTGAGGCAGGAGAATCGCTTGAACTCGGGAGGTGGAGCTTGCAGTGACCCAAGATTGCACCACTGCGCTCCAGCCTGGGTGACAGAGCGAGACTCTGTCAAAAAAAAGAAAAGAAAAGAAAAGAAAAGAAAAGAAAAGAAAAGAAAAGAAAAGGAAAGAAAAAGAAAGAAAGAAAGAGAAAGAAAGAAAGAAAGAAAGAAAGAAAGAAAGAAAGAAAGAAAGAAAGGAAGGAAGCAAGCCAGTGAACTTTGGGACTGAAAGGATAGTGGAGGAATTACAGCCTATGAAAGGGAGAAGGGGATTGGGAATGAGAGCTATTCAGGTAGACAGGATTGTTTTTATTTGCCTCTCGTCTTGGGCAAATGTTCCTAATGTAGCACCAAGGCTAGGGTGTCCCTTCCATTTCAAGTCCGATGCTTCGTAGTAAAGAAATGTTTGCTCAGGTTTCCCAGCTATCCTTTTACAGTACATGAAGAGGAAATTAAATAGGGAAGCAAGGTTAATTCATTTTCTTCGTTACTCAGTGTGCAGTAGCAGGGAATGCAATTCAAAATCCCTACTTTTAATATTTGACATTCCTCTTGAAACTATTGCCTCAATTTGTGTTGCAGTGGAGAATGGTGGTTAATGAAGGACTCCGCATGTACTGTGCATTGCAGGCCCTTGTTAAAATTTCTCCACTAAATTTTGTGCCTCCAAGCCTTTTGCCTTGCTGAAGATACTCTAAACCACAGCAAGAGGCAGCTTCCCTCTGCAGCATGCGCTCTTAGGGAAAAAAAAAATTAGGCATTTTCCAACTAGGTAGCAACTTTATGCTCATTTAAAACTGGGTTTCTCAACTTTGCCGTTATTGACATTTTGGCCCAGAATGTCTGTCATGGGGTTGTCCTGTGTTCATTGTGGGATGTTTAGCAGCATCCCTGGCTTCTACCCACTAGATGCCAGTAGCACTTTTTCCTCCTCACCCTTTCACCTACCATAGTGACAACCAAAAATACCTCCAGATACTGCCAATTGTCCTCTGGATAGCAAAATAACCCCTGATTGGGAACCACTGATTTAAACAAAGGAAGTCTTTGCACTTGGCTGTGTGAAAGGTGAGGTTGTAATAATGGGGTAGGGTTGGGGGCAGGAAGGAAGAACGACAAATATATAGATTTCAATGTTTTCTTTTGGTTAAAAAACTATAAATATATTTAAGGGGGAAAAAAAGCTGTACACTTTCATCTGTAGTACTGTCTGGCCTTTTGCTTGCAATTTGCAGATAAGATTTTGTAAACAAATTGCAGGAAGTTGTTCCTCCACTGAAAACTTACCAGTAGAGCTGAATTTACTTTCAAATTCTCTAAACGGGTTTCTGAGGGTTTGGATTAATGCAGTGGCCTTGAACAGGAACTATCCAGAAAGATGTCAAGCAAAGGTGGCTAGAGTCACACTTGGTGACATCACTGTCACCATGCTTCTGATTCATTCTTGTTCTACATCTTTTATTTGAGATTTTAATCCTCTTTTTACTATTTAAGAGGAAAGGATGGGGAACTGAGAAAGATGCTAGGCCTTGGTGGGTGATGTGGGAGGTGGGGAGAGGGAAGATAGGAGGTTTTGAGGCTTGGTGAGGTCTGTATAATAATCTATTGTAGATGTCTTAGTTGACACAATAGATAGGATTTGAAAAGCTGAACGCACATGGAAATTTTTGTAAACTGACTAGTGATTTAAGTGACAATGAATGCATTATATTGCAAGCAATGACAAATCTTTTAGAAAAAAATTAGTAATCACAGAATAATTTATCTTTTGGATAATGATTTTCATAATGCAGGTTATGCTTCCCTGGAGCAAGTTACGCAGGCAATTAAAAATGACAATGGAATTCAGTTTATAACCGATGAAATCCAGCTTTGTTTGTCAAAAATAAATGCATTCATTCCATTTGGGGAGTAAGGCAGTCTTTTTTTCATGAGGGTAATGGTGAAAGCTAATTAAATTTACCATAAATTACACCCTTAACATTTGTTCCCAAGTTCATTAGTCTAAACAGACACATTCACAATAGTTAAACAGTTTTCTAAAATTCAGAACTTTAAAGGTTTATTCATTTGTTCCCCAAGTATATGTTTAAAAAAATGTTTTAAGGAACATACACATTAACAATGTACGATGTTAGATGAACAACTAAAATTGACTAAAAACATCACCAAATTGGATTTTATACAGCAATGTAGTTACATCGAGAGGTAATATTTTGGCAACCATTTGCTGCAAACCTACAAATTCTGTAAAAGCTTCTAAAGGTTAATAGCACTATCAGTCAGTTGCATCATTATCTCATTGAAGATGAATTCTTACCCCCCTTAAAAAAAATCAACATTTTAAGAGAACAACTAAATCTGATAGAAGACAAAATTAAGGAGACCTGTAGTTCTTGTTGGTGGAAGCTTTTGCCTCTGGTTTCTATGGTAACCTGTGATCTGTATTCCAATCACACCTTTGAAAGGTTTGTTTTCTCCGTCATGAAAATTTAGCTGGAAGCGCTGAAAGTACTGAACATTAATTTTTATGTGTCTTTTTTTGAAAAATTAGAAAAAGAGAATAGAGAAGGAAGATAACATCCACAGGCTTATACTGCAAATACAATGAGAAAATCTATTTGCTAATTTTAAGATGATTTACATGCCAGCAAGATCACAAGGATAAAAACCCTGAATGCTAAATGAGCAAGTACGCAGCTCTTCTAACAAACTCAGGAAATGTCTTGAGCATAACATTGCAAATATTCATCTAATTTGATAGGGTAAAAACCTAGAGACTTTCTCATAAAGGTTGAAAGAAAATGTAGCTCACTGGTTTTCAGCCTGGAGTGATTTTGCCTCCCAGGAGACATTTGGCAATATCTGGAGACATTTTTGGGTGTCACAGCTGGTGCTGGTGCTGGTGGTGTGTGTGGAGGGTGGTACTGGGTGCTAGCAGAGGCCAGCAATGAATACCAAACATCCTACAGTGCATAGGACAGCCTCCCACAACAAAGAAATATCTGTCCCCGAAAGGAGGTGGGAAAATCTGCGTCCTCCATTTAGCCTTTATAGATGGTGTACTGGTGTGAGGGAAATAAATATTCAAAAGAATGAAATGTTTTGGAGGCAAGCTCATTTGTAATTTGCTTCCCTGGTATTTTACTACACTAACTTTTATTTCACTTTAAATGGCAGAAAGAGAAAAAAGAAAAAAACAAACAGTTCCCGCTTTTTTCTTACCTTTGGTTTAAATTTGAACATTTCCAGCTGGCATGCATTCATCTAATTTGGTGCTGCCTCCTATGACCTGTAAATGTGTACAGTAGGGTCCTCAAGGGTTTCCACTGCAAAATCGCTAGTGCGATTGAATAGACATTGTCACTTTGCTTAATTTAAATATGTAAGTTAAAGTTATGATAAGTTAATTTTCCTGTTAAGTGAAAATGCACTTACCTTTCCCCGGCTGAATACAGATGTACTTGCCTTTGACGTCTGCCTCCCTAAGTATGGCTACAGTTTGTCACTCCGGTTCTGAAGGGCGACCCTGTCACTGAATTCGCGCCCAGGTCATGAGGGCAGAACCATCTTAAGGACAACCTGCAACTCAATCGATTTTTTCTTGGCTGGGACGCAAGGCGAGCATGAAAGCGATCCAAACACAGCCAGAGGGCGCCAAAATGCCGCAAATAAAAGTTCCAACGGCGTCAACCGGCTTTTGCGGGAAGGTAAAATTGGCTTTTGTCTAATCAAAGAGCTACCGTTGTCAACGATGTCACATTACGTTATTTTTGTATGTCCTCTTGCCAACAGGTAAGCAAAGTGAACGCATCTCCCAACCCCGGTGGCTACTCTGTGTCCCGGTGCTAAGCCAAGTGTCCGCCCCGCAGGGCACCCGGACACGCGGTGGTTGGTCCCAGCTTTGACTGGAGCGCTAGCGAGCAGCAGCGTGCGGCTGCCTCGGCCAACCCCGTCTTCTCAATATTGGTGGGCTCCATTAAAGCACAGACATCAAAAACATCGACGGCCCCCTTCCCCTCTTCTCTTCCCTCTTTCCTCTCCCAAGTTCCGAGAGCATCCTCCGAGGGGCGACGTCGCTCGCCCCACCCGCTGGACCTCGGCGACCGCGCTTCCCCCGAAGCTGCAGCCTTCGGGGCTCAGCCCCGCGGGTGCGGGTGCAGGTGCGGAGCCGCCCGAGGTGCGCAACTCATTTGCAGCGGCGCCGCCCAGACGTGCCTGCAGCTGGGGCTCACCCCAACCTCGCTGCCCGCCGAGGTAGCGGAATCGCAGTCGACGTCGGGAGCGGGCTGGACGGGGGTCTGAGAAGGGTAGCTGGTGCCAGGGGGTGTCATTCAAATATCACCTCGAGGCAGCTCCCTCAGTCTGAGCGAGAGCCCGAGCACTTCTTATCCAACCGTTCCAAATAAATGAGGAGAGAGAGAGAGACAAGCCCACGGACAGCCCAGGCGGCGCGGCGGGGGAAGGGGGACATGGGAATGGAGGGGAGGAGAGGGGAGGCGGAGGGGGGATCTGAATAGAGGGCAGTTAGAAAACGTTGGCGGGGTACAGGGTTGGAGGGGAAAGGAGATGGGGGGAAGGGAGGGACCAGGATGGAGGATAGGAGAGAAATGGGGGTGACTGTGCTGGAGGGGAGGGGAGGGGAGGTGGGGGCCCAGGGCTGGGGGAGTCAAGGGGAGGCGGGCGTGTCCGGGCTGGAGGGGAGAGGGGAGGGTCTGCGCCGGAGGGAGGGGAGGGGAGGGGAGGAGAGGGAGTGCAGGGGGTGGGGAGCACGGAGCTGGAGGGAGTGGAGGGAGGCGGGCGGGGCGCCGGGCTGGAGGGGAGGGGAGAGAGGCGGGCGGGGAGCGCGGGAGGAGGGAGGCTGGGCGGGCGGACGCGCGGGGGGAGGGCACTGGGCAGGAAGGGGAGGGGGAGCGAGCGCGAGAAATGCAGAGGCTGCAGCGGCGGCGGCGGCAGCAGTAGCGGCAGCGACGACGACGGCGGCGGCAGCGCTCCAACTGGCTCCTCGTTCCGGGCTCTGCCGTCGAGCCGGGAGAGAGCCTCCGCCAGCGGCCAGGCACCAGCCAGACGACGCCAGCGACCCCGGCCTCTCGGCGGCACCGCGCTCACCCAGGGGCTGCACAGGCACCCAGAGCCGGTAAGGAGGCGAGCCCGGTGGGACCCAGGGGCCTCCGTCCCCCACCGAGCCGCGCCCCGCCCCGCAGCCCTCAGGCTCTCCTTTAGTGCAATGGGCAGCTGGGATGTGGTCCCGGATTGGACGGCAAGGGCTTGGGGTCCCTCTATGAGGGCTCCGTCGCACTTTGGGGATCCCGGGTGATGGGGGGCCCAGAAGTGGGAGGCTTCGGCCGCTCGCAGGGTGGAGGGGTGAGGGGGGCGGCGAGGCTGGTAACCGGAGCTGGTGGGGAGGGGGCTGTCGGGGAGAGAAGCTGCGGGTGACGGGAGGAATTGCCAAATGCGAAACCCCCTAAGTGCGTTGAGTCCTAGGGAGGTCGTTCTGTGGGCTGAAGGGAGCGCTTCCGTCATCGGAGCCCTTACCAGCCTGGGAGAAAGCGCTCGGGGCAAGGGGCGCAGCAGCCAAAGATGAAGGTGGGGGTGGGGTAGGGCGGGAGTCCGGGGAGAAAGAAGACGGGAATCTGGCCCGATCTGAAGGAAGGGGGTGGCTTTTTGCTTTGGCAAACGGGTTTTCTCGACTCGTGAGACTCCTGGATCTTGATTCTGGGGCCAAGGAATAGGAGGTTCACACGGCGACGTGCACTCAGAAGCACCTCCCGAGCAGATCGGAGCTCCAGCCTCGTCCGTGGCGAAATTGCCTTTCCACGAACCTGTGGGCTGCCTCGGAGCGGTTTGTTTTTTCGAGCCTTCGTTTCCAAGAATGCGCCGGGCGCCTCCGCCCTGGGCCCCGGCCCGGGGGGTGTGGGCTTGAACCTGACAGCGCGCGGCCCTAACGGGGCTCTGCCCCGCTGGGAGCTCAGGGTTGGGGTTGAGCAGCTTTTGCCCAAAGCGCTAAAGCTGAAACCCGGTGCCCGGTTCCTGCTTCCCCCGCCCCCGTCCCCCCTCCATTTCCAGAAAAATAAAAATTGCGGAATACTGGATCCGATCGCACGCACAATGCGCGGCTGCAAACCCGCATTCTTTTCATGAATATTCATCGAACACTTGGCCAGGCTCCTTATCTGCTTCCCCAGAGACATTTCCGCCTTGAAAAAACGAGCTTGGTGGACAGCCCTTGCTCGTGTAATTCTCACTCTGCTGAAATTAGAACAGCGCACATGGGTGCATTTTTTAGTACCTTGTACAGGGTTGACACACCTCTGTCTCCCCCGCGGCCACTCGCGCTGTGGGGCGGGTTAAAACCCAACGCTAGCATCGAAATGGTCTTCTGCTATAGGGGTGTGGACCGACTCCCCCCCCACCTCCCGGGATTACAGCCCGGGTGAACAGACCCCCAGTACTGCAGGCAAAATGAATGAATCGGGACTGTAATTACCTATTCCTTTGTCTTGGCCTCGCGCATGCGCCGGAGAGCAGGGTGTGGAGGGCCCGGCAGCCCCATCCCATCTCCATCATCCAGCCACCCACTCCCCTCCCGAGCCGAGGAACAAAGGCGTTTGCCCTAAATGTTGCGGGAAACCCTTGGACACCAATGACAGTTTTTCCCGCCTGTGTGTATGTTTATTCTTTTCCAGGCTGTCTCTCATCTTTTGCTTTCTTACTGATTTCAATGACCAAAATTAAGATCTGCCTTGATGATGATGAGGGCAAATTGTAGATTAAATATTTTGTACCCGCACACTGCTATTTTCCTTGCTAGTACGGTTCATTGTTCTTTTTCCTGTAACATATCTTACTGCAGTGAGGGCGGCTTTCTTAGTTTGCATCAATTAACCGTTTGACAGATCTTTTTTGGTCATTTGATTAAGGGACGGTGGCCTCAAAACTGTCCGTGGGCGTTGCCTCCAGTGGCACCACTTGGGGAAAATTAAGACATCTTGGCGTTTATTCGAACAAGATGGCCTACAATAACCGAAGAGAAGAAAATGATTACCTTCTCAGGATCCTAACGCTTTCTGTTTTCTCTGGACTCCGACCTCATTGTTTCATTAAGGATTCCAAAAGGCGAATGGCGTCCAGATGGAAATCTACTGGTGGGGGGAGAAAGAAGGCAGTGGTTGGGGTGATGCTGTTGGTTAGGTTCGCAATGATTCCTTTTTCCCGTTACCTAACAGAAGCCATGATATATACCTTTGATGGCTGATTTTCTTTCAGGTGATCTATTTTCCAGGTTATGGCCATTTAGATTTCTTTTCAGGCTAGTTTGTTTTTACCACCCATAAAAGGACTTATTGTGTATATCAAATAGGAGCCAAATATGATATTTTTTGCAGCGGTAGGTTATGTTTAGCAGGGTTTTATGCTTAAGTATTGTCAGTGCATCCTGGTGGAATAACACGTGGGAGCAATGGAAATCATCTCTTTTGTCCTTTTTGATGAGAACTTGATATTGACCACATGCAATCTATCAGGGTGGCTGTCTAGCTGTCTTCTATGTGGCATGTACATAGAAGGATTGTACTCCTTAGTATTTAGTAGTGTATTAAGATTTAGAGAGCTATGTGTATAGGTTTCTTTCTTTTTTCTTTTCCTTTAGGTTGTGTTTTTGGCGAGGGGTATGTTGGAATATAGAACGAATTCAATAGCAAATGTATACCAGCATGTCCTGAATTCAGTAAATATTAGGTTTTTGAGTCAGATAATATTTAAATCGAATTTTAAAAATTGTTACCGAATTCAAAAATTTCTATCAGTTCGCTTATTCTTTTAGCCAGTTAGTTTTTTTGCCAAGCTTTAGCAGGTAGAGAAATATTGAGCCTTTTGATAAAATGCACCAATAATGACAGTGGCATTTCCGTTCTTTAACTGGTACTCAGTCTGCCATTGTGACGTGTAGAAGAGAACCTTATCTCCCCACATCACCCTAGTTTAAAGGTCCAATGGGAGAGCCCTAAGCAGTTAGGCTGTCTATCCTTGGAGGCCTCTTCATAATCCTGACTTTACCAGGATCCATAATCCTCCTGGATCTCACTGTGCAAGAGGCGATGCGTTCTGTCTCTTTATTTTTTAATTTCACAATTAAGAACAATTTGAAGCCCTTTTCATTCCATGGTCAAGATAAGCGGAGTATGACATCAGAGAGAAACTTTCATTTGGGGGAGATTTGATCACTCTAAAATGATGTCTGTGTTATTCACGGTAGTTTTGCAAAAATTGCAAAATCCACACCCATTTTTAAAAACAAGGTGTGACGTATATACACATGCACACATATACATATATGTGTATACACACTGTAAAATCTTATGAATAACTTGAAATCATACTGGTTGGTATAGAATATTATTTTATAGTGCTTTGATACTGGTCTTTGGAACATAATCAATTTCTGTCTTTCTAAATGTGTTTGAAAGGGAAAGCCTAGCAAGTCTATTAATAACCTGGCTTCCCATTCATCCCAGTGTACCTGAAGCATTAAGCTAAGACGTTCATCTACAGGCATAAAAACTTACATCAAGCACTACTGAACTTTACAAGCTGGAATAAACAATGCCTACTAAATAAAAGATTTATAAAATTGTTCTGTCTTATTTTTGTGATCTCTTGTAAATGTTTTTTTCAAAAATATCCAAAGAAGACCTGTGAACTATTATTTGTCAAAAGCAATTGCCCTTGGTATCTGATTCTGTTGAAAGAAATGCTTTGATTTATCCAGGCCTTTATCTTAATGTAGTTTGTACCTACTCATTTCACATCTTCTTTCTCTTCTTAATGATGGTCTTAGCTGGTACCCTGGAAACCAGGTAACTGCTGGGGAAAAACACTGAGTAGGTATATAGACAACTTGAATATTCTCTGAGAATGGGTATGGAATCTTTATTGTTATATATCAAATTTTCTCTAATTATATCTAATCCTTTAGATTTATTGTATCTCTTAAGACTTTAGATAAGCCAGTGAACACGAGCTTTTTCTCTTTGGCTTAATTATAGTGGACAAATATTAGGAAGTAACTGTGAGGTTGCAAATAGAATATTTTGAAAGATAAAGTACTCTTTATGTGTTTTGGGGTAATGTTTTTGGGGTGGTTTCTCAGGAAATCGTGTAGACACTGGATTTGAAGAATCTAATAATTCCTATTTTGGGGTTATAATAAGAACTACATATGATGTCTAAAAATGATTAAGTGTGGAATGGCTGGCTCTTAAGGGCTCCTCAACCTCTCAGTCTCAATTAGTTAGTGATATCAATTACACTGAAAGTGTTTTCAACAACTGAAAGTGTCAATCAACACTTTCAGTGTAATTGACATCACTAGCTAATTTCAGTATATTCAGCTGTATTTTTGTTCCAGCTTGATTAATGAAGCCCGGGGGACCCCAGGAATATTAAGTTAGAAGTAGGATGTCTCAATCCTAAAGAGGACCAAATATCATGGTTCCTATTTTCTGTCCTTGTGTTTGTAGATATTTGAAATTCTGTATTGTATGGGAATTAGCCTGAAAGTGTATTTCATGATATCAGGATGGCCACCTTCCTTAAATTCCCCAGGTCTGCTTATACTTTTGTAACTTAAGAGGTGACATTTAAGTTCTCTTGAGAAAATACAAGGGTAGTCTTGAAACCACAGCAGTGCCCAGCCCGCCAAAGGAAGGCTTTTGTGAAATGCCTTTCCAGCCACAGCCTTTGAGACAGACGTCTAGGTAAGTGTCACATGAGAGCAAATGTCTGGTAAATGTTCTCAAGAATAAAAATCAACCATACAGAGTCCATTTCTCACCAGAATATAGTTCAATTGTAATTTTGAGGAGCCACAAGCCTAAGAAGGAAGCAGTGTGATTAAAACAGCATTCTTCTTTTCCCTCTAGAAGTCAGAAATGGGATGAAATGGGAGGCAGAGAGAATGAAATAGTGTGTTTTTCTTCTGCACTCTAAGGATTTAAATAACATAAAAAATTATTTCTTAATGTTTTACAGACTTTCCACACTCAGTACATTTTTGAACAAAAACAGGGAAAGCTGAGATTTTTTGACTCAACAAGGCCATCAGTGCTGAGAGGTGGTGATTGAGCAGGCTTGAAAGTCTAGGAATACATTCCTGAAAGCTTTAGAGATTTAGAAATAGAAACCATCTGCAAGCACCACAGGGGCCCGGGGCATAAGGAAACACTTCAGGATAATATAGGAAAATGGTGTGCAGTGGAGAAAGCAAAGCATTTACACAATATTTTCCCCTTATCACTTAAGCATTTTATGCGCTCTTTTTTTTCATTTTCTTTTTTTTTTGCTAATTCATTTTGAAGGAGGCAGGACTGGACTTCATTGGTTTGTGTTTTGAACTTCTGTTTGAAGTAGATATTTCAGCAATTTGTACGTTGTGTAGGGAGTATGATATTTAGAAAGCATGATTTGGAGGGTTAGGCATGGTGGGGATGGACTTTGGAGCCACAGCACCAGGTTCGACTCTTTTAGCCATTTATGATCTTTGGTAAATTTCTTACCTTCTCTGTGCCTCAATTTTATTTAGAAACTGGGGATTGTGATACATGGTTACTGTAAGGATTAAATGAAATTGTCATGCACTTAAGACATACCTTCTTATATTCAGTGCATCTTTTTAACCACAGTCACCATAAAGGAGTGAGAATATCAGTTTTCTTTACTGCATCCTCCATCTATAGCTATTCATATGTTTGTTTCAAAGAGACCATTATTGCAAGACAGGCTAATGGTGGTGCCTTGCTCAGTAGGTAGAATATAGAAGTCTGGTTTAGAAAAGTCCTCCAGGTGTGGTTAGGAATACCCTAAATAACATCAGCAGTTCGTGTGGACTAAGTTTCAAAAGTCCGCAGTGGGTAGGTTAATACAACCCAGC
This sequence comes from Trachypithecus francoisi, assembly GCF_009764315.1. Classification (NCBI taxonomy): domain Eukaryota; kingdom Metazoa; phylum Chordata; class Mammalia; order Primates; family Cercopithecidae; genus Trachypithecus; species Trachypithecus francoisi. The sequence continues at coordinate 17,303,815 of NW_022681465.1, forward strand.
CTCCATACTGAATTTGTATTTTTTTTTAATGGAAGGAAAAAAATGAAAGTCTTTGGAACTTCAGAGACAGGATTACTGCTTTGATATGTTGAGACCTGGACTCACCCTGATTAGTTGTATGACCTTGGGTGTAGATGTAATTCATTTAGATTCCTGAAAATCCTTAGCTTTGTTGTGTCTTGAATCAGATGTATCATTCGCATTTGAAAGAAGTCTAAGTCATTAGTACTAAGGTTGCTAAGCTAACTCAGGTATTTTACATTCCATATTAGTCCCCCTACCTCCACCCCACCCTTGCCTAATAGGCATCACAGGCCCACCACCTCCATACCTGGAGTAAAACTGAAGGTGGTATTATGTAGGAATGTAAAGATGTTGTGATCTGCTGACAAATCTTTGGAAGGAATTATCCCCATGGGGACCTTAGTAATCAGGAACTCTGAACAACAAAACAAACAAATTCTCTGGAATTTCAGATATTTGGGGTGGATCAATTCTGGAACTGGTCTTCACATTTCAGACATTTACTTCAGGGATATGCCCAAGGGATTTGCTTTTGTCCTTCTGGACACTTTTGCTGTTGAGCAAAGGTGAATTCACTCTTACTTTGGGTAAATTGTTGTTTAACAGCTTCTTTAAACAGGTGTTTGAATCGTGGGTTCTGGAGGGAAGTCATATAGTTTACTTCATCTGTCAGGTGTTCGCTGTAAGGAAGGGGATTTTAGATACAGTGGTTATGTCTTTTAAAAGGTTTCCTAGGATTTCGATCCTTGTCTGAAGGAGCTACACTGTACTACTCCTAAGCCTTGGCCATTTTATCTTAGGTAATATGGACTCTTGAGGGGGAAAAAATGGGGGGGGACTCTTGAATAAAATGGGTAACCTTTTCACATATTGACATCTTCAGTATTAATGTAGAGAGAGTGATACTAACTTCTTGAATGAAAAATTACCTATTATGGAAGAGATCCAGTGTGTACTTTTAATATTTCATCAGTATTACATTAAATTGCTTATAGATTAGAGGTCCTTCTTGTCATGGTGAATGGAGGCTAATACCTTAAGTCATTCCTTTCTAGTATGATGATTGTGGTTGTTCTTACTAAGGACTGTAAATGTAGATTTGGTCGATACCTTCACGTTTCTCCTTGCCCATTGCAGATGGAAGTCAGAACTCCAAACGTCTTACTTATCTGCAATTCTGCTCTGAGATACGAACCAGGTTCTAGTAGACCCTCTGTCACTGTGTAGTTAATGTTGCCTGATTAGAAATAAACCAAGTCCTACCTAAATTTGTCAGTCTGTTTTGTTTTGCGTCCACGCAGGATTCATTTACAGAAAGCCAGTGGCTGCTTTTAACCACTATCCAAACCTCAGTCCTTTGTAAATACTTTCCTTAGAGCAGAAGGTGTAAAAGCTCATGACTAAACACTCATTTTGGAACTCAAAAGAATCTTAGAGAAGTTAGTGGGTTGCTCGAGGTCCCATGAGCTGCTTATGGGCTGCGTGGAAACCCAGGTTATTTCCCCATAAAGCCTCACTCCTGCTGCCCCTCTCTTCTGAGAAAGAAGTGGAGAATGTCTAATTGTGTCACTCTTACTCACCGTCTGCAACGTAAAATTTTTTTTTTTACCATTTTTTTATGTACCCTAGAACCACTAAAATATATATATATGTGTGTGTGTGTGTGTGTGTGTGTGTGTATATACACACATATATATCTATCTATCTCCAGTCTGGATCCTATATCCGTCTCGCCATCTCCCTCAGAGGAGACCTCTTCGGCCTTTTAATACACCGCACATGCCTCAGGGGGACGCTGCAGTCACTACCTCCTGCCACTTCATCCACAGGCCATCTTCCTCTCAACTTACCCCTCTCTGCTTCTTCCATTATGTGCATGTGGTTTCCTTTATATGCCAAGAAGTATATGGCATGCACTAAAGTAGCTTTCTTCATAAAACTAAACTTTAGTTTTTCTAAAAATTTAAATTAAAACCTTGTTTTTCTCCCAAAATGCACAGTGGTTGGGGGCTGGGGAGCTGGCGATGGTGGGTATGCGTTTGAAAACAACACCAGCTGGTTTTAGACTTATTGGGGGGCTACAGAGCAAGCGGAGCAGTTAGGCATCCCACCCACCCCTGAAATGCTCAGGGCGCTCTTGGCAGATCCAGTGCGCACGTTATGGCAGGTGGTGGATGGAGAGCTTTTATGCCGATTTCTAGCGTTATCTGGCTTATTGTTTTGAGAGCTGCATACAACGGGATGTTTAATCTTTTTTTTTTCTTGAGACGGAGTCTCGCTCTGTCGCCCGCCCAGGCTGGAGTGCAGTGGTGCGATCTCGGCTCACTGCAAGCTCCGCCTCCCGGGTTCACGCCATTCTCCTGCCTCAGCCTCCCGAGTAGCTGGGACTACAGGCGCCCGCCAGTACACCCGGCTAATTTTTTTGTATTTTTAGTAGAGACGGGGTTTCACCGTGGTCTCGATCTCTTGACCTCGTGATCCGCCCGCCTCGGCCTCCCAAAGTGCTGGGATTAACAAGCGTGAGCCACCGCGCCCGGCCAACGGGATGTTTAATCTTTTTTATTTAAAATTACCATTTATAGTATTTGGGGTGATTTAGAGGATTTAAAAAATCTGTTCGATTCTGAAGTGGTCCTTAAAATATGGAACTTAAGTGCTTAAGTTGCTAAAACACTTTCTAAAGCATACTATTGGGATGTTTGAAACTGATGTTAGTAAATGTGTGCATTTGTATTTGGATAATCTGTGATAAGTTTAGTTTTTGATGAGACATAATTTCAATTTCACATTTAAAGTGATATGTTTAGGTCAATAAGAGAAGCTTTGAATTTACAGTTTCCAGAGAAACCCACAATTAATAGGTAACTTTTGTTTTCATAATGCTTTTAATTATTACAGTTATGTAGATTCAGAAATGGATATATTCCTAAAATAAACCCAAATTAAAACTTCTTATTCTTTTTAAAGAGAAGCTGTGGTTCTATTAGAGAAAAACACTTCTTTTTTAAGTTTATGAAGAAATAGATGTTAGATGAAAACTTTTCCTCGTTGAGCTTTCTAAATTACAAGTTTCCTGAATTGCTTGGCAAAGTGATTTTGAAAAGACCCACTTCATTTTTCCTTTGACAGTCTATTCAAAACACCATTACCTCATAGACTAATACAATAACCGAGGTAAATGGTAACAAGACCTAATTGGGGAAACAGTGTATCAAATGAGGGAAAACAGTATCCACTGACAGAGAGAACTAGCTGTTTCTTAAAGAGACAGAGAAGAAAGATTTCCTGGGAGTTGAGTCTTCATAGGGTGCTCTCCTGGCCTTCTCTGAGCTTGCCTTGGAAACTGTAGAGGCTGTAGGAGTATTTGCTGTCTTTAACCCTTGCGAATGTTCTCAGCTATTTCAGTAGAGGATAACAGTGTCTCTATTTGCCTTAGGTAAGATGATTGGAGAAAAGGAAAATGTAGAGAAATCAGATTGACTTCAGATGGACAGGCACAGAGTTCTGGAGTGACTTCCTACTCCTTAATTCTGCAATGCACCCAGAAGTGAGTGAGGTTAGGTGACCACCTGGGTATTTACTATAACTATTATTACTATGATTAGATAAGGTGTCCTGGAATGTTCTCTGAATACCTCATTTTTCTTTTTTTTTCTCTTTTTTTCTCTCGCTCTGTCATCTAGGCTGGAGTGCAGTGGCGCAGTCTTGGCTCACTGCAACCTCTGCCTCCCGGGTTCAAGCAATTCTCTTGCTTCAGCCTCCAAAGTAGCTGGGACTACATGCGCCGCCACCACACCTGGCTAATTTTTTTGTATTTTTAGTAGAGACAGGGTTTCACTGTATTGGCCAGGCTGGTTACAAACTCCTAACCTCAAGTGATCTGCTCGCTTTGGCCTCCCAGAGTGCTGGGATTACAGACATGAGCCACCGTGCCCGGCCAATAACTCATTTTTCTAAGGAAGAAAGAATCTCAATTAACAATTGGTGATGACACTGCCTCCCAAGGCTTCTCATAATCACCCAACCTCAGGTAAACAGGGTGAATGCCACCCTATTGACAGGAGGTTTATTGTGGCACTGGGTTTTCCTCAGTAGCCCTGGTGATCTCTTGTTGAGAACCCAAGCTCAGATTTCCCAGGGCTCACCCAACTGGACTTTAGAAATTTGGTTCCAGAATTTTCAAATGTTTGGTTTTTCAGACAAATAGTAACACGTGTTTGCACCAGTGTTACCCAGAAGGTTGTTAAGACAAAATTGATAATGCTTCCCAGGTATGTGTTTTCTTTTTCTGAGTCACAGCTGCATGTTACTAGTTTTCCTCATCTGACCTGATGATTGACTGATGGAAAGTCTCATTGAAGTTTTGGTGATCCTTTCATTGGTGGAAGAGACAAAAACAGAACATAGGTGGCTCATTCCATTCACCTCTACTTTTCTATTGTAACTGGACTTATTTCTGCCATCCGGACAGAGAACTTGGGCTTTGATTTCATCTGTACCAAAGTTTTCTAGGTGGGCACGTACAGGGGGTCATCATAAGAGAACTCAACTGACCACAATGCAGAGAGAGGTAACTATCCAATGGAATGGTAACATGGTTCCACTAAGGTAAGAACTGTAGTATTAAATGAAATGAATTTTTTTTTTTTTTTGAGACAGAGTCTCTCTCAGTTGCCCAGGCTGGAGTGCAGTGGTGCAATCTTGGCTCACTGCAAGCTCCGCCTCCTGGGTTCACGCCTTTCTGCCTCAGCCTCCCGAGTAGCTGGGACTACAGGCACCCGCCACCATGCCCGGCTAATTTTTTTTGTATTTTTAGTAGAGCCGGGGTTTCACCATGTTGGCCAGGATGGTCTCAATCTCCTGACCTCATGATCCGCCCGTCTCAGCCTCCCAAAGTGCTGGGATTACAGGCGTGAGCCACCGCATCTGGCCTAAATGAAATGAATTCTTAATGGGAAAGGAGTTCTGTGAATATTCCTGAGTTGTTATATTTAACTTAACTAACTCTTAAATGCAGGGAATTTAACTAAAAAGTGAATTTAACAAAGAAGTGAATTTAAAAGTCAACAAGCTTCATATCTCTCTACCTCACCCCAAACCTGTGTTAATTAGCCCTTCTTGCTTAAATCAAATCATCCTGATGTACTTTAATGCTGTGATTAGCAATGTATTCTTTGAGCATATCCTTGTTTCCAGCAACAAATAACTGCCATGTTAAGGGGAGAAGGAAGTGATGGATAGAGGGACCAGTTGGCACATTGTAACACATGTACACACGCTATTCCTTTAACTTGCTTTCTTTAGACCTGTAGTTCCTACCTGTGAATCTCGTTTCTGTATTGATCCCCATTGGCTAAGCATACGACTAAAGGGGGATTCTATGTCATTTCTTCAGTAAGCTAACCAGGAATCTCCGAAAAAGGGCAGAGAAGTCCAGAATGATGTAATGCGGCAAAAAATGTGACTGCTGTTTCTAAGGGGGGGTGGAGAAAACCAAAGCCAGTTTTGAGTTGAGTGTGCTTCCTGTTGGCAAGGGGTGAGAATTCAGAGATGTATACCTCTTAAAAAAAAAAAAACCACTCTTAGGATATCACAATGCATGGCAAACGAGCAAGCCCTGACCTGTTAGCAGTTGTTTGCATAGTTTACCAGGTAGAGAAAGCATCCAACAGAACCAAATGTTTGAGGACGCTAACATGCACTGTGGTTAGCGTGAGGTTTAATTGGCTGGGGACACATTTCCATTTAAATCTGATTCTGATAACACATTTAACTACCTCGCTAGCTAATTACACAGTTCCAGGCTTGAGAGAGGAAACGGCACCTGTGAGCAGTGGCGTGTCTTGTTAAATAAGGTTTGAAAGCCCTTCCGAAAAGGAAGAAATGGCTGTACTTGGGGATGTTTGAGCATAATAATTGTGCAGCCTTGCTCCTGGCTGAGGGGAGGGGAAAGAAAGCCCTTCCTTTCTGCTCCAAGAAGTGTTCAGATTCCCCTTATGTGGGCAGAATTTTTGGTAAGTACAATACAGGAAGCAAAACCGCAGTGTTCTAGGTCAGCAGTCAGTGACCTCTTGTTTCTGAGCCCCTCTGTTGCCTCCTCATTGTGTGTTCAGGGGACGAAAGCACAGAGCAGGAGAAGAGGAAGGGAAGGCTGGGAGAGGCTGGGAGGATGTACCCGCATTAACACAAGTTGGGGAGGCACCAATGCTCTGCTCCTGTCTCTACTCAGGTGGCCATAACAAAATAACAGATGGGATAACTTAACCAAAATATATTTTTTCATAGTTCTGGAGGCTGGAAGTCCAAGATCAACATGTTGGTAGGGTTGGTTTCTTTTTTTTTCTGGACGGAGTCTTGTTCTGTCACCCAGGCTGGAGTTGCAGTGGCACTATCCTGGCTCACTGCAACCTCTGCCTCCCGGGTTCAAGCAGTTCTCTGCTCAACCTCCCAAGTAGCTGGGATTATAGGTGTGTGCCACCACGTTTAGCTAATTTTTTTGTATTTTTAGTAGAGATGGGATTTCACCATCTTGGCCAAGCTGGTCTTGAACTCCAAAGTGCTGGGATTACAGGCGTGAGCCACTGCTCAGAATGGAATGGTCTGAGTAGAATCAGAATGGAATGATCCAGGGGAAGCTTATTTTAAAATCTCCTACCCATAGTGGCAATGGTAGAGAACTCTTTTTGTTCTAGACAGAAGAGTTGACCAGATGCCTAGACCACTTGAAAATCCTATTCTAGCATCTGTGCTTTCTGTTAGGGATTCATCGGACAGACTTTTAACGGTGGAACAGATTTTACTGGATAGAGACTTGGGGTTGAAGACAGAAGGCAGAGGCTTGAATAGAAGCAAGTAGAGGAAGAGTGGTGGGGGTTTTGACAGAAAGTTTATGAATCAGTGGGACACTGAGGAAAGGGAAGTGTGTGTCAGGAATCATGGAAATCCTCCATGACTATAGAAACCAAGGCTAATGAATTTTGGGGCCTTTCCAAGCAATAAAACAAGTAGTGATACTTACAGGGATTCTTTTGAGGGGCATTCTCAACAAGTGTAGATGTGGGTATGTCTACACTTAGCCCTTTTGAGAGGGTCTTTTTTATTTTTATTTTATTTAATTTTATTCTTTGAGATGGGCTTGCTGTGTGACGCAGGCTGCAGTGCAGTGGTGTGATCTCAGCTGACTGCAACCTCTGCCTCCCGAGTTCAAGCGATTCTCCTGCCTCAGCCTCCTGAGTAGCTGGGATTACAGGTGTGCGCCACCATGCCCGGCTAATTTTTGTCTTTTGTTTTAGGGGAGATGGGGTTTCATCATGTTGGCCAGGCTGGTCTCCAACTCCTGACCTCAAGTGACCCACCCGCCTTGTCCTCCCTAAGTGCTGGGATTACAGGCCACTGCACCCAGCCAGAGAGGGTCTTTTTAAAACAGTTGACGACTTTTAGGCGTACCCTGTCAATTAATTCAGTGATTGCTTTCCTGGCTCAAATTTAAGGTCACATCACGTTAACTATGGCAATACAAATATTGCCTCATGAATCCCCAGTGAAATTGGGAATAACAATTTAATTTTACTGTACTAGATAAACAAACCACTGGCCTTAAAAATAATTGAAACTTGGCCGGGCACGGTGGCTCAAGCCTGTAATCCCAGCACTTTGGGAGGCCGAGACGGGCGGATCACGAGGTCAAGAGATCGAGACCATCCTGGCTAACGCGGTGAAACCCCGTCTCTACTTAAAAAAAAAAAAAAAAAAAAAAAAAAAAATTGAAACTTGATGCTGTTTAATGTCTTTTATAAAAACTTTCACTGGTGAATTGTTTTCTACATAAAACATAGGATGTAAGTTATTGTAGAATTTAAACATTTTAACTCTTAACATTTATGCAATGTCTATTTTCAACTCAATGTCAGGGAGGACCTTTAGCACTCACTTTCCTGGTAGACAGTGCCTTCTTCCAATCATACCAGAAAAGTAGGCTTGTCTCCTGGAATTCCCCATATGGCCTCCTTCTTGGGTAGTGAAACTCACATATGTCCATTTCCCTCTACGTGAAGCCTTGAATCTAGTAGAAGCTTCTATCCTCTCCTGGATCACTGCCCGAATACTCTCCTAAATCCAAGCATGACATTCCTCTGCATAAGATTTTAGACCTAACTCTCCATTACACCTGGAATGAAATGCAAACTCTCAGCATGTTCACCTTCTATTTTCCTCTCTTACCTCCGTACCTACACACTCTCTCACCCACGCTCTTCAGCCATGCCAGCAGTGTCCCAGGGCTCCAAGCTCATGCCTACTGTTTCTTCTGCCTGGAATATTCTTTTCCCCACTGTTGAAGTTACTCTTAGTTCAGGTCTCAGCTTAAATGTCACTCTTGCAAAGATGCTCCCACACCTTCTGGCGCTGGGCATTTTTGTCCCTGCATTTACCAGAATTGATGAGATTATGTAACGTCTCTGCTCCTCTAGATTAAAACTTCCAGGAGGCAGGGATGTGTCTGTTTTGTGGACCCATAACAGTGCCCTATAACAGTTTCTGATCCATACCAAGCACCCCATGTCTGTTCAGTGTTGAAGGTTGTCTCCAGGACATTATGTTCATGGAGAGCATGTGTCTTCTGAACATCACCTTTGGCAGCTGAGATGACTTCCATAAATGGGCCAAAATTTCACCTCATCAGTTGTGCTTACTATGAAGATGAGTAGCTGATGAACTCCAGTTAGAGTAATTATTCTGTTTCCAGGCAATAACCTTAGTAGTAGTTGTCCTAAAGCCCTGAGACATTACAAGTAATGAGTACTGATGGCTCATGCATCTGAGCGTCCTCCCAAGGTAGAGTCTGAACTGAAAAATGAAACTGTATATTATTATTTGAGGGAGACAAATAGTATTACATCGTGGGAACTTTTCAGAAACACAACACGATGAGTGAAAGCTGAGGATGTCCTTCCAGGTTACTGAATGCTGTTGGTCTGCTTTGGATCAATCATTATTGAACAACTTAACTGAGGGCATTTTAGTAACAGCCTTTGTGAAGTTGCGAATATCAGGCCCCTAGAGAAGCAGGTGGCTTGAAATCTTTACACATTAGTCAATTATAAACCTAACGAAGTAAAAATGAATTTAGCCCTAATTCTGCGCTGTGACTACTTACTCTGCATCGTGAGTTCTGCGAGGTTAGGACCTTGCTTTGTTCATCTTTGGATGTCACTTTCTAGCACCTAACTGAACCTGTGGTCCAGTAAAGGGCTGGATACATGGAAGGGCATGTTTCACGGCCATGTGACATCACGCTGTGCAAATAAGGCACATTTCAGAATGCTGTCCTTTCCTTTCCTTTCACATCTGGGAACCAGCTTGTAATGAACCTTTGGCAAATACCACAGTGGATTTTTCTTTTTTTTGGAGGAGGAGGTAGGGGCACAACTAAGACATCATTTGTGATTCATTTCCCCTCCTCTTACATGTCACATACCTCTTAGATGGTCACCATTCATCTTCTGCTGTCTTATTTCTGAGTGCCATCGGCCTTAGTTTTAACTAGGATTATTAGAGAGAAATATTTATGTGTCCATCTTGAGATCTCTCCTCAGATCAGTGTCTAGTTTTCTTTAGCTGATTCTTATTGATGGAATTCTTATTAAATAAAAAAATTTTGTAACTTTTCACAATGGTATGAAATTGATTTCTAAAGTAACCTGTAGTTAAATAATAATGCAGGGTTCCCGTAAGCATGTCTAGTTCTAGCAATACAGTTTACCCATTCCAAAACATTTCTGGATGTTGATCCTTTATTTGCAAAATTTTCATTTTCATAGGCTTCTGATTTGCATATTAAAACTGTAGTTGTAGTTGAGGTGATGGTAGGGGTCTTTATTGTCTATACCTGTGAGCTGGGTTGAAGTATAAGACATTCTCATACCATTGATATAATCTATGCCATAAACACTTGGCACTTGATTAAATCAATACTTGGTCTGAAAATTGTCTCATTTTAAATGAATTCAGCTCATGAATTAGCCAATGGCATCCTCTTCAATGGAGACTCCTTTATCTCCTTTCCCTTCTTCGTGTTCCTCCCCGAACATACAGCAGATACTGCCCTGGGTAAGAGCTGAAGGAGCTGGCTGTGGGTCATCTAGTCCAGAGGGCCATGTCAGTGTGATTTAAGTCGGGTAGTAGAATGGGAAGGGCAGTGATAGCTCTTTGCAATTCATTTTTTATCTTAATATTCCTCATGCACCATACTGCCTCCTGATTTCTCACAGACCGTACCATATGTTTTGTTTGGAAGCCTTGGCTCATCTTGTAGGTTGTGTACTTAGCTGGAATGACACAGTATCGATGGTTGAACAGCAATTTATGACACAGATGAGTAACTGGGTGACTGATATGCCTTTTGATGTGTATTTCCAAGTAGATGATATTTTCTTTTTTTTTTTTAACCTTCTGATGTGATTTGCTAGTGATGGTGATGATGTCGTTTTGGTTTTAAAGCTGGAAAATACAGGCCGGGCACAGTGGCTCACGCCTGTAATCCCAGCACTTTGGGAGGCTGAGGCAGACGGATTGCCTGAGTTCAGGAGTTCGACACCAACCTGGCTAACATGGTGAAACCCCGTCTCTACTAAAAATACAAAAAAATTAGCTGGGCGTGGTGGCGCACACCTGTTGTCCTAGCTCTTCGGGAGGCTGAGGCAGGAGAATCGCTTCAACCCAGGAGGTGGAGGTTGTAGTGAGCTGAGATTGCGCCACTGCACTCCAGCCTGCGCGACAGAGTGAGACTCAGTCTCAAAACAAAAAACAAAAACCAACCAAACAAAAAAACAAAACTGGAAAATACAAACAAGCCCAAGGAGTGATTTGGTAGATGTTTAGATTCTACCACTTCTCAGCTTTAGGCGATATTCCGTGTGGGTGTCAGTCTTCTGCTACTGCAGGCACACATCATACTTCAGCTGTATGAAGATTATTCTATTTCTGCTCTATAAATATGTTATTGGATTGGACGAACAAGATATACACTTACACATTTGAAGCCGTAAGTAAAAAAAAAAAAAAAATTATATAGTTAAAAGGTACAAATAATTGCTTTTGTGATGCATTTGTTCTTCAAATGAAAGATCAGTGGCATTTGTTCATGTATTTCTCGGGTAAAACTTTGTCAAAGTGGTTCAAGTGGCTTCAAAATGCTAAGAATATGTTGAAAACTTGTTTTTTTTGTATACAAATGAACAGCTGACATGAGGTTTTTCTACCCTATGAATGCGACATGGGAACATACAAACCACATTGAAATATTGCAGAATTAATATTTGTTTATTGATGAAGCTGGGAGACTCAGCTCCTTTAAGTAGCCTACAATGGGTGAAAGCAAACAAAGGAATCAGTAATTACAGTGAGGCAAATGTTGGTCTGTAGATACGGGGGTAGAAATACAGCAGATAGTCATTAAGTTTACTACTCGCACTTCTTTTGCCTGACTAAGCCATGTGAGATATTCCAGTTCAATTGGCTGTTATTTAAAGTATGTAAATATCAGTGTAGAGAATATGGAAGAATTCGGCATTGATTACATTTAGTTCAAAGGTCTTAATCCCTAGACAGATAAGAGATTTACACATCTTAAATTTCCATCGAAAAGAAGGTATTTGGAGATTAGAAACTGAAGGAAAATATTTCCAAGAATAGCTAGTTCTTAAAACACAGTAAGAATATGCTTTAGCTCTTGAACAGTGTTTGTAGTTACTGTCTGACTCCTTGGGGAAGAGTCTCCTGCTGGAGCTCTCACCTGGCAGGCTAACTGCATTAAGATGGGCCACTCAGCTTGAGAAACAGGAAGAATTGCTGTTGCTCCCATCTGCTATTTATGTTTTTCTTTTTCTTTCTTTCTTCCTTTTTTTTTTTTTTTTGAGACGGAGTCTCGCTCTGTCGCCCAGGCTGGAGTGCAGTGGCCGGATCTCAGCTCACTGCAAGCTCCACCTCCCGGGTTTAGGCCATTCTCCTGCCTCAGCCTCCCGAGTAGCTGGGACTACAGGCGCCCGCCACCTCGCCCGACTAGTTTTTTGTATTTTTTTTAGTAGAGACGGGTTTCACCGTGTTAGCCAGGATGGTCTCGACCTCCTGACCTTGTGATCCGCCCATCTCGGCCTCCCAAAGTGCTGGGATTACAGGCTTGAGCCACCGCGCCCGGCCTCTTTTTTTCTTTTTCTTCTTTTTTTTTTTTTTTTTGAGATGAGTCTCACTCTGTCGCCCAGACTGGAGTGCAGTGGCGGGATCTTGGCTCACTGAAAGCTCCGCCTCCCGGGTTCACGCCATTCTCCTGCCTCAGCCTCCCGAGTAGCTGGGACTACAGGCGCCCGCCACCATGCCCGGCTAATATTTTGTATTTGTAGTAGAGATGGGGTTTCACTGTGTTAGCCAGGATGGTCTCGATCTCCTGACCTCGTGATCCTGCCGCCTCGGCCTCCCAAAGTGCTAGGATTACAGGGGTGAGCCACTGTGCCTGGCCTGCTATTTATGTTTTTCATAGGAATTACTTTCCTTACATCCCTATTCAGATGTAGATGTTACTTTTGCTCAAAAGTGCTCCTTTTCTTGAGTTGCAAATAGCCTACCTAGGTAGCTGGACTCTTGACCATGATGTTTTTTGAAATGAAATCTGTCAACAAACATAGGGCAGGACAGGTAACTAGTATTTTATCATTCTTCTAGCCTTCCCCCTCCAGCCTGATTTATACTACCCACCACCTGAACTTGATTGTTTCTCATGACCCCGTAGGGAAACTCCTTGGATGTAGGAACCCTCCCTGATTTTTGTTTTCCTAGACCTTCAGACACTACTTGGCCCAGAGTAATTGCTCTTTGTGAATCACTGCTTTAGTCCAAGCTTGTACAGTCCTCTGCCCAGGACTACTTTGAATGTGGCCCAACACCAGTTTGTAAACTTTCTTAAAACATGAGACTTTTTTTTCTTTTTTCCTTTTTAGCTCATTTGCTATTGTTAGTGTATTTTGTGGCCCAAGACAATTCTTTTTTTTCCAATGTGGCCCAGCGAAGCCAAAAGACTGGACACCCCCAGCCTTGCGTTTAGTCTTTAAGACTCTACTACCTTGGGGAAGAAAAGCAAACATGATTTTTTATTACATGTATTTAAACCAGTATTTACATTTGTAGGGATCTTGGGCAGGTTATCCAGAGAGCGAGTTTCTTTTCTTTCTTTTTTTTTTTTTTTTTTGAGATGAGTCTCACTCTGTCGCCCAGACTGGAGTGCAGTGGCGGGATCTTGGCTCACTGAAAGCTCCGCCTCCCGGGTTCACGCCATTCTCCTGCCTCAGCCTCCCGAGTAGCTGGGACTACAGGCGCCCGCCACCATGCCCGGCTAATATTTTGTATTTGTAGTAGAGATGGGGTTTCACTGTGTTAGCCAGGATGGTCTCGATCTCCTGACCTCGTGATCCTGCCGCCTCGGCCTCCCAAAGTGCTAGGATTACAGGGGTGAGCCACTGTGCCTGGCCTGCTATTTATGTTTTTCATAGGAATTACATTTCCTTACATCCCTATTCAGATGTAGATGTTACTTTTGCTCAAAAGTGCTCCTTTTCTTGAGTTGCAAATAGCCTACCTAGGTAGCTGGACTCTTGACCATGATGTTTTTTGAAATGAAATCTGTCAACAAACATAGGGCAGGACAGGTAACTAGTATTTTATCATTCTTCTAGCCTTCCCCCTCCAGCCTGATTTATACTACCCACCACCTGAACTTGATTGTTTCTCATGACCCCGTAGGGAAACTCCTTGGATGTAGGAACCCTCCCTGATTTTTGTTTTCCTAGACCTTCAGACACTACTTGGCCCAGAGTAATTGCTCTTTGTGAATCACTGCTTTAGTCCAAGCTTGTACAGTCCTCTGCCCAGGACTACTTTGAATGTGGCCCAACACCAGTTTGTAAACTTTCTTAAAACATGAGACTTTTTTTTCTTTTTTCCTTTTTAGCTCATTTGCTATTGTTAGTGTATTTTGTGGCCCAAGACAATTCTTTTTTTTCCAATGTGGCCCAGCGAAGCCAAAAGACTGGACACCCCCAGCCTTGCGTTTAGTCTTTAAGACTCTACTACCTTGGGGAAGAAAAGCAAACATGATTTTTTATTACATGTATTTAAACCAGTATTTACATTTGTAGGGATCTTGGGCAGGTTATCCAGAGAGCGAGTTTCTTTTCTTTCTTTTTTTTTGAGATGGAGTTTCACTCTTGTTGCCCAGGCTGGAGTGCAATGGTGTGATCTTGGCTCACTGCAGCCTCTGCCTCCCGGGCTCAAGCAATTCTCCCGTCTTAGCTTCTGGAGTAGCTAGGATTACAGGTGCCTGCCACCACACCCAGCTAATTTTTTGTATTTTTAGTAGAGACGAGGTTTCACCATGTTTTTCAGACTGGTCTCGAACTCCTGACCTTAGGTGATCCACCCGCCTCCGCCTCCCAAAGTGCTGGGATAACAGGCGTGAGCCACCACGCTCAGCTAGTTTCTTGATTGAGAAAATGTTCACTCCTTGTTGATATTCTCTCCGATGTAGTTAGATGGCTATTGAATATGTTCTGATAGCAGGTCCTAAGAGTTTATTTTTCATGTTATTGTTGGAAAAAAAAAACCCAGAAATATTTTAATAATAGGAATTAAAGATATGAAGACCCTGATATCTGAAAGTTGAGTGGTTCAAATACGGTGAGCAATGCACTCTTAACTAGACCCATATCTTAAGGGGAAAAAATGTTTTTAGTAGTTTTCTTGGTATCCTCTAATCTTCAGAAAAAATTCTTAATAGGCAGTCTTGATGTAAATAAATCACAATTCTGTATATTTAAAAAGCTGCTAGTGCTACTGTGTCATTCCTCTGGAATTTTCAAAAGCTGGGATTTTTCTGTATACTTTGAAAGCTAATGAAATCTACCAACCCACGGGGTAGTAAACAACCAAGAATTCTTGATGGAGGTATTGTAAAGAAAGGTGATAAGGGGCAGGGTGTGGTGGCTCAAGCCTATAATCCCAGCAGTTTGGGAGGCGGAGGTGGGCGAATCACGAGGTCAGGAGATCGAGACCATCCGGGCTAACACGTGAAACCCCGTCTCTACTAAAAACAAAAAATTAGCCGGGCTTGGTGGCGGGTGCCTGCAGTGTGCGGAGATTGCGCCACTGCACTCCAGCCTGAGCGACAGAGCGAGACTCTGTCTCAAAACAAAACAAAACAAAAGAAAGATGATAAGGCTATCTAATGAAGGACCCAAAGAACTCTCACTGAGCTCACCCAGAATGCTTTTCTGGATTAAAGCACGGACTGAAAACCCATTCTTAACATTAGTGACTTGGGTATGGCTCATTTTGAAGAAAGAAAACTGCCTAAATCTATGGTTGAGCTTGCACACATTACAGGTCTCTGGAAATAAGATACTTAAACAGGTTCTGTAATCTGATTCTTGCTAGGTGAGTGTCACCTGACATTGCTTTCTTTCTTTTTTTTTTTTTTGTGATGGAGTCTCGCTCTGCCACCCAGGCTGTGTAGTGCAGTGGCTCACTGCAACCTCCACCTCTCGGGTTCAAGCGATTCTCCTGCCTCAGTCTCCTAAGTAGCTGGGACTACAGGCGTGCACCACCACGCATGGCTAATTTTTGTATTTTTAGTGGAGACAAGAGTTTCACCACGTTGGCCAGGCTTGTCTTGAATTCCTGACCTCAGGTGATTCACCCAACTTGGCCTCCAAAAGTGCTGGAATTACAGGCATGAGGCACTGTGTCTGGCCCCCTGACATTGCTTTCTAAAATAAGATTACCTGTAGTTATCAGTGTTCGCCAAGCATGTATGAAACACAACGTATGTTAAGAGGCTCTTTAATTACATAAATGCTTATTTGGGGGATTCTTGTTCTCAGTCACCTCTCTTTTGGATGGATATATACAATTTGATTGGCACTCCTATTGACACTTTATTTGGTTTGTGACTTGTTTGTCTAGGTGCCTTTCTATTAATATTTTTTTTTCTGTTTAAACTGCTCTCTTTTTTTCAGTACAGCACTGGACGTTTTCTTTGAAATCTTCCAGATTCATTTGGTTGTCTTCCTTATCTCAGCTGTCTTATGCGGGAAAAGTGGTCACTGTTCAGTCAGTTCAGTCTACATAGCTGGCCATCTGAGTTTTTTTTATTGAAACCAAAATAAAACTTCAAAGAAATGAAGAAGCTGAACCTCCCTCCCCTTCCTTTCAACTAACACCTACTGATGTTTATCTTGGAAATAATTTGATGTTTATTTGATGAAACCTGTAGTTAAGTGTTGAGGGAGATAACGTCAAGCTTCAGAACAGTGAGGAGAAACCTTGAGTATTGTGTCTCTAGCATTTGATGCAAGTGTTCTGCGGAACCCACGGGAGCTGGGATAAAAATGCTCGTCTGATCTCCAAATAGTCTCATCTGAATGTACTGAAGCATTACCGCATTCGTTCCAAATCTGAACCTGACCTACTTTTCCTCTTCACCTCCTGCCATCTCTTCCCTAGTTTGTCATCTTATTTTCCAGCACCACGAATGGTTCATAGTTTCTGATAAATATCTGATGTATGGCATCAGTTATATGACTATTTAAACATGACTCATAGTGAACTGTATTTAAATATTGATATGACTCCATGCGTTTTCAGAGACTATGTGGAATGTTCTTTTTTTTTTTTTGAGACGGAGTCTCGCTCTGTCGCCCAAGCTGGAGTGCAGTGGCCGGATCTCAGCTCACTGCAAGCTCCGCCTCCCGGGTTTACGCCATTCTCCTGCCTCAGCCTCCCGAGTAGCTGGGACTACAGGTGCCCGCCATCACGCCCGGCTAGTTTTTTGTATTTTTTGGTAGAGATGGGGTTTCACCGTGTTAGCCAGGATGGTCTTGATCTGCTGACCTCGTGATCCGCCCGTCTCGGCCTCCCAAAGTGCTGGGATTACAGGCTTGAGCCACCGCGCCCGGCCGGAATGTTCTTTTTGAGTGTCAGTTATTAATCACCTGTTTTCTGTTCAACTTTGGTTATTTTCAGTAAATTTTTTTTTTTTTTGAGATGGAGTCTCGCTCTGTCGCCCAGGCTGGAGTGCAGTGACCGGATCTCAGCTCACTACAAGCTCGGCCTCCCAGGTTCAAGTGATTCTCCTGCCTCAGCCTCCCGAGTAGCTGCAACTACAGGCGCCCACCACCATGCCTGGCTAATTTTTTATATTTTTAGTAGAGGCGGGGTTTCACTGTGTTAGCCAGGATGGTCTCGATATCATGACCTTGTGATCCTCCCACGTCAGCCTCCCAAAGTGCTGGGATTACAGGCGTGAACCACTGTGCCCGGCCCAGCTCTTTCTTAAAGAAAGCCTTGGCAAATACGTAAATTTTCCCTGTCTACTATGGTAAATAATTCTTGAGGTCACTAAACTCAGGATCTAAATAAAACAGATCAATGTGTTAGTACATGGAACAGAAGGCCATATTTTTGGTGATAACTGTTGACCCCACACTCACTCTGGGGTCTTGGTGTCAATGTCAGGATGTGTTTAAATAGCCTAGGCTGTCAATCTTGTAATACAACTTTGGCTATCTTGCTTCTAGAGCCTTGCAATTAAAGCCAGTCCTACTTAGGACCCAGTTAGGAATTTGGATATATGTGTTATATTTGCATGTGATACTGCCCTTCATTTGAAAACACAGGCTTAAATGAGTGAAGTAAAACTCTTTTAGTATGGATTACCCCCAAAATCTGTGAATTTGTACTAATTCAAAATCCTCTTTGTTGGCAACTGTTGTAGTGAGGTCTTTGGAAATGTTATCCCGGTAGCATGGAGGTGTTGCTTCTTCTCTTCATTCGTCCAGTTTTGTAGTCAGAACTGTTTATAGAATTGTAATTTTAAAGTGACCCTATGCTGTGGTTTGAATATATGTGTTCCCACACAAAAACTAGCCGGGCGACATGGCGGGCGCCTGTAGTCCCAGCTACTTGGGAGGCTGAGGCAGGAGAATGGCGTGAACCCAGGAGGCGGAGCTTGCAGTGAGCTGAGATCTGGCCACTGCACTCCAGCCTGGGAGGCAGAGCGAGACTCCGTCTCAAAAAAAAAAAAAAAAGAAAAGAATATATGTGTTCCACCAAAATTCCTGTGTTGGAACCTAATGCCCAGTGTGATAGTATTAAGTAACAGCTGACGCCTTTTGGGAAACGCTGAGGTCATGATTGTTCCACCTTCACTAATGGGATTAGTGCTCTTATAAAACATGTTGGGAAAAAAATAGAATTAAAAACAAAAACAAAAAAATATAAAAGAAACAGGTTGGAGCCCAGGAGTTTGAAGCTGGGGTGAGCCGTGATCATGCCACTGCACTCCATTCTGGGCCACAGAGTGAAGCTCTGACTGGGCGTGGTGGCTCACGCCCGTAATCCCAGCCCTTTGAGAGGCCAATGTAGGCAGATCACCTGAGGTCAGAAGTTGGAAACCAGCCTGGCCAACATGGTGAAATCCTGTCTCTACTGAAAAATGCAAAAAATAACTGGGCGTGGTGGCGGGCACCTGTGATCGCAGCTCCTCAGGAGGCTGAGGCAGGAGAATCACTTGAATCTGGGAGGTGGAGGTTGAAGTAAGCCGAGATTGCATCATTGCACTCCAGCCTGGGTGACAGAGTGAGACTCCTCAATAAAATAATAAAATAAAAAGCAGAGTGAGGCTCTGACTCTTTTAAAAAAGAGAAATAATGTGCTAACTTCATCAGCACATACACTAAAATTGGAACCGTAGAGAGATGAACATGGCTGCTATGCAAGAATGACAGTGCAAATTTGTGAAGCGTTCCATATATTTTGAAAAACAAAAAATAAAAAATAAAAAAGGTTGAAAGGGAGTGCCCTAGTCCCCTTTTGTCCTTGATCTTGGACTTCCCAACCTACAGAACTATGAGAAATAAGTATCGATTCTTCATAAATTACCCAATCTAAGGTATTTTGTTAGGGCAGCAGGAATGGACTAAGACACCTACTAAACAAAAAGATAAAATTGTTGTGATTTTGTTCTTAACTTGGAAACATAAAACCATCGTTACAGTGAAGGCAAAACTAGGCCAAGATTTATTTTTTCAATGGCATTTAAAAATATTTAATAGTCTCTTTTAATTATAACATTACAAAATAACACCTTTTAGTCTGTTGAGCACAGGCTTGTCTAATGCTTACCATGTGCTAGGCAGGCCACATTCTAAGCTTTACATAGATTGACATTTTACTTTGTTTTTTTTCTTGAGGCAGAGTTTTGCTCTGTTGCCCAGGCTGGAGTGCAGTGATGTGATCTCACCTCACTGCAACTCCCGCCTCCCACATTCGAGCGATTCTTGTGCCTCAGTCTCCTGAGTAGCTGTGACTATAGACATGTACCACCAGGCCCGGCTAATTTTTGTGTTTTTAGTAGAGATGGGGTTTCGCCATGTTGGCCAGGGTGGTCTTGAACTCCAGGCCTCAAGTGATCCGCCCGCCTCAGTCTCCCAAAGTGTTGGGATTACAGGAGTGAACCACTGCGCCCGGCCCAAAGATGAACATTGTAAAATACAGCAGCTAGATGAGGTGGATTCTTGTATTATCCCATTGTACAAATGAAGAAACTGTGGCACAGAGAAACAAAGAACAGGTTACGTAGCCAGTGTGACCCAGAACATCTTAGTTCATGTTGCATTTCTCTCATTTGCTGGAAGCATATAACAGTCAACAAAAAAAATAATGTTTTGCTTCCAGTTTGAGTAATGTTTCTGTGACTTCTTTAAGTACTGTATATTTGCTGCATTTGCTGGGAGTGAACGAGGCCCTGAAGCTTTCGTAGATATCTGTGTAGAAACTGGAGTGAGCCAGTGTGTGCCACCATGGGTGTCCCTCGATGTCCTCTCCTCTTGTCCCTTCAACTGCGCTCTGTGGGAGTCAGGCCTATGGGGACAGTTCACAGGAACAAAATAGAAGCTCCAACCAAGAGCTGCAGGATTTAAGAACAAGGCTGCAAAACAAGTACATGGAGCTGGCACGCAAACTCAGGGCTTTCTGAAACGCAAACTTCAGTGTTTAATTAAATGGGGGTGGGAGGGGACTCTCAACTGAGATACTGAACTGCACTGTGTCTCTACAAAATGCGAGTGTCCCACATTTTAAGGGTGAATGAATATCTCTAAAAGAAAACACCTCTCTCATTCACATCTATTCTGTATGCTTTCTTGATTGGCTGAGAAAGGAGTGAAATCATGCTCTCCTTTCATGCCCCTCCTTCGACTAGGAAGGAGTTCTTTGATGCACCATTAATAGTTTTAGCAATTACTCTCAACCACGGTGAATGTGTAACTCCTGTTTTCTTTTAAATTTGATCAATGACTCAGTTGTTGTTAAAGTGCAAGGAACAGTAGAAGTTTTTGTATATATATACCTGTGATGAGTGTGGTTGAGAATGGTCCTGTGGCTTTATTTCTCTTTTTTGTTCAACTTTATTTTTTAGATCAGTTTCACGTTCACACAAAATCGAGTGGAAGGTACAGAGGTTTCCCACACAAAGTCTTGCCCCCGCCCATGCATAGTTGCCCTCATTATCAACATCCCCCAGCAGACTACATCTGTCACAATTGATAAACTTGCATTGACACATCATTGTCACCCAAAGTCCTTTGTTTACATTAGGGTTCCCTCTTGGTGTTGTACCTTCTATGAGTTTGGACAAATTTATGATGACACGTATCTACAATTAGAGTAGCATAATTTTATTTCTTTATGAATGCTCAAGTCAGGGCTTCTTATTTTAATTTAAGGGGGATTAAATGATCATAAGTGCAATTGTTATGTCATTGTGCTTATTAATATGTTTAAAGTATCTGTAATGCTTTGTGTCATAACTTTAAACAACAGAAAAGGTTGTTATTTGTAACAGTACATCTTTGCTCTGCTTGCTAATGTCCTTGAGGAGTTGAAGTAAGTCTAGGAAAAAAAAGTCAACTCAGTTTAAAAAAAAAAAAAAAGAAGGTAATCGTAAGCATTTTTTTTCCTTCTAAAAAGATTTCTTTGTGTGTGGGGGCAGGGAGGACATGTCTTTAAATAAGTGAACATGTGCTTGTAAAATGTTTTTTAAGCACTCTCATCCCTGTAAGTCTGTTCCTTTCTGAAAATCTGGGTATGACACCAGATCATGTGTGTAAAGGGAAAGGGAACATTCTGGAACACCTGTAGTCTGTTGCCTCTAGCAAGTCGACATGCTAACATGGTAGGTGACAAAAGGGCATCATGATAAAGCCACTGAGACTTAAATTCTTGCTTTTGTTTTTTTGGAGCGGGAGTCTCATTCTGTCTCCCAGGTTGGAGTGCAGGGCTGCGATCTTGGACTTACTGCAACCTCCACCTCCTGGGTTCAAGCAGTTCTCATGCCTCAGCCTCCTGAGTAGCTTGGACTACAGGCGTGGTGTGTACCACCACCACACCTAGCTGATTTTTGTATTTTTAGTAGAGACAGGGTTTTGCCACGTTGGTCAGGCTAGTTTGGAGGTCCTGACCTCAGGTGATTTGCGTGCCTCAGCCTCCCAAAGTGCTGGGGTTACAGTCATGAACCACCGTGCCCGGCCCCCTCCAACCTTCTTAACTTCAGTTTCCTGTGTCTAACTTGACACTACTGATGTCTGCCTTGCGCTCGGAATTAGCAGAGGGTGAGGACTGGCTGGGCGCAGAGTAATGCCCCCATAAGGGTTGGCTGTTCCTGCCATTCTCCCTGTTCTAATCTAGATCTCTGTTTCCTTTATAGCATTCACAACACATGGTCATTATTTTATTTGTGAATTTGTTTTACTTGTTTGTGGACTGTGTCTTACCATATGATCTCGTTGTTGGTGAACTTGTCTTTTTTTTTTTTTTTTTGAGATGGAGTCTCACTTGTCACCCAGGCTGGAGTGCAGTGGCCGGATCTCGGCCTCCCCAAGTGCTGGGATTACAGGCTTGAGCCACCGCGCCCGGCCGAACTTGTCTTATTTATGTGTGACTCTAACCATTTCCCTTCCGAGTCTGTCATGAAAGCTTTATGCCTGCAGGCTCTGTGTCTGTCTGTCTCCTTAACACCCTGCACCTTGGTTCTCACCGAATGCTTGTCCACTGCCCCCAGAAAACAAAGCACTGCTGTGTCCCTGCAAAGCACCGCAGCTCTTGCTAGAATGTTCATCGTGTGTGACTTTTCAAGTGTAATAAGTAAAATAAGTTTACTATGTGAAACTGGATAAAGATAATTTTTTGCAAATATATACTTACATTGTAAACTATCAGATAGGGTTGAAGTTTTCTAATTGATATTTTAGGTTCTTAAATATTGGAAGGGAGCTTTTAATTTGGTAAGAGTCTATACATGAAAATATTTCCTTTGTATACCTTCTTGATAAGGTTATACGCATTGTACATTCTTGGAATCTGGAGGACACAATAATGAAGTGAAATGTGGCTTTAACACCATGTGTGCTTTTTCAGACAAGTAAATTAGTCCGTGCCAGTGTAACGGGATCTGCTTATAAGTGATCTACTTTAACATCAGACTGGATTCTCTGTGGTGTCACTTTTTGTTTGATTTGTTTTGTGTATATAGGTAACAATGATACCAAACCTCAAACATAAATAAAACATAATAGTGTTTTCCAGTATCAGGAAAACAGATTCCTTAAGGATCCCTGATGCATGAGTGTCTAGGGGCCTAGGTTCTAGTTTGTAAACTCCACTAAGTTGAGGATCTGGCACTGGGCACGACCAGAGGAATCCCGGGAGTCATCGTTTACAACTCTGCATTTTAGGGGTGAGGGAGCTCGTGACAGAGAGCCTGAGTGTGCCCCACAAGCACACTGCCATTGTGTACATCGTCAGACTTAAGAGTTCTGTTTTAGCCTTCATAGGACTTGATAGGGAAGGCATTGAATATATATTTGTGTTTATGTATATCAAAAATACTGTAATTATAGGTTTTTTTTTTTTTTTTTTTGAGATGGAGTCTCGCTCTGTTGCCAGGCTGGAGTGCAGTGGTGCGATCTTGGCTCACTGCAACCTCCGCCTCCCGGGTTCAAGCGATTCTCCTGCCTCAGCCTCCTGAGTAGCTGGGATTACCGACGCGCGCCACCATGCCTGGCTAATTTTTGTATTTGTAGTAGAGACGGGGCTTCACCAGTTTGGCCAGGCTGGTCTCAATCTCTTGACCTTGGGATCCACCCACCTTGGCCTCCCAAAGTGCTGGGATTACAGGCATGAGCCACCACGCCCGGCTGATACTATAATTATAGTTTTAAAAAATGTACTTAAACTTTACTGTTGAAGTGGGACTTTTTTTCCCTGTAGTGGCTGTCAAGTAATTTGTATTTAAAATTATTTTTGCTTTCTCCCAGTTTGAAGATGGAGTTTTATGTTATAATTGTTGATATTACAACAGACATCTTATAAATGGTAAATCTAAATTCCAAATATATGATATAATTGTATTCAGGAGACCAAATCTATCAATACCACTTTGTTTCCATGGGTAATTTCTTTTAAAAAATACTCTTACCTCAGCAATATAATATGAGATTAATGATAGTAAATTTTATAGGCCTTTACAAATTAGTAGGCTCGGTGTAGAAACTTACCTTTTTTTTTTCTCTAAGCAGAAAATCTCAGTTTTTGCTGTTTGGCTCACTTTTTTAAAAAACAAAAACATACAGAGAAAAATTGCTGGAGTGGCCAAAGGGAAAATGGAGAAAGGGATAAAAGAAAGATAGAAGAAGAAACTGAGGTCACAGTGAATAAATACATTGCTCAGGATAACTCAAGGATTAGCAGAAGCCCCAGGATTCAGAACCAAGTCTGTATAATGCCTGAGCTTGTATGCTGGCTTCCATGGAGTCAAAACGTAAAACTAGGGGACAGTAGTGCATTACTACTAGTACGTCGAAGAATAACAACGCGTGGATAGAGAAAAAAAAAATCAAGAGAACCAGGAAAAAACAACAACAACAAAAACACGGTTAGATGTTTTCTAGAATCTTCTATAATTATTGGAGAAGGCTTCTCTGGGGTATTTGGAGGAAGTCTTTCAGCCAGAAACAATAGCCACAACTTGTCCCAGCTGTGGGGTGGGCTTGACCTCTTTAAAAGACAGTTGAGACTGTCTTGACAAGAACCCAACACTCCTTGTGAAATTAAAGACCTGGCTGGGTGCGGTGGCTCACGCCTGTAATCCCAGCACTTTGAGAGGCCCACGCGGGTGGATCATGAGGTCAGGAGTTCGAGACCAGCCTGGCCAACATGGTGAAACCCTATCTTTACTAAAGATACAAAAAGAAAAAAAATTAGCTGGGCGTAGTGGCGCGTGCCTGTCATCCCAGCTACTCGGGACGCTGAGGCAGGAGAATCACTTGAACTTGGGAGACAGAGGTTGCAGTGAGCCAAGATCGCACCATTGCACTCCATCCTGGGTGACAGGGCGAGACTGCATCTCAATAAACAAACAAACAGGCCGGGCGCGGTGGCTCAAGCCTGTAATCCCAGCACTTTGGGAGGCCGAGACGGGCGGATCACGAGGTCAGGAGATCGAGACCATCCTGACTAACACGGTGAAGCCCCGTCTCTACTAAAAAATACAAAAAACTAGCCGGGCGAGGTGGCAGGCGCCTGTAGTCCCAGCTACTCGGGAGGCTGAGGCAGGAGAATGGCGTGAACCCGGGAGGCGGAGCTTGCAGTGAGCTGAGATCCGGCCACTGCACTCCAGCCTGGGCGACAGAGCGAGACTCCGTCTCAAAAAAAAAAAAAATAATAAATAAAAATAAACAAACAAACAAACAAATAAATAAAAGACCTCTGGAAAGGAGGAGACTCTAGACTGCGGGAGATGTGGCTGCCCTGAAAACTGGCTGAACTTTGTTAAATACAACTCATGAGTAGAGGAATGAATAGTGCTGTGTTTTGTGTCAACTCACATCTCTGTGACTAGATGCAGGCTTCTTGGGATATTTGTAACTTGAAGAAATCTGGAAGGACCTCATTCTCTAATTGCCCATTTTCCCAGTTTGCTTTACAGATCGTTCTGTGGAAAGTCTTTTTGAAAAGAGCATTCTTGCTCCCTCTTAGCCTCTGGGGTTCTGAACGCTTTGGCTGTGACCACTGAGGATCACCCTGCCTTCCATCAGTTAGCTTGTATCACCTTATAAAAGTCATTTGGCCATTGCAGTGGCTCGCACCTGTAATCCCAGCACTTTGTGAGGCTGAGGCCAGTGGATTGCCTGAGTACAGGAGTTCAAGACCAGCCTGGGTAGTGTGGTGAAATCCTGTGTCTACAAAAAATACAAAAATTAGCTGGGCATGGTGGCGCGCCTGTAGTCCCAGCTACTCCGAAAGCTGAGGTGGGAGGATTGCTTGTGTCTGGGAGGCAGAGGCTGCAGTGAGCCGAGATTGTGCTATTGCACTCCAGCCTGGGCGACAGAGCCAGACCCTGTTTCTAAATAAAGAAATAAATAGATAAATGCCATTTGGATGTCTGAAAGCAAGGTTTATCTTTTAAATGTCATCTGGATTTCTGACTGTTGGGTTCTTAAAGTTCTGAACATGTAAAGTATAGGCCACTGGATCTCAGAGCTTTTTATCCAGGTACTCAGAGGCTGAGAAAATAACCTGTAGGTTCTATAAAGGACGTGGATTCTGACTTCATACAGGTCAACAACTATGTTACTGTGTTTTCACCTGGTTTAGAGAATGGGAAACCATCAGTGTTATTATGCCTTCATTCAATTACGAAAGAAATCGGTTGAATACCAGACTGCCCAATGAATGTAGTTTCTGTATATTTTCCGGCTTTGGGACCAATCTGAAGTTGTGCCTCTAACCACGAATGCTGCTTCTACAAAAGGTGCCAGTGGTTGGGGATCAACTTTGATGTGGCCTATAAAGTTCCCGGGCCAGCCCTTAGGGCTGCCTTTCAGGACATAACCCCTCAGCGAGATTTAAGAAATTGCATCTCTTTCAGTGTGAGACAGCGGCAGGAGTGAAGTGTGTTGGTATCCGTGTGCTGGCGCTTCGTATGTACATTTATGTTGCATCTTTAACTTAAAAAATCAGTAGGCCGGGCGCGGTGGCTCAAGCCTGTAATCCCAGCACTTTGGGAGGCCGAGACGGGCGGATCACGAGGTCAGGAGATCGAGACCATCCTGGCTAACACGGTGAAACCCCGTCTCTACAAAAAAAAATACAAAAAGCTAGCCGGGCGAGGTGGCGGGCGTCTGTAGTCCCAGCTACTCGGGAGGCTGAGGCAGGAGAATGGCGTAAACCCGGGAGGCGGAGCGTGCAGTGAGCTGAGATCCGGCCACTGCACTCCAGCCCGGGCGACAGAGCGAGACTCCGTCTCAAAAAAAAAAAAAAAAAAAAAATCAGTAGACTTTATGTTATGAGAATCAGAGGATAAATGCACTGCAGAGGATGAGAAAATATTTAGCATTTTTGTGATCTCTCTCAGCAGTGCCTCCCTCTTTCCCGGAAAAGGACATTGGTGACCAGAAAAATTGTGATTGTCTTTGCATCCCAGGCCACCATGGAGTTGTCTTATGCGTAGACTGGCTATAGCTCAGGGTCATCCCTCTTCTCTCTGTCTTGTTCTCAGTTGCTTATCATCATTTGCATTCAAACACTTAAATATTTCAGACCTGGGATAGTGGGCAGATGGTTTCATGTTACTCAGTTTTCTAGTAAATATCTTTTCAAGGGTTACCTGTAGTCAGTCATACTGTCAGAATTCTTACTTCAGCTCTAAATGTGACAATCCTTTGGTTCACACTTAAATTTAGCCCAGTGCTTGTAAACTGTTGAAATTAAGGGACCTAGTTGATACCTAATGTCCGTTATCTGGAGTAGTCTCTGTCAGTAGCTGGATGTATTCATTTGATGTGAAAGCTATTATGTCATAGTTGACAATAAAATAATTTTTTTCAGCATGTGCTGTCGCTATGTGCTGGATAAGACTTTTGTAATTAAAAATTTCCCCTGAATGTCAGTACTTATATGGCATTATTAATTTTATAGTGGACTATGCCATGTTACTTTAGATAGAGAGGCTACTGCTGCAGAACCATCAGAAAATACCTGTCTCAGCCCCAGTTGGACATGACTCTTGGGTATGCTGTTGTTTAATAATCATTACATTAGACAGTTCAATGTTTATCCAAAGATAGGACATTCTCATTGCATACATTTGAGGGTTAATAAAACCAGGCTCAAGACACTTCAGTATTCTTTTAAACTCTGAATGATGCCCTCTGTAGAATGTGAATGATTTCCAGCCCGTACTATAACACCGTGTCCTAAAACATGCATATTTCTGGGTGCCTACAAGATGGCACAGAATGAGTCAACACCATAATATCTTAAAAAATATGTACCACACTGCAGTTGTGCTTGTTGATAGTTTAAAAAGCACGTTTACATGTGGTGCGCCTATTCTAAGGCTCCTTGATTTCCTTCTTCTCTTTGTACCACCCTTCCACGGGCTGTAGCATCCTTTAAGTGTGAAGGCCCTGCTCCATGTCATAGTAACCATCAACAAACACTCCCATCCCCAATTAATTGTAGTTTGCAAAATTATATATGTGTTGCGTTGTAGAAACTAATTGGCTTATTACTATAGACAAACACTTATTAAAATCTAGAGGTCTTCTTTTTTGTATTTTGGTGGCACTATTTTATTTTCTGAGATCTCAAACTTTTACACTTTCATGGCCCTTGTGAGCTCAGACCCCTGTGGTCTGTGCCTGCAGGGCCCAGCGCAGGAACCATCCCCATTGTTGGCCTTGCATTGATGGTAGGCCTGTCCTGTGTGGGGTGCAGTAAATGTTGAGTCTTCCTGCAGCCTTCTTGCTTTCATCCAGAAGCAAATTTGGTCAAAACAAGAAGCCATCTGCTCCTCTCTTGGGGATGCCTGTAGCAGCAAGTCAGGATTTTTATCTCCGTGGATTGCAACATTCAGGGCCTTCTGTGTGGTAGATCCCGCCTGAGCTTTGGGGCCAGCAAAAGTCTAGATGGGTATGATTAACTAGTGAGGAATTTCAGAAGCCAGATGCAGTTACTGTTCACACCATGAGGCTTTTCCAGTCACATTCAGTCAATGCTAAGTCATTTTCCTGGCATACACTTTTTTTTTAACCCTACCTAAAATCACTTTTCAGGTAGGGTTAAAACCGTTTTGAGTTTTGAGAGCTCAGAAAATAAAATAGTGCCACCAAAATACAAAAAAAAAAACCTCTAGATTTTAATAAGTGACCACAACCTTTTTACCTTTTTTAAAACTTCAATTTAGACTCTGTTTTTTCCTATAAATGATTCTTTTGTCTGTAGTAACATTTCTCTATCTTTCTGTCTTCCGACTTTATTAATTTTTCTTCAACCCACAACTTGACCTAAGTCTTTTTCTTGACCATTTGTAAGGCTTCTCATTCTGATGTGTTTTAAGGATTTCCTTTTATTTTTACCTATTGCTGACACCCTTCTTGCTAGTGCTATTTTGTCCGCCTATACTGAGGTACACCATTGATTTTAATTTTTTTTCTTCTTTTTGTTTTTAAGACTGGAGTCGTAGTCTGTCTTCCAGGCTGGAGTGCAGTAATGTGATCTCAGCTCACTGTAACCTCCGCCTCTTGGGTTCAAGCAATTCTCATGCCTCAGCCTCTCGAGTAGCTGGGGTTACAGTCATGCGCCACCACATCCAGCTCATTTTTGTATGTTTTTTTAAGTAGAGATGGGGTTTCACCATGTTGGCCAGGCTGCTCTCAACCTGACCTCAAGTGATCTGCCTGCCTCAGCCTCCCAAAGTGCTGGGGTGATAGGTGTGAGCCACCGCGCCAGGCCCTGATTTTAATTTGAGGCATATTCCACTTGACTTTAAAAGGTCACTTTGTTCTTTATAAAAACTTTGCACTTCATAAGAAGTGTGTTCTTTGATGATCTATTCTCTTCTGAAATGTTCTGCATTGACTTTATGGTAACTATTAACAATCAGCCTAATTTTTTGTTACTATTTATTTTTTACAATATGAGTATATAATTTATGTGGAGAAGTCAGTGAGCAGACTTGGCATTTTTAAGTGATCCTATGCTCCGAATACTGGTCACTGAGAAAGAAAAGTTTGTTTGAGAGATGATCATAGGGGAAGGGGTCGCATGAATATTGTATTGTCAGATGTACTGAAATATTTTAACCTGAAGTTTTTGGTGTTTGAAGAGTGGTTTTGAGACATCTACACTCTGTTAGATTTATATTTTGCTGCATAGAACAGAAAACCTAAAACTATAATGGCTTACGTGAGAGAAAAGGTGAACTCTTCTTATATTAAATTCCAGAAATGGGTTCTAGGGTGAATCTGGCAGTTGAGGGGTGTGATCAAGTTTCCAGATTTCAGATTTCCCAAATACCCTGATTTTATCATTACACATTGTAGACAAGTATCAAAATATCACATGTACCCCCAAAATATATAAAATGATTATACGTCAATACAAAAACATTAAATATATGTGAAAAAGGTTTCAGACTCATCTCTCAGCTCTTCCTTCCACAGTGTTGGTTTCTGTCTTTAGGGTCCAAAACAGTGGTTGGAACTCCAACTGTCTTTGTCCAGCAGCAGGAGGAGATAGGGAAGAACAAAAGCTTTCTCAGAAGGCCGTGCAGTATTTCAGCTCATATTTTGTTTTCTAGGACCTAGCAGTGGAGTTCTGAACATACTTTAGTGGAGGAAGAACATAAGCATTGGATGTGAGGGTCGTGGTGGTGGTAGTGGTGAAAGTTGGTTCAGAAAGACCCCTACATTTCTGGCCGGGCAATGGGGTGGATGTGGTTCTAGTCTCTTGGGAGGAAGCACAGGAGAAGGAGAAGGTTCAGGTAGGTGAGAAAGGTAGTGATGAGCTCACTTTCTCGTGTTGAGTTTGAAGGATATCCTGTTGGATCAATTGTAGACCACTGTGTGCATGAATCTGAAGCTCAAGAAATAATCCAGTGGGCTGTAGAGTGTAGACAAAGAATCCTCAGCATCCCAGAGGGCTATCAAAACCCTTCAACTGGATGGGTCTCCCAGGAAGTGCACCAAGACAGAACTGATGAGCGCCAAGGGTGACAGCTCCTTGAACCTTTGGAGGAAGTCATGGACAGAGGGCAGAGGAGAGGAGCTTAGACTGGGACTTGGAGATGAGAAAGCTAGGTCTGGGGAGAATTAAATGGAGGCTCTGACTGGGGTGTAAGCTCACAATAAGAAACAGCT
The DNA here is from genome assembly GCF_009764315.1 of Trachypithecus francoisi. NCBI lineage: Eukaryota > Metazoa > Chordata > Mammalia > Primates > Cercopithecidae > Trachypithecus > Trachypithecus francoisi. The sequence continues at coordinate 17,334,138 of NW_022681465.1, forward strand.
GTGTTTTCTTTAGCTTCATTTTTGCCATGGAGCTATTGTTTGGTATTATGGAAACGTCGCAAAGACAAACATTTTAACTTTAGATGGGCAGGCATGATATAATCAGAAGGGCGCCACAAGACCATGTCATCTGCTCAAGAGGGAGCATTTAAGTCTTTATTGTCTTATTTAATTTTTGTAAATCCCCTCTCATGTAAAGGTATTATTATCCCTATTTCGTAATTGTGAATAAACAGGCTCAGAGGGTAGGTGACTTGCTCTGTGCCGTGTAGCAGAAAGGGATGGAACTCTTGCTTGACACCCAAGCATGTTTTTTGGAGCTGTTCTCTGTGGATTTTGTGCCTTGGCACCATACCTCCTGGGGAGTTTAACCTGACTGTCCAGAGTTTTTGACCTGGTACATGCTGTGTAGCAACCTGTCTCTTTGCTCTCAGGCAGAATACATAGAAGAAGGAATTAGAGTTAAGAAACAAAAAGACTATCTTGTTTCCCCATCTTAAAAAGTTCCCATGTGACATTGTTTTTCACTGATAATATTGGTGCAAACCAAAAAGTGCCCGATTAATCTTTGCAGCATCCTTTAGACCTGAATCACACTCTCATCTGATGATAGGAACTGAGTCACTAGTGAAGTACGCTCGTCTAAGACTCTGGACAGGGGTCAGTCAAGTTTTTCTTAAAGGGCTAGATAATAAGTACCGTAGACTTTCCCAGCCATGCAGTTTCTGTTGCAGCTCCTCAACTCTGTTTTTGCAGTGTGAAAGCACTTACTGATAATAGGTCAATGAATGGCCATGGCTGTGTTTCAATAAAACTTTATTTTCAAAAACAATCAGGCAGCCCAGTGTACTGACCTCTGCTCTAGAAGAGAAGACTAATTCTAGAATGTCTAGCTCATAATCTGGCAAGTAAAGTAATGTGACAAAATTGTAAAATAATCAATTATTTTTCGTTATTTTCAAAGTTCAAAATATTTAGTTACTTTAAAAGGGACTTATTTCTATAGTGATTATTTATTTATTTATTTATTATTTAAGACAGGATCTCTCTCTGTCACTCAGGCAGTGCAGTGGCATGATAGTGGCTCACTGCAGCCTCACCCTCCTGGGCTCAAGCAATTCTCCCATCTTAGCCCTCCCAGTAGCTGAGAGTACAGGCGTACACCACTCTGCCCAGCTAATTTTTTGTGTTTTTTGTAGAGATGGGGATCTCACTATGTTTCCCAGGCTGGTCTGGAACTCCTGGACTGAAGTCATCCTCATACCTTGGCCTCCCAAAATGCTGGGATTACAGGCATGAGCTACCTTGTCTGGCTTATAATTATCTTTTACAAGTGTAATGATGGTTTCAGGAGAACAGATGCAAACTATGACATTAGATTCCCCCACTTTCTTCTCTATTTTGTTTTTTTCTGTGTAGTCTTTTTGGAATTCTGATTAATCATGGTCCTTCCCAGTCTCTCAGAATGACCCATATCTTTCAAAACTATCGTCTTCATCATGAAGACCCTCAGTTACCAAATTGAGAAGTTTGTGTTGCACACACCACCACCTGTGTGCATCCCAGTACCTGCGGTTACAGACTAGAATCTGTGATCAAGGGAGAGCTTGGATACTCGCTTTATTAACAAATTTACGTGGTTTTGTTTTTTGTTTTTTTGTTTGTTTGTTTGTTTTTGAGACGGAGTCTCGCTCTGTCACCCAGGCTGGAGAGCAGTGGCGCCATCTTGGGTCACTGCAAACTCCGCCTCCCAGGTTCACACCATTCTCCTGCCTCGGCCTCCTGAGTAGCTGGGACCACAGGTGCCTGCCACCACGCCCAGCTAACTTTTTGTATTTTTAGTAGAAATGGGGTTTCATCGTGTTAGCCAGGATGGTCTCGATCTCCTGACCTCATCATCCACCTGCCTCGGCCTCCCAAAGTGCTGGGATTACAGGTATGAGCCACCACGCCCAGCCTAACTAATTTACATGTGTTTTACTCACCAATGATGAGAAGACCACCGACACATTCGGGAGGCTTTATGGAACAGAGAAATCCTTCAACATTAGTTACTATATCTAGTGTTTTTATTTGTGTTATGCAGAAGATGTACATAGCTATTTTGGAAAAGCATTATAAGTAGAACTTGCATGTTGATAGATTTAGAATGTGTTTGGATTACAAATCTCCATTTGTACTATACTTGAGAGTTTTTGGTAATTTGAACCAGACTAGATCTTTAAGGGAAAATATTTTTCTTTTCTCAGAGAACAAACCAGCAAAACTTGAGCATCTTGAAGGTAAATTAGTGTTGATTATGACAAATGAGAATAATTAAACTGCAAATAGTCATAAGCAGATTCTCTTCTTTTTAGCCGTTAGTTCTCATTTATTTGTAATTGACAAAACAAATATCTGCCAACATAATTGTAATTCATCTTTTGTGTTCATTTTTAAAGTGCCTTTTCCTTTCCAGGCAAGCTGCACTCGTGCATGGCAGTGTTACAAGGTGGGGCTTGTGGACTGAGTTTGGGGAGTGCTATGAATCTATTAGGATGACTTATCACAGTCAAGATTCAGTAATTCCAAGTAAAGGGAGACACTTTTGCCTGACTTAGATGATGGTCCGGATTTTAGCGTAGTTTTTTTGGAAATGCAGTTCTGTCACTTTCAAAGCTATGTCACAAACGGAATAAGTCTGTGTGAATGAGTAAAGGCAGGTGAGTTGATAAAAGCATTCAGTTTGCAACGGATCTTCAGTGTATCATGGTACTCAATGCAATTTTTGAATAATCACATTTATTTATCAGATTTTAATTGGAGAAGATTTGCAGAACCCAGCTTTGAATCACTACAAAGTATGAATCCTGTCATCTAGAATACTAAAATTTAGTATGGACTGATCTGAAGACATTTTAGGTTTGAATAAGAAAAAGAGGCCCAATATAAAAACAGAGAGAATAAATCTTTTATTTATTTATTTATTTATTGAGACGGAGTCTCGCTCTGTCGCCCAGGCTGGAGTGCAGTGGCGGGATCTCAGCTCACTGCAAGCTCCGCCTCCCGGGTTTATGCCATTCTCCTGCCTCAGCCTCCCGAGTAGCTGGGACTACAGGTGCCCGCCACCTCACCTGGCTAGTTTTTTGTATTTTTTAGTAGAGACGGGGTTTCACTGTGTTAGCCAGGATAGTCTCGATCTCCTGACTTCGTGATCCGCCCGTCTCGGCCTCCCAAAGTGCTGGGATTACAGGCTTGAGCCACCGCGCCCGGCCGAGAATAAATCTTAAAGCACCATCTATGTTGGATATCCTTATTGCGACAGATCCCACATTGGACAGACGATTTCAGTTGACACCAAAGGAAGTAAGAATTTTCTGAGACTGATGGGTATCTTGGTAAATGTTCCCTCTTTGCATGTGGTTGTAGATAATTTCAATTCACCCTCTGCTTCCTCTGCTTTCTTCTAACCGAGGAAGGTGTAGCTTTGATATTTTCCCCTCCTCATGTTACATGATCATTTATTCTAACTGGCAACATTTTATTTATTTGCTTATTTGGACCCATTGTTCCAAACATGTAAACTGTCTTGGACCTGCAAATCTTTCTATATTGGTGTTTATTGTATTAGTGTTTGAGATACGTGGAATTTTAGAGATCAAGTGGCTCAATCCATTTATTTTTTAGAAGAAATCTTAGAGATGTGAGGGACAGGTGTAGGTTCACAAGAGCTAGGACATGCTGTTCTAACAAAAATCCTCCTTCCCTTTGGTTCAATTTTTAATCTATTTTAAGTCCTTCCATCTCATGTTAATGACATAGTAATCTACCCACTTAATACTATAATAAGTTCACTAGGTTTTTTTCCCATTAAAGCAGACTCATGAGTCATAGTTTACTATTACTTTCCAAGCTTTTATTCTGTATTTTCCTTAACATGTTAGAATCATATGGAATCTGTGGTACCTGTGCTAATCTGAAGCCACTATGTATTTTGAAACCTCTTGCCCCATGTTGGATGCCTGGTGTCAATCAGGAAGTGTTGTAACATGTAACACATCACTCACCCCTCTTGACGGTGTTACAGGGTAGGAAGTTGTGGGGGTGCAAGGCTGGCTGTGGACGTAAGTAATAGAACATTCAGAATCCTCACTGAGCCTGATTTCACCAGCTTGTATAAATCAGGTAAATTTGCTCATGTTAAATACATCTCTTTCACTTCCACCTTCTGTTTCAAGTAGACAATAATGTTTGCATTTGACTCTTATTGAGATACTGTGCCTTTCCTCAAACATATCTGTTGCAATTTCATGATTGCTTAAGACTAATGCTGTCACCAGTATATTTCATTTAGCAACGTCCTACACAGCAGAGTAGGTTTCTAGACAGGGAACTCCAGATGCCCACATGAAGGAGCCATGGGCTGAGTGTGTAGGGTAGAAACTTGGCCTTTGAATCGGAAGGAATTTGCACCCAGCCGAGGGAATCTTGAGGTGTCCTCCTGTTGACATCTGAGGTTTCACATGCTCCTCATTTGTCTGATATCTACATGACTTGCCTGCACCCCACTTTTTTGCAGCTTCCACCTTGGCCCATATCTTAGAGCACAAGCAATTTGAAGGACATTCCAAGGAGAGTCCAGAAAACTTCATTAGGAAAGATTTAGGAGCCTGCCTAGTTCTTTTCTACTCTAACTCTTGCAGAATAGATTGATTTTTCTGTTGTAGTTTACTTGTTAAAATTGTTTAAGCCACACTGTCAGAATTTAGCCCACAGGCTAGCATTGGCTCTGCTACCTTTGACCCTTTTAAGAGTCATAGTTTTTCTATGATGTAGAATGGAAAGATCTATGGGCAGTCAGGGTCGACGTTTGCGTGCCCTGCTTCTAGTGCAGTGCCTGGATGTTCGGGTCATTTCTCAAATAAATAAGTGAATTTGAGTGCTCAATAGAATCTAGTTGTGTGTATACATTATTACTGCACGTTTATACAAAAACTAAAAATTATAGACGTAAAGAATACGATTCTAGTCATCTGTATTACAAATGAAGTAATCAACCCCGGGAAGTGAACGGTGGCTTGTTTAATGTCAGCAGCTAGTTTAGTGGCTGTAATGAGACTCAATCCCAAGTTGAACAGAAATTGTTTAAAAATTCAAGTTTTAAAAATCATGTACGATGAATGATGTTGGCTCCTTTTCTAAGGAGAGTGATTCTCTAAGCCTATAGGAAAAAAAATAGTGGTGGCTGACTTGTGGCCTGAATTGCATGCTAAGGTTGAGGAAGGATCTCCAGTAATTCTTTACTTTGTGTTTGAATATAGGATTTTATAGCTGTGGGTGGAGAAAAAAAATATTTCTAGGGAAAAGGTTTACTGATAATTTGACCGAACCCCAAACAGGTGAACTGGGTGAAACAGAATACGGCACATGGTCCTTCATCACAACTTTTCTACCTAACCTAAAGCTAGTAAGATGGAAATAGTTTGGAACAGACACTGTCTGCTGAGGTTGCTTTAAACAGAGTCTCTTCTGGGACTTAGAACACATTTTAAGGCTCATTCTCCCTTTTGATGATTTCTTGGAGACATTTTTCTGTAGTGGACGCAGGCACTTGTATTCCTGGTTGGCATTCATCTTTTACCAGTGTGAGGAGGCTGTTTTTATCATTGTGAGATTTAGTAACATCTACTTGTTCTTAGAACCTACAGATTATATAATGGATATTGCAGGCTGTAACCTAGAATTTAAATATTAAAAAGAGTGATTAAAAAACAAAGCAAAAAGAAGAGTGATTGTTTTTGTTGTAATTGAATCAATTCCTATTGTTTACTTGTTTTGAATATAGTAATTGGTTCCACCGATCTTTTACTTAATCTTGAAATTCAGAGTTACTCTCTATTCTACATGAATGGAGCTGGGAAATGGTTTTAGGTAAAGGAAGGTAAAATGTGCTGAATACCTACTGTGTGTGGCGAGCTGAACTGTATCCTTTACTGCAAATATTCCATTTAATGCTAACAACCTCCTCCCCTTCTATTTTCTTCTGTAGGCAAAGTTGTGTTCACTGAGGCTGACTCCCTGCCCCAGGTCACATAGCTGAACGTGGTCTCTCACCCCCTTGCCTGTGTGCTTTTTTTTCACAGAATATATTGGATCAAGATCCAAAACTTATTGGCAAGCCATCAAAGTTCTGCTTGAACTAAAAGAGGAAAACCTGTTTTCTGAAATGTGAACTTTAATTACTTAAAATGGAGGCTTCTGAAAACAGTATTGTCTCACAGGGCAGGCTATAAACCTTGAAACAATGGAAGCCTCATGTTGTGTAAGAAAGAAGCTCACAGAGCCAAACAGCACTGTTCCTGTGTTTCCCCCGCCAGTGACAGGAGCGTCTGGGGTAGCAAGGGGACTGCCCAGGGCCTGGTGTTGGCATCGGAGGGTTCTTGAAATCACTCACACTGCTCTTGCTTTTCCATACAGGCTGCTTATATCTTGCCTCCTCTGACTAAACTATGGTACTAACAAGATGGCAGTTGGCTGCTGGGGAAATTCTGATAGGGAGAGTAAGCCTGGGTCATTCTAATTTATTTATGGCTCTGGTAGCAAAGATAACTCAAAGGCAGTACATCTCTATAGCTGATGAGATTTCACTGGGGCCAACACCACCTGTTTTGTGCACGCTCACTTCTCGGTTAGACCTGGCGAGGTTTTCTGCCGTGCTTGTTTTTAGCTTTGTAACCAGCAGTAATCACACTGGTCTTTGGGATTTTCATGTTTCAGATTTTACAGATGATGCAAAAGCATTCGTTGATTCAAAGTCACTGCAAATGCTATGTATATGTATTTCTCAACATGCGACCCCTGCACTACTTGTTTCGGTGTTACCTGGTCAACTTGGTAGAAGGTAGATTCTTAGGACTCATGCTGAGCCCACTAATTAATCTCTCTGGAAAGAGATAACACTCCCCCCATCTGTATTTTTAACAAGCTTCTCAGATGATTCCTATATACATAAATTTCACTCCTACTATTAGACACATTATACAGAAATACTGGCAAATAAGAGATTGAAGTGACTTTGTTTTGAGTCACATCATGAGTAAGGGGCAGTTGGTATTGAATTCTAGTTTGTGTTTCATCCTTGAGTCTGGGGATGAAATGCATCATCTCTGGAATTCCACGGGTGGGGACAAATACCCTCCGTTATGTTTTTAAATGTCACAGCCCTCTGGGATTCACACCTTGGGTGTTGCCTTGTGGCTCAGTGCCTGTTTTCTTAGGTAGCTAAAAGGCTTGAATTTGAAGAAGGCGAAAGTGTGGAGCAGAAAGTGAGCATGGACAATTTGGGGTGAAGCATTTGCTTGAGAAATCTGGGGAGATACATTTGAATTTATAAGGAGGGGCCAGATGATAGATGTCATTGAAAGTCACACCCTGCTGTTTGAACTCAACACGGCGGTAGAATCTGGAAATGGCACAGTGCATATGTAGTAGTCCATTTTCCTGCTGCTGATAAAGATATACCCAAGACTGGGCAATTTACAAAACAAAGAGGTTTATTGGACTTATAGTTCCACATGGCTAGGGAGGCCTCACAATCATGGGGGAAGGTGAAAGGCAAGGAGGAGCAAGTCATGTCTTACATGGATGGCAGCAGGCAGAAAGAACTTGTGCAGGGGAACTCCCGTTTTTAAAACTATCAAATCTCGTGAGACTCATTCACCATCACAAGAACAGTGCAGGAAATACCTGCCCCCATAATTTAATCACGTCCCACCTGGTTCCTCCAGTACACATGGGAATTGTGAGAGTTCCAATTCAAGATGAGATTTGGGTGGGGACACAGCCAAACCATATCAGCATACTATTCATCTTTGGATTGACTACATTCTTTTATTAATTTAGCAAACATTTACCAAACCCCGGTTAGTACGGAACACGACGAAGGAAAAAGCAAATTCTTTGTTTGGTGTGTCAAGGACATACATAAAGGATTTTAGGATGGTTTTCACTGAAAATCATTAAAATATGAAATAGCTTTAGGACTAAAAATACTACATTTGCTGTTGGTGCCCCAAAAAATTGGTACATTAAAATGTCAATATGTAAGAATTTTAGGTGGTCATAAAAAGTGTGAAGCAGCCCTTTGTTTTTGGAGACAGGAATTACAGGAAATAAATTGCAGTTATTTCTGGAGTAGGCAGGCCTCCCCTCTTCTCCCTAATCACCAGTCTGTCTTTGTCAGGTGGCCACATTGATCGAGCCTGTCATGGCTGCAAGCCCATCATGGTCTGTCTAGTCCATTAACAAGCAGCAGAAATATCTCAACTGCTCTAAATGTTTTCCTTGTGCCTTATTTTGAGTTCTGTTTGGAGAATTCTAAGTTAGTTGTGGTGATATGATATATTGGTTTCCTGGTCTATTAAAGAGAGAAATGGAACAGAAATGATCTCTGCAGTTTGCATTTCCTGAGAAGGTTGTGGTTCACTTACTCTCTTTATTGACCAAAAGAGCAGGTGATTCATGTAAAATCATATGTTAGGCGGCAGTAACTGGGGCTTTTGAAAGGACCACCCTTTAAGTGCAAATAAATAACAATGCGAACACACAGCAGACTCTAAAAAGCATATTAGACTATTGATGAGAATGAATAATGCATGTTTTGTGATAGTGTTTGCTACATGTGGCAGGATGTATTAAAAAAGAAGGAAAAACCCTCTGCATTTGTGTCTATGCAGTCAACCTTCCCATTCAAGGAGAAGCTTAACTATTATCTGCCACCTCTATAGTAGCATTATCAAGTCAGGGTTTTATGGTTAAATCTTGTAGAATCAATTAGGAGATTCACCTTTAAAAATTGGTCTCTACAATATGCACATAGTAACAAAAGAAAAAAAATCTTGACAATATCATTGCAGTGATTTCTGCATTCTGGTCTTTAATTATGTGATGAGTCCCAGTGGCAGAGAGTTTGTGGTCATGGATGGTGCCTGGAACTTGACCACGTCTCATTTAATGCAATGGAAATTTCCATTATAATTTAGCTTATTTATTTTTTTCTACTGCTAGTGAAAGGTAAGTTACATAACCCAACTTACAGTCATGGACTCTTTCATCTTACAAATTTATAATTTGAAAATTAGATGTTTCAGTCTGTAGTGAGTGTGATATTTATCAAGTACCCATTTTGCATTAACACCCATGAAGCAAAATCCTTGTTCTGAAGCCTCAGATTTATGTTGAATAAATACTGAAGAAACGCCCTAGGTCAAGATTCAAGTGAAGTCAGGCAAGCCTATTTTACTGCTAGAACTTCGAACACAATACAACAATATAAAAGGGTTAAGCAGGCCTGGCTGGTCAGGTGGTTCACACCTGTAATCCCAGCACTTTGGGAGACCAGGGTGGGAGGATTGCTTGAGCTCAGGAGTTTGAGACCAGCCTGGGAAATATAGTGAGACCCCCATCTCTAAAAATTTTTTAAAAATCTATTTTATAAATAAAATTTAAAAGGCTTAGGCAATGATTATTTAGATAAATGACCAAAGATGGATGGTTTATCTAAAGACCAAGACCAGATTGCATAGTAAGGACAGAATAAGAAGTTCTCAATAATTAAGGTTTGTTTTTTTACATTTATGTAGTGAATACATATGTGGATGCTGACTGTGCATTTCCTTATCTCAGAAGCTCCTAAAACCATTTATAATGCAGCAAGCCTGTTGCCTTTACTTTTGCATACCCGTTGTTTCACAATAAGACCTCTCCAGGTTTAGTGGTCACTGTGGCAGTTCTTCAGCATTTTAGTTGTTGAAATGTCTCCCCTTTTCCCAGTACTTAAGAAATCCTAAGTGTTGTAATAGAGAGTACTAAGAAGGTAAGTGACTGCACAATGAAACACTTGTAAGGTAAAGGACTATTTCAAAGACACATGATCTAACGTTTACTATGTGGAGATCGTGTGGAGCCATTACTCTGGAATAATTCAGATGTAACCATATTCATGTAAAAGAGAGCATGTTGAGTTGGAATAACCATCAGATTTAGAATTTATCTCATTGGCTTCTCTCCTCCTCCATCTGCATAACAAAGTGTTCCACTTCAACAACCATCCGGACTTGCCTTTCTGAGTCTCCCAGAACTTTGCCCTGTCAAGATTCCTCCCTCAACTTTCCACTTTAGTTTTGATTTTTATCCTTTGTCTCATCCCATCTTCCCATAGATATTTTCAGTTCTTGCAAATCCTTGTAAACAAATAAAAGTCTTGCCAAAATGGCACATTTCTGCCATTAACCACACTCTTTGGTATTGACCATTGTGGCTTTCTCTTCTGGCACCTTCTGTGCTCTGTGAGCCCTTTCAAAGAGGCAGGTGTCTTCTTCACTCCTTTATCGAAGTGACTCTGAGGTCCGTTGTTGACAGCCCATCACTGGATCAATTTGTGCCATCTCTGTTCTCATCTTTCATAACCTTTTTGTAGCAGCATGTGCCTCCTCCAAGCTGCTTTGTAAAATTTTCTCTTTTGATTTTTGAGACATAACCTTTTCCTTTCTAACTCCTACAAGAGCTGTTTTTCTGCTTTCTGTCATCTAAGTAGAGATATTTTCCCTGTGAGGCAACCTTTATAGATTTAGAGTCTATCTTTTCTTACTCCTAGTATATGAGAGTCCTCTCCTTCCTCTTAAATATCAATAGGGTTTTCTGATAATCTCAATTGGACATTTCCTCTTTGTTCCCTTTGACATAAACACTTTGCATTTCCACATCCTCATCTGCAGAAAGCTTATTTGTTCTTCAGGGCAACTTATCATGATGGCTAAGAGACCTTAATGTTAACCTGGGTGAGTGAGCCAGAGTGCCTGTATTCACCTCACACCTCCACAGATAACTGGTTGGTTGATCCTGGGTAAGTTATGTACCTGCTATGTGTCTTAGTTTCCTCATGCTAAAGTGGGGATAGTAATAATTTCTCCCTTGTAAAACTGATGAGATAGCTAATGAGTCGATATGTGTAAAGATAAGTATCAAAACAGTCTTATGCTGAGTGTATATGAATAAGTATTTTTTATATTTCTACTGTCTCAGATTCTACCTTCTCTATGAACCTTTCTGATCCTGATCTCAACTAATCGTCATCTCTTCCGGTGAAATCGTTGCTTTTCCTTCTCCTGATAGCGCCTGACTTACTCTTATTTATATTTTAATTGTCTTCATACGTCTTCTACCTCTTGCTAGAGTAGGCTCTTCACTCACTCATGTTCCCTGTCACGTCTTACACCTAGCGCACAGTTCAAAAAGATATTTTCTCACTAAGATCAAACCTATTTTTTTTTTTTTGAGACGGAGTCTCGCTCTATCGCCCAGGCCGGAGTGCAGTGGCGCCATCTCGGCTCACCGCAAGCTCCACCTCCCGGGTTCACGCCATTCTCCTGCCTCAGCCTCCCGAGTAGCTGGAACTACAGGAGTCCGCCACCGTGCCTGGCTAATTTTTTGTATTTTTAGTAGAAACGGGGTTTCACCATGTTAGCCAGAATGGTCTCGATCTCCTGACCTCGTGACCCGCCCACCTCCGCCTCCCAAAGTGCTGGGATTACAGACGTGAGTCCCTGCGCCCCGCCCCGATCAAGTCTATTTTTCTAGACTCATTGAGATCACTCTGGATGTTGACTTCTACAAATTATATTGTGACAGAGTCTCATTGTGTATCTTTATGGGGTACAAAGTAGTATTATATATATATATTTTTAACATTTCTTTTCTTTCCTTTTTTAAAAGAGACAGGGTCTCACTATTTTGCCCAGGCTGGTCTCAAGCTCCTGGGCTCAAGTGATCCTCTTGCCTCGGCCTCCCAGAGTCCTGGGATTACAGGCATGAGCCACTGCACCCCACCTGGTATTATAATTTTTGAATAAAATGTGGAACGATAAAATTAAAGTAATGAACATCTCTCACCTCAGATGTTTATGCATTTTGGATATTTCACGAAAGATCCCCAAAGACGCTGTGCCGGTGTGTGTGTAGGGCTAGACTGGGCTTCATGAAGAATAATGGAGGGGTTTCTTGTGATTCAGCTTCTTTTGGATTAGGGACTTTCTGATTTTGTAGATCGAACTCATCTGAATCACCTCTTTGGGAAAATTTGCTTGCAGGAGTGAGTGTGTGCTTCTCTGCGTATGTGTACTTTGTTCCCTCAAGTTTGTTGCATTTCTTTATCATACTTTTTTACACTGATGAACATTTTTATTGTGACAAGGTAATAAATTGTCTTGAATGTTTTCTCTAAATTTTTACTTATGATATTTCAAAGGTTTACCTTAGAAACTTAGACATGGGTTGGCAGCTCTTAAGATAGTGTCCTCTCCCTAGAGGACATCTGCATCCTCTAAATGATGGGGATGTTATTAGAATTGCTAAGTATGAGCCTTGGCTGAATCGGACACTAACAACAATAATTTCAACAATGGAAATTGCCACCAGGCACTGAAGACTTGACAAGTCACTGCGACAGAGCACATACTGGTTGGAATACTAAAAATACACATGGGCTACATTACTTTTATTTCACTTTCCTCTTTTAGAATAAAAATTTCAACCTTTTAAAAGAAAAGTGCCAGTCATTTGTTGGAAATAGAAATTGCTGGACATAAATATTTTAGATTTCTTTCTTCTGATAGTATTGAAAATATTTTGTATGTGTTGTGCTTTTTTATTCTTTGTAAATTCTTTTCTTTATATAGGCTGGGCGCGGTGGCTCAAGCCTGTAATCCCAGCACTTTGGGAGGCCGAGATGGGCGGATCACGAGGTCAGGAGATCGAAACCATCCTGGCTAACACGGTGAAACCCCGTCTCTACTAAAAAAATACAAAAAAAAAAAAAAAAACTAGCCGGGCGCGGTGGCGGGCGCCTGTAGTCCCAGCTACTCGGGAGGCTGAGGCAGGAGAATGGCGTAAACCCGGGAGGCGGAGCTTGCAGTGAGCTGAGATCCAGCCACTGCACTCCAGCCTGGGCGACAGAGCGAGACTCCGTCTCAAAAAAAAAAAAAAAAAAAAAAATTTTCTTTATATAAAAAAGAATTTTTTCCCTCTTATTCCAACATTTGCTTCAGGTAGATTTGACCAATAACTTGCATTCTTTTCACTTGCATAATTATAAACCCAACTTGTTGGTGATGGATTTGCATGTAGATGCAACTCAGTTGTAAGTTTATGTGTTACTTAAAAAAAATTGTTAGTGAATTGGCTGGTATATAATCCTTGTTAACATTTGCAGCTCTGAATTAGTAGATGATAGTTGCTTGTTCAAGGGTACACAGTTAATATGCTGCAGCCACGTACTGAACTTTGTCATGAAACTTTGATTCGTTCTCTGCATCTTTGTAAGCAGATGTATTTTTTTCTGGTTATAAGATGGAAACAGAATGAAAAGGAGATGACTTCTTGTCTTGATTGCATGATGAAGCTGCAATCAAACCAGAAATAACACTCCAGTCTCTGACACATATTGTTGCATATTTATGTTGGGTTTTGCTATAGACTTGGAGCCATCTTCTCCATTATCATCTGTCTGATCTCATCCTTAATAACTTTATTCCTCTGGTTTTAGATGAAATGGTAATAAATCCAAATTTGCATTTTCAAAGTAGAACACTTTGTAGTGGATAGGACCTTTGTATGATTCAAACTGCCCTATATAGGAAGTGCTTAGATATTGTAATAATCCAGGGAAAGAAGATATAAATAGGAATGGCATGTAAAGTAGTGAACATAGTAACTTTCAGATCATGTGGAGAAATTTGATATCATTTTCTTATTTTATCTAGCAGTTAATGCATGCTAATGATTCTTATTACATTACAGAACCATGTTGTTGTCCATTGACAGAGCAACGTAAATGTAAAATCGTGTTAATGAAAAGTCAAATTGGAGATGTCGTGGAGTATGTGGTAATTATGGGAAGGACACAGTGCATGTAACCCCCTTGGCCTGGGGGTGGATAACTCCTGGAAATTGTGTCATTGTGCAAGGTTGCATTTTCTGAAGAAGGGCAATGGTATATTGGGGACTTGAATTTTTCATCCAAAAACCCATTTAATGCAAAGACTTGGATAACATATTAAGTAATGGATATAACCAACAAAGTGCTACTGAAATGAAGTTTTAACAGTCCACAAATGGTGAGCGTCTGCATATCAAACCTTCTCAAATTAAGTATGTAGGCTGAGATAAGCATTAGCATTTAATTACCAATGATTTTGCTTGCCATCAAAATGCAGAAGGGCTCTTGAGAGCTCTTTGGATGACCCTGGTCTCTAGAGGGCATCTTTTGGAAGCCTGATGCCATGTCATCACTTAGACGTGCCACAAAGCACTGAAATCCTCTTAAAGGTGGTAATGGTAGCACTATTGTTTTTGCTACTTGATAGTCCTTTTGAGCCAACATGTCTCCCTTTCTTGCTCTCCTATGTCCAAACAACCTATTTAATAAGTGTTCTATTTAAAAGACTAAAGAAAGGAAGTAATAAATGATAGCTCCCTGAAAGCTCACATTTCATTGGAAAGCTGTTAGAACAACTTTCAGCTCAAATGTGAATTAGATACCATTCTGATATATAGGGTTGTGCCTTTATGTGTCTTTAAATACTGCAGGTGTCTTGACCCAAACCCAAAGAATGCATAGGCAGCAGGACTGACCCATGCGTTTTCACTTGATACCAGCAAAGGGATTTGAGAACCCTTAGTCACTGCAAGGGGTAGAAGTGTCTTCTATTAAGGGCATGATAAGTCCTGCTGAAGACCAGGTCAGCTCAGTGACCCCACTTGCCACAGCAGTTGGTCAAATTGGGTTCCTCTGGCAGCATCAGAGAGCAAGGGACACCACCCACTTGGGATTCCCAGTTCATACACTGTTGCTGTCACTTTGGGGCAGAATGGAGATACGATCTAAATCCTACAGTGCGGGAAATTTTCACTCTGGGGTGCCTCTGACAGTGTCCTGCTAGAAGAGAAGTTTAAGAAACAGTTTATGTGGCTTCAATTTCCATAAGCTAAAAATGCAGAAAAAGATTATGTCTGGTGGAGGAGTAGATTTTCAGAAAAAGCAATTTTAAGGAGGATGAAAAGAGAATTTATTCAAAATGAGAGGCGTTATCTCTGTTCCTTCCCCACCTCTCCCTCTCTTGCTTGCTCTGTTTTGTCTCCCTCCCTCCTTAGCTCGTTCTCACTCTTGCTCTTGTTCATATAAGAGTAATGAATCTTCGGCTTATTGTGTTTGAATTCACTATGACCTCCTTGTTGATATTCCTAAAGTTGGCATTAAAAGCTATATCTGGGGCGGGTCATGGTGGCTCATGCTTGTAATCCCAGCACTTAGGGTGTCTGAGGCAAGCGAATCACCTGAGGTCAGGAGTTTGAGACCAGCTTGGCCAACATGGTGAAACCCCATCTCTACTAAAATACTAAAAATACAAAAATTAGCCAGGTGTGGTGGTGCACAGGTAATCCCAGCTACTCAGGAAGCTGAGGCACGAGAATCACTTGAACCGAGAGGTGCAAGTTGCAGTGAGCCGAGATCACGCCACTGCACTTCAGCCTGGGTGACAGCAGCGAGATTCTGTCTTTAAAAAAAAAAAAAAAAAAAGCTGTATCTGACCTGGAACTCTTTCCAATGCAGGAACTCCAAACATAATCTTTCAAAATGTTGCCTGTGGATAGCTCTGTAAAAATGGTGATTTACCCTGGTTTTGTAAGTGGTTATATTGTGCTAGAAATTTGGGCCTGAGAACTTTTCACACTTTGTTTTTCTCAACATTTCTACTTGACACTAAACGGAATATCACATTAGTTTTCGAGAATTGTGATTAGCCCTTGTGAGACTGATTTAAACTGTATTTGAAAGGATAATTTAAAGTATCTGTAGGCTGATATTACTTAGCATCGCATAAAAGGAAAAGACAGTTTGGTTATTTTCAGGAAGCATGCTTGCTCAAATAGCTTGGGCACAGGGCAGGTCTTGCAAAGCAGGACCACCACTGGTTGGCAGATGACCCAGCAAAGTAGGTAAAGGGGAAACAACCGAGTGTCTTCCACCACCAGGGCACTGTGAACTAGTTCTGCGTGAGCGAAGCTGATGAAATCTGGCTTTTCTGACAGTTATGACTCTATCTGAGATGTCTTCAGTGAGCCATTCCATCCTGACTCATTCCTTACAGAGTTGACACGATTCTGAAAATATTTTCTAAATATAGTTGAAAACATTAAAAAACATTCTATGCTTTAATAAATATTTGGATGTCATGTTACCATTTTTATTTGTAATTTTTTGCCCTTTTTTTTTTTTTTTTTTGAGATGAAGTATTGCTCTGTTGCCAGGCCCCAGGCTGGAGTGCAGTGGCACCATCTCAGCCTACTGCAATCTCTACCTCCCGAGTCCAAGCGATTCTTCTGCCTCAGCCTCCCAAATAGCTGGGATTATAAGCACATGCCACTCTGCTCCTGGCTAATTTTTGTATTTTTAGTAGAGACAAGGTTTCGCCATGTTGGCCAGGCTTCTCTTGAACTCTTGACCTTGTGATCCTCCCGCCTTGGCCTCCCAAAGTGCTGGGATTACAGGCATGAGCCACTGCTCCCAGCGCCCCCCCCTTTTTGTTTTTTTGCTTTTTAAAATCATTTTTTTATTTCTAATTTTCAGCAAACTTCACATATTGAAATGATGTATGAAGACATCCAATCATAGTAATAGCAGCTGGTTGTCAATTTAATCTTTAGGGTGTAAGATGATATGTTTTTATGATAGTGATCAGCAGATATATTTAACTCTATTGATAATACCACTTTTTAAAAAATCTTGCATTGCATTTTATTTAGGGCCAGAAGCATTCATAAAATTATTTTTCCCCCTAGAAAGAGAATGCTCTTTAAGTATCTTTGTTTTACTGATTAGGAAATTTGAGATCCAGAGGGTAATCACTGAGTCTCATAGCAGTTTGTTGACAGTGGAGACCAACCCCCAGCACACCTACCATTTTTAGCACACTTCATACTGAGTGCTAGGTGGCTTGTTTTTGACACAAGTCAAACAAATAAAATATTTCATAATTTATTTTTTTCTTAATATGGCATTTTGCTATCTACTCTTCCACCTTTATTTTCTCAAACTGAAAGACTGAATTTTAATACAGTAGGCTGTGCTATTGGAATGGTTTAAGGTAAGAAAAAATGTAAGTGTGTATTAGGAAAGTTCTGGATGAGCTGGTCATGTCAGCAGCCAAATCATGGTTGTTTAGTGAAATTATTTACTATTAAGTGTGTACAGAGGGGATCCTATTACAGTTTGTAAGAACTGTGGTGGTTTAGTGAAATTCTTAGCTATTAAGTGTGTACAGAAGGGATTTGGACCCAGTGCATCCTGTGAATTCTGTGTACAAAATAAACACAGCAGAAGATTTGAATGGATAAGGAGTATCTTCTGTGTTCCCTGACAGGCTTCCTGGAGAAAAAGGAACAAGCAATTGGAAAACTTGGTAGAGGAGATTGTCTTTATTACAGAGTGTCTTCATTATAACATCAGATTTCAAATTATTTCTCACCTTTACTCTCCCAAAGAAATTTTCATATTAAATTTAAGCTTTCAATAGTAAGAACCAATTTACTGGGTTTTTTTGTTTGTTTGTTTTTGTTTTTTTGGTTTCCTATTATAGCAATGCATAGGACCACATTTTTTTCCTTCTATAAAGTTGAATGTTAATCTTATAAATAGGATTTTCTTCTGTAAAATAAGAAATACTTGTTAGCTCTAAGACTCAATAGACTTGTTTTAATTTGCTTTGGAGGAAGAATTAAAACCTATTTTTTAGGCCATATGTTCGTTCTTTATTTTTCTTTCTTTATTTTTTAACCAGGTCCTCTGAAGAAACTAAAGTGTAGTTGTCTCTGAGGACAAAAACAAACAAACAAAAAAGCTTCGCCTTACCTTGACTACCTAGCGATGAAGTTGCTCTTTTATGTGGCTTCCTAGGCATAAAGAAGTTAGAGAAACTCGTCTTTAGAAGTTTCACGAACGTTCATAAATGTATGCTTTCATTTATTAGGGAACAGGATTTGCTGCCAATAAGCAAAGAAAGATTTGTGTCAGGACTGAGTGTGTAGTCTAAGCTAACATCAGTTATAGGAAGTGAGACTCAGAAGGTGAGAGGTATGTATTCCACAGATGCAAATGCTTTTTGAGTTTCCTGGCAGGTGAAGGCAAAAAAGGACCAGGCTGATGTGATGACTAACCACCTCCAACCCTCCCTCTGACCTTTCCAGGCCTCCCTCTGATTTTCCTGCTTTCCAGCCCAGGTTGCTCTGATCAACTCATGGTACTCGAATAGCCCATTCTCTTCTGTCTTCACCAAAAAGCAGAACTTTAGCACATTTCTTCCAGAATATATGTTTCTAGCCAGATGAGATTAATTAGATGGAGGCTTGGTTTTTATAAGGTGGAAGGGAATAAAACTAGTCACAAGATAGTTGTGGGGGATTTTAAAGATGTAAGTTAGTATCTTTTTTTTTTTTGAGACGGAGTCTCGCTCTGTCGCCCAGGCTGGAGTGCAGTGGCCGGATCTCAGCTCACTGCAAGCTCCGCCTCCCGGGTTCCCGCCATTCTCCTGCCTCAGCCTCCAAGTAGCTGGGACTACAGGCGCCCGCCACCTCGCCCGGCTAGTTTTTTGTATTTTTTTAGTAGAGACAGGGTTTCACCGTGTTAGCCAGGATGGTCTCGATCTCCTGACCTCGTGATCCGCCCGTCTCGGCCTCCCAAAGTGCTGGGATTACAGGCTTGAGCCACCGCGCCCGGCCATAAGTTAGTATCTTTATTAAGCTATTTGACATATGATAACAGAACAATATTCTTCTGTTGGAAGTGGCAAAACAAAATGGTATTTGACAATGTTAGCTTCTCTCATAAACATAGTGTGTTTAGCTTATTAGCCAAGATAAGGTGCAGACCAGGTTTTTGCCCTTTACATATGAAATTTGAGGCATTAAATGAGTAAAAGAATTGGGATTCCTTTTCTATCTTGGTGATCAAAACACTTTTCTCTTGTTTCCTTGGACCAAGTGATGAAGAGGCGGTGAGGGGACAGCAAAAAATGGAATTACATTTCTTCTGTTTCTTTATTTTTGTTTTTTGAGACAAGAGTTTTGCTCTTGTTGCCCAGGCTGGAGTGCAATGGGGCAATCTGGAGTCATCACCACCTCCACTTCCCAGGTTCAAGCGATTCCCCTGCCTCAGCCTCCCGAGTAGCTGGGGTTATAGGCGTGCACCACCACCACACCTGGGTAATGTTGTATTTTTAGTAGAGACGGGGTTTCTCCATGTTGGTCAGGCTGGTCTCGAACTCCCGACCTTAGGTGATCCGCCCGCCTCGGCCTCCCAAAGAGCTGGGATTACAGGCATGAGCAACCGCACCAGCCCCCTCTTCTGTTTCTCTGATCACTCCAATACTTGTTCTAACTGGGAGGAGTGGAAATAACGAATCTGGTTTTTAATCTCTGTGTAGAAACTGATTTCTTGGTAGAATGGACTGTTAACATATTTAACAGGTAAAATATTAATCTTAAGTAGGTAAAATATTCAGA
Organism: Trachypithecus francoisi; assembly: GCF_009764315.1. Taxonomy (NCBI): domain Eukaryota; kingdom Metazoa; phylum Chordata; class Mammalia; order Primates; family Cercopithecidae; genus Trachypithecus; species Trachypithecus francoisi. The sequence continues at coordinate 17,353,731 of NW_022681465.1, forward strand.
TCGAAGAAGTAGAGATTTTACTTTTACAGTATGGTGACAACAGATAACTGTAAAAACTTCTTTTGCAAATAGAACCAGCAGGGGCATGCATGGAACACATATACCAAACATCTTTCTGATAACATTAAACATTTTAAAAAGATGTTAAATGTTATTTTCATTGTGGTGCTTCAGATTCCTGATTCTAGAACTTGGTGTGTGGAACCTGTGTTCTAACTATTCTGTTGGAGTTTACAAGCAAAGAATTATCTAAGAATTTTCAAATTAAATGATGGGGCAAGGAACTAACATTTTTGCAGGCCCTGGAAATGTAAAATGTTGTACTCACATGGCCTCACATTAAATTCCCATGAAATTGACATTTTTAAAAAAAATTTATTTTAAAGGAAACGAAAGGACAATGAGATTAAATAACTTGCCCAGGGATTCTGGGTGGATGTGCTGTGGAGGTGGGATTTTTATACCCTGCCATGACCCAATGTCCAAAGTCTCCTTGAAATTCAGTTCTTGTCCAATATTTACCAGATTAAACTCAGTGAAATTCCTCTCTCTCCTACTGTTTATGGTTATTTTCTATGCCAATATTAATCGGTAAGCCTGTCATTTTGGCCCTTGTGGCATCGAATTTTCTTTAAAGGACAGCTTTTTTGTTTGTTTGCTTTTTTTTTGAGACAGAGTCTTGCTCTGCTGCTCAGGCCAGAGTGCAGTGGCTGATCTCGGCTCACTGCAACCTCCGCCTCCCGGGTTCAAGCCTCCTGAGTAGCTGGGATGATAGGTGCGCACCACCACGCCTGGCTAATGTTTGTAATTTTTGTAGAGACTGGGTTTTGCCATGTTGGCCAGGTTGGTCTTGAACTCCTGACCTCAAGTGGTCCACCCACCTCGGCCTCCTAAAGTGCTGGGATTACAGGTGTGAGCCACCACACCCAGTCTTTAAAGGACAGCTTCAGAATTTGCTTTTTTCTGAGATGTCATAACAGAGGTCAGTTTTAGTGTTTGGTTAATACATAAACACATAGAGCTGAGGTCAGTGCATTCAGCATTGGTCTGAATTTTGTTGCTGTGCTGCTCAGTTTCTAGTGAATTTCCTAATTGTGGAGAAACGCAAAGTCAGTCTCGGCCCTTTCAGCAGAGCTTTGGTTTAGTGACTTTCAGCATGGATTACCTGTTGCCGTATTTTTTTTAACTGCTTTATTTTAATCTTAGAAGTTTCAATGTCTAACTTTCTGTACCAAATGATTTCTTGCAAAATTAGAAGTAACAGAAATGAGTGAAACCGCCTGGGCATGGTGGCTCACACCTGTAATCCCAGCACTTCGGGAGGGCGAGGTAGGCGGATCATCTGAGGTCAGGAGTTCAAGACCAGCCTGGCCAACATGGTGAAACCTCATCTATGCTAAAGATACAAAAATTAGCTGGGCGTGGTGGCAGACTCCTGTAATCTCAACTACTTGGGAAGCTGAGGCAGGACAATTGCTTGACCCTGGGAGGCGGAAGTTGCAGTGAGCCCAGATTGTGCTGCTGCTGCACTCCGGCCTAGGTGACAGACTGAGACTCTGTCTAAAAGAAAAAAAAGAGAAAAGAAAGAAAGGAATGAAATCATTAAACTGTGTGCTCATTGCTTTCTCTTGGTAAAAAGCTCCTCTGGCAAATAGGAAGATGAAATGTTGAGAGGCAGAGGATACTCGAAATACTGAATTTCTTCCTTATTCCCTCAACTTCTGAGCTACCCCAGGTAGCACCATCCTTGTAACCCAGGTGTGTAACATTACTGGGCTGAGAGCTTTGCCCCGTTGCCGGCTTCTCAGCGGAGTTCCTTCTACCCCCTCTCTGGTGCCTTCCTGCCTTACTGAATTTTGCTGGACTTGGCCTTTGCTTGTAGTACAGCTCCACGAACTCAGCTAGTAGGATTTCCTTATGGGTAAAAGAAGAAGGTGAATGAATAGCATACTACCCCATGGTGCTGTTGAGATTACATATTGTATGTAATATATTTGTGAGTAGGATTGTGCTTGATACCTAGGAAACAGTTAATAGATGTTGTAAGCAAGGTCTTCACCCATATGGTCTTGGGAAATAATGAGACAAGCCTGCCTTTTTAGGGTTCAGGTGGGTCCTATGAGCCTCCCTCTGATACCTCAGTATAACCAGTAGAGGTAAATTAGGAAAACGCCAGGGGCGTTTGTTAACTTTATTTGAAAAACAAACTGGATTGAGACATACTTTCTTACTTATAACTTGATTATGTGTGTTCATTTTTGACCCAGAAACAAATCGCAGCTGGGCATAAAACAAAGACTCGAATGTGGCCTTAACTGTGTGTCAGAGAAGCCAATTTTAGTAACTCAGATTTTAGGTTTGTAACCCAACATGACTGTAAACCTCTGGGGATTGCTGTATAGAATTTCATGCTGTTGGTGTCGGAAAGCAGCACCCATGTTATGCTGACAGTACCCCCTATGTTTGCACTTTATCTTAGTGTCTGTAATTTCTAAGTTGGTGTATGGGTTTCTATTACTGGATTGAGAGAAGATCCTAAAGGCAGACCTGTTAGGTTTCCTGTTTCTTATTTAGCTCAACCTAAGGGACCCAAATGTATCTTGAAATATTGGAGCTGAAATTTTATTTGGTATAGGCCATTTGTGCATACTGACAAGAATTCTATGGAAGAGTTATAATCTACAATTTAAAATACTGATCCAGTTTATTTCTTTATATTTTCATGTACTGCTGTGTGATTGCTTATAGGATGAAAGTATATTTAATTGTATTTTTTGCCACATGTGTGTGTTTCTCCTTTTGAGGGAGAAATAATCAAAAGTTAAATCCAGTAGAGCCTGTCTGAAGCAGGTTATGACTCATTGCCCCTCCCTTTTCTAAAAAGAAGGACATGTAAGAATCTTAGGTAACATCATAAAGACCTTTCTTGAGAATATAAATAGTATTTTAGTCAAATTTCAGTTTATTGCTTTTCTCTTTCCCCAACTACTGAAGTCATTCCAGATAAATTAGCATATAGAGTGGTGAGAAAAATTTTGACTGAAGAATCATTTTCTTCCACCCAAAACTCGACTTTTTACTGTCACGAATCTTGATTCCAAGGAGGTAATAAATAAACAGCAAATCTTTCTCTTCTAAATGAGGGATGTGTATATTTGCAAAGCTGGCAAAGGAGTGTGTACAGTTCTGCCAGTGGACCTGACCTGGGCAAAACCAGGTGGTCCCCCCTGCCCTTTCTAACCTTCCTTGGGGTCTAGTGCGAGGCTGACGCCCTCTCCTGGGCTTTTCTCATTTGTGGGACAAAGGAGGATAGTATAATGTGATTTCTGCCATGCTTCATCCAGGAAAAGCAACCAATTTTCTTTGCAAAAGCAACATTTCAGCAGGTTTTCACTGATGTGTGGTGACAGAAAAATGGACTTGAAGGAAAAAAAAAAAAAGACACCAAGAGCCTGTTTAGCTATGGCCATGGTTCTGGAAGAAATTTATTATATATAAATTTATAATTTATTATCTGGTTTAATGCTTGGTTTTCAGTGGAGAGAAATTCAAGATTCAAATACAAATAGGGTCTCTTGTGCCAGAATGAACCGTCTTGTGCAGCAGCCTCAAGACGGTTGTTAATGACCATTGAACGTGCATTTATAGTTTGAATTGTAACCAGGAAATTGATAATGAAGAACAATTTTATGTTACTACGGAACTATTTTTTTTTTAAGCTGAAAATACCTTGAAATGAATTTATGTCAGACACAGCCAGCAGGAGACACTGGCGTTTTCATAACTGCCCCTGCTTGGTAAGAAGATAAGACTGAATCCTGTTTACCTTACGGTTTGAAGATGTGTTTGCTGATACAAAACACACACATATGTAGCAGAGAGAGTTTGTAGTTTGAGATTATTTTCTAGAAATCTGTGATTTGTGCTTTATTACAGCTATGCAGTTTCTCCAGCAAGCATTTTAAAATTGCCACGCCTTTCTGTAGCTCTAGCCTGGGTCTAAGATGGCTGCCCCTGCCATGCTGCACACGCCTGTTCCACGCTTGGTGTTTGCATCAGACATGGGATGGCAGATGAGAAACAGATAGTGCTCCTCCTCTCAAGGGTTGACAAGCTTTGCCTCTAATCACTGATTCTTTGATCTCAGCTTATTCCCTCAACTGGCTATGATTAGAAGCTCCACAACTGAGCTCCTTAATTTCTTGACTCATTGTTTTAAAAACTCATTTAAAATTATGGCAGAACTCGCTTAACTGAGCTCTTTAATGTTTTGGATTTTTAATTTTTTTACTTTCAATTGTGTAATAACAGTGTAATATAATAATTTAACTGATTACCCGAGCATGGTGGATGTACCTGTGGGCCCAGCTGTGCGGGAGGCTGAGGCGGGAGGATCCCCTGAGCCCAGGAGGTGGAGGCTGCAGTGAGACGAGATCTCACCATGGCACTCCAGCCTGGGTAACACAGCGAGACCCTGTCTCAAAAGTAAATACATGAATAAATTGAACTTAACTGTGTGTAACTACAGTTTACCATGCCACCCCTTTGGGGTGTGCAGTGCAGCAGGCCCAGAACCCCTTGCTTTGCAAAATGCAGCTTTTTGTGGTCCCCACACTTGTGTAGTAACCCCCGTTTTGTTTTGTTTTGTGTTTGCTTCCAGAACTCCAAGATGGGAGGCAAGCTCAGCAAGAAGAAGAAGGGCTACAATGTGAACGACGAGAAAGCCAAGGACAAAGACAAGAAGGCTGAGGGCGCGGCGACGGAAGAGGAGGGGACCCCGAAGGAGAGCGAGCCCCAAGCTGCCGGGGAGCCCGCCGAGGCCAAGGAGGGCAAGGAGAAGCCCGATCAGGACGCCGAGGGCAAGGCCGAGGAGAAGGAGGGCGAGAAGGACGTGGCGGCCGCCAAGGAGGAGGCCCCGAAGGCGGAGCCCGAGAAGACGGAGGGCGCGGCGGAGGCCAAGGCTGAGCCCCCGAAGGCGCCCGAGCAGGAGCAGGCGGCCCCCGGCCCCGCTGCGGGCGGCGAGGCCCCCAAAGCTGCCGAGGCCGCCGCAGCCCCGGCCGAGAGCGCGGCCCCTGCTGCCGGGGAGGAGCCCAGCAAGGAGGAAGGGGAACCCAAAAAGACTGAGGCGCCCGCAGCTCCTGCCGCCCAGGAGACCAAAAGTGACGGGGCCCCCGCTTCAGACTCAAAACCCGGCAGCTCGGAGGCTGCCCCCTCTTCCAAGGAGACCCCCGCAGCCACGGAAGCGCCTAGTTCCACACCCAAGGCCCAGGCCCCCGCAGCCTCCGCAGAAGAGCCCAAGCCGGTGGAGGCCCCGGCAGCTAATTCCGATCAAACCGTAGCCGTGAAAGAGTGACAAGGACAGCCTATAGGAAAAATAATACCACTTAAAACAATCTCCTCTCTCTCCTCTCTCTCTCTCTCTCTCACTATCTCTCTGTCTATCTCCTCTCTCTCCTCTCCTATCTCTCCTATCTCTCCTCTCTCTCTCCTATACTAACTTGTTTCAAATGGGAAGTAATGATATGTATTGCCCAAGGAAAAATAAAGGATGTTGTCCCATCAAGGGAGGGAGGGGGTGGGAGAATCCAAATAGTATTTTTGTGGGGAAATATCTAATATACCTTCAGTCAACTTTACCAAGAAGTCCTGGATTTCCAAGATCGCGTCTGAAAGTGCAGTACATCGTTTGTACCTGAAACTGCCGCCACATGCACTCCTCCACCGCTGAGAGTTGAATAGCTTTTCTTCTGCAATGGGAGTTGGGAGTGATGCGTTTGATTCTGCCCACTGGCCTGTGCCAAGGCAATCAGATCTTTATGAGAGCAGTATTTTCTGTGTTTTCCTTTTAATTTACAGCCTTTCTTATTTTGATATTTTTTTAATGTTGTGGATGAATGCCAGCTTTCAGACAGAGCCCACTTAGCTTGTCCACATGGATCTCAATGCCAATCCTCCATTCTTCCTCTCCAGATATTTTTGGGAGTGACAAACATTCTCTCATCCTACTTAGCCTACCTAGATTTCTCATGACGAGTTAATGCATGTCCGTGGTTGGGTGCACCTGTAGTTCTGTTTATTGGTCAGTGGAAATGAAAAAAAAGTCTGCGTTCATTGCAGTTCCAGTTTCTCTTCCATTCTGTGTCACAGACACCAACACACCACTCATTGGAAAATGGAAAAAAAAAAAACAAATAAAAAAACAAAAAAATGTACAATGGATGCATTGAAATTATATGTAATTGTATAAATGGTGCAACAGTAATAAAGTTAAACAATTAAAAAGAAGTAATAAAGACTATTGGGTGTTTTGTTTGTTTCTTTTACTTCTCTAGTCCCTCTCAATAGCTGCTTTATCAGAGAACAGAGCACTGTATTGGCCATTTTTCTGAATATATTTGGATAGAAGTAAAAAACAGACCAGTCACGGTGGATCACACCTGTAATCCCAGCACTTTTGGGAGGCTGAGGCGGGTGGATGGCTTGAGCCCAAGAGTTGAGGACCAGCCTGAGTAAGATAGTGAGACCCCACCTGTATTTAAAAAAAAAAAGTGAACATTATTCGTTGAAAAAAGTAGCTAGGGCAATGTCACTAAACTATCTCAGAAGAAGTTAAACTGAAAACTTACTGTGTCTGCATATGCACCCTCTAAAAATGTGACTAATTATTCTACTTAAGAAGAAGAAAGATTTTGAATAAAATACATTAAAAGACAATAGATTTGATCTTGAAGGCTAGGGAAAAATGAATGACAGTTTCTTATAGAAACCTCTGTTTGTAAATTGTGGCACCACTAATGGTTATTCTGTTCTATCCCATCTCCTACTTTTATTTTTATCATATTCATGGTAGAGCCAGGAAAGGCGACCTGAGGATTGTGCCATGAGACAGCAGTAATGCGGAAGCAAGCATGGAATTGGCTTTTATGGTGACCGAATTTCGGTCCTGATTTTGCCACTGGTGACTTGTTTGGCTTTTAAGTCACTTCCAACCTTCCCAGACCCTCCTTGTGTTACCTACAAAAGAGTGTAGCTTTTATGATCTCATGGTCCCATTTAATGGTTTGGGTACACACCCGGTGACAATTTAATGTCATGATGCCATGATGTATCATAGGATGTCTCTTCCATGTCTTGATTCTCCAAAGCTCACAGAGTAATGAATAACAATTTCATAGTTTAGAAAGCCTCGATATAGGAAATGTCCTGTGGAATGTGTGAAGGCCAGTGCAATGGAATTGATTCTCAAAGGGACATTAATGGCACAATGGATTCAGACAAACCTGGTTCTCTTCTTACGGGTTACATTACACATGGTTAAATAAAAAAGGAAAAAAAAAATCTTTGAGTATTTTGGGAGTAACCTATAGTCTGGCTCTTACCTTACTGGGAAAGAAAAAGTGGCGAAAGTGAGTATTATGTAAATATTATACCCGTTGGGTTCAATTGGTATTTATGATCACTTTTTGGCACTTTGGGTTCTTGTTTCTGTAGTGAGATAAATTTGAATTCTTAATGCTTGAAAGCACGGCATACAAGAAATCTGTAAACACAGTAACCACCAGGCAACTGTTTTACATAAGAAAAAAGAAGGGGAATGTCCAGGGTATTACCTGTGTGTCCTTGCATATACAAAATAGCTTGGGGGTCCGGATGATGGTGATGGAGTGGTAAAAGATTCAGTGAACCATGGGGGACGTTTATATAGTTACTGATTAAATGCCATGCATTTGTTGCAGAAAAATGTGCTCGGTGGAAGTAATATTTTATATATTCACTGTCTTCCCCACTTCCCCTTCTAAAAAAAAAAAAAAAGCTAAGCTTTTTGGTGAATAGAACAATCAAATCAGCCTCCCAGTTTAGCATTTATTACTATAAATTGCTATTTTTTGAATAAATGAAACAGACATTTTTTCTGAATTTGTTTGGAGTTGCAGAGTAGAATTAAAATCTGAGCTCTATATATTTATGTTTCTTTTTTCTAACTCTATTAGGTGTTGAAGCAATTAAAAAGTGTCAGAAATGTAATCACCAAAATGTTTAAATCAGAATTTTAACCCGGGCATGGTTCATGACACTGAATTTTACCATACTGAAGAAAAAACTTGAGCTGTAGTTTGAAGTTATATATGCAGCAGAAAATGTAGTACGTGTGGGAGTAATTGGCTCAGCCAGGAAGGGAACAATGTCGGGCACCATGTGAATTTGGATTAACCTAGATTGTTCTCGCCTCATGAATGATTTAAGAGAAGGGACCGCACAGGCTGTGCTGAACAGGCAAGTCAGAACCATCGGGGAAATTACCACATATTTGCTTCACTAACTCAGGGATGTCCCTCTCCTCTATGAAGAATGAAGGGTTCCAGGGTCTAACGTTCATTTATGGGTGCCTTTGTGCACACTGAAAGGAGGAAACTATGAGGAATCCACAGGAACTTGTACAGGGATGCCTGGTTTGTCCTCCCACTTTGAAGATCCTTTTCGGTAGCTGATGCTGCCTCTGCATGATGGGAATGGACTCTGGTCCCCAAGAGCTGACATGTGCCATGCATCCCAGGGTGGCTCTTCCTGGCCTCAACCCTGAGAGAAGGCCGTCTTCAGCCTGTTCCTGGCCATATGGAGGCAGAGGCGACACTGGCACTCCAGGAGCGTCATTCCCCATTCTTGGAGAATCTCCCTTCTGGAATCAAGATGTAGGTCTAGTGGACAGTAAGGACTTGGTTGTCAACTACTTGTGCTGACAAGACCTAGACATACTTTAGCTGGGTAACTTCTTTACCTAAGTTGGGTAAATTATTAGGTATCAGCATAGCTAAGGGTACTTACTGAATTGCTAACAGGAAGTTTGTTTTCATAAAGCATCCTGGGACTTTAATTTTCCTTGAATGAATGGTATACCATCATGGTATGACGAAACACATTATCTTCATTGAAACACACACATACTAGTTAGTGTCCATGATCAGAGCTAACTGTAGGACACCGATCTTAAGTGATTCTTTCATAGATAGAAGGCATATACACATCCAACAAATTTTAGTCAGGTTTCATCTATGAAAAAAACTTATTTATGAAATTTCCTATTTTGGTGTTTTCCAGTTTCTTGTCTCAAGATTGATGGGATTAATCTCCATCCTTTTGATTTCTATTCTGCTATTTGGGAAAGTAACTGGAGTTATTTTGAGCTTTGTCTTAGCTAATTTGCATAGTAATGAAAACTGGATGCTCAGGAGGTAATCTTAAAAATGTACCAAATAGCAGTACCGCTAGTAGTTGTGAGATTAATCAGGTGAGCTTTTACATTTATCCTCATAAAAAGAGGCACAATTTGCTTGATTTGTGACTGACACTGATTTGGTTTACTAAGTAATTAATATTTTAAATATTTAGCTCAGAGAGTGCTATTTGGCCAGAGTGTCATATATTTTCTCAATGCTATCTCCTCACAGAAAAATTAAAAGGGCAAGGTAGGGAGTTTTTCATGAAGTTATATTTCTTTGATTTTTTATAAATGCTATCTCTTACCATGATCCTATATGCTTTCTACTGTTTTTTGTTTGTTTGTTTGCTTGTTTTTTAAATTTTTTTTAGAGTCTCACTCTGTCACTCAGGCTAGAGTGAAGTGGTACAGTCGTAGTTCACTGCAGCCTCAAACTCCTGGACTCAAGCGATCCTCTTGCCTTAGCCTTCTGAGTAGCTGGGATTGCAAGCAAGTACCAACAGGCCCAGCTAATTTTTTTTTTTTTTAAGAAACTGGGGTCTTGCTATGTTGTCCAGGCTGGTCTCCAACTCCTGGGCTCAAGTGATCCTTCCCAAGTGTTGTAATTACAGGCCGGAGCCACTATGCCCAGCCTCAACCTTTTTAAGGACAAAATTTATTAGTAGTGTATAAAATCTCAGAGTCCAGGGAATCACTGATTTGGTACATTTCTCCAAGTTTTGCTCAGTCTTCATTTTATTAAAAGCATTATTCATTTTGAAGCTGTATGCTTCCATTCACATGCATATTTAAGGAAATTCCTGAGGGAAATAACTTTGAAAAAGAACTACGATCATTAAAAAAAAAAAAAAAACTCAGTGCAACTGTACACACTGAAATAAACCAAGCAAAAATCTCATGTCTATCTCCTTATCTCTTTTTGTTATTTTTTAAATTTTTATTTACGTATTTAAGATGGAGTCTCACTCTTTCACCCAGGTTGGAGAGCAGTGGCAAAATCTTGGCACATTGCAACCTCCTCCCAGGCTCTAGTGATCCTCCAGTTACTCAGCCTCCAGAGTAACTGGGACTACAGGTGCACGCCAACACTCCTGTCTAATTTTGTGTATAATATTTTTGGTAGAGACAGGTTTTTGCCATGTTGCTCAGGCTGATCTCAAACTTCTAAGCTCAGGTGCTCTGTCCACCTTGGCCTCCCAAAGTGTTGGGATTACAGGGATGAGTCACCACACCCGGCCCTATCTTTTTATCTCATGTGAACTTGGTTTTCATTTTTTCCTAAGGTCCATATGTCACATTTATTTTTCATTTTGTTGTCTTTGAAGATAATTTTATATTTTCCCTGAGTTTCCCTCTAGGTCCAGAAAAATTTGTCATTAATATCATTCATTTATAATTTAATGGCTTTGTATAATGTACCCATTCCTTTTATTGCAACTCCTTGAGGTCAATGTGTTAAAATGTTAAATGAAAAAATGATGGGTTAATAAGCACTTATTTAGAATCATTTAGAGAACACATGTACTTGCTTTGTTTTGTTTTGTTTTTGTTTTTATTGCTTATATAGTCCAGGATTTAAGAGACTAAAATGGTCTCAATAAAAATGTTGTCTTAGGAATTCTCATCTTAAATATAATTTTTACATATATTTCATGAATTCCGAATCAGACTTTCAGATAATAAAAACAAAACATTGGTAGTCTACAGGCTTCCCCGAGTATCTGGGTATAGAAACTTATACCAAAGATTAAAAACAAATATATTTTGGCCCAGGCGTGGTGGCTCATGACTGTAATCCCAGGATTTTGGGAGGCCGAGGTGGGCGGATCACTTGAGGCCATGAGTTCGAGACCAGCCTGGTCAATATGGTGAAACCCTGTCTCTACTAAAAATACAAAAATTAGCTGGCCATGGTGATGCACACATGTGATTCCAGCTACTGTGGAGGCTGAGGCAGGAGAATCGCTTGAGGTTCTTGGGGAGGAGGCTGCAGTGAGCTGAGATCGTGCCACTGCACTCCATCCTGGGCAACAGGATGAGACGGTCTAAAAATGAAAAATAAAAAATAAAAAAAAATATATACACACACATGCATACAAACACACACACATATATGAATCTTTTAGAGAGCACTTTATATATATATGTGTGTGTGGCTTGTAAAACTTACATATATATTTTGATAAATTTAAAAAAAATGATCTTACAGACTGAGTTCCAAACACTAGAGGCTCATTATTGGTGATCTCACTATCTTTTGGCTTTTTAAGCTATGAATTTATTCAAGTAGAAAATATGTTTGAATAGGCAACAAATATTCTTGCCTTGTAGCACAGTGAATTAATCTTTAATGATGATTTGTTGTATTTAAAAGTCACACACCTGAAAGTCAGGCACATCATATAATTACTCAAAGAAAAACAGGCCCCTGTTTTACCTTGAGGAAGATCGGTTGACTTGTCACATGCTTTTGTTAACAAAAAAAGTGGGGGAAAAAAATTCCCCCAGCTCTCCCTCTAAAAAGAAAGTAATCCTCTTAATGCAGAAGATTGCATTTCAGTACCTCAAAAACAAACCAGTTTTGAGTTTTGTCGTGAAAAGAGATGACACGTGTAATTACAAGAGCCTTTTACACAGATTGGGAGATTTGATTTGACAGTTGAACCCCACTAAAAATAATGACTCTAAGGTCCTACAGCAGCAGTGAACAATCTCCATCCCACTCTGCCTCAGCACAGACGTCTAAGAATAGAGAAGCTCTCAGCCAGAACCACCCACTGCTGTGCACCCAAGTCTGCCTAGTATGCAAATTCCCCAGAGGGTGGAGTTTTTCTTTTCTTTCTGTTTCTTTTTTTTTTTTTTCTTCAATTTTAAGAGCTGAGAATAATAGAAACTGTATTTTCCTTGCTATCCATTCAGTTACCTTTTCTTTCAGGAGCTGAAATTGCCTGGACATTCAGAGCAAAATCTACCTTTACAAAATAAAACACACACACACACCACACACACACACTATAGTATATATAGAAATGACAAAATCAAAATCAATTAAATAGAAGACAATCCTAATCAGAGTGAATCAGAAAGAGTTGCTTACATTTGGGATGCTAATTGGAACTTCATAATAACTTTATTGTCTTTTGTTTATTTCCTCCCTTCCTTATTCTCTTTCCTCTACATTTTGTCTTTCCCATCAAGTTCCCTACTTCCTCTTTTTTGTTGTTGTTCAAGTACATAATTTCCATTGTGATAGTGTCACTCTTTCCCTCCCTCCCTCCCTCCCTCCCTCCCTCCCTTCCTTCCTCCCTTCCTTCTTTCCTTCCTTCCTTCTTTCCTTCCTTCCTTCCACTGACTGCACACTGAGGCAAATACTTAAATTGGGCCAGAACTATACACATTAAATGTATAGTTCTTACATTTTTAAGCCTGCTGGTTTTTCTGACTGCATAACCCTCATTCTTCGTTTGTTTGGGAAGAACAAATATAATTTACTTGGAACTTTACTAATCTTCCTCCTCCACTTCCCCCCGCCCCTCATTTATCTATAAGAATAATAAAGATTAAGAGAGACCATATTCAGGATCCAAGGTAATTTGAAATAGTCCTTGATGTACAGTGCTTATTAAAAAAGAATCTTGAAGATTCTACCAGTAGAAACTCTGAGAAAACAAGGCATCAGCTCCTAAATGTCATACAAATTGACTACATAAGAATTTTCTTGGATGTCCAAACAAAGAGATCCCAGCCCCTAAGCTGTGATCCTGATTCAGTAGTTTTTTTTTTTTTGTTGTTGTTGTTTTTTGAGACGGGGAGTCTTGCTTTGTTGCCCAGGCTGGAGTGCAGTGGTACAATCTTGGCTCACTACAACCTCCGCCTCCTGGGTTCAAGCAATTCTCTGCTCAGCCTCCCAAGTAGCTGGGACTACAGGCATGCGCCACCACACCTGGCTAATTTTTGTATTTTTTAGTGGAGACAAGGTTTCACCATGTTGGCCAGGCTGGTCTCGAACTCCTGGCCTCAAGTGATCCACCTGCCTCATCCTCTCCAAGTGCTGTCAGAGGCATGAGTCACTGCATCTGGCCTGATTCAGTAGTTCTTAAGGAAGGTAGAGGGACAGGGCAAGAGTTTCATGAAGCTCCTCTTTGAGAATCTACTGGGATAGTGTGACTCACAAGATCTGAACAAAAAAGCTTGGACTAGAATCAGGGTTTGGTGGATCATACTTTGATTTTAAGTTTACCTCATTAGAAAAAAAAAAGGTAATAATAACAGCAGAGTTGCTGTGAGGATTTTCAATAAGACCTGGAAGTAATTGCTTGTGATACACACTCAGTGAACCGCAGCTATTCCTATGGAGGCTTCAGTTCCAAAAAAAAAAAAAAAAGCTGGGGTCATAAGCTCTGGCCTGTCTGTCTACTTCAATTGCGAAGGAATTTCTTAACGTTTCCTTGGAAATAGAGTCACAAGGACCACAGAATTGAGATCCAAATTTTCCTACAGAGAACAACCCCTCTTTGTAGGAGAAAAAGAAAACACAAATGTATGGCAATCTTTTTAGGGGGAGAGGGGAGTCAAAATCCAAGATGGTTTTCCTGAGAATATTCAAATTAGATTATGGAGATAACAAGATGTGAACCAAAGAAAAAGAACAAATTGCCTTCATGTATGGGAGGTGAAGTAGTGGGAACCCCACCTTCATATCTTAGTTACCTCTATAACCTGGGGACAGATTTCTTCTCAGAGCCTCGGTGTGTTTATTCAAGAACTGGAGAACTGGAGAGCCCAGGCTCAGTGGCTCATGCTTGTAATCCCAGCACTTTGAGTGGCTGAGGCGGGCGGATCACTTGAGGTCAGGAGTTTGAGACCAGCCTGGCCAACATGGTGGAAGCCTGACTCTACTAAAAATACAAAAATTAGCCGGACCCAGTGGCATGCGCCTATAATCCCAGCTATTCGGGAGGCTGAGGCAGGAGAATCGCTTGAACTCGGGAGGCGGAGGTTGTAGTGAGCCGAGATCATGCCATTGCACTCCAGCCTGGGTGACAAGAGCGAAATTTCGTATCAAAAAACAAACAAACAAGCAAACAAAAAAACTGGAGAATATATCTGCCTCAGGGGCTGTGGAGAGGATAGAAGGCTGCGTTTAGCACACAGCCTAGTACACAAGCATTCGTTAAATGGATGCAAGACCAAGATGTTCATTTCCTTCTGAAACAAGAGAGCAATCATGAGTGAGGCAATCTCATCTTTTCCCTCACCAATTTTTATGAGCAATTTCTCTTAAAGGAAAATTCTGATGTTACGGATTAACTGTGGTTTAGTTTTTATTCATTCTTTATATATAACACTTTCCCATATGTCAATTCTCCTAGTGTGTTCTACATTGCTTCATTCATTCATTCACCAAATATTTATTAAGCATCTGCTATCTTCCAGGCACTATATTCCCACAAAAGGTAGGAATATGTTGAGCATAAAAACAGAGCCGGCCGGGCTCAGGGGCTCATGCCTGTAATCCCAGCATTTTGGGAGGCTAAAGTAGGAAGAGCCCTTAAATCCAGAAGTTCAAGACTAGCTGAGGCAACACAGTGAGACCCCATCTCTATTTAAAAAACAAAAAGCAAAAACAGAGCTCATGAGGGAGATGCAAATTAAAACCACAATGGAGCTATCACCTCACACCTGTCAGCATGGCTATTAGTAGAGAGACAAAAGATAACAAGTATTAGTGAGAATGTGGAGGAAGGGAACCCTTGTACACTGCTTGTGTGAGTGTAAATTAATACAGCCATTATGGAAAATTGCATGGAGGTTTCTCAAAAAACTAAAAATAAAATTATCATATAATCCAGCAATCCCACTTCTGGGTTACCCACAAAATTTGAAATCAGCATGTTGAAGAGAAGTCTGTATGCCCATGTTCATTGCACCACTAGTCACAATAGCCAAGATATGGAATTAGCCTAAGGGTCCATCAGTGGATAAACGAATGGATAAAGAAAATGTGGCAGGCCAGGTGTGGTGGCTCAAGCCTATAATCCTAGCACTTTTGGAGGCCAAGGTGGGCGGATCGCTTGAGCTCAGGAGTTTGAGACCAGCCTGGGCAACATGGCAAAACCCCGTCTCTACAAAAAATGCAAAAAACTTAGCTCCGTGTGGTGGTGCATGCCTGTGGTCCTAGCTACTTGGGGAGCTGAGGTGGGAGGATGACTTGAGCCCAGGAGGCGGAGGTTGCAGTGAATTGAGATGGTGCCATTGCAGTGGAAAAAAAAAAGTGAGACCCTATCTCAAAAAAAAAGGAAAGAAAAAGAAAATATGGCATATATATGATGGAACTCTAGTCAGCCTTATAAAAGGAAGAAGCTGTGTCATTCGTGATGATATGGATGGAACTGGAGAACATTATGCTAAGTGGAATAAGCAAAACACAGAGAGACAAACACCACGTGCTCTCACTTATATGTGAAAACTAAAACAACTGTTCTCAGAAGCAGACAGCAGAACAACGGTGATCCGAGACTAGCAGGTTGGGGGAACAGGGAGATGATAATCAATGGATACAAAGCGTCACTTAGGCAGAAGGAATAAGTTTGATTTTTTTTTAGATCTATTGCATAGTGTGGTGACTATCCCTAATAACTGAGTACTTTACATTTCCATCCGTTAAAACAGTAAATCTCAAATGCTCTCATCACAGAAAAAAAGTCAAATACTGAAAGTGATGGATAAGTTACGTCACTCATTAATAATTTCATATTATATTCAAAAATCATAACATTGTTTTATACTCAGTAAATATGTACAACTATAATTCGTCTGTTAAAAGACCCCAGAGCCCACAGCTCTCACTTCAACTCTGGACTCCAAAACATTACTTGCCTCTTGGCCGATGCCCTTGGATGACCCACAGGCATCTCAGAGGTAATATATCCCGACATGAACTTCTGATTTCCCCCAGACCTTGCTCCTTCACCCTTTCAGGGTTCATCTGAGGGTAAATTCATCCTCCAGATACTCACCCCAAGTCATCAACTCCACCCTCAACTCATCTTTTCTTATACTTGATAGTCCAGATGTCAGGAAATATTGTTCACCCTACATGTCCCCCATAACCAGGATACAAGCAATCTTGCCACCCTGGCCCAGGCCAAACTAATCTCTTATTCTTTATTTTTCTGAGGAAGAATCTCACTCTGTCGCCCAGGCTGCAGTGCAGTGGCGCCATCTTGGCTAACTGCAACCTCTGTCTCCTAGGTTCAAGCAATTCTCCTGCCTCAGCCTCTTGAGTAGTTGGAATTACAGGTGTGTGCCACCATGCCCAGCTAACTTTTTTTTTTTTTTAAGATGGAATCTCGCTCTGTTGCCTGGGCTGGAGTGCAGTGGTGCAATCTTGGATCACTGCAACCTCCACCTCCCAGATTCAAGCGATTCTCCCGTCTCAGCCTCCCAAGTAGCTGAGATTACAAGAGTGTCACCATGCCCAGCTAATTTTTGTCTTTTTAGTAGAGACGAGGTTTCACCCTATTGGCCAGGCTGGTCTCTAACTCCTGATCTTGTGTTCTGCCCACCTCGGCCTCCCAAAGTGCTAGGATTATAGGCATGAGCCACCGCGCCAGGTCTTGTTTTATTTTTAATAGAGATAGGGTTTCACCATGTTGGCCAGGCTGGTCTTGAACTCCTGACCTCAGGTGATCCACTCTCCTCGGCCTCCTAAATTGCTGGGATTAGAGATGTGAGCCACTGGAATCTCTTATTCCAATTATTTGCAAGAGTTTTCTCACCAACTTCTCTGCTTCTACCGTTGCTACTAAAACTCAACTCTTCTCATTAGAAGAGCCAGAAGGACCTTGCTAAGGTGTAAGTGGGATCATGCCACTCCTCAGCTCGAAACCTTCAATGGGCTCTCTGTCTTGCTCAGAGGGAGAGCCAAGGTCTCCACTAGATTAGACCTGGCAGAAGGAACAGTGACTCACTAGCTCCTACAGGCAGGACTGACTGCAAAATGTGCTGGGCCTTGCTTAAACTCTTAAGAATTTCGCCGGGTGCGGTGGCTCAAGCCTGTAATCCCAGCACTTTGGGAGGCCGAGACGGGCGGATCACGAGGTCAGGAGATCGAGACCATCCTGGCTGACATGGTGAAACCCCATCTCTACTAAAAATACAAAAAACTAGCCAGGCAAGGTGGCAGGTGCCTGTAGTCCCAGCTACTCCGGAGGCTGAGGCAGGAGAATGGCGTAAACCCGGGAGGCGGAGCTTGCAGTGAGCTGAGATCTGGCCACTGCACTCCAGCCTGGGAGACAGAGCCAGACTCTGTCTCAAAAAAAAAAAAAAAAGAATTTCAAGAGAGCAGAGCATTAGATCCAACACAGGACTCTGAGTGTGGGGTCCATTGTGACTGTCCAGGTGACACGCCCATGAAGGTGGTCCTCCCTGCAAGATCTCCAGGGAGTCTCCTTCCCATACCTCCCTCTGCTGTCTCTGACTCCATCTTCTTCCTTTCTTTCTGCTTAACCAGGCGGGCCAGCAGACTGGTCCTCCAAGAGGAAATCAGGCACCTTGCCACCTTCAGGGCTTTGTGCTTGCTAGTCCCTCTGCCTGGAACTTTTCCAAATTCCCTCCCTCCTCTCATGACTTTACTCCAATGTCACATTCTCACAAGGCCATCCGATCATCCTATTTTAAATTGCAACCCACTGCACACCCCTTCTCACATACACAGCTTGCTCTCCTCCCCATTCCCTAATTATTTCCTTTATAGTGCTAGTCATCGAGATATGAGACCTTTTTCTTAAATAATTAGTTATTCTGTCTCCTTCCATAGATGATAAACTCCAGAGGACAGTGATTTTTGTCTTTTTCATTCAATGTTACTTCCAGCGCCTAGGATGGAGTAGATTGTCAATACACCTTATTTGAAGAGACGAGTAGGTCAGTAGCAGAGGATGTAACAATTAGACAAACAATCATCCAACAATACACAATTAAACCAGAATTATGTACTTAGAAGGAAGGTAACTGTATTAGTCTGTTTCCATGCTGCTAATAAAGATATACCCAAGTCTGGGTAATTTAAACAGGAAAATGGTCTAATGGACTTATAGTTCCACATGCCTGGGGAAGTCTCACAATCATGGCAGAAGGCAAGGAGCAAGTCACATCTTACATGGATGGCAGCAAGTAAAAAGAGAGCTCGTGCGGGAAACTGCTGTTTTTAAAACCATCAGATCTCATGAAACGTATTCACTATCACGAGAACCAAATCATGGGAAAGACCTGCCCTCATGATTCAATTACCTCCCACCAGGTTCCTCCCATGACATGTGGGAATTGTGGGTGTTACAATTCAAGATGAGATTTGGGTGGGAACACAGCCAAACCATATCAGTAACCTAGTTCCACAAAAGACACAACCCCAACCAGGAGCCACCTGGGGAGGGGGAAAGGTGTCCAGGCAGAGGCAACAGCTGGACAAAGGGCCTGTGTGCTGAGGAAACAAGGAACACTTGATGAACTGAGACAGGCCACAGTAGCAGGAATGCACAGAGAAAAAGCAAAGTTGGAAAAGATGAGTGTGGGCACCTGGCTGAGGTTTGAGCCAGCAGACCCTTGCAAGCCATGCTGAGGACGCCGCCCTTCATCCTTGGGATGATTAGAAGTGACAGGAGGGCTGCAGACAGAAAGGGCATATAAGAGAAAAGAAAATTCTAGGTTCAGTGTAGAGAACAGATGGGGGTGGCCTCAGGGAGACTGGAGAGAAAGTTATTTGCAGACTGCTGGGTGACAGTTGCTTGGATGGCAGAGGGGGCAGAAAAGATAGAGAAAACCAGGCTGTTGAAGCTTTTATTTAGGTGGTAAAAAACACAGAATTGGCTCATTCCTGTAATCCCAGCACTTTGGGAGGCTGAGGCGGGTGCATCACCTGAGGTCAGAAGTTTGAGACCAGTCTGGCCAACATGGCAAAACCCCGACTCTACTAAAAATACAAAAATTAGCTGGGCATGGTGACCCATGCCTGTAATCCCAGCTATCTGGGGGGCTGAGGCAGCAGAATTGCTTGAACCTGGGAGGTGGAGGTTGCAGTGAGCCGAGAATGTGCCATTGCACTCCAGCCTGGGTGACAGAGCAAGACTCCGTCTCAAAAAAAAAAAAAACAAAAAAAGAGAGAAAAGCCTGTTGCAAAGTGATGTCCTCAGGGGCTTCAGTTAAGGCAAGGAGGTGGGAAGGATCCTCCAAAAACAATGTTGAAGGTAAAAAGGAGTTTGTACGTGATGAGGCAGTGGTTTTAAAGGGCAACGTGGCAGCACTCAGGAGGTAAGCAGAGAACTCGGCTGAATCTGGCACAAGGAACCATATGATACCTTATGGATTTGCTGGTATTGCAGCATGAAATATTTGTTCATGGCAGTTTACTCCGGATGTTTGGTGATGGGAGATAAGGGACACAGAGATTCGATTTCCGCAGTCCCTTGGGGGATGGTGAGCCCTTGGCCTAATGGCTAAAGGTTTCGAATCACAAGACCTGGGGAGAGGTCCTTCTAAGCTTCTGGGTATGATCCCCTGCATAGCTCTGGGTCATAACTTCTCGGCGGTTGATGCTATCTTCATGAGTGCAAAGGAGGAAGCCCTACATTTTCTCGAAGTTGTCCCCTACTTTGTGTCAATCCACCTAGTAGGCTGCCCTCAAACCAAGCACGAGTGGGCAGGTGTCCTTTACACTCGGGTTGGCAAGCACCGTTTTGTCACCTCAAATCTCTTTGAAGACTTCCGTGGCTTTATGCTTCTTGACCCTCCCTCTCTCATGACTACAAGATGCTAGCAGACCCCTGGCTTGAAGCCTGGCCCTGAGACTCTGGGGCAAGTTACATCACCTCTTTGTGCTTTATCTTCCTTATCTGTAAACTGGGAGTAATAATCTGGCTCGACTCACAGCATTGTCACCAGGATCAAATGACGTCATTGGTCTAAAGCACAGTATCTAAAACCTAGTAAGAGATCAAAGAAAAAGTGAGGCCCCATCTCTTCTCACTTCCTGGTTTGTTCCCTTGACTCCAACCGTACCGGACACTTTCCAGCCCATCGTCCAATTCTCCCTGCTATGCTTTTGAACATGCCTGGAATTCCTTTCCTTCATGAGTCTCCTCTGCCTTCTCTACTTCACTACAGCTCACTGTGTGTCTATAAGTTTCTACTCACTCTACCCATTCCTGACTCGGGAGTGCTGACACGTAACTACTCCGGTGCTCTTCTGTCGCTCACTCCAGTTCCTTCCTAGCAACCATCAACTTACCAACATCGACTCATGAGTACCAGGGTCTCCTCACTAGGCTGTGCCTGATCTATGGGCAGGGACCCTCCTCATTCTCTTATCTCCAGTACCTTGAACACTGCCTCATGCTCAGAGTTTCAAAATATCTGTTGAGATGTAAATACTTAAGTAACAGGACTGTCTTTTCTCTTCAGATCTATTTGTCTTTTACAAGGAGACAAAAGCTTTTAAGTAAAAATGACTTTTGGCCAGGCTAGGTGGCTCATGCTTGTAATCCCAGCACTTTGGGAGACTGAGGCAGGAGGATTGCTTGAGTTCAGGAAACTTGAGATCAGCCTGGGTGAGACCCCCATCTCCTCAAAAACTTAAAAAATTAGCTAGGCTTAGTATCACATACCTGTAGTCCCAGCTCCTCAGGAGGCTGAGGCAGGAGAATCAATTGAGCCTGGGAGGTCAAGGCTGCAGTGAGTTGTGATCGTGCCATTGTACTTCAGCCTTGGCGACAGTGTAAGACCTTGTCTCGGAAAAAGAAAAGACACTCAATTGTCCAATTTCAGGCAACAGTCGGGCAGAGGAGAAAGTATTTATCTGGGGAAGAATAGGGTGATTTGCTGAGAAGGGAGAGTTATATTGGTGGAGTCACCCTAGAATCACTGAAATTGCATTATTACTTATGAACACTCTGACTCCCTCTCTTAATAAGGCCAATTCTGTATTTGGTAGCAACACAATTTGTTATTTTGTGTGAATATGTTTTAAAAATAAAACAATTTTATATTTTATAAACTTATGCAGATTTTCTTTGTATTATAAATTGTACTATTGAGCATGCTTATGTAAAATAATGGGATTCTTTCTTTTTAGTAATTAAAAATTGTTACTCTTCATTTACACAACACATACAAAAAGATGCTACAAGAACGCTGTCCTTTTAAAAGGCATTTCCATTGGAAGTGGCTTCATTTAAACTGGGAGTTTGATTTTAGGGAGACATTCTGGGCAGTTGTGCTATCTACCTAGCTTGATTTGTACTTTCTTATAAACTTGGTCTTCAAGGAAACATTTGCATCTGGCAGGGGTCTGTAATTCTCAGTGGGCTAGATTTGGTCTTGGTTGATTTTTTTGAGGCCACCATTTTGTTGGTTGGTTATTTATACCTGCCCAGCCATCTCACTGCCCAACCAGTGAGTTCAGGTTCACTCACTCAAAGTCCTTCTGACATTAGAACCACAATTCTTTCTGTAGATTTTCCCCATCATCTGATTCTCTAAAGCAGGCACAAATTCATACTTAGGAGAGATTTCTTTTTCTTTTTCTTTTTTTTTTTCTTTTGAGACGGAGTCTCGCTCTGTCGCCCAGGCTGGAGTGCAGTGGCCGGATCTTGGCTCACTGCAAGCTCCACCTCCCGGGTTTACGCCATTCTCCTGCCTCAGCCTCCCGAGTAGCTGGGACTACAGGCACCCGCCACTGCGCCCGGCTAGTTTTTTGTATTTTTTTAGTAGAGACGGGGTTTCACTGTGTTAGCCAGGATGGTCTCGATCTCCTGACCTCGTGATCCGCCCGTCTCGGCCTCCCACAGTGCTGGGATTACAGGCTTGAGCCACCGCGCCCGGCCAGGAGAGATTTCACACCACCTATAAGCCTCTCTCAAATGCAAGAGGAGGCCACAAAGTATTGCTGTTGAATCAGACACAGCTTTGTTGTGTTGAGCCTAAAGACACTTTTAACTTGAATTTTGCTTTTTTTTTTTTTTTTTTTTTTTTGAGACAGAACTTCCCTCTGTTGCCCAGGCTGGAATGCAGCGGTGCAATCTTGGCTCACTGCAGCCTCCACTTGCCGGGTTCAAGCGATTCTCCTGTCTCGGCTTCCTGAGTAGCTGGGACTACAGGCACGTGGCACCACGCCTGGCTAATTTTTGTATTTTAGTGGAGACAGGATTTTACCAGTTGGTCTGGCTGGTCTCGAACTCCTGACCTCAGGTGATCCACTTGCACCGGCCTCCCAAAGTGCTGTGATTACAGGTGTGAGCCACCGCACCTGACCTCCTTTTTTGTCTTAGATAATGACTCCATGTTGTTCCTTGAGATGGTTTTGGGTTTACAGGAAGAGTTAAAAGAGAGTCTTGTGTGGTCTTTGAGGACTCAGGAAGATCAGGGTCCTGGGGCAATAGTTTCTTGACAGGATACATGCCTGAAAACCAGCAGGGCCCAGAAAGGAGCATACCCCCAGGGAACCAGCAACTCAGACGCAGAAACTGGTAACCCATGTGAGCACCCCGTCAACAGGCAAGGTCAGAAATCAGAGATCTTTATGATTTGTGAGGCAGAACAGCCAACTACATGTGCATGTGATGTCAATACTCAGTACATTCAACTTTTCCCCAGTGTAGCGCTGCCTTCAGGCTTCTCCCCAGTCCTCCAGGGCTTCTCTTGAACATGTGGGCTGCCCATTGCTGCCTGCACCATTCCTCATTCCAGCTGTGTTTGTCATAATAGGTTTGCCAAGTATAAAATAATTTTTGGGCCGGGCGCGGTGGCTCAAGCCTGTAATCCCAGCACTTTGAGAGGCCGAGACGGGCGGATCACGAGGTCAGGAGATCGAGACCATCCTGGCTAACACGGTGAAACCCCGTCTCTACTAAAAAATACAAAAAAACTAGCTGGGCGAGGTGGCGGGCGCCTGTAGTCCCAGCTACTGGGGAGGCTGAGGCAGGAGAATGGCGTTAAACCGGGAGACGGAGCTTGCAGTGAGCCAAGATCCGGCCACTGCACTCCAGCCTGGGCGACAGAGTGAGACTCCGTCTCAAAAAAAAAAAAAATAAAATAAAAAATAAAAAATAAAATAAAATAATTTTTGGCTGGGCACGTGGCTCACGCCTGTAATCCCAGTTCTTTGGGAGGCTGAGACGGACGGATCACCTGACATCAGGAGTTCGAGACCAGCCTGGTCAACAAGGCGAAATCCTGTCTCTATTAAAAATACAAAATTAGCTGTTTGTGGTGGCACGCACCTGTAATCCCAGCTACTCAGGAGGCTGAGGCAGGAGAATTGCTTGAACCCAGGAGGCGGAGGTTGTAGTGAGGCGAGATTGCACCACTGCACTCCAGCCTGGGCAACAGAGCAAGAGACTCTGTCTCAAAAAAAAAAAAAAAAAAAAATTTTCATCTTTTTGAGATGAGAGGGCTGCTGGAGGGTAGAGATAGGGATTAGTGGCTTAGTATACTTACCTTCATTTAATAACTATATTTAAAGGGAACTAATGAGAACTATGATGGAGACTTTTCTGCAATAGAAATAAATGTAATTTTCAGAAGTTCTTCATCATTACTGAGTACACTGAAGAGGCAAACGGACTAGTGTATATCTTAGAGTATTTACTTAATATGTATACAAATCACCTGCAGCTCTTGTTAAAGAGCATATGCATATGTATGTTTGCATGTGCATGGATGTGCATATAAGTATTAATAGGTAGAAAGCAAATGAACATACTGGAGATGTAGACAATTAACATGAGACGGCAGCAATCCTATCAAAGAACTGATAGCGCAGGACAGGAAGACATTCGTAGCTGCTGTCACTCTCTTCCCTCCCTTTCTGAGCTTGCAGCTTTTGTAGGTTTGGATTAAGCTTTGCTTCTAAAAAAGCTCCCAAGGGACATTCATGCTGCTGGTCCTTGATCCACACATTGAGTAGCAAGGTTTTAGGGGACTTCAAATTATTATTATTATTCTATGTAATACGAAGTTATTTGCTTCTTAAAATATATGTCATAGATATGTATCTAATTTCTTCCAGCCTGGTAATTAAACATTATTTCTAGGGCTGGGCGTGGTGGCTCACGCTTGTAATCCCAGCACTTTGAGAGGCCAAGGCAGGTGGATCACTAGAGCCAGGAGTTCAAGACCAGCCTGGCCAACACAGTGAAACATAGTTTCTACCAAAAAATACAAAAGTAAGCTGGGCGTGGTGATGCACGCCTGTAGCTCCAGCTAGTCAGGAGGCTGAGGCAGGAGAATCACTTGAACCTGGGAGCTGGAGGTTGCAGTGAGCCAAGATCATGCCACTGCACTCCAGCCTGGGGGACAGAGTGAGATCCTGTCTCAAAAAAAAAAAAAAAAAAAAAAGTATATATATATACACACACACACACACACACACACACACACATATATATTTCTAGCCTTTATACTTTGCTGTATATATTTGAATAATGCTAGGCTTAAGTGGTGAAATGTTGAATGGCTATTACTTGGCCTCCAAAAATAAAGCTAAATGACAGCTTTTGTATCTTTAGGTGCTTTTAGAGTTGTTTCCTTTTTCCCAAAGAATGGTTGATAATTCCCTCTGTCTCCCTCTATTCACATAGGACTGAAATAGAAATAGGCTTAAATTAAGGCTGCGCAACTTTGATTTGCCCATAAGGAAGAACTTACAGAATGCTGGGGTATGTGTGAATCTTCATCACTTTGAAAAGAGTTATCTTTTCAAAGAGAAGAAATTCTAATGTAATCCCTGCCCTTGAAGAATAACACAGATTCAGAGCAGAACCCACTGATTTACGTATAGAACGTTGGATCACTGGACCTTACAAGGATATGGCTCCATGTCAGAATGGGAAGATGGCACTGTCACTGTCCATTGCATAGACAGTCCCTGCCCAGTTCTCATCCTGTGAATCCTGCTCTGCCTCTGGGAACACTTTGTTCTCACATAAAGATTCATCTTTGCCCCCAGGATAGAGGACCATTCTTGATCTCAGAGAGTCTGAGGACCTAGGAAGCCCTAGCTCAACATTGAAGTTAATAATGGCATAGTGGGCTGGGTACGGTGGCTCACGCCTGTAATCCCAGCACTTTGGGAGATCGAGGTGGGCAGTTTGCTTGAGCTCAAAGTTTGAGACCGGCCTGGCCAACATGGCAAAACCCCATCTCTACTAAAAAATACACTGGGCATGGTTGTGTATGCCTGTAGTACCAGTTACTCAGGGGGCTGAGGCAGGATAATCTCTTGAACCTTGGAGGCCACCACATTCAGGTAATTTTTGTAGTTTCAGTAGAGATGGGGTTTTGCCATGTTGGTCAGGCTGGTCTTGAACTCCTGACCTGAAGTTATCCTCCTGCCTCGGCCTTCCAAAGTGCTGTGATTGCAGGCATGAGCCACTGCGCCTGGCCTATGCTGCTGTTTTCTAATGTCCTTTCTATGGATTTATGGCTGTACATAAACATGTCTCAGTTTAAATCTGACTTAAAACCTTTCTTGGGCCGGGCGTGGTGGCTCATGCCTGTAATTCCAGCACTTACGGAGGCTGAGGCCAGTGGATCACCTGAGGTCAGGATTTCGAGGCTAGCCTGGCCAACATGGCGAAACCCCGTCTCTACTAAAAATACAAAAATTAGCTGGGCATAGTGGCAGGTGCCTGTAATCCCAGCTACGCAGGAGGCTGAGGCAGGGGAATTGCTTGAACTGGGAGGTGGAGGTTGCAGTGAGCTGAGATTGCGCCATTGCATGCCAGCGTGGGCGACAAGAGAAAACTCCATCTCAAAAAATAAACAAACAAAACAAACAAAACACCAAAAAAAAAAAAAGAAAAAAAAACCCTTTCTTGTTCTTGACTGGGTAGCCATTTTATTGAAAAGTAATTTTTCTCTTCCCTGATTTACTTCAAGGGGGAAAGCCATGAGTTCTGGGCATAAATGTGCCCAGTATGCACTCAGCAAGCAGCTGAGAACGTGAGTGTGATGGCAGGTATGCCTTCTGACTTCATAATCCTTTGGATGTTTCCATACTAATGCCTAACTCACTTCTGCATTCATATCTGTGTTCAAGATGGCTTATGCTTCCAGAAAAAGATGCTACCAAATCACTGTCTTGAGGAATGCTTTTGGTCTTCATACATTACATTCACTATTCTCAAAGGCAAAAGTCATAATTCAGAAAAAAACGGCTACTGTTTGTGCTGGAAATATGGGCTGGAGTTCCATGCCTTGTTTGTCTAGTTAATCAGACCTCTGAGAGGGTAACATTCCTAGGGAAGTACTAATATGGTTTGGGAGGGGCTATTATTGGTAGATAATGGGTTCAGATAAGGGCATGGCTGATACATCCACATTTATGAGAGATAGAAAGTGGAAAGAGAAATTGGTTGGAGACATTGCTGATTCAGACACACACACTTTAGATTAAGTTTATATGAGGACAAACAAACGACAATGAGTGGAAAGCATATGTACATTTGCATGTGCATGGATGTGCATGTAAGTATTAATAGGTAGAAAGCAAATGAACATACTGGAGATGTAGACAACACGAGACGGCAGCAATCCTATCAAAGAACTGATAGCGCAGGGCAGGAAGACATTCGCAGCTGCTGTCACTCTCTTCCCTCCCTTTCTGAGCTGGCAGTCTAAGAAGTATTGCCATGCTAAGGGGAGTTTGGACAAGAACCAGTTTACATTTTTTCCATAAAAAAAAGAGTAGAAGAAAGAATGGAAATAGGATTGAATCTTCCAAGTTGTTTTTATTACAAATTCGCCTAGCCCTCAAATAAAATGTATTTGTTATCTTGAATTATTCATAAATTGGGGAAGCATCTTTCATAAGTAGATATTTGGAGTTAAAATTGTAAACACTTATGAACTGGAGCATTTTGGTAGCCATAGCCATGCACATTTCCAATAGTAAAAATTTGCTTTTTAGGCCGGGCGTGGTAGCTCATGCCTGTAATCCTAGCACTCTGGGAGGCCGAGGCTGGTCAATCACTTGAGATCAGGAGTTTGAGACTAGCCTGGCCAACATGGTGAAACCCAATCTTTACCAAAAATACCAAAATTAGCTGGGCGTGGTGGCAGATGGCAGTAGTCCCAGCTACTTGGGAGGCTGAGGCAGGAGAATTGCTAGAGCCTGGGAGGTGGAGGTTGCAGTGAGCTGAGATCATAGCCTGGGTGACAAGAGTGAAACTCCATCTCAAACAAAACAAAACAAAACAAAACAAAAAATTCCTTTTTGTTTTCAAAAATACAAAAAAAAAATATTTTTTTATGACCAGTGCTATAGGGTAAGTATAGTTTTTGAAGACCAAAGAGCACCCTTCATGGATTCACTGGGTACCACGTAGTTTCCTTCTTATCTGGGAATGGAGGTTGGGCACGGAGACTAGGTTGATGGAAACTCATGAGATGTGAACCCAGGAACAAGTCAAAGAAAACAAGATGCAACAAGCAAAGAAAATCCCTGCCATGGAGCCTAGGTGCTGCTCTCCAGGAGTTCCCAGACCCTCCTTAGACAAATGCCTGTAAGTAAGGGAGTGGTTGAGAAAGACAGCGAGCTTATCGCACGGTAGGTTGTCATGGAGAGAGGAGACCGGACGGAGTCTGAGTCCATCAAGCACAGGCGAGAGGTGCCGCAGGTCTCAGGAACTCTTGAAAACATCCTTGCGCGGAGGTGCACAGTAAAATATCTGACATGCATAAAAATGACCAAATCACAAAGAGAAGCTTAAATTATGCTCAAGGTCATTCACAGGTCAATGTCTTTTCATTTCACCCACCAGACACTCATTGTTCTCCTTGGTCATGCTGCTATGAGTGCCTTCTTCCTCTTCCTTTGATCATCCTTGAGTTCCCAGATACCAGGGCAAAGCCCCGAGCAGTCTTTGACATTAAGCAGAACCTTCTGGTGCTGCATCAAATTGTAACATCATGGTGCTATGCACAGTGTATACATGCACAGAACTCTCAGCCGTGACTCTGCCTTCATCCCCAGATCGCCTCCATCGCTAGCTAGCTCTGATTCGCCCTCACACTCCCTCACTAGGGGTGGGGTGTGGAGATTTCAGGTGCCTGCCGGAGCCAGGTAGGGCTGTGTGGGGACTGGGGCAAAGTGGGTTTGGGCCAGCTGTGGCTCACTTCCCATTCTGCCTGTTGTAAGTGAATGCAGGACTGTAGTCTCCAGATCTTTTACCTAAAATAAGTCCCCAATTTGAATTTTTATGTGAAATTTCTAATTTTTTTTTTATTTTGAGACATCGCCCAGGCTGGAGTGCGATGATACGATCTCGGTTCACTGCAACCTCCGCCTCCCCGGTTCAAGCAATTCTCCTGTCTCAGGCTCCTGAGTAGCTGGAATAACAGGCACCCGCCACCACGCCTGGCTGATTTTTTGGATTTTTAGTAGAGAGGGAGTTTCACCATCTTGGCCAGGATGGTCTCGAACTCCTGACCTCAAGGGATCTACCTGGCTCCACCTTCCAAAGTGGTGGGATTACAGGCATGAGTCACCGCCCCAGGCCTGAAACTTATACATTTTTATATGTATGTTAATGTAATACTTAAAAATATGTGGGTCAAATGTGACACTCTGTAGGACCAATGTAGCCCATAGGTTTGAGTCTGCCGTATCAGCCTTATCTATCTTTAAAATTCATCCCATCTCTGAGTCTCTCCCATCCCTGAACTGTGTCCAATCAAGTATGCATTAAGGACAAAGACGTGTATTAAGACATAACTTCAAAACTTCAAGCTCAATTACAATAATAATATTATATAATCACATATCATATATAATAGAATAGTAATATAATCTATGTGATAATATACCATAATAATAGAACCCTGGACAGCAATGTATTTCTCAAAAGGATTATATAGTCTTTAGTTATAAATGACATACTAGGGGAAAGAAAGTTTATACATAATTTATTTTTAAAAAGTTGAATTCATAATGAACAAAATAAAGCTCTAGTTAGTATTCTTCAGGGGTTGGAAATCTCTTTAAACTGTTCGATGTAGCTGGGAGCACATTTAGGATGGAAGAAAGAGAATTCTGATCAAGTAAAATATAACTACTATCATGTGCACAGCAAACATGCATTTTAATCAAACCATGGAAATAGGAAAGTCAGAACGGATTCTATTAATTATAAGGATTGTATTAATCATGAGAAATATTTTATAGGCAATTTTGTTTGGTCTATCAAGTTTCTTTTTCAAAGAGTTATTTATTTATTTTTAAAAACTGTTTATGATGTACAACATGATTTAATATGTCAACAGTTTCTATTGGTAAAAATGAATGTATGAGTCTCATAGGAAGTCCTTTGTGAAGTTCCTGGCTCCAAAAAACCCTGGAAGAGTCCCATAGTCATCCTGGCTACTAATAACTTCCTTTTGTTCCCTTTGATGTATACCAAATTTACCCTTGGGTAGCCTCAAATTCTCAGGTTGAGATTGTTTTGGGATCCTTTAATAGCTTTGAGTGGGCATTGTGGCATGAGCTTTATGCCCATCTAGTCTAACCGTACAGACTGGAGGAGGGTGGAGTAACTCAAAATACCTTATTCCTAGATGTCAACCCCAGGCTACCCTGATGACTATCCCCACCTTGAGTCACTGCGTGGCATCTGGGTGTGCCCTCCCAGGAGGCCCTTGCTCACTGCTGTCACACTCTCTTGACTTGTCCTTGGATCCCTCTCAGCTTTGGGTCATCACTTATTCACCAGCCTTGCAACTCTGGGTATTTCAAATGATTCACCATAGGCCTGAGGCAAATTTGCCATGCTCTTAGTGGAGCAGCCAGTTGTCAGCTTGAGCCACAAGCTTGAGGGCACCATTGGTACTGCCACTTAAAAACTGAGATCCACACTTCTGCTCTGGCCCCACGGTTTCTGTGTAGACTTGTGTACACTTGCTCTTCTCTGCTGCATCTCAAAATCCTGAATTGTTTGTCTGTAGTGGGGCTGAGAAGTCCTCTTTTCTTATCATTATCCTATGGCACCGACCTGGAGTAAATTACTCCATGTAGAAGTTCTATGTGGAAGGCCTCTTATTTGGGAGACAGAGTCCAGACTTGCAGAGAGCTGCTCCAAAAGCAATACTGAGTGATTTTCATAGCCTTGTAGCTTGGCTGGGTGGGAGGGTGGAGCAGAGGAGCTGCTGCTGATTCTAGTTCAGCTTACGGGAGGCAATCCTCCTGTTCTCCCCGGGAACTTTGGGTGAATACTGTGCAGGCTGTTACGCATCATGCTTATTTTACACTTAACAGTATATCTTGGAGATCGTGCCATATGAGGGCACGTCAAACTGTCTCATATTTTTAGAGACTACGTATTATAATTTATTTAGCCATTTCCTTATTGAGAAATGTTCAAACTTTTGATCACAGACACTGCTACATCAAATGTCCCTGCACGCAGGCTATTTCACCCGTGTGCCAATAAATCTTTCTCAGAAACTTTCAATTGACACAATTAAGTAAAATGAAGAAAGAAAGATGCTGTAGTATTCGTAGCAGAAAGGCCATGGGACCAGGAATCAGAAGACCTGGGTTCAAGTCTCAGCTCTACTCATTGGTGAGATCTGGACAAAACAACTTGTCTGAAGCTCAATTTCCTCATAAGTAAAATGGAAATCAAATCTCTTGCTTTGCTTTACTTACGAGGGTTTTATCACCATGAGATCTCCAAACACCCCTCCCTTGCTCCCTCGTCTCCTCTTTCGCTTCCTTCCTCCCTCCTTTCTTTCTCACCCAGTGTTCTTTCTACTATTCCACAACTTTAGGAAAATTTAATTTTTTATCTCCCAGAAACTACTCAGTAGCATACCCCAAAGGAGCTCTGCTCCCTTTCTGGGGTCTCTGGTGCAGGATGGGCCCATGTGCTGTCTCTGTAGCTCTTATCCATTTTCAGTAGGCCCAGAGGGACTAGACTGCCTTGAGACGGGTCTAATATGCTCACCTGAGAATGGTTGAAGGAGTGAGTTGGTGTCTGAAAACATTCCAGCAGGCAGCATTCTTTGCTCCAGAAATTCTAGCAGCTCCTCTCGCACCTGAAAGAAATGTGATTATTTCAAAGGCAATTGTTGGAATTCCAATGAGGAACTTTCATACCATTGAAAAACTAATATAGGACATAATGACTCTGAGTTTGCATGTCATGGGGACAGGACTCGGGAAAGACTTTCACTATTTCTAAATTGGGGTGGCCCAAATCTCCCTGGTCCTCTCCATTTCCCTTACACTGGGTGGGAAAGAGTGACTTCAACTAAGGATTCGAAAGGAATGAAGCCTCCTTTGTGCAAAACTGTCAGTCGGGAGGTCATTACGTGTCTTTTTTCTTTTTTTGAGACGGAATCTTGCTCGGTCACCCAGGCTGGAGTGGTGGTGCAATCTTGGCTCACTGCAACCTTCGCCTCCCAGGTTCAAGCAATTCTCCTGCCTAAGCCATCAGAGTAGCTGGGACTACATGTGTGCACTACCACACCTGGCTAATTTTTATATTTTTAGTAGAGACGGGGTTTTACCATGTTGGCCAGGCTGGTTTCAAACTCCTGACCTCAAGTGATCTGCCTCCGTCGGCCTCCCAAAGTGCTGGGATTACAGGCGTGAGCCACGACACCCTGCCTGGTAATTACCTTTCATAGTAGAGCCCTCATCCCACTTTATTTACTTCATGATTAACTCCTTAAAGATTTGACTTAACAATGACAGAACAGTTTTATAAATTATTATGGAACTAGGTACTTTACTAGCCAGTACAGTTATATAAATGGATAAGATGTACAGTAGTTCCCCTTAATCAACAGGGGATATATTCCAAGACCCCAGTGGGTGCCTGAAACCACAGATAGTACCAAACCCTATGTATACTATGTTTCTTCAATCTGATAACTGAGCTGGCTAAGTGAGGAACCAGTGGGTAGCAGAGACAGCTTGAAAACATAGGACAAAGGGATGAGTCATGTCCCTGTTGGGACAGAGTGGAATGGCGTGAGATTTTACATTACTCAGAACGGTGTGTGTGAAAATTCCAGCATAAAGATAGAAACATAACTGGAATTTTCACGCATACCATTCTGAGTATAATTTTGTTCCACTGCGTGGAAGTTTGTTTCACACACAACATTCTCAGTGGAATTATTATTTATGTCTGGAATTTTCCACTTAATATTTTTGGATTGTTGTTGACTGTAACAAGTAGCAGAAAGTAAAAATATGGATAAGGGGTTACTACCGTAGTTTCTTCCTGGAAACAACTTGTTGTTCAGTGGAGAAGACAGACAGACAGACAATTTGTTGTTGTTCTTTTT
Source organism: Trachypithecus francoisi (assembly GCF_009764315.1). Taxonomy (NCBI): domain Eukaryota; kingdom Metazoa; phylum Chordata; class Mammalia; order Primates; family Cercopithecidae; genus Trachypithecus; species Trachypithecus francoisi. The sequence goes on from NW_022681465.1 coordinate 17,386,297, forward strand.
TTCCCAGAACAAATCCACTCAATACTCACAATAAAGCATTAAAATACTTCTGGTAGTCTGGGCAATACTGGTAACTACTTGTTCCTAGAGTTTTCAAGTTCCAGAAAGGGGAATATATCAAACCTCGTTACTTAGCAGCTAACATGAATCATGCAACTAATCATTTCCATATTCATTCAGCATCAGACTATGAATTACTAGGCACCAGAGATACAAATCCTTGCCCTTAAACACCTTCTAATGGCAAGGTGGAAATTGTAGCATCACAGACTCGTGTGAAAGACTGCATGCTTGTCTGTATGATACAGTGTCCTGTGTCAAGTTCAACAAGGCTGCAAGGTTAGGAAATATTTTCTTGTAAAGAAATGTTGCTTATAATGGTATTTGTTTTGTTTAAAGTTTGACCTAAGCTGTGACGATAACTCAGTTGGGTCACTCAGCTTTGAGATAACAAAGATCTCTTGTTGCTGTCTTTATCTTTTACCATTCAGGAAAATTTTCTAAAAGGTTTCATCTGTCTGGAAAATGATACATTGAGAAGGTAGAGCTATACAGTGAGTAAAAACAGAGCTTGAATTAGTTTTTGACAAGTGGAGGAGCCCTAATTATACATACATGAATAAGGATCTTGTTTATTATAAAGAGGAATGTTTTGTTTGTTTAAGGAAGACAACATGTCTTTCTTAAAACTGCCACTTCAGCGAGAGTATTAGATTGGCATTTGGTAGGAACAAGAAGTAGTAGAGTTAATTCATTTGTCACATTTCTCTCTCACCAATATAATTAATATTGTAATAAATGAAAGACCCCTTCGTAGAATTTTTTAAAAAGGTATGGTTAACGTTAGAAACCTAACATCAACATCAACCTTAGTTGTGACTAAGTAGTGACTTATACAACTCATAACCATTTTGACTCAATTGACAATAATAACATAAATAAATACAGGCTACATTTTGCAACCTTTGTTGAGGTACATAGTATCAGGAAAAATAACCTCATGTAATGAGGAAGTAGAATGAAGCCTGGGGTTTGTGCTCTTGGAAGTCACAAAAGAAGTCACAGCAAGATTAGGAATATCTCAAGATCTCCTAAACTCCAGCTCAGTGCATCCCCCACATCCACATACTTCGTATGATTTGAGCAGCTATTTGGCTCTAGATAGAAATGGAATTTTTATTGTCACAATTCATTTAAACGGTGTTGACTTTGGGTGGCGAACAAGCTGGGATCAGACCAGCTTGATAGTGCTTCAGGCAATGATGTCAGCAGTTGCGTGTTAAACAAATAAATTAGAGATTCCTTTAATGCCAAGTTATGCAATCAGAAAGACAACAATCTCCTTCCATTTGCTTTTTACAACGTTTGTGTAACTTCAGGGCAAAACCCAGAGCAAGTCCACTGGCAAACCTGGGGAGCGGGGACCAGTGATTATTTTCTAACATGGCAGATAAATGAGACAAATGCTCCGACCTACCATCTACCGTAAGTCCCTGAGCCTGGCAGTGGAATGCTACCCTGAGACCAGGGCCGCCACCCACAGACCACACTCCTGGTGCGCCTGACTTCTCAGCTGTTCAGGGCTGTTTCCTGGGCAGGCTGCAGTCGGCCCTGGCCTGTCTCTGGAGTGCCGGGCAGCCTCGCCTGCAGGCCCCATGAAAGCACACAGCCAACTGGCCCAGGTAGGGCTGCCTCACTCCCTGGCAAGGGAACCCAGCTGGAGCTCGAGGAGATGCTGGTCCCCAGCAAGATGTCCATCAGTCTCCGGGAGAGCTGGCTTACAGCCCGCTGCCTCTTGCCCAGACTGGATGCCCGGACCCCAGGGACTGCGGCTCCAGCCCAATTCTATGAGTGTCTCCCTAGCCAGATGGGGGAAGGGGCCAAGCAGGCGGATGAGAAGGCCTGGTACACACCTCAGATGCAGCACAAAAACGTGTTGAAAACCCGCCAGCGGAAGATGAACCACCACAAGCACCGGAAGCGGGGAGGCCCCTGTTCCTGCAGCGGAAGGTCCGGGAAGGACCCCTGAAACGGAAGCCGATCAAGCTCAAGAGAGACGCGAGGCGCATCTGCGAGAAGGCAGGGCTGAAGGAAACCCCTGGAGGCTGGCAGACTCCCAAGATCTACCTGAGGGGCAGGTGAGTCTGTTGCCTCCCTTCCTGCCCCGTTGCTGCTGGCAGGTGATGCATGGTAAAAAGTGGTCAGAGGTCTCAGCTGTTAAAAAAAAAAAAAAAGAGAGAGAGACAAACGCTGAGAAAAACTTCCAGCGTATTTCGTCAGCCACCAGGAAGTGTGTGAGATGAACAGTTGGTTGTAGGGCGAAGGCTGTACGAATCTTCATTCAAGGGACCAGTCCCCACTGACACCTGCCTCCAGATTGCAACAATTCTCTATGAAGTGTGTATTCACATGTATGCTATTTAGCGCTGTGTTAACTGTTATTGTTGGTAATAACAACTATCGTCTATTGAGGAGCTCTTTTTTTTTTAACTTTTATTTTAGGTTTGGGGGTACAAGTGATATTCCATAGGTAAACAGGTGTCACAGGGTTTGTTGTACAGATTATTTCATCACCCAGGTATTAAGCCCAGTACCCAGTAGTTATCTTTTCTGCTGCTCTTGCTCCTCCCACCCTTCACACTCAAGCAGACCCCAGTGTCTGTCGTTTCCTTCTTTGTGTTCATAAGCTCTTATCATTTAGCTCCCACTTATAAGTGAGAACATGCGGTATTTGGTTTTCTGTTGCTGCATTAGTTTGCTAAGGATAATGGCCTCCAGCTCCATCCATGTTTCCACAAAAGACATGATCTCACTTTTTTTTAATGGCTGCATAGTATTCCATGGTGTATATGTACCACATTTTCTTTATCCAGTCTATCATTGATGGGCATTTAGGTTGATTCCATGTCTTTGCTATTGTGAATAGTCCTGCAATGAACATTCGTATGCATGTGTCTTTATAGTAGAGTGATTTATATTCCTCTGGGTATGTACCCAGTAATGGGATTCCTTGGTCGAATGACAGTTCTGCTTTTGACTCTTTGAGGAATCGCCATACTGCTTATGTACCAGGCACTCATTTAGGGGCTTAAATATATTTGATTCTTCACCACTGTGGGGTCTTCTAAAACATCTTTTAAAATTTCAAATATGACTTATAAACAGATCCAGAAATGGATTAAGGAGGGGGAGCAAAAAGAATAAACTTGAAAACAGGTACTCAGATAAATAGCTGTACATGACTTTTCATAGGAGCATTGAAAACAGGTACTCAGATAAATACCTGTACATGACTTTTCACAGGAGCATTATTCACAATAGCCAAAACGTGAAAACAGCCTAGTGTTCATCAGTGGATGAACTGATAAGCAAACTTTGGTATATCTGTGCAACTGAATATTATTTAGTAGTAAATAAAAGAAGTACTGATACATGCTACAACATGGGTGAACTTGGAAAACATCATTCTGAGTGAAAAAAATGCAACACAAAAGGTCTCATATTGCATGCTTTTCTTTATTGCCCGTGGGTACTTGGTTTTCTTTTGGGGCAGTGAAAATATTTTAGAACTAGAGAGGGGGGTAGTTGAACGACATTGTGAATTTACCAAATGCCACTGAATTGCACACTTTAAAACTAATTGTATGTTATATGAATTTTACCTGAATAATAGTAACAGGCCGGGCGTGGTGGCTTATGCCTGTAATCCCAGCACTTTAGGAGGCCAAGGCGGGTGAGTCATGAGGTCAGGAATTAGAGACCAGCCTGGCCAACATGGTGAAACTTTTAGTCTCCTAAAAACACAAAAAATTAGCTGGGCATAGTGGTCGGCACCTGTAATCCCAGCTACTTGAAAGGCTGAGGCAGGAGAATCGCTTGAATCCAGGAGGCGGAGGTTGCAGTGAGCCGAGATGGTGCCACTGCACTCCAGCCCGGATGACAGAGTGAGACTCCATCTGAAACAAACAAAGAAACAAACAAAAAACAAAACAAAAAGAAAGAATAAACCTAGAATAAAAGTCTCTCTCTCTGTCTCTCTTTTCTCTTTCTTTCTTTTCTTGACAGGGTCTCACTCTGTCCTCCAGGCTAGAGTGTAGTGGTGCAATCTGGGCTTACTGTAGCCTCAGCCTTTTGGGCGCAAGTGATCCTCCCACAACAGCCTCTCTAGTAGCTGGCTACTACAGGCTAATTTTTGGTTATTTGTTTTGTAGAGATAGGGTTTTGCCATGTTGCCTAGGCTGGTCTGAAACTCCTGGGCTCAAGTGATCCTCCCACTTTGGCTTCCGAAACTGCTGGGATTACAGACATGAGCCACTGCATCTAACCCAGAAATTTTATTATTTTTATTCACTGCTGTGCCTTAAACAATGCCCTACACAGGGCAAGGGTGCAGTGCATATTTGGTGAATCAATGTATGGATGAACATCAGTACTGAGTCTTAGTTTTTTTTCAACATCAGGCATCATGGGTACTGTATTAGCCAGGGTTCTCCAGGGAAACAGAACATATAAATATAAAGAGATTTGTTATAAGGCTCATGTGACTATGGGGGCTGAGAAGACCTAAGGTCTGCTGTCTGCAAGCCGGAGGCCCAGGAAAGCCAGAGGTGTAGTTCAAAGGCCTAAGGACCAGAAGCATTGCAAGCAGATCAGTGTCCCAGCTCAATCAGGAAGGAAGAGAGGGAGTCCAATCTTCCTCTACCCTTTGATTCTGTTCAGGTCATTAGTGGACTGGATGAGGCCCACCACATTGGGGAGGATTATCTGCTTTACTCAGCCGACCAATGTAAATGGTAATCTCTTCAGGAAACATCCTCACAGATGCGCTAGAAATGATATTCAGTCAGCTATCTGGGCATCCCATGGCCAAATCAAATTGACTCATAAAATTAACCATCAGAGATACCATAAAGGCATAGAATTTTCTAAAGAAAAGGAGTTTTTTTTTTTTTCCAATGGAGTCTCGCTTTGTTGCCCAAGCTGGAGTGCAATGGCATGATCTCGGCTCACTGCACCCCTCCACCTCCTGGGTTCAAGCCTAAGCTTCCCGAGTAGCTGGGATTACAGGCACCCGCCACCACACCCAGCTAATTTTTGTATTTTTAGTAGAGACAGGGTTTCACCAGGTTGGCCAGCCTGGTCTCAAATTCCTGACCTCAGGTGATCCACCCACCTCAGCCTCCCAAAGTGTTGGGATTATAAGTGTGAGCCACTGTGCCCAGCCAGGAGGTACTTTTTAATCTTTTACTGCCAACTGGAAATGGATGATGCCGTTTAGATAGTTTTGGAAGGAAACTAAAGACAATCTGGTTGGCAAGATGAGACAGGTAGACAAAAAGATGAGAGTGCAGGAGAATAATATGATGTTATAGTGCAAGAGAAAAACCATCTGGGAATCATTAGATTTCCTTTCTGATTCTGTTTTACTCAGGAGAGGATTTCCATCTCTGTGGGCCTCAATTTTCTCATTGGTAAATTTAGAAGGTGAGACCAGATGGTTTCTCTGACCCATTCTAAACTTTACTTATTATGCACATTTGTTTGGCAAAGGGCAAGAACTCTATGCATTTAAATAAATAGAAAATCCTCCTAGGTCGCGTTAGTTAACTCTTCCTCCACCCTGATCATGTGACAGGTCAAAAGAAGAAGAAAGCTGAGAAAATCTCTTCTAAGCGTGAAATTCTGTTGCTTAGTATAATTTTGTGAAATGTGGACGAGAGTGAATCCTAAGATACATCCCATGCTTTTTGAGAAAACAATTCTTATTTAGGAAAGTGGTGAGTACGTGAAATTTGACTTATTGTTGTAAACTTTTTTTTTTTTTTGAGACAGAGTCTCACTCTGTCACCCAGGTTGTAGTGCAGTGGCATGATCTTGGCTCACTGCAACCTCCGTCTCCTGGGTTCAAGTGGCTCTCCTGCCTTAGCCTCCCAAATAGCTGGGATTATAGGCATATGCTACCGCACCCAGCTAAGTTTTGTATTTTTAGTAGAGACAAGGTTTCACCATGTTGGCCAGGCTGGTCTCGAACTCCTGACCTCAAATTATCCGCACATCTTGGCCTTCCAAAGTTCTGGGATTATAGGCATGAGCCACTGCGCCCAGGCTGATGTAAACTTTTGAAGAAACTTAATACTGTATTTTAAAAAAATTCTAAAGGTGAATAGGATCGTAAGTGCATCGTTAAGCCTACACATCAGTGAAAGGTCTAATTGCAATGATTTCTCCAATTGGAGTTCTAAAGAATGATTTGCTTCTAAAGGTGAGTAAGGCATTTGCAAACTCCACATAAACACAAACACAGAATTGAAGTCTAAGCAAGAACTCTGCTCCTCTTTGCCTAGGGTGTTTGAAATGAAACAACAGCAACATCATACTAACAAAGATCAAGGTTCAGCTGGCTTCTTAGAGAAGCTAGTGGAATTCAAGACACTTGACATGTTTGCTGAAGTCTTTGGAATGTGATGGTAGGATTTAGCAGGTCTGTTTGTTTGCAGTGTTAGTATAGGAGCCGAAAAGGGAGCTATAATAGAGAAAAGCAAAACATAATAATCTTGCAAAGAGAAAAATCAACTGGGGCAGCACTGTGAAGAACTTATGAAAGGCAAAATAAAAATCTATTTAATGATTTTCCCTCTGAGCACTATGAAAAAGAAATAATCTTGCCAGAGTAAAATAATTTAAATTCAATTCAACAAACATTTATTGAGTGTATACTGCAGGACACATACTATCTTTCAGTGAAAACAAAAATGGGGTTGGCTTTTTAAAAAAGTATAAAAGTTACTGTATAAATGTGACCAATATATGAGTAATTTCTCCCTCTTAGTTTTTTCTCCTTTTGGGGAATATTTCTGCCTTATTCTCATAGAGAATGTAATTTTCCCTCCACTTCCTGTATTCTTTTGAAATGCACACGATTATTTTTCTCCATACTTACTTTTTCTTGTGTTGTTTAATAATATTAAAAATTATGTATATTCTTTATATATAAAAATACGATTTACAATTATATATATCTCTGTATTATTCTTTTCCTCTCTCCTTGGTACTAATATTTACTTCCTACTTCCTCCCACCCCAACCTAGAGGAACTGTGGGTGAATATTGGCTAGTGTTCTTCACTTGGATCAAATAAGCAGAATGAGAGCGAGAACTGTGTTATAATCTTTGCAACTGTTGTTCTGTTGTGCAAATTAAATTCTCTAGGCCTCATTTTTTTTTTCTATAGAATATACAGGGCGTAAAATGTGAAAAGGTAACCTTCTAGATTCATTACTGGAATCCTTGGTTGAGTTTGTGATTCAGATGTCAGGAAGAATGATGGCATATGACACAGATGGCTGAGTGGTGGTAGTCTATTAAGCGGGCCCTATATTAGCATATATGGAATGTTTATTCAGTTGCTGGGTGGACATGCAAGATATAGCTGCTGAGGCTGGGTTTGCGCCTGTAATCCCAGCACTCTGGAAGGCCAAGGTGGGCAGATCACCTGAGGTCAGGAATTTGACAAGCCTGGTCAACATGACAAAACCTGGTCTCTACTAAAAACACAAAAATTAGCTGGGAGTGGTGACATGTGCCTATATTCCCGCTACTTGGGAGGCTGAGGCACAAGAATCACTTGAACCCAGAAGGAGGAGGTTGCAGTGAGCTGAGATCGCCTGGGCAACAGAGCAACAGAGACTGATAGGGTTTGGCTCTGTGTCCCCACCCAAATCTCATCTTGTAGCTCCCCTATGTTGTGGGAGGGACCCAGTGGGAGATGATTGAATCATGGGGGCCGGTCTTTCCCATGCTGTTCTTGTGATAGTCAATGGGTCTCATGAGATCTGATGGTTTTAAAAATCAGAGTTTCAGCGAGTCGCAGTGGCTCATGCCTGTAATCCCAGCACTTTGGGAGGCCGAGGCAGGTGGATTACCTGAGGTCAGGAGTTTGAGACCAGCCTCTAACATGGTGAAACCCTGTTTCTACTAAAAATACAAAAAAGTAGCCGGACGTGGTGGCACACACCTGTAATCCCAGTTACTTGGGAGGCTGAGACAGGAGAATTGCTTGAACCTGGGAGGTGGTTGCAGTGAGCTGAGATCACGCCATTGCACTCCAACTTGGGCAAAAAGAGCAAAACTTCGTCTCAAAAACAGAAAATGAAACAACAGACCTCCTTCTTTTGTAAATTGCCCAGTCTTGGGTATGTCTTTTTTTTTTTTTTTTGAGACAGAGTCTGACTCTGTCGCCACGCTGGAGTGCAGTGGTGCGATCTTGGCTCACTGCAACTTCCACCTCCCAGGTTCAAGCGATTCTCCTGCCTCAGCCTCCCAAGTAGCTGAGACTACAGGTGCCCACCACACCCAGCTAATTTTTGTATTTTTAGTAGAAAGGGGGTTTCATCACGTTGGCCAGGATGGTCTCGATCTCTTGACCTTGTGATCTGTCTGCCTCGGCCTCCCAAAGTGTTGGGATTTCCCATGCTGTTATTGTGATAGTCAATGGGTCTCATGAGATCTGATGGTTTTAAAAATCAGAGTTTCAGCCAGTCGCAGTGGCTCATGCCTGTAATCCCAGCACTTTGGGAGGCCGTGGCATGAGCCACCACCACGCCTGACTCTCAGGTATGTCTTTATCAGCAGTGTGAAAAGAGACTAATACAGATATCCTGCCTCAAAAAAAAAAAAAAAAAAAGAGATATAACTGCTAAATTGTAAAAGGGATCTTGAATTAATAATAAGTCTGAGATAGCTTAAGATAAAATATTTAACTGGGAAGTATTTTTATATCTTATCAAGTAATAGGCATTAAGGATGCCTGCCTGCTAGGCTGAACATTCCCTAAAAATCAACTGATGAATTGGATTAATCCAGAAGACTCTGGCACATCTATTGGGAGACTGTCAGAGAGGATGCCTGTTACTAGTGATTGAATTGGCGATCAAATTACACTTGTAAGGACAGGATTAGTATTCTGTATTTTATCATCGATGTGACTTCTGAAATGGAACTGTCGCAAACACATTGAAAGATCCTAGAACAGTAGAGAGTGTCACCTGGGTGACACCAAACACAAATCAAGACCACTTAGAATATAAGAAACTGGAAGAAAAACCCGAAACAAAAACTCCCACACATAACATCCTTAACTGAGGTCATGTTTGTTCTAATCATCTTCACTTGAGAAGCTTGTAAATGAAAAGACAGGAGACTTCCTACTAAACAGCTGTTGTGGTTGAATTGAGGAGCTAAGTGGTGACAAGCAACACTCAATTGCCATGTGAGAGCAATACACAGATAGGGGTAAAACAGCCAGAATTAGGGTGTTTCCTTAGGAAGGGTGTCAGATTACCTCTGAGTAAAACCAATTCCCAGGAGAACTTTAAATCTGTTTATGTGGAAAACCTGGTGACTTAAGTAGTCTATACCTACCAGCGCCAGCTCTTCTAGTAGATGAAGTGTCTTCGACTAAAGAATTTTACTCATTATTTACCTAAAGAAGTCTTACCCAGATGGAGGAAAAATTAATTTACTTCACCTAGAATTTTACTACTCTGCCATTGATGATGGGTGCCCCATCTGAAGATGCAGTTGGCTAAATGCTCGTGTGTGTCTGTGCAAAAGGCACTATAAATAGGGTTTTTCATGTTTCTGTGCCAAAGAGAATCAACTATGAAGGAAGAGCTATTTATTTATGTTTATACAAGGCAAGCTGTTTTTAATGAAATCTCTCTTGGGGATCATGAAACAGCTGTACGTGGCCCAAACACATGATTATTGCTGACTTGTCCTGGCCAGTGTGGGCCCTTCTTCTTTTTTTTTTTTTCTCTGTCATCTAGGTTGCAGTGCAATGGCACAATCTTGGCTCCCTGCAACCTCCACCTCCTGAGTTTAAGTGATTCTGCTGCCTCAGCCTCCCGAGTAGCTGGACTACAGGCATGCACCACCATACCCGACTAATTTTTATATTTTCAGTAGAGCCGACATTTCACCGTGTTGGCCAGGCTTGTCTCGAACTCCTGGCCTCAAGCGATCCGCCCACCTCGGCCTCCCAAAGTGCTGAAATTCCAGGCGTGAGTCACCACACCCAGCCGTGGGCACTTCTTTCCTCCCTTCTCCATCTTGTTGCTTTGTCTCTAAACCGTAGTTCTCCATTTGTGTTCTTCGTAGCATGAGTATCACCTGGGAACTTGTAAGAAATGCATATGGATAGGCTCATCCCAGACCTGTGGGATCAGGAACTCTGGGGTGGGGTCCAAGGATTTGTTTTTGCTCTCATCCTGTCCATGACTGATGCATGCTCAAGTCTGAGAATTGATGCTCTAAATCAGGGGTCTGCAAACTATGGCTATGGGCCAAGTCAGCTTCTTGACTGATATGGTACAGTTGGTGAGCAAGAAATTATTTTTATATTTTTAAACGTTAGAAAAAGGGGAATAGTATTTCATGACATATGAAAATTATATAAAATTTATGTTTTAGTGTTTGTCCATCAATACCGTTTCATTGGAACATGATTACACCCATTCTCTTCTAGCTTTGCACTACAACAGCAAAATGGGGTTGTTGCAACAGATACCATATGGCTCAAAGGCCTAAAGTGCTTATTATCTGCCCCTTTACAGAAAGAGTTTGCTGACCCAGCTCAAAATCCTTTGTTCCTTCATCCTCCTCCTCTATCTCCACGCCCACCACTCCCCACACCCATTCCCATCTGAGGCCAGGACTCAGTCTGTGTCATTCATTGTCACTGATAGTCTCCTATCTTCTTCTCAGGGTCAAAGAGATTGCTGACCTTCACTTTAGCATCATGTGCAGGGAAGCAAAGCAGCCTTGATTTTCATATGCAAACTGGATTTACTGGTGTCTGTCCAGAGGGAACATTACCCTGTGTAGTTTGCATTCACATTTTTTTGTTTCAGGGTTTAGGACATATATTTTATTAGCATTTGATTATGGATCTGTTTTTAGAGGAACGTGCTGTGGGGCAAAGATCGGCCTGCTACTGTTTGTTCTGTCTAGAATGCTTTGGCATGCACACGGTAGATTGTGGCAAATTGTTGAAATGAATATTTGTGGTTTAGGAACTCGTTAGTTGTCATTCTAGATGAGGTTATGTGTCTGTCAACTTTGGGTTCTCACTTCCTGAAAAAGATCCTCTCCTGTTTCCTGAATTAAAGGCTCATAGGCACACTGCAAACTGAAGCAAGAAGTATGAATGCAATTGTACTGCCTGTGGCAAGACAAGATGCTTCTGCCCTGCAACCATCAGCTTCTTTCTGGGACAGTATGCTTATTTGCTTAATGCTAGCATAATAACCACGGAAACTGTGATCTGTGTTAAAATTAATCTTTTAAATCACTTAATAATGGGCTGCAGGAGCAGCCAATTGTACATGGACTACTTAAGTGAACTACTTTTAACATGAAGAGGAATATTTCATTTTGATTTTAATTTCACATTAATTTAATTATGTGAGTGTCTGAGAATGACACAATTTCACTTATTTTTCCCTGGGGAGATGTCAATGAATTCTCAATTTCCTTCCAAGGAGCCAGTCTTAGAATATTTGTGTGGTCTGTTGCATTGCTTTCCTGTTCCGTTCTAATAGGGCCAGCTGGGCTTTGACTCCGTGTAGCTGAGTGGGGGTGGAGGAGGGGGAACTGAGTGTGTGTGTTTGTGTGTGTGCACGAACGTGTGTCTCATAAGGAGGGAAGGACTGGCTTGAGTTCTGGATTCAACAATAAAGGTTGTAGAAGAAACAGCACTATGGAAATTTCAAATGGCAATGAATACAAGCGGAGGTCTACATTTCAACAAAAATCACGGTTGATTATTAGTAAAAATTTTGTCGTAGACAACCCAGTTCTCTCTACAGAGAACAACTTTCTGAATGTGCACAGTGAGAGGCAGGAAACTGTTTTACTTCCTTGTTGCCTTGTTGCCTGGGCAGAGAAGAAGAAGTAGTATCAGGTGAAGAGACAGCAGGAAGGCATGAGTAGTTTGGGAGGAGAAAAGAGGGCAATACTGTGAAAAAGGTCTTTGTTATGTTTATACCAATGACCTTTTTTTCTTGCAACTTTTTAACGAAACTTTTAAAGATACACAAAGTTGAAAGAATAGTCCAATGAATACCTGTATATGCACCCAACTAGATTTAACAAATTCTTAGCATTTTCTTACTTTTGCTTTATCCACCCATCAATGTATCCATCCGTCCATCCATCCCTTGTCCATCTGGTATGTCTCTCTATCTCTTCATCCATCCCATTCCATCCATCCAAACTAGGGAGACTGAATAGTGCCCTGATTGAGAACCAGAAGAATGGCTTCTGCTCTTGATCTTCAGAGCAGAAGGATTTTTTTTTTAGACCCACAGAAAGGGGGTTCCATAAGGGAAGTGAAAGATGAAGGTTACTTTTGTGTTGTGATCTTTATAATAGATTCAATGGGAAGCTAAATGTCTGGCAATGATGATTCCTGAGATGAAGGAAGGCAACGGCTTTCATTTGACTGAATGACCATTACCATGAACCAACCTGAAAATTCGTTGGTGTTAGAAAGTAGGTAGATAATTTTATCTTAAATTGTTGAATTTTATTACCAGGTAATACAGAAAATATTAGCCACCTTCTTTTTTTTTTTTGGTGGGGGGGAAGTGGACAAGGTCTTGCTCTGTTGTCCAGGCTGGAATATAGTGCAGTGATCTCAGCTCCCTGCAGCCTCTGTCTCCTGGGTTCAAGCAATTATGCCTCAGCCTCCAGAGTCGCTGGGATCACAGGCATTCACCACCACGTCGGGCTAATTTAGTAGAGACGGGGTTTCACCATGTTGGCCAGGCTGGTCTTGAACTCCTGACCTCAAGTAATCTGCCTACCTTGGCCTCCCAAAGTGCTGGGATTACAGGCGTGAGTCACTGCGCCCGGCCAGAAAATAATATCTTTTTTTCTAATGTTTGTTTCCTCAGTTTGGTTTACTAGTACAATCCAAACCTCAGGGTTTTTATGTATTCAGGTAAGAAAGTGGAATATTAAGACAGATTTCCAAGTACATTTCCCCCAGAGTGATTCCATAGTGACAACAGGAATACATGAATGGAAAATTTGCTTAAAAAGAAGATGTTGGAATTATCCCATTTATTTCAATCTCTTATATATCACTTCCATGTGCATGCTGAAAACGTAGGTCTCAGGATCCTGGAAAGAACATGGCCCTGATTCTTCCCAAGTGGCTGAAGACAATTGTAAGCCACAACACTCTCATGTTCAAATCACGGGATTATATGGATCTTTTAATTCTTACTTGAGTCTTCCTTACGAAATTTCTTAAATATGAATGGAGAGAAAGTCCCTGTTTCACACGAATGTGATTTTGTTTACCACTTGAAAACAATTAGAGACATGTCCTTCGATCCTCTGCATCTTTAAAAGTGCTATTGAGAAGCAAGGAAGCAGGACAGGACAGGCAAGACTGCACAGTTAAAGAGGATGGGGGATGGCCAGGCATGGTGGCTCATGGCTGTAATTCTAGTACTTTGGGAGGCCGAAGTGGGCAGATTGCTTCAGCCCAGGAATTTGAGACCAACCTGAGCAACATGGCAAAACTCCCTCTCTATTAAAAAAAAAAAAAATTTAGCCAGGCGTGGTGGCAGTTGCCTGTCATCCTAGCTACTCAGGAAGCTGAGGTGAGAGGATCACCTGAGCCCAGGTGGTTGAGGCTGTGGTGAGCCCTGATTGTGCCACTGCACTCCAGCCTGGGAGACAAAGTGAGACCCTGTCCCCAAAATAAATAAATAAATAAGTAAATAAAGAAAGAAGATGGAGCAGCTCCTAGCCTTGGGCTGCTGTGAAGCCCTCCACCACACATCTAGCTTAGCTCAGTCCAGTGGAGCATTAGCTTATCTTTGTGCACTTCAGTGGAATATGCCCTGTGTCTCTGGCCTGGTGTTGGAGAGTCTTTGGCATCAGGATTTACAAACTCCTCCATCACCATCTTTGCTTTCGACTGTACATTCTTTGCTTTCGACTGTGCTCTTGCTTCTATTCTCCCTGCTGCCATCTTGGTCAGGGCCCTCAATTTCAGCCTGCTCTGGTTTAGTATTCTGTTAAAATTCCAACAAGTTAGAATACTGCCTCTCAGCTCTCCCTACATGTGTCTATGCTGTGTGTGGCACTCCATCAATCCCCCTGAAAACCACATAGCTCAGATGGCCTTGTACTCAAAAGCACAGAATGGCCTCTATGGTGGGTACAGAGAAAAAGTCCTAACTCTCTATTTTTGTATCTATGGCCCTCAATTCCCCATCCAACTTTATCTGTCTCTTATAACTCACTAATAAGAACCCCTCTGCCTTAGTTATATTCATTTATTGTTTGTAACTCGCTGCATGTATCACATTGTAAACATCAAAGCCAACAGAAATCATTATTTTTGTAATGAAATCTCAGGGAAAGGGTTAAAGACAAACACCACTGGATGTAGCAGACTTACTTAAAGTTTTAATAGCTGTTATAACTCCAGATGAACCTGGCACAGTCTTTATTAAAATGAACTTTTTGTTCACAATAGGTGGTAAGACAGAGTATGTGACTAAATCCCTCTCACCTGGAAGCAGATCATATTATATAGGAAGCTTCATCTTCATATGATGCCTTCCTTCAATTTTTCTGTCTCTGTCTTCTTCTTTTGAACCCTCCTTGTTGACATTTATTTTTAAGAGGGTCTGCAGTCCCATGTTCCTGAATATTTGCCATCCTCAGAACAGCTGGGTTTGTTTCAGTTGATGTCCATGGCTCATCATGCAAACACAGCATCTCTTTGAACATGATTTTCAATTTGATGAATATTCTGAGGGTTGATTATGCGTGGGTGGTCTTGTCCGTATCGTTTCTGGTGGCTTCCCACATTCACATGGTTATTACTCCGGAGTTCACTTTGCTCACTAATTCTAATCCCTACATTCTTTTATTCTTAAAATCCTTGTGATCAAATCAATACTTTTGAATTCAAATGTTATCTATTTATATGTTTGAAATTAATTTTACTGGCCGGGCATGTTGGCACACGCCTGTAATCCCAGCACTTTGCGAGGCTGAGGCAGGCGGATCACGAGGTCAGGAGATCGAGACCATCCTGGCTAACACGGTGAAACCCTGTCTCTACTAAAAATACAAAAAATTAGCAGGGCGTGGTGGTGGGCACCTGTAGTCCCAGCTACTTGGGAGGCTGAGGCAGGAGAATGGCGTGAATCTGGGAGGCGGAGCTTGCAGTGAGCTGAGATTGCACCACTGCACTCCAGCCTGGGTGACAGAGTGAGACTGTCTCAAAAAAAAAAAAATTTTTACTTTTGGGGTCTACTTTAGCTGTATATGAGATACTAATACATTAGTTCATGTTATTATTTGTAAAGAAATAAACGCACACGTATATTAAAGATGAACCCTTATCTTTTTTTTTTTTTTGGCAGTCTAATTCAGTCTGTTGCCCAGGCTGGAGTGCAGTGATGTGCAGTCTCAGCTCACTGCAACCTCTGCCTCCTGGGTTCAAGTGATTCTCCTGCCTCAGCCTCCCGAGTAGCTGGGATTATAGGCATGCCCTCCCACACCTGGCTAACTTTTGTATTTTTTTTTTTTTTTTTTTTTTTTTTGAGACAGAGTCTCGCTCTGTCGCCCAGGCTGGAGTGCTGTGGCCGGATCTCGGCTCACTGCAAGCTCCGCCTCCCGGTTCACGCCATTCTCCTGCCTCAGCCTCCCGAGCAGCTGGGACTACAGGCGCCCACCACCTCGCCCGGCTAGTTTTTTGTATTTTTTAGTAGAGACGGGGTTTCACCGTGTTAGCCAGGATGGTCTCGATCTCCTGACCTCGTGATCCACCCGACTCGGCCTCCCAAAGTGCTGGGATTACAGGCTTGAGCCACCGCGCCCGGCCTGTATTTTTAGTAGAGATGGAATTTCACCATGTTGGCCAGACTGGTCTCGAACTCCTGATCTTAAGTGATCCACCCTCCTTGGACTCCCAAAGTGCTGAGATTACAGGTGTTAGCCACTGCGCTTGGCCAACCCTCACATTTTTAATGAGGGGTACATGATAATATGATATTAAAAACTTGGATACCATTTACTTTATTTATTGATTGATTTTTTTGAGACAGCATGTCACTCCTGTTGCCCAGGCTGGAGTGCAGTGGCATGATCATGGCTCACTGCAGTCTCGACTTCCTGGGCTCAGGTGATCCTCCTACCTCAGCCTCCCAAGTCGCTGAGACTACAGGCATATGCCACCACACCCAGTTAAATTTTTTTTTGTATTCTTTTATAGAGATAAGGTTTCGCCATGTTGCTCAGGCTGGTCTTGAACTCCTGGGTTCAAGCAATCCACCCATCCCAGCCTCCCAAAGTGCTGGGATTACAGGCATGAACCACTGTGCCCAACCATTTTATAATTTTTTACCATTGGTTTAACATTTATCATGTTTCACAGTATGTAATTATCTTTTTTTAAGAAAACAGCTTTATTGAGATGTAATTTGTATTTCATAAAATTCTTTCACTTTATGTATACAATTAAATTATTTTTAGTCAATATGCAGAGTTATGCAGCCTTCAGCACAATCAAATTTGAAAACATTGTTATTATCTCCCAAACATCCTCTGTGTCCATCTGCAGTCACTCTCTGTTCCCATGCCCAGCCTCAGGCAACTGTTGGTCTACTTTCTCTCTCTATAGATTGATTTGCCTCTTCTGAACTTTGGATAGAAATGGAATTATGCAATATGTGGTTTTGCGACTGCCTTCTTTCACTTGGTATATGTTTTTGAGGTTCTTCCGTGTTGTGATGTGTCTAAATACTTCATTTGTGTATGCTTCTGAACAGTATTCCACTGTATGGATATACCACATTCTGTTCATCTGTTCACCAGTTGCTGGCCTTTGAATTATTTCCAAATGGCTATTACGAATGAATAACGTTGCTATGCATATTCATATTGACATATGTTTCTATTTCTCTTGGATAAATTCCTATGAGTGGAATAGGTGGGTGATATGGTAACTTCATCTTTAACTTTTTTTTTTTTTTGGCGTCTTCCTCTTGTCACCCAGGCTGGAGGGCAGTGGCATGATTTTGACTCACTGCAACCTCCTCCTCCTGGGTTCAAGTGATTCTCCTGCCTCAGCCTCCTGAGTATCTGGTATTACAGGGGCCCACGACCATGTCCGGTTAATTTTTTGTATTTTTAGTAGAGATGGGTTTTCACCGTGTTGGCCAAACTCGTCTTGAACTCCTGACCTCAAGTGATCCACCCGCCGTGGCCTCCCAAAGTGCTGAGATTACAGGCATGAGCCACCATGCCTGGCTTTTACTTTTAAGAAGTGGCAAAACTGTTTTCTTTCAATTGCTGATAAAGGTAGAAATATTTACTACCAAGCAGGCACTGAACAGTCACGAGACCTATTCTCATAGCTCAGGAAAGTCTCCTCTCGGGCATTCTGACTGGCGCCATGCCTAAAAGTTACACTCTTAGGCAGATTAAAGGATATTTTGCAGACAGGACCTGGTCCTGGTGAGTTGTCAGCATCCTCCATGAAACAGAGCAAGGTGGGACTAATATGACTCTAGACTTTAAACACTACACTGACTGTGTCAGCCTCCTGGGCTTCCTGGGTCCTATACTTAAGACACTGGGTCCCATCCAATGTTTCTAACCCGTCACTGACTTTGAAAAACACTCATTTCACCACTGAAAAAGTATTCCCTACATCCCAGTTGCTACTTAATACATCCCTTAATTGCAAGAGATATGAAGTAATAAGTAAATGAAGAGTTGGTTCCTCACTGTGATACTTTAAAGGCTACCTATTCACCCTAGAATATCCATTCTGACCATGGTGCTTCAGCTGCCTTTAAGGTGTAAAGTTAATTTTAACCAGACGCATTACATTATGTGTACATAAGGAAACATTATCATAACAGCCGACCATAGTTTCCATGGGATATAGTGAGAGGAAAACTGAAGAGTCCGTGTGTCAGTATCAATGTATCAGCTGATATAACAAATCATCAATACATTGTATCATTGATAAAAGAACTCAAGAACTAATCAGAAAAACAGTTCTAATAGCCACTACTGCCTACCTGCGTAGAAATATTTGTAGAGTACAAAAGATAATTTGCCAAGCTATAATAGTACAGTTTCTTGTCCGTTATCTATTGGTATAATTCTATGCTCACCAAGCAAGTTCTTATTTGGTAGCCTCACTTTCCCCAGCAGGAGAGTGTCCTAAGGAAAAAAGGCAGTTCCAGTTATCCTACCAGATATCTTAAAATTATTACTTAAAAATTGCCATTTTGGTTTTTAAATTCCCCCTCCCCCGACCCCTCGACAAAGAGGCCCATATCCTACTCCTAGAATCTGTGAATATGTTACCTTATAGGGCAAAAGGGATTTTTCAGGTGCGATTAAATTAAGGATCTTGAGATGGGTGGATTATCCTGGATTATTGGCTTGGGCTCAAAGTAATTACTGCCACCTTTACAGGAGACAGCCAGGAGTCTCAAAGTCAGGGAAGAAGACATGATGATGGAAGCAGGGGTCAGATAGTTGGAGAGGATCTGAAGATGCTGCAATGCTGGCTTTGAAGATGGAGGAAGGGATCCTGAGCCTCCAGAAGGAGCTAGCCCTGCAGATACCTTCATTTTAGCCCAGTGAGTCCGATTTTGGACTTTTAACCTCTAGAACTGTAAGACAATAAATGCGTGGGTTTTTTTTAAAGTCATTATGTTTGTGATAATTTGTCACAGCAGCAGTGGGAAACTAATACAGTTAGTGTGATTTAATTTTCCAAAATTTAATAACCTTTGGATAAACTAAAAGATTAAATTTCTGAAAGATGAAACTGAGCCCTGGGATTATGATGAAGCCCTATGGCATTTTCTCTCTCTCTCTGTCTCTCATCATGATCATCCTCACAGCCTGAAAAAGTAGAAAGTAGGGATTCATTCTAGAATTGTATCCCTTGAGCATTCAGAGATGACAAAAGAACACATTACTTCAGTAGAGTTTACGTAACATTTTCAGTTGCCTTTAACAGAAAACAAAAACAAAGTCCAGAATTGTAACAACTGGCCAAATTAGATATAACACGTTCCATTCACTGAATTGCTTCTACTTGACCCCTAGGAGAGTACCTCTGTGCCTACTCACTAAGTTCTAACAAGCTCGGTGATCTATTTGTCCAGCCCATTGTAAGATGGGCTCCCAGATCTGAAGCCACAGATCGGAAAGTGGGGATGGGGAGTGAATTACTGAAAGAGGTCTCATTTCAGCAAAAAGAAGAGAGAGATCCAAACCTGACAGCAGGAATGAGGGAGAAGAATCCTTAAAATATAGACCTCAGAATTTAGAAAGAAAAATAAATAAGGCAGCAGTCTGGTGGGGCCATTTAGTGAAGGACCAACTAGCCCTACCCACCTCGGTAGGAGGCTCTGGGCACATCAGTGTGTTTAATAACAATGCAAAATTTGGGGTTCTTCGTGATAAACCTGTCATCAATATAGCATTAGATTGTGGTTTTCACAAAATCCTAGTAAGGCAGAGAAGTAAAGATAAATATGTATTTTATTGCTTATTGGCACAGGATGACCTAATGATTTACAAAATAAGAAGCCTCTCACTCCTTAACTATGCCAAATAAACAAAGCAATAAAATATTATTAAAGGCCAGGCATGATGGCTCATGCCTGTAATCCCACCACTTTGGGAGGCCGAGGCAGGCAGATTACTTGAGGTCAGGAGTTTGAGACCAGCCTGGCCAACATGGTGAAACTCCATCTCTACAAAAATAGAAAAATTAGCGAGGTGTAGTGGTGCATACCTGTATTCCCAGCTGCTCGGGAGGTTGAGGCAGGAGAGAATCATTTGAACCCAGGAGGCAGAGGTTGCAATGAGCCAAGATTGAGCCACTGTACTCCAGCCTGGGCAACATAGCGAGACTCAATCTCAAAAACAAACAAAAAATATGTTAAAAACTTTAGCCCTAAGCATAGACTTTTTTTCCAAATAAAAGTAAGGTGAATTTATATGACCCTACCAGTTTACAGATGACCCTAAGCCCTTTAAAACAAGAAGATGAAGTCAAATTTTTGGCATATACAGATCTTCACCACTACTAGCCCTGAGTTTCCTTAGGCAAGGATTAAGTTCCATAAACTGATTTGGTAATCATCACTTTGCATATCATAAAAAGTAGTATGTCAGGTAAGTATTTAACACTCCCCGGGGACTCTGTTGGAGGAAGTAAATGGATAACCAGGCACAGCCATAAAACAGAGTGAAAAGACCTGTCAGACAACATGCTGGATGGCTCCACAGCTTGGAGCTTTGTCTCCAGATTCCAGATAATATCTTACTGAGCTACTCTACTAAGCCTAATTCCAGAAAAAATGTTAAACTTTTCCCAAGCTTCAAACTCAGAGGAGAATATGAGTGAAAATCATGTATCAACCCGGTGGGCCAGTAGATGGGGATTTTATGACATCCTTGCTCGTGGCTCTTCACCATAATGCCATTCCTCAAGATGATACTATAGAGTCCCTTATAGATCTTTCTCTCCGTGGCCAGAGGCTCTGTTCACTGAGAATATACCAATATATATTGGTATACCAGAATATACCAATAGATAATATCCCCGTAGTCCTCATGCTCAAATAGCAGAGAAACAACGAGAAAAGATGAAATTACAATAAAATGTGAAATGTACTCTGGCAAGAGTAATATGAGATCCTATGGGGGTTTTTAGGAGGTTGCATCATGTGAGAGCACAGAAGGCTAAGGGGGAGTTACCAACTGAAGGTGTCAGCGAGGGGGTGAGGAATCTTATAGAACCTGAAATTGCAGGAACGAAGAGCTAGTGTTGACAGTGTGAGCTGGGCATTAACACAACCCAAAAAGGCTCAGGTCAATTCCCCTTAGAGGCCATGTTAGAGCATTCAGAGTTGATCCAAAGAGCAATAGGAGTCTTTGAAGGGTTTTAAGTGTAGCAGATATCAAGAAGGTTGCACTCAGAAAGATGTCCCTGGCTTTGGAACTATGAAAGCTTGAGAAGAGAAGACCTATGAGAAGACTGAAGAATCTCTCCTAGAAGATCCTCATGTCACCAGAGTAAGAAAGAAACACACCCTTGTTAGTGTCTTCACTTCTCCTGAATTAGGTTCAAGGGATGGGTCTGGCGACATCTAACCAAGGGATATCAATCTGACATCTCTACAGGTCAAATCCAATGGCAAATGCATTTTCTTGGCCCGCACAGTGATGATTTTTAAAATAACTTAAATGCCTTTTTAAAGTAGGGCATGCACTCTCCACCACTCTCTATTTTTTTAAAGTTGAGCCAAGTTGCATATTTATCTTACCAGCATGGGCTCTGTGGGCATTTGAGTGTGTGAGCCTATGAGATAAGATATTAAATTCTTTTTTTACATTTAATCTATTAAATCATCATCATCCTTTTAGGCATTTGGACCACTATTACAGGAACAACCCTATCACGTACCAGGAAGCCACATGGAGTTCAAAGAAGTATAAAAACATCATTCCTTTCCTCATAGAGGGTTCACATTTTTGTTTTTGGAAAAGGTATAAAAAAGATAATTAGCAAAAGATCTGAATGAACATTTCACCAATTAAGGTATACATTGAAAAGAGGTTCATTAACATGTGTCATCAGAGAAAAGCAAATAAAAACAACAATGAAATATGATTCCACACCCACCAGAATGGCTACAATAAAAAAAAAAACAGGGATAAATGTTGATGAGCACGATAGGGAGAAACTGGAACTCTCACACATTGTTGATTGGATGTAAAATGGTGAAGCCACTTTCTTTGTAATCTACCACCTGGTATTGGCAGCAGGAACATGTAGCTCCAGAAGGATGAATGACTAGGTCCTTGGCTCTCTAGCTTTAGCCACCAGCATCAGTATCACCTGGGGTTGCTGGTTAGAACACAGGTGGCTCAGCCCCAACCCCTGAGTTTCTGAGTCAATCTGTCTTGGGTGAGAGGTTGAGACTTTGCATTGTTCAGGCCTAGGTGATGCTGCTGCTGCTGGTTGAGGACCACTCTTTGAGAATCACTGAGGTAGGTTTTGCTGTGGGTTAAAGCAACAAAGCATTATTTTCTGGCTCGCACAACATGTTCACCATGAGTTGGCTGGAGGCTCTGCTCTGTATCATGGCTGATCTTGCTTTGTGACCCAGGCCGATGGAACAACCACAGTCTGGAGCGTTACTATGTGCGGTGCACATGTGGAAGAGTGCTGGCAGGTATGGCCTTGGTCATGTAAAAAGATTCCTCACAACTCAACGTGAGCTGGCCACGTAACTCAACCCAGCAAGTGAGCGCCAGGATGTACAGTGTGAACATGTGTCTCAGAGGATGATAATCTGGATATTTGTAAACAGCACTAATGATTACCACAGGTATTACCCAACTTTAACCAAAAGAACCTGATGACAGCTTAGCAGCCAAATTGATTTAAGAAAGCTCACAATACTTGGGTATGATACAGTGGATGTTACTGTGGCTCAATCATGGTTATTGTTTGGTCTTCCCAAGCAGAGTCAGAAACTATACTAACCTCATTGGTCCCACACTTACAAAACATTTCTAACTTGGTTCCTCTTAGATAAATGGTTAATCTTTCTCTCCTTCCACCCATATCACCTTCACTACCACCTTTTTTGATTTTCAGATTTTGTTGCAGATGTGACCTTTCCTGACTTTCTTGTTAAATTCTGGAGATAGACTTGGCTTTGGAGGCTCACTGCCTCAATGTGCTGATTACAACCATGATGGGAATAAAGTCTGTGAATTCTGGTCATCAGCAACCCTCATTTTGTGAGGCCCTTCCTCCATCCTTCCCTCCCTCTCTACTCCCTCCTCCCTCCCTTTTTTCTTCTTTCCCAATGCCACTTTGCCATCAGTTTAACCATCCAGAAAATTGACAACATAATGTACAATTTAACCATACACTTAAATATTTGCTCTAAAATTGTATCTCAAGACCTCTCCCTAAGTCATCACTTCAACCAGTATTGCTGTTAGACAGTCCTATTATAGGTTCTTACTTTCAAGCTGGGCAGAGAGAATAGTCATGTCTTCACCCAAGGACAGACTGCGAGGGGAAACATCAGGGTGAATGAAGGCTGCTTGTTTTGCATTCTTTGGTTCAATCACTTCAGTTCATCAGGGAAATAAAACTGTCAGCACAACATCTCTGAGTACAGAGGATGATGGCACAGTGTACGATTCAAAGGATTGCCCAAGGCTAATGCCACTGTGTAAGCTTTAATTAACTAAGACAGTCAGGGGCAGGTGCTGTGGGAGGGAACACTATCACTATTAATGTTAATTTTTTATGTGAATATAGAGGAACTCCTAGATGGATTATTTCATAATTAATTATCTTATAAGTTATGAATGTCCTAGATATCCTCTCAAGAAGGGTTAGAGAGATCAATTCATTTAATGCAGCTAATTTTTTGGAGGCTTTTCTGGCAACCATAAATTATGGCTACCATTTTGCTTCACTTTTTTTGTGTGTTTTTTCTGGAGCCTAAAATAGTTCCGTCTTTAAGATGGAAATGGTTAATGATTACTACTATGCTTTTTGGAATATTCTAAGTTCCTTATGTGCATTTTAGGGAATAGGTCAAAGTGAGATGAGCAAAAATGATGGCTTTGGAGTTCCTGATATAATCTGGTATTGCAGGAAATAGACAGGTATTTTTCAACCAAATAAATGTTTGCTTTTTTTTTTTAAGTTGACGTTATCCTGGTAGTTGGTTTTATTGAGTCAAAATAGTTTGCTTTATGCAAAATGTTTTATATATTTTAGTGTTTTATTATCTTAAACATTGAGGTTTTCTACCTACCTTTTGTTAATATTGGTATTTGTATTGTTCTTTACCACAAACTTAAATGGGAACAGGCAGGACTCAGCTATCTGTATTTGCCCCAAGGTTTAGAAACAAGACTGATAAGACAGTGGTTGAGGTGGTTGGAATCAGTTAAACCAGATTTTCAGGTAGGGCAGAACTGCCAGGACTCATCAGAAGCCTGAACTCAGCCCTGGGGGTGGGTGGGGTAATGGGGAGGAATCAGTGGGGTAGAGAAGAAAATTTTTCTTGGAGAACATGCTTCCTTTTGAACACTGGTAGGTTTCTCAAACCACAGCATGCCTGAGATATTTGTTGTGTGGGGGTCAAAAACTCATCAAAACAATTATCTGTACCAACCTGTAGCTGTTAGGCACATGGTGCTAGGGTCAATTGTTTGGCTGAGTTCAAATGCTCCCCCACTGACTAGCTGCAGGACCAGACCACGGTGGGCATGTTCCACCCCTCAGTGCCTTATATCCCTCATTTGCAAGATAAAGATAGTAAGAATATCTACTCTCATAGAATATGGAGATTGAGTGGTACAATATATGTAATCCCAGCACTTTGGGAGGTTGAGGTGGGCAGATCACGAGGCCAGGAGTTCAAGACCAGCCTGGCAAACATGGTGAAACCCCATCTCTACTAAAAATACAAAAATTAGCTGGGCATGGTGGTATGTGCCTGTAATCCTAGCTACTTGAGAGGCTGAGGCAGCATAATTGCTGGAACTGGGACCTAGGAGGTTGCAGTAAGCCGAGATCCAGCCACTGCACTCCAGCCTGGGCTACAGAGGGAGACTCCATCTTAAAAAAACAAAACAAAACAAAACTAATACTATGCAAATAGTAGCTTGAACAGTAAGTGTCTGACAGATAGGTAAACACATAGTGATATGGCTTGACTCTGTGTCCCCACCCAAATCTCATCTTGAATTATAATCTTATAATTCCCACGTGTTGTTGGAGGGAGGTAGTGAGAGAGAATTTGAATTATGTGGGCGGTTCCCCCATACTGTTCTCGTGGTAGTGAATAAGTTTTACGAGATCTGATGGTTTTATCTGGGGTTTCCGCTTTTGCATCTTTCTCATTTTCTCTTGCCACCAGTATGTAAGAAGTACCTTTTACCTCCCGCCATGATTCTGAGGCTTCCCCAGTCATGTGGAACTCTGAGTCCAATTAAACCGCTTTTTCTTCCCAGTCTTGGTATTTCTCTATCAGCAGCATGAAAACAGACTAACACACTCAGTACATGTTAACTATTATTGTTATTCCTTTTTTTTGCCCCATCACTTCTTTCATAAATTAATAATAAGCAACAAGTGTACGTTGTCCTTCTCCCAATTATAAGACATTGCTGGGCTCACAAATAAATATAGGATAAAGTCTTTCTATTATAGAAAGGTTCAAAACAATTGGTAAGATCAATCGTAAATAAGTGATGATTTAGAAAATATAAGAGAAAATATCAGTTTCCAAATATTGCAGAGCGTGTACTTCAAAGAAATTCAGAAGAGGGAGAATGACTCTGGAATGATGTGGTCTGGAAGTCTTTACAGAGGAGGAACAATTTGGATAAGCACAAAAAGTGTAGGTGGACCGAGCCCATTGGCTCATGCCTGTAATCCCAGCACTGTGGGAGCCTGGGGCGGGTGGAACACCTGAGGTTGAGAGTTCGAGACCAGCCTGACTTACATGGTGAAACACTGTCTCTACTAAAAATACAACATTAGCCAGGCGTGTATTTTTCTCTATTAAAAATACAAAATTAGCCATGCCTGTAATCCCAGCTACTCGGGAGGCTGAAGCAGGAGAGTCACTTGAACTCAGGAGGCGGAGATTGTGGTGAGCTGAGATGAGTTTGCACCACTGTACTCCAGCCTGGGCAACAAGAGTGAAGCTACGTCTCCAAAACAAACAAACAAACAAAAAAAAAAACTGGAGGTGGAGGTAAAAACGGTGGGGGAGGGAGAGCAAGGATTAGAATGTCAGGCAGGGAATGTGATGAGACTGAAAGCGTGGAGGCAAGGAAGTGCAGGGTGTGTTTGAGGAACAGGAAATCACTGTTGGTGGGAAAGTACTTCACTGGCGAGTGTTTAGTGAGGAAAAAGGGTGGTGAGAGTTATTTTAGGAGGAAACTTGTTGGCATGTGGACATTTTTGTTAGAGCTATCTTACAAGTGAAGTTGAAAAAACATGACTGCTAACATTTTAGTTGTGAGTGAGAAAGAAAAATAGCTCAGAGCATTCTGAGTAATGTGAGATATGCAAAATGTATCAGGCTCAGAGAGATGGGAACATGAGATTTTAATCATTTGCTCCCCATCCCTGCACCCACTGCGGGCAATTGTTTAAAGGCACTTTGTTCTTTCTTTCCTCCTGGTAGTTTCCAAACTAGCTGATAAATTACCTAACATGCCACTGAAAGTTGCACCATGTGACTGTCACTACTGTCTTCATGTTTCTGGAATTTGTGATACAAAGAAAAATGTACAGGCAATCACTAATCAATGTTATTTTTGTAAAGCAATGAGAATCCCTGTCAAGCAAGTTTGTAACAGCCACTTCCTGTCCCCTTTTTTGCCTTTAAAATCCTGCTTGTAACAAAGGCTCATATTTAAGGTTACTTGGGTCTGAGTATTCCAGGCAGCTGTTCTCATCTCGGCTCAAATAAACTTTTTTTTTTTTTTTCTTTTGAGATGGAGTCTCGCTCTGTGGCTCAGGCTGGAGTGCAATGGCATCATCTCGGCTCACTGCAACCTCTGCTTCCTAGGCTCAAGTGATTCTCCTGCCTCAGCCTCTGGAGTATAGGTGTGAGCTGCCAGCCCGGCTAATTTTTGCGTTTTTAGTAGAGATAGGATTTCACTATGTTGGCCAGGCTGGTCTCGAACTCCTGGCCTCAAGTGATCCACCCGCCTCAGCCTCCCAAAATGTTGGGATTACAGGCATGAGCCACTGCACCTGGCTGAGCAAACTCCTTAAAATTATATTTTGTGCCCCAGCTTCTTCCCTTAGGTTGACAGGGGTATGCATTTGATTCTTCTGTATGCATTGCATGGCCATTGTAATGGTTCATTTTATGTGCCAACTCGACTAGGTTAAAGGATGCCCAAGTAGCTGCTAAAATATTATTTCTGTGTATGTCTGTGAGGGTGTTTTTGGAAGAGATTAGCCTTTGGGTTGGTTGACTGAGTAAGGAAGACTGCGTTCACCAGTGTGGGTGGGTATGGTCTGATCCCATGAGGGCCCAGATAGAAACACAAAGGTGGAGAAAAGGTGTGAAAAAAAGAAAACCCAAATTTTAGACAATATTAATTTAACAGAGTTTGAGAAAAGGACAATTCGTGAATCAGACATCATTTAAAACCAGAAGAGGTACAGAATGCTCTGTTACAGCAGGGTGGACAGAGAGCTTTTATAGGTGGACTCAGGAGTAAGACAAAGAAAATACATTTGATTGGTTAGAATGGAAAGACCTTAGTTAGAGGGCAGCTGCAGTTTCAATTGGTAAAGTCTCTATTTTCATTTTACTGTTTATATTGGGCTTAGGTAGACACTAGAACTGCCCCAGTCGAAACACCTCCCTGTTAAGAATATTTTAGCAGGGTGAATTCACTCTTCTTGAGCTGGGACATCCATCTTCTCCTGCCCTTGGACATTAGTGCTCTTGATTCCTGCACTTTCAGACTTGGACCAGGATTTCCACCATAGTGGCCCACCCCCTCCATTCTCAGGTCTTCGGACTTTGACTGGTATTTAAACCGTTGGCATCTCTGGTTCTCAGGCCTTTGAGTTAGCCTGGAATGACACCTCCAGTTTTCCTGGGCCTCCTGCTTGCAGAGGGCAGATCATGGGCCCTCTCAGCCTCCATAATCATGTGAGCCAATCCCTCATGCTCAATCTCTTTCTATGTATCTATACATACCCTATTAACTCTGTTTCTCGGAAGAACTCTGCCTGATATAGTCATAATATGTTCTTTAACATTGTATTAGTCCATTTCCATGGTGCTGATAAAGACATACCTGAAACTGGGTAATTTATAAAGGAAAAGAAGTTTAATGAACTCACAGTTCAGTGTAGCTGGGGAGACCTCACACTCATGGTGGTAGGTGAAAGGCACATTTTACATGGTGGCAGGCAAGAGAGACTGAGAGACAAGTGAAAGGGGAAGCCCCTTATAAAACCATCTGATATCGTGAGACTTATTCACTATCACAAGAACAGTATGGGGGAAACTGCACCCATGATTCAGTTGTCTCCTACCAGGTCCCTCCCACAACATGTGAGAATTACGGGAGCTACAATTCAATATGAGATTTGGGTGGGGACGCAGCCAAACCATATCAAACATGAATATAATCAAAATAGCAGAAGGCCATGGGCATATGCCAAAGTCTTCACAGGGAACTCCTTTATACCTTCTCTCCCAGCTTTTTAAACAGCACTTCAAGCCAAACAGCTATCATGTGGCATTTACCTGCTATCATGCAGTATAAAACCTGCTTTTATAGACTGCTCATTCTTTGCACTGTCCATTTTAAGCTCATGAGACATACTCATTGAACTGACAGAAGAAAATATTCGGGCTTGGACTGATATATAAGTACTTGTATTATATTAAATGTAATTATCTATTAAATCATATCTACTATTGTCACATTTTTTGGGGGGTGACGATGCTGAAATATTATGGAACAACTAGAGTAATTTACATATTCTTTACTTTGGTCACTTTTTTCATTGAAGCCATCAAAATACTTAAAAATAATTTTTACCTTTTAGTGTAAAATTATCTTATGTAGATTGACTGTTTTAATAAAAGCATCTAAAGCAGCATTTGTAGCCCAAGTGTCAGAGTTGGTGTTTTGCAAGATTAAAATATTTTACTTGTAAAATACCCAACTAAGCTCAGGTTCAAGAAACATGTTTTTGATGACAAGTGCTTCTTCTTTTAAGATTATTTTTTAGTGACCACAATCCAGAGTGATAATGAAAAAGGAAAGAAGAGAAGAAGGAAAGGAAGGAAGAGAATAATCCAGGGAGAACAAATTTAGGTTGGTTGAATGTTCTGGATGCATATGGATTTTGTTTTCATTTTATTTCAACATTATATTATAAAAAATTTAAAACATATTATGAATTTGAAAGAATTTTAAGTCAATACCCATATACCACCTAGATTGTACCACTAAGTTTTACTGTACTTGTTTTATCACATATCTATTAATTTCTCTACCTTGGATGTGTAAATGTTTTAATTCTGACTATGCGATGAAAGACTGAATCAATTTCATACAATCAGAGTTTCAGTTGGTTAGGTCTATGCTATCTGTTTTCCTGTTTCTGTAGTATCTACCATCACTTCCAAGCAAGACAAGCGAGACAGATTAGAAGAATCAATTTAGTTTATCAAAAAATGCTTCTTGAGCATTTAATGACATGCCCAACATGCTTCTGTGGAGCTGGGCAGGCTTAGAGGCTTAGCTATCATCTGGGGAGCTTCCTAACTTGACATTCTCCTGGGATCTACTCCCCCAAATTCTCAGTCAGTAAATCTGACTTGGGGACTTGAAATCTGTATTTTTTAAAGGATGTTTTAAAAATGCATCAAACATGATTTTGAGGCAAAAAAACAAAAACAAAAAACAAAAAACTGGTAAGAACAACTGTCAGAGTGAAAGGATAATGGCAGAATCTTTGGTGATACTAGTGACTACCCTAAGACAGGGCAGCTGCAGAACTTGAAAACTAATCTCTAATGACAGCAAGCAAATCAGTGGCTGTCAAGTGGTGTGCTTAGAAGCCTTTTCTGTCAGCCAGGCCCACTTCTGGGAGCTAGAGATACAGAAATAGATAAAACCTGCCTTGCAAGTTAACAATAGGATTTAACAGGTGGTTGGATTTGGAAACCATTGACCTTGACACTGTCAAAGAACTGCATGTTACAGTCCCTTTTTTTTTCTTTTTTTTTTTTTTTGGTGGGGGAGGACAAGGTATTGTTCTCTGTTGTCTAGGCTGGAATGCAATGGCATGATCTCTGCTCACTGTAGCCAAAAACTCCTGGGGTCAAGTGATCCTCTTGCTTCAGCCTCCTGAGTAGCTAGGACTACAGGTGAGTACCACCTGCAATTTTTATTTATTTTTAGTAGAGACAGGGTCTTGCTATGTTTTCCAGGCTGGTCTCAAACTCCTGGGCTCCAGTCATCTGCCTGCTTCAGCCTCCAAAAGTGTTGGGATTACAGGCATAAGCTGCTGCATCCCTACAGTCTTGAGAGAAGGCAAGACATTTTGGAGGAAAAGTCAATAATCCAGTGTCTAACCAAGTACCCAATTCTGTGGTTTACACAGTAAGTGCTTGTATTAGTCTGTTTTCACGCTGCTGATAAAGACTTACCCGAGATTGGGCAATTTACAAAAGAAAGAGGTTTAATGGACTTACAGTTCCACGTGGCTGGGGAAGCCTCATGATCATGGCAGAAGGCAAAGAAGCAAGTCACTTCTTACATGGATGGCAGCAGGGAAAGAGAGCTTGTGCAGGGAGACTCCTGTATGTAAAACCATCAGATCTCACGAGACTCATTCACTATCATGAGAACAGCACAGGAAAGACCTGCCCCCATAATTCAATCACCTCCCAACAGGTTCCTCCTATAACATGTGAGAATTGTGGGAGTCACAGTTCAAGATGAGATTTGGGTGGGGACACAGCCAAACCATATCAGTGCTTGAAATTTCCAGTGGATAGAATGACTAATGTAGGCTAAAAAGCTGGTCAAAATTTCATGGATAGCAAGATGGGTAAACTGAGTCAAAGAGAATCAGTAGTACTTGAAGAGGTCATGAAGGAAGAAACAGACAATCCAAGTCTGGAAAACACAAAAAGGAGAGTGTCAATGAACTAATGGTGGAAAAATGTCTATGCTTAGGACACGGGGCTTTGTAGGCTTTGGAGGGTATACAGTGCTAGACAGTAGCAAATGTAAATTTCTGAACAAATTTTAAAGAATAGCCTCAAGTCTCCAGCCCCTGCCACAGCAGTGAATGACACACTGATTATATTTTGTAACTCTCTCCTGTGGTTTCTGGTAGACACAGAGTTACGTGTACTCAATAGGAAGGTCAGTGGAGTCCAGGGCAAGCCATTTTCATCCCAGGAAGAGGCATTCTCCTAAGACTCCAGTTGCTCACTCCCTTTTGTGTATTAGGTACTTGCAGTTTGAGCTAGTGAGATCACAGAGGGCTTCTTCTCATTTCGGGATTGAGTTCCTCGTGCCAAAAACCTTGCTTAGCTCATGGAAAAAATGACATTTAGATTTCTTTCCATCTGCATTCATCTCCAAGATCTCTGGCTCCCATCAAACTCATATTCATTTGTTGTTATTATATTGTTTTTCACTTTCTGGCCCCCAGTGTTAAGCCTGACTACTGAGGCCATGAAATACCTAGATGCTGCACTGCCATCGTGGACCCCTATATACTCTTGACTTATTTGTAGGACCATAGGAACTTTATTAGTTATTAACTACTGTTCTGATCTCACAGTTTCCAAGGGTCGGGAATCTGGGTGTGGCTTGGCTGGGTGATTCTGGCTCATGTGTCTCCCGAGGTTGCACTTGAGATGTCAGCTGGGGCTGCAGCCGTCTCAAGACTTGACTGGGGCTGAAGGATTCACATCCAAGTTCACTCCTGTGTTTGTCAGCAGGCCCCAGTTCCTCACTGGCTGCTGTCAGAAAAAAGTCCTGTTTTCCAAAGTGACACATTAGAGTAAGTGTGTATCTAGCTAGTCAAATGGTGTAATTTTAGGAAAGAGATAGGTTTCTAACTCTAAAATAATGCCCTTCGGTAGCGAGTTATGTTCGTGCCACTGCACTACAGCCTGGGCAACAGAATAAGACCCTGCCCAGCTGACCCCCACCAAAAAATTAGAGTTCCTTGCATGATAGCCTTCTCCACAGGGCAGCTCACAAGGTGGTAGCTGCTTTCCCCGGAGCCAGTGGTGTCCTAGAGAGAAGGCTAAAGAGCTGGAGAGAGCCAAGCAGGGAACCTTAGTGTTCTATAACTGAATGTCAGAAGTGGCAATACATTACTGCTGCCATTTATTATTTGTCACAGAGGCCAAAGGATCAAAGTCCATTCCTGGTACAGAGTAGAAGGGGACTATGAAAAGGACTCTGAAAGTATCAGGAGGCCGAGTTCCTTGGGGGCTGCCTTGAGGGCTGGCCAGCACAGGCACCATCACCCCAGTTAGGGTGTCTAAACCAGCTCCATATCCATCCAAATACTTCTTTCATCTGTCTTGTTTGACTATGAAATGGGAGAGACCCTAAGTACATTATCAAGAAAGCATCAATGCGTTGCCCAAGTGCCTTTTGTGTACTAAATGCAACAGTGGGTTCCATAGAGTTCACTAAAACAATAGGATAACATTTTCACCTCAGGACCTTTAGGATGTGGTTGAGAAAACAGTACAGACACTAGGGTATGGAGAATACCATTTCTCATGAAACTACAAATTCAACTCAACCGTAGCTTAGGCAAAGAGGGACATTTCCTGGAAACCTTGTGTGGCTCAGGGAAGGGCAGGGATGTGGGAACAGCTGGACACAAGGCACAAATCCCACTGGGACTCTTTTGGTCCATCTTCATTCCTGTTGCTCTCTCTGTATTGATTGGCCTCATGCACTCCAACTGGTTTCTTTCACATGGTAGCCAACGAGACTTCTGGCAGCTCTTGGTCTACATCTTACAGCTGTGCAGTGTGGAAGGTAATGATTGTGTATAGTTCTAAATTTTAAAGTTTAAGGGGAGGGCTCTGATTGGTCCAGCCTGATTCCTGGACCCATCAGTGTGTCTCCATGGCGTTGTCCAAGCTCATTAGGTGTCAACTCTGTGACAGACACTGTGGAGGTGCTGGAATTACAAAACACAAAATAAAACGCAGTTTCTTGCTGAAGAGATGACAGTATTCTGGAGACAGGGGGCAGGAAGCTTAAGAAACTCATCTGTAGGTCTGAAACAATCCTAAATGGAAGATCCTGCTTGCACAACTACCCTGCATAACAGGGGAGGCAGTCAGAGTGTGGGTGAGCCTGCAGGTTGTGTGAGGCTATGTATCATTTCCATTCTATTTTCTTCCTTCCTTCCTCCCTCCCTCCCTCTCTCTCTCTCTTTCTCTCTTTCTCTCTCTCTTTCTTTCTTTCTTTTGTTTCTTTCCTTCCTTGTCTCACTCTGTCACCCAGGCTGGAGTACAGTGGCGTGATCTCAGCTCACTGCAACCTCCGCCTCCCAGGTTCAAGTGATTCCCCTGCCTCAGCCTCCTGAATAGCTGGGATTACAGGTGCATGCCACCACACCTGGCTAATTTTTTATATTTTGGGCAGATGGGGTTACACCATGTTGGCCAGGCTGCTCTTTGACTCCTGAACTCAGGTGATCTGCCCACCATGGCCTCCCAAAGTGCTGGGATTACAGACGTGAGCCACCGTGCCCGGCCCCCATTCCCATTTTGAACTTCAGTTCTTTTCCACTTGTCTTGATTTAGTTGGGTCTACTGGCTCTCTCTATGCTGCTTCATTAGGATGCCAGTTCTTTGCATAAGAAACCCTTCCTAGGCCGTGTTCTGAGTAGCATGGAGCTTGCTGAAATGCACAGAATTTCTAACAAGTCATAATAGTTTCTGACAAGAGCTTTCTTTCAGAGGAAAATGTGAGAAAGCAAGTGAGGTAGAAATGTCTTTGTTTTCACTGAAGTACAGTCAGGATGAATAATTAGGAAATTGATACTGAACTCAGCTGCATTACCTGAGCTGTTAGTCAAAACAAGGTAGATAAGGGTGTGGGTGTGTTGGTGCTTCCAGAAGGCAGGTGGAAGTTCTCAAGTCTTCGAGTCCATGTGTCTGTTAATGGTTCCATCCAACTGGATGATGAGGGCAGAATTCCTGTTTTCCAAAGTGACACATTAGAGTAAGTGTGTATCTAGCTAGTCAAATGGTGTAATTTTAGGAAAGAGATAGGTTTCTAACTCTAAAATAATGCCCTTCGGTAGTGAGTCATGTTCGTGCCACTGCACTACAGCCTGGGCAACAGAATGAGACCCTGCCCAGCTGATTCCCGCCAAAAAATAATGCTCTTAACTCCATGCTCAGTATCAAAATGCCTCGGTCCGAGACAAAATATTTTATTTTAAGGTTAAAAAGAGACAGAAATATTTCTGAAAGATTTAAGACACTGATGTACATTTATATTAAAATGTTAACAAATCACATCAAGTGCTTTCTGGGATTTTTTCTTTTAATTGGATGAGTCATGTGCACGGTCGTGTGTGTGTGTGTGTGTGTGTGTGTGTGCGTGTGTGCACATGTGAATAAGATTAGGGACATGGACATCAAATTCCTAATACCCAATTTTAGCTAGAGCTGATTCTGATATTAAATTCTTATTCTGCTTCATACTACATATAATTAGTATGTTTGAATGGGAATTCTTTCTACAAAATAACAGTGGAGAGCCAGCCATTGGACTCTTGTAGAATATTTATGCCTTTGACTATTTATTTTAATAATGTGTCTGGATATTTGCATTCTATAAGGTTAGTTCTCTCAAAGCTTAATTCTTAATAGAATTAAGGAACATAGAAGTTAACTTTTTTCCCTCTCAAGTGTCTGGTTCAGAAACAGAGAAAAGTTCAACATTCCTTTCCCAATGTGATATCTTTCACTAGAGCCTTATCGTGTTCAAATGACAAGGTTTGGCTATAATTCAAATCAGATAAGGCATGTTATTTATTTTAAGGCCCTTTAAGAACACAGCCAATTAGAGCCTGTCGAATGAGATGCACATCACTGAGGTTTCCTAGAAAGGGCTTGGCCATGGGGTTTTGAAGCCCTGTTACAAAGCATGGCAGGTGGCCTGTTTTTAAAAGGACATTTATTTTTGGAAACCTGTGATCCTCTTGTTAGCCTCAAACTCCCTTGCTTGTAGGTGTTTCCAAGAAATCTGAGCCCTTGCCAGGCTATTTCTATAAAGTCACCTTTTTTTTTTTTTTTTTTTCCCCAGAGACTGCCTGGGAGAAGGAATTAAGTAAAAATAGGCTTAATAAAACTGTTCCGTGCTTAATTCAACTGACTTCAAATCAATAGTTTATAAAATTTCTATTAATGAATTACTTTATTTATTCATTTATTTGGCAAATATTTATTGAGGGCCGACTGTGAGCTAAGTATCACAGTTAATGCAGTTGCTTTTGTCTCTTCTTTTATGGCGATATCCAAATATACAAACACGTATGAACATGAATACACAAATGAACAGCAGATACAGGTAAGAGTGTGGCTGGGTTAGTGCCTGAATTGAGAGGGCTGGAGATACTCTCTTTTAGGGGAAGCCATTGATATGAGGTCTTCATGGCCAGAAGGAATTAGACTCGTGAAGACCCAGGGTAGAGCATTCAGAGCAGAGAGAAGACTTGGTCCAAAGGCCCCAAGGTGGGAATAAACTCAGTATGTTGGAAGAATACAAAGAATGTTCTGTGTGACAGAGCTTGGAGGGAGGGGCTCAGACAGTGTGGCTCAGAGAAGTGGGCAGGGCCTAGACCATGGATGAGGTTGTAGGTTGGGGGAAGAAGTTTAGATTTGAGTGCGATGAAAAGCCACTGGAGAGTTTTAAGCAGAGAAATGGCAGGATCTAATTTAAACTTTCTTTGTGGAAAATTGATTATAGGAAATAAGAGTGTGCTGGGCATGGTTGCTCACGCCTATAATCCCACCACTTTGGGAGGCCAAGGCAGGCGGGTCACCTGAGGTCAGGAGTTTGAGACCACACTGGCCAACACGGTGAAACCCCATCTCTACTAAAATACAAAAATTAGCTGGGTGTGGTGGGGCGCACCCGTAATCCCAGCTGCTTGGAAGGCTGAGGCCAGAGAATTGTTTGAGCCTGGGAGGCAGAGGTTGCAGTGAGCCGAGATCGTGTCACTGCACTCCAGGCTGGGCAACAGAGCAAGACTCTGTCTCTGAAAAAAAAAAAAAAATAGGAAATAAGAGTGGAGACAGGGAGATCAATTAAGAGGGAATTATATTAAATAGTAGGCTAGGGCCAGGATATACATAGTATAGAGAGTTTGTGGAAAAATCTCACAGTCTGGAGGAAGAAAATACACACCTGTGTGTGTATATACATTTATACACAGACACGCAAAGACACACACAGGCACGGCTTAGTCCATTTGGGCTGCAATAACCAAATGCCATCAACTGGGTAGCTTGTAAGCATCAGACATTTATTTCCCACAGTTCTGGAGGCTGGAGTCCAAGATCAAGGTGCTGGCAGGTTGTGTGTCTGCCGAGGACTTGTTTCCTGATTTCTAGATGGGTCTACTTGCTGTGTCCTCACCTGATGGAAGAGGTGGGGCAGCTCCCTGGGGTTTCTTGTATCAGAGCACTAATCGCATTCATGACCACTGCACCCTCATGACCTAATCAACTCCCCAAAGTCCCGCCTCCTAAGAAGTATCATCACATTGAGGGTTGGGCTTCAACAGAAATTTTAATTGTTGTGGGGACATAAACTTTCAGACCGTAGTGATATATATTCAAACCTTTTCTTTAAAACATTCTATTTACATTTTACAACATACATAATCTGTGGATACTATAGTATCTGTATTATTCATTAATAAATCCATGTATCTAATGGAGAATTGTATGTACTCAAAAATAATGTATTGGTGGGGCATGGCAGCTCACACCTATAATCCCAGTGTTTTGGGAGGCCAAGGTGGGAGGATAACTTGAGCCTAGGAGTTTGAGATCAGCCTTAGCAACACTGTGAGACCTCATTAGTACAAAATAATAATAATAATAATAATAATTAGGAGGGTGTGGTGGCATATGCCTGTGGTCTTAGCTACTCTGGAGGTTGAAGTGGGAGGATCACTTGAACCTAGGGGGTTGGGGCTGCAGGGACTGTACCACTGTACTCTAGTCTGGGTGACAGAGTGAGGTCCTCTCTCTCTCTCTCTCGCTCTCAAAAATAAATATGTATATAAATTTACACACACACACATGTTTATATATCTGTTTTATTGATGTATGTGTGATGAAATGGTTTCAGAAGTCATGGTCTAGGTGTAAGATGATGGTGACTTGGTTGTGTTGGTAGTATTAGAAAAGGAGAGAAGCAGATGCATTGGGGATAAGCTTTGAAGGTAAAATTCACAAGATTTGTTGATGGGATGTGCCATACACAGTGTGGGAGCTGTGAGCACACGTATGGCTTACATGTGGCCCAGCCCTCAGAAAGCCTTGCAGGCCTGTGGTGTTTTCTTGACTGAAGACCCAGGACGTAGCAGTTCTCAAGTTTTGTTTACTTTCACATTCATGATGACTCACAGTTTCCCCAAGGAAAATAACTTTTTCTCCACTTCATAGCTACCTCTTTGCACACTTCTAGGGGCCACCATTTTGCCTTACATTGTCTGGAATTGTCCAGACAAACAGTTCAGAGTGATATCCTGAAAAGGTGCTATGTGTGTGACTGTGTGTGCATGCATCTGTGTCTGTCTTCAAGAGTCTTTTCCAGTAAAGTGACTCTGCCTTAGCGTTGTATTTTTTTTCTTTGTTTTCTGGAGGTGGGGGTCTTTATTTGAGACTGCAGAAACAAAGGAATAATTGGAGATAAACCATCTTATTGCATGACTAACAGCTCGGGTCTCAAGGACAAGGAGCAGGTTTCTCCTGGTACTTGGGGCCACATACGGAAGCTCTCATTTGTTTTTACTAAATATGATTATAATAGAATGTAACCCAACTATGGTGATATAGTTTGGATATGTGTTACAAATCTCACGTTGAAGTGTAATCCTCAGTATTGGTAGTGGGGCCTGTTGGGAGATGATTGAATTAAGGGAGTGGTTTCTCATCAATGGTTTAGCATCAACCTTGGTGCTGTCCTTGCAATAGTAAGTGACTTCTTGAGTGATCTGGCTGTTTATAAATGTGTGGTACCTCCCTCCTCTATCTCTTCCTCCTGCTCTGGCCATGTGAAGTGCTGGCTCTCCCTTCCCCTTCCGCCGTGATTGTAAGTTTCCCGAGGCCTCCCCAGAAGCTAAGCAGATGCATCATGCTTCTTGTACAGCCTGCAGAGCCATGAGCCAATTAAACCTCTTTTCTTCGTTTATTTTATTTTATTTTATTTTTGAGACATAGTCTTGTTCTGTTGCCCCGACTGGAGTGCAGTGGCACAACCTTGGCTCACTGTAACCTCTGCCACCTGGGTTCAAGCGATTCTCCTGCCTCAGCCTCCCAAGTAGCTGGGATTACAGGAGCGCACCACCAGGCCCAGCTAATTTTTTATATTTTTAGCGGAGATGGGGTTTCACCATGTTGACCAGGCTGGTCTCAAACTCCTGACCTTGGGATCCACCTGCCTTGGCCTCCCAAAGTGCTGGGATTATAGGCATGAGCCACCATGCTCGGCCAAACCTCTTTTCTTTATAAATTACCTAGTCTCAGGTGTTTCTTCATAGCAATGTGAGAATAAACTAATACGTGTGGTGATTTCTACATATGATCTGTTTTTGTCTTTGCCAGGCTTTATGCCTACCCCTTTGTTCTTATTCCCCTGACACACTGCAAAAAAACCCACTCACACCAAAGGCATTAGTGAGCACTATTAAACTTATTGAAAATGTTGACCTCAGAAGGTGTCTGTTTTTCGCTGAGTTCACTCTCACTGGCCATCCACATGCTCTTTTCCTCACCCAGCCCTGAAACCAGCTTCATTTCTCTCAGCTTTCTTTTTCATTGCAAATTGCTGCCTCCTTTGGGGGACACCCTGCTATGTGCTCTGGAAGTTATCTTCTAGACAAACCTGACCCCTCATTGAGATGGAATTCATGCACCAACTTCTACAAAGACAACACTTCCTCTGTGTTGTCACAGTGCAATGACAGTGATCACCAAGTGTGAACAATCATAACACTACCATGATGACAAAGATTTTTGAGTTCCATATGACTGACCAACAAGTGCACTTTTGGAATATGATCTGTATTTATGTTAGAGACCATCTTCTATCTATTAAAATTATCTACTCTAATTTTTCTAAGAAACAAAACCTGGATGTGAGGGTGATCTGGCTGTCACATCTGTCACCCCATTGATCGCTAGAGTTGAGTCTGCTGATTGGGCTGGCTAGGCAGGTGTCCCCTTCCTCTGTCACCACTCCACGTGTGTCTCTCCTGAAGCTGTGCGCTCAGTCGAAGAGGATGACCATCCCTGATAGAGGAGAACTGCTCTTCTGTCAAGAGTATGTGAATAGCTGCCCTCCCCTGTTGGAACCTCCAAACAATCTCTCAATAAACAAAAAACCTATTTCTTATTATGTCAGAGTGTTTTAGCTTTTCAGGGAAAAGCAAATACTCAATAAACAGATAAAGTAGGCTATGTCATTATTATTTTTATTCTAGGAAGGAGACTCACATTCTATTAGGTTAGGTATTAGGTTAGAACCTTGTTTTTTTTTTTTTTGGAGAAGGAGTCTCACTCTTGTTGCTCAGGATGGAGTGCAATGGTGCCATGTTGGCTCACCACAACCTCTGCCTCCCAGATTCAAGCGATTCTCCTGCCTCAGCCTCCTGAGTAGCTGGGACTACAGGCATGCACCACCATGCCAGGCTAATTTTGTATTTTTAGTAGAGACGGGGTTTCTCCATGTTAGTCAGTCTGGTCTCAAACTCCTGACCTCAGGTGATCGGCCCGCCTCGGCCTCCCAAACTGCTGGGATTATAGGCATGAACCACTGTGCCCGGCGGTTGGAACCATTTTAAAGAAGAACATGGCCAGGCACAGTGGCTTATTCCTGTAATCCCAGCACTTTGGGAGGCTGAGGCGGGTGGATCATTTGAGGTCAGGAACTTGTAACCAGCCTGGCCAACATAGTGAAACCGCGTCTCTACTAAAAATACAAAAATTACTAGGCCGTGATGGCAGGGGCCTGTAATCCCAGCTACTTGGGAAGCTGAGGCAAGAGAATCGCTTGAACCCGGGAAGCAGAGGTTGCCATGAGCCGAGATTGTACCACTGCACTCCAGCCTAGGCGACAGGGCGAGGCTCTGTCTCGAAAAAAAAGAAAAAAAAAAAAAAGAAGAAAAACATAAGTCACTGTTTTCTGATAAAGAGGCATGAGAGGAACTACTCTGCCATTTTGTAGCTGCTGTTGCTGTTGGGTGGAAACTAAGTCTTGGGGTCTGGGTTTTGGTCTTGAATGTTTGTTTGCAAAACATAGAAGACTCCTATACTCTAACAAGTGAAAATCAATGTAAGAATGTTGAACATATGCTCACAAAATGATGCAATTAATTCACACTTGGTGAATTAATGGTTAGAGGCTAAGCAGAAAATGTGACATTTCACTTGACAAATGCTGTTTTGTCTGTGGCTTGATTATAAGAACTACAAAAGCATGTCAGTAATGTAGTTCGGGTGAAAGGATGAAAATACAGGTAGGACATTTAAAATCATCAGTTGTGCAACTGTCATTTTTTCTGACTGCCTGATACATTTTGAACACTCTTAAGGTATCTGGAGAATTCCACAATTATGTTTAGTCTTAGTGGCTTAAAAAGCACAAACTTATTATCTTAGAGTTTTGGCAATCAGAAATCCAAACAGTTCTCTCTGGGGTAAAGTCAAGGTGACAGCAGGCTGTGTTCCTTCTGGAGGCTCTAGAATTGGTCTATTTGCTTTTTTCAGCTTCTAGAAACTGCCTTAGGTCATGGCTGTGTTTATCTTCGAAGCTAGCAGCATAGAGTCTTCCGATCTCTCTGTCCTCTGCTCTGTCGCCTCTCCTCCTCTCCTCCTCTCCCCCACCTGCCTTCCTCCCACAAGGAACCCCTGTGGTTGGACAAGGCACACCTGGATAATCCAAGATAATTTTCCCACCTCAAGTTCCTCAGTCACATCTGCAAACTCCTTTTTACCATGTAAGGTAGTTTATCACTAGTTTCTGGGGTCAGGACATGGATCTCTTGGGGGGCTGTTTTCTGTGTACCACACCCCCCCATTCAGTTTCCTACCCAGAAACTCACTTTCCCAGCCTCCGTTGCGTGGGCTATGGTTAGCGTGAGTGAGTGAGGCACTCACCTCACAGGGCAAATTTAAGGGGGTGCCAGAAAATGCAGTAATCAAGATAAATAACTTTTTTTTTTTCTGAGACAGAGTCTTGCTCTGTCACCTGGGGTGGAATGCAGTGGCACCATCTCGACTCACTGCAACCTCTGCCTCCCGGGTTCAAGTGATTCTCATACCTCAGCTTGCTGAGGAGCTGGGATTACAGGCACATGCCATGACACCCAGTTAATTTTTGTATTTTTGATAGAGACGGGGTTATGCCGTGTTGGCCAGGCTGGTCTCAAACTCCTGACCTCAGGTGATCTCCCTGCCTTGGCCTCCCAAAGTGCTGGGATTACAGGCCTGAGCCACCGTATCCGGCCTAAGATAAATACCATTTTAATGTAATATTTCAAAAAATTCAAGAAATCTATATTGTTAACATTTTAAAACAAAGACAGCATTACAGATTTTCCCTTTTGACTTTGGCTTCAATGTAGCCAAGCATGGCGGTATCCTTTGCAGCTAAACAAAGCATGTGACCCAGACTGCACAGATGAGGTGCATTTGTGGTAGGCTTTAACTTAGAGCAAGCAAAAGAAGCAGGGGCCTGGCACATAGCATTCATGCCAGCTTGTTTGGGATGCTCATGGCTGAGAGCAGAAGTGGAAAGCATGAGGCCTCAGAGATGTGAGCTGCTTGCCAGGGCCCTTGCTCTGAGACAATCTCAGTGGCCTGTGGGCAGTAGGTTGGTGAAACTTAAGTTTTGTTCCTTGTCACACTGCCTATAAACCCATTCTCTGATCCATCAGGAGATTCTGAGAGCTACTTGTTACCCTTTATGAAACCTCTTTTCTGCTGAAATAACCAATCTACTGTTTTTTGTAACTAACAACCCTGAATAATGTATCTTGTCAGTAAGGACCATCTGAGTTGGTTGGCACAGGCAAGACAAAGCCACAGGTGCAGGTCAGTGTTAAAGGGCATCATGGTGGGTCCTTAATCAAGGAAATAAAGCACACATGCTTCATTTAAAAACTCACCCTTGTTGGGCATGGTGGCTCACGTCTGTAATCCCAACACTTTGGGAGGCCGAGACAGATGGATCATTTGAGGTCAGGAGTTCGAGACCAGCCTGGCCAACATGGTGAAACTCCGTCTCTACTAAAAATACAAAAAATTAGCAGGGCTGGTGGCACATGCCTGTAATCCCAGCTACTTGGGAGGCTGAGGCAGGAGAATCGCTTGAGGCTGGGAGGCGGAGGTTGCAGTGAGCCACGATCGTGCCACTGCACTCCAGCCTGGGTGACAGAGCAAGACTTTGTCTCAAAAAAAACTCAAAACAACAACAACAACAAAAACCTCACCCTAATATTCTCTGGAATCTAGAAAGAAAATCTTTCTCATCTGGATACTTCACCAGTTCTAAATCAGTAGCTTATTCAGGTCTTTGTTAGTAATAAGAATAAGTAATAAGATAATGACTTTATCTTTGCACATTGAATAACACATCAATTCGTGTTGGAATTATAGGTGCTGGAAGATGTTTCTGATGAAAGGAGCCTTGGTGCTCTCTCTCTCTCTGAGTATTCTGAGAGGGGCAAAATTGTTCATGGTTCCATATTTCAGAATATCCAGGCCTTATATTCTGGCTCTTAATTTAGCTGATTTTTCTGTGGAGGGTCAAAGATGGCATTGCGACAGTTTGCTCCAAAATTCTCATGGGATATCTGGCTTGTATAGCTCCTTTCTTTAAGATATTTCTTGTACAGATCCTTTCTTGGAGAGATTTCTTGTCTTTTTGTCCAAGCCTATTTAATTAAGTTGACTATGTATTAGAATCAATTATGCATTTGAAAAATAATTTTCCCTCAATCTTAAGACTCTATTATTATTGAATCACAAATCTGTGTCTAGTAGAAAATAACAGACACAAATAAGCAAATGTTGAGGTTAGTAATGAAGGGAGCTTAAGTGAAGCAGACTGTCAGCTTAGTTAGGACAGCATCCTGTGACATTTTGGCAAGCTTGAGATCAGTGAAAATTAGCTAAAACCAGCTGTTGGGCTCCAAGTGTGAGCAGACTCATTTTTACTGAACTGAAATCATAGATTTTACATGCAAAACCGAGGGTCCTATAGCAATTCTTCTGTGCTAATTTTTTCCTACCCCTTATTTCTTTCTAACTCCTTCAACTGTGTTACTAAGGTTTAAAGTGGTTTGTGGAAAGTTGACAAGTAGGATGATATAATCAATGACTGTGGCCAAATCAACATCCTTCCACACTGATGTGAGAAGTACTCTTTTATTCCTTTCAAGTGAAACTAACACGTTTATATATTGGGTATTGACAAAATGCCCAATACTGTCATAGGTATTACCAGAGATAAAAGTAAAAGCTC
The DNA here is from genome assembly GCF_009764315.1 of Trachypithecus francoisi. Taxonomy (NCBI): domain Eukaryota; kingdom Metazoa; phylum Chordata; class Mammalia; order Primates; family Cercopithecidae; genus Trachypithecus; species Trachypithecus francoisi. Next base: position 17,429,731 of record NW_022681465.1, read on the forward strand.
CGAGGCTTGCCTCCTAGACACGTAAAATATAATTGGAGAGTGCAAATTTGTATTTAAGAAAAAAATACAGAGTAAGATATGACAGTGTGAAATTAGGTGAAAATTGTGGGGTACTGACTACCATATGTAATTTAGGAATTCAGACGAAAGACAGATGAATGCTGGCCAGAGGGAGCCATCTAGGCCATCTAGAATGGCTTTCTTTCTTTCTTTTCACAGTCTTGGCTTATTGTGCCTTAACCTCCTGGGCTCAAGCGATCCTCCTGCCTCAGCCTCTTATGTAGCTGGGATCACAGGCAAGCACGACCATACCTGTCTACTTTTTTTATATTTTGTAGAGATGAGGTCTCACTTTGTTGCCCAGGCTTGTCTTGAACTCCTGGACTTCCATGATCCGGAGAGAGCTTTCTTGAGGGTGATTGCCTGAGTAGCCTTCTTCCCCACCAGGTAAACCTTGAATTCAGAATATGAATTAAAGAATATAAATTAAAGTCATATTTAATTGACAATATGAATTAAAGAACAAATACGCTAAGAAGTAGCTGGTTCTCAGCTTAGATTCAGTCACGAAAATAAAAAGAAAAAACACGTAAGATATATCTGGCAAAGAGGTATTTAATATGGAGAATTAGATAACAATTTACATTAGATTTAGATTTACCCATAGAATTAAATTACAATTGTTAGAAGGGTTGGAGGAGCAGAAAGGAGAGTGCAGTTTTCAGAGGTCAGGAGCTACAGAAATCTGCTTCAAACTGCTTAGACACCGCGAAGGCTTCAAAAGGAAAGGTGTGTACTCTCCTTCTACCCTCTAATCTCACACAAGAGTTTCCTGTTGGCAGATCCTCGGCTGGAACCAAGCCGTCATGGACGTCTGTGAAATGTGGTCTCCATGCTTCTATCCCCTGCGAAGAACCAATAGACAATATCTAGCTCAGGACTGGTAGGATGCACGTGATGTTTTAGAAGGATTTTTCTGCTAGTGACCAAAGTCCAAGTTCCCTAAGAATGCTTTTTCTTTTCTCGTCTAACCCATTCTGTATCCCATTGCCACTGCTTTTGGATTTGTTTTTGTTTTGTTAGTTTGTATCATATTAACACTTTATGCTTGCTTCACATATATTAGTTTTATTTCCGTAACTGGATTTTTTTTTTTCCTAACTAGATTTTTAAAGATTGGGAGCAGGCTGGATGCAGTAGCTCACACCTGTAATTCCAGTACTTTGAGAGGCCGACGAGGGAGGATTGCTTGAGCCCAGGAGTTTGAGACCAGCCTGGGCAACATAGTGGGACCTTGTCTTTATTTTTATTTTTTCAATTAAAAAAATTAGAAGCAGAACTTCATTTATTAGCAAATAATAATCTGTGTGCACAAAGAACAAGACACTGTTGAGGATGCTGAAGACAGAGCAGTGACCAAAACAGTCCTAATCTTACTGGAGCTTCCATTCCAGCAAGGGAAACCGAGAATAAACAACAAATGCCTATGTAATATCACACGGAGATAAACGCTCTGCAGAAAAAAAGAAAGTATTACAAAGTGATAGTCAAGGACAGTGGTGGGTGTGGCAGGGGGCTACTTCATACATAGTGGTCAGGAAAGGATTCTCTGATAAGAGGAGGGTAGGATATGAGAGAGAAGGAACCATGTACGTTTCTGGGGAAAGAGGTTTCTAAGCAGACAAATGAGGAAATATGGAGTGAGGTGGGAAGTAGCACAGCACATTTGAGAAACGGCCAGAAGTCCAGTGAGAATGGAGAGAGCAAGGAGAAGTGGTAAAAAATAAGATGACAGGGCGGGCGCGGTGGCTCAAGCCTGTAATCCCAGCACTTTGGGAGGCCGAGACGGGCGGATCACGAGGTCAGGAGATCGAGACCATCCTGACTAACACGGTGAAACCCCGTCTCTACTAAAAACTACAAAAAACTAGCCGGGCGAGGTGGTGGGCGCCTGTAGTCCCAGCTACTCGGGAGGCTGAGGCAGGAGAATGGCGTGAACCCGAGAGGCGGAGCTTGCAGTGAGCTGAGATCCGGCCACAGCACTCCAGCCTGGGTGACAGCGCGAGACTCCGTCTCAAAAAAAAAAAAAAAAAAGATGACAGACGGGGAAAGACCATATGTTACTTATATCTTCTTTCTTCTGTATCCTCCTAGAGTTGGCCTTCTTTTGGGAAAGCAGTCATGTTTCACTCCAATCTTCAAACCCAACACCCACCATCTCAAGCATTATCATTTTCCCTTCTGTATTTCATTTTGTCTTCTCTCCAATGTGGCTCTGTAGCTACATTTACTTTTTCTTTTCTTAAATTGCAAAGACCGCTTGCCGGAATGATGTATAGATTCGTTATTCCTGTAGGCAGGTTGCCCTAGCAACGGGAAAATCTTACCCATTTCAGCAAATTTTATCAATAAAGCAGTCTAACCGGAGACTAATGTTCATGTAATTAAATGTCTGCTGTACTTTTCCTCTGTTCCTTAACCATGGTAATTTTCGGATTGTTAATTAGCCGAATGCCAATTGATTGAATGGCTCCACAGAAGTGGAAATTAAGAAAGCGTAATAATAGAATGATCCTAAACAGTCACAGGTGACAGCCCCAACTCACCATTTGTTTTGGTTTCCAAGTTAACCACAGCAAATCTTTATCCTTTCCAGGAAGAGGCATATAGGTTCCATGTTGAACACCTGGAATCCATTTAGACTGGCCAGTATCCACTACCTAAAAAGCCTTGGGTGCTAAGGAAGCAGTGTTTGGAAGGAGAACAGAGTGCATCTAGTCGTGCCACCTGCAGTCTAAGAATGATCAGTGATGTGGCTCCTTGAAGGGGCAAACAAAGTGAAATAAATACATGCCAGCTGGGCACAGTGGCTCATGCCTATAATCCCAGCACTTTGGGAGGCCGAGGTGGAAGGATCACTTTAGCCCAGGAGTTCGAGGCCAGCCTAGGCAACATAGTGAGACTCCATCTCTACCAAAAAAACAAAACAAACAAAAAACCCCCAAAATTAGTTGGTCCTGGTGGTGCATGACTGTAGTCTCTGCTATTTAGGAGGCTGAGGCAGGAGGATTGCATGAGCCTGGAAGGTTGATGCTGCAGTGAGCCGAGATTGAGCCACTGCACTCCAGCCTGGGTGACAGAGTGAGACTCCGTCACACACAAACACAAAATACATGCCATCCCTCTCAGGTTAAAACTTAAGATGACCTCGGGCTCAAATGATAATAGTGGTTACACTGAATATGTGGTCACGTATTTGTTAGAAAACACAAACTTTTAAGTATAACTCCCTCTCTAAGATCATATATCCAATTCATTCATAACAGAGTTGACCTTAAGAGATCAGTGGCCGGGCGCGGTGGCTCAAGCCTGTAATCCCAGCACTTTGGGAGGCCGAGACGGGCGGATCACGAGGTCAGGAGATGGAGACCATCCTGGCTAACACGGTGAAACCCCATCTCTACTAAAAATAAATACAAAAAACTAGCTGGGCGAGGGGGCGGGCGCCTGTAGTCCCAGCTACTGGGGAGGCTGAGGCAGGAGAATGGCGTGAACCCGGGAGGCGGAGCTTGCAGTGAGCTGAGATCCGGCCACCGTGCTCCAGCCTGGGCAACAGAGCGAGACTCCATCTCAAAAAAAAAAAAAAAAAAAGATCAGTATGTCCACTTTCTTGCATTCATAAAAGGTATTATGTAAATTTTTCTAATCTTGTCTGCATTTGTGATTTTAAAAAATCCTTCAGAAAAGATGATATCATGGTCTACTATGGCTATAAATGGCATGACTATAGAATCATCTTCATCTTCTTTTGGGGGAAGTTTTCTTTGAAACACAGCCCAAGTCTTTCTAGGTTCGATGTCATGCATAGATATCTAATTTGGCATGAAGGATTCTGTGAAATGATTGTTTTGGCTCGCCATTCAATAATAATGTAACCTCCTTATTCTGAGGGACGTAGTTCACCACAATGGGAAGGGGTATATATAGGTATTGGAGAGAGACTCCTATCTCACCACTTTTAAGCTAAGTTTAAGCAGTCTGTTATCCTCACTGATACTCACTCTCACCACCACTATTTTCCCCACTGTGAAATGACTAAAATGCCATCCACCACTCCTGGCTGCTCTGAGAATTAAAAGATAACCTACACAGAGCCGGGCACATAGGACGCATTCACTGAACTTTTTTTCCCTCTTCTTTCTCTTGTCCTTAAAAATATACAACATGAAATTAAATAGGATATAGCTACACTGTTGAAATAAATTTTCTTGTAGCAAATCTTATGTTTTATTTGTTTATTTATTTATTTGTTTTGAGATGGAGTTTTGCTTTTGTTGCCCAGGCTGCAGTGCAATGGCACAATCTTGGCTCCTCACTGCAGCCTCCACCTCTTGGATTCAAGCGATTCTCCTGCCTCAGCCTCCTGAGTAGCTGGGATTACAGGCACGCTCCACGAGGCCTGTCTGATTTTTATATTTTTAGTAGAGATGGTGTTCCACCATATTGGTCAGGCTGGTCAGGAACTTTTGACCTCAGGTGATCCACACGCCTTGGCCTCTCAAAGTGCTAGGATTACAGGCATGAACCACAGCGCCTGGCCATATGTTTTATTTTTATAAAAAGAAACATAAATGTAAGTGAAATGTAAATGTAATAAACAAATGTAAGTTAAAAGAGTAACTAAAAACACAAATGCCAAATGTGATTCCATAGAAAGACTTTAATTTCTATCACTTTATCCATAAATGTACCAATATGTATTTCTAAAGATAATTACTCCTTTTTTGATAAAATAACTGCAAACCATTGTTTCATGTAAAAATAGTAACACATTTTTTGGTATCATCCAGTAACTATTCAGTGTCATTATGTTTTACAGTTTGTTTTTTATAATCAGATGCCAAATAAAAAATACATATATTTTGAAAAAATAAACTTAAGATGATCTCATACCATTGAAATAAGTTATTTAGTTACCGGTAAAACAGGCTCATATGGTTTGGCTGTGTCCCCATCCAAATCTCACCTTGAATTGTAATAATCCCCACATGTCAAGGGCGAGGCCAGGTGGAGATAACTGAATCATCGGGTGGGTTTTTCCTGTGCCATTCTGGTGACAGTGAATAAGTCTCACGAGATCTGACGGTTTTATAAAAGGGAGTTCCTCAACAAGCTCTCTCTTGCCTGCTTCCATGTAAGACACGTCTTTGCTTCCCCTTTGCCTTCCATCATGATTGTGAGGCTTCTCCAGCCATGTGGAACTGTGAGTCCACTAAACCTCTTTCCTTTATAAATTACCCAGTCTAGGTTATGTCTTTATTAGTAAAGTGAGAACACAGCTTTATAAAAGATTTTTTGTTACCATAAGTTGTATCTCTTGTCTAAAATATTTATAAGCAAACCAAGAAAAAAGCTTGCATTAGTCAATGTTCCCAGAGAAACAGTACACACATTGTATGAGTCCGTTTTCATGCTGCTGTATAAGATCTTATGAGACTGACTCACTATCATGAGAACAGAACAGGAAAGACCTGCCCCCGTGACTCAGTCACCTCCCATCGGGTCCCTCCCATAACACGTGGGAATTCAAGATGAGATTTGAGTGGTGACACAGCCAAACCATATCACACATGCATACATATACACACACATATACATATACACGTGTACATACATTTATCTATTGATTGATTGATTGGAATTGGCTTACATGATTCTGGAGAGTGGCAGCTTCAAAACTGGTAGGGCAGACTGGTAGGAAATTTAGCTAGGAGAAACCTCAGTCTTTGCTTTTAAGGCTTCCAACTGATTGGATCAGGCCCATCACATCATGAAAGGTACTGTGTTTTACTAAAAGTCTACTGATTTCCATATTAATCACATCCATAGATACCTTCACAGCAACACCTAGACTGGTGTTTAACCAAACAACTGGTCACCATAGCCTAGCCAAGTTGACATGGAAAATTAACCATCAAAAAGCTCAAAACAAGAGATCTGATATTTTGATAGTTCTGGTTTTCTAATGGTAATTTCTTTTTTAAAATGTAAGGGGATAAAAAAGAAGTGAAACCAGGATGTAAAAGAAGTATGGCCAGTAGAATAAAAGTGATTCTTCTCATAATAGCAACTTCCTTATCCTTCATCTTTTTCATTTCCTTAATGATAGCTCTTTTATATGATAAAGCTTTAAGGAAGCTGGGTAGAATATTCAGAAGGTTGCTTCATAATTATTTTATATAATACTGTCAAGAAAAATGAGTCATCATGGCTGGGCGTGGTGACTCATGCCTGTAACCTCAGCACTTTGGGAGGCCAAGGTGGGTGGATCACTTGAGGCCAGGAGTTCAAGGCCAGCCTGGCCAACATGGCGAAATCCCATCTCTACTAAAAATACAAAAATTAGTTGGATGTGGTGGCTCACACCTGTAATCCCAGCCACTTGGGAGGCAGAGGCAGGAGACTTGCTTGAGCCCAGGAGGTGGAGGTTGCAGTAAGCCAAGATCTTACCACTACACGCCAGCCTGGGTGACAGCAAGACTCTGTCTCAAAAAAAAATAAAATAAAATAAAAAAATAAAAGATTTAAAAAGAAAAAGATAAAAAAGTAATCACCTTGACAATAGAAAACTATTATATATCCTGGGCAAAATTAAAATTTGTATAATTTGAGATCTCGTTCCCTAAGATAACATTGTTTTGTTAATGTGGTATGGTTTTAATTTATTTTATTTTAGGTTTAGGAGTACACGTTCAGGTTTGTTATACAGGTAAATTCATGTTGCAGAGGTTTAATGTACAGATGATTTTGCCACCTAGGTAATAAGCATAGTACCCAATAGATAGGTTTTTGATCCTCACCCTCTCCCAACCCTCCACCATCAAGTAGACTCTGGTGTTTGTGTTCCCCTTTTTGTGTCCATATGTATTCAATGTTTAGCTCCCACTTACAAGTGAGAACATGCAATATTTGGTTTTCTGTTCCTGTGTTAGTTTGCTTAGGAGAATGGCCTCCAGCTCTATCCATGTTGCTGCAAAGGACATGATCTCATCCTTTTTTATGGCTGCATAGTATTCCATGGCGTATGTGCACCATGTTTTAAAAATCCAGCCTACCATTGATGAGCATTGAGATTGATTCTTTGTCTTTGCTATTATGAGTAGTGCTGCGATGAACATATGCATGTGTGTGTCTTTGTGGTAGAATGACCTCTGGGTCTATACCCAATAATGGGATTGCTGGGTGGAATGGTAGTTCTGTTTTAAGTTCTTTGAGAAATCGCCAAAGTGCTTTCCACAATGGCTGAACAAATTTACATTCCCACCAGCAGTGCATAAGCATTCCGTTTTCTTCACAACCTGGCCAGCATCTGTTATTTTCTGACTTTTTAATAATGGTGTGGTTTTCTTAAGACAAATGATTTTTGTTTTGACAGCAAAAGTGTACAGAGGACTAAAATCAATGAATTAATGGGTGTTGGGTTTTGGCCTTGCAGAGATGTCTGTCTTCAGCTTGCATGGTTGTAGCGTATGAATGTTTATGCAATTTTCCGTGACTGTCAGTTTATATCATTAGATGATCTTCTCTTGCACAGCAGGAGCTATGCCTTCAATGTCTTTGTAACATCCTCCCAATCTGATTTAGACTTTGCTGATACTGGAACTACTTTCATCGGGACTGCCACACTGTGATAGTCAACTTTGATGTCAAGTTTATATGTCACTTTTGCTAGGCTATAGTATTAAGTTATTTAATCAAACATTAATCTAGAGGTTGCTGTGAGAGTATTTTGTAGATGTGGTTAATAGCTGCAATCAACTGACTTCAAGTGAAAGAGATTAGCCTTGATAATACAGGTGAGCCGCAATCAATCCGTTGAAGGCCTAAGAGCAAAAACGGAGGCTTCCTGTGGGGAAGAAGAAACTTTGTCCTGAGACTATAAAGTAGAAATCTTGGTAGAGTTTCTATCCTGTCCCCCGCCCTAAGTATTTCAGTCCTGTCAACTTCCACAGTCACGTAAGACAATTCCTTGAAGTTATTCTCTGAAAAATGTGTATATTTCCACTTATATGTATATGTATTTATATTTACACACACACACACATCCTCTTAATTTTGTTTCTCTAAAGAACCCTAAATGATACTAACATGAATGCTGCTTTTGTTTGACTCATCTGTTTGCATTATTGAACTTGAAAGATGTCTGTTAAAAATCAGCTATCTTTATGAAATTGCTTTGTCCAATGGACATAAGAAATCATCTAGGCCATGCTGCTGTGGACATATTTGTATTTCAAACAGTCTGGGAATGGTTAGTGGTTTGGAAAACGTTTTGCATGTTACATTAAATGTAAGGTTTATCGAATGAAACGGTACCATCTTATAACATTAATTCATTTGACTGTGGGATTCAATTTTGAAAGTATTAATTGGCAAATATTCCTAGGATTGAGCTTCTAGTGATACAATTAGACGAATGAAAGTACCTAAAATCATGACCAATTTCAAATTATATATATAGTTATATATATATAATAGATATAGCTGTATATATATCTGTTTATATATCTCTCTATATATCTATATCTGTCTATCTATCTGCACATGAAAGCGTCCATGAACACAGGGGTGTGGGAGTTGAGAGAATTTAGTCATGACTGATGGGTGAAGTTCAAAGCATGTGGTAAAGATATCTGCACAAAATTTCAGTACCTTAAACAAGGATGTCAGAAATTCAGCTTGGTTTAAAAACAAACACTAGCTGAAGGATGTGGTTTAGTTTTCTGAAAAGGATACTAAAATGGAGAATAGCATGGATGTTTAGGGTATGGACTGATTCGTACACCTTCTCATAATTGCGGCCAACAGAAATCTGCTTGAGATGAGGCTGGATGTGGAGTTCATTGTTAGCATTTTTCCAGAAAGGCAGCCACAAATATTTAGGCTTTGGAAACTCAACCTGGAGCCACTTTGCGACAGAGAACAGAAAATTGGCAACAAATGTTTTTTGAAAGTGAATTTTCTGTGTGCGTATTAAAACATGTGGTTTTACAAATGATCACGAGTATCACCAAACCCACAGTTTTATTACTCACATAAAGTTTTCTTCTGCTTTCTTGAGTTAACCAATGAAATTGGAGGAGTCTGACATATGAGTATTTATAAGAAGTTGGGAAAGCGATGTCAGGAAGTACAGGATTAGAGGGGATGATTTCTGGGTAATCTGCATCGAGCAAAGCATAACCACTCCTGCTGACGCTGCTTTTTTGAAGGTCATGATCTCTCTCCTCATTGTCAAGTCCAGTGATTTTGAATCTCCCCTTGTTCTCTGGGGCTTCTGCTGGAGCTGCTCCTCCAGCACGCTGCTTTCTGACATCACTTTTCTCTGGCCAGTTGTTCTTCTGGTCTGCGGATTTCCCTTCTCCCAGGCTAGGTTGCTCGAAATTTCTTTTTTACAGAATGAAATTTAAGAGCCCCTAAGAATAAAATCATTTGGGGAAATGATTATTTCATCACTGGGAAAACAATTTTCTAGTCTCAACTTTTCCTACCCTCTGCTATCCCTCTTCCTTACCCTTTGTAAAGAAGAGAGTTTTTTAATCACAACAAAGCATGCTAGGAATCCTTCAAAATTAACCAGAGAAAGGTATTTGCTTGTGTTGTGACTAAGAAAAGTCTAAAAGACCGGTGGTGTTTCCTGAGATAGATGGGTACCCCAGCTCCAAGAGCTGGCTTCAGCATGGAACCAGGGACATGGGTCTCGGAGGCCCCAGCTAGCAGCACATGCTGGGAGAAACAGGGCGGGAGAAACTGGGCCTCAGCAAGGGTAGAACAGAAGGGAAGAAAGAGAGGGAATGAGATGGACACAGGGTACACTTCCCGCAGCCCAGGAGAGCCCCACTGTACAGGGACTGAAGGTGCCCTTGGGAAAAGTATAGACTTGTTTTCACAGTTCCTTCTTATGTTGCACGTTTGCGAAGTTTGCATGTCTGCCAGATTTTCTCCTAGAGAGGACCGTGCCTGCCTACTCTTTCTGCCATCGCAAAGCCACTAGAGATCTCACCTGTGAGACCAGGCAGCACAGGGTCTGGACTGTGGGATGCACTTGAGATGCAGCAGTTGCTGTAATCTCTCTTCTGTCATTTCACCAAAGCATCACACCCACATCCCTACCTTCTGAAGCAGCATCCTTGTCTGGGGTAAATACTAGGGGTCCGTCATCTCATGCCAAGATTAAGGACATGGACACATGCAGGTGGGTTAGGGAGCAGAAAGTTTACTAGGCAGATGAAAGGAGAGAGGAGAGCAGCTCTTTCTCTTGTGAGAGAAGCGTCTGAAAGGGAAAAGCCAGCCTGCGGGGGACGGCTGCAAATTTTATAGGCAGGCTTGAGGAGGCGGTATCTGATTTACATAGGGCCTACAGATTGGTTTGTCCAGGTGTGACATTTACACCCTGATCTTATTATGCAAATGATCTTTCCACTTGGCCAGCGCCATCTTGTCTGCTCCTTACCCTATGTCTGCTCGTTACTGTACACGTGGCTGGCAAAGAGAAGGGCCGATGGAACCGCCATTTTGATCATGCCTAGTCACAGGTAGCCTTTATCTATTGCCACAGTTGCCGGCATTCACGTGTGCATGTCTGCAGCTTGATTTTACAGGCTGCCTTTGTTAGAAAAGAAAATGATTTGGGGGCTGCTTTTCATTAAAAGGAAAACCTTACCAAGGACTCCTGTATCCTCACTATCCAGCTAAGTACTTTCTTGTGAACTCTTATATCATTTTCAGAGGTATCACTTAGATCTCTCAATGCCTGGACGAACCCAACCTGCCCAAACTGTATTCTTCCTTCTCTCAATATTTCATCTTATGTTCCTCATTCTAAAAAATATCGTTATTTTTCCAATCAAAGGCTTGAAAATTTAGTTTTCTTCGACTCTTCTTTGCAGCTGATAACTCATATTTGGCCTGCTTTAAATTCTGTGGCTTGTTGACTTGTGGGTTCATAGTTTGTATCTGCTCTTTTTACAGCTAACTTTGTGAATGTCCTTATTCAAGGCTTGTTCACCTTGTGTGACAGCCTTTTAATTGGCTTCTTCCTCTTTCCTTTCTATCCCAAGCTGAAGAAGTTATGTAGATTTTTAAAAAAATTATTATTATTATTATTTTTTAGAAGGAGTCTTGCTGTGTTACCCAGACTGTAGTACAGTGGCACAATCTCAGCTCACTGCAACCTCCACCTCCTGGGTTCAAGCAACTTTCCTGCCTCAGCTTCCTGAGTAGCTGGGACTACAGGCAGGAGCCACCACGCCTGGCTAATTTTTGTATTTTCAGTAGGGACAGTGTTTCACCATGTTGGCCAAGCTGGTCCCGAACTCCTGACCTCAAGTGATCTGCCTGCCTTGGCTTCCCAAAGTGTTGGGATCACAGGCGTGAGCTACGCTGCCTGGCCTAGATTTTTTTTTTTTTTTAAATAATTCCCCTTAGTCTGCCATTACTATTCAAATATTCTTGGTTTGAATCCATGTGTCTGGTTTCCAGAGTCTTTGGGTCTAACTTCATTCTCCAAGAATTCTTATTTCTCCTGCATAACATTTTCATTCTTGTTAGAATGATCTTATGGGTACATAGGCTACAAAGTTATCTCTCATCAGTACACAGACCTGGAAACAAGGTGTCATGTTTACTTATAGATACCAAAGAGAGTGTTTCACAAAGCATTAGTGAGCAAGGTGGATTTTGCCAAAGATTTCCAAGGAGATGCAGGAAAGGGTGTCAATTACACAGTCACTAATTTCATTAAAATCCTATAAGATTAAAAATCAACATGTAATTTCTTGTCTCTGTGTTAAACAATACTGGGATCACACATACTTTCCTGTGTGTTAAACAACATGGGGAACAACCCCTAAAACCCAAACAAAAGTGTCAGCTACTCACTTCAGGGCTGACAGTTTGCTCTTCAGGGCTCTCTTCAAACCCCTCACCCCACTCCCCTTCAATCCACTCCTGTTATGTCAGAAGCTCTGCCCAGGCCCAGCCATTTCCCCACCGTGTAAGACTTACCTTACAATCACCCAGACCCCCAAACCCTGTAAGTATGTTTTCCCATTTTGAGACACAGCTAAGCCCTGAGAAACATTGTTCATGTTTATTACAGGAAGTCTAGTACATCTAGCTGTGCTTTCTGATGGTTTTCGGAGAGATCGATGAGATATTTTTGTTCCTTCAAAGTCCTCCATTTTTCAGGCTTTCCTCCCCCATGATTCATGTAGCTCCTAACTACCCCTCTCCCTACCAATTACCCCATTTGTGGGCAGGGCAATTTAGATCTGTTCCCACTTCCAAACTCATCAGCCCTGGAGAGCCAATCACCAAATAGACTCACCCAAAGCATTCACCCAACTGGGTGGGTCTCCATCTAGGGAGATTAATATGATTGTCTCCCCCCAGCATAACCTAGCTGGGTGTGGTGGCTCATTCTGTAATCCCAATACCTTGGGAGACTCAGGCAGGAGGATCGCTTGAGGCTAGGAGTTTGAGTCCAACCTGGGTAAGAGAGCGAGACCCCCATCTTTACTAAAAGCTTTTTTAAAAAAGCTTAACTGGGTGTGGTGGTGCATGCCTATAATCCATGCTACTCAGGAAGCTAAAGAAGGAGGATCCTTTGAGCCCAGGAGGTTGAGGCTACAGTGAGCTATGACGGTGCCACTACACTCCAGCCTGGGTGACAAAGTAAGACTCTGCGTCTAAATTTTTTTTTTTTTTGAGACAGAGTCTTGCTCTGTAGCCTAGGCTGGAGTCTAATGGCGTGATCTTGACTCACTGCAACCTCCGCGTCCAGGAGTCAAGCAATTTTCCTGCCTGAGCGTCCCTAGTAGCTGGTATTACAGGCATGCACCACCACTGCCAGCTAACTTTTGTGTTTTCAGAGTTTTAGTAGAGATGGGGTTTTGCTGTGTTGGCCAGGCTGGTCTCGAACTCCTGGCCTCAAGTGATCCTCCTGCCTCAGTCTCCCAAAATACTGGGATTACAGGCATGAGCCACTGTGCCCGGCCTAAAACATTTTTTTAAATTAAAAACATTAATATAAATAAATAGCACAACTCTGCGTAAAGTCTGGATGGTGTGGAAGTCTCTGTAGGTGTGTATTCTTTTTTCCTTTCTTTTCCTCTCTGCCTATCTCAGGAGACTGAAACAGCTGCCTAGCAGTTGTTCAAGAAAGAGTTTGAAAGCATAGAATCAGCAGATGGTAGGAAGAAATCTTCAAAACCCCGACTCTGCCTTACCTCCTTTCTTTCAAGGACAGGAACATTAATTTTTTGTGTGTGGATATAGGTTTACATGAAGATTACGTTCCTTTCCAACAAACTTCCCCTGCTTTAGCACCATGGCGTGGCAACATCTCTGATTTCAAAAAAGAAAAAAGGAGAGAAAGGCTTTGAGGAAACCCAGAAATTCTTTGGGATTAACCAGTGTTTCTGTGAACCTGTTGGAAGCATGGTTGAATTCCTTAAAGCACAAGTGTGCTTTTAAAAGTTCACAATAAAAATAATTTTAATGACTATATAACATTCCATCAAAGCCACATTTAAAAAATTTTCTTTACTGTTTCCCATTGATGGACATTTAGGTTGTTCATATATATATATATATATATATATATATATATATATGGATTTTGAACATCCCTGAGAATAAGTACTTGTCTGCATTTCTTATTGTTTTCTTTCAGCATGGATTTCTGGTTGTGCAATTACTGGATAAAAGACTATGACCATTTTAAGGGCTTTAAGTATACACTGTGAAAGGGTTTCTTTTTGGAAATTTGAGATGCCCCTTGTGAGATGGATAATTATGGTAGGGAAAAGATATGCAGAGTTAATCATTGGCATTAGCTGCTGGCTGTATTTACATGGAAACTGCACTTTGGGCTATCAGTATGCCCGACATTGTATCTTTGTTTTTGAACAGCAAGCTGACCCAACAGATGGTTGTCAGGGTCTGTCTGTTTAGGGGAAAAACTTTACCATTCCAAATGCGAGATTCAAGAAATGCCATGATTCTCTGTTTCCCACTGGAGCAGCCGGGACTCTGGACTCCCTGGAGGACATTGAGGCCATGAGGGTCGAATCCACTTTCTGGCCTCAGCTAAAGCATTCATTTCCACTTAGAGGTATTCTCCTCTCTTGAAGTATTTTTCTGTGTTTTCTTTTTCTCAGAGTTCATTGTACTTTTGAAAAGCCAGGCCCCCTCCTTTCCCCTTCCCTTGCCATGTTGAAAGTGGTGCATTTTTCTAAATTGTCTAGGCAGAGCAATTAGTGCCCAGGGAGGCAGGAGGTCGATTACTTTGCAGAATGAATTGTTTTCATGGGAACAGCGTTGAGAGGACTTTACTGAGCAAGAAAGCTTGCCAGCAACCTTGTTTGGTGCTGGCCCTCCTGTTTGGATTTCTAGAAGTTGTTTATATTTGCTGATGCTCTAATAAACAGACCTTTCATGAAGCAAATCCTTGAAATAGTTTCATTCCCGGCATAAGTCCTTGTCACCAGTCAGATGCTACGGCACAGAACCAGCTGAGATTAGCTGTGGTCTCTGCTGTTTTCTGGTAAATAAATTCAGTCATCGCTAAGTCCTGCTTTTTCACCTTATGTGTGAAGGCTTTCTTCAACCACCTGGTCTCTAAACATTCATCAGTTGGTTGAGCGTGTCAGGTCCTGTTTGGACACTGAGGACTGGAGTGAGGGATGAGACAGAGAAGGTCCTGTTTCTCACTGAAGTTACGTTCTAGGGCTTATAGTCAGACAGTAAACTGATAAATAAACACAAAACGTGGCAGATGCTGATAGGATGTGCAGAGAATTAGACCAGCCTGCTGTGCTGGTGGCTCTCTGTCCCTGAGTGGGTGGTCCAGAAAGGCGTCTCTGAGCTGACCTCAGAGTGACAGCTCAGACTGGCATGTTGAGATGAGGGCGAGAATGCCAAGCTGAGGGAGCAATGAGTCAAACCAAGAAGACTGGTGGGTTTAATAAACAGAAAACCAGAAGGAAGGCCAGCATGGAAAGGACTCAATGAGTCCTGTGGTGTGGTATGAGATAGGAAGGGGCCAGGTCACCATGGGCCTTGCACGTCAGAATAGGGTTTGGACTGGGTTCGAATCTAAGCGTAATAGGAATCACCATTTGAACAATCCACTCTGCAGGCTGAGTGTTGGCTGTATCATAGGAGCCGCAGAGGAAAGCAAGATTAGTAAGGAACCCCGTGGTGGCTCATGCCTCCAATCCCAGCACTTTGGGAGTCTGAGGGAGGTGGATCACCTGAGGTCAGGAGTTCAAGACCAGCCTGGCCAACATGGTGAAACCCCTTCTCTACTAAAAATATAAAAATTAGCTGGGTGTGGACAGGCACCTGTAATCCCAGCTACTTGGGAGGCTGAGGCAGGAGAATTGCTTGAACCCAGGAGGCAGAGGTTGCAGTGAGCCGAGATCGTGTCACTGCACTCCAGCCTGGGGAACAGAGTGAGACTTGGTCTCAAAGAAAAAAAAAAAAAGATTAGTAAGGAGCCCATTATGTATGGCAGTCCAAGAAAGAGATGATGATGGACTGGGACTAAAACGGTAGCAGTGGAAACAGAAAGCAGAAAGTAATGTCGGAATTGGGATATGTAGCTGTGTGATTTTTCTCTAACTACCATCAATTCTCCATTTCTCCAACACCAGTTGGGTGTCCAAAAATTCAATTCAATTCAATTCTGATACTAACTCCAGAGTGAGCCCAGATCCCACAAGTCGAGGGTTCAGTCCTACAAGACTGTCCCCGTTTCAGGGGGACAGTTTCATAAATGAGGTGTCCAGGGCTACCCTTAATTCTGCCTGGGCTACCACAAAAGTAGGGGTTCCCATGACCTCCTCCCACTCAGGTTTGGTGATTTGCTAGAATGACACACGGAACACAGGCAAGTGCTCTTCTTCCTATTGCAGTTCATTATAAAGCACACAAATGAGGAGTTGAATGAAGAGTGCATAGGGTGAGGTGCAGAACGGTCTGTCACACAGAAGCCTCTGTCCCTTTGGAGTCAGTGTGTGCCACCCTAAACATGTTCACCAGCTCAAAAGCTTCCCTAGCCTGTGATTGAAGTTTCATTATGCAGGCATAATTGATTAAATCATTGCCATTGATAACTGAACTCATTCTCTAGCCTCTTCCTATCCCCGGAGGTTGGGGGATGATGGTGAAAACCTTCTAATCACATGCTTGGTTCCTCTGGCAACCAGACCAGCCCGCCTGGTGAAGCAATCCAGGGGCCCTGCCAAGAGCTACCTCACTCACATAATCCCAGGTATAATTGAAAAGAGTTCATTATGAATAACAAAAGACACTCCTATCACTCAAGGAGTTGCAAGGGTTTTAGGAAGTCTGTGCCAAGGACAGGAACAAAAGCCAAGCATGTATTTTTTATTATACCACTGTAATTGCAGTAGAATTCACAGACTTCGATGTGGGGAATTTGGAAAAAGAAAGTGTGCGTAATTCCTAGTTTTCTTGTCCAAGTATCACCAAATTGCCCTGGTTGGTTTAGTTTATTCAGTAGGAAAGACATATGACATATCAAAGCTTGTTTAGATTACTCTGCATTTAATTCTGTCCCCAGCATTTTCTGGGAGGTGGTGAGAACAAACTTGGAAGCAGGAGAATTGGAAGCGCTAGTTAATGTATTTAGAAATGGCACATTGACTGGTAATTCCATGCCTGCCGTAATACGAAAAAAGAAAACCGCGTGTGAGCGTGTGTGTTGGGGGTGCAACATCCCGCCATGTTGCCAGCCTCGGTCTCAGTTCCAGGTCTTGGAGCTCCTACCATTCAGCAGTTTCCTTACCCATGTGCTGATCTCAGGTGTGGGCTCCACTTTCTTGATCTCAATACACATGACATGAGCAAAGTTTGCAGCAGGGAGGGGTATCCAGAGGTGAACTGGCTGCTGGGGAAGCAAAGTCCCGGCAGGGTGAGGAGGTCAAGGACAGCAGCACCATTTCTGGACACAGGCGGGGTCATGGGCGTGACGGCTGCCGGGGCTGCAGGACACCAGCCACGCAGCTGTCCTGAGGCTTCAGGGGCTCCAAGTCCCTTGTATCTCTCCCACATGGCCACTCCAGGTCCAGTCCTTTCACGAGAAACTCCCAAGCCTCTTGTTTTCTCTGTTTGTCTCCTCATTTTCCTAACCTAGAAGAATTGCTTTCTGGTCTTTGGGGGAGAAATCCCTTCTTCCGGGCTGCTTCTGCCAGCGATTTCCTTCTCTCTCATTTTGCACAGCCCACCGTGTAAATTCTAAGGGACCTTTGCTTTAGATTGGAAATAGGGCTATGGGAAGCTAAAAGCTCTGAGCTTTGAGTTCCTGTAAGCAGAACTCTCTTTGAAATGGGGTGGATGAGGAAAAGTGCTGGGGGATTTGGAAAGGAAAGGGAAAAACATAGAAGGAAAAAAATTATTTAATATACTGAAAAGAATTAGCTTGACCCATAAGAAACAGGATTTCAACCCAATATTTCTCTTTAATTTAATTTAATTATTTATTTATTTAGACACGGAGTCTTGCTCTGTTGCCCAGTCTGGAGTGCAGTGGCTTGATCTCGGCTCACTGCAGTCTCTGCCTCCCAGATTCAAGCAATTCTCCTATCTCAGCCTCCCAAGTAGCTGGGACTATAGGCAGCTGCCACCATGCCCGGCTAATTTTTGTATTTTCAGTAGAGACGGGGTGTCACCATATTCAGGCTGATTTCAAACTCCTAACCTCAGGTGATCCACCCGCCTTGGCCTCCCAGAGTGCTGGGATTACAGGTGTGAGCCACTGCACACAGCCTAATATTTCTCTTTTAGATAAGGAATCTTCTTTCCTGTAATTTTCTGCAAAGGCGGCTCTTCCATGCTTTTGGCCAAGTTTTAGTAAGTAATCTTATTTTTTTTTTAAATAATGAGTTGAAAGGCTTTCCAGATATCTGACAAAGCTGTGAAAATGACTGAAATAACCTGTAGCCACAGAGAAGCTGTTTATGAGAAAATATAAACAATAACCTCCATTTAAAAATGTTCCCTTCCAACTGGCCACCCTTTCCTCACAACATCGCCTACTCGTGGAGGCTTTATTCCGTTGCACATTGTTCTCTCTTTTTGCCTCGAAGCTGGTGATCTTGAGTGGGGTGTGAGCACGGGGTTGATGTGTGGGAAAGCCAGGTGGCCTGTTTGGATGTGAGAAGAAAATATTAGGATTTACAATTATGTTTTCTGTCAACTCCTTTAAATGTTTCTATTTTGTTGATGTTCTAATGTTAACACAATGAACATAGATAGAATATAAAAATGAATACAACTGTACAATAAAAATATTCAGGATTCCTGACCTAGAAATCTTACAGGTTCACATTTTCTTTTCTAAGCCTGATTGCCTAGGTCATCGGTCCCCCAAAGCCAGGGTTGCTTGTTAAAAGTGTTTCTTCTCACCTTTCATTGTGTTTCAGTTGGTCTTGGGTTGGGCCCAGCAGTCTGCATTTTAAGAAGGTTCTTAAATGGTTTTTTAATTGTTCCTTTTTTTTTTTTGGAGACAAAGGCTCACTCTATTGCCCAGGCTGGAGTGCAGTGGTGCGATCCTGGCTCACTGCAACCTCCGCCTCCCAGTTTCAAGAGATTCTCATGTCTCAGCCTCCGAAGTAGCTGGGATTACAGGCGTGTGCCACCATGTCCCACTGATTTTTTGTATTTTTAGTAGAGACTTGGTTTCACCGTGTTGCCTAGACTGGTCTTGAACTCCTGAGCTCAGTGATCCACCTGCCTCGGCCTTCCAAAGGGCTGGGATTACAGGGGTGAGCCACTGTGCCTGGCCTTTTCTTTTTTTTAGACAGGACCTCGCTCTGTCACCCAGGCTGGAGTGCAGTGGTACAATCACGGCTCACTGCAGCCTTGAACTCCTGAGCTCAAGCGAGTCTCCCATTTCAGCCTCCCAAGTAGCTGGGACTACAGGTGTGCACCATCATACCCATCTAATTTTTTCAATTTTTAGTTGAGACAAGGTCTTACTCTGTTGCTTAGGCTAGTCTCAAACTCTCAAACCCCTGAGCTCAAGCAACCCTCCTGCTTTGGCTTCCCAAAGTGCTCGTATTCCAGGCGTGAGCCACTGCGCCTGACCTTCTTTTCAATGCTTGTAACTATATAGCCTTCCATTACTCATTGCACTGTGAGTGAGTAGTCAGATCTCTGCAGTTGTTCCCTGTAATTATAAACAATATGACAGTGATTTCCAATGATGTTTTTACTGGCCTTCTGTTCCTGCCCTGCAGCTCGGTCCCCCACATCTGGTAGGTGGCCTTTGACATCAGAATCTTTATACTTCTATGCAGTTATGCTCCCAGCAACACTGGCACGGGCCATGCCCATGAATGAACTCAAGATGTGACCTTTTAAATATTACTCTTAAGGCCTCAAGCTGTGGGGTGAATATAAGGAAAATGTCATACTGAATGTTATATGGCCTGACCAGTATAATTTCCTCTATTTCCACCACAGGGAAGAAAACACTTGTGCTTTAGCTGTAGATTATTTCTTATTTTGATAGTGCATAGAGAAAGAAACACAAAGGAAATAAATGAAGGCGGGGCCAATTGTGCATGAATGAGCAATAACCTCACCTTGTGATACTCAAGCTGGGGCATGCATACCTCATGCAGCTGGTTCACATTTTCCAAGTTTCAAGTGGAGGCCTGGAGAATGTTAATGGTTTTGAATTCTAGATACTTAATTTCTACACGTCATCTTTCCTGGAAAATGATTTGCCTCAGAAGGTGTCCATGACAGTGCACGGGCCTTCTCCTTCCCACCTCTCCTTGCAAAATATCATTTTTGCTGCTTCATAAAGGTCACCTAGACCCTCTTCTATGTCAGTTTTATTATGTGGCCTTATTTGTAATGCGTAAACTTCAGGGAGGTCAAAGAAATGGACAACTCAAAACACTACATTGGTATCGCATAAGTTTTTAAAATCCATGCACCCAAACCTCGCCTAGTTATCTCATTAAGAAATATATTTCCAATTTTTGTTTTTGCATTTTATTGCTTATTAAGTACCAACATGTATGTATTTATGTTGTTTGGATCAACTTTGCTTTTTTTTTTTTTTTAATTTAAATTTTATATTTTTGAGGCAGAGTCTTGCTCTGTTGCCCAGGCTGGAGTGCAGTGGCACAATCTCGGCTCACTGCAACCTCTGCCTCCTGGGCTCAAGTGATTCTCATGCCTCAGCCTCCCAAGTAGCTGGGATTACAGGTGCCTGCCACCACGCCCAGCTCATTTTTGTATTTTAGTAGAGATGGAGTTTTACCATATTGGCCAGGCTGGCCTCAAACTCCTGACCTCAAGTGATCTGCCCACCTTGGCCTCCCAAAGTGCTGGGATTACAGGCATGAGCCACCACACCCGGCCTGGATCAACTTTGGACTAATAAAATAATTGATTCCTGAAATTCCTGCCCTCCAAATTTTAACACTTAAAATGATATGAGCACAATGACTTAAACATTATATAAACTTAAAATTATCTACCTGTGTTTGATCACTTAGGATGATCAACAGAAGACAAACATTAAAATATATTACATTATGATAAATTGTGTGGGAAAATGAAATAAAAATATGTTTTCAAGGAGAAAAGAAATAATGGAAACTTCCTGACTTTTTCAAGGGAGCCTATATATATATATATATATATATATATTTTTTTTTTTTTTTTTAGACAAGGTCTTACTTTGTCACCCAGGCTGGAATGCGGTAGCATGATGATAGTTCACTATGCCTTTGAACTCCTGGGTTTAAGTGATTCTCCCGCCTCAGCCTCCCCCAAAAGTAGGACTACAGGCACACACCACCACACCTAATTGTTTTATTTTTCTTTGTAGAGATGGGTCGCTCAGGCTGTCTCAAACTCCTGTCCTAAAGCAGTCCTCCTGCCTTGACCTCCCAAAGCGCTAGGATTACAGGCGTGAGCCACTATGCCCAACCTTTATTAATATATTTAAAAAATGGATGGTAGTAGAGTTCTCATTGCTTTAATATTTCAAGTAAGAGTCTTGTTTTAAAATATTACAATTTAGATATATGCCAGAAATTATATCCTTTGTAATGGCAACCATTTAAACCAACAATAAAGAATTTTAGATGTCAACTTAAAAATGTATTAGATAATCAAAAGTTTGAAGGGCTTAACCACTGGTTTATAATGTTTTGAGTTGCTGTTGGAGGCGTTATATAATAGGCATTTTTTTTCCTTCCAATGAGTTCTTTGTTTTTAGTTTATTCATGTATTTAAACTAGTTTCATCAGTCTTTAGTCCTATCACAAAGGGGGAACGTGGACACTTTTAGTTGCTGAAGGACAAGAGCTGGTAAAGAGGAATCTATGGAAGATACACATGAGACAAAGGGAGCATTGATGGCCATGAGCCCTGGAGAGGGGAGGAGCGGCAGGGACGCACCGCTGGGAAATGCAGCTTGGATCGAAGAACGTGAAGAGGCAGGCCGGCCTTTTTCTCTGCCTCCAGTGGGAAGGAAGTGAGAATGAAAGTGGATGTTACTAACTTTGATGGTGATGGTGAAGATAGCAGAGTGGAGTTTTGTTTAGCTAATACAAGGCAAATCGCCTCAATTTTCTTGCTGAAGGAAGAAGTTATTCTTTTTTTCTTTTATTTGAGGGTGAATTAAACAGAAGTTGAGTAGTCAGCATGCAGCATGCAAAGGTTTGGAACTGCCTCCTTTAGAATGGGAGAGGAATCTTTAACCAAAGTCTACCAAAAGATTTTGAGGTGGTGCCCAGGGTCCGGTTATCTTCTGACTATGACTATTTACTTGTGAGTCAAATGTTGAGCTTACTCCTTGACAATGAATTTTTATTTAATTTTGCTTGTGAGATAGAATCCTGCTGATTTGCAATTCCCCCTCCTTGCTAAACTGCTGATCTCTAACCATTTTTCTAGAAGTTGGTACTCTCAGGATTTAGACAACTTCACTGTTTTCTTCTTCTTTCTGTTACAGCAGGAAGAAGAAAATGCAGAGTCTAGTTTGTGTCTGGTGCTTATTCTCTACTGTGAATGAACCCCAAGGCTTTTCTGTTCCTCAGGGCTCTGCATCAGCCTGTTTTAATGCGAGAACCAGAGGGACCCTGGGAGTCACTAACCGGGAATTTGTGTTGTGATGTAGGAAGAGGTGGCCGACAGGACCATAGGCAGGTCCCAAGCTAACATCTTGTGTCTCAGAGTTTATTCATGGACTTTAATAATGGATGACAGCAGGGATCAAACTGAGCTGCTATTTAAATTGCCTAGTATTTGCAGTGCCTAACAGACTATGCCCTTAATATTTGCTACTGTCGTTTAGCCTCTTAAACATGACCTTGCAATGCCCTCGTCCTGTTTTCTTTACCTCATTTACCCCTTTCTTCTGAATGATGCTCTATGCCAAAGATTCGCAACAGAAAGTTAGCACCAAAATTAAAGTAATTAACAGCATAGCTTCCTCATCACTCAGGGGCTCGTAAACAAAAACTAGGTCTTGGCTTAAAAATCTTTATCTGAGGGTTTTTTCTTTAATTAAAAAATTAAAAAATTAAAACAAATTTCCTAGGTCTTGGCTTAAAAATCTGTATCTGAGGGTTTTTTCTTTAATTAAAAAAAATTTGCACCTGGTGTTATTTTTGGTTGCGCGCACAAACATCTAATAAGCACTTTCAATCAGCTGTGTTAGATTGACTGTTTCTCAGCCTGTTATTATTTGCTTACTTCTGTCTCCTATACTTTATTCTCTCCAGTGTTATAATGGGGGCATGTCATGGTGCCTAAAAACCATACAACGCAGATCATATTCTTTCTGATCATAATAATCCACTTTTAGAGAAGCCTCATGAATCTTATTGCTTTGAACCGTAGGCATTTCAGATGAGTGGTAGGTTGAGTTTGATTTAATTTTGTAATGGGCTACTCAATCAGCTTGCAGCTGTGAAATGTAGGCTAACCCCCAACTCCCAGCTCCCTAAAGGAAGGGAGCCTAGTGTGGGAGCTCCAACTTGGATATGGCTTTGTGTAGGAGTGAAGCTCTTTTGTCCCGGGACAGACTTCCTGAGAGGAAAGTCTCCCTCACCAGCTCTTCTCCATCCACCCTTCTTTTGTAGTCTCTGGCCTTGGAAATAAATCTGAACACACTCTCTCTTTCTCCTCTCTCCCTCCCTTCCTCTCCCTCTCCCTCCTCCCTCAAGACCATGTGAGTGCAAATCAAAAGCCACAGATTCCCGAGTGCAGGAAATGTAACTTAATTTATTTTCCAATAATGGAATTTAATTCCTATTACAAACCTTCATTCTGCCAGGCAGCAAAACCTTTATCTAAGTTAATTTAGTCCCCACCCACCATTATTTTTAATGGGGTCCAGCCTTATTTCCAAGGAGCTTTACCAGGCAGAGGTGCCTGGGAGGGGGTCTGGCTGTCTCTGTCATCAATCCACAGCACTCATTTCTGCCCACCTGTTGGTCATTAGTTCATTCAGATAATGCTCTGGGGTCCCCTGGCTCTAACAGTGGATGCCTGCCAGGCATGACCTCCAGAGAAATACCTGCATGCCTCCTGCAGGGCTGCTAGATGGACCTCCTGTCTGGGTAACCACCCTATTGTGCTCACTGTGCTGAGGCATTGGGATTTATTTTTTTAAAATGTAAACAAAGGTTTTATTTATTTATTTATTTTTTTACTTTAAGTTTTGGGATACATGTGCAGAATGTGGAGGTTTGTTACATAGGTATACACATGCCATGGTAGTTTGCTGCATCCATCAACCCGTCATTTACATTAGATATTTCTCCTAATGCTATCCCTCCCCCAGCCCCTCACCCCATGACAGGCCCCAATGTGTGATGTTCCTTGCCCTGTGTCCAAGTGTTCTCATTGTTCAATTCCCATCTATGAGTGAGAACATGCAGTGTTTGGTTTTCTGTCCTTGTGATAGTTTGCTGAGAATGACCGTTTTCAGCTTCATCCATGTCCCTACAAAGGACATGAACTCATCCTTTTTTTATGGCTGCATAGTATTCCGTGGTGTATCTGTGCCACATTTTCTTAATCCAGTCTATTGTTGATGGACATTTGGGTTGGTGTGTGATGCCCACGCCCACACCCTGTGTCCATGTGTTCCCATTGTTCAGTTCTCACTTATGGGTGAGAACATGTGGTGTTTGGTTTTCTGTGCCTGTGTTAGTTTGCTGAGAATGATGGTTTCCAGCTTCATCCATGTCCCTGCAAAGGACATGAACGCATCCTTTTTTATGGCTGCATAGTATTCCATGGTGTATATGTGCCACATTTTCTTAATCCAGTCTATCATTGATAGGCATTTGGGTTGGTTCCAAGTCTTTGCTATTGTGAATAGTGCCGCAATAAACATACGTGTGCGTGTATGTTTGTAGTAGAATGATTTATAATCCTTTGGGTATATACCCAGTAATGGGATTGCTGGGTCAAATTGTATTTCTAGTTCTAGATCCTTGAGGAATCACCACACCATCTTCCACAATGGTTGAACTAATTTACACTCCCACCAACAGTGTAAAAGTGTTCCTATTTCTCCACATCCTCTCCAGCATCTGTTGTTTCCTGACTTTTTAATGATCACCATTCTAACTGGTGTGAGATGGTATCTCATTGTGCTTTTAATTTGCATTTCTCTGATGATCAGTAATGATGACCTTTTTTTCATATATTTGTCGGCTGCATAAATGTCTTCTTTTGAGAAGTTTCTGTTCATATCCTTTGCCCACTTTTTGATGGTTTTTTTTTCTTGTAAATTTAAGTTATTTGTAGATTCTGGATATTAGCCCTTTGTCAGACGGATAGATTGCAAAAATTTTCTCCTATTCTGTAGGTTGCCTCTTCACTCTGTTGATAGTTTCTTTTGCTGTGCAGAAGTTCTTTAGTTTAATTAGATCCCATTTGTCAATTTTGGCTTTTGTTGCCATTGCTTTCGGTGGTTTAGTCATGAAGTCTTTGCCCATGCCCAAGACTGGGTCTTGCTCTGTCGCCCAGGCTGGAGTGCAGTGGTGTAATCTCGGCTCGCTGCAACCTCTGCCTCCTGGGTTCAAGCGATTCTCCTGCCTCAGCCTCCTCAGTAGCTGGGATTACAGGCACCCGCCATCATGCCCAGCTAATTTTTTTGTATTTTTGTAGAGACAGAGTTTTACCATGTTTGCCAAGCTGGTCTTGAAGTCCTGACCTCAGGTGATCTGCCTGCCTTGACCTTCCAAAGTGCTGGGATTACAGGTGTGAGACACTGCGCCCGGCCGGCATTGGGATCTTATGGCTTTCCCAGGACGTGTATGGGTCCTTCCAGGAAGAGGGTGTAGGTTTCAAGCCTATCAGTGCTCTTTTGGGATTGGAAGGAGAGAGGTTGGGGCTTAGGGCTTCTTCTTAGGCACCCATCAACTCTCCGTCTTCCTTGTCTCCTCTGAATCTTTCTTTCCCCTCTTCTCACTGAAGCAAACTTCATCTCATCTTTAGGACAGAAAAAAGAACCTCTGCCTGATGTGAGAATTACTTCCCAGTGTTTTTAGGCTGGGGCCCACCGAGGCCTTTTAAACTCAAAAGCTGAGGGTAGCAGCCTGCCTCCTGTTCCTCTGTTCTTTATACCACTATCTTTTTTTTTTTTTTAATTTTTTTTTTATTTTTTGAGATGGACTCTTGCTTTGTCACCCAGTCTGGAGTACAGTAGTATGATATTGGCTCACTGCAACCTCTGCCTCCCGGGTTCAAGCTATTCTCCTGCCTCAGCCTCTCAAGTAGTTGAGATTACAGGCACTTGCCACCATGCCTGGCTAATTTTTGTATTTTTAGTAGAGACGGGGATTCCTCCATGTTGGCCAGGTTGGTCTTGAACTTGTGACCTTACATGATTTACCCACCTGGGTCTCTCAAAGTGCTGGATTACAGGCGTGAGCCACCATGCCTGGCCCCATGATCTGGTCTGATTGTTCTCTACAGCATTTTCATCAACTGGTACTTTACATTTTTTAAATTTTCTAGTTATTTGTTCATTGACTTCTCCCTACTAGAATACAAAAGCCAATAAAGATAAAGACTGGGTCTAATTTGTTCACTGCTTTATTTTTCAGCACTTGGGACAGTGTCTTGCACATACCTGGGGCTCAATAAATGTTTGTTAAAAAGAAAAAAGTGAATAAATGCGTGGAGCTGATGATCTTGTCCTTTGAGTTATTCCTTTCTTGAGGCAGTGGAAGTGGCCTGAGCTGGGGAAAGGGCTTTAGAGCCACAGATCCCAGAAAAAAATACATGGATAATATCCCAAGATGTTTCCCATTACAAATAAGCACCAGGTAATAACTATATGATTTGTGGGCTTATTATGAAAATGGGGTTGTTTTCCTAAAGGTAGAAGCATCTCTGCCCAGTTCCTTCGAGGCAGATACGTTTCACTTTCTGATGTGTGTGCCAGAAGGACCTTAGTGATTTGGAATGTAGCACGATCTTTTGTCTCCAGATAGCTCAGTAGAGATTTTTTTTTTTTTAAGTTACTTTTTAAAAATCTTACTTATTTAGTTACTACAAAATTGACCAAAGTAAGTCGAGATACTCTGTTCTCAGTCATATTCATGTGTTCTAGCTGGAGTCACTGCAAAATCCTTGTTTACATTTTTCTTGGAAACTCTTGATATAGCTGGTTGCAAAACCACTGTGGAATGCAATAAAACATGAAAATGAAGACGCTAGTGGGAAATGGACTTGCAGTTTATGATGTTGTTTTCTTCTGACGAAAATACATGTACAGATAGATTCATTTTTACAAGCCTAACATATTTTTTCTAAGCTGCTTTGTTCTAAATAGAACTGTCGCTCCTACTTTTTTTTCCCCCAAATCTGAACTGAGTATGAAAGAACAGAACTATTTTGAAAAGATTTACCGACTCACCGGTGTATCTGCAGTTGAGATAGCAGACACCAAAGACATCCACTGGGGAAAACCTGTGAAAATTCATAAGGTCACAAGTCTTTGTGCAGATTCTCTTGGGTTGCAGAGAGGAGAGATTTGGAATTCTCTGTGAAAGTGCAGCTTAGTCATAGATCACAAGCACCAGCAAGACTAATATTTTAAATTATATGTTTATTCTTGGTACTGAATGATTATCCTGAACCTAGGGAGTTAATGTCTTTGCAGTCATTTAAAAATACTTGACAGTAACAGACCCTTCTCTGCCAAATGATCACAAGTTAGATATTGGGGGGTTGAAAGTATAGCTCATTTTTGCGATTCTTGTGTGTTTGAGGACCTATTTCTAAGAATTACGCTTTCCACATAATTCAAGCCCTAGTCAAGCTTTTCCATTCTGATAGCTTCCAGTTCAGATGTTCCTCAATTTATGCAGTAGCGCTCCTTTGAAAATGCAACTAAGCTAGACCATCTTCTAAATGTACTGAAAGCACTGGCTGTAATAAATCACGAAAAACGATATCTTCTCCAAACTGAATCACTACCTCTAATGTTGCTGACTTTTAAATTTGAATTCCCTGAGGTTTGGCTTAAAGCTTGGCTTTGGGCCAAGCTGCCATTAGGAGATTGTGCGGGTGACTCCAGTACACTCTGTGTAATTGCTGTCAGGCTTCTAAATGGTCCCAACTAAAGGGTGAGACACATTTTTTATATAATTTTGTAGACAGCAAAGATACAATATGGAAACTGTATTACAATTTCCACTTTGCATTAGCGGTTGCTGCTTATGCACATATAAGTAAAGTAATAATAAAGGTATAATTAAATTGGAGAGAAGAGTGTATCTCTATCCTGTTGGTGCTTATCCTATTGTAGAGAAAGTGAGAACATGATATAATCTGGTAATGTGGCCACATGGGTCATGACTCTTTGACCATATATACATTATGTGCTTGAGGCCACGTTTCTCATCCATTTTCCCCGTTCACTGTCAAATGGAGCAATTTATGAACCAGATGTCTAGGAGCTGGTGGATGGAATGTATTTATTACAAGGTCTCTGCAGCTACGTTCCTGCTATATGGTTTTGTGGCTCATAAAAGAATGCAGACTTGCCCAAAATATCATTTCCCTGTAGGCAATGATTGTCGGTACTAGTCCTAGAACTCAGGGGCTCTCTCCTGTTTCCCTGGAATGTGGAAAAATGATTTCCCACTGCGAGCTAAACTTTGAAATCATCTCATATGAGATTAGAACCATTAAAAAACACAGAACCCTTAGAAAAGAAAAAAATGACACAGAACTCTTAAAAAAGAGAAAAAAATGTCTGTTAGGACTTTGTAACCCAGTGAAAACATTCTTTCACTAGCTGTGTAACTATCATCTTCCTGAATGGAGGTTGAGCCCACTCGGAAGCTTGACTAGAAGGAGAGTCACAGGCAGACTTGGTATTACCTGTCTTAGCCCTCTCTGGGGGAAGTTAGTTTAGCCAAGAAACCTCAAATGTTAAGGACTCCAACTGATGCCACTCTCTCTATTCTAGAGGCGGTAGCTCAAAAACATGACATTTCCAGTTCATCTTATTCTATTCTGATTCTAGTTTCTCTAGGCTGCGTACTGAAGCTAGCTCTTTCTTTCTTTTATAGGTATGCATGCATTTCTCAGTTCAGTGAGTCAACTGGACCTTGCTGTATATCAGAGGATATATCTTCATCTTACATCCTTGATTTCTGTGAATGTGCACCTGAAAGACAACAGATCTCATATCAATCTTACACAAACAAACAACCCCCCCAAAACCTTTGAATACCCAGTTTTATTTGTTCAGTCAATGAGTATTCATTGTGCACCCATGAGGTGCTCATGCCACTCTATGAGGCCTTTTGGGAGAGGGCAGAGGATGCCTGGCTCAGGGCCACTTTCCACTTAGAAATATCTACAGGCTTTTTTCTCTGTTCCCTCCTCCACTTGAGCCTTTCTCAGTGTCTGTTGTGGCACTGTTGTCACCAGATGGTCACTCAACCTTTCAAAAGCTTTGCTAATTTTCACTAGCTTCCTGCATAGCAAAAATGGGAGAAAATTGAGCTCTGCTTTGCAGATGCAGTTTGTGAAAACCGTTCATTGCAGCCACCCTTCATGATCACTCCTGGCGCTGTCCCTTCTTTAGTGGAAGGCTTTTGGATTTAGGGGAAAGCGCCTTAGCACACAGCAGCATTTTCACTAACAATTGGTTGTGAAATCTTGGGGTCATTCTCGAGATGGATGGAGTCTGAGAGATTATCTATTGTAGCACTCAGGCTTCCAAAAGGAAATTGAGATCCAAAAAAGCCAAATCCTTTGGCCAAAAACATATGGCCTAATTTTACTCACTTTCTGTGATTAGGGGCTAATTTCCAAAGGTCTTCAGCACTGTGTTTTTTTCTTTCTTTCTTTTTTTCTTTGCTTATGGATGCTTCTGACAGTCATTCTGGTACTCCTCAAGTTTTTAAGGTTCAATGTAGTCAAATTCAACTTTATTCAGATTCCACTAGAGAGTAGGTCATACAATTGTAAAGAAGCAGACAGGTTGTGTTGCAGGACATGCCAAGATTGTTTAGTTCTGATTAATACTAAAAATCAGGCTGGGAGCAGTGGTTTATGCCTGGAATCCCAGCACTTTGGGAGGCCAAGGCGGGCGGATCACTTGAGGTCAGGAGTTTGAGACCAGCCTGGCCAACATGGTGTGAAACCCTGTCTCTACTCAAAATACAAAAATTAGCCAGGTGTGGTGGCACATGGCTCTAATCCCAGCTACTCAGGAGGCTGAGGTGTGAGAATCGCTTGAGCCTGGGAGGCAGAGGTTGCAGTGAGCTGAGATCGTGCTACTGCACCCCAGCGTGGGTGACAGAATAAAACTATGTCCCCCCCACCCCCAAAAACAAACAAACAACAGTGAGGCAGCTGCCTCAGCAGGAAGACATGTAGCTCTGCCCCTGTTGTTTCTAGGACCCTGTGCATTTGGTAGCGTTAATTTGTCTTCCAGTGTTGTTTGTTTTATTCATCTTTGTTGTAGACAAGTAGTGACCAAGATCCTCTAAGAGATAGCTGTGGTAGGCAGGCTTCTCAGATGACCCATGAGGATTGCCATTGCCTGATGTGATGGCCGTGTGCTATTCTCCCCTTGAACATGGGTTAAGCCTAGTGACCTGCTTCTAACCAACCAACTTCAGCTAAGCTGAAGGGATGCGAAAGTTTTCAAGCTTCAAGGATTAGCTTACAAAAGACTGTGACTTCCGTTTTGCTGATGGACTCTCTTTATTGCCTTCTTGGCTTGACGACTTTGAGGAAGCAAGCTGCCATGATGAAGAGGCCAACGTGACAAGGAACTTCTGAGGGTGGCTGCCAGCCAACAGCAGCAAAGAACTAAGACCCTAAGTTCAACTGTCTGAGAGGAGCTGAATCCTGAAAACAGTCTCATGAGCTTGGAAGAAAGTCTTCCCCAGTTGAGCCATAAGATGGCTACAGCCCAGCTCACCCCTTAATTGCGGCCTCTGGAGAGATCCCGCAGTGGAAGATGCAATTACACCATTCCCAGCTCCCTGACTTACAGAAGCTATGAGATAATAAATATGTGTTGGCTTAAGCTGCCACATTTGGAGAAATGTGTTATGTAGCAATACTTAACTAATATGATAGGGAAAAAGGTAAGACAAAGTTGTAAGCATAAGTTTAAGTCCATTGCCAGCCACACTAATTTTTGCATCACACATGACCTGAATTTGACAATTTCAAAATGTAAAGCATTTTGCATGAAAGTGCATTCAGACAAGAACATGCGAGAGTCCTCTGTGTCTTTTAAATCCACAGAGGCAATGAAGCAGCACTCGTGACTTAATATGCAATTTGAATTGCACCAGATTTTTCAGATGAAAGCAATTGTAAAATGTGGAGGGAAAATGAAGTGATACTTGCCATTTTCCTATTAATACTTACACAAATCATGACAGAAACTATATATTGGACACCTGATGAATACTAGGTAATGTGCTAAATGATTTTGCAGCTTATTTCAAGGAATTCTCTCACCAACTCTGCGATGGAGGTAGATTATCCCAATTTTTCAGGTGAGAAAAGAATGTATTGGTGAGTTTTCCAATGACTAGTTGGTGACAGCGATAACATTAGGACCCAGTGTGTCTCACCTGAAAGCCTGCGTTCACAGTTTTCAAACTTAAAAAGTTGTCTGAAGTTGTCGGACATGGTGGCTCATGCCTGTAATCCCAGCACTTTGGGAGACTGAGGCGGGTGAATCACTTGAGGTCAGGAGTTCAAGACCAGCCTGCTCAACATGGTGAAACCCTGTCTCTATCAAAAATCAACCAACCAACCAACCAACCTCTGGGTATCTTAAAAGGTGTACTGGAGCCTACTGTTTCGTAAGCATTGTATGTTTTCTATTGTAAATATTAGCTATATTTAAACAGCGGTTTTAGCATGGGAGATCTAGTGGTATTTTGGACGTCACTATCATCAATATTTAGTCGTAATGTGCAGACAGGGCCCCTGGGTCTGTTCCGTGTCACAGATCTCCTTTGAAGTGCTGGAGAGTTTTGCCCACTGAGCCACTATGCAGGGGACAGAGAGGAATAAAGCAGGTTATTTGCATGCACTGCAGATCCAAGACAGCTGTATCAAAAGCTCACACGCCAGGCTATTTAATTTGTTGGCTGCTCAGTGGAAAGAGGCCTGCTGGGCAGGGTGGGTTGGAAGAATTAAATGGAGAGAAATATACACCAGTATAATTCACACTACTGTTTCTTGGCTGCACTCACATGTGGATAAAAAAAATTCCTACCCTAGAGCTGGCATATTTGTTTTGCCACTTTGTCTGAGGTAGTACCCTGGCAGCTGAAAGTTGGTGGAGAAAATCACACAAGTGAACTGAACTGGTTTTTAACTTTTGGTAATTTTGAACTTTCATCTGGCACTGCCTGGTAGTCGGACTGTGTTTCTCTACTAGGTGGTCTTTCCCAAACTTTCTTCTTGCCCTCAAACCATGCACATCCTTTCCTTCAGCAGACAATCTCGCCTCCTTCTTCACGGAGATAAACAAATATGTCATCAGCTTTGGTCCCACAACTTGTCACCACCAACTACAACAGTCTACCTCTACCTTCTGCCACGTGTGCCTCTCCAGCTCAGTTATGAGGGAAGAACTGTTTCTCTTCTGCCAGGATGAACCATCTTGCGTGTGCTTCGTGTACTCCTTGGTTCTAGGCAGGCAGCTGCTGAACTGGCCCTCAGCAATCCGCATCTCCTCCTATTTATGCCCTTCTGTAATCTCCTTACTTAGCGTGTGGACCTAGTGACTTGCTTCTAATGAGAAGAATATGGCAAAAATGATAGGCTGTCACTTCCAAGATCAGGTTGTAGAAGACTGTGACTTTCATCTTGCTTGTACTCTGTCTCCAGCTGGCTCTGATGACGCACCTCCCATGTTGCAAGCTGCCTTATGGATAGGTCCTCATGGCAAGGAACTCAGGGCAGCCTTGGGCCAACAGGAACAATAAACAGAGGTCCTCAATTCAATAGCCCATGAGGAGTTTGCATCCTGCCAACAACCATCTAGGGTGAGTGAATGTACATCCTTCACCAGTTAAGCCTTGAGATGACGGTGGCCTCAGGTGACACCTTGATTTCAGCCTATGAGAGACCCTGAGCCAGTAGGCCCACCTAAGTGACACCCAGATTCCTAACACACAGACCTGCGAGATAATAAATGTTGACTTAAATCAAGTTGTTTTACATATCAATAGATACCTAACAGATCTGAAAATTTTCACACCTATATTTGATCCTTGATTCAGGATGAATACCTGCAGAACTATAGCTTGCTTTCTATCTCTAAAATGGTGCTGTCCAATAAAACATATAATGAACCACAAATGTGAACCATATATTTTTCAGCCACATTAAAAAAAGTAAAACGAAACAGGTGAAATTAATTTTAATAATGTATTTTATTTAATCCATATGTCAAAACTACATTGTTTAAATATGTAATTCATATACCACATGATTAAAGAGATAATTTAGATATATATTTTTTGGACTGAGTCTTTTAAAACCCATGTTTATATTACACTGGCAGACATCTCCATTCAGACTAGCCACCCGATGGACCACCTGTGGCTAGCAGCTACCATATTGGACAGCTCAGCTTGAAAGTGAAAAACTTCACCGAGCGCCGTGGCTCATGCCTGTAATCCCAGCACTTTGGGAAGCTGAGGCAGGAGGATCACTTGAGGTCAGGAGTTCGAGACCAGCCTGGCCAATATGGTGAAACCCCACCTCTACTAAAAACACAAAAATTAGCCGGGCATGGTGGTGCATGCCTGTCGTCCCAGCTACTCCGGGCAGAGGCTGAGGCAGGAGTATTGCTTGAACCCAGGAGATGGAGGTTGCAGTGAGCTGAGATTAAACCATTGCACTCTAGCCTGGGCGACAAGAATGAAATTCTGTCTCAAAAACAAACAAAAACTCAGTTTGCTCAAAAAACACATTTCTCTTCTGTTTTATTTATTTTCTATTATTATTATTATTATTATTATTGTTTTTTTTTTTTTTAGAAAGAGTCTAGCTCTGTCACCCAAGCTGTAGTGCAGTGGTGTCATCTCGGCTCACTTTAATCTGCCACCAGGGTTCAAGCGATTCTCCTTTCTCAGCCTCCCAAGTATCTGGGATTACAGGCACATGCCACCACACACAACAAATTTTGTATTTTTATTACAGACAGGATTTCACCATGTTGGCCAGGCTGGCCTTGAGCTCCTGACCTCAGGTGATCTGCCTGCCTTGGCCTCTGAAAGTGCTGGAATTACAGGCGTGAGCCATGGTACCTGCCTTTTTTTTTTTTTTTTTTTTTTTTCCTGTTTTAAAAAAGGTCTCTTTTTCTGGGCACAGTGGCTCACCACCTGTAATCCTAGGACATTGGGGAGGCCAAGGCAGGAGGATCACTTGAATGCGGGAGCTAGAGACCAGTCTGGGCAACATAGTGAGACACCATCTCCAAAGAAAAAGGAAGGAAGTAAGGAAGGAAAGGAAGGAAGGAAGGAAGGAAGAAAGGAAGGAAGGAAGGAAGGAAGGAAGGAAGGAAGGAAGGAAGGAAGGAAAAGTCTATTTTGAGAATTTTCCAACCTGTTGAGTTTGCTTCTGTGGCCTCCCTGGGTGTCCTGTGTTTGTGGGGACACAACCAGCACCGCGTTGAGGGAAGCGCTGGTCCCCTATCTTCACATCGTCTCCAGACACTGGCTTCTGGGAAATGCCTCATTTTATTGGTGTGTGGCACCACAGTCACT
Organism: Trachypithecus francoisi; assembly: GCF_009764315.1. Taxonomy (NCBI): domain Eukaryota; kingdom Metazoa; phylum Chordata; class Mammalia; order Primates; family Cercopithecidae; genus Trachypithecus; species Trachypithecus francoisi. Next base: position 17,464,083 of record NW_022681465.1, read on the forward strand.
GTGCCCAGGCTCCCCTACGTCTGCTGTCTCAGCACAGGTCTGCCCTGCCCTTGGTTGTCGGGAGCTCTGCCATTTCCCCCTCGCTTTCCTCCTAGTTCCGCTGATTCCCCCGCCACTGGCATTCAGCTCTGGGCTATCCTTCCTGTGCCTCTGCCACGGGGTCTCCTGACCCCACACACTTTGGTGACCCTCGGCAGGCATACAACTTACCAATTTTCAGTTCTTTTCCTCTTCAGGGCCTATGAGAAATGTTCAGGGTCTTCTGCAGGCCTCACTGGAAATGAGGGGGCCTGGGGTGGGCACCTCCCAGCTCTTCCGCGCTTGGCCCAGCCCCATCCTCTTCTGCTGGAGCTGCTCTGTGTCCGGCAGGCAGTCTGGGAAGCTGCCCCGCCTTAGGATTCCAAATGGAAACAGCTTTCTGCCTTTGGATTCTCATACATATGATGGAAATTTGTCTCCTACCCCTCATACCCATCAGCCTGGATTATCAACCACAATCTCTCCTTTTCCCCCAACCTGCTGAAACAATCAACGGTATCTGATTTTTTTTTTTTTTCTCTCTCTCCAGGCTCTTAACTAAAGAGCAAACTGAGAAACTGAAACAAGCAAACAAAAAGGTGTGGGCAGTGTTCATTCCTTTCCCCAGTGTTAGGAGTTATCCTGCAGTCTTCCTTATTCCAATGTTAACTGAGATAGACTCTGCTCTAGGTGTCCGACCTCTGTCTTCATCTTCCTATCAAAACCCTCTTAGTTTTGAGAGCAATCCTTTTCCCTCGCTAGCTCTAAGCTTTTGATAGTTCAAAAGCACTTTGGTTTAAGATCACCACACAAATCATGTTAAAAAGAAAAATCATCCTTCACCACTTCAACTGACCCCATGTGTTAGTCTGGGCCTGACCTCCCAATGAATGTCATTGATCTAGTGGGAGAAGAGAAACATACCTCATTAAAAGTATGTAAAGATATCATTCTCTCTGTCTGCCACCCTGACACAGCCCCCAATGCAGTCTATCCCTTTCTGCAGGAATTTTTTTTTTTTTTTTTTTAGACCGAGTTTCACTGTTGTCACCCAGGCTGGAGTGCAGTGGCAAGATCTTGGCTTGCTCACTGCAATGTCTACCTCCCAGGTTCAAGTGATTCTCCTGCCTCAGCCTCCCAACTAGCTGGGATTACAGGTGTGCGCCACCATGCCTGTAGTGGTTTCATTTCATTCAAATTTTGTATTTTTAGTAGAGACGGGATTTCATTATGTTGGCCAGGCTGGTCTGGAACTCCTGACCTCAGTTGGTCTGCCTGACTTGGCCTCCTAAAGTGCTGGGATTATAGGCATGAGCCACCACGCCTGACCATTTTTAAAGTTATTATTATTATTTTTGAGACAGGATCTTACTCTGTCACCCAGGCTGGAGTGCAGTGGTGTGATCTTGGCTCACTGCACCTTCTACCTCCTAGGTTCAAGAGATTCTCCCACTTCAATCTCCCAAGTAGCTGAGATTACAGGCATGCACCACCACACACAGCTAATTTATATATTTTTTCTGTAGAGACAGGATTTCACCATGTTGGTCAGGCAGGTCTAGGACTCCTGACCTCAAGTGATCCACCTGCTTCAGCCTCCCAAAATGCTGGAATTGCAGGGGTGAGCCACCATGCCCGACCTCTGCAGGATTATTTACCGCTAGCCTGAAAACAGGCTGCAGCAGGGATACCACATTCTGTAATAACAACTATCCCCTTTCTCCCTAGATTTCTGGTTTTGTAGAGAGAGGCATGCCCAAGTACATTTTCTCGCATCCTTTGCAGAGAGATGAGGCTGATGAGAAACAAATCCAAATCACTACTGTTGTTTCTGGGAAAACTATCTTAAAAATGATTACTCAGCTGGTAGCTTCCCTTTGCCCTCTCTCTCCTTTTTCATTTTTTTCCTTATTTGGAATGTAGAAAGTGATGGCTGGAACTAGCAGCCATTATGTGATCATGAGGCATCCTTGAGAATTGAAGCCCGGTGCTAAAAATGAAGTGACAGGGTAGAAAGAGTACAATATTGATGTCTAGTGTCAGCCTAGATAGCCTAGATTTATTACCACAGGCCCTGGGATATCTATCTCTACGTGTCATGTTATGTGAGAAAAATGAACTCTTGTCTGGTTGAAGCGATGCTTCCATTTCTAGCAGTCAAATTCCTATCCTAGGCATGCTTACTTTAACTTCACTTTTACTGTTTCCAACCATTGCAGCTTGGACTTTCCTCCTGTCACTTCTTTGAAACTGCTCTTGTCAAGTTTTTTCAAAAATTTTTTATTATTTTATTTTATTTTTGAGACAGATCTAGCTATGTCACCCAGGCTGGAGTGGAGTGGCACCATCTTAGTTCACTGCAGCCTCCACTTTCTGGGGTCAAGCCATTTTTCTGCCTCAGTCTCCCAAGTAGCTGGGATTACAGGTGCATGTCACCACACCTGGCTAATTTTTGTATTTTTTAGTAAAGATGGGGTTTCACCATGTTGGCCAGGCTGGTCTCAAACTCCTGACCTCAAGTGATTTACCTGCCTTGGTCTCCCAAAGTGCTGGGATTACAGGCGTGAGCCACCACACGTGGCCAACTTTTACTTAAGATAACTAGAAAAAAAAAAAAAGAAAAGAAAAAGAAAAAAAGAAAAAGAAAGCAAGCAAAGGAATTGCTGAACTTCAGAATAAGTCTTCCCATTTTTTTTTCTTAAAAATACTTCTACATTAAGAAAAAAAGATTTGGAATCAGTTACATAAGTTGAAGTCGTTGTTTTTTAAACAATCTTTAAATTTTAGGCACTATAAATCATTCATTTATCCTTTGAGTTCTCTCTCATCTTCCGCTTTTTGATGGTTACGTTATTATTGTCACATGCAATTCTATAGCATTGCATTTTGTTCTGTATCTGTTATTCTAAAATTGTTTTGCTTTAATTCCAAATTTAAACTCATTCTGAATTCACCCTTATCCTTTTATCATAACTTCTTTAATACTTGGTAGAGATAAAAGTTTCTATTTCTCTCTTTGGCTGTCACTTAAAGAAATGACATTAGGGTACATTGCCTTCCTTTTTGGTTCCTATGGGTGATTTTTTTTCTTTCTAGTTTCAATATTTTTGTTTTGATCATTTTTGTTTAAGTATTATAAGATTCTGTTTGTCAGATCTCTTTGCTTGCAGATTACAGAAAATCAACTTAAGCCAAGTAAGGCATCTTATTTTCTTATGCAAAAGGAAACATTAAGCGGGCATTCTATCTTCAGGCATGGCTGGATCCAGGAGTTCTGTTGTCACTAGAACTGTGTCTCTCCATGTGTGGGCTCCATTGGTGTTATTCTGAGGTACCTTCTATACTTGTGGTAGCAATGATATCTACCAGCATCACAAGTTTCCATTGTCATCATAGGCAGAGTGGTAGACAACATGGCTTGTAGGACATATTTGGTCTCAGAAGTAAAACCTTTTCATTGCATTTGAGAAATACATTGTTAGACATATAACTATGCAATTTTCTGGAATTTTCTGAAAGTGGCCCTTTCCTCCCTGTTGTGCTCCCGTTTTGAATCTTTCAACCTTATTCCAACTCCGTATTTCTCATCTAGTTGACATGGATGGGAAATTGATCAGCCGCAAACCATTTCCTTGGGAGAGAGAAAGATACGATTATTTTAGAAAAATATACCAAGTTTTCTTGATTTTCTAACATCATGTTTACCTGACAGAAGGGCAGGAGGAAAGAGCTGGGACTCACCTTGACACCTGTCTGTACCCGATGAGGGGCAGCCTGACTGTGGGTGAATATCATGCCCAGGGCTGAAGTAGTTTTTATTTTAATCATTTACAAAGAAAAAGCTTCCCAAAGAAATCAGAGATGTTTCTCAGGTGCTAGGTCTACAGCCTTGCTTCTGACCTGTTCAGCACCTATAAAAGGTGCCGCAGGCTCCCCTGCAAAGCAATGTGTGGATTTTGGATTATGTAAGACCCCGAATGCAAATAGGGAACTCAGAGGATGGTGGAAAGCCAGTTCCATGTTGGCAGGAGAATATTCTAGTGTTTTCCTCTCTAGATCTCCAACATGTTCATAGCACATAATAAGCACTAAATAGATATGTATTAACTGATTTTGAGTAACCAGGTCATATGTAGAACAGTTAAACAAAGACACAGAGGTAAGAGGAAAAAAAGAAGGCTGGGTGCGGAGGCTTATGCCTGTAATCCCAGTACTTTGGGAGACCGAGGTGGGAGGACTGCTTGAGCCCAAGGGTTTGAGACCAGCCTAGGTAACACAGTGAAAAAATTAGCCAGGTGTAGTGGCACATGCCTGTAGTCCCAGTTACTTGGGAAGCTGAGGTGAGACGATCATTTGAGCCAAGGAAGTGAAGGCTGCAGTGAGCCGTGATCTTTTTTTTTTTTTTTTTTTTTTTTTTTTTGAGACGGAGTCTCGCTCTGCCGCCCAGGCTGGAGTGCAGTGGCCGAATCTCAGCTCACTGCAAGCTCCGCCTCCTGGGTTTACGCCATTCTCCTGCCTCAGCCTCCCGAGTAGCTGGGACTACAGGCGCCCGCCACCTCGCCCGGCTAGGTTTTTTTTTTGTATTTTTTAGTAGAGACGGGGTTTCACCGTGTTAGCCAGGATGGTCTCGATCTCCTGACCTCGTGATCCACCCGTCTCGGCCTCCCAAAGGCCGTGATCTTACCACTGTACTCCAGTCTGGGCAATAGAGTGAGACCTTGTCTCAAAAAAAAAAGTAAAATTAAAAAATTTGACCTGAATAACTAGCTACTTGCTAAATGTAATCCTTGCACCCTGAAAAGACTTAGTACATGTTCCTTTATACCATTAACTGATATCCAATTAACTTGTAATAACTATCTTAATAATTCTACGGCAGCGATTTGAGTCTCCTTAAAAGTTGTCAAGCATTTTCTTTTGTTAGTCTGCTCTGGGGTAACGAGTCACAAGTAGTAATTACTGGGTGGGAATTCATTTTTTTTTTCTTTTTAAATACGATGTTAAGAATGTTGTATTAATATTAAATAATTCTAAAGAGTGTTTCAATAATTTGGAAGTTATTAATGATTGGTGGATGAAAAGATTTTATCCAGTTGTCCAAGCATATGGCGAAAGAAAACTGGCTTAAATTGTCGGATTCTTGTTTTCATTTGCCATTGAATTGCTGTTTAAAAATGAAAACTGGAGAACATGTAATTACTCCAATGGAATGATTATGGGACATCAAAAAACTTGTTGCTTTAGGTGGTTAACTGCATGACTAAGAGACAATAATGGTGTGGATAAGGTGAACCTTGTTCAGCAGTGATCTCAATTGCATTTTGGTTCTGTAAAGCACAAATAGGTTAACCAAATACCAAAGAGTAGTGAACTGCCTATGATTTGCGTCTTTATATGATGGTGAAGAATTCAAGAAATTGGAATATAGTATTTATAACACTATATGACCACAATGTCCCATCAATTTCCTAGACTTCTGAGGGTAGGAAAACAGAAAGGGCCATATTCTCAACTTATGTAATTGATAACTACTAATTTTCTAACAATTTTCCAATGATTTCCCAATGATTCCAATGATTGCTTGCTATAAAAATGTAAAATGGAGCCAAAAGCTTTAGCATATATTATTCACACTGTAATTTTGGTTTATTTCCTTCTAGACTTTTTTCCATACTTTTTAGAACAGTTGTAATCATGTTGTACATATAATCTACCCTTATTTTTTAAAACGTACTGTTATAAATGTTACTTATGTTTAAAATAGCAAAAAAACAAAAACAAAAACAAACAAACAAAAAACTAGAAACAAAGTAAATAGGTGTCATACTCAATGTCCACATCATACTCTTAAAGATATTGGTTATAAAGATGATATAATTTATTTTATAATTTCCATATGGCTGGCTATCTAGATTATCTACTTTTTATTTTTGCAATGAGACAAATATTACTATGCATTGATTTTTTGCACACTTTTTTTTTTCCAGGAGTTTGCCTGTTTTCTTAGAAGAACATTCTACAAGGAAAATTCAAGGGTGGAAATTTATAAACCTATTCATAATGACTCTTGAAGCAAATATTATTCAGGACCTTTTTTTGGGGGGGGACAGTCTCACTCTGTTGCCTAGGCTGGAGTGCAGTGGCATGATCATGGCTGACTGCAACCTTTGCCTCCCTGGGCTCAGGTGATTCTCACACCTCAGTTTCCTGAGTAGCTGTGACTACAGGTGTGTACCACTATGCTCTGCTAAATTTTGCATTTTTAGTAGAGACAAAGTTTCGCCATGTTGCCCATGCTGGTCTTGAACTCCTGGCCTTAAGACATCCGCTCACCTCAGCCTCCCAAAGTGCTAGGGTTAAAAGCATGAGCCACCGCACCTTGCCAGACCTATTAGAAGCAAACAATTATATCTTATGTAACAGGACAAAGAGAAAGTGTATCTAGATGGCTAGAACCAGAGACTTAAGTCCACCAGAACTTTCTCTGACTCTAATTTCTTTACAAGGCTCAGCAGTTGGCCTCATTTCATTCATTTGCTGGCCAGAATTACTGCTGTAGAATTGAAGTGGTTATTCCACACCTGGTGCCTCAGCTGGAATGTCTACAATGTCTGTGGGCTTGCCAGATCTCTCTCTCTCCATGTTTTCTCTCATCATTCTGTAGCCCAACTCAAGATTCTTTACATACTAGTTGTCTTCTAAAAGTGCAAAACATGGGAGATGCAAGATCCCTTAAGTCACACAATACCACTTCAGCTCTGTTCCATTTGTCAAAGCAGGTCACAGGCTAGGCCAGATTCAAGGGGAGGGGGAATGGGCTTCACCATCTGATGGGAGGAATGGCATGGATGATAGTTACTTTTATGTGTTGACTTGACTGGACCACAAGGTGCCCAGATACTTGTCTCTGCATGACTCTGGGTATGTCCGTGAGGGGTTTCTGGATGAGATTAACATTTGAATTGGTACATCATGTAAAATGAATTGTCCTCCCTAATTTGTGTGGACCTCCGCCACTCAGTTGAAGGCCTCAACAGAACAAAGAAGCTGAGGTAAAGAGAGAACTAGTCCTGAACTGTGGGGTCAGGAAAGGCTGGGATGCCATGGAAATTAGCTTCAAAGGTTTTTCAAAGTTTATTGCTTGGTGTAGTTAATAGTGTCGATTCTCTGTAGAAGGACTTTTTCTTTACTGTATTCCTTCGACATAGTACGTTTTCCCCTGGTCTGGAGCAGGATGCTTTCTTAGTTTATGATGTAATGACTTAACAGCGGAGGTCTGCTTTATTTCTTTTTGAAATCCCATGAACTTTGAAATGAATTCTTTTTACTCTGAGTTCTTCATATACACGTAAACAAAATGTTCCACTGAATCCAAACAACCAGAGGTTGAAATTTTGAATAACTGTGAGAAAATTGAGTACTTGAGATTCAAGGAAAAACACAGGCAAAGTCTCTGACATCGTTCCCCATCCCAAAGCTAACTTTGATGGTCAGTCATTAAACTGAGATTCTCTCAGGATCTGGGGCAGAAAACTGCACTAGGATGTTTTTTGTTTGGTTCAGGTTGGGTAACATTGGCATGTGATAGAAGTTATCTTTTGAATTATCTCAAGAATAAGAGCTTCACTTTTATGAGCAGGGAGTTTCAGTATGGTTTGTGTCATGAATAATCCTGCCTGACATGGACCATGACCCTTGAACATTCTGAAACGCAGGAAAATTCTAAGTCTTCATAAGATAAACAAGGAGCAGCATCTTGTTACTTTTTCTTTCAAATTTAAAGTATTATACTTCTGACTCTATGTTATGCATAGAATTTTAAATGTGGGTTTATATTTAGACTTGAGTATGGTAGAAAACAAGGCTTGATATGTTCTGCTTCATAATGATACATTTACATATATATATATACATACACACACACATATATATTTTGTAATAAACTTTTTATTTTGGAAAAATTTGGGGTTTACAGAAAAGTTCTAAAGATAGCACAGAGAGTCCCTGTATAACTCTCTTGCAGCTTTGCTTTCCTCATGTTATCAGCTTACATTACTGTGGTGCATTTGTCAAAACTGAGTAACCATCATTGGTGCATTACTAGTAGCTAAACTCCTGCCTATATTTAAGTTTCATTAGTTTTTTCGTAATGTCTTTTTCTATCCCAGGATCCTAACCAGGATACCACATTACATTTAGTTGTCACATCTCCTTTGTTCTGTGACAGTTTCTGAGTGTTTTTTTTTTTTTTTTTTGCTGGAGTCTCACCCTTTCACCCAGGCTGGGGTGCAGTGTTGCAATCTTGGCTCATTGCAACCTCTGTCCCCTGGGTTCAAGTGATTCTCCTGCCTCAGCCTCCTGAGTAGCTGGGATTACAGGCATGTAATTGGCTAATTTTTATAATTTTTTTTGTTGTTGTTAGTTTTTAGTAAACACCGTGTTTCATGATTTTGGCCAGGCAGGTCTTGAACTCCTGACCTCAGGTGATCCACCCGCCTTGGCCTCCCAAAGTGTTGGGATTACAGGTGTGAGCCAGCACGCCCAGCCTCTCAGTCTTTTCTTGTGTTTCATCATCTTGAAAGTTTTGAGAGTATTGGACAAGTGTGGGATAGACTGTTCTTCAATTTTGGTTTGTCTGATGTTTTTCTTAAGATTAGATTCAGGTTATGGGTTTTGGGGTGGAATAACACAGGGCAAAACACCATTCTTATCACATCTTATCAGGGGTTGCGTAACATACACATGATTTATCACTAGCAACTGTTGTCCTTGATCATTTGGGTAAGACCGTGCTTACCAGCTGTCTACACTGTAACGTTACTGTTTCACTTACTTTGAAGTGAGTCAGTATGTCCTGCCCACACTCAAGGGAGTAGTAGGGATTGAGCTTTACTCCTTGCTTATTTGGAATGCAAAATAATATTTTGGTAATGTTTCCAATTTCAGTGGACCTGTATTTTGTGTGTTTGAAGACAGGAAATAAATAAAGGCCTGGTACAAGCTCTCCCTTTTTGTTTCTGTTCTGAGTAAAGAGCTTGTGTCCAATGCCTTGCTGACTCTCTTAAATATTTTGTCTAAAACACCCAACAGTGTTGACCTATGCAGGATTATGATGGAAGTAAGTGGAAAGAGGTTTGCATATTCTTTTGAATGTATTTTCATCTTCCGATGAAGTAAAGATGAATCCCATACTAGTCTGTTCTCACACTGCTATAAAGAAACACCTGAGACCGGGTAATTCATAAAGGAAAGAGGTTTAATTGGATCATGGTTCTGCAGGCTGTATGAACCATGATGCTAGCATCTGCTCAGCTTCTGGGAAGGCCTCAGGAAACTTACAGTCATGGCAGAAGGTGAAGGAGAAGCAGGCTCCTCTTACATGGCTGGAGCAGGAGGAAGAGAGAGGGGGGAGATGCCACACACCGTTAAAAAAACAGCTCTTGTGATAATTCACTATCACCACAACAGCACCAAGTTAAATGGTGCTTAAACATGACAGAGCCCCCCCGTGACCCAATCACCTCCCCACCAGGACTCACCTCCAACACCAGGGATTACAATTGAACATGAGATTTGGGTGGTGACACAGACTTGAACCATATCAAATTCTACATATGGAATGTAATAAACTCATTGATTTATTTTTTATTTTTGAGATGGTGTCTCACACTGTTGCCCAGGCTGGAGTGCAGTGGCGCCATCTTGGCTCATTGCAACCTCTGCCTCCTGAGTTCAAGCAATTCTCCTGCCTCAGCCTCCTGAGTGGCTGGGATTACAGGCGTGCACTTGGCTAATTTTTGTATTTTTACTAGAGACCAGGTTTCACCATGTTGGTCAGGCTGGTCTCAAACTCCTGACCTCATGATTCACCTGCCTCGGCCTCCTGAGTAGCTGGGATTACAGGCACCTGCCACCACGCCTGGCTAATTTTTGTACTTTTAGTAGAGACGGAGTTTTGCCATGTTGGCCAGGCTGGTCTCGAACTCCTGACCTCGTGATCCACCTGCCTTGGCCTCCCAAAGTGCTGGGATTACAGGCATGACCCACAGTGCCTGGCCAACTCATTGATTTTAAACCAAAGTTAGGGTTTGACAAACTCCATCTAGCTACACAGTTCTCTGTCTCAGTTTTAGCTTTGCCTTCCTATACATGCTCAGTGATCAGCTGGCAAACAGGTTCCTAACTGGATGAGCATTCTTGCCTCCTCCCTCAGACCTTAGCATGGACCCCCAGGGTAGATATTAGGGGTTGAATTGTGTCCTTTCTCCCCCAACTTCATATGTTGAAGCCCTAAACCCCTGTACTTCAGAATGTGATCTTACTTGGAAGTCGGGTCTTTGCAGATTAGTTAAGATGAGGCCATTAAGGTGGACTCTAGTCCTAGGTAACTGTTGTCCTTAACAAAAGGGGCAATTTGGTGACATAGATGCGCACACAGGAAGAACCTCATGTGAGGATGAAGGGAGAGATTAAGATGATACTTCTGTAAGGCAGGAGAATCGTTTGAACCCAGCATCAGATGTTTGGCAAGAGACATGGAGCAGGTTCTGTCTCACAGTCCTCAGAAGAAGCCAACCCTGCCAGTACCTTAATCTCGGACCTCTAGCCTCCAGAACTGCAAGACAATACATTTCCGTTGTTGAAGCCACCCGGTTTGTGGTACATTGTTACAGCATCACTAGGATTAGCAGATAATGGAAGTTGAACTGAGCAGCCCTGCTTTTGTGACCCCAAACATGGTTGGTGGTAGGGCTTTATCTTGATCACAGGCTCTAGAAGGAATCTACAACTTGTCGTTTACTATAAGCCCTTCACAACTGGACTCTTCTACTCAATGTTTATTCAAGATTTTTTCAGGTGCTTATCTTATTGAAATTCGTAGTATTAATATTCTAGAACTGTACATAATGTCTTTACTTTCCAAAATTTCCTTCAATACCTGACAGCTTTCTATCTACTGACCCAATTGTGATGACAAACCAATGCTGGCTTTGGTAGTCAAATTCCTGACCACATGCTAATGGTTGACTCATTCAGTTTTGCCTGCAGATTTAGTCTCAATGAAATGAGCCACACTTTTTTTCTGATAAAGCAGCATTATCTTCTGGGGAGAATAAAATGTGGTTTTTCTTTGACAGATGAGTGGGAAAACCATTTGTGCATTTCCCATCTGAATCAAGCTTAAGCCCCTCCCATAGTCAGCCAAGGCTGCATTAACCATGGACTACTGGTGCCCCAGCAAGGGGAGGCTGTGGATGCGGATAACTCCACACAGCTGTGCCTGGAGGCTGACGGATTATGGCAGATACTTCTCAGTTTTCTTCAGGGACCAGAGTGTGTTCACTTTGCATGGAGGAACTGATTAATTAAGTGATGGACTGGAGAGCAAAGAGGTAGTGGTTGATTGTATTTATTAAAGGAAGTGGAAAATTAACTCCTTAAGAGGCATTATCTTGTAATACTTCAATATCATATGTTCTGCACTTCCCTAGTATAGTTCAGTGTATTTCTTTCGTGTGCCTGGTAATAATCTCAGGAAACAGGACTGACTGAGTAAGTATCATGATGTCTATTTAGCGTTTAAAGGAACTGAAATTTGGAAATGTACACATCTCTTTCCGCCTACTCTAAAGTTTAATTCAAATGCTATTGCAACCAACATTTCACTAGGAAGGTAGCTTGGACATTTGAATAGACAAATGGATATTTGGCACTTCTGTCCATTTTTCAACAAACTTGTCAAGTACAATTTTGGTAGCTTGAAGGTTGCAGAAGATGCAACAGGTGGCTGCAGCCCTCAGCTCTTCCTTCTCTAAAGGAAGAAATGCAAGATTGGGAAGGTTGGTCTCTAACTGTGGCAGGTAAACACAGTCTGGTCCCAAAGTCAGTTGAGACCACTGGGGAATGGACTCTGTGCCCATCACTGTAGAATTGAGGTTATCAGTTGGGAAATTAGAAGCAACTTTCAGGTAGCATATAGTTTGCTGAATCCAATTCTTATCTATCCTATATATTAGAATTTTCATTTTTAGAGCAAAAATTTGAGTTCATCCCTCCAAATGCTTCTTTCATCTCTTTTTGGAGTTAATGTATTTTTAGGGAAGTGCTGCCGGCTCTGATTTCTCCAACTGTCAATTCCTTATCTCCTATCTGGAAATCACTGCAGAGCCTGGATCATCGGAGGCAGTTTGGGAGCCATCTCCCATTCCCAGAATGGCATCGAACCTTAAATTGGAAGGTGTCGAGGGAGGGGAAAGAAAGTATTTCCAGCAGTAAAATGAACTAGGATTAAACAACTCTCCAACAAAACAAAAACTGAAAAAATGAGAACCGGGACCTAAATGCCTCAAGGTGGTAAAATTGTCACTTATCAGAGCAGAACCAAACAGCACAGCCTTCAGCTAGAGCCAGCCTGAGAGCTGAAAGACTAGCAGTGAAGGGAAGGAAACTTCAAGGAGGGAGCAGAAACAGAATAAAATAAGTCAAAATAAAATAAAAGCAGCTTAGACTAGTGGAAAGGTACAAGCGTGGTGACTGGCTGCAGATGGAGACTGTAATTTTCTTAGGCTATCAGTGACTAGCAGGCAGTGACAGGGAGGAAGGGTGTCAGATCTGAGGAGAAGAATAACGGAACCATTTTGTTGTGTAGAAAGTCACCGCGCTACGCGTCATGGCCCGTGAAGGGCTGATTATATTACAGCATAAAGAAATAGTGGCTCAGAATTATGATCTTTAGCTATCAAGAAAACTTCTAATCATGTTTGTGTATTTTACTAAGGAAGGAAAATAAGTTTATAATACATGAGGTGTTTCATTTGAAAGTGAAAGTTTGAGTTAAAAGGTTAAATTCAGTGATCTGGAAAAGTGTTATGTTGAGCCACGTATCCCTTGAAATATTGGGAAATTGATGTGGAAGTTATGCTGCGTCTCATCATTGAGATGAAAAGATTGAAAATTAGATTTTACAGAACAAAAATCATTGCTGGAGGCAGTTTGTGAGACAACAGTGTTGAAGAATGAAAGGAGTAAAAATAAAGATGAACACACACACACACAGATACACATATACACACACGCCCACAGAGACATACACCAACTCACATATACACTCACACACTCATACACACAAACATACACTCTCATATTCACACATACACTCACGATCAATGCCCTCCGGATTCACTTTATTCTTTTCCCTCTCTTGCCTTTTTCTAGAAAGGGCTGTATTTGCTACCCTTCCTGTTTCAGAATTGCTAATGTGAAATTTACCCAGGTGGAAGGACCAGGAGGACAGAAGTGTTTGCGGAATGAAAATTCGTAGCAGAATGTGGGCTATTCTTTCCCTTCTGTGTTATCAAGTGACTTCTCTCTCCCCCACTCCCCATTTCAAGTTGGCCTTAGGCACACATTTCTAGGGCTTTCTGTGCTCATGTATTATTGACAAGTAATCCCTTTCTCCATTCCCACGGGGTGCCGAATGAGTCCTGCGGTGAGCTAGCACTTTAGCAAGGGGAAGTTGGGAGTAAGAGTCTGTTATTTCATCATCCCAGCAAGCAGAACAACTAACTGCCTCCCTACCTGTTTGTTTACTAACTAAATGGACACCAACAAAATGTCAGTAGGACCAGAGGTCCGGGATCTTGCAGTTTCAAGCCACTGCATCTCTAGCCCGTTCAGCGGAGAGATTGCTGGGCCCCAGGAGATGGTTTTGGAGGAGGAGGGTCGGTTGAAAGGGATCAAGGCCACTGCAGTAGGGCTGGGTGGAGATCACCTCGGAGATCCCTGGAATGCATTATTTGTCTTCTCACTTTCAAAATACAGGGTTCTAAGGCACATGTCTGTGAGGAAAGAAAAATAGAACATTCTGAGCTATGTGAGGTATGAGAAATTTATCAGGCCCAGAGAGACAGGAGTATGAAACTTCAATCATTCTCTCCCCACCCTGCACCGCTGCCTGGGGGTAAAGTTTTAAAGGCATTTTGTTCCAGATTAGCTGCCTAACACATTATCTTCTTGTTGCTGGAATTTGCAATACAAAGAACAGTGTATAACCAATCAATAGCTGATGTTATTTTAACATAAGTCCTTGGTAAACAACTCAGGAACTTCTTTCTTCTTTTTCCTTTAAAAATCCACTTGAATACTCTCCAGGGCAGCAATCCTCAAGCTTGGCCCAAATCAATTCTCTACTTATGTTAATTTTGCCTCAGCTTCTTCCTTTTAGTTGACAGCTGAGATGCCCGGAACGTTGAAGGGACAGGTAAACATTTAGACAGTGAACAGATAAAGTAACGAGAATTACAATGTCTTGAGTTTAGAGCGAGCTTTATGTTTGCTCTCTGACATTTGTTTACTGTGTGTGAGGCTTTTACAAGTGAATCCCAGGGTGGGATAATAATAGTGAGCCGTGTGGCACCAGCTGCCGGCAAGGCTTTGGGTGCCGAAGAATTGGTGGACATTTTACAGGCTAATAGATTTTTTTTTTTTAAGTGCAGTAGTTCTGTGGGAATTCCTCTGCAAATTTTAAAATAAGTTGTAGGAGTAGGAAAGTGAGACTTTCTCTTTCCCTCTCTCTCTTATTTTTTTCCAAAGAGCAAAAATGAGCCAAATTTAGAGCTAGTTTTGAAAGCATTTTCTCGCTTTGCCTTAGGAACGGAGAGTGAGGAAAATCAAGTGTCATCAGCACCGGCTCTTTGAATGTGGGTGAGAGGAAACACAAAGCTCCGGCTTATTTCAATTGAGCAAGACAATGCAAGAGATTTAGAGATTTTAGGTCACAAAGGACCCGTGAGCTCCTTTGTTCCAAAGTTTGTCCTGTTGCTTTTGAGGCATCTGTTTTCCAGTGACTATAACCCGGGTTTCCTGAATCAGGGCTGCCTGCTCGGGTGGGTCATAGAGAGAAGGGATCCTGGGCCCAGCTGTGGATGTTGGGAACCACATGGTGGGTTAAGAGGAAGATGAGGAGGAGGAAGAGGTTAAATTGGGCTCAGGGAGCTGAGCAGACAGAGGTGTTTTCAGGGAAGTTAAGATGCAGGACAGAAATACCATTCAAAGAGTCAACATTGTAACCCTGGAGGTGGGGACAGATTCTTCCAAGGTTATCTCAGGACTAATCTCTCATTCCACTTTCAGACTTAAAACTAGGAAAAATGTGTTCTTTTTCCTTTGAGCTAAGGTGGGCTATCAGCTTGGCACACCTGCCCTTGTTTCATCCTTTCTTGCATGCCCACTCCAGGACCTGCCAGGATTGTTGTGAAAGGCTGGAAATAGGACCCTCTGAGCTAGTTTTCCAATTCCCTGTCCCGGAATTCTGGGGTGTGCCTGGAGGGAGAGAGGGAGGTTGAATCTTCTCCATCCTGCCTTTCAGGTTTCCTGTCTCAGGATTCCTGGTAACATTTCCTTTGGGAAAAAGAAGGGAGTTCTGTCAATTAACAAAACATTTGAAAAATCACTCGTCCACTCTCTTCTCCTCATTTTACAAATGAGGAAACTGAGATCAAAATAGGTTAGTAGACTGACCCAGGATTCTGCCATTAATGGCACAGATTGAGTTACAGCTCAATTTTTCAACCACCAGGGCACTGGTGATGATTTTAAAGAACTAAGATAAGGAGAATAAGTCTAAGTGTTAAATGCACTAGCTGCATTTCTATTTTAAACTACTAATACTTACGTGGTAGTAATCCTTCATGTTTCTGTGATATATCTATTTAATAAGAGTATAGCAACATGTGGACTGGAGGAGGGAGATTAATAAATTCTTTTTTTTCTTATAGGGTTATAGTATAGTAATTCTAAAGACTTGTTTTGCTGGTTTGCTTCTTTCATGAAAGCGGAATCGAAGTCAGATTTCTTGTTTTAAATAATTCAGTTGATAACTGAAATTTAACCAAGTGGTGAGTTTTGTTCACATTTTTCAGAACAGCCCTTAAGAAACAAAAATAATTATGTTTGTTGACTTTAAAAATTTATAGGAATACTTACTTTTCCCCACTTTCTCCCTTTCTCCCAACTTGAAAGCTTAACCTCATTTGATCATCTTCCATTCAACTTTCCAATATTGTCCATACTGTTGTGTAGTAACCATGCAGTGCTTGTCTTTGATAGGGGATAAAATGCAACCACTGTCTAGGGGTGAATAAAAATATCTAACGGTATTGGCAAACCAGTATAAAGTGTACAGTAGAAAAAATTTAAAGTTGGAATTATGTCCTCTTTTCTAGTTTCTCTGGTGTTAATATTTTCTGGAAAGCATCCTCAAGGCTTGTCCTAGCTACCGTCTTCCTAACATTGTCCCAGGTGTTGCAGTTACTAATGGGAGCAAGACGTCCTCCTGGCCTTAGCGAGTGTACCCAAGAGTTATATAAAGGATATTCTGGGAGCCAGGAGAAGGAGCAAATAAAGCAGACTGCACAGATGGAGCATGGAAAGTCTTTTAACAGAAATGAATACTTTCAGACCCGTTTTGAAGGACTGAGTAGGAGTAAACTAAAAGAGAAAAAGCAGGACAAAAGAAGCAGCACTTTGGAAGCTCAAAGCTGCACTGGAAACACAGCCTTTCAGGATGTCTGAAAGAAAGGGGCAAGTCTGTTTGTGTGGGGTAAGAAATGCAGGGAGAGAAACGGACAGTGGACAGATTGCAGAAGGCTCTTTGTGCTGAGACGAGGGTACAGACCAGAGTTTTAAACTGAGAATACAACAGTGAAGGATTTCAAGCTCAGAGTGAGAGGGAAGAAGACTACGAGCGTGCAGTGATAAGGCAAAGCTGAAGATTTCAGAGCAAAGGCCACGCCCTACAGTTGCCATGGAGTGGGGTGGCTCAGTGGGCTTTGGAGGTAAAGTCTGCAGTTGAGAAGTTCAAGGGTAGAAAGTACTTAAAGCCAGGGTATAAGGTCAATCATCCCTTTTAAGACACAGATATCATCTGCAGCGTCTTCAGGAACAGAGATAACAGAAGAAAAGCAGGCAGCTACTAGATATTCAAATCTTCCACAAATGTTAGGGAGAGAGTCAGGCAGTTGATAGAAGAGACCGGTAAAGCAGGGTACCATCAGCCTCAACACGGGTGTTTTTATTTCAAGGTAGGGGAGCTGTGCTTTGGAAAAGCAATGAGGAGGTAACAGGAAGTCTCTTCCCCTCCTAAATCCTGTGTTCATGGAGGAAGGTGGGAGACTGAGTTTTCTCGTCTTGAGAGGGAGTTACATACAAGTTTAAGGCAAAAGAATCTGAATTTTCCACCTAAATGATTCTGAAAGAATCAGGTAAGTAGTGGCTTAGAAATAATTACTAAATGTTGCATAAAGAGATACAGCTCTTCTATGGTGTAACAGATCCTGGCTACTCAATAGCTTTTTGCATTTTTTCCTGGGCTATGGAAATAGTTACAGCTTTCCTTTACATGTTAATGCCTCTCATCTTACCACTGAAAGTTTATTTCTATCAATTTGTCTTCAAGTGAACTGGAGTTTCATATTTGTGATTTTATTTTTACCAAAATGAAATGGCTTATTTTTATTAAAAAAGGCTATTAAAAAAGACTACAGAAACAGTAAAAAATACTATTTTACCAAGAATACTATTGTGTGCTAGATGCTGGAGGCATAAAAGGGAACAAGTTATGAACTGTTGCTTTTCATGGACAGTTGGTGTGGAGTTTTAGTAAGAATTTTGAACACTTAAATTTATATCTTTCTTTTAAGAGCCAATAAAAAAAGAGCAACTCTTTAGAGCAGCATTATATAACATCGTCTTCAAAGATCAATGTGTGTACAACATTTAAATAAATCAGTATCTAGGTGTGATCATTAATCCTTAACCATGATCAATTACTGCTTAATCTAACCTGTGTTTATTTTTAATTCTTTTACAATTTGTTGACATTTTAGAAATACAGTTCTTGTTCTCTAAGAAATATGGCACTTAAAGTTCCTGAAATTACTTGCCAAGTTGTTGGGCTTTTGTCTCATATATTTCTTAGGTCTTTGAAACAACTAGAGATTTATCTTTACCCATGTTCCGGTTTTATCTTTTTGAGTCTTTTTTTTCTTATAGTGGTCTGTAGTCAATTTAGGCAAATCTCTGTGTGAGTATTATATATCGCTATGCCTCTTGGCAGAGGTGAATAACTTTTCCTTTTTATAAGAAGAATATAATTTTCCTCATTCCCAGTTGACATTAAGCTTATTAGCTACTTACCTTTTTGATAATTTGCATTCATTTTCTCTATAGCAACAAAATGTCTGACTTGGAAGGAGAAAAAATTAGTTTACACCCCAAATTACCTTTATAAAAGGTTATATATTTCCTCTAATAATTATTTAAAAAGCAAACACTGAAAAATAGTGTAATAAGTCATAAAAATAAAACTAAAAATGGCGTTAATCACAGGTGTGGTCAAACCCCAGTGATTGTTACAAAATCTGTCAAGACTCATATGATTAAAATTGTGATTACTACATACATAGTTTTATTATTTTTAAGCACGTGTAAAGTTTAAGGAACAATTAAGAGTAATTGTTATTAGCAAATTATTAGTAAATTATTTCTAAAGTCATCTTAAAATGCCTTATTTATTTATTTATTTATTTGAAAAGGGTGGAAATCTCTGGTCACATTTACTTTGTTCCACTCTACTAAAAGGGCATAAGTATCCCATTATTTTGTGATCAAAACATATGTGTGACTGTGTGCATACAAGTATAGACATGAATTCACACACCATTCCATTAATAACAAGGTAGGTCCTTGATGGGTACTGTTAGCTGAATATCAAGCAGTTGAATCATTTCATTTTCTTCCTGGAGAAGTTATTTGTGAAAGATTGGTAAATGATTGCCCTTACACCTCAGGGCAACCATGTTCCCAATGAGATCTAAGGAGAATTCCACTTAGGGGCTTCTAGGAAAGGTGTTTCTTTGTGTAGAAAGGGTCAGGTGCAAAAAGACAGCTCCTTGGTTCTGCCCCTTGCCCTATTTTCCTGCCATGAATGCAATTCTGCGAGAGAATGATTGTGCCTCTGTGGCAGCTATCTTGGTTGAGCCGGTGAGGCAATAAGCCTTAGGGAAAAAAAATTCATCACATATCTTGGATGGTAGAAGAAAGAGAAATGATACAAAGGATGAAGGGAGAATAAGAAGAAGCCTACATCTCTGATAACATCAGTTTGTTACTGCACCAAATCTGGAGCCATTTACCTAGAGTTTCACTGTGTGTGAGATAATTAAAAGTTAGCTGTGCTGACGCCCCTATTGGCAGCTGAATGCTAACTGATACATTACCATACTTTCTGACTCATTCCTGATGTCACGTTTGATTAGTAAGTATAGCAGATATCCAAACCCAGGCTTTTGGATTCAAAGTCCGGGGTTTTCTTGGCCTTGCTGTCTCCCCATATTGTCATAATCTGGGAAATAAATCTACATACTGTGAAGTAATAACATACACTACTTATTTTGAAGAATTTCCCTACTCTGATTTAAAGCCCTGTTTCTCTCTTCACCCCCTCTGGACTTACCCTGCTCATGATTTGTCCAACAAATTCTGGGTGTGAATTTCCCTTTATAGTCACTTGTGACTGAATGTCCATTTGCTGTATTATGACTCTGGGCACGTACCAGACATCACCTTATATTTCCTCCTCCTTATAAGAGGATAATTTATATTAACCTCTTCACATATCTCATACTCTTGTTGGGTGGGGAGGAGCTCATGGGGTAGCGCTTAACTCATTATCAACATTTGGCTTTTTAAAATTATTTTTATTTATTTATTTATTTATTGCGACAGAGTTTAGCTCTTGTCGCCCAGGCTGGAGTGCAGTGGTGCAGTCTCGGCTCACTGCAACCTCTGCCTCCTGGCCCCAAGTGATTCTGTTGCCTCAGCCTCCCGAATAGCTGAGATTACAGGAGGGCACAACTACACCCGGGTAATTTTGTATTTTGAGTAGAGATGGGGTTTCACCATGTTGGCCAGGATGGTCTCGAACTTCTGACCTCAGGTGATCCACCTGCCACAGCCTCCCAAAGTGTTGGGATTAAGGCATGAGCCACTGTGACTGGCCATTTGGCTTTTTTAAACTAGTGGATGTTCCATAGGTGTTCACATGTTTTTGTGTGTTGTAAACATGTAATAACCACTACTAATAAGAACACAGATGAGTTTGTAAAGCTCGTGAAATTGCCCCGCTGATGGAAATTTGACTTGCAAGCATTCATGCGGGAGAGAAGGTGGAGACTGAAGGAGCTCATGATTTTCTGCCAAAGTTGTCTGCATCTCAGTTGGAGGGGATTCGAAGCATACTTTAAATCTTTAACTAAGAAACTTTTAAATATAAAAGTAAAGCATATATGAATTTAGCATTTGAATTTTTTTTTTCTAATTTACTGTCTACTATATGACATACGTATAGAAATTACATACTGAATCAGGGTCATAATGAGATATTACATTTCCTCTTGGCTTTATTTGTAGAGAAATGGGCGTGTTCAACATTTTTCTTCAATCTCTTTCTAGATATGAAGTGTTAAAGATCTATATGTAGCTGTTTGCCATGTGTGTGACTGAACTCTATTTATAGAGTTATTTGTGTACTCAAAGAAACTACAGTTTCTCCAGTCAGAGTTTATGACCCAACTGGACACTACAATGGGCTTCTTAAGAATGCTGCATTAGGCTGGCGTGGGGGCTCATGCCTGGAATCCCAGCCCTTTGGGAGGCCGAGATGGGCGGATCACGAGGTCAGGAGATCGAGACCATCCTGGCTAACACGGTGAAATCCCGTCTCTACTAAAAAATACTAAAAATTAGCCGGGCATGGTGGCGGGCCCCTGTAGCCCCAGCTACTCTGGAGGCTGAGGCAGGAGAATGGTGTGAACCTGGGAGGCAGAGCTTGCAGTGAGCTGAGATCGCACCACTGCACTCCAGCCTGGGCGACAGAACAAACAAACCAACAAACAAAAAGAATGCTGCATTAGGAAACACGAGAAAGCCCTCTGAGTACACTGTAAAACTGAGTTATAGGGAAGCAGAGTAGGGATTTGCAAAGGTACTGATTAGGGGAAAAATGATCCTAGGGCAGTGGGACCTCAAGTCTCAGTCAATGAGATGTATCCATATGTTTAAAGAAAAATATGTGCCCAACAGATGGGGGATTGAGAAGCCAGAAAAGCGTAAGAAATCACAGAAGAGCTTTTTGCTGTTAAACCAAGACTTGTCTGAAGGAGACGATGCTCAGACCAGGGTAGATTTCCAAGGGCAGGCGTATTATTATTGTTGTTAGTATTATTAGCTTCTAGTATATATTGGTTGTTTTCTACATCAGATGCTACACATTTTATGTATCATGTAACTTAATGCTCATAAAAACTCATGAATGTAGGCACTACTATTTACTTTATAAATAAGGATATTAAGGTGGAAGGAGATCAAGTTGGTTATCTAGGAGAATATCTTACAAAGAACTAGTAAGTGGCAGTGTTGGTATTTGAACTTAGCCTGGAGAGCCTGTACATATAACCACAATTATGAGAACTTACAAGGACAAAAGAGGATTCTGTCCTCGATTTTGCAAAGAGGGTCAGAATTTGTGACTAACTCAATAGTATGTGTCAGAATTAAGACAATAACTCAGGTCTTGTGAATCTTAGTTCGATGTGTTTCTAGTATACCTGAATTCTTCTCCATGGGCAAGTCATTAAAGATAGGCCAGTAATGAGTAGATTGCCTTCAGGTTTGGGGCAGCAATGGAGAACAGTATTCTCTGGAAGAAAGTCACTATGCATTGCTCACACTTAAGGAGTGGAGAGTTATTCTCCACTTTCTTGAGGGCAGAACTGGAGATTTGTCTGTTTTTCCCCGTTTGTTTATTTTTTCAATCATTTATTTCTGTCAGTATCAACTCATGGATATTCATGTTATATTTTGAGTTATAATCCAAAAGATTTTATTTATCTTTTTGCTCAAATTGTGCCAGCATTAGCCATTGGGAGAATGTTCTGTTGGCCCCTTTGTCCTCTTGACATGCCCATCATTGTGGATTCTTTTTTGTCTTAGTACTTCTAAAAAGAACTTTTAGTTTCAGGTGTACATGAGCAGGTTGGTTCTGTAGATAAATTGCATGTCTTGGGGAGCCGGTGTACGTGTTATTTCAGCCCCAGGTAATAAGCATGCACCCAGTAGGTAGTTTTTCGATCCTCATCCTCCTCCCACCCTCCACCCTCAAGCAGGCCCCGGTGTCTGTGGTCCCCTTCTGTGTGTCCATGTGTTCTCAGTGTTTAGCTGTCACTTGTACGTGAGAACGTGCAGTGTTTGACTTTCTGTTCCTGTGCTAGTTCGCTTAGGATAATGGCTTCCAGCCCCATTCATGTTGCAAAGGACATGAGCTCGTTCTTCTTTCATGGCTGTGTGGTATTCCACAGTGTACATGTACCACATTTTCTTTATCCGGTATACCACTGATGGGCATTTAGGTTGATTCTGTGATTTTGCTATTGTGACTAGTACTTAGCACTTCTTTGTTTTCTGGCATTATAGGATGCCCTAGGTGTTCCTGCTTCAGTCTTAGAGCTAGCCATTTCTCCAAGGAGCCCTGGTGCCTTTGACTGAAGAATGGCATTAGAAACCAAGATTGAGGCGCTAAGTGTGAATCTTATTTTAAACAGTAACTAATACTCAGAAGTGAAGACAGTGGTTGCCCTTGGCATGGTGGTGGTGATAGGAAGATGTCCGCAAGAGGCTTTAAGGGTATCTGATCTGTTTCTTGATCTCAGTCCTGGTTGCCTGGGCTTCTTCATTCAGTGAAATTCATCAAGGGTGCACTTAGGCTATGTGTATTTCCTGCCTTCATGTTGTATTTTCAATAAATACTTGTTTATTTAGAAAATAAAGAAAAACAAAACAAAAACTAACAGTTAACTCTTAACTGAGTAGCAGGTAAACATGCTCTGGATTTCAATCCCTGGATTTAAAGACTTTGCCAGCTTTATAGCTTTCGGCTAGATACCTAACTTTTCCATCCCTCTGTTTATAAACTAGGGATAGCAGTATTATCTGCCTCAGTATTATCTGCCTCAGCATTAGGTATCTCCACATACTCCCTCCTCTGGACATGTATATATATGTGTACTTACACACATACAGTCACTTACCATTATTTATAGATTCCATATTTGCAGTTTTGCCAGTTGCTAATATTTATTTCAAACCTCCAAATTAATCAATCAATTCTTGTGGCATTTTTGTGATCATTTGTGGATATGCACAACATGGCAAAACATTTGAGAACTGCCTGACGCCCATTTCCCAGTGAGCTCAGATAACTGGATGTCCTGCCTTCTTGTTTCAGCTCTCATGCTGCAAACAAGAGCTCTTTTCTCTCTCTATATATAATGCCACGTTTTCACATTTCTGTGCTTTTTGTGGGTGATTTTGATGTCTAAAATGCCCCCCCCCCGCAATGTGCAGTGCTCATGTCTTGTCTAGTGTTCCTAAAGGCGAGAAGTCTATGATGGAATCCCTGTGGATAAAATATGTGTATCAGAGAAACGTCATTCAGACACGAGTTACAGTGCTGTTGAGTTTAATGTTAGTGAATCAACATTATATATTAGATAAGAAACATAACTAAAACAAAATCAATTATGAATCGATTGGTTAATCAAAATGTTGTGACCAGATGCTCTTAGGAACCTAATTGTGTTATTTCCCAAAGGAGCAGTAGTTCAATATTTGCTAATTTAGTGTTTGTTGCAACTTTATGGAACATAAAAACTAAAAATGATGAGAATCAGTTGTATATATGTGTATATATATACACATCTATATAAAAAATATCTGTGTATGTCTGTCTACCAATATAAGAACAGTGCCTGTTAGTATATTATTAATATAATAAGCCCTTAACAAATGTGTTTAGCTATTATTATCCAGGTATCTGAGTAGAATTGCTCTGCATTCCACAGTCACTCCTGGGAAAGATAATGATGTTTTTTGGCTCTCAGTAAAATGTCTTCTTCATGGTATGAAAGGAACAGCAATAAAGGAAGCACAGCCCTTAACTCTTATGTAATTTACATTGCAAAATAACTCAGGACACACTCAGTGTTTTTTTGCACTATCTAGAGATCATAAGGAAAAAGTGGGAGTATGATGAAAGAAAGTTCAAAATGAAGTCACTATATTAGCCTAAAATAGACAAGCATACAGATGAGCAATGCGTAGGGGTTTTTGCAATGACTTGTCTGTATCCTGAAACTTAGTAGCCTATGGATAGATGCCTTGAGTTTTACATCAACAATGAGAAACCTGCCTGATGTAGGAAATGAACACATGTTCTAGCTTTCAAATCAATTAGTGAGATATTCCTATTCCTTTTCTAGGTTAAGAAGCAAATCTGTTCTGATGTGATGCCAACTAAGTACATGATCTGATTGTTCCAGTTATCCTGTGCCAAAAAGAAGCAAAAAATGGGCTTTCCACGGATTATTGAACACAGTGTCAGTGTGCCTGAGAAACAAGCCACTATTAAAAGCTTTCTAGGCAATTTGAATCAGGTTGCTGAGCTTTGAAAAACATTCTACAGCCAAGTGTAGGAGACCCAAGGACTTGGAGAACATACACGCCCTGAGCTATTTCAAAAAATACAGCACTTAAGCCAATTGAGCTGTAGTCAGGGCAACACAGACATGAATCACATGAAGGTAGATTTTTGTAGAAGAGAAGAACAGGCAAAGGATGGAGTCATGTGCATTTGGAACACAGGACAAACATAAGCCCTGTTTATCTCAATAAAGTAAGCGCCGTTTGGGGGCATTCTGTGGGGCGGGATCATTTGTTGGAATTTAGATGAGGCCCAGAACGATCCATTGGATATCAGATTCACACATAAACCTCTGCTAGAATTGTGCCAGAGTAAGGGCAATCCTGGAGTTCCTCCAGGCAGTCCTACCACACCACCCAGATGTCTGGTTTCTAGGTGAATGAACTGAAGAAAGATCAAGAAATATATGGTGGGTAAGAGGTAGGAGAGAAACCCTGTGTAAATTAAATCAGATCTCCTCATACATAAACCAATTCAATTCCAAAGCCTCCTTTTATTTCTAACGTACAATAATTGAGTTAAAGAAATATAATATTCTTGTTTCAGGAGTAGGAATAATTTTCTCAGCCAAAAAATGAAAGATAAAATGTATTACCAGTATGCCTACATCATGTGCCGCTAATGCTATTTTCTTGAGGTGCTGAATTGTTCATTTTCCTGGGGAAAGCTCTAGGGTAGAGCTAGCAAAATATCAAGATAGCAGGTACACATGTGGAACCATGAGGTGCCTTGCTCAGCTCTCCCTTCAAGAAAACATGCTTTAAGGTGGGAGGCTGGGGAAAACCTCCACCTGCTCTGTCTTCAGATGCGCTGGGGCATTCATGTGGAGGCTACATTTTCCCCAGGGCTGCTCCCAGCCTGTCACTGAGCAAGGCAGAAGTGCTAGCACCATGCCATTCCTGCAGGTGGGTTTCCTCTAATGGGTACACTTGGCTCCAGGGCTCACCATCAGCATGGACATAATGCTGGCAGAGCTTGCCAGAGGCTGAGGCCCCTCCTACCACATTCTGCAACTTTGTCTCTTCTGTCACAGGTATCAGAACTGCTCTCAGTCCGAGGATCGTCCCCCACATATTCCTGCTCCCTCTCTCCTCCTCTCCCCTTCATCCTTCCCAGGTCCCTCACCCCAGTCTCTCAAATCTACTTCAATCTTCAAATCTGCTTCTTGGAGATCATGAACAAAAGAGGATTTGCATTTGATAAGATCCCAAAGAGAGAGGAAGGGGATAATCCATGTAATTCTGACACTGGTCAACAGGTGCTTTTTTTTTTCTTTTGACTGAACACCTGATGGAGCTGTTAGAATTAAGTCACCTACGAGGTGAGGTGACACAGACTGGCTTCCCCTTTTGGGGCAGTGCCTGGGAGGGACAGATGACTCATCCTATTGTGGACGGGAGAGGGGAAGATCCTGGCTCCATCTTGGAACATAGGCTAATTAGGGCTGAGAAGGAACAGAAAGGTCCACACAAACAACCTCCCCCCCCTCAACGTTTCTCAACTGAGATCGAGGTAAGAAATCAGCTCAGCAGAGAAAGACAAAGGTTGTGTGCTCAATTCATGCCAGTTCCCTTTGCACTTTGCATTCAGGTTTCAGGGTCTACTTCTGGGACTCCTCCTGTCTTTCAGGGTTGTCCTGAATGCTCATTTGTCCAGGATCCTTGGAGGGAAAAAATGGAGGACTTTGCCTGGTTTCGTGCCTCTGAAATGGAATATCAGAGCTTCAGACCATTCCCTTATTTGTAGCTGGGAGAGTGTCAGTGCTAAAAGCAAAGGGAGGTGGGGCAGAGGGACCATGGATAGAACCCAAATGTGAGTCACACCTACACCATCAACTTTAGAACCTGTGAACTAAAAATCTTGGAAAGTAATAATAAAATTATACTGTCTTTTCTGCCCCGTAGAAGGACTGTAGAGACAGATTCTCGCAGAAATCTTGCCTTGCTCCCACCCAGCCCACGACTTTTCTCACCACAAGGAAAGCACTGGTTAAGGAGGTGATTCAGAGAGGTCCATCGATGAGTGACCTCTCCTCGGCAACGGAAATACTTTCATCATTCAGGAAGGAACACTGAGTTAGGAGGCAGAAGCTCTGGGTCCTGCTTTTAACGCTTCCACAAACTTACTATGGAGCTTTGAGCAAGGCATCCGGCCTCTCACCCTCAGTGTCCTGTGCAGCCAAACTGATTGATCTGTGAGGCAATGTGAGGCCCAGCTCTGCCATTCACTATATCACCATGTATTGTCCCAATAAAAAACTGGCACACGGAATATAACAATACGGTCGCATGTTTGACATTGGGGTTGTTATAAATCTGGCTAGCCATCTTTGCAGCACTGGCTCTTTCAAATGAAAACTATTTTCATAAATATTTCATTTGAAACTCCCCATTTATCTGGAAGACTTAGTAACGCATCTTCTGTAGACACAGAAGCACATTATTGCCTGCTTACTTCAAAGTTAGGTTACCAGGCATGTTCATAAAAAAATAATAAAGCATATTACTTTAGTCAAACTTTACAGAGAGGATAGATTGCCTACAAAGAGGTTATTCTAATATAGCTCATAATTTTTTTCAGGAGTATGCTAAATATATATATATATAAATATGTGTGTATATATGTGTATATATACACACATATATACATAAACACATATACATGTTTATACATATGCACATACACAAACATATACACATTTATATATTTATTAATGTATTTAACAACTCCAAAACAGCTACCAAACAGAATATTAGATTAAAATATTTTAAATTAAAAAGTTATTTAGAGAAAAATAACAGAACTCTCAAATAGCTTATGTTGACCTCTTCCCTGAACTCTAAACATGAAACTTTATTAAGAGGGAAATAGTGAATATGCGGGACAAGCATGAGAGAGACAGCGACTCAGGAGTACGGAGTAAACAGAGCAGGCTCATTGTTCAAGTTCAGTGAGTGTAATTATCTGATAGCCATTTGTAGTTCCCATAAAATATCCTTTTTCCCCCACATTTGTTGCTGCTAGTATTGAAAGAGAGGTCTAATCTTTTCTGCTTTTAATCCCTTTGTCAACCATCAGCAGCTAGTGGAAAAAAAAAAAAGGAAGAAAAAGAAAAGAAAAAGAAAACAGAATCACTTAGGTTTGGCCTTCATGTTATCCTGTCCCGAGTTGCACTGAGAGGGGACAGATGGATGACCAGCTGTCGTGACACAGGACCAGGGTCACGGGGCCCCCTGCACACAAAGCAGTGAGCGCTGCTGGGTCCTCAAGCCGCCTCTGCCTCTCAACAGCCTCGTTGGAGCGAGGCTCTCTCAGGCCAGCATCATTCACACTCACCAGCGAGGCTCTGAGTGTTTTGTCTCAAACCAGGAATGTTAAAGGCTGTGGTTCTCTGCAGACAGGAACCATTTCACCATTGTTTGCTTCTATGCATACCCTGTTCAGCAGCCACTCTGTGAAGAGGAAACCTCAGTAACAGGAGGGGGAAGGACACTGACGTGGATGCCTTTCTACCCTCCAGGGAGGTGATGTAAGAAGAAGGACTTGATAAATTGTAATATCCCTCTGGAGGAGTACCCCATTCAGAGAAAAAAGAGGACAACCTTCAGGAATAAAACCGCCTTGCAAAAACTATAACAGAAAATTATGAAAGTTGCAGAGGCCTGACCTAATCGACGCCATCTTGCTTCTAACCTCCAAGCTGTCTTAGTTCATTCCTGGGCAAAGGCTGAACTAACTTTAAGAGAAACTTAGTTTTTTGTTTGTTTGTTTGTTTTTGTTTATTTAATTTATGTTCTAGGGTACATGTGCACAATGTGCAGGTTTGTTACATAGGTATACGTGTGCCATGTTGGTGTGCTACACTCATTGACTCATCATTTACATTAGATATTTCTACTAATGCTATCCCTCCCCCAGCTCCCCACCCCACGACAAACGCCAATGTGTGATGTTCCCCACCCTGTGCCCAAGAGTTCTCATTGTTCAATTCCCATCTATGAGTGAGAACATGCGGTGTTTGGTTTCCTGTCCTTGTGAAAGTTTGCTCAGAATGATGGTTTCCAGCTTCATCCATGTCCCTACAAAGGACACGAACTCATCCTTTTTTTATGGCTGCATAGTACTCCATGGTGTATATGTGCCACATTTTCTTAATCCAGTCTATCATTGATGAACATTTGGGTTGGTTCCAAGTCTTTGCTATTGTGAATAGTGTCACAATAAACATACATGTGCATGTGTCTTTATAGCAGCATGATTTATAATCCTTTGGATATATACCAGTAATGGGATCGTTGGGTCAAATTGTATTTCTAATTCTAGATCCTTGAGGAATCACCACACCATCTTCCACAATGGTTGAATGGTTTACACTCCCACCAACAGTGTAAAAGCATTCCTATTTCTCCACATCCTCTCCAGCATCTGTTGTTTCCTGATTTTTTTAAAGATCGCCATTCCAACTAGTGTGAAATGGTATCTCATTGTGGTTTTGATTTGCATTTCTCTGATGACCAGTGATGATGAGCATTTTTTCATGTATCTGTGGGTTGCATAAATGTCATCTTTTGAGAAGTTTCTGTTCATATCCTTTGCCCACTTTTTGATGGGGTTGTTTGCTGTTTTCTTGTAAATTTGTTTAAGTTCTTTGTAGATCCTGGATATTAGCCCTTTGTCAGATGGGTAGATTGCAAAAATTTTCTCCCATTCTGTAGGTTGCCTGTTCACCCTGATGGTAGTTTCTTTTGCTGTGCAGAAACTCTTTAGTTTAATTAGATCCCATTTGTCTATTTTGGCTTTTGTTGCCATTGCTTTTGGTGTTTTAGTCATGAAGTCCTTGCCCATGCCTATGTCCTGAATGGTATTGCCTAAGTTTTCTTCTAGGGTTTTTATGGTTTTAGGTGTAACATTTAAGTCTTTAATCCATCTTGAATTAATTTTTGTATAAGGTGTAAAGGAGGGATCCAGTTTCAGCTTTCTACATATGACTAGCCATCAACCATTGATGGGCACCTGGGTTGATTCCGTGTCTTTACTAATGTGAATAGTGCTGTAATAAACATATGAGTCCAGGTGTCTTTTGGTAGAACGATTTATTTTCATTTTGGTATATGCCCAGCAATAACATTGCTGGGTCAGACGGTAGCTCTATTTTTAGTTCTCTGAGGAATCTTCAAACTACTTTCCACAGGGGCTGGACTCATTTGCATTCCCATCAACAGTGTATAAATATGCACTATTTATTAAATAGGGAATCCTTTCCCCATTTCTCGTTTTTGTCAGGTTTGTCAAAGATCAGATGATTGTAGATGGGTGGTGTTATTTCTGAGGCGTCTGTTCTGTTCCATTGATCTATATCTCTGTTTTGGTACCAGTACTGTGCTGTTTTGGTTACCGTAGCCTTGTGGTATAGTTTGTAGTCAGGTAGCGTGATGCCTCCAGCTTTGTTCCTTTTGCTTCGATTGTCTTGGCAATGTGGGCTCTTTTTTGGTTCCATATGAACTTTAAAGTAGTTTTTTTCCAATTCTTGAAGAAAGTCATTGGTAGCTTGATGGGGATGGCATTGAATCTATAAATTATCTTGGATAGTATGGCCATTTTCATGATATTGATTCTTCCTATCCATGAGCATGGAATGTTTTCCCATTTGTTTGTGTCCTCCTTTATTTCTTTGAAGAGTGGTTTGTAGTTCTCCTTGAAGAGGTCCTTCACATCCCTTGTAAGTTGGATTCCTAGGTATTTTATGGGAGAAACCTAGTTTTTAGTTTAACTTGAGGCAAAGATGATAACAGCCCTTTCCCAAAACAAGCCCCCTTCTTGCCTGGGGGCCAGACTCTCTATGTAGGATTAACAAATTAACCACAAGATTAGAAATTATGGTTTAGGAGTCATGCAGCTAAACATGCAGCCAAACAAATTCAGAGTGATTTGAGTAATCATAAAACTCTGGTCTCCTGTACAGCCAGCTCTGCATGAATTCGACTCTTTCTCTATTGCAATTCCTGTCTGGATATATAGACTCTGTCTGGGCAGTGGGCAAGGAGAACCTGCTGGATGGTTACAGGAATATGTAGCAACAATGTGTACTCTTTTCTTCACAGCTGAAGACAATTTATCAATCCCATTTTACAAATTCGTTGAATACCGGACTGTCTTAGCTGCTTAGTCCAGTGGTTTTCAAAGTGTATTCTGTGCATATTTATACACTGTTGATGGGAATGCAAATGAGTCCAGACCCTGTGGAAAGTAGTTTGAAGATTCCTCAGAGAACTAAAAATAGAGCTACCGTTTGACCCAGCAATTTTATTGCTGGGCATATACCAAAATGAAAATAAATCGTTCTACCAAAAGACACCTGGACCCATATGTTTATTACAGCACTATTCACATTAGTAAAGACATGGAATCAACCCAGGTGCCCATCAATGGTTGATTGGATAAAGAAAATGTGGTACATCTACACCATGGAATACTATGCAGCCATAAAAAATGAGATCATGTCCTTTGTAGCAACATGGATGCAGCTGGAGGCCATTATCCTAAGTGAATTAACTCAGAAACAGAAAACCAAATACAAAACATTCTCACTACTAAGTGGGAGCTTATCACTGGGGACACATGGACACAAACACAGGAACAATCAACACTGGGGGGCCAGGTGCAGTGGCTCACACCTGTAATCCCAGCACTTTGGGAGGCCAAGGCAGGCGGATCACTTGGAGTCAGGCGTTTGAGACCAGGCTGACCAACATGGTGAAACCCGGTCTCTACGCATCTGTAGGTCCAGCTACTCGGGAGGCTGAGGCAGGAGAATTGCTTGAACCCAGAAGGCGGAAGTTGTAGTGAGCCAAGATCGTGACACTGCACTCCAGCCTGGGCGACAGAGTGAGACTCCATCTCAAAAATAAACAAGCAAACCAACAAACACTGAGGATTCCAAAAGTGGGGAGGGTGCCAGTGGGGCAAGGGTCAGAAAACTACCTATTGGGTACTATGTTCACTACTTATGTGACAGGATCATTAGAAGACCAAACCTCAGCATCATGCAATACACACATGTAACAAACCTGCACACGTACTCCCTGACCCTAAGATAAAACAAAACAAAAAACCAAACCAAAGTGGGGTTACTGGACCAGTGACATCAGCAATATCTGGAAGCTTGCTAGAAATGTAAATTCTTTGCTGCACCAAGACCTCCTGAATGGAAGACTCTGGGGTGATGCCCAGAAATCTGTATTTTAGCAAGCCTTCCAGGTGACTCTATTTGAAGTTTTTACTATTTTAAGATTTTTGCCGATGTTTTTATAACAATATTGGTACTTTCAAATTCATATTATCAACACTAATATTTTCATACTCATATTTGTAAAATGTTTCATCCTACACATGAGAAAACGCACCTAAGATAAAGCGAGTGGCCTAAAATCACCCAGCCAGTGGGTGAGAAGCCAAAATCTTCCAGTCCAGAACGTTTTTCATTCCATTACATTGAAATGCAGAATTAATGTTTCCTTTACCTAGGCATTAAAGGAGAGAATAGGGTTAAGCTCACCCAGGGAAGGTCACCTGGCTGGCCAGAGAGGTGGCCCCCACCTTGGGAAATTTACTGTTCACAGCAGCCACACAGTCTTGGAGATCTATATTGTCTGAAATCCAAAAGGAGAATCCAACCCTTTTCCAGACAGAGGGATATTAACCAGGCCCAGGGCCAACAGTGCCAGCCTCTCTCAGCAGCTCTTCCTCGCTCGATGCCCAGAAAGCCAATGCATAATGGGAATTCTGTTTTTTCCTGCAAAAGGTAAGGAGAAAATGAGTGTGTGTGTGTGTGTGTGTGTGTGTGTGCGCGCGCGCGCGCCCTTGCTTGTGTGTGTGTTCAGTTACATTACTAAAATGTTAATCAAAATCAGGTTAAAAATGGCCCGAGCAGAGGAAAGAATGCAGAAAATAGCTCTTTGTAAACGAAATAAAGGCAAGCAGCAGTATTATGATCATTTACCTGTAGACATTCACAGTGTTGTAAGTATTTTTGACTAAATTTTACTAGATTTATGGTACATACCCTTCGGAATTCAAGAAAGCTTTCAGCATTTGGTGTTTAGAGTTCTTTTAGATCTTTTAAACTGTCCTGGAGAATGAACTTGTTAACAGAACGTTACATCCACACACATTCACTCTTAAATATGTGTTATGGAGTGTCTACCAAGAAATCCCATTGGTTTAGTCGTGGCTGCAACAGCATGGTTTCAGGATAAAGGGAACCTCTGCAGACAGCAAGGGTGCTCAGATCCAGAGTCCCTGACTCTGTTCTCTGTCACAGCTGTGGTTTTCCACAGCTGCATTGGGCAACTTCCTTCCCTTCCCAGTCTGGCAAGTCATACCTGGGTTCATTTCTTTCTCATTCATGGTGTCTGGAGCACGTTGAGTATTTTGTGATGATGATGATGATGATGATAATGATGATGATGATGATGATGATTGTTTTTCTTGTTCAGGGAAAATTTCCCTTTCTGCCCATAATACTATTATTTTTGGGCCACTTGTCTAGACTGCCACTATTCCCACCCATTCCCTACCCACCCATTCCCTCTCCAGTCCCTGCACATTGAGGACACCCCACTTCCCTGACACCAGTTTTCCTTGGTTAGAAGTCACACATTTGGGTTTTCATCGTCATTATTTTTTACCCTTTCTAAATGTTTTTCGGGTGCAGAAATGTGCACAAAATTTAGAAAAGATAAATTTTCTACTTTTATTTTGAACCAACTAGTATTTAGTTTATGAAAGTTGAAAATTCAAAACTCCAGTTGTTTTTGAATCTTTAAAGTTCAGTTTATAAACTTTCTTATTCTATTCTATTCTACTTAGCAGATTTTCACAATAATTTCTAAAGGGCCTGGGAATAATGTTGGTTCCATTTACAGACCTAGATAAACCCCATTTCATCCTGGTATATTACTCTACTAAGTAAGCATTTCTACATCTTATAGTTTTTACTTTAATTTTGTTATTTGTCTTAACAAATAAAACTTTCCCCATCCTAAATAACTATTATAAATATAAAAATACACTTAATAAGGAGGGCCTTAATTATCTTTGATATTCTAATATAATGGCCAGACTTAGCATGATTTTATCTTAAGACCTGAAGTTTAAGTCAATGACTCAAGCATACATTTTAAATGAACATTATAAGGTTGTCGGTTCAACAGGCCAAATCATTCCAAGTACCTCAAAATGTTTGATTTGAGAAGTTTGTCATGAGAAGCACATTAAATGCATATAGATTCCAGTTTAATATAATGATGGCCAATGTTTATTGAACACCTTTTTTTGTGTGTGCCAGGCATTCTTCTACATTGTTATTATTATTATTATTCTTTGAGACAGTGTCTCACTGTGTCACCCAGGCTGGAGTGCAGTGGTGTGATCTTGGCTCACTGAAACTTCCGCCTCCTGGATTCCAGTGATCCTCCTGCCTCAATCTCCTGAGTAGCTGGCACTACAGGCATATGCCACCATATCCAGCGATTTTTTTGTGTTTTCTTGTAGAGATGTTTCACTATGTTGTCCAGGTTGGTCTCAAACTTCTTGACTCAAGCAATCTGCTTGCCTTGGCCTCCCAAAGTGCTGGGATTATAGGCATAAATACATTATTTTTTTAATGATAAATTTTTAAAGAAAATTTTAATGATGGGATCTTGCTATGTTGCTCAGGCTGAACTCAAAATCCTGGGCTCAAGTGATCCTTCTACCTCAGCCCTATGAGTAGCTGAGACTACAGGTGCGTACCACCACATCTGGCCTCTAGATTCTGTTTTAACACAAATAATATGCCACGATTTTCAGGCTCTTAAAATTTTCTTTGGTAATGCTATATTTTCCCAAGGCTAAAAGATGCTTCCCAATTTATGGAAGATAGTTAATTCAGGTTACTTAAGACTGGAGTCTTGTGAATGATCACAAGCGATACATGAAGCCAAGGGATACATGGAGCCCCTTGTTACCATTGTCATTTCATGGACTTTGAAATGTAATAAGGGTGGGCATCTTTGGTCCTGTAGCTCATTCCTCTGGCTTGAAGTTTTATTCACATAGCTCCCCAGTTCTTCTCTTTATTCACAGAAATCTGCAGATTTTTTCCACATTGATCACCTGATGGAACTTAATTTTTTTTTTTTTTTGGTAAGAGTTGTAAATATATTTTTTCCTTGACTTCTTAAGACCATTGTACCATCTAAAGACAATTGATGGAATCTCAAGATATTTAAAAGTATAGTTTCTATTAAGTGGTAAAGATCTTTTTTTCTTGATGTGATTCTGCATTCTTTCATGGTCTTAAGACCTTACAACTCTGATGAATATTTAAGATGATATTCAGTTGAATTTTGGATAGTATTAAAGATGACATTCAGTTGAATTTTGGATAGCTCACTTGGCTTTCTCGGACTTGCTGTTACAATTTATGAGGCCATTCTAACAACAGATACACATATGCAAATGTTTATGCACAATGGGGAAAATTTGAGCTAACAGGCCTAGTTTCTACTTTCTCGCCTCAAAAAGTGTAACTTTGGTTGGAATAGAAAGAGAGGAATTGAACCTTCTTTTATTCCCTTGTAGATTATGTTGGAGAGGTAAATCAATATTAAGAACTGCATGTAAGAAAAAGGAAATTCCAAAATTTGCAATGGAGTATATTGGTAAAGGATAGCATAATTTTAGCCATTTCTAACTCGTCTTTCTTTCAACATTCATTACCAAATATTTACTGAGGCCCTGCTATGGGTCAAGTATGGTTCCAGGTGATTTGAGATATACAAGTGAACCAAATGAACAAAGGCAGATGATAAACAATCACCATAATACAATGGTAATTTATATAATATCCCAGAAAAGACAAAATGCTATGGCAACAGGGAACAGTGGAGTAGGGTAGTGGGGGAAGAAGAAAGGCAGTGGTTACCATTTAAATAGGGATGTCTGGGAAAACCTCATGAAATGGGATAATTTGAGCAAAGATAGGAAGGAAGTAAAGGGAGTTAGCTATGCAGATATGTAGAGGAGAGGTTTCTAGGCAGAGAGGAGCTGCAGCCAAGGCATAATTGAGGACAGCAAGAAGCCATTATGCCGGATCAGGGATGAGGAGACCTCTAATGGGGGCAATTCAAGGAGGGCCTGGTGGCCTTTATGGATGTTGGCTCTTCCTCAGAGGAAACTAGGGAGCTATTGTAGGGTATTGGGCAGAGCAGTGACATGATCTGACTTATGTTTTCAGAGGGTCAGGTGTTTGGAATAGACATTTAAGGGGCTACATGGAATCACAAATTGTCTATGATCTAGGCGAGGGAGAATGGTTTGAGCCAGTATGGAAGCAGTTGAAGCAGTGAGCAGCAGTTAGGTCTGAGGTAGCCTTTGAAGGTAGAGCCAAGAGCATTTTTGACATTGGCTATGTGATATGGTGTGTTTTATTTATAAAACAAACATATAGTTTGGTGGAATATTTCCAACTCTGTCTATTGAAGGAATTTCCAGAACTAAGACAGATTTTTCAGCTTTTGAATGCAAGGGTCAAATTGCAGTGCCTGCAATTTTACATTTTACTCATTTACAACTTGTCATTTTATTCATGGTTGTGAATGGCTCAGACTTTATGATATGCGACCCAGAAACGGTTTCAAAGACCCCAACAAAACCTCCTCGTGTTCCACATGGAGATAATCATTTAAATTGAACAGAAGCACATTCTTCATGGTCTTTGGAAGCAGCTCAGCCCTTAATGATTGGGACTCAAACAGAGGCAACACAGTTTTCATTTGAACGTGTTATTCAGATACAGCAATGATAAAAAAGAATATTGAGCTGGAGGTAATTTTTAAGCCTTTTTTTTTTTTTTTTTTCTGATAAGAAGGATATCTGCTTACCATTTAAAGAGACTCAAATTGTTGCAGAAATATATAATAGGGAAAGGGAGACCCTCCTGTAATCTTGCCCAATAGTTTGTTGAAGACGCTGAAGGGAGAAAAGACAGCTGAGCTGGAACGCGTCTACCTGCAGATGTTTTGAAACCCCTCTGAGGTTTAATCAAGGGAGTCGTTGGGATTGCTCCGGCCACACACAGACTGCAATTCCTTCGCACTTCGGCCTTGATTTGTTGGCCCAGGCTGATGCATTTCTGAGTGCCCAGGAGAAGCACAGCAACTTAGCCCCCGCTAGGCGAGGGATGCCCGGCAAGTCCCAGAAAGGTTCTGTTCCGTCCAGTGCAGGCAGCGCCGTGAGGCTCAATCTGACTGCTGCTGGCTCTTCTCAGGCCCACCGTCTCTCTGCTCCAGACCGGGAGGATTTGATGCCCTTCAAAATGTAGAGTCCATTGATCTGTTTTCTAGGCAACGAATGCTGAAGCCATGTCCACTAATGTGACTGCAGAAGGTTAAATATGGATTTGGCAAGAATGATGAGCTGCCCACAAATGTTTTAGAGATGGTCTGAAATGCAGACATACAGAAAGGGGCAACTCAGGGGTGGCTTTTGTGGGCACGTGTGCATCTCCCAAGGCGAAAGTTATGTCCTCTGTGTTTAATTGGCTTTGCAGTATGCTGGATCTTCATTACACAATACCCATACCTGAAAAATTAGCATAAATGGGAGGAACACAAACAATGTCAAAGACAAAAAAAAAAAATTCTCTTTACACATGTCTTACACATTTTTGATATTATGCGTGTATTAATCAGTCACCCTGTCATTCTCCCATTGCACTCGAGAAGGTAGAGTATTGAGAGACAGAGAAAGAACATAAAATCTTCTGTAGAAGGCAGACTTTTAACATGTTGGAACAAAGAGAACAAGAATTTAGCAATTTGTTACTAAGTGACAGATTTAGCAAGTTCTTTGTCATTTGATCTTCAGGCTTTTTTCTCCTCTTGCTTTTTATACAAAGCGTGGGCAATAAAAATAGTTCTGTTGGTTTTCATTTTGAGTCTGGTTTCACATCTGTCTTTTATGTGGTGGTAGCTGTAGTATGCTTGAATTCATAGAAAATACCTCAGGGAATGCTTACAATCTACTCTTGGGATATTTTCTAGATTTTTGTTTAATAAAATGTGTGTGCCTATGGCCTGATTCATATTAAAGTGGATTTTTGCTGAACATTTCAGCCTCGGAAAACCTAGGTATGAATCTTGACTGTAACATCTCCCAGCCATGTAACCAGTAATAATATTACATCGCCTCTCTCAAGTCACATTTTTTATGTGTAAAATGCTGATAATCACAAGTCCCTCACATGACATGTCACAGGGTTGCTTGGTGTGTTACAAGAAAAATATATGAGGTAGTCAATTGCAAATGATAAAACCCACTAAAGATGAATTATTAATATTGAAATATTTCTACTTT
Source organism: Trachypithecus francoisi (assembly GCF_009764315.1). Classification (NCBI taxonomy): domain Eukaryota; kingdom Metazoa; phylum Chordata; class Mammalia; order Primates; family Cercopithecidae; genus Trachypithecus; species Trachypithecus francoisi. The sequence continues at coordinate 17,502,094 of NW_022681465.1, forward strand.
TATTTGAATATTACCATTAAGAGAACCTGTTTGAGAAAAAGTCCTAAAACGGAGTTTGGAGCTCTCCTTGATTAAAAGAGATGTGGAAATGATGGGAAAGTTCAGGCTTCTGGATTTAGGCATTAGCCCTGGAGACCACCTAAAAAGGGAAGGGAAATGTTTCTAAACAGGCTTATGGATAAGCAGATACCTCAGAGATGTGTCCTTGACTTTTCAGGCTGCTGTAATTGATTTATTGTGCCTGTGTGAAGTTTGTGTGCAAATGTGATATTAACCCATAATTATGAATTATATAGGCAATTAAATGTTATGAGACTGAAAGGTGATGCTCTCCCAGAGGTATGGTTTAGTAGGATCAGACTTCTATTGTGTGTGTTGGTTTCCAGAATTAAAAACAGCACCTTACTCCCTCACCAGCTCCACTGGAAAAGTAACACGGGTCTGCGTGATTTAGAAAACTTTCTCTTCTGCTGGTTGTAGGGTGGGGCTTAAAATGAAAAATGAAACACTGCTTGTCTCAATGATCATATCTAAAAGCATATGATGTGCCAGTAGATATGGGAACAAGAAGTTCTGCTGGTTTTTTCTCTGGCTTTTTTAAGAGGGTGAGGTAGAGATAATATTCTTTCATCTTCTGTACAGTTCTAAGGGCATTGTGGATTCTCAAAAATTGCTAAACTACCCGTGACAGTTTCAGATCTGTGGCATGGATGGTTTAATAGATTTCACCAGTTATTTGCTTCCTGAATGAATATTCAGCTTTTGTCAAGTTCAGGAGAACAGAGCACTTTAAAAATCAGGAGAGTGACAAAGCATATTTAGTTTGTGGATGAATGACAGTAACTGCAGATGCAGCAAGTGGAACCAAATCAAAAAGTCATTAAAAATGCTAGTTGATGCTAATTGATTTAATGTGTTGGAATATCTGAGAGTTCAAAAGTAGCTTCGAATAAGCTGCTTTGTGACTGTAAACCAGCTTCATCACTTACCAGAGGGAAACTTTGGGAAGGTTGCTTAGTCCCTCTGAGCCTCAGTCTCCTCATTTGCAAAATGAGGGTAGACCTATTGTAAGGTTTCCATAAAGTATTACAGTTAAGGTACCTGCAAGTATACCTAGAACATCACACTCACTCATTAATGCCAGCTGTTATTTAAATATTTTAGCAAAATAATTTAAGCAAGGAAATCTCTTCATATACTGAAATTCCTTGTAAAGCCAGAATAAAAACAATGTGTTCAAATTCTTTGGTTGGCTTTTTTTTTTTTTTTTTGGACAGCGCCTTGCTCTGTCACCCAGGCTGGAGTGCAGTCACGTGAGCTCACTGCAGCTTCGAACTACTGGGCTCAAATGATTTTCCCACTTTAGCTTCCTGAGTAGCTGGGATTACAGGCACATACCACCATGCCTGGCTAATTTTAATTTTTTTATTTTTAGTAGAGATGAAGTCTTACTATGTCGCCCAGGCTGGTCTTGAACTCCTGAGCTCAAAGAATCCTCCCATCTTGGCCTCCCAATGCTGGGATTGCAGGAGCCCCCGTGTCCAGCTGTCTGTTGGCATTTGTATTATGACATTTGGCACAATTGTTATGTTAATAGAATTGCTGAGAAAAAAGGATATTGTGCTAGGTGAACCCTGGCTTCGTTTTTCCTGCATCCCAGCGCTCACTGTGATTTAAAGGGGACACTGACATGTAACAATAAAAGATAATGCTGATGTGTAACCACTGGGCTTGAAATGTTCCTTACACATAGCGTAAGACAGGCGTGCAGCAAATTCCCATTAGACAATTCATTTTCAAAACAACCTCAGCTATCGCTATCCCAGTTGCATATACAACATATATGGCATTTGGCCAAAAACCATATCCCAAGAGTCTCTCTGTCTACGTGGAACTGACTCCTTCTCCATCCTATCAGACGTACCTCTTTCTTTCATTTTTTCTGTTTCCTCCTTTCCCTCTCACAGTTTTACCATAATCTTTGTTTTTTTAAATTTTTTGTTCTTTTTCCCTGTCATGTCTGAAGTTTTCCAAAAAAAGTTGTAGACATCCTCTACTACCAATTAAGTGACAGAAACATAGAAATTAGGCTCTCCTTAGCAGAGTATGCTTTACTCAATAAAGAAAGGAGAGCATAATTTGGCCCTTCTAAATGTTAAAGTCACTGCACATATCTTTTGTTTGAATTAATCATGGTTTCCAGTAATTGTTGAAGTGAGGGTTAACTTATTTATTTCTGTAATTCTTCCTGCCAGCATATGAAGACAGCAAATGGTAACTTGATCCTAGCCAAAGACTCCAAAAAAAAAAAAAAAGGAAGTAGTGGTGGGTTGTGCTTCTGTTGCTCTGGGGTTATACATTTCTTAGTGCTCTTTGGAAAAATAAATGGAGATACCAATAGGCATAATTATCACAAAGCGAAGGAGGGAAAGAACAATGAAACTGACATGAGAAGAATTGTGCATAGGCTGGCACTTCCGAACGTGGAAGTGTTGCTGCTGGGGAGGAACAGAACATACCGCTTTGGGCTGAGCTTTAATCCTGCAGAACAGGAGACCCGGGGGGAAGGGGAAGAAAACGTGGGTGTAGCACAAAAGAGGCAGAAAGAAAATGAAGCAGTTTCCAAGGAACAGGTGACTAGGACTCACCTAGTTGTGAAAACAGATCAGCTTCTTTTCCGAGTTCTGATTTACTATTGAATAAAGTACAGTGACTCCTTAGACACTGCCACAGAACCTTGTCATGATGAATTGTCCCTCTCCTTAGCTTGCAGTAATGGGATTGTATACTTCCTTCTCTAGCTAGACTGGCAGCCTGTCCCCACGTGCTGTTCCTCAAGTTGTGCAACTGCACAGCCATATTTTCTTCCTTGTTCAAAGGGTGTGCATGTGGCCTTGGAGACTTCACTGTTTTGAGCTGAAGTCAGTGTCTCTTACTCTGGTCTCAAGTTTCAGTGGGTATCTCCCTGTATTCCAGGCACATTTTCCAGTTGTAATTTTTCTACTTTCTACAGTGCTTAAAAGTCAGTGGGAATTGATCAAGATGTAAGAAAAACTGAGTTGTCTTTGGAATGCTTTCATGCTTTGTGATGGCCTTCTTAGAATTAGGACATGGAGAACGTGTCTACCTCTTTAGGGCCCACACTAGGATGTGTGGGATTCTGGGCAAGTATTATTTTGTGTGGGTCTTCCATTTATACAAGCAATTCCTTTGAAAAATGCTTTGCAAAATTTTAAACATATATGAGGTTTAGTGATTGATCACTGAAGATTTAGAATGATGGGTAAAGAGGTGCTGATGTATTTGTTTATTGTCCAGACTACTTGATAATTCTTTGTAGCATCCCGACACTACCTCTTTCCTTCTGGATCCAGAAATCATCTCTTCATATTAGTTATTGTCAAGTGTGCTGTTCCTGGGTAATTCATATTTCCCACTGTGAGAAAAGGGTAGCAATTTTGTTATTATTCAAGACCTGTAGCTTGTCAGAACCTGTCCGTGTTGAGGCATTCTGACTCTTCTTGCCTCTAAAGTCCCCAATGCTATTTGTTTCATGCTGGCTACATCATTACTCACGATGCTGTACCATCCATCCTGCTGCCTGTGAATACTGGCTTCCGATGGCTTTTTCAGAGGTTGTGCCCATATTTCTTTGAAGATGACCACAAATGCACAGAGTATGCAGGAAAATGTGCACAGTCATTTATTTTATGGTCATGTTAAATTTACCCTTTGGAACTTTATGGTATAAATATAGAACAACACATTTTCCAACCATGTCTTCTCTTGAACCCTTGCGGCTGTAATGACAGCATTCCTAAAATGTGATCTCTTTTCATGTTGACTGCACCCCTGGTTTCCTCACACTGTTTCCAGTGGTGGAGCGAGAATAGTGATCCCATTTATGCAAGGAATCCCTGACCCTTATCTCGCTCAGCTTAACCTGGGAGGGCCAGGCACCACATCAGCTGGAGGAAAGAATGAACATGGATTGGAAGAGCCTGCTGGTGTTGCAGAACAACCATCTGGAAAGCCCTTGGAGGAGGTGGGTGAAGCCACCTTGGAGCACTATGGTGCAGCCTGCAGAGGGATGGGGCGATGGCCCTGAGTTTTAGCAGCAACAGGTGCACAGCATAAACCTTGCCTGCCACCGCAGGTGCTGCAGAGCAGGGGCAACACCACAGTAGCAGCAAGGGGGATAACTGAGGAGGCAGGAAACCTCACATGCAGCTCGAACCCAAGGGCTGGCTGATGGCTATTGGGAGCCCAGAGTCCTGAACTCATTCTGTGACCAAGTGAGTGAGAATCATTCAAAATCAGGATGTCAGCACCATTCTGGTGGCCCAATCACACACCATCCCATGACAGCAATCCTGTGCCAGTCAGCAGAATCAATCCACTCACTAGGCTGCTTTTCTGGAACTGGAGGTCAGCCCCAGGGCCCCAGGATGACCTTGCAGGCACGATTTCTGGAGCTCTTTGGAATGTCAAGCCCACCTCGTGCATAAGAAAGTGGGTTGGAAAGAACTCTAAAGGGGAGAAAGGGGGACTGGGTACAAGCAAATCCCCATTTGGGCTCAGGAAACCTGCCCAGACCACACTACCAGCTCCAGCCAGGCCCAGGAACCAGAGGGTTGGGGGTGGGAGGGGGTTCTCAGAAACTATCATGAAAGACATTTTCATGGGCCCCTGAATCGTGAGGACTGAGGGAGGAGCCCAGCTCACCTGGGTCTAAAGCGAGCCCTGCTGTTTGTTTCTTTCTGCAACAAAAAGGAGTGGAAAGGATAAAACAGAGGGTAGGCATGGAAGAGATGAGGTCAAGTATGAACTGCTCTTGGAAGCCTGAGTCCTGATAAGGGCTGTCCACAGGTTGGCCCCTATTCAAGGGCTAACAGTTTTTCATCAAATAACTGAACTAATATATAAACAGTTACAGCAGCAGCAATAGCAGCAAGAAACGCTTCTATAATGAAGCTCTACCAATTCTGCACTGGTGGGAGAAAACGCAAGAAAGGGCATTATTCGGTCAATGGACAAAACTAGAATATGATTGTTAGAGTAGAAAAAAATTGTTGTATCAATGCAAATGTATGAAGTTGATAAGCCTATGGTGGTTGTAGAAAAGAATATCCCTTAGGATACACTGAAGTATTTAGGGGTAAAAAACAATGTTCAGGAAAAAATGATCTATTTATCTGTCTGTCTATCAATCATCTGTCAGTCTATTAATCTACTGATCTATTGATCATCTATCTATTGCAAATGACAAAGCAAATGGGAATAAACTGTTAACAGCAGCAAAATCTGGGTAAAGGCTAAATGGATAGATGATCTTTGTACTCTTTTTATTTTTGCGACTTTTCATAATGTTAAAAATTATTTCCAAAGAGAAAGTTAAAAAGGTTATCTCCACACAATGTATCAATTCTGGCAAAATAGTTATAACAATGTTTTCTTTCCTTCCCTTCCCCCATCCTCCCTTTCTCATCCGCCACCCCCTTTCTTTTCTTCCTCTTTCCATTTTCCCTTGGCATCATATAAATGAATACAGTTAGGAAACTTCTGGCATACTGGCATGTTCCACAGTTTAAAAGAATTTAAAATTAAAGAATTAAAGGGAAGCATTGGCTAGATCCAGAATGGGTGTGATGGCAACAGAGTTGCAAGCAGAGGCAAGAGGATCCAGAACTTGACTTTGTGTTTCTGTAGCTAATACAAAAGTTGTATAGAGAACTTGAGTAAAAGAATCACAATAGGCTGGGCGCAGTGGCAAATCCCAACACTTTGGGACGCCAAGCCGGGCGGATCATCTGAGGTCAGGAGTTTGAGACCATCCTGGCCAACGTGGTGAAACCCCATCTCTACTAAAAATACAAAATTAGTCGGGCGTGGTGGTGTGCGGCTTCCCTTCCCTTTCTCCTCCTTTCCCTTCCCTTCACTTCCTCCTCCCTTCCTTTCCCTTCCCTTTCTTTCCTTTCTGGCTCTATTGCCCGGGCTGGAGTACAGTGGTGCAGTCTCAGCTCTCTGCAACCTCTACCTCCCGGGCTCAAGCAATTCTCCTGCCTCAGCCTCCTGAGTAGCTGGGATTACAGGCATGCACCGTCATGCCTGGGTTCTTTTCGTGTGCGTTTTTAGTAGAGATGGGGTCTCGTCACGTTGTCCAGGCTGGTCTCGAACTTGTGAGCTCAGGTGATCTGCCCACCTGGGCCTCTCAAAGTGCTGGGATTATAGGTGTGAGGCACCGGGCCAGCCTAGAATGTCCATATTTCTAATCTAATGGTTGCCAAGGGCATCACAGCATGCCATAGTGGTTAGTAATGTGGGCTCTGGGAAAAAAGAGTTTGAGTTTAAGTTAAGCTTTTGCACTTCCCACCTGGGTGATCTTGGATAGATGGCTTCATTTCATCATGTATCAGTTTCCTCACCAGTAAATGGCATCTGATAGGAATATCTTCGCCTGAAAGTACCAGAAAGTATGACTTACAGTAGCTTAAACAAAGAGAAACCCAAAGAGCAGGTGCTGTTGATCAATAGTGTGAGAGAAATGAGGTTTTTTCTCTCTGCCATACCTTGTGTGCAATTCTACTTTTCACACAAAAAGAAGGGAAAAGAGACATGGGAGAATTTTAGCTGAGTCGGCCTTTTTATCAGAATATCAACGCTTTTCTCAAATTTCCAATAAGCAGAAACTCACTTATGGGCCTGATTTGTGTCTTCTGACCACCTTTGCTTGAATTTGGGAGAGAAAGGAGATTATAGATACGGCTTAAATCAGACAATCAAGAGTATGGGTTATAGTGTGTTATAGGATTCTGAATATTAAATGAGCTAATGGCTGTAACATTCTTAGAAAAATTCACAAGTGCTCAATTGTTAGCTTGATATCATATTCGTAATACTAATAGAAGTAGAATTTTTGTGTACATATTGAAAATATCATCAGAAATAATTTTGATAAAACCTGTGGAAACAGGGAAAAAGGACGAAGTCAACAGCTCCCTCAGTTTCACCCTTGGAGAAGGCTTAGAAGGAAGTGAAGCATTGAGGTGTAAACCACCTGCATGCTTACAAACACCAGTGGTTGACCCCCTCTGTAGGCCAGGTAGGAGTGTGGGACCTGCTACGATTGAGAAGGGCTTGTAGATTTCAAAGAGGATGCTGGGATTCCAGAGTAGCACAAGTGGCTGCACTTACGCACTTATTTTGATTATAATAATATATGTGATCATCAGTTTCTCCCTTATTTTCCATGTGGATGGGCTATATTTATTTTCCTGGGGTTGGCTCAAAGTAGACACAACAATCTTTGCCTTGAACATTTTCAGTGAGCCATGTTGGCCCTCCTGGAAGTGGGGGTGCTTTGTCTGTCCACTGGGGCTCCATGGACACAAGTACACCCACATTTTATTGGTGGCTCTTTTCCAAGTTGCTAGCTTGGCGCTTTTCAAAATGTGCTGAATGGCTGTTTGGAACTTGTCTCTGCTGACTCCACTGGGCTCGGTTTCAAATCTCTCCTAATCCACTAATGAACCTTTATTAAAGTGGGAGACAGAGGGTGAATCAGTCTTTGGACGCATTATTAAAATAAAGTAGGAACAGTGAAATGATCAAAAGAGAACAATAACAAAAGAAAGCTCAGTCTCCCCACCACCCTCTATTCAGTTCTTTAAAGCTGATATTTTGGGGGAAGAAATGTCAATATTATTAGATTAGTTTTCAGTAGTCTTTAATTTTGTTTCATTTTAACTTTAATTTTGTTTTATTTTTCAGGGAAGCTCATGAAGAGACTGTCATTCACCAGCAAACCCCTGACCCCTCACTTTTTCTTTTTTGCAATTGGAAGTTCAGGTTGAACTGCTCTGTAGTTATTCACCCACTTCTGCTGGTCAAAGGCCCACAAGGATTTAAATGACTAAATAGGTCATAAAATGCCAACCTTTTAGAAGTCTAAAAAATGTCTGCTGGTTCAAACAGTCATCACGAACCACCCTTAGATTCCTCTGCCACCCACTTTGCTCCCTGTGTCTGGGACACCCTGAGTCCACAGTGACTCTGTGCCAAACTATAAGGAAACCACCATGTACCTTTTAAAAAATGTCCACTTGTCCTTAAAGTCATGAATCAAGGAAGAGATGGCTTCCAGATATGCAACTAGTCTTCCGATAGCCATCACCCTCTAAAATTTCCCTGTGTTTTCACTGAAGTCATGCACCCACTTCTGCTGGTTCCTGGCTCACATAAACATTGAGCAAGTAACTTTCCATTAGACCCAGAGGACAGACTAGGATAGACTTCTGAATGTCTGAAAATTCCTGGTCTTCAACAAACTTGTGTTCTGCTCAATAATTTATTTTGTAAGAAGAAGTTATAATAAGTCTAGTCATTAAATCAAAAGAGAAAAACCTTAATTAAGTATAATATTGCTTGGTACTTTTTTTTTTTTTTTTTTGAGACGGAGTCTCGCTCTGTCGCCCAGGCTGGAGTGCAGTGGCCAGATCTCAGCTCACTGCAAGTTCTGCCTCCCGGGTTTACGCCATTCTCCTGCCTCAGCCCCCCGAGTAGCTGGGACTACAGGCGCCCGCCACCTCGCCCGGCTAGTTTTTTGTATTTTTCAGTAGAGACGGGGTTTCACTGTGTTAGCCAGGATGGTTTCGATGTTCTGACCTCGTGATCCACCCATCTCGGCCTCCCAAAGTGCTGGGATTACAGGCTTGAGCCACCGCGCTCGGCCGCTTGGTACTTGTTTTTGTCCGTTCCATTTCTTCATTAACTTTTTGATTGGTAAAATAAAGATCATTACACAAATCTATTCTCAAATTTAGCCATGGATGATTTGATTTCTCTTTCTCTCTTTTCTCTCTCTGTGCGTATATATATACACACACACACACACACACACACACACACACATATATATACACACACTCAGAGAACAGAGTTGTCTCTCTCTATATACACCCACAGAGCATGTATATATGTGTGCGTGTATATATATGTATATGTGTGTATGTGTGTATATACATTTATATGGAGAGAGAGAAAGAGAGAGAGAGAGAGAAAATAGAGACAGAGAGAAAGATGCTCCTCAAACTTATGATGGGGTTATGTTCTGATAAACCCACCGTAAGCTGAAAATATTCCAAGCCAAAAATGCACTGAATGCACCTAACCTTTCAAACACCGTACCTTAGCCTAGTCCACTGCAAATGTGCTTAGACACTTAACTTGTAAATGCGCAATAGTTACATTAGTCTACAGTTGGACAAAATCATCTATCACAAAGTCTATTTCATAATAAAGTGTTGAACATGTGATGTAGTTTATTGAATTCTGTACTGAAAATGAAAAACAGAATGGTTGTACGGGAACTTGAAGTACAGGTTCTACTGAATGGGTTTCACTTTCACACCATTGTAAAGTAGAAAACATCGTAAGTTAGGGACCATTTGTGTATATACCTATATGAGATATATGTAAATAAGATATATATGTAAACAACATATATGTCAATGAGATATATAAAAACATATAAATAATACATAGATCTTGTTGAATCCTACTGTGTACAAGACATAATTTTTTATGCTGGGATTCATCAGCGAAGAAAAGGAAGGAAAGCTCTCGGCTTCACAGAGCTCATACTCTGGTGAGGGAGACAAAAATTACATAGCATATAAGAAGGTGAGGACTGGGCATGGAGGCTCATGCCTGTAATGTAATCCCAACACTTTGGGAAGCCAAAGTGGGTGGATTACTTGAGGTCAGGAGTTCAAGACCAGCCTGACAAACATGGTGAAACCTCGTCTCTACTACAAATACAAACATTAGCCAGGTGTGGTGGTACATGCCTGTAATCTCAGCTACTTGGGAGACTGAGGCATGAGAATCACTTGAACTCAGGAGGTGAAAGCTGCAGGGAGCCGAGATCGTGCCACTACACTCCAGCCTGGGTGACAGAACGAGACTCCATCTCAAAGCAAAAAAAAAAAAAAGAGAAGAGGGTAAGTACTGTATGCAAAAGCAGAGCCAGGTGGCAGACGAGAGTCTTAAAGAGTTGTCATTTACCCATTTAGATGATATGGTCAGGGGGGCCTCCCTGAAAAGATAATGTCTGAGCAGAGACTTACGGGCGGAGAGAGAACAGGGTGAGAAGATCTCTGGGGGAGGAGTAGAAAGTGCAGACACAGGCAGCGATGAGCCGCATCTGGTTGGGACAGAGTGAAAAAGGGGTTCAGCTGGAGGGACCTGAGAGGTGAGGGTGGCAGGGCAGGTGGAGGTGTAAGCTTAGTAGATGGTGAACACCCTGGAGGCCACTGTGAGGCTCTGGTTCTCCCTCTGAGTGATTTCAAGGTCCATTGCATGGTTGCAGCAGAGAAGAGAACAAGCCTTATGACCTGGTTTCTCTTGAAGAGGATCATTCAGGTAGGCGCTTTGAGGGAAGAAAAACAAACAAACAAAAAAAACAAAACCGTAGGAGGGTCTGGGAGGATGTAGAAAGTCCTATTTGTAAGGGTTTGTGATCTGGGTATATGTCCACTGAGCAGTGAACTCACCGTCTCAAGTTCTGTATTCTGGTTGGGACTCTTCTGCTAACTGCTGGAGGGTATTGGCACGATCCCCTTACTGTTTTATTCAGAAGGGAAATAGAAGTGAACAGAAGTGAACACTTAGTATTTAAGTTTGAGCCAATTTCTTCTTAATCCCTATGATCTGGAGCCTGCTAGGATCCTCAAGTTTGTTTTTCTTTTTTTCCAATGCCAAAGCGTGTGTCTTTGCTTGCCCCACCTCTGTCCTCAGTTTCTTTACTAACAGCGGTGACTTCCCTTCCCAATCTCTCAGCACATGCAGAAGACGATAAGCAGAGGACAATGGCTTTGCTAAACCCTGAATTGTTCCAAAGTTCGAAGTTGTAACCCATGAGCTATCCCTTTTATGAAAGCAGTCAAAACTGGATGTTAGAAATATTTTGGAGGTTAAAGGAAGAGCGACTTGCACCTCCCTACCACTGAACTGTTGAATATTCTAGAATTTATGTTACACAGTAAAAGACAGACAACTCTGTCTGCAGTTCTGGGACTGGGATATGCCTGTGCATACATGCATCTGCTCTGTTTTGGTTTCACTTCACTTTAGTTATTTGATTTGGTGTCTGCAAAACCCTGTGTGCACATTTTTATGAGCCTTGGGACAATTTACTGCCAAGCTTGCTTGAACTCTAAAATATGCCTCCAGTTTTGGAAAACCACAAATTATTTACCAAGGAGGCAAGGAAATGGAGGTCACTGGGCTCATTTCTTACATAATTTTCAACTTCCTTTTTGAGGCCTGACATCTCCCGGCAGTCACAGTGATGTCTTCCTTAGATAGATTCAATAATGGGGAAGAACAGGTGAAAAGTGGTGAAAGTTGCTAACTGCTGTGTTCCTCTGCTTGCTTTTCATGCTGTGTGCCAGGAATCAAAGCTGCAGGAGTGGAAGGTAGATATAAAGTAACCCCTTTTCCTAGGTTATTGTGTTTATAAAGCATTAAATAAGAAATGCTAAAAAACAAAACAAAACAAAAAAACCCTCTACTTTGTGGGAAGCAAAGTTATTTAAGGTATGAAAACAACAGTATTAACTTAAAACAATAGAATAAATGATCACTAAAATGAAAGTACAGAACAGGTATAGAAAGTCAATCTTTGAAACATCAGCTGGTATCAGTTTCTTTGAAAATAATTCAAGGGTGATTAACATGTAACTAGCAAATACATTCAACATACAAGAGAAAAAAAGTGAGGATAAAAGGGGGCGATAAAATAAATAGCGGAATGAGGGATGACCATAGATCAAATGGAAAGGATAAGGAAGGAGGAAAAGATAGCTCCTATGTGTCTAGCTTGGAAAGATAATGACTCAATTGAGTGAACAGGGGAGACAAACTGAGGGTTCAGGAATTTTTATTTTCATTTATTTTTGAGATGGAGTGTAGTTCTGTCGCCAGGCTGGAGTTCAGTGGCCTGATCTCGGCTCGCTGCAACCTTTATCTCCCGGATACAAGCAATTCTCCTGCCTCAGCCTCCTGAGTAGCTGGGATTACAGGCATGCACCCCGCACCTGGCTAATTTTTGTGGTTTTAGTAGAGGTGGGATTTCACCTTGTTGGCCAGGATGGCCTCAATCTCCTGAACATCATGATCCACCTCCCTTGGCCTCCCGAAGTGCTGGGATTACAGGCATGAGCCACTGCGCTTGGCTGGAACTCACGAATTTTTAAAGACATGGCAACGTTCTTGTTGTATGGGTTTACTTATGACAGATGGGTATATAGGTCTGTCCAAAGGGGCTGGGACACTTTGTTAGGTTTTAGGAATTTTTTTCTGCTAAATTCTCTTTTTCCTTTCTTCCAAGGAGGCAGGGTAAGGAGAGGTACCAGGTGCTGGTGGATTGTTTACCTTGGAGATTACCACCTTACAGAGGAAATAGCTGGTACCTCAGCAGAGATGTCTTTTGGTGGGCCTCAGAGTTGTGAGTTGAGCACTTGGAGCAGGGAAACATTGGATGTTTTCATGACATTGGTAGGATTTAATTCAATCAACGAATAGGACCCAGAATTAAATTAGCCAAGACAGTGGGGGAAGAGGGGCAGAATCCCAACTGTGCTTAGTTATAATTTCAGATGTAGAATAAAGAGTGCTCCAGGAAGCACGGCTCCAGGACAATGATGAGATTTTGAATCCCTTCATGTTTATGATTTCACTTTTTTCCCTTCATGCTTATGATTTTAATTATCTCTGTTTCCCAAAGTGATTAGCAGAAACAATTTAAGATGAAATGAATATATGTGCTGGAAGGGGAGGCAAAAGTAGGGTGACATCCCATTTCATAGTCAGGTTTGTGGGTGGGGAGGGGGGATGGTGCAAGTGAAGAGAGAGAGGGCTCAGTAGTTTCTGAGAGGAGGAAGGAGAAGAGGAACACAAGCTTAGTTCCTGAAGAAAGAAATCGATGGGAATCCAGGCTGATTCCACTCGGGTCTGCAACACTCCAGACAAATCTAGAAGCTGGCAGCTAGAATGAATGTTTATTTCTCAATAGAATGAAAAAAGAAATGAGATGGAGCTGAAGATATTGTACTGTCTGAAATGATTTACCTTATGGGCATTTACGCTAATGAATGGGTTCATTTCTACATCCATGTGTGATCTCTGTCAAGTTCATTTCATATCTGCAATGCTCTCTGTAAGAAAGGTAGTCTAATGCCTGGCACTGTTAAGGGCTCAGAAAATGTTGGTTGCTTACTTCTGATTCTACCCACAATGACACCTGATTCTCTATTATTCTGGTATGTGAGCAATCTCAGTCAAGCTGTCTACAGTGTATATCTGTGCTTTCTAAAGTCAACATACAAAGTAAGAGTTAAGGCCAGGTGCAGTGGCTCACACCTGTAATCTCAGCACTTTGGGAGGCCAAGGCAGGTAGATCACCTGAGGTCAGGAGTTCGAGACCAGCCTGACCAACATGGTGAAACCCCGTCTCTACTGAAAATACAAAAATGAGCTGGGCATGGTGGCACATGCCTGTAATCCCAGCTATTCAGGAGACTGAAGCATGAGAATTGCTTGAACCCAGGAGGCAGAGGTTGCCATGAGCCGAGATGGCACCATTGTACTCTAGCCTGGACAACAAGGGCAAAGCTTCATCTCAAAAACAGAAAACAAAAGACTAAAAACAAAGCGCAAAGCAAAATAAAACAAAGTAAGAGTTAAGATGTAAAGTTCTAAACTCGACTTCCTTTGAATTGCTTTCTCAATGTTCCAGTTGACTCATACTTGTCAGGCATAAAGTTTCTCCTTAAAATTGGTTTTATTTATCTCGGTTATGAGACAATTAGAAACAAATGGTTTCTATCTGGTTTGAAAAGCAGCAACAACCTTCAAATGATAAACACAATTTATCCATCTTTCATTTGTCCCTTGTTTTGACTTTGTTGAAATGAATTTCCTTTTTAAACTAGTGATATTCAGATAATTTGTGAAATATTTTATATGGGTTTAAAATAAGGACTGTGGCACATTGATCATCTAGCCCATTAGAATCAGCAAGTCTTTCGTCTTCAGCAGTTTAGTTGTGAAATGCCTAGTTGCGGTTTTCTTTCTTTCTTTTTTTTTTTTTTTTTTATTATACTTTATGTTCTAGGGTACATGTGCACAATGTGCAGGTTTGTTACATATGTATACATGTGCCATGTTGGTGTGCTGCACCCATTAACTCATCATTTACATTACGTATATCTCCTAATGCTATCCCTCCCCCCTCCCCCCACTTCACAATAGGCCCCGGTGTGTGATGTTCCCCTTCCTGTGTCCAAGTGATCTCATTGTTCAGTTCCCACCTATGAGTGAGAACATGCGGTGTTTGGTTTTCTGTTCTTGTGACAGTTTGCTGAGAATGATGGTTTCCAGCTGCATCCATGTCCCTACAAAGGACACGAACTCATCCTTTTTTATGGCTGCATAGTATTCTGTGGTGTATATGTGCCACATTTTCTTAATCCAGTCTGTCATTGATGGACATTTGGGTTGATTCCATCAACCCAAAGACCAAATGATAGTCTTTGCTATTGTGAATAGTGCTGCAATAAATATACGTGTGCATGTGTCTTTATAGCAGCATGATTTATAATCCTTTGGATATATACCCAGTATGGGATGGCTGGGTCAAATGGTATTTCTAGTTCTAGATCCTTGAGGAGTCTTTATAGCTATCCTGAGTTGGCTGAGATTCTTGAATGTGAAGATTGCTAGCTTTAAGAGTTTTGGGGAATTCTTGACTATGTTTTCGTTACATATTTGTCCCACTCTATTCTTTCTTTTTTCTTTAGTAACTCCAATAATAGGAATAAAGGGGTTTGCACTATGACTTGCATGTGATTGATACATGTATTCTTTTGCATTCTCTGTGCTCTAGTCAAATATTTCATGTTGATCTGTCTTTGGGATCATTGAGCCAATCTTCAGCTATACTGTTCAATTCATCCAATGAGGTCTTCATTTCAAGTATTGTATTTTTCAGTCTTAGAATGATTACTTTTTACAGATTTTGATTCAGTGATTAAACCCCACATCTTTTCATAGCTTTCATTCATATTGTCTTTCAATCTCTTTAATATATTGATCATTGTATCAAAATGTAACTTTAAGATGCTAAATAAAATATCATTTTCTTTCTTTGCATCTACTTACATTGTTTGTTTCACCTGGTAGTTGATCACAATCTCCTGCCTCTTTTTATGTTAGTAATTTGTGACTGTATGCCAGACATTGTGGAAAAAGCACAAGTCAAAGCTCTGTGTGATGCTACTTTGACCAGATGGGAATCTGTGTTTTCTCTGTGGAGCAGATAAGGTGAGGAGGTCATCACCCCAATCCAAGAGGCTGAGCTAGATCAAGACTGGGTTGACATTTTAGTAAGATCCACCTCTAGTTCTGTTTTTGTTTCTCAGGCCTGTCTCTTCTACACTGTTGATTGAAAGCTCTGAAAGACAGTGGAAGGTTCAGGCTGCTTAGCATCCTGCCGTATGCTCCATCCAAATTTGATGAGCATCTTGGGGAGACCAGCCATGTTCTGAGCAGACTCCTTTCCTCAAGTGGAACTTTTCCTCCCAATTATTATGGGACTTCTGAAGATTTTAACTTACTTTGCAGAAACTCCTAATCTTTTACTCAGTCTCAATTTAGCAAGGGTGCTAGAGGAAAATTGGCAAGGCATTTGGCGATACTTTTGTTTCCAAATTGTTGTGGTTGCTTCTACGAATGCCACAAGCTTTGCTCGCTCCTCTTTCCTTCCTACAGTGCTTCTGCATGAACCAGATCTGATCTGTGTTTCAAATCAGCAAATATCCCAAGAAAGAAAATAGCCTGTGAAAGGTAGCTAACCTTGCCAAAACACTCTGCTCTCTGGAATTTTTGTTCTTTTAATTCTTTTTGTTTCCATAATTCACTCATCTCTTTAAATGGATTTTTTGCAATTAATTTGTCTTCTTTAGTTAGTCTAACAGGATTGTGTTCTCCTGCAACCAACGGCATTCTATTCATAACCACAAGTCCCCTTAGGGTCAACTTTTAAGAAGTCTTGGGCAGTTATGTCTTTCCAATCTGACAGTCCATAAGATCTTCCCCTATTTTTCCAGAAGCTTCAGATGTGACTATCACAAAGAACATTATGGATATATGTGACAAAGAGAGATTACAAATTAAATTCATACTGTCCAACATGAAAAACTTGACTGTCCTTTTTTCTGTGTGTCCAGAGATACAGGGAGTCCACAGAGCCTCCCCTGCAAGCATCAGTACAGAAGTCGATGATAATCTGGATGCAAGTCCAGGAGTGTGGAGTTCACTGACTCAGAAGACCTGCATCTAAGGAATTGACTGTCCTTATCCTTAAGTATGATGACTATGTTTCCAATTCCAGTAGATCCTTTGATTTATTCTGAATAAATATTCCTTTTGGAATTGAACTTCTAGAGCTCTTAACTTTGGCCCACTCTAGTTTTTTTCTCTCTCTCTCTCTCTCTTTTTAATAATTTTTTTGTAAAGATAAGGTCTTGCTTTGTTGCCCAGGCTGGTCTCGAATTCCTGGACTCAAGCAATCCACTGCCTTGGGCTCCCAAAGTGCTGGGATTATAGGTGTGAACCATTGTGTCCGACTGCTTTCTGGTTTTTCTAGCATCATGTTATCCCAACTCTGTTCTCCATGTAAATTTCCCTGATCACATGGTTGTATCTTGGCATTTCAAAATACTTAACAGACTTTGTTTTGTTTGAATTTTACAGTGAACTTACATGACTAGGCATGGTCCCCAGTTCAGTTTTATAGACAAGGATTCTGCAGGTCAAGAAGTGAAACACAACCAATAACAGCAGGTGACAGGATTGAAACCTGGGTCACTGTACTTATTTTTTTCTACTCTGTCATTATGTGTATCTATCCTACCTCTGCAATGACAGATGGCCCTAGAGCAAGAACACTTCCTTACATCTGGTATACAGTTGAAAAGTAAAAATTCCACACAAATAAATATGGAAGGAAGTTTTACCTGCTCCTATAGCTTCCTTTCAGCGACCTGGCACCCACAAAGGTTGAGTAACAGAAAGGGGACTTATGTAACTTAAAGTAGAGGAAGTTATAGAGACTGTCTTAGCATAATATAGCATGGAGCGGTCATGCTTGGAGGTGCAAAACGTCTGATGGTCTCGGACGTGGCTTGACCCTGAATTACACTAGTGAGGCAAGTTGCCTTGGGCAAAGCAAACTTATTGGACCCAAAGCTCTCATTTGAGAATTTTGTTGCCTAAACATTATAAAATATCAGCAATTTCATATGGTTCAGCCTAATATTTTATCACTCTTCCTTTTTCTATTCTAAAGCAATAATTTTTAATAATGTAAGCTATACACATACATGCTTTCAACATACAACGCCCTGACTATCATATAATGGATATTTCAAGAAGTAAATGTTCAGCATGTCTTCACCCCCACTTGAAGACATAATGTATCAATTAGGCTGTTCTTGCATTGCTATAAAGAAATACCTGAGACTGTGGAATTTATAAAAGTGGTTTAATTGGCTCACGGTTCTGCAGGCTATACAGGAAGCATATTGGGTCTACTTCATCTACTTCTGTGGAGACCTCAAGGAACTTTGACTTATGGTGGAAGGTGAAATGGGAGGAGCAGGCACCTCGTGTGACTGAAGCAGGAGCAAGAAAGAGAGAGTGACCGAGGTGCCACACACTTTTAAACAACCGGAACTCTCTCTTGAGAATTCACTCACCGTCTTGCGGACAGCACCAAAGGAATGGTCCTAAACCATCCATGAGAAATCCTCCCCCATGATCCAATCACCTCTCACCAGGCCCTATCCCCAACACTGGGATTACAGTTCAACGTGAGATTTGGGCCTGGACACAGATCCAAACCCTGTCAATATATTGGCCAGACGCTTGCAGCTATATGAAGAATACCCTGGTTACCCAGCCACAAATGCAGATGTTATTGATAAGGGAGGGGGGCAGGGAAGTGCTGGGAGGAGAAAGGGAGGTCTCTGGTGAGGGCTCCACCCTGGGGCCTGTGCCCACAGACCTAGGTGAGGGCAGGCACTCCTGCCTTTGCGCCCAAATGTTGCTTTTCCCAAGACCACCCTGGCCCGCCACGCCCCCATCCTGTGCCTATGAAAACCCGGAAACCCTAGTGGGCAGTCACACAAGCAGCTGGACATCCAGAGGACGTCAAGAAGAGCACGTCGACAGGCACCGGCAGACCCTGGCAGGCCGCCGACTGGCGGAAGGACATGGAGTTCGGCTGGAAGGTCGGAGGAGATCCAGGCCGCTAAGCCTGACTCCAGGAAACACACCTTCCCGCTCCATGTCCCTTCTGCCTCTCCTGTCTGCTGAGAGCTACCTCCACTCCATAAAACCTTGCTCTCATTCTCCAAGCTCACGTGTGATCTGATTCTTCCGGTCCAACAAGGCAAGGACCTTAGGATACAGAAAGTCCTCTGTCCTTGAGATAAGCCAGGGGTCTAATTGAGCTGACTAACACAAGTCGCCTACAGATGGCAAAACTAAAAGAGCACCCTGTAACACACGCCCACTGGGGCTTCCGCTGCAATCGTTCACCCCTAGACACTGCTGTTGGGTTAGAGCCCCACAACCCAGCCGTCTGCCTGCTCCTCTAGAGGTCTGAGCAGTGGGGTACGGAAGAAGCGAGCCCCTCCTGCTGTTGCACACCCTGCGAGGGGGCAAGGGAACTTCTCCTGTTTCATCATCAGGGATGTTGTATTGGTGTCTTAAATAACACTAGCATGTTGCCATATTTGGAGCTGCTACTGGGCCAGCTCTGTTTCCAGGCCTGCCTTTCCATCTTTTCCTTGCTTCTGGCATGAGTTCCCTTCTCTCTCGAGAGATCAGTTATGCATTTGAAAATACGTGTAGCTATACATACTTTAAACATACCATGTAGCAAGGATGCTCCTTATTGGACGGTCTTTCACGTTGCTGGGAACAGAGAACACTGCAGTTTCAGGTGAGCGAAGTAGTGCGATCTCATACATAATGAAAGCTAAGCAGGCAACAGCTTTCCCATAAGTAAGCATTTCAAAATGTATTTGTAGAAAGGCAGTAAAAGAATAGGATGCAAATCAAGCTATTTTTAAACCATCGTTTTCAGGGCCAAGGAAGAAAAATGAATTCTTAAAAAAAAAAATTATAAGGTCTTTAGTGGTGTTTTTAGTTGAAGTAATTTAGAGATGATTAGGTATTGTTATTTTTGATTCAATTCTTTAGAACAAAAACTTACAGAAATAGAAAGCTTTGCCATTTCTTTTCCCCACAACTTTAAAAAGTAAACCATGAGTGTTGGGTCACAAAAACCTTTCTTTTTTAGTCTCCTTTTTGTGCAGATTCATCCACCATCAAATTACATTGTACTCCTTCCTCCTCTGACTACCTGTGGAAGAATGTTTATATAAATCCTGTCTTTTTGTCTGTTGCTCTGAGTAAATGGTACAAAATAGATGCCTTAGTCTGGTGATTTGATTTAATACAAATAGATATTGTTAGAACAATTCTTTACATCTGAGATATTGGGAGATTTACTTGTAACTTTCCTTGCTATGTGAACAGCAGTAGTATTTGTTATTTCTAAGATGTGTTGTAGTTGGAAAGATTTTGTTTGTATCACGCCAAAGTGACTGCATTAAGAAGTACCTAGTTAATTAAAACTAAACTAAACTAAACAAAACAAAACTCCTTTAAATCATTCAGCTGTTTGACCTATACTAGTGTATAGGTGTTATACTTAATTATATATTTTGGTGCTGTCTGTTTTATTATGTGGCAGTGTGTAGTCCCAATATTTATGCTAATTGTATAGTTCTTTGGACTCCAGTTTTTCTATTTGTAAATTTGGATTAAAGTCTATCATGGCTGCTTTCAAAGAGAGCACTATATGTAAATGGAGGGTACTTTGATACCACTAGAGGGATGGGACAGATCTCAAAGAAACAGGATACACTGGCTCTGGGGTGAATGGGTCCTATGACTTGTAGGGCTTCGGAGAAGGACATACAACTCTGGGGCTAAAGCTCAGGGCATTGGCCATGCAGTTGAACATTTCTACCAGTTCTTTCCTGGGCCTGCCCTGTGCAATTTCCAACTTCTTCTCTAAATAAATGTTGAAGGTATGCGTACATAGCAAAGGTGTGCCAAAGTGTACAGTTGCCCAGATTATTTGCACACCTTGGTTTGGCCTGGCCAGTTGAAGGATTTATGAGGAAATACATTGCTGTGGTGACCTCTGTCATTCATTTCTCTGTGTATATTGGTATTAATTGATTTTTTTGGCAGAGTTTAAAGTACTTTTGAACTTCTCCCCTTTCTTCTCTCTTCTGCTTCTTTTTCCAGACTGCTTCCAAGATTGGATGAAGAGAATCTATTGACAATGCTGTGAAGAGAGGTATTTGGAGTGTGTTGGGGGAGGTAGTGTTGACTTCCTTGTGCAGTCTAGGATTGAGTGGGGGATGCAGTTGGAAGGGAAGAGAAGACTCCTCCATCTTCCTGGTCCAGAGAAATTCTGCTGGAGCGCCCTAGCCTTAACGAGAAATGAGGTGTTTGTGTTTCCACCATCTTTGAGATCTGATTGCTAATGGAGCTACCTTTAAAGAATTCTGCTATTTACAATATAAGTGAGATCTCCCTCCTCCATCCTGTGTTGCACAGCTTGGGATTGCACCCTTGTTCCTGGCACCTTTGCATTGCAGGAGCCTGCCTTTGACTTTCTTTCCTCTCTGCACATCTTCTGTTCTTGCTGCTTCTCTTTACAGAAAGTGCTGAGCTTCTTGGCGAGTGTCCCTCCCAACAGATGAATATTCAGCAGAGAATGGAGAGCTTTCTACCATAAGAATCAGGATGTGGCTGTTTATAAAGTTATTGCATTTTTTTTTGAAGAGTGGCTGCAATTAGTTTTGGTGTTAGGCAGCAAAAACCCCAAAATGTTCTTTTTGATTTCACATTGCTTGCATAATACAGATACCCATTTACTGGAAGAAATCTTTGTGGGTAAGTGTATGAGTGTGTATGCCTAAGTGTGTGTGTGTGTATGACTCCACATATATTTCTGGAGTGCCTTCTATGTGCCAGGCATGGTGTTAGTCAACATATGTAATTGAGAGTAAAACAGTCATGATCTCTGCTCTTAAACAATTTACAATCTAGGATAAAAGAGACCTTCCATGTTCAAATCCACAATGACATTAATTGCAATATGATCATTGCTGTGTTTGAAGAATAGCTAAGAAAAGCACAAAGAACTTACAAGATGGCTTAACAGAAGAATTTCATCTAGCTTACAAGTCTGGATAGCCTCTTTCTAAGAAAGCGGTATGAGTAAGGATGAATAGGAGTAGGGCAGATAAAATACTAAGCCAGGAGTTGGAGGTGGACATGGGGGAGGGAGGTGACATTGTACTGATAGAGAGGTGTAGAGAGCTAAGGAGGCTGATGAATGTAGAGAAAGTAGAAGCGTCACTGGATTGCAGTTCTTGATAGGTACAAATGTTGTATGAGGGGACGAAAACAAGGCCATTGGAAAGGGAAGTTGAAGGTGGTGGTGATGGTGTTTGTGAAGGTATTCATATTATTACAGAATTATCTGAAGTGCAGTTTCCAATGTTGACCAAATTCATGGTGTGACTGTGGAAGCTGGTGCTTGGGGTGAATGATGACAACTATCAGTGGGTATCAGGGTAAAGAACTGCTGGTCAAGGTGTTGATGGTCCATCCAAGTGATGTTAAATCTGCTTAGCATGATGGTAAGTTTGGGTGAAAAGAAGACGATGAGTTGGGTGCTAAATTCTTTAAGGAGTGACCAAATGATTAAGTGAGGACTGGAGGGAGAAGAGGCTCTTATTGTCAACTACTCAAAGGAGCAGCTTACAAAAGAGAGTGCAGTTATTTGTCTGCAAGTGGCATTGGGTAGTCAGGAGGACACTGCCTTGGTGCTGATACCGGGATATTTCGAGTTTGATGGAAAACATCTCCCAGCCCCTGGTTGAGAGGAGAAGCAGTATCCTTAGGGGACAGTGGGTTTCAGTGAAGTCAAGAAAGTGTGTGTTGTGTGTGTGTGTGATAACTTTGAGATAATTATGGGTTAGAAACATGTGGATTAAGGTAAGAAGAGACTACCTTCAGGCATTCATCCAAACTTTGAATTTCTTCTAGAAACCTCCTCTCAAGTCACAGTCAAGTGACTGTGATTGACTGATCCAGCAATTGCAAAATCACTCTCTTCTAATGCATACCATGTAAGTTAATTTAAAATGTAAGTTTTATTTTCTTTTTGGATAGGGTCTTGACTGCATCCTGAAAACATAGCTGGTGTTTTTATTACCTTAGTGTAAGCTGTGTAGTCAAAAGAATAGTGGGAATGGTCACTGTGTGTGGATATTGTTGTTCCTGAGGTAAATTCTGTCCTAGCTACTAACCAAAGGATCTTTCAGAAATGCTCTCCCAAACCACTGCCCATTGAATAGCAAATGCAGTATCTATTTTAGAGAAAATGATTGCATCAGATTAAAATGGTTAAATTGTCTTAACATGCCAGGATCTTATCTTTTCATGAAAACATTTTTTATTAACTTTTTTTTTAAAGGAGGACAACTGCTCTTCAGATTTTTCCCATGAGAACTGGAGATTAAACTTTGATTTTTCTCCTTTTCTCCTCCCCAACAGAAGCTGTATGTTTTGAGGATAACCACTTGGTTAAAAGCAAAATAGCCTTTAATAAACACACATACCTTAAAATGAATGAGCATTTCTGGTATAGTCTTAGATTTCACAGTGTCATACTGGCTGGGTTGAGAAAGCCACCAGAATTTCATAGCTCAAAGTTCAGGTTTTATACAGGATTTATATGTCCTGTAGAATATTTTGTTTGCTGAAGTTTGAAATGATAGTATCTTCTTCTCTAGGAAACTAATGTTTAATAGGTACGTGCAACCGGATTGCTAATAGGAGATGGAGGAAAAAATGTCACCATTTTGAATGGGGTTTGTGTTTACTAGCACACAAAATGCATTCTTGTATTATCGATTATGTGAAAATATCTATAATTGTTAGAAAGATAAAATCCATGTTTGCCAAGAAAATCAATTTTTTCCATATCTCTCTTTGTGCACTGTGGTTTTACAATTTCCTTTTCATTTTTAATGGTGTTTTCTGTTTAAAAAGCTTATTTGAAAAAATTAAACAAAAATTATATACATTTATTGTGTACAATGTAATATTTTAAAATATGCATACATTTGGAATGGCTAAATGTAGCTAATCATCATATGCATATTTATGATTTTTGTGGTGAGGACACTTAAAATCTACTCTTTTAGAAATTTTCCAGAATACAATACTGTCCAATGTTATTAACTGTAGTCACCATATTGCACAATAGATCTCTTGGACTTACTACTCCTGTCCAGTTGAAATTTTGTATACTTTGACTAACATCTCTCCAATCTCCACCTTTCTCCCCACCAGTCCCTTGTAACCACCATTCTACTTTCTGCTTCTGTGAGTTCAACTTCTTTAGATTCCACAGGTGGTATTTGTCTTTCTATGCTTGGCTTATTTCACTTAACATAATATCCTCCAGGTTCAGCCATGTTTCACAAATGACAGGGTTTCTTCTTTAAGGCTGAATAGCATTCCATTGTGCATATATATCACAATTCCTTTATCCATCCCTCCATTGTTGGACATTTAGGCTGATTCCATCTCTTGGCTATTATGAATAATGCTGCAATGAACATGGGAATGCAGATATCTCTTTGACACATGGATTTCATTTCCATTGGATATATGTGGTATGCTCAGAGGTGAGATTGGTGGATCATATGGTAGTTTTTCCAAATTTTTTGGAAGAATCTCCATATGGATTTCCATAATGGATGTACCAGTTTACATTCCCATGCGCATTGTTTTCTGACGTTGATAAAGCAGTAGATCTATTTGTTTCACAAACCTTTATTGCGTGCCGACTATGCATCAGCATAATGGGAGGTGCAGTTGATACAGATAAAAGGCACAGCCTTGCTCGGAAGCAGATATGATGACTATTTATTAAACAAAGATGGCAGAAGTGGGCAACTGACCGCATGTGAGAAGAGTGACAAGGAGAGTGGAATCTAGGATGATGTATATTTTGGCTTGGGCTGTTGAGCTGATGAGGAATGTATATTTTTTGAAATGCAGTATACTGTCACCTTATTTCTAAGTAGGGTCAAATTTGAAGCCAAATAAAACTTTCCAATATTTGTTCTTCTAGCACATTAATAAAATGTACTTTGTGATTATGAGCAGCTGATTTGAAGATTGATTAATTTCTACTCCTGTTACCTTGATAAATAAGAAATAAAGTTCATGGACAAGAACTCATCATTTGAAATAGATGGTAACAGTTGGATTGTCATTGATTACATGAGGTGATTTACAAGGAGGTCCAGCACATGCATGTAGTGTGCTATTCCTTGCCATGTCTGTTTTCTGTTCATTAATACAAATGTTGTTGTGTAGGTTTTGGTATTTTGACTCAAATTGAGAAAGCATATACGCTTTTATGTACATGTATTAGTGTAAAACTTGGACCTGGAAAAGCAGAGGTTTCTAATAAATTAGCCAACATTTTCTTTGAAGAATTCAAAGTACCCTGAAGTCCTTTCCTAATGATTGAATTGTTATTGTTGGAGGTCAATTCTCCACAGACTTTTTGTATTTCTGTGTCTCTTGTGAGTGAGCAACTAACCACCCTTCATTCTGAACTATCTTTTCAGGGATATTTGTGTTGTGAACAGTCTTGGAACATAGAGACAGTGTCTCTCTCTGGAGCAAAGGCCAGGCATGCTCACTGCCCATTATAAAGGATTCGGGTTCCCTGAATTCAAGATTCCTCTTCTATAGCACAGTCACTGAAAGTACTATCTGGTTCTCTTCACATCACCTTGCAAAAATGGAGGCCTGGTTAACTGGTACAAAAAAATGCTAATACTTTGGCTACTGCTATTGTCACGAGCACTAAACTGTTATTTTTCTGTGACCCAGGAGTCTTGTGTCTTCTACCAGCATTCATGAAGCTTTTGTCTGGCTAACTGGTTAGTTTGCGAGAAGGGTGAACTCTCAGACCCTTCGCAGTTTTTTGTTTGTTTGTTTTGTTTTTTTGTTTTTTGAGATGGAGTATCGCGCTCTTGCCCAGGCTGAAGTGCAGCGGTGTGATCTCAGCTCACTGCAGCCTCTGCCTCCTGGGTTCAAGCAATTCTTCTGCCTCAGCCTCCCGAGTAGCTGGGACTACAGGTGTGTGCGACCACGCCCAGTTAATTTTTTGTACTTTTAGTAGAGATGGAGTTTCACCGTGTTAGCCAGGATGGTCTCGATCTCCTGACCTCGTGATCCACCCGCCTCGGCCTCCCAAAGTGCTGGGATTACAGGCGTGAGCCATGGCGCCTGGCCTCCCGCACATTTTTTGATGGTTAATGCACTTCAGTGTCTTATCTTCCAATCCGTAGACTTTATTCTACCATAAAATATGAAACATTCCAACTTTTCCAGCACTGAGAGGATGGAACTCTAACTTGCAGATTGACATGGTTTGGCTGTGTCCCCACCGAAATCTCAACTTGAGTTGTGTTTTCTAGAATTCCCAAGTGTTGTAGGAGGGACCTAGCGGGAGGTAATTGAATCATGGGACTGGTCTTTCCTGTGCTATTCTTGTGACAGTGAATACGTCTCACGAGATCTGATGGGTTTATCAGGGGTTTCTGCTTTTGTTTCTTCCTCATTTTTCTCTTGCTGCCACCATGTAAGAAGTGCCTTTCGCCTCCTGCCATGATTCTGAAGCCTCCCCAGCCATGTGGAACTGTTAGTCCAATTAAACCTCTTTTTCTTCCCAGTCTCGGATATGTCTTTATCAGCAGCGTGAAATCAGATTGATACATAAATGAAATAACAAAAAGTCAAAAACTATGACATCCGCTTTTCCTTGTGATTGCAAATGAATATGGTGCCTGTGATACCTCACATTTATTACATATCACGATTTTTGAAACCTCTCACTGAGAAATATTGGAGTGTAAGTATACATTTAAAGCAATGACTTTTGTGAAATGTGAATATTTACTATCACTCATAGTTCATTTATTTTCAGTACGCTTTAACTTTTATCTAGGCATCATAAACAAGTGTTTTGCTTTCTTATTGTAATCAAGTTTATTGAGGTGTAATTTATGTGTAATAGATTGCATCCAGTGTACAGTTTGATGAATATTCACAGTTTAGTATGCCTGTAAGATCACCATCACCATTAAGATACAAAACACTTCCATCACCCCAAAGGCTTACATGTACCCTTTGACTAAATGAATTTCGATAATGTGTGTAAGCCCTTGATATTGAGCAATTTGGGAATAATTTCTGCTGAGGAGTTTTTGTTAGTTTCCTTATTTTATTTACTTTTTAAATTATCATAAGCATTAATATCTTATTTTTTTCGTTGGTTATTTGCTTTGATTTCTGTTTTTCCGTTAAGGTTCCTCTGTTTGGTCTTTCCTTCTCTTTCATATCTGTTGGAGCAGAAAGACCAAATAATGTTTTCATGAGCTCACATAAATGAGATAAATAGAATACATTTGAAAAAACATCAAGACTAGTTGCCTCGAAGGAAAAAAAAAAGTCACACCGAAAAGAAGGTGGGAATTAGTGTACTTGAGTATGGAAATTGATTAAGCAATAAAAATACGATGACAGTTACCTTTGTAATTCAGTTATGAATTGTGCTTAAAATGTGTACTTTATTCACTTTAATTATGACATTTGATTTTAGAGTTTTTCCTTCTCTCAATTATTGATACATTTTCTAGGGAAGGCTTTCTCAAATATTTGTTTTCATCTGACTTTTTATAATCATGGCTCTCAAAATCGAAGGATGGATTTTGAACAGTCGATTTCTCTCAGCAGTGTAAAATGAGTCACATGGGTCACATTTGTCTTGAGTCCCTTCAAAGACTGGAATGTGAATAGAAATTGCAGAGCAACTTTCCCACGGCACTAATTGCATGTGAAGGACAAGACACTTCCATATTGTAATACCAAATATAAAATAGTGCAAACAAAAATAGTCTCTGGTTAGAACTGTTCCATTTGTCATATGCCTTCTAATTTATAAAACAAGAATTTTCTCTCTTCTCTCACCCGGTTGGAGGATCAGCTTTATTTTTCAAAATTTGGATGAAAATCAGTCTTCAGTCTGCTTTATCTGAAAAGAGAAAAATGCTTGCAACAGTTTGAAACACTATAAATTGGAATACTTGAAGTCAGTTATCGAGGATTTTTATATCACTCCTCTTCCAACCTCCCGCTTCTTACTGATGAGGGTTTCTTTCTTACTTTGGGGGGAAGAATACACAGCAACAGTAAAAATGTAAAATAAAATGAGTTCATCTGATTAGTCTGCAATCTCTCTCTTTTCGTTTGCATCTGGAAATTCTCAAGTAGACACATAGAAACTTGCAGCATGCATGCTTTCTCCCTATGTGTCTGTCTGCATATTCCATGCCATTTTCTAGCCATGCTTGTCTTTTATTAGGAATTAGATGGTCTGAATGAGAATAATTTAAAACATTTTTTAAAAACTTTATTTTTTTAAGAACAGTTTTAGGTTCATAGCAAAATTGAGAGAAAAACAGAGATTTCCCATATATCCCTCCTGTCCCCCTCACCTGGCCTTCCCTATTATCAACACCTCTGACCAGAGTGGTCCCTTTGTTGCAATCCATGAGCCTATACTGACACACGATTATCACCCAAAGCCCAGAGTTTACTTTAGGGTTCCCTTGGAGTTGTATATCCTAGGGGTTTAGGCAAATATGTAATGTACACAGAAAAATAAGAATTTGAGGTCAACATCTCACCTTTCCTGTTCAGTATTAAATATGAAGCAACTGTTGTGCCTTTTCCAAAAATAGTCTGTCACAAGGAGCAATAAGTAATCAGAATTTAAGGGGGAGGAAAATGGAAAACTCAAGAGGCCTGCTTTACATGATCACACACATATTTTATAACTTCTCTTATACTTTAGAACATTATTCCACTGGATTCTGGATTTCTAGATATCACATGAAAGTTCAACTGTAATTAGGAAGTACTTAGCTTACGGTGGGGCAGGGTAGCTTGGGCTCTGTTTGATAGAATTGGGTCAACTTGCGATGCATCAAACATTCAGAGCGAGTATTTTTTTGGGAATCATCCACCTGAACAGGGAGATTTTCTAATTTGCACTAAAGTGCAGTACATGCTCTCAGGACATGAGGAATTGAAGACAATCACACTTCCCCTCTTTTGCAGCAAAAGGATTTTTTTTACACTGGAGATCTCTGTTGAATTATGCCTAGTTGGTATTATCCATGCAGGTTATAAGTATGAGATGTTTTGATCCAAGAAAAAAAGCATTGTTTGCCTTGTTCTTGTTTTTGTTTGCTTGCTTATTTTTACTTGTTTGTTTTCACTACTGTACCAGTCCAAGGAATCACTGGCCAAAAAGGAGGACAAAGTCATAATTAGGAAATAAAGGAGGCTGGCGGGAACTGGAAAGATGTGAATACGTGGTTCATTAAACTGAGAAAACTGAGAAAGCAAAGCTCAGGGAAAGCAAAGCTCACTACTGAGAAAGCAAAGTTCACTACTGAGAAATTGTAGTGGGGGTGGGAATAGGGTTGAAAGAGATGCAACTGTATTGTAGACAAGAGAAAGGCCACTTCAGGCACTCACTCATACAGGCAGTGCATCTGCCCTGGTTTTCCTTCCATGAACAGCTAAAATACTAGGTGGCACTGGACATGATGAAAGCACATAATAGGATGAGGAGGTTGGTTTTGAAATTTGGACTAGGTCAAGATTTCTGGCTCATAGAAGTTAGCTGATCAT
Source organism: Trachypithecus francoisi (assembly GCF_009764315.1). Classification (NCBI taxonomy): domain Eukaryota; kingdom Metazoa; phylum Chordata; class Mammalia; order Primates; family Cercopithecidae; genus Trachypithecus; species Trachypithecus francoisi. Next base: position 17,531,101 of record NW_022681465.1, read on the forward strand.
GGAGTAGTCAACGTTCACAATGGGTCTCAGCAGCTAAGGCAGGCAACGGGGAAGTCAGGCAACAGGGATCAGAAACCCAGAGGGGAGGTGTGGAGAACCCAGAGTCTAGACCTATAGGTCTGGGAAGAAAAGATCAATATGCCTGGTCAAAAATTCCAGGAAGGAAAGATTTGGGTCTCAGCACAGGTCCTGAGTTGTGGGGTGTCAGGTACAAGAATGAAGCTTGATTCCAAGCTCAGTGCCACAGGATTTTCTCTTTTCTGCGTATGCACAGAACGGATGTGCAATTTTGACAAGGCCTGAGCATGCGGTTTGCAGAAAGTAAGTTCTGCCTGACCTAGGTGTGGTGCTTGAACAAATGGAGAGAAGTAAACATCTCATGCATAATTCAAACTGGAATATATTTACAATTACAAAGGAAAGCCAGAGGGGCACTGTCAAAGTGGATGGTTATGCTCAGGTAAGAAAAAGGTGTAATCCTCCTCAAAGTATCATTTCTTTACATTAAAGTCTAGAAATATTTTCTCATTCATTTATTCATTAGTTCATTTATTCATTCATCAAATGTTTATTAAATGTCTACTACATGTTGATATGTTTAACATCTTGCAAATCACTTTAATAACTTTCACTATCTGTCTGTTTGAATTTTCAATAATGAAGTCCATCTCTCTAATAAATGTTAACAATTAAAAATGGAGCCACTGTTGAAGCAAGTTCAAGCTCTGGGGAATTATGAAATTTACCAGAAAACACTGATGATAATGGAGAGAAACAGGAAAAAATTGTAAGAGCCTGAGGTGATGGTTTATAACTAAAATATTGACTTGAGAATGAATTAACTGAACCGCTTAGCTATGATAATAGTGAGGTTGGACATCCATAATGGGAGTCATGATTGATTGTACAGTCATATAGAAGTTGGTCAAAATCCCCAAACTGGATGAAGAAATCAATTTGGTGGCTTCCTTTACATTTATTATTTGAAATAATTTTAGCAGGGAATACTAGACTAAAAAATGTAATGGAGTTTTTTCTGGGCTCTGGCTCAAGTGATGTGCCAGAAATAAAGTCTGAAAGGCTCTCCTTATTGTCATATTTGTGACTTGTGGTTTTTGAGCCAGTTATTTTATTCTCCTGAAAGAATGGCTGTTATTATTCAGTTCTGATTTTACCACAATGTGTGTGTGTTAGTGTGCATGAAAACAGCATAGGATGTTTTGGGGTTGCAAGGAATAAACCTAGAACTGAGTCATGCTCCTCTATAAGCAAAGACTATTTGCTATTTTGAGTAGCAAATTATTTTAAACTACAGATTCTACCCAGGTGGTATTGTAGTATTTTTCTTGGCCAAACTAAATGTGAATTATTCATCAGATAAAAATTCTATCGAAAGGAGATAAAGTAGGGATTTGGAAAGATAAGTGTTGTTTGTTTTTGTTTTGTTCTGGTAAACACGAAGGACTTTGGACAGCAAGAGGGCAAGATGATGATATGCAATAGGAAGAACCATAAAGAAGAGGGAAGGGAAGTGGAAGGTTTCAGAAGGGAAAGTGAGAGGATTCATGTTTTCCTTGGAACTGAAGTGCCACTACATACTGACTCTTCTTTCCAAGTGAAATTATGAGGAGAATTTGTATTTATACATTTTGGTGTCCTTCAGTCTAATCCTTTATACCAGAACCATGTTAATTCAGCCCAGTCTTTTTTCTGATGGGTTACTCCCTATCTTCTTCTCCATTTGGTGGGAAGAGAAGAGGAAAAGACAAGAGGAAAAACAAACTAAAACTAAAAGAACTATGAGAAATTTATGGCTGGGTGTGGTGGCTCACACCTTTAATCTCAGCATTTCAGGGGACCAAGGTGGATGGAACGCTTGAGTCCAGGAATTTAAGATTAACATAGACAACTGGCAAAACCTCATCTCTACAAAAAATACTAAACATTAGCCAAGCATGGTGGTACACGCCTATTGTCCCACCTACTTGGGAGGCTGAGGTGGGAGGATCACTTTAGCCCAAGAAAGTTGAGGCTGCAGTGAGCTGTGATCACACCACTGCACTCCAGCCTGGGTGACAAAGTGAGAACCTGTCTCAAAACAAACAAAAAAAGAAAATTCATGGCTGGGCCTGGTAGCTCATGCCTGTAATCTTAGCACTTTGGGAGGCCAAGGTGGGCAGTTCACCTGAGATCAGGAGTTGGAGACCAGCCTGTCCAACATGATGAAACCCTGTTCTACTAAAAAAAGAAAAATTAGTCAGGTGTGATGGCACACGCCTGTAAGTCCAAGCTACTCAGGAGGCTGAGGCAGGAGAATTGCTTGAACCTGGGAGACACAGGCTGCAGTGAGCCAAGATTGTGCCACTGCACTTCAGCCTAGGCAATACAGTGAAACTCTGTCTCAAAAAAAAAAAAAAAAAAAAAAAGAAAAGAAATTCATACGAAATATTTATCTATATTTTCTTTGTTGTTATTGTCCTTAATTGTTCATGAATACATGGACATTTTCCTGATTTCTAGGAACCAGTGAATGCTAAAGCTATGCTGTCAAGAATGAAGTCTGTTGACACAATGGATTCATGTTGTATGCCCATTGAAGACATGCAAATTCTACTATAGCTTGACAAGAAAATAAGAATTTACATATAGAAAATGACTATGGCTTTCATGTCACCCAGTGAGCATGTGCTCTGCCATGAGAATGAGATGGGTGATGTAAAGCTGTAATCTCAGCCTCAATTTCTGGATGTTATTCATGGCATGAGCATCTGAGTGTGCTGAGATTCTGGTAGTATTATTTAACCAGCCAGCTAATGGACTGGCCAACCAACTGACTTTTAAAAACTGCCCCTTGGCTGGGCGAGGTGGTTTACTCTTGTAATCCCAGCACTTTGGGAGGCTGAGGCGGGCAGATCACCTGACGTTGGGAGTTCGAGACCAGCCTGACCAACATGGAGAAACCCTGTATCTACTACAAATACAAAATTAGGCAAGTGTGATGGCACATGCCTGTAATCCCAGCTAGTTGGGAGACAGAGGCGGGAGAATCACTTGAACCTGGGAGGCAGAGGTTGCGGTGAGCTGAGAACGTGCCATTGCACTCCAGCCTGAGCAACAAGAGAGAATTCCGTCTCAAAAAAAAAGAAAGAAAAACTGACCCTTATTTGGTCATTATTACCCAAATACCATTTCCTGCGCTCTTTTATTCTTTTTTGAAATTTTTTATTTTTATATATTTATTTATTTTTCAGACAGAGTCTCAGTCCATTATGCAGGTTGGAGTGTATTGGGGAGATCTCAGCTCACTGCAACCTCTACTTCCTGGGCAATTCTTACACCTCAACCTCCTGAGTAGCTGGGAATTATAGGCATGCACCACCACACCCACCAAATTTTTGTATTTTGATTTTGATTTTTTATTTTATTTATTTCTTATTATTTTTCTTTATTTCTTCTATTAAAAAGTGGGATACATGTTCAGAATGTGCAAGTTTGTTACATAGGTATATGTGTGTCATGGTGGTTTGTTGCACCTATTGACCCATTCTCTAAGTTCCCTCTCCTCACCCCCGACTCCCCAGCAGGCCCTGGTGTGTGTTGTTCCTCTCTCTGTGTCCATGTGTTCTCACGGTTCAACTCCCACTCATGAGTGAGAATATGCAATGTTTGGTTTTCTGTTCCTATGGTAGTTTGCTGAGGATGATGGCTTCCAGCATCATCCATGTCCCAGCAAAGGGCATGATCTTACTATTTTTTTTTTTTTTTGAGACGGAGTCTTGCTCTGTCGCCCAGGCTGGAGTGCAGTGGCCGGATCTCAGCTCACTGCAAGCTCCGCCTCCTGGGTTCTCACCATTCTCCTGCCTCAGCCTCCCGAGTAGCTGGGACCACAGGCGCCCGCCACCTCGCCTGGCTAGTTTTTTGTATTTTTTTAGTAGGGACGGGGTTTCACCATGTTAGCCAGGATGGTCTCGATCTCCTGACCTCATGATCCACCCGTCTCGGCCTCCCAAAGTGCTGGGATTACAGGCTTGAGCCACCGCGCCCGGCCGATCTTACTATTTTTTATGGGTACATAGTATTCCAAGGTGTATATGTACCACATTTTGTTTATCCAGTCTATCATTGATGGGCATTTGGGTTGGTCCCATGTCTTTGCTATTGTAAATAGTGCTGCAATAAACATATATGTGCATGTGTCTTTATAGTAGAATGATTTATATTCCTTTGGGTATATTCCCAGTAATGGGATTGCTGGTTCAAATTGTATTTCTGGTTCTAGATCCTTGAGGAATCGCCATACTTTCCCAGTGGTTGAACTAATTTACATTCCCACCAACAGTGTAAAAGCATTCCTATTTCTCCACAGCCTCACCAGCATCTATTGTTTCCTGACTTCTTAATAATCACCATTCTTGATGGGCATGACATGGTATCTCATTGTGGTTTTGATTTCTGTGATGACCAGTAATGATGAGTTTTTTTTCATGTTTGTTGGCCACGTAAATGTCTTCTTTTGAGAAGTGTCTGTTCATATCCTTTGCCCACTTTTTGATGGGGTTTTTTTTTTTCTTGTAAATTTGTTTACATTCCTTGTAAATTCTGGATATTAGACCTTTGTCAGATGGGTAGATGGAAAAAATTATCTCCTATTCACTCTGATGATAGTTTCTTTTGCTGTGCAGAAGCTCTTTAGTTTAATTCGATCCAATTTGTCAATTTTGGCTTTTGTTGCAATTGCTTTTGACATTTTTGTCATGAAGTCTTTGCCCATGCCTATGTTCTGAATGATATTGCTTAGGTTTTCTTCTAGGGTTTTTATGGCTTGGGGTTTTACATTTAAATTTTTAATTCATCTTGAGTTAATTTTTGTATAAGGCATAAATAAGGGGTCCAGTTTCAGTTTTCTGCATATGCCTAGCCAGTTTTCCCAGCACCATTTACTGAATAGGAGATCCTTTCCCCATTGCTTATTTTTGTCAGGTTTGTCGAACATCAGATGGTTGTAGATGTGTGGTGTTATTTCTGAGGTCTCCATTCTGCTCCATTGGTCTATATGTCTGTTTTGGTACCAGTATTATGCTGTTTTGGTTACTGTAGCCTTGTAGTGTAGTTTGAAGTCCGGTAGCATGGTGTCTCCAGGTTTGTTCTTTTTGCTTAGGATTGTCTTAGCTATGCAGGGTCTTATTTGATTCCCTACGAATTCTAAAATAGTTTTTTTTTTCTAATTCTGTGAAGAATGTCAACAGTAGTTTGATGGGAATAGCACTGAATCTAAAAATTACTTTGGGCAGTATGGCCATTTTAATGATATTGATCCCTCCTATCCATGAGGATGGAATGTTTTTCCATTTGTTTATATCCTCTTTTATTTCCTTGAGCACTGGTTTGTAGTTCTCCTTGAAGAGGTCCTTACATCCCTTGTTAGCTGTATTCCTAGGTATTTTATTCTCTTTGTAGCAATTGTGAATGGAGTTCATTCATGATTTGGCTCTCTGCCTGTATATTATTGGTGTAAAGGACTGCTTGTGATTTTTGCACATTGGTTTTGTATGCTGAGACTGCTGAAGTTGCTTATCAGTTTAAGGAGCTTTTGGGCTGAGATGATGGGGTTTTGTAAGTATAAAATTATGTCATCTGCAAACAGAGACAACTTGTTTTTCTCTCTTCCTATTTGAATATCTTTATTTCTTTCTCTTGCCTGATTGCCCTGGCCAGAACTTCTAATACTAGGTTGAATAGGAGTGGTGAAAGAGGTCATCTTTGTCTTGTACTGATTTTCAAAGGGAATGATTCCAGTCTTTGCCCATTCAATATGATACTGGCTGTGGGATTGTCATAAATAGCTCTTGTTTTTGAGGTATGTTCCATCAATACCTAGTTTGTTGAGAGTTTTTGACATGTAGGGATGTTGAATTTTATCAAAGGCCTTTTCGGCAACTACTGAGATACTCATGTGGTTTTCGTCCTTGGTTCTATTTATGTGATGGATTATGTTTATTGATTTGTGTATGTTGAGCCAGCCTTGCAACCCAGGGATTAAGCTGACTTGATCATGGTGGATAAATTTTTTGATGTGCTGCTGGATTTGGTTTGCCAGTATTTTATTGAGGATTTTTGGATCATGTTAATCTGGGATATTGGCCTGAAGTTTTCTTTTTTTGTTGTGCCTCTTCTTAGTTTTGGTATCAGGATGATGCCGACTTCATGAAATGAGTTAGGGAGTAGTTCCTCCTTTTCAATTGTTTGGAATAGTTTCAGAAGGAATAGTACCAGCTCCTATTTGCATTTCTGGTAGAATTCAGCTGTGAATCCATCTGGTCCTGGGCTCGTTTTTGTTGGTAGGGTATTAAATACTGCCTCAATTTCAGAACTTGTTATTTTCTATTCAGGGATTCAGTTTCTTCCTGGTTTAGTCTTGGGAGGGTGTATGTGTCCAGGAATTTACCCATTTCTTCTGGATTTTCTAGTTTATTTGCATAGAGGTTTTTATAGTATTCTCTGATGGTAGTTTGTATTTCTGTGGGGTCGGTGGTGATATCTCCTACATCATTTTTTTTATTGTGTCTATTTGATTCTTCTCTCTCTTCGTTTTTATTAGTCAAGCTAGCAGTCTATTTTGTTATTTTTTTCAGAAAACCAGCTCCTGAATTCATTGATTTTTTAGAAAGTTTTTCCTGTCTCTACCTCCTTCAATTCTTCGCTGATCTTAGTTATTTCTTGTCTTCTGCTAGTTTTTGGATTAGTTTTCTCTTGTCTCTGTAGCTCTTTTAAATGTGATGTGAGGGTGTTGATTTGAGATCTTTCTAGCTTCCTGATGTGGGCATTTAGTGCTATAATTTCACTGTGTCCCAGAGATTCTAGTACATTGTCTCTTTGTTCTCATTGGTTTCAAAGAACTTCCTGATTTCTGCCTTAATTTCATTATTTACCCAGGAGTCATTCAGGAGCAGTTTGTTCAATTTCCATGTAATCATGTGGTTTTGAGTGAGTTTCTTAATCCTGAGTTCTAACTTGACTGCACTGTGGTCTGAGAGATTGTTTCTTATGATTTCAGTTCTTTTGCATTTGCTGAGGAGTGTTTTACTTACAATTGTGTGGTCGATTTTAGAATAAGTTCCACGTGGCACTGAGAACAATCTATATTATGTTGATTTGGGGTAGAGAGTTCTGTAGATGTCTACTAAGTCCACTTGATCCAGAGCTGAGTTCAAGTCCTGAATATTCTTGTTAATTTTCTGCCTTGTTGATCTAATACTGACAGTGGGGTGCTAAAGTCTCCCACTATTATGGTGTGGGAGTCTAAGTCTCTTTGTAGGTCTCTAAGAACTTGTTTTATGAATCTGGGTGCTCCTGTATTGGCTGCATATCTATTTATAATAGTTAGCTCTTCTTGTTGAATTGTTCCCTTTACCATTATGTCATGCCCTTCTTTGTCTTTATTGATCTTTGTTGGTTTAAAGTCTGTTTTGTCAGAGGCTAGGATTGCAACCCCTGCTTTTTAGTTTTTGCTTTCCATTTGCTTGGTAAATTTTTCACCATCCCTTTATTTTGAGCCTATGTGTGTCTTTGCACATGAGATGGGTCTCCTGAATACCACGCACCAATGGGTCTTGACTCTTTATCGAATTTGCCAGTCTTTGTCTTTTAATTGGGAGATTTAACCCTTTTACATTTAAGGTTAGTATTGTTATGTGTGAATTTGATCCTGTCTTCATGATGCTATTTGGTTATTTTGCACACTAGTTGATGCAGTTTTCTCATAGTGTTATTGGCCTTCATATTTTGTTGTGTTTTTGCAGTGGCTGGTACCAGTTTTTCCTTTCCATATTTAGTGCGTCTTTCAGAAGTTCTTGTAGGGCAGGCCTGGTGGTAACGAAGTCCCTCAACATTTGCTTGTCTGGAAAGGATTTTATTTCTCCTTCGCTTATGAAGCTTAGTTTGGCTGGATATGAAATTTTGGCTGCAATTTCTTTTCTTTAAGAATGTCGAATATTAGCCCCCAATCTCCTCTGGCTTGTAGGATTTCTGCTGAGAGATCCACTGTTAGTCTGAAGGGCATCCCTTTGTAGGTGACCTGGCCTTTCTCTCTGGCTGCCCTTAACAGTTTTTCCTTCATTTTGACCTTGGCGAATCTGATGATTATGTATCTTGTGGTTGATCTTCTCATGGAGTATCTTAATGGTGTTCTCTGTATTTCCTGAATTTGCATATTGGCCTGTCTTGCTAGGGTGGGAAACTTCTCCTGGATAATACCCTGAAGTGTGTTTTCCAGCTTATTTTCATTCTCCCTGTCTCCTTCTGGTACTCCAATCAATTGTAGGTTCGCTCTTTTTATGAAGTCCCATCTTTCTTGGAGGCTTTGTTCATTCTTTTCCATTCTTTTTTCTCTAGTCTTGTCTGCAGGTCTTATTTCAGCAAGGTGGTCCTCAAACTCTGATATCCTTTCTTTTCCTTGGTTGGTTTGGCTACTGATACTCACATATGCTTTACGAAGTTCTCATACTGTGTTTTTCAGCTTCATTAGTTTGTTTATGTTCCTCTGTAGACTGGTTATTCTAGTTAGCAATTCCTCTAACCTTTTATCAAGGTGCTTAGGTTCTTTGCATTGGGTTAGAACATGCTCCTTTGGCTCAGTGTAGTTTTTTATTACCCATCTTCCGAAACCTGCTTCTGTCAATTCGTTTATCTGATCCCCTGTCTAGTTCTGTGCCTCTGATGGAGAGACTTTGTAATCATTTGGAGAAGAGGAACTCTGGCTTTTTGGGTTTTCAGCATTTCTTCACTGATTCTTTCTCATCTTCGTGAGTGTGTCTAGTTTCAGTCTTTGAGGCTGCTGACCCTCAGATGGGGTTTTTGTGGGGGCTTTATGTTGTTATTGATGCTGTTGTTGTTGTTTTTTGCTCGTTTGCTTTTCTTTCAATGGTCAGGTCCTTCCGTAGGGCTGCTGCAGTTTGCTGGGGGTTCACTTCAGGCTCTATTTATCTGATTCACTCCGGTGCCTGGAGATGTCACTCAAGGAGGCTGGAGAAGAGCAAAGATGGGTGCCTGCTCCTTTTTCTGGGACCTCTGACCTCGAGGGGCACTAACTTAATGCCAGTAGGACTGCTTCTGTATAGGGTATCTGACAACTCCTGTTGGAGGCTTTCATCCAGTTTGGTGGCACAGGGAGCAGGACCCATTAACAAAGCACTTTGTGTCTTGGTGGAGGGGCTGTGCTTCTCTGGGGGGACACTCACTCGTCTAGGCTTCCCGGATTCCTCAGAACTACTGGGAGGAAAGGATCGCAGAGACTGTGGGCACCCCTTTCCCTAGGGGCTAGGCCCAGGGAGATTCAGCTTATTTCCCTGAGCCTCTGGCTGGAGTTACTGGAGTTCTGCACGGAAGCCCCCCACCCAGTGAGGAAGGATGGGTCCAGGTCAGGCGTGAAGAGGCACTCTGGCTGCTGACTGCCACAACTGGTGTGTTAGGCTGTGGATACAAGTCTTGGGAGCAAGCTGTCCGGTCTCCTTGGCTCCAGCAGGGGAAAAGAGCAGCCTGGAGCTATAGAGATGGATGCCGCCCTTCCCCTACCCAGGGAGCTTTGCATGTTAGACAGTTGCAAGTCCTAGTGCTGGCTGCTGCCCCTCCTCCGAGGAGCTCAAATGGCTTAGACAGCAGGCAGCCTTAGCTGTGTTGCTGGTTGCCCCTCCTCCTGGAGGAGGTTCAGTGAGTTTAAGCAGATTCCAGCTGTTGAGAATCTGTGTGTTCTGGGGTTGGGACACTAGGCCCGGTGGCATGGGTTCACAAGTGGGATCTTCCAATCCATAGGTTGCACAGTTTTGTGGAAAAAGCACGGTTTCCCTGGCGAGGTAGCACACTCACTCACCGCCTCCTTTGGCTGGGGGGATAGTGCTCCCCTGTCCCACGTGGCTGCAGTGCCACACTGTTCTTCCTCCTCTCCAAGGGTCACACCAGCCTCCTAGTCAGTTCTGTTGAGAGAACCTGGATACCTTGGTTGCCAGTGAAGGAGTCACACATTTATTATTATTATTTTTTTTTTATGGGAGCCACCCAATGCCGCTATTCCTAGTCGGCCATCTTGGCCCCTCGAACTTCTGTATTTGTAGTAGAGACGAGTTTTTGCCATGTTGGCTAGGCAGGTCTCGAACTCTTGGCCTCAAATGATCTGCCCACCTCGGCCTCCCATACAGGTATGAGCCACTGTGCCCAGTCATTCTTTTATTCTTTTCTGCAGATTGGACTTTTCATATATTGTCATTTCCTTCAACCTGAGGAACTTACTTAAACATTTCTGGTAGTGAGGTTTTGCTTACAATAAAATTCTGTAAGCCATTGTCTGAAAATGGCTTTAATTTACTTTCATTTTTGAAGATGAAAAGTTAACATTTTTCATTTAGCATTTTAAAGATATCATTTCATTATTTTCTATCTTTCTTCTCATGAGAAGTCAACCATCATATTTATTGCTATCACCCTGAATATAATGCATAATTTTTTCTTTAACTGTTTTTAATATATTTTATTTTAATCATTAGTTTTAACCAGGCTGGTCGAAAGGTTCCTAGATGGGTTTATCTTTGTGTTTGTCCTGCTTGCAGTTTGCAAATTTTTTGGATTTGTTGATGTATTTTTATCGGTTTTAGGTTTTAGCCATTATCTCTTCAAGTATTTATTCTGTTTCATTCTAATCTCTTTCTGGGACCTCAGTTACATATGTTAGATGATAAAATATTGCCCCAGAGGTCTTGTATGCTCTGTTCCTGTGTGTGAATTTATTCTTTGTTTCTATATTCCTGTTTTTAAGTTAATTTGCTTATTCTTTCTTCTGTAAGTCTGGCCTGCAATTAAACTGATTTAACAAAGTTTTTATTTATGGTGATGTGTTTTCAGTTTCATAATTTTTACGATTTTTTTTCTCTTAAGTTTCTACATCTGTGCTGAGATTCCACATCTGTTCATGTATTTTGTCCACCTTTTTCCCCAAATTTTTAGTCAGAATTCTATTAACTGTTTTAAAGCCTTTGCTGATTTCAACATCAAAGTCAACATGTCAACATCACCAGTGAGGATCTGCTCCTATTTACTATTTTTTTTTTTTTCCTGTTAGCTGTGGGTCCTATTTCTATGTGTTTTTGTTGGCCTAGTAATTTTTGATTGTGTGATAAACAGTTACGATGATAAACCTTTTGTTATCTTTTTATAGAGTGTTAAATTTTGCTTTGGATGGTGACTAAGTTACTAGCACATTCTCTTGATCTTTTGGAGGCTTGGTTTTAGAGTTTTTGAAAGAGCATCTGTTTTAGTTTTCCCCTTAGTTCTGTGCCATAGACCTTAGTCATGATATGTGTTTCTTACTCCTAATGTGTGGTCCTTGTAGAGTCTTAATGAACAGCAATGGTGTTTATCAAGCTCCTCTAACCTAGCCAGACTTGAGCTGTAAGCTGGAGAGACAAGGTAGCTGCTGATATATTTTCTTAGTTATTCATCCTTTCAGGTGCTGCTTTCTTCTGGATTATTTAGATTCTCACCACGAAAATAGACAGTTTAGGCAGTTTAGGTAAAAGCCAAGGATTTGAGGAGAGTTTGTATGCAGATTTGGCAGTATCCCCTCTGTGTCCTCCTTTTTTCTGAATATTTTTCTTCCAATTTCATGTTCTGCTAGAATCTCTGAACTTGTCTCCCTGTCCTTTTCCCAAGAGGATGACATTTCTTGGTTGATTTTCATTTTCTCCTTGTACTGCCGTGAGCCTGAATATGTTATCAGGGGAAAAGCCAACTAATTACGGAGCTCATCTACTGTGCTCCTTCAGTTTCTGCCTGCTTTGGATTGAACACCAGTGACTTCAAACAGTTTAAAGAAAATTTGTCTGGAGTTCATAATTCTTATTATAGGAGATTTAGTCTGATACAAGCTATTCTACCACAAATGGAAGCAGAATTTTTGCATAAACTAATATCTAATATTAGTTGCTTGCCACTCCTTTGTCATGTGCTGTGGGAGAGATTTATGTACCTTAGCAATGATCCATATAACAACAGTACAAGGTATCATTGTCATCATCATCAATTATCACGATCGTATTACTGAAAAGAAACTGAGGCACAGAGTGATAACAAACTTGCCCAAGTTTACAAAGTAAGGGACAGATGCAGGATTCAATGTTGTGTGTGTGTGTGTGTATATATATATATGTTATATATATAAATATATGTTTTATATATAAATATGTTTTATGTATTTATACTTATTCATATTCAAATTAATTAAATAATCAAATAGTTAAATTTATTAATCTTCCTAAATTATCAAAGTATTTAAATTACTATTTATTTTAATAAATTAATACATTTATTAATAAATTAATAGTTTAATAAAGTAATAATTTATTAAATTTTAAGTTATTTAAATTATTTAAATTGATATTTATTTGTATATTTATATATTATATATACATAAATATATATTTATATGTTTATATAATTTATTTTTATATAATTTTATATATTTTATATATTTTATATATATAAATATATATTTATATAAATATATAAAATGTATTTATGTAAATATGAATACATTTATATTTACATAAATATATTTTATATATTTATATAAACCATATATAAATACATATTTATTTACATAGAACTATATATAAATATATATTTATTTATATAGAACTATATATATTTATATGTAAATAAATATTAATATATAGTTATATATATAAATATATATATATATTCTTTTTTTTGAGATGGAATCTTGCTGTGTTGCCCAGGCTGTAGCACAGTGGCACGATCTCCTCTCACTGCAAGCTCTGCCTCCTGGGTTAGCGCCATTCTCCTGTCTCAGCCTCCTGAGTAGCTGGGATTACAGGTACCATCACCACACCTGGCTAATTTTTTGTATTTTTAGTAGAGACAGAGTTTCACTGTGTTAGCCAGGAAGGTCTTGATCAGCTGACCTTGTGATCTGCCATCCTCAGCCTTCCAAAGTGCTGGAATTACAGGCGTGAGCCACCACACCAGTCCCCAATATTGTATATATTTTATATAAAGCTTGTAATTATGCCAGTGATTATCAGACTTGGCTGAAGATTGAAATTTCTTGGGGAGTTTTGAAAGTACTGGTGGTTTGATCCCAATTCTATAGATTTTTTTTTTTTAAAAACCAGTTGTGTGTGCAGTGACCGGATCTCAGCTCACAGCAGGCTCTGCCTCCCGGGTTTATGACATTCTCCTGCCTCGGCCTCCTGAGTAGCTGGGACTACAGGCGCCCGCCACGTCGCCTGGCTAGTTTTTTGTATTTTTTAGTAGAGACCGGGTTTCACCATGTTGGCCAGGATGGTCTCGATCGCCTGATCTCGTAATCTGCCCCTCTCGGCCTCCGAGGGTGCTGGGATTGCAGGCTTGAGCCACCATGCCCAGCCAAATAAATGTTGTTTTTTTAAAACTGCTTTACAAATTTTTGTTTTATTTTGAAACAGTCATATAAATTTCCAGGAAATTGCAAAAATTGTTGAGTCTTGCGTACCCTTCACCAAGCTTTCTCCAATGTTAACAATTTTTTTAAATTAAGGCAATGGCAATATCTTATGCAGCTTTGCTATGGCACAATATTGAAACCAGGAGGTGGATATTGATATAAATATGTTAACTAGACTCCAGGCCTAATTCACGTGTTACCAGTTTTTACATGCACTCATTTGTGTGTGTGTGTGTGTGCACGCGCGCACATGCATGTGCATGTAGTTCTGTGCAATTTTATTAGATATATAGATTCAAGTAACCACCATCATAAACAAGATACTGTTCCAAACCAGGCATGGTGGCTCACTCCTGTAACCTCAGCACTTTGGGAGGAGGATCCCTTGAGCCCAGGAGTTTGAGACCAGCCTGGGCGGTATGGGAAAACCTAATCTCTACTAAAAATAAAAGTTAAAAAGGCTTTAACTTTTTAAAGGGCATGGTGGCACATACCTTTGGTCCCAGCTACTCAGGAGGATGAAGTGAGAAGATCATTCAGGCCTGGGAATTGGAGGCTGCAGTGGGCTGTGATTAAACCACTGCACCCCAGCCTGGGAGATAGAGCAAGACCCTGTCTCAAGGAAAAAACATACTCTTCCATCACTGTTGAAGACCTCCCTCAATGTGCATCCATAAATCACTCTGATATGATGTGATTCTGTGTCTCCACCCAAATCGCATGTCAAATTATAATCCCCATGTGTCAAAAGAGGGACCTGGTGCAAGGTGACTGGGTCATGGGTGTGGTTCCCCCATGCTGTTCTCATGATAGTGAGTTCCATGACATCTGACAGTTTAAAAGCGTGTGGCAGGTCCCCCCTTGTTCTCTTTCTCTCCTGCCGCCATGTAAGACATGCCTTGCTTCCCCTTTGCCTTTTGCCATGATTGTAAGTTTCCTGGGGCCTCCCCAGCCATGCAGAACTGAGTCAATTAAACCTCTTTTCATTATAAAAAAAAAAAAAAAAAAACCAGTTGTAACTATGACTTGGCTATTGAGATTTTAAAAGTTCCTCGGATGTTTCAAATGTGCAGCTGAGACTGAGAATGATGGTGCTATGCCATGTTCCCATGATACCCACTAAATCCTGTAACTAGGTCCATTGATGCTAATTTAATTTTTTTCTTTCTAAATAATTACAGAATAAAAAGATGTTTTATATAGTTACTATTCTGATATCATAATGATTAACAATGAAAGAAAGACTTTTTGAGTATCTCAAATTAGTTGTTTTAAAAAAACCAATCTATTGCTAAGGGTTTCAGTTGCTGTCATCTATATATGAGTGATAACGTTTATGAGTGTAGTGACTATTTCTATTTATTATGTAATAAGAGCTTTATCCTTGTTCACTTGTTTTGTGAATAAGAATAGGAAATAAAATTTACAAGACCTATTGGATTACTTTTTTATCTTTGTTACTTAATATGAAGAAAATAAATAGCTAATAATGAGAATAAAAGCCAGCCCATCATGTGAGTCACTAGCTGTTACTTAATGACCGGTTGCTGATAGCGGCTGCTTCATGTTGATAGTGCAATAAAGGGCAACACATTGTGGGCGATGAAAAGTTTCTACAGAGAGTCTGGAGGCCTGAGTTTCAGTTTGAGATATTAGCCTGGTTTTCTAGTGTGACCTGAAGGTGCCTCAACTTCTCCATACCTTCTCTATACTGAGGTAAAGAGACAATTCCAAGACAGAAGTTGGAATTGAGGCCCTTCTGGCTCCAATGTTTTATAATTATCAAATTATTTCCTCCTTGAAATACTCTTTCTCTGCTTTCTCTCAAGACAGTGAACAGTTACTAGAATAAGGCATCTATGCAAATATCAAAAGTAAAAAATCTACCATTTGAATATGTTTTTAACTGCACCTAGTTTGGTGAATAAATCCTGTAATAAACTGATGATTTGGAAGTAGAGTGGATGCTGCTAAAAGCTCAGTTCATCTGAGAAAATTCCAGATGGAGAAAGCTTGATGTAGGCAGAGAAAATGAAGAACTGTGGTAAAATGTAATGAATAGCTCATGAAGCCCATCTGACCCTCTGTGTCAGGAGGTAACTAAATGTGTCTTTGTTGAGAAGTCCTGTGACCCAGAGCTGTGCTTCCACCTGGCAGGAGATACTGGTACTGGTGGCTGCCTGCATTCAAGACCCTCTTTCCAGAATGGTGACGTTGTGATTTGCTTTAGTCATGGTTCCTATTCTTGCTGGGGGAGGTATGGCTGTAAGAGAAAGGCAATGAACCCACCAGGAAAGGCTGATTTGCGTTGGCTGGCTGCAGCATTGAATTGGGAACAATAGATGGGATAATAATGCAGTGGTTGGAGGCCGTTTGGCTTTGACGTCGGTATCATTCATAGATTGAACACAAAGCTGTTTTTACTGGTAGTTAAACATTTGGCAATTGCTGATCAGTAACAATGTACTAGACGTTCTACTGGAGTAGCACGGTTCAGTGGGCAGAACACTGACTGAACTGGAATGTAAAAATATTTGTACTTAAGTGTGTCTGTTTTGCTATTGATTGGTCTTGTGAATTTGGATTCATCCTTTGCCATCTTGGCATGAGTGTGTGTGTGTGTGTGTGTGTGTCTGTCTGTCTGTCTATCTGTCTGTATTCATTTGCTTTGAGATGTGGAGTCAGGGGAGAGGGTACGTTCAGTAAGATGAGTTTGAAGTACTTAAAGGAATGAACAAAAATGAAGGTCAAAATAAAAAAAAGTTAAGAAAAAAATGATCAAGCTGAATGACAGTATATGTTTATGTGAAGGTTTTCTAGACAGAATATTTGAAATATTGAGGCCCCAAAAGTTTCAATGGTTAAGACCCCCAAACATCAATGGTTAAGAACACCAGTGCAATGAAAGGACAAAGGATTGTTGACTCATAGATTTACTAGGTACACTACATATTACTTTACTTTTTACAGTCTTTGGGTAGTGTTAATTATGTGAGTATATCACCCTGTTCTCTTGTTTGTAAATCAAGGTTGCCAGCTTACAGGTGGAATTTGAGGTCATATTCCATTCTTTGAAGAAGCCCTCTGACATATCAGAACTCTACACATTTTATTCTCTTTTTGCTCTTACTTGGCATAAGTACATGCATTCTGGAAGGAATCTTTAGTGTGTGTGTTTGTGTGTGTGTGTGTGTTGATTATACTTAAGCAGCATTTTTATATACCTTCATTTTAACAAGAAGAACACATATACACGATAAAGGTAGCATAGGTGATGTTGGGAGGAACACGAGTAGAGAGTATGAATTCCAGGAATCTTCAGACCAGAAGTATTTAAGGGTGAGATATAGGTGTAACCCTGTTTATGTTCTACAGAATAGGGGAATTTATTTTCAGCTTGGACTAAATGAGTAGTTCCTCTCTTGATTACCTGCCACAGGAGTTCAAAGGTTCAAACTTTTAGAATGATGGTTTGTAGCACCTGGAAGGGGGAGAGGCATGGGGAATGGAGGAGATGCAGCCTCAGAGGCAGGTAGTCAGAACCAAGCACTCTACCAAGAATAAGGAAGGTGCAGGATTGTGTGAATAGAACTCTCATTCCCAGTCCACTCCCAGGAAAATACAGCATATGAGCTGAAGCAATTCTTTCATTGGGAAAGAGTCAATGCTTTGAATAAACCTTGCGAAAGTGCATAATCAGTAACAAATTTTCTATAAAACAAAACCCTACAACACAGTGAAGGGGCGATCTAAATATAGAGGCCAGGTTGTATGAGACAGGAATTACATAAGATACATAAAAGGGAGGATAAGAAATCATTGAAAGAAGCTGTATCCAGAATGCAAGCTCTGATAATTTACTGTACCTGGGACCCAGTTCTAAGCTGTAATTCTCACTCTGGCACATGTGTTACAATGTTTCACCTACTGGGAGTGCAGCTGCTCTCCCTAATCCAGAGGCAGTACAAGAGACAGAATAAGAGTTCAAGCTGTGCACAGTCCCTAATGCTGACTCCTCCACCTATTACCCATGATACTGGGCAAATTTCCTAAACTCCCTGAACCTCAGTTTATTAAATTGTAAAATGCAAACATTAAAGTACTTCCCTTGTGCATTTTTATAAGTACTAAATGAGATAATTCATGCCAGGAATCAGGAGAGTGCTCAATCAGTGTTAGCTATTAGTAAGATGGTGGTTTCCTCTGAGAGAATGAGAGGCAAAAGGATTTCGATTGTTGAAAATGTAGCTGGGCCCTGGTGAGCCAGGAGATGGCTCATCGTGAAGACATATCACTGTATAAACAGACAAAAGGATGCAGGCAACTAACAGCACTTGGATTGGAATGAGAAAATTGACAATTCTGAGTGTTTCAAGAAGTATTGAGATTATTCCAACTTCTAAATTTCAGGCTTCATTAGAATTTAGCGCTTTTCTTATAGCTACAGATACAGGTTGATATATAGATATAGAAGTATCTATTTTGGTTTTGCTTTCTGGAGTGTAAGCTCTCTGAGGCAAGCTCTTTGTCTGACTCTTCATTCTGTCCTGCCCTGTGCTTGGTGAAATACGGTGCCAAGACGGAAATACACTTTCAGTTGTGATAACATTCTGTAAAGGACTCTTGTTTCCTGGAGTTGCCTATTGTGGAATGCTAGACTTTGATGGCAGAATTTATACAGTGATCTACATTACTCTCTGTAACTGTGATTACATATATTTTTAAACCTCATGGCATTTTGAGATGACTAAGAGTTTGATTGAGTATGACTGAATTATACCATGTAATATAAACTACATTCATTTTACTAGGAAGTTAATGGAAGCTTAAATTGCTATAAAACCTTAAAATATTATTGCATATGATAATAAACTCATTTGCCTTCTAATTAAAGAATCAGTGAAAGCCCCTTGGTTGGATAAGATATAGACAAATTTCTGTTCAGATTTATCCTAGAATCCACTTCTTGTGTTCTACAAGTTATTTGGAAGTATATCTCTACTACTTATTTCTCTCATTGTTTCTGTTTTGAGCCATGATAAAATCCATTGGCTCAAGACTAGAAAACCCAGAAACAAATCTACACATCTGTAGTGAAGTCATTTTCGACAAATGTGCCAAGAACACACACTGGGGAAAGGACTTGTTTCTTCAATAAGGGGTGTTGGGAAAACTGGGTATCTGTATGCAGAAAAATGAAACTAGACCCCTATGTCTTGCCATATACAAAAATAAAATCAAAATGTATTAAAGACTTAAATCTAAGGCCTCAAACTGTGAAACTAGTAAAATAAAGCCATTGGGGAAACTCTTCAGGGCATTGGTCTGAGCAAAGATTTCTTGAGTAATACCCTACAAGCACAGGCAACCAAAGTGAAAATGGACAAATGAGGTCATATCAAGTTAAAAACCTTCTGCAAAGCAAAGGAAACAAATAGCAAAGTTAAGAGACAACCCACAGAATGGAAGAAAATAATTGCAAACTATTCCTCTGACCAGGGATTAATAATTAGAATACCCAAGGAGCTCAAACAATTCAATGAGAAAAAAATCTAATAATCCAATTAAAAAATGGGCAAAAGATTTGAATAGACATTTCCCAAAGAAGACATACAAATGGCAAACAGGTATATAAAAACCTGCTCAATATTATTGATCATCAGAGAAGGGCAAATCAAAAGTACAATGAGATATCACCCCAGTTAAAATGGCTTCTATCCAAAAGACAGGCAATAATGAATGTTGGTAAGGGTATGGAGAAAACCCTTGTACACTGTTGGTGGGAATGTAAATCAGTACCACCACTATGGTGAACAGTTTGGAGGTTTCTCAAAAAACTAAAAATAGAACTACCATATGATCCAGCAATACCACTGCTAGATGTATACCCAAAAGAAAGGAAATCAGTATATTAGAGAGAGATTGACAGTCCCATGTTCATTGAGGCACTATTCACAATAGCACAGATTTGAAAGCAACTTAAGTGCTCATCAACAGACGAGTGGATGAGGAAATCTGGTAATATACACAATGAAGTGCTATTCAGCCATAAAAAGAATGAGATCCTGTCATTTGCAAGGACACGGATGGAACTGGAGGTTATTATGTTAACTGAAATAATCCAGGTACTCAAACTTTGCTTGTTCTCACTCATTTGTGGGAGCTAAAACTTGAAACAATTGAATTCATGGAGATAGAGAACAGAAGCATGTTACCAGAGGCTTGGAAGAGTAGTGGGGGTGGGGTTAGGGGGAAGTGGGGATGGTTAATGGGTACAAAAATATAATTAGACAGAATGAATTGACGGAATGGTGGCAGAATAGGGTGACTACAGCCAGCAATAATTTACTGTACATTTAAAAATAAAAGTATACTTGGATTGTTTGTAGCATAGAGGAAGGATAAATGCTTGAGGTGATGGATACCCCATTTACTCTGATGTGATCATTGTGCATTGTATGCCTGTGTCAAAATATCTCATGTACCCTATAACTATATATAGCTACTATGGACCCATAAAAATAAAACATAAAAAATTATTTTTAAGCCAGGTGCAAGAGCTCATGCTTGTAATCCCAGCACTTTGGGAGGCCAAGGTGGGAGGACTGCTTGAGTTCAGGAGTTCAAGACCAGCCTGGGCGACATAACAAGATCCTGGCCTCTACAAAAATAAAAATAAAAAAATTAGCCAGGCATGGTGGTACATGCCTATAGTCCTAGCTACTTGGGAGGCTGAGGTGGAAAGATTGCTTGAGACAGGGAGGTTGAGGCTGCAGTGAGCTGTGATTGTACCATTGCAGTCATCCTGGGGGACAGAGCGAGACCCTGTCTCAAAAATTTTTTTTTTTTTTGAAATTTGTTGGTTTGAATGCTTCCTTCAGTGTTTCTGTCAGGTCCCTCCTTAGTATCCTATACATATAATACAGAGTTCCATATAAAATACAAAAACTGGAAAACTTAAAAGAGATGGATAAATTCCTAAACACATACAGACTCTCAAGACTGAGCCAGAAAGCAATTCATTCCCTGAACAGATCAATAACAGGCTCTGAAATTGAATCAGTAATAGATAACCTACTAACTGAAAAAAAAAAAAAAAAAAAAAAAGACCAGGACCAGGCAGATTCACAGCTGAATTCAGAATGGGAGAAAATATTTGCAAACTATGCATCTGACGAAGGTCTAATATCCAGCATCTCTAAGGAACTTAAGCAAATTCACAAGAGAAAAACTAACAACCCCATGAAAAAGTGGGCAAAGGACGTGAGCGTACACTTCTCAAAAGAAGACATACATGCAGCCAACAAGCATATGAATAAAAGTTCAATATCACTGATCATCAAAGAAAAGCAAATCAAAACCACAATGAGACACCATCCCACACCAGTCAGAATGGCTATTATGAAAAAGTCAAAAAATAACAGATGCTGGCAAGGTTGTGGAGAAAAAGGAACACGTATACACTGTTGGTGGGAGTGTAAATTAGTTTAACCATTGTGAAAGCAGTATGGTGATTCCTCAAAGAGCTGAAAGCAGAACTACCATTTGACCCCGCAATCCTATTACTGTGTATATACCCAGAGAAGTAAAAGTCATTCTACCATAAAGACACATGCACACAAATGTTCATTGCAGCACTATTCACAATAGCAAAGCCAGGGAATAAACCTAAATGCCCATCAATGACAGATTAAATAAAGAAAATATGGTATATATACACCATGGAATACTATGCAGCCATAAAAAATGAGATCATGTCTTTTGAGAGAACATGGGTGGAGCTGGAGGCTATTATCTTAAGCAAACTAAAATAGGAACAGGAAACCAAGTGGGAGCTAAATAATGAGAATTTATAAACACAAAGAAAGAAACAATGGCCTTGTATGGTGGCTCACTCCTGTAATCCCAGCACTTTGGGAGGCCAAGGCAGGTGGATCACTTCAGGTCAGGAGTTTGAGACCAGCCTGGCCAACATGGTGTGAAACCCCATCACCACTAAAAATACAACAATTAGTCAGGCTGGTGGTGCACGCCTGTAATCCCAGCTATTCAGGAGACTGAGGTGCAAGAATCACTTGAACCTGGCAGGTGGAGGTAGCAGTGAGCCGAGATTGCGCCACTGCACTCCAGTCTGTGTGACAGAGTAAAACTGTGTCTCATAAAAAAGAGAAACCAAAAAACAAATAAGGAAACAACAGACACTGGGGTCTACCTGAAGGTGGATGGTGGGAGGAGGAAGAGGAGCAGAAAAGATAACTACTGGGTACTGGGCTTTGTACCCAGGTAATGAAATAATACGTACAACAAACCCCCATAACATGTTTTTACCTGTGTAATGAACCTTCATTTGTACCCCCAAACCTAAGATAAAGGTTAAAAAAAATGCATTGGTCTAAATGCTTCCTTCAGTGTGCCTATGAGGTCCCTCCACGGTGTCAAATACACATGTATTGTCTGGACGCAGTGGCTCGCGCCTGTAATCCCAGCACTTTGGGAAGCTGAGGCAGGCTGATTGCCTGAGCTCAAGAGTTCTCGCCCAGCCTGGGTAACATGGTGAAACCCCGTCTCTACTAAAATGCAAAAAATTAGCCAGGTGTGGTGGTGGGTGCGTGTAGTCCCAGCTACTCAGGAGGCTGAGGCAGGAGAATTGCTTGAACCTGGGAGGCGGAGGTTGCAGTGAACCGAGATCATGCCATTGCACGCCAGCCTGGGTGACAGAGCAAGACTCAAAAAAAAAAAAAAAATCCCCACATGTATTACATACACAATTATATATGATAATTTATACATGCTAATTTTATAAAATATTAAATATATTACATAAAATAGTATTGTATACTAATATACATGAAATTGTAGTATACACATGTAATATATAGTATTTGGCAGTATTTAAATGCTATGGGATAAAGATAATAAGGAGAAAATGGCTAAAAGATAGATATACATGTACATGTACATAAATTTCAATATATTAGCATATACATATTAATATGTTTGATATTATTACTGTGTACTAATATCTATCTATATTTAGCTTGTTAATAAATATGCTTCCTCAAGGCTAGACTAGAGTCTTTGTTAATTATGTTGCTAAGGTGCTCTTGCTTTCCTCTGATAGCCATCACCAGGCTAAGCTTCAGTTTATTTCCCATCACTGTCTCTAATTATTTGGGAGCCTCGTTGCCTCTCATTCTGCTCTGAGAGGTTCTGTCTTCACCAGCCAGGATATTCTGACCCTGGGTCTCTGCCACACTGAGGTATAGGGGAAACTTGTTCCAGTTCCCCCGTTTTTTTTGTTTTTTGTTTCTTTTTTTGTTTTTTTTTTTTGCTAGGACAGTCATCTCTGAAGGCTTTTCCCTGACAACACGCTCTCCTTGAACTGAATATGTCCCAGCACAGCTGGTTTCACAGACATTTTATCTGCGCAGTTGCACAGGCTCCCATTCTCTGAAGAGCCCAGTTCTTAATTCTCTGCTGTTTTGATATTCCGGATAATTTTTGAAAAAGAAGCCCTACATTTTTATTTTTCACAGGTTCCTGCCAATTATGGAGGCAGTCCTCCTCCATACGGTTTCTAAACACCATTAAGCATCCTTCTGAGCTGCAGAAAGTCATAGGACCAGTCTTCAGCCGTGCCCATTGCAGTAGCAGTGACAGCACACCACTTTGCTCATGACAGGGATCAGTACGTGTTTAAGTGAACGCTGCTCTATCTGCCGATGTTAAGCACTCACTCCACACCTCCTCTCACACGGAGGCTCATGCAGTGAAGAGTAAGGGACCTTCTCATAGCCGCATGTGATGAATATTGAAAACTCTAAGACTGAATCTTTACTTCATGCAAATAAGGTCTCGAAGGAATCCTCTTAAAGTCTGTCATCATGTTATTAGAGACACAAATTCTCTTCAACTCTAAGGTAGCAGCCAGTAGCATGTTGCATAGCTGAGTAGCTTTAACAGAAGGAAGGAAATGTAGCACTGCGTTAGTTTCCCAGGGCTGTCGTAACACATCGGCACACACTAGGTAGCTTAAAACCACAGAAATTACTTTTCTCACAATTCCGGAGAAGTCTGAAATTAAGGTGGCAGCAGAACCTTACTCCCCAGAGGCTCTAGGGATGAATGTGATCCTTTCCTTTTCCAGCTTCTCGTGGCTGCAGCTGTCCCTTGGCTTGTGGCTGTCTCTCTCTGTGCTCCATCTTCATGTCACCTATCACTTTTATGTGTATCTCTCCTCTGTGTGTCTGTCCCCAAACTCAGACCCTTTCCTAAAAGGATACAGGTGGTTGCATTGAGAGCCCAGAACGTGTGA
Source organism: Trachypithecus francoisi (assembly GCF_009764315.1). Classification (NCBI taxonomy): domain Eukaryota; kingdom Metazoa; phylum Chordata; class Mammalia; order Primates; family Cercopithecidae; genus Trachypithecus; species Trachypithecus francoisi. The sequence goes on from NW_022681465.1 coordinate 17,554,905, forward strand.
TTGCACTGAGAGCCCAGACAGATGATACTAGATGCGCATCTTTTTTGGTGCCACCATTCAGCCCACTACAGGCATGTATGTTGATAGGAATGCTTAAGATATTCAAACAGGAGGACGGGTGCGGTGGCTCATGCCTGTAATCCCAGCACTTTGGGAGGCCGAGCGGGGCAGATCACCCGAGGTCGGGAGTTTGAGACCAGCCTGACCAACATGGAGAAACCCCGTCTCTACTAAAAATACAAAAATTAGCCAGGCGTAGTGATGCGCACCCTACATGGTGATGCGCACCTGCCAGCTATTCGGGAGGCTGAGGCAGGAGAATCGCTTGAACCTGGGAGGCAGAGGTTGTGATGAGCCGAGATGGCGCCATCACACTCCAGCCTGGGTGACAGAGCAAGACTCCGTCACAAAAAAAAAAAAAAAAAACATTCCAGCAGACAACATGGCAACATTTGGGAAGGTGTTCAGTGCACAGGCAAGGCACCTTCATTTTTAAACTAGGAGTTCCTCAAAGCACAAAACCCAAAGCTGTCCCTTCTCAAAGCTGATTCAGAGATCCATGTTTTCAGGAGTGGAAGGTTTTTGTGGTATGCTCCTTTCTCTGCAATTTTTTTTTTTTTTTGAGACGGAGTCTTGCTGTGTCGCCCAGGCTGGAGTGCAGTGGCGCGATCTCGGCTCACTGCAAGCTCCGCCTCCCGGGTTCACGCCATTCTCCCGCCTCAGCCTCGGAGTAGCTGGGACTACAGGCGCCCGCCACCACCCCCGGCTAGTTTTTTGTATTTTTAGCAGAGACGGGGTTTCACCATGTTAGCCAGGATGGTCTCGATCTCCTGACCTCACGATCCACCCGCCTCGGCCTCCCAAAGTGCTGGGATTACAGGCTTGAGCCACCCCGCCCGGCCTCTCTTGCAATTTTTATAGTGAACCTTAAAGATGTCTGCCATAAATGTTCTACATTATTCTAACTTGTTCACTGGTTCAAAGGCTATAGTATAAATTTTGCACAAATGGTTAATCTCAATTCTCTTGACCCTTGGAAAGGGCTCAATACACAGTCAGCTCTGGTTAAATTTCATATTTAATACATGGGTCTACATGCTGTCATTTTCAACAACACCTTTGTGTAAGAAACTAGGAAATATGAAAAAGTCACTTAGTTTCCCTAGTCCCATTGAAAGGTGGTGGGATTAGGTTAATTTTTGGTTCAATTCCTTTGAACTTAGAATTCTGTGAGTATTTTGTAAAGTAGCATGTGAGCACTATGAGGGTAAGAAATTAAAAAGAAACTTTTTATTATGGAAAACTTAAACATATGCTAGATAATGTATCCCTATGCACTCATTACCCAGATTCAACATTTAATAATTCAGTTCAAAGTTAACATCATCTAACCCCCCCTTGTCATATTACTAAACATGTAATAAGCAGTTTGTTGACAATTTAATCTCCAGTTTAAAAACAAATACTGTGCAAAGAATTCTGCTTTTATCAAGACCTTCACAACCAAAGCCTGTAATGCAACGTTTAGATGCATATATGCTACGAAATTTGGGGGAAATAAAACAACTTCAAAGTTGGCGCCAGACCTATGGTGTAAGGAATAAATGTTTTAATTCCTCTTTCCATTGTGTTTCTTCAATTTTTGAAATTCTTCAATTTTTGATAAGCTGAAAATGAAGAGAGAAAGTGGGAGGTGCATTCATTAGCATAAAGATGGTTGTAAAAGGCAAGAATGGATGAGGTTGTCAGGAGAACCAGAGAAAGGAGGAAAGCAAGAGACTGAGAGAGTGACCCTGATAATTGATGACCATTCAGGCAACTAGGAAAAGATGAGCTCAGTAGGAGACTTAGAAGTATGTCGGCCTGGGGTAGTGCTCATGCCTGTAATCCCAGCACTTTGGGAGGCTGAGGCGGGTGGATCACAAGGTCAGGAGTTCGATACCAACATGATGAAACCCCGTCTCTACTAAAGATACAAAAAATTAGCTGGGCATGGTGGTGTGAGCCTGTAATCCCAGCTACTCAGGAGGCTGAGGCAGGAGAATCACTTGAACCCAGGAGGTGGAGGTTACGGTGAGCCAAGATCGCACCATTGTACTCCATCCAGCTTGGGCAAGACTCTGTCTCAAAAAAAAAAAAAAAAGAAGAAGTATGTCAACACTGGGAAATCAGCCTAGAATAGCTTGGGGACCTAATCCAGAAGCCACAGGAAGAGGATTTTTTTTTAAAGGAAGTGAGTGGTGAACATTGTCAAATCCTGCATTTGACATATGAGAGGAGTGTCAGTGGCATGATGAAGCCAGAAGCCAGACTTGAGAAGTCAACAGAAGTTGACCAAGAGGAGACAGGACGGATAACAACTCTCAGAAGAAGCCCAGTTCTTAGGTGGGAGGAGAATAGCCAATAGCTAGTGGGTAGATGAGGAGAGCGAAGTTAATTATTTTCAAGGCAGGAAACATTTGACAGTATTTAACTGCTTCTGGGATAAAGGTAGTAGAGAGGAAAGACAGAAATAAATCAATAAGGAACTTTTCAGAGAGGCTACTGTGGGACTTAGACCACAGGCAGAGAATAATTTACAGGTGGGGGAGGAATCATCATTGTGATGAAAGAGAAGGGAGAAACCTGAAAAATCTGATCTGGATACAGTTGTAGGTACTTTTAAGGGTAGGAACTGATGCGTTTCCATCTGATATATATGTGCTTTTATATACACACACACACACACACACACATATATAGGTGTGTATATATCTATATAGGCATATAGATATACATACCAATATATAAAAATATATATAAATGTAATATATAAAGATATAAATACTATATATATTATACATATATATATAATTTTTTGAGGGAGGTGACGATGTGGTCTGCTGAGAAGCAGACTATTGCTATAATTTCAGTGAACACTAAATACTTACAGAATAAATGTTAATAAGCAATGTTAAAAAAACAGATGTATTCTGAACAATTTGTTGGTAATCACCTTTTTCTCCCTTTTATTTTCTTTTAGCTTGCATTTTTTCCCTTTTTAATAACACTCAGTGATGGTACGTAAACAGAAATTATAAAATAAAATAATCATTTGTTTTTATGGAGAAAAAATAATAAAATCAACCAACTAACCGAAGTGTTAAATCTATATTAGTCTTACTATATTCCGGAGAGTTTTAGTGGTAATACAATTCTTACACAACACATACATGCTCACACGCACACACACACCCCAGAAATCAAATCATTCAAGATAAATGCACACTACAGTCAACCTGAAAGTCTTTAGGAATAAATACGTGTTTCTTACTATGCTCTGAGATTGTCACCCCCTTGGATCTCATGCCCGATTCTAAAATCAAGTGAAGCATATAAATCTCTAAGACCTAGAGTTTGTCAGCTGATTCTTATTATTCAAGGATGGGTGGAGAGCTGTTAGAGGAACAAGGCAGGGGAAAGTTAGCACAGCATTGTTAGAGATCTCAGTACAGTGGTTCCGAGGAGCCAGCTTGCTTCGATAGGGAAGGGTTAGGGGACGGAGGGGCATAGTTGGGTTTCAATTTTCTTGTTCCACTTCTAAGGAAATGCCAGTTCTTATAGAGCATACCTCTCTTTCTTTTCTGTTCCCTTGCCCCTTTTTTTCTTCTTCTTTTATTTTCTTCTGTCTTGATCTTTCCATACCCCGAAGTTAAAGGATGGGGGTGCCCACGGGAGAGCAGAGTGGATTCAGGTCTGGTAGGATGAAGAGTTGGAATGAATCTTCCCAGTCCATGTAGCTTCTATGTTCTACCATGCAGGGAACTCATCTTTCTTTTCCAGTTCCTTTTTATATTGTTCAGCTAAAAAAGGAAGCATCAAAATAGCTTGCAAGCACCGTGTTGGTTTTTGTAAACTTCAGATTCATTTTAGAGTCATCAGGGACCTAACTTCTGGTTGTACCTGTTTGATACCCAACAAGAAATTTTGCGACAATAAAATGAAACACTTATGCTCTCTGAATATCATAAACACTATCAATTATGTGTTTAAATTCAGTATCTGTGTAATAATTAAAGAAGTTACAACGGGATAAACCATGTAGGAAATAAATGCCTGGAACTATACTTGGTAGATTTAGAGCATCTAAAGCATTGACTGGTTTTCTGAAAGACCATGACAGTTAAGAAATTCCCCTGCCAGGGTAAAATTAAAAAAAAAAAAAAAAAAACTTTATAATACCAGATCTTTCATGTCTAGGAAGGAAAAGTTTAAATTTTGTACATATTCACACCATTTCCTCCATAATACACAGCATGTAGAAAAATGTTCAATAGATATTTGTTGAAAATATAGTTTTGAGTATGTATTCAAAAAAGAGGATACGTCTAAAAAGAACCTGTAAAGGATGTGAAAAACAGCCACCTAATTGGTATGTTTCTTTCTTATTTTTAATTTGAAAACCAGAACCACGTCACTGTTTTGGGGGAGTAACAGTTTTACCAGTTTCCTCTGCCAGCACCTTTATAGATGTATCCAGAAAGTCTCTGATTGTCATGAATGCTTTTGCAAACATTGTGCAAAATAACAATGGCAGTTCTGACATAATTTTTTTAAATTTAATTGGCCATAGAATAGAAATGGAAGAAATGGTTTAAAAACATTACAAGGGATTTCAGAGCAAGAATAATGCTCTGAAATAAGCATAATGGGATGAAGAATGATGACACTTTTTAGTGGAAAAAATTTTAAGTGCTTTTATCCTTTTAAAAAGCAATTCAAAAATTATCCTGACACTGATGCTAAGAAAGTGTCTGTAATTTTTCTCTGGAGCACTATAAAATAAGAGCTGGTTCTCCCCGATCTGTGATAGTTTACATGGAAGGTTATCTAATCTGTGCAGAAGATCATGTACTTTTTTTTTTTTTTTTTTCTTTGAGACTGAGTCTTGCTCTGTCACGCAGGCTGGAGTGCAGTGGTGCGATCTCCGCTCACTGCAACCTTTGCCTCCTAGGCTCAAGCCATCTTTCCACCTCAGCCTCCCAAGTATCTGGGACCATAGGCACGGGCCACCACACCTGGACAATTTTAGTATTTTTTGTATTAACTTGGTGCAAAAACAATTGAGGTTTTTGCAATAAATACACGTTTTCACTATCTTGCCTAGGTTGGTCTCCAAATCCTGGGCTCAAGTGATCTGCCCTCATTGGCCTCCCAAAGTGCTGGGATCATAGGTGTGAGCCAGTAAAATATTTTTGAATAACCCAGCATATATCTTGTTATTTATAAACTTTATTTATGTGCTATATTTTGTCTATTAAATATTAGAAATTTAATTCTTGCTTTTTAGATAAAAATAAGCATAAATGGACATTAATTTTTTCTTTATGCCTCAATTATCTTGCATATTTCTTGGGGTATATAGCCTTTTCATCCCCATTTCATTTTAAAAATCATAAATATAGGCCTTTCTCTAGCCTGTAGGTAAAGAACCACATAGTCTTTAAGAGAGAAATGGGGGATATAGAAAGCTTAGATACATTCAGTCTCTCCTTAAAGTATAATGAGAGATAACTGTATACAGTAGTTGATTTTTATTAACAGATTATGTATCTGTGTTTGTTTTATTTTGGGGGTTAATTTTCAAGTATTGGATGGTTCTCCCTCTTTGAGTTACCATTTGTTTCTGCTTATAACCTACTGATCATGCCTTTAGTACTGGTAAATATTGAAAAGGGAAAGCCTTGGGTGGCTTGGAAAGGCTTTGATGTAAATATGTGTTGCTGAGATGCGGAAGTGAAGGTGTCGGATTATGCATGACTTTCACCGGTGTTCTTGTACCACATTCATGTCCCCTCAGCTGAGTTAAGTAAAATTGGCTATTTAGTATCAAGGTATAATGAGGTCTCAGAACTTTGAGTCACTCTTTTCATTGACTGTCATAGACTCCAGTTTAAGCTCTATTTATTGAAGACTATCACTATGTTATTCTCATTGTTAATTTTATTCCTGAAGCACCAATAATCCAAGTGATTAGATTATTCTTAATGTTATAGCAAGGAAAAATTTTCAACAATGTTAATATTAAATGAACTTGTATTCAATATCACTGTCACATGAGTTCCAGGTCTTGCTATCATGTTCTGCATTCAATAAAATACCAGAAGACAAGTCAAATATGGGCCCATATCAAATGTGGGCCAATTTTTACTTTGAAGTATTAAAATCTAGTTTCTTTAATACTTAGCATGATGTTAATTAGAGGCCAATATAATAAAATGTAAATTTATTTTTCTCAATAAAAAATAAAACCCATCAAAAGAATGCTTCAAGTATTTGTTTCAAGTACCGACTAATATCTTCATATGCAGTGAAGTGCTGCCAAGTTCTCAGATTCTTTTAGGACCTTTGATTTTGTACCAGCAAAATCAGAATTAGGAAAGAAATGTTGAGAAGGCAAATTGCTTAGAATTTGAGTAATTCTAAGTTTAACATTTATATTAATTTATTGAACTGAGAAGTTGAGTAATTCTCAATTTAATAATTAATGGCATAAATAAAGTATGGGGGGCATTGGTCTTCAATCTTTAAAAGGTTTTAAATTTTTATATTTCTCATTTATTTTTATGTAGACATCTAAGTTTTCATTACAAGTTTAAATAGTTGCAAAAGATGTTTGACATTCTGCAAATTTTGTTATTTAAAAATAAAATAACTAGATCATTATTTTAAATATGTTCAGCATAAAGGCAATAATATAGTAATTTAATATCATCTACCAAATATTAAAAAATATATGAAAGCTCTTTAAAAGTCAGGTATTTTAATGTCTACTTTATCTTCTGAACTAATTTTATGCCTTTTACCCAACATAATTTTCTCCAAATGTGATACATATTTTTGTGCTTGAAAAACTTTATCTCTTCTGTGCTTCTCTGCAACCTATGTATACATATACGTATATAATGTAAAAATTGAAATAAATATTTCCATATTCTCCTTACCAGCCCAGTTTACCCTCAGAGTACCTGATAAATGACTCTTTGCCAAATCAGTTGGGGATTTTTCCTCAGACATTTAAGTTGTCTAACATGCAGCTTCATAACATGTCTAATTTGCACAGAAAATACGTTTTTCATTATTGTGAAATGCAAACATTCAGAATATCTGAGGCAGACAGAATTCTGAAATGTCCCACACATTTCCTGTCCCTCAGAGGCACGTCCCGCATCTGCCCCTCCCTGAGTGTGGGTGAAACCATGAAATTAACATGCCCACAAATCCCTGATGAGGTTAAGAATACCCTGCACAATGGACATTAAATACTGGGTCTAATTCAATCATCTGAGCTATCATAATGACAGATAACTGTATATAGGAGTTGATTTTTATTGACAGATTATGTATCTCCGTTTGTTTTATTTCAGGGGTTAATTTTCTAGTTTTGGATGGTTTCTCCTCTTTGAGTTGCCATTTGTTTCTGCTTCTAACCCCTGAAATGACAGGGCTCTCCAGCCTGAGGGAGATTTGCCCTTTCCCCCATGCGGGAGATTCTCCTGTGTGGGCTCTGCGAATCCAGGGAGCCCCACGACCAGACCTGGGAGAAACTTTGGGAGCTGAGAGCATCCTCACAGCAGCAGGCAGAACAGACAGGCGGGCCTGGGTCTCACAGCCCTAAGGCATCGAATTCCACCAACTAACCTGAATCAGATCACAGCCAGACCTTTCCCAGGTCAAGGCAATGTCCACGCAGCCAGGCCCACCCTAGAGGTCCATTGTGCGACCGTGAGCAGGAGGCAGTCGCTCGGCCTAGTGGTACTTCTGATCTGTGAGCTGGGGTTTGATTTAAATACCCAAAATGTGTGAGAATTTATTATGCATTGATCTAAAACTAGTATACTCTCCATACACAAGTTTCTTCACATTGTGGAAGTCAGAAAAACCAGTGCGTGTGTGTGCATGTGGGAGCGGGAGGCAGGGACACACTTTCTGTGTCCAGTTGTGGCTAAACTGTGGCTCAGCAGAAACACCGCAGCCAAAATCTTTGAAAGGTTCTCATTGAAGATCCACAATCAAACCATCCCAGCTGGAACTTCCGCCTCTACAGTACTGTCTTGGAGCAGACCTGAATCCCACCCATGGAGACGGGCAGGCAAGCACGTGTGTCTGCTGAGATGTTCGCCATGCCCCGAGGTCTGAAGGGCAGCAACAAGGATGGAATCCCTGAGGACCTAGATGGGAACGTGGAAGAACCCAGGGATCGGGAAGGTGAGCTCACGTGGCAGGATGTCACGGACCTCACAGAAGGTGACAATGAAGCCTCAGCCTCAGTTCCTCCTGCAGGCAAAAGACTGAAAACAGACAGCAAAGGAAAGAAGGAGAGGAAGCCCACCGTGGATGCAGAGGAGGCTCAGAGGATGAGCACCCTGCTGTCCGCCATGTCCGAGGAGCAGCTGGCCCGCTAGGAAGTGTGGCGCCGGTCAGCTTTCCCGAGAGCACGCATTGCACGTCTGATGCGGTCTATCAGTGGCAGCTCGGTGTCTGAGAACACGGCCATTGCCATGGCTGGAATAGCCAAGGTCTTGGTTGGAGAGGTGGTGGAAGAGGCCCTGGACGTGTGTGAGATGTGGGGAGAAACATCCCGGTTGCAGCCTAAGTATCTAAGGGAGGCTGTTCGCAGGTTAAAGCCCAAGGGCCTCTTCCCCAACAGCAACTACAAAAAAAAATCATGTTCTTCTAGGCCGAAGGCCAGAGGGAAAAGTCTGTGCAGGAATAAGTACTGCATCCAGTCTTGGTGTGATAGGACTATGTTTGCTGGAGTTTCTGCATCTGTCTACCCTGGATTTGCCACAATCTTAACATCTTTTTCAAATTGTGACACTTTCATAATCGCCTTGAGTAAATAATTGGGTCGCCTAGGACATATTGAGTCATCTTTATGTGTCTTCCTAGTTGGAAGAAGAAAGGTCTATGGGCCTTGATCATTCTGTAGACAGATAGCTGCTTTCAGAGAGGGAAATCCCTTCCAAGAGTCTTGTATGGTTTCATACTGAAGCCTGGAGTTGCTGTGTTTTAGCTTTTATGCTTATGTCTGGGTTTCAATAAGTGAAGCCTCCAAAAACTTTTCCCTTGTGATATTCTGTCCTGAAGGCTGTGCCTGAGCAGGGGCACTGGAATTGTTGTCCTTGTATGTATTTTAATTTCTGGTATGGATTTTGGTGAGTCATCATAAAAACAGTTAAACTTTTAAACTGTTTTCCAGCCTGCAGAAATAAAGATAAAATCACAAAGCATTTTTTTCTCTCATTTGACTGTTCTCATATTCCTACCTACTGTGCTTTATGTCAGCTAGTGATCCTTTACTTTATTATAAAGTAACATAATATAGGAGCATCTTATAAGACTAGAGTGACAGAAACAGAATCCAAAACCCACCTTTCTGCAAACAGCCATTTGTAATGATCATCTAAGCTGTTTAAAAGACACAGAAAAAGCACATTAATAGCTCAGGTTTGCTGTGGTGCTTCCATAGGTACCCAAATTTAGTTCAAAACATTGCTTTAGAGTATTCTTTTTTTTGTTTTGTTTTTGAGACAGAGTCTCACTCTGTCGCCCAGGCTGGAGTGCAGTGGCACGATCTTGGCTCACTGCAAGCTCTGCCTCCCGGGTTCACACCATTCTCCTGCCTCAGCCTCCTGAGTATCTGGGACTACAGGTGCCTGCCACTATGCCCGGCTAATTTTTTGTATTTTTTAGTAGAGACGGGATTATACTGTGTTAGCCAGGATGGTCTTGATCTCCTGACCTCATGATTTGCCCACCTTGGCCTCCCAAAGTGCTGGGATTACAGGTGTGAGCCGCAGTACCCAGCCTAGAGTATTCTTGATTTTATTCATTCTACCAGTGATCTGTTGAGAAAATCAAACCCGAGTACAGCAACAGAGGAAAAGAAGTTATTAAAATATCAGAAAAAGTAGGTTCATCAGGAGTTACAAAGTTATTCCACACTCCACTTGCTCATCCTCTATTTTACCTTTACTTTTTCATCATAGAATAAAGACCTGAGATTTATTATGGAATCACTGTGAACCTTCCCAGCACAGCTCCCAGATATTCACGGTGCTATTTCAGGATCTGTTTACCTTTGCCATGTGCCCCCTGAATCACAGAGTATAAGCAAAAAGGATCTAAAAGCCCCCACAGTTCAGCTCTCATATTGAGTGGAGAATAACATCTATTCTTTCTTCTTGAAGCCAAAGATACCTCCACAAAATGTTTTATTTCCTCATACACTCCGCTTTTGCTCTTAAAATAGAACTTATTGTACATAGAATCTATCTTTGGCTGAGCATTACATAAATTTCTAAACTTTACCAAGCATGGGGAAATTCTGTTTCATACCTCCATATTCTAACATTGTTTAGCTTTCCTTTTATTTTACCAACTTCCTTGTAGAGGCATATAACAAGTTAGACCAGTGTGTCTTAGAGAGACACAGGAAGGTACAGGTCTTTGGAAGAACTGATGGAGATGGGAGGGCTCTCTCAGGAATGAAAGTGCTTGATCATCCAAAAGAAGTAAGATCCAAGAGACTCAATATCTCCCAGTCTTTAGATTGCTCTCGGCTCATTCCTTTCCCATGGCATTGAGGAGTCTTGGGAGCTGTGTTCTGGCAGACCTGGCAGGCCAAGCAGTCTCTTAACACTAGTGTAAAGAAAACCTGGCCCAAGCAGCCTGAAGTGGGATAAGCCACTGCAGAGAGCAGTGACAGTGGTGACTGGACACATGAGCTCAGAACGTTTTTCTGGCCCCCCATAGAACTCAGTGCTTTGAGTGGGATCTGAGTAAAGCTGAACTGCTGAAGACAGAAACAAGTTCCCATCAAGATCTCAGAGGTCAGCTCAGGAGCAGGAACACAGTGCTGTTTCTCAATGAGGAAAAATGGATTAGCTGGAAGTTTCAGTTTCCCTACACATTCAAAATCTTCTCAATATATAATATCATATAGCCACAGCTCTCAAGAAAGGAATCTGTGGAACGTGATATCTTTCCAGGAGAAATCTTTGATATCTTTCATGGCTGGTTGTATTACATGTTAATGACAATGAAGTTTTTCATGGAGCTTCATTACCATTCTTAATGTCTATCTCATAATGTGCCTTTGGAGACTGCCTAGAAAAATGTGGTGTCTGATTGGTGCTGGTAAGGTGGTGATGAAACTCCTAATAAGTAAAGTGACTGTACTTGACTATTTTCAATAATTTAGTATTGTGGGATAAGCTTAATATCCTCTTTGCCTGCCTTTGCCCTACAAAAGTACTTACCATATGTCCAAATAAAGTTTAAGCAATCTAGCTCCACTATTCTGAAGCACATATTATCTAGGGTCTAGTCTTTAAAAGTACAAAGGAAAAAGTTTAAAAGTATAACTCACAAAAAGTTGTACCCAAACTAAAAAAGCTGAAATGATAAATTGATGGATCTGTGTTTTTTACGGAAGAGAGTACAACGCAGAGTGCTAACATACCTATGTAGGGGAGAAGAGGGCAGGGCTCTTATAAAATGAATGTAGTCAAATCTTTTATAATAGTTTCTTAAGTAACATGAATATTAGAGAGACGATTCATGAAATTTTAAGTCAGTGCCATGTCTAGGAATATCAAGACATAGTAAGACATTGTAAAGAGTATTTTTTTTCCTGAACGAATCTATAAAAGAGATACATAAGGTGTTTCTTTTTTTCCCCCTAATTACTTAGTTTTTCTTAGTCACATATTCAAGGGAACATACTAATGTTTGGTAAAATGGTGTTTGTCAAATTCTACTTCTCACTTTTACCTACCATGCCATGTTCAACTATTGTATATGTAAGTATTAGAAATTCGAGTATTGTTAATTTTAATATACTTTCACCAAAGTAGTATTTTTAATGAGAAAGTCATAATCTCATCAGTAAGCCCTTTCTAAAAAATCCAACAGAGAATATCAACTAGTAACTGATTATGATAAGAAAAGAAAACCCAGAAATAATCCTAAGGCAGAGCAACTTCAGGCTTCAATGTGAAACCATCACAGTCTCTTGGGAGGGGTTTCTCTCTCAAAGCAGCTGTCTATTCCAAAGGTGCTCAGGCACCATGTACTTTTCTTCTTCCAACTGGGAAGATGTAGAAAAATGATTCAATTCACTCAAGGAGGAACAAATATTTAGTCAAAGTGATTATGAAAAAGGCTGCTTCCCTGATCTAGGTGAGACCATGTGTTAAAATCGAGGGTGGGTCCAGGATAGACTGAGATGCGGAAGCTCCAGCATACAGTCTTCTGTCGTGGGAAGATGGAGCCAGTACTTCTTCCCTCAGGAACAGGGTTACTTTTCTAGTCTTGGGCTGAAAATCACATAATTTTTTGGTATTTGATAAAAATGTGGCCCTTAAACTTGAATGTGCAGGCAAGCTTTCTCAGGGGCATCTCTTTTTCAACTCTCACACATGTCCAGAGCCTCTTCTACAACCTGCGTGACCAAGGCCTTGACCATTCCAACCATGACAATGACCACACTCCGGGATATAGGCCACCAGAGATGGACTGCATCAGACTCCCAATGGGTGCCTCTGACTGCCTTCAACACACAGATATACCTCACAGGATTCTACTCACACTGCTTCCACAATGTGCAGTAATTTGTAAATAGAGAGTTTATTCAAATTGTAGACAATGAAGTTTAATGTATTTTCATAGCAAACTAGTGGAAACATCACAGGAGACAGGGAACATTGAAAACACAGAGTTGCATACATAAAACCTCCAAGTGTATCTGGAATCTAATGTTTCATAAAATGCAATAAACATCTTTTAGCTCTCATTAATAAGAAATTTATTTTGTTTACAGAACCCACATGCAGACATAGTAAAGAAAAAACAAATTTCTTTATAGTCTTATAGAGCTGAACTGAAACTCGCTCACAGACACATTTCCGCTTGACATTAGTGCCTTGGGAGCCTCAAGGTGGATGAGACGTTTCCTGACAGAAGCACACACAGACACAACCGCCACCTGATTTCTGCCTACGTTTCCACTGGCAATCCTATGCTTAGCTACCTTTGGACCCCAGGAGGGAAAAGAAACCAAAACGGAACAAAACTTCTCACATCAGAACTACCAGTTACAGGGGGAAGAGAAAAAAGAAAACACAACCAAACAGAAAAGAAGTCCTCTAGAGTGCAACGTTTCCCAGGAGCGTGGGCTCTTACGCACCCTCTCCGCGGATGCGGCGGGCCAGTTGCATGTCTCCGGGCATAATTGTGACGCGCCTGGCATGGATGGCACACAGGTTGGTGTCTTCAAAGAGGTTCACCAGGTAGGCCTCGCTGGCCTCCTGCAGGGCGCCAATGGCCGCACTCTGGAAGCGCAGGTACGGGCTGATAACCTGAGCGATCTCGCGCACCAGGCGCGGGAAAGGCAGCTTGTGCAGGAGCAGCTGCGTGGACTTCTGGTACCTTCTGATTTCCTGCAGCGCCAGGGTGCCAGGCTTGTAGCGGTGAGGCTTCTTGATCCCTCCTCTAGGCGGCGCCCTCTTGACTGGGGCTTTGGTGACTGGGGGCTTCCTGGGGGCCTGCCCCTGCCCGGCCGTGGCTTTGGGGGCGGTCTGCTTGGTGAGCGCCGTGGTGCTGGGTCGCCGCCTTTCAGCTCTACTTGGGCTGAGCCTGGTACCTGCAGGAGGTGCTGGTACCAGACAGCAAAGATGGTGGGGCTGCGGGCAGGCTCTAGAGAACATGTGCATTGAGATCCATGCAGAAGACGCTCCCACACACTTAGTCCCTGCCAACCCAGCCCCCGACATACCAGCTCGCTGGACTGCGGGTCAGAGGACCTGCTGCTTAGTCTCCCCAGCAGGTCCTGGGCTGTGGGGAACCTCCTTCCCTGGCAACCTGGCTCTTACTGGAGATCTCTGTGGTCTCAGCCAAGTCCAGCCTCTTATAAAGGGCTCAGATGCTTGCATTAGACCCACCCGCTACCTTCCATTGCTCTCACAGCTTCACCAGACCCTCAACCTCATCAGGACTCTGAAAACCAAATTAATTCCCTGGGTTCTGCACACACTGAAGAGGGGGATCAACCTCTGGAGTTGGCCACATGGGGTGGATGCTAGGTGCGAGTTAGCTAAAATTCTGGGGGCCAAAGACATTCTGAATGTTTACATTTGATGATCATCATGGAAGTCATCACAATGAAAAAGTCATGTGACTAAAGTCACACGTAGACGACTTCAGTGACTGCTACACCACACCAAGAGGTGTGATCATGAGGCATCTCTCAGGTTCTCTCAGGATGAGGGGAAACGGGGAGGGAAAGATGGAAAACTGAAACGGTCACTCCTCTCTCAGGGATGCTCCTGGAGGCATCATTTTTCTCCTCCAAAGTGACATTCATGGAAATCTGCGAGTAGCCTTTGGGGGAAGCTGAGGCTTTTTGATCAAATGATCATATGTGCCTATCACTGAGGACTCCCTGGCTCCTTTGGTACCTTGACGCCAGGGCTGAGCCTTATTTCAATTGCCCACTTTGGAAACACCATGAGGCCCAGTGAAGTCCCTGAGTACACTGAGCTGCTGAACCGAGGTCACAGCTGCTACCTTCAAACCTCTGGTTCCATGAGAAAAAGTAAAGCAAACAAAAACAAACAAAAAGCCCCTATTTCAATACACTGTAAACAGCTGTTCTATTACTTCTAGTAGAAATTTAATGCCCATGCATGCAATACATGTACCACACACAGAACAGGAATCTGCAGGATAATCGACACTCACAAAACAACTTCACATTTTTGTTTTAAAAATAGAGCTCATTTCCTAGAAAACCTTTAGGTTCCTGGCAAAATTGGGCAGAAGGAACAGAGGTCCCTTATATCCTCTCCCCCTACATACACATAGGCCCCTGCAATACCAACTTTCTGCCCAGGAGTGGTACATTAGTTACAATCATTCAGCCTACATTGACACATCATTCTGACTCCAAGATACATAGCTCTCCTTAGGATTCACTTGGGTGTTGTATATTCTATGGATTCAAGAAAGGCATAATTACATGAATGCACTACTACTATTATATTATATTCACTTCCGTGCAAATGCACTGGGTCCTGTTTCTGCACTTACCCTTCAACCTCTGTCCCTTCCAACTCCTCAACTATTCATTTATTTACTCATATTTGAAATGGACACATCTCATTGTATCTATTTTGTACATGTAAAATGCTGTTTTACAGTATGAACACATACTCTGTCTAAATCTAGGTAATTAACATCCATTTCCTCACATATTTATTACTGTGGTGAAAACACTTCCCATCCACACTTTCAGCACTTTTCAAGAATAAATCTATTAGTAAATATAGTCACCATGTTGTAGAATACTTTTTCAGCTTATTCCCCCTAAGTAACTAAAATACTGTGTATTTTGATCAACATCTCAAATCACCCTCCCACAGCCACCTCAGTCCCTGACAACCACCATTCTTCCTTTTGACATCTATTGGATTAACTTTGTGAGATTCCACATATCGTTGAGATCGTGTGGTATTTGTATTCCTTTGCCTGGCTTATTTCGCTTCTCATGATGTTCTCCAGGTGCACTCATGTGTCACAAATACAAGATTTCCTTCTTCTTTAAGGCTGCATAGTATTCCATTGTGTATATATGCCCTATTTTCCTCATCCTGTCATCCATTTTTAGACATTTAGATGGATTCCATATCTTAGCTATTGTAAAAATAGTGCTGCAATCAATGTGGGAGTGAAGATATCTGTGCAATAAACTGATTCCATTTCCTTTTGATATATACCCAGCAGTGTGGGATTGCTGGATCATATGGTAGCTGTATTTATTTAGTTTATGGAGGAAGGTCCATACTGTTTTCTATAATGGGTCCCTAATTTACATTCCCACTAATAGTTCAAGGGTTCCCTTTCCTCCACATCCTCATCAACACGTACTGTCCTTTGATGTTCTGATCACAGCCATTCTAATGAGTGTGAGGTGATATCTTCTTTCAGTTTTAATTTACATTTGTCTGAGGATAAATGATGATGAGCATGTATATATGACACATAAGTGTATCTGCTGACCACTTGTATGTCTTCTTTTCTGTAATGTCTGTTGTTTAAGTCCTTTGGTGGGTTTTCAAACTGTGTTGTTTCTTGCTATTGATCCTTTGAGTTCCTCGTA
The DNA here is from genome assembly GCF_009764315.1 of Trachypithecus francoisi. Taxonomy (NCBI): domain Eukaryota; kingdom Metazoa; phylum Chordata; class Mammalia; order Primates; family Cercopithecidae; genus Trachypithecus; species Trachypithecus francoisi. Next base: position 17,571,106 of record NW_022681465.1, read on the forward strand.
AATTTTGGAGAGTAATTAATGGATCCCTTATTGGATGTAGGGTTTGTAAATATGTTCTGCGATTATGATTTTTTTTTTTTTGAGATGGAGTTTCACTCTTGCTGCCCAGGCTGCAGCGCAATGGCATGATCTGGGCTCACTGCAACCTCCTCCTCCCGGGTTCAAGCGATTCTCCTGCCTCAGCCACCCGAGTAGCTGGGACTTCAGGCACCTGTCACCAGGTCCAGCTAATTTTGAATTTTTAGTAGAGATGGGGTTTCACCATGTTGTCCAGGCTGGTCTTGAATTTCTAACCTCAGGTGATCCACCTGCCTCAGCCTCCTAAAGTGCTGGGATTACAGGCGTGAGCCACCACACCCGGCTATGATTTTGTCTCTTCATTGTGTTGATTGTTTCCTTTGACATGCAGATTTTCTTTCAGATGGATGCAATCCATTTGTCTGTTTTCCCTTTTGCTGTCTGTGCTTTTGGGACATATTGCAAAAATCACTGAATTAAGCAATGTCAATGAGGATGTCCCCTGTTTTCTTCTAGTAGTTTCATATTTGAAAGTTTTTATATAGTTTGTTTTATTCTCCTGCATGGTATGTGATAAGGGGCCAATTTAATATCTCTGCATGTAGATACCCAGTTTTCCTATCACCACTGACGGAAGAGACTGTCCTTTTGTCATGGTGGGTTGTTAGCACCTTTGTAAAAAATCAGTTGGCTGTACATGTATGGATTGATTTCTGGGCTCTCTGCTCTGTTCCGGTGGCTTAAGTGTCTGTTTTTATGCCAGTGTTATGCCATTTTTGTTCCTACAGCTCGACAGTATACTTTGAAGATAGGAGAGCTCAAAATCTTTTTGCTTTCCCTAGAGTTTGCGTTGTGACATCACCACTCAGAGACATGTCAAGAGGGAGATGTTGATTCTTCATTTTTCAGTTTTTTACTGATTGTGAAGAGAGAGTGATGACATTGGATCCCCTTGTGAGTCACCCTGAAAACTGGAACTCCATTTAATTCTGGATATACGTTTGTTATTGTTTAGCTTAGATTCAGGGTATTGGATCAATTACATGTCAGTATAATTACAAATAAGGTTCAGTTGCACAAAATATCAAATGCTCAAATCCTTCAGTGAAAGGACACTTTATTTTTAATTTCTGTATTTTTATACAATAATTTGAAAAATACAGTAAAAATAGAATATTATCTAGCATAAAATATGTTATTATCACATATATTTCTGTTTTAGAGAAGCACAAAACAGAGATCAATGCTATTTCAGTCATAAACATAGCTTACAATGGGACCAATTCTTTGGAAGTGAAGGCATGGAAATGAATGCAGAGAACAGATAGGGTTCCTGGGGTCCATGTTTCTCAGTCTGGTTTTCCACGTGGCTCCTAGAGTGTGTTACCATTCTAACATCATAAAAGATCACTCCCTGATATAAAACAATCTTGGTAGGAGTGTAAAAAAGTCATTTTAGAAGAAAAACTGGTTTTCAATTTCATTTTTTCTTTTTTGCAAGCTGGAAAACAGTTGCTTGATTCCCCAGGAAAAGTTATGGAAAGATATTAAATGTTTACTGGGGAAGCTATTCCACTGTGCTTAGAAAGCCCAGGGCCTTCAGAGTAAAGTACTGTACGGGAGACTTTCTGTTTTTTATCTCCTAAAATTCTCGTATGAGCAAAAACATCCTAAGTCATAGCAACTTTAGGATTCAGTGAGTATCCACCACAGTCTCTTAAAAAATTTCTTTTGTCTCTTGAAAACAGTTCCCCTTTCACAGGATGCTCAAAGCCCATGCATCTTTATTCTTTCAACTAGGATGACCCAAAACATTGTATGCTTGTGTATGGACCTCAGAGATCTAAATATTATAATGATGATTGTTATTTTTTTGAGCCAAGGTCTTGCTCTGTTGACCAGGCTGGAGAGTGGTGGCTCCATCTCAGCTCACTGCAAACTCCACCTCCAGAGCTCAAGAGATCCTCTTAACTCATCCTCCAGAGTAGGTGAAAATGCAGGCAGCAGCAACCATGGCCAGCTATTTTTTTTTTTTTTTAATTGTAGAGAGGAGGTTTTGCCAAGTTGTCCATAATGGTCTGTAATTTCAATCCTCTTGCCTTGGCCTCCCAAAATGCTGAGGTTACCAGAATAAGCCATTGTGCCTGGTCTGAGCTACAAATATGACTGAAAGGGATTATGAAACAGGCTGCTGCCATCATCTGGGTGAGAACAATGTAAGATGTAAGAAAGATTTAAAATCATGGGTAAACCTAGGGTGAGCCAAGATACTGGAGTTCCAGCCAAAAGAGGGTCCTGACACCAGTACTTTCTCCTCAAGGATCAAGTCTATCTAGGCTGGGGCCCAGAGGAAGATGACTTTTTTTGTAGCTGGTATTTGGGAAGTGGCCCCAGGGCTGTCCCTTGCCAAAGGCCTCCCTCCAATGCTTGGGCTGCAGTGGGGATTTGTCTCCCCATATCTCAAACACACCCAGGGCCTCCCCTACCACCTCCCCGACCAAGACCTGGGTCGTTCCAACCTTGGCTATGGCCATGACCGTGTTCTAGGACACCGAGCTGCCAGTGATGAACTGCATCGGACTTCTAAAGGGTGCCTCTCACCCTTTCCCATCCACATACTGTTTTTTGCCTCCCATAACGTGAAATGACTTGTGTATAGAGACTCTATTAACATTTTAGAAAGCAGGATGTAATGTATGTTCATAGCAAACATCCATACAGGAACAGCCCAGGAGACAGGGAACATTGAGAACACGGAGCTGCATATAGGAAAAGTCAAAGTGTGGCTCATCTACTGTTTGATCAAATGAAACAAACATCATCCAATTGCCTTCAAGAATAAATTTATTTGGTTCAAAGTAGTCTAAACACAGGCAGAGTCCAGTGAAAATGAACAAATTTCTTGACAGTTGATGTAGAGTTGAAGTGCTGAAACTCGCTCACAGACACATTTGCACTTGACATTAGTGCCTTGGGAGCCTCAAGGTAGATGAGACGTTTCCTGACAGAAGCACACACAGACACAACCGCCACCTGATTTCTGCCTACGTTTCCACTGGCAATCCTATGCTTAGCTACCTTTGGACCCCAGGAGGGAAAAGAAACCAAAACGGAACAAAACTTCTCACATCAGAACTACCAGTTACAGGGGGAAGAGAAAAAAGAAAACACAACCAAACAGAAAAGAAGTCCTCTAGAGTGCAACATTTCCCAGGAGCGTGGGCTCTTAAGCACCCTTTCCACGGATGCGGCGGGCCAGCTGCATGTCTCCGGGCATAATTGTGACGCGCCTGGCATGGATGGCACACAGGTTGGTGTCTTCAAAGAGGTTCACCAGGTAGGCCTCGCTGGCCTCCTGCAGGGCGCCAATGGCTGCACTCTGGAAGCGCAGGTCCAGGCTGATGGCCTGTGCGATCTCGCGCACCAGGCGCTGGAAAGGCAGCTTGGGCAGGAGCAGCTGCGTGGACTTCTGGTACTTTCTGATTTCCCGCAGCGCCAGGGTGCCAGGCTTGTAGCGGTGAGGCTTCTTGATCCCTCCTCTAGGCGGCGCCCTTTTGGCATCTGCTTTGGTGGCCAGGGGCTTCCTGGCGGCCTGCCAGGCGGTGGCTTTGCGCGCGGTCTGCTTGGTGCGCGCCATGTTTCGGGGCCTTAGCCTCTCCGCTCTCCTTGGGCTGAGCCTGGCCTCCTGCAGGCGGTGCTGGCGTCTGAAAACGAGGGCAGTGGTGCTGTGGACAGGATTCAGAGAGCCTGTGAGTTGAGGTCCATTGAGCATGACTCTCCCACACACTTAGTCCCTGCAAACCTAGCCCCAGACTCACCAGCTCTCAGGTCTGTGTGTCGGAGGCCGGGCTTCTAGTCTTCCTGGAGGGTCTTGGGTTTCCTTGGTCTACACAGCAGCCGCCAGGAATCTCCCTCGCAGGCAGTCTCTTTCTGACTGGAGATCTCTGTGGTCTCAGTAAGGCCCTGCCTCTTATAAGGGGCTCAGATGATTGCATTAAACCCTCCCAGCTACCTTCCATTGTACTCCCTGCTTCACTAGATCCTCAAGCTCATCAGCGTGTGAAAACTCAATCAAGTCCCCGGATTCTGCACACACCCCAGGGAGGGAGGAACCTCTGCTGTGTGCATCATGGGAGGGATGGTAGGTGCGAGTTAGATAAAATTCTGGGTTCCAAGGAGATTCTGAAAGTTTACATGGAAGTCATTACAATGAAAAAGACATATGAGTAAAGTTGCATGTTACATGACATTGGTGACTGCTGCAAAACACCATTGGTGACTGCTGATGATCACACCAAGGGTACGATCATACCAAGGGTACGATCATGAGGTGTCTCTCAGGTTCCCGGAGGATGAGGTGAAACGAGGAGGGAAAGATGGAAAACCTCTAGCAGGGATGCTCTTGGGGGCATTTTTCTCCCCCAAAGTGACATTCATGGGAATCTGCGGGTAGCCTTCAGGCGAAGCCGTGGCTTTTTGATCAAATTGTCCTATGGGCCTGTCACTGAGGCCCCCTGTTTTTTTCTTACCTTGGTACTGGGGCTGAGCTTTGTTTCCATTGCCAACTTTGGAAATGCCATGAGGCCCAGTGAAGACCCTGAGTTTACTGAGCTGCTGCTGAAGCGAGGCCACAGCTGCTACCTTCATACCTCTGGCTCCATGAGAAAAGGCAAAGCAGAAAAAACAACACACAAACAAAAGGCCCCTATTTCAATACACGGTTAACAGGCTTCTCTGATATTTGTAGTAGAAATTTAATGCCCATGTATGCAATGCACATATCACGCACCAAACAGGAAATTCCAGGATAATCAACACTCACAAAATAAGTTTACATTACTGTTTTAAAAATAGAGCTCATTTCGGCTGGGCGCGGTGGCTCAAGCCTGTAATCCCAGCACTTTGGGAGGATGAGACGGGCGGATCACGAGGTCAGGAGATCGAGACCATCCTGGCTAACACGGTGAAACCCCGTCTCTACTAAAAATACAAAAACTAGCCGGCGAGGTGGCGGGCGCCTGTAGTCCCAGCTACTCGGGAGGCTGAGGCAGGAGAATGGCGTAAACCCGGGAGGCGGAGCTTGCAGTGAGCTGAGATCCGGCCACTGCACTCCAGCCTGGGCGATAGAGCGAGACTCCGCCTCAAAAAAAAAAAAAAAAAAAATAGAGCTCATTTCATAGAAAACCTTTAGGTTCATGCCAAAATGGGGCAAAAGGAACAGAGGTTACAGATATCCTCTCCCCCAACGTATTCATAGGCCTCCTTATTATCAACTTTCTCTCCTAGATTGGGACTTTGGCTACAATCATTTAGCCTACACTGACACGTCTCTCTGACTCCAAGACCATAGCTCTTCTTAGGATTCACTTGGCTGTTGTATAGTCCACGGACCTAGCAAAGGCATAAGTACACGTGTCCACCGTTATTGTATTCTATGGACTAGTTTCACTTCCGTACAAATGCACTGGGTCCAGTCTCCACACTTTTCCTTCACCTTTGGTCCCTTGCAACCACTCAACTACTGATTTATTTATTCATATTTAAAATAGATACATCTCATTGTCTATATTTCCTCTTTTTTTTTTTTTCAGACGGAGTCTAGTTCTGTTGTCCAGTCTGGAGTGCAATGGCGCGATCTCGGCTCACTGCAAGCTCCGCCTACCGGGTTCACGCCATTCTCTTGCCCCAGCCTCCTGAGTAGCTGGGACTACAGGCGACAGAGAGCATTTTGGGAGAGCGAGGTTGGCGGATCACTTGAACTCAGGCGTTCCAGACCATCCTGGGCAACATGACGGAACTTCCTCTCTACAATTAAAGTGGGAAAAAAAAAAAAGCTAAATGTGGTAATTGGTGCCTGCTGTTTCAGCTACTCCAGAGGCTGAGATAGGAGGATCTCTTGAGCTCTGGAGGTGGAGATCCCAGTGAGCCGAGATGGAGCCACTGCCCTCCTACCTGGCTGGCAGAGTGAGACCCTGGCTCAAGAAAATAACAATCACCATCATCGTCATCATCATCATATTTGGGTCTCTGAGGTCCATGTATGAGCAGGCATTGTTCCAGGGCTTCCTAATTGGAAGAACAAAGGTACATGGACCTTGAGCCTCCTGTGGACGGGGAACTGTTTTCAGAGAGAAGAAAGAAACCCTTTTAGGAGACTATGGTGGATTCACACGGAATCTTGAAGTGAATATAACTTAGGATTTTTGTTCGTATGTGATTTTAAGGAGATACAACAAAGTCTTCCCTTACAATACTCTGTCCTGAAGGTACTGGGCTTTCTAAGACTACTGGAGTAGTTGCCCTTGTAAACATTTAGCACTTTTCCATAACTTTTCCTGGGGAATCAAGCACCTCTTTTCCAGCTTGTAAAAATAAAAGTGAAATTAAAAAACAGTTTTCTTCTCGAAAATGACTCTTTTTACTTTCCTACCAAGACTGTTTCATGTCAGGGAGTGATGTGTGATGATGTTAGAATGGTAACACACTCTAGGAGCCACATGGAAAACTGAGAGAAGCACAGACCCCAGATACCCCGTCTAATCTGGGCACTCCTTTCCACGCCTTCACCTCCAAGGAATTGGCCCCAGTGTAAACTAGGTTTGTATTCTATGGACTAGTTTCACTTCCGTACAAATGCACTGTGTCCAGTCTCCGCACTTTTCCTTCACCTTTGGTCCCTTGCAACCACTCAACTACTGATTTATTTATTCATATTTAAAATAGATACATCTCATTGTCTATATTTTCTCTTTTTTTTTTTTTTCAGATGGAGTCTAGTTCTGTTGTCCAGTCTGGAGTCGAAATAACATGTTTGTTTCTGTTTTGTGCTTCTCTAAAACAGATATACATATGATGACAATACATTTTCATACAAGATAAAGTTGTTACTTTATTTTCCAAATTATTCTATAAGAACACAAAAATTAAAAACAAAATTCCCTCTCAGTGTAGGATTTGACCATTAAATATTTTGTGTATTTGAACATTATTTGTAATTATACTGATGTGTAATTGATCCAATACCGTGAATATAAGATAAACGGTAACAAATGTATAACCACAGTAAAATGGAGTTCCAGTATCAGGGTGGCTTGTAAGGAGATTCAATATCATCACCCTGTCTTCAAATCAGTAAACACTGGAAAAGTGAAGTATCAACATCTCTCTGAGTGGTAATGTCACAAGGCAAACTACAGAGAAAATAAAAACAGTCATGCTTTCCTATCTTCAAACTAAGTAATTAGAAAAAAAAAAAAAAGGAAACACCTCATCCATCTCATTAATAGTTTTGTTTAGAAAAATTTATTTTTAAAAAAATGCTAGCTATGTCTTGATATTTCTAGACATGGCAGTAAGTTGAAATTTCATGAATCATCTCTCTAATATTCATGCTACTAAAGAAACTGCTCCCAAGATTTGACTGCGTTCATTTTATAAAAGCCCTGCCCTCTTCTCCCCTATATATGTATATTAGCACTATGCTTTGTATCCTCTTCCATAGGAAACACAAATCCATCAATTGATCATTTAAACCTTTCTAGTTTGGATACGTCTTTTTATGTAGTTGTACATTTTTTTTTTAGACAGAGTCTGGCTCTGTCACCCAGTCTGGAGTGCAGTGGCACAATCTCGGCTCACTGCAAGCTCCACCTCCCAGGTTCACGCCATTCTCCTGCCTCAGCCTCCCGAGTAGCTGGGACTACAGGTGTCCGCCACCATGCCCAGCTAATTTTTTTGTATTTGTTTAGTAGAAACGGGGTTTCACCGTGTTAGCTAGCATGGTCTCCATCTCCTGACCTCGTGATCTGCCCGCCTTGGCCTCCCAAAGTGCTGGGATTACAGACGTGAGCCACCACACCTGGCCAGTTGTACTTTGAAGCTTTGTACTTTATACTTCTAAAGACTAGACCCTAGATAATATGTGCTTGGGAATAGTGGAGCTAGCTTGCTTAAACTTTATTTAGGCAGACGCTAATTACTTGTGAGGGGCAAAGGCAGGCACTGAGGATGTTAAGCTCATCCCAAAATAGTAAATGATGGAAAATAGTCAAGTATACTCACTTTATTTGTTAGTTATCTTGTCACCACTTTACCAGCACCAATCAGAGACCACATTTTTCTAGGCAGTCTCCAAATGTACATTATGAGATAGACTTTAAGAATAGTAATGAAGCTCCAGGAAAAACTTCATTGTCATTAACATGTAATATAATCAGCCATGAAAGCTGTCAAAGATTTCTCCTGGAAAGAAACCACTTTCTACAGATTTCTTTCTTGAGAGCTGTGGCTATATGATATTATATATTTAGAAGATTTAGTACGTGATTATTACAAAGTCAGGAAACAACAGATGTTGGCAAGGCTGTGGAGACATAGAAATACTTTTACAATGTCTGTGAGAGTATAAATTAGTTCAACCATTATGGAAGACAGTGTGGCAATTCGTCAAGGATCTAGAACCCGAAATACCATTGGACCCCGCAATCTCATTACTGGGTATATATCCAAGGATTACAAATCATTCTACTATAAAGACACATACACATGTATGTTTATTACAGCCCAGTTTACAATAGCAAAGACTTGGAACCAACTCAAATGCCCATCAATGATAGACTGGATAAAGGAAATGTGGCATGTATACACCATGGAATACCATGCAGCCATAAAAAAGAATGAGTTCGTGTTCTTTACGGTGACATGGATGACACTGGAAACCATCATTCTCAGCAAACTAGCACAGGTACAGAAAACCAAACACCACATGTTCTCACTCATAAGTGGGAGCTGATCAATGAGAACACATGGACACAGAGAGGGGAGCATCACACACCGTGGCCTGTCAGGGGGAGGGAGGCAAGGGAAGGGAGAGCATTAGGACAAATATCCAAAGCATGTGGGGCTTCAAGCCTAGATAATGGGTTGATAGGTGCAGCAAACCACTATGGCACATATATACCTTTGTAACAAATCTGCACGTTCTACAGATGACTCCCAAAACTTAAAGTAAAAAAAAAAAAAAAAAAAAGAAGGTGTAATTACACTGAACCTTCTCAGCTAATCCAATTTTCCTCTCTGTGAAAACAATGCTGTGTTCCTGCTCCTGAGCTGACCTCGGAGACCTTGATGGGAATTTCAGGTCAGCTTTACTCAGACCCCACTCAAAGTATTGAGTTCTATGAGGGGCCAGAAAAATGTTCTAAGCTTGTGTGTGCAATCACTGGTACTGTCCTCTGCAGATGCTTGTCTCCAAATCAGGCTGCTTGGGCCAGGTTCTCTTTTCCTCTAGTGTTCAGAATTTGCTAGACCTGCCACGTCTGCCAGAATACAGCTTCCAAGATTGCTCAATGCCATGGGAAAGGAATGAGCTGACAGCAATCTAAAAACTGGGAGATATGAAGTCTCTTGGATCTTACTTCTTTTGGTTGCTCAAGCACTTTAATTCCTGAGAGAGCCCTCCCATCTCCATCAGTTCTTCCAAGAACCTGGACCCTCCTTGTGTCTCTCTAAGACACACTGGTCTAACTTGTTATACGCCTTTACACGGAAGTTGGTAAAATAAAAGGAAAGCTAACCAATGTCAGAATATGAAGGTATGAAACAGAATTTCCCATACTTGGTAAAGTTTAGAAATTTGTGTAATACCCAAAGACAGATTCTATGTACAATAAGTATTGTTTTAAGAGCAAAACCTGAGTGTCTGAGGAAATAAAACTGTATTTTATGGGGGCATCTTTGGCTTCAGGAAGAAAGAGTACATGTTACTCTCCATTCAATATTAGAGCTGAACCTGGGGGATTTTAGATCCTTTTTGCTTATACTCTGTGATTCAGGGGGCACATGGCAAAGGTAAAAAGACTGAAATAGCACCGTGAATATCTGGGAGCTGTGCTGGGAAGGGTCACAGTGATTCCATAATAAATCTCAGGTCTTTATTCTATAATGAAAAATTACTCTTTCCCATAATAAATGTAAAGCAGAGTATGTACAAGTAGAGGATGGAATAACTTTGTAACTCGTGATGAACCTATTTGTCCGATATTTTAATAACGTCTCCAAAGTCTCTGTACTCAGGTTTGATTTTCTGAGTGGATCATCGGTAGAAGGAATAATAAAATCAAGAATACTCTAAAGCAATGTTTTGAACTAAATTTCAGTGTCTCTGGAAGTACTGGTAATATCACCATGTGTAGCAAACGTGAAGTATCCATAGGCTTTCTCTGTGTCTTTTAAACCGCACATATGACCATTACAAAGGACCGCTTGAGGAAAGGTGGTTTTGGAATTGGTTTCCGTCTCTCTAGACTTACATGAAGCATTGACACTATATTACATATTTAAAAAGTAAAGGATCACTTGCTGACATAAAGCACAGTAGGCAGGAATAGGAGAAGAGTCAACTTAGAGAAAAAAATGCTTTGTGATTTTATTTTTATTTCTGCAGTTTGGAAAACAGTTTAACAGTTTAACTGTTCTTGTGATGACTCATGAAAATACATAGGAGCATTGAAAATACACAGAAGGACAACAATTGGGAAATATTTCTGGAAGCTTCACTTACTGAAACCCAGACATCAGCATATAAGCTAAGACACAGCAACACCAGGCTTTTGAATGAAACCATACAAATCTCCTGGAAACGCCTTGCCTCTCTGAAGGCAGCTACCTGTCCACAGGATGCTCAAGGCCCAGGCACCTTTATTCCTCCAACTAGAAAGACATAGAAAAATGCTTCAATATGCCCTGGGAGGCCCAAACATTTAGCCAAGGCTACTATGAAAATCTGCTGTCTTCATCTAGGTAAGGCCAACTTCACACTGTAAGACATCAAGATCGAGGGTAAATCCAGGGTAGACTGAGATGCAGAAGCTCCAGCAAACACAGTCCTGTCATTGGAAGACGAATGCAGTACCTATTCCTGCACAAACAGACCTTTCCCTCTGGCTTTGGGCCTAGAAGAACATGGTCTTTTAACAGTTGCTGTTGGGGAAGAGGCCCTTGGGCTTTAACCTGCGAACAGCCTCCCTTAAATGCTTGGGCTGAAGTGGGGGCGTTTCTCCCCACATCTCACACACGTCCAGGGCCTCTTCCACCACCTCTCCAACCAAGACCTTGGCTATTCCAGCCATGGCAATGGCCGTGTTCTCAGACACGGAGCTGCCACTGACAGATCGCATCAGATGTGCAATGCGTGCTCTCGGGAAAGCTGACCGGCGCCACACTTCATAGCGGGCCAGCTGCTCCTCGGACATGGCGGACAGCAGGGTGCTCATCCTCTGAGCCTCCTCTGCATCCACGGTGGGCTTCCCCTCCTTCTTTCCTTTGGTGTCTGTTTTCAGTCTTTTGGCTGCAGGAGGAGCTGAGGCTGAGGCTTCATTGGCACCTTCCGTGAGGTCCGAGACATCCTGACTCGTGAGCTCACCTTCCCGATCCCTGGGTTCTTCCACGTTCCCGTCTAGGTCCTCAGGGATTCCATCCTTGTTGCTGCCCTTCGGACCTCGGGGCATGGCGAACGTCTCAGCAGACACACCTGCTTGCCTGCCCGTCTCCAGGGGTGGGATTCAGGTCTGCTCTCTGACCGCGCTGTGGAGGCGGAAGTTGCGGCTGGGGTGGTTCGATTATGGATCTGCAATGAGAACCATTCAAAGATTTCAGCTGCTGTGTTTCTGCTGAGCCACAGTTTAGCCACAACTGGACACAACTCCCTGCCTCCCGCTCCCACACACAAACACACTCACAGGTTTCCTCACTTCCGCAATGTGAAGAAACTTGTGGATGGAGAGGATACTAGTTTGAGATCAACGCGTAATAAATTCTCGTCAATTTTGAGTCTTTAGAACAAACCCCAACTCACAGGTCAGAAGTTCTACCGAGCCAAGTGACTGCCTCCTGCTCAGAGTCACACGAGGGACTTCCAGGAAGGGTCCGACTGTGCTGTGCGGTCGTTGCCTTCACCTGAGAAGGGTCTGGCTTCGATCTGATTCGAGTTGGTGGCAGAATTCACTGCCTTAGGGTTGTGAAACCCAGGCCCGCTTGTATGTTCTGCCTGCTGCTGGGAGGATGCTGTCAGCTCCTACAGGTTTTGACCGGGTCTGCTCCGTGGGGCTCCGTGGGGCTCCGTGGGGCTCCGTGGGGCTCCGTGGGGCTCCGTGGGTCTGCACAGCCAGTGCTGAGGAATCTCCCTCAGGGAATGCAACCTCAGGGAGGTTCAGTCCCTTATAAAGAGTTCAGATGATTGAATTAGACCCAGCACTCAACAGCGATTGGTTCAGGGTATCCTTAATCTAATCAGGGATTTGGGCGGCTCATCCCTTCACGGCTCCGCCCACACCCAAGGGAGGGGCAGATGTAGGGTGAGTCTCTGAGGGGTGGGAAGTGCAGGGGGCGTTTCAGAATTCTGTCTTCCTCACGGAATCGCGAAGTTCCCGTCTCACCACAACAGCAACACCGAAACATTCCCAGTAAAAATGAGACCTTTTACGAAGTTGCACATTAGGACACTTAGATGTCTGAGGAAAAAATGTCTCACTCATCCAGAAACAAGTGGTTTATCAGATACTCTGAAAAGAAACTGGGCTGGGTGAGGGGAATATGAAAATATTATTTCAATTTTATTTTATTTATGTATGTATTTATTTACTTATTTATCTTTGAGACAGAGTCTCGCTCTGTGCCCCAGGATGGATTGCAGTGGCCTGATCTCAACTCACTGCAACCTCCACCTCCGGGCCTCAAGCGACTCTCCCGCTGCAACCTCCAGAGTAGCTGGGAATAAATGTGTGCACCACCACCCCGGGTTAATTTTTGTATCTTTTAAAGTAGAGACAAGGTTTCACTGTTTTGGCCAAGCCGGTCTTGAACTGCTGACTGACTTCAAGCGATCTGTCCCCCTTGGATTCCCAAAGTGAACGGGAATGCTCACAAAGTGTGCTGCGAATGTTCACAATGATTGGATGCTAAATCTCAGACCTTTATTTTATGATGGAAAAGTCTTCTTTGCCATAACAAAGGTAAAGAAGAGTACGTACAAGCAGACATTGGGGTAACTTTACAACTTTACTTTGTTCCGTATCATAAAGGTAATATGGAACATAACAAAGGTAGAGTAGAGTGTATACAAGGAGGCTGTGGGATGACTTTATAACTCCTGTGGAACCTACTTTGTTCTGTATCTCAATAATGTCTTCTCTACGTTGCCGTGCTCAGGTTGGATTTTCTGAGCAGATGGCCTCTAGAAGGCATAAAATCAAGAATACTATGTGACAGTGTTTTCAACTAAATGTGGGTGCCTCTAGAAGCCCCGGTAATGTGACCACATGAAGCAAACCTGAAGGATCAATAAGCTCTCTGTACATGTGTCTTTTAAAGTGCAGAGGATCATTACAAACGGGTGTTCAGACAGGTGGTTTTCGTTATCTGTTCCTCTCTCCCTAGTCTTATAATATTCTCCTGTGCTATGTTAATTGCCAATAAAGTAGATGACCGCTTGCCGACATAAAGCAAAGTAGGGAGGAATATACATGAGAAGAGTCAAATAAGAGAAAGTAATGCTTTGTGATTTTGTTTTTATTTCCTCAGTTTGGAAACAGTTCAATGATGAGTCAGAAAAATCCGTACAAGAATTTAAACGACATACAAGGACAACAATTGCAGTGCTCCTGCTCAGGCACAGCCTCCGGGGCAGAATGACACGAGGGAAAAGTCTCCGCAGGCCGCATTTGTTGAAACCAGACCTAATCATCAAAGTCAAGACACAGCAACTCCGGGCTTCAGCATAAAACCATACAAGTCCCCTGGAAGAGGTGTCCCCCTCTGAAAGCATCTCCCCGCCCACAAACAACTGAAGGCCCACGCTCCCGTCTTCTTCCAACTAGGCGGACACAGAAAGATGCCTCTGTATGCCCGGGGAAGCGGAAACATTTAGTCAAAGTGATTATGAAACAAGTCACTGTCCTCATCTGGGGAAGACAAACGTCAGTTTGAGAAAGACGTGAAAGTCCTGCGTCAACCCAGGGTGGACTGAGATGCAGAAGCTCCAGCAAACACAGTCCTGTCGCGGGGAGATGGATGCAGTCCTTCGTCCTTCACCAACAGACCTGTCCCTCTGGCCGTGGGCCTAAAAGAACATGGTTTTTCTGTCGCTGCTGCTGGGGAAGAGGCCCTTGGGCTTTAACCTGCGAACAGCCTCCCTTAAATGCTTGGGCTGAAGCGGGGGCGTCTCTCCCCACATCTCACACACGTCCAGGGCCTCTTCCACCACCTCTCCAACCAAGACCTTGGCTATTCCAGCCATGGCAATGGCCGTGTTCTCAGACACCGAGCTGCCACTGATAGACCGCATCAGACGTGCAATGCGTGCTCTCGGGAAAGCTGACCGGCGCCACACTTCATAGCGGGCCAGCTGCTCCTCGGACATGGCGGACAGCAGGGTGCTCATCCTCTGAGCCTCCTCTGCATCCACAGTGGGCTTCCTCTCCTTCTTTCCTTTGCTGTCTGTTTTCAGTCTTTTGGCTGCAGGAGGAGCTGAGGCTGAGGCTTCAATGGCACCTTCCGTGAGGTCCGTGACATCCTGACTCGTGAGCTCACCTTCCCGATCCCTGGGTTCTTCCACGTTCCCGTCTAGGTCCTCAGGGATTCCAACCTTGTTGCTGCCCTTCGGACCTCGGGGCATGGCGAACGTCTCAGCAGACACACCTGCTTGCCTGCCCGTCTCCAGGGGTGGGATTCAGGTCTGCTCTCTGACCGCGCTGTGGAGGCGGAAGTTGCGGCTGGGGTGGTTCGATTATGGATCTGCAATGAGAACCATTCAAAGATTTCAGCTGCTGTGTTTCTGCTGAGCCACAGTTTAGCCACAACTGGACACAACTCCCTGCCTCCCGTTCCCACACACAAACACACACACAGGTTTCCTCACTTTCGCAATGTGAAGAAACTTGTGGATGGAGAGGATACTAGTTTGAGATCAACGCATAATAAATTCTCGTCAATTCTGAGTCTTTAAAACAAACCCCAACTCACAGGTCAGAAGTTCTACCGAGCCAAGTGACTGCCTCCTGCTCAGAGTCACACGAGGGACTTCCGGGAAGGGTCCGACTGTGCTGTGCGTTTCGTTGCCTTCACCTGAGAAGGGTCTGGCTTCGATCTGATGCGAGTTGGTGGCAGAATTCAACGTCTTAGGGTTGTGAAACCCAGGCCCGCTTGTATGTTCTGCCTGCTGCTGGGAGGATGCTCTCAGCTCCTACGGGTGTTGACCGGGTCTGCTCCGTGGGGCTCCCTGGGTCTGCACAGCCAGTGCTGAGGAATCTCCCTCTGGGAATGCAACCTCAGGGAGGTTCAGTCCCTTATAAAGAGTTCAGATGATTGAATCACACTCAGCACTCAACAGCTATTGGTTCAGGGTATCCTTAATCTAATCAGGGATTGGGCGGCTCATCTCTTCACGGCTCCGCCCACACCCAAGGGAGGGGCAGATGTAGGGCGAGTCTCTGAGGGGCGGGAAATGCAGGGGGCGTTTCAGAATTCTGTCTTCCTCACGGAATCGCGAAGTTCACATCTCACCACAACAGCAACACAGAAACATTCCCAGTAAAAATGAGACCTTTTATGAAGTTGCACATTAGGACACATCTCGTACATATTTCTTATGTGCAAAATGCTGGTTTAAAGTATGTACATGTTGTCTAATGTCTAAATCTAGGTCATTGGCATCCATTACCTCACATATATATTACTGTGGTGAGAACACTGCACATCCATGTTAATAGCATTTTTCAAAAATACAATCAACTGTTAACTACAGTCATCATGTTATACAATAATTCTTGAACTTATTCCCCCTATGTAACTGAACTATTGTGTAGTTTGGCCAAAGTCTTCTCAAATACCCCACCCCCAGCCACCATAGCTCCAAACAACCACTTTTCTTGCTTTACATCCATCAGACTAACTTTGTGAGATTTTACATATCATTGAGATTATGTGGTATTTGTGTTCCTACCTATGCCTAGCTTATCTCACTTAGCATGATGTTCTCCAGGTATACCCATGTGTCACAAATGACAAGATTTCCTTCTTCATTAAGGCCATATAGTATTCCCTTGTGTACATATGTCAGATTTTCCTCATCCTGTTATCTGCTTTTGGACATTTAAGTGAATTCCGTATCTTAGGTCTTGTAAATAGTGCGCAATCAACGTGGGAGTGCAGATATCGTTTCAATAGACTGATTTCATTTCCTTTTGATATACACCTCCCAGTGTAGGATTGCTGGATCATATGGTAGCTGTATTTATTTAGTTTTTGGAGGAAAGTCCATACTGTTTTCTATAATGGCTCCCTAATTTACATTCCCAGGAATAATGCAAGGGTTCCCTTTCCTCCACATCCTCATCAACAAGTGTTGTCCTTTGATGTTTTGACCATCGCCACTCTAAAGAGTGTGAGGTGATATCTTCTTTCCGTTTTTATTTGCATTTCTCTGAAGATTAGCGATGTCGAGTACACACACACACACACACACACACACACACACACTAGTAACAGCAGGTGTATATGGATATACACCTGCTGGCCACTTTCATGGCTTTTCTTGAGAAATGTCTATTATTTAGTTCCTTTGCCCAGTTTTTAAATTGTACTGCTTCTTGGTTTCGAGTCCTTGGATTTCCTAGTATATTTTGGACAGTAGATAATGAATTCCTTATTGGATGTAGGGTTTGCAAATATTTTCTCTCTTTATGATTCTGTCTCTTCATGGTGTTGATTGTTTTGTCAGCTCTGCAGACTTTTTGTTTTTCATTTGGATGCAATCCATTTACCTATTTTCCCTCTTGCTGTCTCTGCTTTTGGGACATATTACAAACATCATTGGGTTAACCACTGTCAATGAGGATATCCCTTGTTTCCTTCTAGTAGGTTCATAGTTTGAGGTTTTAAATATATTTTGGTTGATTCTTGTGTATGATAAGAGTAAGGGTCCAATTTCATTTCTGAACATGTACCCAGTTTTCCTATCACCATTGATGGAAGAGACTGTCCTTTTGGTCCATTGCTGGCAGCTTTGTAAAAATTCAGTTGGCTGTACAAGTGTGGATGGATTTCTGAGCTCTCTGCTCAGTTCTAGTGGCTTCTGTGTCTGTTTTAATGCCAGTGTTAATGCTGTTTTGGTTCCTACAGCTTGATAGCATACTTGGAAGATAGAAAAGCAAGGATCTTTTTATTTTCTCTGTAGTTTGCCCTGTGACATTACCACTCAGAGAAATGTTGATACTTCACTTTTCCAGTGTTTACTGATTTGAAGCCAGGGTGATGACATCGAATCTCCTTAGGAGCAACCCTGATACTGGAGCTCCATTTTATTGTGGTCATCCATTTGTTACCATCTATCTTATATTCAGTGTACTGGATCAATTACATGTCAGTATAATTACAAATAATGTTCAATTACACAAAAATATTTAATGGTCAAATCCTACACTGAGAAGGAATTTTATTTTTAATTTTTGTATTCTTATAGATTAATTTGGAAAATAAAGTAACAACTGAATTTTATCTGGTATGAAAATGTATTGTCATCATATGCATTTCTGTTTTACAGGAACACAAAATAGAAATAAACATGTTATTTCAGCCATTAACCTAGTTTACACTGGGGTCAATTCCTTGGAAGTGAAGTCGTGGAAAGGAGTGCCCAGATTAGACAAGGTATCTGGGGTCTGTACGTCTCTTAGTTTTAGGCTCCTAGAGTGTGCTACCATTCTGACATCATCAAACATCACTCCCTGACATGAAACAGTTTTGGTAGGAAAGTAAAAAGAGTCATTTTTGAGAAGAAGACTGTTTTTTAATTTCTTTTTTATTTTTACAAGGTGGAAAAGAGGTGCTTGATTCCCCAGGAAAAGTTATGGAAAAGTACTAAATGTTTACAAGGGCAACTACTCCAGTACTCTTAGAAAGCCCAGGACCTTCAGGACAGAGTATTGTAAGGGAAGACTTTGTTGTATCTCCTTAAAATCACATATGAACAAAAATCCTAAGCTATATCAACTTCAGGATTTGGTATGAATCCAGCATAGTCTCTTAAAAGGGTTTCTTTCTTCTGTCTGAAAACAGCTCCCCGTAAACAGTATGCTCAAGGCCCATGTACCTTCGTTCTTCCAACTAGGAAGCCCTGGAACAATGCCTGCTCATACGTGGACCTCAGAGACCTAGATATGCTGCTGCTGACTGTTATTTTCTTGAGCCAAGGTCTCACTCTGCCAGCCAGGTAGGAGGGCAGTGGTTCCATCTCGGCTCACTGTAATCTCCACCTCCAGAGCTCAAGAGATCCTCCTACCTCAGCCTCTGGAGTAGCTGAAACAGCAGGTGCCAACCACCACATTTAGCTTTTTTTTCCCACTGTAATTGTAGAGAGGAGGTTTTGAGATGTTGCCCAGGCTGGTCTAGAATGCCCGAGTTCAAGGGATCCACTAACCCCGATCTCCCAAAATGCTCTCTGATGATAGAAATAAGCCATTGTGCCCCGTCTGAGGTACAAATGTGATTGGACAACATTATCAAACAGGCTGCTGCCTACATCTGAGTGAGACCAATGTAACCTGTAAGAAAGACATTAAGTCGTGGGTAAGTCCAGGATGGGTTGAGATACTGAAGTTCCAGCCTGCAGAGGGCCCTGTCATAGAAAGACTGGAACCAGCACTTTCTCCTCTAAGATCAGGCCTTTCTTTCTGGACTGGGGCACAGAGGAAGATGACTTTGTTTTGTAGTAGGTGTTTGGGAAATGGCCACAGGGCTGTCCCATGAGAAAGGTCTCCCTCCAATGCTTGGGCTGCAGTGGGGCATGTCTCCCCACATCTCAAACATGCCCAGGGCCTCGCCTACCACTACCCCAACCAAGACGTGTATCATTCCAGCCCTGGCCACGGCTGGGACCACGTTCTAGGACACTGAGCTGCTGGTGATGGACTGTATCGGACTTCTAACGGGTGCCTCGCTCCCTTTCCCTCCCACAAACAGACCCACACTGGTTTTTGCCTCCCATAATGTGAAATGACTTGTGTATAGAGATTCTATTCACATTTTAGAAAGTAGGATGTAATGTATGTTCACAGCAAAGATACATTCAGGAACAGCCCAGGAGACAGGGAACATTGAGAACACGGAGCTGCATATAGGAAAAGTCAAAGTGAGGATCTCATGTGCTGTTTGATCAAATGCAGGAGACATTATCTATTTGCCACCAATAAGAAATTTATTTGGTTTTCAATGATATTAATGAACAAATTTTTCACAATTGTTCTTGGTTTGAACTGTTGAAAGGCGTTCAGTGAGAAATTCCCCGTTGACGTGAACGCATTAGACCCTCAATGTGGACTCAAAGTTTAGGAACAAAAGAAAACAGAAACACAGTCATACCCATTAAATCTGCCTCCCTCGTTACTCCTAATCATATGCAGGACTACTTTTCAACCCCATGAGGGACATAAAACCAAAAGTGAAGAGAACTGCTAATATCAGAACTATGATTAATACAGAGACGATGAAAAACACAGCTAAACGGAAATGAAGCCATCTAGAGTGCAGCGTTTCCCAGGAGCCTGGGCTCTTGAGCACCGCCTCCGCAGAGGCGGTGTGCCAGCTGCATGTCTCTGGCCATAACTGTGTCGCGCCTGGCATGATTAACACATGGGATGGTGTGTTTAAAGAGGGGGACCAGGTAGGCCTCGCTGCTCCCCTGAAATCGCCAGTGGCCGCACTCTGGAAGCGCAGGTCTGCCTGGATGGCCTGGACGATCTCGCGCACCAGGCACTGGAAGGGCAGCTTCAGCAGAAGCAGCTGCGTGGACTTCTGGTACTTCCTGATTTTGCGCAGCGCCAGGGTGCCAAGCCTGTGGCGGTGAGGCTTCTTGATCCCTCGTGTAGCCAGGATCCTCTTGCCGGTGCCTTTGGTGGCCAGGGGCTTCCTGGGGTCCTGCCAGGCGGTGGCTTTGCGGTGGGTCTGCTTGCTGTGAGCCATGGTGTAGGGCTGTGGCCTCTCCCTTGTCGTTGGGCCGAGCCTGGTGAACTGGCAGCAGCGCTGGTACCAGACAGCAATGGTATCGGAACTGTGGGTAGGATTCAGAGAGTCTCTGTGTTAGGATTTATGCAGAAGATGCTCCCATACACTTAGCCCCTTCCCACCCAGTCCCGGACTTACCAGCTCACAAATCAGTGGGTCCAAGGTACCTATATTCAGTCTCCTTGAGTGGCCTTGGGATTCCTAGGTCTGCATACAGCAGTGGAGAATCTTTCTCCCAGGCAGTCTTGCTCAGTGGAGAATCTTTCTCCCAGGCAGTCTTGCTCTGGCTGGAGATCTCTGTGATCTCAGCCAAATTCAGTCATTTATAGGAGGCTTGGATGATTGGATTAGACCCACCCAGCTACCTTCCACCACATTCTGTGCTTCAGCAGATACTTAACCTAATCAGGGCTGTGAAAGCCCTTTAAGTCCCTGGGTTCTTCCTCACCTACGACAGGGACAGACCTCTGGATTGTACGTTGTGAAAGGGATGGTAAATCAGTGGTGTCACATAAGGTTTTAGGTGCCAAATGGATTCTGAAAGTTTACATTTTGTTTACATTAAGGAAATAGTTACTTAAAGTTGCATGTTAGGCCAGCCGTGGTGGCTCACGCCTGTAACCCCAGCACTTTGGGAGGCCGAGGCAGGCAGATCATGAAGTCAAGAAACTGAGACCATCCTGGTAACACTGTGAAACCCCGTGTCTACTAAAAAATACAAAAAATTAGCCAGGCATGGTGGCATGCGCCTGTAATCCCAGCTACTCGGGAAGCTGAGGCAGGAGAATCGCTTGAACCTGGGGTGCGGAAGTTGCAGTGAGCCGAGATCACACCACTGCACTCCAGCTTGGGTGACAAAGTGAGACTCCATCTCAATAACAAAAACAAAAACAAGAATAAAAGTTACACATTAGGCAACTTACATGTCTGCGGAAAAACACCAAGGCTTGAGATCATGAGGTCTTCATCAGGTCCCACGAGGATGAACTGAACTGGGAAGGGGAATATGGAAACCTGAAATGGCCACCCCTCCATGAGGGATTCTCCTGGTTCATTTTTCTCTGCAAAAGTGATGCTCCTGCAAATCTGCTGGTAGCCTCCTGGGGAAGGCAAACTTTTCGGAGTAAACGGTGACATGTGAGTGTCACTGATGCCCCCCTTGGCTTCTTTTCTACTTTGAACGTGGATTTGATGCCTGAACTGAACTACTCTGTTGTTGTCCAGGATGAAAACACCATGAAGTCTTGTGGAGTCAGCCCTGACCTCACTGAGTTGCTGAACTGAGGTCATAGCTTAGCTAAGTAAATGTTGAAAACATTTCATTATTTGAATAGCTTTAGAAGTACCAAATTGTTTTGGGTACCATAGATGAATTGTACAGTGGTGAAGTCCATTTTAATTTACTCTTAATGAACTTTTGTAATACCTGTAATAGAAATTATTGTTCAATTCAATGCCGACTTCATGCACAGTATGATAAATTTCACGATACCAATATTACAAAACACATACCTGTTAGTGTTTTTTAAATTAGAGCTTAGTATTATTATTTTCTAGTTGTCTAGTTTTTTTAAAAGAAAATTATGTTTCCTTAACTTGTAAAAACCACTCGTAAGTGGTTTTTGTTCCATACATGAATTGTGCAGTGTTGAAGTCAAGAATTTTAGTGCGCTAACCACCTGACTGCTACACATACATTGCACCCAATAGGCAATTTTTCATCCCCCCCTTCACCCTGTCACTTCTGAGTCTCTAATGTCCATTTTACCATTCTGTATGCCTATCTTGCCCATAGCTTAGCTCCCACTTCTAAGTGAGAATGTGCACCATTTGACTGTAGATTCCTGAATGACTCCACTGAGAATAATGGCTTGCAGTTTCATCCAAGTTGCTGTAAAAGACATGATTTCATTGCTTATGGCTGAGTAGTAGTCCATGGCATATATGAACCCCATTTAACTTTACTCACTCATCAGCTGATGAGCACTTAGGTTTAGTTTATATCTTTGCAATTGTGAATTATGCTAGGATAAACATACGTGTGCAGGTCTCTTAGGTAGAGCGACTTCTTTTTCTTTTGTGTGTCTGCTCACTATTTGGATTACTGGATCGAATGGGAGATGTACTTTGAGTACTTTGATATATCTTCATGCTGTTTCCCACAGAGATTACACTAATTGGCATTCCAACAGCCGGGCCTAAGCATTCCCTCTCACCACATCCACCCCAACATCTATTGGTTTTGGCTATTGAATAATCGTCATTCTGGTGGGGAAAGGTGATACCGCATTGTGGTTCTACTTTGCATTTCTCTCATGGTTAGTGATGTGGGGTATCTTTTCCTCTGTTTTTTTGTTGTTATTGTTGTTGTTGTTGTTCTGGCATTGTTGTTTCTTCTTTTGAGAAATTTCTATGCACATCACTTGCCCACTTTATCGTGGGATTATATTTGTTTTTTCTTGTTTATTTCTTTGAACTGCTTGTAGATTCTGGATCTATTAGTTCTTTGTCAGTTGCATAATTTGCAATAGTTTATCCCATGCCGTAGGTTGTTTGTTCGCTAAGAGGATGATTTCTTGTATTGTGCAGAAGCATTTTCTACTCAATAAGAAATTCTATGATAATAAAATGAAAATCTTATGGTATCTGAACATCTAAGATACTCTCAATTATGTGTCCTCATTCAGTATTTGTGTAATAATTAAAGCAGTAACAACATGACAAACCAGCCTGGAATTATATTGGTTAGACTTAGAGCCTCTAAGACATTTACTGATGTTCTGAAAGACCAAAACCATTAAGAAATTCCCAGCATGCCTAATGTAAAACAAAATTCAGAATCATACTTGAAAATATCAGATTTTTTAATGTCTAGGGTGGGAGAGTTCAACTTCATAAATACAGCATTTCCTCCAGGATACATCGCATGTAGAAAAGTGTTCAATAAATATTTGTTGAAAAATAGGTTTTTGAGCCTGTTTTCTACAAAGGGGATGTCAAGGATCAAGAAAACAGCCATTTAATTAGTACGTTTCTTGTTTTTCAGCTAAAACTTAGAGCCACATAATGGTTTTGGGGTACAACAGTTTTACCACTTTCCTCTGCCAGCACCTTCTGGGGTGCATCCGGAAAGACTCTGCTTGTTATGAATGCCTTTGTATACGTTCTGCAAAATAATAATGGTGGTTCTGACATAATTTAAACAAATTTTAATTGGGCATAGACAGAAATGGAAGAAATGCTTAAGAAAATTAGAAGGGATTTCGGAGCAAGAATTATAGTAACGGGATAAAGAATGATAACGATTTTCATAGGAAAAACTCTAAATGCTTTTATCCTGTTAAAAGCAATTCAAAAATGTTCCTAACATTAATGCTTAGAAAGCAGTTAAATGTGTTGTAGGGTACAAAGTGTCTGTAAGTTTTCTCTGGAGCACTATAAAATATGACCTGGTTCTGGCCCATAGGTTTCTGTGGAAGTCTATCTAATCCATTCAGAAGAGAGTGGATGGCTGAAGTTACTATCTGTGTGAGGTTTATGTTTTCGAAGAGTTAATCTAGGAGCCTATTCTTATGTTTTTCCACTTGCATCTTACCAGTA
The DNA here is from genome assembly GCF_009764315.1 of Trachypithecus francoisi. NCBI lineage: Eukaryota > Metazoa > Chordata > Mammalia > Primates > Cercopithecidae > Trachypithecus > Trachypithecus francoisi. The sequence continues at coordinate 17,594,779 of NW_022681465.1, forward strand.
AGAGCTTTTAAAAAAAAAAAAAGAGAGAGAGATAGGTTCTTGCTGTATCACCTCGGCTGGAATACAGAAGCAAGATCCCTCCTCACTGCATCCTCTGCCTCCTGGGCTCAAGGGATCCTCCCACCTCAGCCACCGAAGCAGCTGACCCCACTGGCACACACACCACACCTGGCTACTTCATGTATTTTTTATAGAGAAGAGGTTTCACTCTGTTGTCCAGGCTGATCTCAAACTTCTGGGCTCAAGTGATCTGCCTGCCTCAACCTTCCAAAGTGCTGGGATTACAGGCATGAGCCACCACATATGCCCTGTAAAATATTTTTGAATAGCCCAACATATATATCTTGTTATTTATAAGCTTTATTTATGGGCTATAGTCGTTTTGTATATCAATATTAGTTAATTTAATTTTGTCCTTATATAAAAATAAACGTAAATCAACATTAAATTTTGTTCTTTATGCCTCGAATATCTTGCATATTTTGGGGCCATATGGCTTTCTTCTTTTCTATTCATTTAAGAAGTCATTAATTCAGTCCTCTCTCCAGAGTGACTATCTCTCTAGATAAAGACTCACTAGAGTTTAAGAGAAAAATTAGGAGTATATAAAGCTTAGATAAATTCCATGTCTTTTAAGAGTATAGTAAGAGATAACTGTATATGGTAATCAATTTTTACGATAAGTTTATGTATCTGTGCTTGTTTTATTTCAGGATTTAATTTTCAAGTTTTGGATGGTTCTCCCTGTTTGAGTTGCCATTTGATTCTGCTTATAACCTACCGATCATGCCTTTAGTACTAGTAAATATTGAAAAGGAAAGGCCCTGTGTGGCTTACAGAGGTTCCGATGTAAATATGTGTTGCTGGAAAAGAGGGGTTTCACCATGTTGTCCAGGCTGGTCTCGAACTCCTGGCCTCAGGTGATCCACCCACCTTGACCTCCCAAAATGCTGAGATTACAGGTGTGAGCCACCGTGCCTGGCCAGTAATTTCATATCTTCTACCAACTATTTTTGAATAAACAAAAGCTCTTTAAAAGTCAGATATTTGAGTTTCTGCTTTACCTTCTGAAGTACTTTTTATGCCATTTCTCATCATAATTTTCCCTAAATATGATTTATATCTTTGTGCATGACATAATTTTCTGTGTCTTTGGTACTTCTGTGTGACCTATGTATACATATATATATGTAATATATAAATTGAAGTCTGGGCACAGTGGCTCATGCCCGTAATCCCTTCACTTTGGGAAGTCAAGGGGGGCAGATCACTTGAAGTCAGCAGTTCAAGATCAGCCTGGCCAAAATGGTGAAACCTCACCTTTATTTTAAAAAATACAAAAATTAGCCCTGCGTGGTGAGGCACACATTTAGTCCCAGCTACTCTGGAGGCTGAGGCAGGAAAATGGCTTGAGCCCAGGAGGCAGAGGTTGCAGTGAGCTGAGATCAGGCCACTGTATTCCGCTGTTGGGGACAGAGCGAGATTCTGCCTCAAAAATAAAGACGTAAATAAATAAATAAGATGAAACAAAATAAAATTGAAATAATATATTCGTATTCCCCTCACCCAGCCCAGTTTCTTTTCAGAGTATCTGATAAACCTCTTGTTTCCCTATGAGTTAGAAATTTTTTCCTCATTTCAGTTTTCTAATGTGCAACTTCATAAAATGCCTCATTTTTACTGCAAGTGTTTTTTTTTTTTTTTTAATTGTTGTGAGATGTGAACTTTGCGATTCTGTGAGGAACACAGAATTCTGAAACGCCCCCTGCATTTCCCGCCCCTCAGAGACTCGCCCTACATCTGCCCCTCCCTTGGGTGTGGGCGGAGCCGTGAAGGGATGAGCTGCCCAATCCCTGATTAGATTAAGGATACCCTGAACCAATCGCTGTTAAGTGCTGGGTCTAATTCAATCATCGGAACTCTTTATAAGGGACTGAACCTCCCTGAGGTTGCATTCCCAGAGGGAGATTCCTCAGCACTGGCTGTGCAGACCCAGGGAGCCCCACGGAGCAGACCCGGTCAAAACCTGTAGGAGCTGACAGCATCCTCCCAGCAGCAGGCAGAACATACAAGCGGGCCTGGGTTTCACAACCCTAAGGCGTTGAATTCTGCTACCAACTCGCATCAGATCGAAGCCAGACCCTTCTCAGGTGAAGGCAACGACCGCACAGCACAGTCGGACCCTTCCTGGAAGTCCCTCGTGTGACTCTGAGCAGGAGGCAGTCACTTGGCTCGGTAGAACTTCTGACCTGTGAGTTGGGGTTTGTTTTAAAGACTCAGAATTGACGAGAATTTATTATGCGTTGATCTCAAACTAGTATCCTCTCCATCCACAAGTTTCTTCACATTGCGGAAGTGAGAAAACCTGTGTGTGTGTTTGTGTGTGGGAGCGGGAGGCAGGGAGTTGTGTCCAGTTGTGGCTAAACTGTGGCTCAGCAGAAACACAGCAGCTGAAATCTTTGAATGGTTCTCATTGCAGATCCATAATCGAACCACCCCAGCCGGAACTTCCGCCTCCACAGCGCGGTCAGAGAGCAGACCTGAATCCCACCCATGGAGACGGGCAAGCAAGCAGGTGTGTCTGCTGAGATGTTCGCCATGCCCCGAGGTCCGAAGGGCAGCAACAAGGTTGGAATCCCTGAGGACCTAGACGGGAACGTGGAAGAACCCAGGGATCGGGAAGGTGAGCTCACGAGTCAGGATGTCACGGACCTCACGGAAGGTGCCAATGAAGCCTCAGCCTCAGCTCCTCCTGCAGCCAAAAGACTGAAAACAGACAGCAAAGGAAAGAAGGAGAGGAAGCCCACCGTGGATGCAGAGGAGGCTCAGAGGATGAGCACCCTGCTGTCCGCCATGTCCGAGGAGCAGCTGGCCCGCTATGAAGTGTGGCGCCGGTCAGCTTTCCCGAGAGCACGCATTGCACGTCTGATGCGGTCTATCAGTGGCAGCTCGGTGTCTGAGAACACGGCCATTGCCATGGCTGGAATAGCCAAGGTCTTGGTTGGAGAGGTGGTGGAAGAGGCCCTGGACGTGTGTGAGATGTGGGGAGAGACGCCCCCGCTTCAGCCCAAGCATTTAAGGGAGGCTGTTCGCAGGTTAAAGCCCAAGGGCCTCTTCCCCAACAGCAACGACAGAAAAACCATGTTCTTTTAGGCCCACGGCCAGAGGGACAGGTCTGTTGGTGAAGGACGAAGGACTGCATCCATCTCCCCGCGACAGGACTGTGTTTGCTGGAGCTTCTGCATCTCAGTCTACCCTGGGTTGACGTAGGACTTTCACGTCTTTCTCAAACTGACGTTTGTCTTCCCCAGATGAGGACAGTGACTTGTTTCATAATCACTTCGACTAAATGTTTCTGCTTCCCCGGGCATACAGAGGCATCTTTCTGTGTCCGCCTAGTTGGAAGAAGACGGGAGCGTGGGCCTTCAGTTGTTTGTGGGCGGGGAGATGCTTTCAGAGGGGCACAGCTCTTCCAGGGGACTTGTATGGTTTTATGCTGAAGCCCGGAGTTGCTGTGTCTGAACTTGGATGATTAGGTCCGGTTTCAACAAATGCGGCCTGCAGAGACTTTTCCCTCAGGTCATTCTGCCCCGGAGGCTGTGCCTGAGCAAGAGCGCTGCAATTGTTGTCCTTGTATGTCGTTTAAATTCTCGTATGGATTTTTTTTGACTCATCACTGAACTGTTTCCAAACTGAGGAAATAAAAACAAAATCACAAAGCGTTACTTTCTCTTATTTGACTCTTCTCATGTATATTCCTCCCGACTTTGCTTTATGTCGGCAAGCAGTCGTCTACATTATTGGCAATTAAGGTAGCATAGGGTAATTTTATAACACTAGGGAGGGAGGAACAGATGACGAAAACCACCTGTCTGTGAACACCCGTTGGTAGTGATCATCCGCACTTTAAAAGACACACGTAGAGAGAGCTGATTGATCCCTCAGGTTTGCTTCACGTGGTCACATTACCGGTGCTTCTAGAGGCACCCACATTTAGTTGAAAACACTGTCACAGAGTATTCCTGATTTTATGCATTCTAGAGGCCATCTGCTCAGAAAATCCAACCTGAGCACGGCAACGTAGAGAAGAAATTATTGAGATACGGAACAAAGTAGGTTCCACAGGAGTTCTAAAGTCATCCCACAGCCTCCTTGTATACACTGTACTTTACCTATGTTATGTTCCATATTACCTGTACGATAGGGAACAAAGTAGGTCCATCAGGAGTTGTAAAGTTATCCCAACGTCTGTGTGTATGTACTCCTCTTTACTTTGTTATGGCAAAGAAGACTTTTCCATCATAAAATAAAGATCTGAGATTTAGCATCCAATCATTGTGAACATTCGCAGCACACTTTGTGAGCATTCCCATTTACTTTGGGAATCCAAGGGGGACAGATGGCTTGAAGTCAGCGGTTCAAGACCGGCCTGGCCAAAATGGTGAAACCTTGTCTCTACTTGAAAAGATACAAAAATTAACCCGGCGTGGTGGTGCACACATTTATTCCCAGCTACTCTGTAGGCTGCAGCGGGAGAGTCGCTTGAGGCCCGGAGGTGGAGGTTGCAGTGAGTTGAGATCAGGCCACTGTAATCCATCCTGGGGCACAGAGTGAGACTCTGTCTCAAAGATAAATAAGTAAATAGATACATACATAAATAAAATAAAATTGAAATAATATTTTCATATTCCCCTCACCCAGCCCAGTTTCTTTTCAGAGAATCTGATAAACCACTTGTTTCTGGATGAGTGAGACATTTTTTCCTCAGACATCTAAGTGTCCTAATGTGCAACTTCGTAAAAGGTCTCATTTTTACTGGGAATGTTTCGGTGTTGCTGTTGTGGTGAGACGGGAACTTCGCGATTCCGTGAGGAAGACAGAATTCTGAAACGCCCCCTGCACTCCCCACCCCTCAGAAACTCGCCCTACATCTGCCCCTCCCTTGGGTGTGGGCGGAGCCGTGAATGGATGAGCCGCCCAATCCCTGATTAGATTAAGGATACCCTGAACCAATCGCTGTTGAGTGCTGGGTCTGATTCAATCATCTGAACTCTTTATAAGGGACTGAACCTCCCTGAGGTTGCATTCCCAGAGGGAGATTCCTCAGCACTGGCTGTGCAGACCCAGGGAGCCCCACGGAGCAGACCCGGTCAAAACCTGTAGGAGCTGACAGCATCCTCCCAGCAGCAGGCAGAACATACAAGCGGGCCTGGGTTTCACAACCCTAAGGCGTTGAATTCTGCTACCAACTCGCATCAGATCGAAGCCAGACCCTTCTCAGGTGAAGGCAACGACTGCACAGCACAGTCGGACCCTTCCTGGAAGTCCCTCGTGTGACTCTGAGCAGGAGGCAGTCACTTGGCTCGGTAGAACTTCTGACCTGTGAGTTGGGGTTTGTTTTAAAGACTCAGAATTGACGAGAATTTATTATGCGTTGATCTCAAACTAGTATCCTCTCCATCCACAAGTTTCTTCACATTGCGGAAGTGAGGAAACCTGTGTGTGTGTTTGTGTGTGGGAACGGGAGGCAGGGAGTTGTGTCCAGTTGTGGCTAAACTGTGGCTCAGCAGAAACACAGCAGCTGAAATCTTTGAATGGTTCTCATTGCAGATCCATAATCGAACCACCCCAGCCGGAACTTCCGCCTCCACAGCGCGGTCAGAGAGCAGACCTGAATCCCACCCATGGAGACGGGCAGGCAAGCACGTGTGTCTGCTGAGATGTTCGCCATGCCCCGAGGTCCGAAGGGCAGCAACAAGGTTGGAATCCCTGAGGACCTAGACGGGAACGTGGAAGAACCCAGGGATCGGGAAGGTGAGCTCACGAGTCAGGATGTCACGGACCTCACGGAAGGTGCCAATGAAGCCTCAGCCTCAGCTCCTCCTGCAGCCAAAAGACTGAAAACAGACAGCAAAGGAAAGAAGGAGAGGAAGCCCACCGTGGATGCAGAGGAGGCTCAGAGGATGAGCACCCTGCTGTCCGCCATGTCCGAGGAGCAGCTGGCCCGCTATGAAGTGTGGCGCCGGTCGTCAGCTTTCCCGAGAGCACGCATTGCACATCTGATGCGATCTATCAGTGGCAGCTCGGTGTCTGAGAACACGGCCATTGCCATGGCTGGAATAGCCAAGGTCTTGGTTGGAGAGGTGGTGGAAGAGGCCCTGGACGTGTGTGAGATGTGGGGAGAGACGCCTCCGCTTCAGCCCAAGCATTTAAGGGAGGCTGTTCGCAGGTTAAAGCCCAAGGGCCTCTTCCCCAACAGCAACGACAGAAAAACCATGTTCTTTTAGGCCCACGGCCAGAGGGACAGGTCTGTTCGTGAAGGACGAAGGACTGCATCCATCTCCCCACGACAGGACTGTGTTTGCTGGAGCTTCTGCATCTCAGTCTTCCCTGGGTTGACGTAGGACTTTCACGTCTTTCTCAAACTGACGTTTGTCTTCCCCAGATGAGGACAGTGACTTGTTTCATAATCACTTCGACTAAATGTTTCCGCTTCCCCGGGCATACAGAGGCATCTTTCTGTGTCCGCCTAGTTGGAAGAAGACGGGAGCGTGGGCGGGGTGATGCTTTCAGAGGGGGACACCTCTTCCAGGGGACTCGTATGGTTTTATGCTGAAGCCCGGAGTTGCTGTGTCTGAGCTTTGATGATTAGGTCTGGTTTCAACAAATGCAGCCTGCGGAGACTTTTCCCTCGTGTCATTCTGCCCCGGAGGCTGTGCCTGAGCAGGAGCACTGCAATTGTTGTCCTTGTATGTCGTTTAAATTCTCGTATGGATTTTTTTGACTCATCACTGAACTGTTTCCAAACTGAGGAAATAAAAACAAAATCACACAGCGTTACTTTCTCTTATTTGACTCTTCTCATGTATATTCCTCCCGACTTTGCTTTATGTCGGCAAGCGGTTGTCTACATTATTGGCCATTAACATAGCATAGAAGAATTTTATAAGTTAGAGAGAAAGGAACAGATTACGAAAATCAGCTTTCTCTGAACACCGTTTGTTATGTTGAAGGACACTTATAGAGAGAGCTTATTGATCCGTCAGGTTTGCTTCATGTGGTCATATTACTGGTGCTTCTAGAAGCACCCACATTTAGTTGAAAACACTATCACAGAGTGTTCTTGATTTTATGCTTTCTAGAGGCCATCTGCTCAGAAAATCGAACTTGAATACCGCAACAGAGAAAAAAATTATTAGCCTATGGAACAAAGTAGGTTCCACAGGAGTTATAAAGTCATCCCGCAGTCTCCCTGTATATACTCTACTTTACCTTTATTATGTTCCCTATTACCTTTGTGATATGGAACAAAGTAGGTTCATCAGGAGGTATAAAGGTATCCCATAGTCTTCTTATACATACTCTACTTTACCTCTATTATGGCAATGAAGACTTTTTATCATAAAATAAAGATCTGAGAGTTATTATCAAATTATTGTGAACATTCCCAGCACAGCTCGCCAATACTGATGATAGCAGTTCAGCGGGTTTATCTTTGCCCTGTGCCCCCTCAATCACAAATTAGGAGCAAATAGGATCTAAAAGCCCCTTCCAATTCATCTCTAATATTGAACACAGAGTACCATCAATTATTTTTTCCTGATGCCAAATATACCCCCTCAAAATTGTTGCTTTATTTATTTTGAAATTTAGCTTTTGCTCTTCAAATGGTACTTATGGTACATAGAACCTGTCTTTGACTGGGTGAGTGTTAAAGAAACTTTTAAACTTTACCAAGAATGGGGACATTCTGTTTCACACCACCATATTTTGACATTACTTGGCTTTCATTTTTTTAATCAACTTTCTTGCAATGGCATATAACAAGTTAGACTACAGGCTCTAAGGGAGGCATGTGGAAGGTACAGATTCTTGGAAGAATTCATGGAGTTGGGAGGGCTCTCTCAGAAATTGAAGTACTTTAGCAACCAAAATAAGTAAGATCCAAGGTCCTCGATATCACCCAGTCTTTATACTGCTCTCTGCTCTTTTTTCCATGGCACTGGGGAGTCTCAGAAGCTGTGTTCTGGCCGATGTGGCAGGCCTAGTGCTCTCTGAACACTAGAAGTAAAGAGAACCTTGCTCAAGCAACCTGAGGTGGGGCAAAAACGTACAGGCAGCCGTGAGGGTAGTGATTGGACACACAAGGTTAGAACATTTTTCTGGCCCCCACATAGAACTGAATGCTTTTCGTGGAGTCTGAGTAAAGCTGAACTGCTGAAGACAGAAGCAAGATCCCACCAAGGTCTCAGAGGTCAGTTCAGGAGCAGAAACACAGTGTTGTTTTTTCAAAGAGGAAAACCGGATTAGCTGAGAAGGTTCAGTGTCCCCACACACTCTAAATCTTCTCAATGTGCAATATCACATAGCCACAGTTGTCAAGAAGAAAATCTGTAGAAAGTTATATCTTTCAGCCGGGCGTGGTGGCTCAAGCCTGTAATCCCAGCACTTTGGGAGGCCGAGACGGGCGGATCACGAGGTCAGGAGATCGAGACCATCCTGGCTAACACGGTGAAACCCCGTCTCTACTAAAAAATACAAAAAACTAGCCGGGCGAGGTGGCGGGCGCCTGTGGTCCCAGCTACTCGGGAGGCTGAGGCAGGAGAATGGCGTAAACCCGGGAGGCGGAGTTTGCAGTGAGCTGAGATCCATCCACTGCACTCCAGCCCGGGTGACAGAGCGAGACTCTGTCTAAAAAAAAAAAAAAAAAAAGAAAGTGACATCTTTCCAGGAAAAATCTTTGACAGTTTTCATGGCTGGTTGTATTACATTTTAATAACAATGTAAGTTTTCCTAGAGCTTCATTGTCATTATTAAAGTCTATCTCATAATGTACATTTGGAGACCGCCTAGAAAAATGTGGCCTCTGGTTGGAACTGGTGAGGTAGTGAGGAGATGACTAACAAATGAAGGGACTGCACTTCACAGCTTCTCTCTCTCTCTCTCTCCTTCCTTCCTTCCTTCCTTCCTTCCTTCCTTCCTTCCTCCTTCCTTCCTTCTTTCCTTCCTTCCTTCCTTCCCTCCCTCCCTCCCTTCCTCCCTCCCTCCCTCCTTTCTTTTCCTTTTTTTTGATGGAATCTTGCTGGGTTGCCCAGGCTGGCATACAGTGGCATGATCTTAGTTCACTGTATCCTCTGCCTTCCAGGTTCAAACAATTCTCCTGCCTCAGCCTCCAGAATAGCTGGGATTACAAGCATGTGCCATCACACTGTCTAATTTTTGTATTTTTAGTAGAGATGGAGTTTCACCATGTTGGCTAAGCTGGTCTTGAACCCCTGACCTCAAGAGAGCTACCAAAGTGCTGGAATTACAGGTATGACCCACTGTGTATGGCCTACAACTTCACAGTTATTTTCAATAGTTTAGGATCACTCTGGAATAACCTTAACATATACTCTGCCTGCCTTTGCTCCCCAAAAGTACTTAGCCTGTGTCCAAATAAAGTTTAAATGATCTAGCTGCACTGTTTCCAAGTGCAAACTATCTAGGGTTTGGTCTTCAAAGGTACAAGTAATCAAAAGGTTGTACCCCAATTAAACAAGTTTAAATAATAATTTGATGGAATTATGTTTTCTATGAAGAAGGATACAAAGTAGAGTGGTAACTTTCATATATAGCGGAGAAGGGTGCCATGCTCTCACAAAATGAATGGAGTCAGATCATTTTAATAGTTTAATAAGTATCAAACTATTATTTTGATACTTTTAATAAGTATCAAACTATTATTTGATACTATTGGAGAGACATGTCATATAATTTCAAGTTAGTGCCGAGTCTAGGAATATCTAGCAGTCTATTTGATAAGGATATATTTTCTTTTATATGAACATATTAATGAGATAGATGAAGTTGTTTTTAATTTTTAATTAGTTTTTCTTAGTCACATATTCAAGGGGGCATACTACTGTTGGGTAAAACAAGACGATTCAACATCAGTTTTTTGTTTTTAAAGATGAAAGAGCTGAAAAACCTTGTTTTGTCACAGCAATGCCATCCAATTATTCAAATTTTTTGAGATCATAATTCAAAAATCACATTGTGATTTAGCTTCAAAAATTTTTTTGTAATGACCTTTGAATTGACAACTCATTAAAACTTTGTGTAGTTTGGATAAAGACACAAAATTTGAAATGATCTAAACTGAAAAAATCATGTTTCTCAAAATCTACCTCCTACTCCTTCAGCTACCATGCCATGTTCAACTCTTGTACGTGAAAAGCATTGAAAAATTTAAGTTCTGTTTATTTCAACCCACTTCCACCAAAGAAGTACTGTTTGTGAGAAAGCCATAATCTCATCAATAATGCCTTTAAAAAAATTCAACAGAAAATATGAACTAGTAACTGATCATGATAAGAAAATAAATCCCAGAAAAAGCAGTCCTAAGGCAGAGCAACTTCTGTCTTCAGTGTGAAATCACCATAGTCTCTTGGAAGGGGTTTCTCTTTCAAAGCAGTTTGCTGTCCGGAGGGTGCTAAAGGCCCATACAAGTGTATTCTTCCAAATAGGAAGATGTAGAAAAAAACTCAGATGTCAGAAACGATCCAAATATTTAGCCAAAATGATTATGATATAAGTTGCTTCCTTCATCCAGATGTGGCCAATTTAAGGGTTTGAGGAAGATATTAAAATTGTGGGTAAATTCAGGGTAGATTGAGACACTGAAGCTCTGGCCCACAAAGTCTTCTGTCATAGGAAACGTGGAGCAAGTGCTTTTCCCCCCACGATTTCTTTTCTGGCCTTGAGTCTAAGATCACATGATTTTTTGGTACTTGTTAAAAACGTGGCCCTCTGTAATCCCAGTACTTTGGGAGGCCGAGGTGGGCAGCTCATGAGGTCAGGAGATCAAGACCATCTTGGCCAACATGGTGAAACCCCGTCTCTACTAAAAATACAACAAATTAGCTGTACTTGGTGGTACTTGCCTGTCGTCCCAGCTACTTGGGTGTCTGAGGCAGGAGAATGGCTTGAACCAGGGAGTCGGAGGTTGCAGTGGGCCGAGATCATGCCACTGCACTCCAACCTAGATACAGAGCGAGACTCCATCTCAAAAAAAAAAAAAAAAAAAGGAAAAAGTAGGCCGGGCGTGATGATGGCTCTCGCCTGTAATCCCAGCACTTTGGGAGGCCGAGGTGGGCAGATCAAGAGGTCAGGAGATTGAGACCATCCTGGCCAACATAGTGAAACTCTGTCTTGACTAAAAACACAAAAATTGGCTGTGCCTGGTGGTGCTTGCCTGTAATCCCAGCTACTCAGGAGGCTGAGACAAGAGAATCGCTTGAACCAGGGAGTTGGAGGTTGCAGTGAACCGAGACAGAGCGAGCCTCCGTCTCAAAACAAAAAGAAAAAAAAAAAAACAGACTGGGCGCAGTGGCTCCTGCCTGTAATCCCAGCACTTTGGGAGCCCAGGCGGGTGCATCACGAGGTCAGGAGATCTAGACCATCCTGGCTAACACGGTGAAACCGGTCCCTACTAAAATCACAAAATAAGTAGCCAGGAATGGTGGCACTTGCCTGTAGTCCCAGCTACTCAGGAGGCTGAGGCAGGAGAATGGCATGAACCCGGGAGGCGGAGCTTGCAGTGAGCCAAGATCTCACCACTGCACTCCAGCCTGGACAACAGAGTCAGACTATGTCCCCCCAAAAAAATAAAAAAAATAAAATAAATAAAAATAAAATAAAAATATTAAATAAATAAAAGTGTTCCTTAAACTTGAACGTACAGTCTGCCTGCCTCAAATGGTTTGGCTGCAGTGGGGGCGTGTCTCCTCACATCTCATAGACTTCTAGCGCCTCTCCTACTACCTCCCCTACCAAGACCTTGGTCATTGCAGTCATGGCCATGGATGTGACCACGTTCTAGGACGCTGAACTGCCAGAGATGGACAGCATCAGACTTCTAAAGGCTTCCTCTTTCCCTTTCCTGCCCACAAACACAGTCACACTGCCTCCCATAACGTGAAGTGCCTTGTGGATACAGGGTCTATTGGTATTTTAGAAAGTGGAGTTGAATGTGTGTTCATAGCACACTAGTAGGAACAGCGCAGGACACAGGGAACATTGCAAACACAGAGCTGCATACGGAAAAGTCAAAGTGTGGATCTCATCTACTGATTAAGTTAAACAAACATCACCGAGTTGCCATCAGGAAGAGATTTATTTGGTTTGAAGTAGTCTAAACACAGGCGTAGGCCAGTGAAAATGAACAGGTTTCTTGAAAATTGATGTAGAGTTGAAGCGCTGAAACTCGCTCACTGAAACTTCCCACTTGACACTAGTGCCTTAGACCCTCAAGGTAGATTAGACATTGACAAAAGCACACAGAACCACCACCAAGACCTGATTTCTGCCTGTTTCCACTCCCAATCCTATGCTTAGCTACCTTTGGGTCCTTAAGCACCCTCTCTGCGGATGCGGCGGGCCAGCTGCATGTCTCTGGGCATAATTGTGACGCGCCTGGCATGGATGGCACACAGGTTGGTGTCTTCAAAGAGGCTCACCAGGTAGGCCTCGCTGGCCTCCTGCAGGGCGCCAATGGCCGCGCTCTGGAAGCGCAGGTCTGGGCTGATGGCCTGGGCGATCTCGCGCACCAGGCACTGGAAAGGCAGCTTGCGCAGGAGCAGCTGCGTGGACTTCTGGTACTTTCTGATTTCGCGTAGCGCCAGGGTGCCAGGCCTATAGCGGTGAGGCTTCTTGATCCCTCCTCCAGGCGGCAACCTCTTGCTTGGGGCTTTGGTGGCCAGGGGCTTCCTGGGGGCCTGCCAGGCGGTGGCTTTGCGGGCGGTCTGCTTGGTGCGCGCCATGGGCTGGGCTGTAGCCTCTCCCCTCTCCTTGGGCTGAGCCTGGCCGGCTGCAGGCGGTGCTGGCGTCAGCGAGCGAGGGCAGTGGTGCTGTGTGGACAGGATTCAGAGAGCCTGTGAGTAGAGATCCATGCGCATGACCCTGCTACACACTTAGTCCCTGCAAACCTAGCCCCAGACTTACCAGCTCTCAGGTCTGTGGGGCAGAGGCTGGGCTGTTGAGTCTCCCCACAGGGTCCTGGGTTTCTTTGGTCTTCACAGCAGCGGCCAGGAATCTCCCTCGCAGGCAGTCTCTTTCTGACTGGAGATCTCTGTGGTCTCAGTAAAGCCCTGCCTCTTATAAGGGGCTCAGATGATTGCATTAAACCCTCCCAGCTACCTTCCATTGCACTCCCTGCTTCACTAGATCCTCAAGCTCATCAGCGTGTGAAAATCCAATCAAGTCCCCGGGTTCTGCATACACCCAAGGGAGGGACAAACCTCTGGCATGTGCCTTGTGGGAGGGATGGTAGCTGGGTGGGTCATCTAAAGTTCTAGGTGTGAAAGATAATCTGAAAGTTTACATTTTTCCATCGTCATGGAAATATTGACAGTGAAAAAAAAATTTTAGCAAAGTCGAAAGTTAGCCAACTTACACATCTGCTCCCAAACACCAAGGCATGAGATCATGAGGTTTTATCAGTTCCTTTGAGAATGAAGTGTTCCGGGAGGGGGTTGGAGGGGGTATAGAAATTGAAAAAATTTGAAATGGTCACTTCTCTGTCAGGGATTCTCCTGTCACATTTTCTCCCCAAAAGTGACACTCATGAAAGTCTTCTTGTAGCCTCCAGCAGAGTTGACTCCGGATAAGCCAAAGCTTTCCTGAGACAAGAATCACATGTGACTGTCACTGGTTTTCCCCTCAGCCCCCTCAAGCTCCTTTTCCCCTTTGAAGGGGGAAGGGAGCCTGAGCTGAGCTATCCTGCCGTTGCCCATGATGGGAATGCCATGAGGTCCTGAGAAGCCAGCCTTGACCTCACTGACCTGCTGACCCGAGGTCACAGCTGAGCTAAGCAAACATTGAATATATTTTGTTATTTCAATATTTGTAGGGGTACCTGTGGTTTTAGGTTCCATAGATAAATTGTGTAGTTGTGAATTCTATTCAAATACACCGTTAAAAGACTTTTGTGATCCCCGTAGTAGAAATTAATGCCCAATTCCATGTAGGTACGGCACACAGAACAAGAGATTCCATGATACCCGTACTTACAAAATAAGTTCATATGAGTGTTTTAAAATTCGAGCTTATTATTATTATTGTTTTGTTGTTAAATTTTTTAAAGTGTGTTTCAATAGCTTTAGGAGTACAAGTTGTCTTTGGTTCCATAGATGAATTGTATAGTGTTGAAGTCTGGGATTTTAGTGCACTCATCACCCAGTTAATTTACATTTTACTCAACAGACAGTTTCTCCTCCGTCACCCTCCTCTCACCCTCCCCACTTCAGAGTCTCTAATGTTTAGTGTACTACACTGCATGCCTTTGTGGACCCATAGCTTAGCTTTCACTTCTAGGTGAGATGGTGCACTATTTGCTTGTAGATTCCTGAGTTAACTTTACAGAGAATAATGACCTCCAGTTCCATTCAAGTTGCTGAAATGACATAGTTTCATTCCTGTTTATGGCTGAGTAGCAGTCCATGGTGTATATGTTCCTGTTTTCTTTTTGTTTGTTTATTATTATTATTATTTCAGTAGTTTTTGGGGAGCAGGTGGTGTTTGGCTACATGGATAAGTTATTTAATGCACACAATTTCGGAAATTTTGGTTTGCCCGTCACCTGAACAGTGTACACTGTACCAATGTGTAGCCTTTTATTCCTCACCCCCTTCCACCCAAGTCCATAAGTTTCATTGTAACGTTCTTATGTTTTTGTGTTGTCATAGCTCAGCTCCCGTTTATAAGTGAGAACATATAATGTTTGATTTTCCATTCTTGAGTTACTTCACTTAAAATAAGGGTCTCCAATTCCATCCAGGTTGCTGGGAATACCATTACTTCTTTCCTATTTTTGGCTGAGTTGTATTTAGTGGTATGTGTATGTATATATATATACACACACATATATTATATATATATATGTATATATATAAAACATTTTCTTTATCGACCCGATTGATGGGCATTGACTGGTTTCTTTCTTTTCTTTTCTTTTTTGAGACAGAGTCTCGCTCTGTCACCCAGGCTGGAGTGCAGAGGTGCGATCTCGGCTCACTGCAAGCTCCGCCTCCCAGGTTCACACTATTCTCCTGCTTCGGCCTCCCGAGTAGCTGGGACTACAGGCGCTTGCCACCATGTCAGCTAATTTGTTGTATCTTTAGTAGAAATGGGGTTTCACCATGTTAGCCAGGATGGTCTTGATCTCCTGACCTCATGATCCACCCACCTCGGCCTCCCAAAGTGCTGGGATTACAGGCATGAGCCACTGCGCCCAGCCTGGTTTCATATTTTTACAATTGTGAATTGTGCTGCTATAAACATGTGTGTGCAAGTGTTTTTTTCATATAATGACTTATTTTTCTCTGGGCTGATACCCAGTAGTGGGATTGGTGGATCAAATGGTAGATCTCCTTTTAGTTCTTTAGGGAATCTCCACACTGTTTTCCATAGTGGTTGTGCTAGTTTACATTCCCACCAGCAGTGTAAAAGTGTTCCTCACTTCATCCACCACAACATCTATTATTTTTTGATTTTTTAATTATGGCCATTCTTGCAGGAGTAAGGTGGCATTGCATTGTGCTTTTGATTTACATTTCCCTGATCATTATTGAACAGTTTTTCTTATATTTGGTGGCCATTTGCGTATCTTCTTTTGAAAATTGCCTGTTTATGTTTTCGCCCACTTTTTGACGGGATTATTTGTTCTTTTCCTTGCGGCTTTGTCTGAGTTCCTTGTAGATTCTCAACATTAGTCCTTTGTAAGATATATAGTATGTGAATATTTTCTCCCACTCTATAGGTTGTTTGTTTACTCTGCTGATTATTATTAAGATTTTTGCTGTGCAGAAGCTTTTTAGTTTAATTAAGTCCCATCTATTTATCTTTGATTTTCTTGCATTTGCTTTTGGGTTCTTGGTCATTAACTCTTTGCCTAAGCTAATGTCAAGAAGAGTTTTTCTGATGTTACCTTCTAGAACTTTTATGGTTTCAGGTCTTAGATTTAAAGTATTTGATCCATCTTGAGTTGATTTTTGTATAAGGTGAGAGTTGAGGATCCACTTTCATCCTTCTATATAAAGCTTGCCAATTATCCTGGCACTATTTGTTGAATAGGGTGTCCTTTTGCTCCTTTACGTTTTTGTTTGCTTTATCGAAGATCAGTTGGCTATAAGTATTTGGCTTTATTTCTGGGTTATGTATTTTGTTCCGTTGGTCTATATGCCTATTTTTATACCAGTAGCATGCTGTTTTGGTACCTATAACCTTGTAGTATAATTTGAAGTTGGGTAATGTGATGCCTCCATATTCCTTCTTTGTGCCTAGCCTTACTTTGGCTATGCAGGCTCTTTTATATTCCCATATAAATTTTAGAATAGCTTTTTTCTAGTTCTGTGAAGAATGATAATGGAATATTGATGGAAATTGCATTGAATTTGTAGATTGCTTTTGGCAGTATGGTCATTTTTACAATATTGATTTTACCCATCCATGAGCATGGGATGTTTTTATATTTGTTTCTTTCATCTATGATTTCTTTCAGCCATATTTTGCACTCTTCCTTGTAGAGGTCTTTCACATCCTTAGATAGGTATATTCCCAAGTACTTTATTTTTTGCAGCTTTTATAAAAGGGGTTGAGTTCTTGATTTGATTCTTGGCTTGGTCACTGTTGGTTTATAGCAGTGCTACTGATTTGTATACTTTGATTTTGTATCCTTAAATTTTACTGAATTCGTTTAACAGATCTAAAGGCTTTTTACATGAGTCTTTAGGATTTTCTAGGTATACAATCACACCATTGGAGACAGTGACAGTTTAACTTCCTCTTTAACAATTTGGATGCCCTTTATTTCTTTTGTATGATTACTCTGGCTAAGACTTCCAGTACTGTGTTGAATAGGAGTGGTGAGAAAGGGCAACCTTGTTTTGTGCCAGTTTGCAAAGGAAATGCTTCCAGCCCTTGACCATTCAGTATGATATTGGCTGTGGATTTATCATATCCGACTCTTATCATTTTGAGGTATGTTCCTTCGATACCTAGTTTGTTGAGAGTTTTTAACAAGAAGTGATGTTTAATTTTATGAAAGGTCTTTTCTACATCTATTGAGATAATCATGTGGTTTTTGTCTTTAGTTCTGTTTATGTGATGAATCACATTTCTTGATGTGTGTATGTTGAACAAGCCTTGCATCACGGGGATGAAGCCTACTTGATTGTGGTGGATAAGCTTTTTGACGTGCTGCTGGATTTGATTTGCCAGTATTTTATTGAGGAATTTTGCATTAATGTTTATCAAGGACATTAGCCTGAAGTTTTCTTTTTTTGTTGTATCTCTGCCAGGTTTTGGTATCAGAATGATGCTGGCTTAATATTTTGGAATAGTTTCAGTAGGAATGGTACCAGCTCCCTCTGTTTTTTTTTTTTTTTTTAACCTCTGGTAGAATTCAGCTGTGAATCCTCTGGTCCTGGGCTTTTTTTGGTTGGTAGGCTATTAATTACTGCTTCAATTTTAGAACTTATTATTGGTCTATTTGAGAATTTGATTTCTTCCTGGATCAGTCTTGGTAGGGTATTCATGTCCACGAATTTATGTATATCTTCTAATATTCTAGTTTGTGTGCATGGAGGTGTTGTTTATAGTCTCTGATGGTTGTGTGTATTTCCGTGGGGTTAGTGGTGGTGATATCCCCCACGTTTCTGATTGTGGGTTTTTTTTTTTTTTGAGATGGGGTCTCTATCACCATGCTGGAGTGCAGTAGCGCTATCTCGGCTCACTGCAACCTTCACCTCCTGGGTTCAAGCGATTCTCCAGTCTCAGCCTCCTGAGTAGCTGGGACTACAGGTATGCGTCACCATGTCCAGCTAATTTTTGTATTTTTAGTAGAGATGGAGTTTCATCATTTTGATCAGGGTGGTCTTGATCTCTTGACCTTGTGATCGACCCACCTTGGCCTCCCAAAGTGCTGGGATTACAGGCGTGAGTCACCACACCCACCTGATTGTGTTTATTTTAATCTCCTCTTTTCTCTTTTTTATTAGCCTAGCTAGAAGTTTATCTATTTTATTAATTTTTTCAAAACACCTGCTACTGAATTCATTGATTTTTTGAAGGGTTTTTTTTTATGTCTCTATCTCCTTCAGTTCAGCTGTGATCTTGGTTATTTATAATCTTCTGTTAGCTTTGGCATTTGTTTGCTCCTGTCCTCTAGATTTTTAGTTGTGATGTTAGGTTTTTAACAAGTTCTTTCTAACTTTTTGATGTGGGTGTTTAGTGCAACAAATTTTCCTTTTAACACTGCTTTAGCTGCGTCCCAGAGATTCTGGTACATTTTATCTTCATTCTCATTAGTTTCAAAGAACTTCTTGATTTCTGCCTTAATTTCATTATTTACCCAAAAGTCATTCCAGTGCAGGTTGTTCCGTTTCCATGTAGTTGTGTGGTTTTAAGTGAATTTCTTAATCTTGAGTTCTAATTTGATTGTGCTGTGGTCCAAGAGACTGTTATAATTTCAGTTCTTTTGCATTTGGTGAAAAGTGTTTTACTTCTAATTATGTGATCAATTTTAGAGTGACTGCTGTGTGGTGATGAGAAGAATGTATATTCTATTGTTTTTGGGTGGAGAGTTTTGTAGATATCTGTTAGGTCCATTTGATTCAGAGCTGAGTTCAGGTCCTGAATCTCTGTTAATTTTCTGTCTTGATGATCTAATATTGTCAGTGGGGTGTTAAAGTCTCTCATTATTATTGTGTGGGAGTCTAAGTCTGCATTGTTTTATCATGATTCTTAGCTTCTTTCCATTGGGTTACAACATGATCTTTTAGGTCAGTGAAGTTTATTTTTATCCACATCCTGTCATTTTAGCCATCTCATTCTCAGCCCACTTCTGAGCCCTTGGTGGAGAGATGTTGTGGTCATTTGGAGGAAAAGGGGCACTCTGGGTTTTTGAGTTTTCAGGGTTTTTATTGTGCTAATTCTTTCTTTCTTTTTTCTTTAAGAATTAAAAGAGGTCCACTTTTTGATGGGGTTGTTTGATTTTTTTCTTGTAAATTTGTTTAAGTTCTTTGTAGATCCTGGATATTAGTACTTTGTCAGATAGGTGGATTGCAAAAATTTTCTCCCATTCTGTAGGTTGCCTGTTCACTCTGATGGTAGTTTCTTTTGCTGTGCAGAAGCTCTTTAGTTTAATTAGATCCCATTTGTCAATTTTGGCGTTTGTTGCCATTGCTTTTGGTGGTTTAGACATGAAGTCCTTACTCATGCCTATGTCCTGAATGGTATTGCCTAAGCTTTCTTCTAGGATTTTTATTGCTTTAGGTCTAACATTTCAGTCTTTAATCCATCTTGAATTAATTTTTGTATAAGGTGTAAGGAAGAGATCCAGTTTCAGCTTTCTACATATGGCTGTCCAGTTTTGCCAGCACCATTTATTGAATAGGGAATCCTTTTCCCATTTCTTGTTTTTGTCAGGTTTTTCAAAGATCAGATGGTTGTAGATGTGTGGTATTGTTTCTGAGGGCTCTGTTCTGTTCTATTGGTCTACATCTCTGTTTTGGTACCAGTACCATGCTGTTTTGGTTACTGTAGCCTTGTAGTATAGTTTGAAGTCAGGTAGGGTGATGCCTCCAGCTTTGTTCTTTTTGTTTAGGATTGTCTTGGCAATGCGGGCTCTTTTTTGGTTCCATACGAGTTAATGGGTGCAGCACACCAACATGGCACATGGATACATATGTAACAAACCTGCACATTGTGCACATGTACCCTAGAACTTAAAGTATAATAATAATAATAATAATAATAAAAGATTTTAAGGAAAAAAAGAATTAAAAGAGGCAACATGAATTTCTTTTCTTCTTTTTTCAAAATTGAAACTGATGAATATCAATATCACTTAGTAAAGTTCAGGAGAAAAAATCAAGTTAGACATGCAAAAATGTGATATGAATGTGATAGGAGATGTTATTCTGTGAAGCTTAATTTCATCTGAAAGAAATGTAAGAGAAAATGAAAAGCATTGTCAAATTCTTTCTTATCTTTGTGGATTTATCTGGCTTCAAGCTTTGAGGTTGCTGACCTTTAGATGGGGTTTTTAGTTTTGTTGTGGTGGTGGTTTGCTGTTTTTATTTTTTTCACTCTGGCCACTCTTCTGTAGGGCTGCTGCAGTTTGCTGGGTGTCTGCTCCAGACTGTAGTCACCTGGATTTTTCCCATACTTGGAAGTATCACCCTTGAAGGCTGCAAAACAGCACAGATGGCATCTTGCTTCTTCCTCTGGAAGTACCCAGGAGGGTACTAAACTTATTGCTGGCTTGAGTGCATCTGTAGGAGGTGGCTGGTTATACTGCTTGGGAAAATCTCATGCAGTCGGGAGGAATGGGATCAGGAACATACTTAAGCAATCTAACTGCATTTTGGTAGAGCAGCTGTGCTGTATTGGTGATCCCTTCAACCCCTGATCCATTAGGGCTTTCCAAGGCCCACAGACTGGACCAGCTGAGATGCCTGGACAGTCATGGTGGCAGCACACCCTGCCCCATGGGCACTTAGACTCAGGGAGAAATTAGAACTCTGTCAGGCAGGTGTGGCTGGAGGCCCTGGCTGGGAGTACCCACCCTAAAAGGAGCAGTGGGTTGGGGTCCTGCTTAAAGAAGCAGTCTGGCCACATTCTGGGAAAGCAGCTGTGCTTTGCTTGAGGTACCCTACCTCATCATGACCACTTGGACTCTCCAAAGCCCACAGACTGAAACAACTGAGCTGACCAAACAGCATAGATAGCAGTGTGCCCCTTTCCTGGGGTCTTTGTCCTATCTCAGGCAGGCTCCACCTTGTTTCTTGTGGCTGCCTGGAATTCCAAGCCAGAGGGTCTTATCTTGTGAAGTGCTGTGGAAATGGGGCCTGCAGATTGATGCTGCTCAGTCCCCAGGATTTAATCCCTTCCTAGGGGTATGCACAGACCTTCTGCCTTGCCTGAGCTGCAGATGCCCTTGCCAGGGGTCCCAAGGCCAGAGTATGTAAAGCTCCTGGGTCTCTGTACATGTTGGAGCAGCTGCTCTGCGGAGACTCCACACAGCTGTGTGTATCAGACCCAAGGCCCGGGAGTCATGGGCCTATAAGGGTACCTCCTGATCCACAGATCGCAAAGATCCACAGGAGATGTGTGGTTTCCTGGGAGCATGCAATCACTCACTGCTTCCCTCGGCTGGGGGTGCGGGTTCCCTTGGCTCTGTGTTGCTCCAGGTTAGGCTGTTTCTCCATCCTGCTTTTCTTCATTCTCCATGGGTCAGATTGATTTCCTACATAGTCTCAATGTGAGTACGTGGATATTTCAGTTGAAGGTACTGCCTTCACTCGCCCCTCTTCCTTTCTGTTAGTGCGCAGACCACGGCTGCTTCGGAATGGCCATCTTGGGACCCACTCATCAGTGGATGGGCACTTAGGTTGTTTTTTTTTTTTTTTTTTTTTGACAGAGTCTCGCTTTGTCGCCCAGGCTGGAGTGCAGTGGCGCGATCTCCGCTCACTGCAAGCTCCGCCTCCTGGGTTCACGCCATTCTCCTGCCTCAGTCTCCTGAGTAGCTGGGACTAAGGATGCCCGCTACCACGCCCGGCTAATTTTTTGTATTTTTAGTAGAGACGGGGTTTCACTGTGTTAGCCAGGATGGTCTCGATCTCCTGACCTCGTGATCCTCCCGCCTCGGCCTCCCAAAATGCTGGGATTACATGCGTGAGCCACTGTGCCCAGCCAGGTTGATTTTATATCTTTGCAATTGTGAATTGTGCTGTGAGAAAAATATGTGTGCAGGTTTCTTTGATATAATGACTTCTTTTTTTTTTTAGGTGTGTACCCAGTAGTGGGATTGCTGGATGGAATGGTAGATCTACTTTGAGTTCGTTGTGAAATCTCCGCACTGTTTTCCACAGAGGATGTACTAATTTACATTCTAACAGCAATGCCTAAGCATTTCCTTTTCACCACATTTACGCCAATACCTACTGTTCTTTGACTATTGAATAATGTCCATTCTGACTGGGGTAAGGTGGGTGAGAAACTCAGCTGTTTCTCATTGTGGGTTTAATTTACATTTCCCTGACAATTAGAGATGTGGAACATTTTCCCCTGTTTATTAGTTATTTGTGTATCTTCTTTTGAGAAACGTCAATGCATGTCGTTTGCTCACTTTTTGTTTTTTTTGTTTTTGTTTTTTTGAGATGGAGTCTTGCTCATCACCCAGGCTGGAGGCAGTGGCGTGATCTCGGCTCACTGCAAGCTCCGCCTCCCGGGTTCACGCTATTCTCCTGTCTCAGCCTCCCGAGTAGCTGGAACTACAGGCGCCTCCCAACGCGCCCGGCTAATTTTTTGTATTTTTAGCAGAAACGGGGGTTTCACCGTCTTAGCCAGGATGGTCTCGATCTCCTGACCTTGTGATCCGCCTGCCTCGGCCTCCCAAAGTGCTGGGATTACAGGCGTGAGCCACCGCGCCTGGCCCGTTTGCTCACTTTTTAATGGGATTATTTGTGTTTTCTTTGATGATTCGTTTCAATTTCTTGTAGATTCTGTATCTATTAGTCCTTTGTCAGATACATAGTTTGCAAATAGTTTCTCCTATTCTGTAGGTTTTTTGTTTACTCTGATGATTTATTTTGCTTTGGAGAAGCTTTTTCTTTTCTCCCACTGATTTATTTTTGCTTTTGTTGAATTTTCTTTCGGGGTCTTTGTTATAAGTTGTTTGCCTAGGCTGATGTCTAGAAGAGGTTTCCCGGGTTTTCTTCTAGAGTTTTTATTATTTCAGGACCTAGATTTAAGTCTTGAATTCACCTTGAGTACATTTTTGTGATGATGAACGATAGGGATCCAGTTTCCTTCTTCTGTGTGTGACTATTGTGTTCCCATCACCATTTATTCAATAGGGTGTTCTTTCCCCAGTTGATGTTTCTGTATGCTTTGTTTGAGATCAGTTGGCTTTATTTTTGTTTTCTCTATTTCGTTTCATAGGTCTATGGATCTACTTTTATGCCAAAACCACATTGTTTGGCATACTATAGCCTTTTGGGATACTTTTGTAGCAGGACGAGCCACAGACAAAACTCATCAGACACCGGATTAAAGAAGGAAGAGGTGTTTTTATTCAGCCGGGAGCGTCAGCAGTCTCAAAAGCCGAGCTCCCCGAAGACAGTTGTAAGACAGGGCTTACAACTCTAAGGGGTTCCACGTGAAAGGGTCGTGAGAGATTGAGAGCACATGTGGTTGGAGTGGGGGTGGGGGTTAATCTTTTAACGTCAGGCCTGGTCATCAGTGGCACCAGCTGGTCTTGCCACGGATTTCATTCCTGTTGTTTTTCAACTTTTCCTTCCTCCTCCTCTTCAGAGACAGGAGACAGTAAGAGAAATGACTTCTCTCCTCAGTTTGAAGTCTGGTAATGTGATGCCTCCATATTTATTCCTTTTCCTTAGGATAGCTTGGCTGTTCTAGCTGTTTTTGGCTCCGTATGAACTTTAGAATTTTTTTTCTAACTCTGCATAAAATGATGTTGGTATTTGGGGAGAAACTGCATCGAATCTGGAGTTTGCTTTGGGCTGCATGATTGTTTTTTAAAACAATACTGGTTTTTCTAATCCACGGGCATGGAAAGTATTTCTGTTTGTTTATACCATTGATTATTTCTTTCAGCAGTGCTTTGTGGGTTTTCTTTGTTGGGATCTTTCACCTTCTTTTTAAAGTATATTCCCATATACATATGTAACTACTATAAAAGGCATTGAGTTTTTGATTTAATTCTCATCTTGGTTGTTGTTGGTTTATAGCATGCTATTAATTTGTGTGCAAGACTTTTGTAACCTGAGATTTTACTGAATTTACCTATAAGGTCTGGCTGTCTTTTGTAGGAGTGTTTAAGGTTTACTACGTATACCACCAGATCACTGGGCAACAGAGATAGTCTGACTTGCTCTTTTCCAATGTTCATACCTTTTATTTCTTCCTCTTGCCTGGTGGCTCTAGCTAGGACTTTTGTGCTCATTTTATAGAAAAGTTTTAGTTTTATGCAAAATTGGGCAAAAATTAGAGAGTTCCCCTATATCCTTTTCCCCACATATGCATCGCCTCCCTCCGGTATCAACTCCCTATCCCGGATTGTATGTGAGTTACAATCACTGAACCTACATTGACCTATTATTATCACTCAAAGTCTGTAGCTTCTGTTAGGGTTCACTATGTTTTTGTTGTACATTCTGTGGGTTTGAACAGATGCATCATGACAGGCATCCACAACCATAGTGTCCTATGAAATAGTTTCACTTCTCTAAAAATCTTTTGTCTCTAGCTTCTCTATTCCTTCTCTCCACACCAACCCCTTCCAACCATGGATCTCTGTATTTATTGATAAATCTTGTCTACGTCATATTGTATATACTTCTTATGTACAACATGACGTATTATATACGTTTTACAATGTCAAAATCTAGCTAATTTTTACATAGTTATTGTAGTTTTGTTAAGAACACTTCACATTCACTCTTAGCATTTTTCAAGAGCATGATATATTGTTAGGTGGAGTCACCA
The DNA here is from genome assembly GCF_009764315.1 of Trachypithecus francoisi. Classification (NCBI taxonomy): domain Eukaryota; kingdom Metazoa; phylum Chordata; class Mammalia; order Primates; family Cercopithecidae; genus Trachypithecus; species Trachypithecus francoisi. The sequence goes on from NW_022681465.1 coordinate 17,619,331, forward strand.
CGCTGTAAAATAGATCTCTTGAACTTATTCCTCCCATGTGACTGAAATTTTGTATGTTTTGACTGTCTCTTCAAATACCCCACCTCTGCAACCCCAGCCCATGGTAACTGCCATGCTACTGTCTACTTCTATAAGATCAACTTTTTTAGATTGTACATAAGATTGAGGTCAAGTAGTATTTGTCTTTCTATGCCTTATGTATTTCACATAGCATAATGATCTCCAGATTCATCTATGTGTCCTTATCTTTTTAGGCTATTTCTTAAGTAGCCTTAAAATATAAGAACACATAGATGAACCTGGAGATGTATTTTGTTGTGTATACTTATCACATCTTCTTTATCCAATCATGTATTTTTGGACACTTAGTTGATTTTATATCTTAGCTATTGTAAATAGTGCTGCAGTAGACATGAGGATACAGAGAGCTTTTCAGTATACTAATTTTATTTCCTCTGGATATATATTTAGCAGTGTGGCATTGGTGGAACATATTGTGGCTCTATTTTTAGTTTTTGGAGGAACTGCTGTACTAATTTTTGTAGTGATTGTACTAATTTGTATTCTCTCCAACAGGGCAAGGGATTTCCCTTTTCTTCATATCTTCATCTACAATTGTTATCTCTTGATGTTTCCATAACAGTTATTCTAATGAGTGTGAGGCAATATTTTATTTTGGTTGTAATTTGCATTTCTGTGATGATTAGTGATGTGGAGCATTTTTCTATACACCTACTGGCCTTACCTTTCTGTCTTTTTTTCATAAATGTCTCTTTAGGTCTTTTGGCCATTTTTATTTTGGATTTTTGTTTTCTTCCTATTGAGTTGTTTGAGTTTCTTATATATTTTGGAAATTTATTCCTATCAGATGTATGATGTGCAAATATTTTGTTCCATTCTGCTGGTTGTCTCTTCACTCTGATGATTGTTTTCTTTGTTGTGCAGAAACTTGTTAGATGTAATTCATTTTGTCTACTTTTGCTTTTGTTGTCTGTTTTGGGGTTCTATCTAAAAGATCACTGGTCTAACCACTGTTAGGGATGTTTTCCCCTATGTTTCTTTTAGTACGGTCATAGTTGAGGGTCCAGCTCTAAAGTTTGAAAGAGATTTTAGTGTATTTTTGTATATGGTAAGAGAAAAGGGTATAATTTGATTATTTTGCATGTGGATATCTAGTTTTCCTGTCACCATTGATTGAAAAGACTGCCATTTCTTCATTGTTGTTCTTGTTACCTTTGTGTAAACTCAGTTGGCTGTACAAGTCTGGATTGACTTCTGTGGCCTCTACTCTATTCCAATGGTCTAAGCGTCTGTTTTTAAGCCAGTGTTATTCTACTTGGGTTACTATCACTTTATAGCATACTTTGAAGTGAGGAAAGCACAGATCTTTTTATTTTCTTCACAGTTTGTCCTATGACCTCACTATTCAGAGAAATGTCAAAAGAGATGTTGATTTTTCGCTTTTATTTTTTGAGATGGAGTTTCACTCTTGTTGCCCATGCTGGAGTGCAATGGCATGATCTTGGCTCACTGCAACCTCCACTTGCTGGGTTCAAGTGATTTTCCTACCTCAGCCTCCCGAGTAGCTGGGATTACAGGCATGCGCCCCCACGCCTGGCTATTTTTTTTTTTTTTTAGTACAGATGGGGCTTCCCCATGTTGGCCAGGCTGGTCTTGAACTGCCGACCTCAAGTGATCTGCCTGCCTTGGCCTCCCAAAGTGCTGGAATTAACAGGCATGAACCACCATGCCTGGCCAATTTTTCACTTTTTAAACTTTATACTTGTTGTAGGACAGAGTGATGACGACTAAGCTCCATCCATACCACCGTGAACACCAGAAGTTCATTTGATTTTTTACTATACATTTGTTCCCATTTCTCTTGTATTCAGAGTATTTGATGAATTACACATCAATGTAATTCCAGTGTTTTATTTTAAGGAAAATATTTAATGCTTAAATCTTATAACCATAGGAATTTTTAAAAATTTTGCATTTTAACAGCATACTATAAAAATTAAAATATGTGAGAATCTTATGTACTATAAAATTACATATCAGATGTATTTTTCTTTCTCAGAAGGACAACGGATAGATCAGTATATTACCTTAGCTATGAAAATAGTTTACAGGAAAACCAATTCTTCAGAGCTGAAGGCATGGAAATAAGTGCACAGACTAGACGGTGTTTCTCGGGTCTGCTTTCTCTCTGGAGTTTTCCATGCAGCTTCTAGAATACGTTGCCACTTTTACATTATCAAAGATCCCTCCCTGACATAAAACAATTTTAGTAGCAATGTGAATGAAGTCATTTTAGACAACAATGTGGTGTGTAATTTTAATTTCATTCTTACAAAAGTCGGAAAATAGTTCAGTGGATGGCAAATGAAAATTCAGTTTTCATTCATTCAAATTTCATTCATTCGCCGGGCGCGGTGGCTCAAGCCTGTAATCCCAGCACTTTGGGAGGCCGAGACGGGCGGATCACGAGGTCAGGAGATCGAGACCATCCTGGCTAACACGGTGAAACCCCATCTCTACTAAAAAATACAAAAAGTAGCCGGGCGAGGTGGCGGGCGCCTGTAGTCCCAGCTACTTGGGAGGCTGAGGCAGGAGAATGGCGTAAACCCGGGAGGCAGAGCTTGCAGTGAGCTGAGATCTGGCCACTGCACTCCAGTCCGGGCCACAGAGCGAGACACTGCCTCAAAAAAAAAAAAAAAAAAAAAAAAAAAAAACAAATTTCATTCATTCAAATCAATTGCAGTCTCCTGCTCAGGGCACAGCCTTCTGGATAGACTACCACAAGGAAATAGTTTCTGGAGCCTTCACCTATTGAAATCAATTGATTTCAATACACAAGCATAAAAGCTAAGACATTGTGGCTCCAGGCTTCAGTATGAAAACACATAAGTCTCTTGGAAGAGGTTTTCTCTCTGAAAGTAGCTTCCTGTCCCCAGGATGCTTTGGACTCCCATAACTTTTTTCTTCCAGGTAGAAAGAAACAGAAAAATGTGTCTATATGCCCTCAGAAGCACAAATATTTAGTTAAAGCAATTATGAAAGAAGCTGCTGCCTTCATCTAGATGAGATCAATGAAACAGTTGGAGAAAGACTTTAAAATCGTGGATCAATTCAGCCTAGACTAAAACACAGAAGGGGTAGGGCACAGGCAGTCCTGTCATAGAAACACCAGATTCAGTCCTTTGTCCTTTAAGGACAGGCCTTTCTATCTAGACTGGCGCTCGGAAGAAGACAATTATTTTGTACTAGGTGTTGAGGAAGTGGCCCTTGGGTTTTCATCTGTGAACAGCCTCCTTCCAATGCTTGGGCTGCAGTGGGGTGTCCGTTTCTCCATCTCACACACACCCAGGGCTGCTTCTACCACCTCCCTGAATAAGACCCAGGTCATTCCAGCCATGGGCATGGCCATGACCATATTCTTTTTTTTTTTTTTTTTTTTTTTTGAGGCGGAGTCTCGCTCTGTCGCCCAGGCTGGAGTGCAGTGGCCGGATCTCAGCTCACTGCAAGCTCCGCCTCCCGGGTTTTTTTTACACCATTGTCCTGCCTCAGCCTCCCGAGTAGCTGGGACTACAGGCGCCCGCCTCGTCGCCCGGCTAGTTTTTTGTATTTTTAAGTAGAGACAGGGTTTCACCGTATTAGCCAGGATAGTCTCGATCTCCTGACCTCGTGATCCGCCCGTCTCGGCCTCCCAAAGTGCTGGGATTACAGGCTTGAGCCACCGTGCCCGGCCGCCATGACCATATTCTAGAACACTGACCTACCAGTGACGGACTGCATTAGACTTGTAATAAGTGTCTCCCTTTCTTTCCTACCCACAAGCAGACCCACACTGGCTGTTCTGCCTCCTACAATGTGAAGTGACTTGTGGATAGAGAATCTATTCACATTTTAGAAAGCAGAGTTGGATGTATTTTCATAGCAAACTAGCAGGAATAGCCCAGGAGACAGGGAGCATTGAAACCATGTAGCTGCATATAGAAAACTCCAAAGTGTGGGTCTCATCTATGTTTGATCAAATGCGACAAATATCATCGAGTTTCCATCAAGAAGAAACATATTTGCTTGTAAATAGTCTAAATGAGGCATTCTCCAAACATAAGAACAAATGTATTGACAATTGTATAGAGTTGAAGTGCTGAAACTTGCTCACTGAGACATTTCCACTCAACACTAATGCATTAGACTCTCAATGCAGATTAAAAGTTTACAAATAAAAGCAAATAGAAACACAGTCACTACCTGTGATTTCTGCTTATGTTTCTACTCCCAATCGTATTCTTAGCTACTTTTGGACCCCATGGGGGAAAAGAAACCAGAATGAAATAAAACTTCTAATATCGGAACTACCAGTAACTGCAAGAAGAGAAAAAAAACTCAACAAAACAGAAGCGAAGCCATCTAGAGTGCAAAGTTTCCCAGGAGCCTGGGCTCCTAACCACCCTCTCCCTGGAGGCGGCGGGCCAGCTGCATGTCTCTGGGCATAATTGTGACGCGCCCGGCATGGATGGCACACACGTTGGTGTCTTCAAAGAGGTGCACCAGGTAGGCCTCGCTGGGCTCCTGCAGGGCGCCAGTGGCCACGCTCTGGAAGCGCAAGTTGGGGCTGTTGGCCTGGGCGATCTCGCGCACCAGGTGCTGGAAGTGCAGCTTGCTCAGGAACAGCTGCGTGGACTTCTGGCACTTTCTGATTTTGCAGAGTGTCAGGGTGCCAGGCTTGTAAGCCGCGAGGCTTCTTGATCCCTCGTGTAGGCGGTGCCCTCTTGCCGGCAACTTTGGTGGCCAGGGGCATCCTGGGGGCTTCCCAGGTGGTGGCTTTGCGGGTGTTCTGCTTGGTGTCCACGATGATGCCGGGCCGCGGCCTCTCCCTGCCCTTGGGCTGAGCCTGGCCAACTGCTGGCGGCTCTGGCGTCAGGGAGCGAGGGTGGTGGGTTTGTGGACAGGATTCAGAGAGTCTGTGAGTTGAGATCCGTGCAGAAGACGCATCCTCAGCTTAGCCCCTTTCAACCCAGCCCTAGACCTACCTGCTCACAGGTCTGCGGGTCAGAGGTCTGGCTGCTCATTCGCCCTGTGGGGTCCTGGCTTTCCGATGTCTACATATCCGCAGTGGGGAATCTTCCTGCAGCTAGTCTTGCTCTGTGGTCTCAACCAAGTTAATAGTCTTATAATTTGCTCTGATGGTTGCATTAGACCCACCTGGCTAGCTTCCACTGCACTCATTGCTTCAAGAGATTTTTAACCTAATGAGGGCTGTGAAAGCTTATCCAGTCTATGGGTTGTGCCACACCCAAGGGTGCTGTTACCTTCCATTTTATTTACGGGTTCACAGATTTGTTACCTAATCAAGGTATGAAAAACTGTCAAGTTCATGGGTTCCTCCAACACTCAAAAGAAGGGCAGATATCTGGAGTATGCATTATGGGATGGGTCATAGGTGGTGGTTGATACGATTTTGCTGTCACCACCCAAAATCTCATCTTGAATTGTAATCCCTGTAATCCCCATACTCCTCATGTCAAGGGAGAGACCAGGTGGAGGTAATTGAATCCTGGGGGCAGTCTCCCAGTTTCTGCCATGCTGTTCTTGGAGTAGTGAGTGAGTTCTCACAAGATCTGATGATTTTATAAGGGGCTCTTCCCCCTCAGTCCTCACACTTCTCTCTCCTGACACCTTGTGAAGAATGACGTGTTTGCTTCCCCTTCTGCCATGATTGTAAGTTTCCTGAGGCTTCCCCAGCCATTCAGAATAGTGAGTCAATTAAACCTCTTTTCTTTATAAATTATCCAGTCTAGGGTATTTCTTTATGGCAGTGTGACAACAGACTAATACCGTGGTCATCCAGAATTCTGCCTGCAACAGAGATTCTGACAGTTCACATTTTATGATAATAATGGAAACATTTATAATGAAAGCATGTTTTAATAAAGTTGTATCTTAGGCAGTTGATGAGGCATGAAGTTGGTTTATCAGGTGCTCTGGTGGTTCATAGTGCCAGGAAAGAGAATGTGAAAAATCTAATTAGTCACTCCTCTAGCTGACTTTTCTCTCTGGCAGGGATGTTCCTGGGGCATTATTCTAAGATAATGTGCTAAGAAACACATATTGGAAACTTCAGAGAGGCTCATGGGAAAGCGGAAGCTTTTCTGATAAAATGATCCTGTGTGAATATCACTGATGCTCTTCTTGGCTCCTCCCCAGTCTTGGACCTGGATGTGATCACTGGGTTGAGCCATCTTCCCATTGCCCAGGATGAAAATGACGGAGAAGGCAGCCCTGACCTTACTGAGCCATTTATGTGAGTTAACAGGTGATACCTTCAGATGGGTTCATGAGAAAAAAATTCCTGTTTCAATCCACCTTACACTTTTCTGACATTTGTAGTGGAAAGCGATACTCATCCATATAATGCATGCCGTTCACAGACAAGAAGTTTTATGAGATCTATAGTAACAAAATAACACCGTTACATTTTGTATGTGTATTATGTCTTTTAATAATGATTTGATTGAAAATAATGTATTATTAAAAATAAATCCCATGTCATTAGTTCCAAGTGCTTTGGTAGCTGAAGCTGTAATTTTTGATCAACACTTAATATCAAAGAAGGTTTAGTTTTTTATAAATCGATAGAAAACTAATTGAATATGTCTATAGAGAGGGTGAGTATAGATAAATTGTTAGAAATAAGAATAACTCAATATATATAGTGGTGTAATAAGTGATAATGATTTCAGTATTGGACATAAGTTTATGAGTATTAAATTGTGTAATCTAGAGGATTGAGATGTTATCACCAAGAAATAACTCTTGAAAATAACCCTGGAGAATCCAGAGATATTAGATTCCGATTGTCCGTGAGTCAAAGGAAAGGCTGGCAATGACATATGCAATGGACACCATTGCAAGAGCCATGGGTGGAGTATTGAGTTTAAAAGACATTAATACATCACAGAACAATTATTTTTGTTACTTGTCATCCGAAATTCTGCCAAAACAAACTGAAGGGACCAAATGGATATGAAAAACTCATTTAATACAGCAAAATATTTCTTACCTCTTTTTTCCCCCGTAAGTTGATTCAAGTACAGAATTAATGAGGTCAAGATTATATCTTAGATCCCTGGATAGCCTAGTTAATTTGCACAAAGAAAATTACATTTTATGACTATGGACCCTATGACTAACTTTGTCAGGTCACTTATGAAAATATGTGTCACTGATCACTGGTGCCATTAGGTAAAAGTGCACAGATGTTTTAGAGAAAAATCTGCATTGTTACTAAGAAACTGAACATCTGAAAATACAGGATGGCAGAATGTAAGTGTATGTTATTCATTTTAGAGCTTAGTGGTTTTGATAAATATTTCTAATTGCAGAATTCTTTATTCATATACTTGAATGCCCAGTGTGTAAAACAGAAAGTTGTACTGGTTGATGAGGGAAAAAATTGGGGTCTGTAAATCAACATTGTAAGGATTCTTATGCCTTCCTACTTCACTAACTCATGTCCTTTCATCTACCACCGAAACTACCTACCCTCTGAAATAATTTTAAAAATGTGAGAATTAGGGTTCTGTGAGACACTGTTGTCAAAGCAGTGATGTGGCCAGACACTCTCATTTTAGGAATTAGGAAATGACAGCTTGTCTGAGATGACCCAGTCAGGCAGTGGCAAATATGGGACTTAAACTCAGGTAGTGACATTCTTTCTATATAGTGTAATTCAACAATTCACATTTATTTATCTCCTGCTTAACAGACTGAGTTGAGTATTCCAGACTGATGAGTAGCTCTGCTCCACACTGTTATTTATTCAGGGATCTGGATTTGTTGCAATTCAATTATTCCATTGCTCTCTTGTCATCATTTTCATGAGGAAAATTTGTCTGCAAAACACTCTAATTGACGCTGAGGAGAAGAGAGTCTGGGAGGGGACTGCCCATGGAATGTTGAGCCCATGGAATGTTGAACACTCACTGAGAGTGGAACTCCACGTGAGAGTGGACACATGGCTGAAGTTAACACCAAATGAGGCTAGGCAGCCATATGCCAAGAAGACAGGAAGACAGATTTTGATTAACAATTGGGAATACCTGTCATTGAACCCTATCAATTCCTACAATTTGTGGAAGCGTTATCTTCAGTTTTAATAATAAACTTAACTAAGTAGGTTCAGGAATTCTTTAGAGTTCTTTCACATCAGTTTTCTCCTGTCTTAGCCCCTTTGCAATGCTATAACAAAATATCTTAGACTGGGTAATTTATAATGAACAGAAATGTATTTCTTACTGTTCTGGAGGCTGGGAGTTCAAGATCAAGGTGCCAACAGTGGTGTCTGGTGAGGGCTACTCTCAGGTTTCAAAATGCCACCTTATGACTTTTCCTCATGTGGCAGAAGGGGAAAGGGCAAGAGTGGCCTGTGACCCTTTTGTAAGAATGCTAATCTGCTTCTGAGGTTGGAGCTCTCATGGCCTAATCACCAACCTAAAGGCCCCATCTCTTAATACCAACACAACGGGAATTAAGTGTCAACATGAATTTTAGAGCACATAGTCAAATCACAGCATGAAAACCTAGTAAAGTTCAAAGAGCAGGAGTATCCTTACAATCTTAAAAGTGAGCTTTAGGAAGTACAGCAATAAAGACATTTTAAATCAAGTGTTTGTCAAGCCTCTAACAATGGCAGCTCATTAGTAGAAACTGTCTCTATGGCCAGGTTACAAAATCTTTCCTCTTCCTTTTCGTTTCTATTCCCTTACACGTATTTTAGACACCGTAGATGTTCTGATTCCCTTGGTAGAGGAAAGTATAAGGTATTCTCTGTTTTAGTATTCATATGGTCCATTCAGATCTCCTTATACATAGATATTGAGTAAATCTCATCTAAGTTTTAATATTGATTAAAGTGGTAATGTCTAAGTGGTAATGATTGAACCAGAGTAGTATTCTGTTGGGGTCTTAGTTGATTTATTTTTGGGGCTTTTTTATTACTTGAATGTGTTAAGTCTGGCCAACACTTTCAACATCGTGAAAGGACATAAAATGGACATTAACATAAAAATAGCTTCAGACAGATTGGTTTTTGAATAATATGAAACTCACAGATGAAAATCAAATACTACGATACTATGGGTCAAGAACTGACTGATGTGAGTAAACTTCTTGTTTTCAAAAAGATAAATGAAACACATGGCAGAGCTCATATTTGCTTTTCTGGTATTAATATCTTATATGTGCTAAAATATCAAATGTGAGAACATAACTTGGTGAACTGAAAACAATAAGCAAAACCTCTCTGTTTCTCTGTATTGATATCTCCCATTGCCTTGCTACAGAGGAACTTTATGGCAGTTTTGAAGGTTAAGAAAAGTTATATTGTAGGTAAGAGACTCCTAGATTCTGCTGTGTGAAATCATTTTTTTTTCTTGCACAATGTTTAATAGACATGGGAAAAAGTTCTCTCTTGTCAAAAAAAATTGGAAAATGATGCATACTTTAGTTTCTTTTAGAGATTTGCAGTAAACATCAACCTAGTAAATTATATAAGGTGAACTGACTAAAAATATTCTGTTTAACTTTAATGCTGTGCCTTCTGCACTGGTTTGACTATGAAGCACATGTTTCTCCTCTCAAAACATCTCTTGTCATTGTATAGATTATGGATTAATATTTGCTGTTATTTTTAAATCATTGATAAGACTAATCTCAGACGTTTGAAAACAAGATTGAAGGCATATATAAAATGTCACACATATTTAATTTTTATTTAATTGTTGAAATATACAAAATGAGTGCAATTATAGAAATTGATAATATTGCCTGAGAATTTCGAATTTCATTTTCAGAAATAGCATTACCAAAGTTTCAAAAAGCAAAAGCACAGTTATTCTTGGGAATACATTTTTCATTGTTCTTTGCTTGTGTTTCAATGTTTCCTCTTACACATATGTGATATTACATAAATGCACAAATATGGCGTGCCATTTATGCTTCTGATTCTCTTCTTGTTTTCCCTGCTTCCCACCCTGCCTTTCTTTTTCTTTTCAGCCACATTGGCATTCCTGTCTCCACTCCAGTGAATGCACATCAGCCTGTTGCATATTATTCCATATATTTCATCTGGAATCATATATAAAATGACACACACACACGTGGGTGTGCACACACACACATACGCATTTAAGGATGAGCTTCTGGAGGTCAACTTCTTGGATTTGCACCTTGGCTCTGACACTTACTGTGTGACCTTGGAGAATCTTTCTAACCTCTCAGTTACTCAGCTGCTTTATTTGAAAACTGGGCTAACAGGGATGTTGTGAAGATTAAGTGCATTATTTCACGTGATGTGCTTAGAAAGGTACCTGGTGTGTAATGAGTGTTCAATAATATCAGTGACTAGTATAATTTTTACTATATTATTTCATTTGTTGGTAGCTTGCTTTTCGTAAGGTGATCGTATATACACAATTTTCTTCATCTTACTTTATTAATTTATAATAGTTTTACTTTGTGGAAATTATTCCAGATCAACTAATTTATCTTAAGTAAATGTCTTCATATTATTAGATGGCAAATTATTCAGCCATTTTCCTTGTCATGACATTCACTTATTTCTAGAGTTTATTGCAAATTATGCTACATAACTACACCTGCTATGTAAGTCCTTCTGAATCGGTTTATTTTTCCCTTTAAAATTAAAAAAAATTGGCCAGGCGCGGTGGCTCATGCCTGTAATCCCAGCACTTTGGGAGGCTGAGGCGGGTGGATCACCTGAGGTCAGGAGTTCGAGAGCAGCCTGACCAACATGGCAAAACCCTGTCTGTACTAAAAATACAAAACTTAGCTGGGTGTGCTTGTGGGTGCCTGTAGTCCCTGCTACTCAGGAGGCTGAGGCAGGAGAATTGCTTGAACCCGGGAGGGGGAAGTTCCCGGGAGGAACTCCAGCCTGGGTGACAGAGCTAGACGCTGTCTCAAAAAAAATAAAAAAAAATAATAAAAAATAATTAATTAAAAAAATAAATAAATAAAATTAAAAAAAATCCTGGTGAAATACACATAACATAAAGTTTTTATCACCTTAGCAGTTTGTAAGTGTACAGTTCAGTAGCGTTAACTACATACACATTGTGCAACCAATATTCAAAACTTTCTTCATCTTGCAGTACTGAAATTCTATATCAATTAAATATCAACTCATTTTTTTCCTCTTTCCCACAGCCCCTGGAAACCACTCTTCTACTTTCTGTCTCTACCAGTATGACTGGTCTGGGTGCCTTGTGTGAGGGGAATTATACAGTATCTTTCTTCCTGTGACTGGTTTATTTCATTTAGAATGATGTTCTCAAGTTTCATCCGTGTTGTAGTAGATGACAGAATTTTCTTCCTTATAAAGCCGAATCATATTTTATTGCATGCATATATTACAATACCTCATCTTCTTTATCCATTTGTCCCTTGGTTGTTTGTTGCTGGACACTTGGGATGGTTTTATCTTTTGGCTGTTGTAAATAATGCTACTAAGACCATGGGTATGCAAATAACTCTTCCAAACTGCTTTCAATTCTTTTGAGTACATTCTCAGAAGTGGAATTGCTAAATCATGTGGTAATTCTATTTTTTTTAGGTACCACCATACTGTTTTCCATAGTGACTGTGTCTTTTTACTGTATTGTTTTTATTTCCGTTGGTTTTCTGTTAACATTTTGATCCTAGTGTAGATTAATATCTTTTAGAGATTATTTGGATAGAAATAAGAAAAAACTGGTTTTAGTAGTGAAATCCACTGAAACCTATGGAATCATCTAGGAAGGAGTGTAGAAGGACCAGGTTTAGAATTAATGTAGTTACTGTCTAACACATCATAAAGAGTTTTTGACAATTATGTAATAACTGCTGTAGAAACTAAAAGGTTAATCTTTTGACATTTAAGTGTATAATAATTATATTGTCATATGTTCATGGGTGTCTTCAGGAGCTGACAATTCACCTTTCTATCTGAAAATGTCAGCACCTTTGCTATTAATAGCAGTAGTTTCTTATCAAGATCCAGAAATTATTTTTGAAACAGATGTTTTATTTTTCCTGTTCATTGTCTTTCTATTCTCTAGGTTTTAAATGTACAAGTTATCTAATAAATGACCTTCATTAGCACCCATGATCTACTTATTATATCTCAGTTCTATAGAAATTATGTGATTTTCATTATATTACTAAATTATGTTATGAAAATAATTTATATTCGTGGCTACTAGAAATCAATAATATGACAGATCCTAGTTTTACACATACTTGTTTTGAACTAGCAGGTGTGGAGTGGAGCCTAGGATTCCTCGTTTCTTTTCTTTTTTTTTTTTGAGACAGAGTCTCGCTTTGTCGCCCAGGCTGGAGTGGGAGTCCTCATTTCTAATGGGCTTTCATCTGAGACTGGTGCTGCTGTGGGGCTGGTGTAGTTCACACCTTGTGTAGCAGGGCACTAGAGGACCAACAAAAGTCTGGCTCCTATGGCACCAAAGAAGCCAGTTTTTTAAAGTAACTTTTAATCTAAGGCATTACCTTTGTTGAGAATGCATTTTTTCTAAGGTCAAAAAATTTATTCAGTTTTAAGTTGCTGAATTGATTCTTTTGATTTTGTATCTCTTCGCTCACACCATAATCACTGCATTCTTTTAACTACAGTCAACAATTTTCCTTCTTTGCGTCTTTTAATTTTTCCTCTTTGGCACTGAAGCACTGTGTTTTTCTGAGCCCCTAGATTGAAAATATCCAGTTACCAAATCTGTAACTTTTAACAGACTTGACATATTGAACTAATATATACATATATATACTATAATTATATGCAGACTATTTAGTATTATAATATAAAGTATTATGGTAATTAGAATTCTTCTATATCTAAACACAGGAGACCATGTAGAAATGATGAGAAAGTAATGACTATTGCATTATCATTTATCTTATGGAAATACTGTACTCCATCGAACATACATGTGGTATGTGTCCAGCATATAATTATTGCATTTAGAGAAATATTACATCACCACTGATATACATGAAAACAAATACAGTCTTCGTTTAACTAAAATGAGATGCCTTGAAGGGAAGAGCATAGTTTACTAGAGCATGGAGCTGGCTATCAGGAATCAGAATTTTACGACCTACACCAGGGTCCCCAATTTCCGGGCCATGGACCTGTACTAGTCCGTGGCCTGTTAATAATCAGGCTGTACAGCAGGAGGTGAGCAGTGGGCAAGTGAGCAAAACTTCATCTGTATTTATAGCTGCTCCCCATTACTCACATTAATGCCTGAGCTCTGCCTCCTGTCAGATCAGCAGCAGCATTTGATTCTCATAAGAGCGCAAACCTTGTTGTGAACTATGCATGCGAGGATCTAGGCTGAGTGCTCCTTCTGAGACTCTGCTGCTTGATCACCTGAGGTGGAGCCGAGGCAGTGATGCTAGTGCTGGGGAGCAGCTGCATCAAAGGTGAACATTAGCAGAGAGGTCTGACTGCATAGAGAGCATAACAAATCAATTATTTACGACCCTATCAGTGAGTGGCAAGTGACAATTAAGCTGCATCTGTTGGCAGGCTTTAAGTCAGAATGTGACACTTATTTTAGTCCACATGTGGCCCTCTCATTATTTTATTTACCACTTCTGCCCATGCCTCTTTCTCGCACTGCGCACTTATCTCAGTCAAGTTTTGGCAAACTCATGAGCTAACCCTAGCCAAAATGAGTGAAAAGCAAACATCACTGGAGAGCTTCTTTGAAAAGGAAGAAAGACCCAATGATGAGACAGACGAAGACTCTAAGATTACCAACAAAAAGAAAGCTGCATTTAAAAGAAAATACCAAGAGTCCTACTAAAATGATGGGTTCAATGCAAGAGGTGATTCACATTCTCCAAACCCATTTTGTATAATATGTGGTGATCACCTATCCAGTGAAGCCATGAAACCTTCAACACTGCTTTGTCTTATGGAGACCAACAACTCTGCATTAAAAGACAAGCCTTTGGAGTTTTTCAAATGAAAAAAAAATGTGATCACAAAGAAGAGAAGCCATTATTGAAGGCCACCACTTCATCAGATGCGTCTGCACTGACAGCATCATTCTTGTGGCTAACCACGTTGCTAAAGCTAAGAAGCCCTTTACTCTTGGTGAAGAGTTGATCCTGCCTGCTGCTAAGGACATTTGTTGTAAACTTTTAGGAGATACTGCAGTTCAAAAGGTGGTACATGCTCCTCTTTCAGCCAGCACCATAACTAAATGAATTGATAAAATAGAAGATATTGAGACACTTTTGTTAGAGAGGATTAATGAGTCACTGTGGTATGCAGTCCAGGGTGATGAGTCTACTGATGTTGACAACAATGTAACAATACTTGTTTGTTTGTTTGTTTTTGAATTGGAGTCTTGCTGTCGTCCAGGCTGGAGTGTGCTTCCCGGGTCCAAGCAATTCTCCTGCCTCAGTCTCCTGAGTAGTTGGGATTACAGACACCCACCACCGCACCCAGCTAATTTTTGTATTTTTAGTAGAGATGGGGTTTCATCATCTTGGCCAGGCCGGTCTCGAACTCCTGACCTTGTAATCCACCTGCCTCAGCCTCCCAAAGTGTGGGGATTACAGGCATGAGCCACAGCCCCTGGCCAACAGTGCTTATTTTTGCACAATATATTTTCAGGAGGATGTGCATGAGGAAATGTGTGTACTTTTCTTGCCAGCCAACACCACAGCTGCAGCACTAGTCAAGTCTTTGAATGATTACCTATCAGGAAAACTGAAAGATCATTTTGTGTTGGTATATGCATGGACAGTCACCATGACTGGACAGCTTTTTGGTTTCACTACTTGGGTTAAAGAGGTTGCTTCTGAATGTGACTCTATGCGCTGTGCCATCCGTAGAGAAATGCTGGCTAGCCAAAAAATGCCACCTGAACTTAACATCATTTTGCAGAATGTAATTAAAATTATCGACCACATTAAAGTACATGCCCTTAACTTATGTCTGTTCACTAAGCTCTGTGAGGAGATGGATGCAGAACACACCTGTCTTCTCTTATACGTAGAACTGAGATGGCTTTCTAAAGGTAGATCACTGTTTGACTTATGAGAGCTACTCCAGAGATTTCTTTTAGAAAAAGTCACCATTGGCAGCACATTTCGGTGACACAGAATGGGCTGCAAAACTTGCTTACTCGTGTGACATGTTCAACCTGCTCGACAAACTCAATCTGTCACTTCAGGGGAGAATGACAACTGTGTTCAAGTTGGCAGATAAAGTGGCTACATTCAAAGCCAAATTGGAATTATGAGGGTGATGAGTGAACATTGAGTTTTTTTTTTTTTTTGCTTGTTTCAAACATTAGCAGGGATTTTGAAAGAGATTGAGCCAGAGCC
Organism: Trachypithecus francoisi; assembly: GCF_009764315.1. Lineage (NCBI taxonomy): Eukaryota > Metazoa > Chordata > Mammalia > Primates > Cercopithecidae > Trachypithecus > Trachypithecus francoisi. Next base: position 17,634,754 of record NW_022681465.1, read on the forward strand.
TTCTTTTTCCCAGGTGGTACATGATTACCTACCTCAGGTTTCAAAAGAGTTTGAGCATTCCTTCCCAACGATAAAATACCCCTGAACTGGAAAGGAAAGGATCTGCTTCCCATTTGTAAATAAATCTGGTGAATCCACTTTGTCCATGCTAGAAGAGGATCAACGGCTTGAGACTGCAAATGTCAGTGGCCTTGAAAGTATGTCTGAGACAACTTCAAATCTCCATATGTTCTGGGTTAAAGCCACGGTGGAATATCCTGAGATGGCCACAGCAGCACTGAAAAGCTTGTTTCCATTTCCAGCTTCTTACTTTGTGAAGGAGGGTTTTCTGTAGTGACAGCAACCAAAACAAGATTTCAGAGTAGGCTGGACATAAGCAACAGGCTTGGGATGTCACTGTCTTCCATCACACCCAGATGAGACCGTCTAGTTACCAGCTCAGGGCTCTCACGGATTCTACATTATGATGAGTTGTATAATTATTTCATTATATATTACAACATAATAATAATAGAAATGAAGTGCACGATAAACGTAATATGCTTTAGTCATCCCAACACCATCCCCCACCACAGTTCATGGAAAAATTGTCTTCCATGAAACCAATCCCTGGTGCCAAAAATATTGGGGACCACTAACCTAGACACTTTCATACACCTGGAGGAGTCCATATATTGAATCATGGATTAGGGATTTGTTTGCCTTACAACTGGGGGATACAGAAAACTAGATGGTATGTAGTTGAAAGGAAATAAGACCCAAGACTGCCACTGACCTCAGGAGTAAATTCGAGGCACCAGAAGTGGAGTTGAGCATTTTACTAAAAAGTGAGTAGGAGTTCAGCTCACTGATAGAAGAAAAGCCAAAGAAAGACTTAGAGTGGCTGCCTTCTCAGTCCCGAGCCTCGCCTTCCCTGTGCAGATTGATCTCTCTGTTATTCTTTCCTCCTTTCCTTTTCCCCTGTAACTCTTGATCTTTCTCATTCTGTTCTTCTTTTTATTTATTCTTCTCTTCAACTCTAGTAGGCATCATTGAGACCTCCATATGCTTCTCATTATTACAAAGAAAATAACAATTCTGAAATTAGATGCGAGTCTGATGGAAGTAATTTTGATTAATTGGTTCTAGCAGCATGAATATGTTGCACATAGATCTCAGCTTGAAATGCCTTGATTTGGAAGTTAATATTAGGTAAGAAAATGCTTATAAATGTTCACTTGGGGATTCAGAACTCAGAAGTATAGCTGTAGTAATGTCAGCATTTTACACAGAACAAAAACTTTTTTTATAGTAAAAAAACTTTTTACTAAAAATAATTTTTGTATTTTTAGTAGAGACCGGGTTTCACCGTGTTGGCCAGGATGGTCTCGATCTCTTGATTTTGTGATCTGCCTGCCTCAGCCTCCCAAAGTGCTGGGATTACAGGCATGAGTCGCAGTGCCTGACTGACAAAAACATTTTTATGGAGAAAAAAAGGTAGAGGTAAAAGACCCCTAACTTAAGCAAAGTATTTCTATTTCTGTAGGCTGGGCACAGTGGTGCACGCCTGTAATTCCAGCACTTTGGGAAGCAGATAGCTTGAGCCCAGGAGTTCCAGACCAGTCTAGCCAACATGGTGAGACCCTGTCTCTACAAAAAATAAACAAATTAGCCTGGCATGGTGGCACATGCCTGTAGTTCTAGCTATATTTGAGGGGCTATGGTTAGAGGATTGCTTGAGCCCAGGAGGTCAAGCCTGCAGTAAGCACTCCAACCTGGGCAACAGATTGAGACCCTGTCTCTAAAACACACATGTGTGCGTGTGTGTGTGTGAGAGAGAGAGAGAGTGTGTGTGTATATATATATATATATCCTACTTGGTGAGTATGAATATAAACTACCATAGTTAATATTTTTATATTGCTGTTAGAGCTGAAAAATGTTTAGAAGCCAACCATTTCCTACTTCCTCATTATCCCATTTACAGGAGAAGATATTAAAGTCATTTAAAGACTACATGAACATTAATCCTACCCCTTATTTTCTTTTTCTTTTCTTTTTTCTTTTTTTTTTTTGAGATGGAGTCTCGCTCTGTCACCCAGGCTGGAGTGCAGTGGTGCGATCTCGGCTCACTGCAAGCTCCGCCTCCTGGGTTCACGCCATTCTCCTGCCTCAGCCTCCTGAGTAGCTGGGACTACAGGAGCCCACCACCACGCCCGGATAATGTTTTGTATTTTTAGTGGAGACGGGGTTTCACTGTGTTATCCAGGATGGTCTTGAGCTCCTGACCTCGTGATCCTCCCGCCTCCGCCTCCCAAAGTGCTGGGATTACAGGCGTGAGTCATTGCGCCTGGCCTCTTATTTTCAATATAAATTTTTTTTACTTATCTCCCCATGTTTATAGGTAAATAATGATAAAACAATTATAAACCAGAATTAGATACACATACATACACACACATTATATTTTAGTTCAGAGTGATTTAGATCACTAGGCTTGCTAAAATATTCTCAAGAAGTATGTATGTATGTGTATGTGTGTGTATATATACATACACACATATATGTTTGTATTTGTATTCATTTTTAAATATTAAAATATCTGTAGAAGAGTCATGAGACTTTAGAATAAAAATAATGAAAATAAATACCAACATATTTATTGTAAATTCTGCAACTCATAAAAGAGATCCATTTTCATGAGTTCTGCTGTGCTGACCTGTGGAAAACAAAATATGAGTGAGGTTTAACTTCTGCAGTTATAATTAATCTTTCTAAATTTAACATCATTCTACAAGAATAAAGTTTTTATCTGGTCCATGTTAAGTGTGTAAATAAATTCAATGCAAAGTAATGTTTAAACATTTTTGGCTGCTGCTTTTCTAAATTCATCTAAGGCATTTTCATTTAGGTCTCAGTTCATAAGTTCTTCCCTGATCTCCTTTTCAAAAATAGCCCTGCCATTCTCTATTAAATCAGCTTATTCTCATTCCTGTGGAGCACTTGTCAGTACCTGAAAGTATCTTGTTTATTTATATTTTGAGTTGTTCACTATTATCTAATCCAAGAGCAAATCCAGGTTTTGTGGGGTCTAAAGCTGACACGATTCTGATGATCCTCTTAAATAAAATGATTTGAAATTATGAGTACAGCAAGTCCTTGAATAATGTTGTTTTGTTCAACATCATTTCATAATAACACCGATGAGCAGAAACACTGACTCCCAGAGGGACCCCGGTCTGCGTGGAGCTGGCACCTTCTCCCCTGATCCGCAGGGTTTTCTCTGGGTTGTCAGGTTTCCTTGAACTGGCACATCCGCTGTGTCCCGGTGTGAGCAAGTGTGGGTGTGAGTGTGAGTGAACCCCGTGATGACTTGTTGTCCTGTCCAAGCCTGGTTCCCCCGCCTTGTACCCTGAGCTGCTGAGATTGGCTCTGGCTAATCACAACCCTGAACTGGAATAATTGGGTAAATTATTTTATTTTTATTAAATATATTTATTAATTATTAGATATATATATGTCTATTAAATATATGCATAGCTAACATTTATTTGGTTAATAGTGGGAGTGTTTTGGTTTTTATTTAGGAGTTTGGTGATGCTTTTGTGACTAGAAATATGCAGTAGAAACTTACCTCTTGTTTACATCTATTTGTCAGTGTAAAGTTGGATTTGTGATATGTCATTTGGCTTAAAGTCACTGTTTTTTAATAACTTATTGACTTATTGTACAAAATGAGGTAGAAGATGTCGCAGAAAGCACTGTGCAAGGGAGTGGACCTGAAGCTTTTCTTCGCTGGCTTCAGAGTGAATCCAGCCCTGGTCTTACCCATCAGCTTGTGAGATTTCCTAGGCATAGAGACTTTGTTTCTTGCTCACTGCTGAATCTCCAGCACTTCACAGACACTTAATACATTTTTTTTTGAGTGAATTAATGAAGATGCATGCTACAATCATACTTCCTTTATTGCCCATAATTACTTTTCTCATAGCAAATACAAATTTCTTCTGTTATAAATAATGAGGCATAGTGATCTCATTATTTCATTGTTCCATTTGAGTTCCTGTATTTGTTTGCTGTGATGCTTTATGGAAAAGTAATTTTGTTGTAATAAGGACTTCATTTTTTCTGTTTAAATTGCTATCCAGCATGACGTCTCTCAGATATAATATTATATTTCACTGTTATATAATTGTGAAAGGCTTAGCAAGATCATTCTCACTTTCCCTTTTGAGAATTTTATGGGTACTTGTATTTATTTATTTTTGACTTAATTTTATTTTCTGAATTTTGCCTCAATGAGCATATACCGATTTTTACAATAAAAATAATGAAAAAAATTTTTGGGAAAAAACCCCAACAGAGTAAGTTTTGTTCTCACTGTTTGCCTGAAGCCTATCACCCTTTTGCAGAACACTTACTACATGAAATTCCTGTTCATATTCCCTACTCACCTTATCCTAATTTTTTTTCTCTCATAGTGGTGGTAGTTTATTTACCTAACAGGCGGATGTCTGCTAAGAGTTAAAGTGTTTCTTAATGCATAGCTTTCAGACCTGAATTTTGTAAATATGTGTACTTCTTTTTTTTTTTTAAGAGATGGATTCTCACTCCGTCGCCAGGCCGGAGTGCAGTGGTGTGATCTCAGCTCACTGCAGCCTCTGCCTCCCGGGTTCAAGCGATTCCTCTGCCTCAGCCTCCCTAGTTGCTGGGACTACAGGCGTGCACCACCATGCTCAGCTGATGTTTTGTACTTTTAGTAGAGACAGCGTTTCACCATGTTGGCCAGGATGGTCTCCATCTCCTGACGTCGTGATCCACCCGCCTCGGCCTCCCAAAGTGCTGGGATTACAGGTGTGAACCACTGCGCCTGGCCATATGTGTACTTATGTTGTTCACTTGAGACATCCTGAAATTACAGGTGAATTATAGTATTATTCTTACTTGTTTGAATATTAGTAACTACAGGGAATAGTCACTGTGTGGGCCCACAGATATTCTTCTCTCATTTTTTCTCTCTGAGATTCCTACATTTTAAGGGCTTACATTCAAACAGCCTGGGTGTATTTGATTGTAATTAATTAATTAATTTGAAAGCATCTGGGACAATGAGGTACAATAGTCTGATCAAAGAGTTTCAGTGTGCTTTCACTGATGCAAGCAAGATACATTATTTTAGGAAGTGTCTCAAATGAAGAGTTCTGCATCTGGCATGAGCGTGGAGGTGGATCAAAGCCAGCCGCTGGGCAACGTCCCATGGTAGAATACTGACTGGCTAGAGTGAAACTATTAAAAGCTCAGTTTAGCCTCAGTTTTCACAAGTGGTTTATACATTTTAGGAATTAATTGCAACTAGTTTTAGGGCTCTCTTTTCTTGTTAGTATGACTCAGAATGTTCCAGGTTAGCTAGTCCCATTCTAGCACTGGAAACTGCTGCTAATATTAGCCTAAGAAAGGATAATTAAGAAGAAAATCTGTCCTCAAAATAAACAAATGAAAGATCATGTGCTTGGCTGTAGGTTAAATAGAAAGGACTCTGAGATTATGGATTTGATTTGAATTACCCATATCAGAGTACTCTGTTCATCATGGAAATTAGCAGGTTTTCTTGAGAAGTTCTAGCGTTAAACAGGGAAGTATGGAAAAGTATAATCAATGAATATTTACTGAGGGAATTATAAGGTAAGGATGTAAAATTAATCCCAATCGCAAAGTCGGTGATTTTCAAACACTAGTTGAACGTAATTATAATGCATATCAAGGAATCAGACTTTGTCTACATTCAATATTCTTGATGGAATTTCTAAGAATTGTTCTAAAATTAGCACTCAGAGTTGTATGACCTGGCAGGATGGGCTTGAGTCTTCAGGGATTATCAGGAATTCACATATTTTGGAGGCACAACAGAGAGGGTCCCTCAGCACAGATTAAAATTGCATGTCTGTTTGTAGTGCTTTCTCTTTTTAGTGTGAACATTGCCAGATATCTTACAGCAATGATGGTGTAGAGCATTGGTTCTCAAATCTTACTGTACATCAAAATCGTCTGGAGGATTTTTGTTAAACATAGATTCCCTGCCCTTCCTCAATCCACCAGGAGTAGGTCTGGGAGGGACAGAAAATTTGCATTTCTAACAAGTTCCCTGATACAAATGGTTGGGGAGCCCCACGTAGAGAAATAATGATGCAGGGTATTGATGGACTAAAAAATCACTTATCTGTATAGTTTTAGGGTTATAAATCTATCAGAGTCATCATTTTATATACCTCCATGTAAAAAATGAGAAAAGATTAATTCTAAAGCTTTTCTGTTGACAAAATGACAAAGCTGTTCATATAGCTTTTGATGCTGGAAAAATTAAATATAGCAACTTATGACTACTAATTAGCAAAAGTAAAGGTCTTTAGGATTTAGAATAAGTTCCCATGTGTTCTTCATCCAGTCACCCCCAGTGGTAATCTCTTGGCGACTATATATCCAAACCAGAAAACTGACAGTAGTCCAATCCAAAGAATTTATTCAGATTCCACTAGTTTTACGGGCACTCACTGTGTGTATATAAAGTTCCAAGAAATTTTTATCACCTGTGCAGATTTGCGTAACTACTACTGCAATCAAGATACAGATAGTTCCATCATAATGAAGATCTCTCTACCCCTTTATCGAAACATTTACCTTCCTCATTCCTATTCCTCAACCTTTAGCCATTCCTTTTTGGGAATGTGCCTATTTTTTGCTATTCAGAGCTTACACTCTTCCTATGCTGGCTAAGGTGGAATTTAGAGCTATGGGACTGTGGAAAACCATATTCCTAATGGCCATTAGATGAGCAGCTTTTAGTGCTATTTAAGGTAAAAGCTCTAGTTTTTACAAGATGAATCTTTGTTTACATAGCACAATAAAGCAGTGGTGATTCCTAAATGTAGGCCATGCATTTCCCTATTTTGCCACTAATAGAGAAAGAGGTAATTTCAGTTTTGAAAGATCTGGCCAATGCTTTAGCTATAATTTCTAGAAAGGTTTTACCTTCAACTTTTCTACACTCATTCAAAACTTTGCAGATAAATGGCGCCAGAGGACTCTGTAGGTCTTACGTGTCAGATGGTTGTAATTAGAGAAAAATGCCTGCTAGCCATGTCCACATTTTGAGGAGAGTCTTATAAGCTGTCACCATGGTCTGGCACTTAAGTGAGAAATGACTTATTGGTGTTTGAGTCCAAAAGAAAATAAGATCTTAAGAGTACGAAGTCATTAAATGATTGGTGCCATTGTTTTTGTGTAGTGAGAGGTGTAACCCAGTTAAGGTATTGCAGTGGTGTCTCCTGATATTTATGGTTACAGCAGAATGCAAAAGTTGAGATACTTGTTTCTTTCATCTTTACAACCAAAACAAAACTATTAATATTATAGTGGCTTAACATGAACAGAAATGGACTGAACCTGGCAGGCAAAAGAGAACATTTAAAATTCTCTGCCTATTTTCTAGCTATTCTCTAGGGCTTGGTAGCTTTCTTAAATACGGAATGCTTTGAATGCCTGAAAATACATGTATAGATTTCTCTTTTGTTCTTTCCATCTAGCTCAGTCTTTCTTAACATTTAGTTTGCCTCAGAATGAAAGTACAGGTTTAGGCACAAAACCTCATATGCTATTCTTTATTGACAATTTAAGAAATTTTCAAGAGTAATCTTTTTTAATCGTATAGAATTTTCACCTTGTTCTTTGGGAACCGAATCCCTGCCTAATATGAGGCTCCACTTATATATGTACACATGAATTATTTTAAATTAAGGTTTTTAAAAATTTCAATAGTTTTTGGGGAAGAGGTTTTTTTTTTTTTTTTTTTTTTTTTTTTTGTTACACTGGTTCTTTAGCGGTACTTTCTGAGATTTTGGTGCACCTGTACCTGAGCAGTGTACACTGTACCCAATGTGTAGGCTTTTATCCCTCACCCCCATCTATCCTTGTCCCCGAGTCCCCAGAGTCCATTATATCATTCTTATGCCTTTGCGTCCTCATAGCTTATCTCCTACTTGTAAGTGAGAACATATGACATTTGATTTTCTATTTCTGAGATACTTCACTTAGAATAATGTTCTCCACCTCCATCCAGGTTGCTGCGAATGCCATTATTTCATTCCTTTTTATGGCTGAGTAGTATTCTATGGTGTATATACACCACATTTTCTTTATCCACTTGTTAGTCAATGGGCATGTAGACTGGTTCCATATTTTTACAATTGCGAATTGTGCTGCTATAAATATGCACGTGGAAGTGTCTTTTTCATATAATCACTTCTTTTCCTCTGGGTAGATACCCAGTAGTGGGATTGCTGGATTAAATGGTAATTCTACTTTTATTTCTTTAAGGAATCGATATGCTGTTTTCCATAGTAGTTGTACTCATTTACATTCCCACCAGCAGTGTAAAAGAAGTGTTTCCTTTTCAACTCATCCATGCCAACATCTGTTAGTTTTTGATTTTTTAAGATACTTTTATGAATTATCTCTTGTGACTGTTGCAACAATCCCATGAGGCAGAAAAGGCAGATACTTCCATTTTTTAGATGGGTAAATAAGACTGAGAACTTACATACAAAGGAAGATAATCTTTGAAATGCTGTCTATTAATGTGCTTTTCTCTTCAGCACTTCCTTGTACATCCACTTTACCTTGAGATAAATTGTGATTATTGTATCCAAAATTCAAGAGAAAGAATCCATCAATGTCTACAAGAGCCTGATTTTGCTGAGAAGAAATGCTCTTGAGCATAAAAAGGGAAGATCCTTGAAGGAGGCAGGATACAGAATTTATATTACAACAATGTGTTGGAAACGGGATGGAAAAATTCTCAAGAGTCCAACTTGCTGGGGGATGAGGTGAGAGCATGCTGGCCAGGACCAGGAAAGAGATTTGGGTGGGATTTGATCTTGGAGGAGGTTGGTGTGTCCTTGGAGGTGTAGACCAACCTCGAGGCTCACTTGGAGAGTCAAGTCAGTATTAAAGGACTTCCATGCATTGTTTGTGACCAAAAATAGGAAGTGAGTCTGCGAATACCCAGTCAATGACTTTGATGCCCTATAGTCATCCAGAAGAAGCTTGTATGTTAGCTGTGTAAGGACCTACAAAACTTTTCTTCATGGCTGCCTGATATGATCCTTTCAAGAGAATTGTTGACTTGTGCCTTCTTATTTTTCCGAATTCCATCTAAAATGACCTATATGGATACTTCTCTTTTCAATGGCCAGGACAGCTGATAGCTCTATCTGTCACTCCCAGAGGGATAGTGTAATATGAACGGAAAAAAGTTCCCTAATACTGCTATGTAAGTGGAACTAGATGGTAGTGAAAGCCATTGCTTTTTTACAAAGTTTGACAACAACAGGGGAGGCAATTAAACTTGTCAGTCTTTAGAGCCCGTGTTCTGTCCACTCTACCACACCAGCTCTTCCTATTTTCTGAATATCATGCAAATAATGAAGTAACAGGTCATGAATGCGAGATGGGAAACAGAAAGCAAGAATCAAAGGAAGCAAAATAAGACATTTATGTTAATGTTTCAAAGACTCAGACTAGCTTAAGAAGTCATTATCTCTCTCAGAATAGTGGTGAACAAAAAGCACAAAATTTTTTCAGGTCAGAAAATGCAAATTATGTTAGCCCTTATTGCAGAGAGTTTAAAACACGGAATAGATTATCACTATTTTTTTTGATGTAATTCATACAGTTTGCATCTGCCCAAACAAATAATTTTTAGCCCATTAATAATAATCTCTTGCCTACAGATGTGTCATCTTCAAGGAATGTTTATCGATTACTTGCCAAGACTAGGCATTGAAGATACAAAGATAAATAACGTGTGGTTCAAAAAGAACCAGAGAAGATCATATTTTAGTAGCCTATAAAAGGTCAATTACATATATATTGCAGCAAGCATGAAAATAGAAGTATAAACAAATGTTATACTACAGATACCAGAGGATGGAGCAACCACCTCTGCTTGCTATTTGGGTTAATGCTTGAAAGATGAGAGAAAGACTGAAAGGTAGAGAAAGGGGAGTAAGAGAATAGGGCATTCCAGCAAAGGGAAAGAAGAGGTACAGCATAGGGTGCACTGGGGAGTGGTAGGAGATCAGCCCACAGAGAAAGATGGAGGCAGGTGGGAAGGGCCATCTAGGCCAAGCTGTGAGTGGGCTTCAAGGTCACGGTGAGATGGGAACACCCTCATAACCTCATTCCCACTTCCTTTCCAGCCTTACTGGGTGCCACATATTCTCTCCTTCACATGTGCTTTTTCTGTCTTTCAAGCCTACTCTGACCTTTCTCACCTTGATGGCTTCATCCATGCTGCATTTCTGTCAGAAATAGTTTTCTTTTTCACCTGACTCTTCTTGCCCTTGTCCAAACATATTACCCTCGGAAACCTGCCCCTTCTCTCTTAGGTTTCTCTTGATTTGAGAAAGACGTTGCGTGGCTCTCTGAGCAACTAAAAAAAAGTAGGTTTCCGCTTGTTATTTTATCTTCATTTTTCTCATAATACTTACCATGATTTAGAAATATAGAAACAACCATTGACGATGCACATAATCTATAATTGTACTTTTTGGTAGCTGGGTTTTTATTTGCCAGTTTGACCTCAAATTCCACAACACATTCCTAGAATACTCTCTCATTTCTTAGTGTGTTTCAAAATACTACCACTCCCTCCAGAACCTGGAGCCCTGAGGAGAAATCAGCCTGGAGTCTGAAATTTAGGACTATATTTTGAAGGCATAGTTTAAAACCAGAGAAGAGGAAGAGATCACCCAGGAAGAAAGTGTAAGTGGCGAGAGAATTAATGCCGTAGCTGAGGGTCATAGAGACTCTGGTAGAAGATGGTGAGCCCCAGCTTGGGTATGACCAGCTTAGACCCTAAGTCATAAACACTCCTGATCTGATCTCCCTCCTGCACCTCAGACCAGGACATCAAACCTCTTATCTGATCATCTCATTTGCTTGTCATAAAGACACCTCAAACTCCACATGTCCAAGCCTCAATTCCTGACCTTCCTCCTCCAATCTTTTCCCTCTTCTGAGTTCTTTCTACCATTTGATTACTATGCCAGGCAGCAACATGGGGATTGCTTTTGACTCTTCCTTCTCTGGCATCCTCTTCATTCCTTATTCAACTTCAACTGTGATAGTATTTACTAAAGTAGTATAAAAAGTATAGAACTGGGAGAAGTGATCTAGCGTGGGTAGTCAGGCAGGTCTTCCCTGAAGAAATGGCTTTTGACGTGAAGTTTGAAGAATTAGGTTCCTGGGTTATATGGGATGATGGAGAAGGAGGAAAGTGTTCCTGGAAAAGGCAACAGCTTCCTTGAGTCAGGGGGCGAAGCTGAGTAACTAAAATAACTCCAGCTTGCTTCGAGCAGAAAGAACAAGAGAAAGTGTGTTATGAAAAGAGGTGGAGAGGAAGAAGGATCAGATCAAGGAGACGGTCACAGGGCGTGTTAAGAATTCCGGTTGCAGGGTGAATATGGTGAAGTTTTTTTTTTTTTTTGAGATGGAGTCTACTTCTGTCTCCCAGGCTGGAGTGCAATGGTGCCATCTCAGCTCACTGCAACCTCCGCCTCCTGGGTTCAAGTGATTCTCCGGCCTCCGTCTCCCAAGTAGCTGGAATTACAGGCGCCCGCCACTACGTCCTGCTAATATTTACATTTTTAGTAGAGACGGGGTTTCACCGTAATGGCCTGACCTCAGGTGATCCGCCCACCTCGGCCTCCCAAAATGCTGGGATTACAGGCATGAGCCACCGCGCCCTGCCCAGTGAAGCATTTTAGACAGAGGGATGACTGGGTTGAGTTAAAAATTTAGAAGATCGTGCTGGTTGTTCTGTGGAATAGAATGTTGAGGGTACAAAAGAGAAGCTGTGGGGAGACTCATTCGAAATGTAATATGATAGATCATGGGTGAGCTCTCAGATGCGGAGAGAAAGAGAAGCGGATAGATTCAGATGTGAGTAGTCAACATTTTGCTTGATCTAACACATTTGTTTGGGCTTCATATCGCTTCCACAGTCTCATTCTCCTAGATTACCAGATTTCTTGCCATTGTGTCTGCACATTGCATGAGCTTAACATCCATCACTTGGTTTATACTTTGAGTCTCTCCTTAATGTACAATCTCTTCTCCCAATCACTTCCAACATTTCTGTCACCTTTTTTACTCATTGACTTGGGCTATTCATTATTCCTGGACGCTGTTTTTTGTTTTTGTTTTTTTTAATCTTGGACTCTGTAACTTTTCTCACTCTCTGTCCTACCATATTATCCTTTTTTTCCCCCTATGTGTTTCTAAAATGCTATTCAAGGCTTACATCAAAGACCATTTTCATCAAAAAGTCATTTCTGTCTTAGCATAAAATGACTTTTTCTTTCTGCAGCTCCCAAGTACTGTAATTTTTCTTTTTCACTTTTAATGAAATTGGGCTACTTCATTCAATTGTAATAAAATGTCCTGTTCATGCAGAGACTCATGTTCCACTCTTTCTCTGCTGTGTTCTCTATCTCAGAGGGCTGGCCTTTGCAAACTGTTTTTTTACCAGACTCCCTTGGCAAATGGCTTTCCTCCAATGGGAGGTGTTGGAGGGAGGCTGGAAAGGGAGAGGAAGTGAAGAGCTGACAGCAAATTCTCATATGGTTGTCTAGCCTGCTGATGTTGAAGCAGATGTTACTTCTGTGAGAAATCAGCTGTAGCACTGTTGTTCTGTATCCCACATTCACAGTGACCACAAAGGGGGCACCATAACCACAATCTTGAGTGTGCAAAAAAGAGTCCTTTTTGCAGAGACCACAATGGCCAGGCCAGAGCTTATACAATTGCTAATTAATTAGTCCAGACATCGCCATCCAATCCATAGCCCTTGGAGATTTTGATTTCTTAATCTGGACAGAAATTGTTTATGTTTCAGTGATAAAAAAGGGATTTCTATTTTTCTTCTCAAGACTCGGCCCCTGGAATGTTACCTCTGTGTTGGATTAAGTTTACCTCTTGATACTTCTGCTAATACTCATTCTATGGTCCTAGAGTCTTACTTAAAAAAAATAAAGAAAAAAACCCTCTAAACTCTCTTCCTTCTGATTCAGGTAATAAATACTCTGGGGTTCCAGCTTCCTTCAGGCAACCCATCTCATGATCTCAGCCCTACCAAGCATCTTCCACCATAGCACTTGTTCCCTCCAGTGGGCCCCAGGCAACCATAATTTGGCAATACCATCTCCCATTTCCTTCCAGACTCAGAGGTGATATTGGCTGTTGCTCATCTTCAGCATGCCTCACCTTTCCCTGTTGGCCATCATGCTCTTGCAACACCTTTGTAATTAGTTTTGCCAATCAAATTCCTTCTATGAACTTTCTTGGCATGATCTCTATTTTCCTGACTAGACTTTCTGTAGAGTGATATAATAGGGGGAACCAAACTATATTTGGCACTGAAAGAACTTAAAAAAATTAAAAAAACAATTCTAGCTTTGCTGTTTATTAACTATGTCTTTGAACAACTAACTTCGCTCTCTGAATCTTAGTCATTTCTTTCATAATATAAAGTTGTCTCTCTTATGAGCTTAATGTGTAAGAATTCAATATAGTAATGGATGTGGGAGTACTCTGTAAAGTGCTAAGTAAATACAAGGCTTGATACCCTTCATTTGGCATTCATGTTGTTTATCTTTTCATGAATTTGTTTCTTATCCTTATACACAGATAATCAATTTTATAAGAGCACAGATCTTATCTTGTATTTTTTGCATAACCTCCCAATGACTTATCCATTGTTGTTGTTGCTCGATGCATAATAGTTGTTTGGTAAATACATACTCAGTCATCTGTTAAGAACAAGTAATGATGTTATCTACTCAGTGCAGTTCCTGTGCTTTCGAACATTTTCCAAAGAAAACAAGTTAATATGTTATCCACACGTTGTGAATTCGAAATTTTGAAACTACAGCATCCTACTTTAGCCCCTCTGTGAATTGTGATAGAATGCAACGAGAGAAAAAAAGGTTTTTGATCATTGGAAAATACATCTTCCATATTACCTCCAAAATACGTTATTTTTTTCCTGATTTTAACATTATGAAAAAATACAGAATGTTTTCTCTGACAATCATCGCAGAAGGCATTTGTAAAACATGTTTCCATTCCACAGAAATTACTCAGGATTGTCATACCCCTTGTGGTTCTAGCATTGTACAGATTTCCTAATTGTCATAATTAGAAATAACAACAAAAGGCAGCATCAAAAGAAACAGAAATAGAAAACAAGAGCTATTGGCGGCTAAGGAAGAAAGCATATACTTAAGCATTGGACTTAGAACAGTTTCCGACAAATGATAACATGTTGGCTTAATGCAAGTGGTTAGTTTGGTGTGGAGGAGCTAAGCATGAAGAAGGAGACAATGGGAGACAGAGATCAGCCAGACCCATGCTGTAGAAAGAAGAGGATCATGCTGAGATGTTACTTTCTCTTTCCAGGGGAAGACTCTGATTGCTGAGCTTGGGCGAGATAAACCAGTCACTAACCCCAGAACCTCATTGGACTTATTCTCATGTACTACTTATTATTTTTTGTACTACTTATTAAAAATAGCAGTATATGTATATGTGTGCGTGTGTGTGTGTGTATGTTTATTTATTTATACACATATTCTTCCTTTTCTTTCTTGAGATAGGGTCTCATTCTGTTGCCCAGTTGGGAGTGCAGTGGCAGGTTCACGCTAACTGCAGCCTTGACCTCCTGGGCTCAAACGAGTCTCCGAACTCAGCCTCCTGAGTAGCTGGGACCACAGGTGTGCACCACCACATCCAACTAGGTTTTTGACTTTTGGTAGAGACAAGGTCTTGCTGTGTTGCCCAGGCTGGTCTTGAACTCCTGGGTTCAAGGAATATTCCCACTGGGATTACAGGTTTGAGCCACTGCACCTGGCTTCAGCATATTTTAGTGATGTGTATACAATACACTCAACAGTCTTCATTCAGCTCTCAAGTAATCATCCTGCTCTGTCTACACGATTTCACATTAAACAACCCATTCAGGAGCTGTTTTTATTAGGATCCTGGCATGATAGATTCAACTAATGTTACATTTTTGGCTATTTCAGTTTTGCATGACTTGTTTAAAATTCTGAGTATGTGGTTTAGTGCCTATTTGTGTGTGTTTTGAATGTCTATGTATGAATGCATGTATTTCCTTAGATATTTTCTGAATTTTTTTTTTCCCCTGAGTTAATGGCATTTAAGCATGTAGTGGCTGCTAACTCAGCACCTTATGAGATGTTTTCTTAACCAGACAAAATCCAGTGGGGATGAGGTGATCTAAGAATTTTGTTACCTTTAACATTTTCTGGGTTGGGATTAACATATGTTCCTGGAATTAGGTAGAAAGTTTGAGTAGAATTTTAGCCTTGCCTTCTTGGGCAGCAATGATTTAATAAAGGCTTTTCTTCTTTTTTTTTTTTTTTAATTTGTAGATAGCAGAAACCAAGTTTATAACTCAAAAGTGCTGACAGAGCACTAGGCTTATTTCTAGATTTATGAACATAAGCAGCTGTGGTTACTGTTAAAAATAGGTCAGTTGAAGTCTGAAGTGTAATTAATTGAATGCAAAAATAAATCACTTTCCACAACTAAATGTATCTTATTGGGTATCAGTAAAATTGCCAGTTTGAGACTTGCAAAATTAAAGTGTTTCCTGGTTACTGAGAAGTCTTCATCATTCTTTCAGGCTTTGATTTCTCTTTTGTTAAAGTCTATCTGCCCAATTGTTATTTCCTATATAAAGTTTTTTTTCTTTCCTTACTAGGTCCAAAAAACATTACTTTGCCCTTTCAAGATGGGGATTTATTTTTCGGTATATTATAATAAATCACCATATTAACCACTACATAGTAATATATTTAAAATATTATTTGCAGCCATTGTTTTGAATATAAGTGTTCAATTTAATGATGGCATGGCTAAAGCAGAAATTTGGAGGTAAACTTAATTTGGATTTGGCTGTATTTCCAATACCATGAGCTAGAAGAGCTTCCTTAAGCCTCTTTCCAGCTGAAGGTAAAACAAAAATTGGAATAACAAAAATCGTCACAGCACCGGTTGCTCCGTTGACTTGGTGCTAATTGATTTGATTAATTCCTTTGTACTCAACTAACTTTTTAGTTCTGCTGACTCAGTATACAGTTTGTATTGATATAATATAGGAACAGCCTCTTCCTCTGCTTGTCCTAATTCAAATATGCACATGTGTTATTTTGTCTATCTTGTAATAGCCAAGTGGTATGATTTAAGAAATTTATTTTCTTTTCCAGTCACACATTAATATTCTCCCTGCTGAAGTGTGTGGAACCATTTGGGGACAGTTATTCTCATTAGTTGCAAACTAATTTGAATCGAGCCATGTGAATCGATGCCCATTATTATTTCTGCTTTTTACATCTACCCCAGTTTTTTAATCTCTGAAAGTTTCATAGAGGTCTCTTATTGAATCTAGGGCAGTTCCGATCCTGGTGTTCCCTTACTCCAAGGTCTTTCACGGTTTCCAGTTGCTGTGGCAACGAGACATAAATTTCTGTCAGGAATGTGTGACTGTGGTTCAGAGAAAGACATCATTCGAAACTTGCTGCTCCATCTCCCCAACTTTCCTGGGCTCCGGGTGGGTCAGAGGACTCCTCTTCTCCCAAACACACCTTCCACATTCCCGTGATCCAGCTCTCATTAAGAAGTTTTACTTAAGCTTTATGGGTCTCCTTAAATTCAAGGTCTTCTTATAAGTCTTTTCTAAGCTCCACAATAAGATGCAGTTATACTCACCTTTGAATTACAATAATGTGTTGATGATACTTTTAAAGATCTTATTCTGCTTGGAATTAAGAGCAACTTATGTATAAACTACTGGCATCTTCAGGGTAGGGACTGTGTCTTTCTCATCCTGGTTCTCCTTTTGCATCTAGCACAATGCCTCATACATAACAAAAGGAAAAACCTTCAACTCTGAACGTCAGAATATGTGGAGGACAATTTCAATTCTGTCATGAATTAGATGCGATGATACTATGTATAGCTTTGGTAAGTTGCTCTTTCAATGTCCATTTTCCTTAATTGGGTTATTAGACTACATAAACACTGTAGGCACAGTCTGGTGGTTAATGAATCAATTAACCATCAAAGTGGACTTTAAAGCCACTGGTGTGTATTCTAATGTTAGCTTCTTACTTGCTAATTGTCAGAGCTTAGGGAATTCACTTGAGTATCTGGTGACTCAGTTTACCCATCTGTAGAATGAGGATGATAATAATAGCATCTGCCTTACAAGGACAGTTGTGGTGATTACATGAGTCAATACTTGTAAAGTGCTTAGAACAGTAGTGGGCACATGGTAAGTGTCGTGTAAGTGTTTGTTAAAAAGGAGATTTAAAAAAGTAAACAATATTTCCTTCTTTCTAAGTAATAGTTACTTCATGAACCATTATAAATTCAAACACATTTGAATCTACTGCTAGTACTGTTTCAATGTACTGTAAGAGCTTCTGTTCTCAACCAGAAAACACTTTGGCTTTCACAGAGGATCAGTGCTCTTATGGATAGGTGAGCGAGCTAGTGTAGCAGTTCACATACCCTCCGCCCCCTCAGACATGCATCTTTCTCCTTATGAATCTCACTTCTCATTCATTCATTGACTTATTTATTACTCTACAAACATTTATTGGATTCTTATTTGGAGAAAAAAAATGAGTAAGAAGTCCTGTCTCCAAGGATCTTCCCATGGAAAGGAAGACACATATATGTAAGGGGTTATCTAGAAACAGAAAGTGATGAATGCTATAGAAGGATATGTGGTGGGAGGGGACAGGACAGTGTGGCCATTTTTGCTTAGAGGAGTTTTGGAGGGCCCAAGAAAAGTTGTGAAGTTTGAGCAGAGTTGTGAAGAAAGAGCACACATTTTGCAACAAGGAGCAAAGATGGTGATTTTATTCCTGGTAGAGATAATAGACTGTACAGACAAGTCATAAATGGACGAGAGGGCCATTTTTGATTACAGCTCAGGTTTTGTAAAAAATATGTTAATCTTGGGGGGTGCAATTAAAATGGCAAATTTGGGCCAACTGTGGATTGTGTTTGTTGCGTTAGGTTTGGAATTCATCCTTAAGGCCATAGGAAGGAGGGGAGGGCTTATAAAGTGAGTGTGTGATGCAATCAGATTTGTTTCTTTGGGAGATCGGAACTCTGGAAACAGTGTGGCAAGGAAACCAGTGTCTACGGGGTTGGCTCCCAAATCAGAATCTACAGTTGACAATTTTCATCCAATCTACATTGCTAGCATGCAGCAGCATAACAGCTAATTAAATTAGCACCTATAATCACCTAGAAAGACATACCCATTGACTATCAGAGTCTAGAAGACGTTCATAGAAGGGCAAAGTGCATTATCTGAGAATGACTGGTGTAGACTGACATATTACATTTAATATAGTTGTATATCTCCAAAAGCAGAAATACCTATATTTTGTACAATTCTGTATTACATGAAAATATGAAACTTTATTTTTTATGTTTGTTAAAAAAAAAAACCACTTCACGGAAATATAATTGACATGAAATAGCTGTACATATTTAATGTATATAACTTGATAAATTTGGAGATAAGTATACACCTGTGAAGCAATTACCATAATCTATACCATAAATAGAGGATATGAGATTTTGATGTTTGTAAAAAGGGGATTTGCCTCTTGAAAGCCTGATCCTCAAGGATCTAGAACCAGAAATACCATTTGACCCAGCAATCCCATTACTTGGTATATACCTGAAGGAATATAAACCATTCTATAAATAGAATGCAGCGCTATTCACAATAGCAAAGATGTGGAATCAACCCAAATGCCCATTAGTGATAGACTGGATAAAGAAAATGTGGTACATATACACCACTGAGTACTATGCAGCCATAAAAAGGAATGAGATCATGTCCTTTGCAGGGATGTGGATGGAGCTGGAAGCCATTATCCTCAGCAAACTAACACAGAAACAGAAAATCAAACATGGTATGTTCTCACTTATAGGTGAGAGTGGAACAGTGAGAACACATGGACACAGGGAGGGGAACAACACACCCTGGGTCCTGTTTGCGGGGTGAGGAGAAGGAGAACATCAGGAGAAATAGCTAATGCATGCTGGGCTTAATACCTAGGTGGTGGTTGCTAGGTTCAGCAAACCACCATAACAGATGTTTACCTATGTAACAAACCTGCGTGTCGTGCACATGTATCCTGGAACTTAAGATTAAAAAAAAAAAAGGAAAAGCGGTATAGTTCTTTATTATTTCTGAGTTTTGACTTCTTTCAACCAAGGAGCCCCCACAAATTGCATGACTGGTCGGTTCTCTGAACCAGTTTTCATCTTGGTAAAATGGTTGTAAATGATTATTATCAACGTGGAGACTGAAAGGTGATAGGACGCAGGAGAGGGCAGTGGCTTCCTCTGTGTGAGATGACCGTTGTGGCGATGGATTCCGGACCAACGAAAGGTTCCTTTATGGTCCTCAAGGTCTTCCTTGGGTCCATTAGCTGAGCTGCCTTTAAGTCTCTCTGATAAGTTACTTATAAAATGGCTGAGCTCACATTACTAGTGAGGGGTTTTGCTTTAGATTATAACTAAGACTTTAAATGTCTCTCATGTATTTTTTGACTGCAATAGACATTCTGACTGGTGAGAGATGGTATCTCACTGTGGTTTTGATTTACATTTCTCTAATGATCAGTGATGCTGAACATTTTTTCATATGCTTGTGGCCTCATGTATGTCTTCTTTTGAAAAATATCTGTTCATGTTCTTTGCCCATTTTTAAATGTGGTTGTGTGTTTTGCTTGTTGATTTGTTTAGGTTCCTTACAGATGCTGGGTGGGTATGAGACCTTTGTGGAATGCATAGCTTGCAAATATTTTCTCCCATTCTGTGGACTGTCTGTTTACTCTCTCAATAGTTTCTTTTGCTGCCCAGAAGCTCTTTAGTTTAATTATGTCCCACTTGTCTATTTTTGTTGCAATTGCTTTTGGGGACTGTCATAAAGTTTTTGAGGTTGCAGAGAAAAGGGAATTCTTATACCCTGCTGGTGGTAATGTATGTAAGTTCAGTCATTGTGGAAAGCAGCTTAGAGATTTCTCAAAAACTGAAAACAGAACTACTGTTCCACCCAGCAATCTCATTGTTGGGTATATGCCCAAAGGAATATAAATAATGCTACCAAAAAGACACATGTATCTGTATATTCATAAAGAAGATGTGGTACATATACACCATAGAATACTACACAGCCATAAAAAATGAAATCATGCCCTTTGCCACAACATAGGTGGAGCCAGAGGCCATTATCCTAAGTGAATTAATGCAGGAACAGAAAGCCAAATACCCCATGTTCTCACTTCTAAGTGGGAACTAAACATTGAGTACACATAGACACAAAGAAGGGAACAACAGACATTGAGGCTTACTTGAAGGTGGAAGGTGGGCAGAGGATGAGGATAAAAAAATCTCACTATGCTCACTACCTGGTGATGACATCATTTGTACCCTGAACCCCAGCGACACACAATTCACCCATGTAACAAACCTGCACATGTACTCCCTGAACTTAAAATAAAAGTTGAGAGAAGAGAAATTAAAAAAAAAAAGTCTCTCATTTAAAGATGAGAAAGCCCAGCTCAAGGCTGACTAACAGAGAGGAGGAAAGGAGCTAGCTCACTTTCAGGCTCATCCAGAAAGAGATGACATTTTGTTACTTTCTCTGTGGGAAAATTTTTATTTATAGCCATACCTTCCAGTGAAAATTTGTCCTGTCTGAACATCTACATCACTGCCAAGCGAACAGGATTCAGAGATCGCTCCAAGCCTTTAGTTTCCATATTTACAACAAAATCTGCCCATAGCTGCCTGTTTACATTACTTTCATCCTATCTGGGCTTATCAAATGCTGTAAATTAGGATTTAAAAAAGGAGATAAAGAATAAGGATAGGAAAACTGAAGTATGTCCACAAATTCTAGGTCTCTGAAGAATTTCTGAGGGTGTATGTTTTAAGAGACTAGCAGAGTTTTCAGAACTCCAGGCCTGCATTCTGAAATAAATTTCTTTTCATGTGCTTTTAAAAGTCCACCTTTCCTAAGTAATGCAGAGTTTTCATTAAAATGTAGATCAATAGGTTTCTATATATAGGGGATTCTTTCACGTGACTTTTATTAACTTCAAATTTTATAATCACCTTGAACACTTTGGTTTCATGATCGCATCAGAATGTATTATTTTTTTTATCCAGGAGTCAGTGCTTTGATCTGTAGGAATTTGTGATTTCGGGGATATAAAAGGTAATTTTATACAGTCACAGTGACTGGGTGCTTTTTCTGCTGTGTAGTAATCCTTTAGATTACAAGTAAAGGTCAAGTGACAGTAATGGAAAAGAATTTGCATTAGGTGGCAATTTTTACTGTGTGAGAAAATATATTCATCATATTATGGAGAATTCAGTTGTTACTGTGCTGAGTGTCTTAGGGATTAAACTAGTAACTTGGCAACTCCTGAGTTAATAATTTGTATTGTTTTCATTTCTGGTTAGTTTATTTTCTCCCAATAATCAAGAAAAAAATGCACGCATGCACGTACACACACACACACACACACACACACTGCCTTCACCATGAACATCCCAAGCAAGTAAATGACATGTATGTGGGAAACTTTATCAACTAGAGCTCAGAAGATAGTGCTAAAAAATGGTTTCCAGGAACCAGTAGCTAGGAAACCAGGGCCACTTATTCTTGCCCTTAAACTTATGTGATGTTGGTCTCTTTCCTGGTCATCAGATATGAATTTCTAATATTTTCTTTAATATTCTATTTTGATGCCTTGGCATAATGTATTTCAAATTGTTAAAAATATTTGCCTCCTAAACTTCCCAAGTTCAAGTGCAGCCTACGTGGGTCCATGGCATTACCACTGGGTTTCATTGAGGAGAATCCTCAGCATTGACTTCACCGTTCCCAGCTTCTCTTGCAGTGCTCAACTCTGAGTGTGCTCCCCTGCCACTGCTTAGTCCGCCCTTCAGATCCCTCACCTTAATGGTGGTAATAAACTCGTAACTGGTCTAGGAATCTTAATTTTAATTCTTGTATTCTTCCAAACTATACGTAGTTTTTCTCTAAAAACACAGCTTGGAGAGGTGGGATCTCCATGATGCCATTCAATGCTTCTGCATAAAGTAAAACTTCTAAGTTATTCTAGGAACTCTTGGATGTAGCCTTAAAATATTTTTGCCATATTTTAAACTATGTTTCTGTGCAGCTATCCTTGAGCACATCTGTTTCTCAGCTTTTTCTAAAGGGATCAGATGGGACCTCATGGTTGCATGCCCTTCACTTCATTGCTGGGCCATTAGCTTCATCTTTAAACACTGTCTCAAGTGCTTCATGACACTTACTTGGTAATTTAAGTTGGAATTAATGCTAAAAATTGCTATGGATATTTTAAAAGGTAAAGCTACGTGAAACAAAAAGAACAAACCCTATTTTTGTAAGGGAAAACACTTTTCAAATTCTATTTTACGGTTATCTTTTCTACTAAGAGGAATGATCTTCATGTTAGAAAAAATAACGTAGATAGATTAGAAGAGAAATGATGTACAACTTGTAAATAGTAGAGATAATTTGAATCCTTTTCATGAGAATATCTTCTTACCCAGATAAATTACCTTCATCATGATAGAATAATTCAAGGTATTATTGAAGACCTATTATTTAATCTTTATGTTGGATCATATGAATTGGATAATATTTCCAAATACTTACCAGATCATTCCCCCTCATTAAAATCATTCCATTGTTTTTTTATACATTATCATTACAATAGAGTCTTTCCTCATCTGCCTCCTTCATATTTCTTATTTCTCAAACCTTGTCTTCTGCTACTCTTCATATTCTTCTATGCCAAAATCTACTCCCATAGATCCAAAGTCTATCTTAATTGTAGTAATTATTATACCATAATTTTTACTCAGTTCACTTGTCCTCCTCTATAAGGTCCCTAGAGTAGGTACTCCTCTTTTCTATAGGCAAGATGGAGAGAACATATATTCTAGAGTACATGGATCTAGGTTCCAGTCCTGGATATTCCTTTTACTATTAGCCTTGGCTAAGATGGTCAGCCAAGTTGGTTTTGTTGAAAAAGAGGGGAGAATGATGGAACAGTCGTCCAGCCAGTGACTAAGGAGATTTGCTGGCTGCACATATGTAGGTGTGGTTATATGATTACTGATTATAATCGTCTGTGGAATTAATGTACATCACTGCCTTGGAGGCTTTAAGAAACAGGTGCCTTCTCTGTGCTTTCCTTCCCTCACCTTGCTAGATGAAAATGACTATGAGCCTGTAAATTGTGGAAAGGACCTTGTCTCTGAATCACTGCATAGAGGAGAGCTGTCTGATGACCAGGGATCCTTCAGCTTGGGCTGTCATATATAAACGACAGATACTTCGCTGTGTGTTTATTTCTTGCATATATTTTTAATAATTTATTATGTGATATTATCTCCAAAGATGGCCACCAGTAATTTCTTCACTTTTGTATACACTTGTTTCACATCTTGATGTTTCACATCAAAAGATAGAGCTTATTTCCCTATTCTTGAATCTGTGCTGGCTTTGATTGGCTTTGACTAATAGGATGCAGCAGAAAAAAATGTTCAAAGTCAAGACACAAATGGTCTGACACATTTCATTTCTTGCTTCTTGCAACCCAGACGCCATACTGTGAGAAGCACATGCCATGTGGAGAGACCAAATGGAGAAGAAGTGAGGCTTTACTGCAGCCCATCAGGGATCAGAGGGAACAGGAGAATCCACCAATCTACCCACAGAATCCTGAGATAACATAAAGTAGCTGTTAATATGTACCAAAGATAGCTGAAATAGCTAGCGATTTTGCATATTTTCTGTATTTTGGCCAGTTATCTTTTGTGCCCATTTTTTGAGTAGTGAGCATGACTCTAAGTAATACACTTGCTTTGTAACACTAGTACTGTGACTTAACTCCCCTTAGCTCTCATTTTATGATCTATAAAATGGAAGGAAAAAACCCTACTGAATTCATACTGTTGTTGCTATTGAATGAGACAATGATGGAGGGTTCCTTACCCAGTGCCTGGCATATGGTAGGCACTCAATTGAAGTGTATTTGAGTTAATATTACTCTTTGCTAAGTCATCAGAGAAGTGCTGAATTAGACAGAAAACCATTAATCTCATTTGTATTCTGAAAATTCAAAATGATAGAATATATCTCAATTCTATACCTTATTCCTTGAAAGTAGATTTAAATTTTGTGATTTTATTTTGTATTTCTTCAGCCAGCTCCTTTTTCATCTTTACATTCCTCTCAACATATTTTCTTTTATGAATCCCACTCCTGTTTTTTTTTTTTCAATAACGCACCTATTCTTATATCTTAGTGAAAACACTGAGAAGATATTACTACTTTTTGCTTTTAATGTATATATATATATATATTTTTTTTTTATTTTTATTTTTTATTATACTTTAAGTTCTAGGGTACATGTGCATGACGTTTATATCATGTATAACTCCCCAATGCAATCCCTCCCTCCTCCCCCCTCCCCATGATAGGCCCCAGTGTGTGATGTTCCCCTTCCCGAGTCCAAGTGATCTCATTGTTCAGTTCCCACCTATGAGTGAGAACATGCGGTGTTTGGTTTCTCTTCTTGTGATAGTTTGCTAAGAATGATGGTTTCCAGCTGCATCCATGTCCTACAAAGGACGCAAACTCATCCTTTTTGATGGCTGCATAGTATTCCATGGTGTATATGTGCCACATTTTCTTAATCCAGTCTGTCACAGATGGACATTTGGGTTGATTCCAAGTCTTTGCTATTGTGAATAGTGCCGCAATAAACAACGTGTGCATGTGTCTTTGTAGTAGAGTAATTTATAATCCTTTGGGTATATACCCAGTAGTGGGATGGCTGGGTCATATGGTACATCTAGTTCTAGATCCTTGAGGAATCGCCATACTGTTTTCCATAATGGTTGAACTAGTTTACAATCCACCAACAGTGTAAAAGTGTTCCTATTTCTCCACATCCTCTCCAACACCTGTTGTTTCCTGACTTCTTAATGATTGCCATTCTAACTGGTGTGAGATGGTATCTCATTGTGGTTTTGATTTGCATTTCTCTGATGGCCAGTGATGATGAGCATTTTTTCATGTGTCTGTTGGCTGTATGGATGTCTTCTTTTGAGAAATGTCTGTTCATATCCTTTGCCCACTTTTTGATGGGGTTGTTTGCTTTTTTCTTGTATATTTGTTTGAGTTCTTTGTAGATTCTGGATATTAGCCCTTTGTCAGATGAGTAGGTTGCAAAAATTTTTTCCCATTCTGTAGGTTGCCTGTTCACTCTGATGGTAGTTTCTTTGGCTGTGCAAAAGCTCTTTAGTTTAATTAGATCCCATGTGTCAATTTTTGCTTTTGCTGCCGTTGCTTTTGGTGTTTTAGACATGAAGTCCTTGCCCATGCCTATGTCCTGAATGGTACTACCTAGATTTTCTTCTAGGGTTTTTATGGTATTAGGTCTAACATTTAAGTCTCTAATCCATCTTGAATTAATTTTCGTATAAGGGGTAAGGAAAGGATCCAGTTTCAGCTTTCTACTTATGGCTAGCCAATTTTCCCAGCACCATTTATTAAATAGGGAATCCTTTCCCCATTTCTTGTTTCTCTCAGGTTTGTCAAAGATCAGATGGCTGTAGATGTGTGGTATTATTTCTGAGGACTCTGTTCTGTTCCATTGGTCTATATCTCTGTTGTGGTACCAGTACCATGCTGTTTTGGTTACTGTAGCCTTGTAGTATAGTTTGAAGTCAGGTAGCGTGACGCCTCCAGCTTTGTCCTTTTGACTTAGGATTGTCTTGGCAATGCGGGCTCTTTTTTGGTTCCATATGAACTTTAAAGCCGTTTTTTCCAATTCTGTGAAGAAAGTCATTGGTAGCTTGATGGGGATGGCATTGAATCTATAAATCACCTTGGGCAGTATGGCCATTTTCACGATATTGATTCTTCCTATCCATGAGCATGGTATGTTCTTCCATTTGTTTGTGTCCTCTTTGATTTCACTGAGCAGTGGTTTGTAGTTCTCCTTGAAGAGGTCCTTTACATCCCTTGTAAGCTGGATTCCTAGGTATTTGATTCTCTTTGAAGCAATTGTGAATGGAAGTTCATTCCTGATTTGGCTCTCTGCTTGTCTGTTACTGGTGTATAAGAATGCTTGTGATTTTTGCACATTAATTTTGTATCCTGAGACTTTGCTGAAGTTGCTTATCAGCTTAAGCAGATTTTGGGCTGAGACAATGGGGTTTTCTAAATATACAATCATGTCATCTGCAAACAGGGACAATTTGACTTCTTCTTTTCCTAACTGGATACCCTTGATTTCTTTCTCTTGCCTGATTGCCCTAGCCAGAACTTCCAACACTATGTTGAATAGGAGTGGTGAGAGAGGGCATCCCTGTCTTGTGCCAGTTTTCAAAGGGAATTTTTCCAGTTTTTGCCCATTCAGTATGATATTAGCTGTGGGTTTGTCATAAATAGCTCTTATTATTTTGAGGTACGTTCCATCAATACCAAATTTATTGAGCGTTTTTAGCATAAAGGGCTGTTGAATTTTGTCAAAAGCCTTTTCTGCATCTATTGAGATAATCATGTGGTTCTTGTCTTTGGTTCTGTTTATATGCTGGATTACGTTTATTGATTTGCGAATGTTGAACCAGCCTTGCATCCCAGGGATGAAGCCCACTTGATCATGGTGGATAAGCTTTTTGATGTGCTGCTGAATCCGGTTTGCCAGTATTTTATTGAGGATTTTTGCATCGATGTTCATCAGGGATATTGGTCTAAAATTCTCTCTTTTTGTTGTGTCTCTGCCAGGCTTTGGTATCAGGATGATGTTGGCCTCATAAAAAGAGTTAGGGAGGATTCCCTCTTTTTCTATTGATTGGAATAGTTTCAGAAGGAATGGTACCAGCTCCACCTTGTACCTCTGGTAGAATTCAGCTGTGAATCCATCTGGTCCTGGACTTTTTTTGGTGGGTAGGCTATTAATTGTTGCCTCAATTTCAGAGCCTGCTATTGGTCTATTCAGGGATTCAACTTCTTCCTGGTTTAGTCTTGGGAGAGTGTAAGTGTCCAGGAATTATCCATTTCTTCTAGATTTTCTAGTTGATTTGCGTAGAGGTGTTTATAGTATTCTCTGATGGTAGTTTGTATTTCTGTGGGGTCGGTGGTGATATCCCCTTTATCATTTTTTATTGCGTCTATTTGATTCCTCTCTCTTTTCTTCTTTATTAGTCTAGCTAGCGGTCTGTCAATTTTGTTGATCTTTTCAAAAAACCAACTCCTGGATTCATTGATTTTTTGGAGGGTTTTTTGTGTCTCTATCTCCTTCAGTTCTGCTCTGATCTTAGTTATTTCTTGCCTTCTGCTAGCTTTTGAATGTGTTTGCTCTTGCCTCTCTAGTTCTTTTAATTGTGATGTTAGAGTGTCAATTTTAGATCTCTCCTGCTTTCTCTTGTGGGCATTTAGTGCTATAAATTTCCCTCTACACACTGCTTTAAATGTGTCCCAGAGATTCTGGTATGTTGTATCTTTGTTCTCATTGGTTTCAAAGAACATCTTTATTTCTGCTTTCATTTCGTTATGTACCCAGTAGTCATTCAGGAGCAGGTTGTTCAGTTTCCATGTAGTTGAGCGGTTTGGATTGAGTTTCTTAGTCCTGAGTTCTAGTTTGATTGCACTGTGGTCTGAGAGACAGTTTGTTATAATTTCTGTTCTTGTACATTTGCTGAGGAGTGCTTTACTTCCAATTATGTGGTCAATTTTGGAATAAGTGCGATGTGGTGCTGAGAAGAATGTATATTCTGTTGATTTGGGGTGGAGAGTTCTATAGATGTCTATTAGGTCCGCTTGGTGCAGAGATGAGTTCAATTCCTGGATATCCTTGTTAACTTTCTGTCTCGTTGATCTGTCTAATGTTGACAGTGGAGTGTTGAAGTCTCCCATTATTATTGTATGGGAGTCTAAGTCTCTTTGTAGGTCTCTAAGGACTTGCTTTATGAATCTGGGTGCTCCTGTATTGGGTGCATATATATTTAGGAGAGTTAGCTCTTCCTGTTGAATTGATCCCTTTACCATGATGTAATGGCCTTCTTTGTCTCTTTTGATCTTTGATGGTTAAAGTCTGTTTTATCAGAGACTAGGATTGCAACCCCTGCTTTTTTTTGTTCTCCATTTGCTTGGTAGATCTTCCTCCATCCCTTTATTTTGAGCCTATGTATGTCTCTGCATGTGAGATGGGTCTCCTGAATACAGCAGACTGATGGGTCTTGACTCTTGATCCAGTTTGCCAGTCTGTGTCTTTTAATTGGAGCATTTAGTCCATTGACATTTAAGGTTAATATTGTTATGTGTGAACTTGATCCTGTCATTATGATATTAACTGGTTATTTTGCTCGTTAGTTGATGCAGTTTCTTCCTAGCCTCGATGGTCTTTACATTTTGGCATGTTTTTGCAATGGCTGGTGCCGCTTGTTCCTTTCCATGTTTAGGGCTTCCTTCAGGGTCTCTTGTAAGGCAGGCCTGGTGGTGACAAAATCTCTAAGCATTTGCTTATCTGTAAAGGATTTTATTTCTCCTTCACTGATGAAGCTTAGTTTGGCTGGATATGAAATTCTGGGTTGAAAATTCTTTTCTTTAAGAACGTTGAATATTGGCCCCCACTCTCTTCTGGCTTGTAGAGTTTCTGCCGAGAGGTCTGCTGTTAGTCTGATGGGCTTCCCTTTGTGGGTAACCCGACCTTTCTCTCTGGCTGCCCTTAAGATTTTTTCCTTCATTTCAACTTTGGTGAATCTGGCAATTATGTGTCTTGGAGTTGCTCTTCTGGAGGAGTATCTTTGTGGCGTTCTCTGTATTTCCTGAATTTGAATGTTGGCCTGCCCTACTAGGTTGGGGAAGTTCTCCTGGATGATATCCTGAAGAGTGTTTTCCAACTTGGTTCCATTTTCCCCCTCACTTTCAGGCACCCCAATCAGACGTAGATTTGGTCTTTTTACATAATCCCATACTTCTTGCAGGCTTTGTTCATTTCTTTTTCTTCTTTTTTCTTTTGGTTTCTCTTCTCGCTTCATTTCATTCATTTGATCCTCAATCGCTGATACTCTTTCTTCCAGTTGATCGAGTCGGTTACTGAAGCTTGTGCATTTGTCACGTATTTCTCGTGTCATGGTTTTCATCTCTGTCATTTTGTTTATGATCTTCTCTGCATTAATTAGTCTAGCTGTCAATTCTTCCACTTTTTTTTCAAGATTTTTAGTTTCTTTGCGCTGGGTACGTAATTCCTCCTTTAGCTCTGAGAGGTTTGATGGAGTGAAGCCTTCTTCTCTCATCTCGTCAAAGTCATTCTCTGACCAGCTTTGATCCGTTGCTGGCGATGGGCTGCGCTCCTTTGCAGGGGGAGATGCGCTCTTATTTTTTGAATTTCCAGCTTTTCTGCCCTGCTTCTTCCCCATCTTTGTGGTTTTATCTGTCTCTGGACTTTGATGATGGTGACGTACGGATGGGGTTTTGGTATAGGTGTCCTTCCTGTTTGATAGTTTTCCGTCTGACAGTCAGAAGGACTGTCTGTTGGTCTGTTGGAGATTGCTTGAGGTCCACTCCAGACCCTGTTTGCCTGGGTATCAGCAGCAGAGGTTGCCGAAGGTAGAATATTGCTGAACAGCGAGTGTACCTGTCTGATTCTTTCTTTGGAAGTTTCCTCTCAGGGGTGACGCCACCCTGTGAGGTGTGGGGTGTCAGACTGCCCCTAGTGGGGGATGTCTCCCAGCTAGGCTACTCAGGGGTCAGGGACCCACCTGAGCAGGCAGTCTGTCCGTTCTCGGATCTCAACCTCCGCGTTAGGAGATCCACGGCTCTCCCCAAAGCTGTCAGACAGAGTAGTTCGCGTCTGCACCGCCCCCGCTCTTTCCCCTAATGGGCTGCAGCTGTGCGCTGTCCGCAGAGGTAGAGTCTACAGAGACAGGCAGGCTTCCTTGAGCTGCTGTGAGCTCCACCCAGTTGGAGCTTCCCAGCGGCTTTGTTTACCTACTTAAGCCTCAGCAATGGCGGGCGCCCCTCCCCCAGCCTCGCTGCTGCCTTGCGGATAGATCGCGGCAGACGGCTGTGTTAGCAGTGAGGGAGGCTCCGTGGGCGTGGGACCCTCCCGGCCAGGTGTGGGATATATTCTCCTGGTGTGCCTGTTTCCTTAAAGCGCAGTATTGGGGTGGGAGTTACCCGATTTTCCAGGTGTTGTGTGTCTCAGTTCCCCTGGCTAGGAAAAAGGGATTCCTTTCCCCCTTGCGCTTCCAGGTGAGGCGATGCCTCGCCCTGCTTCAGCTCACGCTGGTCAGGCTGCAGCAGCTGACCAGCACCGATTGTCCGGCACTCCCTAGCGAGATGACCCCAGTACCTCAGTTGAAAACGCAGAAATCACCGGTCTTCTGTGTCGCTCGCGCTGGGAGTTGGAGACTGGAGCTGCTCCTATTCGGCCATCTTGCTCTGCCCTCAAATGTATATTTTTTTCAAATGCATTCTTTTATGTTAGGTGTGGGATTATTCACAGATCTTGCACATAACTTTCCTACTTATTAATTCAACAAACATTTAGTGTGCACCCACTGCGTACTAGGCAGTAAATGAAATTTAATTTTCTTCTATACATACCTGATTCCTCACTAGTCATCAGTTCTGTTTTTCAGATAAAGGTAAATTATAGTAAAACTATAATTTATAACAAGCGATAGCCCATGGCCCAAATCTGTCCCACTGTCTGTTTTTGTAAATTAAGTTGTATTGGAACATAGCCATATGCATTTGTTTTCATATCATCTAGGGTAGTTTTATGCTCCAGTGCCAGAGTTGAATGGTTATGACAATTGACCTAACCTACAAAGCCTAAAATACTTACTTCTGGAACTTTATAGAAAAAAAGGTCCAGCTCTTGATTTGTAGTAATATGAACAGTTTTGGTTGCCATATTTAAGAAATATTAATAAACTAGAGTTAGCTATTATGATAATGAAAAGTCTGAAAATGGTGCTACACAGTAAAGTGTACAGAGAATTTTTAGTCTGGAAAAAAGAACTTTTAAGGAGTTTATAAAATTAAAAAAAAACCAGATTAACTCGAGGCATACTACTTCCACTGATAACTGGTTTACTAAAGGTTGGAGAAAAAACTAGGAAGACATTTAGAAAGACAACTTGGAGTTCACTGGAAGTATGAATACTTTTGGACTCAGTAATTACACTATGAAATTAATCTGAGAGGGATATTTCTATATGTGTAGAAAGAAACACCGTTGAGGATGTTGACAGGGGCTTTTGTATATTAGCTGAGGATGTTGACAGAGCTATGAAACAAGCTTAACAAATAGAGGTGGTTAAATAAAATATGGTGTACACACTGTCTATATATGCTATTTTAACTGAACAGATGCGGCCATTTAAAAGAATGAAGTAGCTCTATATTGTCCATCCTAGAAAGGTTGTCAAGATATGTTGTTATTCTCCAGGTCAATATATTATGATTCTACTTTTCAATTAAAAATATATTATGTAAACATTTGCATATGTAGTTAAGACTAAATTAAACTACACATGACAGCAAAATCTCAAATTATAGTGGCATAAGCAAGATAGCACTTATTGTTCTATCAAAGTCCAGTCGGGGAATCCAGGGCTGGGGTAGTGACAGCATCATGGCATAAGGGTGCCAAGCTCCTTATTTCTCGTTGCTTGGTCTTGGTTGGTATCTGTGTTCCACGCAGCACAATGATGAGCTGGGGAGTGTTCAAGGAGAGGGTTAATTAAAAGTCACTTGTGGATTTAAAGGTTCCCATTGTGCAAAAGAAAAGCATAACTTGGTCACTGTGGAAGCTAAAAGATGAAGACAAGGTAAGAAGGTCATTTGTTAAGAAGGGTTTTCTAACAGGAGGTAGTGGGCCACAGAATTTGAAAAATAATAAGTAAAAATGGCTACTAGAGATTCATAGACTAAAGACTAAAGCTAGAAGGAATGTCTGAGATTATCTGATTTGAATCAGTCGTTTTATATCTTTTATTAGAATCTTCAAAGGTTAAGAAGAGAAAAAAGAAAAAAGTTAATATCCAAGAATTTGTGAAAGACAATCTTTTGTGCCCAAAGCATCTTTAAAAATGATACATGTTCCTACAGTTTTTTATTTACTTATTTTTAGATTATCTAACATATTATTATATTAATGTATTATATACATTAGAAAATGTTCACCAAAAAGAAATTAATTAGGATTAACTTGAGTTGTATAAATAATATAAAAATATTATTAATTATGATGACTTCATATTATCTTGAAAAAATTTATAATTAGGACAAGGTTCACTATTATATATGCAGATGCATATGTGTATGTGCATAGTATATGTACCTATACTATATCTTGAATAGTCTTGTTGGTAATTAAATCGCTTCTCTCAAATTCCCCATCAAATCTGTTAGGTCATCACTCACCTGGATTTGTGGCTGAAGACAAACCTGTATCGAGGGTGGAAGAATTGGTTTTTATCACTTGCCGTGGTTCATTTGTGCTTGAATTGAATTATTGATATCTACTCAACTCAATTTATTTGCTACAGTCTTTTAAACTAGGTGCCTATTTTAAAAATTTTAATGTAGTTAACATTATGTATTTCATAAATCCATGCATTTGTAATAATGGTTACTCTATAACCCACAGGGCCAGTGTGTTGTAATTTGCTGCTACTGAATGAAGGGGGTTCTGCTGTCATTCCCTGCATGCCATGGAATTTCTGTAGTTTTCCGAGGCCACTTCATGTATTGGGTGGAACAAGTCACTCTCTGACATAGGGGTCGAGTGAGGGTATGAAATTTAATGTGTTATAAATATTGTCCAAACTTAATTTCTCACTCTCTGTGAGATAAAAACACATAGAAGTAAGTAGTCTAATACTCCATCCTCATATCCTATAAGCCAACTTGTTCCATCTCTAGAATGTATGCAACAGTTTTTCCAACTATAATCTTAAAATTGCAGCTACAGTCTATGTATCAGTTGGAGTTCATCCAAGAAGCAAAACAAGTAGATATGTATTTTAAGGGGATTATGATGAGGAATTGGCTTACATTACTATGCAGCTAACTAAGCACATCCAAAGATCACAGGACATGTAGTCGGGAAGGGAAGAGCCCCTGGGGCCTGGGTGAATGTTTAACAGGCAGGCAGTCAGGAAGGAAGATTCAAGGGAAAGGGGAGCAATTGTAGCTGCTGGTTGGGGTCTTTGGGTTTAGGGAAGACCTAAGCCATCTTTTGAGAGACTCACAGCTGATTAAGTTGGGATCACCCATTTAGGGACTATTATCTTAAAGTCCCTAATTGAGTGGTCCTGACCTAATCAGGATAATCTTTTTATTGATTAACTTAAAGTCCGATATTGGGGACTTTAAGCACATCTGCAGAATCCATTCACGATGGTACCCAGA
The DNA here is from genome assembly GCF_009764315.1 of Trachypithecus francoisi. Lineage (NCBI taxonomy): Eukaryota > Metazoa > Chordata > Mammalia > Primates > Cercopithecidae > Trachypithecus > Trachypithecus francoisi. The sequence goes on from NW_022681465.1 coordinate 17,668,391, forward strand.
TTAGTGTTTGGTTGAATACCTGGGAGAAGGTGTGCCTCCTGAAACCCTGCTGCTTCCTCTTCTGTCCTCCAACTCTTGTGAGACAACATCTCTTGTAGTTCATTTCAACCAGAAATGTACTAGAAAGGGAATTCTGGGGCCTGTAGTTTAGCATAGCTCAGTCTATGCCTCATAAAGCTATCACATTCCATTACTTCTAACAGATAGCTATCTACCAGGCCAATGCCATCTTACCTTGGAGTTGTATATTAGCTGTGAGGTCAGGCAAACTTTCTCTTGTTCTCACTGTTCAATGAACTAGCTTTTGCTATAGCAGTTATTAAAAAGCTGTATCATTTTTCAGATAACTTTTATTTTGTCAGTGTATGACCTTTATACCCCAAAGTTCTTTAAACAAATATGCTATAAGCAATTTATACTCTAACATTAATATTCCAAGCAAAGACACATTCACCTGCTACTCATCACAACAGGCACTGGTTATAAAATAGTATATGAAATGCACTGGAAAATGTGCATCTAATATGTTTTCCTTTGTATATGTGACCAAATGAGAAAGATGAAGCAAACATATCCTCTCTGACTGGTCAGTCTGATGTAAACATGCACTGTTTTATGTGTTTCTAAAGTCTACATGTAGCTTTTATTTTTTTCTTCTATTTTTTTCTGTGCTATAACTTTAAGTGTACTTTGAATGCACGATATAATAGTGAGCCTCCATCCCTGGGTCAAAAAATTTGGTGACTAAAATGGTGCATAAGAAGGAACCGACCTTTGAGGTATGCCAACTCATTCCTTCTCTGCATCAGCCATCAGTCACATCCTGCTTTCTTGACTGCAGTAAACCTTTATGATAGCACATGTCAAGCATCCCGTATTTTCTCACAATATTTTATGTACATACTAAATTTATTTTCTTCCAGCTTGCATTTTTATTACTTACATAAACTTATTTTCATTGTTCAATTATAAAAGTATTTGAATATCTTATGTTGGATGAAATATATTATGATTCTTCCCATTAAAATAAATGTAAATATTCTTATATAATTGTTTTTCACTTGGTGGTAGGGTTTTCAGGAATAAATTGAAGTTGGTTAGTGAGGGATGATTGCATTGCATTTCTATTCAGAAATTCTATTTCCTGGGTCAAGTCAGTTATCCTTTCTCTGTTTAGTTATTTCATCTATTTAAAAAAAAGGAGCACTATCTCGTAAGGGTGTTATGACAAATGAGATCACACACGTAAAGCATTGGCAAGAGTTGATAAACAGTAATCCCTCAACCAATATTAGTTCAAAAATAATTCATTTAGGTGAAAACATACCCTTGGTAAAAAGAATACAATTAAATTTATAAGCCAGAATAATGAAATATTTTATTGTTTACAAATGGAAGCATTCAATGCTGAAGGTGACGATTTTTCTCTTATGGAGATCATAATTCTGATGGCATTTTCTGGCTCTGGTAATATATACATTTTACATTGGAGATCATACGAAGAAACCGGGTTTGCACTGGAAGAAATCTTAGAGATGACTTAGACCATACTCCTCATTTTATAGGCTGGGAAGTAAAGACTCAGTGTTCAATGACTGATCTGAAATTGCAGATGTAATCAGTATCAGAATGTGGATAAAAAGGTAGGTCTTTTACCTTCCTGACTCTGACTCTAAACATTAGTTATCATACAACAGGGTGAAAGGTGTGAAACACAGGGCTTTCAACATTTTAGACTAAAACAAACAAACAAACAAACAAAAATCTGAGGTTTTACTCAGGTTTTAAAATGTCCTAGGACATTTTAAAAGACATTGATTTATATTTATTTATTTATTTATTTTCTTCTCTTACAATCTAGCTGTGGTCCATCTCTTTTCAATGGATAAAGTGGCCAATTTCTTACTATTTTTTTGTACAAACTTTGCTTGTTTTTACCTAGACTCTTTGCTTTGTGTTGCTTGCTTTGTCAGGCATGGCAAGTAGTAGAAGATGTGGGTTCTAATTTTAGAAGAAAATTATCCTTGGCAGGCATAAGGAACTAGAAATTTGGTGCTTAGGGAGCCAATTTTTAATCAATAGGAAAATCAAAACATTTGAATTTAAAAGTGTCTGAATTTTCTGCCTCATTGATTTAAGTTTAAGAAGTTTGATGAGCTGAAGATAGTACATGCATCGTTCATTGGATTTGGGTTGAACTAATTTTACTTAGTGTCTGAGACAATTTATTTTTCATTTAAATTGTTTTTATCTCTTAGAAAAATATGCACAGGAAAGAAACAGGTTGGATATGGGGCATCATTGAAACTAATCTGCAAATTAACACCTGTATCTCTCATGGTGTTCACTGCAAATAATAATTTCCACTCTAGCTGGTTACAGCAGAAAGGGATGTATTATGGGATATAAGGTTGCTTATGTAATTTCCTGGAGTGTCAGATAACCAAGCGTGTGTACTGTGCTATGACATGGGACTCTTCCAGTGGAATCCACTGTTGCTGCTGTACCTGCTTCTTGGCAACCAGAAAACTAGGGACTGAACCTTAAGAAACCTCTTCTGCCACTACCATCACAGGAGACCACAGAAGAGCTTGAAGCACATGGTGCCGACTTTCGTCTTCCAAGTCTCAGCGGCTGTATCTGCTTAGTAGATGTTAGTTCACATGCAAAATCTTTGCTTCAGGGGAGACTACGAAATGCAGTTTGAAATTCTCTGGGCTCTACTCTTCAAAAGGCATACTATGTTGGAATGGTGTTGACCTCAGCATGACTGTTGAGGGGTTATACAATACCATGTGCTGTCTGGGGGAGAGTATGGCCCTCAGGAACTGGCTTTTTCATTCTCTATGATATGTTGGTATGGATAAGTTTATTAGAATATTAATATTATTTTGGAAAGGGAAAGGGATGAGGAACCAAGAAAATATATTTTGTATAAAATATGTTTTGAATGGTAATAGGAGAAAAACCTGCTAAATTCAATTATGTAACTTGTTGTATATTCAGTCAATTCTATTTTAATGCTAGAAGTATTAAGCAAGACATTAGAAGATAGGCAGTTCTTACTTTGCATAGTTCCAATATGGATGAATTTCCGTTACCATAGTCTAGTTAAGTAACACAATATGGCTCAAACTTCAGTTACCACAATATATTAACTGTGCGTAACCCCATAAAGCACACACTTCACTGCTAGCTCTTTAGTCCATGAAACACTATGCAAATAAAAGATGATCAATGACCAATCACATCATTTCTTTTGAAATCTGCTGGTGATTGGTGACCATGCATCCGTTAAAAGGGTTAAGCATGTGGTTATGTTGCTTCCTCGTCTTCAGTGATAAACCCACATGATATTTCACAAAACTAGATAATAGGAAGTGGAAACTGACCAACAAAGATCAAAGTCCAGAGGAGAATAGAAAGTGATGAGGTAAACAGTAAACTTTGCATCAGAAGTAAATGGAATTTTAGAAGGTATAGATATGGCCATCTCCACCGTTTATCCACCACGTGGAAACTGCAATCAGGGGAACTTAGTGACGGAGAACTTATACTGACATAAATGAGAAAAGTGGTTGTCACAAAAAGGATGACTATGTCCCAGAGGAAGTGATGCTGGCAAAAAACTTTACATTAGAGGAACTCTTGGAGATACTTCATGACATTGGAAGCATAAAGAATAAAGTGTTCAAAGCCCACCCACACTTCGAAAAGATTATGATAATTCACCATGACACAGCAAAGATACTCACTCCGTGTTGTCAATTATCAGATGAGAAGGCGAGTACTGTTTAAACTACTCTTGGTAAGGGTTTTTTTTCATTTCTTAGTGGTGGGGTGATTATAAGTAGGTTTTTTATTTCCTTTTAAAATTATATATATGTGCACAACGTAATGTTTTGATAAAATTATATATATTTAGGTGTACAACATAATGTTTTGATAGACATAGTGAAATGGTTACTACCGTCAAGCAAATCAACATATCATCATCTTACATAGTTACCTTTTTTTGTGTGTGTGATAAAAGCACCCAAAATCTACGCTCTTAGGAATTTCCAGTGTACAATATTATCATTATCCTCATGCTGAACATGAGGTATCTGGACTTACTCATCCTACATAACTACAAGTTTGTATCCTTTGACCTTCCACCCCCATCACATCTCTGCCAACCACCATTCTACTCTCTATTTCTAAGTATTCAACCTTTTTTAGATTCCATATATAAGTTAGATCATGTAGTATTTTTCTTTCTGTGTCTGGCTTATTTCACTTAGAATAATGTCCTCCTCCTGGTCCATCCATTTTGTGACAAATGGCAGGATTTTTTTTAAGCTGAATAATATTGCATTATATATACCACAGTTTCTTTATTTGCCCATCGATGGACGGTTAGGTTGTTTGCAGATTTTGGCTATTAGGAATAATGCTGCAGTAGACATGGGAGTGCAGATTTATCTCTATGAGGTGTTGATTTAATTTCCTTTAAGTATATACCCAGAGAAGTAATTGCTAAAGTTGTTTTATTTGTTTTTGTTCGTTTGTTTTTACAAAGAAATAACATTCTCCATGTTTCTGTTTCAAATAAATAGTAGCTTAACTAATTTTTTATTTCCATATACATTTATAATCAGCAGTAAGAAAGTTTTAAATATTTGATTTATCTTTTTATTATGATACTTTAAGTTCTGGGATACATATTTAGAACATGCAGGTTTGTTACATAGGTATACATGTGCCATGGTGGTTTGCTGTACCCATCAACCCATCACCTACATTAGATATTTGTCCTAATGCTCTCCCTCCCCTTGCCTCCTACCCTGTGACAGGCCCTGGTGTGTGATATTCCCTTCCCTGTGTCCATGTGTTATCTTTGTTCAGTTCCCACTTATGTGTGAGAACATGTGGTGTTTGGTTTTCTGTTCCTGTGTGTATTTTCTGAGAAGGATGACTTCCAGCTTCATCCATGCCCCTGCAAAGGACATGAACTCATTCATTTTTATGGCTGCATAGTATTCCATGGTGTATACGTGCCACATTTTCTTTAACTAGCCTATCAGTGATGGGCTTTTGGGTTGGTTCCAAGTCTTTGCTATTGTAAATGGTGCTGCAGTAAACATATGTGTGCATATGTCTTTATAGTAGAATGATTTATAATCCTTTGGATATATATTCAGTAATGGGATTGCTGGGTCAAATGATATTTCTGGTTCTAGATCCTTGAGGAATCACCATACTGTCTTGCACAATGGTTGAACTAATTTATACTTCCACCAACAGTGTAAAAGTGTTCCTATTGCTCCACATCCTCTCCAGCATCTGTTGTTTCCTGACTTTTTAATGATCGCCATTCTAACTGGTGTGAGATGGTATCTCACTGTGGTTTTGATTTGCATTTCTCTAATGACCAGTGATGATGAGCTTTTTTTCCTATGTTCAGTGGCCGCATAAATGTCTTCTTTTGAGAATTTTCTGTTCCCCTTTGCCCCAACATTTTTAAAGTCATGGAACAATCATAATTTTTCACATTGATTATTAAGATTACATTGCATGGTTTCAGGTTGTATGTTTATTTATACTGTCTATACTCATATGCAGAAAAAGGACTGTTTGTAAAATAAGGCAATCAAACGTTCCATATTTTCACCTTGAAAGACAACTTTCTGGCTAAGATGTTTGATGTGTGTTACAATTTAAGACACAATCTTAGATGTCATGGAGTCATGGCTTGTCCATACAGCACTTTAATGTAAAGTAGAAAAAAATCTCTTTATGAAGACATTTTATTTCTGTTGGTCAGAAAATTGCATCTATGATGGTAGCAACAGAAATGGTGTGTTTTTAGATGTAGCTCTGCTGTGCCCTCTGCAGCCTGATGAGGGTGGTAGACATGGACTGGTTTCAGGGTGTCTCTGTCCAGCTTACAAAGATAACCATGCACAGCAACTGAGCCACAGGAGCTGAGGAGTGTATATCACTGTTACTGAGCTGACAGGAAAAGCTTCAAGGTGACACAGGTGTTCATCAGTGTCTCAAAGGTTAACAACCAGGGCTAGGATTAGGGACAGACAAGTGAGGAGTAGTCATGCAAATACTTGTGCAGATCCTATTTTGATTCCAAGTTTTGATATTTTGTTCATCATGATTTTTTTGCATTAATTTTGATTTTAAAATATATTTGGTATTTACCCAAAGGAGCTGAAAACTTATAACCACACAAAAACTTGCATGTGAATGTTTATAGCAGCTTTATCCATAATTGCCAAAACTTGGAAGCATGCAAGATGTCCTTCAGTAGATAAATGTATAAATCAATTGTAATACATCCAGACAATAAACTAGTAATCAGTGCTAAAAAGAAATGAGCTATCCAGCTATGGAAAGACATGGAGGAAACTTAAATGCATATTACTGAGTGAAAGAAGCCAATCTAAAAAGGCTATATGCCATAATTCCAACTATATGACATTCTGGAAAAGGCAAAACTGTGGACTCAGTAAAAGAATCAGTGGTTGCCAAGGGTTACAGGAGAGGGAGGAATGAACAGGTGGAACAGAAGGGACTTTTAGGGCAGTTAAACTACTCTGTATGATACCATAAGGGTGGATGCATGTCATTATACATTTGTCTAGACATGGAGAATGAACCACACCAAGAGTGAGCACTCGAGTAAATTCTGAACTGTGATGTATCAATTGTAAGCCTTGTACATATTCCAGTGGGGGGGATGTTGTTAATGGGGGAGACTGCGCATGCGTGTAGGCAGGAGTCCGTAGGCTATCCTTGTACCTTCAACATTGCTTCAATTCAATATTGCTGTGAACCTAAAACTCCTCTAAAGAATCAAGATTAGTAACAATATTACATTACAATGTTATTGATTTCGATTATTGAATTTTGTACACAATGTGGCCCACTCACTTTATCCAATTCACGCCCTGGAACTTCATGAGGCAATTTTATCCTGGAACTGCTGATTCACTATAGAAAGCAAGAGAGAGAGCATGGCCAGGACTCAAGCACTGAAGAGTGAGAAGAATTCTGATTATTTTTTTCCTTATATGCTCTGTTGCCATCACTTTAAAATACAGGAAGTAATTGTGGTTCAATTTTTTTTTTTTTTGCTGCAAATGTCAGGAAACTGTGTATTAGCATCTGAACAGCTGTCAGAGTATGGGCATTTGAGTGTGATTTTATGACAAGCTGAATGATATTTTTGTATGTGTTTAGAAATTCAGATATAGATGGACATGCAGGTAGGATTGCTGGATTTAGCGAGTGAAAATGCAGGATATCCAGTTAAATCTAGATTTTCTACAAACAATAAAGAATATTTTAGTAGAATCTTACCTCATGAAATATTTGGGAGAGACTTAGACTAAAAGGATCATTGTTTTTCTGTAATTGAAATTTAACTGTGGGTCCTGTATTTTATCTAACAATCCTACACTTTGTGTATTTGCAGTTGTTTTGGGAAGGCTAATTCCTATCTTTTGCTTTCGTTGTTGCTGCAATGTACAGACCTCAATATGTTATTGCCTTAAATGTGAGTGATTTTTTTTTAACAGTAAATTTCTTTATTGCTAACTTCTATGTCTTTGAACAAAATAGCTTCTTTCAATTGGGTGTCCTCCTCTTTTTCTCTTTTCTTATTATTGTGATTTCTCTCCCTCTTTGGACTTTGAGCACATAAAGGTTAGGTTACCAGGGGTCAGCTTTTTGTTCGTTTGTTTGTTTTGTTTGAGATGGAGTCTCGCTGTGTCACCCAGGCTGGAGTACAGTGGTGCCAGCTCACTGCAACCTCCACCTCCCGGGTTAAAGCGATTCACCTGCCTCAGCCTCCCTAGTAGTTGGGACTACAGGTGTGCGCTACCATGCCCGGCAAATTTTTGTATTTTTAGTAGAGATGGGGTTTCACCATATTGGTCAGGCTGTTCTTGAACTCCTTACTTCGTGATCCGCCCCCCTCGGCCTCCCAAAGTGCTGGGATTACAGGTATGAGCCCCCAAGCCCAGCCTTCAGGGATCAGCTTTTGTGTTTTCATCTCATTTCTTTGATAGTTAAGAACTGAAAGGGAAGCCACATGAGACAAACATATGAAACAAAGCGCTCATATCACATTCAAAGTTGTTTGCTCGCTCATGCCTGAGATCAGCAGTATGGAATTACTTGATTTCAAGCAGCTTTTCTTTTTTAGTCCATGTAATCATACTGATCCCGCTATTGTTTTGAAGTTAAGGCAGATCATCTATTTATCCATCCATCCACTCTTACACGTATCATATTTAATATGTATAGTATAATTAACTGGATGGCTAATAGCTAATCCAGTATTCAGATAGTGGCAGAGTTAGGAAAATTGCCTTATGTTAACCACAGTGATTTACCCTTTCTGCTTACATCAGAGAAATCCTGTATTTTAAAAATATATTTTCTACCTTCTGTTTTGTTTTTGAAATTGGTTATTTCCTTTGCTTTTAAATTTTCTTAATTTGAGAGCCAGTGCAAGGCATGGCATGAATTTGGGGAAGCCTGTCTTGCCAACGTTCCTTTTCTGGCTGACCCTCCTGCCCAAGTTACCAGGCACCTTCCCTGCCTGGTAGGAGACTCACACCCTTTGTAATCTTTGTAGGCTTATACTTGCCATTTAAATACAAGAACATTGGAAATAGCCAACCCTCTGTCCTGCACATCTCCTCTGATATTTAAATCATGGGAGAGAAGTCACTCTTTTTCTGCTCCGGTTGGATCCATAGCCTGAATTTCATATCCTTTGGGCCTAGGGAGTCACTGGGTAACTTAGGTGGACTGATAACATCTTGCACAGAGAAGAATCAGCACACAATATTTAAAGACCCCTGGATCCAAAAACTCTGGCAACCTGCCAGGCACAATGATAGGTGCTAAGGATCCGACTGTGAATCTTTTGGTCTTAAAGAGTTTGCATGATTGTGGGAGAGAAGCATACATAAGTAATTTGACTCCAATGTTATTTAATGCTAGTGTTATTCACGCAGAATTATCTGAGTTGAAGTAGGAGTTAAAGGTAATCTTTTCAAGCAAGGATTGAGAAAAGCTTATGGCAGTACAGGCCAGTGATGTGGTTAAAGTTTTGCCTCACACTGTTGGGTGTTGCTTGACTCATATCTAAGCTTCATGCACTGGGAATGTTGATTTGAGATCGAATTGCTTTGGCTGCTAAGTACCAACAGGATGGAGTGAATTCCAAATATGAGAACTAAAGAAGCTTCTGTCTGTAACCATGGCCCTTCTCAATATTTAGGAATGAGGAATAGATCTCCAGCTAAGAAGAGGTTAGTTGTGAGATAGATTAGATCTGGCAGGGAACACTCGGGGTTGGCAGGCTTCCCAGCGTTGCGGAGTTTGGGAGCCAAGCACAAATGTCCCACCAAACTAAACACTAAGGACATGCCACATTTCCATTGTCTGCCAGCAGTAAAAGTCAGTGAGCTTTGGAGGGAGGTTATTCCAGATTCCTGGACATCCTTACAGCAACAGCTATCAAATGTGAATAATTTTTCTCTCTTCAAAAATCTTGTATTTTTTTCTTTTTCAGAGCAAAACTCTGGCAAGTTTCAAAATCTTTTTTTCCCCAAGGAACAGATTAAAAAAAAATAAAGCAGATAAAATATATAGCATATGAAGGCTTAAGATCCTAAAGTATTTAATGGCTTTTTCTAAAACTGAAATCTTATTTAAAAGAAAGTTGGAGTCTTGGGTTAAGAGCTGCCTTCACAGTCCCTGCAGGGGTCATTTAACTCCTATATGAACCTGACTTTGGGGTTCTGGGGCCTTGGTAGTGAAGTCTTTTCACACTAAATCAGGCTCCACTGTGGTGCTGGCTGCCCTGGAGTTGGAGCCTACAGGAGTGTGAGAAGATCCTCCTCTTTCTGGGTCAGTTCAGTTCCATTCAATTCAAGAAATGCTTATTGCTTATTCCTATGTGCATTTAAAATAATTGGGGTGGTGAATTTTTTGAGGGAAGGGGACCTTCAGTGACCTTGAAGTCACATCTTACAAGCTGTATCTTTGAAAATGACTATCTTGGTTGTGATTTGTTTTGAAGTACTTTGGCATGATCAGTCGAATGCACCCACACTCCCTACTTCAAACACACACACACAGTATACTGTATACCCTGGGGGCAGTTGATGAACACGTGTCGTACTCTAATCAGGAATACACACCTTAGAAGTGTTTGGTTAACATTTGAAAAACTAATTAAAGCCCAGGAAGTCTCCAGAGGTGGCTGATAATAGGGTGCCAGCTAACTATCTTTGATCAATCCCAGAAGGTGAAAAATTTTGCATAGCAGATGTTGGTGAAATAATTCTCATTTAAGAAATGTGATTTGGCTGAAAATATTCTGCAGCCGTGATCTGCCTTGTGTGAGCAGCACGTAAGACTCTCACCAGCTTAATACCTTTTCTGGATAACACTGTAGACTAGGATTTGGATTAGTTCTGTAGACAAATGCATGGATTTTGCTATTTGATTCTGACTATGCTGTTAGCTGAATTTCACTGCTAAAATATTGTCCAATCTGCTTCAAAAGAACCTATTAGGCAAAGTAGGGTCCATGTGCTCAACAGTCAAAGTAAAGACTCGACTTCGTTTTCAGAACAGGTATATGACTGTTCATATAACTATTTTTGCGTCTTTGAGTGGATGGCTGAATTCAGTTGGCTGAATTCATTCTTTTATTGTAAACTCTCCTGTGGTTGTAACATGTCAGAGAGAACGCCAATAGCCCTCATCTGACTCTTTCTGTTGGCGACCAGCAATGTCTACCAATAAAAGAATTTGATATTCACCAACGCCTCTGTCAGTTCCCACCAGTGTGTTTGCTGTGGCAACAAATTCTTAATGAAATTTTCTCCTTTGGTAGCACCAGAAAGGAAGGCCTTTGCTAATTAGTAGAAAGATGACTGGAGAATATGATGTGGTATATCTCTAATTATTTTTTCTTTACCTTTAGCTAGACCTTCTAAAAGGTATTTAGTGTTTGAAGCATTTTCAAAAGAATTTTCTCTTTTTATGCTTTATCTACCATGACACCTTTTTTTTTTTTTGCTGGGAGCAATGTCAGAGAAGGGTATTTTGAAAGAAAATTCTGTTGCAATGATTAAAAGGAGCACTCACAGCTTACAAAAGTGGTTATTTGTGGAAGAGCCCTAGTGCTTAAAGGGAGGTCAAGCAGAGGATGAAAAATAGATCCCCCGAACCTATGCAAAGGATATGTTCAAAAACCTTAACCACAATCTAAATTTACATGGTAGACATTTATTTAGTGCTGAAATCAAATGAAACGTTGCCGACTTATGTAAAAATCTGAACATTTGCCTTGTAGTTTCTCCAGAATCAATGTAATAGTAACACTAAAGAACATCTAGAAAAGCAAACTTATTAGTCAAGTAATTAAGGCACTGGGAAAAGAATTGAAGAAAATTGTTTGACTAAAATATATTTGTCTATCCAGAGTTCTCCCCTTTTTTGGCCTACATTTTGTTTTGCTGGGGAGCACTATGAGTTTCCAGGAAACAATTTGCCTTACAATCTTTCCTTCTCTTGCTTGAGTATTCTGCTCATGCTCTAAGACCAGTAAAGATGAAATGACTTATTATGTGTGCTTTCATTCCTTCCAGAAAATAAATTTCATTGGCACGTATAGCTTGCACATAACACATTTGCAACCACTTCATTTGTTGGAACGAGGTAATAAAAGAGATTTCCTTTAACAACTGATATTCTGACATTCATAAAAATGAAGTAATGAGATCAGTTAGCCAACTTAGGAGAAGGCCACGTGCCAAATGATACAAGTTTAAATAACATAAAGTGCAATGTCAAAGTAGTTGAAGTAGTAATATGCAAATTTCCACTCAAAAGGTAGGAAGAGGAAGACAATTCTCTTTACTGTGAAGTACCTGAAGGAGCCCAGGCTCTACACAACTAGATTAGTTTGAATATGGCCAATAAAATTCAACAGTTGGTACAATCTAAATTGCATCCAATAATTTGCATCAAATTGAGACTCAGAGAAAATAATTCTACAGGAACCAGAGGAAAAACTATCCTTTGTTCTTTAAATGGTGCAGATTTAAGTAAGTTCTATAACATCAGGAGAGAAGATAGCTAGACTAATAAAATATTGGTTAAACAATAAGTCAAGTTCAAATAAATGAATGAATCTGATTCTACAATTTTCTTTTACCTACATTGATGTCATTTTTGCCTTTACTTCATGATCTTGAAACTATATCATTAGAATGAAATAGTGGAAAGTAGAAAATATTATATGTTGCTTTGTTTCCTCTTTCTGTTAATACAGTGGTAAAGGCAGGATGATTCCCAAAACAATGGCTGACTCATAATTGAATGAATTTTTGTAATCAACACAGAATGGACAACAACTGAAGGTCAATAACTCTAGAGATAAAGCAGCTCATAATTTATGGGTCTCTGTAATGCCCTATGAGACGGCTGTGATACAAACACAGATTTGTTTATTCTTTTCAGTTTCTCTTACTGCTTTCTCTCTGGGTCACCTTCTATCTTTTAAAATCAAACACCAAATTAAAATTAGTACTTTTAAAAATAGTATAATTAGAACATAATATGAAGATACTGCCATAAACCCTCCACATCATGACAGTCAAAGCTCATTAGGGATGATTTTTAATCTCTGTGTTTCAACATTTCCCTTTATGAGACAATATACTTGACAGTTTTCAAGTGCAAATGAGTAAAAGGAGGTGATTTGTGTATAATAATTAAAGTTTAGAACTAAAAGGAGATTTACAGTTCATCTATTCCAATCTTTTTACTTCACATTTGAAAGTGAAGTGAAAGAGGGAGGGTTGTGTAGGATATGTGACTTGTTCATGGGAAGACAGGTCTTAGGCTTCTATTGGGTTGCTCTTTCCTTAACGTATTCAATTAGCTTCTTGTGTTCAATAAACCTAAAAGCCCTTCAAATACTTTGGTCCTTGGCTGTTCCCTATTCCTCCATCTGTGTGGGCATCTGTTCTACGTGTTTTGCGCTCCTTCCCAGGGATCTGAATCCTGATTTCCCATCTGACTCACTCTCTCTAAGCTGGCCAATCCACCCACTCGCTCAAGGGGTGGAGTCCTAAGAGTCCCTTGACTCAGAGGAGAGCAGTGGCCATGATTTCTGCCGGTACTACTAATTACGTATGCCCCATGGCTCATGCTCACGTGGATACACATTAGTTCTATTATTTCATCATTGGAAAACATTACTTAAAAAAATTAAGTGGTATGAAGTTTTGCTATACTCAAATACAAGGGGCTTTTCTATATTTATTTGTAGTTCAAGACATTTTTATAATTATACTGAAAAATTTCCAAACAATGCATAAATCCAAACTTGAACTTTGAAAGAGCCTGATTAAAGATATAATCTGAAAAATAAAATTAGCTAGAGAGAAATTTTTAATTAAGAATATTTTGGACTCAGATATTATGATGAGTTTTTAATCTTTATCGTCTCAGGAGATGAAAGAAATAAGGCTTTTGGAAGAACAGGAGCGTATATTATGAGATACCATATTTGATTAGCTTTTTATTTGCAGGGAAATAGCAATGAAAAATTATTCTCGCCTAACTATAGACAACAAGCATTAGGAAACTATTTTTTCCATATTTCTCCCCCACTTTTTTAGTATGCTCTCTTTTCTGGATTTTGATATCAGAGTGCGCCAGCTTTATAAAATAAATTTATATTTTTTCACTTCTACCTTAATGAGGAGACTACAGAAAAGAGGGAACAATCCAGATTCTAGGAAATACACTAACTTTGAACTCTGTTATATACATTTATTCCCTGCTATTCAAATCTATTCAGTTTCTAAATTGGGATAGTGAGGATTCCAATAGTAATTCAGAAAGCGGGGAACATTTTGATCCAGCTATTCAGGGCCCAAATTTTAGATACCAGGGAGTAAGAGTTGGGAAATTGATGTATAACTTTTCTCCAAACAGGTCTATCTCACCAATTGCATCTGAATCTCTTCTGTTGCTAAGTTTGGGGAGTGAGAGTTTTAACAGAAAATATTACTTGTATTTTTGAGCCTATAAAGTTAGACAATTCCACTATTGGGCTTCCCAAGAACTCCGGACGTTTTTATTCTCAATCTTCTTGAAAGACAGATTTGGGAGAAGGACATCATCAGGAACAGATGAATAAAAACATCTCCGCACTCTGGGGTGATTTGCTTATAGACTTTAAAGCATGAAGGTATCTGTAGTGGACCCAGGAAAGAGGATGTTGGGCATGGAAACAGTGATATGGCTTTGTTCAAGTGGTGGTGGCTGCCAGGTGTGAGAGACAGAGAGAGAGAGAGAGAGAGAGAGAGAGAGAGAGAGAGAGAGAGAGAGAGAGAGAGAGAGAGAGAGAGAGAGGAGAGAGAGGAGAGAGAGGAGAGAGAGGAGAGAGAGAGAGAGAGAGAGAGAGAGAGAGAGAGAGAGGAAAGAGTCATGTCCATGAAAGATGGGAGGGGTCTGGGCATGTGCATTGGTCACAAGTTATCTTCGCTGCTCCCTAACCCATCCATGCCCTCTCCCCTGCTGCACAGCCTATTAAAGGTTTTGCTTGAATGTAGGGAATTAAAAAGATTGAAAACCAACACAGAAAATGGCTGATTCCCAGACTGGAGATAGGGATTCCTATAGCAATTACTGGACATGAATATCAGTGTCCAAAGAGCAAGATGTTATGAGGAGTATCAGCAGCAGAGGCAAAGGTCTGGCAGGGAGACAAAATGCCCTGAATGGAAAACAGCAATGCAAGTGTGAATGCTAATAATGGTAATAATAGCAATGGTGATTGAATGCAATGCTTAAGGGCTATGTGCCTGGTATTTTCCTAAGCACTTTCATAAATGAACTCCTTAGATCCTCACAACAACCTTATGAGTTACTATTATTATTCCATTTTTCAGAAGAACTAAGATGCAGAAGACTAAGGAATGTCTAAGATCATATAGCTGAGAAATGGCAGAGTTGGGCCTGAAAGAATTTGGACAGTCTGGATGCAGAGCCCTTGTTCCTAAACACCATATTATTCCACAAAACAATTCCACAGAGCTGAGAGATAGTTAGTTGAGAGCTAATATCTGCCATTAAAGCTGACAGACTAGTGTGTGTGTGTGCGTGTGTGTGTGAAATAGTCTTACATACATTCTTAATAAAATATATAAAATTTATGAAATGGTCATATATATATATCCTATGTATAACAATCTATCTATCTATCTATCTATCTATCTATCAATCATCTATCTATCTTTATGAATAGAGGACCATTATATATGTAGACCATATTTCATGTGTATATATAATGATCTTCTCTTCTTTTTCTTAATTATACTTTAAGTTCTAGGGTACATGTGCACAACGTGCAGGTTTGTTGCATATGTATACATGTGCCATGTTGGTGTGCTGTACCCATTAACTCGTCATTTACATTAGGTATATCTCCTAATTCTATCCCTCCCCGCTCCCCCTATCCCACGACAGGCCCCAGTGTGTGATGTTCCCCTCCTGTGTCCAAGTGTTCTCATTGTTCAATTCCCACCTATGAGTGAGAACATGGGGTGTTTTGTTTTTTGTCCTTGTGATAGTTTGCTGAGAATGATGGTTTCCAGCTTCATCCATGATCCTGCAAAGGACATGAACTCATCCTTTTTTTATGGCTGCATAGTATTCCATGGTGTATATGTGCCACATTTTCTTAATCCAGTCTATCCAGTGATGGACATTTGGGTTGGTTCCAAGTCTTTGCTATTGTGAATAGTGCCGCAATAAACATACATGTGCATGTATCTTTATAACAGCATGATTTGTAATCCTTTGAGTATATACCCAGTAATGGGATAGCTTGGTCAAATGGTATTTCTAGCTCTAGATCCTTGAGGAATTGCCACACTGTCTTTCACAATGGTTGAACTCGTTTACAGTCCCACCAACAGTGTAAAAGTGTTCCTGTTTCTCCACATCCTCTCCAGCACTTGTTGTTTCCTGACTCTTTAATGATCGCCATTCTAACTGGTGTGAGACGGTATGTCATTGTGGTTTGATTTGCATTTCTCTGATGGCTAGTGATGATGAGCATTTTTTCATGTGTCTGTTGGCTGCATAAATGTCTTCTTTTAAGAAGTGTCTGTTCGTATACTTTACCCACTTTTTGATGGGGTTGTTTGTTTTTTTCTTGTAAGTTTGTTTGAGTTCTTTGTAGATTATGGATATTAGCCCTTTGTCAGATGAGTAGACTGCAAAACTTTTCTCCCATTCTGTAGGTTGTCTGTTCACTCTGATGGTAGTGTGTTTTGCTGTGCAGAAGCTCTTTAGTTTAATAGATCCCATTTGTCAAATTTGGCTTTCTTTGCCGTTGCTTTTGGTGTTTTAGACATGAAGTCCTTGCCCATGCCTATGTCCTGAATGGTATTGCCTAGGTTTTCTTCTAGGGTTTTTATGGTTTTAGGTCTAACATTTAAGTCTTTAATCCATCTTGAATTAATTTTTGTATAAGGTGTTAGGAAGGGATCCAGTTTCAGCTTTCTACATATGGCTAGCCAGTTTTCCCAGCACCATTTATTAAATAGGGAATCCTTTCCCCATTTTTTGGTTTTGTCAGGTTTGTCAAAGATCAGATGGTTGCAGATGCGTGGTATTATTTCTGAAGGCTCTGTTCTGTTCCATTGGTCTATATCTCTGTTTTGGTACCAGTACCATGGTGTTTTGGTTACTGTAACTTTGTAGTATAGTTTGAAGTCAGGTAGTGTGATGCCTCCAGCTTTGTTCTTTTTGCTTAGGATTGTCTTGGCAATGCAGGCTCTTTTTTGGTTCCATATGAACTTCAAAGTAGTTTTTTCCAATTCTGTGAAGAAAGACATTGGCAGCTTGATGGGGATGGCATTGAGTCTATAAATTACCTTGGGCAGTATGGCCATTTTCATGATATTGATTCTTTCTATCTGTGAGCATAGAATGTTCTTCCATTTGTTTGTGTCCTCTTTTATTTTGTTGAACAGTGGTTTGTAGTTCTCCTTGAAGAGGTCCTTCACATCCCTTGTAAGTTGGATTCCTAGGTATTTTATTCTCTTTGAAGAAATTGTGAGTGGGAGTTCACTCATGATTTGACTCTTTGTCTATTATTGGTGTATAGGATGCTTGTGATTTTTGCACATTGATTTTGTATCCGGAGACTTTGCTGAAGTTGCTTATCAGCTTAAGGAGATTTTGGGCTGAGACGATGGGGTTTTCTAAATATACAATCATGTCATCTGCAAAAAGGGACAATTTGACTTCCTTTTTTCATGATTGAATACCCTTTATTTCTTTCTCCTGCCTGATTGCCCTGGCCAGAACTTCCAACAGTATGTTGAATAAGAGTCGTGAGAGAGGGCATCCCTGTCTTGTGCCAGTTTTCACAGGGAATGCTTCCAGTTTTTGCCCATTCAGTATGATATTGACTGTGGGTTTGTCATAAATAGCTCTTATTATTTTGAGATATGTCCCATCAGTCCTAATTTATTGAGAGCTTTTAGCATGAAGGGCAATTGAATTTTGTCAAAGGCCTTTTCTGCATCTGTTGAGATAATCATGTGGTTTTTGTCTTTGGTTCTGTTTATATGCTGGATTACGTTTATTGATTTGTGTGTGTTGAACCAGCCTTGCATTCCAGGGATGAAGCCCACTTGATCATGGTGGATAAGATTTTGATGTGCTGCTGGATTTGGTTTGCCACTATTTTATTGAGGATTTTTGCATTGATGTTCATCAGGGATATTGGTCTAAAATTCTCTTTTTTTGTTGTGCCTCTGCCAGGCTTTGGTATCAGGATGATGCTAGCCTCATAAAATGAATTAGGGAGGATTCCCTCTTTTTCTGTTGATTGGAATAATTTCAGAAGGAATGGTACCAGCTCCTCCTTGTACTTCTGGTAGAATTCGGCTGTGAATCCATCTGGTCCTGGACTTTGTTTTGTTGTTAGGCTATTAATTATTGCCTCAATTTCAGAGCCTGTTATTGGTCTATTCAGGGATTAACTTCTTCCTGGTTTAGTCTTGGGAGGGTGTGTCCAGGAATTTATCAATTTCTTCTAGATTTTCTAGTTTATTTGCGTAGAGGCGTTTATAGTATTCTCTGATGGTAGTTTGTATTTCTGTGGGATTGGTGGTGATATCCCTTTACCATT
Source organism: Trachypithecus francoisi (assembly GCF_009764315.1). Taxonomy (NCBI): domain Eukaryota; kingdom Metazoa; phylum Chordata; class Mammalia; order Primates; family Cercopithecidae; genus Trachypithecus; species Trachypithecus francoisi. Next base: position 17,686,638 of record NW_022681465.1, read on the forward strand.
TTTTATTGTGTCTATTTGATTCTTCTCTCTTTTATTCTTTTTTAGTCTTGCTAGTGGTCTATCAATTTTGTTGATCTTTTCAAAAAACCAGCTCCTGGATTCATTGATTTTGTGAAGGTTATTTTGTGTCTCTATCTCCTTCAGTTCTGCTCTGATCTTAGTTATTTCTTCCCTTCTGCTAGCTTTTGAATGTGTTTGCTCTTGCTTCTCTAGTTCTTTTAATTGTGATGTTAGGGTGTCAATTTTAGATCTTTCCTGCTTTCTCTTGTGGGCACTTGGTGCTATAAATTTCCCTCTACACACTGCTTTAAATGTGTCCCAGAGATTCTGGTATGTTGTGTCCTTGTTCTCATTGGTTTCAAAGAACATCTTTATTTCTGCCTTCATTTTATTATGTACCCAGTAGTCATTCAGGAGCAGGTTGTTCAGTTTCCACATAGTTGAGTGGTTTTGAGTGAGTTTCTTAATCCTGAGTTCTAGTTTGATTGCACTGTGGTGTGAGAGACAGTTGTTATAATTTCTGTTCTTTTACGTTTGCTGAGGAGTGCTTTACTAACTCAACTATGTGGTCAATTTGGAATAAGTGTGATGTGGTGCTGAGAAGAATGTATATTCTGTTGATTTGGGGTGGAGAGTTCTGTAGATGTCTATTAGGTCCACTTGGTGCAGAGCTGAGTTCAATTCCTGGATATCCTTTTTAACTTTCTGTCTCATTGATCTGTCTCACGTTGAGAGTGGGGTGTAAAAGTCTCCCGTTATTATTGTATGGGAGTCTAAGTCTCTTTGTAGATCTCCAAGGACTTACTTTATGAATCTGGGTGGTCCTGTATTGGGTGCAGATATATTTAGGATAGTTAGCTCTTCTTGTTGAATTGATCCCTTTACCATTATATAATGGTCTTCTTTGTCTCTTTTGATGTTTGTTGGTTTCAAGTCTGTTTTATCAGAGACTAGGATTGCAACCCCAGTTTTTTTTGTTTTCCATTTGCTTGGTAGATCTTCCTCCATCCCTTTATTTTGAGCCTGTGTATGTCTCTGCCCATGAGATGGGTCTCCTGTATACAGCACACTGATGGGTCTTGACTCTGTATCCAATTTGCCAGTCTGCGTCTTTTAATTGGAGCATTTAGCCCATTTACATTTAAGGTTAATATTGTTATGTGTGAATTTGATCCTGTCATTATGATGTTAGCTGATTATTTTGCTCATTAGTTGATGCAGTTTCTTTCTAGCATCGATGGTCTTTACAATTTGGTATGTTTTTGCAGTAGCTGGTACTGGTTGTTCCTTTCCATGTTTAGTGCTTCCTTCAGGAGTTCTTGTAGGGTAGGCCTGGTGGTGACAAAATCTCAGCATTTGATTGTCTGTAAAGGATTTTGTGATGTTCTCTGTATTTCCTGAATTTGAATGTTGGCTTGTCTTACTAGATTGGGGAAGTTCTCCTGGATAATATCTTGCAGAGTGTATTCCAACTTGGTTCCATTCTCCTCGTCACTTTCAGGTACAGCAATCATATGTAGATTTGTTCTTTTCACATAGTGCCATATTTCTTGGAGGCTTTGTTTGTTTCTTTTAACTCTTTTTTCTCTAAACTTCTCACTTCATTTCATTCGTTTGGTCTTCAACACTGATACCCTTTCTTCCACTTGATTGAATTGGCTACTGAAGCTTGTACATTCGTCATGTAGTTCTTGTGCCATGGTTTTCAGCTCCATCAGGTCATTTAAGGACTTCACTACACTGGTTATTCTAGTTTGCCATTCGTCTAATCCTTTTTCAAGGTTTTTAGCTTCTTTGCGATGGGTTCGAACTTCAGAGGAGTTTAATTGTCTGAAGCCTTCTTCTCTCAACTCATCAAAGTTGTTCTCCGCCCAACTTTTTTCCATTGTTGGCGAGGAGCTGCATTCCTTTGGAGCGGGAAAGAGCTCTGATTTTTAGAATTTTCAGCTTTTCTACTCTGTTTTTTCCCCAACTTTGTAGTTTTATCTACCTTTGGTCTTTGACGATGGTGATGTACAGATGGGGTTTTGGTGTGGATGTCCTTTCTGTTAGTTTTCCTTCTAACAGTCAGGACCCTCAGCTGCAGGTCTGTTGGAGTTTGCTGGATGTCCACTCCAGACCCTGTTTGCCTGGGTATCAGCAGTGGAGGCTGCTGAACAGCAAATATTGCTGCCTGATCTTTCCTCTGGAAGCTTCATCTCAGAGGGATACCCGGCTGTATAGGGTGTCAGTCTACCCCTACTTGGGGGTGCCTCCCAGTTAGGCTACTTGGGGGTCAGGAACCCACATGAGGAGGCAGTCTGTCCGTTCTCAGATCTCAGACTCCGTGCTGGGAGAACCACAACTCTCTTCAGAGCTGTCAGACACAGACATTTAAGTCTGCAGAGGTTTCTGCTGCTTTTTGTTTGGCTATGCCCTGCCCCCAGAGGTGGAGTCTACAGAGGCAGGCAGGCCTCCTTGAGCTGCTGTGGGCTCCACCCAGTTCGAGCTTCCAGGCTCCTTTTTTTACCTACTTAAGCCTCAGCAACGGCGAGCGCCCCTCCCCCAGCCTCGCTGCCGCCTTGCAGTTCAATCTCAGACAGCTGTGGTAGCAATGAGGCAGGATCCGTGGGCGTGGGACCCTCCGAGCCAGGCATGGGATATAATCTCATGGTGTGCCATTTGCTAAGACCCTTGGGAAAGCAAAGGGTGGGAGTGACCTTATTTTTCCAGGTGCCGTCTGTCACAGATTCTCTCACTTCACCCTGCTCTAGCTAACGCTCAGTGGGCTACACCCACTGTCTGACAAGCCCCAGTGAGATGAACCTGGTACCTCAGTTGGAAATGCAGAAATCACGTGTTTTCTGCATGGCTCACGCTGGGAGCTATAGACTGGAGCTTTCCTATTCGGCCATCTTGGAACCGCCCCTTGTCTTCTTACATATATATAAGAAATGGTCTTGTTTTGCAATCTTGTTTTTAAAAAAGTAACGTTTGAATTTTTTGCATTTTACTATATTTTTCTTAGTATGAATTTTGTTAGTGTTGGTATTTAATTTCTTCAAGAGAATAAGTTTTCCTTTCAAGGAAGTTTTCAGACTATTTCAACCTATCTTATAGGTATAAAATCTATTACCATATAGAAGAATAATAAGAAAGTTAATTTTGTGACTTTTGTCTTTGATATAGCTTCTAAATTGTGCTGATACTTACCTTGACACATGATACAGTTACAGATCTTAAGGTACTAAAAGAATTATTTTATTCTGGTATGTTTCCAGTGGAGGTATGTCCACCTAAGTGAACTGTGAGCTCATTCTATCTGTATTCAGATTTCTACAGGAGCCCAGCCTTAGGTGGTGTCTTCGTCTTGTAGACGAAGACACTAAGTCACAGTGAAAGTCACAAGCCGGTTTATGCAAGTGATAGACTTAGAGCTCAAGTCACTTGCAGTCTCACAGCTGTCATCAAAGAGGCCCAGTTGATGGTGTAAATCACTGAAGGTATTAGCATAGCATCAAGGCAGTTTAGGGCTGAAAGAGGCCTTGGGACCAACTCTGTCATTGCAAATGAGGAGGGGAAAACTGAGGCTCAGAACCAGTGAACAGTGAAATCATGGGTACCTCCAGCATCAGTTGCATATTGAATGTGAGGGCAGAAAATAGGAAATTAATGTGATGCCCAATCTCAGATCTTCTGTCACAAATTTGGCCTTTTGGAATTTATGTGCTAGGAATAAATTGGAAGTCTGAATAAAGAGGGTTGCTCTTGGGCTGGGAGAGGAATCTTGTTTCTGATGGAGCTTAACTTTCCTATAATTTGCTTTTAAGGGCTGAAAGTAGAAACTGTATTCATTTCTCTCTTTTTCCCTTACTTTCCCCCTCTGTCTTGGAGTTATGAAATGTTTTGGTGTTTGTTCTGATGCTTGATAAAGAAACAATAATTATCCCCTTTGGCTTTCAATTTTGCGTAACTGAAATTTGATATCATGTATTAAGTGATTCATCGCTGCATTTATATCTGGTCATTTAGGCAAGAAGCCTTGAATAAAAGCAATTATGTCGGGTGATTCCCAGTTATCCACATGCGGCCAAAGCAGATCTGTGTCCTTTAAACTCTCCAGATGCCATTTCAGGAAAAAGCACAAAGCCCAACAGAAATGTACTGCTCTCAGCCAAAAGCCTCTTTTGGAACAAAGTTCTAGATAACAATGATGCAAGGGCTCAACCAGGGATTCTCAGTCTCAGCACTACTGCCATTTTGGGCTGGATGATTCTTTGTGGCGAGGGCTGTTGGGCACATTCTAGAATGATGAGCAGCTTCCCTGACCTCTCTCTGCTAAGAGCCAGTCATACTGCCTTAGTTGTGACAATGAAAAATGTTCCAGATATTAACAGCTGTTCCCTGTGAGGCAAAGTCACCCCCAGTTGAGAATGCCTAATCTCAGCCTACATTATGTACTTCACATTACTCTTCATGTTTTGCATTTTGGAAGCACACTCTGGAAACATACCATAGACGTGTTGGGGGAAAGGTAACCTGTTGTCTAGCTGTCTAAAGTACACTCAGTGATGTTTCATAAATAGGGGGTCCTCCTTGTACACATTGCTTTTAGGCACCCACCCTGATGACAATAAACAGCCTGGCAAAGCTTTTCCACATTTTAAAAAATCCAGGTGAAAAAAATTAAAAATGACTGTTCACATGACCAGCAGTTTTCAAAGCACTTTGAAACTGCATCTCATTTTTGCCTCATAAAAGCCTTGTAACTTATGTTAGATGCCTGTTAATATTGTTACCATCTTATAGACGAAGACACTAAGTCACAGTGAAAGTCACAAGCCGGTTTATGCAAGTGATAGACTTAGAGCTCAAGTCACTTGCAGTCTCACAGCTGTCATCAAAGAGGCCGTAGTGGAGAGTGGGGAGTTTGTGGCTTGGGACCGCAGGCTTTCAAATGTTGGTCTGATGATAACTGGCTGTCAGAAATTGGGCCAGTCATTTAATTTCACTATTTTTCAGTTTTCTTATCTGTAAAGTAAGGACTATACTTTAGAAGTTTGTAAGGCACTTTATGAGGTATATAAACTTGTGAGTGATAAATGGTCAGTGCTTGGTGTATAACAAGCACACAAATATTGGGTATATTGTTATTAATAAGAATGATGACACTAGCATTGTTACTAATTTTGAGAGTGAAAGACAAACTGCCTAAGTCTGGAACTAAGATGCACCACTTAGCAGCTGTGTGGCAACATAACCCTGATTTCTCCTCTCTCGGGCTTCGTTTTCTCGTCCACAAGGCGAGACTGATGGTATCTGCCTCACCTCATGGTGCTGTGTGAGGATTAAATGCCACGTAGTAAAGGATCACTGTGTGTAAACAATAATAATAATAACAACACTGATACTGATGATGATGACAATTATTCAATAAATACATTGGTATTTTTTGCAGATTCAGCTAAATTTGAGCTTAACCTCAACAGTCTTGTCTGCTCCAACCTTTATCAGCCAGGATTTTGTTTGTAAGATAGAGAAAACAACACTTGTTATCTTAGGCAGAAAGGAATTTGTTGGAACAATAGTGTTAGAGAGTCAGCCAGGCTATACGTCTGGGTCTGGAAAGTGAGCAGAGGCCATGGGAAGCCAGAAGGCTTGGATCAGGAACTGTGCTGGGAGTTACCAGCAGGAGCAGCCTGGACTGCGGCACTGTCCCATTGGGAAGGACTCTCATCGGGTCCGTGCGTCTTTTGCTGCTTCCGAGACAGTCAAGGGCCCAGAAGAGGGGTCTGCTCAGCTTCTCCTGGCTGCAGGGGGCTAGGACAGAGGGCTGGTCTCTTTGGCCTCTGGGATGGTCCAGGCACAACCTCTCCCCAGAACTATACAACACAGGGCCGGAGGTGGCGGCTCATGCCTGTAATCCCAGCACTTTGGGAGGCCGAGGCAGGTGGATCACCTGAGGTCAGGAGTTCGAGACCAGCCTGGCCAACATGGTGAAACCCTGCGTCTTCTAAAAATACAAACATTAGCTGGGCGTGTTGGCGGGTGCCTGCAATCTCAGCTACTCGGGAGGCTGAGGCAGGAGAATCGCTTGAACCTGAGAGGTAAAGGTTGCAGTGAGCCGAGATCACGCCATTGTACTCCAGCCCAGGCAAGAAGAGCGAAACTCTGTCTCAAAACAAACAGACAACCAAACAAATACTATATAACACAGGAGAAAGACAGGCTGTTAAACAGAAGTGGGGAGTATCATGAGGAGGCTTGCATGGTGGGAAGCCAAGAGGCTGTGGATGTCTCTTATACTTTCCTAAGTATTTACTAGAAGAGAGAGAGAGGGAGAGAGGTTTCAGCTGTTAAAATTAATCACTATGGTACTACAAGTAACATTCTAATTTTTAAATGACACATTGCATAATTAACATAGATAAGTTTTTAAAAAAATATTGTGGCCAAATATTTGTTTCAAATAAAGTCATAATCACTATGCTACTAGTGGGAATTACAATGAGAAATAACTGACCTTTTAAAGACAGATTTAAAATGGTAAAACAGAGAAAAGTGAGTTCACTTTAAATACTTTTTATTGAGCACTTACTATGCCCTGGATATTGGGCTAGGGCTGAAGACTAGAGGTGCAAAAACATGGGTTCTTCCTCTAGGAAGCTAGTCATCTGTGGAAAGATGCAGATACTTTAAAAACAAAACAAAAACTCAAGTAACATAATGGGACAAGTGTTTTAATAAAGGCATTATGCAAATTGCTTTGGAATAACAGAGAAGAGACATAATTATGGTAGTGATGTGAGCTTAGACTTGAGGCAACAATAAACCAGGAAAGAAAGAGACGAGGGGATTTCAGGAAGATAAAAGCAAAGGTGGAAGAAAAATCATATGAAAGAGAAGAGGCTCAAATCCCAAGCCTGTTCTAACTACTTGTCATATCACATCTCATTCTTTTTACTGCCATTTTATCGCCTTTGTGATTTTTTTAAGAGCTAAAAGTGCTGTGTAATAGCTGTCCTATGAGACCTTGTTGAATGTGAAGAGCCATGTTTCTGGAATAACTTGCTACTAGTCGGATTTCTGAAAGGTCCTCCACCTAGACCTGCCGTGGAGAAAGCCATTAGGGGGATACCATTCAGAGGGGGCACAAAATGTCTCCTCTGCCAATCTAATTCCATTTTAACATGTCCTTAAGCTCATTTTGATAAGACTTAAATGAGCAGGTCTGGCTCAGATTCAGCTGTGGCTGTATCTGTTCTGAGAAAGCGCTGGAGAGGGTGGTGCAATTGTGAAATGGATTAGCAGCCTTAATTACCTGCGAAAATTAATTAAGGTAAAGACAGGCAATAGAACAAATGATCCATGCAGACAATGAGAATAGTTCTAGATACATAAGACAAATCTGCCTTCCTTTTCCTGCCTAATCACGGTGAAACCATTCAGAATTTATCTCCTTTGAAAAATTACTAAAATAATAAAATAGATGTTAAAAAGGCAAGTGCAGTCTGATCTTAAATGAAAGATGAGAAATGTCAATCCTGGATTTTGGTCCATTTATCAGGGATCAGGAGACTTCTTCTGTAAAGGTCCAGATAGTGAATATTTCTGGCATTGGGGGCCATGAATCTGCATTAAACCTTTGGGTTGTTGTGTGAAAGCAGCCATAGAGAATATGTAAAAGAGTGGGCATGCTGGTGTTCCAATAGAACTTTATTTATAAACACTGAAATTTGAATTTCATGTAACTTTCATGTATCACAACATATTATTTCTTTGGATTTTTTCCAACCATTTAAAAATATAGAGAAACATTCTTAGCTCAAGGGCCATACAAAAATAAGTGGCGGGCCAGATTTGGTCCATGAGCTGTACAGTTTGCTAACCCCTGGTTTAAATGATAAAGAAATGATGAAATGATGAAAGTGACTTAAATGATAAAGAAACATGGCCCAAATATGACAAAAATAAATAATATATTTACTACCACAACATCACAGAGTAAAGAATGACATAGTGGCACAAAACTCATTTTAAAAATCTTATTCCATCAAATTACGTGAATGTTCTCCAAGAACTGAGTCAATCACATATTAATGGGCCATTTTCAGAAGTTATTCACCAAAAAGTGCCACTTATCTTGTCCGTACAAGAACGTGACTTCAAATATCACTTGGAGCCAACTGGTTGAAGTATCTTTTAAATGGCACTTGAAATTTCTTCTAAATTAGTCAACTTTTTTTGATAACAACTGATATTCACTAGAAAATGAGACACAGATGATGGCCCTAACCACACCAACATGGATGCCATAAGGAGTGTCGGGGGGATCTCTGGCAGGAGTTGGATCTCACCAACAATATTATTAGGTCAGCATTAAGTATCCCTGAAATGAATGGCTAACATATCATTTTTGTGTTGATTCTGGCCTCAGTTCTCTTTTTCTTTTGTTTTGCTTGTTTGAATCATCTGCTGATATGCTTTGGCCATCTCTGTGTCTTATACTAGTCTAGTAGTTTCCTGGCATTATTACTTACGTTGATAACAACATATTCTTTCTCTGGTTATGACATAAGCATTGTTTTCTCCCCTTACCCAGTTTCAAGGTCTCTTCCTTATTTACAAAGTTGTCCATGAACTGCTTTTACACTGACCCATTTTGCTTTTATTTTTCAACTCAAAATTCTGGGGAAACCTTGGGGTGTTTTTCTTCCCTAATGTGAAATATTCACCCCTGAGAATTGCTATGAAAACAGCAATTAATGCAGAATATGTCTCCCCAGGTATATAGAAATGTCTTCTGATATTATGGTGGGAAGGGTTTGTAAATGACTTTAATGTTGATAGGAAAAGAATTGGGGTTTAAGTCTGCTTGAAAGATTTCTGTCCTTGTATCAAAGTCTTATTCTATTGGGGATGAGTCCTAAAACCTTGTCAGTGTACATATTTATAGTCTTACATGTATACATGATATGTCTAACACATAACTATATAGTTGTAGTTATAACAACTTTAACTCCGTATAGTTATATATATATATTTATAAATTATCTACATGCAGTACTGTATGCATTAAAAACACATAGCTAACGGAATTTTAAAACGTTAAGATACAAATAAAAACAGGAGTTTTAGTATTTTCTTTCCAGTCCTGTAAATTGATTTGTGTACTCCTGGTATACACATTCCACTTTCTGGAGATCAACATTCTACTGGCCCTCAAAGCTGGGATGAAAGGCCATCTGGTTTATCTGCTTCACTAAGGTTTTGTTGTTTATGGATTCACACTTACAGTAGTGCACAGAACACTGAGTCATGTTGTGCTTTTGGGCATGAGAATACAGAGCTAAGCATAGAGAATATTCTTTCCAGTTTGTGGCATGTGATGAGCTTGATGAATCTGGCAATTTCCATGATGAAGTAGGTTGTGCCTGGGGCACAGTTGGGCTGATGCAGCATGCATGTGATGAACGGGCTCAGAGCTCTGTCTTACAGGAGCAAACACCGCAGCACCATGTCCCTTTATTTTGGCACAAACTGAATTTTATGTTTATTTTGAGGGCTGAATTTAGGCAAAACTGGCCAGCTTTGAGGGAGTTGAAGATGTTTCTTATTGAACCCAAAAGCACCACTTAGCCCCTTTGCTGTGGGTGCATTTTGTGCCACAAGGATGGGACGCTGCACCATGCAAACTATCTAATCATCTTCCAGTGTGAATTGCAGACACTGATATTCCTTTCTGGGATAGTTGAGTGTAAACTCCTTATCTAAATGTTGAGTAAAGGCTTTTCCTTTTATTGAGAGAATTTTGAACATTAGTGATTAGGCAGAGATAGAAGATGAGGCTAGAAAACTTCTAGGTTCCTCTGAAATCACCCTGTTTGTTGATAAGCTCATCTGTTCTCAACCTCTTAGTACTTTCCTAGTCATTTCAAAAAAGAGAGAGATTCAGCAAACCTGGTTTTATTCCCGAGAGAGTACTGTCACAAAAAATAATGTTGTCAAGAAAACCAAAGCAGTGTCTGACTTGTTTAGAGGTGCTAAGGGCATATGACAAGCCAAAGAGTAAGGATAATATTGGAGGAGGAAGAATGTCTCTTGCATTGATGGATAAAAGAACATGTAATTTGAAGAAAATAATCTGCTGAATTTCATTCTTTAATCCTGATCTTGAACATCACATCTACATTCATTTTCATGCTAAACATGTAGAAAAAACTAGAATTAATTAGAACATTTGGAAATGGTACCAAAATAGGTAATATTTTAAAATCAAATAAATAATAGAATGAACAAAAATGGGCATAAATGAGTGAGCAAAGCCGTAAGCTCATTAGAAATATACAAATGATAAATGGTACACAGATGGCCTGATATTTAATACTGAACTGAAGGTCTGGAATGAACACAGAGATTTTTTTTTTAAATTGAAAATGGCATTTCAGTGGCACACAGAAAAAATAATAATTGGCTCTTTGGGATATTTCCTAACTGAGGTCTTAATAGACTATACGTACTCTTGCACTTTTGAGGTTTGATTTACGATTATATAAAACAAATAAGTGTAATGAATTCTGTTAGTGATAAATTAAAATATTTCAAGTAAAACTCAGTGGTGATTTCTGAAACAGCTATGAAATATACTAGCAAGATCAGTAGTCTCAACAATATATTTCTAGTTGTGAGTATATATTTAGAGACCAACCAAATGGGGGATATCAGGATTTGATTAAACTGTCAGGCTAGGAACCAGATGTTTACTTTTAAGTTTCTGCAGTCAATGGGGTATTTAACATGGCCAGAAAACTTCCTTTGAAGTGAGTAGCAAAGACAGGGAAGGAGCCACATAAGTTGATATTCAGCATGGTTTAATGAGACACGTGGCTCCAATCCACAGACAAAATTCAATATCTACTATAAATTTTTGCCAAACATATATCCATATTTATTATTCCCTTCAGAACATTTTAGACATTAACAAGGATTCAGTGAGAAATGGACCCCTTGCCAACTTCAAGGCCAGTTGAAATAGAGAGGCCTGAAGTACAGTTTAGACTGCAGGTCTATCGTGTTTACCGATTTGGCACCACACTGTTTCTTGACTTCTGATGATAAATGGTCTATAAAGAGCTCACACATCTTCTTTAGCATCAAATATCTCTTCACAAGTAATATTTTAGTGAGTTGAATATAAATGAGCCAAAATCATGAATAATAGATTCCTCTGGACTTACGAATGAAGGGGGAAAGTAGTTGTAGTTGGTAAAATGTGACCAGAAACTATAGCTGTAGTTTTCGTTAAATGTTTGAAGAAGGCACTATTCGATTCAAGAAATCATCTAGTGACAGTGCCTCTTTTCTGCTGGACACTTTTGGGTTGGGCCAGTTACTCTTTAACCTCTGCTTCCCAGGTTCAAGTGATTCTCCTGCCTCAGCCTCCCAAGTAGCTGGGATTACAGGCCACCATGCCTGCCACCGTGCCCAGCTAATTTTTTTTTTTTGTATTTTTAGTAGAGACAGAGTTTTGCCATGTTGGCCAGACTGGTTTAGAACTCCTGACCTTAGTGATCGGCCCACCTTGGCCTCCCAAAGTTCTAAGATTACAGGCATGAGCGACCACACCCAGCCTGAAGTCACTGCCAACCCTAACACAGGCTCAGAATTTCCATGCCAAGTGCATTCTGAGCAAGGTAGAGTCAGTAGGAGATTTTAACACAAATAGAACCCTTCTCTCAACTGATGTCTTCTCTGGGAAATATTTGCTGCCAGAGAAGTCAAGCCTCTCTCCCCAAGACTGTGCTCTCCTTCCTCTCCACTTCCTTTGTTATCTAGAAGAACATACTTCTTCCTCTGGCTCTCCAAGTATCTTCCTGAAGGTCACTTCTCCTTTTGAGCAACTCACCCAGAGCTCTTCATGCGCCTACCATGTTGCTAACAGCTGCTAAGAAAATTGATGTTTTTTCATCTATATTATTCCATTAGTTAAGCAGGAAGAAAGTCTGCTTGGGAGAACCGTGAGAAGTCAAATGGAAAGTCTGATTTCAGCCAAAAGGAGAAGGGTTCTTAGAGTTTCAGCATTTCTGAGGACCACTTAATAAGTCATAAGCAAAGCAGTGACATTAAAAAGAGTGTCATGTGAACATCCAGGTGCTAAGGTCAGCTTCCTGGGCTTGCGACCTATGTAGTCACATAGGGCACTGGGCTCAGAAGAGCCCTACACGTGGTTTAATGCTCTGCTCTCACCACCTTGAAATTCTTAATATTATTTGAACAAGGGGTCCTGCATCTTTATTTTGGAGTGGATCCCTCAAATTATGTAACCAGTCCTACAGGGGCAGACTGGTACCCAGCTGTAGCAAAACACCTGGTACAGTTACTTTTTAAAAATAAATTGGTAAGAGGAAATTGAAAAGGGAAGATATCAGAATCCAGAGGCTTCTTGCAGATGTCTCAGTATTAGGTGAAGCCATGCAGAGTACTAATCAAAGTACAAGACTATGAGTCAGAAGATGTGGCTTCTAGACCCCAATTTTTCTCTACAACCAATGTCAACTTTCTGAAGTTTGCTTTCCTTACAGTAAAGAAGTCCTCACTGGGGACTTGCCTAATAATACTAGAGTATACTTTTCCAGAAGAAAAAACTAAATGTGGGAGATATTGCAAAAGATACATACAGTCCCCAGTACTTTGGGAGGCCGAGGCAAGCGGATCACAAGGTCAGGAGTTTGAGACCAGCCTACCCAACATAGTGAAACCCCGTCTGTACTAAAAATACAAAAATAAATTAGCTGGGCATGGTGGCAGTCGTGGTGGTCTGTAATCCCAGCCACTTGGGAGGCTGAAGCAGGAAAATTGCTTGAACCCAGAAGGCGGAGGTTACAGTGAGCCCAGATCACACCACTGCACTCCAGCCTGGGTGACTGAGCAAGACCCTGTCTCAAAAAACAATAACAACAGCAACAAACAAACAAACCAAAAACCTCAATGACTTCGTGAGATGAATGCCAACAAATGAGATTCTTCTGGTATTTCACCATATCCTGAACATGCCTAGCATATACCATTTTCCCACCAGCCCTCTCAATCTACCCTTTTCCCAGCTATTCTTTCCTCTTTGTTCTTTGCTTATTAAAAATTCATTCATCGTATCAGGCTGAATTCAAACTTTTCTTTCTTTAAGAAATCTTAAGAACCATCCTGATTCAAAATGAGCTTTTCTGCTATAAATGCATTTGACTGGTCACAAATCACTTGGCACTGTGGCTTATTGGCTTATTGGCTTATTTCTCTTTCTAGATAGAATTGTTTCATATGATGGTGTGTGATCTCCCCAATGAGGGAAGGGCTTGTCTTTTCACCTTTCTACCTCACACCCAGCCCAGTATTGTGTCTATACAGCAGAATGGATAGTGATCCTAAAGAGGAGAGTTCATTAAGCTAGAGAAAACCTTAATGTCAAAGAAAATGAAAAAAAAAGCAGAAAATATTTAGGTTTTAGAGACAGGTTCTTGCAGCTTGGCAAATACTTCCATACAAATCTGTTGATATATGTTCTCTTCTGAAAAGTATGATTTTGACCAGGTATATTAGTAAGTCAAAAACTTTTTAATAAGCTTTTTGAAGAAGTGGCCAATATTCTAACCTTCCAGTAAGTGGTCATGGGACAAGTGCAATTGGGGGAACACACTGGAAATATCCAGGCTGTTCCATAACATTGCTGTTACTCATGCAGATTGAGAGTAATCACCAGGTCTTTGGAAAGAATTTGAGTCTGATATATTTACTTAGAACATATTCTATTACCATATCACAAAATAAACTCTATATTGTTTTCATAATAGTGTATGGTTCCAGTCTTTCCATTTAAATTATTTGCCACAATCATAATGTTCTATAGATACCGTTTATGCAGATAACTCATGGGGTACAAATTATGATTACTGAAGTCAATATTTTGATGCCTAGAATGGGCTAAGGCAGGTAAGCAGCACAACTTGGAGATTTTTGTCTTGAGGATGTTTATTTCTGTGTGAACATCCTTGATATAGTTTGGCTGTGTCCCCACCCAAATCTTATCTTAAATTGTAGCTCCCATAATTCCCACGTCTTGTGGGAGGTGCTCAGTAGGAGATAACTGAATCATGGAGACAGTTTCCCTGATGCTGTTCTCATGGTAGTGGATAAGTCTCACAAGATCTGATGGTTTTATAAGGGGAAACCCTTTTCATTTGGTTCTCATTCTCTCTTGCCTGCCATCATGTGAGACGTGCCTTTCACCTTCCACCCTGATTGTGAGACCTCCCCAGACACATGGAACTGCGAATTCGTTAGACCTCTTTTTCTTTATAAATTATCCAGTCTTGGATATATCTTTATCAGCAGCAAAAGAATGGTCTAATACAATACTATGTAGAGTTTTGTTGAAAGGGGAGAGAGTTGGTATCAGGTGGCAAAAGAAAAAACCGACCCTGTTGAAGGAGTAACCCTCAAGTAGGAATACATTTTTGTTTTATCTACGAATATGGTAAGTTTATATTTCATTTCAGAGGATACTGATATCAGAGAAGTTAAAGATGTTATCCATGATAGTGATAGTGAGTAGGTGTTTCCCCATAGAAAACGCCAATAGCCTTCCCTGTATGAAGTCAGGTGGGTCAGGAGCAAAATGACCAGAGAAATGAATTGGTTGGGAATTTAGAAATTTCAGTAAGAAGTGCTTCACTTATTCAAACAGCATGCCACACTGTCTCCCCTACCCCTACCACCAAAAATACCTTTCAGATGGCAGCTCTTTTCCCTAAACACCTGCTTCAGTAGCATTATCTTAGAAAGTTATTTAGGTGCTTAGGTTTACAGACTTGGAAACCTGACTATGTGAAGCAATTGATAATCATCTGTCTCTAAGATTCAGATTCATATTAGTTGAGCTTAGGGTTGACAAACAAACATAGAATGCAAATTTATCTATTTATAGTGAAAGCTCTGTCTTAGAAATGAGAATACTCAAGTCCTCAGCACTAGCACATTCTCTCCCTATAGGTCATCCCATATAGGGAGCCCATTATAATCAGAAGACTTTCCAGGGTGGCATGAGAACATACTGTTAGCTTGATGAACTTCAGTGTTTCTTGGCAACAGGCTAAATTAGCTTGTTGTTTTTACCGCCACAAAAAGAAAGATCTTGACAACGGACTACAGTATTCTGTGTCTGGCTAGGCCTGTTTAAAATGCTTTGGTGAGCAGCTTACATGTAACTTTCTGACTCTCTTTTTAAATCTTCCATAACTTACCAGGCATACTTTGTATCAACATATTATTTCTTTAGATGTGTTAATGAACTCCATTCGATCCCAGTCATATTTTGCAGGCTTAGTTCTTGAAGTGACCTTGCAAAATGGGATGACTTTTAAATAATTAATCTTATTTTCTTTTTCAGCTTCATCCATGATTAATTTTACCCTGTGGAAAATAAGGAGAAAATCCTAGTCATTTTCTAGGTAGTAGGAGTGTGGTGGCATTATGGAGGAGTTTAGTTGGGAGTGACACGATCTTCAGTAAGGACATTGGGAATTGGGAGAGAGATTTCCAGTTGCGGGAGAGATTTCCAATTGCAGGTGAAATCAGCTTGAGTTTGGAGTGGGAAAACTTGGAGAAGATCATTTGTGTCAATTCAGCTGGGATGGTGGTGAGGTGTTGACCTGCTGGTGCAAAGATCCCATCTCTATGCACATTAGTGGCAAAACCCATGGCAGTGGACATACAAATGAGTCCAGTGGCAAAATCAAATTAATGAGGGTTTTTCTCTGGTCAGGATAAGGTAGACTAAACCAGTGGACCCAAAGCTAGGAGAAAACGCAGGATACAGGAAATAAACCTGGTGATTCTTTCTGGAAAACACAGTCCTACCGTGACTGATGGAACAAGCAGAGAAAGTGAAATTTTTATCTTTCTTTTTGTTGTCTAGTTTGTCCTTTCTGATAGAAAGTAAAAACAATTGAGCATGGAAATACATATTTTTAAAGGTTTAACAGCTTAACTCGTAGTCATGATCATATTTTTATTTTCTTTTTATTGTCTCGCTCTGACTGAGCATTAGGACAGAAATTAACTGATTTCACAAAGTGCCCTATGCCACCACCAACCCCCACCCCAAAGCAACAACAAAAACAAAATTTTTTTCGTAGGGTTATGTCACTGGTTTTGAATAGAGTTCATTAGCAAATCTAAACTTTGTCTTACAGTCATATTTAACCATTGCCTTGTAAATTAAAACCAAGACATTATTAAATTCTTAGAAAAAAGATAGAAACCAGTTGCTTAGTTAATAGTTCTCCCTTTCCTTCCCAAGATAAAAAAGAAAAACCAAACATTTTTATGTTGCCATAAATTGCACCAGTGCATCCCTTTTGATGGTGTTGTGTTGCATAATATGTAACTACAGAAACTAATTTTGCAAACATTCAAGAATGGGATATTTGCAAATAGCTCTGTTCTGGATATTAAGCACAAAGTGAATTAAGTTATTGAATTCCATTTAAGCAGCATTAACCTTGTTTTAAGCTTTTTACTTTCATTAGTCCACCCTTCTTTTCCCACTTGGCCGTTTGTAGTACATATTGATTCTCAAGGTGGTACTTTAGAAAAGTAAGAGATGGTGGTGAAATTACTTGGATAATGAAAACCACAATGACATTGAAGGCTACATTAGAGTCTGTTTGTTATATAAGTCAGGCTCATGCTGTAGATCTAAGCTGTGGATCTAGTTTAAAAATACTAATTTTATAAAAGACTCTCTCAGTTAAATGAATGAGTGGCCTTTGGTGTGCTCCAAGAATGGATTTTCCTGTTTTATATAAAATTGTATAATATGTTGTTGGGTGGTTTGTTGTTTTTATTTTGATGAACCTGCTTTAAATATGAAAAGTATAAGCACTGTCACTTCTGTTATAATATGACAAATATGTTCCTATAAGTCACACTGTTGTGGAAAATTATATAACATAAAAAGGCTTGTGAGAAAAATGGGGTTATGGGTATAATATCGCCAAACTAAGTCACCGACACATAAATAAGATAGGAACCTACTAAAACAAGTAGCACAGTCTTACATATGTTAAGTGGTTAGGAAATAAATACTAGAACAAATGTAGCCTTTTATCTTGAAAAAGACTTGAAGTTTGGTTGTAGAAGAGTTGCAGCTTGGCAGTTATTGTGAAGTAGAGGAAGGACAGTTATTTTCAAGTCATGGGAAAGTTGTAACACCAGAAGGGTATGGCTCATAACACATGAGTAAACTGAGATAATTGGCAAATTCTCAGTGTTCATATGTTTTGTATATTCCTTTGAGGCTCAATTTTAGCAGAGTGCCATTTTCTGCATTCACCTGATATTCCTTAAAGATGAAATAGCTATACATAACTGTGAAATGTAAAATTAATGTTATGCTCACAGTTTTTGCTAATATATTAATGGTGTAGAAACAAATTTGCATATCAAAATATGCGTCCAAAACCAAACTGACTACATCTTATTCCAAATCATCATTGGCATCATCATCATCATCATCATCATCACCATGATTATTTAACATTTTCATGAGTTGATTTTATAATAACTTGTTGGACATAAATTTTATCTGTAAGAATGTTTTATTGAAACAAATTTTAATAACAATTCTGGGAAATAATTATCTTCCAGAATAATGTGAAAATCTATTATCACAATGAGAGAATACATCCATAAGATGATATTTGGCACCTATGAAGCTTTTATTTTTGGCTTGCAGACTCTCCTTTGGAGAGTAGGGATTATCTTGTTACTTCTCTCAGTTCTAGGTAAACAAAAGGTGCCTAATACAAGCACATTACCCTGACTTGACTTAACTCAGAGGAAATGAAAAGTTCCAGCCAAGTAAGGTTAACTCAGACAAAACTCAGTTACCCTTTTTGAAGTCCTTTCCAAAATCAATGGTGATTTAGTTCAGTGACCTCCCTTAAAGCGTACCTATGTTTGCACAGAATCAGTGTATTAATCTGTTCTCATGCTGCTATGAAGAAATATCTGAGACTGTGTCATTTATAAAGAAAAGAGGTTTAATTGACTCACAGTTCTGCATGGCTGGAGATGCCTCAGGAAACTTACAATCATGGCAGAAGGCATCTCTTCACAGGGTGGCAGGAGAGAGAATGAGTGCTGAGCAAAGGGGGAAACCCCTTATAAAACCATCGGATCTTGTGAGAACTCACTCACCATCACAAAAACAGCATGGGGAAAACTTCCCCCATAATTCAATTATCTCCGCCTGGTCCCTCCCTCAACGTGGGGATTATTACAATTCAAGGTGAGATCTGGTTGGGGACGCAGAGTCAAACCATATCTATCAGGGATAGGCATCCATGTGTGAGGGCAGTAGACAGAATCCAAGGGGCAAATACATGCTGTGCATTAAGAAAAGATTAGTACCTTTGACTGTTTATCTGGATTTTGCTAGTAGGTTTTTTTTTCTGCAACAGTAAAACCACCCCCAAGCTCTGAGGAGTAGCACTGACATACCCACTCCATTTATGGTCCCTGAATGCTCTTTGACCCTTTTGAGGAACCAGGAGATACTTAGTTTCTAAAATATGATTTGAGAACATCCACTCTTAAACCACAATTTATTGAATTATCTGTAAAACGAATTGACTTAATTCTAACGATGACTCGCTCAGAACCTTGCTGCGGAAGGGAGCCTGGATATTTTAGTCCATTTCCTTTTCTCCCCACTCTGATTTCTTAAGAAAAATGTAATAGAGTAACTACTGCAGAACAATTCCTTTGGGAATAGTAACACATCTGCATTACTTATTGCTAGAAATTATGAGGGGATGACAATGATTTGAATGATTTGCAGGTTTCTTGATAGTTTTCTGCAAAATTAGACCAGGAAGGAGTGAGTTTGTAGGAAGCTGAGGTTGGTGGAGGCCGTGAACGATAAGCTTGAGGAGCATATTAATTGACTTAACTCACATGTGACCATGATTATCAGTACCTATTATTTGGAATGCAGAAATTCAAGAATACTACTAAATCAGTTCAACACCAATCTCCAAAGGTCCCATTGGCTTAAATTCAACCTGAGACTCAGCAAAAAAGAAAACCAAATCATGGGTATTGTATAAACTTTGTTTTACTATTAAAAATATAAACTGAAAAACTGATTTTATACACCATTAAGCTGCTGTTAAATTTATCTTCAATGATTTATCAGTTTGTAATGACACTGGGAAGAAGAGAGATTACACTGTGATGGAAGCTTATATTCTCTAAATAAGCCCTTCAGTTACAAAACAAACACGTATTATATAATCACATAAAATAAAAATATAATATTATGGAAAGATAAATATTAAGCTGTTATTTTAATTTATTTGTAAAGTTAACAAAATTAAAAGCATTAAACACTCAAATATTTGATACTACAAAATTTTATACTCTTTTTCTCAAAAGGGAAGATGGCATAAAACATAAGTAAAAATTAATATATAAGAATGCTCCTGTTCTTGAATTAACTAACCCACTACCAAATAAAGGCAATGGTATAAAATGTATTGCAATGCCTGCACCAGGAATCTGATGTGGGATACCAGAAGAATGTTCTATGAGACCTCCCAACTAGACTTCCTAAAGCAGCTTTTATTATTCAGGGTTGGCATTACACGTCTATTACTTAAACTCATATTGAGGAGTCAGGAGAAAGGAGTCGCAGACATGAGCTGTCAGGGCTATGGGTCTCGCTGTGTGGAGACAGGTTGTGGAGAGGGAAAATGAAGCTGATATGCACAAAGATGCAGAAATAAGGAGCAGGGAGAATCTCATGAAGTCCAGGTCCACAGAATTCCCACCTGTACCCTAATCCCAATCCGGGCTTCTTGTTGTAAGTGTTCCATTAATTCCCGGGATCAATGTATTTCTCTTTTTGCTCAAGCTGCCTAGGATTTTTTTTTTTTTTTTTTTTTTTTTTTGCCAGTGGCGATCACGCCACTCTAAGTACCTTTCTGTTCATCCCATAATGAGGGCTTTTTGTGGCTCTGCAACCTCGATCTTCCTTCCCAAACTTTCACATGTTCTTTCAGCACTCATCTGAGTGACTCATCTGATGCTACCACTTTAAATGGGCTGCATTCCCGTTTAAAGTAGACACCATGTCATAGAAAACACTGCGTACTTGAGTGGCAGAAATTAAAATTGCTAGCTAGAGAGCAAAAATGAATACTAATTCTAGCTGCTCCTGAGTCCAGAGAGGGGCACAGCCCATCTCAGTGAAGTAGCTCCCTCTGAGATTCCTCATCCGTGGAGCTTTTCAGTGAATCAAGAGTATGTCCAGGCTAGCCTACTTAGGCAAGGTCGAGGCAAGAGGAAGCTAAATGGCTCTTCCTGAAAAGAGACGACAGGAATTTTTAAAGTGGATAAGTCACACTAATGCCACAGGGGTTCAACAGCATGTCTATGTATAACACAACAACGAACTGGGTGACTATGTAGAGAAAAAGCTCCCTTATTTCCAGAGATTCTTCCTGGTTTCTGAGTAACTGAAGTTTCTGGTTAATAGGAACTTCTCCTGTTCAGGGTTGGAAAATTCAGCTCCTTTGTGTTAGTTTTGGCACTTCCATGACATTCAGGAGTCAAGCTTTTCTGGGTAAAATGGAAAAGGTTTTGCACTGACTCATCTTGGCTGAGGGCTATCCTGGACTCCAAGGCTCTGCTTTGTGGCGGCAACACAGCAAGATCATCACTCCTGCAGGGATTATCTTATTACTTTTAGAAAATGGTTTCGGTTCATATTTATTACCTATCTTATTGATAACCAGCCTTTTAACTTGATTGGTTATTCTTAGTAAACTTCAGCTTATTTAGTTTCTGCTTTCATATTAGAATTTTAGTTTGGTAACTTTCATGAATTTAAGAAACTTAAATTTTAAACAAAGGAAACTAGTACATATTTCCAGGATGGTTCCTTGTGACCATAAGTGACATTTATTTAATTTTTATACAGTGGATTAAGTTTTTGGCTGAGGGACCATTATGTCTTCTTCTTCTTCTTCTTTTTTTTCTATGACGGGTTATTCCTAAAAGTTAATTTGTGTTTTAATTTAATTCTTCAGTGTACCCTTTGCCTGTGAATAATGCCATTTGAGTGAATTTCACATTCGTTTAAAAAAATCCTGATGACGCTCTCTAAATCTAGGCTTCAGGGGGAAGAAAGAGGGTCTCTTGTTATCATGAGGGAGGGAGAAAGAACAGGAAGAGGGTATACTGTTTTACAGGGCAAGGAGAGACAATGGCTGGGAATGGAAAAAGAGATGGTTAGCTGGAGATTGTGTGTGTGTGTGTGTGTGTGTGTGTGTGTGTGTGTGGAATCCTAGGGATCTGTTGAAGTGAACCTTCAATAATCCTGCACAAATCATCATATTCTCTGTGCAACTGAATTTCTTACAGAGGCTGGCGAATGGGTTTAAATTCTGAGTTAAGATTGCACAGAAGTTAACAAAAAACGAAGCTTAGCAGCAAGGATTATTTTAAATTTCTTTTAATGAGGAAAACTATACTTTCAATACACAAAAGTAAACTGTTCAAATTATATTTTATTTATTCAGTAACCTGGCTCTAAGTAGTATGGTGTCTGAATAGATAACATTAATAGAAGCATAGTCTGGTCATAAAAATTAATTAAAAGCAATCAAATTGATATTGTTAAGCAAGTTGGAGGGAAACTAACTTTTAACGCTGCAGTAACGTCTAAAAATCCCCTTCTCAGTTCCTTTCTCTACCAATATCTCTCTTGTACTCTGACTGCTAAGAAACCATTCTCCCTATCCTTCCCTCTGTAACCCCAAACAAACTCCATTCCAGTCCCAAACTCCAATCCCAACCCAAACCTTCTCCAAACCCAGTAAATAGCAACATAGATTTACTGAACATCTACAGTCCGTGAACACTCATTTTGATTGATGAGGATACATCTGTGGATAAAACAGACAAGCAGTTCTAGTTCTCATGATCCTCTGTCCTTCACCCTGTGGAAAAAGTAGGCAATAGAAAGGCAGATGATAAGTAAAATATGTAAACGTCAGATGCTTATAAATGATAAGAACAGACGGAGAGTCTATGATGTCTGCTGGAGGAGGTGGTTGCTAGTGAAGTCTTCCCTGAGGAGGGGATTTTTAGTAGAAATGTAAAGAAAGTGAGGAAGCAAGCCATGCAGGCATACAAGGAAGAACATTCCAGGCTGAGGGAATGGCAAGAACCTACAACTTGTGTTTGGAGAAATTCTGGTATCTTCAAGGCTGACAAAAGGGGCTTGTCTGATTGAAGGACAAGGTACAAGGAATAAGTTCGTAGGGGAAAGGGCCAGAGAATGTGTATGATTATACACATAATAGAAAGGCTTCTCCCTTTATTCTGCATAAGATGGAGGCGTTTGAGAATTTCTGAGTGAAAGAGTTCCATGATCTGATCGTGTTCTACAAGCTCCGAATTGAGAAGAGACTGAAGGGAGGCAAATGCAGAGGCAGAAAACTCCATAAGGAGATGCGTATCACAATTCAGAGGAGAATCAATGATGTTTTGGATCAGAGAGTTAAGGTAATGGAAGGGATGTGAAATAGAAGAATCCTGAATACATGTTGAAGATAGGATCAATGGGATTTTTTTTTTTTTTTTTTTTTTTGAGACAGGGTATTGCTCTGTTGCCCAGGCAGGCGTGCAGTGGCATGATCATGGCTCCCTGCAGCTTCGCCCTGCTGGGCTTAAGCAATCCTCCCCCCTCAGCCTCCCAAGTAGCTGGAACTACAGGTGCGTGTGTTATCTCATCTGGCTAATTTTTAAAAAAATTTTCTTTGTAGAGATGAGATCTCACTATGTTGTGCAGGCTAATCTCAAACTCCTGAGCTCAAGTGATCCTCCCACATCTGCCTCCCAAAGTTCTAGGATTGTAGGCATGAGCTACTGCACTCAGCTGGTATTGCTTTATGATAGACTATGTGAAATAGATAAAGAAAGAGTGGAGTAGCTGTTATTGATGAGAGCAAAGGCTGAGGGTGAGTTGGTTTGAGAAGGAAAACCAGGAGATCAGCTATGAACGTATTAAGTATGAGATGCCCCCTATATACTCAAATGGATAGATCAGGTATATAGCTGGATATATAAGTTTGGGTCTGGATTTTCGAGA
Organism: Trachypithecus francoisi; assembly: GCF_009764315.1. Classification (NCBI taxonomy): domain Eukaryota; kingdom Metazoa; phylum Chordata; class Mammalia; order Primates; family Cercopithecidae; genus Trachypithecus; species Trachypithecus francoisi. The sequence continues at coordinate 17,709,829 of NW_022681465.1, forward strand.
CAAGTCTGAGCAGGAGATTTTAACATGGGACTCACCAGAATGTAGGTGGTGTTTTATGCCATGGGACTGGCTGAGCTCCCTAAGGGAGTGAGTGAAGACAGCACAGGGAAGAGATACAAAGACTGAGGCCCAGAAATGCAACATTTGGAAATGGGGTGAAGAAAAGGAGCATAAAGGAGACAAGAAGGAGCAGCCGGAGAGATGGAAAACAGTGTAAGTTTACTGATCTGGAGGCCCAGGGAGGCAAGTGCTTCTAGGACTGAGGTGTAATCAGCTGGGTTGATGCTTTTGGTAGGTAGAGTCTGATGAGGACTGAAAAATCATCATTGGAGTTAGTGATATGGAGACCATTAGTAACCTTGAGAAGAGCAGTTTCAATGAGTGATAGAGACACATTATGATTGGAGAGGGTTTGTTAGAAAAGAAGGACAAAAATTGGAGACGGTGAGTTATAAAAGGACATTTTGAAAGAGTTTTGCTATTGAGGAAAAGAGAGAAAGGGAGTGATAGCTAGAAAGGAAAGCAGAGCCAGGAGAGAGTTTTTTGCTTTGTTCATTCACTCCAGTCTGGGAGAAATGTTCATAGGCTAACAGTTTTCATCCAGTAAAGAGGGGAAAAAGATGACCCTGAAGAAAGAGGGAGAATTGCCAGAGCAATGACCTTGAGTGACTTTGAGTGGACATGAAAGGCTAGAACTAGAGCACAGGCCAAGAAGAGGTGATAGAACATAGGATGGGGGGGGGGACGTTGAACACTTTCCCTTGAATATCTTTTTTGAGCCTTGAAAATCATCTGTATTTGTAACTAGGATGATTGATGATTATAGTTCAATAAAATAATCCTATGTCTCTCATTTGTCTGCAGTGTGAACAACCAATTGGAAACTGAGAAAAATCTGTATAATCACCACTTATTTAGATAATGCAATGTGCATTGGTAACGTCACTCTTTTCCATTGATGAATTGCCTAATTGTTTTCCCTATTGGAAGGACACAGTATGAACTTGAAGGCTCATACAGGCCCCCAGATAGTCTGGTACCATAGTAAGGGGTGCATTTGTTCTACATTAGACATTTGTTTGAGGTTTTCTGAGAAGGCCATTACTAAATAGGAAAGGTTTGGCAGGGGTAGGGGTGGGGTGGTGAGGGAATGAGAACTTTAGATTCTTTAGGGAAAGTTAAGGATGGAGTTTTGAAACTACCAACGGAGGAAGCTGTCAAGGAGTTAGGAGATCCTCAAAATATGTCAACTCATATGAAGAACAGGCACATGATTTTGAGAGTAATCGCATGCTAAATGTTCTAGATCAGGATTATTATTGGTTATTGGTGACAACTGATGAAGATTTGATCTGCAATATCTAACCACTAAATGAAGACTGCTTAATGAGTTAAGCTAATGAATTTGTATTTGACTGAAAAGCCACAGTTATTTTAAAATTTTACATAGTACATATAAAATATTACACTCATATAATGCATGTTATATATGTGTGTATAAAATGTGTAAATCAATTAAAAAATATATATCCCAATAATAAGTGACTACAGCCTCTTGGTAATTAGGTTTTCAGTAAAATATTTTCCTCTGCAGCAATGTTATTTCTAAGCCAGAATCCTTGCAATGAAAGGCAATGAATTTGGAAAACAGAGTCTCATTCCCTAACCTGGGAGAATGATTCAGGATTCCCCACTTGTGTGGGGCTCTTCCAAGGCTCTGTTCCTGCTTTTAAAATCACAGTTTTGTGTTTTTTATATTGAAGAGAGTCTTCAAAGTGATTGACCCAGGACTGAAAAAACCTGAGTCTACCCCGCCTCAGAATGCTTTCAGCACAAAATCATTTAGTGTGTATGATAATTGCATAATCTCACTGTAGTCTGGTATAATATCAAACCCCAAACTCATCCTGTATTCTCTGCCAGCAGGGGTCCAAATCAAGTCATGAAGGTTTCCAGGGGGCACTGCTGGCTTCTGTTATCTTTGCTCCCTTCCCCCTCTGGATGGCTTCTGTCCTTGATGTGTCTAAGGCTGGGCTCAGGGGACAGTCACAAGTGGTAGGTGCACAGCGATCTGGTGTGGGTGGCTGCTGGGCACAGCAAATAGTCCCACATGGCCTCCTTTTCTCTTAGACAAGGCCTTGGTGGACTCTTTGGTGCCACTTCCTCCTGGCTGCTTCCCATCTGATGAGGACAGTTTCTTTCCTGGGCTGGCCACTAGTGACTCTGACACCTCCGCTCCTGGGTTCCCACAGCCACTCTTTCGTTGGAGTCCATTTGCCTTTCCAGGGAGACCTCTTCATGAGATCTGTGTTAAGGTTTTCCTCTAACAGAGCTCATGTTTGAACTTTGACAAGCCTCCCTGGGGTCAAAGTGCAGCTTGACTCAGTGCATACCGTCTTTTTTCTGGATCTCAATTTCCTTAAGTCTCTGTAAGTCACTTTCTCGTGGCTTCAGGTTGAGGGGAAGTGCCATCTCCCCTTCCTTGGGGATGTGTGTGGGTAGCGATATGGCTCACTAACAACTCATACTGCAGAAGTGTTAGTTCTTCAGTCTTTTTTTAGGCCGAGGTCAGCAACTGGTTAATGCTGGAAAGACCAACTTGGGACTAGTTTCTGCAATCTTTTTGAAAATCCTGAAGGAATGGTTTAGACTAGCATCTCTCTTCAAAATAGAGGTGGACTTGGAGCTGTTTTGTGCTTCACTTTAGAGGGATCACATTGAAGCAGGAAGAGTGGCATTTAATAACACATTACAGACCCAAATTGGAGAATCCAGGAAAATGGAGATGAAACAAGTCTACAAGAATAGTTTGGCAAATGGAACCACAGATAAAAATGGTAGGACATTCCTGTGGGGTGAGACACTGGCTACTCAAGTCTGGAGGGACAGCTTGGGGCAATGTGCTCAGAATAAGACTTTTCCATTTCTGACTTGGTGGATCAGGCACATCTTTCCTTAAAGTGGTCTATAATTTCTTTTTCTCATCTAGGTTTTGAACTGTAGGTGTAATACTTAAAGAGAAAGAGGGTATGGTATGGAAATGTAAAATTTAAGAACCAGTGAATACTTTTTCACATTTGCAAACGGGTCCACAACAAGAAGCATCTACCTCAGCTCCCTGCAATTTTATACTCTGATATTTCCTTTGTCTCATGGATCCAATTCTACAATAAAATCCTCAGGCCTCTGTCATAGCCTGGAAACATTTATAATTCAGATACCCAGTGGGTAAACTTCTAGCCTAAGCTGATCCTCATGAAGAAATATAATTTTATTCCTTTTTCTATATTGCACTTGAAATGGAAATGAAAATTCTTAGTTTAAAAGATTCTATTGGGTCATCAGGATAAAATGATTACAATGGCAAACTCTTGTAAAACACATGATCCCTGGTTATCTGTATCTTAATGGTGGCATTGATTTGAGAATTCTCTCGAATTTCAGGTATGGACTTGCTTGGGAAGTAGGACAACAAAGCCCTCACATTTGTAAATAGTGGTGTGCATTCATGCACTGGTCTGCCAGAAAACCTGCATTAAAATGAATAATTTGCTAGAAACTTTTCAGGTTGGCCTGGCTTGACATGGAGTCATTAAGTTTTCAGATATGCATAAAAACCATAGGAAAAACTGTCAAAAACAATGTAAAAGAGCATATTTTAATAATTTGTGTCAAGGATGGAAAATATAATAATTAGAAACATTAAGTTCCTCAGGGTGTCTTAATTTGCTTTGGGATATTATCCTCTCACATTTGGCCTCAATATGCACGCAATTTTCGTGTTTGCAGAAATTTCAATGCATTTCCATTATCCGTTTTTTGATGGGGGTGAACATGAATTAAGTAATCTATACTTATCTTAATGTTTAGTTGTCATCAGTTCACACCTAAGAGAACAAAGCCATTGAAATGTGTACATGGCCATGGCAAAAACAAACAAACAAACAAAACAAAAAAAATTTTGGTTGGAGGTCACTTGTCCCTTTCTTTTCCTATGTGTTAAGTGGCTGTGTAAATACAATAGACTTATTTACTTTATAGCATGTGGTCACGTGGCATCTTAGTGTGGCTAATTGGGGTGGAATTCTTAGAGACTACTTTTTAAGCTTTGTCTTTGTATCTCTTGGAATTAAAAACCTATTTAAATGAAGGAAACATGCAACATGAAATGTTTTTCACCTGATAGTGGTAATTGTTCAACTATACCTAGTATTTTCTGTATCTGCAGCTGCCTCTGTATAATTATATAAGATAGGAGTTAGCTAATAGGGGATCATTAAGTATGACCTTCTTTTCCAGAAATTCAAGTCATTTTCACCCTTCAGTGATTGTTAATGTTAGTGAAGCTGTTTCTCACTATATGGCCAATTTCAACTCATCTGAAACTTCCAGACACTCTACTGATAATGCAAATAACTGAATGCTCTCAGTATAATCTGGTATTTACGTGAGAATTTTCTGTTTCATGTGAGCCTTGCAATAAACTATTACAACACACTGAAGACTTCTTTCTTAGACACATAATCAATAGTCATGAGATCTATTATTTAAGTTAATATATGTTTTTATTTCTATAAAGATGCATTTATAAATCATTAATTAATTAATTAATTAATTATTTTTCCCCCCAGATGAAGTCTCACTCTTTCGCCCAGACTAGAGTGCAGTGGTGTGATATCAGCTCACTGCAACCTCTGCCTCCCAGGTTCAGCCTCAGGTTCAAGCAATTCTGCCTCAGCCTCCCGAGTAGCTGGGACTCAGGTGCATGACACCACGCCTGGCTAATTTTCGTATTTTTAGTAGAGGTGAGGTTTCACCATGTTGGCCAGTCTGGTCTCGAACTCCTGGCCTCAAGTGATTCGCCAGCCTTGATCTCCCAAAGTGCTGGGATTACAGGCACAAGCCACCGTGCCCGGCCTACAAATCACAATTTTAGATTTGAAGCTGTGCTATTAAATCAATTGTCAGTACTAGTGTAATTGATTATCTATTCTGTTAGCTAATGTTATGCGCTAGTTTTAAAATTTCAGTAGTTCTCACAACATGCTTCCTTTGGTATGAGGTTGTATTAAAATTTATGCATGGATATGCATTACACAACATTGAGGGCTGCAGCATATTGAGGTCTCCACAGAACAGACCCTGAAGTAGAAGTTGTATGTGCATCAGTTGATTGAGGAGTTAAAGAAGCAGAACTAGGCAGAGAGAGAGAGAAGTTACAGGGCAGAGCAGTTGTCCTGGAAACCTTAGCAGAGCCCTCAGGGAGTGCTGGAGCTGGGATGTCCAAGCAGAATTGTCCCAAATGGAAGCAAGTGGGCTGGGTCCACATGCCCCTGCACTGAACAGTCATTTCTTACGGACTTTCACTGGGGAAGGGCTGTGATCTTGGACCAGGTACATCTGTTCAGACAAAGGCAATTCCTGGAGAGAGATTCAGTTGAGAGGCCTTTATCTACCAATGCCCTAAGGAGGTGGAAGAATGACTGCTTCAGTCCTGAAGAGGGTGGATCTGGGCAGACCACCTCTGCAGCTACTATAAGGGCTTACCAAGAGTGGGTGGATCCCAAGAATAACAAGTGTGAGAAACTTCACTAGCTTACTCTCTGCTGGAGTCTATGCTGTCTTAATATGCCATTCCAAGGTTATCAGAAAGTGTCTCATTCATATTTATATGAGCTTACTCTAATGTGGGTTAATTCCAGAGAGTAGCCTTCGTTAAGCTGAGTCAGTGGTGAAATGAAAATAGGAAGTAAAGACTGCTAAATGTTTGCAACAGGATTTTTCCCAGGTCTCAGGCTAGAAAAGGGCGATTGTTCGGTGGTTCATGTATTCATTACAAGCATCCGCTGAGTTTCTATAAGGTTCCAGGCACTGCAAGGACTATGACACAGAAACAAACATCCTGTCTCCACTTCTATGAACTTCTGCAGGAGGAAAAAGACAAGTCAATAGTCATTACCTAGCATGACACTTGGGACGAGCAGTGAGAGAAAGGACAGATGATCTAGGAGGAATGACCCCCTGGTGTGCTAGTGCTGGCTCATACTGGTTCACCAGAGCCAGTTCAATTCTCAGAAACATTGTCACCTTGTTTCTAAACACGGACCTTGTTAAAAATCAAATGATATGAACTTATCATTAAATTGTATTAAAAACAAGGTTAATACATACTAAAAATACATTACTTCCTAATTATTTCACTATTATTTATGCTCTTAAGCTTTGTTCTATTGTGCCTGACTGGCAGAAATATCACATAATGGTGTGCAACTGTGCATAGATTCCCATTTCTGTGTTCAGTGATAATACCCTGAAAGCTTGGAACTGATCACTATGGGAGCATTTATACCACGGAAATGGGCAAATGCTTCCTCTCTAACTTCACTCCTGAAAGGTTTGATTCATTTTTTTGTTGACTATCTAGACTTAAGAAAGTGATGGGGAGAATGCCAGTAGCATGGATGAAACTTAGGCATGTAATTTCTGTAGCCATTATATTGTGAATGACAAAAAAAATTGAGAAAATATTTATGCCCCTATTTGCAAATCATTATCTAATTCAGCAAAAGAATTCCTTATGCCATTGATATATGAATATGCTTTTCATATACATCTTCATTTTTTCACTTGTTTTACTTATTAATGTAAATGAGAATATGAATATTAGTTTTTATGTCAGAGCTATAGGATTTTGTCAATGATATGAGAAACTTCTGAATTGGAAAATAATCAAGTATTTATTCAGTCTAACTTTGTGAAATTATAGCTGACTTGCAGTCATAGTTTGGGTGAATATACCAGAGTTCAGAAAATCAAGGTAAGAATTTTGTGAGAATCAATTGGCTATTTATAATGAAGAGTAATATATATTTTATTATTTTTGTGAATTGCTTGCTACACATTCCATTTTCATCTGTTAAAATTATAATAAAATAAATAAAGCAAAATTTTGTGCATATGTACACCCATGCATTTTTTTCCCCTAGAGAGCAGGTTGTTAAACCTTTATCAGCATACAACTGAGTAAAGCAGAGCTAATACGGAACTTTGACTAGTTACCCTATAAGCACACGGAGGGGACGGGGTCACATAACTTGTTCTGAAAGGATTGAGTGAGGGGAAGCAGGAATAGAAAAGGGAAGGCTGTGTTTACATCACCAGTAGACTTCTGGTTCCTCCTCTTTCTCCTACATTGTGTTCTGCTTTACAGCAGACCAAGAAGAAGATAAAATTCCTAGGCTCTCTTTCATTCTGGCATTAGTATTTCTGATGACGACTGTACCAAATATTGTCTGGTCTAAATGAAGGTACCTAAATGCAGCACTTCTTAATAGCTGTTCGCATTTCTGCCACAAACACATTTTTTTGACAACCCGTTAGTGCCGTTGAAATTATGTGCTTTCCTTCATGAGATACTTCTGGGCAGTTTGGCTCTGTGTGGATTTGCTCCATAGCACTCACAACAGGACCATTCCCTGAGCTTTTTTTTTTTGGGAAACTAAGACCTTCCCCTCACCATTGGGAAGCACCATCCATCCATTATCCCAAAATGGCAAGGGCACTTCCTGTAGGTTCTGGTTTCCGTATTGGGTGTGATGGGGCTCAGCTCCTTCCGGAAAGCATGACGGAATGCTTTGCTTGGCCCACCACAAGAAAGCATCTCTTTAGATAGGTTTCTGCTTTCCACCCTCCTCAGGTCATTTTTACCCAGGTCTCAGGTCTTAGACCTGCTTCCTCCATGTATATTTTGCTATTTTCCTCATATGGATATGCTGTATTTAATCTTTATAGAATTCATAAGATTGAGTATATGGCAAATTAGAAATATGTTTGATTTTTAAGTTTAAAGTGTTTTTCCATTCACAACCATTTTTAAAATTCTTTGGGTCATTTTAAGGGCAATTTTCAAAAATGATTTTTTAAAGACAACACAATATTATTATGGCAAAAAGTTTATTGCATAGTACACTCCTCTCCCTAGACTTTAAACTCCTTAAAGGAAGAAAGTAAATTTCATCTCATTATCCTGTAGGACTAGACCAGTGTCTGTCATATACCTGGATGAATACACAAATGGGTATTTTAAAATCATTTATTTAAAACCTGGTTATATATATGAAATTCTAAACATTTTTTTCTTTGTGTGTGATGAATATATCCTGAATCAAATTACTGTGAACAGATGTCAATGGAGTGGTTTTTAAGATGTATTGATGCTAGCAAGGCCATTGCAAGTTCAGTCTTCTCTGTCTTTCTCTCTGATAGCTATCCTAAGTCCACACATTAAAAAAATCTATTCATCCATTTATTCATCTATCTATCTATCTATCTATCTAGCTATCTGTCTATCTATCTATCTAATCTATCTATTTTTCCACTAGGTTAGTCAACCAGTCACTTATTCTGTGAATATTCAGTTGTATACTTGTTATATAATGGTGAGCAAAGTAGGCATGGCCCTGCTTTCATGTGGAGAAGAGAATATTAAGCCCATCACTTAAAATGTGATAAGTACTGTGATAGAAAAAATACATCTCTCATACGTCTCAGCATAGAATCTGTCATGTGAGAAATGAAGATCTAAAAGAGCATGGAGGAAAAATGAAATTTATGCTGAGACTTCACAGGTGTGGAAAGGATTAACCAAGAAATGAGGAGAGGGGATAGTGTTTAGGCAGGCCAGAGTACCATGTCTGCAGACCTGCAGGGAAGAGAGAACATGGTGTGTTCTAGGAGCAGAGAGAATTGCGGTATTTCTAGAGCTTGGATTACCAAGCAGGGAGTAAGGAATAATGAGGATGCCAGTACCAGTAGGGGCTAGAATTTGAAAAGCTCCATAAAGTGGTGAGAGTTTAAAGTTCTCATCTTGGCTGAAGAATAGAGAATGAGTGGCTAGATGTGAATCTGGGGCAAGAGTAGGGACTGGGAAGCCAGTTAAGAAGATGCTGCAGGAAAGAGGAAAAGGGTGATCACCTGACCTCAGGTAGTGGCTGTGAGGTTGTGAAAAATGGCATCATTCAAGTAAACGCTCTTAGTTACAAGGAACTGGCAGAACATGAAAGGATCAGAATGAATAAATCTTGGCAATCAGAAGACACAGGTAAATCATCTGTCTCTAAGTTTCTCTGTTCATCTTTGAAAAAGTGATAATTTTTGATCATTTCATTTTGAGAGCTATTGTTTAGTCTTTCCTTTTAGCAAAATCAATTAACCTTTGCTGTAGATGAGGAGACAGAAGAAATGAACAAGATAATTTAAACAGAGGAGATACTTATTCTGGCATTTTGTAAATTTGTTGTTTAACTTCAGGGCAAAATCAAAATAAGATGCCAAATTGCACTTAATGTACATGCCTATCTCTGAGGCTGTAAACATAGCACGACTGGACAAACCACGTGTGGAACCAGAGTCTTCTGTGGTCTTTCTTGAAGGGAATAAAGACCATGAATAAGGACAGGAACTCTGGAAGGATATTTCTGGTCTGGAGATTGTGTCCCCTTGACTAAAAAAGGCATAAACATTAGGGACATTAATTTAGAAGAAGACAAATACAGTAAACAGTAATTGTGGCATAAAGACATGACATTATTGGTTTTTTAAAGCCCATTCAAAGTTTTAAAAATCTTAGCTATATTCCTATAATTTTTTAGTGCCACATAGTGTGATGCTTTAACGATCTGTATGAGTAAATGTCATTTTTATTCAATATTTGAGCATAATTAGTGAAGGTTTTTTTTGGTGTGGATGATTTGCTCATGTTATCACTGTTGGATGCTGTTTTTGTACATTTCAAATTGTCCATTTTTAAAGATAATTTTATTTACTTCAAGATGAAGAGGAACTTTGATTGTATGAGATTGCCTGCAGTGGCCTCGACAGTCAAAGAGATGGTTTAGTTCTTTTGGAAAAGGAAATGTGACCCTAGGATTATGCCCTTGAGACATGATACTTCAATTCAAATTGGGATTCACAGAGTAATTGCAGCCTGTGGTAATGCATCTTCAACATCTGAAAATAGCTGTTAGACGGGTAGAGCTTTCCCCTTGAGGAAGGCAGAGTTCACTGGGAGATGTCTTTTGTCTCTTTCAGACCAGCAGAGCAGCCTTTGAACAATGCAAAGGAACGATATATAATATTTTCTGGGGTGGTTTCAAAATTAACTGAGAACAAAAATATCCTTATCTGTTTTGTACTGTGCTACAAATAAAAAATAAATAAAACGAATAAATAGAATAATATCTGGAAGGTCTCTATGGGTTAATTTTGAGGCTTCTATAGGGAATATAAAATGTAGACTTGGAGCTCTTAGTGTACCAGCAAGCAACTGAACAAACTCTTAATGCCATGGGTAATTAAATCCACTATATTGCACTCTTTACAGAAAAACATGCAAATAATAAAAATATATTACTATGTTTTTCTATCTTGTGTAGGTAAACAGTGACTGACAGCAGTGAGCTATTTCTTTATTCTGAATTGCATATATTGAGCTGATGGTTTTCTGAAATATGCAGTGAATGAGGCTATTTGACTATTTTTTGTTTGTTTGTTTGTCAGGATTTTGATAGCAAGTAACCAAATCTGATTTTTTAAAAAAGAAGTCATTGGAAGAGCCTTCCTGTCACATTGAAGGTTGTAAAGCAGAGAAACATGTTAAGATGAAGTGGACCATGGCAGGTGGGAGAACAAACCACACCTAACAGATAAGAGGCTGCAGGGGACAATGCAGAAGGTGCACAGGTTCCCTTTTCATGTCCGGAACTGATGGTTGTCTGCACCCGGGGAAGACTGTAGGGGAGGGGATGACAGGTTGAGTTGGGACAGCTTGGCTGTGAGGGTAATTATGAAAATGCCAACTCCACAGGGAAAGACAAAAGTCAGGTTAAGAAAGCAAGTGAGATGGCTGAGAATCCCAAGAGAATGGGTTTTAAGTGAAACAGAAAATAATAAGGATGTAAATGACAGACAGCAAGGTTGGGTGATCAGAAAGATGGGACAATATGACAAGGAACAAGGTATGTTGCAGATTGAGCTGATCAATTCAGGAACTAAATCCCTAAGTGCTGAGACACTGCTAGGCAGTTGATCTAAAAATTCTTTAACACAATGGGGGTTACTTAAAGAAAAACCCTGTGGTCCAACAGACTACAGGCAGGGACTTGGCATCAAGACTAAAATATTAAGGATTTCAGCTAGATGGGCTGTTCAGAGTCCATAAAAGTAGAAACTGAGAGACCTACAGATGCTGTAGCAACACAGAGGTGCAAGCCAGGCAATGTCAATGACAGCACAGCTCTAGAAGCTGAAGAGTAGAACAGATTCATTAAAAAACCAGGCAAAGAGCACTTATCATGTGGTGAGTACAATAGATAGGTTACAAGGTGGTATCAGGGTTGATTCCTGTCCTCAGGTATATGACAATCTTGTAGAGATACCATCAGCAACCACTCCTTCCCCAACCCACCCAACCAAACCAATGAGATGTCTTGCAACACTGTAATATATTACTACATTTATTTTCCTTTATGACAGGTGGGCTTCAGGCCCCAGTCAGCCTGACATAGAGGCTGGTATGTGGCAAGGCCTGCAACAGAGAGAAGTGATTGCTGAGAGATTAGAACGTAGGCTGAGATTTTGTTTTCTTTTGGCGTCCTTCCTAATTAATCTCCCAGGCTTTCCTCAGCAGCACAGTAGTTCTTGAACCCTCTCCTTAGCCACAGCAAGCACTAGACCTAAGATAAATTTACAGGACAGGTTTTTGGTGTGGTTTTATTGATAGAAGAAACAGGGTTTCATTTGCTAGGAAAGTATGAGTTTTACTTTTGGAAGGAATCTTCGTTAAAAATAAGGATGCGTATACTTTAAAGAGTCCTTCCTGACACTGATGTGAAAGCAACTGACTTTGAAGCAGCCTCTCTACTGGGTTCTAAGTCTTTGTGAGTCACTTGGAAACACAAGTCTGGTAGGCAGGAGGCCTGTGTTATTCATATTTTTTCCTAACTCTGACTTTTGGCACATCATCCCACCTCTTTGTGCTTGAGCTCTATTGTAGTTTGAATGTTTCCTTCAAAGTACATGTATTGAAGTTTAATCCCCAATGCAACAGTATTGGGAGGTGGGGCCCAGTAATAGGTGATTAAGTCATGAGGGCTCTGTCCTCATGCACAGACACATGTTATTATTGTGGAGTAAATTAGTTATCTTGAGAATGAGCTTGTTCTAAAAGTGAGTTCTGTCCTCTCTTGCTCTCTTTCTCTTTCTCCCACTTCCTTTTTCATCTATTTTCTACCATGGGATGATGCAGCAAGAAGGCCCTCACCAGATGCCAAACCCTCAGCCTTGGACTTTTCAACCCCCAGAACTGTAAGAAGTAAATTTCTTTTTCTTTCTTTCTGTTTTTTTTTTTTTTTAAATAAATTATTCAGTCTGTGGTATTTTGTTATAGCAACACAAGATGGACTAAGATAAGCTCGTTGTTCATAGCCATATCCTGGGATCAAACATATATGGATATAGTTTCCTAGTTGGCAAATTTTTGGCTAAATGGTCAGGTCTCACCATGGACTCTTTAAGGCTAAACCTAAAGTCACTCTCCCTATATCTATTTCAGCGTTCCCACCTTGTTAAGTCATATTCTCTTTCTCCATCTCCTTCTCTCTCTCTTTCTAAAGAAATGCAGACATATTCTGAAAATCATCAGAAATGTTTATGAGAAACTGTCTAACATTTATTGAAAAGATATGAGAATTAGGAAAAATATACTTTCTTAAAACTCAAAAATTTGACTTTTGGTAGAATAAACACACGCATTATCACTGAGATTGAATGAGAGCTCGTGTTGACCCTTATAAAATGGAGCGTGTCATGCTTCTAGTACGTGCAGAGGTTACCTGTAGGGTGTAACATCAAGGATGAGTGATGGGAAAACTCAGGCTCTATGGGATATCTCTTTCTGGGAATCTTGACTGTACCTAGGAGATCCTATTCCCAGTGAGAAACACACATTGAAGATAGAACCTTGTGTTTAAGAAGTGGGTGGGAGAGATCAAAGAGAGGGACGTGAAGTGAAAGTAAGTGAACTCTAAAGTGAAATCATATTTTGCTTAAGGCAAAGATGGCATCGGTTGCTTTAGTCATGAAGCAATCTGGATTAATTATTCAAACTTGAGAAGAAAAACTGCATTGTTTTGTATTAACCATGACCGATTTGAGTTTTGTCTGTTGGTATTTGGCTACACACAGATTTAGCCTACGACAAAACCTGGAGTAAATTAAAAAGGCCCATAAAACATGTACACTACCTTGTTTATCCTGTTGAGCTCTTAGTGGTTTCAGAGGACGTATGTGCAGTAAGTCAGACTCTCCCTGGAAGAGCTAATATCATATCCATGCTGGGAGTTCAGAGTACAGCGATTTGTTATTGATGCCCAAACATTAAAAATGTACAGCCAGCATCCTAATGTTCTGCTAAAATCAATTCATTTTCTCTTCTTATTAGCATTTTTTTGTTTCAGAGAATAAAAGTATTTCCATTTTTACATAAAAATAGGAACAGAGAGCACATGTTAAATATACTGGTGAGTATGAGAAACTGGGGTACATATTTAAAAAGACAGTATCATGTCTTTGGTAATAAATAACGACAACTATTTTTTGTATCCCACTTTCCCTACAGTTTTAGCACTGTGAGTTCCTGTTCCAGCATATTAAAAATGTGGAAATTCTGGATTTTCCTAAGCATCAACAATATGAAATGACTTGTGAAGATATCAGAGAAGTGTCTGAAGAGAGATGCAGGGAGAAAGAAAGTGCAGGGAAACACGAGGTCTCTTTCTTGGAAGATTTTCCAGGGAAGGCTTTCTGTGGAGACTGATTCAGCTAGTTCAGCTTTTATGTTAGGGTCCCTGTCTTTTTCTCTCACCTCCATATTCAACTCATAAGCAAACACTGTAGGTTCTACTTTTAGAATGGGTCTCAAGCTTGACAGCATCTCACTGTTTTCTTAGCTCCATCACATATCACAGAGCAATTGGAGTAGCTTCTATGGTCTTCCTATTTCCACAGTGGCCTCTGCATCTATCTCTTCTGCATATAACCACCAAGTCCTGAGTTGAAGATCAGATGATGTCGGCTCCCTGACTGAAGCTTCCCAATGTCTCCTAATCACTGGGTTGTTGTTGGTGTGTTTTTTTTGTGTGTGTGTGTATTTATTTGTTTTGTTTTAGTTTTTGACCATGTTTTGAGACATGGTGTTGCTGTGTGACCCAGGCTGGAGTACAGTGATGTCATCATGGCTCACTACAGCCTCAACCTCTTAGGCTGAAGTGATCCTTCAATCTTAGTTCTTCAAGTAGCTGGGACTACAGGGGTGTGCCATCATACCTGGCTAATTTTTTGTGGAAATAGTATTTCATTATGTTGCCCAGGCTGGTCTCAATCTCCTGGACTCAAGTGATCCTCCTGCCTTGACCTCCTAAAGTGATGGGATTACAGGCTTGTGCCACCATTCTTGGCCTCCCAATGATGCTTAAGATAACAGTCAACCTCCTATGGGCCATGTGACCTTTGCTGGTAAACATCTAAGATGTACCCTTGGCTCCTCTTACTCGTGTTCTGGTATATGTTCCTCCTGCAGTGCATGGTTAGATCTCCTCATGTGCTCTAACAAGTAGAATAAGGAGGAAATGATGGCACTTCACTTCTATGATTAGGATACAAAAGACCACAACTTCCCTCTTGCTAGAGGCCTCTCTACTTCTCTGTTTGCTCACTTCGATGAAGTAAGCGGCCATCTTGGAGAGGCCCACAAGACAAGAAACCGAAGGTTGCTTCCGGCCAGCAAAGAACCCTCAGTCTAACAGCCCCCAAGAATTTGAATCTTGGTAACAAAACTTGAAAGTGGACCCTCTGGAGCCGAGTTGAGTCTTCGGATGATCATGACACTGGCCATTACCTTGATTGCAGGGATAGAAGGAGGGGTGAGGGCAAAAAAATGAGAACAGAGGAGGCGGCAGATCCAGTAAGCAGGATCCAGCCCAACTGCACCAGATTTCTGAGCTACAGCAACTGTGAGATACTTAAGGCTGTTTCAAGCCACATGGGGGAGTTTGTTATGCAGCAATAGATAACGAATCCATGGCCTTATAGGAACTGGCCCTTGGCTACTTCTCAGACCTCACCTCCCTTCACTTCCCACTTTCTACTTTTCTCCAATATCTCTGCTCTTATTTCTCTTTCTTGAACATACCAAGTTCGTTCTGACTCCATGGACTTTTGCTTGTTCTTTGGAATATGCTTGAAATGTTCTTACCTGAGACCTTTGCGTGGCTGATTCTTTCACATACCCAGGCCTTCTTTCAATTCTCACTTTTGCAGAGAAGCTTTCTTTGGCCTCCTTCCATGGAGAAGCTACAACTACTGCTTTCAATTACTTCTTTTTTGCACTCATCCTTTTCTCTGTCTCGTTGTCCTGTATTATTTTCCTTCTTACCCGTATGCCTTTCTTTGTATTTTATTGCTTGTTCCTGTATTCTGTTCTAAGCTCCATGAGGGTTGGGGTTTGGTCTGTTCTCAGTTTCTATACGTAGGCACTAACTACATATTGATTGAATGAATGGGTACATTTTACCGCAATAGGCTGGCACTTCCTCATTTGCAAGATAACGGTGTTGGAACAAATGTCATTAAATTTGCCTCTATAGCTAAACTTATTGTTCTGTGACTCATATGGCAAAGAGATTAAAGACAGGAAATCAACATTAGAGCAGAATAAAATATCAAGCAAGGGGCTTTTGGAGTGGAAAATATGGAGTGTGTGAGACACTCTGGAGGGAGAGGAGGTGGGATTTCTTTCATTTGACAAGAGCCGTCCGGTCTAGGGTTGTCACATAGAACTCTGTGTTGATGGGAATGCTCTAAGCTGCGTTGCCCCACACAGGAGCCGTAAGCCACCTGTGGCTACTGAGCCCTTAAAATGTGGCTAGTGTGACTGGATAAATAAATTTTGAATTTTATTTTTATGTTATTAAAGAGACAGGGTCTTGCTGTGTCATCCAGGTTGGAGTGCAGTGATACAATCCTAGCTCACCAAAGCCTCAAACTTCAGAACTCAAGCCATCCTCCCACCTTAGCTGCCTGAGTAGCTGGTACAGGTGCATGCCACTATGCCCAGCTAATTTTGTATTTTTTGTAGAGATGGGGTCTTGCTATGCTGCCCGGGCTAGTCTTGAATTCCTGACCTCATATAATCCTCCCACCTTGGCCTCCCCAGGTAGATGGGATGATGGTCACAGGCATGAGCTACTGCTCCCCGTCTCAAATTTTATTAATTTAAATGTAAAGAGCCATTTTAGATTCTAAAGGTTGTAATTTCTTGTTCGCACTATGATTGTACTTTCACAGTCTTATCCTCCAGGAAAGGTCAGGGCCTGTTAGGCTGGTACAGTCATGCAGGTAGTTTTACTTCAGAGACAGAGACAGCTGATGGACAGGAGAGGGGACATTCCCTATGTACTCACCAGAGATTTATGACTAAAATGCAAATTAGAGAAAAAGATTTTTGCATAGAACCAAAAATATGCTATGGAATACACTGCTCAGTACTAATTAAGTGCCTTGCTGTAATAATGACAGTTTTCTATGTGTTTGATTTTTTTTCCTCTTCCCCCTCATTTTTTTTTCCCTGCTTTTCATTTCCATCTAGGTGGTTTTGAAAGTAAACAGGAAAGGCCGGGCACAGTGGCTCATGCCTGTAATCCCAGCACTCTGGGAGGCCGAGCCGGGTGGATCACGAGGTCAGGAGATCCAGACCATCCTGGCTAACACAGTGAAACTCTGTCTCTACGAAAAACACAACAAATTATTTGGGCGTGGTGGCGGGTGCCTGTAGTTCCAGCTACTTGGGAGGCTGAGGCAGGAGAAGAGTGTGAACCCGGGAGGTGGAGCTTGCAGTGAGCCAAGATTGTGCCACTGCACCCCAGCCTGGGCGACAGAGCAAGACTCCGTCTCACAAAAAAAAAAAAAAAAAAAAAAAGGAAAAAAAAGAAAGTAAACAGAAAAGACAAAAATAAACAAAAAGTCAGTGCTTGGTAATTTTGCCACTTTTAGTAGAAGTGTTGATGACCACCCAAAGACACCTCTGTTCATGATTATGAATGAGTAATAAGCCAATTGATTGCCATTTTCTTTGGGTCTATGATGTCTCTCTCACCATCTGGAATTTAAGCATCTGAGCTTCCACATTTCTTCCCCACTCTTCTTAATTATTATCCCTTTTGCTTCCACAGACACAATCTGAACTATCTTTAACACGGGCAAATGCAGTGTAATATCAGCTGTCTCAGTTGCTCTTTATAACGAAGGTAATTCCCCTGAGCCCAGGCCCTTGGCTATAATACCTGGTATTGGAAAGAACCAAAATGCCTCTTTTTTTCTCTCTCTTTGTTTTCGTGTTAAATGACATGTTATTTTCCTGGATAATAAAAATAATGACTCAAGAAAGTCCTACAAATATTTCAGCTTTTCTTTAACACACGAATGCCTTGGCATCTGTGAAAGGTTATGTGTTGCATAGGATTTGAGATAAGACCCAGGTTAAATTAGTGCTGTGCTAGGTATTTATAGGCGACCCTGAGAAAGTTGCTAAACATCTCTGTCTTGCTACCATTGTCTCCCAGGCAAAACAAAGGTGATGATAGGCATGTCTCAAGGTTGCTGTGTGGACCAGCTAAAGCCCTAGGTGGGAAAGCACTTTACATACAGAAGAGGTTAATGTGAGATTCAATTTTTTTTTTTTTTAAATGGAAGCTCATTCTAGTTTTGGGACATTACTTTGGACTCTGCCTTGGGATGTTAATCAGTCCTTTCTCCATTATAACTGCCCCCCACCCCCACCTTAACAAATGGGCTCACCTCAGATGTCACTTCTCAGAGAGGATCTCCTTGACCACCCTCTATCTATATAAAATTATCTTACTTTAAGTATAGCTCTTATTAGTGTCTAGTGAAATGATCGGATCTATTCGTTTCTATGTATATGAGCTGCCCATTTCCCCACACCTATGAGAATGTGAATTTTGTAAGGACAGGTCCACTTACTACTTTGTTTACTTCTATATCCCCAGTGCTGAGAACGTAGTCTGAGCATAGTGAATGCTCCATAAAGGATTGTTGACTGATGAACCCCCCAGGGACACTCAAACCGGTCAGAACCCAGCTGCGTTTTTCCATAACGGGTCATATTGACTGAATTTATGAGCCTTCCCACTTATCAATTACAGCAGTATGGCTGCTATGAGAGCCATATTTCCTTCTAGAGCCATTAGAAGTGGCTGTGGGAAATACAGATAGTTTGCCACTCTGAATCCGGGTTAAATATTTTGACAAAGAGTTCTGCAGCTCACAACAAGGTTGCTAAATTCCTCACTGGCAGTCCTCAGAGTTTAAGATAGATCTAGATGCATTTTTATATCCAAATAAGAAATTTAGATTTGTATTAGTGTCTATTTGCTACACTTTTGTAACACACCCATCAGTAGTGTTATTTAGCTACACAGTGTGTAAAATTTATAAAGTAATTTTGAATTGCATTTAACTAATACCTACATATTTTTATTACATGATCTTTGCTGGCGTGAGTTGAAATACTGGCTCATAAGCAAAATGTTCTGAAAGTTTTCTTTTGCCCTTTGCCAGTGCCCTAGCCAGGAGACTCTTCGCTGAGATGGGCAACTCGGCAAAGACTTTCCTGGCTGGGGCACTGGCAAAGGGCAAAAGCAACTCAGGGATCCCTTGATGTCCCTAATGTATCACTTTGGTAGATAGTGTCTACAATTTGCTGCTTAAAATATTAAGTGCACAAATGAAAAGATAATCAAATACCATAGTGACCTGATAGCAGAAGAATGACTAGAATGGTTACCCTATTTGGGGCCAGGCTGCTGATGTCATGACATTAACTGATGAATTCAAAGAGTTTCCTTGTGGCAGGAATATTTATTATTCTTAGAAGACCTTGAAGCTGTCCAAATTCTTCCAAGTCACATGTCACATTAATTAAAAAAAACAATTCCCAAGGATTTCCTTGTACTCTAAAAATGTGAAGGGAGGAGTCATAAACCTTCCTATACATAAATTAGCTGAGCATGTTCATTACTTTGCTTTGGAAGTTCATTTTTGGGGGCCCTCTGATGGCTAATTCATGAACCACCAGGTTAAATAAGAATCAGAAATGATTTTTCTGCTACATGTCTGCAAGTGACAGGGGCATCCTGTAGCAGGCACATCTATTTTTAATTATTTGTATTTAAGAAAGAATTAAAATAGAGGAGTGGTATTTTAATGTATTTTTATGACCTGTTTATAACAATTTCTATACAAATTGAACTTAAATTGTCTTGGTGAATGATGTCATCAGCTAACTAAAAAATATTAAATATATGGTGAAGACAGTCCCTAATGCAAAGTTCGACTAACTGGTTATGAATCAAAAACTTGCCAATTATATAGCATTAGGTAAGTCATACTTTCTTTAAGTTTCAATTTCCTTTTTATATATAGAAGGAAGGGAAGTGAGAAGTGATACATAGTTTTTAATGTAGAGGATCCTATTTACTGTGTAGTGAGAAACTAACAGTGTGAGAAAGGCAAGTATATGTCAGACGAAGGCCTTGTGGCTGTGCCTCCCCATGCTTAGTAGCACATCAGGCTGATGGATACTTCCTTTTGTATAGGCTGCCTTGAGAAATTTGGGGTACTTGGTTTATAAACTTGTATGTAGTCTGCATGGCAAAGTCTGTTTGATAGGAAAAATATTATATTCTTGAGATAAATGAAAGGAGGAACACTGGCCTTGCTACCAATGAGCCCACTGCCACCTTTCCAGCCTGGCTTGCAATTCTCAGTCTCAGAAATATTATAATTTGAAGCCTGGGGACTTTAATTACAGAAAATCCAGTGGATGTATACACATTGCCTGAAAAAGAAGAAGGTAAATTCAAGACGCCCCTTGTTAATTTATCCCTCAGCTCCTATCACATGGACAGTACTTGATTCATATTAATTGCTAGAGAACACTATAATTCCTGGATCCTGGAACACTGGGAGGGATTTATTTCACCACACACCAGGATGGGACCTAATTTTTAATTTAATCAAGTAGTTCCTCTCCTTTGCCATAAAGATTGGTTTAGAAAACCCAGGCTAAGCCAATCAGCATAAGGCACTTTCTTAGCCCGGGGATTGCTTTAGAAACGGACATAGAACCAAATTTGGCCCAATAAAATACAACAGAAAGTGTATTTGTGGATTTTGGGAAATAAGTGTTCGCAATTCTAAAACCATCGAGAGAAGTTCTATTTATTTGTCTTAATATTGATGCATTTGGGAGACCCAGAAATGTGGATTTCATCTTTCTATGAGCCCTAGGATGAAGGAGAACAAAAGATCAATAGCAGAAAAACGCAGCTGGACCGCAGATGGTGCAGCCTGACCTCTGCTCTGCCTCTCCCTTTGTCTTTAATTTTTGAAATTAAAATGATTTATCTTAGTGTGGATTTCTTTGGGTTTCTCCTGTTTGTTGTTCCCTCAGCTTCTCAAATCTATATATTGAAGTCTTTTGCCAAACTGGAAAGATTTCAGCCACTGTATCTTTGAATAGTTTTTCTGTTTTTTGTTTTTGTTTTTTCAAGGACTCAGATAATATGACTTTAGATCTTTTGTGATTTAGTCCCATAGGTCCCTGAGACTGTGTCTCTTTATTTTCTAATCTATTTGGGAAAGAGATTAAATTTCCTCTTTTTCAGATTTACTCATTTGTAGCAAATTAGCAAATTGCTTTATCTCTCAGTTCATTATCTCTTTCCTCTGTCCCCTTTATTCTGCCATGGAGCCCATCCACTGAGATTTTTATTTCAGCTACAGTATTATATATTTTTGTTCTAAGATTCCCATTTGGTTCTTCTTCTTTACATATTTTATATCTTTGTTTAGACTATTTTTCATTTGTTGTAAATATGTTTGTATTGCTTTCTCAGCTAGTTGCATCGTGGCTGACACATTGATGCTGGGGCTCTTTGTCACTGCGGGTGATGGCTGGGTTCTAGTTCCCCAGTAGCTGTCCCCTGATACTTCTCTGGCTGGAAGGGGTAGAAGTAACTCATGACTGCTGCCCACATAACCTCTGCTGATACCACGGAGTGGGGAGGTGGCTTCATTACCACTGGTAGTGCTGAAAGCCCAGACCCTCCACTGGACTTCCTCCCACACCACCCTGGTAGGGATGGGGAGTGGCAGCTTGTTATTGCCAGCTATGTGTGGAAGGCCAGTCTTCCCAGGAACCTGACTGAACCTGAGGTCGGTGGGGCGCCTTGCTGCAGCCTGGAGAGGGCGGAAGTCTGTGTCGCATGTGGTCATTGCTGCGGGGGGTGGGAGTGGGGCCACAGGAATTTTTTTTTTTTTTTTTTTTTTTGAGACGGAGTTTCCCTCTGTCTCCCAGGCTGGAGCGCAGCGCGATCTCAGCTCACTGCAAGCTCCGCCTCCCCGGTTCACGCCATTCTCCTGCCTCAGCCTCCCGAGTAGCTGGGACTACAGGTGCCCGCCACCACGCCTGGCTAATTTTTTGTGTTTTTAGTAGAGAGGGGGTTTCACTGTGTTAGCCAGGATGGTGTCGATCTCCTAACCTGGTAATCTGCCCTCCTCAGCCTCCCAAAGTGCTGGGATTACAGGCGTGAGCCACCGCGCCCGGCCAGTCCATATTCTTCTCACCACACTGAAACCCTTGGAGATCTTATCCCTTCCTATGACTTTACACTTCTTTACTCTGATGACTCTTAAGTTTACGTTTCTAGCTTTGATCTTTCCCTATGTGAGACCATCTATGCAGCATCTCTTGCAGTCACTGAACTATAACAGATGCAAACAGAATTCACCTCCACCTCTATCCTGCTTTTTTCTTCCTGAACTTCCCCATTTTGAGGAATCAAGATGATTGAGCCATCAACATCAGGATCCCTTTGGATTTATTTCTTTCTCTTACCCTGAAATTTGGTCTCTTATCAAGGCTCATTTACTCAGTGTGTTGCCGTCTCAAGCTCCTTCTCCCCATCCTCACTACCATCTTCGTTCAGGTTTTTATGATTTTCTCCTGAATTATTGCTAGTGCCTAACCCATTTCCCATGGTGCATCAGCATGGCCCTTCTAGAATGTATTTCTGCCTTGGGAAAAGCCCTGGCTTCCTAGAAGAATGAAAAGCACTGGGAACTCTTTGAGGATTTGGTCCCTGCCGGCTTCTCCCCCTCATGCCTGCCATCTCTTGTGACCTCTGGATTCTGTGCTGCAGCTGTGCTGGTCACCTGCAGTTGTCCCCGTCTGTCTTTGTTTGGGCTTCCTATCCACTTCCAATGGCATTCACTCCCTACAGCCATCTGTTGTCCTGGATAATTTTTATTTGTTCTTTAAGACTTTAATCAGATCTCCTGCCTTCTGTGAAATCCTTTCTATACCTTTTCCCTACCCGTCTCACCCCAGACTAGTTTAAGGGGCTGTATGTGCCTCTCAGCTCACTGGGAACGTATGTTTCTATCACTGTTCTTACTAAACTACGTTGTAAGTGCCTGTTTATTCATCTTTTTGTAAAACTTACCAAGATTTTTAAGTGCTCTGAAGAAAGTAACTGTTTCCTGCCTTTTCTTTGTATTCTTTAAATCTAGCACATACCTTTTTTTAAATGAATGAATGAAACTCAGCAGAGGTTTGGTGATGGGGCTAGATTAGGGTATCTAATCTAATTTAATCAAAACATCAAGTATTTTAATCTAATTGTTTTAATCTGAATTTCCTTCCAATCATTGTTCCTATGAAAACATCATTTTACTTAATGTGCATGCATTTTATAGTGTGCCATTTATCTTAACTTTATATAATATTGATTCATAGTCTTTATTTTAAGTGTAGGGATGATATTCCACTAAGTTTCTGTATTACCATTTATTTTTATTGCCCTCTTTTGCTAGCCACTTTAGTTGTAAGTCTTTCTTTTTATTTATAAAATAACCGATTTTACAGTTCTTACATGGCATTTTCCCCTATTTTCTATCAACTGGGTGCTTAGTGAAAAACCAGGATCTTGCATAAGAGGATGCCATGCTCAGCCACAGTATCATTTCAATTTCTCTGTAATATTTTCTTTTTAGAATTATTAAGATGAAAGTTATACCAAAAACAAGGAATTAATGCTGGCACATCATCTTGACACTATTAAAGGAGTGCAAGGCTGTTAAGATTGGACTGGGAAATCCTGTTTTTTGTTGAAATCTGCACCAGATTTCATCTTGGAAGAAAACGACACTCAGGTTCTACATTCATAACCCAAGCAAATACCTGTGATGGACTGTCTTGTTCCCTGCTGCTCTAAATTTTCTCCCATTGAAGTAACTGCTAAGGGAAGGATGGATGGCTGAATGAGATGGGAGAGTGGCTTTTACCAAGAGAAGAGCTATATCCACATCACTTGGAAGAAGATAGTGCCAGGCATTTTGAGCGTAGAAGATACTTTGATACTTTCCAAAATTTTGAATGCCTATTGGAAATTAAACAATACCAGAAATAATTAATTAATGAACAAACAGGCAATAAACATTTCATTGTCAACTGGGTATATAATTGCTGCAGGGTGACACTCAAGACTTTTCTCTAATATTTTTTATAGTATGTGTTTCCACTGTTCCATCTTTCCGGTTATTCATCTTTCAATAAGCTTAGCGTATTGACAACTCCCTGAAGACAGAGCTCCCAAAGTACATTATTCCAGATTTGGCTTGTTCAGCACTGAGAGGCGGACTTATGGTTTTCCTAATTCTGACATACATGCCTGTTAGTATAGTCAAAGCTTGCATTTCTTTTAAGAAACCTCATCATTAGTCAAAAATGCAGTTCACTAATCATTCATGACAATGTTAACTTTGTTCTTTGCAAGGCCATGACCTGAGTTTTAAAATTTGGGATGAGAGGAACAAATCTGCTAGTTAGGGGTGGGAATTTCAGGCCCTGTAGGAATTTCAGGCCCTGAAGGAATTTCAGGAAGGTGCCATGACTGGGCAATGGGGGAGTTACTTTTGAATAAACAGGATTTCACCTCTCACCTCACTCAATATGTTTCATTTACTCAGCCCAGGCAGGTGGCCAACCTTGATTAGCACAACTTGACCTCATGTTGATCGTCCTAGTCCTTGCTGGAGAAAATCTCATCTCCCTGTAGTAGTTATATGCCCAGTTGGCAATGAATTTTTTATTACTTTTTAATTAATTAATTATTTCTGGTATGATTGCATTTCCAATAGGAATCCAGAAGCTTTGGAAAGTATCAAGAAGTGTTTAATATATTCCTTTATCATTAGACTGCACATCATAAAATGTTAGACTCATTATAACCTAATGTCGAAATGTCTTTGAGGGTCTAGATAGATTTGAGTGTCATGACAGACATTTCTTTTCTTTTTCTTTTTTTGAGATGGAATCTCAGCCTTGTTGCCCAGGCTGGAGTGCAGTGGTGCGATCTCAGCTCACTGCAGCCTCCACCTCCCAGGTTCAAGCAATTCTCCTGCCTCAGCCTCCCGAGTAGCTGGGGTTACAGGCGCATGCCACCACGCCCAGCTAATTTTTGTGTTTTTAGTACGGACCAGGATTCATCATGTTGACCAGGATGGTCTCGATCTCTTGACCTTGTGATCCGCCTTCCTTGGCCTCCCAAAGTGCTGGGATTAGAGGCGTGAGCCACCACACCTGCACCCGGCCCAGACATTTCTCTCACTTACTGGTATTTCTCATTCTCCTTTCCTTCCTAGATCCTTAAAGGATTATATGCCTCTGCCGTTTAAAGTTAGGCATGGGCAAACTCCTTCGTTTAGCAACAAAATGTGAACACAGACTCGCTTTAGGAGAAACAAAGGTTTAAGAGTAGTGTGATTCTCATGGTCTTAACCCTGCCTCAGGGAACGGAAAGCTTCTTGTTGAGAGGTCAGCATTATGGGTAGGCAGAGTCTACAATGTCCTGTGTCCTTGAATGATTACAATGAGCCGTGCCCCGGTGCGACCAGCGTTGAACAAGTAGGCCCCATGAAATTGATAGTAGGTATGCATTGAATATTTTTGGGCAAAACCATGCATACATGAATGACTGTCCCCTAAGAAAATGATATACATTTTTTTGGTGGGAAGAGAGTATTGGAGTCTTGGCCCCCATATTGACAGCGTCTGTATTTCTTTTCTTTCTTTCTTTTTTTTTTTTTTGAGACGGAGTCTCACTCTGTCGCCCTGGCTGGACTGCAGTGGCCAGATCCCGGCTCACTGCAAGCTCCGCCTCCCGGGTGCTCACTGCAAGCTCTGCCTCCCGGGTGCTCACTGCAAGCTCCGCCTCCTGGGTTTACGTCATTCTCCTGCCTCAGCCTCCCGAGTAGCTGGGGCTACAGGTGCCCGCCACCTCACCCAGCTAGTATTTTTTTGTATTTTTTTAGTAGAGACGGGGTTTCACCGTGTTAGCCAGGATGGTCTCGATCTCCTGACCTTGTGATCCACCCGTCTCGGCCTCCCAAAGTGCTGGGATTACAGGCTTGAGCCACAGTGCCCGGCCTGTATTTCTTTTCTGTAGGGCTAACATTCTAACACTTATTTCAAGATCTTTCTCTATGCCTTCTCTGTGAAAAATAGGCAGAAGTTTGAGAAAATTGTAATTTGTCTTAAAAGACTATAAATTTTCAATGTTCGTGACCTTCTTGCTTATGTAGATTATCCCCAAATGAGATGGATGTAAACTGATCCAATTTTGCTTCAGAATTTCTTAGAGGAAGTGTTTATTCTTGACAACTTATTTTTGAGAATAAAATGGATTTTTTCTTTTTAAATACGTGTTGATCTGCTAAAATTTTTCCTGACCTTGTGACCTTGTGATGCATTGATTAAAACTTTGCCTGAAATATATGTTTTAATACATTTTGAATAAATAAGGATGAATTTTGCTGTAAAGAAATCACAGAATCTGAGAGCAGGAAGAGAACCTGGGCATTGTGCACTTTATTCCTTCCTTGTATAAAGTAGAGAATTTAAGAAGCTTGGCAAAAGTGTCAGAAAATTCCTAGTTTTCAGGAGAATGCTGAAAATTTAATTGGTTAAATTTTTGACTCAAAAATTATTAACATGAAACATTTAATTGGTTAAATTTTTGACTCAAAAATTATTAACATGAAACATTTAATTGGTTAAATTTTTTGACTCAAAAATTAATATGAAAGACCTCAGTCGGGCGCAGTGGCTCACCCCTGTAATCCCAGCACTTTGGGAGGCCGAGACGGGCGGATCACGAGGTCAGGAGTTGGAGAGCAACCTGACCAACATGATGAAATGCTGTCTCTTCTAAAAATACAAAAATTAGCCGGTCGTGGTGGCATGTGCCTGTAGTCCCAGCTACTGAGTAGGCTGAGGCGGGAGAATCGCTTGAACCCAGGAGGTGGAGATTGCAGTGAGCCGAGACCGCGCCATTGCACTCCAGCCTGGGTGACAGTGAGGCTCCATCTCAAAATAAAATAAAATAAAATAAAAACAAAGACCTCACAATTGTGCTAAGACAAAATTGTAGCATGTTAAAGTGATATAATCCATTACAGATTTTAAATAATACTGACGAGGGGTTCTTTAATTGCCATGTTCACATTTACTACCTCCAGTAATAGAGAAAAAGTGAAGACAGCTGCTGCTTCTTCATTAGTTATTTCTGGATCAATGTTTATCAGAGAAATAAATGAATTTTAAATGACTAACATGGTCTTTCTAGCTAAAAGTGAAAAAGGAGCAAACATTAGTTCTCTTCTGAATTTTCTACCATGTTAGTAAATGAGACTGAGTGATGTATCTGTTCTGATTCTATTAATGTCAGCTAATTCTCACCACGTCACTAATTGCAGATGTGACTGGCATCTGGCTCTCCCTGGGACTACTCCAGTCATGGATGTAGTCCAAAGAAAACTTCCTGGCTAGAAATATCAGGATATTATTTTAACAAATAATTACTGAGAGTCTGCTATATGCCTGCCTCAAATAGTGCCAGGCATATAGCAGACTCTCAGTAATTATTTGTTAAAATGACACTTGAACATATCTTTAAAACTTGTCATATAGGAAAGCAATGGTCTATGGAGTATTAATTTATTTGCAAAGTTACAAGCTATGGAAGGAAAAAAATTATACTTTGAGAGCATGTAGAATGTAAAGGGAAGAAGGTTCTTGTAGCTGAAGGAAGGGCACTGTGGAATAGAAGCCAGAGTGGCAGTTGAAGACATTTCTTGTTATGTTTTATAAATTAGTGTAATTCTGCAATTAGCAGTTGAGTGGGTGATCCTTCCTTTTTCTCTTAGTTTGATTGACAGGTTTGAGTTAAGTGTAGCTGAGTTAGCATTATTTCCAAATGTGTATTAAAAGAAAGTAAAACTTTTTTTCCCCCTTTCATTAGTGTCAGTAAAAACCTATTTTGAAAATCCCAAGAAACTGAACTACTTGAGCAAAATCAAGATTGGGGAAAGAGCCCTTTGACGAACTAATCAACACCTATTCTCTCTTCTTCCACATTGAAAATCAATATTTTCATCAATTTATCATGTGCACTGAATTGAGACATGAATAGAAAGGTCAGTCGCATTTTGTTTTCCATTGTTTTAATAGGACACTATTAAGTTAGTGCTTATGAAACATCTATTTATTTAAGCATTCACTTTGGACTCTTCTAGCATCTTTGATACAGCATTGTCAAGAGCCTGACATTTGGTATACTTGATGGACATGCATTTCTGCAGTATACTTGCACTCATGAAAGAAAGCAAAGCATAAAGGTTTAAAAAACCTATATCTGAAATAAGAGAACTTCAAAAGAAATGAATTATATTTTTGTTTTCATCAAAATTACAAAAATTCACAGCGAGGTAAGTTCCATGCAAGGAGACATACCTGTGCCATGTAAAAGTCACTGCACAAATATACTTATGACACATGGAGATGGTGTATAGTAGCTACAAGTTCCGTGTTAGGCAAAGTGGCAGGTTGAAAAGAAGTGGACATTGACAGACGCCATCGAACCCAATGTTACGTGAAGAATCATAGATGCCTTCCCTATCTCTTCTGCCATATTTAGACACAAAATAGATACTGCTCTAGGAAACATCTCTATAAATTTTTACAAATAGAGAATTGTAAAGGTGCTGACAATTATTTCATTATATTAGAAAGTAGTTTTATGTTACCTCTTGTGGTATCTTTATGCAATTTTTAATAAATTAAAATATTTTATATAGCCAAAGTGAATCATTAGAACCCATTATCATTATGTACAGTCTTTTAGTATTTAATAAATCCACACGCACACATATGTTTATTGTGGCACTATTCACAATAGCAAAGTCTTGGAACCAACCCAAGTGCCCATCAATGATAGACTGGATAAAGAAAATGTGGCACATGTACACCATAGAATACTATGCAGCCACAAAAAAGGATGAGTTCATGTCCTTTGCAGGGACATGGATGAAGCTGGAAACCATCATTCTCAGTAAAGCAACACAAGAAGAGAAAAGCAACCACCACATGTTCTCACTTATAAGTAGGAGTTGAACAATGAGAACACATGGACACAGGGAGGGAAACTTCACACACCAGGGCCTGTTGCGGGGTGGGGGCTGGGGGAGGGAGAGCATTAGGAGAAATACCTAATGTAAATAACAAGTTGATAGGTGTAGCAAACCAACATGGCACATGTATACCTATGTAACAAACCTGCACGTTGTACCCCAGAACCTGAAGTAAAAAAAAAAAACAAAACTTTAGGCATGCTTAGAATTTGTAGTTAATCCTAACCAAATCACATACTAACTCCTAACATATAACATGTGGAATTTTCAAATTTTTTACCTATTACTAATTAGCTAATAAACACAATGATGTCAGCAATTCAAATGAAAGGAGACTGATATCTCAATAACCAAAAATAAAGTGACTATGAAGTTCCAAAAAAAAAAATTCTCACAAAGAAAGATATATGCAGACATAATTAACCAAAAATTATAGGACAAATTTGTTTGTATGGAAACTATTTAGCACTTATAGGTTTAATAGAATATAATTCTTCTAAATTTTAAATAATCAGGTGGTAAAAGAAATTAGAATAAGAAGTAATATATCTACAGTAAGTTTAAAAAATTTTAAATTGTAATTATCCATGTTTGAATAAAAGTATTCATATTTGTTACATTTTATAATAAATATCTTTTTAGGGTCTACAAATTTGAGAACTATTTCAGCATATTCTGGTGGGTTCACCTTCTCTCTGATCATCCACTGTTATCTACCTTTGGGTGACATCTCACAGTAGGTCACCGTTGCTGTCAGGACCTGCCAGGATGCTTCTGCGTCTAGGACAAGACCTCATGTCCTTATGCTCCGCAAAGGATAAGGTCTGAGGTTTAAATTGTGATGACTTCCTGGAGTCTTCACTGAGCCAAACTCACTCCCGTCCTTCCCCTTGTCCTCAGTGGGTCACAGCTTGTGCTATGTCCTCAGCTGTGCTGCAAATACCTTCCATCTTAGGCAGTCCTTCAGGAAAACAGCTCAGGCTTCTACCTGATGTGCTCTCCAGAGGCCTCAGGCAGAAGCACGTGCAACAGACAATGGAGTTGTTCTGGTTTTTATTCTCGTCTTCTCTGGTGTTAGCTCCCATCAAAATCCAAACCAACCAAATAGAATACAACACATCACCCTGCCAGGACGTACTGCTGGCTCTTCCCATCAGTTTCTCTGACTAGCCCAGTTAGGTCCAAATGGCAGCTTCAGTACAAACCAGATGCCTTGCTATTCTAACCCTTCTGTTGTATGCATGTTAAGGTACAAAGATAAAACACACTTTGCTTTTTTGGCCACTCACCTTTTAAACCTGTCCCGTGGGATAGACAGTTCTTTCCTTGCCCCGGATGAACTCTCAGATTTATATCAGAGTTTTATTCAGCTACAATTGGATAATAAAGAGCTTGAATAAAACTCCAGAGAACAGTCTCACTTCTGCCATTAAAATGTCCAGACCAGAGTCATAATCACATTCAGACACTGAAAATTCACGCTCCTCTCTGCTGGGCTGTGGTGTGAAAGTGCAGCTCATTCCAGATTTATCTCTCTCTCTCTTTCTCTTCGCCCATCCTTCTTCCTCCTTCTCCCTATCTCTGCTATTAAGCCAATAGCACCAGAGTCTCTCTTTAGATCTTCTCTCTTGCTTGTGTAAATCAGGCCTTAGTCAAGACTGACCTACTGTAAGTGGCAGAGCCTTACAGGTTGTAAACATATAAAAACACTTCTTTAAGTTTGATAAATAAGTGACCCTGAGTTACCCAGTCAAGTAGGCCCTCCTTCCGCTTCCCCTTCCTTCTTGATTCTCAGTTTTCCATGCTTCAGCAATGAAGAAGTAACTTCTAGCCCCTCAGGGTTCCAGGATCCTGTCCAGCCATTGGCAAGCTCTGTGCGGTAGCCAGGTGTCAAATATTTTGAGTCTCACCATGGAACCGATCCACACCCCTAAACCTACCAGGGACATGGGTTAAGCTCTTTGGTGATACTTTGAAGCCCCTTTTGTCTGACTGACTGCCCTCACCCTTCACCCTTCACAGGTAACTCTATCCAAACTGATGTCCCTAATCTTCACAGCAGGGGTGGGCTCCCAAGAGCTGGCAGAACTATGCTGGGCGCTACCCTGTCAAGTAATCCACAGACGACCCAGTAGCTCGCTTTTAAAAGTGAAGGATACTTTGCAACTGCTTTTTGTTCTAGGCTTTTGGTGTTCCGTGGAATCAGTAAAAGTTTACTTTTTAACCATCAGTCACATTCTATTTGGTATGAGCACAAATCCACCAAGAAAATTCATGTCGTTAATAACCTCATTTATTTTTATTTTTATTTATTTATTTATTATTATTTTTTTGAGACGGAGTCTCGCTCTGTCGCCCAGGCTGGAGTGCAGTGGCCGGATCTCAGCTCACTGCAAGCTCCGCCTCCCGGGTTTATGCCATTCTCCTTATTATTATTTTTTTGAGACGGAGTCTCGCTCTGTCGCCCAGGCTGGAGTGCAGTGGCCGGATCTCAGCTCACTGCAAGCTCCGCCTCCCGGGTTTACGTCATTCTCCTGCCTCAGCCTCCCGAGTAGCTGGGACTACAGTCGCCCCCCACCTCGCCCGGCTAGTTTTTCATATTTTTTAGTAGAGACGGGGTTTCACCGTGTTAGCTAGTATGGTCTCCATCTCCTGACCTCGTGATCCGCCCGTCTCGGCCTCCCAAAGTGCTGGGATGACAGGCTTGAGTCCCCGCGCCCTGCCTAACCTCATTTTTGATTGAAAGCTAATATTCAGCTTTTACTGTACAGGACTACTACAAAGATATAAAAGGGGTTTCTTGAGGAACAGAGAAATCATTATGTGACTAAGTTACAAATTGGCAACAATTTAGATGTTATTTTGGCATCCATGAGAATGTCTGTTTCCATACTAATTATATACATAAACATGTATATAAATATACAAATGTATTTATGCAGGTCTGTATGTGCATGCTTATGCAGAAAGAACACTTGGCAATCTACTTGGCACATTAAAATACACAGAGAATTTATGGTTTATATTATGAGGAACACAAACATTAAAAAGAATAATATGTGAGTAGTAGCAGGAAATAGAAAAATAATTTATTAGAAAATTATCTGAAGGTAAAAGGGGTAAAGATAATGCAAACTGTAGACTTCAGCTTTTCAAATGTGAAAAATGGTTAAAAAATTGTTCTATTTCATAGGCCGAATAGGTTGAAAATGACATTATTCTGAACCATCAATATTCTCCTGATTTAAAAATGTCTTCCCTCTATCTTCTTGTTTTTCATCTCTACTCCCATCACCATCTCACTGAAGTTGTACAACATCATGCAGTCATTTATATTCACCTATTTAAAATAAAAACCTGATCATACCAAGCAGAAGAAAAATGAGTCTTATTATGCTTTTAAGAGAGTGCCAAATGCCTGATCAGCATCAAAAGAGGAGCAGGGAAAGATTTATTTGTTACCTTAGTGCATTTTGAAATATTAGCAGGTCAAAGATTAAGACAGGGAGATAATTCAGGACAGAGAACCTAATAAGGTTGCTAATGCATCTCAAAGAGCACAAGAGGAGTATGATGTGTTTTGAAAATATTGATGAGGTTTTACTGTGAGTCCTTACATGTCTGTGGTACATCTTCATTCCTAATGACAGAGAAATCTTACATTGCTAATGCGATGGATGCTGCATGCTTAATGTTCCACATATTCTCACTGTTCAGTAAAATGAAGAACTACCTTTCAATGTCACTAAATTACTCAGCTACACATTTTAGTTATTTTAGACATGGGTGCTTTTATGTCTCTCACATCAATGGTGACTTTGAACACCTTTTGAATATGAAACTCATAGATTAGAAATGAAAAAATGGTGGTAGGTTTATGCTCAAATATATTAGGGATATATTACAAGACATGCATTACAAAAGGACCTGAGTTCTAGTTTTCCCCCACATTTGTGTATTTCAGTAATCCTAGAGTGGGAATGATAGAGGTGGGGACATAGTTGAAAAAGAGCTCGGGCTGGGCGCGGTGGCTCACACCTGTAATCCCAACACTTTGGGAGGCCAAGGAGGGTGGATCACGAGGTCAGGAGTTCAAGACAAGCCGGACCAAGGTGGTGAAATCCTGTCTTCACTAAAAATATAAAAATTAACCAGGTGTGGTGGTGGGTGCCTGTAATTTCAGGTACTCAGGAGGCTGAGACAGGAGAATCATTGGAACCACGGAGGCAGAGATTGCAGTGAGCCAAGATCACACCACTGCACTCCAGCCTGGGCGACAGAGCAAGACTCCATAAAAAAAAAAAATGCTCATTAACTTATTCTTATAAATGATTATTGCTGTTTAATTAGAAGATTCTAAGTGAACTTAGCTCATAATATTTTCCCCAAGCCAGAATAATGAATTATCTCAATTATGCACATGTTTTGCAGTTTATAATTTTAGCTCTTTGTATTTTAGAGCTCTGAAGAAATACTAATGAAAAATGAGAATTACCATTTCAAGAGATGGTAAGTCAAAACAGAAATCAAGTAAGCTTCTTGAGAATATTGTAAAAGTTTCTAAGGGAAATACCATGAATTTTAGCAACAAAAACACACTTAATCATGGATCTGCAACGGATTTCCTAATTTGGCCTCCCGAGTAGGAGGACACCTTGAGAGGCAAATAGTGCTACAATTATATGGGAAGGAGATGGGAAGGTGCCAGCCAGGAGATTCCCTCATAGAGTATGAAGTAAAGGAATGA
This sequence comes from Trachypithecus francoisi, assembly GCF_009764315.1. Taxonomy (NCBI): domain Eukaryota; kingdom Metazoa; phylum Chordata; class Mammalia; order Primates; family Cercopithecidae; genus Trachypithecus; species Trachypithecus francoisi. The sequence goes on from NW_022681465.1 coordinate 17,743,241, forward strand.
AGCAAGGTCTAGGGAAGTGTGCTTTTCTCTGTGTGTGATGGTTACAGCAATGATAGAGCATCTGTGGATGAAGCGTTTCCTGACCCTATTTACTTCATGTGATTATTTGATTATTTCAGTAACCGCACACTCAGTCACCATTCATTCACATGCTCCTAGAAGACACATCTCAGAAGTCAAACCAAATTACATTTTAAACATTTTATTTCTGCATTAAGGGTTGGATTATAATATAACCTTTCTGGACTCTTTTCATTTTTATGACATTTATGGCTTTTGTAACATGTCCTTACACACATGCTGTGTGGGTGGAGTGTGAGGAGAAGCAGAGAGCAGTCGAATTGCTCAGCATTCCTCTAAAAAGGACACCATCAAAAGGGGTGAAGGGCCAGGTCTTGAATATGTTCATCCAAGACTCTTGTCAATCAAAGAGTTGGAGATTGCTGAGAGGCTTATTCTCAGAAACATGGGTCACCTCCAAATCCACATCCTTCTGGTGATTCTAGACTGCATCGCTCAATCTTGATGCACCTCCAGCTCAAAAGGCTCATGGTTTCCTCAGCCCTGCTGTTTATTTCTCTCCCTTGTTACATGCTTTGTGTCTCTATTCTCTCATACTTCTTTTCCTCCTCAGCACTGATTTTTAATAGACTCTCTGTTTTTCCTTTCTAGGATGTGTTTGAGTGGCCAAATTCAGGTATGAAACATATTTCTTCCATTGCCGACTTCTGTTTCCTCAAATCCTCCTTTCATGTTTACAATTTAGCTGAAATTTCCTGTCTACATTCTCTTTTCTTGCCTTTGAACACTTCTCCTCCACTGCTTCCCTCCCCAATAGAATCCAACCATTGAAATGCTGCCCTACAGTAATTGTTGAGCTAATTTTCTCTCAATTTTCTTATGGTTTACTAGAAAGCCTTTTTTGAGTGAGGACAAAATTCATAACATACCTTATGCTAAAAGACATTTGCATAATTTGGTATCCATCAATAATTCAAAGGTTGATATAAAGCTAAAGATAGACTTACCACATGACCTAACATTTGTGCTTCTAGATATTCATCCAACAGATTTGAAAAATTATGCTCACACAAAAGCCTGCATATGCATGTTCATAGCAGTTCTATTCATATTTACCAAAAGCTGTGAGGAATCAAGAAGTCCTTCAAAAGGCGAATGGAGAAACAATTGTGCTACATCCATACCATGGAATACTATTCAGCAATAGAAGTGCACTATCAAGCCGTGTAAAGATATGAATTAGCATGGCTAAGTGCAAGAAGTTAGTCTTAGAAAGCTACATGCCATATAATTCCATTTATATTGCATTCTGGAAAAGAAAAAAAAAAAACTGTAGAAGCCAAATCAGTGGCAGGCAGAGTTTTGGGGAGGAAGATGGGTTCATTAGGTAAAGCACAGGGGATTTTTTTCAAGTCTATAAACCATTCTGTACAGGACTGTAGTGGTGCATACATGACATTATTAACTTGTCAAATCCCATATAACTTTATAGTGCAAAGAATTTACTGTAGTGTAGGCACATTAAAAACAAACAAACAAACAAACAAACAAACAAAAAACTGGAAGGTCAGGAAATCCAGAATAGGATGCAGACTGTTACTAAAGAATCTGATCATATTATAAATGTATGAAATAACCTCACTGAAGAGGGTAGGGATAAAGAAATGCTGATTTAATTCAGTCATTGGGTACAGTGTACACGGCTCAGGTGACAGGTGCACCAACTTCAAAGAAATAACCACTAAAGAACTTATCCATGCAACAAAAAACAACCTGTTCCCCCAAAACTATTGAAATTTTTAAAAAATTAAAGAAAAAAGCTATGTATCTAAAAAAAAAAAACGTTGGAACGACTGTAAGACTAATGACAAACTAAAGCTAGGTAATTATGGTTCTCTAGTTGATAAAGTTATTTCTTACAGGTGACTTCACAATTATGAAAGCTCTGTATGTGTCTATGAAGATTAAACAAATAAATGGAAGGTGGATGATGGGAGCTAGGTTTTTTACTGTTGAAATGGGGTTAACATATGTTAAATAAAATAGGCAGAAAGCCATTGGCCTGAGGCTGCCTGTGTACATTGAGTTCCAAATAACAAACCACAACCTAACTTAGGAGTATAGGTATTGTAACAGATACCCAGGTCTCAGCCAATCACAAGAAGTCAAGCTTTGGCCAATCACAGGCAGCCAACTGACCAGAGCGCGTCCACATAAGGCAACTGCAACCAATCAAGCTATCTCTGTGCTTTAGCTCTGTGTTCAGCCTATAAAAGCTCATTGCTAAAGCTGCAGAGCAGTGCGCTGAATTCTCTTCTGAAAAACTCCCTGTTCCCCCAAAACTACTGAACTTAAAAAAGAAAAGAAAAATTATTATGTATTGATATGTTTGGTTGTGTCCCTACCCAAAATCTCATCTTGAATTGTAGTCCCTATAATCCCAAAGCGTCAAGGGAGGGACCAGGTGGAGGTAATTGGATCATGAGGGTGGTCTCCCTTACTTAGGCTGTTCTTGTGACAGTAAGAGTCTCATGAGAACTGATGGTTTTGTAAGCATCTGGCATTTCCTTTGCTTGCACTCACTCCATCCTCCTGCCCTGTGGGGAAGTTGCCTGCTTCTCCTTTCCCTTCTGCCATGATTGTTAAGTTTTCAGCAGCCTCCCCAGCCATGTGGAACTGTGAGTCAATTAAACCTCTTTCCTTTATAAATTACCCAGTCTCAGGTATTTCTTCATAGCAGTGTGAGAATGGCCTAATACCTGTATTCTGAAAACAAATTAACTTTGAAGATGACTGTAAGACTAATGACAAATTAAACTATTAAACTGTATATAAGTATTGTACTCTAGTTTAGGGCCCAATTCATGAATTATTCCTTGCTCAGATACACTCTTTTACATTTAATTTGTCTAACGCTTTTATGTTAACACACCTAAGCAGACGGAGAAAGCTAGAATGAGCCTCATTTTTCTGGATTAACTTGGAAACATCAGTATGAATTCATGTTTAGCTTAATGTAGAGAGTGATGGCTATGTGAAGAAATAATTCTAAACAATGTGTATGCAAAAGTTGGCAAACACGTATCTATTTCCTAGCCCTGCTCACCTAGGAAACCTAAGAGCAATGGCATCCCACTAGCAATGAGTACAGCCAGCACCTAGGTAGTAGTTTTTAATGCCATTCACCAGTAAAAGGAACCAGGGTTTCTTGCAAAAATAGCTAATATTAGGGCTGGTTCTGAAATACACATGATGAGCCAGGAGCATCTTCTGACATCAGAAACTATGGAAGTGCTTTAAAAGATGACATGGTATGTCAAAGAGATGCACAAGACAACTGAAAAAGTTTCCCACTGCCAAAGCTTATAATATTAATGATGTATACAATGATGTTAAATGATGTATAATAGATTACAACCCAAAGTATAAATATGTGCGTGTAATCCCAGCTACTCAGGAAGCTGAGGCAGGAGAATCGCTTGAACCTTGGAGGTGGGGGCCGCAGTGAGCCAAGATGGAGCTGTGCACTCCAGCCTGGGCGACAGCGTGAGACTCCGTCTCAAAACAAACAAACAAAAAACCAAAACTATAAATAAATATCCATGATTGTATACTGACACAGATAAATAATCAAATAAGTAAAGAAATGTAGAATAGATAAATCTACTATACAGAGAATTCCAAACAATCTATGTAGCTGCTCCCTCCTCAAGGTGATAGAGTGTAACTCTGTACTCCTTATGTGTGTGTGGGGCTACGTGTAGTGACCTGCTTCCAAAGAGTACAGAATGGGAATGAGGGAGTAACAAAGTAACTTTACAGTGGAGAAGCCTGTCAGTCTTGTCAGGTGATAAAGGTTTATGGCATCAGAGTTAAGTTGTTAGTATAAACTCTTGATGTGTTGTGTTGAGAATGGCACTTTCATAATCCTAGGTTAGCTATGAGAAAATCTTCAGCCAAATTCAAATTGAGGGACATTGTACAAAACACCCAACCAGTAAACCTCAAAACTCAAGATCATATAAAACAAGAAAAGCATAAGAAACTGTCACAGCTAAGATGAGCCATAGGTGACATGATGACTCAACGTAGTGTGGGCTCCTGGAATAGAAAAGGGACATTAGAGAAAAATTAGGAAATCTGATAATGCATGTTCTTTAGTTAATAATTATATATATTACTATATAGAGTTACTCAGAAAGCAGGACTTGACTGGTTAACAACCCCAAACTAAGAAGTACCTTTGGTGAAACAAAAGCCTCCTGTGGGCAGGAAGATGCATGGTGGAGTAGGGTGGTCTGGATACCTGGACTGGGAGAAGAAAGGATGGAGGAACTGAAGTCGAGTTCTATTAGGGAACGTAGGCTTTGCTCCAGCTGGGTATGTAAAAATCTTGAGAATGAATCAGCTGCAAGGATGCAAAGCCAGAGTGCAATGCAAAGGCTCTTCATTGATGAGTGACTAAGAGCCATACAGCTGTGTAGGATTCGTCAGAGTCTCGCTTTCTGTTACTTTGGAATCCTGGAAAAACTAGAATCTCTACAGCTCAAAGTTAGTCTGGAAAGTTTGGGCAATGGAAACATGCTTTACATTGAGTTCTGAAGGTTAGAACATGTATGGATTGTTGAAGTTAAGCTATGTTGGGTCCTTGTAAATGAGAATTAGGCACAGATAAACAGGTGGTAATCAACTGGCTTGTTTGGGTAAAATAGAGCAGACAAGTCTGGCTATGACACTAGGAGAAATCAATTCGATTTGAATGTTGGGGAAATCAATGGAGAGAAATTGTAAAATGGCCAGTGGTGTTTTTATATAAAGTTGATGAGTTTATATTCTGTTATCAGAGAAATTATAAACGGGTTTTCCCTGGTGAATACAGGTTTTCCCTGGTTTCACTCTTTTTGTATAAAAAAAGTGTGTCCAGAGAGGGCACGGAAGCTCCAAGCTCCTTCTCTCATATCTTGCCCTTTGCATTTCTTTCCTCTGGTTGTTCATCAGTATGCTTTGTAATATTCTTTATTAATAAACCAGGAAAATGTAAGTAAGTGTTTCCATGGATTCTGTGAGCCGTCTTGGCACATTAATCAATTCAAGGAAAGGAGCTGTGGAAACCCTCAATTTATAGTCAGTCTTCAGGAGTTCCAGAGGCCCAAATTTACCACTGGTGTCTCTAGTGTGGGCACTTTTATGGGCTTGAGCCCTTAACTTGTGGGATCTGACACTATCTGCAGGTAGATAGTGTCGGAATTGGGTTGAATTAGGGAACACCCAATTGGGGTCTGCTGAAAAACTGCTTGCTAGGGAGCTGATGTTACCAGCCCACAGCCACAGCTTGCTAGGGCAGGCAATTTTTGCTTCCCACCTCCACATTTTGGTGACCAGAGATGAAGCATTCTGTGTAAGACAGGAGGGTGAGAAAATCATTTTTTGTTTTTCCTATAACCTCACTCACCGTGGTCATTTCGTGGTTGATGTGGGCCAATTCAATTGTGTTAGTCTATTAGCAGGTCATAGACATAATGCCACATTCAGCCAAATGGTTATTCGTTGGCCAAGTAACCAATCAAATATGGTGAATGAATAACAGATACAATTTTGGGGAGATAAGAAACCTATCTCTTTGTGATCTCCAAATTTAAATTGTTAAAAATATCATACTTTAAATGAAATTTGCATAATTTTGAATTAGTTAAGGACTGTTTTCGTCATTTTGAATGGCAGGCTCGTAAATGGTCCTCAGTGATCCCGCGTCTTGGTATTCACGCCTTTGCATAATTCTCTTCCCTTAAGTGTGTGTTGTACATAGCGACTGATTCATTAATGAACAGAATATGGCAAAACTGATGTGATGTCACTTTCACCATTGGGTTACAGAATACTGTGACTTTCGTTTCTGTCTCTGTCTCTCACTTCTTCCTCTAGAGGAAGCTAGCTGCTGTATTGTGAATGGTTTACAGAGAGGCTTATGTGATATGGAGCTGATGTTACCAGGCCACAGTTAGCCAGGACTGGAGGCCTACTGAGAGCTACATGGATGAGCTTGGAATTAGGCCTTCTCCCTGTTGTGTCTTGACGTGATTTCAGCCATCATTGACCCCTTGATGGCAGCCTCATGAGAGATGCTGAGTCAGAGGTTACAATGAAGCTATGCCAGCAAGCCTGACGTTCATAAACTGTGAAATTAAAACCTTTGTTTTAAGGTGGTAAATGTTGGGGTAATTAGCAATCAGCATTACATGACTAATCCAGTCATATACATTCTATATTACATTAAAATCAAGTCACCAGATGAGCTTTTGCCTTTAAATAAGGAGGATAACATTAACATTCTGGGAAAATATCTTTCAGATCTTTGAATACGTGTTAACAGAGTTACCTCTGTATATAGGACAGCTTTGAAACTAGACAACAGGATTGCTATTTCTGGAGGGGCATTGTGGCTCATGCCTGTAATCCCAGCAGTTTGGGAGGCTGAGGCGGGCGGGTCACTTGAGGTCAGGAGTTCAAGACCAGCCTGGCCAATATGGTGAAACCCCATCTCTACTAAAAATACAAAAATTAGTCAGGTGTGATGGCGCAATACAAAAATTAGGCATGATGGCGCATGTCTGCAATCACAGCTACTTGGGAGACTGAGGCAGGAGCACTGCTTGAACCCAGGAGGCAGAGGTTGCAGTGAGCTGAGATTGCACCACTACACTTTACCTTGGGCGACACAGTGAGACTCTGTCTCAAAAAAAAAAAAAAAAAAGAAAGAAAGAAAGAAAGAAACGATTGCTATTTCTTTTACCTTTTCAGAATAATCAACAGCATGTACTATGTTTCAAAGACAATTCCTTAACAGTTCCTTAAACAAACATGCATGAGTCATTCTATTGTGTTCTCAATACATTCTCTCCCCAGTTAGTGTCGACTCATCAATCATTAAGAGGAAAAGAAAAAACTTTGACTTTAGGCATGAAATAGAACAGAAAGAAATATTCGGTTTTGCCTTCTAACTCCTCCTAAATGTGTCTACATTTTAACTCTTCAAGGGGGATAGGCTTGTTTTACATGTTTTTGTTAATGAAATGAAAAGGAGGAAAGCGATGGTTCTACATAAAAAAGTAAAAGACCTCTGTCAAGGCTCAGGATAGGGGATGGAAATAAAAATCGAATGGAATCTAAGAAAGTTCGTCCTACTTTGATTTCTCTGGTTCTTCATTCATATCGTGTTCAAAACTGCCCCCTACACTTTTCTGTACAAATGGGGTCCATTTACTGAACAGATATTTTTCTTTTTTATTCTCTTTGCTAATGTTCCTTATATGCACAGATCAAGCTTCACACCTTCTCACACTTACGTTGCTTCTTTTGGCATGTGTTCTGTTTGCCTGCCATATGTAACTATACTTGCAACATTTCCAGACCCAGTTTAAAGTTTGAAATATATTCTCCCCTACACTTTGTATTTTTGCACCTTTGGAACTTGGCATAACTTTTCTCCATCAGAATCTGATTGATCTTCTTCTTCTTTTTTTCTTTAGTTAGTTAATTTCAAAGAAGCATTGCCTCTACTTTTATCATTTTTGGCCCACCTCTGAGTTCAGAGAACATAAAAATGTAGCAGTGTATCAGAAAAATATCTTTGTAGTGCTGTGGGGGCAATCCTAATAGACGGGTGCTTACGTTCATAGGACAGCTGGATTAGATCAGAAAGTATTCGTTGAAGCTTTTCAACTGACTTTGTGTATTGAACCTTCCTCTGCTAAGGAAGGATGCTGTCTCAAGTGACCTTTTACTAATATAAAAATGAAGGTTTGTCAAATGTGAGATCCGATTTATATTGTAATTCACAGAAGTATTATACTTGGAGATATTGTCCCAAAACTAAAATAATACTTCCTTATTTATCTGATGACTCTCTACGGATGCAGGAAACTATTCTATAATAATTTATATTGCTCCCCATGTCACAGATGGACAAGTGTTTATGCAATTATTCCAGATTGAATCTTCTTTCTCCTGCTGGACACCTCCATTCTCTAAGATCAAGGTCAAGTTTTACTCCCTTCGCAAATCGCTCTCTGATCACACCCACATTGATCTTAATGCATTAATTGTCTTTCTTACTTTAACTCTTAATTATATATTCTTAAATAGCTTGGAGTACTCTTCCTTCTCTCCATTGCTGGGCAAACACATACTTGTTATTTAGGACTCATGGAGAACATCACCTTCCCCTTGAAGTCACTCCTGACAATTCTCACCCAGGAGAGCAGGTGTTTCCTCCACACTGTTCCCATAGCATCACCTGTGTGTGAGAATACAGATGCATCCCTCCAGTTGATAATGTACCTCTCTCTACTTTCTCTCTCTCCCCATTGCAGAGTGAGCTCCTTTCCAGTAGGAGGTTCATCATGTTCAACTCTGTCTCACTGTCACCTATTCCTGTCTGGAAAATTAGGGAAACTCAACATATATTTGAGCTTTTTAAATTCGACATATATTTGAGCTTAATAAATAAATGAACACAAAAGAATAAATAAATGAACATGTAAAGGAATAGATTATTATAATTTATGTGTATCAAATAATGACAGATGCATATAAATTCATTATATGTATCAATAAATCAGCTATGTGCATGAATTAATCATTATGTATATTAACTAGAAGCACCAAATCAATTACTAATACATATTAATTAATGGTTACATTCATATTTATTTCTTGCTGAATAAGTAGAAAAAATGAGTTCATAAGATACATGAACTCTCCTATTTAACTGAGGGAAGAGATTTTGTTTTATTCACATATGACATATTTTAACAAAATGTTTTTATTAGAAATACAATTTACTCAACTTTAAGAAAGTTAGAATTTAGGGACGAAAATAAGGAAGATGTCACTTGGAGGACAAACACCAATAAAACCAGTGTTTTAACCATAGCACTTGATATGTTTTCTTTACATATTTTTCATGTAGATATTGTCATGTCTTATACTTTTGTATACTATCATTAGAATGGTTGCATAATACTCAATGTAACAGAGGGTCATAGCTCAACTTATTGAAATCCACCAGCCGAAGATGATAAGAACACAAATGAATGAAACAAAATGAGATTTATTTAGCTTGCTGCTGCAAAAGAGAACACTCACTGTTGGAACTGTGGAGGTTCCAGTAGGAGGATTTGGGGGATGGCTTATGAGAGGATTTAGCCTCACGCAGGGTGATTCTAACAGGGCTTACAGAGGAGAGGGCCATTTCTGACTTGGATGCTGTCAGAAAGCAGGGGCAATTTAGAGACTGGTTGTATTGGCAATTACTCTCTAGGAGGTGGGAGGATCAAAACAACACTGTGTTGTATCGGTAAATCAACGGAAGCCACTAGGGTTAGTACAAAGAGAGGGTTGTTTAGTTGTTTTGTGGTTGTAGCATGTCCTTGTTGCTATCCTGTTTCAGGCATGGTGACAAACACATCATGCTTAGGTCATCATTGATATTTAGTGTATGTTTATTACAGCCTTCTCTTACTTCCCATTGCCGGGGCAGTTTTCACTTTCTGAACTACTTCTTATTGAATATTTAGTTTTCTTCATATTTTCAATTTTATGATGTAGTGTCTTACGTACCATTGTAAATATAGTTTCCTTCTAAAAAATAGAATCTCAGAGATGGCTATTAGTATCAGACATGTGGTCATTTTTCTTTGTTCCCTTTTACAACCATATTTTCCAGACAAATTGCTGTATGTCACTATTAACAGTAAGATGTGATACTGTACCTCCATCATTACTGTGAATTATACATTTTAAAAATGGATTATTTTAATAGGCAAAGATGGAATCTAATTTTTAACTTGAGTTTCCATAATTATTTGTGAGTTTGATTTCTTTTTTACCTCTGCGTTTGCTCTTTTTGGACTATCTCTTTACGTTGTTTGTCAGTTGGGGCCTTGTGTCTCTTATTCAATTCATGTTAGCTCTTCTAGTAATTGAAAATACTTTTACAATTTAGTCAAAAATTTTTTTTTGCATATTAAAATTTTATGTAGTTCCATAGGTCCATTTTTTTCCCTTTGTGGTTTCTACCATGCCCTTCGTATTTTCATACATCCTTCCAATGGCCCAAACTTGATTTTACTATTCAGTTTAACTCTTTAATCCATCTGAAATTATTTGGCGATGTGGTGAGAAATGCAACTTTAAAATATTACTTTGAAAGATATGATCATATTCAATTTCTCAATAATTGCCTTATTCATTTTCTTATACTGAGTAGCATCTTTGGACAGACGAATGTATTTGTTGATGCTAAAGGCGAATATTGGCTATTTTTGAAAATGGTGTTTGACTAGACAAAATCTGAAGTAATTTCTCCAGGGCAAAAATGTCAACTATTGGCAGAAATCATAGCAGATATTGTGAATAAATGGATGGATATATAAGAAAGAAATGATTATGAGCATGCAGGAAAATGTTATGGTAACATATCTGAGCTGCATGATTCTCTATAAATTAGTGGATTTAAAATTTCGAAATGAGGTAATTATGTTTTGCTTTAAGCTGTTAAATTTGGCATGTTACTCAAGAATACTCATATATTAGTTTACTATTTTCCCAAATAATTTTGGTTAAATGTTTATTTGAGAAACAAAGGCAACTTCCCGAAAGAAAATGTGTCAATAATGTTTGAATCTGAATTTTTATTGTATGTAATCTTGGTTTTAAGTCAGAGTCATAAAGTTCTATACACTGAGTATGATCTTATAAATACCTGTTGGAGACTGGGTGCGGTGGCTCATGCCTCTAATCCCAGCACTTTGGGAGGTTGAGGCGGGAGGATTACCTAAGTCAGGAGTTTGAGACCAGCCTGGCCAGCATGGTGAAACCCCCATCTGTACTAAAAATACAAAAAAATTAGCCAGGCATGGTGGCAGGTGCTTGTAATCCCGGCTACTGGGGAGGTTGAGGCAGGAGAATTGCTTGAACCTGGGAGGCAGAGGTTGCAGTGAGCTGAGATCATGCCACTGCACTCCAGCCTGGGCAACAAGAGTAAGACTGAGTCTCAAAAATCAATCAAACAAACAAACAAAAACACTCATAAAATAACTTAGAATATAATCCTTTTTCGGGTATTGTGTATTAACTTTTAGATCTGATTGCAGTTTTGAGGCTCAGTAATAAAATGTATATTTAAATGGTTGATATTTGAGTTTAAATATTTTAATAATTACTGTAGGTATTGGGACTAGTAAATATTGAAGCCGAATGCCTTTAAGTGTCTATACCAACACACGTGTCTATTTTATAAGTATCAATATGATTTCATACATTAAGCATATATGTATTTAAAAGCTACGATACTTTCAGAAATGTAAACAATTGCTTTTTGTGTGTGTGCTGAAGGCTTAACTCCACTAGGACTCTTGGTTCTGAATACGACATGCTTTCTTCATTTATGACAATCTTACAGCATCAATTGTGTCCTGCAGCCATTGTGTTGCTCAGTGCTCTCCCTGTGATTAGCTTTCAGAGCCCTTCATAAAACATTTTAATGCCACTATGTAGAAACAGATATACATTAATTCCATTTCCAAGGGCTTTTAAGAAATGCAGCTTTATTTTAGGTTGCAGCTAATTTTGAATTGTTACTTTTAGTAGAAGCTTAAAACACAGTTTTGTTTTTTAAATTAAAGATCAGGGTTTCAATGTTGCAATCTGGGAAAAAAAATTGCAGTGTAACAGTGAAGGATTTTCCTTTTCCTTTTTCTTTTTCTTTTTTTTTTTTTTTGGTCATAGGGAGTGGGGAAATGCAGTCAACACTCCCTTTGCCATATGCTTCAACTTTCATGTCTGTTTTGCCATCATCTATTCCATTAACATTATGATTAATTGAAAACTCACTAGAATTTCAAATATCTTGAAAACTAGCCAATGCCGGCTCTTTGGAGGCTACATTGAAAATAAATAACAATAAAAACAGGGTGATTTAGGCTTTTGAAGTCTTTAAAGAAACCATCACTATGATGTTTACTTCTGCTGCGGAAAAGAGAACAACACTCTACATTTCTGGCATTGTAAAAGACAACACGGCAACTGAAAGAAAGCTTGAATTTCTGGGAGTAGCATTAGGATACAGGACTCCTGCTGAGCCCACCAGTTCCTTGCTCTACACAGCTGCTTTCTCAGTTGGGGTTTTGAAATAAGCACTGTGAGAAAAGACAGAAATGACCATGATGCATCTTCCTCACTATGAGAAAAAAGGTAATGTTTAATTAACGCTTCAGGCTTCTGGTTTCCAACTTATTGCTGTGTTTGTTTGTATGTTTTCCTTGGGATATTTTTTATGCTCTCGTTCCTTTTCATTTCATGGAATACAATGCCTAACTAAAAATGTCTTTGTGCTTGTACTTATGTGAGAAGGATTCTGTACTTCTGGCTTCACTGAAATTAATAAGAGCAGTCTGCACATTTATACTCAGAAGATATTAACATGGCTCATGCTCAGTTAGCTAAGCTTGTGTGTAACATAGTAAAAATGCCACAAGTGAAAGAGCAGCATCTGACTTGTTAAAAATTCGTGGATTTACTTTATCTATTGCCGTCCTATAATATTGTACCGTGATGTTAACAATGAACTGTACTTTAAGGCTGGATTAAGTAGTAAGCAAAAGATTATTAAAGCAATAAACAATGCTTTAAATCGTCCAGCCATAAAGAATCATATTATCTCCATTTTAACTTGTTACAAATTGTACTTGGATTGCATAGATAAAAATTAATTAAAAACACATGAAGAATTCTATTCTTCATAGCTTTATTTGGTTCTGCTTCTTAGACAAAAACCCAGTGGAGTTTTTCATAGCATCCTTTTCATCTCGTTGAGAATACAATTGACTCTTGAACAACAAATGGGTTAGGGGCTCTGACCTCTATAGAGTTGAGAATCTGCATATAACTTTTTACTCCCTCAAAACTTAACTACTGATTGCCTACTGTTGAGTGGAAGCCCTACCGATAGCGTAAACAGTCAACATATATATTATATGTGTTATGTATATTATATACCATATTCTTACAATAAAGCAAGCTAGAGAAAAGAAAATGTTAAGAAAATCAGAAGGAAGAAATATATATTTTTTATTTATTAAGTGGAAGTGGATCATCAAAAGGTCTTCATCCTCATTCTCTTCATGTTGAGTAGGCTGAGAAGGAGGAGGAAGAGGAAGGTCTGGTCTTGCTGTCTCAAGGGTGCAGAGGTGGAAAAAAATCCATGTATAAGTGGACATTCACAGTTTGAATTTGTATTGTTTAAGGCCAATGGTTATTTATTTTACTAACCCAGAATGATCTGCATAAAAAGTGCTCCATAATGTGTGCATGTATAAGTGTATACTTCACTCTGACTTGGGTACTATGAATTACCTCTGTGATTTTTATTAATTTTCTGGTTGGAAAGTTGAATACTTTTGAACTTCAATAATGCTCTTGGGAGTAAAGTTCAGAGGTTGGATGCTTATTGGAAACATGCCAATTTAGTTTTATTTTAATGGTTTGAACTCAAATATTGATTGACAACACTTTAGTAACCACTCTGTATAAAATCTGGTCAGCAATTAATTTTACAAACATTCATTGTGTGTCAGGCTTTGGACTTGGCAAGGAAGACAAATGATAAGTATGTGGCTCTCACTCTCAAGATCCTTATTGTTTCATTCTTTGGCTCAATAAGCTGTTTTTCTGAGGAAGGATCTGATGTTTAACTATATTGCTGTACAACCTATGTTGCAGTAGGGTTTTGCAGAATGTCTTGAATTACACTTCCAAGTAAAATAATATTTGCCTAGTAGGCAATTGGTCTGAACTGGATTAAGTTTTGCCTACTCATGCTACAACTATTTATTGAATAACTATTTTGTATCAAGCACTGTTGTCAACACTATAGATATAGTAGAAATCAAGACAGAGTCTCTACCCTCGTGGAGTTTACATCCTAGCAGGGACTGGGAGGAGGAGGTAGCCTGCACTTTCACACTTTTTTTTAGTAGGATAATGAGGCAGAGGTGCCCTAGAAATGGAAGCTTCTGACCTGATACTAAGCAATTAATATGGCCTACTTGCTTTCTAAACTGTACGGCACTGACCCAAAGAAAAATAAAGATCTTCTACAATACTTGTAAGTACTTTCCTAACACTTGCAAGTGATTTTAAAGTCAGACAACAAAAAACTTATAATAATGTAACCCTTCCAAATTATGTGTTAAGAATAGTATACAAAAAATATTAACACTATTCATATAGGGTAGTGATTTTAAGTTTTGGTTCAGAAGTGGTTAAAATTTCTTAGCAAGAGTTTACCTGGAGCTTTCCCTTGACCTGACAATTGGCAAAACCCACAGGTTCTTTGTTTTTTTTTTAGACGGAGTCTAAAACCTGTCACCCAGGTTGGAGTGCAGTGACACCATCTTGGCTCACTGCAAGTTCTACCTCCTGGGTTCACACCATTCTCCTGCCTCAGCCTCCCGAGTAGCTGGGGCTACAGGCGCCCACCACCACTCCCGGCTCATTTTTTGTGTTTTCAGTAGAGACGGGGTTTCACTGCGTTAGCCAGGATGTTGTCGATCTTCTGACCTCATGATCCACCTGCCTCGGCCTCCCAAAGTGCTGGGATTACAGACGTGAGCCACCGCACCCGGCCAACCCACAGGTTCTCAATGCCTGCTGAAATTGCTATGCACTCTCTGTGGGTCTGCTGTGGTTACTAGTGACAATGTCCACCACAAAAAGAACTTGAAAAACATTTATATGTGGCTTTATATCACCTCTCTTTTTCATTTTGAATAATTCATATTTCCTGTTTTAAGATTGCAGTGGAATACATGTTTTCTATTTTATCTTTTTTGGTTTGTTTGTTTCTTTCTTGATTTGTTTCTATTTTTTCTGTCTATTTTCACATAGGCATCTAATGTTTTTGGCTCACACTAAAGTATTTTAAATCCATTTCTCCATTATCATTTCTGCCATAACAGTTGGAAAAAACTTAAGTTCTTTTTTTTTTTTTTTTTTTTTTTTTTTTTTTTTATACTTTAAGTTCTAGGGTACATGTGCATGAGTTTATATCATGTATAACTCCCCAATGCAATCCCTCCCTCCTCCCCCCTCCCCATGATAGGCCCCAGTGTGTGATGTTCCCCTTCCCGAGTCCAAGTGATCTCATTGTTCAGTTCCCACCTATGAGTGAGAACATGCGGTGTTTGGTTTTTCTTCTTGTGATAGTTTGCTAAGAATGATGATTCCAGCTGCATCCATGTCCCTACAAAGGACGCAAACTCATCCTTTTTGATGGCTGCATAGTATTCCATGGTGTATATGTGCCACATTTTCTTAATCCAGTCTGTCACAGATGGACATTTGGGTTGATTCCAAGTCTTTGCTATTGTGAATAGTGCCGCAATAAACATACGTGTGCATGTGTCTTTGTAGTAGAGTAATTTATAATCCTTTGGGTATATACCCAGTAGTGGGATGGCTGGGTCATATGGTACATCTAGTTCTAGATCCTTGAGGAATCGCCATACTGTTTTCCATAATGGTTGAATTAGTTTACAATCCCACCAACAGTGTAAAAGTGTTCCTATTTCTCCACATCCTCTCCAACACCTGTTGTTTCCTGACTTCTTATGATTGCCATTCTAACTGGTGTGAGATGGTATCTCATTGTGGTTTTGATTTGCATTTCTCTGATGGCGAGTGATGATGAGCATTTTTTCATGTGTCTGTTGGCTGTATGAATGTCTTCTTTTGAGAAATGTCTGTTCATATCCTTTCCCCACTTTTTGATGGGGTTGTTTGTTTTTTTCTTGTATATTTGTTTGAGTTCTTTGTAGATTCTGGATATTAGCCCTTTGTCAGATGAGTAGGTTGCAAAAATTTTCTCCCATTCTGTAGGTTGCCTGTTCACTCTGATGGTAGTTTCTTTAGCTGTGCAAAAGCTCTTTAATTTAATTAGATCCCATGTGTCAATTTTTGCTTTTGCTGCCGTTGCTTTTGGTGTTTTAGACATGAAGTCCTTGCCCATGCCTATGTCCTGAATGGTACTACCTAGATTTTCTTCTAGGGTTTTTATGGTATTAGGTCTAACATTTAAGTCTCTGATCCATCTTGAATTAATTTTCGTATAAGGGGTAAGGAAAGGATCCAGTTTCAGCTTTCTACTTATGGCTAGCCATTTTCCCAGCACCATTTATTAAATAGGGAATCCTTTCCCCATTTCTTGTTTCTCTCAGTTTGTCAAAGATCAGATGGCTGTAGATGTGTGGTATTATTTCTGAGGACTCTGTTCTGGCTAGGGCAATCAGGCAAGAGAAAGAAATCAAGGGTATCCAGTTAGGAAAAGAAGAAGTCAAATTGTCCCTGTTTGCAGATGACATGATTGTATATTTAGAAAACCCCATTGTCTCAGCCCAAAATCTCCTTAAGCTGATAAGCAACTTCAGCAAAGTCTCAGGATACAAAATTAATGTGCAAAAATCACAAGCATTCTTATACACCAGTAACAGACAAGCAGAGAGCCAAATCAGGAATGAACTTCCATTCACAATTGCTTCAAAGAGAATAAAATACCTAGGAATCCAGCTTACAAGGGATGTAAAGGACCTCTTCAAGGAGAACTACAAACCACTGCTCAGTGAAATCAAAGAGGACACAAACAAATGGAAGAACATACCATGCTCATGGATAGGAAGAATCAATATCGTGAAAATGGCCATACTGCCCAAGGTTATTTATAGATTCAATGCCATCCCCATCAAGCTACCAATGAGTTTCTTCACAGAATTGGAAAAAACGGCTTTAAAGTTCATATGGAACCAAAAAAGAGCCCGCATTGCCAAGACAATCCTAAGTCAAAAGGACAAAGCTGGAGGCGTCACGCTACCTGACTTCAAACTATACTACAAGGCTACAGTAACCAAAACAGCATGGTACTGGTACCACAACAGAGATATAGACCAATGGAAAAAACTTAAGTTCTTATGTCCCCAGCCTCTTTTGCAGTGAGAGCAGTCATATGCTTTAGTTCTGGAAACTAAGAAATGGCCCGAACTTGCTAAGAGCTCTAGGAAGGATTTTGCTTTTCCTCATGTCAGGGCATGTTATAAGGTATTACCTGATATAATCCCTGGCATGGCTCCTCCTTCCTTCTTTCTTGAAGGCAAACTGGAATGCTGAAAGCTACTGCAGTCATCTTGCAACCAGGAAGCAAACATGAGAAATCCCAAGAGAATTTCAGAAATTGTGAAACCACTGAACCAATGCTAGCTGCTTCCCTCAAGATGACTTGTTATGCCAGAAAAAGTATCCAATATTTATTAAGCCACCCACTCTATATAGTGCTTCCTGTTATTTTCAGTTGGAAGCATTCCTAACGGATGATGCCACACACATAACATGCATAAACAATTGTTAGTAATTATTGAAAGTTGAGCATTAAGCTGTACATTAAAACACAACAATGAAGGCAAAATGCAATGCTCATCTTGAAGAAGCTTATGGTGAACAATTTTATAAGTTAAGCCAATAAGAATCAAAAGCCCTTCGCATATTAGTTGCAGGTCTGCAACTAATCTGGACTGCTATGTTTCTTACTGATTCTTGGCGTTTGTTTTCTCATATATAAAACAAGGGATTGCATTATTTCCTGGGTCTATTGCAAATATACATTTCCAAGTTTGTTAGAATAAAATGTATTTTAAATCCATGGATTTGTAACACTTCCTGTCGAATGGTATTTTAACATTTGTATTCCATGGATACTTTGGATGCAAAAGAAGCCTTTGTGCATTTACTGTTCATGCTTAGGATTCTGTGCATAGTACATTGAAAAAGCTAGGCTATGAGTTTGAGCATTTTGATATGCCATCCTAAAATTTAATTTACTTAGCATTCCAGAAGTCGAGTTTATTTATTTACCTATGGAACAGCATAAATAGAATACTGGGAAATATCTTTCAGGAAGAATTTTTCCCAAGAAAATCCTACACAACTTCAATAATTTTCTTCCCTTTTATGAGCACAAAATTCAGACAAAAATAATTCCATTAATACGGAGGTATGGCTGATGCACTAGACTTTCCAGCTTTTTTGTGATATGACTGAACAAGTGTATGAAATTGCCAGAAAGTATTTTCATTGCTAGCAGGAAAGGTATTTTAAAATTGTGCTCAGGAGGCATAAAGGACAACAAATAAAGTGTTGCTATACTGTTCAAAAGATTATGAATGAATGTGAATGAATGGAAGAATTGATCACAAACAGCATGAATTTCAGTCTACTATATGTTTCCATCTCATTTTGCAATAGCAAGGGGTTATGTGCACTGACCAAATGCCAGTTGCTCCAACCAAATCTTGATTTTTTTTTTGTTATGACATGTTGATGCTTAATTCTAAATTGTAATTTGGTTGGTGTTGGAAACTGAGGTGTACAAAGAACCCATTACTGGAAATAGAAAAGGTAAAATATAAAAGAAAGAATTGATAGCTAGCACAGGAATTTAACACAGAAAATGAAAAAAAGCAAAGAAGAAAGAATGGCGTGTGCGTGTGCGCGCGCACGCATATGTGCACGTGTGCATAGGCAGACGTGGAGTAATTAGGCAGGGAGAGTAAAAGTGCTTCAGTGTAGAGGTCGTGTCCTTTTTATGAGATGAGGAAATTATTTCTGGACAATTACCATTACTTCTTGTTTTCCAGGGTAATACGCAGTCCACAGGCTGGAGAGCCAAACTGGTACTTAAAAAGGAGAGATTCTTGCTTTCTTTGAAGCAGCGTAGTATCTCAGGGTGGTGGTTGAGTACCACAGAAACAGAGAAGCATGTTCTCTACATGCTGGAAGCAGTCATCCTGTTGCTAAGGCAACAGCCTCACTCAGCAAGGGTCACCTTTGGAAACAACTGCAAGACTTCAAAGCAGATCAATAGAGAAACACCAAGACCTGAGCTTCCTAGCTAATGCTGTCTCTCTATTTTAAATATCCTTTACAACAAATGTTTACTTATGTGATTTCTGTTTAGTGGGCAGTAGCAAGGCAAAATTGAATGTGTAATAAATCGAGCTCAGTATTTTTCAAGCTCTGGCTCTTGGAGATCTGTGGTTTTTGATA
This sequence comes from Trachypithecus francoisi, assembly GCF_009764315.1. NCBI lineage: Eukaryota > Metazoa > Chordata > Mammalia > Primates > Cercopithecidae > Trachypithecus > Trachypithecus francoisi. Next base: position 17,762,411 of record NW_022681465.1, read on the forward strand.
GATGCTTTGAGTGTGGGATTGTGCAGGAACGGCAGGATGGAGATGGACTGATACCAGGTTTAAAAAGAGATGCTGCGTTTATGACTTCATTCGAGGGAAAGGTTCACTCATTAAAAAATGTAAATTCTTTACTCATACAAGCATACTTCATTACTCATCTGTTCACATTAGTGAGATTTTTAATTTCTGAAAACATCTTGTCATATCTTAGGCTTATGCACTTTTGTGTGTCACTAGAGAAGATTTCATTCATGTATTCATTTGTTCATTCATTTCTCAAATATCTATGATTTTCTACTCTTTCAGGTACTCTGGGGATAAGAAGTGAATAGAACATATTTAAGCTCTGGGGTACTCAATCTAAAGTAGAAAGCAGATATGGAAAAAAAAAAAAAACAAAAAAAACAAAGAAACAGTGGAATCACCTGCAGAGGGAACACAAGGAGACGCTTATAATTTTTTCCTGGGGAGGTGAGGGAAGGCATTTGGGGAAAGAAAATGCCTGATCTTATCCTTGAAGTCTGGATTAGAATTGAACAGGGGATCTAGTCCTAGAAGTCCCAAGACAGAGACAATGGCAAATACTAAGTGCAGAGAGGTGAGAAAGAGATTCCATTTGGCTCTGTTGATGAAGTTTAGGATATATTATGAACTGTGTTTGGACAGGAGGCCAGAAAATGAAACGGCCTGGATCATAAAAGTTCTTACTTAATATAAAAATAAGGATATACTTTACTGTTAGTTTTTCAGAATTTTAAAATTTAATGTTATAATAAATAGAGCCTAGCTTGGTGTTATTCCTCCCTTACCCCTTTGACAATATAAGATTTGTTACAGATACCTAAATGCTTTCAGACGCCTTCATGAACTGGAATTTCAGTGGCTATTTAACATCTAAATCAAGAATTGTAAAATTTAGTGATAAATTCTTGCTATTAACAATCACAAACATATTTGATTTATTAAAAGATGAATAATTGATTTTTATAACTGGGGTTAGGATAATTTCTACTTTCAAGGTAACTAGTAAAATTAAGTTGTTGGTTTCAACCATTTCTTGAAATCATATACTTTTTTTGGTAGAACATTTTAGTGACAAATGCAGATAGCTATTCTATCTCCTAAAGTGTTATGAGCCACACTGAAATGCACCTTGTTAACTCTTCCTTTATAAGGGACAAGAATGAACCTTGTATACAAGAAAATGTGGCGAGTTCCGATGTTTGGGAGCTATAGCTTGTTGGCATCATCTAAGTTAGCCACCTGTTCTAGCCTGCATTTGCTGAATAAATTAGATGCTCTTGGGAGAGTGTATGCAGCTGACTGGGTTGCCTTGTTACCAAGGCAACCATTTTTCTTCTGCTCTATGACTCTGAAAGGTTTCATAACTCATTAGTGCTCCTGTGGGCATCAACATGACAAAATTATTTTCGTTTCTTTTTTAAGTTCCTGGTCAAGATGATGAGATTAGTGACAATTAATAAATACTCTCACTATTTTTTTTATTCATACAGAATATTTTCCAAATGTTTGAAAAACTTAGGTCCAAACTGTAAAGGCACAAACGTAACAGTTAAATGGAGGAATATGCACAATAATGAATAAAAAGTGAAAAATATTTTCAATCTCAGATATTTTCAAAGATTGAAAATATTTTCAAAGTGGAGTTTATCTAAGGCAAAATATGTAAAAACATAGATTCTCTAAGACAGTGGATGAAAACTTATTTTTATAATTATTCCAGCTGTCATCTTTACCAGGCCTTTTTTACTCTGCCTGATATGGCACAAGAAAGAGCTCAATTTAGCAAAGCTGTTATCAGATCCATAAAGTCATTAATTCAGGGGCTCAGTGATCATTTTCAGAATGCCACAGGATATTTGTTTTCTTTTATTTTGTGATCCGTATTTGTTGTTTTTCCTCTCTTCCTTTATATGTTGTCCCTTTTGATTTCATATCTTCATGCATTAGAATAAATCAGCCTCCTACCCAGGTAAATTTCTTAGTCACCTTATACTAGGAATTCGGCATATTATTTCACTTGCTTCATTTCTAACGTCAACTTGATGAGATGGATATCATTTATCTCATTTTACAAGTGAGGAGACTGAGGCCGAAGGTAGCAGAGTTGGTGTTCAGATGGAGTTGCAGCTCATTCCAAAGCCCTATTTTCCCACTATGCAGTGGTGTCTCTAAAGTTCTATAATAATGATGTATATCCTTTCTGAACATTGGAGTATTAGGGAGGAAAAAAAAAAGATGATATTTTGAGACATTAAAATTAAGCCTCTAAGAGGGCTCTTGTTCTATTTATTTTTATTTATTTATTTTTTTGACAAGTGCAATGCAATGTAGGCTCTGCCAAATTCACTGTAGTGCTGAAGCTTTTGTACAGATTATGGGAATAGCTTTATCATACACGGCAATTTCTTTGACACTGGTTTTTATTATCCTTCTCTAAGTACTAGAGAAACTGATTGAAACTGAACCTTAAACTCCCATTTTGTACTGATCTTACTTGTTGTTTGTAGTTGAAGAATAACATCCTGCTGATATCCACTGCAGGACCGCTAGGACCTCTGTTAGAGATTAAGCTCATGTTTTGATTGTAGACAAACCTTAGTGCAATTAGATTTACCCTAGTTTCTTATTTTATAGTGATTCTGCATCCTGAGATTTCAAAGGTAGAACTGATATTTTCAAATACATAGTTCAGTGATAGATATAGGAACATTTTAAGATATGACCACACCATGAATAGACAGTTTTTGAAAAGTACAATTAGCAGTGTCCAATAAAGCAGTGCAGATATTTTACATGGTGTGAATGCAGGGGGATTATGGTTTTTGTTGAGTACATTGTGGTTGATCTCTGCTGTAAAGATGAACACTTCACTAGACATCATAAACATGCAGGAGGAGCACAAAGATGTTATTCTTCTAGACTACAGGGATTTGACAAAAGAAGAAAACACATACTTGCATTTGCTACAAGCATGATGAATTTGCTTTTTTTCTCTCCTATTTCCAGCATCAATGTAATGTCTGAAAGCTAGAAGAATATGGCAATTATTTGCAATCTGAAAAATAATGTTATGCAAAGGCATTCTATTTGCATTTTGAGAAACACCTTTATTTTCATTATTTGCTTCTGCCATTCTCTTCCACATTTACCTAGATTAGATTAAAATACTACTTTTGTGCTCCAAATAGTGTTCTGGTGCCCTCGTTTATTCAATGTGCTTTCAGCAACCATTTAATGGTCTCCCTTGTTTGAGGTACTCTGCTAAGGGCTGGGCACCCAGAGATGAACATGCAGTCCCTCTGTACCATGAGCTCAGCTTTGTGGGGGAGATGTACAAGGCAGTCAGTGGTCTCCGTAGGTTAGCACTGTCATGGAGTACAATGCACCTGTGGGTTGAAGGATCTATTAGAAAGTATTTTCAAATGAAGAGATTCTTCCAGCATCTACTTACCCTCAACCTGAATCACCCTCAGTACTTTGTACTGCAGACCATTGTCCCTGTTACTTGCCCCAAACATGACCTGCCCTCAAAGAATGGCAATCCTCCCAGATGTCTGCTCATCTCTATTGAGTATTTCTGCAACACCTATGATTAAGTTGCATTAGGACCATTAGAGGCCACAGCACCCATCAGGAGAGCAGCTTACAGGCATGAAGTCTGCGGGCACTTCCCACCAACGTTGGAAAGCAACACATTCGTGGCGTCGGGATTCATTCTGCTGTTGTTTTAAATCTAAATGTAAGTTCCTCTCTATTTTCACACAGAAGAAATCATATTAAATATATTGATCTCTAACTCGATTTGTTCTCAAATAATTTGAAGACCTTTTGGTGTACTCAAGTCACAAAGGATGTTTGGTGGTGGACCTTGGACAATCCACACCAAACCTCCAGAGGGAAGGCAACCAAGGCTGTTCTGGAGAGGCCAGAAGCAGCAAATCATTAAGTCATTTCCATGATGGACTCTACTCACACTGCCTTTTGCCTCTGGTTGTCCCTGTTCTACTTTATAAATTCCTAAGAGAGAGAATTTTTATCTAGGTTGGGCCACATGTCTCTGCACTAGACTCAGTCAACCATGGCAGAAGAGACTGGTAGAAGTGACCACCGGAAGCATCATTATGAGCTCTACAGCTCTGCAATTACACTGGTCTTTCCCTCATTTCCTTGACAGGAGCCAGTTTCTAAATAAAAGCAACTTGCCAGCACTGACTGTCAATTTATTGTCTGAAGTTTCAACTACTAGGCAAGGCCTCTTTTCTAAACTTTATTTCTTCTTACTTTATGTTATCAGGATCACTATTTTTTTTGTGTATATACATATATATACACACGCACACATATTTTTGTGTATATATGTGTGTGTGTAAATATATACATACATATATACACAAAAAGTGATCCTGATAACAAAGTGTGTGTGTGTATATATATATAAATAATATATAATATATATAAAATATGTATAATATATAAAATATATATATATATATATAAAAATAGAGACAGGATCTCACTCTCACTATATTGCCCAGCTTGGTTTTGAACTCATGAGCTCAAGCAATCCTTCCACCTATTTATATATTATATATAACATGTATTTATCTATTAATATTAGTATCTATGATATATATCTATTTTGTTATATATATAATATATAAATAGAGACAGGCTCGCACTCTCACTACATTGCCCAGCCTGGTTTCGAACTCTTGAGCTCAAGCAATCCTCCTGCCTTGGTCTCTCAAAGCACTGGGATTACAGGCATGAGCCACCGAGCACAGCCCCAGGGCCACCAGGACCACCATTAACTTCTATTTCTACCCTTTTTTTGTTTTCTTTATGAGTAATATTGTTTTGCCGTAAACTTCCATATGGCTTCACTGATCTTGATTTTATTCAAAAATGACTCATGTCCTCTACAGGATTACGTGAGCTACGGCTTCCCATATAGTGACTCTCCTACTATGGTGTTGTCTTCTGTGTGAGGAACTCTCAGTTACCTTTCCATTGGCTCTGGAGTGGGTCTTTACTATGCTGAATTTTGACGATAGAGGCTTGAACAAATGAATGGAGGCAAAAGGAAGGAAATACTTTTAGGAGACACAGGAGTGCAGTATATGTGTGGATGTAAGGATAGCTGAGTCTGGAAAGGTAAGAACAGACCATGAAGAATTTGAAAGCAATGAGAACCCCATGAAGAATTTTAAACAGAGGAATGACATCATTAGATAAGCATATCAGGAGGGAGGTTAGCTTGGTGTAAGACTTGGTGGTCGTTGAAGGGCTAGTGAAATAACCTCAAGAAATATAAATAAAGTTGAAACCAAGGTAGTGGCAGTAAAGGTGGAAAGTGGAGAACAAATATGTTAAATGTTTCGGAGGCAGAATGTATAGTACTGGTGCAGTAATGAAGGAGAGAGTTGAGGTGACTCTGAAGGCTTGGGGATGTTGATGCTGTGACTTTGGAATGGCTGAGTCAAGCAAATTAATATAAGCCTTAATACTTACCATTTTTTGTGTGTGTGGTAAAATCACTCTCGGCAAGTTTTAAATTTACAATGCATTGCTATTCACTGTAGTCACCATATTGTACAATAGATCCCCTGAAATACTCCTCTTATCCAACTGAAATTTTGTATCCTTTTCCCCAAATGTTCCTAATCTCCATCTTGCACCCCTAGCCCCTGGTAACCATCATTCTAATTTCTGCTTCTGTAAGTTTCATTTTTTAGATTCAACATATAAGTGAGATCATGTAGTATTTTTTCTTTTTTTTTTTTTGTGCCTAGCTTAGTTCACTTAGCATAATGTCCTCCAGGTTCATCCATGTTCCTGCAAAAAGCAGATTCTCCTTTTTTAAGGCTGAATAATATTCCATTGTGTATGTACACTACATTTTTTAAAATCATTCATCCATTGATGGACACTTAGGTGGATTTCATATTGTGACTGTTGTGAATAATGCTGCAATGAACACGAGAGGGCAGATCTCTCTTCAAAAAACTGGTTTATTTTCTTTGAATATATACCCAGTAGTAGAATTGCTGGATCATGTGGTAATTTTATTTTTAATTTTTTGAGGAATTCCATGCTATTTAACACAATGGCTGTACTAATTTACATTCCTACCAACAGTGCGCGTAAGTTCCCTTTCCTCCACATCCTTGGCAATGCTTGTTATCTCATCTTTTTCACAATAACTATTCTAATAGGTGTGAGGTGATGTCTCATTGTCGTTTTAATTGGCATGTATCTGATGATTAGAGAGACTGAACATTTTTCCATTTCTCTATAGACCATTTGTATGTCTTCTTTTGAAAAATGTCTTCAGGTTCTTTGCCCATTTTTAAATTCGGTTGTTTGTTTCATCGTTATATATGTTATATATTATATATGTTAAATATTAACCCATTACCACAAGTGTGTTTTGCAAATTTTCCCTCCCATTTCGTAGGTTGTCTCTTCACTCTGTTTCCTTTGCTGTGCAGTAGCCTTTTAGTTTATTGCAATCCTATTTTCTGTTTTTACTTTCGTTGCCTGTGCTTTTGAAGTTCTGTGAAATTCTTAACCTCACAATCTGATTGCCGATTCCTAACTGATGGGGCACTCGGGATTTCTAACCCCTTCCTTGTTTCTGACCTCTGGTAAGCACTGATAAATTAATACAGTCGTTATGAAAACATCTGAAATTTCAGCCTGTTAATTTAAGAGTTAACAAAATAGGAATAGTTGTTTCATTTTTTAGTGATAAAATGTTACATTGTTATTAAAATTTTAAAGAAAATATAGAAATATAAAATGAAGAAAATAAATATAGAAATACATATTGAGAGATATAAAGTATCTCAAGATTATATGCCCTACCCAGTGATAATTATTGCTAACCTTTTATTATACATCTTTTGTTTTTCCTTTCCTTTTTTCCCCCCTGGGCTTTTTAAATTTTAAAACATAGTCTTGCTCTGTCACTCAGGCTGGAATGCAGTGATGCAATCATAGCTCACTGCAGCCTTGATCTCCTGGGCTCAAGTGATCCTCCCTCCTCAGCCTCCCATGTAGATGGTACCACAGTTGCTCTCCACCATACCTGGCCAATTTTACAAATTTTTAGTAGACACAAGGTCTGGATAGGTTGCCAGGCTGGTCTCAAACTCCTGGCCTCAAGCGATCCTCCTGGCTCCACCTCCCAAAGTGTTGGATTACAGGCATGAGCCACCACACCCAATCTATTATATATTCTTTAATACTTAAATTGATGCCCTCTGGAGATTTTTCTGTTTACTCTTCATACTATCTAGTAAAAGCATTTTCATTTGACTGTAAAAATATAATCTACATCTTTTAATGTACACAATAGGTTAAGATTTTCATCATGCTCTTTGATGGTCACCTGATTTTCTCTTGGCTCTTCCATAATTTATGTAAGTAATCTTCTCCTTATGGTCATTGAGTTATTTCCAATTTTTAAAATTATATATAACATTAGGATGGGTACATTTCTACAAATATCTTTGCACATTTGCTGATTATTTCCGTAGCATGCGTTCTCAGATGTGAACTTTCTGGTCAAAAATAGGAATGTTAACATTTTAATGTATGTTGCCACATTTCTGCCATTAGTTTACGAGATTATTACTTTCTTCCTGTACTGTTGCCAAAAATTCTTTTAAAGTGTCTGCTAATCTGATAGGCAATCTCACTATTGCCTGGCTCTCCAGGTCCTTAGCCATATCTTGGGATCTTGTGGTGCAGCTGCCATGAATAATGAAGACTTCAGAAATCCATCATCTCTCTAAAGGGGATGTTCTTAGTATTGAAAAAAAAATTTGGGTTTTACTGCTGCTTAAATTAACTACTTAGTAGTCACTCTTTTTTTTGGAGATGGAGTCTTGCTCTGTTGCCCAGACTGGAGTGCAGTGGCATGATCTTGGCTCACTGCAACCTCTGCCTCCTAGACTCAAGTGATTCTCCTGCCTCAGCCTCCTGAGTAACTGGGATTACAGGCGTGTGCCACCACGCTCGGCTCATTTTTGTATTTTTAGTAGAGATGGGGTTTCACCATGTTGGTTAGTCTGTTCTCGAACTCCTGGCCTTGTGAACCACCCACCTTGGCCTCCCAAAGTGCTGGGATTACTGGCGTGAGCCACCATGCAGAGCCAGTAGTCACTCTTTTATCACTGCGAGATGAACCCTTTCTTTAAGTGATATCTCTACTACTAAAATGCTTAGCAAGAATCTCTTCAAGGATATGAAATTCCTGCAAGAACCAATTTCCTCTTCCACTCTTGCCTTAGAGAGATATGTTTTTACAGGAAAACATCTAGTCCTCTTGTTTCAAATATATCAACAATATTTGTTTGTATTTGCTTTTTTTTTTCAGTAGGCAAATTGTTCATGTTTGGCCAGAACTGAATGGATAATATGTTCTATAACTCGGACAACCAGGGCAGAAGACCCTCCCCAAGTGATGATGGTAATAGTGCAAACTGATTCAAAAGCAGACTTCTTGGACAAGGCATGTGACCAGATTCTGTGGCTTAACTTCTGAACTCCAAAGGTTTACTCATACTTGGGCCTTTCTTCCTTTTTGAATCACACTGACCAGCATTTTGTTGAGAGAACACACACAATATGGGTAATGTTTCTGTCCCGTCTTTAGTTTTTGATACAGAGACTACTTTGCTATAAAACTGAACTGTGTAACATTGATTAAGATTACTCAGGGGAACACTATATCACAGCAAATGGTTGAGGCAATTCTAAGACTATTGTGTTTCATGGTTCCTTCCTTCTCATTCCACTGGGGCTGACACCTGGCCACCTCTAGTCCCACTTCTATATCAAAGGTTTAATCATGCAGATACTTTCACGATCAATTTTTTTCCCACTTCTTCACCAGAATGTGAGTTATTTAAGGTCACAGAATCTTTGTAAATGATCTTCGTATTCCCCCCACACCTATCCTGCCAAAGGATTTATTTAGGATTCAAGAGATACTGAATGAATTAACGTTTAACTATGAGTCATGCTTCTAAGGAGGAATGCAGACATATCAAAGGTATAATAAATTCCTAAGCTTTTTCCCATTTTACTGCTACCAAGTTTATTCAGGCTACCTCTATTAGCTCACATCTCAAAGCTTTCCCAAGCAACATAGAAGAGATAAATGGCTAACCTTGGCAGTGATTACTCATGGTATTAATCTAGTTCACATCCGAGGAATTTAGTACTACTCAGAATACATCTGGTGTCTAGTGATTCAAAGGTTGTCATTCTGCCTTTTATCTTGGGAGTGTTCTGGTTCTTTGCTCATCGTCTCACCGTGCCCTGATGCTGGTGGATTCCTTAGTTTAAAAGATTTGGTCTCTTGCATCTTTTGGAGGCAAATCTATAACAGCACTACATGATGGGGTGCTCTTTGGAATATTGTCTAGGGATGTCATTAAAAGGCACTCTTTACATTACTTGGAAAGTAATGTACGCAGCACCTCCTTAAATCATCTGTGTTTACGATCATTTTCCAAAAAAGTGGGTTAAGATGAGCTCTATCCTTATGACTATGCTGTCACTTTTGAACCAGGATGAGAAATCTATTTGATGGGACTATTCATGTTGGGATCTAGGACTATGAGCAGACAAAAAAAAAAAAATTTTTTTTTGAAGTTTATTTTTCTTTTTCTGCATCTGATGGTATAGCTTTCTTTGGAATACTTACATTTCTTTTTTTTTTTTTTTTTTTTTTTTTGAGACGGAGTCTTGCTCTGTCGCCCAGACTGGAGTGCAGTGGCCGGATCTCAGCTCATTGCAAGCTCCGCCTCCTGGGTTTATGCCATTCTCCTGCCTCAGCCTCCCGAGTAGCTGGGACTACAGGTGCCCGCCACCTCGCCTGGCTAGTTTTTTGTATTTTTTAGTAGAGACGGGGTTTCACCGTGTTAGCCAGGATGGTCTCGATCTCCTGACCTTGTGATCCGCCTGTCTCGGCCTCCCAAAGTGCTGGGATTACAGGCTTGAGCCACCGCGCCCGGCCTGGAATACTTACATTTCTAACAATTTCCTTGTCCTGAGTCAAATAACAATTACGGGCAGATCAATTCTTCATCTTGAACTTCTGGAATTCTTGGCAAAGAGAAAACGTAGCAATTTATGCCATTTGATCTACAGGAAATCTATTATTTAGGAAAGATGAGAGAACGATAAATGGAGGAAAATATTTTTCTGGACCAAATGCAGCATTTTTGAATTTTTAATCTGGTCATTGGTCCAAGTCAGTGTTTCCCAAAACTTACTGCACATTAGAAATCCCTGGGGTGTTTTAATAATAGTAATAACAGTATTAATAAAGATAAATAAAGGCAAAGGTCTTATCTCAAGTACTCTGATTCAAATTTGGGGTTCGTGTCTGGTTGTTTTGATTTTTAAAGCCCTTAAATAATTCTAATATGCAGCCTGATTTAAAACCACTGGTCTATGTAGCAACATCCCATGGTATTCTGATATTGACTTTAATATTTTCTTAACAAATTTTCATAGTTTTCTTAGTTGCTTACAGTGTTTGCAATATTCTTCTGGCATCTCTCAAACATCTTTCATGTTAAAATAAGAAAAATATGCTTTTCATAAAGAAGAGCCTCCACTCTGGATATGTAATTTCTCTCACAATGTGTTTTTATGACGTGGAATGAGCGGGGCTCAAGTATGCAGGGATGGCAATGATTGCTTTGGCTTGGGCTTCTCTGGTTTATCAGGACTTTGTATCAGGGTCCTTATGTGTTTTCAAACTTATCATCGATCTGCTAATAAATTCAAATTGTTTTGTACCAGAAAATCCTGAATGATTTGCTTTCAGTAGGTTAGAAACAACTATTATCCCTCGCTGACATGAGTTCTTCCTAACCAGATGCTCTTCAAAGTAAGTCACCTCTTGGGCAGCCCAGTCACTATTTCCTTCTGTGTCACCCTTGGCACGCAGGTCTACAGGAAGGCCACATGACACTTCTCGGTAAAAATAAATGAGATAATAAATGACAAGGTCTCCCGAAAACACCTTCTCAACTCTAGGGTCAATGAACTCTGATCTAAATAAACACTTTAGTGGACCACCAAAAGTCAGACACAACAGCCAGAAAAATAGTCCTAATTTCTTCTGTAATTTTATTTGTTGCAGTTAATTAGAGCCAAATAAAATTGTTATGCAGGGACATGGACTCCTAGCATGTGCACATACATACAGTATTTCATTAAAAATATACTACTGATGTCTGAGGCCCAGCACTGGCTGTCATAGGGACTATACACTTTCATCAGACATAATCTCTTAAGAAACTTACTATCTATCATCAGAGAGCTAAGGTAGGTACACAAAGATGTAAAATACAAGGTCACAGTGATAAGGGCTATGAGACTGGTACACACTAAATCCTAGTATTTAGAGAGAGTCTTTTCCACCAGCATGAGATAAGGAGAAGACAGTTTTTCAATGAGATCCTGGGCAAAATCATGAAGGTGAGACAACTTTGAATGCTATATTTGAAGAAATTAGGGCAGCTCCTGATAATTCTCTGTCTCATTCCGGCTCCCAAATTACTAAACCAAATACATTTTTCTTCCTAAATCATGATTGAGTGTATTAATTTGTCCCCATTTCTTCCGCCTCCTGGTCTAAGCTGTCACCATTTTTCCGCTGAACAACTAAAAAAGCCCCTTGACTCTTCTCCTAGTATCCATTCTTGGCCATTGCAATGACTGTAATCAGATTAAAAATATATACATATAATATTTTAAATAATTGTAGGTTTACACACAGTTATAAGAAATACCATGAAGAGATCCTTTGTAATCTTTACCCAGCTTCCTTCAATAGTAATATCTTGCAAAACTATAGAACAATTTCAGAAGCAAGATATTGACATTGATACAATCCACCAATCCGGTTTAGATTTTTCCAGTTTGACTTCTGCTCCTGTGTGTGTGTGAACACGTGTTTGTGTGTGTGTGTGTGTATACGTGTGTGTATTTATTTCTATGCAGTTTTGTCACATACGTAGGCTTCTATATCTACCACCACAGTCAAAATACAGACCAGCCCCATCACTGCAATGATCCCTCTTTTTCCCTTTTTATAATTGCCCACCTCTTTCCCATTACCTGCTTCTCCCCATCCCTAAACCCCAGCAACCACTAATCTGTCTTACCTTTCTATAATTTTTTTCATTTCAAGAAAATTATATAAATGGAATTATTTTGGAATTGGCTTTTATCATTTAGCATAATTTCCTTGAGATTCAATCAAGTAGTTGTGTGTCTCAATAGCTCACAATTTTAAATTGCTGACTAATATCCCATCATATTCCATGATATGGATACATCAGTTTGTTTAACCAGTCACCCATCGAGGGCCACTTGGGTTGTTTTCAGTTTTGAGGTCTTACGAATAAATTGGCTATAAATGTTTATGTACAGGTTTTTGTGTGACTAAACTTTCCTATCTCTGGGATTAAATGCTCAAAAGTGCATTGTTTAGTATAGTAATTGCACAAATCATCTCGTATCAATACAATCTGATTGGGTCACTCTCTGTTTTAAATCCTTTCAATGACCTCCCATTACTCTTAGCATCAAGCCAGCAGGCCTAGAAAGCCTTGAAATACCTGGGGTCTGCTCTTCTTGTCCGATGCCTCGCCCTTCCTCTTCCTCTGCTTCTCTTCTTCAGACACGTGGGCTTTCCTTCCATTTCTTAAATGTGCCATGCTTTTATCCTACCATAGAGCTTTGGAACATACAGTTCACTCTTAGAATTTTTCACTTTTCCCTCCTCTATGCTGTTTAATTAAGCTCTCTCTCTTCTTTCATATTTCAGCTCAAATCTCATCCTTGTGGAGGATATCTTCAGTGCTACCAGATATCTCCCTCTATTACATGTCCTGATAACACTTTATTATTTCCTTCTGTAGCAAGAGTTTGTATGATGTGCTTATTCTTGTGAATATTTGTTTCATGGCCATTTCTTTTTATTGGATCACTACTCTGTGTATCTCACTGTTATTAGTGAAAACTCCTTGGTAGATATGACTTGCTACTGACCAATAGAATATGACAAAGATGATGAGATGCCACTTCTGTGATTCCATTCCTGCAATTCCATGATTGTGTTACATCATTCTCACTTAGCAACCGAGACAGGGGGAGAAAGGGAAAAAGAGGGAGGGGGAGAGAGAGAGAGAGAGAGAGAGAGAGAGAGAGGATTTGTCTTTCTGGCTTTTGTGAAGTAAGCAACCATGTTGAGACAGTCCATCTGACAAGGTACTGCAGGTGGCTTCTAGAAGCTGTGAGCAGGCTCCAGCTGATGGCCCGAAAAAAAATGTTGGGGTCTTCAGTCATACATCCTTAAGGAAATGAATACATCCTTAATACATTTTCTTAAGTCATACATCCTTAAGAAAATGAATTCTGGCACAAACATGAGAGAGCTTTGAAGCAGATTCTGACCCAATTGAGTTTCCAGATGAAAATGGAGTCTAGACAAAACCTTTATCTCAGCCTTGTGAGGTTCTGCACAGAGGACCCAGGTAAGCCATGCCTAGACTCCTGATTTCTCCAAAATTGTGAGATAGAAGCCAATCCACTAGCTTCTGTTACAACACTGTAACCATGAGTTGTGGTCAATGGCATGGGCACTGAAGTGTTACATATACCACCTTTGGGCTTTTCTCATGAAAACTTTCTGCAAGACCCTCCCCAATGTTTTCCCCAGGTTATTAGCCTGATTTTGAGCAGGATTCAGGTACAGTAGACTGTAGGGACTCTGGGCTGTTAATCATTGCATGGGCAGTTGCCTACGGAATGTCTGAAATTATTTATTTATTATAATGTATCACTATGAATTTGGTGATTTCTTATTAAATTAGCTGATATTATTTAGTTTAGCCAAAACCCTGTATTCTTGAGATATAGAAATAATATGTGACAGCAGGATCAGGGCTTAATACCTTAACAATGAAAGCTGGAAAAATATCAGAAGGTAGGATGACAAAACAACAGGATTATCTTTAAAAATCTCCCTAATGTCTAAAGGAATGAGACTTAGACTGTTCTTATTCTATTACTAGGTCACTTAGTAATAATTCATACAAAAATTGCTGTTTTTCACACCTTTGAAACATTTTTCCTTGGAAATAACTTCAGGTCATGAAGATAAATTTGCCTGACCTTCAGAGTGTCCTTCTTGGGAATGTTTCTCTTCTTTGCTGGTTCTACTATATTTTTACAAATAACGAGAAACATCAGTAATAGACCATTGCATTTCACATTCACTCTCAAACCACTAAGCAGAACAAGTGGTTCCTTTTGTAGCCTCATCAGTGCTTTCTATAACATAATCTCCCATCCTTGTATATAGCAAAGACAGTCTCTTTTTTTCAGCCGTTTGCTTTCTAATTGCATTGAGTTCTTCGGCCAATTTAGCAATCACTGCACTAATAGAATATTTCCATGCAACCCAAAACAATGTCATAAACTGCAAAAGACAAAGTAAAACTACAATGACAAAGGAGTTGATGATTTTTTTTTTAATTGTAGGAGATGTACTTTACGTCAAATTAGTAGAATACTAATGTGATGGTTGGTCTGCAACTGATTAGACTTGCTGTGAATTCTTTTACCCTGTCATCCAGTTCATAGTTCTTATGCTCTCTATCTCAAATTTAGTCATCTTAAAATACACTAAGCTTTCTTTTTTTTTTGAGATGGAATCTCACTGTGTCACCCAGGCTGGAGTGCAATGGTGTGATATTGGCCCACTGCAACCTCTCACTCCCAGGTTAAAGCAATTCTCCTGCCTCAGCCTCCTGAGTAGCTGGGATTATAGGCGCATGCCACCATGCCCGGCTAATTTTTGTATTTTTAGTAGAAACGGGGTTTCACCATGTTGGTCAGGCTGGTCTTGAACTCCTGACCTTGTGATCCATCTGCCTCAGCCTCCCAAAGTGCTGGAATTACAGGCATGAGCCACTGCGCCTGGCAAAATCCATTAAGCTTTTGCATAGTAAAACTCATGGCACTCATGTCCATGGGGGTACATTTTCCCCTCACATCCACCATTATATCATCTCAAGGGATAACATTTCCTGCAAGCCAACTTTCTTGCAAGTCAATATGTATTGTTGACGTAATCTGAATTAGTGCTTATATATTTTGATGGGCCAATTCTGTTTCCTTAATGATAAAAAGTTTGTTGTTATACAGTTTGATGATTTAACACTCTATTGACATTAAGTAATTTTAATAATATGGAGATATCTTTCCAATGTTATAATGATGGATTATTCTTACAACAAAAATACATGGCTAATTTGTTTTTTTAAATAAAGACCAATAAAAGAAAGTCTAAAATAAACAAGAAGTCTATTATGAAATGATGAAGAGATTTATTAGCTTTCATTATGGTCCCAAAATGTGGTCTAATTAATAGCACTAAACTGAGTCAATGCTAAAGGCATGGGGCTAAAATAGAATAAACAAACAAACAAATAAATAAATGATTATGCTGTTTCTTGGATCAATTATGCCATATATATATATGTGTGTGTGTGTGTGTGTATATATATATATATATATATATACACACACACACACACACATATATATATATTTCAAATCCATTTGGACTCTGTCCCCAAAATTATTTTATATTGAATGAAATGTAAACTCATTCTTTAAAATTTAAGACATTTCCACTGACCCCGCAGAAATACACACACATATACACAAATAGTGACTATTATGAACACCTCTGTGCACACAAACTAGAAAATGTAGAAGAAATGGATAAATTCCTGGACACATGCAACCTCTGAAGACTGAGCCAGGAAGAAATTGAATCCCTGAACTCAGCAATGAGTTCTGAAATTGAATGAGTAATAAAAAGCCCACCAGCCAGAAAAATCCCAAGACCAGATGGATTTACAGCCAAATTCTACCAGAGGTATAAAGAGAGCTGGTACCAATCCTGCTGAAACTCTTCCAAAAAAACTGAGGAAGAAGGACTTCTCATCGCCTCATTCTATGAGGCTAGCGTCATCCTGATAACAAAACCTGGCAGAGACACAACAAAAAAAGAAAACTTCAAGCCAATATTTTTAATGAACATAGATAAAAAATCCTCAACAAAATGCAAGCAAACTGAATCCAGCAGCACATAAAAAAGCTAATCAACTACAATCAAGTAGGCTTTATCCCCAGAATATGAGGTTGGATCAACATATGCAAATCAATAAATGTGATTCATTATATCAACAGAGCTAAGGACAAAAACTACAATTACTCAATAGATGCAGAAAGGCTTTCAATAAAATTCAATATTCCTTCATGTTGGAAACCCTTCACAAACTATGCACTGAAAGAACATATTTCAAAATAATAAGAGTCATCTATGACAGACCCACAGCCAACATTATACTGAAAGGAGAAAAACTGGAAGCATTCCCCTTGAAAACTGGCACAAGACAAGGTTGCCCTCTCTCTTCACTCCTATTCAACATGATATTGAAAATCTTAGCCAGAGAAATCAGGCAAGAGAAAGAAAGAATGGGCATCCAAATAAAAGAAGTCAGAGTATCCCTGTTTGCAGACAACATGATTCTATATCTAGAAAACTCCATAGTCTTTGCCCAAAAGCTTTTTGGGCTGATAAACAACTTCAGTAAATTTCAGAATACAAAATCTACATAAAAAATCTATAACATTTCTGTACCTCAACAACATCCAAATAGGCAAATCAGGAACACAATATAATTCATAATTGCCACAGAAAGAATAAAATACCTAGGAATACAGCTGACAAGGGAGGTGAAAGATCTCTACAACAAGCATTACAAAACACTGCTGAAAGAAATCAGAGATGACACAAACAAGTAGAAAAACATTCCATGCTCATGGATAGGAAGAATCAATATTGTGAAAATGGCCATACTGCCCAAAGCAAATTACAGATTCAATGCTATTCCTATTAAACTACCAATGACATTGTATTAGTCTGTTCTCACACTGCTAGGAAGAAATACCCAAGACTGGGTACTTTTTAAAGGAAAGAGATTTAATTGACTCACAGTTCCACATTGCTGGGGAGGCCCCACGAAACTTACGATCATGGTGGAAGTCAAAGGAGAAGCAGGCACGTTCTTCACAAGGTGGCAGAATGGAAAAATGCTGAGTGAAGGGGGATGAGCCCCTTATAAAGCCATCAGATCTCATGAGAACCTCATTCACTGGTCCCACCCTTGATATGTGGGGATTATGGGAATTACAATTTAAGATGAGATTTGCGTGGGGAGACAAAGACTAACCATATCGAACGTTCTTCACAGAATTAGAAAAAAATTATTTTAAAATTCATATGGAACCAAAAAAGAGTTGAATAGCCGAGGCAATTCTAAGCAAAAAGAATAAAGCCAAAAGCATCATTTTATTCTACTTCCAATCCTACTGTAGGGATATAGTAACCAAAACATCAAGGTATTGGTACAGAAACAGACACATAGACCAGTGGAACAGAATACAGAACCAGAAATGAAGCCACACACTTACAACCAGCTGAATTTGGACAAAGCTGACACAAACAAGTAATGAAAAAAGGACTCCTCATTCAATAAATGGTGCTGGTATAACTTGCTAGTCATATGCAGAAGACTGAAGACTTGGATTAAAGACTTAAATGTAAAACCTAAAACTATAAAAACTCTGAAAGATAACCTAGGAAATATCATTATGGACACAGGACTTGGCAAAGATTTCATGATGAAGACACCAAAAGCAAACAATAAAACCAAAAATTGAAAAATGGGATCTAATTAAACGAAACAGATTATCAACAGAATAAGCAGACAAACTACAGAATGAGAGAAAATATGTGTAAGCTATGCATCTGACAATGGCCCAATATCCAGAACCTATAAGAAACTGAAACAATTTTACAGGCGAGAAAGATACAGTCCCATTAAAAAGTGGGCAAAAGGCTGGGCCGGGCTCGGTGGCTCAAGCCTGTAATCCCAGCACTTTGGGAGGCTGAGGTGGGCGGATCACAAGGTCAGGAGTTTGAGACCAGCCTGGCCAATATGGTGAAACCCCATCTCTACTAAAAATACAAAAATTAGCCAGTCATGGTGGCCGGTGCCTGTAGTCCCAGCTATTCGGGAGGCTGAGGCGGGAGAATCGCTTGAACCCAGGAGGCAGAGGTTTCAGTGAGCCAAGATCATGCCATCGTACTCCAGCCTGGGAGACAGAGCAAGATTCCATCTCAAAAAAGAAAAAAAAAAAAAAGTGGGCAAAGGACACGAGCAGACACTTCTCAAAAGAATACATTCATGCAGCCAACAAACATGAAAAAATGCTCAACATCATTGATCATTAGAGAAATGCAAATCAAAAGCACAATGAGATACCATCTCATACCAGTCAGAATGGCTATTACTAAAAAGTCAACAAATAACCCATGCTGGTGAGGCTGTGGAGAAAAGGGAATGCTTCTACACTGCTGGTGGTAATGTAAGTTTGTTCAGCTATTGTGGAAAGCAATGTGACAATTCCTCAAAGAACTTAAAACAGAATTACCATCAGACCCAGCAATCTCATTACTGGGTATATACCCACAGGAATAGAAACTGCTCTTCCATAAAGATACATGGATGTGTGTATTAATTGCAAAACTATTTACAATAGCAAAAACATGGAATCAACCTAAATGCCCATCAGTGACAGACTGGATAAAGAAAATGTTACATACATCATGAAATACTATGCAACTGTAAAAAGGATGAGATCACGTCCTTTGCAGCAGCATGGTTGGAGCCGGAGGCCATTATCCTAAGCAAGGTAACACAGAAAAATAAATACCACATGTTCGCATTTGTAAGTGGGAGCTAAACAACAAGGACACATGGGTACTAGAAGGGGAACAGCAGACACTGAGGCCCAATTGAAGGTGGAGGGTGGGAGGAGGGAGAGGATCACAAAAAATACCTATCAGGTACTGTGCTTATTACCCAGGTGATGAAATTATCTCACACCAAACCCCCATGACACCCAGCTAACCTATATAACAGCTTTTAACATGTGCCCCTGAAAATAAAATAAAAGTTAAAATAAAATAAAAGGACTAACCAAAGAAAAGTTTGCTATTTTTTTTCTTCAGTTTTACCTCTTAGCTTTTTTGTTTTTCAGCTTTCCTAGTTTACCTCGTATTCTTTCTGATTTCTGCGTTAAGAAGAGATTAGAGCAAGGGATTTCAATGTTCTTTTCATTCCAGGAATTAGGCAAAGGATCTCAGAATTATCTGTAAATAGAAAAAGTTAGACAATGGTATATTTGACTTTCATTTAAAATTTGCAAACTGATAAAACAAAAAAAAAGTCACATATAAGAAAGAACTTATAGTGTGAATTCTTCGTATTGCTAACTGTGATTTTTAAAAGCAGCATTCTTTTTATGAGATTCAGGCTTTCAATGAAAACAAAACTTCTTTTGTTATTTAAATTACCTAGAGTAGGATATTTAATTATTATTTTTCAATGCATAAGACCTTTGGAAAGGTAAACACGATTAATTCTGGCAAAGAACAGCGAGAAAAAGACAAATTTAATCTGTAAGTAATAGACAATTTATTATGCTTCCCAGAGAATTGTTCTGTACATTAATATAAAAAAGCATAATTTAATTTGCATGCCTTGCTGAATTTCCAAGGCACTGATGCTGGATCATCAAAGGAACAAGAATATATGTATGCAAAGAATTAATCTGAGGCTCAGCCGTCCTAATATATACACACTGAAATAAAATTTTTTTG
The DNA here is from genome assembly GCF_009764315.1 of Trachypithecus francoisi. Taxonomy (NCBI): domain Eukaryota; kingdom Metazoa; phylum Chordata; class Mammalia; order Primates; family Cercopithecidae; genus Trachypithecus; species Trachypithecus francoisi. Next base: position 17,782,272 of record NW_022681465.1, read on the forward strand.
CTACCAACGGAGGTTTTCAGATCTGAGAACCTACTTCCTTTGAAATATCATTAAATTATTCCCATTTTTCATTAATTCCTTGCTTCATTCATTAAACTAAGATGTATTATATACCTACCATTCATCTGACACTGGGCTAGGTACAGAGATGCATTAATAAGCAAAAAGGTAAGGTTTCAAGCAAATAGTGTGGCAGAAGAGTATTAAGTGTGTCATTTCATATTGATGAAAGTGCTCAGAAGGAAAGGCCCACGACTCTGTGAGTTATGACAAAGGCATGGTTTAGGCTAGGGGGTTCCATGCAGGTATCTTGAGGAAGTGAAGCTTTAGGTTGGATCTGAAGGGCAAATTGAAATTAAGAGGGGAAATGAGGGGAGGAGCCAGTCAGAAGGAGCACTTAGGCAAGGGCACAGCACATGCAAGGCCCAGGGAGGAGAAAATATGTCACAAACAAGACACAAAGAAAGCAATTGTATGGTTGGAATGTCAAGACAAAATGGAGAGTCCTGTGGGTTGGAGGTGGAAATGTACTCAGGAACAGGACCAAGCGTTACAAACCATTTCAATGACTTCTGCCAAATGAATCCATTTTTCTTATTGCAAGTTAATATCAACATTGTATGTGAGTACGAATAATTAATATTGGAACAAAAGACAGCAAATATAATGGAAATTCGGAAAACAGGAAATTAAGTATAACATGAAATATCACAGGAAGTAAATGGAATATATTTTACCAACTAAGTTTCCAACATAATATTCCATGATGATTTTTCATCTAATAAAAATTTTGGTGATTTGGAAGAGCAGATAGGATCTCTGTATCAGAAATGCTTCTGGCTGTAAAAAACAGAACTCCTGATTAACAGTGCCTTAAACCATATGGACATTTACTGTTTACCTAACAAGAAATGTAGAAATAATTTTTTGAAATAACCAAGGATAAAGTCCCTGTTACATTTCTTTCCTACCAGGCCTAATGTCTCGACCTCTCATGGTTATGAGATGTTTGATATACCGCCACAGAAAAAGAAAAATAGAGAAAACCTGTGTTCAAAGCAGAAAGAAAGGAGAAGAGGGAGTGCAAATTATGATTTTCTACCTATAATTTTAATCAGGAGAGCAAAATACTTTCCCAACAAATCAACGGCAGTCCTTCACTTATGTCTCAATGGCCAGAAAACAACAATATTTCTACTACTCCTGCCTGGAAGGGAACTGTGAACATGAGAATTTGGCATGTCTCAGACCTTCAGTAGAAAGCAGAAAAGCAGAGGCGGTACTGCCTGTTTATTCAATCAGCAGTGCAAATGCCTGAAAAGACTGGGTTATGACAACACTTGCCCTGGAAACCAAGACAGGCAATGTTTATTTTGGACAAAATTATGCACCAGGCTTCTGTTTCTCCATTTGGGGTTTTGTGAATATTCTACAATAATTTCTTGGTTTTCTGTTTTGATTTTTATGATCGCAGAGAAAAACTTGCTATTGGATCATACAATCATGTTGGGTCACATGGGTGACTGGACTAAAACCTACCCTATATTTGCTCGATGTTTAGATCACATTGACATCAATAGTACATCTTTGATGGTGATCGGCTAATGAAAAGATAGTAGAACATGATAAAGAAAGTACACCATTTTTGCCGGGCATGGTGGCTCATGCCTGTAATCTCAGCACTTTGGGAGGCTGAGGTGGGTAGATCACGAGGTCAGGAGTTTGAGACCAGCCTGACCAACATGATGAAACCCTGTCTCTACTAAAAATACAAAAAATTTAGCCAGGCATGGTGGCGTGTGCCTGTAATCTCGGCTACTCAGGAGGCTGAGGCAGGAGAATTGCTTGAACCTGGGAGGCAGAGGTTGCAGTGAGCCAAGATAGTGCCACTGCACTCCAACCTGGGTGACAGAAGGAGACTCTGTCTCAAAAAAAAAAAAAAAAAAAAAAGAGAGAGAGAGAGAGAGAGAAAGTACACCATTCTTTCCCAGGAGTGAAGTCCAAATGATATCATGAAGCACTGTGCAAATAAAGGTTTCACGTGAGTTTGAGTAGAGAAAAGTGGTAAGTGAATTGAGTTACCAGATGGCACATAGTAGCATAGGCATGCTAAATGCTTTCAAAACCATGATGTGGCAGTCAGTATGATATTCAAATTTCAAACAGATTAAGATTCAGCATGTCAAGATGATTCATCATATTAAATTAAAAACATTAATTTTATTGGAGTAATAGTTTGGTTTATAATTTGCAAATTTGTTTCTTACAGCTAAGTCCTGTGAGCATAAGATGTTTATACCTATTTTAATATTTATAAGCATTGAAGAGTATAGTGAAAGTAATACAAGTTAACACTGAGTATATGAGTTAATATTTTTTTCTTCAGAAAGATTCTGTTCAAATTTTAGCAACATTGTATTAGAGGGTCCTTCAAGTTAGTCATGGAAGACCCTAAAATTACTCTTGCCTGCCCCCATGTCAAGAGTAATTAAAAACGTCTATTTCTGCCTTACTCTGTCTTTTGCTAGTCCACATTTTGAAAAGCAATGAATATACTCTTCCTGTCTGTCTTTTAAGCTTTGCCCAGGTATTTCATACTCCAACTCAAGAAACAGATCAAAAGACACTGAAGTTTCTGAGTAGTGTCTGCTGGAGTCTTTTATTCAGTGTATACAATGAAGTGTTTACATTAGAGTTTTAAAGCTGGTAGTATTTATTAATAATTTGCTGAGGAAAAGTATTGGTGTTTATGCAGGAAGAGTTGTAAAGAAAACTTGATGAATCTCTAATAGAAATCTAATGGATTTGTTCAAACAGAACTTTGCCTTTTCCTCATAGTAGGCAATAACCCATTTTCATGGAACAGCACAGTCAAGAGAAGTCTTAGAGACCATCATGTTGTCTCCAGGAAACAGACTTTTAGAGGTTAAGTGCCCTGTGAAGGACATTTCATAAGCTTATAGAAATATAAGGATTGGGACCTGGATATCCAGAAGATTATGGGTCTTTTTCCTAGTATCATATGCCTAAAAAAAGGAACTATCTCTTTGGGGTGGAAGTGGGGAGTGAAAACATTTGTATTAAAAACTGGTTCACTGAGCAGTGGCCTATGCCTCTCTTGCACACGTTCTCATTGCCGTATTATTGAATAAGTCAACACCATACTCACAAATTGTGATAAAGGCTATCAATAGATCAATCTGAAGTGTGCATTTAGGAAGAGTGATCCTCTAGTAAGCGCCCATCCTTTGTCATAAAAAAAACAGTACTAACGATCATAACTGCTTAAAGCCTCTTACGAAAATCTCTAAAGTTGATTCCACAATAAAATATTTACCAGAAAATATTCAATGATTTTAAAAAAAGGCAGTCAGTACACACAGGACATTGGTCAATGTTTAGTCTTTAAACGAATGAGGGCTTCAATTACAAATAATTATGTTAGATAAAATAAGGCTCTGAGCAGTTTGAATGTTTCATATGGAATCATACCTCTGCACAAAGATAAAAAAATGGAGGCATGATTAAAGAATCCAATTAAAGACTTTGGGGAAAATTTGATGCTTATTTTGAGCAAATCTTTCTTTAGAGAGATCTTTCTAGTTAGCTGGTATATCTTGACAGTCATTTGTGGTGGTTGCTTTTGTTTAAGTTGGGAGGCATATTTATGCTCAGCAGTCACCACAACGTGCCAAATTTTGAAATATATTGGGCATGATTTAAATAAATACCACCCCCAAAATTTCCACAATTGTAAGTTAGAAGATTCAGCTCTAAAACTCCAGATTTGCTAAATGACTCCTTAACACTGAGTGCAGCAGCAGCTGAGCAGTGTTCCTCTCTCTGGTGCAATCTGTATGTGTACCTGGCGGCCATATTTTCTTTTATCAGATACTGTTGCTAGGGCAACCACCTCCTTTGTAAGGGCTCAGGGTAGCTGCTTCTTTTTGGAAGGGGCCTCTGGGCTGGTTGCCAGGTTTTCAATACTCAAATTCAGGATTCCACTGTAGCTTACTTAACCCTTTCACTGGCCTGAGAGTAAATGGAGTGCAAAAGCTTTTTTAATTTTATTTTTAAAAATTTTAGTTTAAGTTCCGGGATACATATGCAGAATGTGCAGGTTTGTTACATAGGTATACATGTGCCATGGTGGTTTGCTGCACTTATCAACCCGTCATCTAGATTTTAAGCCCTGGATGCATTAGGTATTTGTCCTAATGCTCTCATTCCCTTTGCTCCACACCCCCAATAGGCCCTGGTGTGTGTTGTTCCCCTCCCTGTGTCCATATGTTCTTTGTTCAACTCCCACTTATGAGTGAGAACATTAAGTGTTCGGTTTTCTGTTCCTGTATTAGTTTTCTGAGAACGATGGCTTCCAGCTTCATCTATGTCCCCGCAAAGGACATGATCTCATTCTTCAAAACACTGCTCAAGGAAATAAGAGAGGACACAAACAAATGAAAAAACATTCCATGCTCATGGATAGGAAGAAGCAATATCATGAAAATAGCCACACTGCCCAAAGTAATTTATAGATTCAGTGCTGTTCCCATCAAACTACATGGACTTTCTTCACAGAGTTAGAAAAAAACTACTTTAAATTTCACATGGAACCAAAAAAGAGCCTGTATAGCCAAGAGAATCCTAAGCAAAAAGAACAAAGCTGGAGGCATCACACTACTTGACTTCAAACTATACTACAAGGCCACAGAAACCAAAAAAGCTTTTATCCCCAAAGGGAAGCAGAAGCTATCAGGTGACAAATCTAGAAATACTCTTTTACCAGGACACATACTGTGTTGAGAAGGAACATAAAGGAGATTTTTGTTTTTAATAATTAGAAGAAAATCATTGTTGATGTTTTTCAGGACAATTCACAAGGTTTATGATTTAAGTCCAACTTTTACTTCTCTGATTCTAACCCCATATAAGGCAAAAATCAGTTCACATTAATGAAAGGATTTTTAGTATATCCTTACTCTTCCCTACTGAGACTCAAAATGTGGCATTATTTACAGAAGAAAAAAGCTTCCTAATCCAATCTTATTATAATCATTTCAGCAAACCATATTTCTTGAGTTCCTTCTATCCTTACTTCCTTTATTGCTAGTCTCATTAGACTTCAAGATTGAGAAGCAGCCTCACAGGTGTGTCTACCTTCTGACTCTTTCCAAATCTATTTATGAAACTGTTCTTTATCTTTGAACTCTAATTATTAGAAATTTTTTATATTTTGATGCAGTCTGAGTGAAACATCCATTTCTTTGTTCTACTTCTGTCCTTTGAAGTCATGTAGAAGATATCTCAACCTTTATCCATATTACAGCTCTTTAGTAAAATTAAAAACAGCTGTTATGCCTCCCAAGTATGGCAGCCATGGAGTTTTGACTTCAAAAGACCTACTGGGGGAGCGTACTTGATTGACAGCCTCCAATGGCTGCACCTTTGGATGCTTAGGGGAATGGAAGCCAGGCTATTCTTCCTTTGGGCTGCTTCCACCCCATGACTGAACACAGCTGCAATTCTAGAACAAAGCCATTCCTGTCCTATGGGAGATTCATCTAACAGCTAACTTTAGCTTGCCAACTTTCCATGGGTCTGGCCAAGACGTTTTTGTTTAGAACCTTGCTATGGTTTGAAGCTCTTCGTATACAATCCTTCAATTCTTCTTTCCATAGGTGTCAGAGCTGTGCCAGAGCATTAAGACTCTTCCTATCTGTTACTCTTCTCTCTCCCTTTATCCTTGCATACATCACAGATATTTTTCTAATGAATCTCTTGTGCATCCAGTCCTATCTGGCTATCTGCTTCTTGGGGGACTCTCACAGACACACCAAGTGAGTTCTTTTTCAGGCTAATATGTTCAGATCATCAGTCCTAATATATATGTAGCGCTTTGCAGACCTTTGTCTCCAGATGCATTCCAGCCTCTCAATGTTCCTCTTAAGTAAGGCACCATGTAGGAAAAACATTTCCCAGGACTGTTTGAAGAACACAGAGCTGCATTCATTGTCAGTTCTTGTATTCTGACTACAATGTTTTCTTAATGCATTTTAGGATGACATTAACATTTTGGGCAGTTTTATCATTCTGTTGATTCATACTGAGCATGTAGGAAACCAAATGAAGAGGTTGGATTTAGTCAAATAAAATTCAGGAATACTTCAGCTGTCCTATTCAAGTGTTGTGGAATTTGAATCCACTAAGAGATTTCACATGCACAATTTGTAATAAAATTCCTCCTGTTCTGTCCTATACAGGCAATTAACCTAGGCATAGGTATTTACATCTGTTCTAAGTTTATTTTATTAGATAAATTCAGGAATTTCTACCACCCATTATATTAGCATTAGTATAAGCTATGCCTTGTACTTCCTGCCACTTTGGAATTTCATAAGTATGACAGCAATATTTATATTACAACTATTGACCAAAATGCATAGCCACCACGAAAGAGAAGTCACAAGATATGTTAAATCAATCGTAACCTTTGGGAAGGGTCGTTAATTCTACTACATATCTGCAAAATTGTATTGCCATTCATAGCATGTTTCTCCATCTTTTCTATAAGAAATTTTCCAGTGTATTACACAAGCATAAGTAGAACACACTTCAGAGCATTTTTAGTCTATAGATAAACTATAATAAAATACTATATGACTTGCTTTTAACCTATGTGGGTACTCAATGTTTTTTTTTTTTTTTTTTTTTTTTTTGAGACGGAGTCTCGCTCTGTCGCCCAGGCTGGAGTGCAGTGGCCGGATCTCAGCTCACTGCAAGCTCCGCCTCCCGGGTTCCCGCCATTCTCCTGCCTCAGCCTCCCGAGTAGCTGGGACTACAGGCGCCCGCCACCTCGCCCGGCTAGTTTTTTGTATTTTTTAGTAGAGACGGGGTTTCACCATGTTAGCCAGGATGGTCTCGATCTCCTGACCTCGTGATCCGCCCGTCTCGGCCTCCCAAAGTGCTGGGATTACAGGCTTGAGCCACCGCGCCCGGCCCTCAATGTTTATTAATTTCTTCCCTCCTTATGGCATACATTCATATTGAAGTTATTCTAAAAAGTAAAAGGGATGAGATAATTTCTAAATATGTCTCACTATTATTAGCAATGTTTACCTTATACTATTATGCATGTAAATGGTTAATAATATTTCAACTCGTTGTGTAAAAGCAATTTAGTTGTAAGATTTTTTCCTTAGTAAGACCCTTTTCAAAATGAGGTTTTTAGAAGGTAGTTTGTCAGAGAATCATGACCAACCTCTTGCCTCCCCATCCCCATAGAAAACAAAACCAAAAACCTCACTGAGAAGTGAAAAAGAATTCTAAGTGTAAAGAAAATTTCAGTTAACATGATTGAAGCTCACTTAGGTAGAATTTCTAAAACCTTTTGGTGTCTCTCATCAATGTTGAAGGAATTTGGAGAGTTGTAATACAAGATTATGTAATACTTAGCAATATTGTGTTTCCCATGGATAGTCATACAGAATGTTGACTTAGGTTTTCCTGTTCTCCCTTCTTTACTTTTCAATAACACAAATCATTTGTGCATATTGGTCAAATACAAGTTTCCAAGCAAAATATTTAAAAAGAGAATTAAATGAACAGAAATACGTTTATTCTAAAACTACCAGGAAAGAGTACATGTTTGGAAAAAAATGTAGTGTTTCCATTCCTTCAAGAGTTATATGTGTGTGTGTGTATATCTATATCTCTATATATCTCTCTATATGTATTAAAGTTGGTGCAAAAGTAATTGTGGCTTTTGCTATTACTTTAAAATGTTATTTGGAATTGTGAGGGACATGAAAGAATTTTTTGTGATAATGGAAATACTTATACCTTGTAGGATTGTAGTGGTGATTGCACGGATGTCTACATTTGTCAAAGTGCACACACACAGACACACACTTATCTATATATATGCAAAAAATTTGTATAAGGCAAAATTGTAATAATTTAAATGGTATTTAAAATTTTACCAAATATTTAGAATATGTAAGATAAATTGTTAAAATGGGACCTACCATTACTGACAGTCTCTTTTTATAAAATTTATAATATAAACTCACATCTGTAAAGATATCTACTGCTTGATTCTTTTAAGCATTTTAATCAAGCAGAGAATGAAGATGACACACATAGGTACAGACAATTTTAGAGATAGAAGGGATCATCTAGGGAACAGAATATTTATTTGAATTGTCCATTCAATTTAGGTATCCTCTACGAAATACCTTAGAAGATTGACTTTGGGGTGGAAGAAACTTTTTTTTTTTTTTTTTTTTTTTTTTTAAAGATAGAGTTTTGCTCTTGTTGCCCAGGCTGGAGTGCAGAGATGTGATCTCGGCTCACTGCAACCTCTGCCTCCCGGGTTCAAGTGATTCTTCTGCCTCAGCCTCCCAAATAGCAGGGATTACAAAAGCCTGCCACCATGCTCGGCTCACTTTTGTATTTTTAGTAGAGACGGGGTTTTGCCAAGTTGACCAGGCTGGTCTTGAACTCCTGACCTCAAATGATCTGTCTGCCTCGGCCTCCCAAAGTGCTGGGATTACAGGTGTGAGCCACTGTGCCTGGCCAATAAGCATTTTTTTGAAATTAAATTTATTGGGTTATTGTTTACAACCAATAAAATATCCCATTCTAAGAATATAGATTGGTGCATTTTGACAAGTGTAGACACCCCTATAACCATGATTATAATCAAGATATATATTTCCATCATCACAGAAAATTCCTTTGTGTCATCCACAGCTCCAGGTAACTGCTGATTACTTTCTGTCACAATATATTAGTTTTCCTTTTCTGTGATTGTATATAAATGTAATCATAATGTAAATGCTCTTATGTTCTGGCTTCTAATCAGCACATTGTTGGGATTCATCCATGTTTTGTGTGAATGAATATTCTGTTACTTTTTTTTTCTTTAAGTTTCAGCATACATGTGCAGGTTTGTTATGTAGGTAAACATGTGCCATGGTAGTTTGCTGCACAGATCAACCCATCACCTATGTATTAAGACCAGCATCTATTAGCTATTCTTCCTGATGCTCTCCCTCTTCCTACCCCTGAGAGGTCCCAGTGTGTGTTGTTGCCCACCATGTCCTCATGTGTTCTCATTGATCAGCTCCCACTTATAAGTGAGAACATGCAGTGTTTGATTTTCTGTTCCTCTGTTAGTTTGTTGAGGGTAACAGTATCCAGATCCATTCATGTTCCTGCAAAGAACATAATCTTGTTCCTTTTTATGATTGCATAGTATTCCATGGTGTATATGTACCACATTTTCTTTATCTAGTCTATCACAGATGGGCATTTGGGTTGATTTTATGTCTTTGCTATTGTGAATAGTTCTGTAATGAACGTATGTGTGCAAATATCTTTATAATAGAATAATTTATATTTATTTGGGTATATACTCAGTAACAGAATTGTCAGGTCAAATGGTGTTTCTGCCTTTAGATCTTTGAGGAATTGCTACACTGTCTTCCACAGTGGTTGAACTAATGTTCTTTCTGACAGGCAGTATAAAAATGTTCTTTTCTATCTACAACCTTGCCAGTATCTGTTCTTTCTGGACTTTTTAATAATCACCATTCTGACAGGTATGAGATGGTATCTCATTGTGGTTTTGATTTGCATTTCTCTAATGATCAGAGATGTTGAGCTCTTCTTTGTATATTTGTTGGCACATGAATGTCTTCTTTTGAGAAGTGTCTGTTCATGTTCTTTGCCTACTTTTTAATGTTTTTTCTTTTCTTGTAAATTTAAGTTCCTTGTAGACTCTGAATATTAGACCTTTGTCAGATAGATAGATTGCAAAAATTTTCTCCCATTCTGTAGGTTGTCTTTTCAAACTGATGATAGTTTGTTTTGCTGTGCAGACGTTCTTTAATTAGATCACATTTGCCAATTTTCGTTTTTGTTACAATTGCTTTTGGCATTTTTGTCATGAAATCTTTGCCCGTGCCTATGTCCTGAATAGCATTGCCTAGATTTTCTTCTAGGGTTTTTATAGTTTTGGGTTTTACATTTAAGTCTTTAATTTATCTTGAGTGAATTTTTGTATATAAGATGTAAGGGAGGGGTCCAGTTTCAATTTTCTGCATATGGCTAGGCAGTTATCCCAGCACCCACTTATTAAATATGGAATCCTGTCTCCATTGTTTGTTTTTGTCAGGTTTCTTGAAGATCAGATGCTTGAAGGTATGTGGTCTTATTTCTGAGTTCTCCGTTCTGTTCCATTGATCTATGTGTCTGTTTTTGTACCAGTATCATACTGTTTTGGTTACTGTAGCTTTGTAGTATAGCTTAAAGTCAGGTAGTATGATGCCTCCAGCTTTGTTCTTTTTGTTTAGGATTGTCTTTGCTATTCAGGCTCTTTTTTGGTTTCATATAAACTTTAAAATAGTTTCTTCTAATTCTGTGAAAAATGTCAATGTTAGTTTAATGGGAATAGCATTGAATCTATACATTACTTTGGGCAGTATGGCTATTTTCATGATATTGATTCTTCCTATCCATGAACATGGAATGTTTTTCAATTTGTTTGTGTCCTCTCTGATTTCCTTGAGCAGTGGTTTGCAGTTCTCTTTAAAAAGGTTCTTTGCTTACCTTGTTAGCTGTGTTCCTCAGTATTTTATTCTCTTTGTGGCAATTGTGAATGGGAGTTCATTCATGATTTGACTCTTGGCTTGTCTGTTGTTGCTGTTATAGGAATGCTAGCAATTTTTGCACATTGATTTTGTATCTTGAGACTTTGCTGAATTTTCTTATCAGCTTAAGAAGCTTTTGGGCTGAGACAATGGGATATATAGGATCTAGATAGATAGGATCATGTCATCTGCAAACAAAGATAATTTGATTTCCTCTCTCTCTATTTGAATACCTTTATTTCTTTCTCTTGTCTGATTGCCCTGGCCAAAACTTCTAGTACTATGTTGAATAGACATGGCAAAAGAGGGCATCCTTGTCTTGTGCCAGTTTTCAAGGGGAATGCTTACATCGTTTTTCCATTCAGTTTGATATTGGCTGTGGGTTTGTCATATATGACTGTTATTATTTTGAGGTATGTTTCTTCAATACCTAGTTTATTGTCAGTTTTTAACATGAAGGAGCTTGAATTTTATCAAAGGCCTTTTCTGCATCTATTGAGATAATCATGTGGTTTTTGTCTTTAGTTCTGTCTATGTGATGAATTACATTTATTGATTTGTGTATGTTGAACCAACCTTGCATACCAGGGATGAAGCCAACTTGATCATGGTGGATAAGCTTTTTGATGTGATGCTGGATTCTGTTTGCCAGTATTTTATTGAGGACTTTTGCATTAAATGTTTATCAGGGATATTGACCTGAAGTTTTCTTTTTTGTTGCTGTATCTCTGCCAGGTTTTGGTATCAGGATGATGCTAGCTTTATAAAATGAGTTAGGGAGGAGACCCTCCTTTTCAATTGTTTGGAATAGTTTCAGTCAAAATGGTATTATCTCTTCTTTGTACCTCTGGTAGAATTCAGCTGTAAATCTGTCTGGTTCTGGGCTTGGTTGGTATGCTAGAAAAATCTCAAATTAACAACCAAACAACACAACTGAAAGAACTACAGAATCAAGAACAAACAAATCCCAGAAGCTACCAGAAGACAGGAAATAACCAAGATCAGAGCAGAACTGAAGGAAATAGAGACACAGGAAAACCCTTCAAAAAATCAACAAATCCAGGCATTGTTTTTTTGAAAAAATAAAACAGACCACCAGCTAGACTAACAAAGAAGAAAAGAGAGAAGACTCAAATAGACACAATAAGAAATGATAAGGGGGATATCAACTTTGACGCCACAGAAGCACAGACAACTATCAGAGAACACTATAAACACCTCTATGCACATAAACTAGAAAATCTAGAAGAAATGGATAAATTCCTGGACACATACATTCTCCGAGACTGAACCAGGAAGAAATAAAATCCCTGAGTAGACCAAAAATGAGTTCTGAATTTGAGGCACTAATAAATAGCAGCTCTTGCAAGGCAGGCCTGGTGGTGACAAATTCCCTCAGCATTTGCTTCTCTGAAAAGGGTATTATTTCTCCTTTCTTTATGAAGCTTAGTTTGGGGTCAGATATAAAACTCTGGGTTGGAAATTCTTAAGAATGTTGGATATTGACCCCCAGACTCTTCTTGTTTGTAGAGTTTCCTCTGAGAGGTCCACTTTAGTTTGATGGGTTTCCCTTTGTAGGTGACCTGGCCTTTCTCTCTGGCTACCCTAACATTTTTTTTTTTTTTCTTTTCAACCTCAGATTATGTGTCTTAGGGTTGATCTTCTCATGGAGTATCTTACTGGGGTTCTCTGGATTTCCTGAATTTGAATGTTGGCCTGTCTTGTCAGGTTGTGGAAGTTCTCTTGGATGATATCCTGAAGTATGTTTTCCAGCTTTGTTCAGGTCTCCCCACCTCTTTCAGGTACCACAATCAGATGTAGGTTTGATCTTTTTATATATAGTTCCATATTTCTCAGATATTTTATTTGTTCCTTTTAATTCCTTTTTTGCTGTTCTTGTCAGCCCGTTTTATTCAGAAAGATAGTCTTTGAGCTCTGAGATTCTTTCCTCCACTTGGTCTATTCCGCTATTGATACTTGTGATTGCATTGTGAATTTCTCATGTTGTGTTTTTCATCTCCATCAGGTCAGTTATGTGCCTCTCTAAACTGGCTATTCTGCTTATCAGTTCCTGTATTGTTTTATCATGATTCTTAGCTTCTTTGCATTGGGTTACAATATGCTCCTTTAGCTCAGTGCAGTTCGTTATTACCCACCTTCTGAGGCCTACTACTGTCAAGTCATGTATCTCAGCCTTAGCCCAATTCTGTGCCCTTGCTGGAGAGGTGTTGCAGTCATTTGGAGGAGAAGAGTCACTCTGGGTTTTTGAGTGTTCAGCATTTTAGTGTTGATTCTTTCTCATCTTTGTGGGCTTATCTACCTTCAACTTTTAGGGTTGCTGACCTTTTAATGGGGTTTTGGGGGACTTTTGTTGTTGTTTCTTCCTGTTTCTTTGTCTTTTAGCAGTCAGGCCATTCTTTGGTGTATGGGTATGGAGCATTGAGTCTGCTCCATACCCAATTGCCTCAACTTTTCCCTTACCTGGAGGTGTCACCAGTGAAGGCTGCAAAACAGCAAAGGTGGCAGCCTTCTCTTACCTCTGGGAGCTCCATCTCAGGCAGATACTAACCTGTTGCTGGTCCGGAAGCTTCTGTAGGAGGTGTTTGGAGAAACTTGTTGGGAGGTTTCACCCATTCAGGAGGGACAGGATCAGAGACCCACTGAAAGAAGCAGTCTGGCTGCTTTTTGGTAGAGCAGATGTACTGCATTGGGGGAACTCTTTCCTTCCTTGTCTAGATAGCTTGAACTCTCTGGAGTCAGCAAGCTGGAAAGGCTGAGTCGACTAAACCACAAGACATCGGCTGTTTCTCCCTCAGGGGGCTCTGTCCCAGAGAGAGATCAGAGTTCTGTCCATATAACCCTGGCTGGAGTTTCTCAAATTCTCACAGGGAGACCCCACTCAGTGAGGAGGGATAGATCATGGTCCCACTTGAAGAAGCAGTCTGGCCATGATGTGACACACCAGCTGTGCTGTGACATGGGGGACTCTTCCTCATCAGGACTGTCTGAGATCCCTGGAGCCTGCAGGCTAGAACAGCTGAGTTTGACCTAACCAAATAAATGGCAGCTGCCCCTCCCCTGGGAACTCCTCTGCCTCAGGCAGTCTCTAGCCTGTTGCACTGGCTGGCTGGAATTCCAAGCCAGTGGCTCTTAACTTGTGAGATGTCTTAGAAGTGGGGAAGTGGGGAAGTGGGGTAGTGGGGCCCATAGAACAATGGTGCTTGGCTCCCTGGATTCAGCCCCCTTCCTAAAGGAGTGTATGGATGCATCTCCTGCCTTGCCACGATTCCTGGAGCCAGAGTGCGTACAATTCCTGGGTCTCTGTGAAGAGACTGTGCACAGCTCAGTGTATTGAATCCAAGGCCCTGACGGCATGGTCTCATGTGTGGATCCCCTGATCCATGGGTTGCAGAGATCTGTGGGAGAAGCATGGTTTTTTGGGCAGGGTGGCACAATCACTCAGGGATTCCTGTGGCTGGGGGTGGAGGTTCCTTCAGCTCTGTGTCACTCCTGGGTGGGCAGTTGAACCAGCCTGCTTTTCTTTGTTCTCTGTGGATTGAGTTGTTTTCCTAATCAGTCTCAATGTTAGAACCTGGATATTTCAGTTGAAAGTTTTGAATTCACTGCCATTTTCATTCCTTTCCATGAAAGCCATGAACTGCAGTTGCTTCTAATTGGCCATGGTAAATTAGAATGGCAAGTTGGAGAGAGCTAATACCCATTAGTATGCTGTTTTCAAGAGACCCATCTCATGTGTAAAGATGTACATAGGCTCTAACTGGCCATCTTGGCCTTTCCTGTTCTGTTACTTTTTACTTCCTTTAAATTAATAGTATTTATTTATTCATTTACATGTTGATAGTCATTTGGATTTTTCCAATTTTTGGCTAATATGAAAAAACCCATGTATAATTTTATGACATACGCTTTCATTTCTTTTAGTAAATATCTATCAGTAAAAATGCTTCATCATATAACAAGTGTACGTTTATCTTTATAAAACTATGTCTAATTGTTTTCCAAAGTGGTAGGATTATTTTACATTTCTGCTAATAATATATGAGAGGGAGTTCATAAATTATTGGATTATTTTACATTTCCACTAATAATAATTCCGGAAGCTCTACATCCCCATCAGCACTTAGTATGGTCAGCCTTTCCCAGTTACATAGTCTGCTGAATGTGTAGTGGTGTTTCATTGAGGTTTTAATTTTCATATTCCTGATCACTATTAAAATCAAGTATATTTTTTTATGTGCATATCAACTATTCTTGAATATATTCTTTTTTGAAGTATCTGTTCAAATTGTTTTTCTATTTTTAATAGGGTTATTTGTCTTCTAGTTATATTCTGAGTTTTAAAAATATTCCAAATACAAGCTTTGACATGTGTATGAGTGTTTTTTTTTCATTCTGTGGCTTGTCTCTTCTTATTCTCAAAGAGGTCTTTTGAATAACAGAAGGTTTCAGTTTTATGAAGTATAATTTGTCAATTGTTTTCTATGTATATGATAAATCTATCTGTGATAGGCATGTTTATGTCTTCCTTTTGAAACTATGCCTTTTTTTTTTTTTACACTGGTGATACAATCCTGAATAAAAGTGATGAAAGCAAGAACTTTGCTTTGCTTCCATTCTTAGAGAGAAAGTTTTCAGTCTTTTATCATTAAACATTATGTTAGCTGTGGGATTTTTAGAGATACTTTTTATTAAGTTGAGAACATTTCCTTTAATCAATATTTTAATGTAATTTTTTTTTATCAAAAGAGACTTCAAATTTTTTGAAATGTTTGTTCTGTATCTACTGACATGATTATATAAAATTCCCACATTCTTACATTAATGGCATGAATTACACATCAACTTTGCATTCCTGGGATAAACAAATTTCACTTTTTCAGGTTTCATTTTTTTGATGTTGTTGAATGTGATTTCTAAGTCTTGTATTAAGAATATTGTTTCTCAATAATAATAAGAATATTATTAATTTTCTTATTAGTAATATTCTTCTTAATAGTAAGAATATTACTTCTTAATACCATGTTTGTGGTAGTCAGAATATGGTTCCCCCAAATATGTCTACATCCTAATCCACTTTATCTGTGACTTTGCTACATCACATGGAAAAAGGAACTTTGAAGATGTGTCTCAAGTTAAAAACCATGAGATGGGGAGATTATTCTGCAGTATCAGAGTGAGGCCAATCTAATGACAAGAGTCTTTAAAAGCAGATAAGCTTTCCTGGTGGTGATCAGGGAGATGTGTCAACACAAGCAAGGTCAGAGAGAGGTGGTGTTGCTGGCTTTAAAGATGGAGGAGGCCGGGCGCGGTGGCTCAAGCCTATAATCCCAGCACTTTGGGAGGCCGAGACGGGCGGATCACGAGGTCAGGAGATCGAGACCATCCTGGCTAACACGGTGTAAACCCGGGAGGCGAAGCTTGCAGTGAGCCGAGATCCGGCCGCTGCACTCCAGCCTGGGCGACAGAGGGAGACTCTGTCTCAAAAAAAAAAAAAAAAAAAAAGATGGAGGAAAACAGCTGTAAACTAATACATGCGGGTGGCCTCCAGAGGCAGGAAAAGGTAAGGAAAGGGATACAGCCCTGCCAATCCTTGATTTTATTCCAGTGTGTCGGATTTCTGACTTACAGACCTATATGAAAATAAATCTGTGTTAAGCTACTAAGTTTGTGGAAATTTGTTCCAGTAACATCAACAACAGAAAACTAATACAATGTTCATGAAAGATATTTGTTGGTAGGTTTCTTGTAGTTTTCTTCTTATTTATTATCAAAGGTAATACTGGCCTTATAAAATGAGCTACAAACTGTTCTGTCCTGTTACATTTTATAAAAAGATTTCTGTTATTTTGCATTACTTCTTTCAGAAATGTTCAATAGATTTCACCAGTGAAGCTATCTTAACCTGTACTTTTCTATGTGAGCAGATTCTAAATTAAAATTTGAATTATTTAATGGTTACAACGCCTTTCATAGTTTCTCAATTCTCTTGTCTGTTTTTACATTTCATATATTTGTTTATTTTAGTTAAAGCTTTGAGTTAATTAAATTCCCTTAGGATTTTTTAATGTCTGTAGGATCTATAGTAATATTCTCTCATTTATTCTTAAAACTGTTAATTTGCATCCTCTCATTTTTACTTGACCACTAAAGCTAGAAGTTAATCAATTCATCTACATTTTCAAATTAGCAGCTTTTTGATTTTTTATTTATTTTTCTGTTTGCCAGATTTTTATGTTACTGATTTCTGCTCAGATTTTTATTATATTCTTTCTTCTATATACTTTGGATTTAACTTGCTTGCTTGTTTCTTAAAATAAAACTTAGACCATTGATTTAGCCCTTTTATAAGTACTTATAGCTATGTATTTTTCTTTACTCACTCTTTTATCTTCCCTTTCAAAATTCTGATGATTTAATTTTATCTTCCTTCAGTTAAAATGATTTGGGTTTTCTTCTTTGACTCACGGAGTATTTAGAAGTGTGATGATTAGTTTCCAAATACTTGCCAATTTTCCAGACATTGCTTTTTCCCTCATATTGTTGTGTTTTATTTCTAATTTAGTTTTATTATAGTCAAAGGACATACTCTGTAAAGTGTCAATACTTTAAAATTCATTGAGAATTATATTATGACCCAGAAAATGGTATAACTGTGACATTTTCATGTGCATTTGAACAGACTGTATTAGGCAGTAAAGGAATGTGGTATTTAAAAAGATGAGTTACATCAAGTGTGTCAGCGGTGTTCAAATGTTCTGTATATTTACTGATTTTATATTTACTTGAAATTGCTGGAAGAAGAATGTTGAAATCTCTAAATATAATTGGAAAATCTCTACTTTTTCAAGTTTGTCTGTTTTGCTTCACGCTTGTACAGCTCTGTTATTAAATGCATACATACTTGGGATTATTATGTCTCTTTGATGAATTGAACTTTTTTTGTATTGTGGCCGTCCCTTTTTTCTTTTGGTAATATTTCTTCTTATGAGGTTTACTTTCTCAAATATTATTATAGACATTTCAACCGTCTTATAATTGATGATTGCATGATAGAAGTTTTTCCATTCTTTGGCATTTAAACTCTTGGTCACTTTATAAATAAGTGGAAAGAGAAACTGATTAATGGGTACAAATAATAGATTTACATAGAAGAAATAAGATCTAGTGTTCGATAGAGGAGTAGGGAGACTATACAATAATCAATTGTATTTCAAAATAGCTAGAGGAGAATAATTAAAATGTTTCCAGCATAAAGAAAATATGCAAGGTGGTGGGTATCCCAATTACATTGATTTAATTTTTACAAATTATTTGAATGTATTAAATTGTCATGTGCATCCTGAAAATATGTACATTTATGATGTATAAATAAAAAAATTTAAAAGTGATATACAGATAGCATGTATTTGCTTACAGACAATATATAGTTGGTAACTGTTTGTTTGGATCTTTTCTCTTTTCTTCTTTATTAGCCTAACTAGTGACCTATCTATCTTATTAATCTTTTCAAAAAAACCAATTCCTGAATTCTCTGATCTTTTGAATGTTTTTTTGTGTCATGATTTCTTTTAGTTCAGCTCCGATTTTGGTTATTTCTTGGCTTCTGCTAGCTTTGAGGTTGATTTGTTTTTGCTTCTCTAATTCTTTCAGTTGTAATGTTAGGTCGTTAATTTGAGATCGTTCTAACTTTTCAATGTGGGTATTTAGTGCTATAAATTTCTCTCTTAATACTGCCTTAGCTGTGTCCAGAGATTCTGGTTTGTTGTATCTTTGTTCTCATTAGTTTCAAAGAACTTCTTGATTTCTACCTTAATTTCATTATTTACCCAAAAGTCATTCAGGAGAATGCTGTTTAATTTTCATGTATTTGAAATGTTTTGAACAATTTTCTTAGTTTTGACTTCTATTTGTATTGCACTTTGGTCTGAAAGTGTGTTGGGTATGATTTCCATTGTTTTGCATTTGCTGAGGATTGTTTTATGTCCAAGCACGTGGTCAACTTTAGCATACGTGCCATATGGCAATGAGAAGAATGTACATTCTGTTTTTGAATAGAGACTTCTGTAGATGTCTATTGGATCCATTTGGTGCAATGTTGAGTTCAGGTCCTGAATATCTTTGTTAATTTTTTGCCTCGTTGGTCTGTCCAATATTGTAAGTGGAGTGTTGAAGTCTCCTACTATTACTGAGTGGGAGTCTATATCTCTTTGTGGGTCTCTAAGAACTTTGTTAAGAATCTGGGATATTTAGGATATTAGGAATTTAGGATAGTTAGATCTTGTTGAATTGAACCCTTTACCATTATGTAATGACTTTCTTTGTCTTTTTTGATCTTTGTTGATGTAAAGTCTGTTTCATCTAATATGAGCATTGCAACCCTGCTTTTTTTCTGCTTTTAATTTGCTTGGTAGATTTTCCCCCACCCCCTTAATTTGAGCTTATATGTGTCATTTCATGTGAGATGAGTCTCTTGGAGACAGGATATCACTAGGCCCCAGTTTTTTATGTACCTTGCCACTTTGTGTGTTTTAAGTGGGGGCATTTAGCCTGTTTACATTCAAGGTTTTTATTGATACACCTGGATTTGGTACTGTCATTGTGTTGTTAGCTGATTACTATGTTGGCTTGTTTGTGTGGTTGCTTTATAGTGACACTGGTCTGTGTGTTTAAATGTGTTTAAACACACAGCTGGTTGTGATCTTTTCTATATTTAATGTTCCTTTAAAGATCTCTTGTAAAGCAGGTCTGGTAGTAATGAACTCCATCAACATTTGTGAATTAGTCTGTTCTCACATTGCTATGTAGAAATATCCAAGACTGGGTACATTGTGAAGGAAAGAGGATTAATGGACTGTTTGGTGAAAGGAAAGGAGAAGCAGGCACTTTCTTCCCAGGTTGGGAGGGTGAAGTGATTGCGAGCAGGGGAAATGCCAGACACTTATAAAACCATTAGATCTCATGATACTCACACATTATCATGAGAAGAGCATGGGGAAAATTGCTCCCATGGTCCAAGTGCCTCTACCTGGTCCTGCCCTTGACATGGGTGGATAATGGAGATTACAATTCAAAGTGAGATTTGGGTGGGGACAGAGCCAAAGCATATCATTCCACCGGTGGTTCTTCCCATATCTCATGTCCTCAAATTTTAAAACACAATCATGCCCTTCCAACAGTCCCCCATAGTCCTCACTTACTCCTACATTAACCCAAAAGTCCAAGTCCAAAGTCTCACTTGAGAGAAGGCAAGTCTCTTCCTCCTATGAGCCTGTAAAATTAGAAGCAAATTAGTTATTTCCTAGATACAATGAGGACACAGGCATTTGGTAAATACACCCATTCCAAATGAGAGTAACTGGCCAAAACAAATGGGCTACAGCCTCCATGCAAGTCTGAAGTTCAATAGAGCATTTATTAAACCTTAAAGTCCCAAAATGGCCTGGAGGATTGTGGCCCTCTTCTCACAGCTCCACTAGGCAGTGCCCCAGGGGGGACTCTGTGTGGAGGCTGTAAACCAACATTTCCCTTCCTCACTACCCTGGCTTAGGTTCTGCATGAGGGCTCTGCCCCTGCAGCAAACTTCTCCCTGGACATCCAGACATTTCCATAAATCTTCTGAAATTTACGCAGAGGTTCCAAAACCTCAATTCTTGACTTCCATGTGCCCACAGGCTCAATACCACATGGAAGCTGCCAAAACTTGGGCCTTGCACTCTCTGAAGTAGTGGCCCAAGCTATACTTTAGCCCCTTTTAACCATGGCTGGAACTGAAGCATCTTTGACACAGGACACCATGTCTCAAGGCTGCACAGACCAGGGGGGCCCTGGGCCCAGACCACAAAGCCATTTTTCCTTCCTAGATCTCTAGGCCTGTGATGGGAGGAGCTGCCATGAAGGTCCCTGATATGCCCCAGAGACATTTCCCACGTTGCCTTGGTGATTAACGTTCAGCTCCTCATTACTTACTCAAATTCTGCAGCCAGCTTAAATTTCTCCCCAGAAAATGGATTTTTATTCTCTATTGCATTGTCAGTCTGCAAATTTTTCAAACTTTTATGCTCTGCTTTATTTTTAACACTTTGCCACTTGGTAATTTCTTCTGCCAGATACCCTAAATCATCTCTCTGAAGTTCAAAGTTTCACAGATCTCTAGGTATAGGGAAAATGCTGCCATTTTCTTTGCATAGCAAGAATCACCTTTACTCCTTTCCCAAGAAGTTCCTCATTTCCATCTGAGACCACCTTAGCCTAGACTTCATTATCCATATCACTATCAGCATTTTGGTCAAAGCCATTCAACAAGTCTCTAGGACGTTCCAACCTTTCTCACATATTCCTGTCTTTTTTTGAGCCCTCCAAACTGTTCCAACCTCTGCCTGTTACCCAGTTCCAAAGTTGCTTCCACGTTTTCAGGTATCTTTATAGTAGCACCCAACTCCTGGTACCAATTTACTGTATTAGTGGATTCTCACACTGCTAGGAAGAAATACCTGAGACTGGGTATTTTTTAAAGGAACAAGATTTAGTTGACTCACAGTTCTGCATTGCTGAGGAGGCCTCAGGAAACTTACAATCACGGCAGAAGGTAAAGGAGAAGCAGGCACCTTCTTCACAGGGTGGCAGGATGGGGTGAGTATAAGCAGAGGAAATGCCAGACACTTATCAAACCATTAGATCTCGTGAGACTCACTCATTATCATGAAAGTAGCATAAGAGAAACTGCCCCCATGATCTAATTACCTCCACCTGGTTCTGCCCTTGACACATAGGGATTATAGGGATTATAATTCAAGGTGAGATTTGGGTGGGTACATAGAGCCAAACCATATCAATTTGCTTATCTTAAAAGGATCTAATTTCTCCTTTGCTTAGAAAACTTAGTTTGGCTGGATATGAAATTTTTGGTTGAAAATTTTTTTTCTTTAAGAATGTTGAATATAGGCCCCCAATCTCTTCTTGTTTGTAGGGTTTTAGCTAAGAGGTCCACTGTTAGTCTGATGATATTCTCTTTGTAGGTGACCCACCCTTTTTCTCTAGCTACCTTTAACATTCCTTCTTTTATTTCAACCTTGGAAAATCGGATGATTACGTGTCTTGGGGTTTATCTTCTTGTATAGAATCTTTCAAGAGTTCTCTCTATTTCCTGAATTTGACTGCTGGTCTCTGTAAAAAGGTTGAGGAAGTTTTCATGGATGAGATCCTGAAATACGTTTTCCAAGTTGTTTACTTTCTCTTCCTCCCTTTTAGGGATGCCAATAATTCATAGATTTGATCTCTTCACATAATCCTATACTTCTTGGAGGTTTTGTTCATTTCTTTTTATTCTTTTTTCTTTATTTTTGTCTGACTGTCTTATTTCAGAGAATTAGTCTTTAAGTTCTGAGATTCTTTCCTCAGCTTGGCTTATTCTTCTGTTAATACTGGTAGTTGCATTCTGAAATTCTTGTATTGTGTTATTCAGCTCTGTCAGACCCATTCAGTTTTCATCTATTTATATATACACACACTCAGTTTTCATATATCTATAGATATTATTTTATATATAGACAGAGACATAGAAGGATACATATATTTCATACACACACACACACACACACGCACACACAGGCTATTTTATCCTTCAGTTCCTGTATTGCTTTATTGTGATTCTTATTTTGCTTGGATTGGGTTTTACCATCCTCCTGAATCTTGATGATTTTGTTCCTATCCATATTCTCAATTCTATTCCTATCATCCCAGCCAGTACAGTCTGGTTAAGAACTCTTGCTGGAGGACAGGTGTGGTCTTTTGGAGGACATACAACATTCTGGCCATTTGAGTTACTGGAGTTCTTGCATTGGTTCTTACTCATCTCTGTTTGTAGGTATTCCTTTAACTGCAGTGTAGATTGAGTACGATCAACAGACTTCTTCTTTTTTTTTTTCTTTTTTTTCTTTTTTGATATGTTCACTGGGCTGAGGCTTTATGCATGGTTTTTATTTGAAACTGGCTTGTCTCTGGTATCAGAGATGAATGTATTAATAAAGCATTTTGGTGTTGAAGGTTTAGGGTGTGATTCAGTAGGTGGTACTTAGGCTTATTGGTCAGTTGGCAAACTCTTGCTCAGTTGTGTAGCTCCCTTATCTTTCCTCACAGTGGCTGTTGTGTTCTCTTTCAATGCTCTGAAAGTGTGAATTCCTCTCCCACTAGAGTGCTGTCATAGACTGTGATTTGGCAATCCTGGGCTGTCCACTTCAGCCTCAGGAATCTCAGGGTTTATATTCCTTCTCCAACTTGGAGGCAGCAGAGGAAGGGAACTTAGTAAGTGCTTGTGGCCAAGTGTATTTTGCTTGTCTCTTGGGGACTCCACCCCAGAGAGCATGCAGATCAGCAATTGCTCAGTGAGATCAGCCTGGGATGGAAAGTCTGTGCTATGTGCCCAAGCCAGGGGCTCACAATATGGTGACAAGCAGTGGGGTGTGTGTGGGACCCATTAAAAATGGAGTGACCTCCTTTCCTTGGGTCTACTGAAGCTTGTTGGAGGTGTAGATAAAACATTTAGGGGCTTTGCTCCTTCATTAGTCTGAGAGTAGTAAGGGCAGATCCACTGGATTGGCAGTGGCAGGGAGGCTTTCAGTTGCCTCAGGAGGCTCTGTCCAGGGAGTTGCTGAGTTGGTGCTGGCTTGATAGCTCTGGTGGGGGGCTGGCTGGAGGCCCAGGTCTGAAGGACCTGCCTGGTGAGAAGATAATGGACACCCACATAGCAGTCTGGCCAGTTTTTTGTAGGGCTGCTGTCGTATGTTGGGGTCCCAGTCCAGTCACTAGTCACCTCAGGTTTTCCAGTACCTGGAAGTCAAATTTTGATTTGTTCTGTTTTTATCCTCCATTCCTCCTCATTATCATCAGGTTTTCCTTTATATGTTTCAAAAAATTTATGAAAGCTCTTTCAAAGTTCTTGTCTACTAATTTCATCTTCCTTTCCATTTCTGAATCTGTTTCTATTTATTGATTTTTCTTATGTTTATGTGTCACATCTTTCTACTTCTTGTAATATATAGCACTTTTATGGGAAGCGGGGCATTACAGTGGTATATTGTTGAATACTTGGGTTTTGTATTTTTCTTTTAAAGAGTGTTGGATTTTGTTTTGGCAGACAATTAAGTTACTGTGGGTAAGCTTGATCCTTTTGTAACTTATGTATAAACTTTATTAGAGTGGACCTAAATTAGCCTTTACCCTTAAACAAGCTTTAATATAGAGGCTGGTATATGTCTATAACTATGCTCTACACAATGGTGAGGATGTTCAACAAAGTGTCTCTATTCTTCCTACTTGAAACTCAAACATCTCCCAGAACAATGTGAGTCCTGGAAATTATTCAGCTTTTTAATTCTTTGTCTCATAAAGTTTCACCCTATGCATACGTATCATAGTATTCAGCAACATATTTAAGGGAATGCCTATGTGTATTTTTGGAACTCCTTTTCTTAGTAGCATCCTTTTTCTGTGCTCTGTCTTGAAAACTCCAGGTATCTCAGCCTTTCTAAACTCCATCTGTCTTTTCAAACCAGTGAGGTGATGGTATTCTGCTTGGCTTTCTTCCCCCTACTCCATGGTCTAGAAAATGTACTGGGTAGAAGTCTAAAGTGATCAAGGTCTCATTTATTCCTCTTCTCTCAGTTAATACAGTATTCTACTGTCTAATGCCCAGTGTCTAAACTCAACTTTTAATTTTTTTTCAGTTTTATAGCATTTTTTAAGTGGTGGGAGGGTAAGGTATTATTTCATGTCCAGGGACCAGCACCCGGTTTTGAAAAACAGATTGTTTCTAAGCTCTGTTTGAAGTTTTATGGTGAGAACTTATTTATGTTTTCTTGAAAAACTTAAATTATGTCATGTTCTGTTTTTACATATTAAGCTGGAATTTTGCTTCCTATAACTTTTTCACAGATTATAGTTATATCTTAAATCTGTAGGCTTCAGCTACATTGCATAGATCTGTTTCTTTTTTTTTTCACATGACAGCTGTTTGAAATTTGAAGACAGAAAGTACTTTTTTTTTCCCCCTGAGAAATGGTTTTCTGAATCTTTCATAATCTTGGATGCTTTTTGGATATTGTCAGGTTCAAAATATTTTTTCTAAAATATATTTCCTATAAATAATAAAAACATTCCAGATGTGGTCTGATGAAATCATGCATATGGAATTGATCTTGTGTTATCAAATGATTAATAACTTTTATTTAAATATTGTTACTAGCACACTACCATAGAATCCATATAACGTCAATAAAATGCCAGTCTTTTTTTTTTTCTTACATCAGATTTTATTATACTGAAATACAAGCTACATTTTTACAAAATAGAAATTCTTTGTGAGAGTGGATTGGCTTAATTTTATTTCTGTATAAGCTAAATATGTTAATCTGTTTTATGAACATGTATTTTATAAAAATGGTCACAATATATTTTTTAAGTTAACTGATTTACTGAGGGAGGAGGAAGGAGTTGACCAAAGTCTATATGCACAGACAGTCCTAAAAGTATATCTCCAACATGAAGATGTAAATTTGAGAGTTAATGATACAAATTTCAGCAAAAACATTTACAGGCAGAGCGTGTTTTGGTGTTTATAAAAGCTGAACCCCTTTTGAAGGGCTTCTGTACATATATGCATGCTCATATACTATATGCATATATAGGTGTGCTTCATTTTGAGAAAGTCCAGTATAATACTAGCATCAAATTTACAAAACAAGTTTAGTGTTGACTGACTGAAGAACTCACTACAGGTTTTACTTCAACTGCTTACATTCAAAAGTATTCAATTTACAATTTTTAGGTACTTACTGTGTAAGGTAAGTACATCTATACATAAATACTTTTATGCATGTATAATCTAAATATAGCAAATAGCTGAGGCTATTTTCTAAGGTGTTTGGCTTAGTGAACCTTTTTGCCAGTCTTAACCTCTTTTTTTTATTACAAAATATAGGGTTATAGGGTCGTCACAGAATTCAAGGTAGAAAAAAACTATTGAGAACAGTTTATGCAACCATGCCATTCTACTGAGAAATCTTTTTCTTTTCTTTTTTTTTTTTTTTGAGATGGAGTCTCACTCTGTCGCCCAGACTGGAGTGCGGTAGAACGATCTTGGCTCACTGCAACCTCCACCTCCCTGCTTCAAGCAGTTCCCCTGCCTCAGTCTCCCAAGTAGCTGGGATTACAGGCACATGCCACCACGCCCGGCTAATTGTTTTTGTACTTATAGTAGAGATGGAGTTTCACCATGTTGGTCAGACTGGTCTCAAACTCCTGACCTGAGGCAATCCACCCGCGTCGGCCTCCCAAAGTGCTAGGATTACAGGCGTGAACCATTGCGCCCGGCCTCTACTGAGAAATCTTTATTGCCTCCCTGTCACTTTCAGCAGAGCCCAAAGTCTTAATGGTGCAAACACAGCCTTGTCTACTTTTCTTCATTCGTTATTCATCTTTGGCTCTATGATTTTTTTGCTTCAGTAATCTTTTGTATTTCATAAATAGATTTCTTTCAGGGTTTTTTTTCCATGCTGTTTTCTTGCCTAGAATGTCCTTTCTAACATGATTTCTTACCTAAAATTACATATCCTTTAAGAATCTTTAAAGATACTGATTCATCCAGGAAGACTTTCTTCTTTTTAAAGCACTAAGGATGAGCTGGCTGCGCCTTCTCTTGCACCCATAATTTTTTGAATAACTCTATCATTGCATTTAGTACATTTTACCATAATATCCAATGTACTTGTCTATCTGGAATACTGAGGATCTTGACTAGTATTATTTATCATTGTATCACTAGTGTTTAGTAAAGCATCTGGAACATAGCATAAGTGAAATAAATGGCTATTAAGAAGAAAATGAGTTTTACAAATTGGAAAGTTGAGTTCTGAGAAACCAACTTGTCTAAGGACACAGAGCTAAATCATCATAATCAAGCCATAGAACTGAAATTCTACATGTTTTTGAAATTGTAGTTTGATTTTTGAAATGTTAGTTTTTGCATCTTAAATAGAGAAAGCTCATGCCAGGCAACATAGTTTCCTAGAAAGTAGTGTTAGGCAAATGTTTATGTTTTAAGACTTTCTTGGGGAGTATAGTCTTTGAGATGTGGGAGAGAGGGAAAAAGGAGTGAGGCAGGAAGTAAAGAAAACGAATATGAGGGGGTGTGTTACTGAGTTAGCCATCACTTGACGTCAAGTATAATCACTGTTTAATTTGGTAGGACTATTGCTGGAGAGACTGCATGATCTACTGGTCTTATGACAGTCCTTCTAGAGAGAGGAAGGAAGATAACTTATGTGCCAGATTTGTCTCTTACTGGTCTGAGATTGTTTCCACAAAGATGGCCTCTCTAAGGTTATAGATTGAATAGCATGACTGTCAATTGGGTTCTAGGACATCTCTAAATGTCAGGGAGGACTTATTTCAATCTGCTTCAATTGTACCATGAAAAATATGTCACAACTTTCTTATATAGCTCTTATTTGTTTTGTGAAATTTTTACATAATAGAATTGGCTCTTTCCTAAAGTTGAGACTGCATTTTGACTGCTTTTCCTCTCAAGCATTCTGGGCACTAGAGTGGAGAAAAGGAAGTAAACAGAAAAATGGCAAGTATGATGTGTAATGAATTAAAGTTATTTCCCCCAAACTTTCCCCCTAATTTTCTAAATGATAGATACCAAATCCAAGAACCTTTTTCGGGAAATAGCGTTGTCCCTAGAGATCTCTAAGAGCTTTGGTAGTCATTTTAATTCGTCATTTTTAGAAGTTCTAAACTGTTTTTATGTTTTTGAATTTGATAATTGTCATTTACCAATTTCTCCTACCCTGAGAGATAGTATATAAGGCATGTTCTTTAGTAGACTATTTCAAGGACAGAAAACAATGGTCAGAAAACAAAGTAACACATAAAAACATGCTTAGTCAAGGCTTTTTGATTCCCTTATCAACTCTTCAGAGATAAGTATGGTTAAAAGTTTGGTACATATTCTTCCAGTTTTTATGCAACTTTTGTGCAAACTTACACCTAGAGAAACTTTTCTATATTCCCTGCTCTGTACCTAGTCTCTTAAGCTAGCTAGTTTTCTTTTCCCTTCCTTCCTTCCTTCCTTCCTTCCTTCCTTCCTTCCTTCCTTCCTTCCTTCCTTCCTCCCTTCTTCCCTTCCTCCCTTCCTCCTTCCCTCCCTCCTTTTCCTTTTTCTTTCCTTCTCTTCCTTTTTCTTTCTGTCTTTCCTTCTTTTCTTCTTGTAATTACACACATTACTGTGATGATTATTCTATCTGCATAGCAACTTTGGGTAAACTCATATGTAATCACTAAAAGTGGAATTGTTTGTTCAAAGGGAAGGCAGGATAGGTATTGCAAAATATATTGTACCATTGGACCCTCCTTCAATGGTTGAGAATGCCAGGTTTCTTCCTCATTCAAATGAGTATTAAGTATTTCAATCTTTGCTAATCTGATGCATAAAAAATCTCATTGTTCTGATTTGTATTTATTTGATTATTAAGATTCAAGATCTTATTATTTGTTTATTGGTCAATTCTGTGAATTGCTTTTTGAAGTCTTTTCATGTTTGTTTGTAAAGTTGGTAACTAATTATTTTTATTCTTTTTTATTTACAAAGATAGGTCTGTTTATTTTAGTATTAATTTGCAGACAGTTTTGCTATTTTGTATAGTAACCTATTTCAAATGGATAGAAAACAATTTTTCCATTATTTTAAAATTTGCTTATGGTATTTTATAATTTGGTTTGTGGGATTATTTGTTATGAAATATTTGAATGACTAAGTTGTCAAATGTATTGATCTTTTCTCTTTATAGTTTCTGGGTTCATATTATTATTGTAAAGATCTTTTTCATTTTAAAATTATAAAATATTCTTTTTGTTTTTACATTTTAATCTTCAAGTTGTCTTGATTTTACTTTTAAGCATAGCAAGAGGTTGTGTAATACCTAAAACAAAATAGTGACTCCAATTTCTGCACGCAAAACATATTAAGTAGTCTACATTTTACTCATAGATTTAAAAGGTAATCTCTATTATATATTGGAGTTTATGAATCTTTGGGATCTTATCTTGTCTATTGATATATACTCTTATGTGCTATTATTATACAATTTTCTTATGAATTCATAGTATGTTCATACATTTGCTTAGTCATTTGTCTGTTTTAGGTACCATGTGAAGTTCTGGGCATATAACAGGAAACAAGAAAGATAAGGCCCTTGCTTACATAGAACTTGGTGAAGAATCTAGATCATAAAAAGCACACAGAGAAAATGTATCACAAATTGTGCTAAAGTTCTGTAAAAGGATTAAGATGGAGTGTCACAAGACTGAATTAGACAGAGTGCCCTTGAAAGAGGTCAGTTGATGAACAGTCTTTATTTCTTATGCAAGTTGAATTCCCCTTTATCACGTAACAGAACATATTTACAGGTTCCAGGGATGAGGCCATGGACCTTTCTGGAGACTCATTATTCTGCCACCTGCAGGAGGAGACAGAACTGTTGTGCTGTGTGTGAGAGGAAACCTGGGATGCGCTAAGGATGGAAGCTATGGTCTTTTTTATTATGGCAAAGAGTTTAGATTTAAGTGAAAAGCAGTCATGGAGGCTTTTGACAGGGCCACACCATGATTTGATGTAATTTTTCAAATATCTATTTTTAACAGAGTTTAATTGTCAGTACAATCATTTACTCTTAGACGTTAACCCTAGAACAGAAAAGCTAAAAATTTTTCAAAAAGAAAAAACAGGAGGAATTTTGTTTGAACCATGCTGAATTTATTGAAATATTTTATCAAGTGGTATCTTTATAATATTTAGTCTTTTGACTGTACAGGATTTATACTTCCATTCATTCATGTTTTTAAATGCATACTTTTTAAAAAATACTCTTTATCTTGGAACTGTGTATTTCATGTGAGATTTAACCTTATGTATTATGTAAAATTAAAAAATATTTTAATGTTATATCACTGGTTTTTTTAGTTAAATTAAGTGCTATTGATTTTGTATATTTTAAAAAAATCTAGCAACCTAGTACAATTCACTTATTCTAAAAATTTTCACTCAATACTTTTAGGCTTTCCAGTTAGATAATTTTCATATAATCTTAATTCTTTCATTTTATATTTACATATTTAACTTAAATTGCACTGATAAAGGCTTACAGTATAGAAGTGATACGTGTAGGTATTGATTAGTAATGAATACTTCATTAAGTGACTTACTTTAGCATGTATCATTTTTGTCCATTAGTGTGTAATGCAATGAATTATACCATTATATTTCCTCAGTATTAAACTATTTTTTATTTCTGGAAGCAATGAACACTGCTTTTCTCTTGGTACAATATGCTTTTACTTCTGCTGGACTTTATGAGCTAATATTTACATTTAAGATATTAATAAAGTATATACATAAGTGATGTTTATCTATCATAATTTTTATGCTATCTTTATTCATTGAATATTAATGATATAGCAGCTTTATGAATAATGTTTGAAGGATCTTATGTTTTTCTATGCTCTGGAGCAAAATTAAAAACTTGACCCTTTGCTAAGATTTATGAATCTGGTGCCTTTCTTACGGGTCTATTCAGGGTTTTGAAATATTTTATGAAGTTGGTCATTTATATTTTCCAATAAAATAATTGTATTGGCCAGGCACAGTGACTCACAGCCATAATCCCGGCACTGTGGAAGGCCAAGACAGAAGGATCACTTGAGGCCAGGAGCTCAAGACCAGCCTGGGCAACGTAACAAGCCTCTACCTCTACAAGAATTAAAAAAAAAATTAGCTAAGCATAGTGGCATGCAGTGATAGTCCCAGCTGTTTGGGAGGCTGAAACAGGAGGATTGCTTGAGCACAAGAGTTTGAGGCTGCAGAAAGCTGTGATAGAGACACTGACTTCAAGCCTGGGTAAAAGAGTGAGACCCTGTCTCTAAAATAATAGTAACTATTATTATTATATTTATAAGTTTATTGGTATAAAGTTATACTTTATTCCTGTATAACACTTTGACCTCTAAATTTTAGCCTTTAATCTGTGTCTCTATGGATGACTTTTAAAAATCTTGTTTCTTTATTCTTGGGAATATCTGTAAGAAGTTTTTATTTTAAAAGTATTTTAAAAAATGTAGCTTACTTTAATCTATTATGCTTATTTAAAGTATTAATTTCTATTTTCCTTTTATTGTTTCTGCCATCTAACTTTCTCTAAGAGAAGACTGACTACCAGTGCATGTGGATGGACAATTTCTTGATAAAATGGATGACTCACTGTGCTGAAGAACAAAGAAAAAAATGTCTGAGTTCATTATGCATTTCACTCCTTAGATAGAATATTTTAAAATTTTAGCACTTATATTTCTAAATTCTTTTGATTCTTCTTTGATTCATTTATCATAGTATCTTGCTCTTGATTTATGGATGCCATATGTTCTACATTTCCATGGAGAATGCTAACTTTATCTCTTTTTTATTGTATTAACTCTGTTTCATTAGAGAAAAGATATTTACTGCCTTTGAGCTTCTCTTCAGAATACTGAGTATGTCCCTGTGTCACCTTGTTTGCCAATAGTGCCAATTTTTAGAATGGAAGGTATAGATCCATCCTTTGCAACTGGGGAGGACCTCCTCAGTAAGGCACTGAGCCAGGACTCTATGCAGCCGTGCAAACAGGTAAGCATGCTTACCTTCCTCTCCGGGTTACAAAGTCAATTTGCGTTGCTGCAGGCATGTCTTTTCACCATGACAACACTTGGTGTTTTTTTTGTTTTGTTTTTGTTTATTGTATTTTCTTTACTAGGGAAACACTACACACTCACAATGAAAAGACATTCTTTTCCTGTCTGTGGTGGAATCGTCCAAGTTGTTTGGCTTGATTTCCAGTGTCGACTTTCTAAACCAACAAGATTTTAATCCTCTGATGGCAGAATGTTAGGAGTGTCTGTTTCTGGGCTGGATTTTAGTTGCCGAGGTGGTAAGTATGTAGGGAAAGAATTACTGTAGAAATTAAAGTTTCCAGGGATTTTATTGCTGTGCTGAGTCATTTATCCTTTTTGTGTATTGGGGCTAAAAGTTAGCTGGAGAACTATTTATCTTTTCTCTCTCTTCTAATGCCAGTAATCGAAGTCTTCTTTGCCAAAGTCCCAATTTTCTATGGATCAAGCTAAACTTCTGCATGGTGTGCATGCTATAGTTAAATGCATTCAGTGTTTAGGAAAGGCACAGTTCTTAAAGTCATGCTGCTATCTCACACCGGGCTTCCATATCACTTCCTGTTTCAACCCTGAGTTGTGTGTTATTTTGTTGAAAAAATATTATTTCTAATGTTTCAAAAAGCTTTCCTTTGCTTGAGTTCAGTTATGAGTGATATCTACATATCATCAATAAACTTTTTAGCTGATGTGATGACTGATGCCTGTAATCCCAGGACTTTGGGAGACTGAGGTGGGAGGATCACTTGAGCCCGTGAGTTCAAGATCAGCCTGGGCAACACGATGAGACCCGGTCTCTCCGAAAAAAAAAAAAAGAGAATTTCTTCAATTTCTTGTCCATTGATAATACATGTCTCTGGCATAATGCCTTTCTTTCTCTTCATTTTTCTTACGTGCATTTTTTGTTGGTAATTAAAATAATATTTGGGGGGAAAAATGTATCTGGATCAAAAAATTGGAATTTGTAATTTGGTTCATTTAACAATTAATAGTTTTCCACACATGTTTCTTCTTCCAATAATTTCTAGGGCATTCTAAAATTTCAAATGTCACCCATGCACTTTGCCACTTTTAATGACAGCTGAGGAGTTACAGTAGAGTTTGTTCAGAATCTGTGGCTCCTCAGTGATGGAGAGCACTTTGCTAAGCATTTGATTGAAATGGGAAGGCTTAATGGCCTTGTTTGTCCTGAGGCCTTGTTTTTTTCAATCTCTGAAAATAGAATTATGTGCTAATATGCAAATGAATTCTATATTTTTTGAAGTTACACAGCTCTTTACTGGAAAGGACCTCGAATACAATTTCTCTAAAAACTAATGTAGATCTCTTCTATTATTCCAAAACGTCTGCCTCATTTTTTTTAAACCTGTCAGGCATGTTTGGTCTAACCTCTATATCCAGGTAGATAAGTGGTCATTTAACTACATTTTGCAGGTGTGGCAAGTGAGGATCATAAAATTTAAGTAATTCTCAAAATACCTAGTAAGAAAACACTAGAATCTACATTGTCTATTTCTAGTTAAAGTTATGCCGCTATCTCCCACAGGGCTTCCACATCACTTCTTCTTTCAACCCTGAGTTATGAATTATTTTGTCAAAAAAACTATTATTTCTAGTGATTAGGAAAGTTTTCCTTCCCTTGGATTCAATCATGAGTGGTATCTATTTGTCATCATCAAGAAATGTTTCAGCCAAGCTGCTCCTACGTCACATGAGCTCTCTAAATTTAATAATAAAAAATTAGTAAAAAAAATTTTATCAAGTATCTAATCTGTGCGATATACCAATGTGGCCAGAAGGGATGTGCAAAAATGAATATGGCATGATTCTGAAGAGTTAACAATGATCAGGTTGAAGAAAGAAGCAGGGAAGATCTAAAATCATGTCACTGTGCTCATTGACAGAGACAATAACCATTATAAACAACCAGAAGAACAATAGAAAGATGCACAGTAAGCACAGGTTTTTATTGTCAGAATAGCATCTTTATGATGTTAGAGAACTGGAGTTGCTTCCGGCATGTTAACTTAAAAAAGTTTCCTGGAGTATCCTGGCGAATTTGATGTCTCTAGAAACTGTTGCCAGTCTTGTGTCATCATGGATGCTTCCTGGGCTCCCAGTGGCTCCTTGGCTCCAGTTATTGACCATGACATTTGGTGTCTGTCCTACTTGGCTTTGGATGTTCTTGACCCCTGGATGCCCCTGTTCACCCCTGTGACCTGGGCCTCTACCAGGATCTGAACCTGCTGATTCCTTGCTGCTTCCTTGCTGCTTTTCAGTACTGACTTCTGCAAATTCCTGGTTTAAATTCTGCTTAGCCCAGCAGTGAGTGCCAGTGGGGACATATGTAGGCAAAGCGAATGGAGGGTTACATAACTGCCCAAACAACTCTTGCCAAATTCAGTTCAGCCAGAAGTATTCATTTTGATGTGGGTTAGGTATGCAGAAAAGGAATCATTTGATCAGACCTCTTAATTTAGTAATTCTTGGTTTCAATATGCCATACAATAAAGGAGTCCTAGTTTTTTTATTACACAATACATTAAGTAGAGACAATTAAAATATATTCTGTAACCTAGAGATCTGTTGTAGAAAAGATAACTAAAAATAGAAAATCCCAAATGCTATCATTCTGGATAGAGGGCAATCCACAATAGTGAGGTAGGTTTAAAAATATAAAATTATCCTATTTTATTTGGATAGTTCAGGACAATGAACACATTTAGTTTTACATTATTTGAGCCTCTGGGTTAGAAGGAGATCTCTTCTCTCTCTTTCTCTTTCTCCTCCTCCTCCACCACCCACCTTCTCTTTCCTTTCTCTATCCCTCTTTTTTCTTTCTCTCTATCTCTCTGTCTTTCAAGCTGAGTATATCCATTATATATAAAGAGCAGTTAGAGGGACCTTGGTCTCCAAGATAAACTAATTGTAATAAATGTTTTCATAGAAGTGTCTCATGCAAAACAAGTTTGCTGAAAATGGGAGAATTTTGTCTGCTTGTTTGTAAGAGGTGGTTCTTGAGCAATGTTATAGAGGAAAAGACCTTGTCTCTCACGGAAGACTGTTATATTATCAGTACCAATCCACAATCAGAAACAAAAAATAAAGCGGTCAAGCTTTATGAATGTTCCAGTTGTTCTTTATGTTCATTTGTACTTTATAATTTTTTTTTGGATTTTAGGCAATTCTCCAGGTGTATAGAGGTTACAGTTTTAATTTGCATTTCTCTAGTCACTAGTGACATTGAATACATCATTCACAATCTTGAACAACTTTCACATAATTTTCTTAGTTGCTACCCGTATGTTTTCTCTGGTGAATGTTTATTCATTCTTTAACCCAAGTTTCATTTGCTATCTTCTTCTTATTCAATTGTAAGAGTTCTTTATGTAATCTAGATACACATGCTTTATCAGATATGTGTTTTGTAAATATATTCCTTTGTTACAGAACGAAACCTGGTTCAACTTGCCTGGCACAGGAAAGCCAAACATCCACATCAAGATTTTGCAGCTAGAGAAAAGAGGGCATTTATTCGCAGGGCACCAAGCAAGGAGAATTGGGTAACTCACGCTTAAGACCTGCCCACCCTCATGGCTTCCAAGCAAGAGTTTTTTTAAGTTAAGGGTAAATTTCAGGAAAGAAGTTAAAGGCAAAATTGTAAATACACACAGGAGGCTATATATTGCTTTAACCTAAAAGGGAGGGATATCTTTTAGGTAGGGCTTATAGAACATGGGTGAATTTAAAGATCCTCTGATTTGCAATTGGTTAAGGAAGAAAAGCTTTGTCTAAAATCTTGGGGTCAGCAGAAAGGAATGTTAAGGTCTGGCATGTGGGTGTGACTTCCTCCAGGCCCATCTAAAAGATCTCCAAAAGAGATTTAGAACAAAGACCGTTGGTAAGAGTTCAGTCCTCAGTTCCCCTTTATCTGAGGTCTATGTGCTAGCAGATGGCATTTTCCATTTGATAAGGGTCCAGTATTCTGAAAAAACAGCTCAAGGACATATGTTAAGATGTTATCTCTAGTTTTTATAGGGGGCCAAACATCCTGGGACTCTAACATTTCTGGCTATGGTTTTAAGCTGTTATTACCTTCTTGCTTATCAGATTGTTCATTTACTTCTCAGAGCTAGCTAGGTGCCTTGGATTTCCCTTGACGGAACTCAAGATTTTCTTTTCTGTCCACGATTTTTGGGGATGCTGGCAGGCCCCTAAGAGGGGTTTCAACTTTGTCTGCCTTTTAGTCTGTGGTCTGTCCTTTCATTTTCTTAGCAGTGCCTTTCAAAGAACCAAAGGTTTTGAGTGATTTCAATTTATATATATTTTTATAGTTGATGCTTTTCTTCTTCTAAGAAGTATTTGCCTAACCTAAAGTTACAGGATTCTCTCTTCAGTTCTTGTCTAGAAGTTTTAGAAGTTTTATAATTTCAGCCTTTAAAATTAGGCTTGTGAAATTTTTCTATCACTTTAGAAAATAATTTGGCAGTTTCTGATAAGTCAAGCATATCTTTAGCATGTGATCTGTCAATCTTACTTCTAGGAATTAACTCAAAAGAAGTAAAAACATTTATCTGTATGAAGTCCTAGGCATACATTTTTACAGTGGCTTTATTCATAATTGCCCCAAATTGTAAATAGCCCAAACATCCATTAACTAATTAACTTTTTGGAGAAATGGAAATGATCTATATGTCAGTTGTGTTAGTGATTGATATAGTTTGGATCCATGTCCCTGCTCAAATCTCATGCTGAATTTTAGTCCTCAGTGTTGGAGGTGGGACCTGGTGGGAGGTAATTGGATCATGGGAATAGTTTCTCATGAATGGTTTAGCACCGTCCCCTAGGTGCTGTTCTCATGATAGTGAGCGAGTTCTCACAAAATCTGGTTGCTTAAAGGTCTGTGGCACCTCCCTCCTTGCTCTCTCTTCCTCTTGCTCTGGCCATGTAAGATGTAAGATGTACCTACGCCTCTTTGCTTTCCATCATAATTGCAAGTCTTCTGAGGCTTCCTTAGAAGCCAAGCCGATCCTGGCACCATACTTCCTGTGCAGTCTTCAAAATTGTGAGCCAATTAAACCTCTTTTCCTCATAAATTACCCAGTCTCCGGTATTTCTTTATAGCAGTGTGAGAAAGGACTAATGCAATGGTTATGTGACATTTTATGTTCTTCAAAACACATTGACCTGTATATCTAAAAATGGTGAACCTTGCTATATGTAAATTTTACCTGAAAAAAAAATCTGAGTAAATAAAATTTCTTTCAAAGGGTTCAAGCTTTTACAAAAGTATTTTCAAAGAAAAATTTTGGAATCTATTTGGAAATCTCTCCCTCACATTTTTTTCTATGAATGAGCTAATATTTTCTAGGATGTGAGGTAGTCCAACAACAAATCCCCAGCTCTCATGTAGGTGCCTGTAGATATTGCAGAAATTTTCTCCATTTTTATTATAAACAGCACCTATGTCAGTATTTCCAGCTAGAAAAATTAGACACATATTAGCTTTTTGCTCTTATTCTTAATAAGTTATTTGTTCAATTATTGCTGCCTTTACTGTCTTTGAATCAAATTTATCTTCTTTTCTCTCCTTTCCTCTCATTATGTTAGTCTAGGCTTTTGTGCAATTTGAATTGAATCTACAAATTTGATCTTAAATTGCTTTTCCTACCCATTGGCTCTAATTCTTTCAGTTCATTTTGAATATGATGACCCAAAATGTCTCAATATGCAGGCTTCAACAAATTGCCTAACATATCCTGATTACGTCTTCCATTTGCCTTTAAATGCTTTGGATAATATAGCTTCAAAGAAAATGTTCTCTAAAGAATAGGTGCTAAAGCATTTTGTTTGGTTTAGCAATTATAATGTATACTGGGAAATAAAGTAAGAATTTATTTTTTCCAAAATTATCCTCCCAAATTAAAGATATGCTTGTGTCCTTACAAAGCCTTCCAAATTTGGGCGTACTTCATCTACTACTTTATTTTGGGTAACAATATATAATTGATGAAAGGCCTTTAGTCTTTAACGATGTCAATAAAATCAAGTTTAGATGCTCATAGAGGTCTCTTGATGGAGTAGAATACAGATGCTAAGAAATTTAATAGGGATTCAGTGAGGGATGTGGTCTCACTATTACTGCAAGATTGTACATTGTAAACAAGTCTTTACAAATGTTTAATTGATTTCATAAGCTAAATTAGCTAAGAATATATTTCACTATGGTTTAAGTTGGCCAGCTTTCTCCTCCCTGCCTTTTGGATGTTCTCTCTCTCTCTCTCTCTCTTTATCTATCTTAGCATCCAAATCAGTTGAGAAAAATATTGATATATCTACTGCTTATCTGGATTATTTTGACTATCACTGAAAGTTTAATCAATCCACATACTCTATATTTAGCTTCTTCAACTTCTAAAAGAAATCAACAACAGATTTTCTATAGAATTTGGTGATGATTTTCTATAAAATTTTGGTGACTTAGTTCACAAAATGCCATAGGTTATAACAAAATGCCATAGGTTATAACAAAATGCCATAGGTTGAGCAGTTTATGAAGAACAGAAATTAGTTTCTCACAATTCTGGAGGCAGGAAGTCTGAGACCAGGGTGCCTGCACAGATGAGAGCCTTTTTGCAGGTGGCAGATAGTCAACTTCTCATATACTCGCATGGTGGAAAGAGAGAGAGCTCTCCAGATTCTCTTTTATAAGGGCACTAATCAAATTCATAGAGGCTCCACCCTCATGACCTAATTACATCCAAAGGCCTCATCTCCTAATAACATCACACAGGGGATTAGGATTTCAATGTATGAATTTTTAGGGGACACAAGTATCCAGTTTATCACAGCTGGATTTATTGAGCTCTTGATACCGAAAAGTTTTGGAAAATATCTATGCTTGTACCACCTTCTCCTCTCATTAATCTATGGGAGTACCTTCATAGAAAAATTAAAGCTTTATAGAAAATTGAATTCTTAGAAAACCTTTAGGACTTGGCATTTTTTCAATCATATCCAAACATCTGTTAGAATTTGCCCTTTTCTTATAGCCATTTTTACAACATAATCAATAAAATATGTAATGTACACTGGATAGAGAAGTCAGTTGATATTTAGGAGTTTTTGGCTTTAGCCCTGGGTCTCTGGTCACTTTCCCCGGGGCTTTGATTAGTCACCCTTCAAATGGAGAAGGCAGGTGATACGGTTTGGCTGTGTCCCCACCCAAATCTCACCTTGAATTGTAATAATCCCCACGTGTAAAGGGTGGAGCCTAGTGTAGATCACTGAATCAGGAGGGTGGTTCCCCCACATTGTTCTCATGGTAGTGAATAAGTCTCATGAGATCGGTTGGTTTTATAAATGGGAGGTTCCCTGCACAAGCTCTCTTGCCTGCTGCCACGTAAGACATGACTTAGCTCCTCATTCGTCTTCTGCCATGATTGTGAGGCCTCCCTAGCCATGTAGAACTGCGAGTCAATTAAATCTCTTTTCTTTATAAATTACCCAGTCTTGGGTGTGTCTTTATCAGCAGCATGAGGACAGACTAATACAGTAGGACTGGAAGTTGTACAGAATCCTTTCAGGCTTTAACATTGATCATATGTCGTTCATAACCACAACAGATACTTACATAGATGTGATATCCTCAATATCCTCAATATTTGCTATACTCTCTTTTAGTTGCAAAATTAATATTTTATTATATGCAGATGGCCTAAAAGATGGGGGCATATTGGATGTTTATTGTGGCTTAGAGTAGAAAAGACAATACCAAAAGTTTATTTTTTCCTCTCTGCTGTAGGAGGGCTTGTGAGGGGTTGAGCCCTATTCGCATTGTTAGCAAATGTTAATGCAAACAGAGGTGAGTCTGCATATCAGTGACTCATAATAACTGTCATAATTGGGCTCATATTTATACATTTTTCTTGTGAGGAGAAAAACAAGCAGAGATAGGAATAATTTTATGATTTTGTGATGATAAATACCTCAGTGAGCAGTCATACAGTCAGGAGTAGATGCTACCAATTAACTTTGTGACCAGAAAAGATCCCCCTGTGGGCTTGGGGATCCTGTATTTACACTAAAAGTCTCAGTGACCCAAGCCCACGGAGGATCTGAGTGGCAGAGTGTGTGGACAGGTGGCCTATTTTCTGCTCTAGGTTTGTGGAAGTTATTACTTTCCCTTTCATGCTTAAGTATCTTATATTCATTCCCTCCCATAACTAATATTCTCTGTTTCGACCTAGATTTTCCTTCATAGAAGCATGATGGTTTTACTGCTGCAGTGAAATTATTTAGGTCTGTAAGTCAAAACTTTTCAAACTATAGAAGGATGATCCAGTTATCTTTCTGAGCAGTAACCATAATTCTCAGACATAAAATCAATATATTCAAATGAAATTGATAAATATAAAACATAAGTGGACTGCAGAAAACCCAGAAAAAACAGACTATACCGTTTTCAAATTCATCTAAGATTTACTGTGGACCCTCCACGTATCAGGCATTTCCCTAGAATTTCAGAAAACCTAAACATAGTGACGACCTAGGAGAAACTTCTTCCCAGGTAAAGAATATTCCGAAGAGAGTATCTCAATTATTTACTGAGAAGTATAATTATTACAAGATTTTCTTCCCCACCCAACAAAGAGCTCATTTTGACACGTGGAAGGCTAGAAGATATCTTGTAGGGGAGGGACCTTTGTGACTTTATGTGCTTTCCCAACTTATCTGTAAAAATATCTCCTCCCGCATAACCTAACTTTTTAGCCTAACTGGGTAGCCAACTATCATTTTATTAATTTTAGCAAGAATATCTATGGTTGTGTGTGTGCATGTGTGCACGCATATGTGCTTGTGTGTTTGTGTTGCTCTGCTTAATAAGTTGAGAAGAAATTTGTGCTTACTCTGGCATTAGTTGAGAAAGGGAATAAGTGAAAGAAGCTGAAGTTGTAAAGAGATAGAGGAGATAAGGCAGGATTCTAGAAGTGAAAAACTCCCTGTAGTGTGAATAGTTTCAGACAAAGGGATATGAAATGCTCAATTTTATGTTTGAAGTTCTGTTAGGCTTCTATGTAACACCTTACTGTTACTTTTTGAATCTCTAATAAAAGCCTATTATTTAAAACTGCTTGGTGAGATTGGTGTTTGCCAGAAATCAAGATTAAAAGAGACTGTGGATGAGTTGGAGTCAACATAGGTTTGAAGGAAGTTACAGTTGCTAGAGGAAAGGTAAAAGTGAGTTGGGAAAATCAGGAGAGGCAGGGAAGGCTCAGAGCTAGAAGTACAGGTACTTAGGAGAAATGTGAGCCCTGATCAACTCCTATAATTGGGCCTGAGTCATTTTGCTTTCTTCTCTGGGTTTGTGAAAGTTGTGACTTTCCCTTTCATGCTTAGAGGACTTGGAGACATGAACATGGAAGTAACCACCTGGACTGAGATAGAGAAAAATTCTGAAAGTAATATGTATAAATTTAGAATTCCTCCTCCGAAAATCTCTAAAGAAACATGATGACGTCGTATCAGCAAGATGGCAGAGTAAAAGATCCCAGTCTTTGTCCCCTATAAGAAAGAATTAGACAGCTCCCCATGAATTAAAATAGCCCTGAGAGCGCTCAGGAGCCAAATTAGGACACTGCGACAGCACAGTAGAATAAAATAATGGAGACTAATTCCACAGAAAGGATAGGGAGTATAGTTTCATTCTGCCTGCATCATTCCATCCTCCATGCAACATGGCTTATGCCAAAAAGATTCTCCTCAGCCCAGAAGTTTTCCTCATGGAGAAAAAGTATAGCAAGTGACCTCCCAGCTACCCTATCTTTTCAGGTCACTTCTCTCATGATCTGCTTCAGCTTCACTGCACCCAGATTGCTGGGAAGATGCATGCTTAGTATATCTGGGATATCTGGAGACAGCTGGAACAAAGAAGAGCTGCAGGAGCTGTGAGTGTCAGTCACAACGTGGGTGCCACTCTGGTCCTCAGTGGCCTGCTCTTCAAAGGACCCCAGCAGCCTTCACTGCTGAAGACCTCAGTAACCCTCATGGTCACCAGAGAATCCTCACTGCTTCCACCAGGGAGAATCCTATCACGTCTGCTTCAAACAGCAGAGCCACCACTATGGTAAACGCACCTGTGCCCTGGGCCCTGAAGTCATAATTATTCCATATGTGTCCATGCTCTGTACCTTGGTTTTGCAGCCACCCTGTGAGTGTCTGTGCATCACAAACTGGCAAGACCACGGCCGTGAGCATTCCTGTGTGCCAGATCTGGCACCAAAAAATATCCACTTAACCATAACTCCCTCTAATGGGAGAAACAGCGAATAGGTGAACCCCAGCAGCCTTCTCCACTGAGAGCCTCAACAACATTCACTGCTGTCATGGACATACACAGCCTTGGTTGCTTAGGAACTCAGTGGTCTTCTGACCTCAGCTGATGGAGAGAAGTAGACTATATCACTGTGCCCAGAGCCAGAAGCACTTCACCCTACTCAACTAACACCCTGTACCCACTACAGGTAAAGATCTTTCCTCACCAAAACCAATTCATAAATCCTGGAAGAGGTAAACGCTCTCCTAAATGTGCAGATATCAATGCAAGGAAAACAAACAAATCAGGGAAACTTGAAACCACCGAAGGAAAACAACAATTTTCTGGTAGCTAACTGCAATTAAATGGATATATTCAAATTTTGTAAGCAAAGGTTCAAAATAATCATTTTTAAAAAGCTCAGTGAGCTATAAAACAGACAGACAGACAGACAGTCAATACAACCATATCAGGAAAACAATGCATGAACAAACCTAGAAGTTCAATAGAGATAGAAATCATAAAAAAGAACAAAACGGAAATTCTACAGTTGAATAATTCAATGAATGAAGTTAAAAAATGAAACATAGAGCTCGAACATCAGACTCAATCAAGCAGAAGAATGAACCTACAAACTCAGAGATGGTTCATTGGAAATTATCCAGTGAGAGGAGGAAAAATATAGAAACAAGAAGAGTGAAGGCAGTGCTATGTGATAAATATATATATGTGTGTGTGTGTGTGTGTGTGTGTGTGTGTGTGTATATAATTAATAGCCAAACTAGAGGACAAAGAGAATTTTGAAATTAGCAAGAGAAGAGAAAAGACCTAGCAAAACCATCTTTTAAAAATTAAGGAGAGATTAAGTTTTCCCCATCCAAACAATCACTGAAGGAGTTTTTTAGCACTATACCTGCCTTACAAAAAATACTTAAGGGGATTCTTCAAATTGAAACAAAAATATGCTGAACTGCATAGAAAAGAAAAGAATATTAAAGCATAAATTTCACTGATGAGGGTAAATATGCAGAAATACGTAGATTAATGTAACACTGTAATGGTAGTGTATAATTTAGTTTTAACTCTATTATAAAAGTTAAAAGATAACAGTTTGTTTATAGATACACAATATAAAAAGAAACTCTGACTACGGGAACATAAAGTATGTGTATATGTGGGAGTAAAAGTGCAGTGTTTTACATAATTAAAACAGAGAATTACAGCCACGAACTATTTTATGCAAGCTTTGAACTGATCACAGGAGAAATGTCTCTAATACACAAAGAAGAAAAAGGATGAAAACAAATTACTAAAAAAATTATCAAATAATAAAGAAATATGGAAACAGAGGAAAAGAATGAGAAAACAACCACAAAATAGGCAGAAAACAACAAAATGACAGTACTAAGTACTCACCTATTAATAATGACCATAAATGTAAATGTATTAACTTCACGAATCAAACGGAACAGCTTGGATAAATGAATTAAACAAAATACAATATCCAGTGATATGCCATTTACAAGAAACTCACTTTAGATTTAAAGACTTGAAGTGGCTGAAAGTAAGAGGATAAGAAGCTATTTCACATAAATGGTAAACAAAAGAAACGAAAAGTGGCTACACTTACATCATAAACAGTATATGTAAGTACAAAATGATCTCTAAAGACTAATGTCATTATGAAATGATAAAAGGGTCAATGCAGTAGGAAGATATAACAGTTAAATAAACACTCAACATCAGAGCACTTGTGTATAAAGCAAGTACTGCCAAATCTGAAGATAGAAATCGACAGCAAAACAATAAAATCTCAATATCACACACAAAATATTGAATAGAACATCCAGACAGAAAATCAATAAAGAAACAGCTGCCTTGAACAACAACATGCCAAATGGACCTAACAGACGTGTACAGAACTTTCTACCCAACAGGAGATGGGCACCCATTCTTCTCAAATGGACGTAGAGCGCTCTCTGGGATAGAGCACGGGTTAGATGTTAAAACAAGCCTTAACAAATTTAAGAAGATCAAAATCATGCCAAGTATCTTTTCTGAACACAATGAAATGAAACTAGCAACCAAAAACAGCAAGAAAACAGAAAAATTTACAAATACTAGGAAACTAAACAACACACTATTGAATAGCCATTGGATCAAAGAGGAAATCAAAAGGGAATTTAAAAAGTATCTGGAGATAAACAAAAATAACACAACATACTAATAGCTATGGGATGCAACAAAAACAGTACTAACAGAAAAATTTATTGTGGTAAACTACTGCATTAAAAAAGGAGAAATATCTCAGGTAAAATAATCTAAATTTATACTTCAAAGAATTAGAAAAAGAAGCAAAAACTAAGCCCAAAGTTAGGAGAAGGAAGAAAATAATAAAAATTAAAGCAGAAATAAATCAAGCAGAGAATGTGAAAACTACAGAAAAAATCAGCAAAATCTTTTTTTTATTTAAAATTTCAATTTTTATATTTTGTAGGTACATTCTAGTTGTATATATTTGTGGGGTATATGAGATGTTTTGATACAGACATCCAATGTGTAACAATCACATCATGGAAGATGGAGTATCCATCCCCTCAAACATTTTTCCTTTGTATTACAAACAATCCAATTATATTCTTTTAGTTAATTTAAAATGTACACTTTAATTATTATTGACCCTAGTCACCCTGTTGTGCTTTCAAAGACAAGGTCTCATTCATTTCTTCTAATATTTTTTTTGTACCCATTAATCATCCTCACCTCTTTGTCACCCCTCAACCACTACCATTCCCAGCCTGTGGTAACCATCCTTTTACTCTGTATCCATGGGTTCAATATCCATGGGTTCACTTACTTGTGAGATCTCACACAAGTAAGTGAGAGCATGCAATGTTTATCTTTCTGTGCCCAGCTTATTTCACTTAACATAATGACCTCCGGTTCCATCCATGTTGTTGCAAATGAGTGAATCTCATTCTTTTTTATGATACTCCATTGTATATGTGTATGACATTCTCTTTATCCATTCATCACTTAGGTTGTATTCAAATCTTGGCTATTGTGAACATAATTGCAACAAACATGGGGTGCAGCTATTTCTTTCATATATTTATTCCCTACATTTTGGGTATATACCTAGTAGTGGGATTGATGGATCATATGGTAGTTCTATTTTTAGTTTTTTGAAGAACATGCAAGCTGTTCTCCACAGTGGTTGT
Organism: Trachypithecus francoisi; assembly: GCF_009764315.1. Taxonomy (NCBI): domain Eukaryota; kingdom Metazoa; phylum Chordata; class Mammalia; order Primates; family Cercopithecidae; genus Trachypithecus; species Trachypithecus francoisi. The sequence continues at coordinate 17,827,232 of NW_022681465.1, forward strand.
AATAATTTACATTCCCACCAACAGTGTATGAGGTTTCCCTTTTGTCCATATTCTTGCCATCATTTGTTATCGCCTGTCTTTTGGATATAAGCGCTTTTAATTGGGAGTGAGATAATATCTCATTGAAGTTTTGATTTGCATTTCTCTAATGATTAATGATGTTAATCACCTTTATGTCTCTTTGCCATTTATATGTCTTCTTTTGAGAAAAGTCTACTCAAATCTTGCCCATTTTTAAAACAGGTTATTAAATTTTTTTCCTATAGAGTTGTTTGAGATTATTATATATTCTGGTTATTAGAACATTGTCAAATGAGTAGTTTGCAAATATATATTCCCCCATTCTGTGGGTTGTCTCTTTACTTTGCTGTTTTTATTTTTTTATTATTTTTTCTGTGCAGAATCTTTTTAACTTGATGTGATATCATTTGTTTATTTTTGCTTTGGTTGCCTGTGCTTGTGGGGTATTGCTCAAGAAATTTTTGCCCACTCCAATGTTCTAGAGAGTGTCTCCGATGTTTTCTTGAGCAGTTTTATAGTTTGAGGTCTTAGATTTAAGTATTTAATAGATTTTGATTTAATTTTTGTATGTAGTGAGATATAGGGGTCTAGTTTCATTCTTCTGCAAATGGATATTCAGTTTTCCCAGCACCATTTATTGAACAGACTCTTTTCCCTAGTGTATATTCTTGGTAACTTGGTTGAAGATGAGTTCATTGTAGGTGTTTGGATTTGCTTTTGTGTTCCCTATCCTGTTCCATTGGTTCATGTGTCTGTGTTTATGTCATTACCATGCTGTTTTGGTTACTATAGCTCTATAGTATGATTTGAAATCAGGTAATGGGATTGCTCCAGTTTTGTTCCTTTTGCTTAGGATAGCTTTGGCTATTCTCGGTCTTTTGTGGTTCTATATAAAATTTAGGATTTTTTTTTCTATTTCTGTGAAGAATGCCATTGGAATTTTGATAGAGATTGCATTGAACCCTTAGACAATATTGATTCTTCCAATCCATGAATATGAATATCTGCCCATTTTTTGGTGTCTTCTTCAATTTCTTTCATCAGTGTTTTATAGTTTTTATGATAGAGATCTTTTAATTTTTTGGCTAAGTCAGTTCCTAGGTATTGAATTTTATTTGTGACTATTGTAAATGGGACTACATTTTAAATTTATTTTTCAGTTTGGTCACTGTTGGTATATAGAAATGGTACTGATTTTATTATGTTGATTTGGTATCCTGCAACTTTACTTAATTTGTTTATTAGCTTTAATAATTTTTTGTATAGTCTTTAGGTTTTTCCAAATATGAGATCATATCATCTGCAAATGAGAAAAATTTGACTTTCTTTCCAATCTGAATGTGAGTTATATCTTTCTCTTGTTTGATTGCTCTAGTTAGGACTTCCAGTACTATGCTGAATAACAGTGGTGACAGTGGAAGACCTTGGCAAGTTTCAGATCTTAGAGGAAAGGCTTTCAGTTTTTCTCCATTCAGTATGATACTAGCTGTGGGTCTGCCATATATGACTTTTATTATGTTGAGTATGTTCTATATATACCCAGTTTTTTAGAGTTTTTATCATAAACGAATGTTAAATTTTAGCAAATACTTTTGCAGCTTCAATTAAAATAATCATATGATCTTTGTTCCTCATTCTGTTGATTCGATGTATCACATTGATTGATTTGCACTTGTTGAACCATCCTTGTATTCCAAGAATAAATTCCACTTTGTCATGATGAATGATTTTTTAAATGTATTGTTTAATTCAGTTTGCTGATATTTTGAGAATTTTTTAAGCGGTTGTTTTTTTGAAAAGAAAAAAACAATAGAAAAACCTTTAGCTAGACCATCTAAAATAAGAGAGAATGGACTCAAATAATAGAATCGAAAATGAAAGAGGGAACATTACAATACATGCCTCATAATTAAAATGGGTCTTAAGGGACTGCTATGAACAATTATATGCCAACCAACTGCATAACAAAGAAGTCATAGATAAACTCCTGGAAACACACAACCTGCCACAACTGAATCAACAGGAAGCAGCCCTAACAGACTGATAACAAATAAAGAGATTTAATCAGCAATTGGAAAATCCCCCAAAAAAGAAACATCTAGGACCGGATGACTTCATAGATTGATTCTACCAAATATTCAAAAAAGCATTCGTATAAATCCTCTTTAAACTGCTCCATTAATTTAAAAAGGGAACACTTTAAAACTCATTCTATAAGGCCAATGTCATAATGTGTTAGGTTGGTGTAAAAGTAATTGTGGTTTTTGCCATTAATTTTAAACCATCCTAATATAAAAACCAGACAAAGACACTATAAAGAAGAAAAAAACCTACAGGTCAACATCCATGATAAACATAGATGCAAACGTTCTTAATAAAATACTAGCAAACTAAATTCAATAGTACATTAAAATAATCTCACAGCATGGCCAAGCATAATTTATCCATGGGATGCAAGAATGGTCAGCATATGCAAATCAATAGATGTGTTATTCTACATTAACAAAAGGAAAAAAAATCATCTCAATAGATACAGAGAGGGCATTTGACAAAACTCAACATCTATTCATGATTAAAACTCTTAACAAAATAGGTATAGAAGAAACTTAGCTCAACACAAGAAAGGCCATATACTCTAAGCCCACAGTTAACATCATACTCAACAGTGAAAAGTTGAAAACTTTTCTCCTAAGATCAAGAGCAAGATAAGGAGGCCCACTCTAATCACTTTTTTTCTATATATTTCTGGAAGTCCTAGCCAGAACAAGTAGAAAAGAAAAAAAAAAAAAGGTATTCCAATAAAAAAGGAAGAAGTAAAATTATATCCATTTGCAGAAAACATGACCACAGAAAACCCTGAAGAGTAGATTTCAATTGATCTTAAAAAAAAAAATACAAAAGGTATTTTTGTGGGGTAAAAAAGAAGAGAAAGCCCTGCAACACAACAAAAAACCCTGTAATAATTAATAAACCAGTTTAATAAAGTTGCAGGATACAAAATGAACATGTAAAAATTGTGTTTCTATACAAAAGTAATACACTATCCAGAAGGAAATTTAGAAAGCAATCTCATAATAATCACAAAAAGGATAAAACACTTGGAAATGAACTTAACTAAAGAGGTAAAAAGTTTGTATACTAAAAATTATAAATAATTGATAAAGGAAATTGAAGAAAATACTGAAAAATGGAAAAATTATTCCCAGTTCAGGGGTTGGAGTCTTAACATTGTTAAAATGTTTATTCATACTACCCAAAGTGATGTATAAATTCAACACAATCTCTACCAAAATCCCTATTATGTTTTTACCAGAAAGACAAAACCAATGCCAACATTCATGTGGAACCACAAAGGAACTCAAATAGCCAAAACAATCTTGAGTAACAACAAAGCAAGAGACGTCATGCTTCCTGATTTAAAAATGTCTTACAAAGTTATAGTAATCAAAACAATATGGTACTGGCAGGAAAGAACAGATATATAGATCAATGAAACAGAACCTAGAGATAAAAGATAAATCTATCAATCTATGATTCTTTGATCTCAAGGGTGCCAAGAATGGCTACAGGCGCCCGCCACCACGCCAGGCTAATTTTTTGTATCTTTAGCAGAGATGGGATTTCACTGTGTTAGCCGGGATGGTCTGGTCTTGATCTCCTGACCTCATGATCCATCCGCCTTGGTATCCCAAAGTGCTGGGATTATAGGTGTGAGCCATCACACCCTGCTCATACATTTTAAATATATACAATTTTTAATTGTAAATGACACCTCACCAAGTTGGGGGGCTGAGGGAGGGAAGAAACATTATGACCAGAGTTTTTCTCATTTAAAAATTGCATTGTTAGAACAGTAGTGGAAGCTTATCTATCCAACGAAAGAAACAGCATAAACTAAAAAAAACAAAAAATTAATAATAATAATAATAATGCTACTGGGCTAGGCCCTCCTGAACTTCCAGCTGAACACTTTTTTCCAGACTGTAAACTAGGGAAATTGTACAGCTCATTTTCTTTATTTCTTGTCTCTCAGGGATCACGGTCTTTCATTGTCTGATATTTATTGAAAACTTGTTTCTTTTCAGCTTTTTGTTGTTTTAGGTAAGTGTGTCAATCCAGCCACTGTTCCTTCAGCTGGGTTGGAAGTGGAAGTCTTCTTGAGAGTACTGTGATGTTCTGTCCCATATTTGCCTTTCACTCTAAGCAGAGCCAGAGTCAAGACTTAGGTGCAAGCAGTATATTTGGAAGATGATTCCAGGAAGCAGGTGAAAGAGAGATATTTGAAGGGAATGCCGATAAAAATGTTTTGTCGAGTTATTCTTCTTACTGACTATTCACAATTACCATGTTTCCAACAACTTTTTAACTCATTTATGTCAATGTGAACTTTAAAAAAAATTAAATTAGATATCCTTGGGGGTATTATTGTGCACAAGAAATTAGCTTAGAGCTGCTTTATTTTTTTATATTAACATTCCATTTACTAAAATTTAAATATAAAACTCTTAAACTCTGATTTATCATTTAGCTTTTAACTACATATCTGATTATTGCCTTGGCAAAGCTAATACATTTTAATGATTACAATAAAGACAGTTTTACAAAAGGATTCAAATATATAACATATTTTACTATTTTTAAAATCATAATTTTAATACATTTGATTCTTATTTTAATGGGTATCATTTTCCTCACCCAAAATAAAAACAAAATTCCCACATTTAAAAATAGTTATTGGAAATCTAGAAAATTAGACTTATGCCTTGGCTGACTCCAATTATTTTAAAGGTCTAATTGTTTTGTAAGCCTAGTGGAATTTCAAGTTAAAATTGTGAGTACAAAACAATTACTTATATAGACACATGAAGTTTAAATTATAAACTAATCTGCTACTGCAATAAGGAAAAGTGTCTTAAAAGCTACATAAACTAAAAACATAAAATATGAGAATTTTTCTTTAATATAGAATTATCACTATTCAAGATTTAATTACCTTTGTCATTAATACTTAATTTTAAAACTTTAAGAGTAAAACGTGTTTAACCAGTAGTGAATCAGCCATACCATTTTAAGAGGATTTTAGAATCAGTTTTCAGGCTTAATTGTTTTTGGCTTAAATGCTCAGTTCACCTAGAAAATAGTCTGCAATAACACATATCAAGCTGTTTGACAGTAATTTCATCTGCAAAGGCAGTAGTATTGAGAGAAGAGAAATGAAAGGGGGATTCTTCATGTTTACTCCATTTACTTGTAGGTTGTTTGATTTTTTTAAATAAACATGTTTTTATGTATGACAAGTAATTTTCTAAATTCCTCTTCACCATAGAAGACTTGGAATATGTACAATATGTTATCCCTTTAAAAAATGCTCAGTTGGCTTAGGTTGTGTGGCAACCTAATACTAGGACAAGATAGGAAATCTTGGAGTAGCAGATTTTATCCATGATTCTACCTGCCAGGTGAGCCAATTTTTAAAAATAATTGGTCCATAAATGAGGAGCTCTCTTATCCCGTCTCTCCCTTATTAAACTGAAACATTCCTAAACTTCTGATTTACTGGAATCCCCAGCTAGGTTTTTACAATTGCCACGTGAGTTTTACATATTTTATTCCATTAGCTTATACTATTGTGACACTAATTCATTCTTTCAGAGATTACTTTTTGAGTGTTTACTATGTGGCCAGCATTGTTCTAGGAAGTTGAGAATACTGTTGAGCAAGACAAAAATTCCTGCCTTGTAGAGCTTACACACTAACAGAAGGAAAGAAACACTGAATGACAAGGATGCCAAGTAAATAAAAGGTTTAGTAGGTACACATAAGTAAATTATTTGATATGTTAGAAGGGGATAAGTGTTAAAAAATAAAGAAAAAAATTGAACAGAATGTGGGATTGTGAGTGCTGTGGAGAAGGTGTTATCAGGATGCAAAAATTGTATAAGATGGTCAGGAAGGATCTCCTTAGCAGGTGTTATTTGAGAAAGAGATTGAAGTAATTAAAGAAGCTAGTCCAAGTGGTTATTAGGGGAAGAGTGGTCCAGTCAATGGGTACTGATAGAGCCAATGAGCTAGGGCTAAAGCATGCCTATTGCCTTTGATAAAAGCAATGATTGGTGTGGCCAGAAAGCTGTCAGGGGAACGATGAATACAGAGGGCATTGTAGATGATTGTCAGGGCTATGATATTATGATTCAGGATATGAAGAACCATGGCTGGGTTGAGGAATGACACAATCTGGCTTAAGAATCCCCATGGCTGCTGTATTGGGAATAGAATGTGGAATGGTTGGCAAGGAGAAATTAGAAAGATTTATTAGAAATCCATGGCAGTAATCCAAGAAAGAAAGAGTGGTTGCAAAGTCCAGATTGAAAGCAGTAGATGTGGTGAGGATTATGGACATGTTTTTAAGATTAACCTACCAAATCTCCTGGCAGATTGAATGTGGGATGTGAGAGAAAGGAGAGTGTCAATATGACACCAAGTGAATTATGAGAAAATGGAAAGATGGGATTGTTATCAAGTAGGATGGTGAATGAGCATCTAGAGTACAATCTAGTACATGTTGAGAATGAGCTTCCTACAGGACATCCAAGGAATGATTCAAATCAATAGCTGTAGTGATGTTCAGAGCCCAATATGAAAACTTAGAATGTAGAAGAACAAAAATGATGGGAGGGATAGGGATCTTGGAGCAACTAACACAAAGAGAAATTGTGTCTGGTTATTGAGATGACTTCGGGTGACTCAATGTAGTTAATAGTGATGAGGCTAAGATAGGTAGAGATGAGGCAGACTGGAATCTTGGAGCCCCTCTTGATCTGTGATGACAACAGTTGAAGGCTATACACTCAGTATAACTCTTCACCAGGTTTCGGGAGACCCAGTCTAACTTGAGTGTGAACTTTGTCTCTTGAGTGACCTGAACACTTCCATGGAAGGTGCAGCGATCCCACCTGTGACTCCTGTCACTCCTGATGAGAGTGACCTGAGGCCCGGTGCAGTGGCAGTTTAGCGCCTCTTCTTGACCCTAAATGATGGTCTCAGTACTGGGACTTTTACATTTAATTCACTTTCTCCAGTCCATTTTCTCTATCAGTGGTCTCCAAATTAGGGAGGGTAATGTCTAATTATTAAAATATATTAACTCTTCTATTTGTGTTAGTTTTATACAAAGCATTGTATAGATTCAGGAAGTTCACAAAGATCACTCACATTTTTTTTCCTCCTCTAATTTGCAACTACTTTTACCTTTTTTAGTTTACCATCTTACTATTTGTCAATCTTTTAGAGACAGAGTCTTGTTCTGTCACCCGGGCTAGAATACAGCAGCACAATCAAAGCACACTTCAGCCTCAAGTTCCTGCCTCATCCTGTCAAGTAGCTAGAACTACAAATGCACACCACCACATTTGGTTATTTTGTTGTTGTTGTTGTTAAGGGATGGGGTCACGCTGTGTTGCCTAGGCTGGCTGGCCTTATACGCTTGACCTCAAAGGATCTTACCACTTTGTCCTCCCAAAGTGCTGGGATTACTGGCATGAGCCATTACACTCAGCTCCTATTTATCAATCTTTTGTCAGAATAGAGAAAGGAGCTCTTGAATAGCTCCCATACTAATTTTTTTTAAAGCTTCTAGTTTTAGTTTTGTGTTTTTTCCTCACTTCTATGAATTCCGAGTGCCTCAGATTTCTTAGTCTTTTGGAACTTTGCAGCATAAATTAGGATGTTATAAAATGACTTTTCACACTTAGCTTTAGCTTAGCTTTAATTTCTTAAGTCATATATCCCTAGTCTTGTACTTTTCAGCTTCCAACGTTTTATTGCTGTGATCTCCTCTCTATTTTTCTTTGTGGTTTAATGATATTCACATTACATTTTTACTGTTATTTATTGGGGTTTGGGGAGACAGCCAAAGTAGATGCATATGTTAAATATGATAACTTTACCTGGAAGTATTTTATGTGTATTAAAGTTATTAATATTCATGGCATATAATGATATAACTTATACTTGAAAGCACATGTATTTTACTGATAGGTTGCACAAGACAAATTTTGGAGATCAATATTCACATTGGCCAGAATGTTCCTTCTAATTTAATAAATTATATTGATTGTAAATTGTGCCAGAGATTCTGCAGAGCTTGTAGATTTCCTATCAAACAAAATATGTTCGTGTGAAACATCAATTCCTCTATATTTGAGAGCAGACACAACTCTTTTTAAATAAAGAAGCTATTTAAATCTGGTGGGTGAGCATCAAGAACAGTGGGACATCTGTCCATTTAAATTATTGCAAAATTGAGTAATTCAAGACATCAAACACTCAGATGCTCTTATGCAGTAAAATATGCACAATGTAATGATGTGGCTTTAGTGTTGAGAAAGGGTCAGGTGAAGAACTGATCCTGCATCAATTCCCAGTTGTAGAAATGTTGTAATGCCCTAATTTCACAGATCTGCAATCTACCTTCAGCATAATAATGTCTGTGACAACAGGGTGCCACTGGTACAGTGTCGTAGAAACTGCTCACCTGGAAAGAATTCACGAAAACATTTAGGTCTACATATAGGAATCAGATCAATTTTTATTTTTGAGAGCTCTTTGGTAAAACTTAACTCTGATAGTTGAGACCACTATTTGCTTTAACTTTACATATGGCTTTAAAGTGTGTATGTGTGGTTTTTTTTACATACTATTGGATAACAGACTTTAGCTTTGATTATTGAGAAGGTTAGATTTTTTTTCTCCCTTTCAGGGGTCAGAGGGTGTATATTATTTGGGGCTAAATTGTTACACTGTGACAAAATGATTTTTTCTTTTTAAAATATTTGTTTAAATTTTGTAATAAAAAGAGAAATCAAATAAATCTTGATCTTGGTCATTTCCTGTGCCCCTTCATCCTGTGTTACATTAAGATATAATGATACCTGAAGCATCCTCTTTCTGAAACCACCATTCATTATGTAATTACAGGTCTGCAAAGTACCAGCCTTAAGCCAGCATAAGGTATAAAATGAATGAGCCAAGACTCCACCTGCGACATGTTACTGTACATCTCAAGAAGAACCCTGGCAGTATGTTAAAAAGTAAAATATTTTAATGCAGTTTAGTTTAGACTGTGTTTCTTTCATTCTGCCTTCCTTTCTATCACATGTCCCTTCACGTAGGGTGGATCAGGTCCATTTGGGATTCAGGTAAGGGGAGGTAGAGACAGTGATACCATTGGTTTGTGTTCGGGGGATATAACTGGGTGTGTCACAGTCATGTTCATGTATAGTTCAGTTGTTGTCATCTATTTCAGCATTTCTTTTAGCACACAGCACTGGATATATATGAGTTGTAAAGAAACACATTTTGAAATGTACAGAAGCAGAAGCACGTCATTGGAAAATGTGTCTCATCATTGGATGTGTAAAACTTAAGTGCAAGATTTAGCTCTCACTGAGCTTGTTGAAGCAGAGAACCTTTCCTTTAAAACCAGACTAAACAAAGCAGTAAATGAAATTATAAGCACACCACATTTTACTTTGTATTGAAATCATGTAAAACACATTTTATTGGAGTTCTCAGGTTTTTAGGACGCAAATGTGTGGCAGCTCTACAAATAGCAAGACCGTCTATATGTGGAGTCATAAGCTTTATGTATCTCAACATATGAGATCCTAGTGGATCTGATGCAATTTAGTCTGCTGAATTCTAATGGTTCAATATGAAACTGCAGGAAAAATTTGCCCCCAGCATAGCAAAATGGCCCAGCAGTCTTACATATTTCATCATTAAATCAATATATGCTAAGAATGACTTTATTACACAAATATGTAGCTCAACCTCAAATAGTGACAATTTAACCTGACAACACTGTTAAAAAATAATTTTCGAAAGAAATTTAAAATCGTGACTTCATGCAGATGGACAAATGAATCCGTGTTAAGGATTTTATTTAACTCATTAATTAGGAAACTGGGAAGATGTTTAAGTAGCTCAAAGGGAAATCCAGAAAACATATTTAAAGATCAGGAATATGGAAATGAATGTGCAAATGGAAATAAAACTCTCTTCAGTCACAGCAGGGGAGAGATGCTTTCCGTGTCTACAGACAAGAATTTGAGTATTGCTATCGATTGTTTATAAGCTACAGAGCTATAAAATATCAGAATCAGAATAAGGTAACTCAGAAGGTGTGCTCTAGACAGAGGTGGGCAAACCTCTTCTGTAAAGATCTACATAGTAAATATTTTAGACCTTGTGGGCCATATTGTCTTTGCCATAACTACTCAACTCAGCCACTGTGGAGCTGAAGCAACCATAAATAATATGGAAATACATTGTTGCAACTACGTTCAAATACCATTTTATTTACAAAAACAGATGATGGGCCGGATGTGGCCAGAGGCTGTGGTTTGCCAACTTCTGCTCTAGACAATGTGCGGTTTGTTCATTGATGCATGTCTTTCCTCTTATACTCTAAGTTCTAGGCTGAAGAATTTCTGATCATTGCTTAGATGTTCAAAGCTAGACTGCAACTTTGGGAGAGCACTAGTTTAGTTGTGATTCACACTTACTCTGAAATCTATTTTTTTTGAATTTGTGCATAAAGAAAAGGAATAAATTAGGATTCCTGCTTGAACATTTCAAATCTCAGGGGGACCATGGACTTTATGTTTTTCCTTTGGTCCGGCGTTGTCACTAAAATTCAATTATGTCTCAGGATTTTTCTCCCATAATTAATATACGTATATATACACACACATATATACATATATATATGTATTCTCAGAGGCAGAAACAGTTTTGAGTGCTGATCTTGTCTGGTTTCATTCATTTCTTCTTCTAGGTTTTGGTGTAGTAAAAACTTATGTGAGGGTTGTTACTTTTAGGAAGATTTTTAAAAAGAAAATTAACCGTTATATTTTAGTGTCTTTGTTTGGAGGGTTGGTCTGAATTTTTCAGTTAGCGTTATTGAACAGAATTCTCATTCTGTTGATTCTTTAAATACTTTAAATGTCCACTTAGTGTCACATAAAATAATAAAATGATCTTCACTGAATATTTTTCTGACTTTATATAGTCTCATTAACAATACTAAGACGTATTATTTTGCTCATTCTTTTCTATTCTGAACCACTTCTTTTGGCTCTGGAAAACCTGGAATTAATATGCTTTGATAAAATAATTAAAGATGACACTACACTATTTGGAATATCTTAACACTGATTTCATAAATGATGGAGTGTGTTTAGACATTTAAAATACACTTTTATTCATTAATGTTGACTAACTTTTAAAAAATGAATCTACTATATAAGAAATTTTATACACGTGTCTGACTACAGGTCTAATCCTTTAGGGATAAGAATAGTGTTCTGTATCCCAAATTATAAATTTTTACTTCTACCAAACCACTCAAAGTAAGAAAAAAGGCAAAATTATGAGACCACATGTATGACAGCAGTAAGGAAATCTATTTTAAATAAGCAAAAATTATAAATTACAAATAAATTTAAACATTTAAATATTTGAAATTAAAAGCATAGTCTCTATGACAAAATGTATGTTACACAAAATACAAAGATGAACACAAACTAGGAGATGACATTGATAATTTATAGATACAAATTGTTCATTGATGTATACCCAGAATCTAGAATGAATGGTAATTTAGAAAATATAGCCAATGCAATAGAAAAATTGGCAATAATATGAAATCCTCAATGCTGAAATTCTCATGGCTAATAAACCCGAATGGTCAATAAACAGATGATGAAGTTCCCAACCTTCTTTTTTTTTTTTTTTTTTTTTGTTGAGACGGAGTCTCGCTCTGTCGCCCAGGCTGGAGTGCAGTGGCCGGATCTCAGCTCACTGCAAGCTCCGCCTCCCGGGTTCACGCCATTCTCCTGCCTCAGCCTCCCGAGTAGCTGGGACTACAGGCGCCCACCACCTCGCCCGGCTAGTTTTTTTTTTTTTTTAGTAGAGACGGGGTTTCACCCTGTTAGCCAGGATGGTCTCGATCTCCTGACCTTGTGATCCGCCCGTCTCAGCCTCCCAAAGTGCTGGGATTACAGGCTTGAGCCACCGCGCCCGGCCCCCAACCTTCTTATATGCTCTCAAGGGAATTAAAATTAAAACCAAAAACTTAAAATTAAAAATGAGAAATAACCTTGTACTCTTAGAAATGGTAAATATCACAAAACCCATCTGTTTGTTAATTGTTGTCCGGTCATATTATACCACCTAAACCTATGTAGTGCAGAAATGCCTGGAAGGGAGAGAGACCAATGCATTTGTTGAATGGCACAAATGCTCTCAACACCGCACATAACCAATTGGTAATGTCTGTTAAAGTCGAAGCTGTGCATAAGTGATGACTTGGCATTTCAACTTCTAGGAATCAATTGAAGATACTTTTGCACATGCACAAAAGGAGGTACAGAAAGAAAAGCTTTATTTTTTGTTTTATTTTTTATTATTTCAGTAGTTTTGGGTATCAGATGATGGTTGGTTACACGCATAAGTTCTTTAGTGGCGATTTCTGGGATGGTGATACAATCATCACCCAGCCAGTGTACACTGTTCCCCTTGTGGAGTCTTTTATCCATCTTCTCTGTCCCACCTTATACCAGTATCCCCGGAGTCCATTATCTCATTCTTATGCATTTGTGTCCTCATAGCTTAGCTCCCACTTATAAGTGAGAACATACCATGTTTGGTTTTCCATTCCTGAGTGGCTTCATTTAGAGTAATGGTCTCCAGCTCCATCCAGGTTGGTGTGAATGCCATTATTTTGTTCCTTTTTATGGCTGAGTAGTATTCTGTTTTATATATATATATATGAATATATAATAGGAATATATATGAATATATAATATGGATATATAAATATAGAATAGGAATATATATGAATATATAAAAGGAATCTATATGAATATATAATAGGAATATATATACCATTTCTGTGATATATATACAGATATATATATCATATATATTCTGTGATATATATGACATACAGATATATATATATCTCTCTCTCTCTCTCACAGTTTCTTTATCCACTCATTAATTGATGGGCATTTAGGCTGGTTCCATATTTTTGCAATTGCAAATTGTGCTGCTATAAACATGCCTGTGCAGGTGTCTTTTTCATATAATGACTTCTTTTCCTCTGGGTAGACACCCAGGAGTGGGATTGCTGGATCAAGTGGTAGTTCTTTTTTTTTTTTTACTTCTTTAAGGAGTCTTCATACTGTTTTCCATAGTGGTTGTACTAGTTTACATTCCCACCAGCAGTGTAAAAGTGTTCCATTTTCACCGCATTCACACCATCTGTTATTTTTTGATTTTTAATTATTACTAGTCTTGTAGGAATAAGGTGGCATCACATTGTGGTTTTGATTTCCCTGATCACTAGTGATGTTGAGCGTTTTTTCATGTTTTTTGGCCATTTGTATATATTCTTTTGAGAATTGTCTATTTATGTTCTTAACCCACCTTTTGATGGGATTGTTTGTTTTTTTCTTGCTGATTTGTTAGAGTTCCTTGTAGATTCTGGTTATTAGTCCTTTGTTAGATGCATTGATTGTGAAGATTTTCTCCCACTCTGTGGGTTGTCTGTTTACTCTACTGATTATTTCTTTTGCTGTGCAGATGTTTTTTAGTTTAATTAATTCCTGTCTATTTGTCTTTATTTTTCTTGCATTTGCTTTTGATTTCTTGGTCATGAACTCTTTGCCTAAGCCAATGTCTAGAAGAGTTTTTCTGATGTTATCTTCCAGAATTTTTATGGTTTAATGTCTTAGATTTAATTCTTTGATCTGTCTTAAGTTGATTTTGTATAGGGTGAGAGATGAGGATCCAGTTTCATTCTTCTATAGGTAGCTTGCCAATTATCCCAGCATCATTTGTTGAATAAGGTGTCCTTTTCCTACTTTATGTTTTTGTTTGCTTAGTTGAAGATCAGTTGGCTGTAAGTATGTGGCTTTATTTCTGGGTTGTCTCTCCTTTCCCCTAGGGATGGGGCTTCCTGAGAGCTGACTGCAGTGATCATTATTGCTTTTCTGGGTCTAGCCACCCAGCAGGGCTACCAGGTTCTGGGTTCGTGCTGGGAATTGTCTGTAAATATTCCTGTGATGTGATTCATCTTCAGGTCTCCCAGCCATGGATACCAGCGCCTGCTCTGTTGGAGGTGGCAGGGGAGTGAGGTAGACTCTGTGAAAGTCCCTGGTTGTAGTTTTTTTTTTTTTTTTTTTTTTAGTACACTGGTTTTATTGAATGCTGGTTATACTAGCAGTGAAGTTGTCATGTGGACAGACTCAGGACCTCTGGTTAGCCAGGATGTTGCAGGTAGTGGAATTAGCTGTTGTTTTCTCCTTCTATGGAGCAGGATTGTTCTGTTGTAACTTGGCCTATAGCCAGGAGGTGGCACTTTCAAGAGATCACCAGCTGTGGTAGCAGAAGAGGGATATAAGCTTGCCCTAAGTTGGCCAGGATAAGTATTCACATTTCTCGGGCAGTGGGTGGGGGCCAAAGAGCTCCAAGGAATTTATGTCTTTTGTCTTTGGCTACAGTGCAGGTAGAGAAAGACCAGCAGGTGGAGACAGGACTAGGTGTGTCTGAGCTATGACTCTGTTTGGGTGGGGCTTGCTGTGGTCACTGTTGGGGGTAGGGGGTGGTTCTCAGGACAATAGAGTTATATGCCAAAGGGGATTATGGCTGTCACTGTTGTCTCATACAGGTTGCCAGGGAAGCCAGAAGTGATAAGCTTCACCCAGCTCCTATGCAGCCAGCAGGGGCAGTCTCACTCCCGCTCTGCCCCATCAACAGCGCTGAGTTTATATCCAGGCAGCTGGTATGTAGTGCTGAGATCTTTTTCCAGGCTACAGGCCTCCCTGCTGAGAAAGCAAGCAGGGTTTTCAGGCCTTGTCCCTCTCTACCTACCTACAGCATCAGCTGTGGCTTCTGTGCTTGTATCCGCACTTCCTGTTCACCCCCTAGATTCTACTCAGGCAAAATTATGCTCAGTCAGCATTATTACAACATTCAACTAGAAGCTTCTTTCACCCTGTAGCCCCTCTCCAATTCTGTGGGCTGCCTTCATCAAGGACCCTTGTGAGATAAAGTCAGGGATGGCCTCCCTGGGTTTGAGCTGGGGACAAGGAATGCCTACAGGGCTCTTCTATCTCTTTCTCTTTCTCTCTCTTTTCCTTCCTTCCTTCCTTCCTTCCTTCCTTCCTTCCTTCCTTCCTTCCTTCCTTCCTTCCTTCCTCTCTCTCTCTCTCTTTCTTTCTTTCTTTCTTTTTCTTTCTTCTCTCTTTCTTTTCTTTCTTTCTCTCTTTCTCTTTCTTCTTTTTTTGATAGAATCTTGCTCTGTCACCCAGACTGGAGTGCAGTGGCATGATCTCAGCTCACTGCAACCTCTGCCTCCCAGGTTCAAGAGATTCTTGTGCCTCAGCCTCCTGAGTAGTTGAGATTATAGGCACCCACCACCACGCCTGGCTAACTTAGTACTTTTAGTAGATACTGGGTTTCACCATGTTGGCCAGGCTGGTTCCAAACTCCTGACCTCAGGTGATCCACCCACCTCAGCCTCCCAAAATGCTGGGATTACAGGTGTGAGCCACTGTGCCTGGTTCCCACTGTTTCTTCTACTTTTATGTTTCTCTTAGCTCCCTAAATCCATTTCAACTCTAGGTAAGGTTAAATCTTTCGCCCATGATCTGGATTGTCAGAATATTCAGTGGGGATATATGTTCAGAGGCAGACTTTTGCTCCTCTCACACTTTGGGAACTCACGGTTTTTTGGCTCTTCATGGAGTTTGCAGCAGCACAGTGCTTCTTTCAAAGCCTCTGAATTCTTTCAGTTTCCCTGGTATGTTCCTGAAGTGGTTCTTTGATATGGTTTGGCTGTGTCCCCAGCCAAATTTCATCTTGAATTTCCATGTGTTGTGGGAGGGACTCAATGGGAGGTAATTAAATCATGGGGGCAAATCTTTCTCATGCTGTTCTCGTGACAGTGAATAAGTCTCACGAGATCTGATGGTTTTAAAAAGAGGTGTTCCCCTGCACAATTTCTCTTATTTTTGGTCTGTCACCATCCACATAAGATGTGACTTGCTCCTTATTGCCTTCTGCCATGATTATGAGGCTTCCCCAGCCGTGTGAAACTGTCAGTTCAATTAAACTTCTTTCTTTTGTAAATTGCTCAGTCTTGGGTATGTCTTTATCAGCACCATGAAAACAAATTAATACAATAAATTGGAACAAGTAGAGTGTGGTGCTGCTGAAAAGATACCTGAAAATGTGGAAGTGACTTTGGAACTGGGTGACAGGCAGAGGTTGAAACAGTTTGGAGGGCTCAGAAGAAGACAGGAAACTGTGGGAAAGTTTGGAACATCTTAGAGATTTGTTGAATCTCTTTGAGCAAAATGCTGATAATGATATGAATAATGAAATCCAGGAAGAGATTGTCTCTGATGGAGATGAGGAACTTGTGGGGAACTGGAACAAAGGTGACTCTTTTTATGTTTTGGCAAATAGACTGGTGGCATTTTGCTCCTGCCCTAGAGATTTGTGGAACTTTGAACTTGAGACAGATGATTTAGGGTATCTGGCAGAAGAAATTTCTAAGTAGCAAAGCATTCAAGAGGTGACTTGGATGCTGTTAAAGGTATTCAGTTTTATAAGGGAAGCATAAAAGTTCAAAAAACTTGCAGTCTGACAGTGTGATAGAAAAGAAAATCCCATTTTCTGAGGAGAAATTCAAGCCAGCTGCAGAAACCTGCATAAGTAATGAAGAGCCAAATGTTAACCCCCAAGACAGTGAGGAAAATGTCTCCAGGGCATGTCAGAGGTCTTCATGGCAGCCCCTCCCATGAGAAGCCTGGAGGCCTAGGAGGAAAAAATGGTTTCGTGGGCCAGGCCCAGGGTTCTCATGCTGTGTGCAGTCTAGGGACTTGGTGCTGCATCCCAGTCACTCTAGCTGTGCCTAAAAGGGGTGAAGGTACAGCTTGGACTGTGGCTTCAGAAGGTGCAAGCCTCAAGCCCTGGCAGCTTCCACATGGTGTTGAGCATGTGCGTGCACAGAAGTCAGTAATTGAGGTTTGGGAACCTAGATTTTGGAAGATGTATGGAAATGTCTGGATGCCCAGGCAGAAGTTTGCTGTAGGGGCAGGGTCCTCATGGAGAACCTCTCCTAGGGCAGCGCAGAAGGGAAATGTGAGGTGGGAACCTTCACACATAGTCCCTATTGGGGCACTGTCTAGTGGAGCTCTGAGGAAGAGGACCGCCATCCTCCAGACCCCAGAATGGGTCCACTGACAGCTTGCATCATGTGCCTGGAAAAGCAAAAGACACTCAATGCCAACTTGTGAAGGCAGCCAGGAGGGAGTCTTTATCCAGCAAAGCCAGAGAAGTGGAGCCTCCCAAGACCATGGGAATCTACTTGTTGCATCAGCACGACCTGAATGTGAGACATGGAGTCAAAGGAGATCATTTTGGAGCTTTAAGATTTGACTGTCCCACTGGATTTCGGACATGCACTGGGCCTGTAGCCCCTTTGTTTTGGTCAAATTTTCCCATTTGGAATGACTGTATTAACTCAATGCCTGTACCCTCATTGCATCTAGGAAGTAACTAAGTTGCTTTTGATTTTAAAGGCTCATAGGCAGAAGTGTTTTGCCTTGTCTCGGATGAGACTTTGAGCCCTGGACTCTTGAGTTAATGCTGAAATTAGTTAAGACTTTGGGGGACTGTTAGGAAAGCATGATTGCTTTTGAAAGGTGATGACATGAGGTTTGGGAGGGGCCAGGGGTGGCATGATGTGGTTTGGCTGTGTCCCCACTCAAATCTCATCTTGAATTCTCACATATTGTGGGAGGGACTTGGTGGAAGGTAATTGAATCATGGGGTCAAGTGTTTCCTGTGCTGTTCTTGTGATAGTGAATAAGTCTTATGAGATCTGATAGTTTTAAAAAGAAGGGTTCCCCTGCACAAGCTCTCTCATTTTTTTGTCTATTGTCATCCATGTTAAGATGTGACTTACTCCTCCTGGCTTTCTGCTATGATTATGAGGCCTCCCCTGGCGCGTGGAACTTAAACCCAACTAAACCTCTTTGTTTTATAAATTGATCAGTCTTGGGTACGTCTTTATTAGCACTGTGAAAACAAAGTAATACATTCTTGGAGCAAAAGTTCAGCATGTAAGTCTCCACACACTGTTCTGTCTGTCGAAGTGGAAGCTGCACATTAATCCTGTCTCCTATCCATTTTCTTCTCTCAAGAAAAGTGTTTTAGTAGCGTTGCTTGCAGTAGAGAAACATGTCTATCAAAGGCAGGAGAGATAAAGTTGTTTTGGTGTATCATAAAATGGAATACTTTTTAGTCATTATGAGGCATGATCTAGTAATCAATATATCAATTTATATAATTCTTCAGCATATATAACAAATGAAAAACAAACTAGTTGCACAATGTTATATAAAATGATCTCTTTTAAAAAGCCTTGTAAAATACCAAAACAGGAATATACAATATTTTAAAATATCTATATATTATAGATTTATATGTATATTATATTTATAGTTAACAGCATGCAAGCATTGACAGCAAGTGTATATGATATCTTTAGGAAGATGCATTATCTCTGTGGAGAAAGGAGAGTTTGCATTTGATATGGTCGTGGACTACAAAGAAGGCATTTCTTATGTTACATTTTCTCCAAAGTGATTTAAAAGAGATAAGGCAAAATATGCAATATGGATAGTTTGTATGTGGGCATTTGGTATGAGACTCTGTTAACTTTCTGTTTATCATTTTTTTCTAATAAAAAAATAGAATAAGAGACAAGCCATGTATTGGATATAGAGGGTGGAAAGAGTGGTCCAGCCAAGACTGAAGTGTCCTGCCACACATGAAGCTCTTGTAAGTTATCCTACATATTTGAAACCTGACTTCCACACCTAGCCATATTTCACAAAGATATTAAAGTTTTAAATTACCATTGAGTAAAATTGATGCTCAGGAAGATGACATATATTCCTATTTCTTCCAGTTTCTTCAGTCACTCTAGATTGGATTTGACTTGATTTGAGCCTGTACTTGGACCCCCAATGATCTCCCCTCCTCTGAACTCTTGTGATAGTTTCTAGATGAGGCAACTGTTGTGACAAAATTTCCACTGCCTTATGCAATTGCTTTGAACGGTTTTGTGAGTATTATCTGTGCCTGCCCTGTGGATGCAAGCTCCTGAAGCTGTAAATATGCTCTAATCTACTTATATACATGCTTACCACAGTGCTAAATTGATGAACAAATCCTCTTAATATGTCTTATGGCATTCAGAGGTTTTATGCTATCATCATGCTCATTGGTAGAAAATAGCTTGTGTGTGTGTATCTGTATGGATGTGTGCATGTGTGTGCAAACACTGGAAGTAGATCAGGATAGAAATATTTAGATATAGGCCATTTGCTCCTTTAAGTTAGAGAATGGCAGAAGTACCTAGCAAATGATTATATGTGTGTGCCTTGTGGACATATCTATTATAACACAGTATGTGTGTTTCTGAAAAAAAAACAAAACAAAAAAACCCCTTCTATTCTGCAGAATCATTGGATCAAAATTAAAGCGGATAAGAGGATTATGCTGAACATAGGGTCATAGGTGGTCCACTAAAATCATGCAGCTTTGTAACTAATCTACTAACACAAATGCTCCTAATAAAAATACTAGTAAAGCTAATAATATATTAACTTTCTAATGAATATGTAAATACTTCAATACATTTTGAACTTTACCTTAAACAAAAGAAACAAAGTACGTATAGCAGTAGCTTGATAGAAAGATAGAGATTACTGAGTTGTGGAGAAAAAGGGAAAATGGGCAGAGATCAAGGAGATTCATGCCACAACCCTTCCAAGACAGAGACCGTGGCTCGGTTGAGTTCAAGTAAAGGACATGGGGTGAGTGGGAGTCACAGAGCCAACGAGATTTTTTCCATGGGTGCGTCCAGCAGCCGGTGACTGCTTTGAGTTTGGTTGCTATTTCCCAGGGGCACAATGTATGGTTAACTTGCTTTATTAATTTTATGTCTTTTGTTATCAAAGTACTTTAAGACCTGCTTATTATGATTTTCTCTTCTTAATCATGGATGCTACTACAGTTATTTTTCACGATATCTGAGCTTTAAGGAATTTAGCTTTTATATAACGCATAATGAATCAGCATATGTACTTCTGTGTGGCTACCCATAAGGTAATGCATTGTCACCTTTGTCTTGATAAAATTAAAGTAACAAGAATTTTACATATCATTATGTATTTACATTTTTGCCAATAAGTATGGAATTTGTAAATAATATCTATTTTAGATAGTAAAACTAGGTGAGTGCTATGCTAATATTTATATAACAAATTTGGAAGACAACAGGATTGTAAAGCGGCTTTGGTAAGTAAACATGAAATTTATTTTCTATTTGATATAAAATTGTGTTTCTAATTACTTTCTTAGCAAAGAGGTTATGATTCATTAAGAATCATCAAGTGCATTTTATCCAAAACTCTTAGACTGACAGGATAATGGATTTCTGCTAATATGGTGATTGATGGTTGACGCTAAGCTTGAATATTTTTCCCCAAAGTTATACTATAGAGACTCATCTTTGGATAATAATCAGCCATAGCTATAAAAGATTTTCACTGAATAATTTGTGTTGCTCCACACTGCACCCTAAGGCATTGAACTGATTACAGAAAGGTAAATTACCTTTATGCCATTTTCTTCCTGACTATGTGGGTGGCAAGTACAAACACTGAATTCTATCTTGAATTCGATAATTCTTTCTTAGTCTAACACTGTATAAAGACTTCTTTTTCAATATTCTTTACTGAAAGTGTTCCTTAAAATTATAACCAGATGTCTAAAAATAAAAATGAATACATTCAGGCAGAAACTGCTACTCAGCTATCTTTATCTCCTATAACTCATTTTTAAATAAAAAGATTTTAATAATCTGTGATCACATAACCATTTAACAAAATTAGCATGCATTTTGGCCTCAGATTTTCTGATTTTCTATTTTCTCTGGATAAGTGTTATGAATCATGTTACTCTAAAGTGTGCTAATTAAGAAGAATCTAATTTTTCTGACCTAGTTATAAAACACTTCAGACTTTAGAATTTTAAGATCAGTAACATATTTTTCAACTTGACTATGAAAAAAGCCTCAAATCTCCTTTGAAATGATTGAGTATTGAACTAATAGGAACTGTAGATTATGATAATTTCTAAAATAAAAGTGAGGCAATAATTTTAATTAAGGAAAACTACAGTCAAAACATATGTATGTTCTGCGATCCTTTTCTTTTTCAAAGTGTTGGTATATAATGCCTTTAAAATATATTTTAAAGCATTAAAATAAATTAGAAAACTTAAAATCAGTTTTCTTTATTTTGTAGTTAGTTGGATTTATCAAAATATCACTCTTTTCAGTGATCATGGTAAGTTGCATTTTCAGAAAATACTTTTGACTGTGATTTATATTCAAAAGATTATTGTCACTCCTTTCACTTGCTCTAATGGCTAAAAAAAATTAGACTGTAAAGACCAAGTGTTGGTGAAAATGTGGAACAAGTGGGAATCCCATACATTAAGGCTGGAAGTGTACAATGGTACCCCAGATGGAAGAGTTGAGAAGTGTTTTAATAAATTTATACCTACGCCTACCTTATGACACAGCAATTTTACTCCCGGTTTCTTACCCAGGAAAAATTAAAACTTTGGATACAAAAAGACATGTGCAAAAATCTTCATACCATCTTTATTTTATAATAACACAAACTGAATACAACCCAACAAGATATCCTTAGTTGAATGGGTTAATGAATTATGCAATATGCATACTCAGTAATAAAAGTGTACAAACTGTTGATATACACAACAGTCAACAGTGGTTATGAATGCTGAAACATTACCTGAAGTAAAAAAAAAAAAATCCACGTTTATGAATTTGTAGCACAGATAAACGAAATGATGAGGACAGAAACCAGATCCACCCTTTTCTGGAGGAATTAGGTAATACACTGGAAAGGAGCATGAAGAAACTTTAGAGAGTAATGAAACTGTTTTTATCTTAAAGTGGTATACATATGTATGAACACAATTATCAAAATTCAACAAACTGTGTATTTAAAATTAGTACATATTATTGTATATAAATTGAGTACAATAAAAATAGTAGTAAAACAGTAAAAACAAAAAAAGAATGCCCATTATTTGAAGGACTGGCTAATATTACATTTAAAAGAACTGCTAGGCCGGATGCAGTGGCTCATGCCTGTAATCCCAGCACTTTAGAAGGCTGAGGTGGGCAGATCACCTGAGGTCAGGAGTTTGAGACCAGCCTGGCCAATATGGTGAAACTCCATCTCTACTAAAAATATAAAAAAAATTAGCCTTGCGTGGTGGCCAGCACCTGTAATCCCAGCTACTTGGGAGGCTTAGGCAGGAGAACCACTTGAACCTGGGAGGTGGAGGTTGCAGTCAGCTGAGATTGTGCCATTGCACTCCAGCCTGGATGACAAGAACAGACTCCATCTCAAAAATGAAAACAAGAAGAAGAAGGAGAAGGAGAAGGAGGAGAAGAAGAAGAACTGCTAGTGTTATACAGAAAGATCCATTTTGCATCAAAAGAATGATGATAGTGACAATACAATTGAGTATCTAAACTAGGGCACTTTTGAGAGTGAAAGGGATACTATTAATACAATACATTTGGTCAAAAGGACTAAATCAGTGCTTTTCTAGAATAATCAAAGAGTATTGTTACCCCAGTGTTGACTGTTTCCCCAAAATGTTGGTGTTAAGAACTCCAGAACAACTGCTTGTAGAGGTATAGTCACTGTGTATATATATACATATATGTGTGTGTGTGTGCGCGCGTGTGTGCTCACTCGTTTCCTTCAGGCCTTCTTCAGTCATTTGTTCACTGAATCAAGTTAGTAAAGCTACTGATGATTTGTATCTGTGTGAAGTTCAAGGACAGTTGACAATTTCCGGGAGCTATCTGCTACCATGCAGGCGGGTAAATCCTCAGGATCCACAACTGATAATGAGGTGCGAATCAGACGTGCTGGGTGATGTCTGCAAACCCTGTGGTTCTGTTAGTGAAATAATGGAATCAGTTTTACTCTGTGTTTCATCCACACCTTTGCGTTTGATCTTGCAGACTTGTTAGATTGCTTGTTCACACCCAAGACTTTCCCAGAAGACATACAGAATTACAAGTGGAAATTGTTGCCTGTACAATGGGATTTGTCTCTCAAAGACTAGTACATGTTACTGTTTCTCCTATAGTCAGACTAATGTAGACTTATTTACAGGGAAGAGTAGGTATACTAAAAATTAGAATTACAAGCAAATTTGAAGTAGGAAAGGCATTCTGGAGAAGGTAATATTTCAACTGAGATTTTAAGCATCGTAGGCATTATATAGGCAAAGAAAAATAGAAACAAGGTCCAGGCAAATGAAACAGCATGAAATGTGCTGAAGTTTCAAACAGTACGAAAAATTCAATAATGTACAAGAAGATGGATATTGCTACAGAGAGCAGCGTGTGAGGGGAGAGGAAATGAGGAAAGTAATGAGAAAGAAGTTTCCTATACTCAATTTTCTCTCTTGTATGGTGGGTATGCTATAGGGCCCCTAGTCTAAAGTACGTAATCAATTAAATATATAGACAAAGAAAACACGGCAAGCATCGAGTTTCTCATTATTCTTAAAGAAAATTCCAAGCATAGCATGTTTCTTATTTAGCACAGTGTTATTGTAATTTGTGCAAGCAGTATACATCTTTAAATGTTTTTGCATTGTTAATGAATTCAAATATATACCATAGAAAGTAATATGAGCTTGTGTTTCAATATATTTGAGTAGTATTTATTAACACTCATGTATCGGTTAGCTTTTGCTGGGTAACAAACCATTGTAAAACACAGTTGCTTGAAACAGCAATCATTTATTATTGCTCATAAGTCTGTAGTTGGCTGAGTCCATTCAAGCATCTGTAGTCCACTGTGGGTGGATAGATGTTGCTGCGAATCCCATTTTTGTTCTGCATGCTTGAGATCAGTTGGCTGTCAGTTGGTCTAGAATGGTTTGTTTTCTCCCCATAGTCTCTCACCACTTAGCAAGCTGGCCTGAGTCCTTATAAAGAAGGAAAATATGGTGGGCCTTGAAAATTGAAAGCAGATGAGAATGGAGACTAGCATTCCAAGACTCAGCAATACTCAGAACAAAGGTCAGACTATGCACGGAAAGTTAGAAGACACAATAAAGAAAAGAGCTCAACTGAAGCAAAGAGATATGTATTAGTCATCCACTGCCAAAATAATGCCACATAGGATACTGCCAAAACCTCAGTGGCTTATGAGCACAAGTATTTATTGACTATGGTTTGACTGATTGGGGCTTGGCTTGACTGCATGATTCTGATCCAAACAATTTTCATCTGCAATTGGCTCTAGGCTATGGATTTTAGATTAGCTCCATATTTATTCATTCTGGGACTCAGGTTAAAGGAGCATCCAGTACCAGGGTAAGCTCTTCTCATGGTAGAACACTAGTTTAAAATTCAAGCCACATCACATATCACACTCAAAGTTTCTGCTTGTATCACATCTCCTAATTTTCAACTGGCCAGGTTAATCACAAGGCCACACTCACTATCAACAGAGCAGGGACATACACTCCACCTACCCTGAGAAAGTGGCTATTTAATAAACAATAATCAAGGAAATCAAAGGGTATATTTGGTGAAATAAAGGAGAAATGAGGACATAAGATAGAAATCAAATAGCCATATGATTTAAGTTGAATAATTAGGTTAAAATCCTACTAGGGGAAGCACCTGGAATTTTCCAAGATGGCCACACCAATATCCCCTATTCTTCATGCTCCCGTGGAGGTATAATGTGACACTGATCCTCTTCCATCAAGAGCTAAGGTCTGTATATGCTCTCGATTGTGGATCCATCGAGACTGGTTTACCAAAAGTGTACAATGAAAGTGACATTATGGTCGGGCGCGGTGGCTCAAGCCTGTAATCCCAGCACTTTGGGAGGCCAAGACGGGCGGATCACGAGGTCAGGAGATCGAGACCATCCTGGCTAACACGGTGAAACCCCGTCTCTACTAAAAAATACAAAAAACTAGCCGGGCGAGGTGGCAGGCGCCTGTAGTCCCAGCTACCTGGAAGGCTGAGGCAGGAGAATGGCGTAAACCCGGGAGGTGGAGCTTGCAGTGAGCTGAGATCCGGCCACTGCACTCCAGCCTGGGCGACAGAGCCAGACTCCGTCTCAAAAAAAAAAAAAAAAGAAAGTGACATTATGTTATTTTCAAGCACAGGTTATCGAAGGTCACGTGGCTTCCCCCCTGCTTCTCTGGAACAATCACACTGGAGCCCTTAGCAGCCGTGAAGCCATCTGACTGTACCAAGCCTATGAAGCCGGAAAGAAGCGCAAATCAGCACAGGTAGAACAACCACAGGGAGAAGCTCTGATACCGCATGAAGGGAGAGGGATGCCTCACTCGCCCCCAGCTGTTTCAGTTCCACTATTCCAACTCCAGCCTCCCTCTGACTGCAACCTCATGGAAGGTTGCATGCCAGGACTACCCAGTAAGCACTTTCTAGATTCCTGACCCTCAGAAACTGTGCGAAATAATAAGAGGATTGTTTGAAGTCATTTGGTTTTAAGATGATTTGCTATGAAATAATATATAACTAGAAATATATCTATAGCAGGTCATAAATATTAGGGAGACAAATTTGACCTGTTTAACAAGAAAGAAAGAGCAACAAAGTTTTGCTGGGCAAAGAATAGCAGGATACTGGCGGTATTTTAGGCAAAGGACACCTGAGGACAAGAGTACCTGGAAGCAGGGAAATGATCTCAGAGTGTTCCTGACAGCAAATGCACATGCTTTGGCAATTCATATTTTAGAAAAGTTAAATGTGTCAGTTCTGGGGAACTTATGTATATTTTATAGATCTTGACCTCGTTTTTTTTTTTTTTTTTTTGAGACAGAGTCTTGCTGTGTCCCCCAGACTTGAGTGCAGTGGTGTGATTTCGGCTCACTGCAACCTCCGCCTCCCGGGTTCAAGTGATTCTTCTGCTTCAGCTTCCTGAGTAGTTGGGACTACAGGCACGTCCCACCATGTCTGGCTAATGTTTGTATTTTCTTTCTTTCTTTCTTTCTTTGAGATAGAGTCTCGCTCTGTCGCCCAGGCTGGAGTGCAGTGGCAAGATCTCAGCTCACTGCAAGCTCCGCCTCCCCGGTCCATGCCATTCTCCTGACTCAGCCTCCCAAGTAGCTGGGACTACAGGTGCCTGCCACCACGCCCAGCTAATTTTTTGTATTTTTAGCAGAGACTGGGTTTCACCATGTTAGCCACAATGGTCTCGATCTCCTGACCTCGTGATCTGCCTGCCTTGGCCTCCCAAAGTGCTGCGATTACAGGCGTGAGCCACCGAGCCCGGCCAATGTTTGTATCTTTAGTAGAGATGGAGTTTCACCATATTGGTCAGGCTGGTCTCGAACTCCTGACCTCGTGATCCACCCACCTCGGCCTCCCAAAGTGTTGGGATTACAGGTGTGAGCTACCATGACCAGTCAGATCTTGACCTCTTAAGTGAATACACTATTGAGTCATTTTATGAAAAATATGTTTATCACCTAGTAAATCTGTTTGTTAAATGTGGGTTTTTATTAATTGGTTCAATGGCCTTACTTATTAGTCACTTTTTGTTCATTTTTTAAAAAGTCTCCGTTTGAAACTGCTATTGTGTGGAAACCAAGAGATTTTATTGCATCCCATTAAAACAATTAATAAGCTAACATTAAGCTTTTTCCTAAAAATGATTTAAAACCACAAGATTTAGTATACATTTCAGCAATTAGTGCATTTCATGACATAGTACCCTTAAGTCCAACATCATTAGCTCATCTGTTCTGCAATGCAGGGAAACTCTGAGTCATATTTATATTGTTGCTGATGCTTCATAGCCATCTCAGACTGTGAAGCATGTGATTTGTGACACGTGTAGCCTGTGTGTCAGTTGTTTTCTCTGTCGTTGAAGATCATCTCTTTCTATCCCATTAGAAAAGCAGGAGAGGTTGTCTCATAGCTCCCCTTGTTATGTCTGGCATGAAACTGCTCCCAAACATGATGTGGCCTTTTGCTCTGTGCCTGCTTCACCGTGAACCCTCAACTCACTTCACTGATGTCCACCAAGTGGAACTGCCTGACAAAGACCCTTCAGTTCATGCCATTCCCTGCATTCAAGGCCAGCTGACAGGTTTATGTGGGGTGGGCCATTCATCCCTTCGTTGCTTGGTGCTTTCATTTTCTACAGTTCTATGGCTGAAAGTTCTAGAAAGTATGCATCAGATATCACTTAATGGGACTTAAGGGAAATTTTAAACTAGAATGGAAAAATTTTGAAATACACACCAAATATTTGATTCCTAGTGCCCAAAATGCATTCTAGAACATAAACATTTTTATGTTTGAGTGTTCTGGAATGCCCACCCTCATCCTGTCAGTGTGCCTCTTTTTGAGAGATATATAATTTTCTTATCTCCATCATTCAAGTTTTACTCTTCTTTTGTGAAATTCCCTTCACTACCCATAGATCCAGCCGAGAATCCAGCCCCTTACTTCACACCTACATTTTTCAAGGTCAAGAGTAGTTTCTTTTCCTAAGGGTAATGAAGGGGGCAACAGCAGGATGGTCTGTGGTGGTATTCAGCATGGCAAGTACTGCAAGTGGCTCAGGGGGTGAACACCCCAAATATCCTCTTCCCCATTTATTCACCCATGTAAATTGCAGGCTATTTACTCTTCAGATTACATAATCTCCTCCTCTTCCTTCATCCCTATCTTTTAAGGTCAAATGTTGGTTATCAGAGGTTGTGTAATCTAGCTCCTCATTGCAAAACAGAAACATTCCTAACTGCTTTTAAGTTGGACATACTACTTCACATTATTGAAAGTGATGACCTAAATTAATCAAGTGAACTAACAGTTAAATGTTAGCCATGTTGGTTGCCAGCCATATTAGTTCACTTAGTTCAGTTTTTTCCTGCATTCCTCTGATATTTTGTCCCATCAGATCAGTTTAGAAATGGAAACAGATCTGCTGATGAGCCACTCACCCTTTAATATGGCCTCTCTGTAGCTGCAGAGAGGATATAGAGAGATCTAGAAATTTGTTCAATTAAATATCAAGCCAGGCATGGTTGCTCATACCTGTAATTTCAGCACTTTGGGAAGCAGAGGCAGGAGGATTGTTTGAGGCTGGGAATTCAAGGTGGCAGTGCGCTATGATCATGCCATTGCACTCCAGCCTGGGTGACACAGTGAGACCCCATCTTAAAAAAAAAAAAAAAAAAAAAATTGAAGATACCTAACCCTTTCTTGTGTGGGAAAAAGAGGAAGGATTGTTTTATTTTCCATGAAAGAGAACTTCTACAATAATTTGCTTTGTTTACTGCATATTTTATCCTATTTTATTATTTATTCATGAGTGTAGAATGTATTAAATGACCGAGGGATTGCCATGTGAAGGTTTGGGATAAGGACATGCAGACAGAAACATAGCTGTTGCGGAGACAGAAATGACTTTAGAATGTTTGAGTCAGGAAAAGGCCAGTGTGGTTGGAGCGCAGAATTTCTCCTTATCTTCCAAATAACTTTACTTTAGAAAGTAGAAAATGGAGGGGCTGAGCAGGTCTCGTATTCAACATTTTGTTATCTTTTTCTTATCTGGAAAAAGAATCAAGTTTAGAAGGATGTTTTAGATCTTTCTCTCTTGACCACCCACTATGTCTAAGAGCCATCTTCTATAAGGAAAGACTGGAGAAAAAAGAGAATGATGGTGGTGGAGAGGGGTGTAGACGTTCTGCGCTGCTTCAGAAAGAAGGAATGAAAGATTTTGAACCGTTTCACGTGGAGAATTTGACCTGCCTTTCTGACATGTTACTGTGGTTGAGTTTCTGCGGTGCTAATGTTGAAACCTGTTGTTTGCTAACATACTGTTTTTTTCTTTCTGGGAATGCAAGCCTGTAACATATTTAATGGTTCAGGTAGAACAGCGGGGTAAGTTTACTAGTAAAAGATTTTGGATAAAGAAGTAGGAGACAGAGAGACACTGGCATGATTTTAGTGTCAGCAGGCAAACATTCCTGTTGGAGGGCATGCTGTCTCCTGCCAATCACGAAGATTCTCCCAGTTGTCAGTCACTGGGATACCAAAGTTTTGGTCCTGCCAAAACTTGGGAAACTTGCCAAGGAGAATGCTGCATGCTCTGTGCTGGAGAATTTTTTTTTTCTTTAGCAGCATAAAGCTCCACAAAAATATTGTTGAAGTAATTAAAATATAACAATATGCTTGCTTAAAGCCTTTAAACCAAACAATGCATTTTATCCTGCTCTTCTGATGACCAAACACATTCTTTCTAGTATGGTAATTGGTTTTCATGTGCTTTTTAAAGTAAGAATAGCTATACATGTGCAGAAGACTCTGAGTTAAGGTGATCTTTTCCATTTTCAGGAATGCTGGAGAGGATTAAAATAATTTAATTAAAATACTGAAAATAATTGCTAGGTTTTAATTTAGGTCATTGCTTTCAATGACATTAAGTCATTACTTTCTCACACACACATATGTGAGTTTTGTTCACTGGAAACTTTTTGCTATATTTTATACCATTCTTAAATATGAGATATTTCAACTCTAAAATGTATTCAACTTTAAGATATTCAAATTTAAGTTTTAATTCAACTGTATATTATTTAGTTGCAAGATAAAATTAGAAGGTCTTTCTTTCTTTGCTGATTAACATGGTGTAGTTGCTTTCTCAGTTCACACATAGACTTTTGGGCAATAATCAGTGGAATGATCAAATATGAGAACTGTATGCAATGGCAAAATTTTGAGTGATTGTTCTGTTTAAAGAGAGAGTTTAGATGTTAACTTGAGGGGCTAAAAAAAAAAAAAAAAAACTGGTAACATTACCAAGAAGGAGGATACTGTTAAAGGTAAAGCAGAATGAGATGCCCACTCACTTGTGGATAGCTTGTACACTTTGTTCAGAGCATGAAATACAGGACAAATGACTTCCCACTGAGTGGAGAGAAAGATTATACCTTCTTTCTCCCGTTTTCTCTGAGCTGTTAATTACAGAGTCAAGTGTGACTCTTGTTCTTTACCTTACTCCCATTAATATTAACTTCAAAGTATAACCTTAAAAGTGAAAGTCAACCCACTACAGCCCTGGATTCTGGCAGCCCCAGAACTGCTACTGCTTTATCCACAGCAGTGTCAATATTGGCTTCCTATTTCCATCTGTACTTACAAGATTTTTAAGATATATTACATCTATAATTAGTGTACTTTTAGCCATTATTTTACATATAGAGAAAGAGGATGATGTAAAAACATTAAAAAGCTGTAAGTCTAGTATTTGGAAAAATAACAACCAATATAAAAAACATAGACAGTGTTACACACCTATAACACACACATATTTTCTTGAAATGTCAAGTTGTTTATTTTTGCATAATTTAAACAAAACTGTCCAAATCTATCTTTTATTAAATTCAGTTTTATCCTTTTTTTATGGGTAAGTTTGGTCATTTCATTTCTGTCTACAAACATTGCCTTAAAAATAAAAATGGTTTTGGTCGTTGGTATAGAGAAATTGAGTCCTTGCTAATAGCAATTGTATCTCCTTACTCAATATCCTCTTTCACCCCACCCTCAAGAACATAGTACAATAATAGGCCATCAGTCAGTTCTCAATAAATATTTTGTATTAGTGTGAAATCTGAAAAATAAAAGCAATCTACCTGTCTATTATCTGTCTATCTTCATCTATCTATCTATCTATCTATCTATCTATCTATCTATCTATCTCATCTATCTGCCTATATAGCTAATATATTAAATAATCTACTGTCTATTGTTATTTCTCTGTCTTCATTTTAATTTTACCTAATACCCTATTTTTTACATTTTAATTAATTGTTAAATTGAGGTTTTTAGTTAGAAAATATATAGTGGTGTTTTAATAAAGTGTTATTCTCCTACTTAAAAAAAAAATAAACTGGAAGTATTTGATTAATTCTTTGTTGAAGATGAAAACCAAAAAGGTCTTAATAAGATTTTATTCAGAACTTTGTTTCTAATTAGAATTTCATTTTTTTTGTTGTTGTTTTTGTAAAACTTGGGAATGATTTTTATTATCTTTTTGAAAAATTTACACATTAATTTATTGAAAGTAATCATTTTGTTTAAGGCATTAACATCTTTGTGTGTGTGTGTGTTTTTATTTTTATTTCAGTAGGTTTTTGGGGAACAGGTGGTGTTTGGTTACATAAAAAAGTTCTTTAGTGGTGATTTCTGAGATTGTGGTGCACCATCACCTGAGCAGGGTACACTGTACCCCAGTGTGTCGTCTTTTATCCCTCTCCCCACTCCAACTCTTTCCCCTGAGTCCCCAAATTCTATTGTATCATTTTTATGCTTTTGCATCCTCATAGCTTAGCTCCCACTTATGAGTGAGAACATACAAAGTTTGATTTTCCATTCCTGAGTTACTTCACTTAAAATAATGGTCTCCAGTTCCATCCAGGTTGCTGTGAATGTCATGATTTCATTCCTTTTCATGGCTGGGTAGTATTCCATGGTGTATGTGTATGTGTATATATATATACACATATTTTCTTTATCCATTCATTGGTTGATAGGCATTTGGGTTGGTTGGGCTGGTTTCATTTTTTTTTTTTTTTTTTTTTTTTTTTGCAATTGTGCTGCTATAAACAAGTGTGTGCAAGTATCTTTTTCATATAATGACTTCGTTCCTCTGGGTAGATCCCCTGTAGTGGGATGGCTGGATTACATGGTAGACCTACTTTTAATTCTTTAAGGAATCTCCACACTATTTTCCATAGTGGTTGTATTAGTTTACATTCCCACCAACAGTGTAAAAGTGTTCCCTTTTCATCACATCGATGTCAACACCTATTATTTTTTGAGTTTTTGATTATGGCAGTTCTTATAGGAGTGACGTGGTATCACATAGGAGTGAGGTGGTATCACATTGTGGCTTTGATTTGCATTTCCCTAATCATTAGTGATGCTGAGCATTTTTTTTCATGTTTTGTTGGCCATTTGTATATATTCTTTTGACAATTGTCTATTCATGTCCTTTGACCGCTTTTTGATAGATTTTTTTCTTGCTGATTTATTCGAATTCCTTGTAAATTCTGGATATTGCTCCTTTGTTGAATATATAGATTGCAAAGATTTTCCTCCACTTCATGGGTTGTCTGTTTACTCTGCTGATTATTTCTTTTGCTGTGCAGAAGCTTTTTTAGTTTAATGAAGTCCTGTCTGTTTATTTGGTTTTACATTTGTTTTTAGATTCTTGGTCTTAAAATCGTTGTCTAAGCTAAGGTTTAGAAGGGTTTTTCCAATGTCATCTTCTACAATTTTTATGGTTTCAAGTCCTATATTTAAGTCTTTGATCCATCATGAGTTGATTTTTGTATAAGGTGAAAGATAAGGATCCAGTTTCGTTCTTCTGTATATGGCTCACCAATTATCCCAGCACCATTTGTGGAATAGGGTGTCCTTTCCCCATTTTATGTTTTGTTTGCTTTGTTGAAGATCAGTTGACTAAAAGTATTTGGGTTTATTTCTGGATTCTCTATTCTGTTTCATTGGTCTATGTGCATATTTTTAAGCCAGTACCACGCTGTTTGGGTGACTATGGCCTTATTGTATACTTTAAATTTGGGTAATGTAATGCTTCCAGATTCATTCTTTTTGCTTAGTCTTGCTTTGGCTCTGCAGGCTTTTTTTTGGTTCCATATGAATTTCAGGATTGTTTTTTTCTAGTTCTGTGAAGAATGGTGGTGATATTTTGATGGGAATTGCATTGCATTTGTAGATTTCTTTGGGCGGTGTGGTCATTTTCACAATATTGGTTCTACCCATGAGTGAGCATGAGATGAGTTTCCATTTGTTTGTGTCATCTGTGATTTCTTTCAGCAGTATTTTTTAGTTTTTCTTGTAGCGATCTTTCACCTCCTTGATTAAGTATATTCCTAAGTATTTTAGTTTTTAATTTTAGCTGTTGTTAAAGGGGTTGAGTTGTTGATTTGATTCTCAGCTTGGTCACTGTTGGTGTACAGCAGAGCTACTAATTTGTGTACACAAATATTTTATCCTGAGACTTTGCTGGATTCGTTTACCAGTTCCAGGAGCTTTTTAGATGAGTCTTTAGGGTTTTCTAGTTATACAATAGTGTCATCAGTGAACAGTGACAATTTGACTTCCTCATTACCAATTTGGATGTCCTTTCCTTCTTTCTCTTGTCTGAGTGCTCCGACTAGGACTTCCAGTACTATGTTGAACAGAAGTGATGAGAAGGGCATCATTCTTTTGTTCCAGTTTCCAAAGGGAATGTTTTCAACTTTCCTCCATTCAGTATAATGTTGGCTGTGGGTTTGTCATAGATGGCTTTTATTTCCCTAAGTTATATCCTTTCTATGCTGATTTTTCTGAGAGTTTAATCAAAAGGGAATACTGGATTTTGACAAATGCTTTTTCTGTGTGTACTGACATGATTGTAGGATTTTTGTTTTTAATTCTGTTTATATGGTATATCACATTTATTGACTTGCAGATGTTAAACCATCCCTGCATCCCTGGTGTGAAACCCACTTGATCATAGTGGATCCTCTCTATGATACACTGTCAGCCTCGGTTCACTAGTATTTTGTTGAGGATTTTTGCATCTACATTCATCAGGGATATTGATCTGTAGTTTATTTATTTATTTATTTTTGTTATGTCCTGTTCTGGTTTTGGTATGAGAGTGATACTGGCTTCATGGAATGATTTCAAGAGGATTCCCTCTTTCTCTGTCTTTTGGAAGAATGTTGATAAGATTGGTACCAGTTCTTCTTTGAATGTCTGAGAGAATTCAGCTGTGAATCCATCTGGTTCTGGACTTTTTTTTTGTTGGCAATTTTCTTTATGACCATTTCAATCTCACTGATTGTTATTGGTCTGCTCAGAGTTTATATTTCTTCCTGGTTTAATCTAGTACAGTTGTATCTTTCTAGGAATTTATTCATCTCCTCTAGGTCTTCTAGTTTATGTCTATAATGATATTCATAGTAGCTTTGAATGATCTTTTGTATTTCTGTGGTATTATTTGTAATATCTCCATTTTGTTTCGAATTGAGCTTATTTGGATCTTCTCTCTTCATTTTTTGGTTGATCTTGCTAATGGTCTATCAATTTTATCTTTATTAAAAAACTGGTTTTTTGTTTCATTCCTCTTTTTTATTTTGGCTTCAGTTTCACTTAGTTTTGCCCTGGTCTTGGGTATTTCTTTTTTTTCTGCTGGGTTTGGGTTTGTTTTTTTCTTGTTTCTCTAGTTCACTGAGGTGTGAGCTTAGATTTGTGCTTTTCAGACTTTTTGATGTAGGCATTTAACGCTATCAACTTTCCTCTTAGCATGACCTTTGCTGTATCCCAGAGGTTTTGATAGGTTGGGTCACTATTATCATTCACTTCAAGGAATTTTTAAATTTCCATTGTGAACCCAGAAAATTTGAAACAGGTCTCCAAGGTTGAGGACGTTCCCATGACACAGCCTCGGGAGGTCCTGACAACATGTGTCCAAGGTAGTCAGGGCACAGCTTGGTTTTATACATTTAAGGAGACATGAAACATCAATCAATATATGTAAGAAGTACATCTGTTTTGTTTGGAAAGGCAGGACAACTTGAAGCAAAGACAGGCAGACTCTAAGCAGGGAGGGTGCTCCCATGTCACAGATAGGTGATATACAAAAAGTTACATTCATTTGAGTGTCTGATTGCCCTTTCCAAAGGAGGCAAATCAGATATGCATCTATCTCAGTGAGCAGAGGTGTGACTTTGAATAGAATGGGAGGCAGGTTTGTCCTGAGCAATTTCTAGCTTGAGCTTTTCTTAGCGATTTTCAGGCCAAAGATATTTTCCTTTCACACCATTTTGATTTTATTGTTGAGGCAACGATCATTCAGGAGCAGCTTGTTTTATTTACATGTATTTGCATGGTTTTGAGGGTTCCTTTTGGAGTTGATTTCCAATTTTATTCCATTGTGGTCTGAGCAAGTACTTGATGTAATTTCAGTTTTCTTAAATGTGTTGAGACACGTTTTGTGGCCTATCATATGGTCTATCTTGGAGAACACTCTATGTGTTGTTGAATAGACTGTATATTCTGCATAGAATGTTGGGTAGAATGTTCTGTAAATATCTGTTAATCCATTTGTTCTAGGGTATAGTTTAAGTCCATTGTTTCTTTGTTGACTTTCTTTCTTGATGACTTGCCTAGTGCTATCAGTGGAGTATTATTATTTTTTTAAGTCTGTTACTATTATTGTGTTGCTGTCTATCTCATTTCATGGGTCTAGTATCCATTCTGCCATTCTGTATTTTTTTTTTTTTTTTTTTTTTGAAACAGAGTCTTGCTCTGTCACCCAGGCTGTAGTGCAGTGGTGCAGTCTTGGCTCACTGCTACCTCCGCCTCCCGGGTTCAAGCAATTCTCCTGCCTCAGTCCTCTGAGTAGCTGGGGTTACAGGCATGTGCCACCACGCCCAGCTAATTTTCGTATTTTTAGTACAAGTGCGTGCCACTGCATCTGGTTAATTTTTGTATTTTTAGTAGAGACGGGGTTTCACCATGTTGGCCAGGCTGGTCTGAAACTCCTAACCTCAGGTGATCCATCTGCCTAGGCCTCTCAAAGTGCTGGGATTACAGGCATAAGCCACCACACCTGGCCCATTCTGTATCTTTTAGGTGGAGCATTTAGGCCATATACATTCAATATTAGTGTTGAGATGTGAGGTACAATTATATTCACCATGCTATTTGTTGCTTGAATAAAGTTGCTATTTGTTGTGTGGTTTTTCCCAGTCTCCAGAGCTGTGAAAGATAAATTATGCATTTTTTTAATGGTCCAAACAGATTAAGACATATTCCTGAGAGCATTACTCTTAATATTTGTAAGGTGGAGTAGTTACGAATGAACTGTTTTTTTAAACAGGTGATTTGCTTGATACAGTCCTAATACAATGAATGCCACATGTAATTGGAAGTCCAATAAATTACTTTGAAATAATTTCACCTGCTACAGAGAATACTCTTTCCCTTTACTCTATCAAGTTTTTTGAGGTTAAGAGTAGGCAAATATCAGCTCTTTGGAACTAAGTCCAGCCTAACACTTGTTGGGAGATAATTCTCCATGGGTTTCTCACAATTCTGCGTGTCTTGTGAGCAGAGACACCGGCAATCTTTGTTTTGGGCTATTTTTTTTTTTTTTCAAGGATGTTTATATAGCAAACAACATTGGAAGGTAGAGGTAATATCTCCTCCTAAGCTTGAGGGTCACTGGCTGGGATGCAAACCCAGTACATGTACAGCATCCTCTTGGGTGCCTCTCTGTCACCCCTATGGGACTTGGAGAGCAAGAGGAACCTACACAACCATGAGACTCATGCTTCCTGCTGTGCTCTGAGTAATAAAGACCTTTGTTTCTGTCTCAGGAGTCTTGTATCTTTGTTCAGCCTCCATGAAACTGTGGCACACAAACTTGTTACATTGCACATGGGGTGAAATCTCAGGTCCTTCAAAATTCTTGACACACTTTTGATGGGTTAAATAGAACCAGGTAAGTTGACATTTTGCCAAGGAAGGAGGAAGTTTAAGGGACCTATGACAAAGTTGCCTTAATTCTCTTCTTAGTAATTAAATACTCTATTTACATGTTTTTGTTTGTTTGTTTCTTGTTTTTAAAATGGCCAAGAAAATTTGTTTTAAAGGAGCACCAGGCAAGTAAGAAAAAAGACTGTTTGGATAAGGTATAGAAGGCTTTGCTAAGGTGGAGTCAACTCCTAAATGTGCAACTCCAGCCATCAGATAGAATGGTAAATGTGTGTGATTCCTAATAGAAAGATACATAGGCTTTTGCTCAGTAAATAGCTCATTCATGATTTATTCTCCTTAGTCCTCTTTTTAAATGGAGATGCAAATATAAGTTATATCAAAATTTATTTTTACATAGCAACCAACAGTGAATTTGATATAGTTTTCTATAAAATAAAAAAGCGATTTTTAAAAATTTTTTAAATTTGTTTCTTCTTTCAAATTTGGCTTAATTATACCTTAATAATTCCTCTTTACTGAGTTTTATTCCACCCTTTATTGATC
Organism: Trachypithecus francoisi; assembly: GCF_009764315.1. NCBI lineage: Eukaryota > Metazoa > Chordata > Mammalia > Primates > Cercopithecidae > Trachypithecus > Trachypithecus francoisi. Next base: position 17,864,580 of record NW_022681465.1, read on the forward strand.
TGCATGGTAGCAAAAAGTTAAGAGTTTTAAAGACAACTTGTCAGTTTGATATATCAGACAAAGCAGCTAATTAAGCTATACTTCTTACTTTTCCTCATGTGACTAAAAAGTCACAGTCACTCTCTTTTTTACATATCACAGAAAGTCTCCAAATAACTGGAATCCATCAGGTGAATTAATATGCCTAAAGGCAATCTGTGTTATAGCTAGTGGATTAGATAGGTGTCTAAAGTTTAGAAACTCGTGTATCTAACAATTTGAAAATTCAAAAATACTTAGTAAAATACATCAATACATCAACAGACTCAAGCTCCACTATAAACAGGTCACACATGCTCCTGCCTCCCTCTTTTAAGGACTTTTGTGATAACACTGGACCAACTCAGATAATTCAGGATGACCTCCCTGTCTCAAGATCCTTAAGCTAATCACATTTGTAAAGTCTCTTTTCCCATGTAAGGCATTACCATATTCACAGATTTCTGGACTTAGGGCAGACTCTTTCTTGGGTCATTATTCAGCCTGCTGCAGACCTGTAGGAAGTGGGACACCTATCACTTAGAACAAAGTCATTTGCAGTACTGGACTCTAACATCACTTTGACTTTCTAAGAATTTAATTAATCTCTCTACCATATACAAATACCTTAGTGAAAGCAATTGAGAGAGATAAAAAAGATGTTCTTCTATTTGTGATTGGATGAGCTATAAAACAAGGACAGCATGTGTACAATCCATAAACTAAAGTCATTCAGCAATTAGATCAAAGAGGCATTTGAAGCCAGTAATGACATGAGAAGGTGAGTCAACTCCTTGTTATAATGAGGAGAGTGGCCGAGGATTTTCAGAAATCATGAAGCTTTTTGGACTGTCCACAAATCATGGAATGAAATGGGTAAGAACCAAAGTACCCTTCTTATAATGGGTCATATTAGTTGCTACTCAGGCTATACTAGTGTGTGCTGTGTAGAGACTCTTCGATACCATGAGAAGACTTAGAATTAAATCGGGACTCTTAATTTCTGACTCTGGAAGTATAAAACATTAATTCCTCAAGGCATTTTTTCTCATCTGCAAAATTGGAATTATAAAGCCTATCTTATGTGGTATTATTACAAACAAATGCCTAGCATAGTGCCTTCAAGAGTAGACTGTGAGCTGTTTCCTTTTTATTTTATCCTATGAATGGACTTTGTCATCATCTCCTCGAGGCATTAGAAAATGTAAAAGTGGAAACTGGTACATTTAAACTTACATAGAACTCGAAGGGATTGTGTATTATCTATAAATGTTAAAATGAAGACTCTAGTTACTAGATAATGTTCATTTTTTGACATATCCATAATGTCCCCATACTCAGTTTTTATGTGTGTATATAATAGTGGAAGCTGTGTTTGTAAAAACAATTTTAATGCCATTTTCCTTATTACAAAAGTAATAATTAGAGTAGAAAATTTTGGATTTACAGATAAGCAATATCAAGAAAAGAAAAATCAACCAAGGTCTCACTGCTCTAGTCATTAATATTTTGGTTTATTTTATCAAACCTAATCTCTTAGTCTCTATGTCCATATAATATATATATATATATACACACACACACACACACACACATGCATATATGTATCTACATATTGACTTGTATGTTGCCAAGAGCTTTACAGATAATATAGGCTAGGGACTAGGTTTATTGATAAATAATTTTCATCAGTTTGTTTAAAAAGAATTCTCTCATTAGTGTTATATACTAAGATGAACAAAAGGTGGACCAGGTTTGGCACTATAATATGGGAATATGCCTTGGGTCATCCATACTAAGGTGTTTATTTGGCTTCTGATAAATTGCTGGGTTTCCTTATTTTATGCTATTGCTTTAAACAACTATTTTATGCAACCAATAAAAATTCCACCTTGCTTATAAACTCTACCTGAGGATATCTTTATAAATTGGATGATTTTGCCTTGTTTGGGTTGGTTAGAGGGTCTGCATAGACTTTGAAGCATTTACACTATTTATATTACAGCGGTACTATGCTGAGGAGAGTGTGTATTATGGAAGTTTCTAAATATTTACCTAAAGGTGGTATTCATGCTCAATTCTTTTGATCTTATGACTAACTTCCTTCTTCTGAGACCTTGACTTTGAGGAATATTTACCAATTTTCTTCAATTACGTGATGACTCATACGCCACATCAAACCTTAAAAAGAATTTCCTTGCATTGTTTCATAATCTACCGCTTTCAAATTGTGGAAGCAGAGGTGGCTGTTTGTACTCACTTGCTACAAGAGATTCTCTTTAATTTTAAAGGGAATGAAACTGTAGCTACTTTGAAATTTTTATTACTTTTGTTGTTATGGCTGAAAGTGTTGCTCTCATCAAAGTCCACCAACTTTTCATCTCTCTTACCTCCTTTTTACTACTAATCTGGTTACTCCAAGCAATGTTTACAATAGATTAGGAATATTTTGCGCTAAAACAGAAGACCTAGTTGAAATGTATTTTATAAAATGTATCAAAGTTCTAAAAGCAGAGGCCATTATATCCCTTGGGGAATTGGAAATTCCTTCAGTGGTCAGATGCGTACTGTTCGGGAAGGATTTTTTAAAATCTCTAATCAATAAAATCATCCCTAAAGGGTTCTTTGAAAGAACAATTTAGAATTATCTACAAAACCTCTCAAAGATCAGTGTTAATGTTTGTCACCCACTGAAAAGTAATAAGCATTATTTGCACGCTATACCTATGTTATCTCTAGCTATCAGACCCCACAATCAGATTTTACTGATGCCCTATCTGACATTAAGATGTCATTATGAAATCATTTAAGGACCCAATTAATTTTAAATGAAAATTTTTTTAGCTGGTTCTAAGTTTCTGCTGGTGAGATTTGTATCTTTCCTCTCAGTGCTCACCAATTTCATTACCATGTATAAAGATGTAGGTAAAAATATTTTATGTAGCTTTATCCCTTGGGTCTGTTATTACAATGTTTGATATTTATTTATTTCTTTAGTTTATTGTGTTTTTTTTTATTAATATACTTGCATATTGGCTCCAGGAGTATAATGACATGAAGAAACAAGCTAATAATTCTGAGAGCTGTCTTATTTCAGGGTTGCCTAATTAAAACTAGTTTTAAAGACAGAAAACAAAATGAATGTTTATAACAGGATGTAATACATGTAATCTTGGAAGGATGCTCAAGATTCCCTGGGAACTGAGGAGGAGCATTCAACTCAGATAGGGAAGAATTCCAGGAAGTAACACTTGAGCCTTTGATTAACACTGCTAGAACTATATATGCACACTGGAAAAAATACAAATAATACAGAAGGGTGTAAAGCCAACAATGAAAAAACGATATATAATGTGGTACCCTAGATTAGATCTTGAAGCAGAAAGAGGATATTAGTGAAAAAACAGATGCAAACTGTATAAAGTTTGGAGTTTGATTAATAGTAATCTATCCATTTTTTTTTATAGTTTAGTGAAATCTATTGTGGAAATGTAAGATATTAACAATGGGAGAAAATAGATGAGGGAGTATTTACAAATCTTCTGTACTGTCTTTGTAAATTTTCTATAAATTTAAAATTATTTCAATATAAAAAGCTTATTTAAAATAAGCGAATAATAATCTTTTCTTCCACTGACATATTGTAATAACATACTGTTCTATCTTCACCACCAGCAATATAGGGTTCACTTTCAGATCAATATATATGAATCTACCTTATTTTAAAAATGCCTGTAAGATGTTCCATGAAGTTAATTTACATATTTTAAAGTCATTCGGTTATCTCCATTTTTATGTCTTAGAAAATAATGTTGCAAAAAGCACCTTTGCAAATATATTCTGGTTTAAAATTGCCAAAAAATAAAAATATTAACATTTTAACATAAAATAAATGTTTAAAATTGCCAGAAAAGAAAGAGGAAAAATTCTTTTTCAAATGGTTGTTGGAGTTTATAAACCTACCAATATTACACGAGAATGCCTTTTTTCTCATGTTCTTATTAAAATGGATATTATCATTTAAAAAATTGCATTCTATTAGAAAGCAGGTGGTATTTCAATTGGGTTGTGATGGATGAATGAATACTAGCTAGGCAAATGGGAATTTGCAGAATAATGGGTAAGATGAAATCATGAGCAAATGTATGGCGGCACAGAGGAAATGCTGTTCTCAAAATATGGTATTTTTCAGCAAAGCTGGAATTTATCATGGCATTGAGGATCAGCATTATAGAGTTAGCTGCTACCATCATGAAATGTTTGCATCCCTCCTAAAGGGATAAACCTTGAAAAGTTAGAACCGATCACAGTTTTTATAAAGGGAAGACCATATTCAGATTTTTACTTTAGAAAGATCTCAATGAATGCATTGTAGGAGCCTGGCTTAAAGGAAGCTAAATCTGGAAACAGGATAATCAGTTAAGAGGCTTTTAATATGATACGATAAACATCAGTATTGAGGCAAAGGAAGCACTTGGAGAGAGGCGTTGGAGACAGAAGCTTCAGGACTTAGAGACCGATGAGACCTGAAGGGGAAAACAAGTGGAGTAGACTAGGTTAAATCTCAGTTCCATTTTTAGTGTCAATGGCAAAATTAGAGCCCACAGGGAGAGGAGTAGATTTGGGAAAGAGATGATTAATTTTTTCTTAGACATGTTTCATGAGAGCTGCTTGTGAGACTCAAAACTGAAAAGTACAATGGGCCGAGAGAGAGGCAGATTTCAAGCCTAGTTCTGGCTCAGAGATACAGATTTGAGAGTTATTACTGTACCCGTGGAAGAGGAGACTGTGTCATTGTTGACATTGGGGTGGATAAATCTTTGTTGTGGGGACTTCTGCTGTGCACTGTGAGATGATTAGCAGCACCCCTGGTTTCTGCCCACTAGAAGTCAGTAGTTCTTTCCAAGCTGTGACGACAAAAGATGCCTTTAGATATTGCCAAGGGTCTCCTCAGGGTAAAGTTTCCCTGGTTGATAACCATTGTTCTATGTGATGTGAGAAGGGGAAAAAGCTGGTTATGGATCCCTGGGGAACTCTGGCATTGAAATGTGTCAATAATGGTGCATGGGAGAAGTGCCAGGTAGCTACAAGTAAAACAGATAAGAAAAAATCAGTGGTACCATCAAGGACAGGGCATGAGATGAGACAAGAAGAAGGAAATAGACATCAATGTCAAATACTGGTAAGTCAGCTGAAGACTAAATTTGTTAACTCTAGGTGGCAATTTCAAGGTCACTGGTGACATTAACAAGAGTAGTTTTTCGGATGTCAGCTTCAGGTGCCACCTGGAATTGGTTGTTCTCAAAATTCAATAAACTCTTTTGAGTAATGGCTGTCTCACTGCTTTCTTGGGGGTTTTAATGAGTTTTATTAACTCTTCTGATCCTCACTCAGTCTAGGTATTTGCCTTAGAGAAACACTGAAACCTCTACGTTTCTCACTCCTGGTTCATTTTTGGACTTAAACTTTTAATAACCAAATGCCTTTCTTATTTTAACGTGATGACTCAGTTTTTACTCTATTATTGTAGTCCCCTCATCCTAAAATACCCAGTGGTGTGTCCCGATGTTAACTGGAGTGGCAGACATTATCTTTGCCAGAAACTTCTCTCTTACTCTTGAACCAAATTTAGATGACTAAAATCTCTTCACTTTCAGGGTGAGTTCGTTTCAGTGGAGTGCTGGAGCTGGTTTGAGGGCTGATTGTAAAATCTGCAGTAATTTTGGAGCCAATTGTTAAATAGCATCATTCTACAAAATTAAGTTATAAAATCTGACAATTCATTTTAAAACAACAGCGGTAAATATTCAGCGCTCATCACTTTTAAATGATTTTACTATTGTCTAAGTTCTTGAGGTTATATCTATTATATCTTAATGGTAAAAGTGTCATATGATGTGGTACTTCTGTGCATCTCTTCTCAAATTTGCATTCAATGATGTCAGATTGGTAGCTTGAAATCAGCCATGGTGGAAGTTTATACATTGCAGATATTGTCAGAGCCTCATATTTTTTAGATGTATAGACTGTAGAAGGTAATGGATAAACTATAATAATATTGATTAAACTTAAAAGTATCTTGCGTCTATAGCTGTTACACTGTGAATAGCACACACGGTGAAAATATTCTGGTACCTAAATACTAGTATCCAATCGGCAAATCAGTCATTCCGGTCCTTGATGAATGAGTGAAGTTTCAACATGTATCTCTATTGTTTCAATGTCATCTTACTCATTAGTAAGTTAACATTCATATTAACCAACATTCAGTTGGAATTATGCTCATTTATTAATTGCAAAACTAGGTTGACTATATAAGAATTTAGCAAAAAATAAATGAGACTATTTTGTGTGAATAAATTCACCATAAGAAATATGCAATAAAGAGTAATGTATGTCTTATTTGCAAATTATATGCCGCATATCCTTTATGTCAGTTAAATTTATAATGGACTTAGGTTTGTATATCTATATCTATACATATATTGTTCATATACACCAATTTTTTCCCAGAAAGTCAACTATTAAACATTTGCTAGCATTTCTTTCTGACAAGACTTTCCATATTAATTTCCAGGGGCTGCCTTTTAAGGTCAATAGATACCAAAATCTGAGGTAAATACACTTTAGACCTTATCAGAAAGTGTTACTATGCACTGGTATCTCTAAAATTGGTCTCTTCTCTGTTCTCGCTACTGTCCTTGTCCCATATTTTATTTTAGCATATATTTACAAAATTACTCCATATTCGCCTTCCTGTATCTACTTATCATACAGTATTTACCTTGCAATTATTTCGCCGATTTTTATCTTGTAACATTCACATTGTTCTCTGGATTTATCGCTCCTAATCCTTTTCTGTGACACTGTGGCATGTGGTATGAATTTAACTGTACATACTGAAGTTCTACATATTTTGGTCCCATTATTGAATTTTTTTCTTATATATTTCTGTTTTTTATCTCTCTATTGAGTCTAGTCTCTCTAGTCTCTGGATGGGACTCATGATTGAAAGAAGGTTTTCTGTTCCTAGGTGTTGTCTATGCTATAATCATTTATAGGCATTTATCTCAAGTGCAGTAGAAGAGAAAGTGATAGGCCCATTCAATGTTTCCATGGGTTAGCTTCCCCTAGTTTTGAACACAATGGAAACAAAATAACCTGGAAACTTGAGAGCGTCTAAGGTGACCTTTTTCCCTCTTTCTACATCTATGTTCAATTTCTCTTTTTCTATTTTCTTGATCAAGTCATACTGTTAGGTAAACTATCCCTCACCAATATTCAGCCCTCACTCCCTGCTCCAGGTTGCAGAATGTTGTTAGACTGTAGTAAAACGGTGGTCTTTCCTTTAAAAGCACTTATTATCTATAAGAGGTTACATTGTGTCCTCTTCCCCCATGCTGAAGTCGTCTGTTGAAGTTCTAATCCCTATGACCTCAGAATGTGACCTTATGTGAAAATGGGGTTATTTCAGATTTAATTAGTTAAGATGAGGTCATACTACAGTAGGGTGGACCTATGAACCAAAATGGCCAGTGTCCTTATAAAAAGTGGAAATTTGAACTCTCTCTCTCTCTCTCTCTCTCTGCCATGTGGACATGAAGGCAGAGGTGAGATTGACGAGTTTACAAGCCGAAGAGTGCCAAAGATTTCCGGAAAACCATAAGACGCTAGGATAGAGGCAAGGAACAGATTTTTCCTCATAGCCAACAAAAGGAAGCAACTGTGTTGATACTTTGATCTCAGAATCTTTGCCTCCAGAACACTGAGGTGATTAATTTCTTTGTTTAAGCCACTAAATTTGTGGCACTTTGTTATGGCAGCCAGCCAACTAGTGTGTCATCTAATTATAATACTATCACTGTGACTTAATATCTTCTATCACACATATAGTAAAAGTGTTTTGAGAGCAGGGACTGTGTCTATTTTGTTCATAATTGTATTCTTTGTGCCTACCATAGTGCATGACATATACTAGGCGTTCAATCAAACACGGTTAATTGAATGAAAATCCTCTTCCTCAACAGAATTTACTGTTATGATGGTTGGGAGAATTTTAGTTGTAAACTTGCTATCAGATTTTCTGGTTGCAGATTCAAGGGGATGGAGAATTTCTTCTGTAAATTTGTCTTTGAGATGGAAAAAGGAAGGAAACCTCTTAGTTGGGTGGGATGCATGTGTCTGGTGATAAGCGTTCTTTATTTTCACATAGGCTAAATTTACTCACTCTTGGCCATAGCAACAGAATGCGTGCAAAAGTCGAGAGAGTAGTGTGTGGAATGTGAGGACAGCGCCATATGGGGAATTGTGTGGTACGTGGTTGATATGATGTATTTTAATGTTTAATTTAAGAAGGTCTGATTTTGACAGTAAGAATTGGGGACTAAAAATAGAACCAAATGATAAATATGGAATAGAACTGTGTGATACTAAAAAAGACAAAAACAAAAACAAAAACCCTTGTGACGTAATAGTCCATTATGTTCTATCTTTATATATAATGCTTTCATGCAAAACAATACCATTTCATCTCTTAAATGCATATTGTAATTTTACATGTGAATGTGAGAAATCTGTACCGTTTTTCTCTATTTCAGGCTGTTTATCTTGGGTAATTGTTTTATTGCTGGGTCCATTTTAAAGATACTCTTTGTTAGCTATTTTTAACCTGATATAAATAGGATATTTAAATCCTGACAACAGAGTTTTGGCCACGGGTTGATTTATATATATTATAGCATATGGATTAGCATAAGGAGTGAGACCAAAAAAATCCGAGTTCATTCCAGAGGAGCATATGTCATTTCAATGTTTGGTGTCATGTACATTAGCTAGATAAAATAAAATTGATTCCAAAATATATTTTCTAAATACATACATGTTAGTTTATTTTTAAATAGACTTTATGGTTGTAGTTAACATATATATTCTTCCTATTGCTGTGCTAATTAAATACAATTCTTTCCCCATCACCCTAGCATATCTATATAATTATTATGTAATTTGATAAAATTATATTTAAGCAATATCTATAATAACATATTTTAGTCTTTTATTACTATAAGCTTTTGAATGTGGAGCCAAGCAAATAAATTCAATTTTATACATTTGGAAAAAGAGTAAGAAAGTATTTTCTAGTAGTACATACACATGAACATACACACACACACACCAACACAGGCATACACACACACACACACACACACACACACACACACACACACTGTCTCTCTCTCTCCAACCAACTGTCATGAAATAACTGAATCAAAACACAATGCTTTGGAGGTTAAATTTGCTAAGTTTAATCTAACTAAAATATTTGAGCTTTTAAAACAATCCTGTAAGGATTTTAGTTTATGAAAGTCAAGATAATTTCTAATTCTTCAAGAATAATTTAAAACAAATTTAAACATTCAAAGGTTTTCTTGAACTTCATAAAACTTTGCATAATAATATATGTGACTTTGCATAATAATAATAATTAAGGACTAAAAGTAGGTGCAGAAGGGAGAAAATAAAAAGACAAATTGTCCATTTTTAAATATAAAATGGTCCAGAATTTTCATAAATGCAGAATGACATGAAACACACACATACATGAAACTAACCATGAAGTTTAATTTTTCTATTTTTAAGTGATAGATTAAATGTTTAGTAAGAGATGTTTCAAAATGGAAAATCTTCTGTAAGTGAAACACCCACGCTCTTAAATATTACTAGGTTTTCTCTCCTCTTACATTATTATTAGACCCAGTATAACAAAATAAATTTTCTTCTGAAATGTTATCCTGAAATTTTGAAAGGACAGAGACTAGAAAGATGTGTATTTATTTGGGGAATTATTTGACAAATGTAAGCATAACAAATAAAATGAAATATCTCCCCCATGGTAACAAAGGCTTCATTGCATCATCCTAGAGCTAGAGAATAATAGTACCAAAATTACAAGAATTATTGGCATTAGTGAGCAAAAGAAAGACAACATGTAAACAAAATGAAGTCAAGTTATTCTATGAATTGTCTTCCAGCTAACCTTTAATTTGGGAACTTAGAATTAGCCACAGGTTTTTTGAAAAGGCCTGAATAAGCTAAATAAAATTAAATATTTCTGTAGTTTTTAATGTCGAATCTGTCAATCATATGATGTCATTTAGAAGATGTCATAATAATCACTGTGGCAAGTTATAACAAATAATGGCTTTTAAAGGGCGACAAAGTACAATGCACAGTAAAATCCTTTAGATAAATAGTAGCTACTTGAGATTAGTATAAAATAAATGATTAAAGCAATGTTATTTTGCTTTTATTGGCAGTGAAACAAAAAAAATCATACACTTTCCATGGGGAGCACATGACACACAGGGGAATGCACCCTGGCTGTGAGGCTTCCTGTTTCAATGCCAGCATGGGATTGGAGTTGCAGCCCAGATCTTGCTTTACTTGAACTCTCTGCTTGAAAAGATCTGGATACTTACAATGGTTGGCTGAGGGTCTGAGCTGGAAGTGAGCTGCTATCTCTGACTCACCCATGTCATACTGGAATCATAAGACTGGTTCATGCACAAACTTAGGGTTTACTTTGCCTACATTCACTCCAATCTTGTGATGTGAGACTCCAGAAGTAGGATTTTCACCTCGGACCTTGTTTAGAATTGTTTCTTTCTGTAGAAACCAGGAAAGATCACAACAGTTGTGGAGTTACTACATCAAGAGCCTTCTACTCCCCAAGGGATGCATAGGAGGAACTGGATAAATCTAAGAACTGTATAAAATTAACTCACAAAGAAGAATTAAAAACAAGACATTTACCTATGTAACAAACCTTCACATCCTACACATATATCCCAGAACTTAAAATAAAGTAAAATAAAATTTTTAAAAAGAATAAATAAATAAATAGCAGGTAAGAAAATCTAAAACTAAGAGATATTCTTAAACCTAACAAAGAAAAAATGTACATACAAGTTGAAATAGAGTTGGTGGGACACTTTTGGAAGCAGATTTCAAAATAAATATAACAAAAATTCTTAAAAGAATAAGTAAGTAAATAATACTCATGAAAAAAGAATACAATTATGCAACAAAGTAAAAGTAAAAAAAAAATTTCTTTGCTTTCTATAAGGGATTATAGATAGATATGAGGAATTGTTCCAGAATAGAGCCAGATACAAAAATAGAAGTCACAGGACCTGGAGAACAGAATGAGAAGCTCTAACAGAAGACCAAAAGAAGGTGCAGAAGAGAGAAAAAATAGAAAGACACATTGTCCATATTCAAATATAAAATGGTCCAGAATTTTCAGAAATGAAGAATTACGTGAAACACACACACACACGTGCACACACACATACACACACACCATCAAACAACAGAAAAGTTCCTTTAATACATACATGAAACGCTTAAAAAGGAAGTAAACAACATCAAAAAAAAAAAAAAAAAGCATAGGACTAGAGATGAAATAGAGATTTAAAATACCATAGTGGAATTTCCAATGAATTTGATGATCTATGTCAAATTGATTTTTGTTTAATAGAAATATAAAAACTAACAAAATTGACATAAGATGAAACAAACATCACTAATAGATGAATAACATGAACCAAATTTAACAGGTATGCAAAAAGTGACCTATTTTAGATGTCACTTCAATTGTGGAAACGGGGAGTTGCTACATGTATATTTTTTAGGAGATAATGTTTTTCTGGGTTTTAAGCTAATACTTCTTAATATTGTTCCTATTGCAACAATTTCAAACAATGAAAGAATCAGAACCCTTCTGTTTTTCCATTTTTGCAGCCTAGACCAAAGACGTTTACATCCTGGAAGAGAACTTGTTGGCGCTTCAGCTCAGCAAGTATGGGCCAAACTAATATAACAACAAGGTAAAATGTTTTCATTGGCACCTATCTCCTGTTATGATGCTTACACTAAGGTTATCTATCATTCAAGCTGATGGCTGGTTGGTAACTGTTGTAGCACTCTACCTCTAGGCATCTATCCTGCTCGTTACTGAGCCTTCCACATTCTTTTCTATCTTACCTCATTATTGATTAAAATCAATCGCTACTCTCTAAATGGCTTCATATTCAATAATAGTAATAAGTTCTTAGCACACCAGATACATTTCAAATATTAAAAGAGTAGAAAATGGTTGATGTTTCAGAAAATGTTTTCAGAAAATGGTTGAATTTTTCATAGAACTTTAATTTTGTATTCAGTTTATAATGCTGTAATTTTTTTCTTTTTTTTTTTTTTTTTGAGACGGAGTCTCGTCTGTCGCCTGGACTGGAGTGCAGTGGCCGGATCTCAGCTCACTGCAAGCTCCGCCTCCCGGGTTTACGCCATTCTCCTGCCTCAGCCTCCCGAGTAGCTGGGACTACAGGCGCCCGCCACCTCGCCCGGCTAGTTTTTGTTTTTTTTTTTTTTTTTTTTTTAGTAGAGACGGGGTTTCACAGCGTTAGCCAGGATGGTCTCGATCTCCTGACCTCATGATCCGCCCGTCTTGGCCTCCCAAAGTGCTGGGATTCCAGGCTTGAGCCACCGCGCCCGGCCAATGCTGTAATTTTTCTAATAAATCAACAAGATCATTAACAGTTCAAGAGAAAGCCAGGTAAAGCTATGAACAGAGTTCACAAAGAAATACAAGCAACCAAAACATGCATTAAAATAAAGTAAATCTCAAGAACAACTTTAAACAACATAAATTAAACAATATTGAGGTAAGCTTTTTCATCTAGATGGTCTAAAGTAATGCATTAAAATTGGCATATTCTGTTTATAAACTTATTTTAAAATTTTTAGCAAAATTAAAATACCTTTGATTAGGCAGCTCTAATTCCAGAAATTTAAACAACGAAATTACCCAAACACCTAATGTTTAGTGCAGCTTTTTAATAACTTGGAAGTGATTTTAATCTCGCTAAAGGGATTCTAATTAGATATATTATGGTCAGTTTAAACAATGAAATAATACCCCAGCCATTAAGAAGAATGCATCACTGTATTTGAAAGTGATATGGGACAGGGGAGTTTGGGAGGGATAAACGTGTTATTTCTCATTTCATCAAATGAGAATTTTTACAACTTAATTAATATTTAAATTTTAAAAATCCAATTAAATATTAAAATGATCAATTGATATTACTTCAACATTATAATTCTGATATAAATATTATTGGAGTGTGGTAGAATTGAAAGAATACATACACATTTGATTTGGTTTGCTAATTTCCATTTAGAAGTTTGAATCTGTATTCACAAGTCAGGCTGTCCCTTGGAGTTCCTTGTGTACTCTTGTTGGGAGCTGGTAATACATTTGTAAGATGGAGCACTACAAAAGCACCATTTTTCTCTTCTGACTACTGAAGAATATTTTTTTTTTCCCCTCAGTTAAGGAAAATGGTAGAAAACAGTTTTGGGGAGACTTTGTGGGATTTTTTTTTTTTTAGATATAAGCCTGGCAGATCACAGATAAGAAAAAAGATATTGAGACCATTACGATCTTCTATGTGGCTTAACATTAAGTCCCTCCTCCTGGTATAAATGTGAGGGCCTCCCAAAGCACTCAGTTTGTCTAAGTGCTTCTTGTTTATTGGGAAGAAGGGATCAATAGTCTTTAAACATCTGTCTCCAAGATTCAGAATTCAAACATTTTTGGAATAAATTTGGGTGGGTGAAACCAAGATACAGAGGTAGGGAAGTGATTGGAGAAACTGAAGTAAAATTATCATGATGTTAGGGATGAGGAAACCAGGGGGTTGGTTTCAGCTGGGAAATTGAGAGAAGAAAGGAAGAGTGTTTTCCATCACGTCCTGTTGGAAGTGGTTTGGACCTAGGAGAACTACTTTATCTGAGAATTAAAACATCAAGGTCGTCACAGCTGTGATCATACTTGGGGACAAGTCAAATTGACCTGATGCCCTTTTGTGAGCAGATTTAACCTAAAGAAATTCACTGGTATCTGGGCCTTGTCTCAGTGACAGACCAACTCTTATTCTGGAGGGATCCCAGAAATTGTCCCCAATTTTCACAGCTTTAACCACCATATAGGTGGGGTAATGGAAAGTGCTTACTCTCTAGAAACTGGCAAGATTGCACACTCTTTTTGTTGTTGTTGCTGTTGTTGTTGTTGTTGTTGTTGTTGTTGAGATGGAGTCTCGCTCTGTCGCCCAAGCTGGAGTGCAATGGCGTGATCTCGGCTCACTGCAAGCTCCACCTCCTGGGTTCAACAGATTCTCCTGCCTCTGCCTCCTGATTACAGGCACCTGCCACCATGCCCAGCTAATTTTTGTATTTTTAGTAGAGATGGAGTTTCACCATGTTGGTCAGGCTGGTCTTGAACTCCTGAACTCATGATTTGCCCACCTCAGCCACCCAAAGTGTTGGGATTACAGGCATCAGCCACCGCGCCTGGCCTTTTGCACTCTTTTAACTGGGAAACTGGTCAGCCCATCCTGGCTACTTGAAGGGCTCATACTGAAAGACAAGATGCCACCTGTTACATGTGCTAGTTACTGAAACAGGAACTTTTCTTGAGTTACGACGTTTATCACAGACACTGTTGATCAGTGATAACAAAGACATGAGATTTTTGATATATCAGCAGTAAGTTGTTAATATAAAAGAGTAGAAAAATATGCTAAAACTATGAAGTGTAGGGGTGAAACAACCATATCATTAGATAAGCATTAGAAGAAGTGTAACAAGATTTTATCATTTGAAGTTATTTAACTTTGCAAAAGTATAAATAAAACATAAATCTTTCTAATAAAGAATGAACACTTGGAAATTTTTAAATCCCCCAACTAGAATTTGGTTTGCAGTAAGTTAGCTTTCATTTATATCCTTCAAATATTCATCCCTCAATTTTATGTCAGCAATTTGTCAATGGTCCAAAACTTAGTGATTTCCTGTAATAGTTCTTCAGGTTTTTGTTTTTTTCTTTGAAGAGAAGGTAAACGGAATTCTTTTATTTAAAAAATTTTCCTCATAAATACCAAACAGGAAATACTATTAACAATCCCATTTTTTTCTGCACAATCATTTGACCTCAAAATGACATTTTTATTCTTTCAATAAAAAATATTGGGCAAAATGGATTTTAAAAATAATAAATACTAATAGTGTCAAATATTTTAATAGCAGTTTAGCAAGTAAATGCATGTATCTATTTAGTACAGTTGGTGTCCATTTGTAATTGGTTCCAAGACCCAGGTGGGATGCTCAAGTTTGTGAAATGAAATGGCATAGTTTTCTCATCGAACTTTTAAATAATTTCTATGTTACTTACAATACTTAGTACAACATAAATGCTATGTAAATAGTTGTCATACTATATTTTATCGTTTCAGTGTTATTTATTATTATTGCATTGTTACGTTTTTTGTTTTTTTGTTTTTTTTTAATATTTAGATCCTTGGTTGGTTGGAATCAGTTGCGCAGGAACCTGTGGATATAGCGGGTGGGCTGTGTCTTCCTTTCTAATTCCTAGCGTTCATTTTCTTGGTAGAAAGAATACTTGTCCACTCTGTTCTGTGTTCTTTTTGAGTGCTTTGCTCATATGTTTCTCGGGTGAGGGATTGATCTAGAGAATCTAATTTTCCATTACACTAAGGGCTGGCTATGGTTGGAGGAACATGAGAAAACATAGAAGGGAAACTGAAGTTAATATTGAAATGACAGATGAGATTTATAAAGGAGAAGGGAAGTGCTAACATTCAGAAAGCAAATACTAGTGTTTCATTAGTTTGAAAGCATTGGCGTTTATAAAATCTTTGATCAAATTAGTTTACATAGAAAACTATGTAAACCTTTTTTTTTTTTTTTTTTTTTTTGAGACGGAGTCTTGCTCTGTCACCCAGGCTGGAGCACAGTGGCGCCATCTCTGCTCACTGCAAGCTCTGCCTCCTAGGTTCACGTCATTCTCCTGCCTCAGCCTCCTGAGTAGCTGGGACTACTGGGACTACAGGCGCCCGCCAACAGGCCCGGCTGATTTTTTTGTATTTTTAGTAGAGACGGGGTTTCACCGAGTTAGCCAGGATGGTCTTGATCTCCTGACCTCATGATCTGCCCACCTCGGCCTCCCAAAGTGCTGGGATTACAGGCGTGAGCCACTGCACCCGGCCGAAAGTAACCTCTTTGACACAGATTTTGTCAGATACGTCACTATGTAGAGCAATATTCCTGATTAACAACCTTTCAATCAATTCATCCAGTTTGAATTTTAGTTGGTCAAGAATCATTTCATTGTTTGCTGCTTTTTATAACGAAAGTTCTCTTTCCAAATAATCTGAAATTGACTCACAATGATGCGTTTTGCTAATTATTGCTGGTTTTGTTCCTTCTTAGATATTTGCATTTTACAGAAATCAAAACTTTCACACTAACGGTAAATTTTTGGTGCTTTAGTTATTTTTTTGACTAGTGTTTGGAAAAATAAGCTGTTTCTATGAAATAGCTAATTCTATGAAAGCATTAACAGTATTTTTATTTTCACTGAAATGAAGTAAAAAATTTAAGGAAATTTTAACACTATTTTATATATAATAAATTAATATTAATAGGAAATATGCTACTAATTTAAATTTATCTCCCCTTGGTCAATGGGATCTTTCAGAACATTTCTCCCCTAGAGCTTACAAATATGTGTGTTTCTGATAGTGTGTGTAGTAAAAGTCCATTTTATCTGATATTTATATATGGGACATTTCAGATTTGTTGTCTCTCAATTCCAATTTCAATCCCAGACACAGATAGCTTGAATGCTTGAGATGAAAACACACGCACTACGTTGGAGACACACACAGCTTGAGATGAAAACACATGCACTACGTTGGAGACACACACACACACAAACACATATGTGCACACACAAGTTGGATAGCCTTTATTTGACCTTCTCAGCAGAGGTGGGGTATTTCTCAACCCTGTACTGTGATATTTTCCTATGAAAACTTCTTTCCACGCCATGTGCCATCAGGTCTGTTACACATTTTCTAGTTTCCTTCTTTTAAACAGAGCAAAGAATGTAAGTCTAAGACTAATGTTTACGCTTCTAAATCTACTTGCCAATCAATCAAGCAATTCCTAAGCACCAGTTACTACTGAAGCTGCTGGGTGGGCCTGCCACACAACCACAGCAACATGACAGTGAGCCCACGTGGAGTTAGACAGTTTCTTGCTCATGGCACAATAGACAGCATGAGCCTTATGCTTGCATCACTTCCTCTTGTCCTCCCAGTCCCAAAGAAGGTGATGTGGAGCAGGCCCAGGTGAATGCTGCTCACACAGTGGGACGTGGTTATGCCTGAAGAACGCTGAGCTTAGGAAGCTCTCCAACCTTCTGAGGGGACCACAAGCACATTTGCCTATCTTTCTCTCTGGAGAGACATTATCTTTATAATTCTAATCAGACACAAATTTTTAGGTCAGAAAACAAATTTGCCTTTGGACAGTGATGTTACTTTTACCACCCTGGAACATGTCAGGAGATGGGAGGAGGACTCTACTTTTAGAAATTTGGAATCTAAGCAAATCTGCTTCCTGTCCAGAAACGTCTTTGCAAACACCTTGGACAAGTTTCCTTGAACAAGTTGCCAGTGCCTTTTGCTCAGATGTGCAGAAATGGCAGCTCCATGAATCATCTCCCAGCACTATCTTTTTCTCACCTTTGGTTCCTTTGCTGAAACTTGACTCCTATTTTGTATTTTGCATTTTTTTCTTTCTCTTGATGTATTACAAAAACAAAATGTTATTATTTTCCTAATTATCCTTCAAGACAGCAATTCCCCATGTGCTTTACTAGATATAAACAAGTGCATATGCTTGTCTTTGAGGTAATGGAAATTTGCAATTGAAGAGGAATTAATTTTTTTTTTATTTCCTGATACAGACACTTAACTCTGATTCCTTTTTCAGATTGCATCAGTGTTAGTGGGACATTTGACCTCACAAATCTCTTTCTATTACAGAAAGAGATAAATTTGGATGTATGATCACTGCTTTGGGAAATGCTAATATGATGTAAATTCATATTAGCAAGAGACACAGGTATCAATGTACCCCTGATAGAGGAATAAGGGGAAAAATACATTGTTCATTTCAAATTAACAAATACTAAATTTCAAAAGTGTAATCTATGAAAGATATGATTACTAGGCACAGGGTCATATTTTCCTACCTCTGTAGCACCTGAAATCCATCTCAGATTAAATCAGGCTACCCTCGATTTTTGCTTTTTTTGATTAATTATTTTTTCTTATTACCAGAAGTCTTGAGGGGAGGTGGTGGCCAAGCTCCATGTCTTGCAGCCAAGCAACACTGTGGGATGGAAGGTGGAAAAGGTGGAATGTCATGTGTCTGGTTTACAGCACTCACATATCAGTTGGCAGAGTTAACGGAAGTGCTATTGATTGACAAGCACCCAGAAACATCAGGCAGAAAACCTGCTCACACTCATGCTTTAGCCTTGGAGATTCCTGAGAATTTTCACAAATGCTTAACCTCATTTGCTGAGAGAGGCCAATATGGAAACTTAAAATTAATTAATTCATTAATTAGTTAATGTAGAGGAACACGAAGTCAAGAATGTGTTCCTTGTTTATCTTTGTTTTAAATTTGGCTGGGCAGTTGAGCAAATGGTCTTAATTCTTCTAAATATTGGAAACCTGTTTTCTGGGCACAAAGCTAGATTTTTGGTTTCATTGAGGAATAAATATATTTGTTGTTCCACTCAACAAGCAGAGATCAATACATTATTCTAGGTCTATCAATCGGGAGGAGGGGCCATACATGATAACTTACCTAGTGCTTTTTGTCTAGCAGCAATGGAGTTGGGATGTACATCTGCCAAAGGACTATTTTAGTAGGACTTTGGGACAGTTGGATAATAAACTGGTCAATGCGATGAAGACCCCAGTCCCTCTGAACTCTTGGAGCTTATGAAAGTCTAGATGTCAAGCCAGAGAAATTGTGAAGACCATTCCTCCTAAGCAACAATCTCTAAAAAGATCAAGATGTATGTTTGTATCTATTGATTTTGGGGAAGCTACTATTTTCTATAATCCCTCAACTGGGGGTTTTATGCTCACCCTTTTCAACGTTCACTGATAGTGAGATTGAATAAGTCATCAATGAGAAGAGTGGTTTGAAAATATGTAATGTAGTATGTAAATATTATGTAGAATTAAGAAGGCAGCATAATCCTTAATAAGGTCTAGATATTCAACTTATATCTAATTAGTACTTCCACCTTTTGAAATATACAATTACACTGTTGTGCATTCCTAAAAGAATGCACAGTTAGACTTTACAAAAAATACTATGGTTCCCAAAATGTAATGTCATAAACCTATGTTTATAAAAAAATTGCATTATGTACCTGGGATATAATATTTATCACAATCATTCAGCTTATAATACTATGAGAGTGTTGATGTGAGGATTTCACCTTGGTTAACTGAGGGAAATAATATTTTGTTGAAGATCATCAACATGTGGTCAACTTGAAATAAGAGCTTCTCAGTGTTATGAAAATTGTGACCTTGTAATGGGTAACACAGTCAGACTAAAATAAGCCTTATTAAATCAGATTTCTCTAAGGGTACTTCTGCTTCATTTTGCCAATTCTGGACTCTGCAATCTTAATTTCAATGGTTAGGGAGGATCTACTCCCTCTAACGCAATACATGCAAATCGTAAGTTAGAATTGCTTGCATATAATGTAATAGAGAAGCTGCATTCAGCTTACTCAGTTAGCAGAAATGTATATGCAACAGGTATGATACACACTAACAGACTGGAGTGCAAATATGAACATATCTCTCATTTCAAAATTAAAACTGGTAGGGGGCCCGTTTTTCAGAATAGGAGGAAGTCCAGCGTCTTTCTAAAGAAATCCCTCACTGACTGTAAGATACCTCAGAGACTTACTCAATACCAACTACCCATTCCAGATGCCCAATTTTATTTAAAGACAAACTGTAGAATTCACTCAGTGCACAAGTGAAATCAGGTTTTTGCCTGTATTTGTTCTTGTTGCTGCCATAACATGTATCTGTTGCAAGCTGCTTCATGAAATCCAGTGTGTGGCTAACACATACAGGTTGGCACAGTCTCTGCCTGAAACATGGAGAGGCTCATACTTGGATTTCTCAGGTGAGGCTCCTTGATTAATGCTCATATGTTCAGACATTTTCCCCAAAGCATGGTTTCTAATCCAGGATGGCTGGTCCAGCCTGGGCTTCCAGCCACAGCTGGTCGTTTTCCCAGAACCAGCTCTGGCGTGCTGCTTGAGTCACCAGCTCTGACCTTCCCTCCCTTCTGTTAAAGTTCCCTTTAGGGGGCCTTGATGTCCTTTTCTGCAACTGTGGTTGGGGAAACCTCAGTCTCACAGAGGATGTTCTCCTTTTCTTTTTGACTGTATGCTATTAAATCCTGGTCTTTGTTCAGGAACAAAAACAAAAACCTCAGCTCTTTACAAAAACTGAGTTTTCCATTTATAAGTGTAATTTTGAAAGCATAGATGACAAATGATCACTCTTGAACCTTTTTATCTACTGGATTCCATGGAGAAGATTTTGGGAGACTGGTGAGTTAGAGAGGTACAAGATTATGAGGGCAATTTCCCAGCCAGTAAGAAAAGCCACAATCACTGTAATCATTAGTTATATAATTACCTCCAAGAGTAGCAAAGAAAAGATTCTGCTTTCAAATGACAGAAGCCCTGAAAATCTCATCTAAGGAACTGGAAATAACTTGTCTGTATTTTTTTCCTCTGTGCTCTAAATTCATTTTTAGTAACAGTGGAAGCAATTTGAAATGAAATACAACACTTAAAGCAAATGAAACGGAAATGAATGCCAGCAGTAAATGGCAAGAAGAAATCCAGTTCAGTGTGTTCCTCAGAAATCCTGTCTCTTGGGACTAAATACTGCAAATTTAACTCTTATCCTTGTTTTTCAAGTTTTACCATCTCGAAGCTATCCATTTCATATTAAATTAGTTCTGTTATATTATGTCAATTTGTATTCTTAAGAGCACAAGTTTGGCCTCAAATAGACCTGAGCTCAGATCCAATTCTTTAATTTATCTGTGCTGTTTTCTTTCTCCTTAGCTTTAAAGTGGAAAAAATGCTACTTACATTTCATTTATGAAGGTTAAAGATAAAGTGTCTGATATGGGACCTATCATATGTGGTAGGCACTTAATACATTGTAGCAATTATGATTATTATATCTGATACTAGTATTATTGTAATGATTTGTTTTCATCTTTGAGGTATCAGCTGTTTCTATTACATTTGTGGTTAATACTCCTAAACAGAGTTTTTAAGTTCAAGTGTCCAAAGTTGTTAGAAACAAAGATATTTGACAATAACAAAATCATGTCACATGACCTCATGATTTAACCACCTCCCAAAGTTGTCACCTCCTAATATCATCACCTTGGGGATGAGGTTTCAACATATGAATTTTAGAGGAACATAAACATTCAGACCACAGCAATAATGAAGTTAAGGAGTTTATTCATAGATAAATGTTAAGAAGTAGATACTGTTTGTTAGGAAAAGCATCCACAATTAGGGAGAAGTTAGATGTCTGGTGTCATCTTCGATTTTTGTGTTTCTTTCTGAACCCTGTTGCCTGGCTTCCTACAACATTTCTTGTTGACTTTTTCTTGTAGCTAAACTTAAACATTTTTTCCTTGAGTACCATTCTACAATCAATTGTGCCTTTATCCAATGGACTTTCATTGAATGTCCCCTATTGGAAATTTTAACAATAATTTAACAACCATTTATTTGCTACTTCATGTATAACCAATATTATTCAACATCCTAGGAACACATAGATAAATAAAACTTGATTTCTGCTCTCAAAAAAGTTGATCTATTTGGAAAAATATCAAGGAAGTAAACAACCTCAACATTATCACATGATTTGGTAATAACATAATTTCTTAGGGTGTCTGTGGTTGGGGGAGGAAACACCAGGAACTTTCTTGCAGGAAGTTGAAGTTTTTGTGCAGTCTTTATGAATGAAAAGTTTATAAGAAGGACAAGTATAGAACTAGAGTTTCTGGAATTGGGAACATCATAAATATAAGTACACATGCAGAATATCACCATGTAATATATGGAAAACTGAAATTGGCTTGTAAATTATAGGGTTGGGGGTAGTAAGTGATAAAGCCATAGAGATGCACAGATGCCCAATGTGGGAGGGTCCTGTGTAGAAGGCTAAAGTGCATGCATTTCATCTCAAAGATAATGAGAAGCTCCTGCAAGGGCGGTTTAAGTGAAGAATAATGTGTCATTTAGAGTTTATAAGTACCAAGTAGCAGTCATCTACAGTTCAAACCTATTCTGATTCATACTAATAAAACTGAGAGTTCAGAAATAATTTGGCAAACATAGAAAGAGGTATTCAAAGTCAAGATCCAATTCTCCACATGAATCCCGTTCCATTCACTCAAGCCCTGTATGCCTGAGAGAAATCCAGTGAAACTGCCCTTCACTAAGGATTTGAGAAATACAGTGTTGAGGAAATCATGAAGTCTTTTTATAATAGTGATTTACTCATTGTTTTCTCTAAGGTAGAAATGCTGGTGGCAAACGCTACAAATAAAATGGGTTGTTACCTTGGTGTCTACCAAAGAGAAAAGCCTAAGACAAAGGCTGTTATTAGGGAATGCAAACCAGGAAAGTAGGGGTAAGACAGAGAAGGAGGGAGAACAAATATCTGAGTGTTAATACCAGGCTGGCTGCTGTTTCGTATCAAGTAAAACTGATAGCTGGCTCTTATAGGAGTGTCCTGTCAACTACATCTGAGGACAGTACATCTTGGAGGATGAAAGAAGAATTTATTCATCAACTACCGTCTCCATTGTATTCTTTCTGTGTGTCCCTAATACTATCTACTTGGTTTTGCATCTTAAAATCCAGCAGGGAAGCCCTGGGAGGGAAATGAAGCACATGTGGGGTAATGGCATGAGGGAATGTACTATTGGATTATACTTACCTGAAGTCATTAGAACCCATACAGACTGAGCCACTTCTATTGTGGCCAGGTGTGGGTGGTGGTGATCAACAGTCCTGAGGTTGAGACAAATCTGAAGACTCTCATAGGGACACCCTATGGTCAATGGGGATCAAACAGTCACAGTGCACAGAGACTGGACTGGAGCACATTCATCTTCAATAGCTAAGTGGATGTGATGTTTAAAACAGAGGGTAGGACTGGCATTATCATTACATCTCTGTGGTTTGTAGAATCTGCTGAGTTCTTTTACACGGTTAGTCGGTAGTCAGGTATCTAGGATTGTTTCTGATAGTCATTATGTTCCTCTACAGTTGTTTAAATATAGGAATTCCAACTCTCACGCATAGAGATCTGACTTGAGTAAACATAATCAAGATTATATGCACCTTTTCCCAGTATCAGATAAAGTCTCAGGGTGGTCATAGACATAGACACTTTGAAGGAAGAAAAACCACTTGGGTTTTCTGAAAAGGGGCTTCATGGTGGCTGGGTAGAGGCATTCAGTACTTCCCTCCTTCACAAAAAACAAAATTGCGAGGAGGTCATTATCCTTCAAATAGAACATCTAAGAGAGAATGCTGGAATTAAGCAGAGAAGTTACAGGAAACACCTAAGGCAAGAAAGGAGAGGAAAGTGAGGCAATCTGCCCATCGGGGTTCAGCCAGGAGTCTGGAGAGGCTTCCCATCTAGGGAAAGAGTAAGTGAGTGATTCTCCAGTGGTTCATATTTCCACCACAGACTCTTGGAAACCTTGCCACAAAAGAAACTGCCAACCCAGGGGGGCCCTGAGACTAAGACAGGTGGCTTCCTGTGGAACGCATCATGGATTGCTCCAAAGAGGGAACTCACACCAGGTTCCATACCTGCCTCCTGAGTCCTGAGAAGCTGAGATCTCAGCTTCTGCCAAACTGCATCTTACCCTGGGGCCCAAGAGCCTTTCATCTCCACATCCTTGGAGCCCAATACTGCCACAGAAAGCAATCCCACTCTCCCTAGCAGCAAGGCTGCAGCATAGCCGCTGCCACCCAACCTGAACAATCAACCAGGAGCTTAGGGATCACTCCACCCCTGCCTACCACAGCCAGTGCCCACTTGTTCCACTGGAGAAACTGAGGACTGGTCTGCTGACCTGGTTTCCACCATCCCCCACCCAGCATCAGACTCCTAGGGGTTACCCTACTCATTCACTACAATTGGCACCTTAGCACTCGCCATGAGGGCCTGATGATGGGCCCAGCCAACCTGTTCCTACCAGAACAGCTAGCACCCACCCTCATGCACCACATCCAGGCCTAGGAACTGATATGCACAGCTCATTGCAGCCACTGCTAACAGTTAGATAGAAGGAATACATTCTAATGTTCAATAGCATAGTAGGGTGATGATAGTTAACAACATTGTATTGCATATTTCAAAATAGCTAGTAAGAGAGAACTTGAAATGTACCCAACACATAAATTGATACTAGAAGTAATGGATACCCTAAATACCCTGACTCCATCACTACACATTCTATGCATGTAACAAAATATCACATGTACCATGAATATGCACATAATATCAAAAACAAAGACAAAACATAAATTTATTTAGTGAAGGACCATGTTATAACAAGACAAGAACATCAAAGGGACTTTCCATTTAGTCTTCCCCATATGATTCACAGTCATGTGCATAGATGTTGGGTAGTGGTGAATGAAAAACACCTAAGATTTTCAGGAGTGGTTGGTGTTGGTTCTGAGGTAACATTAATTTCATAGGACTCAGAATTTCAATACATCCATGTAATTTTGACTTCAGTCCAAATTACGGAAAGTCAACAGAGACCTTGAGCGTATTTATGGTCATCATCCCAGGTACATAATGGTGGGGATAGATGTCCTTCACACCAAGGAGAATCTCCACAATAGTCAATGTTTCAATCACTCTCTTGTGAATTCTTTTTTTTTTTTTTTTTTCTTTTTCTTTTTGAGATGGAGCCTCTCTCTGTTGTCCGGGCTTGAAAGCAATGGTGTGATCTTGGCTCACTGCCATCTCCACCTCCCAGGTTCAAGCAATTCTTCTGCCTCAGCCTCATGAGTAGCTGGGACTACAGGTGTGTGCCACCATGCCTGGCTAATTTTTTTGTGTTTTTGGTAGAGATGGGGTTTCACCGTGTTGGCCAGGCTGGTCTTGAACTCCTGACCTCAGGTGATCCACCTGCCTCAGCCTCCTAAAGTGCTGGGATTACAGGCGTGAGCCACTACCCGGCCTCTTGTGAGTTCTCTAACTCTTCTCTCATCTCTTATACTCACGATCTAAAAACCCATGCTGCGTACACCCCTACCACCTGCATGGATAAACTCAGCTACCTGCCTTCTCTAGGTCTGTAACCACAAAACAGCTCACCTATTAGGCAAACACACATACCCCCCAATGTCAATGTACATAGTCTGCAATCCTGTATTGCTTCAGACAGTTTGCTGTCTTCACAGCAATGGCTTCAAATCTTTTCTGTTCTTCTCAAAGCTCTAATGGCCCATTTCAAGCTCCTATTCTGGGAAGAGAGCCTTGCCTCGTTGAATGAGTAAATAACAGTCATTAGGTGGGAATTCTGTCAATTTCCCCCAAAAATATACAGATTGAAGTGTGTCTATAGTCACAGTCCTCTTTTTACTTTATGTCACAATGCAGGAAGTGTCCCTTCAGGTTTCAAAAGGTAATTTTTCCATGTATGCTCTGAATTCTCATTTCCAGAAATCTTACAATTCTTTTCTCTTTTTTATGTTCCCCACTTTTTCCCTCTCAGGTCCTGCTTTAATATCCCCTCTAACCAGAAATGCTTTCCTAGATTCAATATTATCCTCAGGCTACAGCCCTTCTCTCATTCTGTTCACAGTTACAAGTATCTAAAGGGGCCTTTAAAAAGGCAAGAGGTGCAAATATTGGAAGGAAGGAAGAAAGATATAACCTTGGCTTTCTAATCAAAATGTATATAGAGTATGAGCAGCCTCATTGAAAACATGTCAAGGGGAGTGTCCTCAGCAGAGACCCTAATTCAGTTAGGTCAAAACATAGGGTGATCATTCAGGAAAGAAACTCAGAATTTGTTGGGGCTTTATTATCTTGCCAGAGAAATTTTAGTGAGCACAGTGGTGGGGTATAGTGGGAGAAGAAAGTGAACAAGGGAAAAGAGAGAAGAGATGAATTCATCGTAGGTTAAGAACACACAGTGAGCTGTGGAGATGACATTGGTAGAGCAGTGTTTCCCAAACTTTCCTATGCATAAAATTCAACGGCACCCAGGTGAAAACACACTTCTCCGGTTTTCATCCCAGGTATGATCCCCAGAACAAGAAATTTGAACTTCTAGCAAGCACCGTGGGTGACTTTTTTGATGAGGCAAATATGAGAGGGGTCCATTCTTAGAGGGTCCTTAGAGGGTGTGTGTGTGTTTGTGTGTGTGTGTGTGTATTTATATGCATAGATGCTAGTACTTCGCTGTTAAACAAGATGATGGACATGGAGAATTTGGGTTCTAACAGTTTCTTGGAGCTCCATGGATCTTTGGACCACACAGAATTACCTGTGGCTTGAATAGTTAATTGTCTGATAAGTGCGTCCCTTAGGTGTTCCTTTCGGTGTTTAAAGCTGGCGTCTATGGTTGTTGTATCAGCAATCAGCACAACGAGGCAAGTGAGTATGAGATCCCAGCTATATTATGACCATGGCTATGTGGCTTAGAGGATTGAAGCCTCAAAGACTTGAGGCAGTTTCAGTTCAGCAGTGGTGTTCTTAGGGAGTACCTGGCTGACATTCTTGACTGGCTTCAGCACATGGCTTTTTATTATGTTCAGCCAAAACCGTGTTATAAGGGTGAACCAGGGCAGAGGTGTCAGGGGGCAAGATGAGAGGCAGAGTCAAGAAATTTCTAAGCTATAACTGTGAGAGGATTTTTTGATTGATTATAAGGGAGAGACAGAAAGATAAAGGAGATTTCTGCCTTGGAGACTAGATACTGGAGATGCTGTGGAGGGACAGAAAATGCAGGATAAAGAGCCTGTTTTCTAGGGTAGAAAAGCTCAGTTTTGCATCCCTGGAGTTGAAGGTGCCTATGCTACATTCACCTGGGAATGTTCAATGCTGCATATTCATGAAACTCAATAGAGAGAAATGGGTGAAAGGACCAGGATCCATAATGTGATGGTTAATTTTGTGTGCCAAGTTGGTTGGGCCACAGTGCCCAGATATTTGGTTAAACATCATTATTGATGTTTCTGGGAAGGTATCTTTTGAATGAGATTTACCAGTGGTCCCCAAACATCTTGGCACCAGGAACCAATTTTGTGGAAGACAATTTTTCCATGGCTGGGGTGGGTGGTAGTTTTGAGGTCAGGCTTAAGATTCTCATAATGGGCCACAACCTAGATTCCACATATGTGCAATTCACAATAGGGTTCGTGCTCCATGGAGAATGTAATGCTGTAGCTGATCTGAAAGGCGGTGGAGCTCAGGCGGTAATGCTCACTTGTCCACAGGTCACCTCCTGCTGTGCAGCCCGGTTCCTAACAGGCCACAGTCCAGTATGGATTCATGGACCAGGGTTGGGGACCACTGAGATGATTGTTTAGATCAGTGGACCTTAAGCTGATTACCGTCTTTAATGTGAGTGGTCTCATCTGCTCCATTGAGGGTCTTAATGGAACAAAGACTGATATCACCTGGTCAAGAAGGAATTCTGCCACTGTCTGCCTTCAGGCTTAGACTGTGACTCTTCTTTTTTTAATTTTATTTTTATTATATTTATTTTTTTGATATTTATTTATTTATTATTATACTTTAAGTTCTAGGGTACATGTGCACAACGTCCAGGTTTGTTACATACGTATACATGTGCCATGTTGGTGTGCTGCACCCATTAACTTGTCATTTACATTAGGTATATCTCCTCATGCCATCCCTCCCCCTCCCCACACCCCACGACAGTCCCCCGTTGTGTCATGTTCCCCTTCCTGTGTCCAAGTGATCTCATTGTTCAATTCCCACCTATGAGTGAGAACATGCGGTGTTTGGTTTTCTGTTCTTGTGATAGTTTGCTGAGAGTGATAGTTTCCAGCTGACTGTGACTCTTCTTGCATCTCCAGATTACTGGCATACCCTGCAGATTTTGAACCTGTACTTCCACAGATACATAAGCTGATTACTTAAAATAATCTCTGTCTCTCTCATTCTCTCAGTGTATTTATACATATAGGACCATAATGCATATGGTATATACCATCAGAGAGAGGGATGGGGAGAGGACAAAGAGAGAGATAGGAGGGAGGAAGGGAGAGAGAGGAGAGAGAGAGAGAGAGAGAGATTTAAATATACATACACAGAGTCATGAGTGGCTTAACACTGGGGATATATTCTGAGAAGTGGTTTTGATATGGTGTGTCTGTATCCCCACCCAAATCTCATCTTAAATTCCCATGGGTTGTGGGAGGGATCCAGTGGGAGGTAATTGAATCATGGGGCAAGTCTTTCCCATTCTGTTCTCATGATAGTAAGTCTTACAAGATCTGATGGTTTTATAAAGAAGAGTTCCTCTGCATAAGCTGTCTCTTTTTGCCTGCCACCATCCATGTAAGAAGTGACTTGCTCCTCCTTGCCTTCTGCCATGACTGTGAAGCCTCCCCAGCTGTGTCTCAGGTATGCAGCAGTGTGAAAATGGGCTAATGCAGTGTTCATTGTGTGAACATCAAAGAGTGTACTTACATAAACCTAGAGGGTATGCCTACTACACGCCCAGGCTACATGATGTATCTGTGTGTGTATATATATCTCCTTTTGATATATATATCTCCTATTGATATACATACATATGTGTATATATACATATCTCATATATATATATATCTCCTGTACACATGGTACTGTACTGAATACTATAGAAAATTTAACTCAATGGTAAGTATTTGTGTATCTAAACATATCTAAACAGAAAAGGTAATGCATTGTGCTACAACACTGTGATGGCTACAGATTTATATAGTCACTAGGCAATAGGAATTTTTTTTATTTTTGAGACAGAGTTTCACTCTTGTTGCCCGGGCTGGAGTGCAGTGGTGCGATCTCAGCTCACCGCAACCTCCACCTCCCAGATTCAAATGATTCTCCTGCCTCAGCCCCCCAAGTAGCTGGGATTACAAGCATGTGCCACCACGCCTGGCTAATTTTATATTTTTAGTAGAGATGGAGTTTCTCCATGTTGGTCAGGCTGGTCTCAAACTCCCAACCTCAGGTGAAATGCCCGCCTCGACCTCTGAAAGTGCTGGGATTACAGGCCTGAGCCACTGCTCCCGGCCAGCAATAGACTTTTTTTAGTTCCATCATAATCTTACGGGGTTGCTGTTTTATATTCCATTGGTGCCCAAAATGTCATTATGTGGCACATACTATATTCTGCCCCCCACCCTCCCACACACATCTCATTGGTCCTGTTTGTAGGAAGAACCCAATCTTCTCTGAAGATTGGAAGTCATCTAACAATAATGCATGCTTTCCTTTTTCTGTATTGTACTTGGTAGCCTAAATTCAGGAATAGACCCAGCACTGTACTGTTCATCTATGGTTCTAATGTAAGGTAACATTAGCAAGTTAGATAATGTTTCTTGTGGATAGAGATTAAGGTCAACATCAGTGGGGTCCAGGCTTGGTGGAGAAGGAAGTGATGACAGAAGGGAGCTGGTAGTCATGATAAAAAGGGAAGGTACATTTAAAAAAAGAAAGATCTCCCTATCACCTTAGACTCCAAACTATATTCTTAAGGCAGTCATTTTTCCTTCCATGGCTTGAAGAATTACCCCAAAAGCCACTACTGGTGCTTGCTAATTGACCCAGGGAATTACTCCAGGTGGCTGCAACTCTCACCATCTGCTTTGGACCCTCTCTCCAGTCTGGTGTCCCAGATTTCTCTGCCATTGGCACCATTACTTGGAAGCTTTCTCTCTGCTTGGCCTCAACAGATTGATTACCTATTTGGACAGTCTGATGTTCTTTGGACAATCACTGCAACATGTGCAGCTTCTCAAATTACCCCCTATGGCAACTGCGGCCAGCAGTAAGTGGTGACCCACCATCCAACACAGCTCCCAGGACACTAAGTGCCTGCTTCATGGGAACATTGAAAGGCTTCATTGCCATGTTCTTACGCTGAGCAAATTTTGTGTTCAAATTTCTCTTGAAAACGGTGACACAGTTAGTATACTGGTGATAGTTTGCAGTACCCACAACCACATGGGGTGAAGTACGAATGCTAAAGGGTTATAAGCATTTAGAATTTTATAATACTTGATAATCAACACAGTTATTTGGTGATAGGAAAATGTAGCTCCCTTCAGAAGATAACTTGCTGGGATTTAATCTCACGTTTTACAGAGAATTAGGCTATCATCCTGAGCTCTCTTGTTTGTTGAATCATCATTGTGCCTTCGGGAATTTAGGAGCATGACTGGTCAGGATGGTCATTATTTTGGGCCCCACTGGGTTTGCAGTAAACTTGAAACTATGAAACCATTCAGCCTTGACCTTTGGACTTTCTTAGCAGGGCCAGCTGTAGACCTAGTTCTGCCTACTTTTCAGGGAAAAGTCATTGTTTTCTATGACCAGGTCATCCATCCAGTAGAGAAACTGCATGAGTGTTTTACATTGCTCTATAATGAATACTTGGATGCCATTTTTCATTTATCATAGCTGCTTGACTCGGCATTATTTTATGATGAAAAGAATGTGGCACTTAGAGTCAGAAAAATCTGGAATTTGTTTCTTACTTTATCAAGCTGTCACCTTAAGAAATTACATCATTTTCAGGTCTTTAGTTTCTGCATCTGTAAATTTGGTCTGTTGTTCCATTCTCAAAGTAGATGTAATCGTTAACACTAAACTGTAACCTAAGTTATAAATTGACTTCAATTTTACAATAATATTACACATACATAAAATTTACACAGTGATTCTTGTTCTTTAGCTTTTTTTATTATTATAAGTGATATCATGTAAAGACCACATCTTTCATTTTATATGGCACTGGAGTGTCATATAAATTGTTAAAACTTGTGGTCCATTAAATGTAAAGCTGGCTGATGATAATTGATTTTCTTCTTTTTTGGTAGTGCTTTCTTGTATCATTTTCTTTCTTTTTTTGATTGAAAAACATATTTTAAGTTGTTATGCTTGTGCTTCATTATTACATATCCAATGTCAATCGATATAAAAAGCATTTATACTAGTAGTTGCACAAACACATATGTGGTCAACATTTGCACCAAATTCGAAACATTTTTTACCATCTTTTAAATGTATCTTCCCTTAGGTATATGATAATTAACATAGATTTATTTTAGTTCTTATATTATTACCAGTCCTTGTCCTTCTCCCTCTACTCTTTGTCCTTCAGAAAAATCTCCCCTAATAAATCTTTTGCATGTCTATTTTGTGTAATTTATGATATGTTTCTATATATCACAAGTATTACTATCATATATGTTACTATATTTTTCCTTGATACTTTTTTGTGGAGTTTATTTTGAGGTTTATTTATGTATTTTTTATTTCGGTAGGTTTTTGAGGAACAGGTGGAGTTTGGTTACATGAATAAGTTCTTTAGTGGTGATTTCTGAGATTTCAGTGCACCCATCACTCAAGTAGTGTACACTGTACCCTATGTGTGGTCTTTTATGTCTCATCCCTCTCCTGCCCCTTCCCCTGAGTGCCCAAAGTTCATCATATCATTCTTATGCCTTTTGTATCCTCATAGCTTAGCTCCCACTTACAAGTGAGAACATACGATGTTTGATTTTTCCATTCCTGAGTTACTTCACTTAGAATGGTCTCCAATTCCATCCAGGCTGCTATCAATGCCATTATTTCATTCATTTTTATGGCTGAGTAGAATTCCATGGTATATATCCCACAATTTCTTTATCCACTTGCTGATTGATGAACCACTGGGCTGGTTCCATATTTTTGCAATTGTGAATTGTGCTGCTACAAGCATGTGGGTGCAAGCATCTTTTTTTATGTAACGACTGTTTTTTCCTCTGGGTAGACACCTGGTGGTGGGATTGCTGGATCAAATGGTAGCTGTAATTTTAGTTCTTTAAGGAAGCTCCGCACTGTTTTTCATAGTGGTTGTACCAGTTAACATTCCCACCAGCAGTGTAAAAGTGTTCCCTTTTCACAATATCCATGCCGTCTTTTTTTTTTTTTTTTTTTGAATATGGCTCTTCTTGCAGAAGATGACATCACATTGTGCTTTTGATATGCTTTTCCCTGATCATTAGTGATGTTGAGCATTTTTTAATATGTTTGTCATTTGTATATCTTCTTTTCAGAATTGTCTATTCACGTCCTTAGTCCACTTTTTGATGGGATTGTTTAATTTTTTTCTTGTTGATTTGTTTGAGCTCCTTGTGGATATTAGTTCTTTCTCAGATGTACAGATTGCAAAGACTTTCTCCCCCTTTGTGGGTTTTCTGTTTACTCTGCTGATTGTTTTGCTGTGCAGAAGCTTTTTAGTTTAATTAAGTCCAATCTATGTATCTTTGTTTTTCTTGAATTTGCTGTTGTGTTTTGCTCATAAAGTCTTTGCCTAAGCCAATGTCTACAAGAGTTTTTCTGATGTTATCTTCTAGAACTTTTATGGTTTCAAGTTTTAGATTTAAGTCCTGGATCCATCTTGAGTTGATTTTTGTTTAAGGTGAGAGATTAGGGTCCAGTTTCATTATTCTACATGTGGCTTGCTGGCACCATTTGTTGAATAGGGTGTTCTTTCCCCACTTTATGTTTTTGTTTGCTTTGTCAAAGATTAGTTGGTTGTGATTATTTGGTTTTATTTCTGTTTTTATTATTATTATTATTATTCTGTTCCATTGGTCCATGTGCCTATATGTATACCAGTATAATGCTATTTTGGTGACTTTGGCCCTATAATATAGTTTGAAGTCAAGTAACGTGATGCCTCCAGATTTATTCTTTTTGCTTAGTCATGCTTTGGCTATGCAGGCTCTTTTTTTGTTCCATATGAATTTCAGGATTATTTTTTCTAGTTCTGTGGAAAATGATGGTGGTATTTTGATGAGGATTGTATTGAATTTGTAGATTGCTTTTGGCAGTGTGGTCATTTTCACAATATTGATTCTATCCATGTGTGAGCATGGGATGTGTTTCCATTTATTTGTGTTGTATATTATTTCTTTCAGAAATGTTTTTTAGTTTTCCTTGTAGAAGTCTTTCACCTCCTTGGTTAGGTATATTCCTAAGTACATTTTTTAAATTAAATTAAATTAATTTTTTTTTTTTTGCAGCTATTGTAAAAGGGGTTGAGTTCTTGACTTGATTCCCAGCTTGGTTGCTGTTGGTATATACAAGAGCTACTGACTTGTGTACATTAATTTTGTATCTGGAAACTTTGCTGAATTCATTTACCAGTTCTAGTTGCTTTTTGGAAGAGTCTTTAGGATTTTTGAGTTATATGATTATATCATCAACAAACAGTGATAGTTTGATATTCTTTACTGATTTGGCTGCCTTTCTTTCTCTTGTATGATTGTTGTGGTTAGGATTTCCAGTACTGTGTTGAATAGAAGTGGTAAGAGTAGGCATCCTTGTCTTCTTTCAGTTCTCAGGGGGAACGCTTTCAATATTCCCTGGTTCAGCATTACGTTAGTTGTGGGTTTGTCTTAGATGTGTTTTATTACCTTAAGGTTTGCCCCTTCTACACCAATTTTGCTGAGTGTTTTAATCATAAAAGAATGTTCGATTTGTCAAATGCTTTTTTGCATCTATTGAGATAATCATGTGATTTTTGTTTTTAATTCTGTTTATATACTGTATCACATTTATTGACTTGTATATGTTAAACCATCCCTGCATCCTTAGTATGAAACCCACTTGATCATGGTTGATTTTCTTTTTGATATGCCGTCGGATTCGATTCACTAGAATTTTGTTTAAGATTTTTACATCTACAGTGATCAGAATTATTGGTCTGTAGTTTTGTTTTTTGTTTTTTTTTGTCATGTCCTTTTCTGGTTTTGGTATTAAGGTGATAGTGGCTTCATGGAATGATTTAGGGAAGATTCCCTCTTTCTCTATCTTTTATAATAGTGTTAATAGTATTGGTACCAATTCTTCTTTGAATGTCTGATAGAATTCAGCTGTGAATTCATCTGATTCTGGACTTTTTGTTGTTGTTGTTGGCAATTATTTTTATTATCATTTCAGTCTCACTGCTTGTTATTGGTCTGTTCACAGTTTCTATTTCTTCCTGGTTTAATCTAGGAGGGCTGTATATTTCCAGGAATTTACCCATCTCATCTAGGTTTTCTAGTTTATGCATGTAAAGATGTTCATTAATCTTAAATGGTCTTTTGTATTTTTGTGGTATTGGTTGTAAATATCTTGTTTGGTTTCTAATTGAGCTTATTTGGATCTTCTCTTTTTTTTATTGGTTTATCTAGTTAATGGTTTATCAATTTTATTTACCTTTTTAAGGAACCAGCTTTTTGTTTCATTTATCTTTTGTATTTTTTTTTTTAATTTCATTTAGTTCTCCTCTAATCTTTGTTGTTTCCCTGCTTCTGTTGGGTTTGGGTTTGGTCTGTTCTTGTTTCTCTAGTTCTGTAAGGTGTGAGCTTAGATTGTCTATTTGTGCTCTTTCAGAATTTTTTCTTTTGTTTTTATTTATTTATTTTTTTTGAGATGGAACTTTTCTCTTGTTGCCCAGGCTGGAGTGCAATAGTGTGATCTCAGCTCAGGTTCAAGTGTTTCTCCTGCCTCAGGCTCCCGAGTAGCTGGGATTACAGGCATGCACCACCATGCCCAGCTAATTTTGTATTTTTAGTAGAGACGGGATTTCTCTACGTTGGTCAGGCTCTTGCAGTTTCAGACTTTTTGATGTAAGCATTTAATGCTATGAAATTTTCTCTTAGCGTTGCCTTTGCTGGATCCCAGAAGTTTTGATAGGTTGTATCACTATTATTGTTCAGTTCGAAGAATTTTTAAGTTTCCATTTTTCTTTCATTGTTGGGTCAATGATCATTCAGGAGCAGGTCATTTAATTTCCATGTGTTTACATGATTTTGAGGGATCATTTTGGAGTTGATTTTCAGTTTTATTTTATAGTGGTCTGAGAGAGTACCTGATATAACTTCAGTTTTCTCAAATGTTTTGAGACATGTTTTGTGGTCTACAATATGGGCTGTCTTGGAGAATGTTCCATGTCCTGATGAATGGAATATATATTCTGTAGTTGTTGAGTAGAATATTCTGTAAATAACTCTTGAGTCCATTTGTTCTAGGGTATAGTTTAAGTCCATTGTTTCTTTGTTGAGTTTCTGTCTTCATGACCTGTCTAGTGCTTTTAGTGTAGTATCAAAGTTCCCCACTATTATTGTATTGCTCTCTATCTCATTTCTTAGCTCTGATAGTAATTGTTTTATAAATTTGGGAGCTCCACTGTTAGGTGCATCTATATTTAGGATTGTGACATTTTCCTGTTGGACTAGTCGTTTTATCATTATATAATGTACTTCTTTATCTTTTTTAACTGCTGTTGCTTTAAAGTTTGTTTTGTCTGATATAAGCATAGCTACTCCTGCTTCCTTTTGGGGTCCATTTGCATGAAATGTCTCTTTACGCCTCTTTCTCTTAAGTTTATGTGAGTACTTACATGTCAAGTGAGTCTCTCAAAGGTAGCAGATACTTGGTTGGTGAATTCTTATCCATTCTGCCATTCTGTATCGTTTAAGTGGAGCACTTAGGCCATTTACATTCAATGTTGATATTGAGCTATGAGGTACTGTTCTATTGATGATGCTATTTGTTGCCTGAATACCTACCTTGTGTTTTTTCTTTCATTGTGTTACAGTTTTATAGGTCCTGTGAGATATATGCTTTACAGAGGTTCTATTTTGGTGTATTTTTCAGGATTTGTTTCAAGATTTAGAGCTCCTTTTAGCAGTTCTTGTAGTGTTGGCTTGCTGGTGGTGAATTCTCTCAGCATTTTTTTTTTGTCTGACGTCTATATCTTTTTTTCATTTATGAAGCTTAGTTTAGCTGGATACAAAATTCTTGGCTGATAATTTTTTTTTTTTTTTTTTAATAAAGGAGGCTGAAGATAGAGTCACAGTTCCTTCTAGCTTGTAGGGTTTTCGCTGAGAAATCTGCTGTTAATCTAATATGCTTTCCTTTATAGATTATCTGGTGCTTTTGCCTTATACCTCTTAAGATTCTTTACTTTGTCTTGACTTTAGATAACCTGATGACTCTGTGCCTAGGTGATTTTTTTTGTGATAAATTTTCTCAGATATTGTTTGAGCTTCTTGTACTTGGATGTCTAGATCACTAGCAAGGCTGGGGAAGTTTTCCTCTACCATTTCTTCAAATACGTTTCCCAAACTTTCAGATTTCTATTTTTCCTGAGGAACACCAATTACTGTGAGGTTTGGACATATGACATAATCCCAAATTTCTTGGAGGCTTTGTACGTTTCTTTAAATTCATTTTCCTTTGTTGGATTGGGTTAATTCAAAAACCTTGTCTTTGAGCTCTGAAGTTTTTTTCTTCTGCTTGTTTGATTCTATTGCTGAGACTTTTCAGGGTATTTTGCATTTCTCTAAGTGTATCCTTCATTTCCAGAAGTTGTGATTATTTTTCACTTATGCTATATATTTCCCTGAAGATTTTTCCCTTTATATCTTATAACTTTTTTTGATTTTATTAAGTTGAACTTCACCTTTCTCTGATGCCTCCTTGATTAAGTTAATAATCAACCTTATGAATTATTTTTCTGGCAATTCAGGGATTTGTTCTTGGTTTGAATCCATTGCTCATGAGCTAGTGTGATCTTCTGGGGGTTTAAAGAAACGTGTTTTGTCATATTACCAGAATTGTTTTTCTGGTTCCTTCTCATTTGGGTAGACTATGTCAGAGGGAAGATATGGGGTTCAAGGGCTGCTATTCAGATTCCTTTGTTCCACAGTTTGCTTCCTTGAGGTAGTACTCTCCCCTTTTCCCTAGGAATGTGGCTTCCTGTGAGCCAAACTGCAATGATTGTAATTTCTCTTCTGGATCTGGCCACCCAGCAGAACTACTGGACTCCAAGATGGCGCTGGCAGGTGCCTGCACAGAGTCCTGTGATATGAACCATCTTCAGGTTACTAAGCCATGGATAGAAGCATCTGCTCTGTCACAGGTGGCAGGGGAGTGAAATGGACTCTGTGAGGGTCCTTAGTTGTAGTTCATTTATTGCACTAGTTTTATGTTGGTTGGTCTCCTGCCAGGAGGTGGCGCTTTCAGGAGAGCATCAACAGTGGTATTATAGGAAGGATCAGGTGTCGGGCAGGGCCCTAGCGCTCCCAAAAGATTATGTCATTTGTCTTTGGCTACCAGGGCAGGAGTGAAAGACCATCAGGTGGGGAGAGGGTTAGGCGTGTCTGAGCTCAGATTCTCCTTTGATGGGACTTGCTGCTGCTGCTGTGGAGAATGGGGGTATGGTTCTTAGGCCAGTGGAGTTATTTTCCCAGGGGACTTATGGCTGCCTCTGCTGCCTCATGCAGGTTGCCAGGGAAGCAGGGGAAAGCTGGCAGCTACAGGCCTCACCCAGCTCCCATGCAGCCCAAAAGGCTGGTCTCACTCCCACCATGTCCCCTCCTAAGAGCACTGAGTTTATTTCCAGGCAGCTGGTGAGCAGGGCTGAGAACTTGCCCCAGGCTGCAAGCCCCCCACTGAGAAAGCAAGCAAGGCTTTAAGGTTTTACACCTCCCTACCTGCCTTGGCTTCTGAGCTGTGTTTGCACTCCTGATTCACCTCCTCCAGGAGTTCTGTCCAGGAAACTTCCCATTCGGCCGAAATTGTTACAAAGTTCAGCTGGAAGTTTCCTTCTCCCTGTGGTCTTTTCCCAGTTCCCCTGTGAGCCCTTCCCAAGGACGTCTGCAAGACAAAGTCAGAAATGGCTTCCCTGGGAACTGAGAGACCCCACAGGGCTCTTCCCACTGCATCTTCGATCCCTGTATTTTGCTTGGCTCTCTAAATTTGTCTGATCTCCAGGTAAGGTCAAATTCTCCCATGATCTGGACCTTCAGGTTCCCCAGTGAGTTTGTGTTCTGGGGCAGATAATTGATCCCCCTTTCACACTTGGGGCACTCAAAGTTTTTCAGCTCTCTCCTGGGTCCTGCAGGAGAAATCTGCTTCCTTCAAAGGGTCTGTGCATTCTCTTGGCTTTCCTGATATGTTCCTGTGGTAGTTCCTGGAGCAGAAGTTCAGGATGTGAGTCTCCACACACTGCTCTGCTTCTTTAGATTTTCTTCAATGAGGTTTAAGCAAAGGGAAACTTTTGATAAAGTAACCAAGTGCCTGTCAACATTTGTATTTTAAAGTGACTGCTGACCTTTGATTATGGCAGAAGTGATAAAAATTCTGTAGTGTATCTTACCAGCAGGTAGTAGAAGCAAATGTCAGAACAAACTTCAGTGACATCAACATCACAATTTATGAAAAAAATGAGGGTTGAGCATATCAGATATTCTCAAACTGTACCCTTTCACATTCCACTCACATGTGGTCACTGCCTCATAACTGAGAAATGGTCTTTCATTAAATCACCATTGTCATTGCAATCTATTGTAAAATAAATTAATTTAACATTTATTTATTTCTATTTCATCAATATCACTAGAGGAGTTTTACCCACAGAAAGAGTCACTCAATTGTTGCAAATTATTATCTCTGTATTTGCATATTTATTTTTGGAAATACGTTTTATTATGGAATGGAATAATACAATTTCCCTTATTGAACTGCTTTATCCATGATGAAAGTTTTCTAATAAAACTCTAAAACTCTAGTCATTACTGTGTTGTATTCTGATATGTCTATTTGCTCTTCTAGCTGAGAATAAATTCTCTATTTTAAATCATGACATAAATTATTTCTTTGGTTGCAAAAGAACAAATACATCTTCATGCTTTTTGAAATTTGAATAAATATTTGACTGTGGAAGGCAAACTCGCTCTTTTATAGAAAATAAAGTATATTCTATCAATTTTTTCATAACTACAGAGTAGGTGACGATTTTGTGTGGCTTCAAGTAAATTTACTGCACTAACAATGATGGTCTAGGAACCATTCAAATTTTTAGGAAAACTTTGCAGCAAGTTCTTAAAATAACAGTGCAGCATATATTATGGGATTCTGTTATGTGAATATTTTCTTTAAGTGGGCAACAGATTATAATTTATTTTTTATGGGTACCTTATTAATAGAACTGATTTATATGATTAAGTTTTACCTTATAATTCTATAAGAAATTTCTGATAATAGAGGGCACTAAACTAATTGCAGTAATTCACAGAATAACTCTTCTATGATATTTATCAAACAAATACATCAGCTGATTTTAACCCCAGCATCAATAGACCTGTGAAGAAAAGTGCCCATTATAAGAGGACCAATATTGATATCTCCTATTCTATGAGACAGCTGGGCTGTCACAAATTTCGGAATAAAGCTGGTAATTAGGCAAAGAAAACTACCATGTTCCTTTTTAAATTTGACAACAGTTAGAAGAAATAAAATCTAGTGTTCAAGTAGCACAATAGGGAGACTATAGTTAAAAATAATTTATTGTATTTTTCAAAATAACTGAAAGAGTAAAATTGGAATTTCCTGCCAAAAGGAAACGATATGTGCTCTAGGTGATGGTTACTCCGATTACCTTGATGTGATCATTACATGTTGTATGATTGTATCAAAATGTCGCATGTGCCCCATAAATGCCTATATTATGTATCTATCATGATTAAAATTTAAAAATTAAAAAATTCCAATGCATAAGGTTTACATATTTTAGCTATTTTATGCACCTTCCTTTTCTTGACACCCTACTAGGTGTCTTGTTAGAATACTTCATGTTCAAATAAGATATTGAAATGTTAAACTTTTTTCTCTTTTTCATTTTGTTTCCTCTTTCCTTCCTCTCAGTTACTTGCATTATAAGACAGTATGCCTTAGAGAAACTAAAATATTACAGAAAAACAGACGATTTTAGGTATTGAAAATCTAGGACCCCATGGGACTTGGGATATAAAGAAAACATGATGAATCTGAATAAGTCTAGATGAAGTTTTCTTAGGTTTGGGGAGGCGAAGAAACAGTCAAAGGAGTAAGGAAGATATCTAAAGAGCCAATGTGTCCCTCAAAAGGGTCCTCATATTCTGTATACAATTTCAGAGTTCTAGACAACAAAAGAACAACCCAACAGGAAATAAAAGTAGGCAGAAGACTTGAATACACTTTTCTCTACAGAAGATCTATAAACAGTCAACAGATACATGAAAAGATACTTAATAACATTAGTAATCAGTAAATGCCACTTCATACCCACTAGACTGTCTAAAATAAAAAAGACAGAAAATAACAAATGCTGGCAAAGTTGTGGAGAAATTGAAACTCTTACATGTTCCTGATGAACTTTTAGAATGGTGCAGCCATTTTGGAAAGCATTCTTGGTAGTACTTCAGGATGTTAAACACAGAGTTACTACATGACCTAGCAATTCCACTCCTAAGACTATACCCAAAAGAATTCAAAATTTACATGCATACAAACCCTTGGACATGAATGATCACAGTGGAATGATTCATAATGACCAAAAGATGGAAGAAACTAAAGTGCTCATCAACTGATGCAATGGGTAAGTAAAATATGGTATACCCATACAATTGAATATTATCTGGCAATAAAAAGAAATAAAATACTAATGCATGTTACAATAGGGTTGAACTTTGAAAAGTGTTATGCTAGAAAAAAATTAAAAAGGAAAAAAGAAAATTAGAAATGAAGAAGAGATGAAAAAGAAAACCACTTTAAAGAGTGCTATGCTAGGTGAAAGAGGCAAATCACAAAAGATCATATACAGTATGATTTTATTTATATGAATAATATATGCAAATTTATAGAGACAGAAAACAGACAACTGACTGTTAGGGGCTGAAAGAGAGAGAAATGTGGAGTTACTGCAAAAAGGTACAGATTTTTTTTTTTTTGGAAATGATGAAATCTTCTAAAATTAGAGTTTTAACAACTGGGAATATACTAAAGAGCACTGAATTGTATATTTTAAAAGGTTGCATTTTATTTTATGTGAATTATAACTCATAAACAACAGTCAGCTAGAATGAATGCAAGGGTATCTTGAATCACTGAATCTTGAATCATGGTCTCTTCTCTTATGGGAGAGTTGTGATATGGTTTTGAGGTGCGTCCTCTCCAAATCTCATGTTGAAATGTGAGCCCGAATGTTGGAGGTGGGGCCTGCTGGAAGGTGTTTGGGCCATGGGGGTGGAGCCATCATGAATGGGTTGGTACCTTCCCTATAATAATGAGTTCTCTATTAGTTCAGGCAAGAGCTGGTTGTTTAAAGAAGCCTAGCATCTCTCTTGTTCCCTCTCTCACCAGGTGATATGCCTGCTCCCCCTTCACCTTCTATCATGATTGTAAACTTCTTGAGGCCATCACCAAAGGCAGACATTGGCACCCTGCTTCCTGTACAGTCTGCAGAGCTATGAGAAAAAATTAACATCTTTTCTTTATAAATTACCTGGCTTCAGGTATTTCTTTATAGCAATGCAAAGCAGCCTAATACAAATTGTCAGTGATTAGGCAGATTTTCAGAATGTATGGCTAAATTGGAATTTCCATTTGTCCTATATGAGAAGAGATTTGAAATAATTCCATAGAATGTTGTGAGTGCCCTGGGAGAAGAAAAAGGGTGATTTTTCAGAAGGAAAAGAGTATAAGAAAAACATGAAATTCAATTTTCCAATGACAGTCCTGAGAACACTTAAACAAGGAGTGATGTGGGAAGTGACTTTTAAGTCTGTATCTAGAAATAGGAATTTCTAAAATAACTGAATCTTTTTCTGGAGAGATTTAAAAAAATACTAGCATTATTCACCAAGCAAGTAAAGCCAACCAAACTAGCATGTTCCTTAATATCATTAAGTGTAATCAATTGAGCGCAAGTAGAATCTAATCCCTTTCGACATCCTCTGGACACTAGGATGCTAGGATATGAAGTAACCTTAGAAAACATGGTGATCATCCCAAGAGAGATTATATTTCTAAGGTAACCACTATGAGTTCAGTGAAACCAAAAGTCGTACTTACACTTTTCCAATAGGAAAACTAAACACACCACAATAATTATATGCATAATGAAAATGACGCTTAGGAGGTTATGGAAAGTGTGCCAAGAGTGTACACATATTTATTTCTTGAGAATCTAAGCAGTAGACTTTACTTTTTTTCTGGTATTGCAGATTTTCTATGTCCAGAGACAGAAAAATAACTCTGATAAGAAGGAGGAAGTGGTGCAGAATATGGCTAGGACATGGCACCCCCACCAGTTAACCTGAATCCATTGGGAGCTCCCTCTGAGAAGGGGAATTGTGCCTGCATCCATGTCCACATTTCCTGTGTAGCATTGATGCTAGTATGTAGAGAATGAAGAGCTTCTTGAAAGAATCAGGGGTGACTCTAGTTCCAGTCTTAAGGGGAGTATGAACTTTACCTTTATCCAGCCTCATTTACCCATCCATAAAAACTCTGGATATATGATACACGTTTATATCTGTTCATGTTGGAGTTGGGGTGTAGATAATGATATCTACAGAGTCATATGCTGATTGGCAAGTGAGTAGTAGTATTTTGGAGAAATGAGTTCAGAATATAGTTTCAGAATATAGTAAAAGTCCACAAAGAGATTTTATATACATATTTACTGTATATAATGTGTATATATATATTTATAAATATATAAATTATCTTGCAATCCTGAGCGGAACAGAAGAAATAAAATGGTCATACCTGAAGAGGTCTGGCATAAAGGAAAAGAAATATAACACAGCAGTATTTCTACTTGGACATATAATTATGAACAACACAGGAAGATGAATATTTCAGAAGATGTGTCTGTAGATAAAAATGGCAGAATCTCAGATTATAATGCATGTATACACACACATACATGCATATACACATCTGTGTTCCCTAAAACTAACCTGGACGTTAGTTCCAACTATAGGAAAATGTATTAGGTAGGGACTTGAAAGTAAGTTTCTTCTATGTGATCAGATTGATGCTCAAAATAGAAATATACATAAGAAATAGAAACCATAGTCATACTTGGGTTATGGGCTTACATTTGTTCATCTGTAAAAATAGCTTCTTAAGCAAAACAAAAACAAATGACTTACAGATCTCAATCATGAGCTGGTCAGCTTCATGACAGCCGGCATCACTGTGTTGATACTGATACTGTCAAGAACTGTAGTTAAAGTTTTGCTTTGAGAATAACAATTTTGAGTGTTTGTACTATGGTATAAGAGCTTCTTTTATGTCCATTACATAAGTGAGTTGTTCCATTTTCATTTCATTTTGTGGGAAAAAACACATACAGAAAAAGCAACATTTAAAAATGGTACAGAGGTGGAAAAGAGTTTTGATATGTGCTCATGGAACCACCGTAGTAGAAAAGATGACCTGAATTCACATGAAGATGGGGACTGATGAAAATATCACCTGAAGATGCAGCAGAAATGACACTGTGAAACAGCCATGGCATCTCACACGATACAAACAACCCAGCACTACCTTCCTCGCTGAGCCTGTGTCTTGTTCATGCAGGTGCAAAGCAGCCAGTACTCTTGAGAAATGCACACTGCACCATCATGCTCACAGGCTGTCATTTCAATCTTCTGCCCTCGGGGAATTGCATAAACCTTGGATTTCAAATCACTTGTTTAAATGAACTCTAAAATCCTTCCTAATTTGAAAATCTAGGGAAGTAGACCTTATCATTAAATTGACACTGACTTTTGTTGTACCTGAAGTTT
The DNA here is from genome assembly GCF_009764315.1 of Trachypithecus francoisi. Classification (NCBI taxonomy): domain Eukaryota; kingdom Metazoa; phylum Chordata; class Mammalia; order Primates; family Cercopithecidae; genus Trachypithecus; species Trachypithecus francoisi. The sequence goes on from NW_022681465.1 coordinate 17,908,558, forward strand.
GAATTATTGCTAGATCAATTTTTACTTTGACAAAAAATATAACAATATTTACTTTTCCAAGTTTTCTTTTTTTTCTATAAAGCTGTTGAGAAAATGATTGCACGCATGCTCCCGTTAGGGGAAACCTTTCTGTTTTATTGAGTCTTACAAGTGCCCAGATGAGAGCAATAGTTTCATCTTATGGCAGGATAGCAGTAGTTTCACTAGGTTTTTATAAAAAGAAGTATAGTGATTCAGTTTATCAAAACCTAACATGGAAAACTAAAAATATATTGTTGAAACGATTACCAGGAAGGATTTTTGGCTTCATCTCTCAGAGGTAAAGAGCTTAAAAGTCTTCACTTCAACATTAAAACAAGAAGAACCCAGAAAAACCAAAAATCAATGATTTTTTTCAGATCCACCAAAGAATTGAAATTGTAGTGCAAACCAGCACTCCAAAATCTGGAAAGACAGGTGCATCCAGAAGAGCGCTACTGAGATTGACTAACCAGGAACAAATTTCACTGGAGCCGCAAACTCATAGAAACATGAAAATGGTAATTTTGACCAATTGCTGGAAGGTGAGTACAGACTAGTGTGAGTGTGAGGACCTCCTGTAGGCCCCAATCTTAAGGGTTTTCCACCTTTTCATAGGCTTTGCCTCAAAGAACCTTACTAGGTTCTCAGGATGAAGAGCTATTTATCTCAATCTCATCAGGGAAGAATATCGTTAGTTAAAACTTGGATTTCATATGCATGCATATGTTTGCAATTAGTTTCTTTATACTGAAATTTTGAAGAAATAATTGCAAATATACCAATGACTTCCTGCAGTCTTCACTTAATTGGACAATTTTGGCATAAATTTTTAGGCATAAATCTTTTGAATAGTATCCTCGCCTTTCTACCTACCTTATTAGTAAAACATTCTCTAAATATATCTTTAAATGAATTTCTCTGATTTCAAACAAGTAGAACAGAAGAGGCAAAGTTGCAAGTTTAGATATAAAGATTTTCTTGTTATTTACCTAGCGTTTTCATTCCCACATGTTAAGCAAAGAAGCGGAGTTATAAATTTCTCGACTAGATAAGCCCATAACAGCTTAGAATATATTTGTTTTAAAATGTGATTAAATTATTATAATAAAGTCCTTATAACTCTAGGAAAAATCTACTACCTTTGTACAAGGTATATATTTTTGCCTTATGAGAAGAAATAGTAAGATTCCTGAATCACTTTAATTATATAAGGATAACTTCTTTGGGAGGCCGAAGTGGGTGGATCACCTGAGGTCAGGAGTTCGAGACCTGGCCAACATGGTGAAACCCTGTCTCTACTAAAAATACAAGAATTAGCTGGGTGTGGTGGTGGGCACCTGTAATCCCAGCTACTCAGGAGGCTGAGGCAGGAGAATCACTTGAACCCAGGAGGCAGAGTTTGCAGTGAACCGAGATCATGCCACTACACTCCAGCTTGGATGACAAGAGCAAATCTCCATCTCAAAAAAAAAAAAAAAAAAGCAAAACACTAACTTATTTTGTAGTTTCACAGGGTTTTTGTTTTAAATGTCATAATCAGTCAAATCTTCTGAGCTATTGGATTTAAATAAAAACTAAACAGAATATATGTTTTATTGTCAACCCAGTAACAGCGCAGTGCATGAAATATTGTGGTTCAAAGCTTATCTGATGCTGTTATAATTTTAGATCACTCAGTATAGTTTCAACTAAACAAAAATGGAAATGGATTATTTAGGTTATTTGGTAGTGTCATAAAGTAAAGTTTTGTCCACTGTCTTTGATTAACTTCATGTAAAGTTTTCAGGAAGAGGTCTTAAAAAGTCTCTTTTAGAGCTGCGGCTCACCTAAGTGAGGAAAAGCAAACCATTTCCATTTGGGCCGTCGATCAATGAATAAGCAGCTTGGTTCCAATTGGAAAGCTGCAGCTGCATTGTCAGATAGGAGCAGTTATTAACCCATCCCTCAGCAGAATGTGTTATTTCCATTACTTTCATCTCTCCTGATGAGCAGATAAATTGATAGAAAAAACTTGAGATGAACAAAATAGAGCTGAAGATGATGCATTTGCAGGGCACCAAGGTGTAAATGAAATTCCCAACAGCTTCCATTGTACCTGAACATAGTGGAGCAAAACTCCGTCAAAGGAACAAAAACTGCCTGAGTGTGACAATATGGCACCATTCATGTTTATTTTGGATTAAAAAAACTAAGCATAAAGGAAAAGGAGATACAGACCCTGCCTTCAAGGAGTTTACAGCTGTGAAAACAGGAGGAAAGAAAATGTAGGAATGTCATAGGTATAGTGACAACAGTCACTCCATGGTATCTGAAAGTATACTAGCAAGGAACCTTGTCCATAACATTAGGGCCAGGAAGACTTCTTGTATTGAGTTTTTTTTTTTTTTTTTTTTGAGACAGAGTCTCGCTCTGTCACCCGGGCTGGAGTGCAGTGGCGGGATCTCGGCTCACCGCAAGCTCCGCCTCCCGGGTTTACGCCATTCTCCTGCCTCAGCCTCCCGAGTAGCTGGGACTACAGGCGCCCGCCACCGGGCCCGGCTAATTTTTTGTATTTTTAGTAGAGACAGGGTTTCACCGTGGTCTCGATCTCCTGACCTTGTGACCTGCCCGCCTCGGCCTCCCAACTTGTATTGAGTTTTTAAGGATGCATCAGTGTTAGACAAATGAATGAAAAGGAAAGAGGGAAAGAGCAGTTTATGTAGAGAGAAGAGAAGGGCAAAAGAAAGAAGCTTTGAGAAACTGAGGCAGGAATAAAAACTATAAGTGTGTGGTTTAGCATGGCTGATGTGTAGGGTTTGGGTGTTATGAAGTAAGAAATTAGGTGGATATGTGGAGAAGATAAAGATTGCCTTTTTAGAGAAGATGAGAGGAAGGACTATTGCTAAAGGAGATTCAGAATAAAGACATTTTATCAGGACCAACTAACCTGCATATAGGCTGAGCGGGAGCAGCTCAATAGAGAGGAGAAGCTGAAAGACACAAAGATGTGAAAAATTCTTTTAAAAAATGACTAGAGTCCTATCTTTCAAGTGTCTAGGTGAAGAATGTGAAGCAATATTGAGTCTGCAGCTATGGGGGAGGGAGATTGGCAAAGTTCTTGACAGATTGTCTTTTTTTACCAGGGGAATGTGGTTCTCAACTGGGGAGCAATTTTTCCTCACTACTAGATATCAATATTGGACAATGTTTGGAGACACTCTTGGTTGTCACAACTGGTAGAGGCACTGCTACTGGCATCTAAGGCATGGAGGCCAGGGATGCTGCTAAACATTCTGCAAAAACACAGCAGAACACCCTTCAGGCCAGATCTGTGGGTGGTCTTGGATCAGCCCAGTTTTCCCTCCTTTATAGTTTTCAAGAATAACTGTAGAATGTATGGGAATGCCATATCTTGAGATAAAGGGGAGGTGGCTGAAACAGGCTTAGATCTGTTTTAAACCTAACCCTTCCCCAAGCAGGATGTCTTTGAACATTTTAGCCCAGCATGCATGTGACCCTCAGGGTATAAAACCTAGGGCAAGCTACTTTCCGGGGGCCCTCAGCTGTGGTGCAAGTGGGACAGACATAGTTCAAACTCCATCTGCCCCAGGTAGATTTCCCGAGTAATAAATCCTAGGCTTCTGTTGTCCCTTGTTGCCTATCTGTAAATAATGAACCCACTTCATGTAACTTGCTGTGTGTGTAGATGACCGGCCAGACTCAAAAAGTTGGTAACTAGTGCACAGTGAACCTACTTTGCACCTCCCACATAAAAAGAACTATTCAGCCCAACAAGTCAATGGTACCTAGGTTGAGAATGCTGCTTTATGAAGTAGTAGATGATGTTATTTGCAGAATTAGGAATTTGAAGATTAGTTGGGAACTTTAAGAGAATAGACTGAGTTTGGAATAGCTCTTTACCAGAATGGTGGACATGCTCAGGATGACTGATATACAGACAAGGGTTGGCCAAAAATCCATATGGATACAAAACTTAGTGTGTCCAAGTAGTAAGGTAATAGACAAAATTCAACTGAATTACAAAATAATAAGCAGGAAGGCAAGTATTGTGCTATGGGTATGGAGGGTGGACACCAAATTCACTATGTAGGAGGAAGGTTTGGGGCTCATAGTGGGCAAGATGAGGCTGGGACCATGTCACTGTGTTGCCTGTCTCTGTCATTCAGACCTCAACTCACTGGCAATCTGCCTTCTCCTGGCTCCTCTTTACTGAAACTGCTTTCACCCAGGATGCCAGTAACTTTGTTATCCTTTAATTCAAGAGACACACTTCCCTGCTTACTTTTCTTGATATTTGAACATCTGTCCTTATTGACCACTTGATTCTTCCTAAAACAAACTTGACTCTTGGTTTTTGTGATGTTGAAACTTCATGGTTTTTTTAGCCACTGTGTAATTAGTCTTCTTTCTGGCTTTATTTCTGCATCAGATTCTTAATCTTTCACTTTAAAAAAGTCTCTGTCTTTGGCCCTCTTCTCGTCTCACTGCCATCTCCATCTGAATGTTTCATAAGTGACTTAAATTCCATGTGTGCAAAATTGAACTCCTTTTCTTTCCCTGACAAGCTCCTTCTTTTTGTATTTTTTAGCACTGAGTGATATCAACATAAATAGAGATAGCTATATTGGTTAAGATGATGAATGTGACAGAAAACCCAAATTGATGTTGGCTTAACCATCCTAAGTTTTATTCTGTTATGTAAAAAAGGCCAGAAGTCAGCAGTTCTGGGCTTGTATGACAGTTCCATGCATTTTTAGAAATCATTTTCTTCTAGATTATTCCTCTGCCACCCCTACATTTCTCTCCAGTTTAGCATTGTCGCAGATAGCTTGTGGAGCTTCAGCTAACATCGTCATCATCATAACACCAGACAGAAGAAAAAAACCACCATTTAAGAACACTTCCATGAAACTGCACATGCTACTACTGCTTAGAGCTTTGGACTCAGTCCCGAGTCCAAAGCAAGCTTCAGAGGAAGCTGGTTAATGTAGCTGTCATTTCAGGCAGCATTGAACCCAACTGAACAGATGTTTCTAGTGCCATAGAAGGGATTAACAGCCCTTGCTACGCAGTCCAATGCCTAGAAATCTAGGCACAAATCTATTTTTCTTCTCCCACTCTCACTTCTCATGTGCATTCAGTCTCACATCTATTGATTCCAGCTTTCGAATTTTTAAATGTTTATTATTGCTTTTATCTGTGCTGCTGTAGTCTCTCAATCAGTTTCCTTATCTACAGACTTGGATTAGGAAATATATTTACAACATCGAAGACACATTACTAAAACAAATAACTACCGAAATTTATTGTTACTCTGCACTAACAAGTTATCATTAACTGTAGGATAATGTCTAAATTATTAATGTCATTTACGTCTTCTGAGATTTATCTACTCCTTAAAATACAGAAATTTGTTTCCAAAATGCTATCCTATGACTTATTAAAAGCCTAGTATCTTCTTAAAATGTCAGTGTATTTCCAGAAAATTTAGTTTCTCATGATCAACTCTGGCTCTAAGCATCTGCTTTACGGAAATGGTTTACTTTAAAGATGGATGATGTTCCTGTTTTGTGCTAGGCCTAGAAATAGGACTCGGCTACTTTGCTTGAATGACAGGTTAAAAGTAATTGCTAAGTATTGATTGTGTGGTCAATAGATTGGATATTTGATGATACCAAAGAGATTAGCACTTAGCCCTGTGGCAATATAAACAGGTTTAAAATTGAAGGTGAAGTATTATTTGCTATTCAACAGTTTCCTGTTGTTTATTAGCCTAAAGAAATTTCCTTGTTTTTACGAGCTTAAATCCAAGCTATAAATACAAAAAGAAAGAAAACTTGAAAATAAACTCTACCATTTCATTACATTTAGATCCCCATAATAATAACTACATTTATTGATTGCTTTCCATGTGCCAAGCACTGTGTTTGGTATTTTATATACATCTAATTTAAGTGACCTCCTTCTTTCTTTTTCTAGGTTTGATTTTAGATGAGGCATTCTTAACTCTAAAACTCATTTTGGCTCCTTCACCACATTGCTGAGTCATTCTTCTCCCTCTGCATGGGTCAATTCCCTTTCTTTCTTTATTCCATTAATCCTGTTATATTCCCAATGCAGTTGAGTCTAATCTCTTTTGTTGCTTGTTAACTCCTTTCCTCAGGGCTCACCTTTTATTTCAATAAGTTGCCGTGTTATTGTCTCAAACTATATTAGTCCGTTTTCACAGTGCTATAAAGAACTGCCCAAGATTGGGTAATTTATAAAGGAAAGAGGTTTAATTGACTCACAGTTCAACATGGCTGGAAAGGTCTCAGGAAACTTACAATGATGGTGAAAGGTGAAGGGGAAGGAAGGCACGTCCTTCACAAGGTGGCTGAAGGAGAAGGAATGCAGGCGGAACTACCAAACACTTAAAAAACCATCAGATCTCATGAGTACTCACTCACTATCACGTAAACAGCATGGAGGAACACGCCCCCATGTTTCAATTAACTCTACTTGGTCTCTCCCTTGACATGTGGAGATTATAGAAATTACAATTCAAGATGAGATTTTGGATAGGGACACAGTTAAATCATGTCATGAACCAAGACAGTTTCTGCCTTAAGTGGAATGCTTACATTAAGATAATAGCATTATTTTATCCTATTTCTCATGCTTTATAATTTTCCTAGTGATTTATCTCTCTTTTCCTTCTGTATCCTTTTCTCTTGCCACTCTGATCTTCTCTCTCTCTCTCCCTTTCTCTCTATTTTTCTCCACATGCTCTGGACATTGACTCCTAATGTCCTTCTTGACTGTAGCCATCCTCCTCTCCCTACCTAGCTTGTAAGTTACTCAACCTGGTATTGCAGCTCATGCATCTTTTTTTCTCTTGGAGGCTTTACCTGAGTCTCACCGAGTCTCAAAAAAGTGGGGTATGTGCTTCTGCCATGAGTTCTACAATTCTCTTTTTGTATTTTCAATTTCCTTTCTTCCCCCAAGTATTTCTATTTTAAAACACTCTCTTCTATTTTTCCAAAAACATCTTGGACTTCTCCCACCCTACCATCCCAAATTTATCTATCCTACACAACCAAACATCTAGGTAAAATCTCCTATACCCACTTCAACCACTTCTTCACCTTCAGCTTACTCCCCTGATACTCCTGTCTGCCTTTGTTTCCTTTGACTTCAATACATTTACCTTTTTCTATGGTGACTGCTGACCTTTGTGTCACTAAATCCAATGTACAAATTTCAGCTCTTTTATTGCTTTATTCTTTAATAAGGGTTGATTCTTAATTCCTCCTTGCCTTTTGTTTTTAAATTTGGGGAATACTGTGAACTTTTTTATTTCTTGGTAAGAAGGCAATGGATGGATGAAAAGGAATATGTAGAGCAATAAAAGTCTACCTCTGACTCCTGATCTCTATTTCCCTGGGTCTGCTTTTAAGAAGAAACCACTTGTAGCAGTCTCTCATCAATCTTCACAGATGGAAAAAATATATATATATATATATATTCATATCCACTCAACATCTCCATTCATTTTTACACAAAGGCCCAATATCTTATTCTATAACAAGTAACTTGTTCTCTAATTGTATATGCATAAATATTTTGCAAATTGTTTATTGTTAGAGATGAATCTTTTTCATGGCAGCATAACAGTCCATGGTATTCTGACACCATTGTTTAACTCATCTACAGAGTGCTTTTTTCACAATGTAATTATTATTAGTCTCAAGAAGGAGCCCTGGACATTCTTAAGATATAAGAGAAAATTGCTGTTCTACATCAGTTTTTGAGTGCAGATAGAACTACTGTATGATTCTGCTAGGCTTTTCCTTGGGGACTTTTTTCAGGATCATTGCTTAGTCTATAAGTATAAAATAAGAAAGACCAGGACGCATTAGATTTTTAGCTCTGAAACAGTATGGGGCAGCTTTCCTCCTGGCAACATTTGACTTTTAGAGATGACTTTGGCCAGCATTTTCTCAAGTGCACCCTTGTGAGTGTATGAGTTGTGACTGTTGAGCTCTCTCAATCCATGGCTTCCATTTATTACAATAATGGAAGCCCATGTGTTTTAATTCTGAGAAATGTTTTTGAAATTTTTTGACTGTTTCTTCCCCTCCATTTTTTTACATTTTTTGTTCTTGGATATTGGTCATCTTGGAATCATCTTCTTATTTTCTTATCTTTTCTCTATTATTTTGTATTTATTTGTTTATTCTCTAATTTCTAAGACATTTTTTGAAATTTACTTTCCATATCAGTTTCCTATTGCCTTTGTAACAAATTACCACTCACTTATAGCTGAAAACAAGAGAAATTTATTACATTACATTTCTGGAGACTGGATGTCTGAAATGGGTCTCACTGAGCTAAATAAAGTTGTCAGTATAACAGGATCCTCAGGGTGTTGTTTGGCTAGCCAGAAACCTCTGTGGCTGGTGGCACATCTGCTTGAGGTTTGCTCACGTCTGCTGGATTTGTTCTGCCAACTCATCGCAGAACGCTGTGCTTGGCTTGCACTACCAGCCCAGATCCTATGCCTGCAAAGGGTGAGTTAGGCCTGGAGCCATGAGGGATGTATGAGTGAGTAAATGCAGGGTCCAGCTAGGCATGTTGGCTGCTGCAGCAGAGTGGGTAGCTCCAGGTGCTGGCAAATGCACCTCCTCTGTGCGGCTGCAGCTGTAACAGACATAGTTAAGTGGCTCCTGCTGCAGGCACTGGTGTCTGGATGAGGAGAATGCAGTGGTGCCTGAAAGCTTGGAGATGCAAGGAACCACAGAGCCCCAGAGAGGATGTTATAGCATGTCAGAGCCCTGACTTGGGGAGCCCTGAGATCTGGGATCCCAGAAGGGCAGCAGCTCTTCTTTCCTTCTCATTGCCCACAGCTCAGTGAGTTGGGAGACATGTCTGGGCAGGGGAACATGTTTCAGCTCATTTGTGTTACAGCTCTTTTAATCCTGCCACCCTGTTCCAACCCATGGCTCGTGGGCTGGACTGGGCCTGCCACTGTTTCTCATCACATGGGGCAGCTGCCTGGCACCTGCAGCAGGTAGGAGGGCTGTAGTGTTACAGACCCTTTAGCTATCCCCTGCAGCTCTGTGAGCCAGCCAGAGAAGAATTACAGCTCCTTTTGCTCTTACTGTTAGGTGGTTCCTGAGTTTTCACCCTGTGTTTAGGAAGAATGAGGTTACACAGACAACTGGAGGGTGAACAAGGTGGAGAAGAGATTTACTGGGCAACCAAACAGCTCTCAGTGAAGAGGAGATATAAAGTGGACAGCTCCTATCCACAGGGAGGTAGTTCCAATGAGTGGCTGAGTCTGGCTGAGTCTAGGGTTTTTATGAACTCAAAATAGAGGAAGCACATGTTGATTGGTTCATGGATGGGAGGAAGTGTGTGCTGACTGATCTATGGGTGGCCATGGGTGGGCCTGGACAAACCACCATTGTTTTAGGGTTTTCTAGAGGGGCAGAAATAACAGGATATAGATATATATCTTCATAGCTATATAGATATATAAAGGGGAGTTTATTAAGTGTTAACTCACATGATCACTAGGTTCCACAGCAGGCCGTCTGCAGTCTGAGGATTAAGGAAAGCCAGTTCAAGTCCCAAAACTGAAGCACTTGGAATCCAATGTTCTAGGGCAGGAAGCATCCAGCATGGGAGAAAGATGTAGGTTGCAAGGCTAGGCCAGTCTAGTCTTTTCACATTTTTCTGCCTGCTTTATATTCCAGCCGTGCTGGCAGCTGATTAGATGGTGCCCACCCAGATTAATGGTGTGTCTGCCTTTCCTAGCGGACTGACTCAAATGTTAAACTCCTTTGGCAACACTCTCACAGGCATACCCAGGATCAATACTTTGCATCCTCCAATCCAGTCAAGTTGACACTCAGTATTAACAATCACAACCATCCAATTGGCTGAGAAGCATCAAGGACGTTCTTACTCTGGGTTGTGAACTCCACCCAGAAATGGCAGCCAACCCCCTAGGTTTCAGGCCATTCCTGGTTTGAGGGTCAGACCTCATCATGGATCTGCCTTTCCCCTCCTGGGAACCTGTTTGCCTCCCGCCACCATCAGCAGTAGGGCTGCTTCCCTTTCTGGAGGTCCTAGGGAAGGCTCCAAAGGAGAATTCATCTTTTTGCTTTTTCCAGTTTCTAGAAACTTCCTGCTTGTATTCTTGGTTTATGTCTCCCTTCCATCTTTAAAGCTAGCGATGGCCCATTGACTCATTTTCACATTGGACACTGGAACTCCCTCTTCCACATTTAAGAACTTTATCATTACATTGGGCACACCTGGATAATCCAGGCTGCTCTACCTATTTTAAGGGCAATTTATTAGCAATTTTAATTCTCTCTGCAACTTTAATTCCTCTTTGCCATGTAATCTAATAAATTCTTAGATTCCAGGGATTAGGACTTGGACATCTTTAGGGACCTTTATATATCCTATTACACCTCCCAAACCTGCAGAGTTTTTTTTTTTTTTTTTTTTTTCTGCTGCTGTGATCATCTGTTGTCTGAATGTTCCTTTTCATGGAATGCTTTTCTTTTTCTTTTTAAAATGGTTTCAGTATCTTGTCTCTCTAAGAGCATTCATGATCCTTTATTGTTGTAGTTTTTAAGTTTTCTTTTCCCTACACAGTCTCTGTGTTCTCTTTGTCCCTTACCCTCCTCATTAGTCTTATTCTCTACCTTTCATGTTAAAAACCTCTTCATAGGATATTTGTTAGGTTTGGGCATTATCATTTATTAAATGGCTTTCCTGAGATAGTTGGCAATCCTTCATTTTATCATTATTTTCAAAAGTGAGAGACTACAAAGATATCAGAAAACACTGCTGTTCCCTCTATTCTAATTTGTCTTATTTTTTTTTTTCTATTCTTCTATCCAACTCCTCCTCATCCTTTACCTCTGAACTGAAATGACACTATTAAAGGGTCAACTTTTTAAATCTCCTAGACTGGGTAAAAATACATTTGGTAAAGGATCCAGTAACGTCCTGTATTTTCTTTTCAGAATCATCGCACTTTTAATGATGTCCAATACACACACCTTATTTGAATCCACTGGGACCAGAAAAAAGGAAACAAATGGATCAGTGTGTTAGTCCATTTTCACGCTGCTGTAAAGAAATGCCCGAGACTGGGTAATTTATAAAGGAAAGAGGTTTAATTGACTCACAGTCCTGCATGGCTGGGGATGCCTCAGGAAACTTATAATCATTGCAGAAGGGTAAGCAAACATGTCCTTCTTCACAAGGAGGCAGGAGAGAAGGAGTGTATGAGAACACAGGAAAAACTACCATTTATAAAGTCATCGGATCTCATGAGAATTCATCCACTATCACAAGAACAGCACGGGGGAAACCACCCCCATAATCCAACCCCTTCCCACCAGGTGTCCCTCAACATCTAGTGATTACAATTCAAGATGACATTTGGGTGAGGATACAAAGCCTAACCATATTGATCAGTATTGAGGGAACTATCATTGGGAAGTAGTGGCCCTACATACCTTCCTGCCACTGAAGCCAACAACACAGTAGATCTTCCTTAGGAGAGCATTGGAGGGAATGGCATTCTGTCTCCTCAAGGCTAGGCTAAGTTTGGTCAAGATTACAGGAGAAAGAAAAAGGTGAGTTCATCTACAATGTGATTTAAAAGTGCAAAGTGAAAAAGACAAGTAAAAGACCAGGTAGATACCATGAAAAGGTATTCTGCTGGGGCTAGGGAAGGCTTATACTGGGAATAATAACATTTTCACTCTCTAGCTCCTTTAATATGAAGTTTTCTTTCATTTCAGATATTACCCGAAGTAGGCAGTAGTAGTTTTGATCAGTCATGCTAGTCTAACACATTGTGCTCTGTGTTTATTCCTTTGACTCTAATTCCCTAAGTTTAGTTTATTTCTCTCAGGTTCCAACTTACAATTGCCTCTGTTGGCAAACCATACAGATTTCTTTCTGAGACATTCTGACTTCAGTTCCCTGCTCATCTCTACAATGTGTGCTCTGCGAGTTTCACATTGTGTTCAAGCTCCAGTAAGAAACTTGCCCTCCCTATTCCAAGCCAGTTGGAATTTCTGATTGTCTCTCTAACAGGCTTTATATTTATCCCTTCTCTTTTCCAGTCATACATATAAGGGGAGCAGTATTTGGGAAATTGAATGCACTACATATTACTAGTAGGAACAAAAGTAAGCACTGGGTTAGCAAGACTTGATCTGAAATGCTGGAAAAATTATGAACGTGAAGATCCATGAGGACACTGGGGCGTTTTGCTTCTTCACACTTATCATTCTTAAACATGTGACTTTCTACTTACTGGCATAAAAAAATGTCTGTAGCCAATTTTTCTGATATCTGGGGCATCAGTGGCTATTTGTTATTCTTTTCTGTCAAAAGTTTGAATCCTATTTAAGAGGCATTTGGAATCTGTATGGCCCCAATATTCTGGCTCATAGCCATTGCCCAAAACTTCTTGGTTATTAATATAGATAATGGATGTATTTATTGTAGAACTCTTACTCAAGAATCCCCAAATTTAGAAATTTGTACAAGTATAGTTTAAAGGAACAGACAAAATTAGCGTATATTATTTAAATGATTTTAGTACCTAGTACATCTTTGACAAAAGTACTGTTTATTCAATGATTTGTCCCTCTACCCCTATTAAATTCTATAAAGAATCTATAAAAGATTTAATATAGTTAAAAACCATGATTTTAATGACTTTAATTAAAATAACAAATTGCTTTTGATTCTTCAGTGGCTATCACATTTCTTGGCTATATGAAGTAACAGATTCAGTCCCATGTTTTAAAATTAGCTTTGAAAAACATTAAAACAGGATGAAGAACATTTAGAATGGTTTTGTCCTTTATGTCTTTCTTTTCTAAAAGCGGTTTGGCATCTTTTACTCATAAAAGATGGAAATATGTAATGAGAAAAGAATAAGTGACAATATGGAGAAACAGATAAAAGGCAAACTTTATTAATGCAATGCTTGAATGCATGGAAACAATATATTATAGTTACTCAAATAATAAGATTTTTCCATCAAATTCATTTTCCAATGTTATCTCTTTTGTATAGTCAGTCCCTTTCCAGTTCTTTACTGCATTCATAAGGGTTTGGTATCAACACCAGTGAATACTTCCATCTCAACCATGGTAAACTAATTTAAGCTTCAGCCCGGCTAACAGGCAACTGGTACATATCAGTGGCTTATCAACAAAGATTTCTCCCTTATGCTGTAGGTCCACAATGGGCTTACTGAGGTTCCACCCCACGTTTTTTGAAGGACATGGGCAGACATTGTGGCAGAGGACAGAGCCCCTGAGAACCTTGGACTGCTCCTGTGATTTAAAAATGATACACGTGCCATTTCCATACACATTTCATTGGTCATAAAAGGTCATGTGGTCATGCCTGAGTTCAACAGGCTGGGAATGTATAGTTTTTCCAAAGGGAGGGTGACTAAAAGATCCATTGGATATAAAGGTGACTAAAAATACAATATACCTCATTTTCTTCTTCTTCATGAAGAAGATTTAGTACTTTGAGGTTAAGTAAACTGTTTAATGTCACACAACAGGTAAGTTATAAGACAAAGGTTCGCATTTAAACAGTTTAATTTCCAAAGCATGATATTTTAGTTTTACTGTGTGCCTCTTTCCTGAACATGGTTAAATGGGTTGAGATTCTCCTGGCACCAAGAAAGTATGAAAAATTAGATTTCTTAAGATATTATAGAGAATCTATGTTTATCAGAACTGTTGTACATTAATAATGGAATTCAAATTTTCCTATTTTTTTTATTTTGTCCTTTCTTTGGTCATATCACAGTCATAACCTTGATCTTTACACTCAATTTTTATCTGTCTCTTCATGCATACAAAATCTATGTAGTTACTTGACGGTACTGCTGATGAGAAAGAGAATGTCGATGTTTAATCAAACATAGGATACCATGAGGTCATGGGAAAACGACATATGCATATAATGTCTTCTAACTTTTTAAGTAGATGACAATTTGATTTCAATCGTTGTGGTTTTAGTTTCTAATACTATTTTGCATTGTTAGGCTTTCTAACTAAACAGTTCAAGTGAATTGTGGTATAACTCATTTCTCTTTAATTGCTATGGACTATTGCAATATCGTTCAATTACATAGTCTCATAAAATGCTTAGGGTCAAATCTTTTACGGATATTTGACACTCAGAATTACATTTAAGACATTTGTATGTATCTCTAGAGAACCTATAGTATTTAGACATTATATGGATTATTCCTTTTCATGAAATAAATATATGGATTTTGATGATTCTTGCCTCTCTGTAAACTGTGCAAACATTTTAAAAATAATGTTTTAAATAGCTTAATTTAAATGTGTTTTAAATTGTTGATATTTATGTTTATATATATTTTTAAATAATGTAGAAAACATAGTTTATAATCTTAGGCTTGCTTGATATTTTGCTTGTAGAATGTTCTAGGTGCATGACAATTCCTGTGTAACATCATAAAACACATCCTTGTCAGTGCTTGGGGATTAACTGTTAACCATTTCATTTCTGATTTTTTTTAACTGTATGTGGTATTGAGGTTGGGGGAAGACAAAGAAAGAAAAAGATTTTGAGTACAAAAAATAGGAGGTAAATGAAGATTTATTAAGAATACTATTCCAAGGATGTTAAAGTAAGTGAAATGCTATAAATATTCATAGCATTTGACATTGTTCGAACTAAATATTTTATTAGAATATTAGCATTTCTAGTATTAATTATATCCTATTTGAATATAATGATTCCTAGGCTGGGACATGTGTTATTACTACCAAAAATGGTACTTGGCTCAAAGGATATATCATACATTATATATTGAATAAATAAATAAATATTGCAGGAGAAAAATAACAAAATGCTTATGATTAATTTTATAACTGGAAATTAAATTTAACTTCTTGTGGAGTTCTTTATTTGTAGTTAAGTATAATTTATAGGTATTTTATTAAGGATAAAATAACAATAACAAGATAAAAATAACACTGAAGAAGTGATTATATTTTAAAATTAATTTTAGGAGGAACTGTTGAGGAATCTGAAAGTTACTTTGGGCTACTTTTTCTTTTTGTACTTGACTTACCTGGTAGTGGAATGCAGGTTTTACAACTGACTGTTGCATAATAAATGTCCACTATTTCAGGTTTCAGTTTAACAACACTCTAAGACTCTATTAAAGTTTCCAGGCACGGAAGTCAGATTTCTAAAGTCCACAACAACATCTAGTTGGAGAAAAGATTTGGCTTTATTAAATATTTTCTTCTAAATGTAAGATAATCTTACTTCTCAGTCAAGTCTGATGCAAATTATTTTTATTGGAAACAAAATTATCCAAGAACAAATTAAATTTGTGCATTCCAAGTCATTTTCTGATGTATTTACCAGACTGATTCAAAGTATATAGTCCATTTTGCTAAATAAGCAGGCATCCTTATAATGAAAATTAAATATAGACACTAAATATTAAAGATGTTTAAATATTGTTTTAGCTTATAATTCTTCATAATAGCTAGAAATATGAAAATTCTTGTAGCTCTAATGTTCCCTATAGTTTGTTTCCAAGTATATAAATAAGAAGCTAGGCTTATTAACTATGTATTTTAAAATAATGGTATGTATTTGAATAAAAATCAATATAAACTTCTTAGAAGTTCATAATCTGAACTCCATATGTTCAAAAAGTCTTTGGGGTTCAAAACACCAGTATTATAAAAATAATTCCTTTTATTATAAATTGCAATTTTGATAACATTTTATGTATTTTTTCTCATATGATCTTCTTAACAATTATATGTTGCAGGCAGATTATTTGTTAACTTAATAGACTATAACTTAGAGAGTTTCAATCATTAGTCATGTTTACAAAGTTAGTGAAGACAGAATTAAGACTTCCAACTTCAATTCTATCTCTTTGCAGCATGGCAAATGTTTTTATATGTTTAACATATTTTTTATTTATAATTTCATAGTACTTATGTATCATTCCATATTGAGTTTTGTTATCTTGAGTAAATTCTTATTAACTTGTGGAATTTCCCTGGCAGTATTATATTTCAGGATTCAAAAAAATCTTTAAAGCAGAGTCCCAAACAGTATTTCTCAAATTGTGGTTCACAGATCACTTGTTACAGAGTGAATTGTTTTGATGGATGGAACTGCAGGTTCCTTGGCTCTACATACTGATAAGAATCTCTGAGGAAGGGTCAAGGGTCTGCATTATAACAAGCTCTCTGGGTAACATAAAACATATGTAACAATGAAGGAACAATCTTACCAGGAAAGAAGCTAATAAAACTGGTAGATAAATCATGGTTAATCAGGAAATGCCTTTTAATACAATTAGATGGTAATACTTTATTACACATTGTCAACCAAAGGAGGTTGTGAAATAAATATTATTTTATATAATAATTTACCTAATAATGTTATGAAAGGTAATAAAAAGTATTAAGATAATTGAAAACAAGGTAAGCTTTAGAAGGCTATTTCACAAGTTCAGTCATAAAATGGTGTAACTATAGAAGAGGATAAGAGTAATTCAAGGCAAATATAAAAATAGAACATAAGAGGATCTTCGAGGGAAGGAAAAACATAAATTTGATATAATACATGAGGGGATGACTTTAGATTTCTAAACTAACAATCAAACACTTAGTGGTAGTAACACAGCAAAATAGGGAAGGTTCCCAACTTGGGTTAGGAATAATTTGCCAACTCTAAGCATATTAAATTTCAGAATTCAGTCAAGATATTCTAGGTAGAAATATGGATTGTAGCAAACCTATGAGGTGGAGTTAGAAAAATGCTTTGAGAATTATTAGCATGAAAGTTAAATCTGAAAGAGTGGAAGTGTAAGAAATATCTAAGGAGATAAAACATTGATGACAGAGAAATCTGAGAGTCACATTAATAGTAAACACAGAGCATAGTTCTTGGCGCTTCATATGTTTGAATTCAGTTGATTGCACAAAAGCCCTATGAGAAGGGTACTATTGTAATCCACTTTTTAGAGGTAAACTTGGATCCAAAGAGGTCTAGAAATGGCTTGATTCCAGAAGTAGAAAGTAGCAGAAACAAAATAGTAACCCCGAATATTTGGCTTCAGAGGCAATGCTCTCTGTAGTCTACTTGATTCTTATGCCTCAGTTATGAAAGTTAATGAGCACAGGGGGCAAGGGAGAAGAGTATTGAACTTACACACATCCAGATAAAGAATGAAGAGAACTGGCCGGGCGCGGTGGCTCAAGCCTGTAATCCCAGCACTTTGGGAGGCCGAGTCGGGTGGATCACGAGGTCAGGAGATCGAGACCATCCTGGCTAACACGGTGAAACCCCGTCTCTACTAAAAAATACAAAAAACTAGCCGGGCGAGGTGGTGGGCGCCTGTAGTCCCAGCTGCTCGGGAGGCTGAGGCAGGAGAATGGCGTGAACCCGGGAGGCGGAGCTTGCAGTGAGCTGAGATCCGGCCACAGCACTCCAGCCTGGGCGACAGAGCGAGACTCCGTCTCAAAAAAAAAAAAAAAAAAAAAAAAAAAAAAAGAATGAAGAGAACTAAGTTACAGGAAAGTGTAGAATAGGTATAAGGAATCTCTATACAATCTTTTTTCATTTATTAACCCCTGACTATGGATACAACATGAGTAATAAAGGCAAAAATTCCTATCATGGGAGAAATTTGAAGGTCTGAGAAAGAGATCATATTTCTGAATTATTGACCTTTGTGCAAAAATAAAGGGCAAAGATATAGAAAGGTATAGTCCTAATCATCATGTTGCCACATATAAAAATTAGCTTATTAGAAAATAGTAATTAGGCAGAAAGACTTAAAACCATAAAGAGAAAAATGTTTCTCCAGTTCATTAACTCTGAAGTGATAAGTGAATTCTTTCCTAATCCAACTAACTTGGGAATGTGCCAAACATAAATAACAAAGAATATAAATACAACTTATTTCCAGTAAATCGATACGATAGAATGGCTGATCAAGGACACACATAATTATTGCACTGAAATTGTATCTAAATTCTATTGAAGAGACAATTGAAGTGAAGTTAAAAAAGACCAAAAAACAGTATGTAATATTTATATTCCTCTTATGTATAAGCATTGCATATCCAACAAGATGAAAAGGGAGCAAGTCAATCAAATACATTTCTACTCATATGTGATATAGATTTGATGGGCCAGACAGGCCTGAACTTTTTATGCATGTTCATGACTAATACCTGTTCCATATTTTTGCAAGCCCAGTAACATACACTTTTATTGGGTAATCATTGCATCTTAGTTACTTTAGGCTGTGTATTAGTTCTTTTGGGTTGCCATAAAAAATACCTTAGATATGGTAATTTATAAGCAACTTTTACTCACAGTTCTGGAAGCTGAGGATTTCAAGGTCAAGACACTAGCAGATTTGGTGTCTGGTAAAAGCTCACTCTTGGGGGAGGGTGACCAAAATTCAGACCATAGAAAGATGCTGTAACAAAATAGAACAGGTGGCTTAAACAACAGTTCTGGATGCTGGGAAGTTTGAGATCGGGGTGCCAGCATGGTGGAGATCTGGTGAGGTCTTGCTGACTTGCGTATATAGCTCCTTTTTCACTGTGTCCTCAAGTGGTTTAAAGGAGAAGTTCTGGTATCTCTTTTTCTTGTTCTAAGGACACTAATCACATCACGAGGCTACACTTTCAAGACCTCATCTAAACCTAATTACCTGCCAAAGGCCCCACTTTCTAATATGATCACCTGGGGGTTAGAGCTTCAACAATATGAATTTTGGGGATACATATTTAGTTCAAAGCACCTTGTGTTGACGGGAATTGACTCAGGCTGATCACTAAAAGTGTGTAGTCCATTTTGCTATTACCTTCTTTAGGATGAAGACAGAAACAGGTTAACTATTGTTAATAGTCTCTCAACTTTCCTCCTTACTCCACATTCTGCAAAAATCATTTTTTCTGAAATACAGCTCATTGATTCATTCATTGTTCAACAAAAATACGTTGAGTTCCTGCTGTATGCAAGGCATTCTATTAGATGCTGTTTTAGTTATCGTCTTTTTACATTTAAAAAAATGGTAGACTAATTTTCCAATAGTTTTTCATTTGCGCTTATGCAATATCCAAGTACAATTACTGCATTAGCTACAAAATAAATCCTAACTCTTAAACTGCAGAGTGTTCTAAAGTGTAGTCTTGACCTTTTTGCCTTTCACTTTCTTCCTGCTATTCTAGCTGGATAGGAGTAATTCTTCTTTCTTATACATGCTTTCTGGATTATTTATCTTTGTTCAATATTTCCTCTCAAGTCCATTTTCTAGCATTTTATTCCGTGAATGTCCTGTTCATCATTTGAAGCATAACGCAAATGTTATTTTCTACAACAAGACTTTTTCTCATTTTCTAAAACCTGTCCTATTTCACCCCTTCATCCAAGTAAATCTTTTCATAGTATGAATTCTGGTAAAATTCTATCTATGGTCTTCCTAAGACACTCAGTTTCTAACTAATGAGCACTTACTGTGTGGCAGTCACCATCCTATAGCCTGGAATGTGGTCAGGAAGGAATAGACAACACAATTTAGTCTCTGAATTTAAATTAGGTCTCATGAGAAGATTGGCATATAAATAGAGGAGTAAAAAAAAAAATTTGGTAGATACAGCATCATGCTAATGGTAAGAAATGTGAAATCAATTTGGCAAACTATGAACTGAAATACAGAATGTAAAATGAAGAAAATGGGAGAGGCAGGACTTGAGAAGGGACAAGGGTCAGTGCCAAGTTACTGATGAGCTGCATGTGCCATGAGATGGAGTTTGGGATGTTTTTCAAAGTGTCCTCTACATATAGAGTTCTCCCTCAATCGTAGTACAATATATAATACTTTCTCCCTTACTACCGTGAGGATAGTAATCTTTTATGATGAAGCCTTCACATTTCAGACTTAACTATTTCTCTCTTAATGCATCAAAACCCACTTAAAGCTTTCATGTACTGTAAAGTGGCATAAAACTTAAAAGAATAAGAATTATGTGGATTTGGATGAGAATTGTTCGAGGCTAAAGTTTATAGCAATAGTGAGATCAAATAAGATGAGATGAATAAGTGAAACTCAGATGACACAACCACTTCATCACACTCCAGGAAGGCTCTTGATATTGGCCAAAACTACGAGAAGCAATTTTGATTTTCAGAATCATTTCAAATTTTAAAATGTCAAAGGATTTTAATACTCTTTTCAAATTGGCAATTTTGTTCTGTGCCACATAAAACTTTATTCTATTACCTTTAAAGTGTGACATCCAGGAAAAACTAAATGAATAATATTTTATAAAATCAATATACTTAAGATATTTTCTCCATGATAAAAATATTTAAAGTAAGTCGAAGATTCAGTCATAAAATACTATGATTAAAATCATGTTGAGGTCAAGCATAACAAATTGCAGAATTCTGCAGAAATTGCAAGTCCAAATATTATATATAGAAATTAAAAATGTAACAGTGAGAAATTACTGATATACAGATAGACCTGCAAATTTGGGAAAAAAAACAAAAAACAAAAAATCTACTGGTCTTAGATCTAGTCCTTCTTTACTTATCAGAAAAGTCATTTAACTTCTCTTGAATTGTATGTGTCCTTACACAATGAAAAAACTGGACCAGGTCAGTGGTCCTGATAAATTAACAAAATATACATGTGTGTATAGCTATTATTTTCATTTGAAAATTTGGTATCTATTAGAATTACACACATTTAAAATTTCATTACAGAAGGTCCTCAACTTATGATAGGTCAACTTAGGATTTTTATGATGATTCAACAATGATATGCTTTCAGTAGAAACTGTACTTCAAGTTTTGAATTTTGATCTTTTCCTGGGGATCAGGAGAGAGAGGATACACTCTCATAATGCTGGGAAATGGCAATGAGCTTCTACTCCCTGTCAGCCCAGCCATCAGGAGGGTAAACAACTGATATTCTGCAGTGGGCTATGTGGCCAGTTGAGTTTGCCTGACTATAGGTTAAATACAACTGTTCTGCGTATGTTTAAGGCTGTGCTGTTTGGTAGATTAAGTATATTAAATGCATTTCCAACATGATATTTTCAATTTATGATGGGTTTATCAGGACATTACCCCATTACCCCACTGTAAATTGAAGACTCTCTGTAATTTCTTTTTTTATTTTTATTTTTATTTTGAGACGGCGTCTCACTCTGTTCCCAGGCTGGAGTGCTCTTGCACCATCTCAGCTCACTGAAACCTCTACCTCCTGGGTTCAAGCAATTTTCCTGCCTCAGCCTCCAGAGTAGCTGGGACTACAAGTGCCTGCCACCACGCCCGGCTAATTTTATATTTTTAGTAGAGATGAGATTTCACCATGTTTGCCAGGATGGTCTCAATCTCCTGACCTTGTGATCTGCCCGCCTTGGCCTCCCAAAGTGCTGAGCCACCGCGCCCAGCTGCATCTGTGATGTCTAGACCCTGGTCTACCTGAGAAAATCTATAGTCTCTTCCATCCTCTTGTTTCAGCTTCTGTAGTTTTATAAATTAGAACACCACAATTTTGCAGTATTTTAGATTGTGTGAGGATTTCTTTAACATTATTTTACAAGATTTTTGGCAGATGTGGTGACTCACACCTATAACGTCAGCACTTTGGGAGGCTGAGATGGGAGAATGGCTTGAGCCCAGAAGTTAGAGGCTGCAATGAGCCATAATTGTGCCACTGCACTCCAGCCCAGCCTGGGTGATGGCAAAAAGACCCTACATCTAAAAAAAGAAAAAAAAGTCTTGAGTAAAAGAAAAAAATAACCACATTCCGCCTTCTTATTAGTCAACTCACTTAAAATGGTGATTAAAAAAAGTTGAGACCAAAATTCTAAATTCTCTATCAATTCAAACTCTATAAAATATTGCATAAAATATTGCTCAGTGACAAGAAATGATCTCTATGATGTCTCAAACATAAGGAAACCCTCAAGATATTATAACTTATCTTTGAGACACTGAAAATTTAAAGTAAAAATCTTTTTTTTTTTTTTTTTTTTTTTTTTTTTTTTTGCAATAATACTTTTAACTTTATTATTTTTTTTTTTTTTTTTTTTTTTTTTTTTTTTTATGTATCAATATGTTTTTTTTTTTTTTATTTTTTTTTTTTTTTTTTTTTTTATTATACTTTAAATTCTACGGTACATGTGCATAACGTTTATATCATGTATAACTCCCCAGTGCAATCCCTCCCTCCCCCCTCCCCATGATAGGCCCCAGTGTGTGATGTTCCCCTTCCCGAGTCCAAGTGATCTCATTGTTCAGTTCCCACCTATGAGTGAGAACATGCGGTGTTTGGTTTCTCTTCTTGTGATAGTTTGCTAAGAATGATGGTTTCCAGCTGCATCCATGTCCCTACAAAGGACGCAAACTCATCCTTTTTGATGGCTGCATAGTATTCCATGGTGTATATGTGCCACATTTTCTTAATCCAGTCTGTCACAGATGGACATTTGGGTTGATTCCAAGTCTTTGCTATTGTGAATAGTGCCGCAATAAACATACGTGTGCATGTGTCTTTGTAGTAGAGTAATTTATAATCCTTTGGGTATATACCCAGTAGTGGGATGGCTGGGTCATATGGTACATCTAGTTCTAGATCCTTGAGGAATCGCCATACTGTTTTCCATAATGGTTGAACTAGTTTACAATCCCACCAACAGTGTAAAAGTGTTCCTATTTCTCCACATCCTCTCCAACACCTGTTGTTTCCTGACTTCTTGATGATTGCCATTCTAACTGGTGTGAGATGGTATCTCATTGTGGTTTTGATTTGCATTTCTCTGATGGCGAGTGATGACGAGCATTTTTTCATGTGTCTGTTGGCTGTATGGATGTCTTCTTTTGAGAAATGTCTGTTCATATCCTTTCCCCACTTTTTGATGGGGTGTTTGTTTTTTTCTTGTATATTTGTTTGAGTTCTTTGTAGATTCTGGATATTAGCCCTTTGTCAGATGAGTAGGTTGCAAAAATTTTCTCCCATTCTGTAGGTTGCCTGTTCACTCTGATGGTAGTTTCTTTTGCTGTGCAAAAGCTCTTTAGTTTAATGAGATCCCATTTGTCAATTTTGGCTTTTGCTGCCGTTGCTTTTGGTGTTTTAGACATGAAGTCCTTGCCCATGCCTATGTCCTGAATGGTACTACCTAGATTTTCTTCTAGGGTTTTTATGGTATTAGGTCTAACATTTAAGTCTCTAATCCATCTTGAATTAATTTTCGTATAAGGGGTAAGGAAAGGATCCAGTTTCAGCTTTCTACTTGTGGCTAGCCAATTTTCCCAGCACCATTTATTAAATAGGGAATCCTTTCCCCATTTCTTGTTTTTGTCAGGTTTGTCAAAGATCAGATGGCTGTAGATGTGTGGTATTATTTCTGAGGACTCTGTTCTGTTCCACTGGTCTATTTCTCTGTTGTGGTACCAGTACCATGCTGTTTTGGTTACTGTAGCCTTGTAGTATAGTTTGAAGTCAGGTAGCGTGACGCCTCCAGCTTTGTCCTTTTGACCTAGGATTGTCTTGGCAATGCGGGCTCTTTTTTGGTTCCATATGAACTTTAAAGCAGTTTTTTCCAATTCTGTGAAGAAACTCATTGGTAGCTTGATGGGGATGGCATTGAATCTATAAATAACCTTGGGCAGTATGGCCATTTTCACGATATTGATTCTTCCTATCCATGAGCATGGTATGTTCTTCCATTTGTTTGTGTCCTCTTTGATTTCACTGAGCAGTGGTTTGTAGTTCTCCTTGAGAGGTCCTTTACATCCCTTGTAAGCTGGATTCCTAGGTATTTTATTCTCTTTGAAGCAATTGTGAATGGAAGTTCATTCCTGACTTGGCTCTCTGCTTGTCTGTTACTGGTGTATAAGAATGCTTGTGATTTTTGCACATTAATTTTGTATCCTGAGACTTTGCTGAAGTTGCTTATCAGCTTAAGGAGATTTTGGGCTGAGACGATGGGTTTTTCTAAATATACAATCATGTCATCTGCAAACAGGGACAATTTGACTTCTTCTTTTCCTAACTGGATACCCTTGATTTCTTTCTCTTGCCTGATTGCCCTAGCCAGAACTTCCAACACTATGTTGAATAGGAGTGGTGAGAGAGGGCATCCCTGTCTTGTGCCAGTTTTCAAAGGGAATTTTTCCAGTTTTTGCCCATTCAGTATGATATTAGCTGTGGGTTTGTCGTAAATAGCTCTTATTATTTTGAGGTACATTCCATCAATACCGAATTTATTGAGCGTTTTTAGCATAAAGGGCTGTTGAA
This sequence comes from Trachypithecus francoisi, assembly GCF_009764315.1. NCBI lineage: Eukaryota > Metazoa > Chordata > Mammalia > Primates > Cercopithecidae > Trachypithecus > Trachypithecus francoisi. The sequence goes on from NW_022681465.1 coordinate 17,932,970, forward strand.
TTTTGTCAAAAGCCTTTTCTGCATCTATTGAGATAATCATGTGGTTCTTGTCTTTGGTTCTGTTTATATGCTGGATTACATTTATTGATTTGCGAATGTTGAACCAGCCTTGCATCCCAGGGATGAAGCCCACTTGATCATGGTGGATAAGCTTTTTGATGTGCTGCTGAATCCGGTTTGCCAGTATTTTATTGAGAATTTTTGCATCGATGTTCATCAGGGATATTGGTCTAAAATTCTCTTTTTTTGTTGTGTCTCTGCCAGGCTTTGGTATCAGGATGATGTTGGCCTCATAAAATGAGTTAGGGAGGATTCCCTCTTTTCTATTGATTGGAATAGTTTCAGAAGGAATGGTACCAGCTCCTCCTTGTACCTCTGGTAGAATTCAGCTGTGAATCCATCTGGTCCTGGACTTTTTTTCGTGGGTAGGCTATTAATTGTTGCCTCAATTTCAGAGCCTGTTATTGGTCTATTCAGGGATTCAACTTCTTCCTGGTTCAGTCTTGGGAGAGTGTAAGTGTCCAGGAAATTATCCATTTCTTCTAGATTTTCTAGTCGATTTGCGTAGAGGCATTTATAGTATTCTCTGATGGTTGTTTGTATTTCTGTGGGGTCGGTGGTGATATCCCCTTTATCATTTTTTATTGCGTCTATTTGATTCCTCTCTCTTTTCTTCTTTATTAGTCTTGCTAGCGGTCTGTCAATTTTGTTGATCTTTTCAAAAAACCAACTCCTGGATTCATTGATTTTTTGAGGGTTTTTTGTGACTCTATCTCCTTCAGTTCTGCTCTGATCTTAGTTATTTCTTGCCTTCTGCTAGCTTTTGAATGTGTTTGCTCTTGCCTCTCTAGTTCTTTTAATTGTGATGTTAAAGTGTCAATTTTAGATCTTTCCTGCTTTCTCTTGTGGGCATTTAGTGCTATAAATTTCCCTCTACACACTGCTTTAAATGTGTCCCAGAGATTCTGGTATGTTGTATCTTTGTTCTCATTGGTTTCAAAGAACATCTTTATTTCTGCTTTCATTTCGTTATGTACCCAGTAGTCATTCAGGAGCAGGTTATTCAGTTTCCATGTAGATGAGCGGTTTTGATTGAGTTTCTTAGTCCTGAGTTCTAGTTTGATTGCACTGTGGTCTGAGAGACAGTTTGTTATAATTTCTGTTCTTGTACATTTGCTGAGGAGTGCTTTACTTCCAATTATGTGGTCAATTTTGGAATAAGTGCGATGTGGTGCTGAGAAGAATGTATATTCTGTTGATTTGGGGTGGAGAGTTCTATAGATGTCTATTAGGTCCACTTGGTGCAGAGATGAGTTCAATTCCTGGATATCCTTGTTAACTTTCTGTCTCGTTGATCTGTCTAATGTTGACAGTGGAGTGTTGAAATCTCCATTATTATTGTATGGGAGTCTAAGTCTCTTTGTAGGTCTCTAAGGACTTGCTTTATGAATCTGGGTGCTCCTGTATTGGGTGCATATATATTTAGGAGAGTTAGCTCTTCCTGTTGAATTGATCCCTTTACCATTATGTAATGGCCTTCTTTGTCTCTTTTGATCTTTGATGGTTTAAAGTCTGTTTTATCAGAGACTAGGATTGCAACCCCTGCTTTTTTTTGTTCTCCATTTGCTTGGTAGATCTTTCTCCATCCCTTTATTTTGAGCCTATGTATGTCTCTGCATGTGAGATGGGTCTCCTGAATACAGCAGACTGATGGGTCTTGACTCTTTATCCAGTTTGCCAGTCTGTGTCTTTTAATTGGAGCATTTAGTCCATTGACATTTAAGGTTAATATTGTTATGTGTGAACTTGATCCTGTCATTATGATATTAACTGGTTATTTTGCTCATTAGTTGATGCAGTTTCTTCCTAGCCTCGATGGTCTTTACATTTTGGCATGTTTTTGCAATGGCTGGTACCGGTTGTTCCTTTCCATGTTTAGGGCTTCCTTCAGGGTCTCTTGTAAGGCAGGCCTGGTGGTGACAAAATCTCTAAGCATTTGCTTATCTGTAAAGGATTTTATTTCTCCTTCACTTATGAAACTTAGTTGGCTGGATATGAAATTCGGGTTGAAAATTCTTTTCTTTAAGAACGTTGAATATTGGCCCCCACTCTCTTCTGGCTTGTAGAGTTTCTGCTGAGAGATCTGCTGTTAGTCTGATGGGCTTCCCTTTGTGGGTAACCCGACCTTTCTCTCTGGCTGCCCTTAAGATTTTTTCCTTCATTTCAACTTTGGTGAATCTGGCAATTATGTGTCTTGGAGTTGCTCTTCTGGAGGAGTATCTTTGTGGCGTTCTCTGTATTTCCTGAATTTGAATGTTGGCCTGCCCTACTAGGTGGGGAAGTTCTCCTGGATGATATCCTGAAGAGTGTTTTCCAACTTGGTTCCATTTTCCCCCTCACTTTCAGGCACCCCAATCAGACGTAGATTTGGTCTTTTTACATAATCCCATACTTCTTGCAGGCTTTGTTCATTTCTTTTTCTTCTTTTTTCTTTTGGTTTCTCTTCTCGCTTCATTTCATTCATTTGATCCTCAATCGCTGATACTCTTTCTTCCAGTTGATCGAGTCGGTTACTGAAGCTTGTGCATTTGTCACGTATTTCTCGTGTCATGGTTTTCATCTCTGTCATTTCGTTTATGATCTTCTCTGCATTAATTAGTCTAGCTGTCAATTCTTCCACTTTTTTTTCAAGATTTTTAGTTTCTTTGCGCTGGGTACGTAATTCCTCCTTTAGCTCTGAGAAGTTTGATGGACTGAAGCCTTCTTCTCTCATCTCGTCAAAGTCATTCTCTGACCAGCTTTGATCCGTTGCTGGCGATGGGCTGCGCTCCTTTGCAGGGGGAGATGCGCTCTTATTTTTTGAATTTCCAGCTTTTCTGCCCTGCTTTTTCCCCATCTTTGTGGTTTTATCTGTCTCTGGTCTTTGATGATGGTGACGTACTGATGGGGTTTTGGTATAGGTGTCCTTCCTGTTTGATAGTTTTCCGTCTGACAGTCAGAAGGACTGTCTGTTGGTCTGTTGGAGATTGCTTGAGGTCCACTCCAGACCCTGTTTGCCTGGGTATCAGCAGCAGAGGTTGCCAAAGATAGAATATTGCTGAGCAGCGAGTGTACCTGTCTGATTCTTCCTTTGGAAGTTTCCTCTCAGGGATGACTCCACCCTGTGAGGTGTGGGGTGTCAGACTGCCCCTAGTGGGGGATGTCTCCCAGCTAGGCTACTCAGGGGTCAGGGACCCACCTGAGCAGGCAGTCTGTCCGTTCTCGGATCTCAACCTCCGCGTTGGGAGATCCACGGCTCTCCCCAAAGCTGTCAGACAGAGTCGTTCGCCTCTGCACCGCCCCCGCTGCTTTCCCTATTGGACCTCAGCTGTGGGCTGTCCCCAGAGGTGGAGTCTACAGAGACAGGCAGGTTTCCTTGAGCTGCTGTGAGCTCCACCCAGTTCGAGCTTCCCAGCGGCTTTGTTTACCTACTTAAGCCTCAGCAATGGCGGGCGCCCCTCCCCCAGCCTCGCTGCTGCCTTGCGGATAGATCGCCGCAGACGGCTGTGTTAGCAGTGAGGGAGGCTCCGTGGGCGTGGGACCCTCCCGGCCAGGTGTGGGCTATATTCTCCTGGTGTGCCTGTTTCCTTAAAGCGCAGTATTGGGGTGGGAGTTACGCGATTTTCCAGGTGTTATGTGTCTCAGTTCCCCTGGCTAGGAAAACGGATTTCCTTCCCCCTTGCGCTTCCAGGTGAGGCGATGCCTCGCCCTGCTTCAGCTCACGCTGGACAGGCTGCAGCAGCTGACCAGCACCGATTGTCCGGCACTCCCTAGAGAGATGACCCCAGTACCTCAGTTGAAAATGCAGAAATCACCGGTCTTCTGTGTTACTCGCGCTGGGAGTTGGAGACTGGAGCTGTTCCTATTCGGCCATCTTGCTCCGCCCCCTCAGTAAAAATCTTTTAAGTCTTTTTGTGTAGGAACCAGAAAGCATTTCTTAGCTACATACTATATTGTTGTTGTGTAAGTAGATACTCAACGCACGAAATAATTTTTATAGAGGAAGGAAGATTTCAGCTCCTACTGTAGAAGGATACCCAGCCCTAGGAAGATAAATATTGGCCAAAACTTTTCTCATTGAACACAATGGCATTTGGAGCTCTAAAATAGCTGCCTTATTGCTAAAATATTATCATCAGTTCAAGGATATAGTCATTATCAAGCTAAATGTAAGGGAAATTAAATAATGTGGCTCTTACAGAACAAATGAAAAATCAACAATAATTTAATAAAGACATATAAAAAGTTATAGAAGAACTTTACATAGTTATTACCTTGTTTGCAAATGTGTAACTTACTACCAAAATAAAGGATCAATCCAGATTATCCTATGGCTATGCTACAATGCAAAGAAGTAGAAGAGTCATATAAAGAATCATGTCATTCCATTTTTTCCTAACAGAAGGTACATTTAAAAATCAATATAAATATATATATTAATTTTTTTCAGCGTCAGAGTTGATTACTGAAGCTGAGAATGCTTGTCAGTATAAGTGACAATACCTGTTATGACATTAACTCAAGTAGATTGCATTCTGATGACCAAATTGATTTTAAAAATACATGTAAAGTAAACTTTTCATAGTATGAATTTTTGAAAGGAATACTTTCAAAAGCATACATAGTTGAAAAGACAACTGTATGTGCTGGTTCAAAGCAGCCTCTGGAGCAAGGGTTTGACTCCTGGCTCTAACATTACTGCTGTGACATCTGCTAGCTGCCTCATCTTGGCAAGCCACTTAAATGTTAATGTTCTCATCTGAGAAGCGCGATGATTATACACCTAGTCCATAAGGTTATTGCAGCAGGTAGCTGAGATTCTATGTATGAAGTACTTAGGACATTGTCTGACAGATGGTAGTTGCTATAAAATATTTGCTGTTATCATTATATATTTTATTATTAAGACCAATGAATAGGTATAAATTTAAAGTCACACTTACGTTTTAGGTAATGCTCCAGATTATTTTAGCCCCAAGGTACAAAATATTGATTGATATAAATAAAGATGACAACATAGTTTCTCATTTTGTTATTAGCAAATGTTAATTGTCTTTAGGTCGCAGACACCTTCAAGACTCAAATACCACCTGCAATACTCAAATTCTTTTATGTGAGAAAAATGTATTCATATATATAGCTTTGCCACCTATTTTAGGGGATTCAAGGAAAACACATTAGTAAACTCTTACATAATGAATAACTTTTGGATATAGGCACTGAAAAGAATTTCATGACAAAGACACCGAAATAAATCACAAAAAAGCAAAACTTAACAAATGGAATCTAATTAAACTTAAGAGCTTCTGCACAGCAAAAGAAACTATCAACAGAGTAAACAGACAATGTACAAAATGGGAGAAAATATTTGCAAGTGACACATCTGACAAAGGTCTAATATTCAGCATCCATAAGGAACATAAACAAATTTACAAGAGAAAAACCAACAACCCCATTCAAAAGTGGGCAAAGGACATTAATAGACACTTTTCCAAAGAAGACACACGTGCAGCCAACAAACATATGAAAAAAAGCTCAATATCACTGATCATTAGAGAAATGCAAATAAAAACCAAAACAAGATACCATCTCACACCAGTCACAATGGCTATTAAAAAGTCAAAAAATAACAGATGCTGAGGTTGCAGAGAAAAGATAACTCTTATAACCTGTTGATAGGAGTATAAATTAGTTCAACCGTTGTGGAAAACAGTATGGTAATTCCTCAAAGAGCTAAAAGCAGAGCTATCATTCCACCCAGCAGTACCCATTACTGGAATATAATGGAATGTAAGTCATTCTACCATGAAGACACATGCATGTGAAAATTCATTGCAGCACTATTCATGATAGCAAAGACATGGAATCAATCTAAGTGCCCATCAAATAAAATATGGTACATATACACCATGGAATACTATGCAGCCAAAAACAGAACAAGATTATGTCTTTTTCAGGAACATGGATGGAGCTGGAGGCTATTATCCTTAGCAAAATAATGTTGAAACAGAAAACCAATACCACATGTTCTCACTTACAAGTGGGAGCTAAATGATGAGAACTCATAAACACAAAGAAGGGAACAATAGACACTGGGGTCTACTTGAGAGTGAAAGCAGGCTCCTAGCAATGACTCAAGAAAAATGTGTAACAAAAAGACTTGTCCACAAAAGTACTTTTTAATATGATGTCCATGGAAGTTTTGTTTACAATAGTCAAACTTGGAAACAAACCAAATGTTTATCATCTAATCAATGAAGTATTCATACAGTGGAATATAGAACTCCACAATAAAGAGGAATATACTACAGTTACATATAAAAATAGGAATGGGCTGGGCACGGTGGCTCACGCTTGTAATCCCAGCACTTTGGTTGGCCAAGGCGGGTGGATCACAAGGTGAGGAGATCAAGACCATCCTGGCTAACACAGTAAAACCCTGTCTCTACTAAAAATACAAAAATTAGTGGGGCATAGTGACGCATGCCTGTATTCCCAGCTACTTGGGAGGCTGAGACAAGAGGAAGAGGAGCAGAAAAGATAACTATTGAGTACTGGGTTTCGTACCTGGGTGATGAAATAATCTGTACAACAAACCCCTGTGACATGAGTTTACCTATGTAACACACCTTCACATGTACCTTTAAAGCTAACATAAACGTTTAAAAAAAATTAATAGCTTTTAAGGGTTAGATTTATTTTGTCCTTGCTCTAATGAAAATGTTAGGTATTTCATTTATTTATTTATTTATTTATTTATTTATTTATTTTTAGACAGAGTCTCACTCTGTTGCCCAGGTTGGAGCGCAGTGGCACCATCTCAGTTCACTGCAACCTCCTCCTCCTGGGGTCAAACAATTCTCCTACCTCAGCCTCCTGAGTAGCTGGAATTACAGGTGTGCACCACCATGTCTGGCTAATTTTTGTATTTTTAGTAGAGATGGGGTTTCACCATGCTGGCCAGGATGGCCTCAAACTCCTGATCTCGTGATCCACCTGCCTCAGCCTCCCAAAGTGCTGGGATTACAGGCATGAGCCACGGCACCCGGCCAATAATAGGTAATTTTTTTGTGTAGAATAAAAATGTCTCTTATGAAAGTCATTTATAAGAAAAAAGACACTTGCACACACATGTTTATAGCAGCACAATTCACAATCGCAAAATCATGGAACCAGCTTAAATGGCCATCAGCCAACAAGTGGATAAAGAAAATGTAACATATATGTATACACCATGGAATACTACTTGACTATAAAAAGGAACAAAATAATGGCATTTGCAATAACCTAGATGGAGTTGGAGGCCATTATTATAAGTGAAGTTACTCAGTAATGGAAAACCAAATATTGTATGTTCTCACTTATAAGTGGGAGCTAAGCTACAAGGATGCAAAGGCATAAGAATGATACAATGGACTTTGGGGACTCCGGGGAAAGGGTGGGAGTGGGGTGAGCGATAACAAATGATACATTGGGTACAGTATATACTGCTCAGGTGACAGGTGCACCAAAATCTCAGAAATCACCTCTGAAGAACTTATTTATGTAACCAAAAACCAACTATTCCCAAACAACTATTGAAATAAAAAAAAATTTAAATCTTCTCTACATATCATCTCTGTAAATATTCATATCATTGTCATAATTTAAAAATAAATGCCACATTTTTCTTTCTTTATAAAATACCTTAAAGTTTTTAAAGTTACTTTAAAACCATACATTCAGAATTTTACTCTGAAGACAGTTCTGACACACTAATTAAAAGCAAATCTGGAAGACAACTTACCTTAATTGGAAACATTAGGACGAAACACTGATTGCATCAATCACTAAATGATGACGCTATAGCACCCCTGAAGTATTTATTCAGAGCAACTGAGGTGTGAAATTTTTTGTCTCCTGGAAAACAGCACCTGCTGAGTAGGTAACATTTTTGTCTATGACTACATTCTGCTGTAGTAGTCACTACAGTAATTAAACTTTAATATAAGTAGTGTTTTAGACATTAAAAGTAATATCCTCATTTCATAATTTAAAAAAAGTCAATGAATGCACTTCAATAGGTTTTTGTTTCCAAGGCTACACCAGACTGGAGGAAAGAAGTTCTGTAATGACATAATACTTTTTTCTTTACACTGTGCAGCTATAGCTCGAGAACTTCATCACTTTCTCCATTTCTCTTCTTTATTCTTGTGCTCTTCTTTTGAAGGCTCAGAAATTGGCCTAAAGGAGCCTCCACTGAAACATTATCTGAGTGTCCCCACTTCAAGCTGCTCTCAAGATAAAGTACTTCTTTCCCAGCTGTTGTCACCGTGCCATGTGTGTGAGAATTGCTCTCTGTTTGCTACTTTGAGGAACAAAGTGCTCAGGCTCAATTCTGTGTTCACCCTATTGCCTGAGTCTACATGTGTAGGGATATGGAGGCTTTTAGAATGAAAAAAAAAGATTAAAATCAGCCTATCCTTTGAGACTTTTCACCCCTAAAATCAAGGATTTCTTTTTTTAATTTTATTTTTTTAACAGGGTCTTACTTTGTCACCCAGGCTGGAGTGCAGTGGTGTGATCTCAGTTTGCTGCAACCTCTGCCCCCTGAGCTCAAGCCATCCTCTCAGCCTCCTGAGTAGCTAGACTATAGGTGTGCACAACCATGCCTGGCTAATTTTTGTATGTTTTGTAGAGAAAGCTTTTGCCATGTTGCCCAGGTTGATCTCAAACTCCTGAGCTCAAGCAATTAGCCCACCTTGGCCTCCCAAAGTGCTGGGATTAGAAGCTTGAGACACTGCACCTCAGCCTCGATGGCTTTCAGTGTAAAATTCGATGTCTACACCCTTGTACCAATCACAACTATCAAGATATAGAATGTATGCATCATCTTAAAGAGTTTCCATGGTCTCCTTTGAAATCAGTCTCTTCCCTTTTCCATGGCCCCAGGTAGCACTAATCAGCTGTCATTATACTTTTGCCTTTTATAGAATTTAATTTAATGAAATCATAAAGCGTATAGTCTTTTGTAGTTGTCTTTTCACATTTATTTAGCATAATTCTTTTGTGATTCATTCCTTTTTTTTTTGATACAGTCTCGCTCTGTCACCAGACAGGAATGCCATGGCATGATCTCGGCTCACTGCAACCTCCGACTCCCTGGTTCAAGTGATTCTCTTGCCTCAGCCTCCCAAGTAGCTGGGAATACAGGCACACACCACCATGCCCAGCTAATGTTTGTACTTTTAGTAGAGACGGAGTTTTACTGTGTTAGCCAGGATGGTCTTGATCTCCTCACCTTGTGATCCACCCACCTTGGCCAACCAAAGTGCTGGGATTACAGGCGTGAGCCAACATGCCTGGCCCATTCCTATTTTTATATGTATCTGTAGTATATTCCTCTTTATTGTGGAGTTCTATATTCCACTGTATGAATACTTCATTGATTAGATGATAAACATTTGGTTTGTTTCCAAGTTTGACTATTGTAAACAAAACTTCCATGGACATCATATAAAAAAGTTCTTTTGTGGACAAGTCTTTTTGTTACGCATTTTTCTTGAGTCATTGCTAGGAGTCTGCTTTTTTAAACTCACAAAAGAAGTACCTTTATAAGAAACTGTCAACTGTTTTCGAAAACATCTATATCATATACATTTCCACAAACAAGATATGAATATTACATACATAGAAAACTACTGACCCATCACATCACCTCACCTATATCAGATAATGTGTCCATGACAATTACTCTTTTGTAATATTTTGTAGTGCTACTTAATTTGTTACTGAAGCATACTCTATTGAATACCGACTAAAATAATTTTCAAGATGAAAGATTAGGATAAGTAAGGACAATGCTGATTAGGATGTGGCCTTGATTTTGTACGGTCTGAAGTCCTTTCTCCCGGCATCTTAGTTAGAGGTGCTTTAATATAGAGTTGATACTTTATTCTATCATCCCTGTGGCTTAACCTTGAAATAGACGTGAGAAGTTAATATCACATAGTGTCCTGCTTGAACAAACCAGTGTTTTATTCCTGGATACAGCCATCTCCCCAACTCTAGGGTGGTGGTGAGAACATTGTGTCAAAGCTTCAAAAAACTTTATAAGTGCAAATTCTCTCATCTTTTTGGGGAATGATTAAATATAAGAAAATAGCTGAGGATCATGTGATATTTGAAAAAAATTCTTTAATTTCAATGTAGGTGGCAAAATGGACAAATAAGAAAGAGAATTTGGAAAGAAAAGAAGTATTCATTTTCTATACTGCTAACAAATTAATACAAACTTACTAGCTAAAAGCACATATATGTGGTATTTTGCAGATTTTGTGGGTCAGCAGTCCTGGCATGGCATGGCTGGATCCTCAGTGTAGGGTCTAATACGGTTACAATCAAGATGTCAGTTGGAAATGGGGGTGGTGGGACACACCTGTAGTCCCAGCTACTTGGGATGTTGAGGCAGGATGATTGCTTGGGCCCAGAAGTTCCAGGCTTTAGTGAGCTATGATTGCACAGCTGCACTCCAGCCTGGGTGACAAAGCAATAGCCTGTCTTAAAAAAAAAAAAAAAAAAAAAGATGTTAGCTAGGCTGCATTTACATCCCTATGTTTGACTGGGGAAGACTGTGCTTCCAAACACACTAAGATTGTTGGTAGAATACAGTTGTAGAACCGAGGATATTGGCTGTTGGCTAGAGCCTTCCATAAGCTCCTAAAGGCTGCCGTAATCCCTAGCCCAGAGGTTCCCAACCTTTTTGGTACCAGGGACCGGTTTCGTGGAAGACAGTCTTTCCGTGGATGAGGGTGTGTAGGGATGTGGGATTTGAGGGGTAGGGGCGGGAAATGAATGAAACTGTTTTCAGGCATTAGATTCTCATAAAAGGAGCGTGCAACCTAGATCCTTCACATGTGTGGGTCAGTTCACAATAGGGTTCACGCTCCTATGAAAATCTAAGGCCACTGCTGATCTGACAGGAGGCGGAGCTTAGGGAGTAATGCTCCCTCCCCTGCCACTCACCTTCTGCTGTGCAGCCCAGTTCCAAACAGGCCCTACCCCTCACCCTAACCCTGCCCTAGCCACACGAGCTTTTCCAGCACCGCCTCTTTTTCACACAGCATGGAGAAACTCAAGAGCAGGTCTACTAGCAAGAAGAGTCTTATTCAATGTCATGTAATCATGGGAGAGACAAAGGCAGTAATCCCGCACAGGGATGAAGCGCCTTAGTGGTGATTACTGCGCCTCTGCAAGTATGCATCCAGCTTGGACAGACACAGGTCCCATCCTAACTTGAATAGGAAGAAAGAGCCTCCAGAAAAGATATCTCCAAGAAAAAAAAAATCAATTTCTTGATGCATTTGATACAGTAAATAGGCAAAGCAAAAAAGATACAATGTTAAATCCCCATGACAACACAAAGTTGTATAAACATTAAATAATAAATGCTAAGTATTGAATTCACCAAGAGTGCAGTAAAATTATTTTGGAGGTTGTGCAGAGGAGATGTGTATGTGTATGTATAGGGTTGGGGTAGCAAAACAGACATTGACATCTTCATGTTCCTTAGTAAGGAATCAGTATGTTAATATCGAAAACTAAAAAGATAAAGATGACAATGGAAGCACAATTGTGAACAGCACGGCAGTAAATAAATGGAGGAATTAAAGAGCTGAAAATAATTGCTTATGGCAAATACACAGGTAGATTATATATATATATATTTATATATATTCAGCAAAGTTTACTCTTTTTAGTCATATACTTAATTTGATATTTTCAAACTATGTACTTATATAATCATGGTAAAGATAACAAAGAGCAAGTATAATGAGAATATGAACATTTTACTTCATATACCTTAGTTTTACTTGAATTTATTTTTGTCAAATTTATGTCTAAATTTGTTGTTAATAAACAAAAACATCTCCTTACTTCCTCCACGTCCCATAGACTATGAAGCCTATGAATGAATTTTAAGGAGAAAGAGTCTTTGAGGATGGGATAGAACAGGAGAAATAGTGGGACAGCTAATGGAGAAGGGACCAGGTATAAGTTTAGGAAGAATAAATTTCAATAACTTTAAAATTCTGGCCAGGGCTACGATTCCATTTGAAAAAGGCAGGAAACAGAGAAAGAACCTCATTAATTGCCCACGGTGTGCCAGACACTGAGAAGATGCTTTATTCAATTTCCTCACTTACTCATAACGGTAACACTGTAACAGATATTTCTTACCCCATGTTCTAGAGCAGGTGACTAATAACAAGATGTTAAAGAACTTGCTCAAACAAACCAAGCCTCTTAGTGTCAGAGCAAGAACTGACTCCAAAAGCCTCAGTTGTTCAGGGATCTAAACTGAATCCATGGGTAGCAGCAACTCTTTGCATGTAAAATTTGCTTCATTTACTAAATAAAAACCTCTTTCATTGTGTTAATTAAATATGCCCGCTGCAATCTTGTTTACATTCATTCCATTAAAAATAGACAATTCAAAGGTAACTTTCAGTTTTGTTCTTGTAAAATAGCCAAGTCTAGAATTTTATATCAATTTTCATTAAATTTAACAGAGGTGTAGGTGGTTAATTAAAAACAAGATTTTGCTAAATGTAAGTATTGGATGCTTATGTAATTTTTAGTTAATTACATGGCAACTTGATTTATCTGTTGCTATTTGATTAAATCTTAACACACTATTTTAGCAATAAATCAATATTTAATGACTTATTAGCATAGAGTTGATATTCTGCCAAGTCTTGATGAGAGACTTTGCTAAATATGCGCTTATGGCTTTATGTGCCATCTTCATTTTTAAGTAAAGGATATTTTGTTCTAACTACTGTTTATGAAGACATACAGTTTTTAGCATATTTAGGACTTTTGACAATCATTTTTAAAGAATCTCACAATGGACTGTGTTCTCTCTAGCTATCCTGCATTTATTGCTGTGATAAAATCAAGTGAGAGTGTCAAGAACAGTAATGCTGAAAACTTATAAAGGGATTAATAGTCCATTGGTAAAATAGTTTCATTAATTCGTCTGTGCATATGAACAAAGGACAGTCTTGCAGACACACAATGAGCAAAATGAACATAGTGCTATACGGCTGACACCAGAATATTCCACATGTCACAGTGTATAAGCAGGCAGAAGGTAACAGGCCACAGCCCTGAGTTCTTCTGGAGGCCCCTAGCTTTCATTGCTGATAAACTACAACAAAACGCATGAGTATGTGGGTTTATGTGTGTGTGTGTGTTTTAATTAGCATTTAATTAATAATTATGCCTTTCCAATTTGTAGGTGAAAAATAGATTTTTTTGGTAATAATTGGTCACAAACAATCTCGTCAGAATTATGCTGCTGTATTATACCTAAAATCTTTAAGTATATTTTTCAACAAATAAAGATACCAATATTTCTGAGTATAAATTGTCAGCTTTTATGAGAAAATGGTGTAAAATTTATTTTCATTTTCTATTTCAAAGTATCCTTTGAACATTTATAACATTTAGATTTTATGAGAGTTATAAATTAAAAGTTCCAGATTTTTTTTTCTCAAGCACTATAGCTCAGGTATTCAAAAGGAGAGAGAGAGACAGAGAGAGAGAGAGAGAGTATGTGGGTGAGTGTGGGTGTGTTTGCACACAAAAGGCAAGGATTTCTTGTGCATGAGTGTGAGGGAATGCAGATATTCCATGAGATAGGACCGATATGCACCTGTACTGTCACTGACCAGCTTGATGGCCTCTCACCAACCTCTTTTCCTATTTTCGATATTAGACACGTTTAACAGAAAGCATGATGAAGATGATGAAATGGGATCAGCTGATCCTTAAAGCCTTTGTTTAGCTTAATAGGCCAGGTCAGCATTTTGCAGATGTTGGGTTTCCAGATTAATAATCCCAATGAGGGCATCTAGCAGCAGTAGCTACTAGATGATGTAATTTGGAATCTGATTTGCTTCTTAGGTTAAGACAAACAAATCTCATTTACAATGTAAAATATCTAAAATAATGCCTTCTGTTTTGCTTTCTCATCCAAGGGCGTTTTCCAGAATTACAAGTCCAGGTTACTATAACGGGTGTCACACTGTAGAAAACTGCAGCCACAGACTGTGTTTTGAAGCCTCCTTTTTTCACTTTTTAGGTTATAGCAGGCAGCAATCATACTACTAGAAGGATGTGTAGCTTTATATTGTGTTGGGAGAAATGGAATCCCCCGATATTACAGCTGCACTTCTGATTTGTCATTTATTTGGAATAAATAGAGGGTGGTATGCCAGTTGCTATGGAAACCAGTTCCACATTGGAGCAGTGCAAGACCTTCAAGCAGGTTTGAAATTGCTTCCTGCTCATTATGTTTCAGCACTGAAGAAGGTGTAGTGTGCAATTAAATAGAAATGAAGATTTAATTTTAAAAATTAAATTAAATTTTCTGGATTGTCCCTTGTGTACAATAAGCTTATGAAAGGGAGCATTGCTACATGCAATGCTAACTGGATGTGCATTTGGAAAGAGAGCTGGATCACAACCTTTCCGCTCTGTGGTGTGTGTGTGTGTGTGTGTGTGTGTGTGTGTTTGTGCATGTACAGGTGTGTACGTGTACATGAGAGATACTTGTAACAATCCCTCTTATAGCAGTTTATTCCAAAAATGTCAGTTTCACCTACCATATTCTGGAAACATTGGTAAATGTATGCAGGGCTATAAGAAGAAACATGTATGTTTGGATTCATTTGTAGGTTATAAAATTAACATCAAGAGAGTTAACCATTATATTGAGACAAAAATACAAAATTTAATTGTGCAGGTTTTTAAAGAGAATATTTTAAGGTAAATTAGTGAGAACATGAGACTGATATGTAGTCAGACTTGGAAATACAGGCACTACAAAAACAATAATATATGTATATGAAGCAGCCGAAATATAAGGATTTTACATGATGGAAGCAAAAAGCAGGCTATATATATTTTTCAAAAACCAAATAAGTGTATTTTGTATATACATAGGTGGTATTCCTTAGCTTCTAAAATTGAAAAGTATTATAAAATGTTTATTTAGTCTTATACTGTATATTAATTATATGTTATCCCAGATATACAATATAGATGATTGTTCTAAGAGGATCAGGGGATTACTTTAGTTATAGCCATGTATTAAAACCTTATATTTTTATAGCTCTTTACAAAATACAGTGGGCTTCATCTGCATGATTTCATTTGCCCTCTAAACGATTCTGGTGTAATCAGTGTAGAGCAGCTATTATCTTTATTTTACATGTAAGTGACTTGTGTCAAGTCACCTAGATTATCTATGCAACATCAGGGAATCAATGTCCCCTGATTTCTTTCCATTTCTGGAAGTATTAGTTAATCTTACACTAAATTTGCAAAATATATCCTCTTTTCTCTTGACTGAGAAAGGCATCATAAAGTACTCAGGAATACAATTTATCTTTTCTTTAGAGTGACAGGAAGTGTGTGATGAAGTGTGCTTTAAAATAATTATTTTCCTAATCATCTTATTGTATGTATTTATTTCTTAAGGGTTTAAAATGTGTCTTCTGGTTAATTTGCATTGTTCAGACATCTTTGCCATGATTGGATTTGGATGTAAATGGAAACATGCTTGCTATATTGATATACAGGATTGCTTTTTTCATGGCTATGTGTGTGTCCACCTAACTAGATGCTATTTATGTTTAGTAGTTCTCTGTTCAATCAGTCCATTACTGGTGATGAGCCCTTGTGGCAATGGAGCCCTGTGCTATAAAAAGATTGTATGGATAACTGAAAAAGATTGCCCTATAATAACAAGAGCTTCCTTGGTGAGCAGCTGCTAGCCCAGCAGTCCTGGGGCTTTCATGAGGCTGCTATGAATATGTTCACAGCATGCTGAGGCCGACTCCATGCTGTTAATGTGCTGCCTCGCCAGATCCCGGGCTGCTGGTGTGTGCTGGCTTCATTCTATTTAATACTGTTTTTCTTATAGAAGATACTTTATGCTTCTGTCAAATAAAAGCTATGCTGTTCAATATACAATCAATGCCTTCATCATATCCCCTGCAGAAATTAGCACTTTGTAAATACTATGTGATTTCTTTTTTTATTAATTGTTAAATATGAGGGTTCTACCTTATCACAAGTAGCAGGTGAAGTAACTATATTTCAAAAGGAAAAGATCTGTTGTTCATTACTTCAAGGTCTATTGTCTGAGATTTGGAATGTAAAGTTTTAATAAGGCTTTAATTATTGACTGAAAAGACAGTCATATCAAATGCCAACAAGCTGGAATGCCTCGAGTGTAGGCCTTTTTGGTTTAAAGGAGCCTGACCAAAGTAGCAAGCCTCCAGGGCTTTTCATGCTGGCACCAACCCTTGTGCAGTAGAAATGGAATGAAGGCTCCAGTAGAAATCTAGGAGAGAAATGATACATTTCAGAACTACAGTAGTGATACTACTGGGGATGGATGGAGAGCTTTGGACACTCATGAGACAAAGAAAACATGTGGCAGTGTTACATATGATGGTTGATTGAATGTGAGCATTTGAAGTAGATAATGGAGTCAAGAAATGTATCCAGATATACAGGGTTAGCGATTGGAGTAGAGGAGACAGCCTGATCACATTCAGCAGGAGGGTTCTGCTTCAACTGTGGCTCCAAGCATTGAGGTCAAAGCGTAGATAGCATGATATATAATTTGTGGCCAAAATTAGTTTCAATCTAATGGGATTCAAGACATGTTATTAACAAATAATTATATTTTTGATTCACAAAATAATATTTTAGGATAAAGACAAAAATAGCCTACGAAAAATTAATCTCTGTGGCCCTTGGCATATATACTTGTAAAAGGGTACTGGTGTTCATGGGATGTGGGGAAGAAAATGTCCCCACTTATTAAAATTAATCAATCCATTTTAAATATTAACTTGCCTGGTCAATTTTGGAAAGAAATTATTCTAAGCCTTCAATTTTGATATTGTTTTACCACACTTAAAATAGTGTGTTGCTCCCTTCCCCTTGAATCTTCTTTTCCCTCATCCCTCAGTAAAGAGAAAAGAACAGCTTTTTTGTTAAGTTTATTGTGATATTGTGTGGGACAATCTTAATTCTCAGTATCAAACTCAAAGTTATTTAAGGAAGTGGATTCTTTTGAAATTTGTATTCCCAATGGCTGCTATGGTGACTGGTTTATTCACACTTTTTGCATAAACGACTTATACCACAACACTTGCTACCACATGTAAATACTTCATCTGACCTCGCATTAGACAAGGTAGCAATGGAAATGAACTGCCTTTTAAAAGGTAGACATTTCTGTGCACTAACGCATGAATCTTATGGAATAAAAAGTGGTGAATATAGAAAACTTTTTTCAATAAACTGGACTTGGCTAAAATAGTTGTAAAATTATGATTTTTAAATCCATAATACACATTCATTAATTTCTTAAGTAAATTGCAACTCTTACTTTTCTTAAGTACAACATATTTCCCAAAATGACTATTGGCTGGAACTTAGACATTTTCCAAGTCAACCTTGATTTAAACCAACATTGTGGTCCCATTATCCTTTTATGGATACTTATTGTTCACTTAATAAAATTTATGCAAGTTAATATGATTTAGGAGTATAAAATATATCATTGAGAAATTATTTATATTATTTTAAAAATTCTTTTTGTTTTTTGAGACAGAGTCTGGCTCTGTGGCCCAAGCTGGAGTGCAGTGGCAAGACCTTGCCTCATTGCAGCCTCTGCCTCCTGGACTCAAATGATCCTCCCATCTCACCTTCCCAAGTAGCTGGGATTACAGGCATACACCACCACATCTGGCTAATTTTTATATTTTTTGTGGAGACAGGATTTCGCCATGTTGCCCAGGCTGGTCTGGAACTGGTAAGTTCAAGCCATCTGCCTGCCTGGACTTCCCAAAGTGCTGAAATTACAATCTTCACTCAATTTTAATTTATTAATTTATTTCTTTTAAATGATGACAGATTTTAAGCTGTTATTCTCCTTACCAAAGTCAACCTCATGTATTGAAAGTCTCCTTTTTCATTTTTTCAAATACTTTATATTTCTCTAAAATGATCAACTGAAGAAACCAGATGGACTGTAATAATTTATTATTTGTGTGAGTCAGATTTAAAGTTGCTCATTACCATTTTGTCCTTTTACATAGAAGATTAAGGAAAGGCGTATGAGCCCCATTGTGACCAAAAAGCTGAATGACTAACCAAGGAAGGAGTTGTTAGTTTCATCAAAGTAATTTTTATAAGTTATACAATCAGTGACAGCCTTAACCATCTTTAAAAATAAACCAGTCTCTTACGTTTCAGTAGAGTATCTTAAGAAGCAAGTGTTGGTAGAAGACACCATCAGTTAACTACTCACTGAAAATTCTATTTCTCCTAAAAAAAGTTTAATTTTATTTGCGACCCACTCCTGCTCAACATAGCCTAAAAATCTCATGATAACAATAATAATAATAAGTCTAATAACTATGTTATAAACCTCTTACGCATGCCATGCCACTTTTATGTACTTTAAATATAGCTAATACTCACAAAACTCAATGAGACATTATTGTTATCACCAATTTATAGAGAGAATGAAGTAACCTGCTAAGGTTTCACAGATAGCAGGTAACAAACTTAAGGAGTTTAGGAGTGTAAAATATATATTGGGAAATTATTTCTATCCTTTTAAAAATTCTTTCTGTTTTTTTGAGACAGGATCTGGCTCTGTTGCACAGGCTGGAGTGCAGTGGCAAGACCTTGGCTTATTGCAGTCTCCGCCACCTGGGCTCAAGTGATCCTCCCATCTCAGCTTCCCAAGTAGCTGTGATTACAGCTTGCTTAGTGTTTCAATGCATAAATGAGGGTTTAATTTAGCTTCAATTTACACTAATATATAATGATTTAAGCTTAAATTAATAAGTGGATATAGCTCTTTTTATTTATATACCAACGAGGAGGTACATTTTACATACCTTCCTTAGGAGGTAGAAGTACAAGTCCTGGAAAAAGAATTATGTACATTTCAGGAATCTTGAGGAAGTGTAACATCCTCATACCTGTTTATCACTTGATATATTTTCTTTTACTTTCTCCTTGAAATAAAATGTATATACAATAAAAACCACGTATCCTAAGTGTGTAATTTAATGAACCTGGATCAGTGTATACACCTAGTAAATAACATCTCAATTAAGTTTCAATAAATATCCTTCATCCCAGGTGTGTTTTTTCACATTCTGTTGTAGTCAACCACCACTCACAGTTGGCCACCATTGTTCTGATTTCTATCACAATAGAACAGTTTTTCTGTCACCTCAGATATAAGGAATCATATAATATACTTGTAGTATTTGATTTGTTTCACTCAGCATAATGCTTTTGAGAGTCATCTATGTTGTTTATGTTTAACTCATTTGTTTTGTTTATTGCCAAGTAGTATTTTATTATATGAAAATATCTCAAATAATCTTTTCATTATCTTGTTGATGGACAGACATTTGGGCATTTTCAGTTGGAGGCCTTTATGAAAAGACATTGCTATAAACATCTTCACACAAGTTTTTTTCTTTTGTGAAAGTGTTCTCTTATCTCCTGGCTGAATATCTAGAAATGAAATTGCTGAGTCACATGATAGATTTGTGTTTAACTTGAAAATAAGTTGCCTAATTGTTTGCCAAAGTGAACTATTTATGATGATTTATGATTTATGATGGTTTTAGGTCTCTGTTTACAATAAAAACACAAAACATGAGTAGACAGTGCTAAAATGATTATAACTGTTAAGGATAGCAGAAATTAAATGACTATTCAAGATCTGAAAGATATATTTGACTTCACCACAAAAAGAGTACATATACATTTCCATAAAATTGCACTCTGATGTAATTGCCAAGATGAATATTATTAGGTGTTCAAAAAGCAATGTTAAGATTTTATAAACCACCTTGTAATTTTAAAGCTGACCCATTGCTTTTGCTTTTAGATTTCTTCTTTGCATAGCTATATTTATTATATTTTAAAATTACATTTTTATTTCTAGGAAAAATGTTGAGTTGCTTTACTCAAATTGACCTCAGTGTCCTATAAAGCTTAGTATTTTGTGCTCTAAGTACAAAAAAAAACCATAGAAAATGCTATAGGTGAAACAAAACAAGTGCATCTGGGATTTTTGTCCTGGTAACAAAGTTTTAAAAATACTTGTAATTATTATTTTAAAAAACATTACATGTTAAAATTTGGTGAAATTACATGATCTTTATTATAAACCAGAAATTATTCCAGGATGTATTAATTACAAGTCAAATGCATACACTAGTATGAAAAATATATTGGAGAGGAAATTACATTTAATCACCAGAATCAATAGACTGTGCTTGAAGTGTGAGCTGACTCCACTTTCTCCATAGCTTTGTTATACATCTGGGAAATAGACCAGCATTCTTTATCCACATGGTTGCTCTTGTACTTGATTCCTATGAGAGATTCTCCCGTGCCAGGAGCACAACTTAACTCTGAAATGTTGGCCAAAATTTGACATAGATTTACCAAATAATCTCATAATATTAATAGCATGTTGACTCTTCAGAAATCTGCAACTAGACTATGTGAACTTTCTTTTCTTTTAGATGTCTCAGTTTTGAGAAATACATAAAACGTGACTGATTTTTTTTAAATATTGAGAATTTAATTGGTTATAGTGGACTAAGACAAGCAAAGTATTTTACTTACAATAATGATCAATGTATATATGTAGGAAATAGTTTTACTAGAAGGAAAAAGTCTTGGCAATTTCCTTTGCCTATTACTCTCAAGAACTTAATTCTGAAAACTTTTACATTATTATAACAATTTCCTGAAAATTCTTCAGATACATTATATATCTGGAATAAAAATTAATATGTTAGACATCTTGGAGACATAGACAAAATTATTAAATATAGAATGCATTTTCTTTCTAGTTTTCTAACTGCAACTAATCAAATGTGTCATTTGCTTTACTTTTTTAAATGTTATTTTTAATTGATAAATAATAATTGTATAGATTTACAGGGTACAAAGTGATGTTTTGCTACATGTATGCTTTGCAGAATGATTAAGTAATGCTAATGAATGTATCTATCACTTCACATACTTATTTCTTTGTGATGGGAAAATTTCAAATCCACTCTTTTGGCAATTTTAAAATGTACAAAATGTTATTATTAACTGTAGTCACAATGCTGTGCAGTAGAGCACCAGAACTTATTCCTCATGTCTAAATGAAACTTTGAACTCTTCGACCAACTTCTTCCCTTTCCCCACATTCCTCCCCCAACCTAGTCTCTGCTAAGCATCATTCTGCTTTTTATGTATATGAGTTTGACAATTTTAGATTCCACATATAAGTGAGATCATGTGGCATTTACCTTTCTGTGCCTGGCTTATTTCATTTAGCATAATTTCCTCTAGGTACATCCATGTTGTTGCAAATGATAAATATCCTTTTTCTTAAAGGGTGTATAGTATTTCATTATGTATATGTGTGTGTGTGTGTGTGTGTGTATATATATATATATCTCACATTTTCTTTATCTATGCCATTAATGGGCACTTGGTTGTTTCCATATATTGACTACTGTGAATAAAGCTTCAATGAACATGGTAGTGCAGATACCTCGTTCACACATGGATTGCAATTCCTTGGATATATACCTGGAAGTAGAATTATTGGATTGATCAGATGGTAGTTCTATTTTTACATTTTTGAAGTACCTCCAAAATGTTTTCCAAAATGGTTGTGCTGATTTACAATACCATAAACAGTGTAAAAGATTTCCCTTTTCTCCATATCCTAGCCAACACTTACCTATCTTTCATCTTTTTGATAATAGCCAATATAACATGTGTGAGGTGTTATCTCATTGAGTTTTTAATTTGCCTTCCTCTGATTTGTGATGTTGAACTTTTTTTTTTTTTTTTTCCATATAGCGCTTGGCCATTTATGTATCTTCTTTTTAGAAATGTCTACTCAGGTCCTTTGTCTGTTTTTAAGAGCATTATTTGTTTTCTTGTTATTGAATACTTTGAGTTCCTTATTTATTTTGGATGTTAGCCCTTATTTAATGTGTGATTTGCAAACATTTTCCCAATTTGTAGATTATCTCCTTTTTGTTTCTTTTGCTGTGCAAAAGCTTTTTGGTTTGAGACACTCCCATTTGTTTACTTTTTGCATTTGTTGCCTTTGCTTTTGGGGTTATATGTAAGAAATCACTGTCCAGACCCATGTCATGGAGCTTTTTTCCTATGTTTTCAACTAGTGGTTCTAAAGTTTCAGGTATTACATTTAAAGTTGTTGTTTATTTTGCATTTATTCTTGTACACAGGGTACACAAGGGTCCCATTTTTCTCTTCTGCGTGGGATAGCCCGTCTTTCCAACACAATTTATTGAAAAGACAGTCCTTTCCCCCATTGTGTGTTCTTGTCACCTTTGTTGAAAATCAATTGACTGTAGATATCTGGGTTTATTTCTAAACTTTTCATCCTATTCCATTGGTCAATGTGCCAGTTTTCATGTCAGTACTATGCTGTTTTGATTAATATAGCTTTGTAGTATAGAAATCAGGTAGCACAATGCCTCCAGGTTTGTTCCTTTGGGTCAAGATTGCTTTGTTTATTTGGAGTCTTTTGTGGTTCCATGCAAATTTTAGGATTGTTTTTTCTATTTCTGTGAAGAATTACACAGGCATTTTGATACAGATTACATTGAATCTGTAGATTGCTTTGGGTCATATGGACATTTTAACATTAATTCTTCCAACCCATGAACATGGAATATCTTTCCATTCACTTCTGTCACCTTCAATTTATTTTACCAATGTCTTACAGTTTTTAGTATACAGATCATTTATTCCCTTAAACTTACTCCTTGGTATTTTTAATGCTATTATAAATGGGTTGGTTTCTTAATTTATTTTTCAGATAGTTCATTTTTAGTGCATCTAAATGCTACTGATCTTTGTATGTAGATTTTATATCCTGGAACTTTCTGAATTCATTTATTATTTTTTGTGTGGAACCTTTAGGGTTTTCCATATGTAAGATCATGTCATCAGCAAACAGAAACAGTCTTACTTCTTCCTTTCTTATCCAAATGCCTCTTACTATTTTTAAAAATTTCCTAATTGTTCTGGCTAGTACTTCCAGTTCTAGCTAGAACAGAAGTGAACAGAAGTGGTGAGAATGGGCATCCTTTTCTTGATCCAGATCTTAAAGGAAACTTCAAATTTTTACTACTGAGTATGATATAAGCTGCAGACTTGTCATATATGGCCTTTATTGTGTGGAAATACATTCCTTCTATAACAAGCTTTTATACCAGATAATACTAGTCCATACTAGTTAGTTTATGCTAGTCATATACCAGTTTGGTAGTTTTTTTTTTTTTTTTATTATACTTTAAGTTCTAGGGTACATGTGCATAACATTTATATCATGTATAACTCCCCAATGCAATCCCTCCCTCCTCCCCCCTCCCCGTGATAGGCCCCAGTGTGTGATGTTCCCCTTCCCGAGTCCAAGTGATCTCATTGTTCAGTTCCCACCTATGAGTGAGAACATGCGGTGTTTGGTTTTCTCTTCTTGTGATAGTTTGCTAAGAATGATGGTGGGATTGTAAACTAGTTCAACCATTATGGAAAACAGTATGGCGATTCCTCAAGGATCTAGAACTAGATGTACCATATGACCCAGCCATCCCACTACTGGGTATATACCCAAAGGATTATAAATTACTCTACTACAAAGACACATGCACACGTATGTTTATTGCGGCACTATTCACAATAGCAAAGACTTGGAATCAACCCAAATGTCCATCTGTGACAGACTGGATTAAGAAAATGTGGCACATATACACCATGGAATACTATGCAGCCATAAAAAAGGATGAGTTTGCATCCTTTGTAGGGACATGGATGCAGCTGGAAACCATCATTCTTAGCAGTTTGGTAGTTTTTATTATAAAATGATACTGAATTCTGTCAAACAGTTTTTCTGCATCTATTTAGATGATCATATGGCATTTGACCTTCATTTTGCTAATATGGTGAATCGTATTTACTGATTTGCATATGTTGAGTCATTCTTACATCCCAGGCATAAATTCTACTTGATCACAGTGAATGATCATTTTAATGGACTGTTAAATATGGTTTGCTAGTATTTTGTGGAGGAGTTTTGCATCTATGTTCATCAGTGATATTGGCCTATAGTTTTTCTTTTCTCTTGTAGGGTCTTTGGCTTTGTTATAAGGGTAATACTCGTCTCTTAAAATTAGTTTAGAACTACTTCCTCCTGTTTATTTTTGATTATTGATTGATTGTAGAGACAGGGTCTCTTTATGTTGTCAAGACTGGTCTCAAACTCTTGGTTTCAAGTAATTCTCCCACCTCATCCTCTCAAATTCCTGGGATTACAGGCATGAGCCACCACACCTGGCCCTACCTTTTCATTTTTGAACGCTTTTGAGAAGAATGAGTATTAGTTCATCTTTATATTTTGGTGGAATTCATCCATGAAGGTATCTGGTCTTGTGCTTTGATAGGAGACGTTTTATTGCAGATTCAATGTCCTTACTCATTATTGGTCTGTTCGTATTTCTGATTTATTTATGATTCAATCTTGGTAGGTGATATGTTTGTGAGAATTCATTAATTTCTTCTAGGCTATTCAAGTTGCTGGTGTGTAATTGTGCATTGTAGCCTCTCATGATCTGTTGAATTTCAGGGGCATCACTTGTAATGTCCAGACTTTTATTTCTCATTTTATTTATTTGTGTCTTCTCTCTTTTTTTTCCCCCTGTGGTATCCATAAAAGTCAGGGAGCTCAAAGTGCATAAGCTATTGTCAGGAGGGATTGGTAGGCGGAGAGTTCTTGCTGGAGGGGGAATACCCGGGAAGTGGAATATTCAGAAGCCAGGGGTTGGGGGCCCAATACTCACGAAGTGCCAGTTTGCGTTTAGAGGCTGACAGAGGGCTACTGTTGTCTGCTTCTTCAATTCTCCAATGCAAGTTCGTTAGAAGGCAGGCTGTCAAGTAGACACTGGAAGAGTATGTTATAAACTCCTAGGCAGAAAAAGGAAGCTGCATGTTTAAGCCCCTTCTCTGCCTTACTTCCAGCCCCTGGAAGTGTCCATGTGCCGACATAACACCGCCATTTTATTCTGGCGTCTAGAGAGACACATGTGTGCCTAATCTCCTCCACTCTCAAAGTTGGTGAATTCAGAGCCAAGCTGTGAATAAACTTAGAGTTAGGGTACTATATGTATGGTTCAAACCCTTCCCTTCTCAGGGAGAAGCTGGATGTTGGGAACTCCTTCCAGATTGAATGGTACAGTGGCTGGGGTGGGGCCCATGCCCAAGTGTGCCTCAGCTTTTCCTACACATTTGAATGGATGTTTTTTAGTTGTTCAATTGGTAGGAGTCTCTTGACTCATTTCTGAATTTCTCTCAGAGGGAATTTGTCTAGGGATAGATGTTTATTCAGTGCTTCCGTGCATGGGGTGAGAGTCAGGAGCCTCTTATTCTGCCATGTTGTTGACATCATTCTTTAGTCTTTTCTAGATATTCAGGTGTATTTTACCACTCTTTATTTCTTCTTCTCAATATAATTTAAAAGTTATATAGAACAGATGTATTTAACTATTTTTTGTTTTAGCTATAAAAAATTCCAAGTGAAGTTTAGACAATTCTTTAAAATTTTGTAGAAATAGAAAAATATTGTGAGGAGATTTCAGTTTTCTAAGACTTTTGTTTCTAGCTTAACTGACATGGGCTTTTTAGGACCCGTGACTAAAAGGAGTTTGTATATGGTTTGTATATAGTGGCAAGAGGTCCTGGATAGTTCTAACACAGACAAAATTCAGAACCTAACTTTGACTTCATCGCTGTCCTCATTCATCACAAAAGTAATAAAATGTACCTTTTAAATCCATCCATTAATTCGTTCACTGAACAAATTTATTGAGCACCTACCATGTGCCAGTCCTTTCTCTATAAGCTTTGTATGTAAATTTTCAGCTTCCATGGATGAGGTGGGATTAAACAATTTATAAATAGCATGATTAAGTAAAATAAATGAGATGACATTTCAGAAAAAAGTCATAGGGTGGGGGAGGGGATATAAGAGGTTGGAAGAACTGTAATTTTATATAAGATGTTCTGGAAAGGGTTGTCTGAGAAAGTGATACTTGAGTAAAGACCTGGAGGAGGCAAAGAAGCGAGCCTTACAGATATTTGGGGGAAGAGCACTGAAAGGAGAGAAACAGAGATTGCAAAAATCCCTGAAACAGGGGTAATACCTTAAGTATGAAAGAGCAAGATGATTAGGATGGCTGCACTAAAGTGAACAAGAGTGAAAGACAGTTATGGAGGACCTGCATGTATAGGGCCACTTCAAACGCTTTGGCTTTTACCTTGAGCCATATTGGAAGCCATTCAAGGGTTTGGGGGTAGAGGATTGACAAGATCTAATTTCTGTGTTTACAAGGTCACTCTGGATAGCCTGAAGGAGGACGGGCAAACATGGAAGCAGGAAAACCTTTAAGAAACTACAGTAATGGCCAAAAGGAGCGATAATTGTGACTTGGACAGGGGTAGTAAATGGGGAGGTGGTGAGAAGTAGTTGAAATATGGATATATTTTGAAAGTAAAATATTTGGCAAAGAATTTTGCAAAGTATTAGCTATGAGGTGTGAAAGAGGGAGAGAATAGTCAATAATACCTACCTTTTTGATTTCAGAAATTAGAAAGAGTTATCGCTAGTATTTGGTATGGCAAATACTTTCCATGGCTACTGCCATTTTCTTAATTCAAGCCCTCATAATTTTTCCATAGAGAACTGTACAAACCTCCTCATTAATTTCTCTGTTCTACTGTTGACATCTTCCAAACTACTCACCATAACATCACTAGCTTTTTCCTTCTGAAAACACAAATCTCTTCTTATCATGCCTGAATGTAAAATCTTAATAGCTCACAAGTACCTGTGGAAGAATACTCAAACTCTTATATGTCTCTAAGCATTTGAATTTATAGTTTCTAGTGCAGAGAACATCCTTCTTCCATTCTTTGCTTAGTTTTTATATTCTTGCTTAACTTTTTCTTTCAAGATTCACTCATGGTCCTTGCTCCTCCAGAAAATTTTCATTAGTATCTAAAATATATCAGGCAAAAAAATGTATCATCCTATATTTTACTTTACCTTTC
This sequence comes from Trachypithecus francoisi, assembly GCF_009764315.1. NCBI lineage: Eukaryota > Metazoa > Chordata > Mammalia > Primates > Cercopithecidae > Trachypithecus > Trachypithecus francoisi. The sequence goes on from NW_022681465.1 coordinate 17,960,258, forward strand.
ATTTATTTTAATTAAAATGTTTTTTGAAAAGTGCAGTTATATGCGATAGGGTATTTGAAAATGCAAGCTTGACATGATGACTCATTCCTGTAATCTCAGTAACTTTGAGAGGCCAAGCAAGAGGATTGGTTGAGCTCAGGAGTTTGAGACCAGCCTTGGCAATATAAGACCCCACACCTATTAAAAAATAAAAGGAGAAGAAAATGCAAGATTCTCCCTGCTTCTAAGAAAAACCATGAGCTTATTTTTTAATGAATATTTTCTTGCTATTTATAATTTTGTATTTTTACCAACTAACTATGCAACCCTAAACCCTATACTTTTGTTCTGCAATGTTTATGAATTTTATATAAATGACATCATAAATTAAGAATTTATATTAGTTGTCTAATGCTGCCTAACGTATCACCCCATAACTTAGTGATTTAAAGCAACAATAATCATTTATTATCTCTCACAATGTCGGTGGGTTATGAATTCAGGAAAAATCCAGTGGGTAAAGTTCTTGTTTGAGTTTTTTGTGAGTTTGCAATCAGAAACTGACTGTGGCTAGAGATATCTGAATGCTTGCCTAGGGCTGGAGTGTTCAATTTATACGGCGGGCAAGTAGCTGCTGGCAAATGGCTTTTGCTCCATGTGAGCCTCACCACAGGTTTCCCCTGCACCCTCCCACCATGACAGCCAGCTTCCTCCAGAGTGAACAATGCATTGCCGAAGTAGAAGCCTTCATGCTTTCATTACACGGACTTGAAGTGAAATAAGTTATTATTATTACATTCAACTATGTAGGTCTGTCAATAATTTTAATAGTGTGGCTATGTATTCTATTAGTCACATTAGACAACCATCCATGACTTAAGGAAGAAGGAAACTGTTGAGGTGTATAAACACTACGAGGCTAGGATTGTTGCAGTCCACTCTGGGGAAAGCCTATCATAGTTTGCACCCCGGACTTCAATAATTTATGTTCTTCTCACATTCAAGATACTCTCAATTTTTCCAAGGCTCCCAAAAGTCTCATCTTGGCAACAGTTCTAGATCTAGAATCTCATCATCTAACCCAGATCCAGATACAGATACAACTCCTTGATTGTGTTACCTACAGTATAGTTTTGCAAGCATAGCTTTTTAAAATCAAAAGGCCTATAAAATAGAGATGAGTTATCTGCATCCCCTTCTGACATATTCTCAATACAAAATGGTGGGGGAAAAAAATTGCATAATTGTTATACTATTCCAAAAAAACAAAAACAAAAAAAAACGAGAACAAAACAAACAAACAACAATAACAACAAGAAAAAGCAAGAGGCACACAAGAGTTGCTGTTCTGTAGTGCCTTTAAAACACAGTTGGGCATTGGTTGGAAGTTCCTTGATTAGGACTCAGTTCTACTGCTCTTTAGTAACAACTCTCCACAGCTCTTGGCTTTACCTTCTGGGTTCTTGGTTCCACTTTTTCCACTTTTCATTGTTCTTCCTTTTTCATAAAGGATAGCCCATGTTTACAGGTGAGCAGGTGTCTTAGCCTGTTTTCCATCTATAGAAGTTTGGGTCCAAACCTGTTTTCAGGTTGAACTGTTTCTGCTTTTTAAAATCCAAACTAATGGTGTTTACACCAATATAATTCCCCTAAAATCTTTGTAGTTCTCCCATAAATATTTTTGAGTTGACTTTTTTAGACAAAAGACAGCATTCACAAATCTCTCCACAAAAAGTCTATCTTTATGTTAGGTTTCTTCTCCCCGGCATTCTTAGCTCTATAGTTTAAAACAGAAGATCTAGATGGTTCATACTTAAAATGTTTTGTTTTTTTTTTTAATTACACTTTAAGTTCTGGGTTATACATGTGGAATGTGCGGTTTTGTTACGTAAGTATACACATGCCATGGTGGTTAGCTGCACCCATCAACCTGTCACCTACATTAGGTATTTCTCCTAATGTTATCCCTCCCCTAGCCCCCCATTCCCCACAGGCCCCAGTGTGCCCTACCTGTGTCCATGTGTTCTCATTGTTCAACTCCCACTCATGAGTGAGACCATGAGGTGTTTGGTTTTCTGATCTTGTGGTAGTTTGCTGAGAATGATGGTTTCCAGCTTCATCCATGTCCCTGCAAAGGACATGAACTCATCTTTTTTATGGCTGCATAGTATTCCATAGTATGTATATGCCACATTTTCTTAATCCAGTCTATTGTTGATGGCCATTTGGGTTGGTTCCATGTCTTTGCTATTGTCAACAGTGCTGCAATAAATATATGTGTGCATGTGTCTTTATCGTAGAATGATTTATACTCCTTTAGGTATATGCCCAGTAATGGGATTGCTGGGTCAAATGGTATTTCTAGTTCTAGATCCTTGAGGAATCGCCACACCATCTTCCACAATGATTGAACTAAATAACACTCCCACCAACAATGTAAAAATGTTTCTGTTTTTCCACAACCTCTCCAGCATCTGTTGTTTCCTGACTTTTTAATGATTGCCATTCTAAGTGACATGAGATGGTATCTCATTGGGGTTTTGATTTGCACTTCTCTAATGACCAGTGATGATGAGCATTTTTTCATATGTCTGTTGGCTGCATGAATGTCTTCTTTTGAGAAGTGTCTGTTCATATCCTTTGCCACTTTTTTTGGAGTTGTTTGCTTTTTTCTTGTACATTTGTTTAAGTTCTTTGTAGATTCTGGGTATTAGCACTTTGTGAGATGGATAGATTGCAAAATTTTTCTCCCATTCTGTAGGTTGCCTGTTCACTCTGATGATAGTTTCTTTTTCTGAGCAGAAGCTCTTTCGTTTAATTAGATCCCATTGGTCAATTTTGGCTTTTGTTGCCATTGCTTTTGGTGTTTTAGACATGAAGTCTTTGCCCATGCCTATGTCCTGAATGGTATTGCCCAGGTTTTCTTCTAGGATTTTTATGGTCCTAAGTCTTAAATTTTGATCCATCTTGAGTTGATTTTTGTAACTAAGCCTCCAGCTTAGTTCTTCTTGTCCAGGATTGTCTTGGCTATGCAGGGTCTTTTTTGTTTCCATATGAAGTTTAAAGTAGATTTTTCCAATTCTATGAAGAAAGTCAGTGGTAGTTTGATGGGGATAGCATTAAATCTATAAATTACTTTGGGCAATAAGGTCATTTTCAAGATATTGATTCTTCCTATCCATGAGTAGGGAATGTTTTTCCATTTGTTTGTGTCCTCTCTTACTTCCTTGAGCAGTGGTTTGTAGTTCTCCTTGAACAGTTCCTTCACATCCCTTGTAAGTTGGATTCCTAGGTATTTTATTCTCTTAGTAGCAATTGTGAATGGGAGTTCACTCATGATTTGGTTCTCTGTTTGTCTGTTATTAGTGTATAGGAGTGCTTGTGATTTTTGCATATTGATTTTGTATCCTGAGACTTTGCTGAAGTTGCTTTTCAGGTTAAGGAGATTTTGGGCTGAGACAATGGGGTTTTCTAAATATACAATCATGTCATCTTCAAACAGAGACAATTTGACCTCCACTTTGCCTATTGAATACTTTTTATTGCTTTGTCATGCCTGATTACCCTGGCCAGAACTTCCAATACTATGTTGAATAGGAGTGGTGAGAGAGGGCATTCTTGCCTTGTGCCGGTTTTCAAAGGGAATGCTTCCAGTTTTTGCCTATTCAGTATGATATTGGCTGTGGGTTTGTCATACATAGCTCTTACTGTGTTGAGATACATTCCATCGATACCTAGTTTATTGAGAGTTTTTAGCATGAAAAGCTGTTGAATTTTGTTGAAGGCCTTTTCTGCATCTATTGAGATAATCATGTAGTTTTTGTCATTGGTTCTGTTTATGTGATGGGTTACATTTATTGATTTGTGTATGTTGAACCAGCCTTGCATCCCAGGGAGGAAGCCCACTTGATCGTGGTGGATAAGCTTTTTGATGTGCTGCTGGAGTTGGTTTGCCAGTATTTTATTGAGGATTTTCACATCAATGTTCTTCAGTGATATTGGCCTAAAATTCTCTTTTTTTGTTGTGTCTCTGCCAGGCTTTGGTGTCAGGAAGATGCTGGCCTCATAAAATGAGTTAGGGAGGATTCCCTCTTTTTCTATTGATTGGAATAGTTTCAGAAGGAATGGTACCACTTCCTCTTTGTACCTCTGGTGGAATTTGGCTGTAAATCCCTCTGGTCCTGGCCTTTTTTTGGTTCGTAGGCTATTAATTTTTGCCTCAATTTCAGAGCCTGTTATTAGTCTATTCAGGGATTCAACTTCTTCCTGGTTTAGTCTTGTGATGGTGTATGTGTCCAGGAATTTATCCATTTCTTCTAGATTTTCTAGTTTATTTGCATAGAGTTGTTCATAGTATCCTCTGATGGTAGTTTGTATTTCTGTGGGATCGGTGGCAATATCCCCTTTATCATTTTTTATTGTGTGTATTTGATTCCTCTCTCTTTTCTTCTTTATTAGTCTTGCTAGCAGTCTATCAATTTTGTTGATCTTTTCAAAAAACCAGCTTCTGGATTCATTGATTTTTTGAAGAGTTTTTTTGTGTCTCTATCTCCTTCAGTTCTGCTCTGATCTTAGTTATCTCTTGTCTTCTGCTAGCTTTTGAATTTGTTTGCTCTTGCTTCTCTAGTCCTTTTAATTGTGATGTTATGGTGTCAATTTTAGATCTCTCTTGCTTTCTCTTGTGGGCATTTAATGCTATAAATTTCCTTCTACATACTGCTTTAAATGTGTTCCAGAGATTCTAGTATGTTGTGTCTCTGTTCTCATTGGTTTCAAAGAACATCTCTATTTTTGCCTTCATTTCCAAGATGGCTGAATAGGAACAGCTCTGGTCTAGAGCTCCCAGAGAGATCGACACAGAGGACAAGTGATTTCTGCATTTCCAACTGATGTACCTGGTTCATCTCATTGGGACTGGTTGGACAGTGGGTGCAGCCCACGGAGGGTGAGCTGAAGCAGGGCAGGGCATCACCTCACCCGGGAAGTGCAAGGGGTTGGGGAATTTCCCTTTCCTAGCCAAGGGAAGCCATGAGTGACTGTACCTGGAGGAGCAGTACACTGCTGCCCAAATACTGCACTTTTCCCATGGTCTTCGCAACTGGCGGACCAGGAGATCCCCTCCCATGCCTGACTCAGTGCGTCCCATGTCCTTGGAGCCTTGCTTGCTGCTAGCACAGCAGTCTGAGATTGACCCGGGATGCAGGAGCTTGGTTGGGGGTGGGGGGGAGTCCACCATTGCTGAGGCTTGAGTGGGTGGTTCTATGCTCACAGTGTAAACCAAGCAGCAGGGAACCTTGAACTGGGCAGAGCCCACTGCAGTTCAGCAAGGCCTACTGCCTTTATAGACTCCACCTCTGTGAGCAGGGCATATCTGAACAAAAGGCAGCAAACAGCTTCTCTAGACTTAAACATCCCTGCCTGACAGCTCTGAAGAGAGCAGCAGTTCTCCCAGCATGGCGTTCAAGCTCCAATAACGGACAGACTGGCTCCTCAAGTAGGTCCCTGAACCCCGTGTAGCCTGACTGGGAGACACTTCCCAGTAGGGGCCAACAGACACCTCATACAGGCAGGTGCCCCTCTGGGACAAAGCTTCCAGAGCAAAGATCAGGCAGCAATATTTGCTGTTCTGCAGCCTCCACTGGTGATACCCAGGCAAACAGGGTCTGGAGTGGACCTCCAGCAAACTCCAACAGACCTGCAGCTGAGGGTTCTGTCTGTTAGAAGGAAAACTAACGAACAGAAAGGAATAGCATCAACATCAATGAAAAGGACATCCACACCAAAACCCCATCTGTAGGTCACCAACATCAAAGACCAAAGGTAAATAAAACCACAAAGATGGAGAGAAACCAGAGCAGAAAGCCTGAAAATTCATACTTAAAATCTTTAGTGGGGCTTTTGTCCCAATGAATCTTCTCCATAAACTCCCTGAATGATTTAAATAGTTGCTGAGGTTTGCTCTAAGAAACTCAGGTAAAATGTTTATATTTTACCTAAGTGAGTTAAAATCCCAGCCCCAATGCATAAATGATTTATAAACAAAGGAAAATTACCTAAGGAGAGTACTCAAAAGAGCATGTGTGTGTGTGTGTACGTGTGTGCATGGGCTGATGTGGAAGGATGGTGGTGGGAGTAAATGGTGAATTAACATTGGAACTCTCAGAAACATTACTTATCAAGAGTAAAAAACTGTTCTAATTTTCTCTGTAAAGAGTAGGGGACATTTTAACTTGTTTAAGTATAGACTAATTATAATATAATTGTAATTATAATATAGAGATTCAAGTGTTGTGATTTACAGCTATACTCATAAATGCCATAAGTTTAACAAAATAAAGGACTAAGTATTCTTTTAATATTTTGACCAAAAGCTCTTCAAATTAGGTAGTTTTCTGAGCCCCAAATGATACTGAATACAATTATCCATAGAGGTTTTATTTGCATGTCTGGTTTTGAGGCAAATATGGCCAGCAATAAGAAATTATTTTATTGAAGAGTATTTCAATATATTATAAACAATTTTCCTCCCCTATAATTACTATGAAAACCTCAAAAATTGCAAATGAGTGCATAAACTAGCAAGATGAAATAAGCATGGAAACTGGTTTAATAACCTTAGCTATCAAACTAATTGTGAATAACTGGAAACACTTCATTCAGAACTGTGTTATAGAGTGATTAAGTATGATTTGCATAATTTTCTTTTAGAATAAAAATAGATCTAAAATATTTTGAAAAATGAAAACAGAGCATAGCTGAACAAATATTTCAGAGATAAGTATGGGAGAATTTAATTTTTATTTTATCCAATTTTATAGAAAGTATATCTGAAATAATTTATTCTATTTATTTATTCATCTAGTCATTAAATCACCCATTCATTCAACAAATATTTTGAGCCAGTTCTCTGCCAATTTTCAGCATGCAAATTCTCACATAATTGCCAATATTCAAATCCGTCCTGTTGAAAGAAGTAATAAATAAATAAACATTATACATGTAACTAATTCTGAAAGCCAACATTAGGTGGTACAATTATAGGAAATGACTGATATATTTTATAGTCGAAAATTTAAAGTTTTTGATACATTAATTGACTTCTATAAATTTATTTTATTTATTTATTTTTTTTGAGACGGAATCTCGCTCTGTCGCCCAGTCTGGAGTGCAGTGGCCGGATCTCAGCTCACTGCAAGCTCCGCCTCCCGGGTTTACGCCATTCTCCTGCCTCAGCCTCCGGAGTAGCTGGGACTACAGGCGCCCGTCACCTCGCCCGGCTAGTTTTTTGTATTTTTTTAGTAGAGACGGGGTTTCACTGTGTTAGCCAGGATGGTAGCGATCTGCAGACCTCGTGATCCACCCGTCTCGGCCTCCCAAAGTGCTGGGATTACAGGCTTGAGCCACCGCGCCCTGCCACTTCTATAAATTTTTAAAAAATTTTTTTCTTTGTAAAATTGCAAACACCGAAGAGAATATAAAGAATACAGAAAGATAGAAATATTTCTCCAATTTTTTTTTTTTTGAGATGGAGTCTCACTCTGTCACCCAGGCTGGAGTACAGTGGCGCTATCTTGGCTCACTGCAAGCTGTGTCTTCCGGGTTCACGGCATTCTCCTGCCTCAGCCTCCTGAGTAGCTAGGACTACAGGCACCCGCTACCACACCTGGCTGATTTTTCTACTTTTAGTAGAGACAGGGTTTCACCGTGTTAGCCAGGATGTTCTTGATCTCCTGACCTTGTGATCTGCCCGCCTAGGCCTCCTGAAGTGCTGGGATTACAGGCGTGAGCCACCGTGCCCAGCCTCCATTTTTTTTTTTTTTCTGATTTTTTAACCTATCTCAGCCAGTGAAAATGAATTAGCAAATTTATTTCATTGTGCTTATTTTGTTAATATGAAGCACTTTTCTTCCACACTTACTAGCTAAAGCAGAACAAATATTCTGAGAATATTAATTGGAATAGATGAGAACTTTATCCAGGGCAATAAAGTTTATTTCTGCTCTGTGTTAGGTAGGGCTCTATTTTCTTGAAAATATCACCCACTTTTCTTAGTCTAGCTTTCGAAGAAATGATTGAGCTTTAGTGATGAGAAATGTGGATTTTTTTCCCCATAGTTTTGGAGAAATTATAGCATAACTGGAAAAACTAAAAAGCAGCAAGGAAGCTAATAAATAGTTGATGGAAATGACTGGTCTGTTAATATCCCTCTTTTGTTTGCATTCTTGATTTGGTTTGGCCTTTTCAACTGTAAGTAGGATGTGCTAGTGAAAAGAAGACAGGTTTGGGGAGCAGTCATCATATGTACTAGTGTTTTCTTTATTTGATTAGTAATCGTTAAAATAGGTACAATTTTTAGATTGATTGATATTGCTAGGCATTGATCTAAGCATTTTTAAGAAATATTTAACTTATACAACCTCATGGGGTAGGTATCTGGTTGAGAACAAAATTATCCATACACTTGTACACATACGATTATTTGAATCCCTATTTTGCAAAGGAAGGAATTGACTCTCAGATGAATTAAACCTGGGCAATACAAAACAGAGTTGGATTTGGAATTAAGACTGAACCCAAAGCAAGTAGGCTACACTTAAGGACAGTTTCAGGTTTTGCGAAACCTGAAGCTTAAGGAATGTTGAGGGCCACCCGTTAACAAAAGAGAATGTGAAATTACAAACAATGAGTTAGGTGCAAATATGAGTACCTACAAGAAAAGAAATCACAACAAATTACAAATTTTTAAAAGCCAACAAATGCTGCAAACATCACATCAGGAAAAATTATTTTTTATGAATGACCTAGCAAACGCCTCTGAATGACTTGTCTTTTGAAAAGCATTTCATCCTTTTATTTCCTACAGATACAAAATTTAATTGCATCTGTTATTTGACATAAAATTTATTATTTATAATTCAATATTGGGATGCATAAAATGTGCAACTTCGTAATAAATGAACTCACTGTACTTTTGCTATAGATGTGTGCCCTACCAAGAAAGTTCTGACCAATTTTATTTTAGATAGTTCCTACATGATTAATTTATAATTTTATGAACTTCGTGTATCTCTGACAGGAGAAAGCTTCTGTTTTTTCTAAGCCTGGATAGGAACCAAAATCTCCACGTACAATTCTACAATATGATAATTGGAAACATTCCTAAAGAAGAGCTTTTCTTTACATATATTTCATATCTTGTTTCTTTTTTTTTTTTTTTTTTTGCTGTTGATAGTTTCTTCTTTTTCCCCAGTAGCCACCTGCTTCTCACAAAGCCACACAATCACTGGCTATGTCACAATGCATTATGACCTCTGGCCCTGAACCTTCGTGTCATGACGTTGGCTTTGTCAGCATAGTGGGCAATAGGGGTACTGCTGAAAGCCATGCTTCCTTTGAGATGACAGCAATTGCTTAGGCATACTTACAAGTGACTGCAAATGATTTCTGTATATTCCACTAAACCTTGAATGATTATACATCCTGGTGTGCTCTGGACAATCCTTGTTCACACGTATTGTCCAAGTGTATTTATTAATTCTGCCCACCTTAATTTTCAAATGTGTCTCAATTCAGACAACAATTGTCCAAAGGACACAGAGTCACCTTAACTAAAACCAAACTGAACTGCCCCTAACTAAAACCTTAGCTGGGAAGAAAATGTCTTCCAACTGTAATAAATGTATAAGAACTAACCATAATCTGTGTTGACTCCTATATGCTTTATTTTCTTTAAAAATGTGTTAGATTTCTGAAGAAAGTTTGAAAAGTAATGATGAATTACAATTTTATTTACTTAAAATGTAATGGAATAACAAAAACAAATAGATAAATCCAGAAGTAAAGAGGAGAACAAAACCTGACAAGTAACAATAAAAATACAAGAAATAAGAATATGTCTCCTTTTAATAGGCCATAAGCTCTGAAAAGTAGCAGCCATAGGGAAAAAAGCGGGAAATTCAATTATGCTATGGCACACCTCCTCACTCTGTCTTCCCTTTCCAGAGGTGATAGCAGATAAAGTCAGTGAGTTAACAAAATTCGCACTGTTGCTTTTCAAACCTTCTAAATTGAATAGAGGCAAGCTGAAGAGTAAAAGAATCAGCCAGGGAAATAGTCCCGTAAAATATTCTATAGTATAAACCAGTAACACAATCCTTCAATAAAAGAAGAAACTTTTAGGAGCTTGCAATGTTTCAGGACTTGCCACTGATTTGTGGGAACAATCTGTAGTCCAAATGCATCCCGACATGGTGGAAACATAAAGCCCTTACTAGGAAGAATGAATGCACTTCACAAAATTTCAGAAGTGAGTGTGGACTCAACACTCCATAAAGTCTGCTAGCTATGCAACTCAGCCATCCACCCTTCTTCTCTTCACTGTATACACCTTGGGCTCAAAATGAGAAGAAAATCTCTTGAAAGCAATCACAGCCTTTAACTCAAAGAGTGACACAAGATTCATTTCATTTTAGGGGAGAAATATGTCAAAGCTATTTCATGTATGGCATCTGAGAGCAATGTTCATGCTAATGATGCTTAGATAAAAATCAATAGCATGTTGGCTGCCATTGTACCACAACTATAGAAAAGCTGAAAATAAGGAAAGAAACAGCATGAAGAAGGGAAGTAAAATATTTTATTTTTTTAAATTAATTTAAATTTTTATTAAAATGGAGGCATGGTTTAAAAGTATTCATATACTAACCAGTAGTCCAATTACTGATTCTCAATAGAAAGAACTTGAGACATTTAGTTTAGACAACTAAAATACATTGTTAGTTGTATTTTTCCCCTGACATTTAACTTTATCTTTCGAAATATTATGCACACAGTACAATCTATAGATCTACAAATGGTGAACACTATTGACTTCCTCTTAGGGTGGATAAGGATTTTAATACAATTAAACTACGTTCTTTCCTTCTTTCTCCCGTTAAATTTATATGTTGGTTTAATGTTAAAATGTTACTCAGTATTTTCATTATTATGGCTAGATGAAAGTAGTATGATTATATGTATTTTTTCTTTAGAACTTTTTGTAATGTAACTTTTCAATTTCCTTGAGCCTTTAGACAAGCTTTTCTAACCCTTCTACCACCTTTTAAAGTTCTTCTAAATAAAATATTTCTAATAACTTGTCTGACAATGTATCTGATCCTTTTTATTGCTAGCAATATTTTCCTACATGTCGTTCATCTTCCTGCTTTGAGTCTACACTAGCACTGACTGCTTTCAAGGCCTTTTCAAGGTTGTCACACTGGAGACTCCATTCAATGCTCTCTCATGTTGAATCTCCAGTTTTTCAGATTGTTTTTATTACTTATTTCTTCATTTTAAGGAAGCTAATTCTATAGGTTTCTTTAAAAATGGCATTTGACTTTAATACTCTTATGGGTGATTCAAAATAATTGAAACACAGATGTTAAAATCACACATATTTCCTCCCAGCACTTTATGAAATAAGGAGATATTCAAATAAAGAATTTGATTAGCTAACTCTTAGAAAAGCAGAAGTCAAAATGTCACTTAACCTTTTGCTTTTAAGAATTAGTTAAATCAAAGATTTATAACAATACAATTATATTATCCTAAAAAGTATATAGATAAATAGGTAGGTAGATAGATAACAGATAGATACATAGAGCAATTATTTGATGCAGCATGCCTAGTATAAACTGTAGGATTAATTTTAACTTTAAGAGAAAACTTTCAAACAATAGTGACCTAAAAAACACAAAAGATTATTTCTCTGTCACTCAAGAAATCCATCTTAGCACTATATCAAATAGATAACATAAGCAAACAAAATTAAACTAATTAAGGTAACATTGGATCACATTACTCTAATTTTACAGATTTGTTAGAATATAAACTGGGGACAAAAATAACTGCAAAGAACTCTTAAAATATTCTTAGTGGGTTTGAGGATGGTGGTATTTATGTAGAAATTATCAGTTTATGTAAGATATGGATATATTTAGGTTGGTAATTATAGTTTTTGCCATTGAATGTAATGGCAAAAATTGAAATTACATTTGCACCAACATAATGGAAAATGAATGTGTTCTGATACTTGAAGTCAGATTCTTACTGTGGGAGAACGTTATGCAAATCAGGAGTGGATGAAACTGAAGAACCCTGCGGTGTTGGGTTTCAATCGAGATACTGTGAATGAACACTTTACTTTTAGAACAATATATTTATCATTTATGTTCACTGAAAGTGCCCAGAAGCAATAACCACAGTAGCAACCACATACACACAGCTAGTGCAGATGGTGTTTTCTAAAAAATCTGCTTCCACTAATAGAAACCACTCACCTTGGAGAAGCATCTAATTCCAAATACATTACATATAAATGATGAGGTGAGCCTAGGATATCTTACTATGCCAGAGAACAAGAGGTATTCAAAGAATAATGAATTCCTGTTGAAACAACATGGACTTGATTTGAATGGGCTCCCACATTGAGCATCTAATTTGAACATCAGAAAAAAAAAAATGATGGTAATGAATTACACCACATCAAATAACAAGGAATTGATGAGTTTTCCTGGCTAGTCAAAAGGAAAGGGGTGGTAGGATTAGAAAGATTGCTATGTTGAAAACACCGCAGTATTAATTCATTCCCGCAAGGTCCACCGGTGGTTACTGTAACCATTGGATGAAAAGTCGATGGAGAAAAAATAATTCAGAAAGCCTGAAAATATTACCACATAGATTATTTAACAGCTACAAAGAGAATGGAAACTTTACAAAACAGATTTGGCAGGCGCATCTTAAGCAAGTCATCAAGCTCAGCATCACAATATGATTCGCTGATATTGGATGGCTCATAGTTTAAGGCATTGTGAAGTATTATTCCTGGTATTGTCACCTGTGTTGTAGCATGAAAAAATGTTTAACCTGATGCAATTTACGTGAACATATTCCAGATTGTAGAATATTCCATAAGAACAATTGTCATGACAGTTCAAAATATCAAAGTTGTATAAAATGAAAAGAAAGCGAGGCTATCTATTCTACATCAAGCAATATTAAACATGAAAACAGAATGTGACATGTGATCCTTGTTTGGATCTTGGATACTGAAAAAGTTAAGAAAAAATTTGAGATGAATAAAGAAATTCGTGAGCTGTTTTAAAAATAATATTCTCTAAATATTTATTGAGTGTGATGATGTTCTTGTCGTTATATAGATGAATGTCCCAGTTTAGGAAGTGCATGATGAAATATTGAGAGATGAAGTGTCATGGTGCCTACTTCTTACTTTCAAACGTTTGAGCAGGAAAAAATTCTGTGTGTGTGTGTGGGGGGGGGGTGTGTGTGTGTGTATTTCTTACCAAGTCCAACTTGGTAAATTATGTTTTTCAAGAAATATGCCTATATGAAGTTGTCAGATTTATGAGCATACTATTGTTCTGTTAATGTATTGATGAATATGGTATCCTTTTATTATCTTTTTGAAAAGATCACTGATGATACCCCATTTTCATTCCTAAGGCTACTATTCTGAGCTTTCCTTATTTTTTCCCTTGTAATTGGTTTTGCTACTAGTTTATCAGTTTATTAACAATTTCCAGGAATCAGAACTTGGCTCTGTTGATTTTTCTCTTCTCTATGTCTGCTTTGTATTTTCACTGATTTTTGATAGTTGATATTTCTTTCTTCTTGGGAATAATTTGCTGGATTTTCTTGTGGTTTATTGACATGAAAACATATAGTATTCATTTCAATCTTTTTCTTTTGTAAAATATAATTGAAAACTAAAACCTTGTCTGATATTATGTACTACCTGCCAAAAGTTTGAATATATTTTATTATCATTCAATTCACCTACATATAAGCTTTCTTTATAATGTCTTCTGTGACCCAAACATTTTTGAAGTGTTTCACTTAATTTCTTAATATTTTGGGATTATTTGGCATACATTCAATTTTGCTAAATACTCCTCCTTCACTTGAAAAAATGTGTATTCTTTAGATGTTGGATACAGGGTTCTATATATGTCTGTTAAGTCAATGTGGTGTGTTCTAAAGAAGAAATGTTAAAATCTTCAACTTTGATATTTCCTTTTTTAAAGATTTCCTTGTTTTTACATCATAAATTTGGAAGTTATATTAGGTAAATGCGTATTTAATTTGTTGTGTCTTCCTGAAAGATTGATTGTTTTATTATTATGAATTGTCTCTCTTAATCTTTTCTAATACCTCTTGGTTTTAAATCTATTTTGTCTAGTAGGAATACAGCCAGAGATTCTTCATTGTTGTGGGTGATAGAATTGTATAGTACATTATGTTTTATAATTTTATTTTTAAACTATCTGTGTCCTAAGATTTAAAGCGCATGTTTAAATTGTGCTAAAGCCAGCATATAATTGGGTTTTGTTATTGTCATTTAGATTAACAATCTTTACTATTTAATTGAAGTATACAGAGGATCCTGTGTTTGCTTCACAGATTTAGAATTTCCATTTTATATTTTATATGAATCTTTGCTAAAATTGCCACATTTACACCCATTTTGTCTTTTCCTTATTTGTCTTGAGTATGCTAATAATAATTATATTAAACTCTTCATCCTCCAACACCAGTATCTGGATTGTCTGTGGGTCTGTTTGTATAATTCATGTTTTGGTTTTTAAATTATTGGTCAAATTTCTGTACTACTTCATATATCTATTAATTTTTCATTATTTGCTCGACAATATTTTAAAAGAACCATTGTATGCTGCACAGATTGGGCTAAGTTTTTAGTTGTGTTGCAGTTTTAAAAAGATTCACATTCTTCCTGGTACCTTTGTGGGGTGTGGCCATTCCGGGTTTTGATTACAACTCTGGCTGATCTCTTTCTCCTCAGTGCTGAATAACTACAACTTAACTATATAACTATCAGCTTAACTCTTTAGTCTTCTTTCCTACGCAAACTGTAGCATGTGTATCAAGGAGGAGACTGGCGGTGTATTTGTGGTGGTCTTCCATTCTCTTGTACAACTCTTCTCCTATGCATTGTAGGGACGTGGGATATTTTACTCTCCTTTTAAAAAACCTCTTGGCCGGGCGCGGTGGCTCAAGCCTGTAATCCCAGCACTTTGGGAGGCCGAGACGGGCGGATCACAAGGTCAGGAGATCGAGACCATCCTGGCTAATACGGTGAAACCCCGTCTCTACTAAAGAATACAAAAAACTAGCCGGGCGACGAGGCGGGCGCCTGTAGTCCCAGCTACTTGGGAGGTGGAGGCAGGAGAATGGCGTGAACCTGGGAGGCGGAGCTTGCAGTGAGCTGAGATCGGGCCACCGCACTCCAGCCTGGGCGACAGAGCCAGACTCGTCTCAAAAAATAAAAAAAAAAAAAATAAAATAAAAATAAATAAAAAATAAAAAACCTCTTACCTATACTCCAGTCTCCATTTTCTTCAGCACATATCCTGTGGGGAAAACTTACTGTTTGGAGTTCTTTTAGTTTCCCATGTCTCAAGTCAGCCTCATGAGATAAGCAATAGCTTTGTTGGATTCAGTTTTCCTCTGTTAGAGGACGTCTACTAGGGTTTAGCTTGAGCCTCACCCATGCACCAAATTAATTAAGGCTCTACAGGATGAAAGCAGCCAGTGATTATCAGCTATAGAAGGGTCTCCCTTGCCTGAGATTTTGGTTTATCACATTCTTCTTGTTTCCACAGATCTCTAATATCTCTAAAATATGAATTTTCAAAATGTATCTATTTCTTTCTAATAATTGAACTAGGAAAATTGGTTTTCTGTTACTATGTGTAACTTAGATATGGAAATATTTTCTATTTATAGAATTTTTGTTAACCCTCTTACTTTGTTTTATATGTTTGTTATATATGTTGGTAATCCAAACTCTGGAATAATACATAGGAAATGAAATCATACTCTATTACACTGTTTTTGTTTGCTTTGCTCAGCTTTGTTAGTGAAAAAATCATATTTATACATACAGTTGTAGCACATTTTTAAATTTAGGATTCCATTTTGTACATTGACCAAAATTTTAATATATTCTATTGATGATGAAAATGTAAAGAATTTCATAGTTAAGCTAATGTGGAATTTTACATCAGCCAGGCTGCCTTCTATCTTGTTGTTTTGCTATGTATCATTTTTATTACCAAAAATATCTCATGGCTTCAGATGATTTCTGAGGATTCAGCCATTAGATCCACATTCTGGACAGCACAAAAGGTGGAAAGAAGGAGGCAGGCACACCCTTTTAAAGACATTTTCTAGAAGCTGTTCACATTGTTTTCACTTGTTCCCAATGGTCAAAATTGAATCATTTGGTCACATCCAGATACATGGGAGGCTGGGATATGCAATTTTCATTTTAGGGAGTCATATGTTTAGGTAAAACTTGAGCCTATTTTTATAGAAAATGTGAGAGTGGCCATAAGGAGACAACTATTGGTTTCTAC
Organism: Trachypithecus francoisi; assembly: GCF_009764315.1. NCBI lineage: Eukaryota > Metazoa > Chordata > Mammalia > Primates > Cercopithecidae > Trachypithecus > Trachypithecus francoisi. The sequence continues at coordinate 17,976,673 of NW_022681465.1, forward strand.
CACATTAGTAACAAACAATCTGTAACAATGTTTCTATATATCATTTCTGGTTAGTTTGTGTTTTCTAAGACCGGTTTTAAATTTACAAAGAAAAATCTGACATTTGCCATTTAGAAACTATTATGTTCATATTGATTAAAGTATAATATACAGAGTTACTAAAATATCAGCAATGTATGTGTTTTAGGTATTTTTGTTGTTGTTGTTGTCATGATATATTATTTTTGGTGGCTGCCTTTGTGATGATTATAGTATATAAATGTGCTGCTAAAAACAAAGCATTTTTTTTGACAAACCAAAAGTAAATTCTGAAGAAAATAAATGACAGGAAATTCCAATATTTATTTTCCACCAATAGTATCTGACATTTAAGAAACCGTATACTGTGAAGAAAAAAAAAAACATGCAGAGTAATCACATACACGATTTATAATATTTTACAAATAGCATTTTGTTGGGATTCTGAGATGTAAGACTATCTCCATTTTTTTAAAAAAAGTCATACTAATTATATATTGCATTTTAAATCATAATTTCAGTTACTTGACAGTTTGGATTTCACTAAGATGTCCATTACTCTAAATCATAGTGTTTACACTCTACTTTTAGTGTAGAATAAATGTGTTTAGTATTACTGTCCTTTTGATAACTATGGGTCATAAAAGATTAAATTAACTTCTGGGTATTTACAATTCTGTGGAAGCATAAGAATTTTTAAAATTGCCTTTCAGTCACTCAGAATGTGGTAGCATTAATATACTATATACATGTCCAAGGAAATCAGGAGGATAAGGTTAAAATAAATAATTGAAAGCAAACTACATTTGAGATTGATTTGAAGCACATTTTCAATTACTATTGCAGACCAGGTGTAAGCTGTTACCATTAAGTCCTAAACACAGCTGGTTGCAATGTGCACCTCTTGGGAATCAGAAGGAGGAGTCAGGTGAGATAAATGCTTATCTATGAATTGTCTGCCTTCCTTCTCTAGCACTGTTGGTTTGGATAGAAAGTAAAAACCCAGGCAAGGCAAGCAAATTTAACTCTATGCAGTCTGCTAATCCCAGCACTTTGGGAGGCTGAGATGGGCGGATCACGAGGTCAGGAGATCGAGACCATCCTGGCTGACACGGTGAAACCCTGTCTCTACTAAAAAATACAAAAAAACTAGCCAGGCGAGGTGGCGGGCACCTGTAGTCCCAGCTACTGCGGAGGCTGAGGCAGGAGAATGGCGTGAACCCGGGAGGCGGAGCTTGCAGTGAGCCCAGATCGCGCCACTGCACTCCAGCCTGGGCGACAGAGCGAGACTCCGTCTCAAAAAAAAATGATAAAAATTAAAATAAAAATAAGAGGTATTGGAGGATGACTCTGCTCTTGCCCAGGTGGAAATTATAATTCTCATTTCTTCTGTGTATTCTCAGTCCATTGAAATTGGAAGTGATTATTAGCTCTGGAAGAATGTAAAAATCAAGGATGAATCACAGAGTCATGAGAGAATGGGAAACATCTGCCAACAATAAAATGAAAAGAATTGATTAAAACATAAAAAAGGGCTGAGGATGTGAGGTTCAGTAGGAGTGTTTTTGGAATAGGAGCCTGAAGTCTGATGCAAGTTGTTAAATGAGGTTAATGCAGTAGAAAGGAGCAGGGCTAAGTATGTGCAGACACTCTTCTAAAGTAGTGCACATGAATTAAACAATTTAATTCTTATCAAATGCTATGAGCTAGGTATGATTACGTTACCCCATTTTACAGATAAGAAAGCCAAATCACAGAGAAATTAAGTAATTTGTTCAGGGTCAAACAGGTAGTAATTGGTAGATCCAGTTGAACATAGATATTCTGGTTACAGAATCTGCAGTCTTTACTGCCTCTTTAATGAAAGAATTAAAGGCAGATATCAGAGAAGCTAGGGTTATATTTTAATGTAAAAGAGCATGGTTTGCTTTGTTTCCTATGAGAACCAGCCACAGAACTAGCTGAGGCATCTACTGGGGGATGATTTAACTGTCAGTAGTTGGAGAGTTGGAACACTGCAGACAGATTGTGGAAGGGAAGAAGAAGTGACAACAAGATTAGGGCAGGAAAATCTGAAGTCCAGGGACAATTTGGACGAGGCCATGGAGTAGAGCAAAGAAGAAAGTACCTTCCTCATGCAGTGGATCAAAAATAAGTATTGGCCTTTCATTTGTCAGAATTTTCATACCTTCAGAAGGTATGGAGGAACCAGTAAAGGATTCTTAGAGGGAGCCCAAATAACAAAGAAGGAATGTTATTGGATAGACAATGTAAGTTCTTTTTTCTCCTAAAGGATCAAAATGTTACTTGGACACTCATCTAAGGAACTGATTGATAACCAGGTTCAGCAAAAGACCACAGACCTCCTTACATCTTGCTGCATTACTAAAGCAAATGTAACTTGGAGTAACTTGTCAATATCATGACTGAATTTTTCCCACAGAGGATACGATGTGGCTGATTCCAATTTTGAAATTCAAGGGCTCTCCCAAGAAGCCACCTAATAAGTGCAACTGGGAAAAAGGTAGCAGTAGACCAGTATAATTCACTATAGACATCTAATGTTTGGAGGAGGTGACAGCGTAGTAGAGTGGAAAAGCACAGCCTTTTTGGAATCTTGAAGTTATAGTTTCTTTGTGTGGTTAGTGCCTTTGCTATTTTTTATTTTCTTTGATATCGAGGACACTTAAATTCTCAGAATCTGTTTTTATTTCCCATAAAATCTAGAGAAAAGTATCAATTTGATAGTGTTGTTTTGAGTGGTCTATAACATGCTGTGTGTAAAGTTTCCGCACAGAGACTGACTCCATAATTATGGATCTTTTCTGATTGCCTTTGAAATTGTTGCGACAATTTCAGCTTGCAAACATTTCTGATACATGTTATGTTCTGACTTATAGTAACGATTAGCAAAGCTCATGAAGAAAAGTGAAGTAGTGTATAATTTATTTCGCTTGTGGTACAGACCAAGCTGTTCTAACTCAAGGGGTTGTATGCATTGCCCAGGGCAGGTGGGTGATTAAATCAGGGACTGAGCATCCTCTAGGATATGCCCTTGGCCTTGGCCACACCAGTGGATGAAGATAGCATTTCACCATCATGCCATGACCCTGCCTGTGGACAAGAAGAAAGCGATCTGGAAGATGCACACCTCTCTTCTGCTCTCATTCCACGATCCGGGACTGAGTCACAAGACTGAAACAACAAAAGAGTAGTGTGGACCAGCTGGGGAGCCAGGAACTCAGGAGAAAGCCTGACCTATTAAAAGATGACATTGTATCATGACGGGATGAACAAGCTGCAATGGGAACATGGATGAAGGAGCAACTAAGTCCACATTTTGAAGTAAGGAATATCTTTTCTCAGCCCTCATCTTTACTGATTTCTATTAGAATTTCACAATAATGATAAGATAAAAATATATTTTCCTTTTATTGATTCCTGTGAAAATGTGCTTTTCTTTGTGAAATTTAAAATACCTGTGCTATTCTTGATATTTTAAAAAAATCTCACTCCCTACATGATATGATTTGGCTATGTCTCCACCCGCATCTCACCTTGAATTGTAACAATCCCCACCTGTTGAAGGTGGGGCCAGGTGGAGGTTATTGACTCATGGGGTGGGGCAGGGGAGCGGCAGTTCTTCCCTACTGTTCTCCTGGTAGTGAGTAAGTCTCACGAGATCTGATGGTTCTATAAATGAGAGTTCGCCTGCACACACTTTCTTGCCTGCTGCCCTGTAAGATGTGTCTCGCTTCCCTTCATCGTCCACCATGAGCGTGAGGCCTTCCAAGCCACGTGGAACTGTGAGTCAATTAAACCTCTTTCCTCTTTAAGTTACCCAGTCTTGGGTATGTCTTTATCGGCACCATGGAAACAGATGAATACACTACATTTTGATGTTTCCTTGGGGTATGGTCTTGGGTCTGGGATGCTGAAATAGTTATCATGGTAGAAGTGTGTTCTTCAAGTCATTTAATTGAATTAAGTGAGACTTACTTGAATATACCACCTCCCTCATTTCTTCATTTAAAAATGGTCATTAAATAAAAGCAGAGGTTTGAAATTAATAGAATTGAAGATTAAAAGGAAGAGAGTGATGAAGTGTGTAGCCTTAAGCCCTGGGGGAAACAAAGAAGCTGACCTGATGCTATGAAAATAGGGGAGCTGAATTGAGAAGACGGGGAAGTCAGGTTGCTGCTGTGTGTTTCAAAATGGAGTTTTGGCCAGGTGCGGTGGCTCATATCTGTAATCCCAGTACTTTGGGAAGCCAAAGTGGGCAGATCACCTGAGGTCAGGAGTTCGAGACCATCCTGGCTAATATAGTGAAACCCTATCTCTACTAAGAATTATATATATTATATATAATATATATATTATATATATAATAATATATTATTGTATATAATATATATTAATATATATATATTTGTCATGCGCGTCCATGTGAAGAGACCACCAAACAGGCTTTGTGTGAGCAATAAAGCTTTTTAATCACCTGGGTGCAGGCGGGCTGAGTCCGAAAAGAGAGTCAGCGAAGGGAGATAAGGGTGGGGCCGTTTTATAGGATTTGGGTAGGTAAAGGAAAATTCCAGTCAAAGGGGGGTTGTTCTCTGGCGGGCAGGTGGGGGGGTGGTCACAAGGTGCTCAGTGGGGGAGCTTTTTGAGTCAGGATGAGCCAGGAAAAGGAATTTCACAAGATAATATCATCGCTTAAGGCAAGGACTGACCATTTTCACCTCTTTTGTGGTGGAATATCATCAGTTAAGGCGTGGCAGGGCATTTGCCCTTCTTTTGTGATTCTTCAGTTACTTCAGGCCATCTGGGCATATACGTGCAATTCACAGGGGATGCGATGGCTTGGCTTGGGCTCAGAGGCCTGACACTCACTCACTCACTCTCTCTCTCTCTCTCTCTATATATATATGTGTGTGTGTATATACACACACACACACACAAATTAGCCAGGCATTTGTAGTCCCAGTTACTTGGGAGGCTGAGGCAGGAGAACTGCTTGAACCCAAGAGGTGGAGGCTGAGATCATGCCATTACACTCCAGCTTGGACAACAGAGAGGCACTTGGTCTCAAAAAAAAAAAAAAGGAGTTTTTCTGGACATATGTCCAGTGGAATAACCTCTCTAAATGGCAACACTTACTGGAAGTCCTCTTTTAGAACCTTTGGAGTTCCTGCCTTCCTGCCTCCCAATTCTGACGGACCGTGGCTAACAGGAGCTAAGACTGTTACATTAATAGAAGTTATTCTTTCTTTCCCAGTTGAACCGTCAAGGTGTTTTGTGTGTCTTGGTTCCTAATTCCACCAAGAAACTATCAGTACTACATTTAAGAAATGTTAAAGGACACCAAGTGTCAGCCCCAAGAATGTGTGAGTGCTAGAGGTGGAAAGATGAATAGATAAGTGTTCATAGTCTAGCGGGGTGGACAAACAGTGAAAGCAAATTCTCATGCCAGATGTTCATTTAAGTCACTTTAAGTCACGTATCAAGTGGTGGAGCAATGGTTTGCATGGCGGGGGAGGAAGAGCACACTCAGATGCTGTTGGTGGAAGTGGTGAAAGGATGGAATTCCAGGCCCTTACTCCGGCCCCCCTCCCACATCTTTCCACGAGTTTAATCACAGCATACTTTTGACCAGTGTGCATATTCAAATTTTCCATTGAGTTTGTTTGAATTCTTCAGCCAGAATTCAATAGGTAATAAAAAAGGAAGATCCCTGTAATCCCAGCACTTTGGGAGGGCGAAGCGGGCGGATCACCTGAGGTCGGGAGTTCGAGACCAGCCTGACCAACATGGAGAAACCCCATCTCTACTAAAAATACAAAATTAGCTGGGCGTGGTGGCACATGCCTATAATCCCAGCTACTAGGGAGGCTGAGGCAGGAGAATCGCTTGAACTTGGGAGGCGGAGGTTGCGGTGAGCCAAGATTGTGCCATTGCACTCCAGCCTGGGCAAAAAGAGTGAAACTCCATCTCAAAAAAAAAAAAAAAGGAAGATCCCATTGTTCAAGAATATTTACTATATATACGATTTGAGTGCTTCAGTAGAATTCAATAGGCAATAAAATGGAAAATCTCATTGTTCCAAGATCACGCAACTATAAGAAGCTATTGATCCTACCTAGGTGTTATGAATGTAAATCATGAAAATTTTTCTTGGCTAATTCTGTATTTTCACAAAAATATTCATGATTATGAAAAACAATATATTTTCATGATTACAAAATACCTAATGACTAAATATGAATGCAAAATACCAGCCAACTTTCCCAGAAAAAGAACTAAATACTGAATCATTAATCTTGTACTAACTGAATCATTAATCTTGTACTAAGACTTCTCTGTGATATTTCAGTTTTCTGGGAAATACTTTTACTAATATACTCTCATAGTAAAATAGAGTATTAACACATTGTCCTAAAAATCCATATTGTAGATTTGCCTCTCATATTGCATGGTATAATAACCACATTTTTAAAGTCAGAAATATTACTGCAATAGCCAGAAACTCCAGACCAACCTTGAAAACTTAGACTTCATCTCTACAAAATTAAAAACATTAGCTAGGTGTGGTGGAACTTGCCTGTAGTCCTAGCTACTTGGGAGGCTGTGGCGGGAGAATCTCTTAAGCCCAGGAGTTCAAGGTTGCCGTGACGTTTGGTCATGCCACTGTACTATAGCCTGGGTGACAAAGGGAGACCTTGTCTCTATAAAAAAAATTTTAAAAAAATAATGCTGCAATGGTAATTATGGGTGCTAATTTTTAAAGTGTACACTTTTTGTTTCTCTTTTTTTTTTTTTTTTGACATGAAGTCTCGCTCTGTTGCCAGGCTGGAGTGCAGTGGCGCGATCTCGACTCACTGCAACCTTTGCCTCCCGGGTTCAAGAGATTATCCTGCCTCAGTCTCCTGAGTAGATGGGATTACAGGCGCCCACCACCATGCCCAGCTAATTTTTGTATTTTTAGTAGAGATGGGGATTTCACCATGTTGGCCAGGATGGTCTCGATCTCTTGACCTCAGGATCCGCCTGCCTCAGCCTCCCCAAGTGCCGGGATTACAGGCGTGACTCACCACACCCAGCCTCTTTTTGTTTTTCTATTATTTTTTCTTGAGAATAGATGGGCTCATTGGTTCATTTAATGTATACACTATGAGAGAAGACAATACATTGTCCATGTCTAGAGTGCCCCTTGAATGTATAGGTGACGCTGACACAGTCAAAACCACTTAAACACATTAGAGGCAGACACAGCAGAAAGGTCACTGGCTTTGCATCTACAGATCCATATTTGTCCATGTTGCTAGGCAATGGAAGAAAACCACAGTCCCAAAGCTCTTTTCCCCACATCCATTATTAAAACATAAAACAAAACCAAGTATCTGCAGTGATGTCATTTTACATAACCATTTTTGAAATGTTGTTAAACTCAAATACCCATCTTAGACAATAAAAAATTAATTTACCCCACTTATCAAGTGTGAGGTTTTGCTTCATATTATCATTATGAAACAATTTCGGATCTTTTATTTATTACAATTACTATATTTAGAACATAAAATGATTCCTTTAAAAGTCCTGAATATTATTCTATAGTCTCTTGGTATTTGCAGATTTACTATTTGGGGCTGCAGTTTTTCATGAGTGATATTGTTTATTGTCCATTATCTACATTCACAAGTGTTTTGAGGCAAGTATTTGAGAGTGAACTTAGCTGCCCACTAGGCATACTCATTACATGTGCCTGATTTCTCTCTGCACAGGTGTTCTTTCTTCTGAACCTAAAAACAAACAAACAAAAAATCCAAAGCAGAAAAAAAAAAACCGCCTTTGTTTCTTTGTTAAAATTATCCCCCCCCCCAACACATACACATAATTCCAGCTCCAATGGTGGGAAAAGTAATGCAATTTAGCTTAAACCATTTCTAAAAACAAAAGCCCTGGGTGATGGTCTGTCTTTGAGATTGTGGGTTTTCTGAAAGTCTTCAGGAAGCACCTGCCGCTAATGTCAAGTATTTCCTTTTGACATTATGTGTGATTCGTTTGGATGTCTGTCTGTAGGGAATAATATATCTGACTGACTTTTTTTTTTTTTGAATGAAAGCTACAAATGTATATTTTCTGTCTGTTGTGAAGCTGCCTTCTTTTGGAACTCTTTGCAGTATGTTTGTTTTAGGCCTTTTCCAACCTTCTGCCTGTGCCTAGGTTGGGATCTCTCCTGCCTTGTGTTTCCTTTACGTCCAGTACATCCTCGAGTGAACACCATCATACAGTGTTAGTGTTATAGCTGCATATTGGCCTCTCCCAGACCACATATTCCAACACGGCACAGCCCTTACCTGCATGCTGCTTGTGACATTCCAGGGATTCTCACAGTGCCCGGAATACAGCAGGGACTTAGCAACCCTGTACTGAAGTAAGCTGAAGGGGTGGCCTGCTGCTCCACACCTGTGGGCATTTCTTGTTAGGTGGAAGGAGAGACTTGAGAAAAGAAATGAGACACAGAGACAAAGTATAGAGAAAGAAAAAGTGGGCCCAGGGGACTGGCACTCAGCATACAGAGGACCCGCTCCAGCACCAGTCTCTGAGTTCCCTCAGTATTTATTGATCATTATCTTGACCATCTCGGAAAAGGGGAAGTGGCAGGATAATAGGATCATAATAGGGAGAAGGTCAGCAGTAAGACATGTGAATAAAGATCTCTGTGACAAGAATAAGTTTAAGGAAAAGTCCTGTGCCTTGATGTGCATATGCAAACATCTCCATAAACCTTTTTAGTGCATAAAGAGCAGCATTGTTGCTAGCATGTCCCACCTTCAGCCCTAAGGCGGTTTTCTCCTTTCTCAGTAAATAGAACATACAATCGGGTTTTTCAGCGAGATGTTCCATTGCCCAGGGACGGGCAGGAGACAGATGCTTTTCTCTATCTCAACTGGCAAGAAGCCTTCTTTCCGCTTATACTAGTCCTTCTCAGCACAGACCCTTCACGGGTGTCAGGCTGGGGGATGATCAGGTCTTTCCCTTCCCACGAGGCCATATTTCAGACTATCACATGGGGAGAAACCTTGGACAATACCTAGTTTTCCTAGGCAGAGGTCCCTGTGACCCGACCTTCCGCAGTGTATGTGTCCCTGGGTACTTGAGATTAAGAGAATGGTGATGACTTTTAACCAGCAAGCTGCCTTCAGGCACTTGTTTAACAAAGCACACCCTGCACAGCCCAAAATCCATTAAACCCTGAGTCACCACAGCACATGTCTCTTGCAAGGACAAGGTTGGGGGTAGGGTCACAGATTCACAGCATCTCAAATACAGAACAAAATGGAATCTCTTATGTCTACTTCTTTCTATACAGACACAGTAACAGTCTGATGTCTCTTTCTTTTCCCCACACAAGCGTAGACAGATAGAGCATGAATTCTGGAGCCACATTGATTGGGTTGGAGTCCAGGTTTTAATGCTTGTAAATTGTGAAAGCCTTCAGAACCTCCACATAGGACCCCAAGGCTTAACTGCAGCTTGACTCCAGGGGGCATGATTTATATAACCCAAAAGGTAAATGGTCAACACTAGAGTCTTCATTACTGATGATCTTGGCAGGTTATTTAGTCTCCACAGGTCTTGATATTCTCATTTTTTAAATAAGAGTAATTATTTCTACTTCCAATGGCTATGAAGATTAAGAGCTAATATATATCAAGTGTGTAGAACACTGCCTTCTTTGGCGTATGTGCTCAATGCTATTAAATATTTTTCTGTTTTTGAATTACTTTTATTAAATGAGATGTGACGCAGTCACAACGGTTGTCTGGCATTCCATTCAATGGATAAACCACTTTTTAAATTCTCCGAGTAATCATTAGGTTTTGTTTATTTTTTACCTTTCTAATTATTGCCAAAGTAAGGGAGAAAACATTATAATGTGTCTCCATGATCATATGCTCAGTCTCCAGGACAGAGCCCTAGAAGTGGAATTTGTAAGTCTAAAGATATGCACTTTAAAAATCTTACCAGAAGGAGACTAATTGCTGTCTGGGGTGTTTGTATCAACTTATACTGACCAATGTACTACTGGTATATATTTTCCCATTCCTCAAATCTTCATTAACACTTTATTTGATTTTTGCCAAGCCGATAGATGTAAAATATTTTACTGTTCCTTTAGTAGTTTTCTACAGCAGCCATAACAAATTACCACACATTTAGTGGCTTAAAATAACAATCATTTCTACATTCCAGCATGGGCGACAGAGCAAGACTCTGTCTCAGAAAAAGAAAGAAAGCAAGCAAGAAAGAAAAAATAACAAGCATTTATTTTCTATAGCTCTGTAGGTCAGAAGTCTGGGTATAGTGTGTTACTCAGCTGGGTCCTGCATTCAGAATCACAGAAGGGCAAAATGGAGGCATTTACAGCTCTGTGTTTCTTTCCGGAAGCTCATTCAGGTTATTGGTTGAATTCAAATTCTTTCTGCTGGCAGTCAGGGATAGTCTTTGCTACTAGAAGTTGTCTGTAATTCTCATTCTTTCCATGTGGTTTACCTCTAGCAATGGAGGTTCAAGGCCCTCTCACACTTTGAACTTCTCAAGCTTTACTAATCTTCTTTCTATCATTCTAGAAAGTTCTCTGGTTTTAAGGTTTTGTTTATTAAGGTTGGACATACCTGTATAATCCAGGCTATAATCTCCCTATCTTGAGGTACAAAATCTCAATCACATCTGCAAAATCCTTTTTTCTATGTAGGGTAACATACTCACAATTTCCAGGGATTGGGACCCGGGCATCTTCAGGGGTCTGTTCTACTGAGCATGGTTCTTTCAATTTTAATTTGCTGCTTATTACTGAGGGTGAGCATATTTTCTAGGTCAATTGGCCATACTGATCTTTTATGCTTTACATTTTATTTTTATATACCTTTTTCCCAGTTTCTTTTTGGAAGATTTATCTTTTAAAATTGTTTTTTTTTTTTTTGGTTATTATATATTGTGGCTAATAATTATTTTTCAGAAATGTACACTGAAAATATTTTAAAACCATAGCTTAATTTTTAAATGAGTTTATGTATTTTTTTTTCCATAAGTTATTGGGGTATAGGTGGTATTTGGTTACATGAGTAGGTTCTTTAGTGGTGATTTGTGAGATTTTGGTGCACCCATCACCTGAGCAGTATACACTGCACCCTATTTGCAGTCTTTTATCCCTTGCCCCACTCACATCCTTCCCCCCAAGTCCCCAAAGTCCATTGTATCATTCTTATGCCTTTGCATCCTGATAGCTTAGCTCCCATATATCAGTGAGAACATTCAGCGTTTGGTTTTCCATTCCTGAGTTACTTCACTTAGAATAATAATCTCCAATCTCATCCATGTTGCTGCAAATGCTGTTAATTCATTCCTTTTTATGTCTGAGTAGTATTGCATTGTGTGTGTATATATATGTGTGTGTGTGTGATATACCACAGTTTCTTTATCCACTCATTGATTGATGGGCATTTGGGTTGGTTCCACAATTTTGCACTTGTGAATTGTGCTGCTATGAACATGTGTGTGCAAGTATCTTTTTCATGTAATAACTTAATCTCCTCTGGGTAGACACCCAGTAGTGGAATTGCTGGATCAAATGGTAGTTCTACTTGTAGCACTTTAAGGAATGTCCACACTGTTTTCCACATTGGTTGTACTAGTTTACATTCCCACCAGCACTGTAGAAGTGTTTCTGGTTCTGCATCCATGCTAACATCTATCTTTTTATTTTATTTTTTGGATTGTGACCATTCTTGCAGGAATAAGATGGATCACATTGTGGTCTTGATTTGCATTTCCCTGATCATTAGTGATATTGAGCATTTTTAATATGTTTGTTGATAATTTGTATATCTTCTTTGAGAATTGTCTATTCATGTCCTTAGTCCACTTTTTGATGGGATTGTTTGTTTTTTTCTATATGCCTTGATGATGTTCATCATATATAGTATCTTCCAGGTCTTCTCTGAATTTCTTGTATCTGGTTGTCTACCTCTCTAGCAAGATGAGGGAAATTTTCCTGTCTTTTTTGCAGCTGTTCAATGTCTACAGTAAACACTGAGTCTTTGAAAAAATTTCCAAGGCAGCTCTCAAAACGGGTCCTCAATAACCTACTCCTAAAGACCCCAAATCTGGAAATAGCTTGTATGTTTCTGATTTGTTGGTTTGGCTTGGCAATATCAACCTCATGCATATTTTAAGTATCTTCCAAGCTGTTGAGTCAAGCTGTTTTATTTTGCTAATTATTTGGTGGACAATAATACACACCAAAGCTGAAACCAGAGCTTTTTCTGAGCAGGAACATTAGGGTGATGACATTTTTCAATGATTTCTTGAGCTGCAAAAGCTCAAGGATATTATTTAAACAATTTATGTCCAATTTTTTGTGAGCTGCACACATCCATTGTTCTATTGAATAGTCACACTAATAAACAAAAAGCATATACTACTATAGCTCAGCCTTCAACTTTATGAGGATGCTTTTCTTAACATTTTTAGGTTAATTTTTTAATGGCTTATAATTAATGGCCCAAATGTGAAAAGTTAAAACTTGGATGTGAAACAAACCATTTTTTATTTGCTGTACTTTAGGTAACCTCAGCCCTCAAGAGAAAACATTTATTATATCCATCCTCCTCACATATTGTTTATCCTTTATGCAAATTATCTGATCATAAAGCATTCCATGGAGTTATTAGATATGCATGTTTTATGACACTATTAATGCATCTTTGCACGTCTAAAATGATACATTGGCAAAAAAACGGATTAACCACTATGTATTTTACAAACTGAAACTAATTGTTTAACTGAATGGATTAGTTAGAATCTGTTAGACTTCTGGGAACACATGTTGAATTGTTTTCATGCCCTTCTAATTTTATTAAAATAAATTTTCTGCAAATGAATGGCTTTCAAACAGAGAGTGTCTTAATTTATAGGCAATTATGAGTATGCCCAGTTTCCCAAGATATATTTTAGAAATAACAAAAAAGACTAACTGGATAAATTATTGCACATTTTATGATGCACATTTTTGTCAGTCACATTAATATAAAACTAGTTTGGAGACTTGCAAATCATTTAAAATTTTACCTAAAAAGTTTTCTATGACTATAGTCATTAGGAAAGTTTGACCTTTTCTACCCCTACCTCTTGTGACTGTAGCTCAGGAAGGAAATAATGAATTTCAGTTCATCTCTTACATTGCTATTATGCGGCTTTTAATGGTGATCACAGATACATCTGTCTTGAATTTTGCAGCAGTGAAATCCATTATGGTTGTCCCCATAAGAATACAATTTTAGCTTTTACTAAGTTTTCTCAGTAATATTCCTGCTAAGTTTGAATATATTCAACTTGAGCATTCTTATATATGAAGTCTTAATATTTATTAATGTAATCTATTGCCTACTTTCAAGGAAACAGATACATTTTAAGTTTTTTATGCTACTAGTTATCACATACCCTATGTTTGCCAAACTTCCTGGCATATTCAACTTTGTGTACTGTTGTTGCTTGTTTTATTTATTGTAGAGATCAAACTGCAGAAACAAATGGCCATGATGCATAGCGTTGCAAATGTTTCTCTTACGTACTAATTCAAAGCCAACTAGGTGGTACAGGGTGAAATAGTTAATTCAGTTCTATGTGATCATTCAGAAACCTGGCAGCTTCTCTCTTCTTGCTCTTCCATTCCCTAGGATCTTGTCTCTTTTTTACAATCTAGCTTACACAAGAAGAAAGAGTAAAATGGGAGCCATGCAATTTCTCAAAAGGGAAGATTGGGCTTGGGGATATCGATTGTCAGCCCACTGTCTTCTCTTTTGAGGGATATCAGGTTCATTTTATTACATCTAGTTACAATACTGATTCTTGAATAAAAATTATATTTGAATGTATTGTCTTCAAGATTGTTTTACATCAAATGTATACTAAGTAATTGAAATATAAAATTGCATGGTGGTTAAACATCCATTTTATGAGTGTATTTAATAAGAAATTTATGGTAAACATAATACAGATTTTTCTGTCAAGAACTTAATGGGGTTAACATTTCCATTTAACTTGACCGATTTAAAGTATTTGTATCCTTTAGCAGGGTTACAGGAACTATTGAATGTTCTTGAACTTAAAACTATGGTATTTAGATTTCTGCTACCATATCCTTGTAGCATTCCTCATAAATATGAGTCAAACATAATTATTGTTACCTCACAAATGCATTTGTTAATTTGTAGCATTTAAGCTCTTATTATTAAAAAGTGGCATTAAAATAAACATTGAACCAAATATTAAGTCATTATTCACATTAATGGCTAGGTTCAAAAGATTTTTTTAAAATTATAAAATGTAATTCTCTATTAAATTAAAAGTGCTCAGAAAACCTTTTTTTTAATTGAGTAATTTCTCAGCATGGCAACTAATACATATATATTTACATATAATGGTATATAATGATCTATATAATGTGCCATGATTTAAACACATTGAATGGGTAAATATGAACGCAGTAATAGTATTTTGCCCAAGATAATTCTGCCTAGTGTCTAAGGCCTTCCAACTTGAATATTTTTCCATCTTTAATATTTTTTGACCACACATAAATTTTTAACTATGACTTACCCTCAATCCTGTGCATTGGGATCACACATAGCTTTTAATATTTAAGAATATTTTAATGCTACAGCTCTTTTAATAAGGCTACTTGTTTTTAGACAAACATCCAGACTTTAGAAAATAATTTGTAATTTATAATTATAGTCAAATATATTTGTATTTTATTTGTTAAAAGCTTTATTATTTTCTCAATAATTAAGCAAGCTATAATAGAAATTGATTTCTATTAGGAAGTAGAAAATTTGACATCCAATTCCAGCTCAGTAAACTCTTTTCATGACCTTGAAGAAAATATTAAAACTCTTTGAGTTGTAATTTCCTTATCTTGGTATGAAGGGGTTAGATTAGATCATTACTAACAAGCTCTTATTTCCATTAATATAATTATATATGACTATTACTCTTTAAGGTCCTCTTATAAAGCATCTTGTTAAATTTAGAAGATATAAAGATGATTTAGATACAGTCTTGCTCCCTGAGGAGCTTATTGTCTTCATGTAGAGCACTAACATCAAAGTAGAATTATTAATATATGAAATAAGTGCCACACGAGAAATGTATGCTTTCAATTTTTTGAAAAGTCTTTAAAGAACAACATTACTCTTAACTTCCTATAAAAACGATATGTTAGGCTGGGCGTGTTGGCTCACGCCTGTAATCCCAGCACTTTGGGAGGCCGAGTTGGGCAGATCATCTGAGACTGGCAGTCGAGACCACCCTGACCAACATGAAGAAACCCCATCTCTACTAAAAATGCAAAATTAACTGTGCGTAGTGGCGCAGGCCTATACTCCCAGCTACTCGGGAGGCTGAGGCAGGAGAATTGCTTGAACCTGGGAATTGGAGGTTGCAGTGATCCAAGATCATGCCATTTCTCTTCAGTCTGGGTAACAAGAGCAAAACTCTGTCTCAAAAAAAAAAAAAAAGTTATTGTAATTTGCATCAATTTACAGATTATATTATTCTAACTCCAACCAATGTCACGACCTCTCTATGTCTCCAAATATTGCCCATTCTTCTCTTTTCTCATGCATCTGGTTGCCTCTTTTTCAGGTCCCTGCTTCCCAAGAAATTGTTCTTGCATCCTAACACTTCCAAATGCACACAAGACAAAATGTTTTTTTCCTAGAAAAATAAAGTCCAGGCTCCTTAAATTTGCACTTGTAAATTGCCATATGTTTCCCTATACCTTTCCAACATTGTGTCATTATTTTTCTATACAAATTTTTACCATAAATTGATGAATCTATTTATTATTCAGCTACACAAATGTAAATTGCTCCCTTAAAATTTGATTGCCTAACAATTTTCATTTAAAAAAAAAAACTTTTTAGTTCAGGGGTACATGTGGAGGTTTGTTATACAGGCAACCTTGTTTCACAGCTGTTTGTCGTGCAGATTATTTCGTCACGCAGGTATGAACCCTGGTACCCATTAGGTTATTTTTCCTGATCCTCTCCCTCCTCCCACCCTCTGATAGGCCCAAGTGTGTGTTGTTCCCATCTGTGTCCATGTGTTCTCACCATTTAGCTTCCACTTATAAGTGAGAACCTACGGTTTTTGATTTATTTTATCTTGTGAGATGACTGTGGGATACAATAACACAGGGAAGTACTCACCACCAACTCATCAAACATTATGAGCAACATCTCGCTTCTCTCTTTTTTTTTGACAGAATTTTGCTTTGTCGCCCAGGCTGGAGTGCGGTGGCAGGATCTCAGCTCACTGCAACCCCCACCCCACCAGGTTCAAGCAATTCTCGTGCCTCAGCCTCTCAAGCAGCTGGGACCACAGGCACGTGCCATCATGCTGGGCTCATTTTTGTATTTTGGTAGAGACGGGGTTTGCCATGTTGGCCAGGCTGGTCTCCAACTCCTGACCTCAAGTGATCTGCCCGTGTTGGCCTCCCAAAATCATGGGATTACAGGCATGAGCCACTGTGCCCGGCTGCCTGTCTTATTCTTGAAACATAGTCTAGACACATGCATGGACAGGGGTTAAAACTTGAAGCATACAGTTAATACCGGATGTCGAGAAGGATAAAAGTGTACAGCACAAAGGTGTTTTCTTGCCATGTCAGTCAGCCAAATAAGGTCATTGTGTTTGCTGCCTCTTGATCCTCATGGAGACATTAATTTAGATCCAAATCGACTCTTCCCTGGGATGAATAAATTTTGACACCTAAATACACTTAGTATTCTAAGATCAGAGAAAAGCATCTTCCATTGAATTCACTGAGTTACTGCAAGGACAAGTGACTAGAACTCTGGCTATAAGACTGATCCCCCTTAACTAGAGGTCATGGAAGGGAATGGCTTGATTACACCTGTCTTATTTCAAATAAGTAAATGCAAACTTGCCAACATAGAACCTACTAAATATTACAAAGCATGAGAGTTAGGAAGCATAAATACGAAACATTTTTGAAAAAGACTGCTTTTGAAAATAGACTTTAGAAATAACTGAATTTTGAGATGTAAAACATTAGGAAAATTTTCTTAATAAAAAAAAGCCAAAAAATACAATTTTAGATGAGAATACAGATTTTTAGGCTGAGAGAAAAAACACAAAATATGAAATAGGGTCATATCACAAGCAAACAATAATAAAGTAGAGTTTTATGCTGTATTTGAATAATTAAAAAATAGAAATAATGAAGAAGATGGTATATAAGGAGCACAGAACATAGAAAATCAGAAGATAACTCTTGGGGAAGTTTGAGAACACATGTAAGGGAAGAAATCATTGCAAATACAGATCTAATTATAACTTTCTTAGATCACATTTTACATAAAGATAGTCAGTATGAAAGTGCCCAAACCATGATACTAATCAAAATAAGTAAAACTGAGCCCATCTTAAACATATTCTGGGGATTTTTCCATATCATATTTCAAAAACATATTTAAAACTACTTGTGAAGAACATTTTTCTTATGAAAACAAGTCAAAATGCTCGGATATATACTTTTTTTTTTTTTTTTTTTGTCACAACACCAACATGTAAGAACTATGGCACGGTGGTCAAAAAATTGAGACAAAAATCTATGGTACAAAAAAATTATAGGAAGCTCTGTAGATCATGTGTAGAAGCAAACAAAACTTTTTTCTCTGCTTTAAAGAAGTTCATATAACATATCATTCACATACCCTACCCCTCAAAAAAATATTGAAGTCTACAGGCTGTGCAAATGAAAGTAGAAAGTCGAGGATGAGGAAGTAGCGCTATGAGGGAGTCAAAACAAATATTGAAGCTAGTTAAACATCTTGTTTGATCTAAATAGTAATAACTGGGAATTGATGGTACCCAACTGACTGAAAATATTTTACACAATTCTCAAAGTATTTTGTAAGAATAGTAATAGCGAAGATAAGAATATGTGACCAGAATCTCTCAAGTCACATAAATAATTATTTTAAATGGTGGAAAATTCAAATATAAAACTCTGATAATTCTATCCCCTTATCAGGGGGTACACAATCAATATGTTTTTTGTCCTTGACATTGATAAATTCTAGCACCTAATAAACTTGTATATTTTATTACATCAGCATCAGAATATATCGTTTATTAAACTCTTCAATAACTCTTTAGAGGAGCCATCTGCTTTCTCCCTATCAAGAGCCAGGGAAAAAGTAAGTGGCTCCTCTAAGGAGTTATTGAAAAGTTTAATGAAAGGATATTCATAATGATTTGGGCAGAATTAATTGAACCATCAAAAGATGGTATGGCACCAAGGATGAGTAGCAGCAGGAAACTATTATCACCCTTAAGCCCGAAGGGGCCAGGAACAGAATTGGTTGGCCAATATCCTTGAGTCCTGTAGAAGAGGGAACCTGACAGCAGATATGAAGGAACTTCACCAAGAAGTTCCCCAGTTTCTCTCTTGCCTCCCATTGGCCAAACTAAAGTGGAACCAGGAGCAAGACGGTCCAGGGGATGCAATCTCAAAGTGCAGCTACTTGAGGCAGAGTTCAGGGTAAAGTAGGGTAGACAGGAGATCCATGGGAACATTGACACAAATAGAATACAACACAATGAGGACTTTAAAAGTCAGTTGAAAGTCTAATAATCCTCAGTATCAGTATAAAGATATTCAAAATATTTAAAAGATGCAAAAGGGAGTAGGCATTTTTTTCTAAATACATTTTATAGTTTGTATTTGAGGTTTATAACATGGGATACAAATAGATAGTAAAATGGCTACTATAGTGAACAAATGAACATATCCATAATTTCACCAAGTTTGGTGTGTATGACAAGAGCAGCTAAAATCTACATATTTCCTACTTTGTATTCTTTGAACTACATTTCCACATTTCCTGTCTCCCACCACTGTTTTATTCTGTGTATATTTGTCCTTTTAAAAAAAGATTCCATATGTAAGTGAAATCATGCAATAGTTTTCTGTGTTTGACACATTTCACTTAGCACAATGTTCTTCACATCTACCCATATTGTGGCAAGTGGCAGAATGTCCTTTTCTATGGCTGAATGAGAGGCTATTTCTGTTTAGGGGAACGAGTGTGGTTTGCTCTCAGTATTAAGATAAAATGATGCAAAATTGGTTTTTTGAGATACATTGTTTTTGCTGGTCATCCTAACATGTGCCGTTTAGTCAGTACGCATCACAAGTGACTCATGAAAGAGACCGAGAACAAAGATCTGTACTATAAAATGTTCTACAACTGATATTGAGTTCATAAAAAAACTTAGGATTTAATTATTCTATTAACATTTTGTGCCTAGACAAGGGATTTTGGACTCCCATTTGGAAACCAACTGGTGAAATCATAATGCAAACAGGTTTGGGGTGTTGACGTGGTTCGGGTCTATGTCCCTGCCCAAATTTCACGTCAAATTGTAATCCCCAATGTTGGAGGTAGGGCCTGGTTGCAAGCTATCGGATCATGAGGGTGATTTCCCCCTTGGTGCTGTTCTTGTGGTAGTAAGTGAGTTATCACGAGATCTGTTTGATTAAAGGTGTATAACCCCTTCACCCCCTCCTTTTCATCCTGCTCCAGCCATGTAAGACCTGCCGGCTTCCCCTTCATTTTCCGCCATGATTGAAAGTTTCCTGAGGACTCCCCAGTCTTGTTTCTTGTACAGCCTGTGAAACCAATTAAACCTCTTTTCTTTATAAATTCTTTTTTTTTTTTTTGAGACGGAGTCTCGCTGTGTCCCCCAGGCTGGAGTGCAGTGGCCAGATCTCAGCTCACTGCAAGCTCCGCCTCCCGGGTTCACGCCATTCTCCTGCCTCAGCCTCCCGGAGTAGCTGGGACTACAGGCGCCCGCCACCTCGCCCGGCTAGTTTTTGTATTTTTTAGTAGAGACGGGGTTTCACCGTGTTAGCCAGGATGGTCTCGATCTCCTGACCTCGTGATCCGCCCGTCTCGGCCTCCCAAAGTGCTGGGATTACAGGCTTGAGCCACCGCGCCCGGCCTATAAATTCTTTATAAATTTTTAAATACCCAGTCTCAGGTATTTATAGCAGTGCAAGAACAGACAAATATAGATAACTAGGCTTTGATTTACACTACAGTCCGCTCTGGGGCAACTTTGAGCTAGTGATTAGGAGAGGCCATTTATACTTTTAGGTAAGAACATACTAGGGATGTTGCATGGGTATATTACTAAACTGGAATAATAGAAGGTGATAGTAAAGGATATAAACTCTATCACATTAAAAACAAAGAGGCAGCGGAATTTCCAGGTCATCTTGTCATACTTAAAAACAAAGCAATATAACAGCTGGATAAATATGTATAATAACCATGACTCCAAATTTTTATATTTGTAAGAATTAATGGAAATGGTAGAGAAAAAAGCAAGATTCCTCTACCTTCCCTAAAAGAGAAAGGACATAAATGTAATTTGCAGGAGAAACACTACCAAATAATAAACTTAGGAAATTATTCAAATGTGGTAGTAATAGAAAATGAAAACCACAACAGATGAGATTTTTCTCTAATATTTGAAGTCATTAAAAATAGATTTTTCCCCTCAATATTTCTAAAGGTGACAAGAGCTGCAAATACCTCAGTGCTAATGGAGTTATAAGTTTATCATTGCTCGAAAGCAATTTCTCAACAAATGCTTATGAAATTTAACTTCATTTGTTAAGTAATTTTAGATGGTAATTACTGTTTTAGCATACAGCCCTAAGAACAGTAATTACACCAAAGATTTGTGTGCTGAAATGTTCATCTCTATAAGAGTTAAAAACTAAATACAATTCAGATTCCTAAAAATAGGGCAGATATAAATGATCTTTATATGAGGAAATATGCCGCATCCTTTAAAATGTTGGTTTTGTAAATTTCAGTATAATAGGAAATCATTTGTGATAGTGTTTATATAAATGTAAGACATAAACTTGTATAAACAATATATAATTATATATCCAAACTTGTATAAACAATATATAATTATATATCCATAGACACATATATAAATGTACATGTACACATATATATCTTCATATATGTATTTCATACATCTTTTTATAATAAAGACTGGAAAATATATAAAAATATTAATTCTATATTATATATTTGTTTGGATGGAATAAAATATTGCAAGTACTCTTCTATCATTCTGCAAAATTCACCCAATATGGCTAGCTAGATTTTTTTCTTCAATATTTTTTGAAAACACATGACTTAAATTCTGTGGTATGTTGAGCAGAATAAGGTGATCTCATATGTTTATTAGAACAGATGCAGTGTGCTCATCCACTTGGTTGCTATAGAAGTTTCCAAATCTGCTATTGTCAAGAATTTGCATGTGTCAGTTTTGTGACACTAAAAAAAAAACCGTTAGATATTGTGAATTTAAATTTTTAGGAAGTGTACTGGTATTAATTAAAGGCTATATTTTGTCTTAGACTAAAAACATATATTTCTGAAGATGCAGGCTGCATGACTGAAAACATAACTCAGAAATGTGACATTTGGTTTTAAAAAAAGGAGAGAGAAAAAAATCTGTGGAATTCAATCAAGTTTGCATATGCTGCTGTCTAGAAAGTGTGGATGCTCAATTGCCAAATATAGATTACGAGATATAAATGGGATTTTTTCCCTTCTGAAAACAATATACTTCTATACATGGTACTTAAGGGAAAAAGATATACAGATCTTCTGCAATTGTTAAGAGTGAAGGGATTGAATTTTTTTTCTCGGGGAAATATATTTTGATTTACTAAGTTGACTGACTTTCTAAACTATCCAGGAGTTAGGTTAATCTAGTATATTATCAAGTGTATTCCATTGGTTGCTATTAGATGCTCTATTTAAAAAACAGAGTGGGCATTGTTATTTGTAAATTTGGGAAATACAGGTCAAACAAATTTTTTTTTTTTTGTTTAACTGTGAGACTTCTCAGTGTTTTAAATAAGTAATTGCTAATGTTTTTGAGTGCTTGCTGTGAGTTAGGACACTATGTTAAGTTTTGCACATGCTCTTTACGACAGTCTTATGAGGTTGGTGTTATTATTATCTTATTTTGTGGTAAAGATACTTAGAAAGGTTAAAACTATTTGCTTGTATTTACATAGACATTAACTTCTGAAGGAGGTATGTGGTCCAAAGCAGACCAGAATCGAAGTCTGAACTCTGAACCACTTGGAAAATATGTCACCTCTTCTTATCAGCTGATGCTTACTGATAGTCTCCAATAATACAAGATAGTAAACTGGTTTCCCAAATTTCCTGGATTATATACCTCAGGGGTCCCCAACCCCCAAGTCATGGACTGGTATTGGTCTGTGGCCTGTTAGGAACCAGGCTACACTATAGGAGGTGGGGGGCAGGTGAGTGAGCAAAGCTTCATCTGTATTCACGGCTGCTCCGTGTCACTTGCATGACCACCTGAGCTCCGCCTTCTATCAGACCACAGTTGGCATTAGGGTCTTATAGGAGCACAAACCCTATTGTGAACTGTGCATGTGAGGGATCTAGGTTGTGGGTTCCTTATGAGAATCTAATGCCTGATGATCTGTCACTGTCTCCCATCGCCCCCAGACAGGATCATTTAGTTGCAGGAAAACAAGCTCAGGGCTCCCACTGATTCTACATGACTGAGAGTTGTTATAATTATTTTATTACAAATTATAATGTAAAAGAAATAGAAATAAAATGTACAACAAATGCAACGTGCTTGAATCATCCTGAAACCATCCTCCCACTACTAGCCCTTGTAAAAATTGTCTCCCACATAACCAGTCCTTGTTCCCAAAAAGTTTCAGGACTGTTGATCTTCCTTATGTTTTTTTCCAAAGAATCTGAGTCTTTGTGTTTCACAATCCATTCATTTTGTTAGTAGTCCAAGTTTTATATCTTACCTGCAACATCCAGCTACAAGATTAAACATACTTTGTTTTTTAGAGTTTGTCTTCCAAAATCAGAGAGGGAAGGGGCATGAACGAAGGAAAATCTGAAGATAGGCCATGGGATCATTAGATATAGAAGGAAATATATATTGTATTGATAGCAAATTAATGATGAGTTTGGTTGGCTTTTTAAATCAAGATGAGCTCTTCCTTATTACTGGTATTAAAATATCATTTAAAATATTCTAATAGTTCATTGCTGGGCTAAGCATTTGGTTCTTGAAGCAATTCACAGACGAAAATAATTTCTAAAAGTTAAACAGAAATAAAACCTGAAGAGAACTCTGCTGATTTTTTTTTTTTCTGAAAATAATAAAATAACAAGAGGTCCACAGAGTGCTTTCAGTAAACCCCAGCGTGGGATACAAAGAAAATGAAGAAAATCTTTCTTGACCCTTTTAAAAGTTCCTACTGCTTCCTTGATCAAGGAGTTAGTATCACTCATTGGGAACAGTGGCCTGGTATAATTTAATACCAATTTTCAATAAATGAAATTTGTTTTTCACCTGGACCTGAGAACAGCAAAGTAGATCCAGTTCAACATACATGACCACAGAAAAAACACACTAAATTATTTATGTTGTTTTTAGTAGTGGTGTAGCAGAGAATATCTACTTTTAATGCAAACTTCTCCTATATTGAATTATGTATAGTGAATAGCTTAACAAATGTCTATTCAATCTTCAGGAAATTTTTTCCTTTGGCCTAAATTTTATAAGGAGCTAGATTAGGTCTACACTGCAGGCCTAACTCTTGCTTTATAATAAGCATTTGACTTTCATCTAATGGTATTTGTTTGTGTAAGGAGCTGTCATACTAAAACATCCACATTCATGATATATCGGACTTTAATTACAGGGATCATTTTTGGTAGGGTTTTAGGGGCCACAGAAGTGGTCACATGTCAGTATTTTCTCATGTTCTGGCACTTATCTGTGATACCTTGGAGACAGGCCAGCCCTAGATAACTAGGTAACTATTAGACAAGTCTTAAAAAGGGAAAGGGAACATTCTTGGGGAAGTAATTGACATGAACATAAGAAGAACTCCTCAAGTTCAGTGAGAATTCCATAGAGGAAAAGGAAACAAAAGAAGGGAGCTAAAAATTCCATTTTGGGTCATATTAGGCAAACTTTACAGAGGCAAAGACTACGGTAGTATGAGATTTTATTTTCTTTAGTATCATGATGTATGTATGATGATATTATTCATAAAGCTAAGCCTAACCACCTGGAATTTAGAACAGTGTTATTGTATGCGCCTGTGCCAGGCAGTGATTTTGATTACCTTGGAATCGTTTTGGTTACCCTTTAAAAATGCAAACTGTCTTCCCCCATCCCAAGAAATTATGATTCAACAGATTTGGGGAGAGTTCAAGAAGCTGAATAATAATAATTTTTAAAAATCTCTAGAAAGTCCTGGTACACAGGACCCACTGTGGAACTAGCAAATCAGATCACATAGAACTTAAATAAATAAGACACAGTGGAAGATGACAGGCTGAATCACTGAATTAGTAGGTTGATGGATAAGCTTAAGTCTTGAAGTAAAAGTGGTTCAAAGGGGCAGGGTAATATTTCCCCCTGATACTAATCAGTACCTCATTTCACTTTGGTAGAATTTTAGCTAATTTTTACAACAAAAATAAGAATTATATTTCTCAATCTTCCTGGCATTTAGGTGTGGCCATGTGACTGAATTATGGCGAGCGGAATGTCAGAGAAAATGTCATATCTAGCAAACATTTTGCCCCTCTCCATCGTTCTTCCCTCTCCTCTGGGTGGATGGACTATGAAGCTGCCAAATTCGAACACCAAGACAGAGGGATAACCTTGGGGATGGTGGCACGGTGACCTGAAAGGAGCCAGGATCCCCAGAGATTTCGTAGATGAGAGCTTTCACACCAGCACTGGCTTAGAAATCCTGGGTATTTAAAGGAATAAAATCCACACTTTGATCTTGACTTTCAAACCATTCCTGAGATCTAAGACTCCTAATTTAAAAATTATCTAACATTATGCATATGAGCCAATGTCAAGGTTACATTGAAGGAATGGTAGCCTGGGATACCAAGAGCAGGTACAGAATGAGCCAGAAACAGTTCCTTGTGTTGGTTCTATGTATTTTTGAACATTAAAAAGCAATGCTAGTAATACACATGAAGTTCAGGAAATGTGTTGTTTAAAGACAGGACTGAAAGAGTAACAATTCTAAAGGTTTTGCAAAAATAGAAATAACATTCCACCTTGCATTACTATGGCCTAAGACAACCTTGATTGAACCTAATTAACAAGACTAATGAAAGTGTGTGTGTGTATTTAAATTAAAAAAATTAAAGAGTAGCCATATAATGAAAAGTAGAACCTTTATTTTTATACTTGTTTTTAGAGAGGCATGTAGCAATAAATGTTATATGTATAATAAGAATTGTGCATTTAGAAGACATGAATAGCTTTACTCAAAATATATGAGAAGTGAATGTTAATTTTGCTTGGATATTTTTGATATTATGATTCTAAAACCTTTATAAAAGAGTCAGTGTAGGAATGAATGCTGACTGAAGGTCAGTGTGTTTTATTAAAATTAAATCCTGGTAAGAATCTTAGGATGATGTTTTGCTACTTTGAATTTCAGAGAAAGCATTTCAGGTTTTGAAAATAGATTCTGACAGTTTATTCCAATAGCTTAGAATTTAGTTTTCTTTAATCAGCTCGTGTTGGCAATCTGGATAATATTGCTTATCTTTAGTAATGTTTTTGATGCATTGACACTTTCTCATGGGCACATTTTTAGAATTAAGGAAAAGACCTTTTCTTTTCACAATACATGTTCATTTTAACAAAAAAATGCAGATGATCACATAGAAGAACATGAAATATACCATAACATATTTTCCTGAGACACCCTCTTTGAAAATTATTCTCTATTATTTGTTTAACTTCTGTCTATTTTGTTGCTTTTGTTTTTTAAATGCCTATGTTAAATTGCAAGATTGATAAGCCTCATTATAAAAAGGTCAAAATATATTAAATGTTATGTTGTAAAATACGAGATTTTTCTCTATGCCCCACCTCTAATAATACTTCTTTCTCTTCAGGTAAACAGAGTTCACAATGTAGAGTGCATTTTGGCACACTCAGCTAGACAGAGCATGAGCACACACAGGCCCACAGTGATACTTGCATAATATGCTCAGACATGTTTAAAACATAGAGATAAGTTTCTCTCTGTACATACATGCACACACACAAATAAGTATTTCTGTGGTACAATTTGTTTCACTTAATAAGATACAAAATTTCAAATAAGATACAC
Organism: Trachypithecus francoisi; assembly: GCF_009764315.1. Classification (NCBI taxonomy): domain Eukaryota; kingdom Metazoa; phylum Chordata; class Mammalia; order Primates; family Cercopithecidae; genus Trachypithecus; species Trachypithecus francoisi. The sequence continues at coordinate 18,003,050 of NW_022681465.1, forward strand.
CCAGGTAAAATTAGTTTGATTAATTAATCCCCAATTAATACTGGTCAGTTTCAGCAACAGAAATCTTCTGAATTCTAAGTATAGGGTTCTTCTGGAGAATGCATATATCTTTGAAGTGCAAAAGTAAGAGAGGTACAGAAAATCTAATGCTGTACTTGCAGGTCCTAAACAGTGTGTAGGGTAAGAAAAAGATATTACAAGGATCCTGATTGTAAAATAAGAGCTAAAATAATCTATTCATAGGTGATATGATCATCTATGTAGAAAATTCTGTGAAATTTATAAACATGCTACTAGAACTAAAAAGCGAGTTTAGCAAGATCATTGAACACAAGATTGACATATAAAAAATCTATATAATAGCAACAAATAATCAGAAATTAAAAATTAAAATACCATTTAGAATAGCATCAATAATATTATATACATAGTGGCACATCTAACAAAAGATGTGTCAGACCTGTATACTCAAAACCATAAAACACTACCTACAGAAATAAAAGAAAATGCAAATAAATTATTAGCTATATCATGTTCCTGGATCAAAAAACTTAAGATAACAGTTCTTCCCAAAATAATCTATAAATTCAACACAATTCCAATCAAAATTCTCAATTTTTTGGTAGGAATTGATGAACTGATCCTAAAATTTATATGACAATGAGTAAATACTATTGGCAAAGAGGAGCAAATTTGGAAGGCTTTTACACTATCTAATTTTAAGATTTTTAAAAATCTATGGTAATCAGCAGTGTAATATTAAAAGGCTAATCAATGTACGAGAATGGAGGATCCAGAAGTGACTTATACACATATGATCAATGAATATTTGACAAAGAAGCAATTCAGTGGAGAAAGAATGGTCTTTTCAACAAATGGTGCTGGATCATACCCATACCTTGTCTTTTATGCCAAAATTAACTCAAAATGGATCAAAGACTTTAATGTAAATCTTCACACTGCAAAAGTTACAGAAGAAAACATGGGCACATATCCTAACTGCCTAGTTTTGTGAATAAAGATATACTGGAAAACAGTTGTGACTCTTTGTTTACGTATTGCCTTTTGTAGTGAAATGGTAGAGCTCAATAACAGAGACTGTGTGGTCCACAGAGCCTTTAGTTTTACTAAAAACTAAAATATTTACTAACAGGACCTTTTGTGCAGTTTGCTGACCCCTGCTTAGATTATAAGGAATAGAAAACCCAACGAAAGCTGGCTTTTTCTATCATATAAATAGACATCCAAGAGGAAAATGGCTTTGGGGTTGTCTTAATGCTGCAATGCTGAGTTCTATGGGCCAACTTTATCTTCAGACAAATAAGATGGCTGCAAGATTTCAAGGCTTCACAGCGCAGATGGTAATATCCAGCGGGAGGATAAAGAAGTTGTTCCTTCCTGTGGTTTTGTCTTTGGTTTGTGAAACCCTTCCTCAGCTAACCTCATGCTCCCTGATCCAGCGACAGTCTTCTTCCCGAATTACTCCCCTTTTAATGAACTCTGTGGCATAAGGCTTACACCTGTGTTCCTGAATCAACCACAAACAGGGAATGGAATTACCCTCTGATTACTCAGGGCCATTTTGTGGGTGGGGATTGTTAGGAAGCAAGATGAAGTGATTTAGTGATGCCCTACGTGTTTTCTCCTGTGAGCCCAGACAGCACTGTTTGTTTAGGATTTACGTAATTAAATTTCTTGATCTTTTCCCTTCCCTTCTCTTTTCTGCCCCCTCCCATCCTCTCCTTTTTCATTGTCTTTTTTCAATTTTTTGAGATTCCATCGCTAAAAATGCTTGTAATGTTTCATCTTTATAAATATTCTTAGCCATTGATTGGAGATAAACACCTTCATAATAAAAATAAAACATATTTCTACCTAGAGTATTATAAAAATCGTTATTAGAATGTACTTTCAAATTTCAAATGCCTTTTATATATTTAAATACTATTTAAAATTTTTAAATCTAGAGGTGTAATGAGTTATATAGATAGATATTCTAATATCACTTATTTTTTTCATTTCTGGAATATGCCCTTTCTGATTTTGGACTATATCTTTCAACATATTCAGGTTATATTTTATCTAGAAGTTTTTCATCTCTATTTTTAAGGTTTAAATCTATATTTGGGAGTTTCATTGGGTTTTGACATTCATCATATAAACTCTGATATCAAAGCTTCATAAAATGGTTTTGAAACATTTTTTTCTTATTCTATGTTGAAATGCTATCAACAGAAGTGGACTATTCTGTTCCAAAATGGTTTGATATGACTGACTCTTAAAACCATCACTCCAGGAACATTTTAAAATTACCTTGATTTATTGGCAAGATAACATTTGTTTTTCTACTCAATCAACTTTTTATAATTTTTCTAGTAGAATATTCTAAAATTCTTATTTTGTAGAGTTTGATTTTTCTCATGTTAAGTATATGTTAGTATATGAACTCGATAATACATATGTAAATTATTGTATAAAAATAACTGTAAAACAACATAAAATCGTTTTTTTCTTTTAGAGACTAGACAAATTACATACATTTTATAAATACCCAACCCAGAACTGTACACATGCATGCAATGAGCAAAATTAAAATTAGGTCTTAAAAGTTTCATAGTCAACATGAGAAACAAATGTTTTCTTCTGATAAAGGGAAATAATACCAATTTCAATTGCACAATAGAGGGACTAGTATGGAGATCAGATTTCATCTCTACATGCCGTTTTATAAGTATCTGTTTTGGCTTGTATGATATTGTAGTCATATTAAGCTTCCTCCTCATTTTAGTCACCTTGATATAGAAATATATATAAATATTTAAATATCAAATCACCTCTTAGGCATGCGTGATCACATTCTAATGCTATAGATAAGACCCACTGGCCATTGCTTTGCTTCCTAAAGATTTTTCTAGACTGGCAATTAGCTGCCTAATAGATGATTCCAGAAAGAACAAAGCCAGTCTAATTATTCAAGAAGTTACTTTTGTACCAGAACTGTTGTAGGTGGACTGTAATTTTTTGTAGAAAGCTTAGGACTTCACTACCAGACATTCCCATTCAAAGATATTTGAAATCAGTTTTTCCCTAAATATATTTTGATTGCAAAGCTATTTACTATTTAGAATCCTGAAATGTTGATATTTAAAATAAAAAGATAATTTAAATATAGCAACACCTTCAAGAATAACATACGACCACATTGATTTTTTCTTGCAGACAAGCAGGTGCATTTTGTTAGATCTTAAAATTAAGATTGCAGAGTTTTTCCCTGGAAACCAATATCTCTGCTGTAAATATGTATGACAATATTATAGTCATAAAATATAATAATTAAAATTGTGAGCTTTTTCTGGAATTGTGGTTTTTCCTCTGGATATTTAGTATTACTTGAAATAGCATAATCCCCTTTTAGTTTAAACTATTAAAGTTTAGTTTAAACTCATTTAGCTGAATGAGATATTAGACTATTACGTATCATTAAGAAAATAAATTGACATTATCCAGAGACAATTGTGTATAGTTTCTGAGTAATATATAACTTTTAGTAAAAGTGAAAAAATTAATTTTCAAAGCACATTGAGACTTCCAAAATTACAGTGACCATTTCCAAATTCAGTGTTCTGGATAAGAACACTTGCTTTGTGTTGGCCCAGGCACTTCAGAGTCTCACCTTCCTATGTCTTTACTGCCTGAAGTTCCTTCATACTTATTGTATAATGCTTATATTTATTTAACTATTTATTTTCTTAGTTGATTATTTTTTCCTGTCTTGGGGAAAACTTGGGGAGTGACATATTGTGTTCATTTATGATTGCTTTCAAGTATATGGCTTCAAAAAATCTCTGTACTCCTTTCTTTTTTTTACTGCAAGCTCCGCCTCCCGGGTTCACGCCATTCTCCTGTCCCAGCCTCCCGAGTAGCTGGGACTACAGGCGCCGCCACCTCGCCCTGCTAAGTTTTTGTATTTTTTTAGTAGAGACGGGGTTTCACCGTGTTAGCCAGGATCGAGATGATCTCGACCTCCTGACCTCGTGATCCGCCCGTCTCAGCCTCCCAAAGTGCGGGGATTACAGGCTTGAGCCACTGCGCCCGGCCTCTGTACTCCTTTCAAAGAAGAAATGTATTTCACAGAATTCCTGGGAGTCTTCTCTTATCAAAATCAATGGTCGGATTTCAATATTTCAGCTAAATTGTGTGCAGATACTTGTTCATTTGATTGGCTTCAAATGAAGTAATTATTGGATCTCATTATGGCCAATTACTCTTGTCCTTGGAGAGGTTTTAAAGGGGTCACAATTGAAGCAGACTCCAAGCTGCAGGTAAAGTCCTTCTTGCCTAGCCATACCATGCATATATCAAAAAGTAGTGGCTCTAGATATGCTTGGGCATATCACATACACGAGCACACGCACAAGTAATTTCATTAACTAAATCTCCTGTGGTGCTACTTGAACACTATTCAGTGGATCTTTATATAAGCAATCATTGACTAGTAAAGTGATACTTTGGTTTTTAAACATGTTCTTGTCCTGTAATGTCTGCCTCATTTCTTATGGTAATAAAGTCATGACTGGCTAGGAAAATGAAATAATTTCTGATTTGGACAATTATGCACAGTTGACCTTTGAACAATGTGAAGGTTAGGGTTGCTGACTCCCTGCACAGTTGAAAATTTATAACTTTTGACTCCTCAAAAACTTAGCTGCTAATATCCTATTGTTGACTGTAAGCCTTACTGGTAACATCAATAGTTGATTAACACATATTTTGTATGTTATATTATTATATGCTATATTCATATGCTAGAGAAAAGAAACTGTGATAAAGAGAAACATAAGGAAAAGATAATATATTTACTACTTATTAAGTGGAAGTAGATCATCATAAAGGTCTTCCTCCTGGTTGTCTTCACACTGAGTAGGCTGAGGAGGAGGAGGAAGAGGATGTGTTGGTGTTACTGTCTCAGTAGTGACAGAGGTGGAAGAAAATCTGCATATAAGTGGAACCGTGCAGTTCAAACCCATGTTGTTCAGTAGTCAACAGTATATGTTCGTCATATATGGTTGTGCAGGTTGTTCACTGCATAAGTGCACTAGGGCAAGGTGGCAAGTGGAAGCTGAAATTAATCCTGGACTCTGCTGTTTCTTCAAGCCGTTTGACCTTATTAAACCTTATGTCCTCCACAGTCAGGGCCACTTTTTTTCTAATCGCCCAGAGGTACAATTGGTTTACTGTAGCAACTGGGTTTGTGAATTTCATATAGTCACAGAAAAATGTGATACTAAAATGTCCTGAGGCTATGTCACTACCATATGTTAAAAATATGCTGAGATTTACCCCTGAAGAACAACCTTAAATTTATTCAATCACACATGTATTACTCTGTTTTTCATCTACACACATGTTTTAAAATTTTAAGCAAAATATTCCATCTCTGTGCTTTAAGCTCCATTGCTTAGTTTGATTTCCATAAAAATGTCATAAGTATAAATATTAATAACTAGCTGTAAATCAAATAAATGAAAATGATGAACAGTGTGAAATACTCGTGAGCCACTCATAAGAAATTATTAGGTTGTAACATGAAACTGCCATCTTTGTGGTTCATAATAGTCAAATATTATTGATTTCTTATGGTTCAATCTAATAAATGCTTTGCTAATGAAGCTCTTCCCTCAACATAGTTCCCTGATCTGGCATTCATCCTACATCTCATGTTCCTTATTCAATTAAAGGCGTAGTTCTAAACACACTTACTTTAAGGACCTCTTATCGGTTGGTATATTACTCTGTTTTTCATTTATTACTGCATTTATTTTTCCCTTATTCAATATTTATTTGTTGAATACCTGCTCTTTAGCAGTCAAACACATCCAAGTGGTTTATAGGTTCATTGTTCTTAAGAAATGTTGGGGTTTCTTTTCTTAGAATGTCATCGTTGGCTCTAACACTTCTGTTCTAGCCTATGGAATTTTGAATGTAGGGGCTTGGTGCATGTGTGGAAAATACTTAGTTTGGAATATTAAAGTGAAGAGTTGTAAGAAAGAGGAGGTGTCTTAGGGCTGATATAATAAAGTACCCTAGACGGAAATGGCTTCAGTAACGCATCAAAATCAAGTGGGGAGGCTTAAAATTAAATCTTCAAACATCTGACTTTTCTGGCTTTAGGTTCTAGCACTGTTATTTTTTATAAAGCTCCCAGGTTGTGCTAATGTAAAGTGCAGGTGTCCACAAGCTTCTTTGGAGCAAAATCAACACAGGCTGGAGGTCATCAGCTTTCTCTCAGTAAAGACGGTAAATATTGAGGTCAGCTAGGAGGACTTCCTTTTATCAGATGAAAATGGTTGATGAGACTCTGTTGTTGAAACAGTGGTAAAGGTTATTGTGCTGTGATTGGAACAAGGTTATTATGAAGAAAACCTGAGAAAGGTCCCAACATAAGAGAAAGCATATAGCAAAAGGTAAAATCAAATAAATTTAAACAATTATGGATATGTTTAAATTATTATCCTTAGTGGGATAGAAAGGAATCTGTTTGACTATCACTTATTTTTAATTTTAAAGTTTATTTATAAGTTTTAAGAATAGTTATGTTTTTATGGAGCAAGTGATTTAATTATTAGTTTAGTGATTTAATACTTAGCCTGTTATCAGGATTTGTTGTTGCAGTTGCATTTGCTAGTTTTGGGCTCGTTGGTAGGTCATTCACCTCTTTGAATCTCATCTTCTTAATCTGTAATATGGGAGAACACTACTTGAGCTGTTTCTATCACAATAAAGAAACACTCTCTTTAAGCTAAAAGACCTGTGCAAAAAAGAAGTCGATACTTGTTGACAATGCTAACTTTTTTTTTTTTTTTTTTTTTTTGCAAGTGGGTGCGTAGAGAATGCTAGTGTTTTCTAAAGTTCCTGGGATTTTTGAGATGCATATGGCATCCTATATTCCTGTTCTATTAATAGATGTGCCCTCTTACTGACTGTTCGACCTAATCATATTTGTAACTTTTAAAATATTTCCCTTTCCCCTTCTAGTTTTGAAAATAGGCTCAACATCTATTTAAATTCATTAGCTACACAAAAGAGACTTCGTGTTATTATGACAAAATAATTTATTAGGAGTCAAAAGATTTAGGTTAGTGTCTTAATTTTGCTGGGTTCTTATAGGAGGACCATAGTCAAATCATCAGCTTCTCTGGTGCTTATTTCTTCAATTTTCAAAGCAATGTGGCTGCATTAGGCAAACTAACACACTTCTTTAATTTCTGTGATTCTATGGTGTATTGGTTTACAATTTTATTTGTATAACATACCCACAAATGTTATAAATTTCTTTTGTTCATAAACATTGAATCAAATCATTGAATATATACTTGTTTTCTATATAACAGTATATGGTCATTTTCAATATATCACACGTTATGAGTTATATTCAGAAAACTGTATTAGATTTTATTCTTTCTCAAATTGTATGATATAATTGACCAAAGGATAGTATGTTTCATATTTGAAGCACACTGATATAAAATCCATATTCTGTTCTGAGATGCTTGCAAGGTTATAGGATTCTCATAGAATGTTACTTTTCTATATTTAAATAGTGAAGAATACAATTTCAACAAATAAGTATTTATCTTAATGTAATGAAATGCTGACTAAGCATAATAAAATATTATTTAATGTCATTATAATATTTTGATATATATTGAAAAAGAATGTGTATTTTGATTGCCAATCAAGTTTTAAAAGTTGTCTTTTATTAGAGACATCTTTTATTTGAGATCCACTTTTTCACTTTAACTGATTTTAACGTATTGTTTCCAAACAGTGTCTTTTAGGACATATCTCTGATAGATAATTAAGACATAATTTTTGCTTTTAAGAAGTTAAGAAATCAGAGGATAAAGGCATCAACTCAGATAATTATGATACAAAGCCAAATTTGATGCATCCTTTAAGGACAGTACAAAAAAACTAAAGAGAAAAAGAAAAAGTCTAACTGGTTTCTAGAGGAGTTATGTATCCTTTCCACATTTCATCAGGACTCGATAAAGACACTTGTTTGCTGGCACATTTAAACCTCAAGATGATGGGAGGACTAACGAGAGTGACGTCAATAAACCTTTTTGGGGCATGTGGCCTTATTCTCCCCCTTCGTTTCTTGGGTTGTTTATATTTGAGCCTGATGTTTTTTCCTATTGAAGTGAAAAAGTAAAACAGGCTCAGCCTGGAGCAGAAGGCCCAATAGGCTGCTAACTTTGCACTGGTTCTAAGTCAGGCTCTCTTTTTCCAGTAGAGAGGGTCCTGGTGGATACTTGGGTCCAAATTCTCTCAATAGAAAAATGTATTAGTGCTTAGGCCAAAACACTGCTGGGAGACAATTTTCTGTGAGCCTTCCTGTTACTGTATGTCACTATTACAGAGGCATGTGTGTCTTTGTTCCAGTATCTTCACAGATTCTCTTCAAAGATATTTGCATGATGAACAGCCTGGGAGATAGAGCTAGTGTCTCCCTCAGGAGCAATAAGCAGGTTTATTTCCTGTCCAGTAATACATGCGTGTGTGTGTATGTGTGCGCGTGCGTGCACGTGCATGTCTTGGTTTTTCAAAATACCAGTTACTTTTGGAAGCTCATCTTTTGCCATGATTTACAAAACAACCTTTACTGCCTTCCACTCAGGGTTCAAACTCAACAAACATAATGTTGATCTCTGTTTTCCCAGTAAGTGGTTTTTAACTGACCTTTTGGACAGTAAAAACTTGAAAAGAATGATCGAAACATGAACAGAAAGAGGACCATCAAGCAATGAAATATGTAGATAGAAATAGATAAAAATAGAAAATTAAAAAAAAAAAGGGATAATGTTGATATATCTGACAGAAAAAAAAGGCAGCCACAGCCAGAATATTCAGAGAAGGCTACCATAGATGTAGAAGATGGTTTTGTTGGCAGAACCATAGAATGACTCCAGCATCAGAGTAAGAGAAATTGGGAGCAGATTTGGGATGTGGCAAGTAATCAGGACACATAATTAAATATTCTACGGAACATGAGTGACAACTGGTCCCTTACCACATCCCCCAGGTGCAAGGAGTGATTATCTACCATAAGTGTTCATCTCTGCCATTATAGCCTGAGAACTTTTATAGTTCAACCATTATGGAAAACAGTATGGCAATTCCTCAAGGATCTAGAACTAGATGTACCATATGACCCAGCCATCCCACTACTGGGTATATACCCAAAGGATTATAAATTATTCTACTACAAAGACACATGCACACGTATGTTTATTGCAGCACTATTCACAATAGCAAAGACTTGGAATCAACCCAAATGTCCATCTGTGACAAACTGGATTAAGAAAATGTGGCACATATACACCATGGAATACTATGCAGCCATAAAAAAGGATGAGTTTGCGTCCTTTGTAGGGACATGGATGCAGCTGGAAACCATCATTCTTAGCAAACTATCACAAGAACAGAAAACCAAACACCGCATGTTCTCACTCATAGGTGGGAACTGAACAATGAGATCACTTGGACTCGGGAAGGGGAACATCACACACTGGGGCCTATCATGGGGAGGGGGGAGGGGGGAGGGATTGCACTGGGAGTTATACCTGATATAAATGACGAGTTGATGGGTGCTGACGAGTTGATGGGTGCAGCACACCAACATGGCACAAGTATACATAGGTAACAAACCTGCACGTTATGCACATGTACCCTAGAACTTAAAGTATAATAATAAATAAATAAATAAATAAAAAAGAAAGAAATTGAACCAATTTTTAGAAGAACAGGGTCATTAATATTCTGGCTGGCACTCCAACGTAAGATGCTCGTTGACTTGATGCTTCTCCACAGCACACTCTACTGGTTTGACACTTGTGACACTTCAACATCAATCCTGTCCTCAGCCACTCCTGTACACAAATATTTAATTCCACTCTCTTTCAGAAGAGAAGCAGTGTAAGAAAACACAGCAACACAGTAGCAATATGAATCAGCCTAAATCTTCATTTGTATAAGTGAGAAATCAGCCAGGATAGCCAGAGTTTTGAGAAAGACTAGCATTTTAGAAGTTTAGGCTCAAGATGAACATAGAAACGATATTATTCAAATAAAGTAGACATTTCATAGAACGCAACATTTATCTTCTCCTATTTAGTATACTACAAAGAACTCAGGATGATGAAGTAAAATGGTAGCTTTGAAAAAATACAAAGTAAGATCACGATAGAGTTCTGATGTCAGAAATTTGTTTGCAGAGATAAAAATAACCAAGAATGCCTGGAAGGAAGATTTAAAAATATTATTTCTTAGAACATTTACCAACAAGTCAAAGATGGAAAAATGTGAGACTAGAGTATTAACACAGGTGATTTCAAATATCAAAAAATGTTAAGAATAAGGGAGGAGAATGTTTAAATGGAATAAAGTTTGAGAGTTAAAATAAGACATGAGTTTTGATATTGAAAGGGCACCAAAAACCGTAGCAAAATGGAATAAAAATACTGCCATCTAGGCATTTCTTTGTAAAATATCAGAATACAAAATTGTAAAATTTGAAAATGGTAAAATTTCACGGCACAAAAGAGGGTTCCATTAAGAAATAATCAAAAAGATCATCCAGGAAGGATCAAGAATCAGTTTTTTTCCACACTTGCTATTACCAATACTGGATATTAGAAAGTTCAAGTTTTGGGAGTCAGGGGACGAACATACACAGGTTTCTAGTTCTCCAGCCAACCACTTCGTTTAACAATAGGGTAAAATACTGTATTCTCAGAAATGCAAAATCTCTACAGGTCAATATTTTACAAACTCAGGAAACAAAGGGAATAATCACAGCTATTAGGAACAAGGGACTACAAATTCTTGAAGGAGCAAAATGTGAAGTCTAAGAAAAGATGAACTAAAATATGCAATGGAAACAAATGGCTAGGATGACAGCTGTGCTGCAGTCCTAGAAAGCAGTCTGTCCAAACTAGAGATAAAGTGTGAGAGTTCTGTAAAAGAAGCCATTAGAAGTCAAGGGCAACAGTATCATTAGGAAACTGAAAGATCTTAGGAATTTCATGACAAAGGCATATAGCCTATTTTTCAACATACTAATATAATCAATTATAAAATTTAGGAAAAAATGATCAAATAAAGTGGGGTGTGATTTTAGCAACCGATGGAGTACAGCAACAGAATTTGACTTTTATATGGATAAAAGTTGGAATTATAAATCTGTAATATGGCTTTTGTCATTTACTGAATATCTGCATGCAAGAAGTAAGAGAAACTCTAGGCCTGAGGCTGGAGACCACAATTCAGTCCTTGACAGATCCATTTTACGGTTTGTTACATACAAGAGAACAAGCCAAGCTTCTCATTGTCCTCTCCCAAATGTATTCACCACACCTTCCAGAGGTACACACGTAGATAAACTTCAAAAGATTATTACATTTGGAAGGATTTTCAAACATGAATCTGAAAACAAGAAGAGTCACAGTAAATGAGGCAAAATGTATAGCTCAAACAAAACTCAATTATATATTTGCAAAGAAAGTCAGATAATGGGAATAAGGAAGAGTTTAAGAGTTTCAAGATCTGTAAAGAGGTCATGATGGTTGTTCAAGAGAGCAGAATATTAAGGATACTCTGTTGGTTAGAACGTGTGACAAAATTATTTTGATTATATGGAGCTGCTTTATACTTCATCTTGAAGCTTGGAATATTCTTGAGCAATGCAATTTTACTGACATGTGTTGCCGGACTTTCTCCACGATCCAACTATAATATACTGTTCTGCTTTGACTAGTGTTTTCATAATTCAATATGTTAAATGTTCATTACTAGTTTAAACTTATGGAAACTTTAAAGAGTTAAAATCTAATCACTGAATTTGTCATTCAAAAATATTCCCGGCTGGGCATGGTGGGTCACGCCTGTAATACTAGTACTTTGGGAGGTGGGAGGATCACAAGGTCAGGAGTTCGAGACCAGCCTGGCCAACATGGTGAAACACTGTCTCTACTAAAAATACAAAAATTAGTCGGGTGCAGTGGCAGGAGCCTGTAATCCCAGCTACATAGGAGGCTGAGGCAGGAGAATTGCTTGAACCCAGGAGGCAGAGGTTGCAGCGAGCCAAGATCTCGCCACTGTACTCCAGCCTGGGTGATGGAGCAAGACTCTGTCTTGGAAAAAAACCAAAAAATCTCAAATGTATTTCTTTAGCTTTGTCTCCTCAGCTTCACGTTTTTATGTGACTGGTGGGCATTTTCTTATATGTCATCCAGGACTTCATAGATACATTATCTAATTCTTTTTTCCCCTAATACCAACTCCTATTATTTATTGATCCATTTTGCTTAATGGTGTAAATATTTTAGTGGTGCTCACCTTCAAGACATAGTGGCAACCTTAGTGCCTTTTCTCTATATTCATAATTGTTACGGATTATCAACTTCAGTTGACTCTTAGTTTTAATTCTCTCTCATTTCAATCCTTTCTCCCTGTTGGTTGTAATGCTCCTAATTCAGGCTCCTTTTGTCTCCATCTAGATGATTGTTGTAACCTCTTTAATGGACATTGAATGTCCATTCTTTCTTCCTCTTATCCCCTCCACTCTAAATCAGATTCAAATTTTTAAAATCCTGCCTATGTCTTTCTTCTGCTCAAAAATATTAAATTGCTGTCCTGCATTCAAATTCCTTAGCCTGGCCCTCAAAATTTGTCACCACCTGCTACAAAAGCAGTGTGCCAAGAGGGGGCTTGAGGATGGATCTCATTCTCTTTAATTCGCCACCTGATGCTTCAAACTGTCCAGCCAAACTATTATCAAAGTAAAGCAAAGTGTTTGCAAGGCAAACACAGCCTCAGATGGAGGTTAGGGCTCCTGCCTTCCTTTCTCATAGAAAACTCTAGTACTATATTTAATCTGACCCTAAACCAACGTTTTAGCTGTGTGTTTCTACATTCCCCCACTAACATTGTACTTACATGTCAAACTAGTTTGAATGAACCATTTGAATTTGGTGTACTACCCAAAATACGATCTCAATTTTTCATTACTACAGGAATGAAAAATTCCTCACAACTCAACTCAAATTCCACCTTTTCCACAAAGAAATTCCCTGACCTCTCTTACCTGATGGGATTACCTCCTTCAAGAAAGTATTTCTTTCTTTATAATATTTTGCTGTTAATTATTTATTCCGGTATCCTGGTCTGTTATTGTTACCTTAAACTGTTTAAAAAAAAAGTTTGCTTAAGATTTTCACCTGTTACATTCTTATTTTTAGAAGATTGTACAGTTTTGAGAGTAGGAACTGAGTTTTCATTCTCATTTTCCATGTCTTCACTATAGTTAAGTAAATGAATGGGGCCATAGCCATTGTAAGCAATTGACTTCCATACATCATTGATGATTTAAATCAGTGGTTCCCAAGTCGGGGTGATTTTCCTCCCACAGGACATTTGGCAATATCTGGAGACCACAACTGGCTAAGGTGGGGTGAGAGGATGTCTATTTGCATTTACTGGGTGGAAACTAAGGATGCTGTTAGCAGTGGTTTCTTAAGATGCTACTCTGAACCCAACTCTTCAGTAACATTTCTTAAGAAATGCTATTGTGTGTCAAGAGGTGGCCAAGGGACCAGATCTTCAAAGCCACCATTCTAGCTTTAACCAGAGAAGCTCCTTAAAAATCTGCATTAGATATTGAACTCCTTTATAGATCTTGATTTAAAAATGTCCACCATTAAGCAAGCCAACAAAAATCATGCCACTACTGAGAACCAATAAGTTACTATATAAAAGAGGAAACGCAGAAGACTATAATGGACAAAGAATGTATAGGAAAAAAAACATGTTGTTTAGTCAGATTTCATAGCTATGTGGAACAGAAGACTTCTTTGACTAAAGAGAAAAGGAATTTTATTGGGTAACTCCTGAGTCACTAAGAAATTGAAAGAACTGGTGAAATACACAACTTCCAAACGAATGTTCTAAGCACACCAAAAAACATTCTGAAAGGGAAATAGCTGCTCAGTTCCCTAAACACTGGATGCTAGTTTACCCTGCTACCTCATCTGCTGTAGAAACTCAATGCCAGTGCACCTGTGTATGCATTCACACATCTTTTTTTTTCTCTCCAGGAGACTGATGATCTCTCTGGGAGACAGAGAAGGAGAGAGAGAGGGAGACAGAAGGAGAGAGAGAGAGACAGAGAAGTAGAGAGAGAGAGAGAAGGAGAGAGAGAGAGAAGGAGAGAAGAGCGAGAGAGAGAGACAATGAGAGAAAACACATGTGTTAGAGGGAAATAGAGACAGAGTGCCTTCCACCTGTGCCTTTAGCTCCTTATCTGCTTGAAGGATCTAAAGTCACATGCCTGCATCCCAAGTGAAGGCTGGGAAAACAGGTATCTGGTATTTTTAGTGCTTACAAGAGAAACATTTTCTGTCCTTTGCCCAGGCAGTAAAAGGCAGGGGGATTCTTCAAACTCAAAAAAGGGTAAATATATTGGGCAGCCTTTCAAAGTGACCACTAAGGAGTATTTTTAAATTCAAAGAAGTCATTGTCCACTTTTAACATAAAATTGATTCAAATAAGGCATAACTAATTTTAATATATTCTTTTAAATAAGAACAGCAATATTTGATCGATTATATGGTAATGCAAAACTAGCTTCTAAAAAAGGTGGTGAAAGTACAATGATAGCACACCTACTCCATTTATGAATTAATAGAAATGAATTATTCAGGACTTCCTCTTTATGTTTACTTTTTTCTTTCCCATGGTAAATTAATCATATGGATTCAAATAGCACTAGTTTTCTTAAATGCATATTTTCAGATTTAAAAATGTGTTATTGAATTTGGCCTCTTTTAACAACGACCTATTTTTAAGACTGTGAAAGGTAGAGACTATAAAATTGCTTACAATTTCCAGAGTTATTACATCTAGTAATATTTCTATACCTATGCTTAGATGTATCAAAGGAGAAAATACAAATCACTTTGTTTTAAGGTTGTATGGTTGAATAGATCTTGAAGTCATTGAATTTAATAAAGTTTATGAGAATATAAAGGCTCAAGGATATATCTGTGGGGTGTTATGCTTTCAAAGATGTGATAATTTTTATAAACTAAAGGAAAGTACCCTGCATCTTAAGTGACTCGTTGAGAATATTTTTTCCCCAGAGATTGTTAATTTTCTGAAATGGAGAAAATTTCTTTTAGACTTCACTATTACCAGTGGCAGCCTGAAGAGCAATTCACATTTAAATAGCTGTTTCATAGCATCTCATCCTTTGCCAGCTGCACGATCCTGCAAGACTAATGTGCACCCACCAAAGAAATTGGTCTTATAACATCACAACGCTAATGTACTTTGAATACCATGCCTCTGATATTTTTATTGAGATGTCGTCAGTTCTTACATGAGCTAGCTAAAAATATAACAGGCAATGGTGGAGAATGAAAGCTGCTTCTGTTAAAATTTTGGACCAGTCTATGATTACTCTAAGATGTATTAATTTTTCAATTTTTTCATTATACCCACATTTTATCCTTCAGAATACAGTAAATACCAGTCAATGTTACCCTGCATTAAATGCATACCATATTATATTTTAGATGACTTTAATGTCAGTATGTTAGAGTCACAAGAATTTTGTTTCAAATTATAATTGCTCTGTTATTGCCTTAGACATTTTACAAGGAATAACTGCGTGTAGAATTTACAATATATCCTAAATGCCATATTTCGGAAAGCACAACTATAATTTATAAATGGAATTTTATTTATTGATTGAACCGTACAAGATTGGCTTTCATAGGTAAAATGTCTAGATATTGAAAATTTCATGTAGTTGAACCTACAGAAATTGAGTTTGTTTCAATATTACTTTCCCTTCAAGATCAATCTTTGCCCTTCCATTTTCCTGAAATTCAATAAAGTTTTGAAACCTTGGGAGAGTATAGTGAATACCTGAACTTGTGCCTTAACAAAGTTAGTGAGTTCCTTTATAAGTTGTATTGATGATACTTATCACAAGTTAATTAAAGTTCATTTTGTTGAAAATCTCTTTTGATTAAAAAAAATTATTCAGCTTCATTTTACTGGTCTAACATTCAGTGAGACCTTTTTTAAGGCATAAATAACCTTACTTTCTGACTGAAGACCTTCATGCACTAATTCTTTTCTCCAAATGTTACTTCTGTCATCCTTGCAAATAGATTTTTTCTCCTGATCCTGCGCTAAATTTTTGCTAATTCCAAACCACTGGACGTGCTTTTCTGTTTTGATATTTATACATTGCTTTATACATGTATGGCACTTCTGTTGAATTTCAGTAGTTTGTATTATTGCTTTCATTTCAGGGCCTGAAGAAAAGTCTTGTTTCACTTGTCTTTGCATATAATACATAGAAAATGTCTTTGCTCATAAGTCATTCAAATAATGTTTAAATTAAATTTAATTCTGAAAAATAAACTGTTTTTAAAAAGGCCTAAAAAATAGTCATCAAAAGAAAGTGATAGATTGGCCTTAAAATAATTAAATGAATATTGTATATTTTCATGTACATAAATACAGTAATATATATTATATATAATACATAGTATAGCTCTACAAATGCATATTTGTGTGTATACATACACCTATACATACAGACATATACGTATGTATATACGTGGTGTGTGTATACATATATATGTATTCGTGAAAAATATTTACATCATTGCTTTGTAATATTTTTGTTGAACCTGAATTGCTATTTTGTTACTACAAACACATAAGCTTCTGCATGTAGTCTTATTAACAATAATAGAAACATAGTCAGATTCTATAGCTTTCCAATTTCTTTCTGCACAATTTCAGTCTTTGCCTCCATTCCCCCCATTCATTCAAAACTTTTTCCCTTCCCTGATTCAGGAGGGAAAGTGACAGATGCTGTTCATTGACTTTTTCTTCTCCTAACTCTGCTGCTTTGGAGACTTAAAGAGTACTTGCAGAGGTACCATTACTTTCAATGGCAAAAAAACACAATTAGTTTTGCACCAACCTTACATATTGCCTGGGCGGTGCAGTGCACATCACGGGTTCTGTTTTTGTCTCCTTTAGTAAGCCGTTGAGCAGGCATCTGTTAGCTCCTTACCATGCTCATTAGATTATGGAGATTCCAATGATTATTGTTCCAAATTAGCTGAAATTCTAAAAATTAGAATTCCAATGTGTATTCTGTTACATAAATTATTTCTCCAAATTTATTGATAATTTAGCAGTTTTAAGTGGAGCTGCCTCTAAGTTCACTCAGTGAACACTAATCAAGTGCTTATGTGCAAGACACTGTAAGTAGTAAGCACTTTTTAGATGAATTCTATGAATGAGCTTGTCCATTCCTATAGCTTCACCTACCACAATGATAGTGATGACTCTTACATTTGTGTATTTAAGTTGGATCTCTCTCCTGAACTTCAAATCCTCCTACCAAATGTTTTTGGACTATTCCACTTGAGATTCTAGAGAGGAAGGAAAGAGTTCACAGTAAGTGTGTAACTGCTTTCCTTTCATCTCTAGGTGCAAGAAGTAGTAACGATATTGACTATTTGTCTTCTAGAAATGTTCATTGTCAACATTGCTTATTGTTAAAACACTTGGGCAGAGCACAGTGGTTCACACCTGTAATCCCAGCACTTTGGGAGGCCGAGGCAGGTGGATCACCAGAGGTCGGGAGTTCGGGACCGCTCTGACCAACATGGAGAAACCCCATCTCTACTAAAAATACAAAATTAGCCAGGCATGGTAGCATATGCCTGTAATCCCAGCTACTTGGGAGGCCAAGGCAGGAGAATCACTTAAACTCGGGAGGCGGAGGTTGTGGTAAGCCGAGATAGTGTAATCGTACTCCAGCCTGGGCAACAATTGCACTCCAGCCTGTTTGTTTGAAACTGTCAAACAAACAACATCAAAACAAAACAGAAAAAGATAGTACTTGTGAGATATATCTAACTTGTCATTGGAAGTTACTTATGCAGTATTTTCACTCAGGAATGACTAACCAAAGCAAAACAAAATGTTATAAAAGAAATTATATCCCTCCTAAAATTTATATGTTGAAGGCATAACCGCTACTCTGAGTGTGTTTTGAGATAAGGCCTTTAAAGAGGAAATTAAGATTAAATGAAGTTGTCTATGTTGAGGCCCTAATCAAATGTGACTGGTGTTTTTTATAAGAAGAAGAGGAAGAGACCCCAGGCTTGTGCACATACAGAAGAAAGGCCATGTGAAGACAGCAGGAAGGCAGCCATCTACAAGCTAAGCAGAGATGCCTCAGGAGAAGCCAAACCTTCAAATAGCTTGACCTTGAACTTCCAGACTCCACCAATGTGAGAAAATAAATTACTGTTGTTTAAGCCTCCAGTCTGTGGCATTTTGTTATGGCAGCCCTAGAAAACTAATAACTAAGAAAACCTGAACCCAAGCAATGTTCTCTGGACCAGCTGGATCGCATGGACATACTGTCAGTGCCCTTCTGTTACTCCCATACTGAAACTAATATTGAAACTAATCTTAATGGAGAACGCTATGGTGAAGGACACTTCTAGGTAAACGGAAGAGGAGATAAAAATCTTAAAAATTATATATGTGTCTGGTAAAGTATACAATGAAATCTCCTGTGACTAAAGCTTAGTGGCCACAGCAGGAGTAGAGCCACATGGTGTCAGACAGGTAGAAGTGTTCACATCATGTATGCCGTAACAACAAGACTAGATTTTACTCTAATTGCAATGGGACAGCAGAAGGTGGTTTTAAGCTAAAACTAGTATTTATGTTTTAGAAAACTCCTCCCTGCCTGCTAGGTGAAGAATAAAATCTAGGAAGGCAAGGGTGGGAACAGAAATCAGTTTAGAGATTATTTAATCAGTCTAGTAACAGATGATGATGGTTCAGACTAGAGTGGTAAGTTGCAGAAGTGGAGATAGTGAAAAGTGATTGGTTTTGCCACCATTTATCAATTATCTGCAGCGTGCCAGGAACATTACATTTGTGATAAGTTAATGAACATCCAAAGATGTCTCGCACCCTGATGCCTGGATGCCCACACTCTAATGCCTGGAGTCTTTGAATATGTCACGTAACATGGCAAATGGGACTTGGTAGATGTAATTAAATCATAGGCAGTAAAATAAGGAGGCTATCAGGGGTTATCTGTCTGGGCACAACCCAATCACATGAGTCCTTAAAAGTGGTCAACTTTCTCTGGAAATAATAAAAAAAGTTGAGATGAGAAAAGTCGTAGACGATCAAAATACAGTGACTGGCCTGCCATTGCTAGAGGAAGGGCGCATGGAAAGTGTGTGAAGGAATGCAGACAGCTTCTAGGAGCAAAGCATGGCCCCCAAGTGACAGTTAGGAAATAGGGACTTCATTGCTACAACTGCAGGGAACTAAATTTTGCCAACAACCTGAGTGAGCTTGGAAGCAGATTCAGCCCCAGAACCTCTGGAAACAAATTCCATCACCTTGATTTTGGCCTTGTGAGATTAGCCGAGGATCCACCTTGTCTACAGTCTACCCAGGTGCCTGACATACCCGATGCCTGACTTTTTACAGTCTACCCAGATGCCTGTGAGATAATAAATGGGTGTTGTTTTATGCCACTAAGTTATTGGTAAATTGCTACAGCAACAATAGAAAACTAAGGCCATATCTGTATTTCCCATTCCACATGCAATCCATTCAAGCAGCTGGTCCTTTCTATTCCCACTGTGTCATAAATCTTGGGTAAGGCATTACTTATTTTAGACTTGAATTATTACCACAAATGAACAGTGAAATGCCTAAGTTCAATCTTACCTTATAGTCTATCAACCACATTCAATTAGAATGATTATTATAAAATGCACATCTGATCGGGACATTCCTTCTTTATTTGCGTGAAGAAATCCTTTCTGCCAATGCAACCAATTCAGGCACTCTTTCCTTCAAAGCAGATTGAGTTTACCTTCTCAATGCTTCCATAGCTTCCTATTTAGCATCTCATCCACTATTCCTCTATTGATCACTTTCCCTTTTAAAAATTCTTTACTGTGTTTTTAATTGCAAAAATAATCCATAAAACAAAATAATTCAGGTCATAAAAAGGTAAAAAATGTTTCTTACATATTTTCTATCCTCATCTAACCTCATATCTAAAAGAAATAACTTTTAATAGTTACTCTTTTATATATTTTCTACGTATATGTAAATTACAGGGTGATAGCTACAATTTATTTTGTACATATACATTGCAGGGGGATATATATATGCATATACATGTGTATATACATACATGCTTGTATATTCATAAGAATGTAGAACATTAATTTTGCTTATAATCTTATTTTTACTAATTTTTACATCAGTTATAGGTTCATTTTTAAATGTCCCTAAGTTAGTTTATTGGTTAAATGTATTTTATTGAATTATCTCTTTTTAAGAATTTTAGGGCCGGGCGCGGTGGCTTATGCCTGTAATCCCAGCACTTTAGGAGGCCGAGGCGGGTAGATCACGAAGTCAGGAGACAGAGACCATCCTGGCGAACACGGTGAAACCCCGTCTCTACTAAAAATACAAAAAAAATTAGCCGGGAGTCGTGGTGGGTGCCTGTAGTCCCAGCTTCTCGGGAGGCTGAGGTAGGAGAGTGGCATGAACCCAGGAGGCGGCGGAGCTTGCAGTGAGTGGAGATCGCGCCACTGCACTCCAGCCTGGGCGACAGAGCGAGACTCTGTCTCAAAAAAAAAAAAAAAAAAGAATTTCAGTATTCCAGATTTTTCTATAATTAACATGCCTATACTTATATGTGTTTGAGCACTTATGAAAATTTATTTGTAAAATAAATATGTAAAATACTAATCAAGGGGTATATCATATTCAGTTGCCAAATTGCCTTCCAAAAATAGTGTGCCAATTAACATTCTCATCAACTTTGTGTGAGAACTCCTGTTTCTTCACAACCTCAGTAATATGTGAACTTGGGGTTTATTTGTTATGCAGCAATAGAAAGCTGGAAGAACAACAGAGATAATCTATGAGGTGCCATGGTAGGAGTTGCAAACAGATAAAGCAGTGGCAATGGAGAGAGAAACATTCCATAATGATAAAAAAAGAAAGTTTTATAGACTTCACAGGATGTATATGTCTTCAAATTCAGAGAATGATGAATGTTAAACAACAAGAGTTTGAGGCACATCAATTGGAAATTTATTACCTTGTAGATAGAAGATAAAAAGCTGTAGTGCAGAGTGATAGAAAATTACCCATCTGCCTACTGAAAGAATCAGTTTTATGTAAGATTTGTTTTGAAAAGCTTATAGAATAGGGTGCTTTCAATGTTACTTTCATCCTGTACTTCAGCCAGTCAAAATATTAGTCAATGTTGAGAGATTATAGATGTTTTAAGATTCAGAACATTTTTACTATGTGCTCTTAGGAAATTCGTTATGAAAGTGATCCAGCAATACGGAGTGAAAATCAGAGGTGGTGGTGGCCCCAATCCAGGAAAACAGAGAACAAGAGTCCAAGAATGAAGTTGGGCCACTGGTTTGCAGAGGCTTAAGTCCAGTTCAGAATTGTAAGGCAGACTCAGGAATAAAAGTCAGATGTTACAGTAGAAATAATAAGACATTTATTATATAATTAAGATCAATTGCATGAACAAACTACCAGTAACTGGGTACTCCAGATTTTAAAAAAGAGAGACAAAAAAAACAAAACAATAACAAAAAAAAAAACGTATTTCCCCTGATACAAAACAATTTATTCAAGATCAGATGCTGGTGAGCTTTATATCAGTCACATCAGATTCTCAGCAAGAGACAAAGAAGAGCTGGAAGATATTTGTTATAAAATTTTAAAAAATTACCTTCAATAAAGGATAGTGACTTCAGCAAAAAAACAAAAGCAAAAGCAACTCCTAACTGTGGAGAAAGGTGTAATCTAGGTAAGAAGCAAACTAATAGCCTGATTGTAAATAATTGGTGGAGTATACAAAAATTTTTTTGAAGATTTTTAGTTTAAAGTTGCACAAGACTAAAATGTTGGAACCGAAGAGAAGAATACATAATTACAATGTTATAGTTAATATAATTGCATACTATAAAATTAATTAGTTTAATAATTATAATTAGATACAATTAAAATAATTTATATTGTTCTATTGGTTTTAAATTTATATACACAATCTAAGAACACAGTGTGAGGAAACTATGTGACGGAGAAGAATACCAACAATGGTAATGTAAAAGCAAACTTATTTCCAATAGGATTTGGGAATGACAAGCAAGCAGGGAGAAAGAAGGGTTACAGAACTGATTTGCTCATCTATCCCATCATCAAGGGTAGAGTCAAAAAATATTGTCTCCAATTAATGCAATCAAAAGTAGAAGCCTATACATATTATTTAAAATTATGGTGGCAACTGGTAGAGAAACAATGGTATAATTTGGAGGTAGAGTATTTTGAGAGTGGCAGAAGTGAAATAAATCCTTGTCTTTAACAGCAGGAAATTAATAGGTTTTACAAGTTGAACATTTCCTAATCTGAAAATCTGGTCATAAATGCTCCAAAATCTGAAACTTTTTGAGCGCCAACATGATACCACAAGTGAAAAATTCCTCACTGGAACCTGTGTGAGGTGTGGCAGTCAAAGTGCACACACACAACGCAATTTATTCAATGTCACCAAAGGAAAAAATCAGTTACCTTCAGGTGAGGCCTATGAGATGTATGAGACATATAGATGAATTTCTTATTCAGACTTGAGTCCCGTCTCCCAGAAATCTCATATATGCAAATATTCCAAAGTCCCAAACACTTCTGGTCCCAAGCATTCCAGATATGGGACACTCAACCTGTATATATGGAATCATAAATCAGAATGAGCTAGAGAAACATGGTAGTAGAAAGTTAAAATCCTTAAAATACAAATTGTGCTGGTAATAATGAAGAGGGAAACATATTAGCCATAAATTTTTCCTCAGGCTAGTAAAAAATATGCAAATGCATATCTATGTGCATACATCTATAGAAGCATGTATATAACTTCATCAGTATCATGCCTACTCTAATATAATGAATAAAAAGTCTCATAGGATTAAATTGTCCATCCCAGAATATTTTCGTATTTATGTCTTTAAGAACTACCTGTTTATCTTTTACTAATTAACAAAAACTCATGTAGAATTTCAAAAATCTGAGTTGTTCAAAAGCACAATTTTTGGTCAAAGTTTAAAAATATAGTAAGGCTGCTGAAATAATATTTAAAATACAAACTCATATGGAACACTATACTATTTTTTTAAATCAACTGAAAATGTTAACACTTAAATCACAGAATTAAAATGATGGGTGACAAAATATTACAAGCTGAACATTTGTATATACATAAAGCGATTTCTTGGAGACAGGACCGAAGTTGAGTGATAAACTAAAAAGGGAAAAAACATATATTTTTTTTGTATAGCCATTAAAATAAATGAAAAATCAAAACTATCTAAAAAACATCAATGTGGGCAGGCTGCTCCCTTCAGAGCATCAGGGCACTCCTATCTCCTCTATGTTTCTCTCTGTCCTGGCCCCTCCTATCTGCACTAAACGGACCTCTCTCTCTGATTATGCCAGCAGCTGTGGTAGCAGCAAATTTCACAAGTAATGTCCTTACATTAAAGAAGTATGCTACTTTGGTTTTCTGCCACGTATGCCTTCAGCTAGAAAATGGCCTTAGGGGAACACATGTGGTTAGGTGAGGAGAGAAAGGAGACACCATTCAGCTGGCCAGAGCATTTGAGCAAATGCGGACAGTCAATACAGCAGCAGATGCCACTGCCAGCTTGCCTTGACACATAATTCCCTGCTCTGGAACAATTTCATTGACTTTTACAGTGGAGGGGTCTTTTATGGTTTCTCCAGTGTCTTCGACTTTTGTTACAGGCCAGAGGCAAGATCTAATGAATCGAAAGAGGCAGAAGTGTTATATTTCACAAAAGATGTCCCTATGTTTTGCCAATTGCAAAATGAAAGAGTGGGTTATTTTAATGAGCTTCACAGTACCTTGCCTCTCACCATCCATTTTTGTTTAAACATTTAAGGGCATTACAGAGACAACATGATAAATGTCCAAAGGTAGGGAGAAGAAAAAATACAAAGAAAAAGAAATCTGAAGAAGATCTTGAATATAAAGTTAAAGAAGGAATACAGAGATGAAGATTCCCTTTTGTTACTAATCTTTGATACTAACTTACGATTCAATTGCAAATTGAAAACATCCCTATGTAAGTAAATTTTATGTACTTGTTAAATTAAAAATAGGAGTTGGCTGCTTGACTTTCAAGACTTTCAGATGTATTTCAATTGTATTTATTAGTTAAAATTTTTATACCTTTTTCTGACACATTTTATGAACTCATCAACTTGAAAAATATGGATTATCGTTGCCAGTACTGTATTGACCATTATTTTATTATATGTTTTTTCCTGTCTCACCCACTAAAATGTTGGCTTCATCAGCCAAAAAACCTTTTCTCCTCTTCTTCAGTCTTGTATCAGCAGTGCCCAGGGGATTAGTGAAAATCTGGTAAATAAATACTTGTTGAACAAATGATAGTCTCTTATATAATGCAGTTCAGATTTCCTTAGAATTAATTGAGACGACTCTCCACTGGATACATTTCATGAAGTATGGCTTTCAGATTATAATACAGTAGCTCAGGTACTATTTAATTAGCATACTTGAGAATCTTCTTTATTTTTACAGACCAGTGGTTTTCAAGCATTTCTTTTTGGCAGTTATTCTTTCAACTAAATTTCATTACAAATTCCAACCTAATAAGGAGACGAAAACACAGAATTATTGTTTGTAAAGTGAGGTTTGTTGATTGGGCTCATTTATTCTTCACCTATTCCCACATAGCAATGCTAGATAGATCTTTAGAGAAATGAAGGCATTCAAAACATGAAGTTTAAAACCCATGTTCGAGGGATTAACTTTTTCTTCATGAAGCTCGTGCTTTCTGTCTTTCAATTATTAATATATTGACAAATAACATGAAATATGAATTAACTGACATATAGTACCTATAAAATAATTTTAAAACATCAGGTTAACATTAAACATCCTAAGAATTCTCCAGTTATTTTACATGCCCTCCATATTATTTAAAAATAAATGCCTAAAATAGTCTTTTATAAAATGTATATTTGACCTTCCATTTCCTGTATCAATGAGCTAGTTTAGTAGGATCAATTATCTTGCTTTATAAATGCTCAAAATATTTTCTTTAATTTTTTAATGGGATTGAAGTGCTTAAAAATAGTGCAGAATAGTTGTGCCAGGTTTTGTAGAAAATTATGAACTCAGGTAACAAAAAATGTGAGAGCATCGCAGCTGATTTTGTCTTGAGATCATTTTCTGATACCTCACAATGGAGTTTCAGTTAGGAAAGTAGAAACTATTCAGGGCCCAGAACTGTCAAGGTAAGGAGTCTTATAAGAGATCCTTCCCACATTTACTTGAAAATCAGAGGCTATTCAGACTAAGCATGAACCAGAAGTGAACCTTCCTTTCCTCTATTTCTGCAAACTCATAGCCTGGAGAGATGGGTCATAAAATAATTCACATACATTAAAAAATATACCATGTTTACAGAATAGAAAGTGGGATAGTGGCATTATCTCAGTTTTCTCCAAATATGTGTATGGATTTAAAATCAGAATTTCAAATGTGTGTGTGTCTGTGTGGGTGTGATCTTGTGTAACCTAACAGTCTATAATCTATATGGAAATGTGAAGCACCAAATATTGTCACAACAGTCTTGGAGAAGTAAAAGTTGGAAGAACTTTTTTTAACAGATCAAAACATATTATAAAAAATAGTAATAAAGCTAGTTTAGAATTGCTTCATGGGCAAACACACCAATCGATGAGGATCAAATACAGAAACAATACATTCAATAACTGGCATTTGATTTCTGGCAAATGTATTACTGTAGAGTAATATGGAAAACACAATTGTTGCTTTTTATTAAATCATGCTGGGAATATTGGGTATCCAATTAAAATAAAATTTTACATTAAAGACTTAACTGTAATAAAGAAGTTGAAATGATCTGGGAGAAGTTATTTGATCCCTTAAGATAAGGAAGCATCTTAAACCAGCTACAAAACAGTTCTAACCATAAGGAAAAATATTGATAAAATTTACCACTTTAAAATTAGCAATTGCTGTTCATTAAAAGACCTAAGAGTGAAAGGACAGGCGGTGAGATAAGAGCACTATAGATTAGAAAAGCAACCTCTGGTCAGACACACTGGCTTGCACCTGTAATCCCTGCCCTTTTGGAGGCCAAGGCAGGTGGATCACGAGGTCAGAAGTTCAAGACCAGCCTGACCAATATGGTGAAACACTGTCTCTGCTAAAAATACAAAAATTAGCCAGGCTTAGTGGTGTGTGTCTGTAATCCTAACCACTCAGGAGGTTGAGGCAGGAGAATGAGTTGAACCCAGGAGGCGGAGGTTGCAGTGAGCCGAGATCGTGCCACTGCACTTCAGCCTGGGCGATAGAGCCAGGGGGAAAAAAAAAAAAGGCAACCTCCTTGAGTACTACAGTCTCATAAGAGCAGCTCCATGAGTGAAGCACAAGGTGAGATTCAGCTCTCACTCACCAACTTGGCTGGGTGCCCTTGTTTTTGGTATAACACATACCACTGTATGTGATGACCCTTCATATTGCGAGAGAGGGTAGCTACAATACATATAACCAATAAAGAACTGGTGTCTAGAATATGGAAATAACTCCAAATGTCATTAAGGGAAACAAAAAATTCAATAGGAAAAAATGAGCAAAAATCTTGAGTAGGCAAATAAATGAGCAAAGGTTATATATCTCCATAACTGTATTACTAATTTAGAGCAATTAAAATCATAACCACAGTACGATGGTTAATACTGTCAACTTGATTGGATTCAAAGATGCAAAGTATTGATCCTGGGTGTGTCCATGAGGGTGTCGCCACAGGAGTTTAACATTTGAGTCAGTGGGCTGGGAAAGGCAGACCCATCCTTAACCTGGGTTGGCACCACCTAATCAGCTGCCAGCATGGCTAGAATATAAAGCTGGTAGAAACGTGTAAACATGAGACCGGCATAGCCTCCCAGCCTACAGCTTTCTCCCGTGCTGGGTGCTTCCTGCCCTCGAACATCAGACTCCAAGTTCTTCGGTTTTGGTACTTGGACTGGCTGTCCTTCTCCTCAGTTTGCAGATGGCCTTCTGTGGGACCTTGCGATCGTGTGAGTTAATACCCCTTAACAAACTCCCCTTTATTTATGTATCTATCCTGTTAGTTCTGTCCCTCTAGAGAACCCTGACTAATACACACAGTGATATATATTGTGCAATGTAAAGTGTCTGAAAGGTTATGGAACAATGGAGACTCATATACTGCTGAGAGGAGTGAAAACTGGTACAAGAGTGTTGATAAATAATTTTAAGTTATGCAGACCTCACTGATGGTGCAGTTTTAATTTAGGTATGGAGTAAGTAGAGTTATATATTTCTGCACATATGAAGACATGTACAAGAATGTTCATGGTAGTATTATAATAGCTGTACTCTGGAACAAACCAAATGTTCACCAACAGTAGAATGGATAAGAAAATAATGGTACATTTCATTTAGAATTAAGGTACATTAATGCAAATGAACATATCACAGCATGTATAACAACATAGATAAACTTTAAAAGTCAACCAGTGAAAACACACACGTACAGTCATATGTCATTTAAAGACAGGGATATGTTCTGAGAAATGCTTCTTTAGATAAGTTCATCACTGTTTCAACATCAGAGTGTACTTACACAAACCTAGATGGCATAGCCAATTATACACCTAAGCTATAGGTATATAATAGGTATAGCCTATTGCCCCTAGGCTACAAATGTGTACAGCAAATTACTGTACTGAATGCTGCAGGCAATTGTAATAAAATGTTATTGGTATATATAAACATAGAAAATGCATAGTAAAAATACATACAGTATGATAATCTTATGGGACTACCATTGTACATGTGATTCATTGTTGACTGAACATTGTTATGTGGTACATGACTGTATTTTATGATTTCAATTATATGAAGTCATCCAAGAGTTAAAACTAAAATATGCTGTTTAGGAATACATGCTAAGGTGTTAAACTAAAGAATACCCAAGAAATAATTGAAATAAAACTCAGGAAAGCAATTATATCTGGGTGAGGGAGATACGATGGAGAAATTTGCAAATGCAGGCAACATTCTATTTTCTTTATTTCTCTAGTATTTACTTGATATCTCTTGTCCATTATTTTTGTCTTATATGTGCTATGTATTTCCTTTGTTTGTATGTTCTTTCTTAGTGAATACTTAAAAACTGTTAAATACAATTAATTTTAATTGTATAACACATAACTTACTAATTTATTGAGAGAGGGTGTATTAGTTTCCTAGAGCTGTCATAAGAAAATACTACAAACTGCGTGGCTTAAAACAATAGAAACTTATTCTCCCACATTTCTGGAGACTGGAAATCTAAAATCAAATGTCAAGTGACCCATGCTCTTCCGGAGGGCTCTCAGAGAAGATGCTTTCCTTGCCCCTCCCTCGCTTCTGTTGGTGGTCGGCACTCCTCGACCTTCCTTGGTGTGCTGCGGCATCACTGATCTCTGCGTCTGTCTTTGCAGGGCCGTCTCCCACTGAGGTCTGTGTTTCTGTGTCCCAATTTTCCTCCTATGAGGACAGCAGTCATATTGGATTTAAGACCCTCTATAATTCAGTATAACCTCAGATTAATTTATTATATCTATATAATCCCTATTTCCAAGTAAATTCATATTCTGAGTTTCTGGGAGACATAAATTTAGGGGAGACAATATTTGACCTAGTACAGGGGTATAATGTTTAATACACTCATGGGGTGTACTTATCGCTTCAAAAATATGAAGTTTCCATTGCCTAGTCACCTCTAAGCCATGGAGTAGCAGAACCTAACGTAAGGGTTGAGATCTCTCCAATCTAAGGGAAAATTCACATTGCTACAGCTAGAGAAAGTCAACATTATCTGTGTGTTTGAGGATGGAGTTTATGGAAATTGTGTCAGATTTTCTATGGAAACTAAGGCAACAGTGACAGGAATTTTTTCACTGAGAATTAGAATTATGTTTACCTTTGCATTCCTTGAATCTAGAACAGAGGAGTCCCTTGTTCTGTTAACCAACGATCCTTTCAGAAGAAACACCCTACTCTAATTCTTTACAAATGGGTTGCTCAGATTTAGATAAACACAGTTTTGGGGCTGAAAATCTCAAAATGTTTCATGTATAGGTAATAAATTTACAATGTGAAATTCTTGTTGCTATAGCTATTATTTTCCTTATTCACATTAGAGACAGGATTAGACTTCAGAATAATGTGCTTTATTATTAATGTTCATTAAATAATAATTATGAATACATGATTCACATTTATGGATAGTAAATGACATCTTTGAACTTAAATATATTTAAAATAATTGCTTTCTCATGAATAAGTTAAATCATTTTCTTTGAAATTTTTAAAATTACTGTATTCATCCTTACACTACCAGTTTTCCATTTATATATGAAATGCTACTTCCAAAGTACTTTTAAAATATTAAAATAGAAGATTTCTATTGGAAAATTTGAATAATTGTCTTCAAAACTAAATTGTGCATATGCTTTATCTTCTCAGTATCTCAGCCAGCAATGAAAAACAAAGTACTTTGGGAGCACAGTGGAAAAGAGGAAAGAGAAATTTGGATTCATTTCAAAGTTTAAAAAAAAAAAGCCTACTGGCAGATTCAAAGGCCTGGATTATATTCAAAATATCACAGATCGCTAAAACTGAAAATTGTCTTATAAATCATTATCAGTCTAATCTCTGAGTAGATGGAGAGATGTAATAGGTGAGGAGCCTGAAACCCAGAGAAAATTGGCGACATGCTCCAGACTTCCCGGTTAGTCAGATATATCTCTGTTTATTCTACTGCCAGTGCCAAAACGAATAGGTTTGGAAATACACGTTTTCTTAAATACCCCATGTCCTTTTGTGTACGGGTGTAAAGTCTAAGAAGATCTGCAGTATTAATATAAATTGGTGACATTACCGGAAGCTTCAGGTGCTGTCCAGAGGGAGAAAAACAGATGACTACAAGCAAGAAAAACAGATTTACGTTAAGGTTTGGTTTTCACCCTTTTCGGTGCCATCCTGTATCTATTTA
Source organism: Trachypithecus francoisi (assembly GCF_009764315.1). Taxonomy (NCBI): domain Eukaryota; kingdom Metazoa; phylum Chordata; class Mammalia; order Primates; family Cercopithecidae; genus Trachypithecus; species Trachypithecus francoisi. The sequence continues at coordinate 18,033,364 of NW_022681465.1, forward strand.
GCCCAGTTTAAATAGCACACTAAGGAAGACCTGATCGATTGAGGACTTACAATGTGTTTTTGTTCCCATAAATAATTGTGAGTAAATGTGGTCAATTATCCTTAGTGATATATATCCAAAGTGAAATGCTGAAAATTTACTTTGACTAACTTCATTTATTCTCAGCACAGTTGTCTGCATCAGGAGTCATTCATGGATATTTGTCTCCAAGTCCTTTTATTTTATTTTTTATTTTATTTTACCTTTCATTCCGAAGACCACACAGGACTTTTTGATCTCAATTCTTCCTCACTGGCACACACTTTTTGGCCTGAATCTAATTTTAGAGAAACATGTCACTCATTTGATCTATCAGGATATATATTTGTCTTCCATATGGGTTGAGGGAAAGCGTCAATCGTAGATAATAGGAAAATTTAAACTAAAATCCTCTAAAAACAATGTCCCTGATTTAGTACTCTACGTCATTAGTGACTAAAAGTAGAAAATCTGTTCAACACGGTTTGTCTTAAATTGGTGCCAACCGTATTGACACGCTGAATATATTTCTGTTCATGTACATCATGGACCATCTTTTTTTAGCGTTGAGTGCAAATAAAGTGCTCTGGTCCAATTCCAGTGCAATCCTTGAGCTTTCTCCAGCTGTAGGACTGGAGAGTCTACTGGAGACACGTTCAAACCCCGAATCTCTCTTTTTTTTTTAACTTGTAAAGATTTGAAGGGTACAAGTTCTATTTTGTTACATGGATATATTGTATAGTGGCGAAATTAGGGCTTTTAGTGTATCCATCATCAAAAAAATGTATATTGTACCCATTCAGTAATTTCTCATCACCCCCTCCCACCCTCTCCCACCCACCAATTCTTCTGAATCTCCATTGTCTATCATTGCACACCATGTGTTCATGTGTACATATTATTTAACTCCCACTTCTAATTGAGAGCATGTGGTATTTGTCTGTTTCTGAGTTGTTTCATTTAAGATAATCACCTCCAGTTTCATCCATGTTGTGCAAAATACATGATTGCATTCTTTTTTGGCTGCATAATATTCCATGATGTATATATGCCACATTTTCTTTATCTAATCACCCACTGATGGACATTTAAGCTGATTCCATATCTTTGCTATTGTGCATAGTGCTGTGATACAAATGGCAAACAAGCGTATGAAAAAGTGCTCGACATCACCAAAAAAATGAAAATCGAAACCACAATGAGATGTCATCTTACACCAGTCAGAATGGCAATTACTGAAAAGACAAAAAAATAACAGATGTTGAAAAGGGTGCAGAAAAAAAAGGAATGCTTATAAAATGTTGGTAGGAATGTAAATTAATACAACCTCTACGGAAAAGAGTATGAAGATTTCTCAAAGAACTAAAAATAGAACTACCATTCAGTCCAGCAATCCCACTACTGAGTAAACAAAGTACAATCAATCATTATATTAAAATGATATAATACCTTGATACGGTTTGGGTGTTTGTTCCCTCCAAATCTTATGTTGAAATGTGGTCCCAATATTGGAGGTGGGGCCTGGTGGGCGGTGATTGCATTATGGGGGTGGATCCCTCATGAATGACTCAGCACCATCCCCATGGTGATAAGTGAGTTCTCACTCAGTTCATCCTAAATCTGGTATTTTTTGCTTGTTTGTTTTGTCTTTTTTTTTTTTTTTTTTTTTTTGAGATGGAGTCTCTGCTGCCTAGGCTGGAGTGCCGTGGTGAGATCTTGGCTCACTGCAACCTCTGCCTTCTTGGCTCAAGGAATTCTCCTGCTTCAGCCTCCCAAGTAGCTGGGATTACAGACACGCACCACCACATCTGGCTATTTTTTTGTATATTTAGTAGAGACGGGGTTTCACCATGTTGGCCAGGCTGGTCTTGAACTCATGACCTCCAGTGAACTGCCCACCTCGGCCTCTCAAAGTGCTGGGATTACAGGAGTTAGTCAGCATGCCCGGCTCTAAATCTAGTTGTTTAAAATAGTCTAGGACCTCCCTCTTCTCTCTTTCTTGTTCCCGCTTTCCTCATATGGCATGCAGGCTCCTGTTCACCTTCAACTGGGATTGTAAGCTTCCTGAAGCCCTTGCCAGAAGCAGATGCTGGCACTATGCTTTGTGTACAGCCTGCAGAACTGTGAGCCAATTAAACCTCTTTTCTTTATAAATTACCCAGTCACAGGTTTCATATATATGTATAGCAAGGCAAGAGCAAACCAACACAGCCCTGCTTCTTTAAATGCCCAGTTCTCCAGCTCCTTAGCATCTGGACAGGAGAGGACCCCAGTCTAATTGGGTCTTACTTCCATGCACTGCTTGCTGAGGGATATTATTTGCTAAGTAGAGGTAGTTCTCAACAGATCTCAGTTTGAAGCTTTAGATGAATTCCATTTTCCAAACACTACCATGATTGCTAGGAAAAAATTGCCACATTTGCAGCCCTTTTCATACATATTAATTTTTCAAATTCATGTCCCAATGAAGAAAGTGCTTCTTGCTAAATGGATGAATTCCCTCAAGGTCAATGCTTAGTCAATATTTCAGCTAACTACACTTGAAGAGTAGATCAAGGTAGCATGAGTGGGTCATCTGTCTACTGATGGGCTTGTGGTGGCAGGGATTCTGGCTGCAGTGAAGAAAGCCTGCTGTGTAGCTGCTAACTCTTTCAGTTGCTGCAGTCCATCAAGCAAGAACAATCCCTGTGTAATTTTTAGTGTGGGAGAATTAACACTAAAAATTGGTGGTTTAGTTACCAAGTGTGACAGCTTTATTAGCTTTTTCAAGATTCACATATAATCAATTTCAAGATTAATAAAAGACAAGTTCTAGCATCAAGCACATCATAGACCTAGATCAATGTCTCCCATTATCCTTTCTAACTCAATGCCGGGATTCATCCCCAAGTGCCATAATTTTGGGCTCTCTGGTAGATGTCCTTTTATTCCTCCCTGCTTTTGTGTCATAGACCGGGATGGGAACTATGACATCCCATCACATTAGAGTTCCATAACAGTGAATCTCTGAGAAAAAGTGTTGGAAGATTTAATACCTACTGTACCCACTAACCTGGATATAAAATTAGTCTATACTCTCCCCCAAACACTTCATGACATGGTTATGCTGAACTTCTCCTGGCCTGAACAAAAGGTCACTTTACACATTTTATCTGCATAGTGGATGAACTTCTCAAGAACAGCTCAAGAGACTTTATCCATAGAGAGGATAGTGCATAGCTTTGGGCTGAAAAAAATAGATTAATTTTTATTTGAACACTCTACTACTATATTCATTTTATTTATCCTTATGAATATGAAAGCCAGAAATTTTTATAATTTGAATTAAAAAGACAAAGACTATTAGAACAAGATAATATCTATAAAAATGTGAAAGGTTATCTTTGTGTCTTTGAACAAGGAAAACAGCAAACTGTCTTGGAATGTTTCCATTGCTACTTAAAAATATTATTATACTTTATATTTTTATAGCAGTTTCAGCTTTATAGAAAAATTGGGCAGATAGTACAGAGAGTTCCCATATGTCTTCTTTTGACCACACAAAGATTCCTTGTTGCTAACATCTTGCATTGGTGTGGTACCTTTGTACAATCGATGAACCAATATTGACTCACTATTATTAACTAAAGTCTGTAGTTTCCATTAGGGCTCATTTTTTGTGTTGTACATTCTGTGGTTTTTTAACAAATGTATAATGATATGTGTCTATTATTACAGTGTCATACAGAATAGTTTCACTGCCTTAGGAATCTTCTGTGCTCCACCTATTCATACGTCCCTCTCCCGAGCCCCTGGCAACCACTAATCGTTTTACTATCTCCACAGTTTTTTTTAGAGTGTCATATACTTGGCGTCGCACAGGATGTAGCCCTTATAGACTGACTTCTTTTATTTTGCAATATGCATTTAAGTTTCCTCCATGTCTTTTTGTGGCTTGATAGCTCATTTCTTTTTATAGCTGAATGTTACATTGTCAGGATGTACCACAGTTTGTCTCTCCATTCACCTATTGAAGGACATCTTGGTTGCTTTCAGGTTTTGGCAATTATGATTTGATATAAACATACATGGGCAGGTTTTTATGTGGACGTATGTTTTCAACTCATTTGGAAAAATACCTAGGAGTGTGATTGCTGGATCGTATGGTAAGAGCATTTAGTTTTGTAAGAAACTGCCAAACTGTCTTCCAAAGTGGCTGTACTAGTTTGCTTTCCTCCCAGCAATGAATGAGAGTTCCTGTTACTTTCACAGATTGTTTCTACATTTGAAATGCAAATTAAATAAACAAATGTTTAAGAAATAGAAGTTAACTGTCTACATAGCTTTAGATGCAAAAGAAATTTTTCGAGGATGGATATCCTAAGTTAGGTTTGACTTAACAGTCACAATTTACCTTCTGTTTCAGTATGGAGGGCAAAGTTGGGCCTTTCTGCTTCAAGAATTAAGATGCCTCCTAGTAAATGTCTCCTGAAGTCCACATTGAAATCCTGGCCTCCTCAAGAGCAACTCATGCTTTCTTAAATTTGTTCTTTCTTGATATGTTTTCCTGCCTAGGTCTCATTGCGAATTTGGCTGAAATCATTTTGACTACGTCAGTGAGGTAGCTTTCCAAAGTATTTTTATTATGATTACTGTATTTTTAAAATAATTTTTAAATAAACATTTTATTCAAGTTATTTAATTTTAATCTAACTTCATACCATGTTTTAGAGTTTTCTTTAAAAAATCTATCTATTCAAATAAATTGACCTATTTTTAATAAGCCATACAATTTTTCTAACTTAGTAATGTTGTGTCAAGAATATATTTATAATTCACCATCATGCACTATATAAGTTGGGATTATTTTTCCAACAGAATAAGATTTAAATATGAGCCTGTGACTTTTAGTTAATGTTAAACTTGCAGCACAGGTTTTTTTCATGGAAGTATTTTTAAAAACACAAATTAAGGGAAGAAAATGACACAAATATCGTAGCAATTAAAATGACAATATATCACGAGTTCCCCTATATTAAAATTGTATCTGCCTTCCACTTGCCATTCATCATATACTTTGGAATATTTCTGATATATTACTGCATGGATGCTCATAGACATATTGTCTCAGTTTTAGAAACAAATGACAGCTTCATTTTTCAGATCATTTTTAAGGAAAAACCTTACTTACCTTTTCTTGTTTTCATGAGAAAACTTTTCTTTTCCAGGAAGGAACAGTATTGGAGTAACACTTTGCCATTTTAAATTTTTCATGTACTCCTCCTTGGAAGAGAAATAACGAATTTGACTGTCATGATGGCAGGAGTCTGACCTTTGTTGGTCCAGTTCTTCTTAGGCAAGGTAAAGTTGTGATGTTTGCTGTGCTTTTAGGGCCTGTGGCTTTCCTCCTTTGGCTCTTCTTGGTTCTAGAATGGGTCTGTTTTCTTTGTGCCATCAGGTAACTGAGGGTAAAGCATTTCTTCCCTATAACTGAATTAAATCCAAATGAAGGATGAAGCAACAGCAAGCCCATCTGATCCAAGCTGCATCTCCAAATCACGAGCTGCTCAACAAAGCTGCTATTTGGATCCCCACCTCATACCTCTATTTCTTAATTGGTTCTCATTGCAGAGAAAGAAGGGCTGTGATTCAATCACAGAAATTTCCTTCCCAATTTGAAGTAACTGTCAGGAATTACACATTAACTAACACATGATTTAGACAGAATTTCTTTAAAGAAAGAGGTTTCTATATTTATTGATTCCTTTGTATATGCTAAGAACTGTATATTAGTTATTTAATCTGATGTAATCTCCCTAAATCTTGGTTAGAAAAAGTGTCACAGATGAGTGCTATGTTTAGCAATAGGATTATTTCAGCATTCTTTCTCATAAATGTGTGGTTTATTCCAAAAGATCAAGGAAGCCACTTTTTTTTTTTTCTTCAAAAACAACATATCATTTTCATTGACTCTGATCTATGTTTTTCAGTCTGGCATATTGATAGTAGTAATCCTTGGATTTCTAGGTGGAAAACTCAGGACAGGATGCTTCAACTTTATTCAATACTATGACCTTTATTCTCACAGAAGCATAATCCTGGATGGACAAACTGTAACCTTACACACTTAGTATGAATTATCTGGTAGATTGGAAAAAATTGTTGTATCAAAACTAGAAATTAGAAAGCTATCTGTCTATCTTATCTACAGGTTTGTCATGTTGGAGGGAGACCACAGTTGAGAGGTTGCTTCACATTTTATCCACTTTCTAGTTGCTTAGAACAGTTTGATATGATCACTTGAAACATGTTCAAATCTGAAACCTGCTTGAGGTTTCACCAAGCACAACCCACCGACCCTTGTGCTGATACTCGTCTTGTGATATCAAAAGTTGAATCTTTTGACACTTGAAAAATGTTTACCTATTGCCCATCTATTTGCCTCAAAGTTTGTCGAATTTTTCAGTAATTACCTCTAAATATAAACTCTTTTTTTTCTCCCAGAAGTACAAAATTATTCAAAATGTAATCTTATTTTGTATAACGAAATATTCCCGGAAATAGAAATTGAGGTGGTCTGCTCAGACCACCTCCACTTTAAGACTCACACAGTTAACCTTCAGGGTGCTGCTGGGAATATGAGTTTGGAGTGGTTCATAATGCTGTTCCTCACTAGGAATTACTTTCAGCTGTAAGATTATATCACTTCCGGGTCAACCTAGGTGATCTGTTAGGATTGTTGTATCTTAACAATTTCGCTTTGCTTACTCCGAGTCCCTCGTTTCCTTAAATGACGCTCCTAAGAGCACTCTTGACTACCCCCTGCATTAAATTCTTCTTAGTTTCTGTTTCTGGGGAACTCGACCAAAGGTAGTACAAGACGGACCTAGAGAATAGATTTTTAGAGCTATGTTAGCCCTTGGATGACACTAAGGACTCATCTTTGATAGTCAGTGGGACTTGGATAGTGCCTGACATAGTCTAACAGTAAAATTGTTAAACTGTTCTTTGGTGGTAAATTTTCATGGGATGCAAGTGAAAAGAAATTCATTTGTTGGCACAATATCTCTGGTATTCGGTAAATATAAGAGAAATTGAACTTAGAGTCAATGGAATTGGCTAACTCTTGCTGACTACCACTGATTCATTGAAGAGAGAAAATGACAGGGTGTGGGTGATAAATCAACATTTCAAGAGCAACTGAAAGCAGATAGTCTTTTGGGTAGTATTTAAGGAAACCTTAATTTCTTGCAGCTGGAGGGCATACAAAATGGAGAACTTGTCTCAAGATTTAATAATAAAATAGCACAGCTTCAGGGCAGGTTGAGCTCTCAGCTCTGGCATTTCTCTTACACCAAATCTGAGAGTCTAACAGAGAGGCAGTGGGACCATGGAGCTTGAGAGGGAGACATTTGGGTAGATGCAGCTGAGAGCCTTGTTCTCCTAGATTCCACTGAACCAACTAGGCTTGCAGAAGTGATACATACACCCTGGTAAATGATGGTGCTTCTTTTCTTGCACAGCTGGGACTAGGGGGAAGTAAGTAAGGTGATTAGTAAACAACATTAAGGAGGCACTCTCTCTCAAGGTTGTGCAAGTACAGGGGCCATTAGGGTGCCAAGCTTCTCTAGGCACCTCGCTGTTCTCACCCTAGTCCTGACCTTGACGTCTTACTTGAAGATCATGGAAAGTACTCAAATTTGGCAGGTACCTTTCAAGGTTATGCTCACACCGCTCTGGATCTACCTTATCTCCCTTGCAGGCAACCAGATCAATAATAGGGATCAAATCTCAGGAATGTATAGATGAGGAGATGGGAGATATTCTAAGAGAAAAGGAATATTATACATTGAAGAAGGTTCAGAATATGTCTACTATGTGCTAGCAAAAGCTGGGAGAGCATATATGGGAAGAAATTCGGAGGTGTTGATGAAGTGAAGCAGAATATTAATATAAATAAGGGAGAGTGCATAGAAAGAGGCATACTTCTGTGATGCAAGATTTAATACTCTGACAAGGACCCCTGATGATGTTACTAATATGCTGCTGGAATGGCCCTTCAAAGTGTGGCAAAAGCAATGGCTCATGCTATGTAAAATAGAAAAGCCAGATGGTAAGGACATGCTTAAAATTGGGCATTCCAGGGTGATATCCCATGCAAGGCTAGAACACTCATGAGCTGAGCTGATTGTTTTATGAGAGGATCCAGAAGACAATTCATTTATCCATAATTTATACAATGAAAATCAGAAGTCCTGAGCCCACGTACAGCTTTAAATAAGTTCTCAGACTCAGAATCCACTTACTAAAGGAAAGGCTGAACCTCTATGAGAAAAGACCTTGCAGCATCATAGTAAATTCACTATTAATTCTTCCATGTTGCCAAGGGATCTATTGTCTTTTAGTCATATAATTATGTATGGTAGAAAGGGAATATACAAACCTTTCAATGATCGCTGAACTCTGGTTCCAAATTAATATGCACTATGAGTTATTTTACTCTCCTGGCTTATGTTGTAATGTGGTTTAAAATGACCTGGGCCTTCTGGGTATTCTGCAGAAAACACATTATTTCACTCAATTACTGCTATCATGTAAGTTAACAACAGTTGAGCAATACCTGATGAGTATATAAAAAGCCTTGGAAAACATATCTGTAGAGGTAAGAGATAAGCCCTACCGAGGTTCAGGGCCTGCCACACAAGTTAAGTACTTTTGGATTCATCGGGATGAGGTCTGCTGGGACAACCTCTCAAAAAACAACAACAACAACAACAACAATAAAAAAAAAAAAACAAAGAAACCCCACAAAAAACAAAACACCTTATTGCATTGCACTCCTCCCACCACTATGAAGCCTGATGCTTGATAAGCACACCCTAGTTCAGGAGGTGGCATGTAGTGCACAACTCCAACCCATTTACTTGGTGACATGGAGTTCTGCCAGTTTGAATTGGACCCAGATAGGGAAATAATTCTGCAGCAAGTCCAAGCTGTGGAACAATAAGAACTGTTGCTTGGGTTATAAAATCAGGTGGACACTCTGGTACTGGACCTGCCCATGGTGAAAAAAGATGCTGTGTTGATTTTATAGCCAGTGCCAATAGGAGAATTACAACAGAGAACTTAGAGTTATAAGACAAAGCTATGTCATCAAAAAGCCTACAGCATTTGAAAACCAGTTGTTGGTATGCTTCTGGGTCCTAGTAGAGATGGGATATTTGATTATGGTTTATCAAGTGACTTTGTGACCAAAGATGGGTTCTGTAAGACCCACTAGGTTCTCAACATAGGTAGCCTTGGTAGCAAATCATCACAAATGGAAGAAGCAGATCAAGAATCAGACATGAGCACATCCAGAAGGCGTAAGTAAGTTACCAAACAGTGACCCAGACCTCCATCTGGTAATCAGCCCTGTATTGGACTCTCACTTAGCTCTATCTTATGGTTGCATGAGGTTTACCTCATGAGTGATATATGAATAGAGGAGAAGGCTGAGTTTGGTTTGTTAATGATGGGCTCAGTATGTTAATGTGATCTGAAAGTAGACAGCTAATACTATAACCCTACTAAGGGGTGGGCCTGTAAGACAAAGCTCTGGGAAGTATACCTTCTCCTTAACTTTATGGGGAAAGAAAAATAGCCAAAATATAGATACCCACTGGCTTATGGACAGTACAAAATGTCTTACCTGGGTGATCAAAAGACTGAAAGAGGAAAAAGTGGAGGATTAGGGATAAGGAGTTCTAAGCAGGAGGGATGAGATGAGCCCATTGGAGTGAGCAAAGTGTGAAAATCTTGGTACTGTTTGTTAGCGTCAAATGTCTTATCTGACTGATCAGAAGACTGAAAGAAGAAAAGTCAGAAGACTAAAAACAAGAAATTCTGAGCAAGAGGCATGAGATGAAGCTATTGGAATGAGCATAAAATGTGAAAATCTTTGTATGGTTTGTCAGCATCCACCGAGAGCAACCTCCAAAAAAAAGGAGGTCTTAAGCAACCAAGTAGACAGAGTAATGGGCTATTGACATCAACCAGCCTCTGTCATTACCTATCCCATTTTTGATACAATGAATACACCAAAGACCAATACACCAATGTCAGGGATAGAAACTGAACATAGACCCATCCATTAAACAGACCCATTAGCATGAGCTCCCGCTCATGAGCTCCTCATGCTCCCATCAGCATGAGGTTTATTAGCTATTGCCACTGCTCTTTGACCAATCTGCTATCCAAAGAGACTAACACCGAGTCTCTGATTGTAGTACTATTTCTTGAGATATGACTAACAAGACAGTTAGAAAATTGGTTAATTTGAGCTTTCCTTAGGGGATAGTGATTTTTGGTTCCCAGACATGAGATTCTACATATAATTTCCCAGGAGTAAGAAACCCATTTTTACTGCAAAGGAGATGAGGCAGGGGGAACACGATTGTGGAATCCAGTTTTCTTATCATATTTAACACCACCTGGAGTATGTTAGCTGGACAGGGCAATAACACCACATGTAATTTATTTGAGATGATGCTGTGAGACTGAAAGGTGACATCGTCCTCTGGGACATTCTGTGTGTGGTAAATTTGTGTCCTTCATATGGTACTGTGTCTTCACTATGTAGAAGGCATGGCATGGATCCCAGAAATAAGAGTGGATGAAGAAGTATCACAGCTCACCATCTCTCCTGCTTGGAGTTTTTGTTCTTGCAGTCCCCAGAATTTTAGGTTCTGTGGTTTAGAGATTCTGGTTCCCAAAGGAGGAATGCTTCTGTCAAGGAGACTGAGAGTAGCATTGAATTATAAGCTATGGTTGTCACCAAGTCACTTTGGGCTCCTTGTCTCAAAAGACTACAGGCAAAAAAAAGAAAAAGAAAAAAAAGTACTCCATAGTGGCAGAGTTAAAAGACCCTGCTCATATAGAGGAAGGGAAGCTGATGTTATATAATAGGGGCCAAAAACACAGTTTTCATGCTCTGATTCCATGTTAGGATGTCTCCTGCTTCTCCAATATCTAGTTTTAATGGTAGCTGGACAAGTACAGCAGCTGCTTCCTTAGAAAGGGTAAGTAAATAAGGAGCTTAGAAACCTCATTAATGAGAGATTTTTAACATCTAATGACTGTTGTGGATGATTACGTAAGTTTATTATGCCAATTTATATTTATTACATTGATGGACTAAAGCAGAAGGTGGGAAACTCTTTCTATGAAAGAGCAGATAGTAAATATTGTCAACTTTGTGGGTCATATTTCTCAACTCTGTCATGGAGTGCAAAAGCAACAGCGCAGAAAGTGCAGATAAATGGGCGTAGAAGGACTTGTCCCAAGGGCTGCAACGTTTGGGCTCTTAGATTTACTGTAATACTTTAGAGTTAATCACACAGACAATACTATGGAATTCTCAAGAATAAATCCAATGAATCCCTTTTTTAAATTTACGTTGTCTTCCAAACTGTTGTTGCCAAAAGGAGTTCTTTATATATAAATTAAAATTGGTAACTGCATTCATTTAATGAGCATTTATTAAATACTAAGTATTTGTTATATTCTGTGATAGTGCAAATTCCATAAGTGCTTCTCAAGGATAATTCTAGATAACCCTCATGGAACTTACACTACAGGCAGGAAGACAGCCATACATTTGTTAATTGCATGAATTAAATGTTCAGTTACAAATTGTGATACAATCTCTGAAGAAAAGTGTTAGTTTTCTGTGGGACCATCTAGCAAATGAAAACCTGATTTAGACTTTATATTTGGAAAGACTTTCTTTAATAAAATTCATCTAGAATACAATGATGAGGCAATGAGGCCAAAGGGAGGGGCATACTACATGTAGAAAGAAGAGGATAGGTAAAGGCTCTATAAATAAAGGGAGAATGATAGTTTTGAGACAATAATGGGTGGCTTGTCTGGATCAAGTAAAAAGAACTGGAGATGTAATGGGGAGCATTGCATTTCATAAGATGAAACTCAAAATTTAAGTAAATAGGACAAACTCTAAGGTATTAAGGAAGTAAAATTAAGAAAACATGTTGTCTTAAATCAAAATTCTAAAGGAATTGTGATTAGAATAAGGGAAGAGAAGCCTGGGCTGGGTATATAAATTTGAAAGTCTTTGTTGCAGAGTGAGCACTTGAAGCCATAGGGTGAATGAATGAGAAATGAATAGGACCTTCATTCCAGCCCTGTGGAAATCTAATATGTAATGTCTTTAATTAAATATTAAATATTAGCAGAGGATAAAAATTAGCTTGAAAAAGAGACTCGGAAGCTGAAACCAGGGATGTAGGTGGATAACTTGGAGGTTGGGGTCAGGAAGAGAAGGGAAGAAAGAGTTTTATAAAGAAGGAAATAATTAAGAATGTCACATTCTTAATGTTTTTGAGAGAGTTCGAGTAAGATGGGAATAAAAAAGTGTCCATTGTGTGTAGTGATTTTAGTAGTGACTACATCAATTATTTTAGTGGCAAAATGGAAGAGATGATGAGTTGAATTGTACCAATTGATGTAAATGTGACATGAAATAGAGAGAATGAGAATAGTCCACTCTTAAGAGATTCAGCTGTAAAAGACAGGAAAGAAATTAACCTGCATGTGGAAGGGCTATGTCAAATAGAAATAGCACTGTTTATTTGTTTTGTTACTTTGCCAATTTTGTTTTATGTTTTAAATTAACTGGTTTTACGATTGCAAAACTTGACTAGGCACGGTGGCTCATGCCTGTAATCCCAGCACTTTGGGAGGCCGAGGCAGGTGGATCACCTGAGGTCAGGAGTTTGAGACCAGCCTGGCCATTGGTGAAAAACAGTCTCTACTAATAATACAAATATTAGCAGGGTGTGGTGGTGGGCACCTGTAATCCCAGCTACGTGGGAGGCTGAGGCAGGAGAATCCCTTGAACCTGGGAGGTGGAGGTTGCAGTGAGCCAACATGGCGCCATTGCACTCCAGCCTAGGATACAAAAGTGAAACTCCATCTCAAAAACTCCTCCTCATGGGAACTTCCATTTTCAGCTTGGGAAGTAGAAAGTTGAAAAGACCATTACTCCCACCTTCATAAAACAACAATGGGAACAATTTAGACAGTCGGTAGAACCACAAGTTTGTTTTTAATTTTTAAAATATTGATTAATTTTTAATTGAGAATTTAAAATGTATATATTGATGGAGTACAATTTAAAGTTTTGACATATGTATTCATTGTGGAATGATTAAATTGAGTTAATCACAACTTTTCTTGAATGCATGAGAGAACTGAGGTTGCAAAATCCAAGCAAAGGCAGTCGCCTTGCAGGATGATGAATTTGAGCATTGGCTTGGCTTACATGGGGCAGATACTGCCAGACACTCGTAAGAATTTAAAAAGCTTAATGAATCACAGAGTTGAGTATGATCTAGTAAAAGAATACAGAATCCCATGTGGCCCTAGTATTATATCCTACTTATAGGCTTTCCTTCATGGACCTCATTCATCCAGTGCTCACAAATAAGTTTACGGGCAGGGTAAGAGTCCTGCAAAAGAATCACTGCCCTTGAAGAAAAGAACTGTAGGGAATTCCAGTAAATGTGTGAAAGACATTAAGCCCTGCTTCAATCCTTCTCCCCCCATTTCCTACAAAATAGAGACTTAAAACAATTTGTGAAGGAATACAGAACATGGTGCTTTGAAAGCACAAGTGAAACTTAACTGCATTTCGGAAAATAGAACAGAAAAACAAAACAATCTTACCACTGGTGAGCAACAGTTGAAGAGGCTGGGACCAGAGCTACATCCAGGTATAAGAACAACCTACTCATGTAACCCAGGGCTCAGTGCCTAAGATTAAGCAAAACAACAGTGAATATGTTTTTCCTTCTCCCCTAACCTAACCAAGAGGTTGACAAACATCAAGCAATAAATAGCACCAAGATATATGTAATTGGAAATCAAGAAAGAGAAAGGAATGAGGGAGACGTATTTGAAGAAATAACCACTTTTCCAAAATTGTATACCAAAAAAATCCTGAGAATACAATATAAATACTGAAGCAAAAAAGTGACTTTAGCAAGATGGCCAGTTACAAGATTAATATTCAAAGCCAATTATAATTCTATATGCTAACAATAAATAATTAGCCACTGATTTAAAATGAAAACCGGACAATTATCAATAGCACTAATGAAATACACTTCTTACAAAATATATGTAAGATTTGTATATATGCTAACCAAAAAATACTGATGAGATAAGTCAAAGAAGGTGTAATAAATGGAGAGGTACCTTTTTACATATTGAAAGGCTCAATATTGTTAAGATATCAGCTTTTCCAAAATTGAGATGATCTACAGATCCAACACAACTGCAACTGAAGCCACAAAGAATTTCTCATATACTATGATAGAAGGATTCTAAAATGTATATGGAAAAATGAAAACGGTAAAACAATTTATAACCGATGTTGAATACAAGGAACATACTTGATATTTACAAGTGAACATTTTTTGAGAATACAGAAAGAGCAATTGCATAGTGCTCCATAATTTAATAAATAACATTCACATATTTTACCTTTTTAACGACAGTTTGTAAAGTAGGTTTTACATATGATGTCTGAGTCCATTTGCGCTGCTATAACAAAATATCTTAGACTGAGTAATTTACAAACAACAGAAATTCATTGCTCATTATTCTGGACCTGGAAAGTTCAATAGCAAGGAGTCAGCAGATTTGATGTCTTGTGAGGACTCATTCTTTTCCTCAAAGATGGAAACTTCTATGTGTCGTCACATAATGGAAGGGACAGTCTCCCTCAAGGCTCCTTTATAACGGCACTAGTCTCATTCATGAGGGTGGAACCTCACGTATTAGGTTCCAACATACAAATTTTAGAGGAACACCGACATTCAGATCATAGCAGATGAATGCAGTGAAGCTGAGAGAACTATATTGGTAGGAGGCAAACAAGTGAGTAGTAGTACTGATAGCTAATAAGAAATTCTGATATCAAAATGTTTCACTATACCCCTTCAGAGCTCTCCATTCTATCAAAGTGACCCTCTGAGTTTGCAGTATTATTTATAAAACTGTATTTGTAACTGTGCAATGAGACTAAGGGTATGGATTAAAAATATAGCAGATGTTTGTAAAATTTTATAAAACAATTTTTTTCAAACAGTTGATTTGGCTATATCATTTAAAAATATATTGTTACTTGTTTCTCTGTATTTATTGTCTTTTCTAGTTGATGCTTGTTTATATGATAAAACATTTTTAAAAATATATTGAGTAAAACTGTTTAAAATCCACAGCTGGAGGCAGACTATCAGAACTGATTTCTAGGAAGAGATAAGAATGTATCATTACAGTTTGTAGTGACAATTTAGGAGGGAAGAGTTCACTGAGATGAGAGAAGAGTCAATCCAAAGCTTCCAGGGATTGAAATGAAGTATTTTGTTTTCAGGTTTTTCAATCTATAATGTGGAAATTCAGACTCTAGCTCAAGAAAAAAAAATAGTACTGTAGTTTATATATACAAAAAAAAATTAGGAACACTACATTTCAAAATAAACTGATGTTTTAAAAATTACTTGGGGTGAAAAAAGACTATGAGGAAATAACACATCTTACAAATTTCAAAAGTGGACAACCACACCAATACTATGACATGATGGATGACAGAGAGGAAGTCCTTTCTAACTTCTGTTGCTCTTCCTCTTCTATTTGTAGGAAAGGTATTTTCATATTATAAAAGGAAGCATGAACACTGTTGGCTGGAAATCAATGCCTGCAAGACTTGATGAGATTATGTGAGAAACGAGTTTGTTCTGAGAACCAAGATTAACTATTTCCTTAGTGAGACGAACTGAAAATGTGAATACTAACCATTATAAGTGCTCTTCAAAGATTTTTGTAAATTAGAGGACACTTGTAAATGGAAAAATATACACGAGATTTCTGCCTGAGATTATTTCTCCTTTAGAAATAGACTACAGAGGGCAAAAATCATTTCTCTAAGCGCTCTCCTGAGAATATAAGCAAAATCATATACTTATCCACAATTATTACCTGAAAAATGTGCTGCGTTCAAGGTTACAAGAGTCAATTTTACCAAAAGAGAGAGGGAGATTCACTTCTGTTCCAGCACCTTCAGGAGGTGGGTCACTGAAACATGAATGTCTACTTCTGATAACACAATTTGAAAGGCTGAGTCCTTGCTACACGTTAGGGTGTTTGAATGTACATGTTTGTTATTCAGATGATGATTTAAGGCAACATGACCCTGACTTTCTTTGAAAGAGTAAAAAAGGCAAAGTCTGAGAGACGTCATTATGTGTCACCTAATATCAAGTACACACAATGTGGCTAACCATCTTGCTTCAGAATCTCAGGGAAAAAATGATTGGAGGGTGGCTTTTGGTTCCACTCCTTGCTTTTTCTTTTACCCCAATAAAGAACTTTGCTTAAGAGGTTAAGACTTGAAATCTGATATGTTTATAAGTCTTATTACGAGTAGAGAGTTTAGAAAAATGAGACTTCTAATTGCTACTGGAATTGGGTTCACAGCTGATTTCCTTGCTTTGTCTACTAGTCCACAATCTCCATCAAAAGGGCTTGCATCGCCTACTAAGCTTTTATATTATCTGGATTCAAGTGTGAATTAACTCTCTTATTCCTCTGAATCAGAGTATTCTAGAATGACAACTAATTCTAATTTTAAAAATGAACAAGAAGGTGTATTGCAGTAATATTAGATAAACTCGTTTTTTACGTGTTGGAATAAATGTACTGCAGGAAATATTTACTTCAATGAACAGTAGGCAAGCACCTACCTTGTGCAAGACTCTCTTATAAGTATGGGGATGCAGCATTGAACAAAACACAAAAAGCCTTATAGAGCTTGAATTATAAGCATTCGTGTAGAAATGTTTTATGGGAATAAAATGAGAAGGTGTTAGTTGCTGGGGACCCAGCTTTTATTTCATTAGGCCAGAGACCTAATGGGATGTCATAGGTTAGGTACAAGCGAGTGATTTGATAAGGTTTCTTATACTCATGTATAATTCAGATAAATAATAAAATGCTGTGCCGTTGCAATCATACTCAACACCTGGAGAATAATTTCTGGATAGCAACAGTAGAGAGATCTGTTGTGCCATTTGGAAGACTTTGTTTCAGTCAACATTGTACACTACTTACAATTTATTGTACTATATGATGGAAAAGATCATAAAATACTGTGGAGTAAAAACATAAAGGTAGATTAAAATGAATATACAGAAATTACATAGAGAAAAAAATCTAAAATATGTTCCACAAATGTGAGAACCTTTTTAGAAGGGCTTCAACATCCCCATGTCCCTGTCCTGATAGCTCCCTTTCAGGTGTCCTATATTCTTACAACTCTCATTTTCTTACTGTTTACTGAATGTGAGCAAAGCACAAAGAAACTGAGAAGCTGTCTTTGGATTCTGGAACATCTAGGTTGAAATTCTGACCCTTATCACATATCTGAAGCATAGTGGATCCCATAAATGATAGGGTTGCTATCATTTTACAGCTATTATCATTGTTATTAACTGTAGTGCTTTTTTCTTCCCTTCGCCTTTAATTTAGGATCTGAAATGATCTACTTTTATTTCTCTTGTACCTTTCAGTGCCAGAAAAATTCTACGCTTTCCATAAAAGTTTGCTGACTGAATAAATGTATGAAAGTGAGTTGCTCCTATTTATGGATGGTTTAAAGCTTAGACAAGAGTAGCGTTTGGATAAAAAATATAGTAATAAAATGCTACTTGTTATGAAGGATCTCATGGGGTAAAATATTACAAGAATAAATTGAAGAATAACTACGAGCATTCAAAAATAAATAGAGCCAATGTAGGAGAGAGGGCTTGAGAACAACATGCACAAATGAAATACATTGCTACTACGGTTATGCTGAGTCATTTTAGTCACATGTAGTTGTGTTAAGAGATATAATGGGAAATGGGGAAATGGGTTAACTTCTTAAAAACATAAAATATGAAACTTCATTCTTGGGCTAAATTCAGGGCTTTGAGAAATATTGTTTGCCAATGACTACATCAAAGTCAGGCATGAATTATTAGACACAGATGTGAATCAAGAAAAGAACCAGCTCCTCTTGGATCTGCCTGGCCCAGTCAAGCCTTTGGCACTGTGACATTTTCCTTTTATTGGAATTGCATAAAGGAACCCTGGCAGGCAATTAATCCTAATATTTGTAGATAATTTCTACAAATGGATTTTCTGTCGCTGATTAACAAAATACACTATACATGGAGGCAGCATTTGTGAAGTTTTTGAGACTAAAGGTTATATCCAAATGTTTTCCTGTGTATTTCATTGCATCTCTTATGGACGTATTTGCTAAAATAAATAAAAAAATAAAAAAATAAAAAAAGTCAGTATTCACAGATCTGATCTCAAATTCTGACTGTAACACATTCTATGTGTGCTTCTGTGCAACTCAAATTCCATGGGCATCAATCCTCTTATATATAAAATAGGGGTAATGAAAACTAGGATTATTGCAAAGATTAACTGAGATAGTGGATCATTATGAAGATTAAGTCATAACGGAGCCAAAACACTTAGCTCTGTATCTGGCACAAAGGAAGTTCAAAGTGTTACCTTTGTGCTAGTAGGGTTCTCCTGCCATATACGAGGGAAGTGACACATTCATAAATGCAAATTATTTCACAGGTGTCTTACACTAGGAATGCTACTTATGAAAGAAAACAGATGTTTCAAAAGAAGACAAACACGGACAACAAGCATATGAAAAATGCTCGGCCGGGCATGGTGGCTCATGCCTGTAATCCCAGCACTTTGGGAGGCCGAGGCAGGCGGATCACGAGGTCAGGAGTTCAAGATCAGCCTGACCAACATGGTGAAACTCCGTCTCTACTAAAAATACAAAAATCAGCCAGGCATGGTGGCACGTGCCTGTAATCCCAGCTACTCAGGAGGCTGAGCCAGGAGAATCACTTGAACCCAGGAAGTGGAGATTGCAGTGAGCCTGGATCATGCCACTGCACTACAGCCTGCCTGACAGAGCAAGACTCTGTCTCGCAAAATGTTATAGCAACTTTGAAAGGCGGTAGGTGGTTTCTTACAAAACTAAATATAGTCTTACCATATGATCCAGTAATCACTCACACACCTTGATATTCACCCAAATGAGTTAAAAACTTACATTCACACCAAAACTGCACACAAATGTTTGTAGCAGCTTTATTCACAATTACCAAAACGTGGAAGTAACCAAGATGTTCTTCAAAAGATGAAGAGATAAATTGTGGTACATTCTTACAATGGAATATTTTTCAGCTATAACAATAAATGAGCTATCAAGAAACAAAAAGACATGAGGAACTTTAAATGCATATTGATATGTGAACAAAGCCTATCGGAAAAGACTACATGTTGTATAATTTCAACCATATGCTATTCTGGAATAGGCAAAACTATAGAGACAATAAAAAAGATCACTGGTTGTCAGGAAGTTGGTAGGACAAAGGGAAAGATGAATAGATGGAACATAGTATAGTAAAACTATTCTCTATTATGCTATGGTAGACATATGTAATTACACATTTGTTAAAACCCATAGAATGTATAACACAAAGAGTGAGCCCTAATATGAACTACAGACATGAGTTAATGATAAGGACTGAATATTGTCTTATAACTTACAACAAATGTGTCACATTAATGCAAAAAATAATAGAGGAAACTGTGTTCTGGGGGTGTACAGGAACATGGTGTACTCTGTAGTCAGTTTTTCTGTAAATGTAAAACTGCTTTAAAGGAAATATTATATTAATTTACAAAAGTGAATAACACAGACGAGCTCCTACCATTATATTGACTGTATTACGGTGAAGGGAGGTATACAATGAAAAAAAAAAGATGAATACAGGTAGTGATAAGTGCTGTGAAAATTAAATAAAGTATCTGTCTTGATTGATAATGGTTTGATTTTGGCTGGATGCTCCTCAATATCATGGTTAAAGAAGGCTTCTCTGGTGTTCTAAAGTTGAACCAAGATTGACTGTTTCTCAGAAAAGGAGCTTGCATCCACACCTTTTCCTCAAAACTAAATATCCAATGTGAGTCTGAGCAACTCTGACTTGAAGAGAACATTTTCTAACTGGTTGCACAGTTCTTTTGTTAAACTACTCACTTCCAGTTCCTGAAAGGTGAAGAACAAGCTTTTAAAAATATTAATTGAATTATATCACTTCCCTGCTTTAAAACTTCCAGCAGCTTTATTTAGATGTATTTGAAATAAAAAAAAAAAACCCTGCATATACTTAATGTATGAAAGTTGATGGGTTTGAACATATATATCCACCTGTGAAGCCATCACTCATAATCAAGACAATAAACATATCCATCACCTCTAAATGTTTCCTTGTGTCCCCTACCTATTTTTTAAACCTTTAATGACTTCTCGTTTCATTTAGAATGCAATATAGTATTCTAACAGGTCTTCAAGGTTCTTCGCAATCTGGCCCTTTCTTCCTTCCCAACTTAATCTCAGGCTCAGATTCCTTCTGCTCTACTAAAATGCCATCCTCACTTTCACACCTGGACCCTTTTTCCTTCAAACACATTAAACTCTTCAAGACTTCAGGGCCTTGCCCTTGCCATTCTATCTGTCAAAAGCATCTCTCCAGTGTTCTTTTAAATCGCTGAGTTTATTTGGCATTAGGACAGATTTTTGTAAAATAGCAGTGATAAAGTTTATTCTCTTCCATCTGTAGTCAGATGTCCCCATGGCTCTCTCCTTCTCTTAGTTCAGATCTTTAATCAAAAGTCCCTTTCACTGAGGCTTTCCTTGACCAATCTCTGACATGCTTCTTCCTTACTTTTATCCCCTTTAGGACTTGTGATCATTTTACTTGTTATATTGGAAATTGTTTGTACTCCTAAGCAAAACAGAATTTTCTTACTATATTATAAGGATATAGTATAGTCTTACTATGTTATAAGGATATAATATAGTTTTACTATAAGGATATAACATAGTTTTACTATATGATAAGTATAGCAAGTCTTACTATAAGTTCTTAATATATTTAAGTAAGTGTATTATTACTATATTACAGTCCTTACTATATTATAGGGATATAATGTAGTTCTTACTATATCACAAATATATAATATAGTCTAAAAGTATAGTAAGTCTTACTATAAGTTTTTACAAGTAAATATATTATTACTATATTGTAGTTCTTTGTAAACTGTAAGCATAAAACACAAATCTTGTTCCTTTTGCTCACTGCTCTATCTAGACACTGCCTAGGCAATGCTTGGCCCATAGTGACATTTGATAAATACCTGATGATTGAGAGAAGAAGAGCATAAGGTAATATCTGTAAAACACATTTTTTTTTTTGTTAAAGCTATATGTGGTTTTAATGAATGCAAACATCACCTTGTTTTAATTCTCTCTGAGTATATTGTATAGTCACAGCATAGTTACAAGTTTGCATTATCTTTTTCTAGATTTAGAAATATTTTCTAAATAGAGAGGTTTTCTTTTCCCTGAAATCTGTGTGGGACTCAATTGGACATTTGGTGGGCATTGGTCACTCTGTTCACTATTGAATGTAAGTAAAATCTTAGCATTTAATGTAGTAAATGACATAAAGAGGCTGAACATATATCTTAATTCCAAAACTAGACTTCTAGAAATAGGTTGTGTTCCTTTAAACTAAATAAAATTTCTATTTAGTTCTAGATATGATGATAGTTAAAAATAATACACTGACTTAGAATGAAGTCATTCAAGAAAGTTTTGTGAATATAGAACATTTTCTGCATTGATGATTATGAGGAAGCTATGGTAATTGTGATTAAAACAAAACATTTGTTGCTGCAGTGATCAGCACCTTACTGGGTTATCCTTTGGAATTCTTTGGCTCAACTTACAGGAAACCTACTCTAGTAAATTTAAAGGAAAAGGTAAATACATTGGAAGGCTGGAGAGGAACTGGTAGAACTTTTAAAAATCCTGAAAGCCAGACCTTGGGAAGGATGGGTCCTGAGGAAGCAGCGGGATTTTCGCAGTAGGAACTGGGCTCCAAGCAACGACTAACTGTGTCACTTTGATGGAGAAGCAGACTGGATCAAGGCTCACCTCTACACCCTGGGGGCAGTGCATCTGATCAGCCCTGCCGGATGATGTCCTGGGATGAGGAAGCAGCTAGTACAATGAAGGAAAACAGAGGAATATACTATCACTGGACGTGGACAATGTGGCAATCCAGCCAAAACAAAAGAGTCCACTCTACCCTTTAATTAAATAGGTTGAGGTAGGTACCTAATGGCAAAGAATCACTGAAGAGAGAAATAAAATATCAATTCATGTAATTGTTATTATACCTAAAAAGCAGATTTTTTAAAAAGTTGTTTTTGTTTCCATTTGGCTTTGTTTATATTTAGATGTCTGATAATTTTCAGAGATCAGATAGAAATGACTGTG
This sequence comes from Trachypithecus francoisi, assembly GCF_009764315.1. NCBI lineage: Eukaryota > Metazoa > Chordata > Mammalia > Primates > Cercopithecidae > Trachypithecus > Trachypithecus francoisi. The sequence goes on from NW_022681465.1 coordinate 18,055,853, forward strand.
CATATCATCACAGCCTGAGATCACATCTTGCAGCCAACTCAGACACAATTTGCGAATACAACCTTGCAACATTCCTGAGCTTTTCTGTGTTAGGCTAATATTACAAAAATTTCCAAGAGAAAAAAATGGTCTCTACTTGTTTTTTCCTGAGATATAGGTGTATAAAAGAAGTAAAATACAAAGGCCTGTGTTTGTGAATATATAGGTGAGAAAACCATTAAAATTCAAATGAAAATAAGTCTTTGTGATGGTCATGTCAGATTTGGAAAACTTTGGCAATTTGAGTGACATTTCCAAGGTTAATTTTCACATTCTGAATAAAAGCAGTCATTACCCTACCTGCATGTGTCACATACAAGGTATTGCCCTCGTGTTTCTGTATTTTTTTGGTGCACGTATGGCCACAGGAAGAGAGAGTTTTTCTCATAGCAATAAAAAATCAAGTGAAGCCGTTTCTGTATTTATGGTGTTTCCTCCCACTGTCTACAGTTTATTTATGTGAATATCTATGAAATGGTTTCCTTGGTAACTAAAAGGAGCCTGGGTCTGAGGGACTGTATCACAGGATCACAGTTTCAGACATCCATTGCTTACAAAAACTATTCAACAACAAAATGTAAAAAATCAATACCAATTATTTACTGAATTGATGTCTTTCTAGGGTTTTTCCATTTGGACATTTTAGGATCTTGCTCTACGCTAGATTTCCATGTAAACAGTTACAATTCAGGAGAAATTTACATTTATTATACATACTGGTTTAGGCAGTTCCACTAGTGAGACCCTACCCCTTTCCAAATCCATTTGCTGTTAATTGCCAAATGCTTTTGCTCTCATCTGAGTAACAACTAGCACTCAAATGTTTAATGACTCAAAATCACAGAAAAAACAAGACTTGATGTGCCTCCATATGTCACACCACCACAGCAGGGGTTAAAATAAGTGCCAGAGGTAATGAAAAAATGACTGGTTTTCATAGAATCATGCATGTTGTAAACAGCAGCTGGTTATCATTGTTTATTATGAAACAGTAGCAAAATGTCTTCGTTCTGATTTCTAGCTTCTCTATGTTGCTGTCTTTCATATTGAAATTTTAGACACCTCTTGCTGAGTTCATTTGTATTCAGCTGTCATTTCTCTTTCACTCAGGCATTCTCTTGACTATCCAAGACTTTTGTCATATACTATGTCATCTGAAGTATTTGGTATTAATGAAATTTTACATGCAATGCTTGTAATAAAGCTCATGCCACACTTGTGAGATTATAAAAACATAGACTCGTACTGAAGCTAACTCAAGATGAACAGTGGTTAGTGGGTGGAAACTGGTAATTTCATAATTATATTTAACCTCTGTGGTGCCTTAGAAATCATTTTAATAATGACATTATTTTTCCTACTCAATCACATAACACTTCTGTGCTATTCAGGAAACTACTTTGTTATGTAGTGGGCAATAAAACTCTGTCAAGTTTCATACCCTACTGTTTTTTCTGAACAGATTCTCTAAAATATTAGAATGAATTTGACTATTTCTCTTGCCAGAAACACAGGAATGAGAGCTTGTCTGGCGTTTCTATTATATCATCAATTTCTCCATCCACTCTCGTCCCTTTCCACCCCACAGAATCATTATTGGCACGCCTGTCAAAATTACTAAATCACTCTTGCCTATTCTCTTCCTTTACCACAAAATGCAATGTTTAAATTATAAACACTGCTTCCCTTCTGTAGCATGCATTGCTCACATTATCTGCACTACTTTTAGAGATTAATCATCGGAAATTAAAAGATGGAATAAAGCCTCTTTCAAATAAATACTCTTCCTCACTCTGGGTCTCTCACTTTATTTCTAATCTGATAGGTCGAAATTATGCTTTATACTGACAAGAATGTTCTCTCACCTTGCAAATGCTTCCCCAGACTTGAATCTTGTTCAAGAAGGTAGCTTTTGATTTATTTTCCAAATAATGTCTTTTAGATTAGCGTATATAAAAGAAGATTCCTTTTCCTTGATTCTGAGGATCCAAATGTTGAGGCAGATTTTATCTCTACTTTGAGTTAGCCGAGGCTTATTGGTTACAATTTTTTTTCCACTCTTTTCACTGACATTCCAAATAACTATTTAAAATATGTGTATATTTTGAGATGTATTCTGAGATGTCTGAAAATTGTCTGCCTTTAGTTAGATGACGCTCCAGATGATCATTATGTGAATTCACCTAGAATTGTGCTATATCTTAATTCTGCCAGTGCTCACATTGGTAATGGGGTTTTCAATTATTACATAACCAAAAGATGTCCAGGTCAAGGTTTTCTTAGAGTTTCTATCAGGGAGCATCGTTGAGGCATTGAAGTTTAAGGTACAGGGTTGATGAATATGCCAAAAATAAGATGAATCCTAACTGAGCAATTTGTTTTCTATTGAGGTCAATAAACTGATCATTGCAACAAGATCACTGCATAAATTTCTAGCAACATATGCCAGTTCATTTGCCTTTTCCCCTCTAAGGAGATGGCATCTAAACTGAGACCTGAGGGAAGAGTGAGAATTAGATTTTAGCAGAGATCCTGACTTGAGAAGGAATTGATTGTTGATATGCAGCTGATATAACGTCAATGCACCAGGAGTGAAATGAGCCAGGCTAATAATTTTACCAGATAGACTGGCATATAATTGTATATAATCTGGCTCCATTTAAGCAGGGCCTGGTAGAACATGAGGCAGCTTGCATTTTATCCTATGAGGACTAATAAGTTAAAAAATGCTTTTTAATATTAGAGCAACAAGATCTGATATACACTGAAAACAGCATTCCGTTATTGGGAAGAACATAGATTAGAAGAGGTGTGAGAATAAAACAATGCACACTAATAATGTTATTGCCGGGTTGGGAAGAGATGAAATTTTGAGCTGGGAAAGTGACAGTGAATCTAGGGAAATGCAGGGAGATTCAGGAAGCATCATTCAGAAAGATTCAATCAGGCTTGCTGATAGATGAAATGTTGGAGTAAGGGAAGGAGAAGAACAAGAAGGCTTCAAGGCTTCTGACTTGAGAATCTCTGGATAGTCACATAGTACAACTCAGGTGGGGAAAATGGGATGTTCTCAGGATTTCGTGGGGAAATTGAAACTTTGTTTTGAACATAATAAGATTAAAATATCTATAAGACTGTTTGGTAGAGATGGCAAAAGGGCTCTTGGGCGTATTAATCTAAATATTATTGAAATGGCTAGGTTGGGTACTACAATTAGGAGTCAAAAACATAAATGGAACATCAGAACTTATTTCTCTTACCTACCTGTAACTTTGTACCTTTCATCAATCTCTCCCAATCTTCTGTAAGCTGTACTCTCCCCAACCTCTAGTAACCAGCATTCTTCTCTCTACACCTGAGGTCAGTGGTCAACATTTTTAGATTCTACATTTACCTGAAATCATGCAGTACTTGTTCTTCTGTGCCTGGCTTATTTAACTTAACATAATGTTCCTCTAGCTTCATCCATGTGGTTGAAAGTGACACAATTTCAGTGTATGGCTAAATGGCATTGCATTGTGTACGCATATTACATTTTTAAAATTCATTCATCTGTTGTACAGTTGGGGGCCTATAGCCAACAATAACATATTGTAAACTTCAAAATATCTACAAGGGATAGTTTTTGAACGTTTTCACTACAAAGAAATTATAAGTGTTTAAGGTGATAGATATGCTAATTACCCTGATATACAATGTATATATGTATAAAAAGTCACACTGTACCCCATAAATATTGACCAAACTTCAGAGAAGGGACACATGCTATTGTAATTGGGGGCATTGGGACTAGATAAGGTTGTTAACTGAATGTGCCTGTAGGGGATGATGGTGGTAGATGCATCATTTTAAAGGAGAATAGGAAAATGAGAATAGTTTAAAAAGCTAACAAACCATTTCCAAGAAATGTTGAAGCCCTTGTGATGTTTTTCATCAAGGATTTCAAGTGAAACTGCTCAGTCAGTTGTATGATTTCCTTTAGAAATGTGTAGATGCTTTCATGTAGCAACAAAAAAGGAGGATATTTGGTCTCATCTAGGATTGTGTTTTACTCGGGTATAGAGGAGGAAAAGGGAGGTAAGGGATTTAAGGATTCTTCAGAGGCTCAATTGTAATATTTGAGCATGAAATATAACCTGGACAAGGAGAAACATGAAGATGGGATGAGGCTATTGACATTTTTTAAAAAGTGGTATGATCAATGGATTGGGTGTCTTGGTAAAGTGAAAGCATTGCTAATATGTAGATACATATAAATGTGAATCAGAAAGACCAGAGGTGACAGCAGAGGAATGAAATATTCCAAGTTAAGGCCTTTTGGGGAGCATATAAATCTCCATGGTATAAATATGGGAACAGAATTTGAGGCTGAATGAAAGTAAAAGTCATTTGACATCCAGAGGTACAGGACTGAGAAGAGGTACATGATAAAGAGTCACCCAGGAAGTATTAGGAGTCACAAGTTAGTCTTTAATGTAAGGAAAGTGACAAAGGTGTTGGTAAATGGAAGGATTAGAGAAGAGTAGTATTCTTGAAAGCATATTGGCTCTTTCTAGGCTTTTTTTCTCTTTAGAGGAAGAAGAGGAGGAAAATATTGTTTAGATGAGGTAACTAAGAGCAAGAACACTCTACAAACTTTTTGTCCTCATGGTACAAAGGGACATGAAAAAAAACAAAAACAAAAATCCAAGCTTCATAGAGTGATAATCAGTTTTTGGTTAACATATGAAGATGGAAGAACTATCTTAGGGCTTAAAATATAACACCCTTCCTAATATCGTTAGTATCTACATATATTTTCTTATTTAATTCTTATAATCACTCCATAAGGCAGATGCTAAATTGTCTCAATTTTATAAATGAGGAACTCATAGCATGGAAATGTTGAATAATTTTCCCATGGTTACATATCTAGTAAATATTGATGCCAGGATTCAAAATCAGGGTCTCTGACTTCAGACCTAGCTACAATTTCACCTGGTTCTAAAAAGTGGAACATTTGCTTTGATCTGGGGGTAACTACGAAATAGGATAACATTAGTAGTGATGTTACAAAAATAGGATAACATTAGTAGAGATGGTAGACGAATGGAGAGACTTGTACTTCAGACAGTAACTAAGATGAAGAGGATTGTGAGTGCTGAGAGTTTTATACCCAGTCAGAGCAGAAATGATATAATCCTTTCTAGCACTAGCTCAAAACTCATTCATGACAAGGATGCTTCTGGAATAAATTAGTTAGTTGCATATATTGGCAACTTAATCATGGAAACGCGGGCAAGATTTGTAGATGGCGGTAGACATTTCTAATCCTCACCAATATCTGGTTCATTTTCTTTTCCTGGCCAAAGGAGGAAAACTTTAGTCTCCTTGAAGTTAGGCAGGGCCACAGGACTAATTCTTTCCAGAAAAAGTGAGAAGAAGAGATGTATGTGTCTCTTTCAAGACAAGGCAGTTGAAAGTTCCAAAGCAATTTTCTATGTTTTCTTCTTCCAATGCCATGACAAAAATGGAGGTCTGATGGTCAGATGGCCAAGCAACGAGGTAGAAGTAGGTGAGTCGTGGTGGAAGTTGCTGCTGTGGAATGCCGCAGGGAGGACAGCTCTCCTGAGAGTCATCATCTCTGGCAGAGGAATATGGTGTTAGGCCACTGATACAGACTCACTCTTCCTGAGAAATACAGAGAGGGAGAGAAGTTGGACCAGACGAAGAGAACAATATTGACAAAGAAAAGTTAGAAATGACGAGAAGACCCCATCTAAATATCAGTGGGATTATCAGGGGGGATTTTTTTTTTTTCTTTTTTGACAGGGTCTTACTCTGTCACCCAGTCTGGAGTACAGTAGTGCAATCTCAGCTCACCGCAGCCTTGACCTCCCAGGCTCAGTCAATCCTCCCCTTCCTCAGCCTCCAGAGTAGCTGGGAACACAGGTGCGTACCCCCATGCCTAGCTATTTTCTTAAATTATCCGTACAGTCAGGGTCTCCCATGTTTCCCAGGCTGGTCTCAAACTCCTGGACTCAAACAACCCTCTCTTCTCAGCCTCCCAGAGTGCTGGGATTACAGGTGTGAGCCATGACACCTGGCCAAGAGATTTTCCCAAGTCAGCATTTCTAACAGATTTCTTCTCAGATCATGTGCTATACTAATGCACATTATAAGTCTGCTAACACGGGTGGGTTGTTTTTTATGTGCAGCCTTTTTATTTTTATTTTCTTAATGGACTACCTAATATCTCTAGAAATTACAATTTGGAAAATGCTTTTCTAAATTTTATTTTAGGGTGTTCAATTGGTTGATATGCTATAACCACAGTTCTTAATCATCTAATCTTAATTCATGTAGATAAATTTACCCAGAAAGAGATGATGAACACTGTGAAGAAAATATATTAGAACAGCTCACCTTTTTATATATAATTTATCTCAGGAGATCCAACCTACTTGAGGGAGCATTTCAGTTCATCCCTCAATCCATGCACATTGGTACGCTGCCTGAGTTACTAGCTCATGGAAGTAGAGGATGCTAAAAAACTTGCTTCTCAAGTAGTTCCAGGGAAATAATTGCAGTCTAGAGGTACGACCTTTGACTAAGAGATACGTAATCTAGAGGTATGATCTTTAAACTAAGTCTAGTATAAATCATCCAGTACTATACTGGAAACTATTTCTTGTTTTCAAGCATGTAATAATTTGTATCTTTTAAATATGTTGACGGATTGCACTGACGTTCACTTACAGAGCCCTAAAGAAATAAAAATACACAAAAGTGCTTATATAGGCAGGCATCTAGTATTTTTTTCTTATGATAAGTTTATATCATATTTAGGAAAAGAGAAACACATGGAACATTAAAGCACATTAGACACGAATTGCCATAAGGACTGTTGGTGCAGATTGAGGACGTGGCCAAGAAAGAGGAATGGGGGTGGGGATTTCTTTCTTCTTTCACTGCAGACCCACCTTGGCTTGGCCATTTACTAAGAGAGGAAAACTTGCTAATATTCTTGGTTAGAGATGGAGAAATGGATTTGGCAGAGATTACTAGTAGAAGTAATCAAAATCTGAGCTCCAAAGTACATAAACTCTATTCTCCTACTTGTATTTTTGGCTGCAAATACCATCTCACATTTTCTGCTCCCATGTCATAAAGATACCTAGGAAATGTCTCTTGTTCTATTTTCTACCTCTTCTGGGTGATGAAAAGAAGTCAGGATTCTCTAAGTAAAGCTGATTCACTCTTTTTCATGTTCTCTCTGTGTGTGTCTCTTTTTCTTTCTCTCCCTTTCGCTCTCTCTTTCTTTCCCTCCGCGTACCTCAGAAAATTCTGAGTAAGGTAGTCTCAATTTAGGGGAGGAGGAGGCCCTGTTTATTCTTGAAGTTAAGGAGTATTCTCTTACAAAGTTTCTTTGAGGCCCTGAAATGAGGTATAATCCAGTATTTTGATCTTTTATACAATTTTTCTTGGGTATAATAAATATCTCAATCTTCTTTCTCTCTCAACTAAAGGAGAAAGAGAAAGAGAGAAGTTTCGGGTAGTGTAGAATTTGGACATTCCTGGAATTGTGAGCACAGTGCTCTGAGACCTTAACTTCCAGGAGGTGCAAGCAGTGAATAGTTGAGAATTCATTGATTATTCCAATCAGTTCATGAACATTTTCTCCAAAAAATGTCCACAGTCCGATTTTTAAACATCCATCACATTATATCATGCTCCTGCTTAGAAGTTTCTATTTGTTTCCCTTTAGAATGAAGCCCCAAAGCCCATTCCAGTGCCCACCAGGCTCTGTTTGAGCTCATTCCATCCCCACTTCATAGCATCTCTCATGTTTTCCTCTAAGCTTCCAACACACCCAGGCTTCCCAAAGACTCACAAATTATTTCCTATCAGTTCATGACTGACTAGAATCCCAGGGAAGCCTTCATGGTGCACAGGAGATGAGAGTTGAGTTTGGGAGTAGTACAGGCAGTTAGGAGATGAAACAGTATTTTAAGATGCAGAGCCAGAATAAGTCTTTACCACAAGAGTAAAGGAGGCAGAGAAGCAGAAAAGTACCTGGCACAATATTTGGGGTCCTGTAAAGAACAATATGAACAAATATTGAAAGCTATAGCCTGGGATTGGAATGTGAGCTACACGCAGTGTCCTCACTAGGGAGCTTTGTGTTGGACACTGAGTCAGTGTCCCTTTCCCTACCCTGCACTCCTCTCCATCTCCTGCACAATTTTACTTTCTGTACACCAAAAATATCCTCCAGAAAGCTGCTTACACTCCTCTCCCCACTTTTCCATCTCATATCCATTCTTCAACACTCAAGGTTCAGCCTCTCCTCGTTGCCCTGCCAAAACTGTTCTTGTAAAGGTCATTTGATCCCAATGGTTCCAATTCCAATGACACGACTTTGTTGTCATATGCTGTGACTGTTCACCCCTCATCTCAACCTTTATTTTTCTTAAAACCTTCTATTCCTCAGGATCCTCTAACACCATAGTTCCTTGCTTTAACTACAATTCAGTGACCTTCTCTCTTCTCAAATTCCTGTGATGGAGCATCTTTCATGACTTGGTTTCTAGGTCTTGGAATCGCTGGGACCAGGTTTAGGATAGCATCCTTTTTATATCTATCCTCTTGCCCAATCTTCTATGTGCTTAAACATTGTAAGTGTTTATCTCATTCCAGACTTTGACACCCCTGATTTTCTATGTCCTACTTCTTACATAATATCTCTATCTTATCTTCTAACATTTAAACCTGTATGTTTCACTGTATTCACCATCTCACCCAGCTCTTGTTAATAATCAGAAATTATCCTTGATTACTCATTTTCTTTGTAACTCCATGGTAAATTAACCATTTATTAGGTGTTTTTTTTTGTGTGTGTGGGGAGGGGTGCAGGGACAGGGTCTCACTCTGTCACCCAGGCTGGAGTGCAGTGGTGTGATCTCGACTGTACTAAACACAACCTCCGCCTCCCGGGTTCAAGTGATTCTCCTGCCTCAGCCTCACAAGTAACTGGGATTACAGGTGTGTGCCACAATCACCTGGCTAATCTCAGTTCCACTAATAACTTCTTTCTCCACTGCCAGAACATTATTGAAAGACAAATTACTTTTTACCCAGATTTCTGAGATAGCCTTCTGTGTGGTCTCCTTAGTTTTATCCTTGTTCTCCTATAATCTAGTTTCCAAAAAATGTCTGCAATCCTATTTGTAAACATCCATCACATTATATCATGCTCCTGCTTAGAAGTTTCTATTTGTTTCTCTTTAGAATGAAGTCCAAAGCCCATTCCAGTGTCCACAAGGCTCTGTTTGAGCTCATTTCATCCCCACTTCATAGCATCTCTCATGTTTACCTCTAAGCTTCCAACACACCCAGGCTTCCCAAAGACTCACAAATTATTTCCTATCTTAGATTTTTTTGCTGATCCCTGTGCCTAAAATTATATAAACTTGTGTTTGGAATTACAGCTTTCTGTTAATTTACTTATAATTTTCAGAACTTAATTCATGTAAAGCTGATTTATTTGTTACATATTTTCCGCATTAAAAGGTAAATTCAGTGAGTACAGGGACCCTGCCTGTCTTGCTTACCACTTTATGCTTAGAATTGAATGAATTGTTTGCTAGATAATCAATCAATATTTTCTGTACGAATGAATGTTTGTTATCCAAACAGTGGCTCATGTGGCTTGTTGGGAATAGCATTTTCAATACAAATGATTAATTTGTACTTTAAATTTCTAATTCCTTTACAAAATTAAGTTTTTTTAAAAAAAAAACCTTTAAATTAAATAAATGTTAAGCCTGTAACTATTATTTACATATATTTTTATTTTTGTTCTCAATGTATTTGGTATTCTACTTTTAAAGTAACATTTTTATTGGTATGTTATTATCTGTTTATTGGATCCTCAGTAACACCGTTGTCAACAGCATCCACAAATGGGTACTGAGTTTAAAGAGACGTACCATATTCTGGCTTGAGAATGCAATAAAATAGCCTGTACTGACTGTTGTTGCCATTATGATATTTTCTAAAAGCCTAATGAAAATTATTACCTCTTTTTGAACCTTATGTGCCATCTTAAACATGAATTGGAGCACAAGGCTTATCTGTTGAACAAATGAATAAAACAAATCATTGAAAATTTAAGAAAAATAATTCACCAGAAATGCAAATTAAATGTAAATATATATGTCTGTAAATGTAAATATGTGTGTATATATATATTTACTTTATATCTGTATGTGTATGTATACATGCATATGGGTGAAGACAGAATTTAGAATTTCAAGAACCAGTAAAATAGATGATTTTTCAGGTCCTTTTAGATCTTAAAATAGAGCATTTGATAAGTTGGATCTGTTGTCTCAGAGTAATGAGAATTTAATGGGATCAAGTGGACATTCTTACTTGTTTGATTCAATTGAATCTGTTTTGAAAACACATTGAAATTCAACAAACTCACCCGACTGTATGGATGCCTCCTGTGTGCCAGGCTTGGTGCCAGGTAATGAGGATTCCAAGATGAAGGAAGCATATGCCCTTCCCTGGGGTTCTTCATAATCTTGGGATTGAGATTGCCATGGCAAACTCACATGTATACTACATGTGCTTTGTAGCTATAATATGAAGAACATATAAAATGATGTCCACGTGGAATTATTCTGCCTTTGAGGTGAAGGAATGTTTCAGAGTTTACCTTATGCAACAAACTAAGCAATACTCTAATTCTCATCACTATAGTGTTTTACTTTCCATTTCATTTAATGAGATGCTGCATTTTCTATTTGGATCTATCTAATCTACCTTTCTAGCTGTTATTTTTCCATGGATCTCATGCTATGACCGTTGGTCCCTTCTTCCTTCAATTCTGTTTAATGCTACCTGAAGCTCAATCTAAATTGCAAACCAGGTGTAATGATGTATTAGAAGCCCCTTTCTCACCAGCAGTGGATAGTGAATCTTGCTATGGTAAAGTCCAGATCCAGTGCCCTGGACGACTAAGTAGGAGCCAAGTGTACTTTTGCTTTAATCTCCTTTTAGTTATTTTGGTCAATGTGACAGCACTTCTGCTTGAGTTTCTCTTTCTTCTGCAGTTCCTACCTTGGGACTAGAGAAGCTATGATAAAGCATCCATTTGCTTGAGACCAAATAGACTTTCTAACTATTGCCAGCTCTCTCCTTAATGGCAACCCTATTCCCAGAACTCTCAGCATCTGCCTACGATGGGCCGATTCCAAAACATAACAGCACATCCAACTTACTGAGCGTCTCTATTTCTAGAAAGGTTTGTTTAACACTCATACTATATTAGTTCCATTTGAATGTCAAGCATGAATTTATTACACATTATTTATTGAACTCTTTTTGAATATTAAGTTCAAGGTTGCTAAACCGTCTTGTATATTAATATAATGATCATGATGAAAACTTCGAACACTCCTAACCTAGACTCTTTCCTTGAATTTTCTCTTTACAACATACCCGAGTGGCTATATATGCATGAATAACAACAAGCATTCCGAAGGAATATTTACAGGTATTAACAGTCAGGAAAAAAATCAGAGGATTTTTAAATTACTAATTTAAAATGTATTCCAGTATGCCAAGCCATGTTAAATCATCTGTAGGTCCAATAAATTTTTATATATTTTTTTAAAACTGAAGAATAATGCATGACTACAAAAGACAAATTGTAGACTTTATTTAAAAATAAAAATAATTTTTATTATAAATAAAAATAATGATTTGGTTTTGGAAATCGTATGGATTTCCTTGTGGACATAGGTTGTGAATAAAGTTTTTTCGTCTTTCTTATTTTTGGTTACCACATCCTACACCTAATGTGTTCTGAGGATGATGATGTTTTGAAATTTACATTAAGATACCTTCTTGTTAACAGGAGTGTAACTAACCAAGGAATGGAAGAAACAGTGGAAAGTAGTGGCAAGGACCCCAGCTTGCTAGCATGAGGTTCTTTTTATGTTTTTCTGCTACCCAACGATTCTTAATGATTTCAGGGTCACATATTCCTTTGAGAAACTGAAGCTATGGATGGTTTCCCTATAAAAATGTAGAAACTCTGTGGCAATTATTAAGCCATTGTCTGTCAGCTTAAAGCCCAACCTTCTCCATTGTGCTTGGCCATTGTGGAACTGGAACTCAGACCACTGCATTTTTTTTCTTTTTTTCCAACTGACTTCCTGTTTGGCTTTGCCAATAAAAATGAAGAAAGTTATCCCTTTCTATCTGCCTCTCCTGGACTTCCTGTCCATGAGCCCCTCCCTTAAGTTTGTAAGTTCCTGCCATTGTTTCTTTTTCTTCTGAGCACTAGGGGTTGCGGTTATTTTCTGTACTTGCTTCTTCCATGATAAAATGCTACTTAGTATTTACCTTTTACATTTTATTTTTAGGTAATGATTCCTCAGATGAATTCCCTCCATTCAAATAGCTGGTGTGGTTTCAGTCAACTGGACCCTTACTGATCAATATTCTTACATAAATAAGACTTTTTAAAAAAAAAATTTCAGGAGGCTGATTGATTCCTGCTTAAGAAGTAGTTAACCAGGGCTGGGCGTGGTGGCTCACGCCTGTAATCCCAGCACTTTGGGAGGTCGAGGCGGGTAGGTCACGAGGTCAGGAGATCGAGACCATCCTGGCTAACACAGTGAAACCCCGTCTCTACTAAAAATACAAAAAATTAGTCAGGTGTGGTGGCAGGAACCTGTAGTCCCAGCTACTCAGGAGGCTGAGGCAGGAGAATGGCGTGAACGCAGGAGGCAGAGCTTGCAGTGAGCCGATACTGTGCCACTGCACTCCAGCCTGGGTGACAGAGTGAGACTCCCTCTCAAAAAAAAAATAAAAATAAAAAAAGTGTAACCAGTGGGTCTTTAAATCAACATAAGTTCTAAAATTCAGCGTGTCTTGGATATGTATGATTGGAGAAAGGATAAAGACAAAATGATCAATGAAACTATTAGTGAAAATGTGAGAAATGATCGTGAAAATGTGAAGTAATCATCAGTCCAATCTGTACCCATTTTGAACCATAAATGGGTTATCAACAGAAGTGATTATTTATAGGGAAGTGGATGAGAAAAAAGAAAAAAATTATGTGATAGAAGTGGGGGAGTAGTCTTGGCATATGGTCCGTGGGAACTGAGTACAGATTTTGACCACCAGAAGGAAACAGGAAGCAGATGAGTGAAAAACACAATATCATTTCCAAAAGATTTTTTAAATAAATGCAAGTAATAGAGCTGCAGAGTACAATTTTTAAAAATAACTAAAGATACCTGTACAGTCACTCTTGATGTGCCACAGTTTTTCTTATCACAGCAATACAGTTGCTGATATTTAGAACCTAGAATGGATTTCTTGCAAGACTCTGGCAGTAATTCCTACACACCCATAGCTGTCAGTGGAGTAATTGCATTGTCACTATTATGAGGTTGTTATTGACACATGACTTTTATAATAGAGGAATTCCCATTTATGACATCTCAATTCTCCTAATCCCTTCACCTTCTCTACTAATGGAAAAAAAAAAGTAGAGGTATACAGTTAAGGGCCAGAAGTAACAAGAAGAAAAAAAAAGAAAAAAAAAAATCAGCCTCTTTCCTCTGAGAGCCCACCTCCTGGTAAGAGAGACAGAATCAAATTTAATAAAATGTGAATAAGCTCCATAGGAAGTAAAGGGAGAAATCAGTGTTAGAATTAAGGATGGTTGAGGGCACAGAAAAACTGGCCACATCCCATTCTCATTCTCCTTTCCATCATGCACTTATTTCTGGAGAAGTAAGATTGTATCTTTTAATCATTTCCTTTGTTGTGCAACTCACCATATAACATCTATGTCTTCAAATTGTTCAGCATTCAACGGGATAAGATAATGAATTTGGAAAGCCTCGCTGGCATTTAGCTAGGTAATTGAAGATGGAATTCCATGGGACTATCCCTTAGGCTTACGCCATACAAATTCACTCACATAAAATGCGTTTTTTTCCCTTCACTTTTATGCAGGTGAAAAAAACATACAGAGAATGAGCAATTTTTAGACTGAAAACTTAATCAGTTTATATATTACTATAAAGAAAACCACCCCCACTTCTTCTCAGGTGACAGTGGAAAGGGTCGGTGAACTGATTTTATTACATGAGTGATTGGTTAATTTGATTTCATTATATTTTCCAAAATGATAGGGAAACAGGGTGGTGTCATCAAATTTTTTATCTTTTCTATCCTTTCCTGCTCAACCATCTTCAGCCAACAGTTTAGATCCTTACACAGTGCACAGCACAGGTTATGTGGTCCAAGGGAATAGTCTTAGCCGCTTATGACTATTGAAATTTAAGATTAATTGAAATTAAAAAAATAATAAATTTGCAGTTTCTCCATTGTACTAGCTACATTTCAAGATTGATAGCCACATGTGGCTAGTGACTGCATATTAAACAGCAGAGGTATAACCTATTTTCATCATCTCAGAGAGTTTCATTAATCAGTGTTGACCCTAGAGCATCAACCTAATAGCTCTTGTGTAAAAGTACCTCTCCTTCATTTTTTCATCCCTATGAACCTACTGTAAGAAAAATTAGGGCTTGTGGCTGGGCGTGGTGGCTCATGCCTGTAATCCCAGCACTTTGGTTTGCCAAGGCAGGCGGATCATGAGGTCAGGAGATCAAGACCATCCTGGCTAACACGGTGAAACCCCATTTCTACTAAAAATACAGAAAAATTAGCTGGGCATGGTGGCCAGCATCTGTAATCCCAGCTACTTGGGAGGATGAGGCAGGAAAATGGCACGAACCCGGGAGGCAGAGCTTGCAGTAAGCCCAGATCGAGCCACTGCACTCTAGCCTGGGTGAAAGAGCAAGATTCCGTCTAAAAAAAAAAAAAAAAAGAAAGAAAAGAAAAAAAAAGAAAGAGAAGAAAAATTAGGGCTTGTAACAGATTCTTTTTCAGTAGCCACAGCAGATGCCTTGTGTAGCATATTCAAGGCATTATACCCAAATGGTTGCACTGCAGAATGGGAGACAAGGTTTTTTCCAAAGCCTTGAAATACATGATTTGGAAATCTTTTGCAGTCTTGCCTTATGAAGTAGTAGTGCCACCAAGTGTTGGGTGAAAACCTTTTTGATTTTTGAAAGACATTTGATGAAAATTTTGAATTAAAAGAATCAACAGAATTAATCATAGTTGCCATTTAACCTGCATGGGTTTATATCATGAAGGCTTATGTATCATTTTTCATTTATCACGGATTTTAAAACATAGTAAGCATAGATATAGTTAAATATATACTGCACTTAATGTCTTTTTTTACTCTAAAAGAAAGATATAGCATAACAGTTTGAAAGCATGTGATGATTTTTTTCTCCTTCACCTTGGACCTGTATATTTAGAAATTCTACAGTGTGCAACTCTGAACTGCAATTATCTATCGTGTGCTCCTAAGAAAGAATAAATGATTTAAACACTGGCATTACCTCAGATCTACATTTTACTCACCCTTCTTCATTCCCTCAATCACCACCCCCTAACTTCCCTTCCCCCGCACCTTGCAGATCAGTCTGCCTCTGTGGAGATTTTCATCCAAAACATGACGTGCATTTTATAACCGGAAAAACTGTAGACAGAAAAATGGTGGTTTTTATTTTCTGTGTTGTCTTTATCACAGATGGAGGGAGGAAAAGTCTACTGGTTTCTCTACCTTATTTATAACTGCAGCAAAATCCTATTTTACTTGTCCTCTGTTGCCATGGTTACAAGCTTTCCCATTTCAACAGGTCAATACAAGCGTTTGGTTTATATAAGGTCTTGGGTAATTCATCTCAGCATTGCACAAACAACAAACCAGCTCTTATCTCCTCCTTCTTTAAAAAATAATCTATGAAACCCCTGAAAGAACAATTAATTCTGATTTTCAAAATTTGTTATTCCCATCCTTATTCTCTTGTTTGTGGTTTTATGCTAATGCTCATTTAGTACTCCAAAACAGGACACAGATTTTGTTAATGCAGCAACCTTAGCAGCTCTGTGTGCATGAATGTTCTAAACTGACTGATTTGCTAATAATACTTCATTTGTTTTGCGGAGAATACATACATTAAATCTGACATTTTAATAGATCACATTAAAAGCGCAATATAGATCAGATGGTAGAAATTTGGCAAAGTGTTAAGACGTGTATTGGTCTATGATTCTTATTCATCAGCCTCAGGTATGTTTTTCAATGCTTCTGAGAGGTTTTATTGCTTCTCGTCTAGTCTCTAAGTGCCATATGAAACATGCTCTATTACTTAGCACCTATAGTACAGAAATGCCCCGCTGACTGTGTTCTGGACTTCAGTCTCTTTCTCTTTAATTCCATTCTTCAAGTCTCTTGTAGAATAATGTTTCTAAGTACTATATTTTATAAGCACATTGTTTTCTAGGTCAAATAATATTTAAGATTCCCAGTGCCTACCAAACAAAATACAAATTATTCATGTGGACTTCAAATATTCCTGTATTTTATTATGCCCAATAAAAAGTAACAGAAATCATATTAACTGCATTGATTGTGTGGTCAGTTGGAATTCTGCTTCTTTGGGAACAAACAAAAGATTTTGAGTTGGAGTCTGAGGGAAGAAGTGAGAATCTTTGTGATGAGACACAGAGGAAAGATTGTCAATTGTATGGGAGAATCAAAGTATGAATAGATTAAACACACACACGTAGACACACACACACACACACACGCACACACACTTTTTCCAGCCTTTACTTATGAAGGGAATGATTTTATGTCTGTATTCTTCCTTCATAGAAAACACGGATCAGGTAGATAACACAAAGATGAGCAGGAGGGAGTAGAAAGGACTTGGTGAATTGACGGACCTGATGGCGGACACTCAGATTGATTTTATCCTTCATAGTGGTTAAACAGATAGCATGATCATACATCTCTGTGTGCCTGGGACTGCTGGGTTTCACACCTGTTGCCATGGGTTAATAGCTCCTCCTTTCCCTTTCTAAAGTGTCTGGGTTTAGATGGTAGACCACACAGTCACCCCACTACTAAAACATTGCAGAGGAGTCTATTTTGACCTGGGGGCCAGTTTGTAGCTTCTGGTACTAAGATTTCCCCTCAGAACACGATGCATGGTGACAGGTTACCTAAAATCTCATCTTAAAACTGAAGCAAGTTGTGAAGAAATGTTGGTTAATATTAAAAATGTATAAATATTTTCTCTGATAAAAAGGAACAATTTAAATAGCATTGATTTATTGGGAATACTTTAATTTTTCAATTATACTTTTGTTAATATTAGTTGTGAGTCTTTCAATTTTTATTATTTGCATAAATTAGTTAAAATAGAGTCTTCGTATTAGCCAGACATGGTGGCACATGCCTGTAATCCCAGCTACTCTGGAGGCTGAGGCAGGAGAATCACTTGAACCTGGGAGGTGGAGGTTGCAGTGAGCCGAGATGGTGCGACAGGGTGAGGCTCTGACTCAAAAAGTAAATATAAAATTAAAAAAACATAGAGTCTTCCTGCACATCACAGTGCTACCTCCTGAACATCCTTTTCGGCTCACATCACTCCTATTTTGTCTTCTTGGTTTACTTCATAACAGTCAAATAATTTTAGTCACTGAGACCCCTTTTAAACTAAATATAGATGGAATTCTACTACATAATAAGTGCAGAGATTCTGTGACTGGAGTGTAAGAAGGGAGTGAGATTTCCAAGCGGCCCTTCTTCTGCATCCCTTCAGTCTTCTCTGTTTCCTACGGGAAGGCAGCCCCAAGGCAACATTTTAGACCTTAGGGTTCTGAAAACACAATCTTAAAGAAATACCACTCTAGCAGGACAAATATGGACTTTCAAATCAGGTTTCAAGTTGAATCCTGTTAAATATTCAGAATGTATGTACCTATGGATGTGGCTTAAACTCTGTGACTCCACTGGTAAATTTAAAATGTAGGGGATGTTGTACAGAATAAATGACAAGATTTAAATAGTGTTCCTAATACATGTAGACATTTCTCAAGGTTTACATTTCTGCCCTCTTACATAGCCCATTCCATGTTAGTGATTCTCACCCTGTCAATGAATCAGAATCACGTACAGATCTTCTTTTTAAATAGAAATGCCAGTTTCTGCTCATATTTGGACCCTTGGATTCTTAGTCCACCCTGCTGGCCACTGGTTTGACTATGCTGCTTCCTATGGTTCCTCCCTCCCAAAGTCTATGCATTCGTGAGCTCTGACTCTTCTCCTAAGCTCTACTTTTGGATGGTAATTTGGATGAGAACAGAATCTCTCATAGCAAGGATGTCTGGGTTCTAGTCCTGGTTCCTCCGCTTATGAGTTGGCCAACACCCGACACATTACTTCTTTAGGCTTCACTTGACTCATCTGAAAAACAGGTTTGTGGCAATGCTAACTCTTGTTCTCAAAATACTTCAACACTCTTCTGTTTATCATTTCAAATAAAATAATTCATTATTTTCTGTTCTTAAGAGAAATAACAATGAAATCCAAACACAGCTTTCTTTTTAATTCACATTTTTTCATCTGACTATTCTATCAGTAATCCAGAGTCAATGGTTGTGAGAGATTTTAACGCTTCTTGTCTAGTATCTATTTGCTATATGAAACATGCTCTGTTACTTAGCACCTATAGTACAGAAATACCCCACTGTCTGTGTTCTGAACTTCAATCTCCTTCTTTTTAATTCCATTCTTCAAATCTCTTGCAGAATACTGTTTCTAAGTACTATATTTTATGAACATATTTTTTCCAGGTCAAATAATATTTAAGATTCCCAGTGCTTACCAAACAAAATACAAATTCTTCATATGAACTGCAAATATAATTCTGATAAATATTTTAAAGGTGTGGCGGTTGTGACAAGAGCAGGCAAGCAGCATTGTCAGTTGGTGGGCAGTCTGAAATGGCTTCAACATTTTATAAAGTTGTACTTTGTAAAACCTCAGGATAACATTAACAGGCTTCTGATGTCAGCAGTAAGTGAGATTTTTATTTCTTTGATAGATAGTCAGACATTTTATTTTTATCCGTTACTTCAGCTTTGCTTATTCATAAAGTGGGCCTAGTCAACACTTCCCCAATTACATTGCCACTAGATATGTAGAAGTGGGTATTGTTTCTAATTCCATGAATTAATAATCCCAAATTTTTGATTTCTATTGAAATATTATAGATTTTCTCCTTTTTAATGGACTTATTGCTCTCAATAATGAATGTTCAAATCTCTAGAGGAAGTGATGAAACTGTTGTCTTGGGAATTCTCTTGCACTGGGTGTATCTTACATTAGCATGTATGGCAGTGCAGCAAACATAAGTGATTATGTAACTATTCTCTCCCACCCATCACAGCCAACGTCTGATTCATAATCATCTTTGAAATTTTTTTGTTAAATGAATTGATTAAATGACTAGGTGAATGAATGTAAGAACAATCTTCACACTTTGCTGAAATTAGTAGGTGGAATTTATTCTGCACATCATTTAGGTGAGGGCATTAATGTAATATTCTAAATAGCTGGTATAGGAAGTATGGCTTCGAGATGAATTTAACACTAATGATGTTGGACAATCTTTCCACCTTTAGTTCACTTGAAAATTATTTTGTATACAAAGCATCCAAGATATGTGTGTGTGTGTGTGTGTGTGTGTGTGTGTGTAAAGTTGTTGCTTTTCTTGATGATTGGATGCCAATTATAAATCCCTTATAGGTTAAATGTATCAAACATTCTCCCTAAGTATATGAGTATACACACACACACATATATGTATTCATGTGTGTTATGTGTGTGTGTGTATATATATTCATACACAACACACACATATAAATAGACTGGACTAATGGAAAATTATTGCCTATTTTATTCCTATGTTAAATGCAGAATCCCTACCGATACAAAGAATTGTCTTGCTATTAATATAATTTAGAAACACACAGAACCATTCCCTTAAGAACTGTACTTATACAGAATATTTAAGAATGTAGTTTAATATGTCACCACCTACTGAAATAGAGACAACCTCCATCATTCTTTTTCCTTCTACAAAACTATTTTTCTCACTTTCCACTGCCTTGCACTGAAGCATATATATATAAGCAGCGGCATTGGGAGGCTCCCACTGAAAAAAAAACATAACAAGCATGTGAAGCTTTCAGCAGCAACCAAGGTATCCAGGTTCTCTCATCAAAATTGACTTTCTAGGCATGATCCATGGAGAGAAGGAAGAACAGTGTGATGCAGAGGGCCCACCTGAGAGCCACACAGGAAAGGGAACCCCCTCCTCCAGCCAAGGGAGGCAGTGAGTGAGCGCGCCACCCAGCAGTTCCATGCACTTTTGCCACGGAACTGTGTGACCCACGGATTGGAAGATCCCGCTTGCGAACCCACACCACCGGGACCTAGTGTCCCAGCCCCAGAACGTGCAGATTCTTACAGCCTCTCAGCGGGAATCTGCTTAAGCCTACCAAACTCCTTGGGGGAGGGGAGATCAGCAGGCCCTGTGGCTGCCTGCTGTCTAAGCCATGGGACTCACAACTGCCTAACATGCTAAGCTCCCTGGGTGGGGAAAGGGTAGCACGCGTTTCTATAGCTCCAGGCTGTGCGTTTTCTCTGCTGGAGCCAGGGAGGCTGTAAGGCTTGGTTCCAAGACTTGTCCCCATAGCCCATAACACCAGCACCAGCTGTGGCAATCTGTGGCCAAAGTGCCTCTTCAGGCCTACCCCTGACCCATCCTTCCTCAGTGGGCGGGGCTTCCTGGAAGGATCTCCAGTAACTGCAGCCAGAGGTTCAGAGACAGAATTAGGATCTTCCTGGGGCTGAGCTCCTAGGGAGGTGGGTGTCTGCCCTCTCTGGGGAAGGGCAGACTTAGCCTTTCCTCCTGGTAGTTCTGAAGAATCCAGGCAGCCGAGATGAGTGGGTTTCTCCCCAGCAAAATACACCCTCTCAACCAAGGGACAAAGTGCTTCCTAAATCAGGTTCTGCCCCCCATGCAACCCAACTGGGTGAGACTTTCCAACAGGAGTTGTCAGACACCCTAAATAGGAGCGATCCTAGTAGCATCAGGTTGGTGCCCTTCGAAGTCAGGTGTCCCAGAAGAAGAAGCAAACACCCATCTTTGTTGCTCTCCAGCCTCCTTGAGTGACATCTCCAGGTACGGGAGCAAATCAAAGGAATAGGGCCTGAAGTGAACCCCCAGCAAATTGCAACAACCCTGTAGAAGAGGGACCTGACTATTGAAAGAAACAAGCAGAAAGTGACAACAACAGCATCAACAACAACAACAACGAAAAGGCCCTCACAAAAACCCCATCCAAGGGTCAGCAGCCTCAAAGACCGGAACTAGAAAAACTCATGAAGTTGAGAAAGAATCAATCCAAAAAATGCTGAAAACCCAAAAGGCTAGAGTGCCTCTTGTCCTCCAAATGATAGCAAGGTCTCTCCATCACGTTCATAGAACTGGATGGAGGATCAGATGACGAATTGACAGAAGTAGGCTTCAGAAGATGGAGAATAACCAACTACGATGAGCTAAGGGAGCATGTTCTTACTCAATGCAAAGAAGCTAAGAACCATGAAAAAGGGTTACAGGGACTGCTAACTAGAAAAACCCATCTACAGAGGAACATTAACTACCTGATGGAGCTGAAAAACCCAGCACGAGAGCTTCTTGAAGCATACAGAAGTATCAACAGCCGAATGGACCAAGTGGAAGAAACGATATCAGAGTTTGAAGACTATCTTACTGAAATAAGACATGCAGACAAGAACAGAGAAAAAAGAATGAAAAGGAATGAACAAAACCTGCAAGGAATATGGGACTTCATAAAAAGACCAAACCTACAATCGACTGGAGTACAAGAAGGAGACAGGAAGAATGGAAACAAGCTGGAAAACATACTTCAGGATATTATCCAGGAGAACTTCCCCAACCTAGCAAGACAGGACAGCATGCAAATTCAGCAAATACAGAGAACACCATTAACATACAGCACAAGAAGATCAACCCCAATGCACATAATTATCAGATTCTCCAAGGCTGAAATGAAGAAAAAACTGTTAAGGGCAGCCAGAGAGAAAGGCCAGGTCACCTACAAAGGAAAGCCATCAGACTTACAGTGGACCTCTCAGCAGAAGCTCTACAAGTTGGAGGAGTTTGGGGGTCAATATTCAACGTTCTTAAAGAAAATAATTTTCAACCCACAATTTTATATCCAGCCAAACTAAGCTTCATAAGCAAAGAGAAATAAAACCTTTTCAGATAAGCAAATGCTGAGGGATTTCATTACCTCTAGGCTTGCCCTGCAAGAGCTCCTGAAAGAAGCACTAAATATGGAAAGGAAAAACGAGTACCACTAACTGCAAAAAGACATCAAAATATAAAGACCAGTGACCCCACGAAGAAACTGCATTAGAATCCAATGAGAATAAATAGCATCATGATGACAGGATCAAACTAACACACAACAATGCTGAACTTAAATGTAAATGGGCTAAATGCCCCAATTAAAAGACACAGAGTGGCAAATTGGATAAGGTGTCAAGACCCATTGGTGTGCTATACCCAGGAGACTCATCTTACCTGCAAAGACAGACACACACAGGATCAAAAGAAAGCGATGGAGGAAATTTTACCAAGCAAATGGGAAGCAAAAATAAGCAGGAGTTGCAATCCCAGTCTCTGACACAACAGACTTTAAACCAATTGAATTTTTGTAATATGCTTTCCCACAAAAAAATAGAATAGAATTATTACATAACTTGCTTAACTGTGTACCACATATCAAAAATCAGTTTTAATAATGATTACTATTTTTCCTTGAGAACTTTTTCTATCTTTGCCTGAGAATAGTTTTCTCCTATTTTAGTCACATAGTCAAACTGCTGTAAAATAGGATTTTTCTCATGTGTTTAAAATCTACAGATTAATAAAACTTTTTTGATCAAAAATCAAAAAAGACAAGGGATTACATAATAGTAAACAGAATAATTCAAGAATAGCTAACTATTCTAAATATATATTCACCCAATACAGGACCACCCAGATTCATAAAACAAGTTCTTAGAGAACTACAAAGAGACTTAGACTACCACATAATAATAGCGAGAGACTTTAACACCCCACTTTCAGTATTAGACAGATGAATAAGACAGAAAATTAACAAGGATATTCAGGACTTGAACTCAGCTCTGGATCAAGTGGACTTAGTAGACGTCTACAGAACTCTCTACCACAAATCAACAGAATATACATTCTTCTCAGTGCAACATGGCACTTATTCTAGAATTGACTATATAATTGGAAGTATATGCAAATGCAAAAGAACTGAAATAATAACAAACAGTTTCTCAGACCATAGTGCAATAAAATTAGAACTCAGGACTAAGAAACTCACTTGAAACCACACAATTTCATGGAAATTGAACAACCTGCTCCTGAGTGACTCCTGGGTAAATAATGAAATTAAGGTGGAAATCAAGAAGTTCTTTAAAACCAATGAGAACAAAGAGAAAATGTACCAGAGTCTCTGGGACACACTGAAAGCTGTATTAGGAGGGAAATTTATCGTACTAAATCCCATGTCAGAAAGCTAGAAAGATCTCAGATTGACACCCTAACATCACAATTAAAAGAGCTAGAGAGGCAAGAGCAAACTAATCCAAAAACTAGCAGAAGATAAGAAATAACTAAGATCAAAGAAGAACTGAAGGATATAGAGACAACAAAAACCCTTCAAAAAAATCAAAGAATCTAGGAGGTGGTTTTTTTTTTTTTTTTTTATACTTTAAGTTCTAGGGTACATGTGCATGACGTTTATATCATGTATAACTCCCCAATGCAATCCCTCCCTCCTCCCCCCTCCCCATGATAGGCCCCAGTGTGTGATGTTCCCCTTCCCGAGTCCAAGTGATCTCATTGTTCAGTTCCCACCTATGAGTGAGAACATGCGGTGTTTGGTTTTCTCTTCTTGTGATAGTTTGCTAAGAATGATGGAGGTGGTTTTTTGAAAAAAATAACAAAATCGATAGACCACTTGCTAGACAAATAAAAAAGAAGAGACAGAAGAATCGAATAGACACAATAAAACATAATAAAGGAGATATCACCACCGACCCCACAGAAATACAAACTACCATCAAAGAATACTATAAACACCACCACGCAAAGAAACGAAAAAATCTAGAAGAAATCGATAAATTCCTGGACCGTATGTGCCCTACCAAGTCTAAACCAGGAAGAAGTTGAATCCCTGAATAGACCAAAGCAAGCTCTGAAATTGAGGCAGTAATTAGTAGGCTGCCAACCAAAAAAAGCCCAGGACCAGAAGGATTCACAGCTCAATGCTACCAGAAATACAAAGAGGAGCTTGTACTATTCCTTCTGAAACTATTCCAAACAATTGAAAAGGAGGGACTCCTCCCTAACTAATTTTATGAAGCCAGGCATCATCCTGATACCAAAACCAGGAAGAGATACAAACAAAAAAGAACACTTCAGGCCAATACCCCTGATGAACATCGAGGAGAAAATCCTCAATAAAATACTGGCAAATTGAATTTGGCAGCATATCAAAAACTTATCCACCATGATCAAGTTGGCTTCATCCCTTGGATGCAAGGCTAGTTCAACATATGCAAATCAGGGGTGGAGCAAGATGGCCGAATAGGAACAGCTCCAGTCTCCAACTCCCGGCATGAGCGACACAGAAGACTGGTGATTTCGGCATTTTCAACTGAGGTACTGGGGTCATCTCACTGGGGAGTGCCAGACAATCGGTGCTGGTCAGCTGCTGCAGCCCGACCAGCGAGAGCTGGAGCAGGGCGAGGCATTGCCTCACCTGGGAAGTGCAAGGGGGAAGGGAATCCCTTTTCCTAGCCAGGTGAACTGAGACACACAACACCTGGAAAATCGGGTAATTCCCACCCCAATACCACGCTTTAAGCAAACGGGCACACCAGGAGATTATACCCACACATGGCCGGGAGGGTCCCACGCCCACGGAACCTCCCTCATTGCTAGCACAGCAGTCTGCGATCTAACCGCAAGGCAGCAGCGAGGCTGGGGGAGGGGTGCCCGCCATTGCTGAGGCTTCAGTAGGTAAACAAAGCCGCTGGGAAGCTCGAACTGGGTGGAGCTCACAGCAGCTCAAGGAAACCTGCCTGTCTCTGTAGACTCCACCTCTGGGGACAGGGCACAGCTAAAAAACAACAGGGGAAGCAGCAGAGGCCTGTGCAGATGCGAATGACACTGTCTGACAGCTTTGAAGAGAGCAGTGGATCTCCCAACACGGAGGTTGAGATCTGAGAACGGACAGACTGCCTGCTCAAGTGGGTCCCTGACCCCTGAGTAGCCTAACTGGGAGACATCCCCCACTAGGGGCAGTCTGACACCCCACACCTCACTGGGTGGAGTACACCCCTGAGAGGAAGCTTCCAAAGTAAGAATCAGACAGGTACACTCGCTGTTCAGCAATATTCTATCTTCTGCAACCTCTGCTGCTGATACCCAGGCAAACAGGGTCTGGAGGGGACCTCAAGCAATCTCCAACAGACCTATAGCTGAGGGTCCTGACTGTCAGAAGGAAAACTATCAAACAGGAAGGACACCTATACCAAAACCCCATCAGTACGTCACCATCATCAAAGACCAGAGACAGATAAAACCACAAAGATGGGGAAAAAGCAGGGCAGAAAAGCTGGAAATTCAAAAAATAAGAGCGCATCTCCCCCTGCAAAGGAGTGCAGCCCATCGCCAGCAACGGATCAAAGCTGGTCAGAGAATGACTTTGACGAGATGAGAGAAGAGGTCTTCAGTCCATCAAACTTCTCAGAGCTACAGGAGGAATTACGTACCCAGAGCAAAGAAACTAAAAATCTTGAAAAAAGAGTGGAAGAATTGACAGCTAGACTAATTAATGCAGAGAAGGTCATAAACGAAATGACAGAGATGAAAACCATGACACGAGAAATATGTGACAAATGCACAAGCTTCAGTAACCGACTCGATCAACTGGAAGAAAGAGTATCAGCGATTGAGGATCAATGAATGAAATGAAGCGAGAAGAGAAACCAAAAGAAAAAAGAAGAAAAAGAAATGAACAAAGCCTGTAAGAAGTATGGGATTATGTAAAAAGACCAAATCTACATCTGATTGGGGTGCCTGAAAGTGAGGGGGAAAATGGAACCAAGTTGGAAAACACTCTTCAGGATATCATCCAGGAGAACTTCCCCAACCTAGTAGGGCAGGCCAACATTCAAATTCAGGAAATACAGAGAACGCCACAAAGATACTCCTCCAGAAGAGCAACTCCAAGACACATAATTGCCAGATTCACCAAAGTTGAAATGAAGGAAAAAAGTCTTCAGGGCAGCCAGAGAGAAAGGTCGGGTTACCCACAAAGGGAAGCCCATCAGACTAACAGCAGATCTTTCGGCAGAAACTCTACAAACCAGAAGAGAGTGGGGGCCAATATTCAACATTCTTAAAGAAAAGAATTTTCAACCCAGAATTTCATATCCAGCCAAACTAATTTTCATCAGTGAAGGAGAAATAAAATCCTTTACAGATAAGCAAATGCTTAGAGATTTTATCACCACCAGGCCTGCCTTACAAGAGACCCTGAAGGAAGCCCTAAACATGGAAAGGAACAACCGGTACCAGCCATTGCAAAAACATGCCAAAATGTAAAGACCATTGAGGCTAGGAAGAAACTGCATCAACTAACCAACAAAATAACCAGTTAATATCATAATGACAGGATCAAGTTCACACATAACAATATTAACCTTAAATGTTAATGGACTAAGTGCTCCAATTAAAAGACACAGACTGGCAAACTGGATAAAGAGTCAAGACCCATCAGTCTGCTGTATTCAGGAGACCCATCTCACATGCAGAGACATACATAGGCTCAAAATAAAGGGATGGAGGAAGATCTACCAAGCAAATGGAGAACAAAAAAAAAAAAAGCAGGGGTTGCAATCCTAGTCTCTGATAAAACAGACTTTAAACTATCAAAGATCAAAAGAGACAAAGAAGGCCATTACATAATGGTAAAGGGATCAATTCAACAGGAAGAGCTAACTCTCCTAAATATATATGCACCCAATACAGGAGCACCCAGATTCATCAAGCAAGTCCTTAGAGACCTACAAAGAGACATAGACTCCCATACAATAATAATGGGAGACTTCAACACCCCACTGTCAACATTAGACAGATCAACGAGACAGAAAGTTAACAAGGATATCCAGGAATTGAACTCATCTCTGCACCAAGCATACCTAATAGACATCTATAGAACTCTCCACCCCAAATCAACAGAATATACATTCTTCTCAGCACCACATCGCACTTATTCCAAAATTGACCACATAATTGGAAGTAAAGCACTCCTCAGCAAATGTACAAGAACAGAAATTATAACAAACTGTCTCTCAGACCACAGTGCAATCAAACTAGAACTCAGGACTAAGAAACTCAATCAAAACCGCTCAACTACATGGAAGCTGAACAACCTGCTCCTGAATGACTACTGGGTACATACATAACGAAATGAAAGCAGAAATAAAGATGTTCTTTGAAACCAATGAAAACAAAGATACAACATACCAGAATCTCTGGGACACATTTAAAGCAGTGTGTAGAGGGAAATTTATAGCACTAAATGCCCACAAGAGAAAGCTGGAAAGATCTAAAATTGACACTCTAACATCACAATTAGAAGAACTAGAGAGGCAAGAGCAAACACATTCAAAAGCTAGCAGAAGGCAAGAAATAACTAAGATCAGGGCAGAACTGAAGGAGATTGAGACACAAAAAAACCCTCCAAAAAATCAATGAATCCAGGAGTTGGTTTTTTGAAAAGATCAACAAAATTGACAGACCGCTAGCAAGACTAATAAAGAAGAAAAGAGAGAGGAATCAAATAGACGCAATAAAAAATGATAAAGGGGGTATCACCACCAACCCCACAGAAATACAAACAACCATCAGAGAATACTATAAACACCTCTACGCAAATCAACTAGAAAATCTAGAAGAAATGGATAATTTCCTGGACACTTACACTCTCCCAAGACTAAACCAGGAAGAAGTTGAATCCCTGAATAGACCAATAGCCTCTGAAATTGAGGCAACAATTAATAGCCTACCCACCAAAAAAAGTCCAGGACCAGATGGATTCACAGCTGAATTCTACCAGAGGTACAAGGAGGAGCTGGTACCATTCCTTCTGAAACTATTCCAATCAATAAAAAAAGAGGGAATCCTCCCTAACTCATTTTATGAGGCCAACATCATCCTGATACCAAAGCCTGGCAGAGACACAACAAAAAAAGAAAATTTTAGACCAATATCCCTGATGAACGTCGATGCAAAAATCCTCAATAAAATACTGGCAAGCCGGATGCAGCAGCACATCAAAAAGCTTATCCACCATGATCAAGTGGGCTTCATCCCTGGGATGCAAGGCTGGTTCAACATTCGCAAATCAATAAACGTAATCCAGCATAGAAACAGAACCAAAGACAAGAACCACATGATTATCTCAATAGATGCAGAAAAGGCTTTTGACAAAATTCAACAGCCCTTCATGCTCAAAACGCTCAATAAATACGGTATTGATGGAACCTACCTCAAAATAATAAGAGCTATTTATGACAAACCCACAGCTAATATCATACTGAATGGGCAAAAACTGGAAAAATTCCCTTTGAAAACTGGCACAAGACAGGGATGCCCTCTCTCAACACTCCTATTCAACATAGTGGTGGAAGTTCTGGCTAGGGCAATCAGGCAAGAGAAAGAAATCAAGGGTATTCAGTTAGGAAATGAAGAAGTTAAATTGTCCCTGTTTGCAGATGACATGATTGTATATTTAGAAAACCCCATTGTCTCAGCCAAAAATCTCCTTAAGCTAATAAGCAACTTCAGCAAAGTCTCAGGATACAAAATTAATGTGCAAAAATCACAAGCATTCTTATACACCAGTAACAGACAAGCAGAGAGCCAAATCAGGAATGAACTTCCATTCACAACTGCTTCAAAGAGAATCAAATACCTAGGAATCCAGCTTACAAGGGATGTAAAGGACCTCTTCAAGGAGAACTACAAACCACTGCTCAGTGAAATCAAAGAGGACACAAACAAATGGAAGAACATACCATGCTCATGGATAGGAAGAATCAAGATCGTGAAAATGGACATACTGCCCAAGGTTATTTATAGATTCAATGCCATCCCCATCAAGCTACCAATGACTTTCTTCACAGAATTGGAAAAAACTGCTTTAAAGTTCATATGGAACCAAAAAAGAGCCCGCATTGCCAAGACAATCCTAAGTCAAAAGGACAAAGCTGGAGGCGTCACGCTACCTGACTTCAAACTATACTACAAGGCTACAGTAACCAAAACAGCATGGTACTGGTACCAAAACAGAGATATAGACCAATGGAACAGAACAGAGTCCTCAGAAATAATCCACACATCTACAGCCATCTGATCTTTGACAAACCTGACAGAAACAAGAAATGGGGAAAGGATTCCCTATTTAATAAATGGTGCTGGGAAAATTGGCTAGCCATAAGTAGAAAGCTGAAACTGGATCCTTTCCTTACTCCTTATATGAAGATTAATTCAAGATGGATTAGAGACTTAAATGTTAGACCTAATACCATAAAAACCCTAGAAGAAAACCTAGGTAGTAGCATTCAGGACATAGGCATGGGCAAGGACTTCATGTCTAAAACACCAAAAGCAACGGCAGCAAAAGCCAAAATTGACAAATGGGATCTAATTAAACTAAAGAGCTTCTGCACAGCAAAAGAAACTACCATCAGAGTGAAGAGGCAACCTACAGAATGGGAGAAAATTGTTGCAATCTACTCATCTGACAAAGGGCTAATATCTAGAATGTACAAAGAACTCAAACAAATATACAAGAAAAACAAACAACCCCATCAAAAAGTGGGCAAAGGATATGAACAGACATTTCTCAAAAGAAGACATTCATACAGCCAACAGACACATGAAAAAATGCTCATCATCACTGGCCATCAGAGAAATGCAAATCAAAACCACAATGAGATACCATCTCACACCAGTTAGAATGGCAATCATTAAAAATCAGGAAACAACAGGTGTTGGAGAGGATGTGGAGAAATAGGAACACTTTTACACTGATGGTGGGATTGTAAACTAGTTCAACCATTATGGAAAACAGTATGGCAATTCCTCAAGGATCTAGAACTAGATGTACCATATGACCCAGCCATCCCACTTCTGAGTATATACCCAAAGGATTATAAATTATTCTACTACAAAGACACATGCACACGTATGTTTATTGTGGCACTATTCACAATAGCAAAGACTTGGAATCAACCCAAATGTTCATCTGTGACAGACTGGATTAAGAAAATGTGGCACATATACACCATGGAATACTATGCAGCCATAAAAAAGGATGAGTTTGCGTCCTTTGTAGGGACATGGATGCAGCTGGAAACCATCATTCTTAGCAAACTATCACAAGAAGAGAAAACCAAACACCGCATGTTCTCACTCATAGGTGGGAACTGAACAATGAGATCACTTGGACTCCGGAAGGGGAACATCACACACTGGGGCCTATCATGGGGAAGGGGGAGGGGGGGAGGGATTGCATTGGGGAGTAATACATGATATAAATGATGAATTGATGGGTGCTGACGAGTTGATGGGTCTAGCACACCAACATGGCACAAGTATACATATGTAACAAACCTGCACGTTATGCACATGTACCCTAGAACTTAAAGTATAATAAAATAAATAAATAAATAATTTAAAAAATAACATCCATTCTTTAGAAAAATAAATAAATAATACCCATTGTTATCCCATTCTTATATCCAGAAGCTCAAAAAAAAAAAAATGCAAATCAATAAATGTAATCCATCACATAAACAGAACCAAAGACAAAAAAACACATGATTATCTCAACAGATGCGGAAAAGGCCTTCGATAAAATTCATATTCCTTCATGTTAAAAACTCTCAATAAACTACGTATTGATGAAACATCTCAAAATAATAAGAGCTATTTTTGACAAACCCATAGCCAATATCATATTGAATGGGCAAAAGCTGGAAGCATTCCCTTTGAAAACTGGTACCAGACAAGGGGCTCTTTCTCACCACTCTTATTCGATACAGTATTGGAAGTTCTGGCTAGGGCAGCCAGGCAAGAGAAAAAAAATAAAGCGTATTCAAATAGGAAAAGAGGAAGTCTAGTTGTCTCTGTTTGCAGATGACATGATCTCAGCCTAAAAACTTTAATTGATAAGCAACTTCAGCAGAGTCTCAGGATACAATATCAATGTGCAAAATCACAAGCATCCCTTTACACCACTAACAGGCAATCAGAGAGCCAAGTATGAATGAACTCTGATTCATAATCACTACCAAGAGAAGAAAATACCTAGGAATACAGCTGAAAAGGGATGTGAAGAACATCTTAAAGAAGAACTACAAACCACTGCTCAAGGAAATAAGAGAGGACACAAACAAATGGAAAAGCATTCCATCCTCATGGATAGGAATAATTTATATCATGAATATGGCAATTCTGCCCCAGGTAGTTTATGGATTCAATTCTATTCTCATCAAACTACCATTGACACTCTTCACAGAATTAAAAATAAAACTATTTTAAATTTCATATGGAATGAAAGAAGACCCCATATAGCCAAGACAATCCAAAGCAAAAAGAACAAAGCTGGATGCATCATACTACCTGACTTCAAAATATACTACAAGGCCACAGTAACCAAAACAGCATGGTACTGGTGCCAAAACAGACATACAGACCAATGGAGCAGAATGGAGACCTCAGAAATAACACAGCACATCTACAACCATCTGATCTTCTACAAACCTGACAAAAACAAGCAATGGGGAAAGGATTTCCTATTCAGTAAATGGTGCTGGGAAACTGGCTAGCCATATGTGGAAAACAAACCGGACCCCTTCTTCACACCTTATACAAAAATTAACTCAAGATGGATTAAAGACTTAAATGTAAAACCCCAAATCATAAATACCCAAAAGAAAACATAGGCAATATCACTCAGGACATAGGCATGGACAAAGACTTCATGACAAAATGCCAAAAGCAATTGCAACAAAAGCCAAAATTGACAAATGGAATCTAATTAAACTAAAGAGCTTCTGCACAGCAAGAGAAACTATCAACAGAGTAAATAGGCAACCTATAGAATGGGAGAACATTTTTGCAATTTACCCATCTGACAAAGGACTAATATCAGGAATTTACAAGGAACTTAAACATATTTACAAGAAAATAAACAACACTATCAAAAAGTGGGCTAAGGATATGAACAGACATTTCTTAAAAGAACACATTAACATAGCCAACAAACATACGAAAAAAGCTCAACATCACTTATCAGCAGATGAATGCCAATCAAAACCACAATGAGATATGATATTATGCCAGTCAGAATGGTGATTAATAAAAAGTCAAGAAACAATAGATGCTGGCAAGGCAGTAGAGAAATGGGAACGCTTTTACACTGTTGATGGGAATGTAAATTAGTTCAACCACTGTGGAAGACAGTATGGCATTTGCTCAAGGATCTAGAACCAGAAATACCATTTGACCCAGCAATCCCATTATTGGATATATACCCAAAGAAATATAAGTCATTCTACTATAAAGACACACGCACATGTATGTTTATTAGAGAACTATTTATAACAGCAAAGACATCGAACCAACACAAATGCCCGTCAATGATAACCTGGACAAAGAAAATGTGGTACATATACACTGTGGAATACTATGCAGCCATTAAAAGGAATGAGATCTTGTCCTTTGCAGGGACATGGATGAAGCTAGAAACCATCATTCTCAGCAAACTAACACAGGCACAGAAAACCAATGCCGCATGTTCTCACCCGTACGTGGGAGTTGAACATTGAGAACACATGGTCACAGAGAGGAGAACAACACATACCAGAGCCTGTTGCAGGATAGGGAGTGAGAGGAGGGAAATTACAGCAGGGGTCAATAGGTGCAACAAACCACCATGGCACACATATACCTATGTAACAAACCTGCACGTTGTGCACATGTATCTGGTTTTCTTTTTTCTTTTTTCTTTTTTGTGAAGAAATAAAAAAGTATGTATTTTTAAATAGCTTTATTGAGCTATAATTGAAATATAATAATAAGCACATACATAAAATAGAATACATATTGCATGATTCAATTCATATGAATAGAATCTAAATTCTAATTCGCAGAGTGGACTGTTTAAGGATATTATCTTTTCCCTGTGGGGGTGGGGGGAAACAGCTGTTATTTTGCTCTCTTAAAAATATATTTTAAATAATGACTTTTTACATTTGAGCCATCTGAAAAAATTGATTAATAAGAAATGCATAGCATTTCTTTAAACAGAGTTTCAACCCTAAGCCAATAAAGAAGAGATAATATGAAATGTTTGTGGCTTTTTAAATGTATGAGTGTATATATTTAATCGTTCTCACATTCCAAATGTATTTCTTTGTCAGGCAGCACTAGTGTGCCTATTTGTGGCTTAGGAAAGAAAAAAGTATATATAGAAGGCATTATTACTTGTGATTAGATTAAAGGTGAGAGAAATGTTTTTGTCAAAGGTCTATAAATTAGCTAAGAAATACCACTTCAACCCATTGTTAACCAAGGACAGTGCCTGAAGTCTAGACTTTTAACAAATGCTTGCTGATTCTTTCCTTCATCCCTTTGTGAGGCTTCTCATGCACCCTGAAGTCCTAGGACAGAAAGTCAAACAGACAAAGTAACAAAAGCATAGGCTATTGGAACACCAGCTTTTTTTCTGTTATTAAAGTCTGCTTTTTACTACATCACACTGTTGCCCAAATCTGAAATTTTAGGAGTAAGGTAAATTCCAGAAAGTACAAAGAATTTCAAAGTACTTTGGGTTCCAAAGAGGAAGAATATCAATTTGGAAGGGAGGCTTACAAAATGCTTCAAAATTGTAGAGACATAGGACTTTATAGCTAAAAGAAAACTTAAAGATCCTTTTCAATTTGTGATTTAGTGGAGAATCACAGCTAATTCTAAAATGAGAACTTGCCCCAAACTAAGGAGACTCCTAGCCCAGCCTCAGACTGAGCTGGGTCTTCCATCCTTTTAGATGTAGGTGGGTAGGACACATCATTTTCAGGAAGGAACCTTAACCCTCCAACCAATAAACGATGACAACATTTCATTTTTTTTAATTCAACAATGAAGTGTTCTAGATTTATGTCACGTATTTACACCTTGGAATGACTGAAATCCAAAACTTATCAATAGGTCGTTAAAATAAATTATTGTGAGAGCTAAATGCGAGTTTAGCGTGAAAGGGGAATGGATAAACAATCAAACATTTATACAGATTATATGTCTTTAGTATTCTAATTCTACATAGATAAAAACTAGGGCTCAGAAAGGTAAATAGCATGCTTGAGGACATGTATCAAATCATTTATCTAATTAGAGATGGAGACAATTAAATCAAAAATATTAAGCAGACAGTGTTTGAATTGATACTTGATACCAAGTTATGATTTAAACAGATGGACATAAGTGGCAAGGATAGGAAACTCAAGATAATAGAAAATAACCCTCCCTCTCCTTATAATGGGAGAGAGGATGGTAAAATGACTATTAGGGCCATATATATATATGTGCGTGTGTGTGTGTGTACATATGTATATATATTCATATATACACACATATATATACATAGATATGTATATATATCAGCTAAGCAGAAATAAATTTCTTGGTTAATAGAGTAATTAAAAATAAAGGCACAGGAATTTATCATACATTAACATAACATACGTGCACCTAAGTTAAATATACAGGCATATTTCAAAGATATTGCTGGTTTGGTTCCAGACCACCACAATAAAGCAAATGTTGCATAAAAGCAAGTTACACAAATTTTGGGGATTCCTGTTGCATAAAAATTATGTTTAAAATATACTGTAGTCTATAATATATACAATAGAGTTATATGTATAAAACAATATACATCCTTTAATTTAAAAATACTTTATTGCTAAAATATGGTAACAATCATCTCAGTCTTCAGTGAGTTATAATCTTTTCACTGGTCAAGTATATTACCTCAATGTTGATGGCTGCTGGCTTATCACTGTGGTGGTTGCTGAAGGTTGGGGTGGCTGGGGCAATTCCTTGGAATTAGACAACAATGAAGTTTGCTGCATCGATGGGATCTTCTTTTTACAAAGGATTTCTCTGTAACAGCAATTAAATTGCATCTTCAAGCACCGCTTCCAATTCCAGTTTTCTTGCTATGTCCACCACATTTGTAGTTACTTCCTCTACTAAAGTCTTGAATCCCTCCAAGTCATTCATGAGGATTGGAATCAACTTCTTCCAACAGGAATCAACTTCCTGTTCATGTTGATATTTTGACCTCCTCCCACAAATCACAAATGTACTTAATGACATCTAGAATGGTGAATCCTCTCCAGAATGTTTTCAACTTATTTTGCTTAGATCCATCAGAGGATTCACTGTCTATGGGAGCTCTAGCCTTGAATGTATTTCTTAAATAATAAGGCTCAAAAGTCAAAGTTACTGCTTGATCCATGGGATGCAGAATGGATGTTGTCTTAGCAGGCAGGAAAACAGAATTAATCTCTGGGTACATCTCCATTAAAGTTCTTGAATGAACAGGTGCATTGTTAATGAGCAGCAATATTTTGAAAATAATATTTTTTTTCTAAGAATTGGTTCTCCACAGTGGACTTAAGATATTCAGTAAACCGTGCTGTTAACAGACATGCTGTCATCCAGGCTTTGTTGTTCCCTTCATGGAGCACAGGCGGAGTACAATCAGCTTAATTCTTAAAGGTTCTAGAATTTTCTGAATGATATATGAGTACTGGCTTCAACTTAAAGTCCCCAGCTGCATTAGCCACTAACAAGAGAGTCAGCCTGTCCTTTGAAGTTTGAGGTCAAGCATTGACTTCTCCTCTCTAGTTATGAAAGTCCGGGATAGCACTTTCCAATGGAAAGCTGTTTTATCTGCCTAGAAAATCTGTTGTGGAATGTAGCCACCTTCATCAATTATTGTTGTTGGGTTTTCTAGACAACTTGCTGCAGCCTCTACATCAGCACTTACTGTTTTATGTTGCTCTTTTATGTTATGGAGATGGCTTCTTTCCTTAAACTTCATGAACTAGAACTAGAACTTCTGCTAGCTTCAAACTTTTCTTCTGCGACTTCCTCACCTTTCTCAGACCCTCCATAGGATTGTAGAGTTAGGTTCTTGGTTAGGCTTTGGCTTAAGAGAATATTTTGATTGGTTTTATCTTCTATCCAGACCACTCAAATTTTCTCCGTATCAGCAAAAATATTGCTTTCTTATCACTCGTGTGTTCACTAGAAAAGAACTTTAATGTCTTTCAAGCACTTTTATTTTGCCTTTACAACTTGGCTGTCTGGCCCAAAACGCTGACCTGTCAGTCTGTCTCAGCTATTGGTATGCTGTCCTCACCAAGCTTAATCATTGTTTATTGAAGTACCGAAAATAATTTCTCACCTTTGGTCAGCTAAAGTGGCTTTGAGCAAACAAATTTCAGGACAATGAGAAAAAATTACAACCTGTTTTACTTAGACTGTTAGCATCCACTACTGGATGCCAGCCAGTCCTTCTTCCTCCCTCACCACTAAACTCAGGAAATGATGGATGTGAGAATGAGTGACACATAAGGGCCAATGGATATGAGATTAATAATGTATTTATTCACGTAGTAAATGGAAAGAAGATTCCCCAAGGACAGGGGATCAGGTTCTGTCTCGAAGAATCGAGGGCAATGGTTGTGTGGATTCAGATGCTTATTGTGGTTCCGGGTTGGATTCAGGTGTTTATTGTGGTTCCGGGTTGGGGCAGGGATGGATCTGGGGCTTTGGCAGGGGATTGTGTTGTTTGAAATTTCTGCCAGCACCAAAAAATGGAGGGTGTTCATGGGCTTTCTTATTAAGTTGTCCTGACATGGGGAGAAGAGGAAATAGGCTGTGAGACTGCACACATCAAAAATGGAGTCTTTCTCCTATTATACAAACCCAAGAAAAAAAAGTTAAGATATGGTTGCTACTTGCTAAGAAAATAAATAAGAAAGAAAGAAAGACATGTTTTATTTTCTCCCTAATTAAAAAAACAAAACATGAAAATAATGTTGAAATGTAGCCCTAAATGTACATTGATCAGTTGACAGAAAACACCAATGTTCAGAAAAAAAACAGAATGGAATTTAAAATCTACTATTGGAAGCCATGATTAATACTTTTCAGGAGCGTGAAGGACTTCTTTGATTTGACTGATACACAACAGCCTCATGCTCAGATACCAACTGCACCATAACTGTGATGCTATGATGGGAAAATGGGACATACCAATCTATCTGGATTCAAAACTTATTGAAAAATGTTGTTATTCTCTGTATTTCCTTGTTCATGATCTCTTCTTTTGATTCTCTTTTAGTTATGCTTGGCTTTTTTTTGCTCTCATTTTAACCATATCAGAGTTTTTTTTTTTTCCCCCAAGTCTTGGCTCTTAAGTTCCCTCAGACGGAAACATTCTTTCTCCCAGTATCTACATGACATCTCAATCCCTCACTGTTTTTCAGGTCTCTGCTATCTAAAAGAAACAGTCTAAGCAAGTGCCATGGCTCATGCCTGTAACCCCAACAATTTGGGAGGCCAAGGGAGGAGAATCACTTGAACCCAGAAGTTCGAGATC
Source organism: Trachypithecus francoisi (assembly GCF_009764315.1). Classification (NCBI taxonomy): domain Eukaryota; kingdom Metazoa; phylum Chordata; class Mammalia; order Primates; family Cercopithecidae; genus Trachypithecus; species Trachypithecus francoisi. Next base: position 18,093,767 of record NW_022681465.1, read on the forward strand.
AGCCTCACCCACATGATGAAACCCCTACAAAAAAATTTAAAAAATTATGAGAGTGTAGTGGCACTGCTTGTAGCCCCAGCTACTTGGGAGGCTGAAGTGGGATGACCCATTGAGCCTGGGTGGTCGAGGCTGACTGAGCCATAATCGTATCACTGCAGTCCAGCCTGGGTGACAGAGCAAGACCCTGTTTCATAAATAAATAAATAAGTAAGTAAGACAATCTAAATAGTTGATCTAAAATAGTTACCACTCTGCAATATACTCTCTTCTTTTTGCCCAGTCTACTGATTTCCATTTCTATGTATCACTTACTACAATTTATTATATACTATTTGCTTTTGTTTTCTGACCCCTCAGGAACCTGCTGGAATGTGTGTTTCATAGGGCAGATACTTTGTTTGCTGCATGCACACAGTAGATGCACAGTAGATGTTTATGACTGCCTGACTGAAAAAAGTGTTAGTTTACTTAAGTCTACATTCCCTACTCTTCACGCCTGCATCCAAGACTGCATATGTCCCCAGGCAGAAACAGATTCTTTGTATATAATTTTCTGCTTTGTGACCCACACAGTCCTCTAAGCGTGAAAGAGTTGGATTTTGTGCTTTGGAGAATGCAATGGTAAATGCAGTGTCACATGCTTACTTTATGTAAGATTTCGTCTATTTTCTGGCATACTTGTTACAAAACATTTTCCGAGTATTATTGGTTTTTAAGTGAAAATTGCTGATATTTTAAACCGGGATACAGAATGATTGAAAACAAAGACTAAAGTTTGAATAGCCTGGTTCAAACTTGGGATCCATTAGTTATTGGCTGTGGAGACTTAAGCATATGCTTTAGCCTTTCTAATCTTTATTTGAAAATGGGCATGAAAATGCATATAATACACAGAGCTGTTTGGAGTTAGAATGCATGTAAAGCCCTTAGCACAAAGTCTGGAACATAGTAAGTGTTCATAAATGTCCACCATTGTATTTTTATTTATTTTTATTTTATTTTATTTTTTTTTTGAGACAGAGTCTCGCTCTGTCGCCCAGGCTGGAGTGCAGCGGTGCGATCTCAGCTCACTGCAAGCTCCGCCTCCCGGGTTCATGCCATTCTCCTGCCTCAGCCTCCGGAGTAGCTGGGACTACAGGCACCCGCCACCATGCCGGCTAATGTTTTGTATTTTTAGTAGAGACGGGGTTTCACCATGTTAGCCAGGATGGTCTCGATCTCCTAACCTCGTGATCCGCCCACCTCGGCCTCCCAAAGTGCTGGGATTACAGGCATGAGCCACCGCGCCCGGCCCCACCATTGTATTTTAATGAAGCTATTTTATTTATGAAGTCAAATGTATTCTACTAAACTTATGCTTAATGAATTATTACACATCCTGAGATCACATTGTTTCTTAGATGAATTTTTATGTAAATCAAGGCATAATCAAAATTCATTTTTGTCAAAGCTTATCAAATGTCCCCATAAAATTTATTGACTAATTAATTCAAACTCACTGACATTATAAAATTTCCTTTATATTTATTAAATAAAAACATGGTCTGTATCTGAGCTATTCTGCTCTGTTGATCTTTTTCCACCTGCAACACATTAATTAATGTGCTTTTTTTGTTATTTTAAAAAAGCATTTTGATATTTTCTAAACCAATTATATTCATATAACTGTGTTTTCAAAATGTCTCTTTCTTCTTAAATGGAAACAGGGATATTTCTATAACATGTACAAATAATAGATTTTGCTTACAATATTATTAACTATATATTAAAATATATCACATTGTTTATATTTCTTATTTAACATCATGAATATTCATTTAGTTAAGACTGCTTTTATATATCAGAATTTCAGTTTTATTTTATTGTTGCTACACTTATATCTTCTAACAGTTATGCCAAATATATATATATGTGTGTGTGTGTGTGTGTGTGTGTGTGTGCGTATTTATTTATTTTTTGAGACACAGTCTCGCTCTGTCGCCCAGGCTGGAGTGCAGCGGTGCGATCTCGGCCCACTGCAAGCTCCGCCTCCCGGGTTCACGCCATTCTCCTGCCTCACCTCTTGAGTAGCTGGGACCACAGGCGCCCACCACCACGCCCAGTTAATTTTTTGTATTTTTAGTAAAGACGGGGTTTCACCATGTTAGCCAGGATGGTCTCGATCTCCTGACCTCATGATTCCGCCCGCCTTGGCCTCCCAAAGTGCTGGGATTGCAGGCATGAGCCACCGCGCCCTGCCGATTTTTTATTTTTTATCTCTTTATTTATAGCTCTATATTTTTATCTATCTATTTTGGCCATAATATTGTGAATAGATTATTTAATTTTAACTACATACAGGTGATTACATACCTATTACATACCTACAACATGACACATGTATTAGATTTGGTAACTTTATCTTGTATATTTTAATATATTGAATTCAGTCTTTTAATCTATTTAAAGTTTAATTGATTCATGTGGAAAGCAACAAAACAAGGTCAATATATTAACTAATAATGTGCAGGAAAGGTCAACCTGCCTTAGAAAAGTTTGGGGAAATTATTTATATCCAAAACAAACTTTCAGTCAGTGGTTGATTTTAGTGGTGAAGTAAAAGTGCAGTACTTATTAAGTAGATGGTCAGATGAGTAGCTGAGTCATATTTAAACTCCCAGGATGAATGGTAAACACAAGGCCAAAGTATTATATTTAAGTTATTCTAAATAATAACTGTTAAAAAATAAACTGTAATCAAACTAAATCTAGAAAGCTGTTAAACTTTTAAGCAGTTCACTTTAAAGCACAAGACCATTTGATTAAATCATTTACCCATTAAAAATTTTAGATATGGATGAATGCTAATTTTTTCAAAATTTAAATGTGATCTATTATTAATATGTCAGTTTTAGATGCTCTTCTTTTCAAATAACAGCATTTCAGTTAATGACCTCTTCAAAATATGTAATATTCAACTTCAATCATGGTGAATATCTGTTCCCTTTTACTGACAGTTTTCCAGAGTTCAAAATAATTCTTTTCTTTTCCTATATATTTTCCAGTGTTATGAGGTGAACCATTTTCCAAAACCACTTCCCGAACTTGACTGTTGCCGCTGAAGACCCTTTCAGGATTCACAGTGTCAATCACTAGTGGTTTCAGATGAAAACATTACAAATAGTCTTAAGTATTAGTGACCTTTAGTTATCTTACTTAATACAAATCTTGGTGGTATTTTCAGCTTAATTCCTGGTGTTCCTTAGCAGTGCCACCAGGGTCTAATTTGTTTCCATCCGTATGCTGCATTATCTCGTGCTTGTGCCTCGGGGTATCAAGACAACTTTTGCCACTCCAGGTGTCTCAAGAGCATCCTTAGAAGACCTGTTCGGAAGGGGTAGAACCAGCAAGCTCTTATCACCCATTGTATTTTGGGTTTCTTTATAATCAGAAAACAAAAGACTTAACAGATTTCTTAAACTAAGCAGACCTTTGTCACATATCCAATGCCCACGATGGAAGTCAGATTTACAGAATCCTGATTGCTGCCTAATTCATAGAAAATTCAAAGTTCAGTTATCAGAGAGGTGAGAAATGCTTATTGAGGAAGCAGTCATAGTGTCTCTCAACTCCTGCCTCTTCGTCTAGTATTTCTGGGCAGAAATTATGCATTTCATGAGAAACAGAGCCCTCAAATGTTTCCAAGTTCTTATTAAATTTGACGAAGTTGGTTTGATTTTCTTTTAACTTAGTATAAGTTCCATAAAATGGAGCAAAATACAAAGTAAATTCTAGGAAAAACAAACACAAATAATTGTTTACAAAAAGTGAAACTATCCATACAAAGAGGCGGTGTGGAAAAGCTGCCAGTTCAAACAGTGTAGCTAATATAATCTGATCTTGCCCCACGAGATACTCAGAAATTCTACTTTTGGTAGACTTATAGAGGAGGCTGTGTAATATCCTCTAAGACAACTGTCATAGATTAGCTTCTTCATAAGCAGGCGTTAGATAAGGTTTCATGTGAAAGTATTTATTAAGAAACATTTTCAGGAAAACCAGTGGGAGAGTAGGAAAGTAAAACCTGAGATGGAAGAAAGTCAAGGGAGTGATTTCAAGATGAGCCTCACAGAGGGAAGTTTTAGCCCAAGATCACTGGAGAACTTTGGATGAAAGTCACATATCAGAGTTGTCAAATCAGTGGAGGAAAACGCTAGTTTTAGCTCACCACACTTTCCAGGGTTTGATTAAGAAATAAGCTTGGGCCGGACGCGGTGGCTCAAGCCTGTAATCCCAGCACTTTGGGAGGGCGAGAAGGGCGGATCACGAGGTCAGGAGATCGAGACCATCCTGGCTAACACAGTGAAATCCCGTCTCTACTAAAGAAAATAAATACAAAAAACTAGCCGGGCGAGGTGGTGGGCGCTTGTAGTCCCAGCTACTCGGGAGGCTGAGGCAGGAGAATGGCGTAAACCCGGGAGGCGGAGCTTGCAGTGAGCTGAGATCCGGCCACTGAACTCCAGCCTGGGCGCCAGAGCGAAACTCTGTCTCAAAAAAAAAAAAAAAAAAAAAGAAATGAGCTTGTGGGGAAGGGGCACACATCCCAGTCTGATTGGCTCTGCTCACCCAGGAAAAATGTGATTTAAATACAAGCTTCCAGTAAGAAGATGAAGGTGCCAGCTGTTGAAAGTGAAAACACCAAACAGAAAATGTCAAAGGGATCAAAGCAGATGTGTGAAGGGTACTAATAGATTAGGAGGCCACAATTGGAGGTCATGAGGTTAGAATTACAGTTGACTTTTGTTTTAACTGCACAGGTCCACTTACACACAGATGTTTTTCAGTAACAATTACAAAAGTGTGCCTGCCCCTCCTGCCTCTCCATCTACCTCCTCCACTTCTTCCACCTCTGCTACCCTCGAGACAGCAAGACCAACCCCTCTTCTTCCTCTTCCTCCTTAGCCCACTCAGCCTGAAGGCAATGAGGATGAGGACCTTTATGATGATCCATTTTCACTTACAGAATAGTAAGTATAATTTTTCTTCCTCATGATTTTCTTAATGACATTTTATTTTCTCTAGCTTATTTTAGGGTAATAATACAATACGTAATACATATACAAAATGTGTGCTAATTGTCATATTACTGTTATATAGTTATATAACAATATGCTATGTATACTACATAAGTTATGTAACTTTTATAACTGTATATAACTTATATAACTGTTATCAGTTGTATAACTTATGCTTCCAGTCAACAGTAGATTATTCATTGTTAAGTTTTTGGAGAATCAAGAGTTACACACAGATTTTCAACTGTGCAGAGGTCAGCACCCCTAACATACGCATTGTTTAAAGTCACTTACACTTGATTTTATAATCATTCCATACTATACAATCATTTTACCTTGTATGCATGTCTAATATCATTAATTTGCTTATTGTGTCATATACCACCCTTTAGAGTGGTATTATTTATATTTATACCTGATTTATACCTGGTTTATTTATATTTATGTCTGATGCTGCTGCCAGCCTATAAGATGTCTTCGAGTTCAAGGATCATGTCTTAATTATTTGGAATCTCAGTTCTAGGACAATGTACAATCCATAATAAATCTCAGAAAATACTTGTTGAAAGAAGGCATGATTATGAATAAATAAATTAATAAGCCAATGACTGGAAACATAACTGTAGAAAATTTGTCTAAGTCAATATATACCTTTACACCAGTGTTGCCACAACTAGTCTCAAATATGATGATTTTATGGCTTACTCAAATAACGTTAGTGTCTACTTCATACAAAAATACTCTTTCGGGTGCAACTATTTCAAATCTATTGGCGCAAAAAAAGTTAACATATTGACATAAAATTTATTTTTTGCTTATTGTGCTTCATAGTAAATTTTCCCATTTTATTTGTATACCTTATTAAGCCACCTCCTCACCTTATTGAGTTTTCTTATGTCTGCAAAGTTTTTTATACATTTTAGATAGCTTAATATTAATTATGCCACATATAGCACAAGCTAAAAACATTTCTTCAAATTATTAATCAAAGTTGCAATAAAAGTTTAATCAGAAGACTTCAAGTGAGATATAAAGGCAGAAATGTTTAATAAAAATTTAATCAGAAGATTTCAGGTGAGACATAAAAGCAGAAATGTAAGAACACAACTCTTTCTTCTCTATTCAATTATCTCCTCTTGGAATAAGTAAAAGGAATGAATAACTTTGGCTTCTCTCAGGCAGTCAGAGGTATTGAATAAAATCATTATGCAGTAGTTTAAAAGAACTGCTATTTTAAAAACATTAGATATTCAGAAAGTCTTAGAATTTTGTTTGGTTTTTCTTTTAGTAGCAAAAAATTGTTAGTAATTAAGAAGAGTGTTTTAGTTGAACTCAAGCTTTATAGATCTTACAGAAAGAGCACATAGTCACAATTATTTTATATAGCTATTATACCTCCGAGACAAAAGCTGACAAATATGGCCTTCATTAGTCATCACTTGTGAGCAATTCTGCCTAATACAAGTTCAAAAATTTTGCATAAAGTTTTGCAAATAAGTTTCATAATTACCAAGAAAATTTATTTTTGGGGTGGTGCAAATTGTTTAATATTAAGGAATCTGCTAATGAGATCCGTTACAGGTACTATAAAAGAAAATAATGAAATCATTTTAATAGATTAAAATATATTTTATAAAACTCAATAACAATTTTTAAGTAAAATAAAACATTTCTGACATAAATTTTCAAAATATTGTCATCAGTAAGATAAAATTGATGAGAGAATTTATTAAATAAATAGGAAAATTCCTGTTAAAGTAAAAACAATCCCAGGGGTCCTAGTGTCACTACTGTTATTTAATTGTGTTCAGACAGTGCTAGCCAATAAATTCACAAAGACAACAATCTAACAGGCAGTAGCAAGAATATCATCAATCCTAAAATATATAATTTTCTATCTACAGAGCCCAGGAGAATGAATTCAAGAAATATTTTAGTGATTACAGATTACAATGAAGTAGTGAGTAAAAATCAAACATTCCAATCAAAAATCTTCTTTTTAGATTAAGAGCTACATAGATAATAGATTGGAAAAAAAAATTTATTCATCATATGAATAAAAATGTAAGTTACCTTGAATAAACTTAAGGAGTGTGTGAAAAAAAATACACATACACACAATTTTCTATGCACACACACACATTCCCATAATTATTTGGAAACTTTAAAAAATGATTTGAATAAATGCAAATGGTAACATGTTAATTCATGTATTGGAAGACTCAGTGTTGTGAAGATGTAAATTATACTCAAATTTCTACATGTTTAATACTAGTCTAAGAAACATTTAGTTACAGGCTTTCATGAAAAAAAATCATATACATGTTATCCTAAAATTAATCTGCCAGCCTGAATGTGTGAGATGAGCCATTAAGTAGTTTGAAAATGAAAGGGAAAAAATGAGGGTAGAGTTACTAATCTAGTTAACAGTCATATTTTAAATAATTAACTAAAAATGTTGTGGTGATATGAAAATGTATTAGTCTGTTCTCATGCTGCTAATAAAGACATAGCTCAGACCAGATAATTTATAAAGGAAAGAGGTTTAATTGTCTCACAGTTCCACATGGCTGGGGAGACTTCACAATCATGACAGAAGGGAAAAGAGGAGCAAAGTCATGTCTTAACATGGCAGCAGGCAAGAGAGCATGTGCAGGGTACAGTCCCCCTCCTGGCTACCTTCATAGGCTGGCATTGTGTGTCTGCTGCTTTTCCTGGTGCAGAGCACAAGCTGTCAGTGGATCCATTATTCTGGGGTCTGGAACATGGTGGCCCTCTTCTCACAGCTCCACTAGGCAGTGCCCAAGTGAGGACTCTATGTGGGTGCTCTAACCCCACATCCCTGCAGCAAACTTCTGCCTGGACATCCAGGCATTTCCATACATCCTCTGAAATCTAAGTGAAGTTTCCCAAACCTCAATTATTGACTCCTAGCACCTGCAGGCTTGTGGAAGCTGCCAAGGCTTTGGGCTTGCATCCTCTGAAGCCAAGGCCCAAACTATGCCTTGGCCCCTTTTAGCCACAGCTACAGCAGCTGGGTGGCAGGGCACTAAGTCCCCAGGTTGCATGGAGCAGGGGTGTCCTGGTCCCAGCCCACAAAACCATTTTTTCCTCCTAAGCCTCCAGTCCTTTGATGAGAGAGGCTGCTGCAAAGATCTCTGACATGCCCTGCAGACATTTTTCCCATTTTCTTGGCCACTAATGTTTGCCTCCTCATTACTTATACAAATTTCTGCAGCAGGCTTGAATTTCTCCTAAGAAAATGAGTTTTTCTTGTCTATCACATCATCAGCCTGCAAATTTTCTAAACATTTATGTTCTGCTTCCCTTTTAAACATAAGTTTCAATTACAAACCATATATTTGTGAATACATAAAACTGAATGCTTTTACCAGCACCTGAATCACCTGTTGAACACTTTGCTTCTTAGAAATTTCTTCCACCAGATGCCCTAAATCATCTCTCAAGTTCAAAAATCCACAAATCTCTAGGGCAGGAACAAAATACCACCAGTCTCTGCTAAAACATAGCAAGAGTGCCCCTTATTTCAGTTCCCAACAAGTCACTTGCAAAGAAAAAAGTATTGACCATCCTATCTATTATTAAATACAGGGTTTCCTGTTATTTTGTCTCAGCTTTGCTTTTACCCATCATAGCACTGACTACAGATTGCAATGACTTTACTTGTCTGTTTTCCCTTCTCATTTCTTTCTATGACTGCTTTTTTCTTTGTTTTCATCCTTTCATGCCTCTGTCACAGCTTCCACAAACCAGACAATGCATCCTTTTTATTCACTGTGTTTGGAACGAATGGGTTCAGTGTCTAGTATATAGTAGGAAATTAATCCTCATTTTTTGAATGAACGGTGGATGAAAGAATAATAGGATGAATATGTGAAGAAAGTAAAAATGGAAGGCCATGAAAAGACTGGATGAAAGAGAAGGAGATGCATTGGGTCTGAGACAAGTCTAGTTATGAGAAAAAAATTCAGTATGAAATGCTCATTACTGAAAGGATAAAAAAACACACTTTTTTCCCCAAGGAAACTAACTAATTTAATGTAGAAATTTGGCAGCTTAAGGAACTTATCAAATTGAAAATAAAATCACGCAACAGTGTCTACTTCAAATCACCTGGATAAGTGGCAGAAAAAGATTATGGTAGTAATTTCTGGATTAAAAAGGCTGTAATGTAATTCATTGGTTCATCCTTGTTGGTAACTATTTCCCCTGAAAATCTAATATCTTAAAAACAATAGCCAAAGCTAAAGCCAAGGATCTTCCAAAATACAAACTTTCTATATTTTGTGTTAAATACAATTACGTTATATTGATTTTTACATATACAAACTTTGTTGAATTTTAAAATTGATTCTTGTAATTTATATTTTTAATATAAGTGATACTATTTTCTGTGAATAATAATTCTTTGATTCTCTAAACCACACGTTAAAGATTTTATTCATTTTTTTTCATGCTGGCTAGAACCTACACTACAATTTCAATCAAAGGAAGCATCTTTGTCTTTCCATTTTAAAGAAAGTAAATTCATTACTTCACCTCATATTTGATGAAATATTTCTTGACATTTCTAATTTGCAGTATGATTCCTAAGAGTGGTAACATAAATTGTTGTTGGCTATAATTGAAAAGCTTGTGGATTTATTCTTTCATCATTTTTTTTCTCTTTTTTAAATTAATGTGTTGAATTTGCTAAGATGTAAATTCACCTTAAATTTCCGAAATAACTCCAACTTCACCTTCATGCTTAGTCTATTTGCTGGGTTTTAGTAACTTTTTAATTGAACTTCTAAGTAAAATATTATTAAAATGTCAGCATGAAGTACAAATTCATGTAACACATTATTTAGAAAGCCTTTCCTGGATACTTGCAACCACATGGGAAGAACTGCTCATCAATGAACTTTTGATGAAATATAAAAGGAATCCTGTGCAATTTTTATAAAGAACAGAACCATAACAAAGCTAGATTCAGGGAGATTACTTTGAATAAAGATGCTGGAGGTTGTCTTAGCATCCCATTACTTCACCGTCAGTAGTTTCCTTAAAGGCATTGGATCTTGTAAATGCTTAATCATTTCTCAATCTTACAAAATGAAAATGTGAAATAACCTAATAATAGGCAAGAAATGGTAAAAGAGTTAATTGTGCAACTTATAAATAAGAAAATGGGAGCCACTGTGAAAATCCTATTTATTATACTTTTGTATGTATTTTTAAAAAGTATGTTAGAACTAATTTTTTAAAAAAGAGTGTAATGCTTTGAATATGAGCATCAAAGACATGATTACATTCGCTTGGAAATTAACATAAAATTTATATTTTATCTATTTGGAAAGAAAGAAAAAATTATGAGATTGTAAATACTAGTATTTGTATAATTTTATAAAATAATCTTTCTAAACGTTTAATACTTTTTACTATTAAACTGAATTTATTTTTAACAAAAATTAGTTAATATGTTTAGCTTTGAAAATATATCCATTATTTGCAGCATTCTTATTTTTAAATATTCCTATCTTTCTTTAAAATCTGTGTCACTTCAGTTGCCTTAATTTAAATTAAAATATGTGCTTGTAAATTTTCCAAATATTATATAACCAACTTCTAACCCCTTGGGTTTTTACCATTCTCCTCCCTACCCCAGTGGTCTTATGTTATTTTCTTCAGGATGAATGCATTGCTGGAAAGGCTTTCCTTTAATTACTGACCTTGAACTGTGGAATCCATTAGAGAATGAGAGAAAAGCTTATGTGTCTGAAATGTTGCACAGCTGTCATTTTCTTTAAGATAAATTAATGAGCATTGCTGTTTAGACACCTGGGTTATAGTTCCTGCTCTGTAACCAACTCGCTGAGTGACATTGATCTAAGCCCACATGGGACAGCAGTGCCTCATCTCTAACATTAAAGATTTGTACTAAATTATCTCTGAGATCCTTAAATTTTTAATGGTTTTAATTATCAGCTTCATTCATTTTTTAGCTTCCCCTCTTTTGTCTGCCTTGTGACTGTTGACACCCACATTTCTGTTTAAATAGCATACAGAATAATAAATCAAAATCAAATTTGTAACTTTTGCTGATCAGGGAGCTATGGTAAATAACACTGAATGTGAGCAATATTTAAATTAATGGATAATAGCCAGCCTTTGTATTATCTGTGGTTACAATGCATTGAAGCTAAGTCTTGCTTGTAATGCCAGATCTTAACTGTAAAATTATTTACTATATTAGATACATATTAGCTCAGTTTAAAAATTGACTTCTGGCCAGAAAGACTAAAGTAGTTCATACAAAGACTTAGATGTTTTTCTGTTTGTAATTTAGGTATTTAAGAAAAATATAACATTTGTCTCACCTTTCAAATAGGTTTAAGTTTTATGCCTTAAATATTCATGTAAACACAACATAAGAAGTGATTGTACAATTTCTTCTTTTCTCCCTTGGTTAGACAAAAAGCTATAATGGTAGAGACTATATATGAGGAATCTGTTTCTTCAGTGTCTACAGAAGTATCTAGCCCAAACTAGGAACTTAAGAAATATTTATTGAATAGATAGATAAAAATCCACTTCATTAATAACTCAATAATACTATCTTAATCTTATTTCAAATATCTTTAGCAAAAATATATGTGAATGCCAAATTTATGATTTTATAGTTTGTCATATTTGTGTAAATAATGGCTTTTTACTTATAAAAACTACTAATAATGAGTAAACAAAAAATTGTGTTAATTAAATATTTATAAATGATATTGATAAAAATTAACAAAATTTTATATAGCCCTTACTAGATACCAGGTACTGTATATATATAAGCTCCTATAATCTTTCCATAAATTCTATGAGGGTAGATATCATTGTTATCCCCATTTTATATATAGTGAAAATGAAGCACAGAACAGTTAAGTCACTTACCCAACGTTACAGGTCTGTTAAGTGGTGGAGCCAGAATTTAAACTGAGGCCATTGGAATCTGGACTCCAGGCATTATGTTGTCTCTCGTTAAAGTTAAATGATACGTAAGTAAATAAGAAAATAAGATGTTCAGTGATTTCATTAATTACATTTTTTTTAGTATTACCAACTGGCAGGCACCAATGACATGAATGAGTCTCTGAGAATACATAAGTAGAAAAACATAGTCTCTACTCTTGGGAGGCTAATAGACCAGGCAAAAAACAGTCAATGCACATATTACAATGTGTGATTTGCTGTAATAGAGGTGTGTGCAAACTCAAATGAAAACAAAAGGCCCAGGGCCTTTAAAAGTTGCTTAAAAGGTGACAGTAAAGGTTTCACAGTGTCATTGATACTGGAACGGATTCTTGAAGAGAGAATAGGGAATTGCCGGGTGGAAGAAAAACATTCCAGAGAGAGCAAACCAACTACATGCAGGCAATAAACAGCAGCAAAGCTAGAGATAATGGTGGAAGCAAGCCAGGATATTTAATGTCTCTCTGTTCCCTTGACTACCTGTCATAGAATTGTAAGTACTGGAATGATATCAGATTTGTAACGTAATAAGATAAAACTCAATGAGGGTGAACTGGAAAGAACATAAAAGTAATGAAAAACTGTTGTAAGATAAAACAAATAGTTAAGAAAATAAGTCATGAATGGCTGAGTTGGGTTGGCTTTAGTAAAGAAAGATAGAAAAAATAAGTTTAAGAAATACCAGAAAAAAAGTTAATTAAACTTAATGACCAATGTGATTTTGGGGACAGGGGTTGACAAATAGAAAGGATAGTCAAGATGACTCAATTGTATTATCTGGATAATTTGTAGAGTCATTAAGCCAGGATAAGAAACACTGAAGGTGGGAGAAGGCATTTAAAGAAAACAAACTAAATACTTTAAATTTGAAAATGTTAACAGCGGGATGTCATTAGATATAACTCTTTCCTAAAAGAGATCTTAGCTTGAGAAATGGTTTTAGAAGAAAACCACTTAAAAAGCTAGGAAGAGAACAAGCAGAGCTAATCGAAGACAAGGAAATGAAGGAATTGGCTCAGTGTAACAAACCTTTTCTTCTCAGAAAGCATATTTACATTATTGAAAATTATTGAGAACTCAAAACATTTTTTGCATGTATGGTCGACATAGATCACTATTTACCATATTAGAAATTAAAACAGAATTTTTTATGTTTATTAATAATTTTAAAAATAGTAAATCCATTATTTTTAACATAACGTTTGAAAATAACTATATTATTTAAACAAAAAATAAGAATGCCATTGTGATATTATACAATTTGCATCTCTCTTCAGTATCTGGTTTAATAGATGATGGCTAGACTTTTATGTATCTGCATTCGATTTTGTATTAGTCCATTCTCATGCTGATGATAAAGACATACCCAGGACTGGGAAGAAAATAGTTTAATGAACTCACAGTTCCATGTGGCTGGGAAGGCCGCCATCAAGGCAGAAGGTGAAAGGTACTTCTTATATGGTGGCAGCAAGGGAGAATGAGAAAGAAGTGAAAGTGGAAACCATTATAAAACCATCAGATCTCATGAGACTTATTCACTACCAAGATAACAGTATGGGGGAAACTGACCCCATGATTTAATTATCTCCCACCAGGTCTCTCCCAAAACAGGTGGGAATTATGAGGAGTACAATTCAAGATAAGATTCGGATGGGGAAACAGAGCCAAACCATATCAAGTTTATTGCAATATGTTAGTTTGTTTGAAGTATATAAAGAAAACCCAGCCTTACACTAACTGAAAAAGAGAGGAGGATTTTATAGCCTTTTTGGATTATTATGGATTTTTTTGAAATGACAAAAAACCTTGAGGATGGTAACTTCTTAAAGTTTACCTGAAATGTGTAATATAAAACCACATCAATTAATTTTTTATTACTTAAATTATTAGTTGGTATAGCTTGTAGTTCAAATATTTACTTATGCATGATTCTGTACCATCATAAATTGGCCATTTTAAAATATTGGATTACTGAGATATACCAATCTTATAATGTTGACACATTTTATTACACAACATCAAAATGTCTTATCAGAGAAGCCTTTTAACCATTGAGAAATTTCAAGCTCACAGTGGTGTGTACGTGTTTTCAGAAATCCTAATTTCCACTGGAAAACTTGAATGTTATCCTTGGCAATAAAAACTATCAGCTGTTTTTCTTGAAGTGACAAGCTCATGTCATTAAGTTTTGAGAAAACATCTGCTCTGAAAATACCCATGTATGAATAATTGTAGCTTGTTTGTCATTTGTTATCTCAGGGAAAATGATATGCTATGAAGAAAACAGCTAATTCAGTTCATAGCTCATACAATTGTATGATGGACATATGTCAGTCATTTGATTTCTGACATCTTTTTATGGTAAAGAAATCCCCCAGTTACATAAGATTCATTGGGGAGAAAAAAAACTGCCTCTCCATACGGTAACTGGAAATGGTAGACATTTTCTTTCCCACACACTGAATCTCCTTTCAGCTAGATCAGAGACATTTAATTTATACATTTCTAATCAATTGACCTGTTCCAGATTTTGACTGTGCAGCTAGTGACAGAAAAATTAGGGAGCTTGCTCAGGGACAGCGAACACACTGCTGGTAGTAAAACTTCAAAGTACTGTTCCTGGCACAGATATTAAAGGACTTGAATGCTGATATAGGTAAATTTGCAAAAAGAAAACTAAAAAAGGAATCTCTGGCATTAAAGTTACTGATATATAATTTATAGCTTCTAATACCTGGCTATAGCAATTACGTTTTCATCAATGAATTCTGCTCATAGTTTTGGGAAATATTTCTGGAAGCTTAGTATTTGAGCCTGACATCTAGTTTCCCTAGCAATTCTGTGAGCTACTGAGTGTCCTTCAACAGTGTCCATGTCTGTTATCTGTAATCAAAATTCTAGGGAATAAAATATCTCATATTGTTGTGAACTTAGATGAGCTATTCATAGAGCTTGGAAAAATTCCTGATTTATAAATATAAATAAGTACACATTGGATAATTAAACTCAAAGATGAGCATCTGTTCCTTTGCTTCCCTGTATTCTTTCCAATTATATCACCCTGCTTATATCAAAGCAAATAGTGAAGTAGGTATAGATTAATGAATGCTTATTTTGTTTGTATTCAGTGGCTATAATAAAGATTATTTCAAATAGCGGGCATCCATATGGTACTGCATTAGGGCTTTAAAACTTAAACTATCTGGAACAGTGGTAAGACTAAAGGTAAAATATTACATAAAAAAATTGCTAAAATAGTTGATGATTCAAAAGCAAGATGTATTAGTTCCTTCTCGTGCACTAATAAAGACATAACCAAGACTAGGTAATTTATAAAGAAAAGAGGCTTAACTGACTCATACTTCTGCAGGGGTGGGGAGGCCTCAGGAAACCTACAATCATGACAGAAGGGAAAGCAAACATGTCCTTCTTCATATGACGGCAGGAAGGAGAAGAATGAGTGATGTGGGGAAAAGTCCCTTATAAAACCATCAGATATTGTGAAACCTCAGTCACCATCACAAGAAGAGCATGGAGGTAACTGCCTCCATGATTAAATTACCTCCCACTGGTGCCTCCCATGACACATGGGGATTATGGGAACTACAATTCAAGATGAGATTTGGGTAGGGACAAAGTATATCATAAGAAAATAATTAGTTCATTGGCATGAAAGATAAGTGCTTTCTCTTTTTTTGATAATGGTTATAAGTAGCAGTTCATCCATTGATACTATAAAAACAAAAAATATGTAATGTATGTTAGAAGGAGAAAGAAGGGGAAAAATGGAAACATGAAAATAATGATGAAGGAGGGAAGAAATGAAAGAGCCCCCCAAACGCAGAAATACCTGCTTCTCTGGTTTTAGTCCACCAGTCTACATTTGAATTCTCCCTGCATGCCAACCCTTTGCCAATGAGTGTGTCTAGTTTCCTATATATAGGTGGTCCTTAAATTTTATGCCTTTAGCCTTCAGGCAACCTAAACACTAGGATACACATTGACACTCACATTGTTTTTAACATGCCTTATTGAAACTATTTTGACCAATCTTCTGTTGACCTGCTACAACAGCCAACTGTTTCATATAAAAGTTCTGCCATGTTAGAACAGCCAGATTTTGTAATCCCACATTTTGGGATTTCATCACAGATAATTCCTTGCTAGCTTCCCTGTAGCCTGTAGTTTTTCCAAAGTTCCTGAAAAGCACCCAAAGGGAATAGGGAGGAAAGGTGGCGGAGATTACAACTATATCTTCACTCTCCACATAATGTTTGCCTTGAAGAATATTTTCTTCCAGAAAAATAAAGAATTTTTAATCAAAAATTTAAAATTATTTTAGGAAAGGAGAAATAAAACAAAAACGCTGAGAGAGAATATGAAAATGACTCACAAACTGATATCAACTGAGAAAATTTGTAAAACATTAAACATGCCAAAAAAAAGGGGGGGGTGGATTTTATCCTCTGAGATGGTAAATAAATTTAAATTAGTTAACAGGTTTCAATTGCTGAGGAAATGTATCAAACTAAATGAGTTCAAATAACTGGAAATATTTTGACAATATTTGGGTGTAAAATTAAGGTGTGATTAGAATCTCAATAGTATTTTTATTTCTTTGAGAACAAAAATTGTTTTTCTGACATGTAAGTCTTACTGGACTTTGAAATTAGTTCATGTTTTTAGAAATGAACCATGTAAGAAAATAGAACACATGCTGTGTTGCTTTCTCTGTCTTTTGTGTACACCACTTTCTACACAGCATGGTCTCCTTTTCTGAGATACAAGAGCTGTGAAGAAGCACATGTAAATTTTTATGTTCCATTTAGAACCCTTTTTTTTAAAAGACAGTCTTGCTCTGTTGCCCAGGCTGGAGTACAGTGGCATCATCATAGCTTACTGCATCTTGACCTCCTGGACTCGAGTGATCCACCCACTTCAGTCTCCTGAGTAGCTGGGACTACAGGTGTCTGCCACAACACCTGTCTAATTTTGTTTTTATTTTTATTTTTTTGTACAGACGATGTTTCCCTATGTTCAAAGCCCAGACTGGTTTTGAACTTCTGGGCTTAAGCAATTCTCCCACCTTTGCCTCTCAAAGTACTGGAATTATAGGCAGAGAGCCCCCATCATCTGGCCCTCATTTAGAATGTAACAAATACTTAGTTCATAGATGTTATTCAATACATGTTTTAAAACTGAAATAAATTGTAACATAACATACCTTACATAGTAAATAATTTAATAATCAAGTTGTCCCCAAAGAGGCATTAAACCAAATACTTGAATGGGTTAGATCATGGCAGGTAGGACCTATGGTGGTTGGTACAGAAGCTAGGATTAAAGAGTACATTTTGGAAACAAGATGCTTGGGGACTACATAATATGATTTCAGAGAGGACTGAGTACAAATGCTCCTGGTTATCTTATAAACTTTAAAGTATTTAAGTGAAATTTCCGAGCCTCAATTTCTCTCACTGAAAAATGGAAATAATAAGAGTATCTACAACAGAGATTGGAAATTCTTTCTCTCAAGTCAACTTATTTCAAATTTAGATATTTGTATTCCTAAATTATTTCCATAATTTAATAAATATTTCATGATCTAATTAAATATATTAGTAACAATTTAAATGTAATACATAAATCTGAAAACAAAATGGCAGAGGATGATATCAAATAAAAAGTACAAATCTTCTTTCCTTTCCTGTGCACAGACCCAGCCCTGATCCCAATCTTCAGAGGGTTTCCATTTTAAACATTTCTGTCATATTCTTTTCCAGTGTTTCCCTTCCAAACTATAGATACAGTGCTTATGTCTCTAGTCATGACTTATCAGCTTCAACAATATCTGTTGCCTCCATCTATGAAATACGAGGATTCCTTTTCACATAAACTGACTTTTGCCATATCCTTCACTCTCTGCTAGTTATGTTTTTATATTTAGTTTCTCTCTTGCTTAAGTTTGTTGATCTACTTGATGTGTTTAATCTTCTGTTCCTTCTACTTATCATTAGACTTTGTGTCATGATTTGCCCTTATTTTAGATGAATTACATCTGTGCCACCTCCCCTTTCTCATTTTTCCAACTTGTATCTTCCATAGAACTGTTATGTTTCTATTGTCAAGCTTAAAAACATTCTGTTTGACAACTATTATCTTTTGTGGTTGTTGATTTACTGAATTAATTTATAAGCTAAGCATGGAAGATAGACAAATGTTAGATACTTTTCACTATATAGGACTTTTCATTTTATAATGTTTTTGTGTCTCATTAGATAATGAGCTTCAGAGATCAGAAATAATTCACATTTATTTTAATTACTATCCCTATTATTTGGCACAGTAACTAGTTTATACAAAGCACTGAGACTAAATGCTAGGATGGTAGTCAGTATCCATGTGGTCATGCATTACATTTGCAAGGTCCTAACATGTGATGCTTTAGGACCTTAACCCTGGATGTACTAGCAAAAACAAACCTAGGACTACAGTTAACAATAGTGTGTTATATATTTAAATTTTCTTAGAGGGTAAATATTAATTGTACTCTCCACTTTCCACTCTCCACCCACCCAACCAACCACACACACACAGACACATGTAACTATTTGAGGTTGTGGATATGTTAACTGCTTTGATTGTGCTGATCATTTCACCGTCTGCATGAATATCCAAATGTCAAATGATGCACTTTAAATATATAAAATTTTTGGTAAATTATACCCCAGTAAAGCTGAAAAAAGAATACACAGAAAACCAAAACAAAACAAAAAACAGAAAACTAGTCTTTAGGGAGCTGGGTTATTTAGCAGTATGATAAGTCAGAGACATGTTAACTGATCATAAGGCAGCATTGAGTCCCTGGTATTGATGTAGTGCCTGGTATTGGTTCAAAAAGGAGGAATTTGTTTCCAGGGCAAGGTAGCATGAGATGCCAGGTCAAACTGAATTTCTCAGTGTGATTTTATCACAGGACTGAGTGATAATACATAAGGTTCAGACATTTGCTGATGAAATCTAAGAAATGAGTGTTAAGATAAAAGGTCCTATGAAAAGCACATTGAAATGTTACCAGTGTTCACCTCTAGGTGGTAAGAGTATTTCTTCTTTATAAATGTATTTTTCCAGTCATAAGAGGAAGCAATAAATGATTGGAAGGGAAGGGAGTAGGAAGGAGCACGGCAGCACAGACACCTCCACGATGTCTGTTCCATCCCCAGCACAGGAATGCTGGCGGGCAGAGCCAAGGCAAGCCTTTCCCTTGGGAGTCAGTGAATTCCCTCAACATTCGTCAGCGACAAAGATATGAGTCAAATTCTTAGCATCCCAATGAACCACTTTGGAAAACAAAACCTGTTTGTTTATGTAATGTAAAAATATCTTTTATATTCATTGTCGGAAGCTTTCTCCTTTTAGAGCTTCTCAACCTTCCTATGACTACGGGAGATACTAGCTCACATACAACATTTTTTTTTTAAATGAAAGAATGCTGTGAATTTCTATTGCCAGGATATGCAAATAACACACACACACACACACCACTCAGTGGTAGAGAGGAGAGTGGACAGCTTGGAGGATCAGAACAGCTTGTATGGGGGTGGCCTTATATTTCAAGTCAAGGCTGCTCAAGTGGTGAAGATGACAAATGGAGAAAACAGATTGGGAAATGTAAGCTCAAGGGGGAATAATTTTTCACAAAGGGAATAAAATCAACTACCTAGCTTACAGTTTCCAGCTTGGAAAGAACATTAAAGACGAACTGTTCCAATATTTTCATTTTAAAAAAGTAGAATAAAAGATTAGATTAAATGACCCATTCAAGATCTCACTGAAGAGAAAAGGAGAAAGCTCAGATCTAGCACTGAGGGTCTTTTCTCTGTCAAGTCATTACATCCTACCAAGTTTAAATATAAAGCAAACACCAGCTCTCTTGGAAAGTGATATGTATTCAGTTTAGTGGGTGGGGTTAGGAGGAAGAAGGATTTTTCCATTTAGCAGTAAAAGACCCAATGTTTAAATGCCCAGATTATTGCCAGAAATGATGCAATTTGAAACAATTATGACATCTGTTTTTATTTGTGCTTTGTCCTAATGCCAACCAAGCATGATGTACTGTTGCTTTCTTATAAAGTAAGCATTTTAATATCAAGTATATGTTGTCTTAGAGGCATCATAGAGATATTGGAACAGAACTTAGGAATCTTCTGGGTGAGCAAGGATAAAATCACTCTCAGTGGCATAGCTACTCTAGTGCTCTGCCTTACCAGCCACTGTGGCTTCCAGTTGATACCTCACTGGGAATTGCTCACTGTTGCAGGGAATTACCTCTCAGGCCTGGCTGATATGGAGATATGAAGGCCCAACCATAAGATCTTGAAAGACCACCCAGCTCCATAAGTTGCTCCAGGATCAACTGAGACTTAATTTGCCAACCAGTTTCTTTCCTTGCCCATTTTGATTTTCCCTATTTCCTGACACATATATGTCTTGAGAGCACTGCCCAATAAAGTCTCTGAATTCAACAACCTTCTCAGCATCTGTTTCCTGTGAAGCCCTTCTAAGGCAATAGATACTAGAAATGTTTCTGAGCAGTGGACCATAAATCTGGATTTGGTTGCTGGAACAGTCACTACTCAACCAGCAATGAGTAAACCATCTCTAATAATAGATGGACTTTAAATGTTGTTCCCATGCAATTGCTAAGTAGTTAAAACTTTCACCAGTAGAGATGGGATGCTGGTGGAGTGAGGGGAATACATTAGCTGGTATGAAATCTCTGGCCCTGGAGAGCTGGGAGGAAAAAGAATATGAAATAAGGTAGGTGTTGCTGCATGTCTTTGATTCCTTGACAAGAGATGTGATAGGCAGGATTTTATCTCCAGTCCTAATCGTAAGAACTAATGAACATGAAGGGATATCACCACCTGGTTAAGTTGCTATATGGCACAGCTGTCCCTATCATAGGGTGATTATCTGGATGGTCCTGACCTAATCAGGTGAGCCCTTAAAAGCAGCTGATGACAGAAAAAGAAGTCAGGGAGATTTAAAATTTGGGAAGAACTTGCTATTCCCTTGCTGGACGTGAAGGTAGAGAGGGCCATATGAGAAGCAACGCAGATGGCCTTATGAAGCTAAAATATGCCAGTAGGGAAAGAAGGACCCCAGTCCTACCATAGCACAGAGCTGAATTTGAATGAGCTTGGAAGAGATTTATTCCCCTGGAGCCTCCAGGTAAGAGCCAAGTTGACACGGCAATTCTAGCATTATGAGACCCTATGCAGAGAATAGTTGAGCCCACCCAGTTGAGCCCACCCAGACGTCTGACCTGCAGAGCTGTGATAAATAGATATGGTTTCAAGATGCTAAATTTGTGATATTTTGCTACAGCAGTGATAAAACACTAATAGATAACAACAGGCTTGGGGGTTTAATCACCTGTTTAGGCTAATGTTTCAGCTTTTTCTATAGTTTTGATAATCAGTAATTCAGACACACAAACTCACAGAATGTTTTGTGTCTATTACTCACACACTATTTTTTTCTGATGAAATTATTGAAATAATTTTTAAAGAAAATTTCCATGCATTTTAAATCTTCTGTTGCTCTTCTTCCCCGTACACTTTTTCCAGCTACAGCAGACCAATAAAGATACTATAAAATGGACCTAGATCAAATCCTCTCATCTTGAATCAATATTTTAGATGTTTAGATCAACCCCCTTTCGTCCATCTCTCTCTTTTTTTTTCTGGAATGTGCTATGTGCTTCTTGGTAGCTATGGCAATGCAAAATTGGAACGTTGCTTCCTAGAGATGCCGGATGTATGTTCAGCTGCTTCCATAAACTTGACGCAACTGAGCTCATTCCTACAATAATACAATTCCACTTTTAAATTATTATTCAGGCAAATGGTGAGCACCAGGAATGTATTCTAATGAGAGGTATCCAAGGTCTGTTTGGAGCAGCTAGCTCCTTAAGTGTTCCAGAGACAGATGTCTGAAGATCATTTCCAAACCCCGTAACATAGCCTGCATCTTAATGACACATTTGAATGAAGAAACATGTAAATTCTGCATCAGTTAAAGGAATATGACTCAAATGAAAGTGAATAAATGGCCTAACGCAGCAAAAAGGATTCGGCTCTCATGATGAACTCTGCTAAACATTATATATGGGAGAAAGTCTGTTTTGCTTTTTGTGGAAGATGTTTTTGATACTCAAGAGCTCAGACTATTTTTAAGTACTTTTACATTGATTTTACCAATAAGAAATTTCTAGTACTTCTGTGATTTTTTTTTCTTTTGCTGATTTGTTCCATACATTTTAAAAAATGTTTTGTGAACTGTGTTTTAGGATTTTTAATTCCTTCTCTTCAGGTCAATTGATTTCCTTTACTGTGATAGCATTGTTCCTGCTCCTAAGTAGTGTGCAAGGCCCAGCTTTGTAAGAGCAGTATTTGACAAGTTAAAAGTAAGTGTTCAGAATGAAATGCAAAAACGTTGCTTCTAATCAAATGCAAATTGCTATTGGAATTCCAGAGGTGACTTTCTAGCAATATCAGGGAATTCCACCTAAGGTTATTAAAAGAAAATCTACCATGATATTTTTTAACTGTTTGATTTATAATAAAGAAAAAAACTACATAGATTAATTGGCACATTTTCAACTCTTAGGATGCAAATGCTGCTTTTTGAGTAAATGTAAAGTGTTATTTCCCTCACCAAATTCTTGTGGGCATAAAACTTAACTGTTCTGCCTCAATAGAACATATGTTTTTTAATCTGTATCTTTGTAACATGTTACTATAAACAGTTGGTCAATAAACATTTTGTTTTTTTGAACTTCTACATTTATTTCAACAGTGAGTTTTCAAAAATAAAATTTAACAAGGTTCAGTTTGTAATGAAAGAGTTAAGTTTAAAAATATCTATCTTTTTAATATTTTAATATTTTCTACCACATGGATTAACTCTGAACTTATTTCTGATAAAAGAAAATATCATATTTAATCATTGTAGGTTTTTTTCACATTGAAATTAATGCCACTGTGACAATTTTACTTTCCTTTAAGCACAAATACTGTTACTAATTATTATTTAAAATGTTTAATCAACCCAATAGAAATGCCAGTTATACAGAAAGCATCAAGTAAAAATCAACTTTTATTTTACTTTCTCTACATAAGCTTTTA
The DNA here is from genome assembly GCF_009764315.1 of Trachypithecus francoisi. Classification (NCBI taxonomy): domain Eukaryota; kingdom Metazoa; phylum Chordata; class Mammalia; order Primates; family Cercopithecidae; genus Trachypithecus; species Trachypithecus francoisi. The sequence continues at coordinate 18,117,033 of NW_022681465.1, forward strand.
AAAAAATAAATGTATCATTTTGAAAAATTTTACTCTGAGAAAATTTTCTTATTTTTCTATCATTTAAAAATGATAAAGTATAATTGCCCAATATGTCCTTCCTGCCCACTGCACAGACAAAATCAATTCACTAAGACCGTGGCATTGCAGTAAAGAAAGAATTTAATTGACTTGAGACTGACCATGTGGAAAATGAAGTTACTACTCAAATCAGTCTCCCTGAAGGCTCAGAGGTTAGGAGTTTTCAAGCATAGTTTGGTTGGCAGGAGATTGGGGAAGAGATGCTGCTGATTGTTCAGGGATGCCGTCACAGGTCTTTGGAAAACAGTCCTTCACTGAGTCGGCCTCTGGGTAGGCGCCATTGGACATATTGAGACCTGTGTCAAGAGACCAGGTGAAGTCAGCTGGTCATCAGAAATGTGAAAGTGTGAAAAGACCTCTGAAAATGCCAGTCTTAGGTTCTATAATAATGATGTTATCTACAGGAGTAATTGGGGAAGTTAGAAATCTTGTGACGTCTTAAATAATGGCTGGTTATCATTTAACTTTGCTCATATTTCAGCAGAATTTAGGACACTCTCATAGTCCTAACCTTGTGGATTTTCATTGCTCTTATAAAGGCAGTTTAGTTTTGGAAAGGGCTATTATCATCCTTGCTTTAAGGTTAAACTATAAACTAAATTTCTCCCGAAGTTAGCTTGGCCTAACTATGATTATGAATGATGATCATTTTGGAGGGAATGATGAGACATTTTGGAGGTTAGAAGCAAAATGGAATCAACTCTGTCAGAGTTCTTTTAATATCATAATTTTGGAAAGGTGGTTCTAAAAAGGCAATAGATTACTATATAAATATATTTTTTCATTTTTTTGGTAACCTCAACTTAAATCAATGAATGTACAGAATCAATTATTTTCATTCATATTTACTCTAGTGATCTGTTAATTTTCACAGGAAGACCCTCTGTGATAGGTAGGATTATAAGAGGGTCCCTCAGGTTCCCACTCCTTGGTATACCTACATGGCCTGCATGAAACCCTCCTCTCTAGTTGAGTGGAACAGGTAGTATAAAGATGATGGAAATCACTATCATTTGGATAACATAATATGGTAAAGGTGAAGGCATTTTTGAAGATGTAATTAAGGTCACTAATCTGATTTTGAGTGAATCAGAGAGAAGGTTATTCTGGGTCTAGGTGTCTGAGATGCCCATCTTCTGCTAGCCTTAAGGGAACCATTCACCATGAGTGCCATAGCTGTAAGGCAGTGAATTCTGCTAATAATCACATGAGCTTGGGAGAGAATCCTGGGCTTCAGATGAGATCACAGCCTCAGACTACATCTCGATTGCAGTTATGTGAGACTCTGTACAGGGGACACAGCTAAGCTGCACCTGAACACCTGACACAAAAATAGTGAAATAATAAGTTGGTATTGTTTTAACCTGGTAAAATTCTTGGTAAGTTTTTATGCAGCAGCAGAAAATGAATATACTCTGTACTCATCATCTTCTTTTGGGTAACAGTATCCCACTTTCCAATATGGAAAGCATTTTAAATAATTCAGTTGGACCTGACCTTAAGTTGACCCTTATTCATATACCCCATTATTCTGAATACAGTGATAAGTTCAGAGATAGACAAATGAAACAAGATTGATCAGTAACCTTTTAGACTTTTTCTATCTGTGTTGGTAAGGAAGAGTTTCTCTTCCCATCTAATCTGGTATGATGTGATTGTTGGCTGTCAATGAAAAACTTGTCTATGTATTTGTAGAGCCTTTGCTATATACTGTTAGTTGTCTAATTGCACACCCATTTCCAAGCCCCCTCTTTCCTTAAAGAGGCTGAAAAGCCAAACACTTGCTTGCATAATGTGTCTTATCATTATGTAAAGCTATCTGACATGCTTCTAGACAACCACATGTTAATATAATTGCTAGGGGGTTTTGAGAAAGCTTTTACACTCTTGTTGAACAGAACTCATGTCACTGAGCATTTCTGTCCTCGCATCCTGTTTTCCTCATACATAGGTGTAACAACTGGAGCTTGGCTCCCACCTTGATGTTATATGGGAAGGACCAAAAGCATAAAAATACTAGTGGCCCTGACATTTTTTGGCTTTTGAATTAATGTCATTGGCCTCTTACTTTTAACCATCATGTTGTCACGTGAGATTAATTTGTTGTCTTTAGTGTGTCTTTAAACTGCCATACAGTAAATACGTTTATACTTGTAGCTGAAAGTCTTTATGCATGATTGAAGGACTATGTGAAATATATAGAGAGAAAGAGTTCTGTTGATATCACTAAAGTTCTGGTATCCAACTACACATAAAGTCAGTTTTACCTCTGGCCTTTTCAGTTTCATGAGTCTCCCTCCCCCAGTTTCTATTTTGCTTAACTTATTCTGAATGAGGCTGTATCCATTCAATTGTGAGTAAAAACTCCCAGTGAACATAGAAGTTGATAGGTTGACAGTATTTTTTTATATAGGATGGGAGGTCGTTGGACAATGGAAGGGGCATGCATTAACAATGACAACTAAAATGTATGGAATATTTCTGAGTTAAGAATTAATGTAGAGCATGAATAAATATCCAATTCCCCCTATGAAATTGATTTAAATAAATCACAATTCAGACCATATTAAGGTTAGACCTTTAAAATACAACATTTTAAAAAGTTAAGATTTTGTAATTTTTACCTGCCTCCTTCTATTAATTAGTTCCTGCATTAGAAGGACATGCTTCAATTTAGGGAGCTAACTCCTGAAATAAATGGATATAATTCAAGGAGATAGATCACCAAAGTAAGCCATTCAAACATGGCTATTTGATGCTTAAGATTCAGGAACACTAAGAGTTTTTTTGTTTGTTTTTTTACAATTATTTCAGTTTTAGAACGACGAGTAAGTAAACTGATGATATTAACACCATTAAAAAAATACGTACATCTCAGAATTTGGGAAACAGTGTAAATTTAAGGATACCTTTGTACCCTAATAGCTGAATGTTTTATATAAGTTGACATTAACCTAAAATAATAATTGATTTATATATTGATGCTTGCTTATAGCGTATTAATTATTAAAATGTTTTCAAAAGCACATTTAATAACTATGAAAAGGAGCTTTAATAAATATAAAAAGTAGAAATGATTAAACTCATTAGGATAGAGAAATTTTATCAGCTTTTGTTTGAGTGCCAAAAAATTGACAAACAATGATTTCAGTACAAATGAAGCAAAGGAAACAAATAAAGAAATGTGTTCACTTCTCTAATAGCTGAACAGACAGACCAACACCATATTGCCTGGATTTCACCCGCCGCCCATTCTTAAAAAGCCAAACTCATCATTAGAGTCATGTTTTCCTAGGTCTGACAGCCTCATACAAGCCCATATGAAAGCCAAGATGACAGTTTTGCCTCCCACCCACATTCCAGGAAACCTGAGATGGAGAGAGTGGTGCACTCAGCAGGATGCGAGAAGTCACATTCTCTACCCTTTACTAAAGACTGAGAATGGGGCTAAATCCAAATGGCCACCTATTTTGGGTGTAAAGTTATATTGTTTTAGTGGAACACATCCACACCCATTCTTTACATATTGTCTGTGGCTGCTTTGGTGCTTTCACGCTAGAACTGAGTTGTGAAAGAGACCATATGGCCCTCAGAGCCTAAAATATTTACTCTCTGGGCCGGGTGTGGTGGCTCACGCCTGTAATCCCAGCACTTTGGGAAGCTGAGGCGGGTGGAACACGAGGTCAGGAGATCGAGACCATCCTGGCTAACACGGTGAAACCCCGTCTCTACTAAAAATACAAAAAAATGAGCCAGGCGAGGTGGCGGGCACCTGTAGTCCCAGCTACTCGACAGGCTGAGGCAGGAGAATGGCGTGAACCCGGGAGGCGGAGCTTGCAGTGAGCTGAGATCGCACCGCTGCACTCCAGCCTGGGCGACAGAGCGAGACTCCGTCTCCAAACAAACAAACAAACAAAAATATTTACTCTCTGGCCCTTTAAAAATCATCTGCCAACAACTAAATTGCGGTCCTTACCAAAACAGAGCAAAGTGCCCACCTTGTTAGGGATCAAGAGCCTGAAATCAGGAGCAGAGTACTCTGCCCCATTACCAGGGCTCCTCAGAAACAGAATCCAAGAAGTAAGCAGATATGCCCAGCATTAGGAGGAAGGATGCAGTGAAGAGAAAAAATACTTAAGGCTGGAGTCCAAATTCAAGAAGTATGAATTTCAAATTATCTTTTTATCTTCCTTACTAAAACATGAAGTTTGAAGTACGTAAAGTGATTCTCAACCCATTCAGAGTTTTATTGCCAAAGGAGGAAAAAGAAACCCACAAATATGAAAAAAAATGTAGCTAGTGATAGCTCAACCCCCAGTGCAATTCTTACTCCTTCAAGCGAACTCAAAGTTGGTGGGTTGTTTTATTGGAACATAGCCCAAGAAGAAAATCCTTGCCCAAGTCATGTTAAAATGTGAAAATGGAGGTCAATAAAAAAATGGAATTTCTCCCCCAAGTTTTTCACCTTCCTCCCCTAAATCTTGCCTGTGGCAGTGAGGTGGGCTCTTATTCCACTGATAAAAATGTACAGACCAGTGGACACCAAGAAAATTTTCCCTTTCTGGTTTTGTATAAATGTGTTTTCAAGTTATTCTATTTGTTATTACTATTTAATTTCAAAAAATTAGGAATGTTCATGATTTGGGAACATAAGCAGCCATGCTTTGCTACATTTTTCAAACCTATTTAAAAGCTATTTGTCTATAACTAGGAAGGATGTCCGTTACCTAGATTTTTGTTTAGGAGATATGCTTACATAAACTATTGTGATCTTTTATGCATCTTTTCAGCAAATATTTACTGTGTACCTGTTGTGTGCCAGGCTTTGTCCTAGGTACTTGACGTATCAGTGAACAAAATAAAAATCTTTCTGAACAGAGCTAACTTATATCCTATTTGTATAGACCATAGACAACAAACATAATAAATAAGTAAAACATATGCTATGTTAGACATTGAAAACTATTGAAAAGAAATTGGAAAGATCAAAAACATGATAAGGGAGATTAGAACGTCCAATGTGGAGTGCACGTTTGCATTGCATGGTTGTTATAGAACCCATTGGGCCAGGTATCACTTGATCAAATACTTGAAGGACTTAGCCATGAAAGCAGGAATGTATAACTCATTGCCACTGCTGTAGCCACTTCTTAGTGAAAATCCTACTGATGTTATTGCAGCATTTCAGTTTTTAATCTGCGGAACTTCATAGTACCCTCTCTCTTTAGGTTGTTGGAAATGTTGCTATTGTATTTCTAATGGCGTTTTAAAGTAACAGACTCTGAGAATAAAGCGAAACACAAAAAAGGAAAAAGTCAAAATTAGTGCCTCCACATGTTTTTGGAGGGAAGATTGCATAAGATGTTATGTTGAAAATTACAGAAACAGTTTTACACTGTTGATATAAAATATACTAGAAGGTTTTCCATTATTGAAAAAAATACATATTTTGGTACTCCAAAGTGTAACCATAATGTAGAAAACTGATCTTAAGAACTGCGCCACAGTATCTTCATTAATACAAAGAGAGATTAGAATCCACGAGTCCAGTTTTTCTTACACTTTTAAAAGTTAATGCTATATAAGTATGTACTTATATACCAAAGTTGTTGAATAAGTTCAACAACTCACTACAGTTGATTTTAAGCTTTTAATTATGCAATGGGGTTATCATGACTAGGACCCTTATCCTAATATTCTGGCCCTAAGGGAGTGATACTTCTTATCTGATAATTGATGTATTTAACAAAAAATATCTGTTCGACACTATGGTTACTCAATGTTGATATGCAATTTTTTTCATAATTCTGAAGCCATATTTTAGTTGCTGACTGATCACATCACATGCTGAAGTCATTAACATGGTATTCCTCCTATAACATTCTGTGAGATCACACTGATAGGAGCACTGCCCTGGGCATCCAATATCCAGGAAATCATATTTCAGTGTGAATCATATTTTCCAGCTCTTAAGATAGAGTTACACATATTCATCCTTTAGATCTATTTATTGCCACCGTCTATGCTAGGAGTCTTTAAGTAAAATAATTAGACTTTGGTTTTTAGTAATTAAATCTTAAGGAATAGAATTGCTCCTTTTAAATTTATTTTTAATGACTCAAACCACCTGCTTTTAATGAAAAAGTTAAAAGCTGCTATTTTAGAAAAAGAGGTTACGTTGAGTTTTATTGTTATTATTCTATGTGAAATTTATTAAATTTATAAATTCAAAGATAATCTTTTCTTAAAAATCTAATATTAAGTTTACAAATTTTATTCTGCTTATAGACAGGTGATGTTCTAAGTCACTGTGATAATAAGTGTTATGGTATGCAGCAATGTATGTGTAGTACAACACAATACACAGAATTGTAAGCCGATATACCTAACAAAATTTTGGATGTTTCATCCCATTGAAGTGTTTCATGCTTTTAGATAATAAGTTTAATCATTTCTTTGATATTTATTTAAATACCACCTGCTCATTAAGCCAGACATATTGAACCTACATGGTTCCATCCCTTTATTAAAACAATATTTATTGGGTGCCTACTATATTCCATGCACTCTATGTGTTGAAGATATCATTAAACGGAATTGCCTGCCCAGATTTTTTACCACCTGGTAACTGAGCTAATACAATTAGTATATTTTTGATAATATTAATAATTATTCAATCATTATAGGTAGGCTTATAGCCCTAATCTACTTTGGCTAAAATAATGAGACCCAGGAAACATGTTTTTCTCATCATTAAATTAATAAAAATCCTATTTACAGAAAATGAAAATAAAAGGATAGATGTAATAATAGTAAGCTTGTTGAATAAAAAAATGGCCATTATTTTGGGAAAGAAAACATATGACTGCTATTGTTCAGATTTGCCGGACAGAAAATTCTGGAAAGTTTTGTAAAATTTTGTTTCTTTTACTTCCCAGCTGCTGTGCAAGCCAGCTAATTCTGTCCATTTGCATACCTCCTCCCACATTAGTACCTCTATCTATGGGAAGAAACACATAGTGCTGTTCCTACAACTAATTCCTTCCCTTAGGAATTATTTTACATATTTAGAATACATTTGTCTGGTAACTTGGATCCTAAGGATATCAATCAAATCAGTCCACCCAAAATCTTTTTTATTGTCTATAATTACACTGCCGTGAATTTACTCTGCCATATGGTTTCAAGAGTGCTAGATAGGGCCCCAAGCTTAAGAACTCATTTTCTAACCTGCTAGATCACACCTAAAATTATTGAAATAGAAATCCAAAGAGCCTGTTTTGCAAGTAGAAATTAAGCTGAAAGTGCAGAGCTAGTTGTTGATATTTTCAAAGAAACAACTTTTGCTTTTGTTTATTTTCTCTGTTGTTTATAATTTTCTGTTTCATTTATTTCCTCTCTGGTCTATATTAATTATTTTCTTTGGCTTCCTTTGAGTTAAATTTCCTCTACGTTTTCTAATTTCATGGGGTCAAAAATTGGGTTTGGATTAGAGATCTTTGTATTTAATGTAAGCATTTACAGCTAGACATTTTTCTTTAAGTACTACTTTAAGCACTATAAATTTTGTCATGTTGTATTACATTTTCATTCATCTCAAGTATTTTTTAATTTGTCTGGGAGTTTATATTTTGACTTAATAGTTATTTAGAGTGTGTTGATTAATTTCTCCATAATTTTTATTTTCCCAAATTTCCTTTGTTACTAATTTCAAATATAATTTTATTGTGATTGAACAAGATACTTTGTATTATTTCAATATTTTAAAATTCATTGAGTATTGCATTATGGTATGACATATGTTCTTTTTAAAAAAATTTTACTGTAAATTCTGGGATACATGTGCAGACTGTGTGGGTTTTTTACATAGGTAAATGTGTGCCATGGTGGTTTGTTACACCAATCAACCCATCACCGAGATATTAACCTTCACATGCGTTAGCTCTTTTTCCTGATGCTCTCCTTTCCCTTGACCCCCGGACAGGCCCTGGTGTGTGTTGTTCCCCTCTCTGTGTCCATGTGTTCTTAGTGTTCAGCTCTAACGTATGTGTGAGAACATATGGTGTTTGGTTTTTGGTTCCTGTGTTAGTTTGCTGAGGATAATGGCTTCCAGCTTCATCCACATCTTTGCAAAGGACATGATCTCAATCCTTTTTAGGGCTGCATAGTACTCCATGGTATATGTGTACTACATTTTCTTTATCCCATATATCATTGATGGGCATTTGGGTTGGTTCCATGTCTTTGCTATTGTGAATAGTGCTGCAATAAACAATTGTGTGCATGTGTCTTTACAGTAGAATGATTTATAATCCTTTGGGTATATACCCAGTAATGAGATTGCTGGGTCAAATGGTATTTCTGGTTCTAGCTCACAAGTGGAATCTTCCAATCCATGGGTTGCACGGTTCTGAGAAAGAAACATGGTTTTCCAGGCTGGGTGGCATGCTCACTCATTGCTTCCTTTGGCTAAGGGTCAAGGCGTCCCTGCCCCATGTGGCTCTCAGCTGGATCACTGCACCACCTTGCTCTTCCATCCTCTCCATAAATCATGCCAGCTGCTTAGTCAGTCCTGATGACAGGACCTGGACACCTTGGTTGCCTATGCAAGATTTGCACACTTGTTTGATTCTTTTCTATGGGAGCCTCCAATCACCACTGCTTCTAGTCAACCATTTTGGTCCCACTCTACATATGTTCTATTCTGGAGTATGTTTCCTGTGCACTTATGAATGGGTGTCATCTTGAGTTCTTCATTTATTTTGACTGTGGATGCATAGAGTGGATGCATTGTTTTTAAGAAAACTGTGTCATGTAGGTTGTCTAAAAATAAAATGCATTTAAACTCAAAAAAAAAAAAAAAGAATGTGGGGTGGGCATGGTGGCTCATGCCTGTAATCCCAGCATTTTGAGAGGCTGAGGTGGGCATATCACTTGAGGTCATGAGTTTGAGACCAGCCTGGCCATGTCTCTACTAAAAATACACAATATTACTCAGTCATGGTGGTGCATGCCTGTAGTCCCAGCTACTTGGAAGGCTGAGGTGTGAGAATCTCTAAAACCCAGGAGGCAGGGTTTGAGGTTGCAGTTAGCCAAGGTGATGCCACTGCACTCCAGTCAGGGCAATAGAGTGAGACTCTGTCTCAGAAAAAAAAAAAAAAGTACATATATTAGTGCATTTTCACACTGCTGATAAAGACATACCTAAGACTGGAAAGAAAAAGAAGTTTAACTGAACTTACAGTTCCACATGGCTGGTGAAGTCTCAGAATCATGGCAGGGGGTGAAAAGTGCCTCTTACATGGCAGTGGAAAGAGAAAAATGAGGAAGAAGCAAAGGCAGAAACCCCTGATAAACCCAGTAGATCTCATGAGATTTAATGAACTGTCATGAGAATAGCACAGAAAAGACTGGACCCTGTGATTTAATTATCTCCCCCGGGTCCCTCCCACAACACGTGGGAATTCTATGAGATACAATTCAAGAGCTTTGGGTGGGGACACAGCCAAACCATAACAGTATATTCTGTTGTTGTCTAAAATGTTCCATAGGTGTCTGTTAGGTCTCTATATTACAGGTTGTTCAAATCTTTTATTCCCTTTTGCATTTTCTGCCTCATTTATCTATTTATTATTGAAAGTGGAGTATTTAAATTTCCAAATATCATTGTTGAATTACCCATTTGTTTCTTCAGTTTCTCAGATTTTGCTTTATAATTATGTGGATCAGTTTGTAGGTTCATATACATTATAATTGTTATGCCTTTCTGATGGATTGACTCTTTTATCATTTTAAAATGTTCTTTGTCTCTAGTAATAATTTCTGTATGAAAGTTTATTTTGTCTATTATTAGTATGGTTATTCTTTTGATTATAATTTACATGGAATATCATTTTTTATCCATTCACTTCAACCTATTTGTATATTTTAATCTAAAGTGTATCTCCGAGAGATAGCATATAGTTGAATTTTTTTTTTTTTTTTTTGAGACAGAGTCTCGCTCTGTCACCCAGGCTGGAGTGCAATGGTGTCATCTCGGCTCACTGCCACCGCCACCTCCTGGGTTCAAGCAATTCTCCTGCCTCAGTCTCCCAAGTAGCTGGGATTCCAGGTGCCTGCCACCATGCCCTGCTGATTTTTGTATTTTTAGTAGAGACAGGGTTTCACCATGTTGGTCAGGCTGGTCTTGAATCCCTGACCTTAGGTGATCCACCCACCTTGGCCTCCAAAAATGCTGAGATTACAGGCATGAGCCACCGTGCCTGGCCAAAAGTTTTTTTTTTTTTTTTAATCCATTCTGTTGATTCCTGCATTTTGATTTAAATGTTTAGTCTATTTACAATTAATGTAATTATTGATAAGTTAGGATAATGTATTAGTCTGTTTTCATACTGCTAATAAAGACATACCAGAGACTGGGTAATTTATAAAGAAAAGAGGTTTAATGGACTCACAGTTCAACCTGGTTGGGAGGCCTCACAATCAAGCTGGTTGGGAGGCAAAGGAGAAGCAAAGGCACATCTTACATGGTGGCAGGCAGGAGAGCTTGTGCAAGGGAACTCCCATTTATAAAACTATTAGATCTCATGAGACTTACTCACTATCATGAGAACAGTATGGGGAAAACTGCCCCCATGATTCAATTATGTCTACCTGGCCCTGCCCTTTACGTATGAGGATTATTAAAATTCAAAGTGAGATTTGGGTGGGATCACAGAGCCAAACACTATTATTCTACCTTTGCTACCTCACAAATCTTATGTCCTCACGTTTAAAAACACAATCATGCCCTTCCGACAGTCCCCCAAAGTCTTAATTCATTCTAGCATTAACCCAAAAGTCCAAGTCCAAAGTCTCATCTGAGACAAGACAAGTTTCTTTTGCCTGTGAGCCTGTAAAATCAAAAGCAAGCTAGTTACTTCCAAGTACAGTATTGGATAAATACACCTATTCCAAATTGGAGAAATTTGCCAAATAAAAGAGACTACAGGTCCCATGCAAGTCTGAAATCCAATGGGGCAGTCAGTAAAACCTTAAAGTTTTTTGACTTCATGTCTCACATCCAGGTCATCCTGATGCAAGAGATGGGCTCCCATGGACTTCAGCAGCTCTGCCCTTGTGGCTTGTCCGGGTACAGCTCCCCTCCTGGCTTCTTTCACAGGCTGATGATGAGTGTCTGTGGCTTTTCCAGTGCATAGTGCAGGCTGTCAGTGGATCTACCATTCTGAGGTCTGGAGGACAGTGGCCTTCCTCTCACAGCTCCAGTAGGCAATGCCCCTTTGGGGACTCTGTATGGGGGCTTCAACCCCACATTTACTTTCTACACTGCCCTAGCAGAGCTCTTCCATAAGGGCTCAGACTTGCAGCAAACCTCTGCCTGGATATGCGGGCATTTCCATACATTCTGTGTACTCTAGATGGAAGTTTTCAAACCTCAATTATTGACATCTCTTCACCCACAGATCCAACACCACATGTAAGCCATCAAGGCTTGGGGTTTGCACCCTCTGAAGCAATGGTCTGAGCTGTACATTGACTCCTTTTAGTCACAACTGAAGTTAAAGCAGCTGGGATGCAGGGCACCATGTCCTGAGGCTGCATAGAGCAGCCATGGACCCAGCCCATGAAACCATGTTTCCTTCCTAGGCCTCCAGGCCTGTGATGGGAAGGGGTGCAGTGAAGGTCTTTGACATGCCCTGGAGGCATTTTCCCCATTGTTGTGGTGATTAACATTTGGCTCCTTGTTACTTATGCAAGTTTTTGCAGCCAGCTTGAATGTCTCCCCCCAAAATGGATTTTTCTTTTCTATCATATCATGAGGCTGCAAAATGTTCACAATTTTATGCTCTGCTTCCTCTTGAATGACTTGCCACTTAAAAATTTCTTCTCCAGATACCCTAAATCATTTCTCTGAAGTTCAAAGTTCCGCAAATCTCTAGGGCAGGGGCAAAATGCCACCAGTCTCTTTACATAGTACGAATGACCTTTACTCCAGTTCCTAGCAAGTTCCTCATCTCCATCTGAGAGCAGCTCAGCCTGGACTTTACTGTCCATATCACTGACACCATTTTGGCCAAAGCCATTCAACAAGTCTCTGGGAAGTGCCAAACTTTCCCATATTTCCTATCTCCTTCTGAGCCCTCCAAACTCTTCCAGCCTCTTACTGTTATGCAGTTCCAAAGTTGCTTCCACATTTTTGGATATCTTTATAGCAGCACCTCACTCCCAGTACCAATTTGCTGTATTATTCTGTTTTTATGCTGCTAATAAAAATGTGCCTGAGACTGGATAATTTATAAAGAAAAGAGATTTTGTTGACTCACAGCTCCACATGGCTGGGGAGGCCTCACAACCATGGCAGAAGACAAAGGAAGAGGAAAGGGACATCTTACATGGCAGGCAAGGGAGCGTGTGCAAGGGAACTACTCTTTATAAAACCATCAGATCTCATGAGACTTATTCACTGTCACAAGAACAGCATGAGAAAGAGCCACCCCGTGATTCAATTACCTCCTACTGGGTCCCTCCCACACTACGTTAGAATTATGGGAGCTATAATTCAAGATGAAATTTGAGTGGGGACACAGTGAAACCATATCAGACACACGTCTTCTATTTTATTATTCATTTTCCATATGTCTTGCTTTGTTTTTGTTCTCCTATTTCTCCACTAATACCGTATTTGTGTTAAATATATTTTCTAGTATGCTATTTTAATTCCCTTGTTGTTTCTATAATAATTTTTGAGGTATTTTCTTAGTGGGTGTCCCGAGGATTATAATTAACATCTTAACTGAAAACTTCAAATCTATTTCAGATTAATGCAAACTGGTTTGCAATAATATACAAATTTTCTGCCCTAATATAGCTTAGATCACTCCCCTCTCCTTAGTGCTAAAATTGCCACACAACTCATGTCTTTACATATCATAGGTCCATCAGTACAGTTTAAGGCTAACACGGTGAAACCCCGTCTCTACTAAAAATACAAAAACTAGCCGGGCGAGGTGGCGGGCGCCTGTAGTCCCAGCTACTCGGGAGGCTGAGGCAGGAGAATGGCGTAAACCCGGGAGGCGGAGCTTGCAGTGAGCTGAGATCTGGCCACTGCACTCCAGTCCGGGCGACAGAGCGAGACTCCGCCTCAAAAAAAAAAAAAAAAAAAAAAATAATTACTACCTTATTGGATTATCTTTTAAATTAGATAGAAAAAGAGTTACAAATTTAGAAAATTTTTACTGGCTTGTATATTCACCTGTACAGGTAACTTTACCAATGTTCTTTGTGTGGAATCAAGTTACTTTCAGATGTCTTTTTTTCAGTTGAATGCATCCTTTATTAATTTTTGTAGAATAGGTCTATGAGAAATAAATTCTTTATGCTTTTGTTTTTCTTGGAATGTCCTAATTACCCCTTAATTTATCAAGATAGATTTGCAGTTTTTAGATTCTTGTTTAACAAACTTTTTCTTTTAGCTCTTCAGATGTGTTGTCTCACTGTCTTCTGGATTCCATAGTTGCTGATAAAAATCAACTGTTAGTGTTAATGAGGACTCTGAGTGAATGATAAGTTTCTTTTCTCTTGCTGCTTTGAGGTTTTGTCTTTGGTTTTCAACAGTTTGACTATGATGTGTCTAGGTTTGAATTTCTGAGTTTCTCCTACCTGATGCTCATTAAGTTTCTAAGATGCTGAGATTAATGTATTTCATCAAGTTGGAGAAGTTTTCACCATTAGTGCTTCAAGTATTCTTTTTGTCAATTTTATTTTGTTTTATCCATATTGAGAATCCCATTATGCATACATTCATATGCATAATGTTTTTTCATAGGTCTCTGAGGTTCTGTCCATTTTTCTTCATTCAATTTTTCTATTTCTTATATTGAATAATCTCACTTGATCTATATCTAAGTTTGCTAATTCTTTCTACTGCAACTTGGAATGCGCTGTTAAACGCACTTCGGTTTTTGTTATTTTCAGATTTTTTATTTGAGCTTTTGTACATTTTAGCCCCAGAATATTTATTTATTTATTGTTTGTTTGTTTGTTTTGTTTTTGTATTTTTTTCTTTTTTTATTATACTTTACGTTCTAGGGTACATGTACACAATGTGCAGGTTTGTTACATATATATACATGTGCCATGTTGGTGTGCTGTACCCATTAACTCGTCATTTACATTAGGTGTATCACTAATGCTATCCATTCCCCCTCCCCCCACCCACCATAGGCCCCGGTGTGTGATGTTCCTCTTCCTGTGTCCAAGTGATCTCATTGTTCAATTCCCACCTATGAGTGAGAACATGCAGTGTTTGGTTTTCTGTTCTTGTGATAGTTTGCTGAGAATGATGGTTTCCAGCTGCATCCATGTCCCTACAAAGGACATGAGCTCATCTTTCTTATGACTGTATAGTATTCTGTGGTGTATATGTGCCACATTTTCTTAATCCAGTCTGTCATTGATGGACTTTGGGGTTGATTCCAAGTCTTTGCTATTGTGAATAGTGCCATAATAAACATACATGTACGTGTGTCTTTATAGCAGCATGATTTATAATCCTTTGGATATATACCCAGTAATGTGATGGCTGGGTCAAATGGTATTTCTAGTTCTAGATCCTTGAGGAATCGCCACACTGTTTTCCACAATGGTTGAACTAGTTTACAGTCCCACCAATAGTGTAAAAGTGTTCCTATTTCTCCACATCCTCTCCAGCACCTGTTGTTTCCTGACTTTTTAATGATTGCCATTCTAACTGGTGTGAGATGATACCTCATTGTGGTTTTGATTTGCATTTCTCTGATGGCGAGTGATGAGCGTTTTATCATGTATCTGTTGGCTGCATAAATGTCTTCTTTTGAGAAGTGTCTGTTCATATCCTTCACCCACTTTTTGATGGGGTTGTTTGTTTTTTTTCTTGTAAATTTGTTTGAGTTCTTTGTAGGTTCTGAAAATTAGCCCTTTGTCAGATTAGTAGATTGCAAAAATTTTCTCCCATTCTGTAGGTTGCCTGTTCACTCTGATGGTAGTTTCTTTTGCTGTGCAGAAGCTCTTTAGTTTAATTAGATCCCATTTGTCAATTTTTGCTTTTGTAGCCATTGCTTTTGGTGTTTTAGACATGAAGTCTTTGCCCATGCCTATGTCCTGAATGGTATTGCCTAGGTTTTCTTCTAGGGTTTTTATGGTTTTAGGTCTAACATTTAAGTCTCTAATCTATCTTGAATTAATTTGTGTATAAGGAGTAAGGAAGGGATCCAGTTTCAGCTTTCTACTTATGGTTAACCCTTTGCCTGAGACAAGGGAGAGCTTCTTCCAGTAAACAACCATCAGGTAGGTACTCACATTGACTGCAGGCAACTTTTACCCATAAGCACCACCTACCGGCTTGTAGGTTGAACTGCACAGCCCAATATAAAACATGTTATCAGAATTGCATACAGCTATAGAAGCAAAGCCAAAGACCCTACCCAATATTCTCTACAGTCATACTTCCTAGGGAGTAGGGACAAGGAAAAGGGAAATTTAAATAAAACCAATAATATTATAGGGAAGGAAAGAAAAAGGAAATTATCCTACCAACATGAAGATAATTATGAAAGTTAGAAGTGCCAGTGTCTCCAGTTAAGAAGAAACTAGTGCAAAAATTCTGGCACCATGAAAAATCTGAACGCAGTGACACTAGTCAGGATAGCAACAGCTCTCTGTCAATGGTCTCTAACCAAAATGGAAACTCAGAAATGACATTTAAAAAATTCAAAGCATGAGTTGCAAGGAAGATCAACAAGGCCCCAAACAAGCTTGAAATCGACACTAAGAAACTTCTAAAACAATCCAGGTAATTAATAAAGAGATAAGGATCTTAAGAAATCAATCAGAGCTTCTGGAATTGAAAAACTCACTTAAGAAATTTCAAAATACAATTGAAAGCTTTATCAAGAGACTAGAACAAGCAGAAAACCTGTCTTTGAACTAACTTAGTCAGACAAAAATTTAAAAAAAGAATTTAAAAATTGAAAAAGTCTTTGAGAAATGTGGGATTATGTAATTCAAACTTATGAATTAATGGGATAAAGTAAATAACCACAACCACAAACATTATTTTTGACAAAAACCCTGGCAAACAACATATTACTAAGTCAAGCACAATTTCAAGAAAAACAAAAATCAACAACTGAGATCTAATTAAACTAAAGAAATTCTATGTGGCAAACAAACAAACAAACAAAAAACCTATTAAGAGAGTCAAGAGAGTAAACAAAAATCCTATGGAATGGTAGAAAATATTCACAAACTCTACATCTGATAAAGGTCTAATATACAGAATCTATGAGGAACTTAGAGAAATAAGCAGAAAGCAAGTAACCCCATTAAAAAGTGGGGAAAAGACATGAAGAGACACTTCTCAAAATAAGACACACAAGCAGCCAACAAACATTAAAAATGCTCCACAGAGCTTATCACAAAAGAGATACATCAAAACCACAATGAGATACCATCTCATGCCAGTCAAAATGACTATTATTAATAAATCAAAGAACAACAGATGTTGGTGAGACTATAGAGAAAAGGAAATGTTTATACATTGTTGGTGAGAATGTAAATTAGTTCAGATATTGTGGAAAGCACTTTGGAGATTTCTCAAAAACTCAGAACTACCATTCAACCCAACAATCCTATTACTGTGTACTTATCAAAAGAAAACAAGATTTTCTGCTAAAAAAGACACAAGAACTTGTATTTTCATTGTAGCACTATGCATAACAGCAAAGAAATGAAATCAACCCAGGTGCCCATCAATGGTGGATTGGATAAAGAAAATGTGGCACATAGACACCACGGAATACTACACAGCCATAAAGGAGAATGAAATTATGTTCTTTAAAGCAACGTGGATGCAGCTGAAGGTCATTACTCCTAGTGAACTAATACATAAACATAAACACTGAATACATCATGTTGTTACTTATAAGTGAGAGCTATACATTGGGTACTCATGGATATAAAGATGGAAACAGTATACCCTGGGGACTAATAGAGGGGAAGGAAGGGAGAGGGGCAAGGGCTAAAAATCTCAATAGTCCCTGGAGTCTACTAGTCGGGGAAGGCAGGGAGGAGGTCAAGGGTTGAAAATCTAAATATTGGGTACTGTGCTCAGTACTTGAGTGATGGAATTATTTGTATCCCAAACTTCAGCATTACGCAGTATACCAGGTAACAAATCTTCATGTCTGTTTCCGGAATCTAAGATAGAAGTTGAGGAGGAATAAAAAAAAAAAAAAAAAAAACGAGTTTCTGTAACTCATTGAGCAGTTGAACCTTCATTCTTTCATTCTTAAGACTCCTTTGTATACATGTTAAATAAATGTCTATGTCTTTTCTCCAAAAAAGAGAAAATAACTTTACAAATAGGATATTACTGGTACGTTTCTGCATTATATCCTCTATGATTCATTGTTAGATATGAATTACATACATGTGTATTGATATAAAATATTTAAACCATAAGAGTGTTTTAGGAATATGCTAAATACTTGCAATTTTTTTTTCCATAGTTATTGGGGTACAGGTAGTGTTTGGTTACATGAGTAAGTTCTTTAGTGGTGATTTGTGAGATTTTGGTGCACCCATCACCAGAGCAGTATACAATTTGTATACTATTTGTAGTCTTTTATCCCTCATTCCCTCCCGTTCTTACCCCCATGTCCCCGAAGTCCATTGTATCATTCTTATGCTTTCGTGTCCTCACAACTTAGCTCCCACATGTCAGTGAGAATATAACATGTTTGATTATTCATTCCTGAGTTACTTCACTTTGAATAATAGTCTCTAATCTTATTGTGGTCACTGTAAATGCCTTTAATTCATTCCTTTGTAGGGCTGAGTAGTATTCCATTGTGTATCTATACACCACAGTTTCTTTATCCTCTTATTGACTGATGGGCATTTAGGTTGGTTACATGATTTTATTCTTGCAAATATTTGAGTGCTTTTTCCCTCCTCCAAATGTTTCTTGGGTAGAAAAACCATTTTCCTCCCATAGGTGTGAATCAAAATTTATTTTCTCTCTATGTATTTATTTAGATGTGTAGATTATCTGAGTTTACATTACTCAATTGATAAAATTATCAATTTGCATAACAATAAAAGAAAGGTTATTAATATGAAAACAAAGAGAAATGATATTTGTAATTGTCATTGTCTGAAGCTCAAGTGTCTGAAATTTCCATGGACATTTATACATTTTGTCTTTCATTGTTGTAGATAGAGTTGACATCCATAACATATAAATGTCAAGACTGCCGTGTTACACAACTCGATGGTGGTGGGAGACAACATTTAAACTATGGTAAATGTGAATGCCATCATAGAATTGTGCAGTGAACAACCTATGGAATGATATGGTGTGGTATGATATGATGCATTTCCAACTTATTACATTTGTATCCATAATGTCCTTAAGTTGGTTCAAATTTTGCTGTTAATTTTAGTTGTCCTGGGTTATGAGTTGAATAAAAATTATGGAATAATTTCCATTTTGATTTCTGGCTGTAGTTGAGAGTGTCATTTTCTTTTATTATGAAAAAGACTTTGAGCTTGTTATAATTTATATGCCTTCTACTTCTTTTAAAAAGTGTTGGTAAGAATTTGAAACATGGCTTAGAAGAAAATTAGAATGCCTTAGTTATAAATAATAAAAACGCATAGCTTTGCTGTTTTATTATTTGCTTCCTATCTGCAAGGACCCAAATTTGAAAGTAAATGAATGAAAAGCGAATTCAAAAGGAAAAAAAAGTTAAAACAATTATATATGTGTGTGAATGTTGTTTTGAAGGAAAACGTAACAGCATATATTACTTCAAATTTAAATTGGTCCTTAGATAGCAACACATGGAAAAATTTATGGTACTCTCATATAAGAAGCACTTAAAATAATAATTTGTGCCTTAGAGACAGAAATAATTTTTTATCATTCTCCACCCCCTCCTACATAGAACATCCATTTGTGCACATCCTGAAAAGACATGACAGATGGGGAGGTAAAAATTGATTAATGGTGGTAATAAAATAAATGGAAAGCAATACTCCCTTGGGTTACCTTGTCATCCTTTATGACCCCAGGATGTGAAAGTCATACTGTCTCTGTTGACATTCATAATCTCCTAGATATAATGTTGTAAATCTCCCTTGCTATGGTGTAAATTTGTGTAATAAGTGTGTGTGTGTGTGTTTGTGGAACAGAGAGAAGTAGATAGAGAAATTGAGAGGCAGAAATAGGATAATATTCTATAATATATAAATAAATAGCATTCTATTATAGATAATATATTTTTATACAATTATTTTTCTTGTGAGAAAAGTCTTTTACCTAAATCTTTTAGTGTGCCTTGAGATTTCACTCATAAAATCTAATTATTACTTTTTGAATAATTCTTTCCAAGTATATAAAGCACATTGACCATACTATCACATTTATACAGCCAGATGGCTCATAAATAACTCATTGTAGGATTCCAGATCCTGAGTTCTTAAGTATTAGGTTATTTCATTCACCCTGCATTTTAACTGCTTGGATTAGAATGAGACAATGGGCCATGTTATCAATGACTCTGACGATAAACTCATGTAATATTAATGAACATTTAAAATTAAAAATATTCTTTAAAAATAACATGATTTACTGGATACATTATTATGCACATTACTCTTTAAAAGATCTTATGCATTATATAAAAGCAAAGACATTAAAATAACCAATATATTTCAGAAAATATGTGGATAATTTTCTATGAATCTATTTATAATCTTTCTCTCCATTTCATTTTTATTACCTCCTATCTCTATGACCTTCATAACTGAAGACTCTTAAACAAGGTGAAATGTAGAAACACTCTTTAAATAATCGATTTTTTTCATCATTTTCCCATTATAATGTATATTTTTCCGAGCAATACAATGTAGTCAATTTCTATGGACCCCTTTAGAAAACAATTTGCTTACACAAAGAGTCTTGTATATAGCAGATAGAATAATGTGTGTTCAATAAAAATTGTATGTTCTGCCAAACTTATTTATAACTGCTTAAATTCACATGGTGATTTTTTTCTGAACTTGGAGGGACTTTTCTGAACTTGGAGGGACATTGGTGAAGCAGAAATAAACTTTAAGAATAAACAAGTTTGGGTTCAAATTCTGTCTCTACTATTATTTTTGGTCTGTGACTTTCAGCAAATTAATATTCTTTTTAACTTGTGCTTTTTTATATGTAAAATGGCATAATATAATCTACATTCTTGCATTGAGTGTTAAAAAAGAATATATATAAAGCTAACATTGTACCTGTTGCATAGTAATAAATATTAAAACACTCCCTACTTTATCTACAAGGTAGTAAGTTAGAACTTCACTTACAGACTTGTGTCTAATAAATATGATTATGTGTTTAAAGCAATTAAAACTCTGACTGTGCTAAATAAATGACACTTTATTCTGCTCTTCCCTTTGTATTTTCTAGGCAAATCCTTGTCATCCTTAAAAACTCAGTTGTTTTCTTTTCAAAACTCTTCCTGGGTTGACACCCAGGGCTAAAGTAGAATTACATACTTCTTTTGCACTCTTACGGAAGTTCACATCATTTTCCACTAAAATATTAAATATATTACATTTATCCATTCAGATACATATGTAGATTTCCATTATAAGATTTTACATAATATTTAATTTTACCTTTATTAAATTTTATCAAGGGTAGTATTAGTTCTTGAATAGTTTAAAGCCCCCTCTTCTTTTCTCTTTCAAAGATGGCTATTATAACAGATTTTTTTTCTCCTAAGAAAGTACTATGAACTGGATGTGGTGGCTCACACCTGTAATCCCAACACTTTGGGAAGCTGAGGCAGGTGGGTCACCTGAGGTCAGGAATTCGAGACTAGTCTGGTCAACATGGTAAAACCCCGCCTCTACTAAAAATACAAAAATTAGCCAGGCATGGTGGTGGGCGCCTGTAATCCCAGCTACTCGGGAGGCTGAGGCAGGAGAATCACTTGAACCTGGGAGGTGGAGGTTGCAGTGAACCGAGATCATGCCATTGCACTCCAGCCTGGGTGACAAGAGCAAAATTTTGTCCCACCCCCCCCTCAAAAAAAAGCAAGACAAAGAAAAAGAAGTACTATAAAATCGACAACTTTTTGGTATACAATAGCATCTTTTTTCTATACAATATATCAAATTATACAACAATGTAAACTCTCTTCATTAGAATTACAGGGAGACTTCCAGATTCTGAAATATAGACATGATGGAACTTGTATTCTAGTATGTAAGAATGTATATTAATCAAACAAACACATGTGTGAAAGGTAAGTACCACAGAGTAAAGGTATATATTATGATGGCTTTCTAAGTGGGTCACAGCGTTTCACAGCTTTTGGAAGAAGTGAGGAACGAACTAAGTTTGAGACATTAGTAGTACTTTATGATGAGAAATAGAAGAAATGTGATTTTCCAGGAAGACATAATGGTACGAAAGTCTGCAGTGGGGAAATAGATAACTAATACAGGTTGTTACTAATTATCTGCTGCTCCAATGAGTGGGATGTTATTGACTTTATTTACTCTCTTTCTCAGCGTGTGGGGCTTTAATTTAGCTTTTTTTCTAATAAGCAACTCTGACCCTACTGGCCATGAACCAGTATCGGAATTCTGCCAACTCCCCAGTAAATCCATTCCAACAATCCATTAGCAGTGAGAGAAGGGACCACTGACCTTACCCCTCAGCCCAGTAAACCACACTGACCTGGATTTGCATTAAGATTTTATTAAGTGCTTGTTCACTCTAATGGGGAGTTCACGGTGACACTTTAGATCCAAGAGAATCTATAGCAACTCAAGATCATATCCAATAGTCCTTAAAGTATCTGAATATTTTCTTTCCCTTTCTGTACTATTATCCAACTACATGACCACAGGTACCTTTGGGAAGAGACTGGGGCATTATTAGCATATGTTCTTCTTCTGGTGTTGCAGGATCCTTCTGCCTGGGTACACAGCATCTCCCTCACATAATGGATTTTAGGTCTAAAAATTGCTCCAGATTCAAAAATTGGGCAAGTGTTTGTAATCTTTTTTTTTATTATTATTTTTTACAGAAACAACTGCCATTAGCCTCCTAGTTATCTTTTATCTTCCTGGTTGCTCTGGTTGGAGTACTCATTTGTCTACGTTCTCTCTCCTGGTCACACCTGTCCTATAGGTGACATCCATCACTAAGTTTCCCAGTGGTACTGGTGCCAATTCACTAGTGAATTCCTTATTGCTTTGGTAAATAAAATAACCTGTGGCCCATCCCAGGGACTATAGTCACCTGATAGATTTCCTGGGCTTATATAGAATAAAATCTCTATAATTTTCACTTCCCTAGATCTTTTGATCCCCATCTTCTACTGTCTACCATAACAACTCAGACACTTCTTCTTCATTTGTGTGTGTCATCATTTTTCCAAGCTTCTTTGATCTATTCTAATAGCATATTTACTTCATTTCTCAAAGTGCTTGCCAGGAGATTTTATATCCCTGGATAAACTCTCCCTTGAACAATTTTCAGCACCTTCCTGATTAGCAACCTGTTGATCCAACCCCCCATACATTGCCATTCTCCTGCTAGCACATATTGTTTTGATCCTGCAGCTCCTTCTGAGTAAAGTTGCTTTTCTCTACAGGTGTATAGATACACGATGGAATACTACTCAGCCCTAAAAAGGAGTGAATTAAAGGCATTTGCAGTGACCTGGATAAGATTAGAGACTATTATTCAAAGTGAAGTAACTCAGGAATGAATAATCAAACATGTTATATTCTCACTGACATGTGGGAGCTAAGTTGTGAGGACACGAAAGCATAAGAATGATACAATGGACTTTGGGGACATGGGGGTAAGAACGGGAGGGAATGAGGGATAAAAGACTACAAATAGTATACAAATTGTATACTGCTCTGGTGATGGGTGCACCAAAATCTCACAAATCACCACTAAAGAACTTACTCATGTAACCAAACACTACCTGTACCCCAATAACCTATGGAAAAAAAAATTGCAAGTATTTAGCATATTCCTAAAACACTCTTATGGTTTAAATATTTTATATCAATACACATATATGTAATTCATATCTAAAAATGAATTATAGAGGATATAATGCAGAAACGTACCAGTAATATCCTATTTGTAAAGTTATTGTCTCTTTTTTGGAGAAAAGACATAGACATTTATTTAACATGTATACAAAGGAGTCTTAAGAATGAAAGAATGAAGGTTCAACTGCTCAATGAGTTACAGAAACTCGTTTTTTTTTTTGTTTTTTTGTTTTTATTCCTCCTCAACTTCTATGTTAGATTCCGGAAACAGACATGAAGATTTGTTACCTGGGTATACTGCGTAATGCTGAAGTTTGGGATACGAATAATTCCATCACTCAAGTACTGAACACAGTACCCAATATTTAGATTTTCAACCCTTGACCTCCTCCCTGCCTTCCCCGACTAGTAGACTCCAGGGACTATTGAGATTTTTAGCTCTTGCCCCTCTCCCTTCCTTCCCCTCTAGTAGTCCCCAGGGTATACTGTTTCCATCTTTATATCCATGAGTACCCAGTGTATAGCTCTCACTTATAAGTAACAACATGATGTATTCAGTCTTATTATTATTTGATAATACTCCATATTAAAGGAAACACAAAATGAAATAATTACAGGTAAAGGGAAGCAAACTCTTTCAAAATAGCTTGTCAAAATAAAAGGGAAACTGAGCAACACTATTTAAAATTTTGCATTTCAATAGGGGTAAACAAAGCCTTTTGCACTCTCTCAGATATTGCTGTCTTATAATCTATTTAAAGTATTCTGATACACAGAGACAAAAAAATTTTAGTTAAGATGTTAAACTGAATTTATTGCTTTGGATCACAAGAGACTGGAAGAAGAACTTAAGCCTTAATACTCTATCATGTTTTTATCTGACCTTCATGAAGGAAATGAAGGTGAAATGCAGTTCATATTTTTTCATCAAAATTGAAAAGGAAAATATCCTTTGCTCTCCAGCATAGCATGAAAATCTATAAAATAGATACAAGAAGTCAAGCAGAACTGGAACCTAGTATTTCATTACACTAACCAACGCAAAGTCAAATTTTACTTAAGGATCAAAGGTAGGAGAAGACATGCATGGCTGCTGTCTGTGGATGATTAGTTGCTGAGGGCATTGAGGGTCTATTTAAGTTTGCTATGTACACATGGCCATGAAATGTTAGGAAAGTACATTTTAACTGGGATAGGATATACATTGGCTTTTTTTTTCCCAGAAATGTAAAAAGCATTCTTCGTATTTTTATCTTTATATAATACTTCATATATATAATGAATTATATATACAAACATGTACACAATATATACATATGTATATGCCCACACACGTACAAATATTTTATATATATATATATAATTCATTACATTTTACAATGCTGAAGCTTCAGGTTATTCTACGAAAGAAAATATATATCACTAAAATAGATTCTGTTAACTAAACTACCGAATACATAGGCAGCCTTGGTAGAAACAGACATGACAAAGAGCTGAGTGGGAGAATGGTGACCATTTGAAGCCTGGGTGTAGAAATAAGCTCAAATGGAATTTCCTGTTGAATTTAGCAGTGGTTCATTGCTTCTGCTTGTGTATTGTTTATGTGAAACTGGAGCTAAATAAACCAATCCATGACCTGCGTTATCTGCCAAATGGATTGAACATTTACTCTCTCTGCCTCAAAGGCCTGTCATTTCAGTTTAGCCTTGCAGATGGCACATCCATTTCCCTGAAACAGAGCCACGATGTACGGGCTTGCCAGCATTTCCTGCTAGTTAAAGTTCACCCTCAAAGTATACATAACCATGTTTCACTTTCTCAGCCAATATTCCACAGCATCAGTTTGACATCTCTCTGTTCTTTTGGTCACTCTGGAAAAATCTTTGTTATCAACCATTTCTCTTAATTGTACTACTGAGGAAATTATAGTGTCAAGAAACCTACCTCTATCTCTGAGAAATTAACTTTATCCAAAAACCTAAAGAATCACTGTGAATATGTTTGGCAGTAAGTATGAGAGGAGAGTCTATTAGCATTTTTCTGAAGTAGTTTATATGTTCAAATGCCACATGAAAAAAGCAGCTTCTGCTCCATTTAAATGCTTTTAGCTGGAATACTTCTATTATCTAACATAATTATATGACTTAGGCAAGTAAGTCATATTTCCATTAATGTCTTGAAACACTTGAAAGAACATTTGGGTCTTGGTTATATTTTATTCTTTGTCATATGAGAAGATACTTGTAAAAGAGAGAACAAGATTGCTTTTGTAAGTTGAGGAATACATGTATGTGATATAAGGTAACAAATTCATTACATCTATGTGGCTCTTATTTTCAAAACTTCCAATTGCTAAAATTTTAAAAGTGACTTTTTTAGTTTATATATTAAATTAGTATAGTATAATTTCATGCTTACAGCTTAATAATCAAATACTTATTACTACAATTAAGAAATGAAGTATGTCTTTCAACCTGTTTTATTGAGAGTCACTTTATATTAATAAAGACTATGAAAGGTATTTAAATGTGAAATGGTTTAATATCAGGGTGCTAGACTGGGCCAGGGATGAGAGGTGACAGAGGGGAGGAAATCAAGTATTAAAAGGAGAGTTTGAGGCAACACAAGGAAATCTTATAATTCAGCCTAGATCATATCTATTCTTAGGTGTAAGACCTACAAAGTGCCTACTTTTGCTACTTCGCCACCTCTGTTTACTCTGACAAAGATTGGTTCTAAAGTCTATGAGCCTGGATTTCTTTTAAATTTTGGTTATAATGATGATATAAGCAATGTCTGTGGATGTCATTTAAGGGAAAAAAGAAAATTAAAATAGAAGAGGAAGTGAGAAAAATCTTGCAAAGACACGTAGCTGATGACAGTATTAGAGTGCTGCCTTCAATTTGCTCAAGTGTAAGATGCAGTGCAGTATTTTGTATATCCCAATAAGCTCATTGACCCAGTATTCAAATGCCTTGTGTTTGCCCTAGGTTATAGCTCAGATTTTGTTGGTGCTTTGCTTATTTAACTTATGTAACAAAAGGGAAAATTTTAATATTCTCTGGTAATTTATTTTATCCCCCAGTAATAAAATTAATCTGTGCCTTTACATAACTTTTCCTGAAATGAATTTCATTTTTAGAATATTTAAATGTTTTTAATAGTGAAAAAAGTGTGCTTTTTGATGCTCCCAAGTGACTATTAATATTCAAGTCCTCATTTTCATTAAAAAATTATTAAATTTGATTACTTTTTTTGGAGGCAACCAGTACATATTAACTTCAATTAATTTTTGTATTTCCATTTCTCACTGTCTTAATCTAATTTTTAAGTTGATATTGGAAAATAGGAAATAGACTAAAACTTATTTTGAAAGAAAATTAATGCCCCTGCAGGCAGTCTGTGATACATCTGCTGATTTTTTTTTTTTTTTTTTTTTTTTTTTTTTTTTTTTGAGACGGAGTCTCGCTCTGTCACCCAGGCTGGAGTGCTGTGGCCGGATCTCAGCTCACTGCAAGCTCCGCCTCCCGGGTTCACGCCATTCTCCTGCCTCAGCCTCCCGGGTAGCTGGGACTACAGGCGCCACCACGTCGCCCGGCTAGTTTTTTGTGTCCAAAGATGACATACAGATACAAATTACACTGTTAGCCACAAGGTTAAGATGATTCTAAACAGTTAGGCGGAGAATCATAATCTATTTCTTTACTTGCTTGACTTCAGCATTGTTCTTAACATCTATAAATAATGGCAAAGGTATTTTTGTGAAATGTCTAATTATTTCACGTCTTTTCTGTTACTGTGAAGAAGTGAAATCCATTTTGAGTATTCTTCTGTAGGACTCATTGCCAGAGGCTCTTCTGTGAGTCCAGTGCTTTCATGACGCTAAAGGCTATTGAAGTCACTGACTGTGTGGCTCCTGAGAGCTCAGCTCTCCAGCCGACACACCCTGGAGGCTGCTCACACAGCCCAGAGATCATTTGGTTTTGTCAGTTACAGAAAGGGGATACTAGGAATTCAGTCTTAGTGGTAGAAATGTTACCTACTAGCTTGTATTGTTTAATTTATTTCATATTTAGTTTTATCTTTTATAAAAAATTCCAACTTAATGAGAGGCAGTGCAATAGAATACAAAGTAATAAATTCACTGTTTGTAGTCCATAAGTGAAGGACACTTCCATATTAAAGGCAGCCACTTGATCACTGCCATCATTCAGGGTTTCTTCTGAGAGCACACATGGTCTACTTTCTTTCCTCCCAAGTTTGGTGTACTTGGATTTACAGTGTAGAAGGCATAATAAAATATTCTAATTTTTTATTCATTTCCATTCAAACTCACAATCTATCATGGCTATTCTCTTTGGCTGAAGAGTATTTCAGAGATTATTCATGGAGGTATCATTAAAAGAGGCCTCTTTTAAATGAAGAACACTTTCATTCAAACAAAGAGAAAATTGCAGATAAACTGCTAAAATCACAATTTGCCTTTGATCCATCAAATAATTTATGTTAAAAATCAACCAAGTAAACAGAATTTCGAATAGTGACAAGCCTCTCTTAGGTGAAACGGGACACATTTAGCAGAGTACAAGAAAAAGAGGTGGCCTCCACTGAAGCATATAAAAAGAAATTAGCTTAAATAATTGTGAATTCCTAAAGGTCAAGTGTGGGCAAGTGTACTACTTTCCTAAGGCTGTTGTAATAATGTACTACACAATGAGTGACTTAAAACTTAAAACATTTTTTCTTTTAGAGTTCTGGAAATCTGAGGTGTGAAATCAAGGCATCAGCGGGGTTGGTTTCATGAGGCTCTGAGGAGGAATGTTCTATGTCTCTCTTCTAACTTCTGGTAGGTTCCAGGCATTTCTTGTATGTAACTGCACTATTCTAAGCTTTGTCTCTGTCTTCGGTTGCTTTCTCTATGTGTTCATGTCTTCTTTTCTTTTGTCCATCCTAAATTCTTTCAGCATTTCTCTTACAAGGACATCTGTCTTAAAGACCCATTCAGAAAATCTAAGATGATCTTCATCTAAATACTCCTAACTTATTTATATCTGCAAAACCCCTTTTTCTAAATAATGTAACATTCACAGGTCCTGGAAATTAGGATTTGGATGTTTTCAGCCACCACCATTCAACCCACTACAGCAAATATTAATATATCTGTTTAGAGTAACTGAAAGCCCATATAAAAGAAGATATTGCAATTGCTTAAAAGTTTTTTTAAATAAATCTCAGTGAGATGCTCATAAGAGAGACTGGGAGCAAGGTGAGTAACTATAGACAGATCTCTTCATCTGTAGGTGAATGAGGCCAACAGATGGTCATTGGCTGCCACTGCAGAAGAGTCAGGAAACTCTGATTCCCCTGCCTGAGATCTTTCACATGAAACAAAACCCTTAAGCCACTGGGAAAGGAATATCAAACATTTTCATACACACACTGGTAAGAGATCCATTAATTTGGAAAAATAAGTTGAAGCAAAATTTATCTCATAGTTGAGCTCATGATTCTGCATCAATATAAGAAACTAGGTAGTGGCAGTTTACAGTAGAAGAGTTTAAAACTTACAGTTTACTGAAAATACCGAGAGCAAAAACAAAACCAAATCTAGCTCCACTATTGAATAGATTGAATCAATCTCCCAATGATATCAGCCTGGCAGAAGGGTAGTATCCCTTTCTAAATGTAAGCAGAGAGAAATGACACATTGTACTAAAAATATGAAATATATTCTACATCAGATTTCTCATCAGAAACCGTACCAGCCAAGGAAATGAACTGTGATATCTTCAAAGTAGTGAAAAAAAATTGTCAACCTAGAATACTGTGATTTTTTTTTCAAATATAGGTCCAAATACAGACTTTTTAAAAAAGAAAAATAAATGCTGAAATAATTTATTTACAGCTGCCTGCCCAAAAAGAAATTTTAAGAGAAGTGCTGCAAGTAAGTTTACTTTCACTATGGCTATTCAGCATCACAGTGAAGGATTTAGCCATTACAATAAAGCAAGATAAAGAAATTTTTGTGTATATTGGAAAAACAGAAATAAAATTGTCTTTTTTAATTTCTTCTACAAAAAAAAAAATGGGATACATGTGCAGAACATGTAGGTTTGTTACATAGGTATACACGTGCCATGGTGGTTTACTGCACTTATTGACCCATCCTCTAAGTTCCCTCTCCTCACCCCCGATCCCCCAGCAGGCCCTGGTGTGTGTTGTTTCCCTCTGTGTGTCCATGTGTTCTCATTGTACACCTCCCACTTACAAGTGAGAACATGTGGTATTTGGCTTTCTGTTCCCGTGTTGGTTTGCTGAGGATGATGGCTTCCAGCTTTATCTGTGTCCCTGCAAAGGATATGATCTCATTCCTTTTTATGGCTGCCTAGCATTCCATGGTGTATATGTACCACATTTTCTTTATCCAGTCTATGATTGATGGACATTTGGGTTGGTTTCATGTCTTTGCTATTGTAAGTAGTGCTGCAATAAATATATGTGTGCATGTGTCTTTGCAGGAGAATAATTTATATTCCTTTGGGTATATACCCAGTAATGGGATTTCTGGGTCAAATGGTATTTCTGGTTCCAGATTGTTAAGGAATCGTCATACTGTCTTCCACAATAGTTGAACTAATTTACATTCCCACCAACATAGTGAAAGTGTTCCTATTTCTCCACAGCCTCACTAGTATCTTTTGTTTTTTGACTTTTCAATAATCACCATTCTAACTGGCATGAGATGGTATCTCATTGTGGTTTTGATTTGCATTTCTCTGATAATCATTCATGTTGAGTTTTTTCTCATATGTTTGTTGGCCGCAAAAATGTCTTCTTTTGTATGTTATAGGTATATGTTAGTTTATAGGAAATGTACCAAAGTATTTACTTGAGAGTTCTAGAATTAGAATAAGCTTGCATGATTGGAGGGAACAAATGGAAAATTTTAAAAAATAAAGTTTATTCCTATAGGTTAACAATCAATGATAACAAATTGATATTTTAAAAGAATGCCATCAATAATGACATCAATAAATATGTAATACTTAGAAAAATCTAACATATCATATGCAGAATGTGTATGTTGAAAATGAGAAAATATTGATGAGACAAAGTGAAGCAGACCTACATATATAGAAGTAGATATTGCGTTTATGGATTAGAAGACTCAATTTCATTTAAGAGGCCAACTTCCTATATTTATATAGAGATTCAATACCTTCCAAACCACAAATCAGCAGACTGTTTTTGTTTGTGTAGAAATTCAGAAATTAATTTTAAATGTATATGAAAAGCAAAGGATCTGTATGGACAAAAATGTTTGAAAATGAACATATTTGGAAGATTCATACATTTTAAATTCAGAGTTTGAAAAGCCTCAATAATCAAAAGGTGTGGTACTGACTAATGATAGATTTAGATTCATGCAATAGCATCTAGATTCCAGGAATATTCCCACAGATATTTGTCAATTGTTTTTTGACAAATTGCCAATATAGTTCAAGAAGGAAGTATAATATTTTCGATAAATAATGTCTGAAAACTAGATATATATTTGCAAGAAAAGAACACTGATTCATAGTTATGTGTTATATAAAAAATTAACTGAAAATATATTAGAGATCTAAGCAAAGTATATTATGGAATCTAAAGCTATAAAACTTATGTAAAGAAATAAATAAGAAAATCTTTGTAACCGTTGATTAGCCAAAGATTTCTCCGACAGGTCACTAAAATGAAACATAAAGGAAATCATAATGCCAATTTGTACTTCAACAAAATTCTGATCTTCCATGCTTTCAAAAGGAATGTTGAGAAAATGAATATAGCAGTAAAATACTCGGAAATATTTTAAAACAAGCATTTAATATCAGAGACTTGTATTCATAATACAAATACAATGATCACAACTAAGTAATAATTATAGAAATACCCCATTTTAAAAAATGAGCAGAGGACTTGAACACACACATTTTCTAAGATGAGAGACAGATGGAAAACTAACATTTAAAAAAGGTATTCTGCATCATTTGTTACTAGAAAAATGTAAACAAAATTATGTGCCATGCACATATAGTAGAATGACTTAAATTAAGAGTTCAGATGAAAAGGGCTGGTGAGAATTCAAAGCAATGGAAACTTTTGTCCATTGCTTTTGAAAATGAAAAATATTTTGGAAGATAATTTGTGTATTTTTAATCAATCTAAACATATCTAATGATTTTATTTATTTTTTAATATTTTTGATGGACAAATTATAATTATTTACATTTATGTGATAAAATGTGATGTTTTGATATATGTATACAAGGAGGAATGATTAGATCAAGGTAATTAAAATATTCATGACCTCATTTGCCTATCCTTTTATGGTAAACCATTTAAAATTTACTCTTTTAGTATTTTGAAATATAAAATCCATTGTTATTGACAATAGTCACCTCGCTGTGCAATAGATCTCAAATTGCATTCCTTCTGTCTATCTGAAACTTTGTACCTTTTGATCAACAACTCACCATTTCCTCCCTCTCCACTTTCCAGCTTCTAGTAGCCATAATCCTACTTTCTACTTCCATGAGTGTATTTAGATTCCATTCAAAATGAGATCATGTGGTATTTGCCTTTCTGTGCCTGGCATATTTCATTAGTTCTTATTTACATAATGTCTTCTAGTTCCATCTATGTTGTTGCAAATGACAGGATTTCTTTATTTTTTGAAACTGAATAATATTCCTTTACGGATATACATACACGAGTTTTTAAATCTATTCAGTCGTTGATAGACACAGGTTGAATCCAACCTGACTTTTGTGCTCCCAAAAAATGGGAGCACAAATAGCACTTTGATGTATTGATTTCAATTCCTTTGGATATATATCCAAAAGTGGGATTCCTAGATCACACTGTAGTTCTATTTTTAGCTTTCTGAGGGTCCTGCATATAATTTTCTATATGGCAGTACTCCCATTTACATCCCCACCGACGTACAAGTGTTCCCCTTTTCCTCAGCAACACTTGCTCTTTTATTTTATGGTAAAAGACATTGCAACAGGTATAAAATAATAGCCATTGTGGATTTAATTTGCATTTCCCTGATAGTTAGTGATGCTGAGCTTTTTTTTTTTTTTTTTCATTTTTATGTGTCTGTTAGTCATTTGTGTATCTTCTTTTGAAAAATGTCTGTTCAGGTACTTTGCCCATGTTGTCATCTGACAAATTTGTTCCTTTTGCTCAAAATAGAGTTGACTATTGACTTTTTGTGTGTGTGTGTGTGGTTTTATAATAAATTTAAGGATTTTTTTTGTTTCTCTGATAAATAACATTGGAATTTTGATAGAGGTTGCACTGAATCTGTAGATCCCTTTGAGTAGTAGAGAAATTTTCACAATATTAATTCTTCTAAACCATGAGCATAGAATATCTTTCAACTTATTTGTGTGTTTTTTTCTACTTTTTTCATTAACATTTTATGGTTTTAAATATACAAATTATTTACCTCCTTGGTTAAATTTATTTCCACATATTACATTGTTGATGTTGCTTTGGTAAATGGGATTTAATTTCTTTTTTGGATAGTTTGTTATTAATATATAGAACTACTGATTTATGTATGTTGATTTTATATCCTTCAACTTAACTGAATTTATCAGTTCTGTTTTTTGTTAAAGTCTTTATAGATTTCTATATGTAAAATCATGTCAGTAGCAAATAGAGATGAGTTCATTCCTCCTTTTCCTAATAGAGTGGCTTTCATTTCTTTTTCTTGCCTAATTGCTCTGTCTAGGACTTCCAGTACTATATTAAAAAGACATGGTGAGAATAGGTGTCCTCGCCTTGTCCTTTATTTTAGGAGAAAAGCTTTCAACTTTTTATTGTTGAAAATGCTGTTAATTATGTGTTTGTCATAGGGAGATTCTGTTGTGTTAAGGCACATTTCCCCTATACCTAATCTGTTAAGAGTAGTTGTATTTATTATGTAGTCTATCACATTTATTGATTTGCATATGTTGAATCATCCTTACTTCCCAAGGACAAATCCACTTGATCATGATGAATGATTTTTTACTGCATTGTTGAATTTGGTTACTAATATTTTGTTGAGGAGTTTGGTATCTATGTTCATCAGCGATGTTGCCTTGTAATTTTCTTGTGTTCTTGTCTAGCTCTGGTATGAGGGTAATGCTGGCCTCATAAAACGTATTTGGAAGTGTTCTCTTCACTTTAGTTTTTGGAACTATTGAGAAAAAATGGTAATAATACTTCTTTAAATGTTTGGTAGAATTCAGCAGTGAAGTCTTCAGTTACTGGGCTTTTTTTTTTTTTTTTCAAAGGAGACTTCTTATTACTGATTCAATTTCCTTAATCATACTCAGTTCAGATTTTCTGTTTTTTTCATGATTCAGTCTTGGTAGGCTGTATATGCCTAGAAATTTATTCATATATTCTACATTATCCAATTTGTTGGCATATAATTGTTCAAAGTAGTTTCTCATAATCCTTTGTATTTCTGTGGTATCAATAGTAACATCTTCTTTTTCCTTTCTAATTATGTTATTTTGAGCCTTCTCTCTTTTTTTCCCTAGTCTGGCTAAAGGTTTGTCAATTTTGCTTGTCTTTAAAAAACAAACAAACAAAAAAACAGCTCTTAATTTTATTGATTTTTGTTTGTTTTTCTAGTCTCCATTTCATTTGCTTATGCTCTGATCTTCATTATTTTCTTTCTTCAGCTAACTTTGGGCTTAGCTTGTTTTTGTTTGTCTAGTTCCTTGAGCTGTAACATCAGATTGAGATTTTTCTCTTTTTAAAGAAAATATAGCATTTATCACCATACATTTTCCTCTTAGGACTGCTTCTATTGCATCTCATAAGTTTTGGTAGATGTGTTTCCATTTTCCTTTGTCTCAGGGCATTTTAAATTTTTAAAAAATTTCTTCAGAGCCCATTTTCTAGAACTGTGTTGTTTAATTTCTATATATTTGTGTATTTTCCAAGATTTCTCTGGTTATTGATTTTTAGTTTCAGGCCATTGTGAGTCAAAATCTTACTTGATGTAACTTCACTCTTTTTAAATTTGTTAAAGTTTGTTGTGTAGCCTAACATATGATCTATTCTGATAATGTTCTGTTCACACTTGAGAAGAATGTGCTGCTATTGGATGGAAAGTTTTGTAAATGTCTGTTGGGTTAATTTGGCCTAGAATGTAATTCAGGTCCAATGTATCTCTATTAATTTTCTATCTAGATGGTCTATTGTTCAAAGTGAAGTGCTGAGGTCCTCTACTATTGGAGTGTTACAGTCTATACATCTTCTCAGATTATTTAATAATTGCTTTATATATATATACGTAATTTAATTGTGTTGTGCATATATATTTATAATTATATCCTCTTGAGAACTAACCCCTTTATCATTATGTAATAAACTTCTTTGCTTCTTTTATATAATTTTTGACTTAAAATCCATTTTGTCTGCTATAAGTATAGCTACTCCTGCTCTATTTTGGTGTCCATTTGTGTGAAATACCTTTTCAGTCCTTTCACATTCAGTCTTTAGGAAGCATATCGTTTGATCATATTCTTTTGTTGTAGTTACTGTTGTTGTTTTGCATCCATTCAGCCAGTCTATGTCTTTTTATTGAGTCATTTAATCCATTTACAGTAAAGTATTATTATTAATAAAGATTTGCTACTGCCATTTTGTGATCTGTGTTCTGATTGCTTTGTAAGTCTTGGTTTTTTTCTTCCTCTCTTGCTGCCTTCCTTTTTTTTTTTTTTTTTGTCAGAGTTTCACTCTTGTTGCCCAGGCTGGAGTGCAATGGCACCATCTCGGCTCACTGCAACCTCTGTCCCCAGGGTTTAAGCGATTCTCCTGCCTCAGTCTCTCAAGTAGCTGGGATTACAGGCACCTGTCGAAATGCCCGGTAATTTTTTGTATTTTTAGTAGAGATGGGATTTCCCCATGTTGGCCAGGCTGGTTTCGAACTCTAGACCTAGGGTGATCCACCCTCTTTGACCTCCCAAAGTGCTGGGATTACATGCGTGAGCCACTGCACCTGGCCTTCTCTTGCTGTCTTCCTTTATGATTTGGTGATTTTCTGGGGTGATAAGCTTTTAATCCTTTCTTTTTACACTTTGTGGTAACTACTATTGGTTTTTAATATTTGGTTATCATGAGGCTTCCATAAAACATCTTATTCTTATAACAGGCTATTTAAGTTGATAACAACGTAATTTTCATCACATATAAAAACTACACTTTCACTTTCTCCCATCTTTTAAAATTTTGGTGTCAGCATTTACATTTTTATGACTTATGTCCCTTAACAGTTTATTGTAGATACAGTTGTTTTGGCTTTAATAGTTTTGTTTTAATAGTTTTGATTTTTAGCCCTCTTAGTCCATTTTGTGTTGCTATAAAGGAATACCTGAGACTAGGAAATTTCTAAAGAAAAAGGGTTTATTTGTTTCATGGTTTTGCAGGCTGTACAAGAGCATAACACCAGAATCTGCTTTTGAGGAGAGTTTCACAAAGTCTCCACTTGTAGCAGAAGGCAAGAGGGAGTAGGCAATATATGGAGAGAAGAAGGAGGAAACAGAGAGGGGAGGAAGGTCCCAGGCTCTTTTCAAAAATCAGATCTCTTGGGAACTAAGAGTGAGATCTCATTTATTACCACAGGGACAGCACCAACCCTTTAATGAGAAACCCACTCCCCATTTCCCAAATACCTCTGACCCAGCCCTACCTCCAACACTGGGGATCAAATTTCAACATGAAATTTGGAGAGAACAAATACCCAAGTAATATAACCCTTATAGTGGGGATAATATTGCTTTACACACTACATTTACAGTATGAGAGAATTCTGAATATGACTGAACATTACTTATACCGTTGAGTTTTTTCCTTTTTTTCAGAATTAGTTACAGGCTTTTGTTTCAGCTTAAATAATTTCTGTTAGCAATTTCTATAAAGTAACTCTAGGGATAATTACCGTTAGTTTTTGTTTTTTTGGGGGAAGGGTGGGGGAAGTATTTATTTATACCTCATTTCTGAATCATAGCTTTGCTGGTAAAATAGTCTTCATTGAGTCTTTCCTTCAGCACTTTGAATATATCATCCCATATCTCCTGGACTGCAGAGTTTCTGCTAAGAAATTCACTGAATGTCATATTGGGTCTTCTTTGAATGGAATATATTTATTTTCTCTTGCTGCTTTTGTATTCTTTCTTTGTCTTTGATTTTTCATAATATGATTGTGTGTCTTGGTGA
The DNA here is from genome assembly GCF_009764315.1 of Trachypithecus francoisi. Classification (NCBI taxonomy): domain Eukaryota; kingdom Metazoa; phylum Chordata; class Mammalia; order Primates; family Cercopithecidae; genus Trachypithecus; species Trachypithecus francoisi. The sequence continues at coordinate 18,153,507 of NW_022681465.1, forward strand.
ACTCCTTTTTGGGTTGAATTTATCTGACATCTTTTGAACTTCCTTGACCTGGATGTTGTATTATCTCCAGTCTGCACAATTTTCAGCCATTATTTTATTAAATGTATTTTCTTGGCCTTTTAATTTATCTTCTCTTTTGAAACTCCTATTATGTCAAGGTTGTTTGGTTTGATGGTGTCCCATACTTTGCATATGCGTTTATTTTTTTTCCTTTTTTTTTTTTGCTCCTCTAATTGAATAATTTCTAATGTAATATGTTTGAATTTATTTATTTTCTTTTGTTTGATCAACTCTGCCTTTGAAGTTTACTGTTGAATTTTCTAGTTCAGTTACTGTATTCTTTATCTCTAGAATCTCTAATTGTGTTTTTTAATTGTTTTTATTTCTTTGCAAAACTTACTTTAGTCCTAAATTGTAATAAAAATTTTATTGAATTTTTGTATCTGTATTTTATTTGAGTTCTCTGAACCACTTTGAGTATTATTCTGAATTATTTGTCCATCGTTTCATAGAACTCCATTTCTTCTGTGTCTATTATTAGAGCTTTATTAGTATCTTTTGGTGTGTCATATTTTCATAATTCTTCTTAAGCCTGGTGTCTTTGCACTGATGCCTTCACATTTGAGGAAATGGCCATTACTTCTGGTCTTTGCAGGTATTCTTTGGTGGTGATATGTCTGTACTGTTTAGTCTATTCTGATGTTATGGATGAGCCTACTGGAAGCAACTGTACACAGGTAGACCTTGGTGTCAGGTTGTCTAGTTGGGACTGGTTGCTTCCTGTCTGATGTTAAGTGGTACTACATCCTGTATTCCTTTGTTCCATGAGACCACTCACTGGACTCTGTCATCAGATGATGCTGTTGGTTGCACTGTGTAACTTATTTTAATTGGACAGGGTTGTAGGTTATCTTTTCTGGCAGGACAGTACTGTTGCTTGGCATCTGTAGCTGGGCAGGGCCTTTTGCTGGGCCCCCAGACTTGGTGAGGTTTCTGGAATTGCTATGTGACTTCATGGAGTGAGCAGGACCAGAGGCTTTACTCCAGATATGTGTGGACTTAGGCTTGAGTCCCAGCCCAGGGTAGGCTTAAGCAGAGCACCAAGACTTGGTGAACTTGCCACTGGAGGTGGGTGGAACCATATGCTCCCTCTGAAGGGAATCATTGACCTGCAGTTGCCACTAAGATGGGGGAAGACCTTCAAGCATGGCTTTTCTCATTTATATGGTCGAAAAGGGGGTCTCAGCCTCACTCTCAAGTTCTGGGATATTCACAAAGGTATTCTTGCTTATAGATAATTTCTAGATGGGTTTTGGTGGGAAAGAGTAGAGCTAGAGAACTTCTATTTTTCTTGCTTATAGATAATTTCTAGATGGGTTTTGGTGGGAAACAGTAGAGCTAGAAAACTTCTATTTTGACATTCTTGCTGACATCACCACTCGACTTATTTATGTAAATATGTTGTGCTTTGCCATCTTCTATTCTAAATAATGTGTGTGTGCTGTAAATGTATAGCTTACATTTGTGAAATTATAATAAAGCATAAAGTTTAAAACAACCTAAAGGCATACCATATAAAGAAGTGATTCTAATTCCCATAGACCAATTATCAATTTTTTTATAAATAGGGAACTATCACTCAAATTTTTATCAAAGTTTTTAAGAAAATTACACTATTAGTGTATTTATGTCATTTAATATTGCAACATTCATGCAGAACTATTGGACCAAAGTCATCAACAATTACAGGCTATCCATTATGCTCTCTCTGAGACATGGCTCTAAATCATGCCTTCAATAACTCTTAGTAATGAAGCATGAGTCTTCTAATAGCTAAATATAGGGCTTTAGTCATTTTTGTGTTATTTTTCTCACCTCACCTAATTTCATGAGCAACCACATTTATCCTTTTCTGCTTTGATTTTGCTTTCTTTGTTTTGCTCAATATTATTTTCTTCTTTCTATCTGTACATTTAATGCTACATTTGTAGGATTTCTCATATAAGCTAGGATTACTGAAATAATGTCCAACTGTTGACTTCATATCTGTCAATACTTCAGCTACTTTTCTTTTATGTGTTATGGTGTTGCCAGATCAATAAGCACAATGCTAATCATTTTCATTGCCTAATCCATTAGTTATATATTTCACAATCTTAATTTTTCAAAATTTTAAATGAACCAGCACACTACGCCTTCCCCACATTATAGCTGCCTACATGTTTTTAAAGTTTTTATTAAAAAAAAATTTCCTTCTTTTAAGTTCAGGGGTACATGTGCAAAATGTGCAGGTTTGTTACATAGGTAAATATGTGCCATGGTGGTTTGCTGCACAGATCATCCCATCACCTAGGTTTCAAGCCCAACATCCATTAGCTGTTCTTCCTGATGCTCTTCCTCCTTTCATCCCCCACCCTCCGATAGGCCCAAGTGTGTGTTTTTCCCCCATGTGTGTTGTTCTCCCCATGTGGCCATGTGTTCTCATTATTCAGCTCTTTCAAAACATTTATGTAATCTATACAAAATGAAGTAAATGTATTTCACTAATGGTTTTGTTTGTTGGTTTTTTGTTTGTTTGTTTGTTTCTTTTTGTTGAGATGGAGTCTCACTCTGTTGCTCAGGCTGGAGTGCAGTGGCATGATCTCAGCTCACAGCAACCTCTGCCACCCGGGTTCAAGAGATTCTCCTGCTTCAGCCTCCCAAGTAGCTGGGACTACAGGCACGCACCACCATGCCCAGCTAATTTTTGCGTTTTTAGTAGAGACGGGGTTTCACCACGTTTGTCAGGCTCGTCTTGAACACCTGACCTCGTGATCTGCCTGCCGTGGCCTCCCAAAGTGCTGGAATTTCAGACCTGAGCCACTGCTCCTGGCCGTATTCCCCTTAAGCTTTTAATAGGAAGTTGGTTATGCTTATGTTTATCTTTCAGAGGAACTAGTACACAGCTAAGGACCTTAAACTTTCCAAACAATAATTTGTTTGAATGTAATTTACATAACATATAATTTTAAACTCAAAACTTTTCATGCTTTCAAAGAAAAGGCTTTGAAAAATAGAAAATGTGCATTACATTTATTTTGTAACACTATATTTTGCCTATTTGAGCACAGAAATACATTACTAGAAGCATAACAAAATACAGCATGAAATTAATTATGGAATAGTCTTATCTTCTAAAAGTAGCTGCTAGGGAAAAAAACCCCAAAACCTTCTGCAGGAAATGGTCATAATTTGGAACCCTAAAATTCTATCCACTGAATGGAAGTAATATTATCTTATACCATTCTGAACATATTATTGCCAATATCCTTGCATGTTTTTAAATATAACCATTAGAAGATATAGAATACACCTGTAATTTATAGGATAGTGTTTATGCTAGCCTCTGTTTCCATAGTAGTATTGCTATACTCTTGAGATAAAGAGAAACCTTATGTTTATAAGATTACAGACATTTAGTCTCTCATCTTAAATTATTATACATATTTTCCTCATTTATGTATATATATATATTTCAATTACTTTAAAATGTTTAGATATTATTTGTACACATACATGGCCCTAATAAATGCTGGGATGTTTATAATTAAGGTTAGACCGTAAAAAATGTAGACTATTGTTGGTAACAAAGTCATGGAGTGAAGGAACTATGGCTAGCAACAAATATCTAAGTGTGATAGTTTATTATATTTTCATTGTTGTTTTAGTCATATGAACACATTTGGAAAACAGCACATCTCCGTTATCTATAAATATTCCTTTCCAACATTCATATGTTCTATTTTGTCTATTTGAATATTTTTTGCTACATATGAATATTGAGAGCATTCTTCATTCTATACAATATTTTTTTCCTTCCATTAACTTAATTTATATATACTCCACATATATTTATATATATGCACACATATATTTTTTCTTCAGAACTTCCCATACAGTCTTACTATTGACCAAGAAACTCACTTTCAAACTAAATAATAAGCAAATGTCTGACACCCATGCAACTCTTAATTGATTTTATAATATAATTCATTAAATGAAAGTAGTTCATGATGTATAGAAAAGTGGGATGGCCCAAGAAGATTCAGGTGCAGAGCTATGTGAACAATTCAACTATATGAAACTGGGAGGTTATTCTATGGAGTGCTGTGTATGCTTAAAGTCAATGAACAATATTTATCTTTTATTATATATACTTTCCCACTTTAAAAAGATTTCTTAATCTCCTGGAATCTTAATTAGAGATTCCATGTCCAGAGGAAAAAAATATTTCTACTTGGTGAAAAATAGTGCTTTCATTTAAGTAAGAGTTAATATTGCAACCGGAACAATTTAAGCTTCTGATTCACCTAAATAACATATTTTTAAAGTGGCCTATGATGAATATTTGGGTAAACAATTCTGACTATCAGAGGAAAATAGGGTTGCTACTGCAAAATGGAGTTTGTGCAAACATGTGCTGGCAAGTCTTATGAATAATTAGAATCTTCAGAAATAAGTGGGAATCAAAAATTTCACAAACCACAGAAAGTAGCAAAAGGCAAGAACTGTGTTTTTTTACAAGGGGCTTAAGATTCATGGGATGAATCATGTAGGAACAAAGGCTTAGATACTGTTGATAGCTCTGGGACTAGTTGAACATTTCATGTACATGTAAATAACCTTATGATTTAGTTCAGAGATAATAAAGCATAGAGACGGAATTTGATGAGTTCTAGGGAAAAAATGAGTAAATCAAGATTTTAGATTTGGAAGTATAAAGAGTAATTGATGATAATTGAGTTGTATTTTTCAAGTGAAGCTGTGTGCTTTTGGTTACATAAGGGATAGTCATGCTATGATAGAAAAAATATTTCTTTGAGATGGAGGAATATGAAAAGGGGCATATGCATGAAGGAGAGTCAAAAGCTATCCTTCAACTTGATCTTTGAGGAAATTTTAATCAGAATATATCCTGTGCCTAATTTCTATTCTTGAATATCATAGCATTGTTTGAATTTTCAACAGCACAGGGCATTGTTTCTTCTACAAGTGGTCAATTACTTTTTATAGAAAAAGAAAAATTTACAATTTATGTCATAGGCAGAATGTCATGAATTTAGCAAGTTAGTAATACAGACTTTCAAATACCTTTATAAATTAGTCCAAAGTAGAAAATTATTTTTTGTCCACTCTTGGACTCAGACACATTCAGAAAAAATATACATTTATAAAAATAAAATGGCAAGGCTAATCCCACCAATTAATTGGTGGTGTTATTATCTCACACTGGTTTATTTGAACACTTAATGCATAAGAATAGCTGAATGAATTTTTTCCTGTCCTACCTCCATGTTTATGTGAAGCAATTATAAAACTATTTGTTACTTTTTGCAAAACCAAAGTAAAAAAGGCCCTAAAGCAAAACACAAAAAAATCACTAACAAAATCCACAAAACAAAAACAATACAGCTAATTTAACTACTCATATAGGCCCTTCCTTCAATTCCTTGACATTTGGCATGTTAATATTATTTCTAAACCAGTTACCAGGAAGCAACTATGTATGAGGAAGAAAATGAATATTCTAGGTATAACACATATTAAACTTGTTTCAGATAATAGTAGCTAGAAAATTGATATTGAAAAGTAGGGCATTGCTATAAAGATACCTGAAAATGTGGAAGCAGCTATGGAAATGGGTAGAGGTCGGAAGAGTTTAGCAGGCTCTGAAGAAGAAGACAGATGAGGAAAAGTTTGGAAGTTCTTAGAGACTGGTTAAATGCTTGTGGTCAAAATGCTAAAAGAAATATGGGCAGTGAACTCCAGTGTGATGAAGTCTCAGATGGAAATGAAAAAGTAACTGAGAACTAGATTAAAGGTCAGCCTTTTTACATCTTAGCAAAAACTTGGCTGCACTGTGTTCATGTCCTAGTGATTTGTAGACAGTTGAACTTAAGAGTAGTACCCTCAGGTGTCTGGCAGAATAAATTTCTAAGCAGCAAAGCATTCAGGATGTGATGTTGCTGTTTCTAACAACCTATGATCAGATGTGGGAGCAAAGGAATGACTTAAAGTTGGAACTTACAATTAAAGGGAAGCAAAGCTTAAAAATTTGGGACATTTACCACTTAGCCATGTGGTATAGAAGGAAAAAGCATTTTCAGGAGATGAATTCAAGCAGGCTGTAGAGCAAACACTTGCTAGGGAAATTAGCATGAATAACAGGAATCCAAGAAATCAAAACCAAGACAATCAGAAAAAGGTCTCAAAGGCATTTTGGAGTCTTTGAGGCAGCCCCTTCCATCACAGGCCCAGAGGCTCAGGAGGAAATAATGTTTTTCAGGGGCCAGGCCCAGGGCCCTGTTGTCTTTACAGCATTGAGACACTGCTCCCCATATCTCTGCATCTCTGGCTCCAACCATGGCTCAAAGCTACCCAACTATAGTTTGAGATGATGCTACAGAGGGCACAAACCATAAACGTTTGTGGCTTCTACATGGTGTAGTGTTAAGTCTGCAGGTATGCAAAACGCAAGAGTGATGGAGGCTTAGCCGCCTACTCTTTGATTTCAGATGTATGGGAAAGTCTAGATGCCCAGGCAAAAGCCTGCCACAGGTGCAGAGCCCCTACAGAGAGACTCTAAGAGGGCAGTGCCAATGAGAAAGAGGGGATTGGAGTACCCACACAGAGTTTCCCACACCAGGGCACTGACTAGTGGAGTTGTGGGAATCATGCTGCCACCCTCCTCCAGACCTAAGAATGGTAGAGCCACCAGCTGCTTGCACCCTGAACCTAGAAAAGCCGCAGGCACTCAACTCTAAGCTGTGAGAGCAGCACACCCTGCAAAGCCACAGGGACAGTGGTACAGAAGGCCTTGGGAGTCCACACCTTGCACCAATGTGCCCTGGATGTTGGACATGGAGTGAAGGATTATTTTTGGAGCATGAAGGTTTAATATCTGTCATGCAGTGTTCTGGAATTATGTGAGGCCTATTCCCCCTTTTCATTGGCGGATTTCTCCCTTTTGAAATGGGAATGTTGATCCAATGTCTGTACCACCATTGTGTCTTAAGAAATAAATAACTAAAAAAAAAACTTACAGGTTCAGAGGTGGCAGGAACTTGTCCTGAGTCTCAGATGAGACTTTGAAATTTGGTCTTTTGAGTTAATGCTGGGAAGAGGTAAGACTTTGGGGAACCATGGATAAGTAATTATTGTATTCTGAAAGGAAAATGAATCTTAATGTCCCCAGATGACTAAAAGGGAAAAGTCAAGCTGGGAACTGCTTAGGCCCAACCTGCCTCCCCTTCTATTCAAAGTCACTCCTCTGCTCACTGAGATCAATGCATATCTGATTGTCTCCCTTGGAGAGGCTAATCAGAAACTTAAAAGAATGCAACCATTTGTCTGTTTTCTACCTGTAACCTGGAAGGCCCCTCCCCACTTTGAGTCTTCCCACCTTTGCTTCGAGTTGTCCTGCCTTTCCAGACCAAACCAAAATTCATCTTGCATATGGCAATTGATGTCTCATATCTCCCTACAATGTCTAAAACCAAACTGTGCTCTGACCACCTTGAGTACATGTCATCAGAATCTCCTGAGGCTGTGTCATGGGCATGCGTTCTCAACCTTGGCAAAATAAACTTTATAAGTTAACTGAGACCTCCGATTTTTGGGGTTCACATTTCGGTAACTACGAAGGGATTCTGAGTGGAGAAGCCCCTGACCTTTGACAAATCTATCAGTGCTTGGTACCAGCATGAGCTAACCATATTGCTCAAACCAATAGGACAATTTACTAAGGTCTGAGAGCACCCATTCCCGAGAATCCATGAAATCCCAAAATTTGGTCAAGACCTAATATTTACTTTGTTGTACAACTCTTCTTTTTTGGAGTTGTACTTGTTTCCAAAAGGAAGGCAAGATTTCCTGATTCCATGAAGAAAGAAGTCAGGTAACTCCATTATGGAGTTTGAGTTCACTTCCAACAGGGAAGAAGAGTTGGTTTCTTTCCCCCCTGCTTCGAGGATGGTGGAGAGCTGTCTACAGCCTGAGTCCCATACCTAGGTAAGAAACTGAATTAGGGTTTGTCTTGGCTAAAGTTAAGATTAACAACCATTTCTTAATTTCCTCTTACCATTGGAGTGTTCAGTGATCATGTAAGTTGTGCCATTGTTTGTTTTGCTTAACTGCTTTATTTGTTGTTGTTTGTTTGTTTGTTTCTGTTTTTGTTGTTGTTTTAGTCTTTTTCCCATTGGGTTTGATTAACTCTATTCAGCTTGATCAAATCCAAATAAAGGAAGAGAAAATTTCAAATTATGAGGAACAAGGCCTCTGAAGTAGCTAAATTCTCTCTCTCTCTCTCTCTCTCTCTCTCTCTCTCTCTCTCTCACACACACACACACATACACACACACACACACACACACACAATAAAGGATGGTAGATGGTGTGCTGGGCGAAAAAGAAAAGAGGACTTTTTAAAATTTTGACTCCTAAAGGGGTTTTATTTACATAACAAGGCCACGTTTTTGCTAGCCAGACCAAACTGAAAACAATGGCTGTCACCCCACACTGCAGTTCCATAGCTAAGATTCTGCTCTGCCTTTATTCCACCAAAACAGCCTGGCTTTGATTCCTAAATCAAGCCTTTTCAGTTTGATACTTGATACTTCTGAAATAGCAGCAATTTGTCCTAGTGGAAATATAGTAATGAGATTTTAAAAGATGTTTTTTAAAAAATGGAGCTCAATGGTTAAAAGTCAGCTTAATTAAAAGCTAACATCCAAGATATATATATGTGTGTGTGTGTGTGTATGTGTGTATGTGTGTATCTGTGTGTGTTTGTATTTAAAAGACCTTCATGTTTCTTTGTTTTTTTCTCTCCTAGGACCTTGTCTTTCTTTTGAGCAAAAGTTTATTTTCTTCTCCGTTGACTGAATTCTGTTTTATCCATTAATAACTATTGCAACAGAGGCTACTCTAGGGTTTTTAAAGAAGAGTGTAGTTTAGACACTTAGAAATGCCTTTGTCAGAAAAAAAAATTAAGTGCACTGTAAAAGCATCATGTGGTCTAACCTCAAAATAATTCTCCCTTTTTGGGTACCCAGAATTCAGTCTGGGTTCTGCCCAGAGCTCAGAGATCCAGAAAAAAGATAGGCAGTCCTTTTGTAAATAAAACTGATCTCCTTACACAATCCTATGATAAATTTCTGTAATTTTATGTTTGATTTTGTATCCATCTTTAATCTCCCTCTAGTACCACTGGACTTCTTTTTTTCTCTGTACGTTATGACGTAAATTTTGCTATTTGATTTTCACCTGAGTTGTTTATTTCAATATGCGAATTGAAGCCTATTTAGCTGACAACTGCCTAGGGTTGTGAAATCGGTTTTCAAGAATCTGAAACTCTAAGATGCAAAAAGAAAAGGTCTTTATGAATCTATAAGATATACTTCTATCAGCATGCCTAAAATATCTATATATTTACGTGCTGTGTACAAACTGTTTCACTACGAAAAATATATATGAGCATCAATTAATTGGCTTAAAGAAAAATAAAAGTGCTTAAATCAAATACTTTATCAGAAAAAAGGAAAGACCAGTTAAATGCTTTTTCAAGTTTATGTTACTTAAGTAAAATCTTTAATACATAAGAAAGCTTTAAAATTATTGGTAAAATAATATTAGAAATATCAGCATACATTTTTGCTCACATTTATTAATCAAGTAATTTAATAATTATCCCTGCCAAATACTATAAGTTGTCAAAATTTGGCACAGGGGTTACAAAAGTATAAACCCAGCCCAAGACAGAATGATCTTTGCTTGTGTAATCTTTAATAAATAAGACATTGATATTGGTTTAATGAAAATAGTTACACCCTGAATAATTTAGTAAAATTGGCATAACTTTTAATCTTGTGGGTTTAGGCAGTCTAGTCTTCAGGCAGTAAAGAGGTTTGTTTTGGGAAAGAACTGTTATCATATTTGTTTCAAAGCTAAACTATAAACTAAGTTCCTTCCAAAGTACAGGAATGAACAAGGACAGTTTGGAGGTTAGAAGCAAGATGAAGTCATTTAGGTCATATGTTTTTTACTGTCTCAGTTAGAATTCTGCAATGACGAGTTTCATAACTTTAAATTAGCTACAAATCTCTAACAGATGCTCTTGAATGCAGATTTCTGATATCGTTGGAAATTGAGATGAGAGAGCTAGTTGGTTAAAAGAGCCTGGGACCTCCTTCCTTTCTCTCTTACTCCCTCTCTCACCATGTGACATATCCCTTCACCTTCCACCATGATTGGAAGCTTCTTGTGGTCTCATCAGAAGCCAGTGCTGGTGCCATGTTTCTTGCATAGCCTGCAGAGCTATAAGCCAAATAAACCTCCTTTTAAATAAAGTACCCACCTTCAAGTATTCCTTTAGAGCACTGTAAAACATACTAATGTACTGCTTGAAAGAATTAAGACACGATTGCAACAGCATCCTGTACTTCCAGCAGCAGTTCCAGCAATGATGCAATGATGTAGTCTTTTGACTACAGTTCCAGACATTGATGTACTATGGATATCTGTCCTGTTATCAATCTGTCTCTTCTGGTGCCTACACAGCAATTTTCAAAGACGCTCCTTTTACACTTTATTATGCTTTCAGATACATACATACATACATATACATATACATACACATAAGCATGCACTGAAATGTATATACATATATGTGTATTATATATAGAAACTCACACTTTCAGAATCTAAACTTACATTTTAAAATGTAATAGAAAATGTCAAAAACTGTTAAATTAGCACAAATGACACCAGGTAATTTGAAACACATTCACTCATCACACGATTAAAGTTGGGCAATTAACTCCTCTGTGTTTTTGTCTGAAAACATAATATGTTCTATTATGAGGTCTTTGGAAGTCCTCTTCTATTCACTGCACTGTTTAAAAAAAAATTGAGTTTAAAGTAGTTTTCTACTAATTTTGATCCTTAAATGAAATGGTATATGTAAATAGAAACTCTTGATAAAAGATTGTATTAGATTTAAAGTTATTACACATTTCTGATTTAAGGATTACTTTCTGAGTAGTTTATTTTTTATTAACTGAGTATTGGATTGATGGCAGTTAATCACATTCATTTAAGTGGAAGGACTCTTTACTGGCAATGTTGAGAAACTAACTTTATTAACATACATTTTGAAAATTTTCCAGACTTTAGAATGCATTATTCATCTAAGACTCTAAAAGATGTGTTTTATTCATGCTGCTGTTGCTGTGAAGTCAAAACCCAATTAATATGCATCATCTGCTGTATTACAAAAGGCAAGCAACATATATATCATTTAAATTCATGTGTAACTTAAGTCAAGATGTTAAAGAGTGCTATGTTCTATCGTGGAGAAGCAGTGGCATGAAATGAGGAAAATATATGTGGGTGCTGTCCATTTATGTTGTTTAAAGATAAACTATACTTTGGTAGATAGGTCTAAAAGAGTGTGTTTTCTAAGTAGAGTGACTAGATAAGGAATTAGGTTTATAATTTCCATTTCAAAAGCAGGCTGCCTTGAACTAGGCTGAATGATTGACTTGAAAACAAAATAGAAAAGCCAAATATGACTTGTCTTTTGGCATCAGAAAAGACCAACATATCAGATATAAGTATTTGTTTAAATAAACTTTCTTGAGTTGTCTTTATATTCACTAAAATACAATAACTAGAGGCTGAGGCCTTCACTTTGGTGTGCCTAGAGGTGTAATTAAATTTTGCAGCTGTGTCATAGGTTGTTTTAAATACTGTAAGAGTCTGTAGGTTGAGTAATTATTAATAATTTAAGCATTTGGATCCTCAGTTTCTTCCTCTGTAAAAGAAGAAAATTTAGAAAACATTGTTTACATTATTTTTGGTTTTGATATGAGGCAATGGATCAAGACTGCAAACATTTGTAAAAGACTTATTTTTATCTAAATTTCTTTTTTTAATGCCATGATACTTTTGCTTTGTCCTATTTTTTTCATTTATTTATTTAATTTGCTTTTTTATTATACTTTACATTCTGGGATACATATGCAGAATGTGCAGGTTTGTTACATAGGTATACACGTGCCATGGTGGTTTGCTGCACCCATCAATCCATCACCTCATTAGGGATTTCTCCTAATGCTATCCCTCCCCCAGCCCCGCCAACCCCCAACAGGCACAGTGTGTGATGTTCCCTTCCCTGTGTCCATGTGTCTTCATTGTTCAACTCCCACTTATGAGTGAGAACATGCAGTGTTTGGTGTTTCTGTTCTTATGTTAGTTTACTGATAATGGTGGTTTCCAGCTTCGTCCACGTCCCTGCAAAGGACATTAACTCATCCTTTTTTATGACTGCATAGTATTCCATGGTGTACATGTGCCACATTTTCTTTATCCAGTCTATCATTGATGGGCATTTGGGTGGGTTCCAAGTCTTTGCTATTTTGAACAGTGCTGTAATATACATATGTGCATGTGTCTTTATAGTAGAAAGATTTATAATCTTTTGGGTGTATACCCAGTAATGGGATTGCTGGGTCAAATGGTATTTCTGGTTCTCAATCCTTGCAGAATTCCCGCACTGTCTTCCACAATGGTTGAACTAATTTATACTCCCACCAACAGTGTAAAAGCATTCCTATTTCTCCACATCCTCTCCAGCATCTGCTGTTTCCTGACTTTTTAATGATCACCATTCTAACTGGTGTGAGATGGTTTCTCATTGTGATTTTGATTTGCACTTCTCTAATAAACACTGATGATGAGCTTTTCCTCATATATTTGTTGGCCACATAAATGTCTTCTTTTGAGAATTGTCTGTTCACATCCTTCATCCTCTTTTTGATGGGGTTGTTTGTTTTTTTCTTGTAAATTTAAGTTCTTTGTGGATTCTGGATATTAGCCCTTTGTCAGATGGATAGATTGCAAAAATTTTCTCCCATTCTGTAGGTTGTATTTTCACTCTGATGATAGTTTCTTTTGCTGTGCAGAAGCTCTTTAGTTTAATTAGATCCCATTTGTCAATGGTGGCTTTTGTTACCATTGCTTTTGGTGTTTTAATGATGAAGTCTTTTCCCTTGCCTATGTCCTGAATGGAATATTGCCTAGGTTTTCTTCTAGGGTTTTTATGGTGTTAGGTATTACATTTAAGTCTTTAATCCATCTTGAGTTAATTTTTGTATAAGGTGTAAGGAAGGGGTCCAGTTTCAGTTTTTTGCATATGGCAAGCCAGTTTTCCCAACACCATTTATTAAATAGGGAATCCTTTCCCCATTGCTTGTTATTGTTAGGTTTGTCAAAGATCAGATGGTTGTAGATGTGTGGTGTTATTTCTGAGGGCTCTGTTCTGTTCCATTGGTCTATATATCTGTTTTAGTACCAATACCATGCTGTTTTGGTTACTGTAGCCTTCTAATATAGCTCAAAGTCAGGTAGCTTTGAATAATGCCTCCAGCATTGTTCTTTTTGCTTAGGATTGTCTTGTCTTTTTTGGTTCCCTATGAAATTCAAAGTGTTTTTTTTCTAATTCTGTGAAGAAAATCCGTGGTAGCTTGATGGGGATAACATTGAAGCTATAAATTACTTTGGGCGGTATTGCCATTTTTAGGATATTTTCATCTAAATTTCAATATTTAGATTACTATTATTCAACTGCAAATTCAAAATACAATGATATTAAAATACAGAAGCACTCAGGAAGTACATTATCCAGGCATCAACTTTTCTAAAAATCTAATTAAGGAAATGATTTCATACACATTATGAAAATGCAAAAGTGAACCACAAATACAAAGAAATTTGATAAACTGAGATGTCTTTAAATGATGGTGAGTCTAAGTCAAGCTCCATAATTTGTGGAGATTTATAAATTTTATATACAATTATTTAAAAATAGGAAACATGATGTATTTTAAGGAAAATAACATTATGGAATTAAAATCCGATATAATTTTATCAGAACTTTGGGGAATTTAAGATTAGGAAATCATTATCTTAATCTATGTTTTCATGTTCCTTTGTCTTGTTTTCTTCAGAAACTTTTACTATCAATTTTTATTCCCAACACCTACATAGCCACATTTTATACTATATTTGAAGCTTTCATTGGCCCTTGGTTATCCTAAAATTTATGTTAAAAACAAAAATAAAGCCAACTGAAAAAATATTTATTTCAATTACACATACTTTTTAGCTACTTTTTAAAAATTTCATTCTTTTTCACAAATTTTCTAGAGAGATAACTCTATTCACTCTCTCTAAGATACTATAGAAAACTGGAAATTATGTTAACAGATAATCTACAAGAGAAAAAATATATAAATAGCTAATATAAATACAAAATATTTCAAATCTCATTAGATCTCAGGAAAAGTACATCAAGAATATATACATATCTTTTTTATAAGTAATATTTTACATCAATTTTTGGTTTTTATTTTTATTTACTTTTCATTTTTGAGATGGAGTTTCACTCTTGTCACCCAGGCTGGAGTGCAATGGTATGATCTCAGCTCACTGCAACCTCTGTCTCCCAGGTTCAAGCCATTATCCTGCCTCTGCTACCTGAGTAACTGGGATTACCGGCACCTGTCACCACACTCATCTAATTTTTGTATTTTTAGTAGAAACAAGGCCTCGCCACGTTGGTCAGACTGGTCTCGCACTCCTGACCTCATGATTTGCCCACCTCGGCCTCCCAAAGTGCTGGGATTACAGGTGTGAGCACTGCACCTGGCTGTAAATCAATTTTTTTGAATCATGGTCTTGATCAGGCTGGATGAGAGACCACCTCGCTGCTCTTTTCTATCTGGTCAGCTGTTCCTAATCTTTCTTGGGATGGACAAGCTCTGGCTTATATGTGTTTCACTTTAATAGCGCCTTACCTAAGAACAGTACATAGTTGACATATTTTTAATGGGCTACCTAAAACATTTTTCTTTGTGCGAATCTGTATCTAGGGTACTAAGGACTAATATGTTATAATTTAAATAATTTCATTGCTTTTGCCTAGCCAAAATAGCTCTTTACTAACCAAGAATATATGGATCCTCATAATGTAATTAACATTATTGCTTTTTCCTACCCCAAATAGTTCTTTACCAACCCAGAATGTGTTGGTCCTTGGAGACTTATTGTTTAATCTCTATTGTCATGTTCTAGAGTATATCAGCTACAGTATGTCAAGTTCTATCGATAGTCTCTGAATCAGTCAGAGCTCTTGATTTTTACATATATACAGCTCAAACTTAGCACAAAAGAAAATTAACTTGGAAGATTGTAGTGCTATTTACTGAAAGTAATAACTACAGCACTCAACTGTAATAAAGATGAGGAAAAAAAGCAGCTCTAGAAACAACTGCAGACACTGTAAACAGTTCTTGGCCAGGACCCTCCATCACTAAGCTTTGCCTCTCTTTGATATTGGTCTTATTTTCTGTAATAGAAAGTTGTTTTGGAAGCGATGTTATCAGTGCCACGTAAATGTTAGAACAGGCAATTCAAGGTTGCCCTAGCCTCAAGGACATAGGTACAGATTAGAAGATTTATACAGTGCTCTTGGTACTTTTGAACCCTGCAGAAACACTGACTACATGACTTGGATGACATTGAAGGAGCTTTGATTAAGCTGGTAAGTTCACCGAACTCAAAAAACTCTGGTCAGTCCAGAAAATCTGAGAAGTAACTCAACAGCTTCCTCTTCTATAGCTGGTCCTTGTTCATACTCAGTTTTACAGGGTGCATTCTATTAATATATGACAAAATTAACATTCACAAATATTAATACATGCAATGTGTGCTGTCCTGGGAGGGTCAGAATCAAGTTATCGTATTTATGGGATATCTTCCTATACTGACTACTACAATATCAAATCTACTTTCTGCAATGTACCAGAACAATAGCTGACAGGAGATAGGAGTTTGTTTATTTCCAACTTTGCCTTCTGGCAAGTAGCCTTGTCTCATGTGAAAAATTCCAGAAAAAGATGCTGAAGGACTGACTTGGTTTGCATCCCTACTCCTAGACAAATCACTCTTTCCAGATTTCTCCTTTTTCCCGAGGGGAAACAGTCATGTATGACGATATAATAACAACTCCCTATAAGACCATAGGTAAAATGGGTAATGGGGAAGGGATAATTTTCAAAAAGTAAGAGAACAGATTTTCCAAGAGAAAGAATGGAGTCTAGGCAGAAAAAAGAAAAACAAAACAAAACAAAATAAAACAAACAAACAAAAAAACCCACAACTACTGGAGATAGACTGAAAATATACAAAAAAGCTCAAAATGCATAGAAAAGCATAACAACATAATTGCTGTGGACAGAAATTTCACTTGCACCGGATAAAAAAGAATTCGAGTTATAGAATTACAACATATTTATTTAGGGTCATTTAAATTCATATACATTTTTCTATGGCTATCTTTTGTAATGAACTGATTTCATTATTTCTTCTCCTTAAGTGATTGTATTCAAACACACCATTCAGAAAGCTATTATTTATTAACTAAAGGAGAATTTAACATATCCTATTGCTTTAGTCCACCTTCATAGGTGAGTATTCATGAGGTACGCTTATATTCATTTCTCTGTGCATCACAGGTAAAGAGTTTTTTGACTGATCAGTTAAGCATCAGTTTGTTCTCTCAATGCTTTTTGTATATATACATGAATATTTACCGTTAAAAGAAAAAATGACCTCTAAAACTTTGATTGTACTATTTGCTTTGAATGTTACACTCACTTAAAAATCAAGAATCATGATAATTTTATTTAGAAAACATTCTTGGACACTTTCACAAAAACTTACATTATACCCTTTAATCTTCATAATCATCAGGCATTATTTTAGAGAAAAACACATATGAACTAACAGAACCAAATTACTAGAAATGAAAGAAAACATTTTTAAAGATGTTTGAAACAGTTTTGAAATACGAATGGCATATAGAGAGCTGCTATCTTTGAAATTTGTAGCTACTTAATTTTTTTTTCTCAAACAAGTTGTAAAGGCCTCTTGCATAAGCTGAAGATGACAGAGATAATAAAATTCGTTAAAGTACCATTTTCTCTCTTTGGAAACTGTTAGTTTCTGAAGCACTAATGATAAGTTGGCATTGCTCGTAGATTTGAAGTTTACAGTCACTCAATTCCTACTAAGCTGATAAAGGTTAGGAGAAAGTACATAAAAATAAATGCATGTAAGTATGAATAATTTCATTTTGGTTATTTAAAAATAATCATGTTAAATGTGCTTATCTGTCGACCTAAATTTTTAACCTATTTCTTTTGGTATCTGTGAACGAATAAGTGGGAAACCATTTAGAGGCAACTAAAGTCATTTGAATCTCTAGTCTTCACTTGATATTTCAGGAGCGGACAAGGCCAGTTCTTTTCATCTCTATTTTATTTTCCCTCCCTTTCTTCAGAAGAAGAGTTAAAGGGAGATGATAAGAATGGCCAAAAATAGGCCGAGCACAGTGGCTCATGCCTGTAATCCCAGCACTTTGGGAGGCCGAGGTAGGTGGATCACCTGAGGTCGGAAGTTCAAAACCACCCTGACCAACATAGAGAAATGCTGTCTCTACTAAAAATACAGAATTAACCGGGCGTGGTGGCGCACGCCTGTAATCCCAGCTACTCAGGAGGCTGAGGCAGGAGAATTGCTTAGACCCAAGAGGCAGAGGTTGTGGTGAGCCGAGATCATACCATTGCACTCCAGCCTAGGCGACAAGAGCAAAACTCCGTCAAAAAAAAAAAGAAAGAAAGAAAGAAAGAATGGTCAATAATAAAAGCTGGTTCTTGATTTTCTGGAGGCAGAGCTATAAACCAAAATTAATTGGAATTTATCAGGAAATCCTTTCAAGACAAATATATGATGAATCCATTTTGATTTATAGTTTGGCCAAATATCCTAAGTCATGATTTCAGGTGATGAAAAAGTTCCTGCCAGTGTTGATTACATAAAAATGGACAAGGAATAAAGAAACCTTTATGTTTGTGTGGGTGAGGAAATAAACAGTTCAGGAATAAGAATCAGAGATGGATATAACTGTTTCTGAAAAGGAAGTAAACTTATAGGGTGTTCAGATGCTATAATATTGCTAGAACTTGGGTCAACTGTAGGAACAGTTTAGCAGATTTCCAGCAAGTTGGGTTTGATACTCTTCAGCATGATGTGTTGGTTCTGGAAGAAACTTTCCTTCTTGTCTTCGGTACTGAGACAATATCTGGAATAGTTCTGAATCATAATATGTATTCCTCTAAATTGACATGATAAATTTATTTATTTTTCTTTTCACTATACTGTGAGCTGCTTACATCCAGAAAGTATACAGTATCTTTTAATTTCTTTCTTTCAAAGATGTGGTAGATGGCCCTGTACCTCTTTTATTTCTTTTGTCGAGGGGAAGAGTAAGGCTGGTGGATCATTGTGAGAGTGAACAAGTTGAGGCCTATAAAGAGTATAGAAGAGGGCCTATATCACTGACTCAATACATGTGAGTAATTATTACCACCTAGCAAATAATTGCTCATTCCACAGCCTACACTTTTTACCTTTGTAATAGACAAATGATCACAAAAATAGATTTTTTTTTTTTGCTCCAATATTAGTTATGGGCAGTGATAGTTCACTTATGAAACTGTGAAACTGTGTTATTTATGTCAAATAAACAGAATTAGAAAATTGTTTGTTGCCCACTTTTAATTAATACCAACTTTTTATTTTATGCCTGTGAGAAAATGATATTTACACAGACATTTAAAAGTCTCATATTTACCTATACAATCATATATTGTACATAATTGGTTAATCATGTTTCAAATGTTACAATAACATTCTTGTGATTTGAAATCCTTTTTTTTTTTTTTTTTGAGACAGAATCTTGCTTTGTTGCCCAGGCTGGAGTGCAGTGGCGCCATCTCGGCTCACTGCAAGTTCCACCTACCGGGTTCATGCCATTTTCCCGCCTCAGCCTCCCAAGTAGCTGGTACTACAGGTGCCCGCCACCACACCTGACTAATTTTTTGTGTTTTTAGTGGAGACAGGGTTTCACCATGTTAGCCAGGATGGTCTCGATCTCCTGACCTTGTGATCTGCACTCCTCGGCTTCCCAAAATGCTGGGATTACAGGCATAAGTCACCACGCCCGGCCGTGATTAGAAATATTACTTGCAAGATTAGCATATCTTCTCTTGCTTATGTACTCAGTAATCTTCTAATATTATCTCCTGACTGTTTAGGGACCTCATAATCATTTCTGTTTTTTAAAGTTATTAATCTGCCTTTTCACAATTATTTCTGTATATGTAATGTAATCCATACTTAGATAGAAAAAAGTATGTAATTACAACATTTTCTGTTATCTCCATGTATTTTGTGTTGATAATACCAATGCCCAATACACTGGTAAAAGAAATTGTTTCCCTAAGTAATTTCAAGAAATTCCTGAATACTTTAACTTATTCATTTTTCCATATTTTTTATTGTTAAGCATCAATTATTTACTAAATAATCTAAATAAATTCCTATGATGTGAAATCCACCTAGTTTAGTAACTTCATATAAATGTACATATAATACACAATCATGAACTAATCAATTATAAGGACTTTACACTAAAGGAAGGAGGAAATGAGAGTGCAGGCAAATGAAGCACGAATGTATAAAATGTTAACATGAAAAGTCACCAAGCCAAAAATTAAATAAGTAAATCAATAATGAAATGACAGAGGACAAAAACGGAGTGTTGCAGTCTCAATGTAACATCAATTCCTAAAGACTGGGCTTTCTGGGTCTGTTTTACTGGGAGAGAAAGGAGTTCAAGTAATGTAAGTTCACAAAGAATTACAAAAATTACCATTTGGAAGGTATCCTAGGCATTTTTTACCTGATAATTTGCCAAAAATTTTTTATGGTAACTTATTTAATAGCTATGGATTTGTTGCAAGAACTTTCTCCAGGTAAGTGAATGAAGTTCAAGATATGTGACTTATTGAAGATCACATGTCTTTAAAGGTTATAGAGGTGGCATACAAATACAGGCTCCTAAAATTCCAGAATCTTTGTCCAGCTTTTACTACCCCGCTGAATGTGTGAAGAAATACCAAAATTTGCCAAGGTAGATTAAAGAAAATAGAATAGTCCAAGAAAGGCAAATTAAGAGCTTGAACAAAGTACAGAATCAGAAAACACACACACACACACACAAATAAGCACACACAATACACATTATACTATGACCTGGATTTCAAAGAGTGAGACCAAAATTCAGGGCATGGTTGAGGAGAATTACTTAACTAAAATTGTAAAAGTCAAGTCATACAAGTCCAAAGACCTAGAGACCACATTTAGAAACCACAATCAGATGTGGAGAAGATTCTATGAGTCTACATAATCAATAAATAAAAAAGTAAAATCTGAATTAGACTAGGGTGACCTGAATCACCAGGGAGAGGCTAGGAATCTTAAAGTCAGGTTAATTACATGGCAGCAATAGAAGATTGGAAGGCAAGTCTAGTTCTGGCCAAGAGATCAGGATTAGGACAAGTGACTGAGTAATAGTTTTAAAGCACTGGTGTCAAGAATACAGCTACTTATCTAGTCATTTTATGGATAACGTCCATTCCTCTAGTCTCCTGGCATATGAAGGACATCTACGGTAAAAGCACCCCTGGTGCCTCCCCTCACCACTCACTCTTCCATTGGGAATGAGGAAAACTTTTTTTTTTTTTTGTATGAGATGGAGTCTCACTCTGTTGCCCAGGTTGGAGTGCAGTGGCATGATCTCGGCTCACTGCTAGTTCTGCCTCCTGGGTTCATGCCATTCTCCTGTCTCAGCCTCCCGAGTAGCTGAGACTACAGGTGCCCGCCACCATGCCCGGTTAAATTTTTTTTTTTTTTGTATTTTTAGTAGACATGGGGTTTCACTGTGTTAGCCAGGATGGTCTTGAGGTCTTGATCTCCTGACCTCGTGATCCACCTGCCTCAGCCTCCTGAAGTGCTGGGATTACAGCATGAGCCACCGCACCCAACTGGAAAACTCTTACCTTCTCAGTGACTTAATTTAATTTGGAAGAAATACCTGAGCATGTTCTGCCCCATTCTTGCTATTTAAGATAAGTGAAAATTCCAGAAGAAATGCTTATTTTCTGCACCTAATGACCTACTATTCATTGGCCCTCAGAGGTAAAGTCTTAGTGAGCCCATTCCTCTTATAGGTGTACATTTTCCTAAATTTTGTGTGATTAACAGGGCTGTCATTTTGATCTACATCTAACTGACTTCTGTCTCTCTCTCAAAGGTTTTAAACTTTGAGGAAGAGGGGGCAATTTATCGACTCTACATATAATTTCAATCAACCGAAGAATTCATATGGCAAAGAGTGTGTGCAGGAGCCAATACACTGATATGCAGTGTTAGAACTGACAATTGGCTGGATAATGCTGATATTTTACATGGATTTGTCCTTTACAAAAATCTACACCTAAATATGTATTTCACATAGTTTACATTGATTTCAAAACCATCATAAAAGGCAGGCTGTGCTGTAATCCCAGCACTTTGGGGGGCCGAGACGGGCGGATCACGAGGTCAGATCAAGACCATCCTGGCTAACACGGTGAAACCCCGTCTCTACTAAAAATTACAAAAAACTAGCCGGGCGAGGTGGCGGGCGCCTGTAGTCCCAGCTACTCGGGAGGCTGAGGCAGGAGAATGGCGTAAACCCGGGAGGCAGAGCTTGCAGTGAGCTGAGATCCGGCCACTGTACTCCAGCCTGGGCGACAGAGCGAGACTCCGTCTCAAAAAAAACAAAAACAAAAACAAAAACAAAAAAGGCAGGCTTTGTAGGGGCAGAACATCTCTGAGTAAGATAACATTTTTGCCAACTATTTAAAAAACATTTTAAAAACTATATTTGCTGTTTAGGCAATGTATTAAATGCATGATTATTTCTGCTCTACTGTGGTGCTAGGTGAGAAAAGAGCAGAGGCATATGGAGATAGCAAAGGGAACAAGATTCTGGTTCTATATGCATGAAATAGGGGTTGCTAGTAATTTGCTTCTGAATTAAACAGAAGTATCTACCCAATTATTAGCAAACTAGTTGACCTTGGGGTTATTTTCGGGAGATGGAGTCTCACCACATCTAAGAGGATGCATCTTCGCTGGAGGTAGATCAATTTGAAAAGGTAGAATCCAGAAGAAACATGCATCCAGAGAAAACATGGGTTTTCTCCCCAAACTTTATCTCCATATGGAAGAGAGAATTTGTGGCTGAGCAAAGCTGGGACAGTTCTTTCCATAGATTTTTGTTGTTGTTGTTGTTCCTGTAAACCAGAGTGGACATTCTCTATAATCTACAGACCCATGAAGGAAAGTAACCTGCTTCTTCCAACGGTCAATAAATCAACAGGAGACTCCAAGTGAGCACATTTTATCCACCTAATTTTTATTAAATTCTGTACCTTTCACACATAAGAAATGTAACATTTCCATTATCAATTAGATTTAACAAGTTCTTTACCCTGTAGTCATACTTAGGTTCTTGTCTAGTAATTTTACTATTTTTGACCTGGTCGTGTTTACAACTCCACAGTCATTTAAAAACTTCCTTACTAGCATGTGGTTTAGACTTCAGGCCAATTTTTAAGTCTAACAGTTTAGTTGAGAAAAAAAAGAGTAGATACATTTTTAACATTTGAAGGTGACCAAAACCTCCATCCTATTGCGGATAAACTCAATTTGCAACTTAAACCGTTAAGTTTTCTTTTTTGAATTATAGGAGTAGATGAAAGAGGAGAAGAGCTCATTGCCTTTAAAATCACAGTGATAATGATGTATTGTATTGCATCTATGTGCTGAAAATGGGTGCAAATCATGGATTCAGAATTAACTTTTAAATAATTTTTGGCTTCATGTTTCAAATTCTACAGGGTGGTTTGAAAATGTCACAAGTAAATATATTGAGCTCAAAACAAAAGTTATGGCTAGTAACTGGTGTTAAAAAAGATTATGGTTAGTAACAGGTGTTACAACTTTCAAATTTACAATGTCAAGATATTTTATGACATTTCTGTCCCTGACATGAGAGGCTTAGATGCATTCTACAGTAAAAAGAAAAAATGAAGTAGTTGTAACTATGCAGTTTGCTACATCTTTAATGTTGAAGGAAATACCTTATTTGACAATGTTACACCAGATGGAATGCGTATTTTTTGAAAAAAATTAAAATGCAAATCCATGAAGCTTTGAAGCATAGACTTATATTTTGGCTTGGAACTAATGTATAAAGAGATTGCCAAAAGAAATAATTGAGCCTTTATCATTCTGAACATCCATGGTTTCCTATACATGCATTTTCAACTCATTATATTTCAATTTTGCCAATCAAATAATCGACTAGATTGAGGAAACTCTACATTAATTTAACATTATTAAACACAATATTTTAAACCACAGTTTCTGATTTCAATTCCATTTGTTCTTTCCAGAATTCTGATCAGTAATTAAAAGCAGATACTGATTCTGCAAGCATAATACATTAACTATGGATGAAACAGAAACGTGTACTTTAGAAAATATGCCAATGTCAGAATATTTTTAGGTCATCTTCCTGGGGCAAAAAAAAAATCTGCTTCATGGATAGAAGTGGGTTGTAATTCTTCAAGAAACTGGTCAGATGTATTTTTAGTCCTCCTGGGAAAGCTTCATTCTGGAGTAAGAAATGGAAAATAATAAGGTGGATATGCATGGGGATGGAAAAATAATTATTCATTTCCCTAAGATACCCCTGTGTATTAGTTCATTCTCATGCTGCTATAAAGAACTGTCCAAGACTGGGTAATTTATAAAGAAAAGAGATTTAATTGACTCACAGTTCCACAGGGCTGTGTAGGCTTCAGGAAACTCACAGTCATGGCGAAAGGGGAAGCAAACATGTTCTTCTTCACATGATGTCAGGAAGGAGAAATGCCAGGCAAAGAGGGACAGGCTCCTTATAAAACCATCAGATCTCATGACAGCTCACTCACTATCATGAGAACAGAGGCATGGGAGTAACTGCCCCCATGATTCAATTACCTCCACTGGGTCTCCCACAACCTGTAGGGATAATGGGAACTACAATTCAAGATGAGATTTGGGTGGGGACACAGCCAAAGCATATAACCCTGTGAGTCTCCCTTCCCAACCTATAGTGTCTTGTTGACTAGGAGGAAAGAAAATGTGATGCAAAACTCACAAACCCTAGACTACCAGTGCGTTACATAATGGTGCCAGCAGAAAACATGATAGGCAGAGAACATGAACCTGATTTACAGAGCACACAGGATCTGTAAACACTATGAATTGATTACACAAATTTTTTTAAATAAGATCTCCTACAGTATTCTGCTTAAACAACTCAAGACACTTACCTGGGTCTTCCATCATGACCGATCAATAAAGGAATATATATATATATGTGTGTGTGTGTATATATATAGATCTATATACATATATATACACACACACTTGTATATACACTTGTGTATAAATATATATAAATATATATTCTTGTATCCACATTTATAAATATATACATAAATTAAAAATGGAAATACATTGAATGATAAAGAAAATTGGGTGAAATATTAACAATATGTCAATCTGTGATGTTCTTAATGCTATAAATGTAATGTCCTTGCAACTCTTTTTCTCTGTATGAAAACATCTCTAAATAAAATATTTTTAAAAATAAGAAAAGAGATAAATCTATTCAGATTCAGCCTGTTAAAAATAATTATTTGCCTCATTTCTGTATTTTTTCTGTGCGTGAGGCCTTGTTGAAGTTTTATTTTATAACTGAAACAACTAGATTTAGTGACTACCATTTCGGTTAGATCCTCTAACCTCCAACTGTGTACTCACTTTAATTTTGCTTTTGGAAAAACAACTAAAAACTTTAAAGTTATTTTCTCTTTCAATATCTGACTGAATGGCATATGGTACATATTCCTCTGAATTCACTGACTTTATATATCTTAATTCTTTCATTAAACATAAAATATACAACTATGTTTCTCTTATACAAGAGTTTATTTCTCTTTTATTATTAAAATCCTCTCCCTTCCAAATATCCCCTTTTCTGGATCCCAGAATATTTAAAGTGGACTATATCTGAAGTATGAAGAAACTTAAATCAATTTTAGTCAAGATGAGGAAACTTAGTCACTGCTACTCAAGAGTTTGAGGTGTGTGTTAGTCTGTCTTCACGCTGCTAATAAAGACGTACCCAAGACTGGGTAATTTATTTAAAAAAAAAAAAAAAAAAGAAGAGGTTTAATGGACTCACAGCTCCACATGCCTGGGGAGGTGTCACAATCATGGTGGAAGGTGAAGGAGGAGCAAAGTCATGTCTTACATGGCAGCAGGCAAGACAGCATGTGCATGGGAATTCCCCATTATAAAACCATCACATCTCATAAGATTTATTCACTATCAGGAGAACAGCACAGGAAAGACCAACCACCATGATTCAGTTACCTCCCACTGGGCACCTCCCATGACACATGGAAATTATGGGAGCTACAGTTCAAGATGAGATTTGGGTGGGAACACAGCGAAACCAAATCAAGGTGGAAGGATTGCTTGAGGCCAAGAGTTTGAGGCTTCAGTGAGCTATGGTGCTGTGATCACAACTGTGAATAGCCACTGCACTCCAGCCTTGACAACATAGTGAGATCTTTTCTCAAAAAAAAAAGAAAGAAAAGGATGAGGAAGTTGTCCATGGATATGAGCCTACAGACAAAATTGAGGCACAGAGTTAGCCTCATAAATAATTCTTAGTACAGAGTTAGCTAGAGAAGCAGTATGTAAACTGTCCATGATATTTTGGTGAAACATTATTAAAGATGTTACTTGGTTTCAGTTATATTGTGGACAGTTTTTAAAAGGAAGGACAACTGCTTGGAGATAACTGATGATAGAGAAAACCATACATTTTCCCCTGTGTCATGTACCTTTATGGGACAAGAGGTGACACTAGAAGTTGAAAGCTGAGAAAAGCTGTGTCCAGCAAAACAGAGGTCTTGGGAATAGTAATAGCACCATGGATATTTTGGCAAGGTATATATAAGAAAGCTGGAACAGAATAAACTGTTATAATTGTGTCAACATATTTGTGAAACAGCGTCCTAGGAAATGTTTAAGAATTTCTGGGGAATAATTTTATAAAGGAGACTGCTAATTTATAGAAACTGGAGTGATAGATCCTCACAATCGTTTTGACACAAAGAGGAAGTGAGAATATATTTTTTGTCAGAAGCTGATGAGATCTAGTACTTGGAGTTGGCATCTGTTTTGATTTGGGGAACAATGTACTTAGCATTAACTTGTGGGGGAGAATAGTCAGGAAAGGCATAGAAGTATCGGGGGCTGGAATTTGAAGAACTTTGAAAGTCAGAAAGTGAGATTATCTGACATCATGAAGGTTACATGGAAAATGAAAAGTTTTTGACGGAGGAGTGAAGTTCTAGGATCTATCTAAGCACTTATGTAGAAATTGGAGAGATAAATGGAAATGACAAGTAGAAAGATAGAGCAAACACTGGCACCTCCAAGATGCTGACATTCTAGTTTGATCTATAAAATATGTGCTACATGTCCATTAGCTCTTTACTTAATCTTAAATACAATTATGAATTATCTGAATGCCAGATGGTCAGGAAAAATGCAAAAAGAAACAATCACTTACTTAACACAATGAATAACTGATTTTAGAAGGCAGTCATGTGGCTAGGTGCCACTGTTTTGATGTAAGCATTTATTCTTTCACTATTTATTCAAGAAATATTTACTAAATGTCTACTACTAGCCAGGCATTGTGTTAGCTAATAGTGATAGATGGGAAATGGGACAGATGACTTAAGTAATAAATTTATACAAATAGAGGCAAAATGTATCCAAATATTTCCTGAAATTTCATTGTGATGTTTTCAGTAACATACCAGACTGAAGAATTATTTGCATATTCTCATATTAAAATACAGTGAGATGCTGGACAAAGCATACTAATTTAAAAATACATAGACAATTCAACCCTGTAAAGATGTATAATGTCACCTGATATTTCTGTTTCAGAATGAGAGCTAAAGATTTCTATTTCTGAGAAAACAGAGTAGACATATTTTTCCCTATTCCTCCCACTAGGTACAACTAAAAGCTACATATATATGACTAAAAATCATATGGAGATTTTAGTTGTATATATTTGGTTTTTAGTTGTACCTGGTGGGAAGAATAGGGAAAAGTATATATATTTGATACACCCACACACACACACTCAAGAAGATTCTAAAAGGTAGAGGGAAGCAAGCAGGCTAACTTGGGACCTCAAGTATGAGGAACAACATGGTGGTGAACTGCGTAGCACTTCCTTTATCTCATATATCCTAAAGAAGCCAGCAATTCAAAAACACCAATAGTCACAGGCAAGAAAATCCTCAGCAAAATCCTACTCTCCTCCTTAGCAATGGATCATGAAAGGGGATATGGTTTGACTCTGTGTCCCCACCCAAATCTCACTTTGAATTGTAATCATCTCCCCGTGTCATGGGAGGGACTTGGTGGGAGGTAATTGAATCATAGGGGTAAGTTTTTCCTATGCTGTTTCATGGTAGTGAATAAGTCTCATGAGATCTCATAGTTTTATAAAGGGTAGTTCCCCGGCACATGTCCTTTTGCCTGCTGCCATGTAAGACATCCCTTTGTTCTTCCTTCATGTTCTGACATGATTGTGAGGCCTATCCAGCCATGTGGAACTGTGAGTCCATTAAACCTCTTTCCTTTATAAATTACTCAGTCTCAGGTATGTCTTTATTAGCAGTGTGAGAATGGACTACTACAAAAGCATAGCCTAAAAAGAGAACTTTTAGGCACTAACAAATCTAGCCAGGCCAATCACCACAGAAATAAACCCTGTTTCACTTCCATCCCAACCAGCCAGAAAAAGCCAGGTAGAGAGTGAGATTTCCAACCTTGCCAGACTGTAGTGAGAAATCCCTTGCATTCCCGAGGCACACATCCCCTCTGTTTTTTCTTACCATTATTTTTTCTTGCAGGTGATGAATTACTTTATTTTAGAAAAGCAAAAGTTTACAATTTGTGCCATAGGCAGAATATCACAAATTCAACAAGTTATTAATACAGACTTTCAAAAACTTTTACAAATTAGTGCAAAGTAGAAAATTATTTTTTCCCACTCTTGGACTCGAGCACATTCAGAAAAAATACACATTTATAAAAATAAAATGGCAAGCCTAATCCCACCAGTTAATTGATAGTGTTAACATCCCACACTTGTCCATTTGAACATTAATGCATAATAAGAATAGCTGAATTACTTTTTCAAGTCCTACCTCCATGTTATATGAAACATTGATGAAACTGTTTGTTACTTTTTATAAAACTAAAGTAAAAAATGCCCCCAAACAAAACATGAAATAATCACTAACAAAATCTACTAAACAAAAACATTACAGCTAATGTAACTACTTATACAGAACCTTTCTTCACCTGCTTGTGGTTTGGCATCTTAATGTTATTTCTAAACTAGATATCAGAAAACAACTATGTGTGAAAAAGAAAATGAGAACTCCATGTAATTCACATTAAACAAGCTTCAGATAATAGTAGCTAGGAAAAATATTTAAGCACACAATGAAACAAAAAAGAATTGCCAGCTATAATGGGGTGCATATGGTAATTGATAAAACATATAATTTGTCTCATTAAAATATCTTTAAATACTGTCTGATCATCAAATTCAGCAAAAGTAAGGATCTAGAATTTTGAATTTTAGATAAGTAGAAATCTAGGGCTTTTTTTTTTTTTTTGGCACAGTGATAGACACATAGAACAATAGAATAGAATCAAATCCAGAAATAGACCCGCAGAATTATGCCCAATTAAATAGACCCACAGAATTATGCCCAATTAATATTTTACAAAGATGCGAAAGCAATTAAACGAAGGGACGATAGCATTTCCAACAAATGATACTGAAGAAAATTGAACACCCATATGCAAAAAAATGAACATTTACCTAAGTCTCAGACTTTAATAAATGAACTCAAAACAAATCGCATCCAAAATTGTAAAATTTAAACCCTAGAATATGTGGAAAAATAAAGGACATTACCTTCAGGATCTGGGGCTAAGAAAAGTGTTTTTAGACTTTCTACAAAAAGAGTAATCCATCAAAGAGAACAACTGACAAATTGTTAGAAAAAAATACACCAAAAAAAATAAAAAGGGAAAAGAAAGAAATATCCATGACAGGCTATCATGTATGTGTACAGAAATAAATTTTTTCACCGAAAGGAATGCCAAGCTGAGATGTTGACAAACAAATAAAAAATACAACAGGTTGAAGTTGTATTAAATTACTGGAGCACAAGAAATTTACCAGATTAAAAAAGAAGCAGCAATACAGCACCATAGCTAGGAGAAAATACATAAATAGAAACAGATGCAGAAATGACAGAGATGGCGGTAGTAGACAAAATGTAAATTTGGCTTTATAAACATGCTCAAGAGTTAAAATAAAATCATGAAAATATAAAAAGAAATGAAAACTCAAAAATTTTAAATTTAAAATCTCAAAATTATTTAAGATCAAATGTTCACTAGTCTTAAAAGCAGATTAGACACTGTCAGAGAAAAGATCAGTGAACTAGGTGACATCATAAACTTCACAAACTGAATCGCTCAGGAATCTGTGGGCAAAAGTCAAGTCAGTTGATGTACATTAAAATGAAGTAACAAGTTAGATATACATATGTATAGATGGATGAGATGTGATGCACCCATACAATGGAATATTATTCAGCACTAAACATGAACTATCAAGTCATAAAAAAATATGGAGGAAACTTAAATGCATATTACTAAGTGAACAAAGCCAATCTGAAAGGGCTACATACTGTATTATTCTCACTATATGATATTCTGAAAAGGAAAAAGTAGAAAGAGTAAAAATTTCAGTAATTTCCATGGGTTCAGTAGAGGGAGTGATAGATGAATAGTTAGAGCCCAGGGGATTTTTAGGGCCTTAACACTATTTTATATGATGCTCTAATGGATGATACATGTCATTATGCATTTGTCAAAACACGTAGAATGTACAATACAGAGTGAGCCATAATGTAAACTGTGGACTTTAGTTAAGAGTGATGACTCAATATTGACTCATTAATTATATTAAATGTTCCAAATTAAAGCAAGATAATAGGGGAAACTTGTGTGTAAGAAGGTTGAGGGGTATATGAAAACTCTGTGTACTTCTTAATTTTCTGTAGATTGAAAACAGCTAAAAAATCTATCAATTTAAAAAATCATTAACATCAACAAAGGATAGTTCTTCAAATTCTGATTATCATTTTATTTAGTTTATAGTTTTCTTAATTATTTTAAACCCTCAAACTATTAACATACAGTAATTAGATTAAACGTCACTTTCAAAAAATATGATAAATGATTTTTTAAGGAATACTGTTTTAATAATTTATACTGAATTACTTAAAATTATACAACTTCATTTAAAAAGTTGTCAAATATCATGTTTTTTACTACTTCAAATTGACCTCCATAGTTCACATGAGTGAGAGCAAACGTCTGTTGTAAGACAGAGGCAACTGAGTGAATTTAAATTATGTGATGTATTTGTAAAAGAATTTTAATGTAAAGTTTTTCAACACTCCAAAATTGTAAAACATTGTATATTTTGAAGACTTGTTAGTAAAGAGAAGTTCAAATTCCCCTATATACATATATCATATAAATGTCTATTTTCCAATATGATAAAGTTTTGTTAAAAAAAAGCACATCCTCTGATAGATGCTAAAGATACTCTCCTTTCATTCATTTCTAAACACACATATTTATATATTTTGTATCTAACTCATTTATAATTATGCAACTGATACAAATATTTATCCAATCAAACCAAAAAAGAAGTGATAAAAAAGGACAGACAAATAAAAATTATAGATGAAGACTAAAAGAAACCTCTTTTTTAGTTGGAGATAAGGATTTTCTTACTTTGATATTCAATGTTTTCATAATCAATTCAAGGTGATGTATAATACAATTCTTGCAGGAGTATAGACAAGCAAATGGATCTGAACCATAGATGATAGCTGATGAAAGTTGATAACTAAGAATATATACCTATTGGGACAGAGGCATCCATTTGTCTGAAATAAGGGAAGATACTCCAGAATTTGGAAAATAAGACAGGAGAAAAGTAAACAGTTGCAGGAGTCCCTAATTAAACAGATTGATACTCAGATAGAAGTCTTCATTCTTTACCTAGTCCCTACAGGAACATAAAGTAGCCCCTTCTTATCCACAGTTATGCTTTTCATAATTTCTACTACTCACTATACAGTAGAATAAGATGTTTTGAGAGAGAGAGAGAGGAGAGAGAGAGATCACATTCACATAACTTTTATTACAGTATATTGTTATAATTGTTCCTTATGAGTTATTTGATATGATTTGGCTGTGTCTCCACCCAAATTTCACCTTGAATTATAGCTCCCATAATCCCCATGTGTCATGGGAGGGACCCGTTGGGAGGTAATTGAATCATGGGGATGGGTTTGCCATGCTGTTCTCATTATAGTAAGTGAGTTGTCATGAGATCTGATGGTTTAATAAAGGGCAGTTCCTCTGTACACACTCTTTTACCTGCTGCATGTGAAGAGGGACATTAACCCAGTCTTGGGTAATCTATTAGCAGTGTGAGAATGGAAAAATACAGTTAATTGTTACCAGGTAGAGGGAAGCTGCTAAAGAATACCCAAAAATGTGGAAGCAACTTTGGAACTGGGTAATGGGCAGAGGTTGCAACAGTTTAGAGGACTCAGAAGAATAAAGAAAAATGTGGAAAAGCTTGGAACTTCATAGAGACTTGTTGAATGGCATTGACCAAAATGCTGATAGTGATATGGACAATAGGGTCCAGGCTGAGGTGGTCTCAGATAGAGATAAGGAACTTGTTGGGAACTGAAGCAAAGGTGACTCTTGTTATGCAGAGACTGGTGGCATTTTGCTCCTGTGTAAGAGATCTATGGAAGTTGAACTTGACAGAAATGATTTAGGGTATCCTGTGAAAGAAATTGCTAAGTGGCAAAGCATTCAAGAGGAAGCAGAGCATAAAAATTGGAAAACTTTGTAGCCTGATGATGCAATAGAAAAGAAAAACCGACTTTGTGGGAAGAAATTGTAGCCTGCTGTAGAAATTTGCATAAGTAATAAGGAGAGGAATGTTAAGCATCAAGACAATGGGGAAAATGTCTCCAGGGCATGTCAGAAACCTTCAAGGCAGCCCCTTCAATCACAGACCCTGAGGCCTAAAAGGGGAAAATAGTTTCCTGGGTCTGGTCCAGGGCCCCTCTGCTGTGTGCAGCCTAGGGACTTGATGCAATGCATTTAGGCCTCCCCAGCCATGGCTAAAAGGGGCCACAGTACAACTCAGGCCATGGTTTCAGAGGGTACAAGCCCCAAGCCTTGGAAGCTTCCATGTGTTGTTGAGCCTGCAGGTGCACAGAAGTCAAGAATTGAGGTTTGGGAACCTCCACCTAGATTTCAGAGGATGTATGGAAATGCCTGGATGTCCAGGAAGAAGTTTGTTGAAGGGGCGGGGTCCTCATGGAGAACCTCTGCTAGGACAGTGTGGAAAGGAAATGTAGGTGTGGAGCTCCTACACAGAGTCCTCCACTAGGACACTTCCTAGAGGAGCTATGAAAAGAGGGCCACCATCCTCCAGTCCCTGGAATGACAGATTTACCTACGGCTTGCACCGTGCACCTGGAAAAGCTGCAGACACTCCACATCATCCCATGAAGATGGCCAGGTGGGGGGCTATACCCTGCAAAACCACAGGGGTGAAGCTTCCCAAGGCCATGAGAGCCCACCTTTCAC
This sequence comes from Trachypithecus francoisi, assembly GCF_009764315.1. NCBI lineage: Eukaryota > Metazoa > Chordata > Mammalia > Primates > Cercopithecidae > Trachypithecus > Trachypithecus francoisi. Next base: position 18,186,489 of record NW_022681465.1, read on the forward strand.
ATCAGTGTGCCCTGGATGTGAGACATGAAGTAAAAGGAGATCGTTTTGAAACCTTAAGCTTTAATGACTGCCCTATTGGATTTCAGACTTGTATGGGGCCTGTAGCCTCTTTGTTTTGACTAATTTATCCTATTTGGAATGGGTGTATTTACCCAATGCCTGTACCCCCGTTGTATCTATGAAGTAACTAACTTGCTTTTGGTTTGACAGGCTCATAGGTGGAAGGACCTTGCCTTGTCTCAGATGAAACTTTGGACTTGGATTCTGAGTTAAGCAGAAATGAGTCAAGACTTTGGGGGACTCTTGGGAAGGCATGACTGGTTTTGAAATGTGAGAATATAAGATTTAGGAGGAGCCAGGGGCAGAATGATATGGTTTGGCTATGTCCCCAGCCAAATCTTGCCTTGAATTATAGCTCCCATAGTCACCACGTATTGTGGGATAGACCCTGTGGGAGGTAACAAACACGTGCCTGTGTCCTTATGGTAAAATGATTTATTTTCTTTTAGGTATATACCCAATAATGGAATTGTTAGGTCAAATAGTACTTGTGTTTTAAATTATTTGAAAAATCACCAGACTTCTTTCCACAGTGGTTGAACTAATTTGCATTCCCCCCAGCAGTGTATAAGTGTTCCCTTTTCTCCACAACGTCACCAGCACCTGTTGTTTATTGATGTTTTAATAATAGTCATTCTGACTGTTGTGAGATTGTATGTCACGTGGCTTTGATTTCCATTTCTATAATGATTAGTGATGTTGAGCATTTTTTATAGGCTTGTTTGGCCACGTGTACATCTTCTTTTGCAAAGAGCCTGTTCGTATCTTTGCCTACTTTTTAGTGGGATTGTTTGCTTTTTGCTTGTTAATTTAAGTTCCTTATAGATTTTGAATATTAGACCTTCGTCAGATGTATAGTTTGCAAATATTTTATTCTAATCTATATGTTGTCTATCCTATTGATAGTTTCTTTTGCTATGCAGAAACACTTTAATTAGGTTCCTTTTGTCTGTTTTTGTTTTTGTTGCAATTCCTTGTGATGTCTTTGTCATGAAGTCAGGTTCAATGTTCCAAATGATATTTCCTAGGTTATCTTACAGTGTTTTTATAGTTTTAGGCTTTACTTTTAAGTCTTTAATCCATCATGAGTTGACTTCTGTATGTGGTGTAAGTATTTTTTATACCAATTCTCCATGACATACTTATTTCACATTGCATACCTGTATCAAAACTTCTCATGTACCTCATAAAAATATATGCCTACTATGTTCCCACAAAAAATGAAAATTTAAAGAAAAATTAAATAAGATATATTGTGTAAGGAAGGGGTCCAGCGTCAATAAACTCCATGATTGAAAAAGAAAACTTAAAAATTTTAGAATAGTTTTAGGTTTATAGAGAAAATGAAAAAAAAGTACAAAGTTCCCATATATTACATATGTTTCATCTATTATTAACATTGTACTGTAGTATGCTACATTTGTCAAAATTAATGAACAAATATGGATAGATTACTATTGACCACCATTGATTATTCTGATTGTCTTAGTTTCTGTCTAATGTCCTTTATCTGTTCTGGGATCATATCCAGGGTATCATATCAAGTTTACCATGTTTTCTTAGGTTCTACTTGACTATGACAGAATTTTTCAGATATTTCTGCTTTTTGATGACCTTGGCTGTATTTAGGAATACTGGCTACATAGTTTGTAGAATACCTCTCAATTAAGATTTGTATGATGTTTTTCTCATGATTAGACTAAGGTTATGTGTTTTGGGGAACAAGACCACAAAAATAAAGTTTCATTATTATCAAAATGCTTCAAGAACACATACTTCCAGTAATAGTTATCACTGTTGATGTTAACCTTGATCACAGGCTGAAGTAGTGTGTTTAAGATTTATCCATTGTGAACCTATGCTTCTTACTCATGTTTTTATACTATAATCTTTAGAAGAAAGTAACCATGTTCAGCCCACACCTTACGAGCAGGGCATATTCTCCACCTCCCTGAGGTAGGAATACCCACAATAATTTTTCAGAATTTTTCTGCATGGGATATTTGTCTGTCTAGACTATGTATTCATGCATTTTATCTTTACTTACATTAGTATGGATTCATGGATATTTATTTTATACATTGGATGATAACGCAATACTACTTTATTTTGTTATTCAAATTGTTTCAGCTTTGGTTATTGGGAAATACTACAATCAGTGTCTGTGTCCTTTGACATAACCCCTATCTTGTTTTTTCAATTTATTTGTTTGTTTAGAGTATACAAGGTGTATGTTTTCTGGTAACACAAGGTGCCCCAGGTTCATCTTGTATAGTTTCTTTCTTAGTCATAGAATCAGGCATGTCTCAAGGAGACCTGGTCTCTTTTAATGGAAATTGCTATTAGGAACCATGATCTGTGTACCGGGTGTGCTAATTGGGAATATCATTCTTGATATGAGTCAGATGACAGAGCAAGGCAATATACGTGGGTATACCAACCAGTGTGTATACATATCTTCATAAATACTTCTATATGTAACCATCTGTATTTATATGAACATGAGTTCATACTGATGTACCCAATTTAAATCTGTCATTCTAGTATTTAGCTATTGTTTATCTGTAACCTCCAACTGCAACAGTGAGAAATCTGTTTTCCATTCTCTGACATTGGTTAACTTAATTATTCAATTCTGGTATACATATATAGTGGTTTCAGAATTTTTAGCCTATACTCTTCGTTTTTTAAAATCAATTGGCTGATTATCAAGGGACATATCTGAGAAAAATCTGCAGATTTTCAATCCACACATCACTGAGTTGAAAGTTTTTTATGTGGACCCCAAATGTTGGAGTTATTTGTATGCATTGGTGCATCAATAAATATTTTGTTTCTTTAAATAAAAATAAAGGTAAAAATATCCTAAGTGAATCCTTCTAAAAATGAAAAAATATAAAATATTAAAACATCTAATATCCTTGGTTCAATAAAGTATAGTTTTTAAAATTATATTCTACAGAGTTCTTTTGTTAAAAGGAAAAATGGCCAATTCAAATTTGTTTGGTTACAAAATAAATCTTCTTCTCTTAAGCAACTGCAGGGAAGAAATATGTCAAATCTATTTTCATAACAGAAGCTATAGCTGCCTGTAAGCTAAGGTTCACATGCCTGGAAATTTTCACCAGAAAAGAGAAAAAAGTAACACTTATTGTAATCCAGATTGAAATATTATTGGGAAGGTCTTTGGTGTTTCTGATTTAGGGTTTGTGTTAACCCTTTGGATCTAACATTGTAGCCATGAATGAAAAGTATTATGACTGAGCAAACAAGAGTAGAAAAGCATCGCACTGCATTAATTCCAATACAGAAGAGCAAAATTTTGTATAACTTCAATAGGAAAAACTATTATTTTCTTTGCAAAATGTATAACTCAGCTTTTTTTTTTTTTTTTTGCTAAAACAGCATTAATCAAGAGCTAATATATCTAAAATATTGAACTGAATGTATTCTTTTTTTTTTTTTTGAGGTGGAGTCTTGCTCTGTTGCCCAGGCTGGAGTGCAGTGGCACGATCTCAGCTCACCGCAAGCTCTGCCTCCTAGGATCACACCATTCTCCTGCTCAGCCTCCTGAGTAGCTGGGACTATAGGCACCTGCCACCATGCCCGGCTAATTTTTTGTATGTTTAGTAGAGACGGGGTTTCACCATGTTAGCCAGGAAGGTCTCGATCTCCTGACCTCATGATCTGCCCACCTCGGCCTTCCGAATGCTGGGATTACAGGCATGAGCCACCATGCCCAGTCAAAAGTATTCTTTAATATGAAAATAGTAATTAGAAATTGTAAAGACTAAAAATTATGGAAATTTATATATGTGAAAAGAAATAGATTTATCAGAAGGAACATGAATATTATAAAAGGAAGACAAAATAGATTGAACTTGAAAATGATCTCCTTAATCCATCTCTTGAGTATGTTGATGATGCTCTTGCTCAGCTTGAAAAATAATTTAGGACCTAGAAAATAGAGTTGAAAAGTGCATAACATTATGTGAAAATAATCACATCTGTTAGAATCTGTAAAGATCATGCCCATGTGCTTCAAGGTTTCAACAAGAAGTGATTCTCATGGCTGTCATAGACTTTAGAGATGCTTCTCATAATCATGTAATACATAGAGCAAAAGAAAAACCCAAAAACCAAACTTGATACACACAGTATATATACACACAGCCCTTCTGTTATGATTGTTCCTATGTGGTAATAATTAATCCTTACTCCCAACATCCTGTAAAATAATCGTAAAATACAAACCAGAGTCAAAGGTATCATCTGTGAAAAATAGCAAGAAAAGGAAAGGGACAGGCAGTAGGAGGTTGTCTCTTTGATAATTATACGACTAGGAAGGAATAAAAAGCAACAAGCAATGAACAGCATGAGTTATATTATTTAATGATCTTCACTGGAGACTTCTGGCAAGGGATAGAGTAACTGGCCTCAGCTTACCATGCAAAAAGTACTCTGATCACCAGGCAGCAAGTAAGGACATAGGAAAATGTTTCCTCTGTGCAAGAGTGCCATATGAAGGAGACTGGGGCTCGAAATTGAGCTTATTTATCCTATTTATTCAAAAATAAATAGGATTGGAAAGGTTCTAGACTCTACTGTCATATAAAAGAAAATGAATACTGCGTTTAACATGCCAAGACAAAGAATGCACTCAAATTGCAGCGATGAAGAATCAATTTCAGAGGGAAAAGGATTATCAAAATCAGAGGAAAATTTTGGAAAGTACCTCATTCAATTTTCAATTAAATGCAAAAGAGAGTGTGTGATAAACCAGTATAAGATAAAATAATTAAATAACAGATTTTATATAAAGAAATCAGCAGAAATTTAAACATATAAGGAAATAAGATAAACATGGAAATATTTTAAGGAGAATACATTTCAGTTACTAAACTAAATAATAGTCATACACAGAGAGTTTAGAATTTATTCCATAGACAGCAAAATCAGTGACATGGTAAACAAATTAGGAAATGAAGCTGTTTAAAAGGAGAAGATGTGATTAGAAGAAAATGAAAGAAATAAAGGAAAGAGGAAGCAAGGAGGAGAGGAAAGAAGGAGAGAATTCTGGAAATAAGAAGAAACAAAGGAAGGGAGAGAGGTGGATGGTTACAAACAGCTGTACTCTCACCTATGTATAATTGAGATTTTGAAGATAATGTCAAAAGAAAGATAGTGGACATCTTATGCTTTCTTCTTTCTTGGCTGTAGAATTATCAGGGTTATTATTATAGTTGATATTTACTAAGCACTCTTCACATGCCAAGAAGCATACAAAGCACTTTAAAGATCTGAACTTTCAGTAACATTCAACACATATAACTACTCCCCTTCTTCTAACACCCTATCTCTTTTTTCCGTCTTTTCTGTTGTTTCATGGTCTCAAGTGATCTGAAATTTATATCTCCAACACGGAATGCCAACCGTATTTCCAGAATGATATATCTTAATGTCTGTTAGAAATTTCCCTTTGAATATTTCACAGACACATGAAACATTTTCAGAACTAAACTCATTTTCTCTCCCTAAACATGCTCATCCTTCACCATTTACTATCCCAGAAACTGATCACTACAGTGATGTATGTGTGCTACTAATAGAAATAAATGATAAGAAAAAATACAGAAAACACACAAAAAATGTCTATGCCATTGAGTATAAGCAGAAATATATTTTATGCCTCACAGGAAATATTATACCAACTATCTGCTTTCCTTTATCTCTCTTACTTTCAACAGAAAAAAATATGCAAAAATACAGCCAGATTGCTTACAGCATTAGTGTTTACTGTACCTAGAGAGTCATAAATATGACAATTGCTGGACGCGGTGGCTCACGCCTGTAATCCCAGCACTTTGGGAGGCCGAGTGACCAGATCACGAGGTTAGGAGATTGAGACCATCCTGGCTAACATGGTGAAACCCCGTCTCAACTAAAAATACAAAAAATTAGCCGGGCGTGGTGGCGTGCGCCTGTAGTCCCAGCTACTCAGGAAGCTGAGGCAGGAGAATGGCGTGAATCCGGAAGGCAGAGCTTACAGTGAGCGGAGATGGCGCCACTTCACTCCAGCCTGGGCGACAGAGTGAGACTCTGTCTCAAAAATAAATAAGTAAATAAGTAAGTATGACAACTATGAGATAAGTAAACTCACAGCCTAGTGTACTGACCAAACCCCAAAAAGGTCTGAAATTAATTCCAATCAAGATCTTCCAATATGATCAGGTTTAGATAATAATTTTAAAGTTTTGGGGATTTAAGTAATTAGAAAAGTATCACATTTTATCATGAAATAATATTTATTTAGAAGTGCCTTTTAACCAATCACGTATAAAATAGTGTTCCTATGATGTTAGTCTGTTTTAGTTTTATGTTATTGATTTTAACACATAACATTTTTATAGTGAAATGTGTTTGAAACAAAGTGAGGTAATTTAGTTCTTTTAAACAGTTCAGCTTTAAAAGCATTCATTGAGCAGTGATTTTGACTTAAATATTACATCTCATGTGAAGCAGCAGAGATAAGAAAAAATAAAGTACTAAATGGTCCTGAGGGGCAGAGCTACTGAGGATCTCCTCCTAAATTAAAGCAACATGGTACAACACTGTGAAGCTCACACAGTTCAGCTCTCTTTTATTTTACATCCTATCCTGGGTGTAATTCTTATCTCAGCTTTTTAAAAATTAATCATCCTTTTAATTATATCCTACATTTAAAAGTATCTTGATTTTAGGAATCCCACAATTTCCATTTTAACTGCATGGAAATTGCTTGCTTATAATGCTACAACATTCTTTGTAATAAAGTAATATGCTCATGAAAAGAAATATCTATTGGGCACCTACCATGTTCCATACCCCATATGAAGCATAGCACTAGACAACAAAAAGGTCATCACTTCTCTATTGTTCCAATAGTCTAGAAGAAGATTTAAGTATTGCCTGACGTGATGTCATTTAACAGATAATTATTGAGCATCTACTGTTTTCCAGGAACTGTTTCTGAATCTAGTACTAAAGTATGGAGAAAAAACTCCCATTGTCTTAGTCCATTCTGTGTTGCTATAAAATAATACTTGAGTCTGGATAATTTATAAGGAAAAAAAGGTTTACTGGACTCACAATTCTGATGGGTAGAAAAGTTCAAGATTAGGCATTAGCCTCCTGTGTAGCTGGGATGACAGGAGCACACCACCGTGCCTGGCTAATTTTTTGTATTTTTAGTAGAGACATGGTTTCACCATGCTGGCCAGGCTGGTCTCAAATTCCTGACCTTGTGATCTGCCCACCTCAGCTTTCCAATGTTTGTTCTTTTAAGTTATCTGCCCTATTTCAAGTGAGACACATGAATACGTGAGATGTGAATAAGAGTAACACACTGTATTATTTACTTCTTATCAGTTAATAAATACATAGAATATGGAGGAAGATTCAAATGACTTCCAGACTTCAGGGTAAAACGGTATTATTTAATCCAATCTCACCTTGGGAATCCTATTTACTCAGCTTCTGATCTTTTTTCTTACCAAAATGACATATACAAAATGGTAATAGTGTCTATAAAGAGAACAGATATGTTACATGAAAGTGATGATAAGATAGAAATAAAGAAATACATATTTTAGGATATAAACATGATATGATCAAAGATATAAAAGCCCTGAATTTTTAAATAACCCAAATAAATTGATTTGAGATATAAATAAAAGATAAAACCTCATTAACAACATGTATTACTAAGCAATTGCCTGTTCTTTGCATTGCAAACACCAATATTTTGAGGAACAACTAAATTTTTCCCCAAAAAACTTCCCTCTTTTCATATATGTAGCTTTAGTCACAAGGAAGATTTGATGAAAGTATGGATAATTCTAATAAAAGGGAAAAACAGATTAGTATTTGAGATGTGAACAAAAACTTAATAATCTTGCAAGACATCAAAGAGGCTAATAGCTCTATAAGATTCTCCTACAATTATCAAACTTTAGTCTTCATAGAAATCAGAATAAATAAAAACTGCATTCTTTGCTAGAAAATACATCTTTAAGAACTTACTCATTGGAAAATGGAAAGAAAATATAAGAGAGATGGTGGAAAAATGCCTCGGACTTGAGAACAGAACTCTCTAGCATTTCTTGACCAAAGATGTCATTCTAGGGACCCTGTGCTTTTCTGAATATGGAACGCACCAGAGGAGAGCTTCTTCACCTGTATCTCAATTAATTTGCTTGCTCAGTGTGGAAAAATTTCCTCCTCCAGAATTCAAGACATCGTTTTTCTTCTTATTTATTTAAGCTCTGCCCATCATATCTATATTATTTGTTAAAAGCTTCTTGTCCTGTAGTCCTTGCTTATGAGCTAAAATTTGCTACTGTTCACTTCTCCCCATGATAATGAGAAAAATATGTTCTAGAATGCCAACATCTCCTGGTAAAATTAATCTGCAAACCATTGCAACTGAAATGGTTTCACTCATAATAGTTTCTTTACCATAACATCTTAACAAGGATTAATAAAATAATTAACATGTTCAGGCAAATGTTTCCTGTCAGAGTCATCAGGAACTATTTTGAAAATAAGTTTTAGTTTTTGAACAATGAAAGACAGACATTTAACTCCAGGTTTTAGGAGATATGATTACCTTAAGACTTTGATAAAATGTATGCAGTGGGTCCACATTTGCTTCAAAAGAACACCTTTTCAATTTTTGGCTTTGAGTGTTTCAAATTCTCACGAAATATGTTTATAAACAAAGGTTGATCAGATGTAATCAGGATTAAGTGAAAAAAATAATCCCTGTCTTTAACATTCCATATGACTGATGCATATGTTAAAATACTGTAGGAATTCACAGGAGATAATAATTCTGACTAACGTGATATGACCTATATGAAAATATTAAAGAAGTACACTTTCCACTGTTCCTTAGAGGTGCAATATAGATTTCTCTATACTGACACAAACATTTTCAACATTACCAAAACTGCTTTTATAAAATATTCTTCCTTTGACTGTATATCTTAATCAAACACTCAAGGAAATTCCCAGAGTTTCAGCAAGGATTTGCAGATGGTTATGCAGAACGGTGTGCCCCACTTATGGAGTCATAAAAGCAAGTTATAAAGAAATGGATCATAGATCTAGATAAGAAGTGATGATTATCCCAACAGTCAACATTTTATACATGAGGACACTGAAAGTAAATGGCTTTCCAAAATCAGAGTCAGTCTGAGGTTGTAAAGCCTCTCTAGGGTGGCCTAATTCTCAGGGTTCATTTACTGGAACACAGAACGATGTAAAGTCAAATATCCTCTAGCTATGAGATTATAATTCTTAAATTTCCTTAACCACTATCTGAGTTGTGTTGAAATCAATCGCGAGTAGAACTGTGCAGCTTGCGTCAGACAGTTCCCAACCTCTTGAGTAAAACAAAAAATATTTGTATTATGCTCATTTTCCCATGACAGCAAATTTGAAAGAACAACAACAAAATATTGCCAGGAACACTGAAAATATCTAATAATGTATAAAGATCAGATATAGCAACCTTTCTCAAATTTTACATTTTGTAAACCTGCTATCCTATGTACTTTGGGATAAATGAACATAATCATTGGCAGAAAATAATTCTATCAAAGAATGTTTGTACTATTGATGCAGACAGTCTGTATCCTTCAGTTACTGCAATTGTTAATAATCATAACAACAGTGATTAAAGATCATCCTTCAATAGTATTTTAAATGTCAATGAGAAGAGTCAAACTCTATAAAATATTTGAAGAGATGTATTTTGAGCCAAATATATATGAGTGACCATGTCCCGTGACACAGCCCTCAGGAGGTCCTGAGAACATGTGCCCAAGGTGGTTGGGGCACAGCTTAGTTTTACACATTTTAGGGAGGCATGAGACATCAATCAAATACATCTAAGAAGTACATTGGCTTGGTTCAGAAAGGTGGGACAACTCAAAGCTGGGAGGGGGGAATGCTTCCAGGCTATAGGTCAATTTAAATATTTCCTGGTTGACAATTGGTTGAGTTGTCTAAAGACCTAGGATGGATAGAAAGGAAATATTCAGGTTAAGATAAAAGATTGTGGAGACCAAGGTTCTTTTGAAGTCTTATAGTGGCTGCCCTTAGAGACAGTAGATGACAAATGTTTTGTATTCAGATCCTTAAGGTGCTAGACTTTTAGTTGATCTCTTTAGGATTGAGAGGGCCCGAAGGAAAAAGATCTAGCTATGCAAATTTTCCCCTACAAAGTACAGCTTTGCCAGGGCCATTTCAAGATATGGCAAAGATATATGTTTTGTGGTAAAATATTTTTATTTTTATTTTCTTCCTTGTCTTGTAATGTTATGTCAGAGTCATCTTGGAAAGTAAGTCACGGTATATAGGGTTACATAAAACCAACTAATGAGAATTTATGATTTGTAGGACATGACTCTCCAGACCCCTTAGGTAGGAATTTGGGCAAGATACAAATCAGAGCTTAGTCCTCATAAACTATACTGCTCAAAATATTTTTCAATATAATTTCCTAATGAAGACCCACTGCAATTTAAAACCTTTACTAACCTACAGCAATATAAAAGAAAATGTTGAAAACAATGATATATGCAATCAGAAGACCTAAACAAGATACATTTAGAAAGAAATCAAGAAAGCAGTCCAAAGGAAGCATTAAAATAAATTGTTTTCACTAATCAGATTCTTCAAAAAGGAAAATCACTGAAATTGTAGAAAAGCAATAAGAAATAAAAATTTCAATTACATGTTTAGTGATAACTAAGCACTAAAAACTGTGCTGGACATCGAATCATATTTAAACACCTTCAAAATGACCACAGGAAGCCGTTCTTATTATCCTGATTTTATGAATGAGAAAAATTAGGACCCCAGCTGTGTATTACTCATGTATTCATTTATTCAAAAATAGCTTTTGGATATATGATAATCTCACTCCAACTTTAACTCTCTCACTGATTATTTGATAATAATAACAGGTCAGATATTCTGTAAAAAAAACATGTAACTATTGGATGTCTGCTCTGCTATGTTGACTATTTTGTTTGGTGAACGAAGACGTGGATAAGCCCCAAGGTCATGGAGTTTATAATCTACCAGAGGATATAAGTAGTTAAAATAAATATATTTTCTTGGTCTTGGTAAGGATTAATAGGTAAATTTAGATAGAGTAAGGAATAGTGGCTAATAATATAAAATTTGGTGTTGCTATTTTAAATATGTTGACAGTTTAAACAGGTTGACAGTTCTAATATCCTAATATTTTAGTAGCAAACTATATCAAGTGAGGTAGAGAACCATGGCGATGACTGAGTGAGTGAATTTCAGAAAGAGGAAATACTGAGGGCTAAGATCTGATAGGCAGATTACCCAAAGTGACTCAGCTGGAAAATGGTTTGAGTCTTCTTTGTGATGACTTCAGAGCCCGTCTTCTTACCCACTGCAGAATGCCAGAACATGTCTGGTTTCCCATGACCTCACCAATATTGCACTATTTAAGATATTTTCAGTTTTAGCAATTAAATAGCAAAAATAATGGTTTATGTTCTTTTCTACTTGCAACTTATTACTAGTAAAGTTAAACATATTTTATGAATGTTTCTGTTATTCGCATTTATTTTTCTGTGAATTACCTATTCAGAGTTATATTAGTCTACTTTCATACTGCTATAAAGAACTACCCAAGACTGGGCAATCTATAAAGGAAAGAGGTTAAATTGATTCACAGTTCAGCTTGGCTGGGGAGGCCTCAGAAAACTTAGGATCATGGCAGAACAGTATGGGGAAGCAAGGCACCTTCTTCACAAGGTGAGAGGAAGGAGAATCAACGCAGGAGGAACTACCAAGCACTTACAGAATTATCCGATCTCGTGAGAACTCATTCACTATCACGAGAACAGCATGCGGGAAACTGCCCCCATGATTCAGTTACCTCCACATAGTTTCTAAATGTGGGGATTTCGGGATTACAATTTAAGATTAGATTTTTATGTGTGGACACAGTCAAACCATATCAAGAATCTTTGTTGATTTTCCTATTGGGTCGTTCACTTTAAACTTTCCACGTATTAGCTTTGTGTAAGAGCAATAGTGGTTTTTGCTATCACTTCCAATCGCAAAACCCTCAATTTTTATGTTTTGCATCAACATAATACATGTGCACACATACTTAAATACACACACATGCCTATCTATATAAGATATCAACACTTCAACTAATTACTTGTATTAAAATATTTTATCAAAATTTTATTTATCACTTAGCTTTTTAATTGCTACATCATAGTTGTAAATATTTTAGGATATGTGTGATATTTTGATACATGTATACAATATGTAGTGATCAAATCAGGATAATGGGGACATCCATAACCTCAAACATTTATTTTATCTTTGTGTTGAGAACGTTACTATTCTTCTCGTCTAATTAAAAATATACGATAAATTGTGGTTAACTATAATTTTCCTACTACATTATCAAATACTAAAACCTCTTCCTTCTATCTAGCTGTATTTTTGTACCCATTAAACAAATTTTCTTCATCCCCCTCCTCCTCTCTTTTATTCCCAGCCTCTGGTAACCACCATTCTACTGTCTACCTATTGAACTACACTTTTTAGCTCCCACAAATGAGTGAGAAGATGCAATATTTATTTTTCTATGCCTGGCTTATTTCACTTATTATAATGAACTCCAGTTCCATCCATCTTGCTGTAAATGAAAGAATTCCATTCTTTTTTATGGATGAATAACACTTAGCTTTTTTATGGGGTCTTATATAGATGTTCTAAATTTGTAAGTGAATACATATTTCAATTTTTTTCAAGGTTTAATTTGAACAACTAAAAATTCTGACATAAAATATGGATTTCCCCACACCATTTCAAAATGAAATTTTCCCTTGTTGTCTGTTATCTTCTGTTCCTTCCAGCCATGATAATGACGTTTAAGATCTTCATTCTCAATTGGACTGTTGTGGAAGACCCCAACCATAATTGCAATTTAATCTCTTCTAAACTCATCAGCATAATGATAAAGGTGCTCTGCATTTGATGTCAAAATACCTCTTCACTGAAACTACCCTCTGTGTTGCCAGTGTATTAATATACTAATCACAAAACACCTGCCATTCACGGCTTTCCATACTTATTTATATTGTACTGCTTTACCTCCTACTTCCTGTTTCTTCATTACTCCTTGTTGGATAGACCTGAACTTCATTAGAGGTCTAACCTAAACAACAATCCCTATACAAATATTTTCTGATGCCTTTCTTGAAAGGAATGCATCAACATGTGTGGCATTTTAGAATACCTGAGCATTTTATCATATGTTGTGACTAAGTTGTTAGTAAAAGAAATTCACCTACTAGCTAATTTTAGGAAGCATCTACATGATGGTACCTATCCCAGCATGCGGGAGATGCTCAAGTGGAGTTTTGAATTAACACACTGCAGTGTAAGGAAGGTAGATGATCAAACTGACTGGACTTCTTTCTCTGTGTATTGACACTTTCTCTCGGTTATTTATTCTTGTTCTAATTAGATCTTTGGATGTGAGAAGTACTTATTAGTCCTGGTTATTGAGTGACAGACAGGAGATAGATAAGAATATTTCTGCCCAGAGGAGAAAGGTAGTCAATAAATTAATCAATTTAAGTCATGATAAAATGAGCCACAAACTATCCATTCATTTATCTGTTCTAAAAATCAATTATTTTAATGGCACCAATGAAATGAATCAGATGGTCTTTACTAAGATAAATTTGTTACTACATTTTGGATACCATCATGGGTTAAACAGAGTATCTTCAGAGACCTCTTTTAATATAAAATCATAGATTTAACAATACATTTCTTAGGTAAAAATGCACTTATTTTAATATTAGATCATTCTTACATGTTGTCCCTTCTACTCACTTTCCCTCTCTCTTTAGCCCACTAACATATATAATTTTTTTCTATTCTGGCAGAAAAACCTAAGCACAGGATGACAATAAAATGTTATGAAACCTGTACAATTTCTTTAAAATTGTATTGCTTAAAGAAAATATAAATAGTTAAATAAAAGTCATGTTTACATTGAAATAAAATAAAGGATGGGAAAAGGTAGTATCTAAGTTTCCTACTTATTGACAATTCTATAAGTTATACTTTTCAAAATATTTAAAAGAAAGCAATATAATTGGCAGCAATTCATGTAACAATTAAGAACATAGATAATAAAATTAGACATCAAATGTTAAATTACATCTTTACCTCATATGCTGAGTGGTAATGAATATGTGCATTTTTTATTGTCAAAAGTTGCTCATCGTAAACCTTAATAATTCATTTAATGTCTTTAGTCATATCCCCCCTATTATTTCTGAATCAGTTATTTATATTTTCTCTTTTATTCTTTATTGATATACAAAGATGTATCAATTTTCTTATTCAATTCAAAGCATCAATTTTTATTTTATTGACATTTCTATACTTTTCTCTTTCATCGACTTTAATTTTATTATTATATTTTCTTTCCATCTACTTACATTAGACATAATTTTGTGTTATATTTCAGGTTTCTGAGGAGAGCAACTTAAATTACAATATTAGACCTTTATTATTTCCAGTATAAGAATTCAAAACTAAAATTTTATTGCAAACCACTATGCTCCAGAATTATTAATAAGTTGCCTTTTAATTTTATTTACTTCAAAATATTTTAAAATTTCCCATGCTATTTATTTTGTTTTCTATTTTATTTGGAAGTATGTCAACATCCCAATACTAGGGATTTTCCAAATATCTTTATGAAATGAATTTCATTATTATAAGACAACATGCTGTATGCAATATCAAACTTTTATATTGAAACTCATCTGATTGCGAATTATTATCTGTCTTGATGAATGTACAATATGCACTTGAAAATAATATTTATTCTGCAGTTGTTGAGTGTTCTATAAATGTCAATTAAAGCAAGTTAACTGATTATGTTAAGTTTTCTATATCATTATTGTCTATAGACTATGAATTACTGAGGGGTGTTTAAAATCCCCACCTAAAACTGTCAATTTGTCTGTTGTATTTTCAATTCTGTCATTTTTTAACTTTATGTATTTAGAAACTCTGTTATAAATCTTCTAAACATTTAGGATTATTATATCTTCTTGATTAATACTTAACCTATGATGAAATTTCCTTCACAATCTCTGATATTATGTTTAGAGTCTCTTTTTCCGGATATTAATATAGCTATCCAGTTTATTATGAATAATTTTGTACTATTATATCATCTTTTTATTTTAGCCTATCTTAATCTCTAAATTAAAATGAGATTATTTTAGGCAGCACAAAGTTAAATTTTCTTTTTTAAATCCACTTCTAAAAGCTCTTCTAATTAGAGTATTTGTTTCATTTACACTTAATGTATCATATGATTGGATTTTAAAGAATCATCTGGTTGTTTTCTATCTGCTGATTTTCCTTTTTCCCCTATTTTTTGTCTTCTTTAGACAAAAATATTGAGGATATTGTTTTATTTCCAATTACCTGTTAACCTCCTACTACGTTTTAAATTTTAGTGGCTGCTCTTGGGTTAATAATGTCCATCTTATCTCATTATAATCTGACTTCAAATAGTAACATAGCTCTTCACATACAATATAAGAACTTATACTTTCATTTATCCTCTTTTATTCTTGTATAAATTGTATTTTATATTTTAGTTCTACATGTTATAATCCAACAATACATTATTATTTTTCCTTCAGTTTTTCCTTTAAATAAAATTTTAAAAAATCTCCTTCATTCTTACCTTCAAATATCCCATATTTGGAGCTATTTTTTCCAAGATTCCATCTGGCGTTATTTTTCTTCTGCTGGAAGAACTTCCTTTAACATTTGCATAGTGCAGATTTATTGGCACTAAGTTTTCTTATAGTTTCACCAGTCATATTTGAATTCACTAAGGTTTTTCTTCTGTAGTTTTCCCCAAATAAGTTTGCACGCTCCAAACTATCCAACTAAAACATTTGTTTTTGAGGACTGTTAGGTTTGTCCTTGGCTTACGCTTTCTTTTTTTAAGGATCTTATGACTATCACTCCATTGTCGTCTGTTCTTGAATATTATGGAGTTGCCAGAGCCTGATGCCATTTTCCCTGTAAAAGTGACCATAGAGTTTTTTTTTTTTAAGTCCTGCAACTTAAGTGATGTATATTCCAGTGTTGACAAGTGTAGGCAAATATTTCCTGGTATAGTGGATGCTCTTTGGAGGAGTTTTGTGGTATCTTTAATTTTAGAAAATGTTCCTAAATTATAATTAATTATTATAATAGTTGAATTTCATTTCAGAAACTCCAGCTATACATATATTGAATCAAATTTGTGCTTTATTTATGTTATTTTTTCTTAATTTTTTAAAAAACTATTTATTTCTAACACATTTTGTTTACTTGTCTCATTTCTAGCTTCTGAATCACTTCTTGTCCTTTCTTAATTTTTTTTCAACTATGTTTTCTTCAATTTTACTTCCTTTCTGTGGCAATTATATATTTTCTTCTGTTTTTTTTTTTTCTTTCTTTTTTCAGAATGGAGTTCTGTGAGCTCAATTTCAGCTATCTGCTGTCTTCAAACTCATATAAGTTCTTAGATTTCTGCTTTGTGTTCTTACTTTTTATAATTAATTGCTTTATATTTCACTAAAAAAACCCAAAACCTGTGATTTCAATTGTCCTTTCCTACACGACAACATTTATGTGGTGAGCAGTTTCTTGTCTGTTACTAATCATGTTCTTCTGCTTTCTTTATTCACACTACACTCTTATATTGATATTTAATTGACTGGTCTTAGTTATTCATTATTGAAAGGACTGGGTTTCCTAGAGCAGCTATTTCTTGCAGGGTCTTGTGATAGAGTAAGGGGCAAGAAAGTATTTTAGGCAAATTGGTGTTCATCAGCAAAGGACCTCTTCTTTCCAGCTGCTGAACAGATAGGTTGCAGTCTAAAAATATGGCTTGCTTATGTCATTCTTTGTATAGTGTGAGCCTCTCTGCATTTGTAAATTATAACAGCTCTAGGGATCCACTTTCTATAGCCATTTTGTAGACACAACACATAGCTTTTACACTGCACTGCTTCACCTTCAGGGAATATAGTCTTGTTAATTCGTAAGAGACCTGTTAGCACTGATCTTTCTTCTCAGCTGCTCTCCGCTTCCTGCCATACATCTCCTGTAGAAACTCGACTTGGAATCCATCTCTAGTTTTGCCAACCTTTGAGTCTGCATATTTTTTTTCTAAATTACTAGGAGAATAAGGGGGAAAGGCTGATTTTAATCAGTCATGTATAGATTAGAATTATCCCTTTTACAATTTTTGTCACCCTGGGATCTTATTATATTACAAAATAAATAATTAATAACAATGTAAAATCTGAAAAAGTGCTGAAACGCTGCAGTGTATTTTTGCTGATTCTTTCATCTTTTGACCTTTCATCATATGCTTGTTTAAAAAAAGTGTCTGAATTATGTCACCAAATGTAGTGGTATTAAAGCGCCAGCAGCTCACAGAACTGAGTGAATTACGAAATCTTAAGACTGAAGTCAAAAGTTCTATACTATCATCAACATTGCAGGTTGTGTTCTTGTATTGGACTATATTTTTCAGGCGCATTTCAGGATGGGATGTTACTGCAAAGTTGTTAGTGAACTTTTCCTTTTGGTTTTCAAAATCCCCACACCACATTTATGTCCATTGAGTATTACAGAATGGCTGCTGAATGCCAAATATTTCAGAAGCCTTATTTTTTATTTTAGAAATATTTGAAGATGGAGCTATGGGATACTGATTTGGTTTGGTAGTGAGGGCTTTCTCCCAGGCTTGCAAAGAGAAGACCACCTTATTGCTGTGTCCTCATAGGGCAAAGACAGAAGAAGAAAGCAAGCTGTGTGGTGTCTCTTCTTATAATGGCACTAATCCCAGCATGGGGACTCCAGCCTTATTGCCTCACCTAAATTTAATTACTTCCCAATGGCCCCAGCTCCAAATACAATCATAGTAGGAGTAAGAGCTTCAACATATAAATTTAGGGTGAAACACAATTCAGTCCATAGCACATAATGAGGTAGAGTCTGTGGACATCACTTCATAAAACAGGTTGGCTAAAAGAAATACATTTGAGAGTTCCTGGTTCAAAGCTCCTATGTGGGAATAATTTGTTAACTAATGTAAAATTCTAATTGTTGTGAACAAAATCTGCATAATTTGAAGATATTTGAAAAAATATCTATATTAACATGCTTTAAGTCTTATAATCCTTTATCTTTTCTCCTCCTTTCCACATATGCATATTCATATATCCCCTCTGAAAACATATTTCCCATTGAAGGCATATTTCACATTTAAGTTTATCTTTGTGCATCAGATTTAAAAGATACATCAGTGACTGGGTCATAGATTTTGAATGGCAATTGCATGCATCTCATTTCCACGGTGATTAACGGTCCAGTTGCCAGCCCATTAAATATAACTTACATTCAGCTGCTGAATCCAGAGCTACATTTCAGTTAACTGTAGTTCTGCCAGAAAGAACATAAATGTGGTAGTTCCTAGTAACACTTGACTAGTTAAAACACTTGATAATACTACTTTTTCTTACTTTTCTCATATCTACCCTTCCATCTTCTCACTGTGCACATCAACCTCTTCAGTTAAGATGCTATGCAGTGAGTCTCAAAGGTTGATAACCAAGATAAAACATGGCCATGGCCTTCATTTCCCTGCAGGTTCACTTAGTGTAGATTCTTCGTCCACCAGCTTTTCCCTGTTTAATTACTAAGTGACAAAACATTTAGGTGGTTTTGTTTTCCATTTGAAAGTTATCATGATTCATAAGAAATGATGAAATACCCATTTGGGCCAGGATAAGGGGAACTCTAAGTTTTACATGGTCCATCCAAGTTTACTACAATAATAAGGAAATTATTTCTGGTTGCAATTGGTGATGCCAGAGGGAGAAATTTGAATTAGAAACCTAGTTTCCTTTGGAGAAAAAAAAAGACTGATTTTGGGTGGGAGATGAAAAGGAGAATGCAGGAAGGTAATTAGAGGTTCTTAGCTGAGTGAAATGATACAGTACTGGAGAGGTTTGTTTATCTAACTAAATTCCAAAGGCTGAAACTCCACATACTTCTAAACTTTAAGGCTTCAACTTCAACATATTTTCAAAGCAGCCCAGAGGCATTAAAAAATATTTCAAATCTATCCAGTTTAACGATCTCAGTATATATTTAATGTTTTACAGGGAAATGTCATGTAACATTGCACAATAAGAATAACTCTGTGAAGTTACTTGTTCCCATTTTAAAACTAAGCTCAAAGATGTAAAGAGGGCAATTGCAGATTTCTGTACATTAAACCTGGATCATGTGATCAACTCTAATTCCTGAACAACTGTGTCTTTCTCACTTACCTGATTTTCTGTTCACTCATTCTTGTTTTTATCATGATTCCCACTCAATTACTCCTGCTTAGCTCATATAGAGATGTTAGAAATCATGTCTTCCAAACCTTACTTATGTTATAAATGATGAAACTAAACTCCAATGGAATACTTAATGGCCTAAGGGTACACAGCCAGTTAGTCACAGATTTGAGAACAAAACACAGGAGTGATCTGATGTCTGATTCAGTAGTGTCTTCCACTGTGTGTTTGTCTCTCTTTCTCTGTGTGTGTGTGTCTGTGTGTGTGTGTGTGTGTGAGTGTGTGTGTGTTCTTCTTGGGCAATTGAGAAACAGTCCTGGGAAGATAACAAAGAATGAGCCACTTCATTGTGCAATTGCTCTGTAGAATAAGTAAAAATATTTCTTGAAATCTATAAACAAGAAATCATTTTTTCCCACTTCAATTATCTACTTTCTTCAGGTAAAATCTTGTTCATGTGTTTTGGATTTTGAATACGAATCTTACTTGTTCTTATCAGGAGTGGTTCAATTTATGAGAAGTTTCTGTCTTTATGCAGGTTTCATTCTACTGAAAAGCCAACAACAGGTCCTGAAGGGGACAGTTTTGCAATATAAAGGGTACATTCTTCAGCCTCCATATTTAAAAGATTTATCATTGATGTGGTTTGAACCTGTGTCCCCACCCAAATCTCATGTTGAATTGTAATTCCCAGTGTTGGAGGTGGGGACTGGTGGGAGGTGATTGGATCATGGGACTGGTTTCTCATGAATGGGTTAGCACCATCCCCTTGGTGTTGCTCTCATGAAAATGAGTGAGTTCTCATGAGATCTGCTTATTTAAAAGTGTGCAGCACTTCCCCGCTCTCTCTCTTGCTCCTTCTCCTGCTATGAGAAGTATTGCTTTGCCTTTACTTTCTTCCATGATTGGAAATTTCCTGAGGACTCCCCAGAAACAGAAGCTGCCATATTTCCTGTAAAGCCCGCAGAACTGTGAGCCAATTAAACCTTTTTTTCTTATAAATTACCCAGTCTAAGGTATTTCTTTACAGTAGGGTAAGAACTGACAAATACACTCATGAACTACTCAAAATAGGAAACTGAATTTTTTAGAGCAGTGCTCAAAAGATAAGGGAAGACTTCTCCTTAGGATGTGTGTATTTTATATTTCTCTTAAGAATTCTTCCTGTTTCATTTTTGACTCAACAAAAGACTGACTAATTTATATGGTGTGTCAGCATGGGCTGGTGGTGATGATCTGCCCTGCGAATAGATGAGAAGGCAATGCATTATTTGTGGAGAATATAAACAATAATAAAATTGACTATAATCAGTATGATTTGTATTAACACCATGAACTGGCAATTTGGAACAATTATAGTTTTAAAATACTCCCCTGCACTAGAGTGAGCAATTTCCGCTATTTGTGCTACCCTCAATACACCATTGCCTAAGAAATAATTCATCAGTTTTTATGTCTATTGCACCTCGACCATTTTGGTTACATGAAGCTTGTTTTTGTCTAGCAAATTCATCAGAAAGTCTCCTGGAAATAGTATTCTCTGAGTTCTTCCACTTTCAAACATGTTCGTTTTCATGGCCTTTGAATTAAAAGTAAATTTGGCTAGGTATAAAAATCTTCTGCCTCACATTTTTTTCTCATATTTTTACTTTATGGAATAAAGTATTTCTGTTAGAACCTTATGATAACCTGAACATCTTAGATGTTTGTGCTTGGATACACAATGATTTTTATTTTTTCAATGTGAGTAATTTTTATTTTTATGTTTTTCAAGTAATACATTAGTTTTTGAGCAGTTTTAGTCTCCCAGATACATTGAGAGGAAAGTACAAAGAACTCTCATCTACCCTTTCACAGACTCCTTCCCTATTTTCTCTTTTATTAACAACTTGCAGTGTTACAGTTATAATTGAACAAATATTGATAAATTATTTTCATACTAAAGATTGTAGCTCACATTTGACTTCACTCTTGATGTTATACATTCTATGGGTATGGACAAATGTGTAAAAGCATACATCAACCACTACAGCATCAAATAGAAGAGTGTCTCTGTCCTAAAAACCGTCTGTGCTCTATGTATTCATCCCTCTCTCTCCTCTAACTCCTGGAAAAATAGATTATGACAATCACTGATCTTTTTGCTGTGTGCATTGTTTTGCTTTATTCAGAATGTCACATAGTTGGAATCATTCAGTATGTAGCCTTTTCAGATTGACTTCTTTCATCTGGCATTACGCATTTAAGGTTTTGCCATGTCTTTCATGCTGTGGAGACTAAAGTAACTACATCTTGAATGCTAATCAGCTATGTTCACCTCTGATTAGCCCCAGTCCCATGAATGCCTCCTGATTCCTACTTTATTTACTGTGCCAGTGTAACAACAAAGTAACCTTGAATTTATTGCAAAATTATAGGCCATGACAAACAGTGTTCTTGCCTGTTCTGAAGAGTGCCTTTAATTGTTGTGCTAGAGTACATATATCCTTTGCTTATGGTATATAAGCCCTGGGTCTGGGAAGTAACAGTGCAGAGATCTACTTGTCTTGCAGCTGCTCAATACCATGCTTATGCCTGAAATTTCCCTTAATAAATCAACCAATACCAAAAAACTGGATTCATCCACCTTCCTCTTTGGTATCTTGGCACCTTTGGCACTGAGGGGTCACTTTGCATATATGGTCCTTTCCTGTTACACATATCTTCATCTTTCATTTCTTTCTGTGATAGATATATTCCATTGTCTGGTTGTGTTACAGATTATGTATCCATTCACTGACTGAAAGATATCTTGATTTTATCCAGGTTCAGGCAAATATGAATAAAGCTGCTGTAAACATTTGTGTGCAGGCTTTTGTGTGGACATACATTTTTAACTGATTTGCATAAATACAAAAAAGCTCACTTGCTAGATCAAATGATAAAATATTTAGTTTTGTAAGAAATTGCCAAATTTCTTCCAAATTAGCTATACCATTTTGCATTCTCACCAGTAATGAAACAGAACTCCTATCTTTCCACATCATTGCCAGCAGTTTGGGTTGTCAGTGTTTTGGATTCTGACTATTCCAATAGGTTCACTGTGGTATCTCATTGTTGTTTTGGTTTGCCATTCCCTAATGACACATGGCCTTGAGTATCTTCTCATATGCTTGCTAGAGATTTATATAATTTCTTTGGCAAGGTTTTTGTTCAGATTTTTTTTTTTTTTTTTTGACGGAGTCTCACTCTGTCACCAGGCTGGAGTGCAGTTGGTGAGATCTTGGCTCACTGCAATCTCTGCATCCCAGCCCTCAGCCTCCCAAGTAGCTGGGATTACAGGTGCATGCCACCACACCCAGCTAATTTTTGAAGTTTTAGTAGAGACGTGGTTTCACCATGTTGGCCAGGATGGTCTGAATCTCCCGACCTCGTGATCTGCCCCCCTCGGCCTCCCAAAGTGCTGAGATTACAGAAGTAAGCCACCGCCCCCAGCCCAGATCTTTTGTCTATTTAAAATTTTTTTTTCCTTATTGTTGAATTTTAAGATTTCTTTGCATATTTTGTATAACTGTCCTTTATCAGATATGTGTTTTGCAAAGATCTTCTCTGAGTCTGTGGCCTGTCTTTTTATTCTGTTAAGGTCATCTTTTTTGGAACAGAAGTTTTAATTTTAATGAAGTCCAACTTGTCAATTTTTCATTCATGGTTTGAGCTTTTTACATTGTATCTGAAAATGCAGTAACAAACCCAAGGTCACAGATTTTTTTCAACGTTATCATCCAGAAGTTTTTTAGCTCTGCATTTTACATTTGAGTATATGATGAATTTTGAGTTATTTTTTGTGAAAGGTATAACATCTGTGTCTGTATTTTTTATTTTGCATGTGGATATTCTGTTTTTCTAGCATCATTTGTTGAAAGAACCGTCTTTTCTTTCTTTTCTTCATTGAATTGCCTGTGCTCTGTTGTCTACAATTAGTTGACTATATTTGTGTGATTTCATTTCTGGACTCTTTGGTCTGTTCTATTGATCTGTTTGCCTGTTCTTTCACTAATATCATAATGTCTTGAATTTTGCAGCTTTATAGTAGGTATTAAAATTGAGTAATGTCAATACTTTCCTTTTGTTTTTCTTCAATATGGGGTAAGCTATTCTAGGTCTTTTATTTCCACATAAACTTTATTTATTTCTTGAGACAGAGTCTCACTTTTTGCCTAGGCTGGAATGTGATGACTTGATCTTAGCTCACGGCAACCTCTACCATCTGGGTTGAAGCAATTCTACTGCCTCAACCTCCCAAGTAGCTGGGACTACAGGCATGTGCCATCATGCCCGGATAATTTTTGTATTTTTAGTAGAGATGGGATTTCTCCATGTTGGCCAGGCTGGTCTTGAACTCCTGACCTCAGGTGATTCCCCACCACTTGGACTTCCCAAAGTGCTTGGATTACAAGCATGAGCCACTGCGCTGTATTCCATATAAACTTTAGAATTAGCTTTTCTATAGTCACAAAATACCTTGCTAAAATTTTTATTGGGATTTCTTTGAGTCTGTAGATGAAATTGGGAAGAACTGATACATATATATATATATATATATATATATAATTATACTTTAAGTTCTAGGGTACATGATATTATAACAAAATTGAGTCTTCCTAGCCATGTACAGAAATATATCTCCCTATTTATTTGTATCTTCAATTAATTTCTTAAAAATGTCTAATTATTTTACTTTTAAAAGTTTCAGAATATTTTAGTCATACAGTTGGTATTTTAAATATTTAGATTAGTGCTTACTTTTGTTGTTTTAAGAATATTTCACTGAGAAATGGTTTTAGTATGAGTCTGTTCCAATGTTTTGGTTTAATCTTTTGGGGACTTTTGTTAAATATATATTAGATTATTTTGTCAATCTTCCATAGTATCACTTTATCTTGAATACATTTTTATACCTCTCATTTATTTTTATTTATTCATTTGTTTTATTTATTTATTTATTTTGAAACAGGGTTTCTTGCCTGTCACCAGGTTGGAGTGCAGTGATGTGATCTCGGCTCACTGCAACCTCTGCCTCCTGGGTTTAAGCGATTCTCCCGCCTCAGCCTCTCGAGTAGCTGGAATTACTGGAGTGTGCCATTATGCTCAGCTAATTTTTGTGTTTTTAGCAGAGATGGGATGTCACTGTGTTAGCCAGGCTGGTCTTGAACTCCTAGGTTCAAGCTATCCACGTACCTCAGCCTCCCAAAGTGCAGCGTGAGCCAATACACTTAGCCTCCTCTCATTTAATTTTAAACTTTAAAAATTATTCTTTCTATCTCAGGTAACTATTGAAACAGTTTTCAACATATCCACTATGTTTATTTGCTCCTGTGTTATGTTTTTTCTAGCTTTATCTTGACTTCTTAAAATTTTGTTCTTTCCTGTTTATTTGTGTACCCCCTCTTTTCAAGTCATCATTTAGACCAATCATCTCTTTTTTTTTTTTTTTTTTTTTGAGACGGAGTCTTGCTCTGTTGCCCAGGCTGGAGTGCAGCGGGGCAACCTCAGCTCACTACAAGCTCTGCCTCCCAGGTTCATACCATTCTCCCGCGTCAGCCTCCTGAGTAGGTGGGACTACAGGTGCTCACCACCACGCCTGGCTAAATTTTTGTATTTTTGGTAGAGATGGGGTTTCACTATTCACAGGATGGTCTCGATCTCCTGACCTTGTGATCCGCTCACCTCAGACTCCCAAAGTGCTGGGATTATAGGCATGAGCCACCACGCCTGGCCTCATCTCATTTTTAATTTGTAAAAATAATTCTGATTTATGTGATTTTCTCAAAGCTCTCATTATCTTTTTAATATCAATTGCTCATTTAAAAATTTAGGTTACCATTTTTAATTGTTATGTGAGTTTGTTTTGTAAAAGTGTTTTCATTTTGATGTGTTACACCTAGTGTTTGTATATAGATTCTGATTGTAATACGTGATTGTAATACTTTTCTTAAAAATTTTAAGTGAAATAAATTTTTCTGTACCTTTAGAAGCATGGGAAGGGGCAAGACAATTTTTCCATCTCCGTTGTCCTAAAACCCTCTGCTATAGTTTTCATTAAGTGATCAAAAAAAAGAAAAAAAAAGTCCCCTGCTTCCTGAGATTTGCCTTCTCTGTATCCTTTCTCACTTTTGTCTTCTTATTGTGTTTCCTTTATTCTGGATATTTCACATCATTCCCCCTTCAGTGTTGAGCATTATTCTGGAAGAAAGCTTCAGACTGTGAGTTTCAAAAGTGCCCAGAGCACACAGTGATTTCTAAATTTACTAGGATCCCCTTCTATTCCATTTGCCACCTGGATTCTCATGACCCCCAGCCACTATTGTGAGCCAGTTTTCAGAGATGTCTGTGCACTTAGCAAAGAGGGCTTCTCTTCTCACACCTATCAGACACCTTAGATGTTCACAGAATGTAGGGCTTGTAACTGTCCTGCTCTGTCCCTGCCTACTCACATATTGTCATCAAGTTTTGTCATACATACTGCCTTTTGAATTTTTGGTTTTGCTATATTCCTTGCAATGCCTATTTTAACTTTAAGAAGTTTCAGAAACTATGTCACCCTTGCCACCATCTTCCCGGGATTTATCTATAGACTACAATATTTTCCAAATGCTAATGGCTCAAACTGGATTGCCCCTCTCACTAATTCATACTCTTTTCTCAGGATACAGCATTTGTTCCTTCACTAATTCAATGAATATTTCTTGAGCACCAGGCATTTTTAGCGACAATAGATGTAGGAGAAAGCAATATTTGTAAAGCTTACATTCTCATTGTCAGAGAAAGCTTACGTTCTCATTGTCAAGAAAATAATTAAGCACCCACATAATATGTCAGATAGTGGTAAAAACTATGAAGAAAGCTATAAAACTGGGAATTCAGAATTAAGAATACAAGGAGAAAGGAAGCTTCTTATTTCAAATCAAATAGGTAAGATAGATGTCTTTAAAGTTTTACGTGTAAACAGGGACTTGCAAAAAATAACAGAATGAGTCCTGTAGCAACTTGGGTGCATAGTGAATATAAATTCCAGAATGAAAAAAAAAATCAGTCCAAAAGTCCCCAAGGCTGTTGCATTCTTGAGAAGCAGTGAAAGAGCAAAAACTCCAGTATGGATGAAGAGGAGCACATGAGAATCAGAAAGGTAGGAGAAAAGCCCATAGATGCCATCTGTAAACTAGGCAGGGTCTCATGAGCCACTGCAAGGATTTGGGATCCTTTTCTGAAGAAGGTGGGAAGCTACTATACAAATGTCATGGATTCCAAACAGGATTTGGTTTATGTATTAAAAAAGAATTGTCAGTTTTTGAAGAATACATTTTAAAAAGCAAGGGCAGGAGTGACATGGAACAGGGAGGCCATTTACAAATCTACAGCAATAATCTAGAGATGATAAAGCTTAGAGGAAGGTAGAAGGTGAATACAGAAGAGATAGCAAGTCTAACAACTTGAGAAATTAAAAAACATTTTTACTCCCTCAAAATCACTCCATATATGGACTTCTGGGAGAAAATAAAAGTGGGCCTCTGAAATGCTAGGTCAATGACACTTCATGAAATGTGAAGTTTTAAAAATGAGGGAACATATGTAACTCTAACGAACTGATGTCTCTGTCCTCCTTCTGTTCTCTTTCCACCAGCCATATATTAAATGTGTTATTATCAAGCTCCAAGGTGAGAGAACAGATAGTTTTAGAAGCATGAGTGGGAGCAGGGTAATATCTTTGTCCTTCAGACCATCAAGTCATAGAGAGGACAAAACATTAAGAAACAGAAAGGGGTTATTTCCGAAAGCGAAGGTCTCCACATAGAGAATCCCACTTTTCTCCTGTGCAATTTTGAAAGCAGGAAACACCTTCAAGTATGATATGTCACAGCATGGAAAAAAATGGGGACGAGATTGCTCTATACATTGTCTCCAGAATGGAATGAAGAATCAAGTTTTCAGACCAGAGGTCTAGTAGAGGAGAAAAGTGAAATCATTATGGATGAAATGAAGGTGATACTGCTGGTTGATATCAATATAGGACCTTATCTGAAAGTAGTTGGACCAGGAATCACACCATTTACTTCTGCTCCTTTAGCCCAAATTTATTCAAAACCTTAGCTACATTTACAAACTCTCAGCTACAAAAAGGTTGTGAAATGTAGTCTTTATAGTTGACAGGCCAAGGCTTGCCTCCTGAGTCAAATTTCTTAAGTGATCAAAAGACAGTATATAATATCAGGACTTTCAGTCATGACCATCAAGTCATGGTCAAGGGGTCAAGTCTTGAGAATATGCAAATAAAACTCATTCCTATAGGTTAGTGGAGGAACAGTTCCTGGGGACAACTAGAAATCTCTTTCTCAAATGTAAATATCCACCAGTAGAAAATTTAAAAGACCAAAATGAATAACTGCTCAGTAGAATAAAATAGTCTGTATCCATTTATAAAGGAATAATGTCATGGGAAATGTTTCACATTTTCTTCTAAATGGGATAAAGGAAAGATATAAAAAGTTCTGCAAAATAAGAACACCATATATATAGAGAGGTGTACTTGTAATTGTAGGTTAAGTCAGAATAGTGAGGTTTCATATATAGACACAAATTATTTCCATTTTGTAAGAATAAAAATGTGTCTCTTTTATACTGAGGATTGTCCATGAGTGTGTCTTTAATATTTCCACCTCTGCTTTTCCCCCACATATCTGTTCAACAGACAATATTTTTACCATGAAAATGTAAGCTTATTTTAACATGTTTTCATTATCCTTTTTTTCATAAACAGTTCTAGGCAGAGAAAACCTGCTTTAGATGGAATACCCTTATTTATGTTGCTTAACTCAGACCAAGTTACGAATTCAGAATCTTAAGTTATGTTTAGTTTAGAAATAAATGAAGTTACATTATGTTCATGCCCTGGCAATATGTGTGAGGTACAGTGTTAAAGATAGGGATATCTTTACACTGATCCAAAGGTGTTACTTGTTTATACAGCTGTGTCTCTCAAATTTCTCTTTTTGAGGGAAATGGGGAAGTAAAATTCTTAAACCCTTATAGAATACTAAGGTTGCCTAAGCAGATACCCAGGATAATTCTTATTTATACTGAAGTCACAAAAGACCAGCGGAAAGAACTTGAATGTGTCCAAAAATAGAGTGTAAAAATATAATGTTATCAATGGACTGGGGATGTGAACAGGTAAAATCAAGTGAAAAGTAGGGTCTTTTGTAGACAGTCTCCAGAAATACTCTGGTAGCTCAGTTAGACAAAGCTATACTTCCCGGATATTGAGAGGGATTGTTGCTTTGAATATAGAGGGAATCCGTACGTGAACTTGTTTGAAATCAAGTCTTTGGACAACTCATAAAAGATCTCTACCATCCATCATGTAGGACACTTTGCTGAATTTTCACTGGCCCTTCCCAGAAGTTGAATGAAAAACTGTGTTGTACCAACAGCCTCTGCTGAGAAGACTGGGTACCTACAGAGGAAGACCTATCCTTTCTCATCAGAAACAGAAGTGACTATAAGATGTGAAGAGGCACATGACGTGAGGATCTCCTATGAGTGACAGAAGGAGGCAAGGGTGACTCATTGTTTTCATAATAGAATTCCTGAAAGCAAGAAAAACTAACAGGAACAGAGCTGGCTGTAGAAACAGAGATAGAGAGGAAGCTGTGCTCTCCTAACTGCCATCCACGTTGGATTGGATGGATACCTTGTAACTTGATAGATGGAGTTCCTGCTAAAATTTGAGCTGGGACGTTCTTAAGTTACATTTAATTTTGAAATAAGTGAAGTTCTGATATAATGACCCTACCCCACACTTTTTCCAGGATTTCAAGCTCTGTTCAGACTGACCCTTCAACCTCTCTAGGAGGTTGTGCTCACCTGCATGGTCAACTCCACACGACATCACAGGACTCAGGAAGGGGCCACGTCATGGGGATATGCAAATAAAACTCTCATTCCTATATGATAATTGGGGAACAGTTCCTGGGGACAACTAGAAATCTCTTTCTCAGATGTAAATATCCACCAGTAGAAAATTTAAAAGACCAAAATGAATAACTGCTCAGTAGAATAAAATAGTCTGTATCCATTCACAAAGGAATAATGTCATGGGAAATGTTCCACATTTTCTTCTAAATGGGATAAAGGAAAGATATAAAACATTCTGCGAAATAAAAACTCAATATATAAAGAGAAGTGTAAATGTAATTTTAAGTTAATTCAGAATAGTGAGGTTTCATATATAGATATAAATTCTTTCCATTTTGTAAGAATAAAATGTGTCTCTCTTATAGTAAGGATAGTCCATGAATGTGTCTTTAATATTTCCACCTCGCTTTTCCCCCAAATTTCTGTTCAACAGACAATATTTTTACCATGAAAATGTAAGCTTATTTTTAACACATTTTTATCCTATTTTTTTCATTCCTTGGCTTAGAGGAGGTAAAATGTGAATATTTCATGTTAATTTATTTGATAATTTTTGCATAAAGAATAGTTTCTTTGCCTGATTATTTGACATCTATAATTTTGGGCATTATAAACATTATAGAATACTTTTTTTCTTCTTAATCTCAATAGCATATACATATCCTTTGTACCAGCCAAAAAAAAAAAAAAAAAAGAATAAAATGGAAAAGGAAGAAAAATATGGATATCTAAGTGAAATAAATATGCCTCAATTAAAAAGATCTTCATTCAATTTTTACTGCTTTAACTACACTGGCAGAAGCTAAAAGATTTCAGGATACATTGATATATTTGTAGAATTTAAAATGCTATTTGTTTTGAACTCACATGCATAGCGACTTTAAGTCATTTTTTTTTTCTATGATTGGGAAGGACATGCTATCTCACTAATAGAAATGTGATATGTGAGAGTCCCCTAAGTAATAGATAATTCCCATTCTGTTCAGATGCTTAAGTGAATTTGAGGTCTGTGTTCAGCTTGAAAGCCACTTGGATGGAGCACCCAAACACACACAATTGCCAGCACATTACACAAGGGAAAATGCAGAAAATGAAATTGCTGGCAAAGATAATTGCTGTGAATGCAGACTCTGATAGCAGGAGTCTATGGAATACCATACCATCTATTGTTAGCCAGTAAATAAAAGATGCTGTGCTTTGGCTTCAATGTGGAAAAAAATGGCAGTAGGTTAAGATACCTTAGTGAGTTGGGTAATGAAAGTGTAAAGGTTGGTCCTATTAAGGTCACCAATAAATTATAACCCAACAGAACTGGCTCAGTGGGCAGAATAGTTACATGTGGCCAGGGTGCTCATCCTGTTGTTTAGAATGACATCTTTTGGAGGAGTACAATTGCGCTTCCTCTAAAGACTCCTTTCATTCATCTGAGAAAAAAGCAGAGGGGAAGAAAGAATAGCAACATTAAAAATATCTAATACAGACAAAAAAGTGCAAAGAAGAATACACATTTGAAAAATGACACCATAATTGTCAACATGGAAAATAAAGAGATACAGCATTAAATCCAAGAAATAGAGGTAGTCATAGGTATTCTATTCAGAGTATATTCACTCTGAGAATCCCAGCCAAAATGAGTTGGTGTGGAGGTAAAAATAATCTGGCAGACACATCTAAAAATAAGGAACAGAAACTTGGAAAAAATCTACTGTAAATCTTGATGGATAAAAACAATTTAGATTTTACCAAAAAGTAAATTAGAAATCTGCGTTCAGTTCATACCAACTTTCTGAAGTAAATACTACTAATTTGGTCAATAGTGAAATACAGAAGCCAACATCACAGCATACAGAAAAGAGAGGATGGTTATGAATATAAATGTGTGTAATTGTTACAACCACTAGCTGGAGAAGCAGGTATCTTTTAAGGTATTAGATAGCCTGGTAGTTTAAGAAGTGTTTGGTAATTTTTATTCAAGAAAGTTTTCTCAAGTGGTGGTTTATATGTGGTCTCAAATATTAAGGCAGCTTTTGGGGGGCAGTCTCAGGTTTGATGCCTGTTTCCCCCAGAGAAGCAACAATTTTCTCATTGATACAATGAGGCTCTTGGGAGTTTTACTTTTCAAAAAAAAGATGCATGTATCAAAGGTGAGAATTCAACATACTTTGGCATAACAAAGAATTCTACTTATTAGAAAGAAACTTGGACCGTTCCTTGGAATTCACTGGATCACAGTTTAGTCTATCTTGATTATAGAAGGTAACAGTATTTATCAATCCATTGTTATATTGGATCTTATCTCCTGAAATACAACTGTATTGTAATTGAAGTCACAACCTAAAATTGGATGGTTTAAGAAATCAAGTAAAAGGGAAGCTCACACATCAGTTTTCATTTTTGTTTTGAAGTAAGAGTGCATGCTACAATATTTGCTAGTGGCAATTGCTGTAAAATGTGAGGAGTTATTTTGTTAAAAAGATCGAGTTCTAGAGCAGAGCAGAATTCTTCAATCATTCATGGCAGAATGAAAAAGGTTGGTGCGGTTCTTGTCTAAATTACTCAGTTCTTAAAAATGTAAAATCATCATGAACTATTATCCTTTATCGAGTTATTTGAAGAAATTAAAGTTTAGAATTTTGTGTACAGGTAGAATTTTCCCCCATTAATAGTGCCTTCTTAATACAAGTTGGTGTTCACTATTACAAAATACCAGCGGGGCCAAAGAATCCCAAGATCTTTGTAAAAAGGAAATCTTTTAGTGTCAGATTGTCCCTTCTAATACCTTTGGAGATGATGTAGCTTTGATTTATTCATAAAATATTTGAACTGTCAAGACTCTCGAAGATCATGGGTAAGCAAATGATTTTCTTTTTTAACATGGTTGGTTTAAGTAATATTTTGAAATTCACTTATTTTAAGATTACAGACTATTATAGTCATGAAAACTGAATGTTTGTACCTTCCTGACTACATTCTCTTAAGAAAATATTTCATAGGCAGATAATGAAGACCAAGCAGAAGTTTGAACTGTAGGCATGCTTCTTATTTGTACTTATTCTGCCTTCATTTGTGCTGTAGAAAATGAAATTCCAGCAACATTTTTCAATTCTGTTATTTTGATACTTCTAAAAATATATTTGTTTTTACTGTATTGTGCTTTTCAAAGTCATAACTCTAAAGAACTTTGTTTTTACATATTGTTTGTTAATGCTTTATTTTAATAAACTTCAAAGTCTGCTTAAAAAAAGGAGAGAGGAGCATTAAAGGGGAGCCTAGGAGTTACTATGATTCATAAAGAAATAAACTTAAAAATAAATACATTTAAAAAGATATAAGATATTAACTCACTCTGTTTTGGAATGCTATAATTCACAATGAACAGTAAAATGAGGGTCTTTTTGGTCTCATAAGAGGTTTTCTTTGTGGAGAAAGTGGCAAATCTCATTATTCGACTTTTTTGGGTGATTGGAGATGCTGTGATGCGATATTATTATTTTTATTTTCCTTAAGGCCCTGTAATTTTGATCTGTGATGGTGTGCCCTAATATTTTTTATCCAAAAAAGACTATTTTTAAATATCTTGTTAATCTACCTCCTGTTTACTGCTGTAAACTCTCATTACAACCATCTCCATTCAACATATGACCTAATTATATAGTCAAAAACCAAGAGCACATCATCATAATTCTCATATTCAATAATAGAATGTGTGCTTTTTTCTATAACTATTTTGTTTGATTCCCATTAGAGTAGAGACTGTTGAGTATAAATTTTAGAGAAATACTTTGGACTTCAGGTTTAGAAAAGCTGATGAGTGCCTTTCTTCACTGCCAAAATCCAATTAAAATGAATGAAGTATAAAAGCAGGAGATAAGCTGGGCATGTTGGCCCAGGCCTGTAATCCCAGCACTTTGGGAGGCCAAGGTGGGTGGATCACTTGAGGTCAGGGGTTGAGACCAGTCTGGACAACATGACAAAATCTCATCTCTATTAAAAATAAATAAGTAAAATAAAAATACAAAAATTATCTCGATGTGGCAGTGCGTGCCTGTAGTCCCAGCTACTCAGAAGACTGGGTCAGGAGAATCTCTTGAACCTGGGAGATGGAAGGCTGCAGTGAGCTGAGAGCACACCTCTGCACTGAATCCTGGGCAAAAGAGTGAGACTCCATCTTAAGGAAAAGACAAAACAAAACAAAAAAAAGCAAGAGATAATCCATAGCCACTAGGAAACCTTTATGGGTACCACTGGTGTACCTGAAACAGGAAGCTGTCCAAAAGATAGGAAGAAAACAGAATTAAGTTGCTGAAACTGCAAACTGCAGACAGATATGAGATATGTACATACATACAGGAGAACCCCCAAATCACAGAGAGCATGACCTAGGGTAGAGCATCCCATAGGCCAGAGAGAGAGATTTTGACAGACGATTTCAGAATCGCTGTTTCAGTATTTGGTCTCAGCCAAGCATCAGTGTTTACCCCCAAGGTAAAGCTGCAACTACAGGTCTATAAAGGAAGTGGAGTAGCTTGCTTTTTCCAACAAGAGAAATTGATCCCAGAAAGAGAAAAAGAGTAAGTTTCTCATTATTCTTCTGCCACAATAAACAAGGAACACCTCCTCACCAAAAGCCAACCCTCAGGCAGATTCCAACCAGAAGCATACCAGGCTACTCACTATAGCAGGCTCTGAAACCAGCAGCTGGGTTGACCATCAGGTAACACTGAGCGTTGCAGCAACTGAGGAAACCTGTGCCATCTGCCAACACTGATTTGGACTTTCACATATGCATATTAACAGGTCCTCAAAGGCCAAACACTATTTGAAGAAGAATAACTAAAACATAAAGGCAAAAAAAGAACTACTGGAAGAAGCAGTAACAAACTTAAAAAATGTTCCTTAAGCCAGAAGAAGTTATAGGAGATATCATAGTTCTAAAATGAGAAAAGTTGCTAAAAATAACAAATAATTATAGAAATCAAATATTCTTTATACTTTAAGAACAACAACCATAATAACTAAGTGAAATGCTGAATATCAAAATTGATGTGGTAGAAGGATTAATTATTGGTATGGTTTGCCTGTGTCACCACTCAAATCCCATCTTGAATTGTAGTTCCCATAATCCCTGTGGGTCATAGAAGGGACCCAGTGGGAGTTAATTGAATCCTGGGGGCAGTTAGCCCCATGCAGTTTCATGATACTGAGTTCTCACAAGCTCTGATGGTTTTATAAGGGGCTTTTCCCCTTTCACTTGGCACTTCTCTCTCCTGCTGCCATGTGAAGAAGGACATGTTTGCTCACCTTCCACCATGATTGTAAGTTTCCTGAGGCCTCCATAGCCATGTGGAACTGTGAGTCAATGAGACCTCTTTCCTTTATAAATGGCACAGTTTTGGGCAGTTCTTTATAGCAGTGTGAGAATGAATTAATACAATCATCATGAAGATGGATTGAGTAATTTGTCTAGAAGTCAGCAAAAAAGTAATTAAAACAAATAAACCCCAAAAGAAAGACATACATATAAAAAAGAAAGAGAAAAGCTAGATGAGGCATACAGAAGCTGTAATATTTGTTTAATATTAATTCTAGAAAGGAAGAACAAAGAGAGAGGAGAGAAAGCAAAAATCAACTAACTAAATGAAAATTCTCTGTGGTAAAATAAGTAATTTTTCCCGATTACAAATGCTCACATAATTTCTTCCAAGAGGCTTTGCCTTTCCCAGACAGATTTTTGGTACCTGGAGAATTTGGGATATGTTATCTGGTTTTACCCTGAGGAATCTCCCCTTCCACATGCGCTGAAACAGACCAGAATGGGAGCAGAGGCTACAGAGACAAACTTGTTACTCCCTATATTCGTCCATTCTCACACTGCTATAAAGAACTGCCTGAACTGGCTTATTTTTAAAGGAAAGAGGTTTAATTGACTCACAGTTCAGCATGGCTGGGGAGTCCTCAGGAAACTTACAATCATGGCAGAAGGCTAAGGGAAAGCAAGGCACCTTCTTCACAAGGTGGCAGGAAGAAAAAGTGTTGATTAAAGGGGAAAAGTCCCCTTATAAAACCATCAGATCTCATAAGAACTCACTCACTATCATGAGAATAGCATGGAAAAACCAACCCCATGATTCAATTACCTCCACCTGATCTCTCCCTTGACACATGGGGATTATGAGAATTACAATTCAACATGAGACTTGGGTGGGGACACAAAACCTAATCATTCACTCCTGTATGCTGCTCACTTTCAGGCTGGAGGTACTTTGAGGCTTTTCCATCTCTGAGGAAAAGCTTCTCCCTCCTCTGCAGTCTTCTCTTGTATCTGCGCTCATCTGAACAGTGGTTGGTCACTCAGTGCTACCCTAACCATTTTCCCTGGCCTGCTGCTGTGTTCTCCCATTCTGAGTATGCTTATGCATTTATTCCCTCCTATCCTTCTACTATATTTATTCAGTTGCCTTTCTAAAAAGAGGAAATTGCTGAAGTGTGAACTTCCATCTTTATATGACTTGGTAATGCTTGATTGTGACTTTGTGACACAGCACAATTCAATTTTAGGAATGGAAGGCAAAGAATCAGAGGCCACTGTATCTGCTTTTTAACAATTTGGCAGTCATAAGATACATAATTTTGGAAAATAGAAATTTTGAGAAAAATTTCCTCAACCGTATCTGAGAAAAATCGTGAAATAAAACCTGAAAAATGGTAACTCTGACAATTGTTTTTTAAACAGTCCAGTTACAGAAATGGAGAGAAATTATGTAGAAATTAAGGAGAAGTTTTGCAGCATATTATGTTATAGTGTACTACAGTCACAGGAAACATATTAAACGCTATGAATTTTGTTACTATTTGATTTTTGAGGATTTAACACAGTTTTATCTCTTTTTTTCCAAAAGCATAAAATTAATTTAACATCAAAAATGCGTATGTGATAACATATTAAATATATGTGAACATTTACCTTGGTTTTTCAAGACCTTGAATGCCCTAATGTAATTAATAAAATATTGAGCTATTGATAAAACAGTTGAATAAAACAGACTAAAAATTCTACAAAAACTGAGTTATAATACTTGTAAACTGCCCACATCTAATTGTATAATTATCTAACTAGCATTTTAATCTTTTCCCAGTTAAATAATAAAATGTATATATATATATATTTTGAGATGGAGTCTCGCTGTGCTGCCAGGCTGGAGTGCAGTGGCGTGATCTCAGCTCACTGCAACCTCTGCCTCCCAGGTTCAAGTGATTCTCCTGCCTCAGCCTCCGGAGTAGCTGGGACTACAGGGACGTGCCACCACACCCAGCTAATTTTTGTATTTTTAGTAGAGATGGGGTTTCATCATGTTGGCCAGGATGGTCCTGATCTGTTGACCTCGTGATCCATCCGCCTCAGCCAAATGCTTTAATGAGCTTAATAAAGGAACCACGCTAAGGTGAAATGTGCATGAGATACAAAATTAGAGAAATTTGTGCTGAAAATCCATTACAGTATATACCGTCAATGCAACCTTCAGTGTAATATTTATCTTTTCCCAAACCTTACTTTTCCGGTCTATAAATGGGAATTGAGTTTGAGCTGGGCCAATGACTTTCTTTAACCAAAAGAAATAAGTAGAAAGGATGCCACACCAATTCAGGTTAAGTGTTCAGAGGTCCTAGCAGTTCCTATACACAATCATAGTGTCTGGTTTTCTACTTGTAACATGGTTTGTTTTTCTCTAGCCTGCAAGTCTCAGGTCTAAGACCTTTGATAAGATCAATAAACCTTCTTTTTATCAGTTATGTCCTGGTCTTTATGGGAAGCACGCTATGCCTTATCAAGGAATTATCTCTCGGATGTCATAGTCTGGAATATAAAATCCTATTTCTTGAAACGTACAAATCATTAGGTCTGGGTCCCCCATATTTCGTTTCAGTTATCAGAAAACAAACAAAAAAAATACTTCAAGCCCTACCTATATCTCTGTCTTCCACTTTACGAGAATATTAATGCTAAAGAACATATACTCCTCCTTTCTCCCACAACCCCCAACTTAGGGGATTCAAACCATATATTAAGTTGTACCTTTTCTGACTCATGTCACTATGATTCAGGGTGTCCCCAGCTGTGCTACAGAAAGCCTACTGTCTGCTCATGTAAGTCCACGCTCCTCAGATGGATACCATTAAACTCTACTCTCAAAAGCATAGGATCAGAAAGGTGACAAA
The DNA here is from genome assembly GCF_009764315.1 of Trachypithecus francoisi. Classification (NCBI taxonomy): domain Eukaryota; kingdom Metazoa; phylum Chordata; class Mammalia; order Primates; family Cercopithecidae; genus Trachypithecus; species Trachypithecus francoisi. The sequence continues at coordinate 18,224,219 of NW_022681465.1, forward strand.
AAGAGGAGGAATTGCTCTAGCTAAACACATTTTCCAAAAGAGGTGGCTTTTCAAAACATTGAAAGTATTTGTTGAATGAAATTGTTGTTGAGTGTGACAAAACATTTAAGGAAGCTCTTTGCCTCTAATTTAAGTGAATGAAACATTTCTAGTCAAACCCTGAGATGCATGGAAAAGGCAAATAAAGGTGGCACATTTTTCATTTGCATACTTCCCTACTGATGCATTTATGATGTGCAACGATGGAGCCTGCCTTTCCTTCTGCACAATTATATCTTACAAGAGTGCTCTCCCTCAATTACGTTTTCCCCTTTAAACTGTGTCCCTAACTCTGACTTACCCCTCTACAGAAGACAGACTCTCTGGGAACAATCTTGGTACAATTTGTACAGTTTCTCATATGTACAGATTCTGTTCTTTTGACTTTATTTCAGTATTCTCTTTCCATCTCAAAACAACATCATTTTTACATGAATTGTGATTACCTCTACCTCCAAAGTATTTCTTCTTTTATTTTTTTCCTCTCCCTTAATTAAGAACTGTACAGCTAGAGGGGAGTCTAGAAACCATCCAAGCTTTCTTATTTTGAAAATATTGAAGGGTAGAAAGATTAAATGACTTGCCCAAAGTAACCCAGCTAATTAGTAGAAATTAGACTGGAGCCCAGTTCTGGTGTTGACAGCATCCTTTAACTATTAAGTAGTGCTTTATGAATTGTTTCTAATTCACCAAGGGTAAAGAGGTGATCACAAACCTGTTTATCCTAAAGCAGCTTAAATTTGTGACTAGTTTAGAAAGAAGAAAACATAAAAATATGCTGATACGGCGTGACTCTGTGTCCCCACCCAAATCTCATCTTGAATTGTACTCCCATAATTCCCATGCGTTGTGGGGGGAACTCGGTGGGAGATAATTTGAAACATGGGGGTGGTTTCCCCCATACTGCTCTTGTGGTAGTGAACAAGTCTCAAGAGATCTGATGGTTTTATCAGGGGTTTCCGCTTTTGCATCTTCCTCACTTTCTTTTTGTGGCGCCATGTAAGAAGTGCCTTTTGCCTCCCACCCATAATTCTGAGGCTTCCCCAGCCACATGGAACTATAAATCCAAATAAACCTCTTTTTCTTCCCAGTCTTGGTTATGACTTTTTCAGCAGTGTGAAAATGGACTAATACATATGGTAAGAACACAAGAACAATTTTCTCACAGAATATACTTATTCAATCTAGTTAGCTGGGCATGGTGGCAGGTGACTGTAGTCCCAGCAGCTTAGGAGGCTGATTGAGGAGGGTCACTTGAGCCCAGGAATTCAAAGCAACAGTGAACTATCATGGTGCCACTGCACTCTAGCTTGGGCAACAGAGTGAGACCTTGTCTTAAAAACAAACAAACAAACAAACAACTACACTAATTGTAGTCTTCTTGCTGAACTACCAAGTTAAAATACTACGTGTAACTGTACCTGCTAAACAGATCTCCTTGAGAACCGGGCAGAGACGATTCTTAGGACAGTAATTCTTTGTAAACCTCTTGCATTTATTGTCCTCTACTCTCTGGCAATCTCTACTTACTTTCTACAAGTGTCAGTAATTGACAACTATTAGTACATAGCTGGTAGCAATTCTAATATCTATCAACAAACATCACAACTGTTGAATATAAAATGCCCAGGTACTTTTTTTTTTTTTTAAGATGGACTCTCACTTTGTCACCAGGCTGGAGTGCAGTGGTGCAATCTAGGCTCACTGCAAACTCCGCCTCCCAGGTTTAAGCAATTCTCCTGCCTCAGCCTCCCGTATAGCTGAATAGCTGGGATTACAGGCACATGCCACCACATTCAGGTAATTTTTGTATTTTTACTAGAGACGGGGTTTCACCATGTTGGACAGGATGGTCTCGATCTCCTGACCTCGTGATCTGCCTGCCTTGGCCTTCCACAGATACACCACTCGTGATTCACTCTTCCCTCTTACAATGGAAACTTGTGGCTGGTCCTCTGGGAGAATTCCATTCTTTCTCAGTTGGGTGTCAGATCCCTTGCCTTCGAGACTCTTCTACTTGGCATGGATTAATTCCACTTTGGGAAATCAGCATGATTTATCTGTAAGATAGAATCAATCATGAGGCAGGAGTTTTTAGAGATTTTCTTATTCTCAACATGAACATATTCATTCATTCAACATATAGTTGTTGAGTACATATTGTTACAGCCCAGGAAAAATGCTGGGGGAAAAATATTGAGCAAGAATGACAATGTTCCTGATTTTATGGAGCTTTTAATATCTCACAGAGATAAATGTTTTTAAGAGTATAGTATATACTATAATAGGGAAAGTGAAAAATATTAATAGAGAATAGAATAGTGGCAACTAAGCTAGTTTTAGAAAAGTCTACCTAGAAGGCATAGCATCTATGCCAAGATTTGAGATGAGGAAGCCGGCCAGCAGGACTGGCTATATAATTTGTGGGGCCTGATGAAAAGTGAACATGTGGAGTCCGTTGTTAAAAAATTCTTGTGGATTTGAAGAAAGTTGCAACAGAACATTAAATCAAGTTTTGGGGCCCTTCTGTGCATGGAGCTACATAAGATTCACAGGTCTCATGCTCATGAAACCGGTCCTGTTACCCAGAGATGAGAAGGACTAAGAACACAATCATGACAGGTAGGAATAGCGTGTGTGAGGCCCTGGTGGTCACAGCGGATACTGGATGTGCAGAGCTTCAAAAAGCCCTGTAGGATTGGTGACAAGAGTGCAATAGATGAGACAGTGTAAGTACCTTGATGTTTTCCCTCCATAAACCTCAGTAAAATTACAGATCATGTTCCAGGTACTTTTTAAGTGTTTTCCGTGAACATAATTATGTGATTCTCACCATGACCCTATAAAACATACTCTATCATTGCTCTCATTTTACAGATGAAAATCTTGAAGCAGGCAAGTTGAATCATGTTGCCAAATTCACATTAGAGACCATGTATTAGCGCTGGGCTTTGAGCCAAAGCAGTCTAGTTTCTGAGTCTAGAGGTACTTGGTAAACTCTACTGCCTCTCTGCTATCATACTCCATAGAAACTCTAGACACCAATTTTAGTTCATACATCTACTGACTTCTCCTTATCTACATGCACACTTCACAGATTGTTTGAATGCTCTTTTTTCTCCTATAGGTTCAAATTCTCTACTGAATTCTGATATCTGTCTTGTAGGACTTCTCTTTCTTTTTGCAATGAAACTCTGCCCTCCCCTGCCCCTTCTGAGGCTGGATGCTCCACATAAAGACTCCCCCTGCACTGCTTAGGGATGAAACCCTTTTTTGTAGCCCTTGGGTTTGGCCTACTTCTGCCAGGCCTCAGGGAAAACCAGTGGGAAAGGGTTGGCAGGTAGGCACCTCACTTTGTGGCTGGGCTGCCTCAGAACTCTGATCTGTCACATCAGCCATTCATTGTTCTATAAACATTTGGCGAGATTCTCCTTATCCCTTTCTGAGACAGATTGCCCTTTTTCTGGAAGTTCTTCATGGGACAAAAGAACTGGCGGCAAGTGTCTCCTTAAAGTGTCCTGCATTTTTTGGAGTTTACTTCATGTAGGTTTCTTTGTATTTTCAGGTCTCTGTTGAGTTTAAGAAATGTTGTGCAGCTTATGTGGATTGTTTCTGACGTTAGAGTAAAATTAATGGCCTCCAACTTTCTACATATGAAGCACTAGAGGAAAGCTACATATTTATATCCTGAAGAAATGTTTATGCACACTCTATGTTAAAAAAAAGTTTAATGAGCACACTTTCTTGTGCTCATTAACATTCATAGAGGCAGCACACATCGAGAAAAATAATAATTGAATTTGGAGTTTTAACCTAGATTCACATCTTACCTATGTTGTTTGCAAGCCATGCAATCAATCTTTATAAAGTTTATTGCCTTTATATGCAAAAAGTCTGTATGAACATTTATGTCATAGAGATGTTATAACGATGAACATAAATAAAATTGGCTTAGCCCATATCGGCTGCTATGATGAAATACCATAAACTGGGTAGTTTATAAACAATGTAATTTATTTCTCACAGTTGTGGAGGCTGGGAAGCCCATGATCAAGGCACCAGCAGATTTATTATCTCCTGAGGGCCCGCTGTGTGGTTTATAGATTGTGGCTTCTCACTGAATCTCCATGTGGTGGAAGGAGCTACTAGCTTTCTATGTTGTCTTTTATAAAAACACTAATGCCAATCATAAGAGCTCTGCTCTTATGATCTAATCTCCTACCAAAGTTTCCAGTTTCTAATAACGTAAGTTTGAGGTTAATATTTCAATATTTGGACTTTGTGGGGAGCTAAATCTTCAGTTCATTGCCAAAGTTATTTTACATGCAGCAGCCTTCAATTAACTTAAGCCTTCTCTAGTCTCCTTTTCCTAACTGCTTTACTCATAGGAATTACAGGCATTAAGGAAGCAAGTGAAGAGAGAACTTTCAATAAGTAGTTAGGGTTGGAAGGTTTTAAGAACTCCACAGATATATTTGATAAGCATCTACTTTCTGGTTGATGGTAGAGCTTCTCAATCAATGTGCTCTGAATGGGTTATACCACTTGGTACATTGGCAATATTTGATACATTCTAGCTTTTAGATGGTTAGATGAGAGCAGGAGGAGCTTGAGTCCACAGGATTGGTCACCTTCAGCTATGGCGACCCCATTCAGGGATTCTCAAAGGAGCATCTAAGTAGAAACCAACCTAATGGTACTTCTAGTACATGATACCAAGAACCTACTGCTGTTTAGCCATACACAGAGCCTTGCCAAGTGGTGCACTGCCAGCTGGTCATCTCTACAGCCAGCCGCAGGATATATGGTTGCCAATTAGGGGTAAGGAACTCATGGAGCTATTGGAAGATATTGTATTCCAGGTGTCCAGGGATCAAGGTACACACCTCAAAGTAGAGCCAGTCAGAGGGAAACTTGGGAAAATCTACTGGCCATTCTGGGATATCTTAGTTCGTGTAGGATATGACAGTGTGCCATAGACTGGGTGGATCATCAAAAACAGAATTTTATTTCTCACAGTTTTGGAGTCTGGAAAGTCCAAATCAATGCACTGGCAGATTCGGTGTCTGGTGAGGAGGACCTGTTTTCTGATTCATGGATGATCATCTTCACCCTGCGTCTTCACATAGTGAGAGCACGAGGCAACTCTCTGGGGTCTTTTATATAGACACTAATTGTTATAATGAAGGGTTCACTCTCATGACCTAATGACCTCCTAAAAGCCCCACCTCCTAATACCATCACATTGGGGATTGGAGTTTTAGTGTATGAATTTGGAGGGAATACAAACATCCAGTCTACAGCATGGAGGTACAGCTCCAAACACAATCCTGGAATTGATGACAGACACTTCTCTCCCTTGAAGGCAATGGGGCCTTTCAATGAAATCTAGCAGACTGCAAGGTAACTGTACTAATAGTGCTCACATAGCCCTATTCATGAGAGCTCAGTCATTATTTTAAGACTGTTTTAAAACCATTTCAGTTTTTTAATTTAAAATTAATGAGTATTATAAAAATTTTCAATACTCTCTGTGCCAATAAAAGAATATGGGGAGATGCTGAGTTTATTAAATGTAATTTCAGCTATTGTTAATTTTGAAAGAGTAAAAGACAGATTTTTAAAATGTTATTACCTATTTATGCAGAATAATTTCTTATTGATGCCATCCAGAAATTGAAGAAATCATTATATCTAGTCAATCTTGCCTAGGAATTGTACATACCTGCTGCAAATGTAAAGCTTTGAACAAAAGTTATGTTCATAGATTCAAGTTCACATTTCTGTCAATATTTTGATGAGGCTTTATTTGGATGTTTTATACTAATAAAACATTAATATTTTTTCTAATCTTTTACATTTGATTTTTCCTTACAAAGAAAAAATAATTTTTAAACTAAGCTTCATATATATCCTTGTTTTACCTGAAGGATCATAGAAAATGTTTATTTTCTATGTGCATGATTTATTGAAAGACCTGAAAACCACTAATCTCAGTATAAGATTTGCCCTGTAGGCCTAAGTCTAAATGCCATATGACCCAAGAGAAAATAAAAATATTTAGATTTGGATTTATATGCAAATAGTGAATTTGATATTATGTTTTAAAAGGGCACTTCTATAAAACACAAGATTATGGAAACCTTTTTTTTAAGCCTTAGAAAATATCCAGCAATAAACATATGCCTACACCTTAAGGGTTCTCAACACCAATTCAGGAAACTTTGATTATGATTACGTTTTCTGTATCTTCTAATAAGATCAGTCTTGCCACCAAATCTATTCATCTTATCCATCTTGGTACAAAACGTCCATGAATCTTCTCCATATGACAGAACTTCAACTAGCTGATATCTATCAAGGTCTCCTGGTTCTTGTTTCCTCATAAGCAAGCAACCCTAGTTTCCTCAGGCATGCCTAATCTATTATTTCAAGTTCCTTCACCATTATTCATGAGCCCATTGGGCAATGACAGGAGTCACTGGGGACAGAGGCTGAATGGTGTCCATAAAATGAGTCATCCTATCCATTTGATTATGAAAATCCTCCTCTGCTTAGGTCATCCTTTGGTGAGCATTCATGTGAAACACAAATATCTTCACAATTTTTGATCACTCATAGAGGTCCATCCACATACCTCTTCTCCTAATTTTCTTGTCACCAATTTTTCAGTCATGTTCCTACCAAGTCCTTTACCATGCCAAACCATTGTACCATCCATGAAACAGTATATAATTACACATCTGGCCATTTCTTTTTCCAAGCAAAATGCATAACCAGGTGCACTGCTCAAAGTTCTGCCCACTGGGAAGACTTCCCTTTGCCACTGTACTTCAGGGATGTCCTAGAAAGGGGGTGTAGTGCTGCAACTGTTCCCTTTTGGGTGATGCTTTCATATCATGCAGAACCATCTGTAAACCAGGCCCCAGTCTTCTCTTCCTCCATCAAAGGATCACAAGGAACTATGTATGAGGTCACATGTGCAGGCTGGGAGAGAGAAGGCAGGGTGGCAGGAGTGGGGACCATAGGCATTTGAGCCACTCTTCATGTAACTTATTTGTGCCTTCAGGACCTGCTTGATCCTGATAATTTATGTACCCCTTCCATTTGATGATGGAATGCTGTTGTATTCGCCCAACTTTATGGGTATATGAGTCAGAAAGCACCTAGCTCATGGTAGGTGGTCCAGGTCGCTTGATAACTTGGTGACTCATAGTTAAACGTTGAGTTTCTACCAAGACCCTGTAATGGGCCAAGAGCTGTCTTTCAGAAGGAGAGTAGTTATCTGCAGAAGATGATAGAGCCTTAGTCCAAAATCCTAGGAGTCTCCGCCATGATTCACCTAAAGAAGTGCGGTAGTGGGCTCATACTCATGGAATTCACTGGCCTTACCATGTTTCCCAACATCTTGTAACAGCTGGATTGATAGAATAGTGAAATGGCCTTTTGAAGTCACAATTACAATGCCAGTGAGGTGTCAATACTTTGCAAGGCTAGGGCAAAATTCTCTAGAAGGCTGTGTATGCTCTGAATTAGAGTTCACTATATGGTACTGTTTCTTCCATAGCCAGGGTACATGGGTCCAATAATCAAGGGGTGGAAGTGGAAGTAGCACCAATCACCATCACCCCTAGTGCCCCCCTAGCAACATTTTTACTTCCTGTTCCCACAACCTTATGTTCTGCTGGCCTAGAAGTCTTAGTTCCAGAGGGAGGAATGCTGCACCAGGAGACACAGCAATGATTTCATCAAACTGAAAGTTAAGATAGTCACCTGACCACTTTGAGCTCCTTCTGCCTCCAAGTCAACAGGCTAAGAAGGGAGTGACAGTGTTAGATGGGGTGATTGACTCAAACTATCAAGAATGAAATCAGACTACTACTCCATCATGAAGTAGTATGTATGGAATACATGCTAAGGAGGAGTACGTGTGGAATACAGGAGACCCCTTAGGCCTTAGGACATCTCTTAGTATTACCATGCCCTGTGATTAAGGCCAATGGAAACTACAACCACCCAAATCAGGCAGGACTACAAATGGCCCAGACCCTTCAGGCGTGAAGGTTCAGGTCACTCCACCAGATAAAAAAAAATCACAACATGCTGAGGTGCTTGTTGAAGGCAATGGAAATACAGAATGGGTAGTAAAAGAAGGTAATCATCAATATCAGCTACAACCACATGACCAATTGCAGAAATGAGGACTGTAATTGTCATAACTATTTCCTCCTTATTTTGTTAAGAATACGTCTGTGCATGTATATACTTGTACTAAGAAAAGATCTTCATTTTACTTCTTTTCTTCTTCCTTTATCATGTGATATAAGATTTATTTTCATATCAGCATTTCAGTGCTGTTAACTTTATGTAATAGCATTTAGGTTAAGAATTAGTGTGCCTCTGGTTGTACAGAGGATAGCTGTATTATGTTAGGCAAAATTATGACCTTATTATTGTCTTTCTTTGGAGATTAAGTATAGTTTCAAGAGATGTGTATGGGTTCAAGTAGATGAGGGGTAGATTTGTGATGGCTAATATTAAGTGTCAACTTGATTGGATTGGAGGATGCCCAGATAGCTTGTATTGTTTCTGGTTGTGTCTGTGAGGGCATTGCCAGAGGAGACTAACATTTGAGTCAGTGGGCTGATGGAGGAAAACCCTCCCTCACTGTGGGTGAGCACCACCCAATCAGCTGCCAGATGGGCTACAACAAAGCTGGCAGAAGAAAGTGGGATAAACTGGCTTGCTGAATTTTCTGGCTTTCATCTTTCTCCCATGATGGATGTTTCCATCTATGACTCCTGCCCTCTGACATTAGACTCCAGGTTCTTTGGCCTTTGGACTATTAGACTTACACCAGTGGTTTGTCAGGGCCCACAACCTGAACGCTGCACTGTCAGCTTCCCTGCTTTTGAGGCTTTTGGACCCGGACTGAGGCACTACTAGCTTTCTTCCTCAGCTTGCAGACAGCCTATCATGGCACTTCGTCTTGCAATCATGTGAGCCAATTCTTTTCAATAAACTCCCTTTCATATATACATACATCTTATTAGTTCTGTCCCTCTGGAGAACTCTAATACAATAATTTGATCATTGTTGATATTTACTTATTCATTCAGCATTAATTATATACATTATATCTTTTAAATTCAGCACCAGACCAACAGGATACAAATATGACTCTACAATTATTACTGTACTCAAGAAGTTCACTATCTAATGACAGACAAAACTTCTCTTCTGTTCCAGTTAGTATCTAATGATGTATAACAAAACAAGCTGCCATGTAGTACCTTAAAGTAAAAATAATAATTTTAATCTGTATTAGTTGTTAATGCTGCTGTAACAAATAACCACAAACCTACAGGCTTAAATAATATAAATTTACAATCTGACTTACAGTTTTGTAGAAGTCTGACATTTGTCTCATTGAGCTAATGTTAAGACGTTAGCAAGGCTGCATTCCTTTCTGGAGGCTCTGGGCAGAATCCATTTCCTTGCCCTTTCCAGCTCCTAGTGGTCACTACATTCCTTGGTTAGTGGCCCCTTCTCCCATTTTCTGAGTAAGCAACACTGTATCTTTCATGGGTGGTCGCATCTTTATTTCCCTGCTTCCCTTTTCCGCTTGTAAGGGCCTTTTTGACTACATTGGACTCACTCAGGTAATCCATGTAATCTTCCTATATTAAGGGGAGCTGGAATCTTAATTCTTTCTGCAGCCTTAATTTCCATTTGCTCTGTAACCTAACATAGCCATAGCTTCCAGGAATGAGGATGTAGATACCTTTGCAGGGGCCATTCTTCTGCCTATTCTATTAGCTCTCACAGTTTGCTTCTCTTTTATCAGTCGTGAATTTGGTAGTGGCTTGGCTGAGCAGATTGGGCTTAGTGACTCTTGTGAAACTGCAGTCAGAAAATGGTTTAGCCTGGAATCATAAGATTTTCCATCACATATCTGGCCTGAGAGGACTTAAATAGCTGGGGGATGACCCCGTTGAACCTCTCTGGAGCTCTGTGAAACTTCCTGGCTTTATCTCTATGGAGGCTCCTCAGGTGGTCTCTCCAGCATAAAGATTTCAAGGTAGTCGTTCTTCTTATGTGTCCGTTTAACATTCCCAAAGTACATATTCGGAGAGAGAGAGAGAGAAAGAAAAAGAGAGAGAGAGAGAGACGGAAGACATATTATGATGTAGCCTCTGAAGTTATAAAGCATGACTTGCACTCTTGGTCAAGGTGTTTACAAAGATTTGCTTAGTTTCAGTGGGAGGCAACATAGATCCTATTCCTTGATGGGGGAGAGAACATTTTACATTGTAAAGAGAGCATGTGGGCTGGGATATATACGTGTAATACCACCTTCCGAAGTGTAACTGCAACCTCTGTGAAAGAAACATTAATTGTGCTCTATATGAAATTACTTGGTTGTCACATAATCTAGCTCACCTTTGCTCTTTTTGAAATATTCCATATACTGTGGCCTGAACAGAATAGAAAACAACCATTAACTCTTAGATAGATTTTATTCATAATTTGATACAGAATGGCTTATCTTTTTCTTTTCTTTTCTTTTTTTGAAACGGAGTCTTGCTCTGTCGTCCAGGTGGGAGTGCAGTGGCATGATCTCAGCTCACTACCTCCCAGGTTCAAATGACTCTCCTGCCTCAGCCTCTGGAGTATCTCGGACTACAGGCACCCACCACCACACCTGGCTAATTTTTGTGTTTTTGGTAAAGATGTGGTTTCACCACATTGGCTTCTCTTTTTCTAGCCACCTCACTACTATGAGTTTAATATTTAAGGAAATGCAGAGGGCAGTTCATCGTGTACTAGGCCAACCCATACCATCTCCAGTCCTACACATAAGCAATTGATTTTTAGAATCAAGAGTATTACTTAAATCTTATTTTTGGCTAATTAAATTTCTATTCAATTATCCAGATCCTGAAGTTCTATTTATAATTTATTTTTATCTTTAAAAAAAATTGCCATATAACTTACATGTGATAAATATTTTTATATCTTCTTTTATTAAAATATTGAGGAAGAAAAGTTCAAGGTTATAGCCTGAGACAAAACCCTAGAAGCAACCCCCCTCCAGGTTATTTCACTGTTTTCATTGATCAAACTCTTAAACATTAAACTAGGAATGACCAATCCACCCAATTCACCTTAGAGGCAACACATATTTCTCATTATTGGTTAGAATATAATGAAAGACCATTTAAAATATCTTCCTGTTGCCTCTGCATACTGTGCTTACTAAATGTTTCTTGTATTAGTAAAATAGAAATCATGTAAAATATGAAAACATTTGATTTTTTTAACTGAACTTTAGTGTGTCTAATGAAAACTACCTAGTTATGTTTTTTGGCAGAAAGCCAATATTCCATATATACAATTGTTCTTCGTGATATTTTGGTTTGCTTTAACTTTATTATTTGTAGAATCTACTTCCTGTATGGGTGAGAAATAACGCTTTCCTAATACAGGCCTCTAGGACATTTCCCACCCTCTAACATTGCTCAAAAGAAGTCTGAAAATCCCCCTTTACTTCAGCATATAATATTGTAATTTATTTATAGAATTAAAATTAGATTACATGTTAATAGTCATAGTTTCTTTTACAAGTTCACCAGTTTTTCTTACATTTATTCTGCAAATATTTATGATTACTCCATTTTCCATTACTAATAAATGCTTTCTTGGCATCTTATCAGCTATGCTTGAATGGGAAACTATGGGCTAGAAAAAGCCCACATTTTTCACTCATTAGCAGCTTCTCTCTCTCTCTTTCATTCTTTCTGTCCTCTGTCTCTCTGCATGTGTGTGCGCTTGTGTACACAGGTGTATGTCTGTGTTTAATGAATGAGTTTCTAACTTTAATTTAAAAAAAGGTTTTTACCGACAAGGTCTCACTCTGTCACCCAGGCTGGCATGCAGTGGCACAGTCATAATTCACTGCAACTTTGAAATCCTAGACTTAAGCCCATCCTCCCACGATGGCCTCCTGAGTAGCTGGGACAGCAGGCATGCCCCCATTGCCCAGTTGGCTTTTTTTTTTTTCCCACAGAAATGGGGTCTTGCTATGTTGCCTAGGCTGGTCTCAAACACCTGGTTTCAAAAGATTTCCCTGCCCTCCTTAAGTGCTGCGATTGCAGACATGAGGCACCATGCCCGACCCATTATTTCTTAATTACCTTTAGTGTGTGTGAGGATTGCTGCTAGGTACTGGGAACATGGTCATGAGCAGACAGACAGTATTTGTGCTCCAGAAAGTGCTTACTTTCTAAAAGGAAATGGGATAGAATAAAGATATAATAAACAAAACATTCTTGAAAGAGAACATGTTCTTTGAGTAAAAGAGGTAGATAAATGTGCAGAGGCATGATGGAAAGTGTGATGGGAACCGGGATGGGATGCATGTGCATGGTCAGGGAAGACCTCATTAAGGTTGTGGTGGGAGAACAGAACACAAATAAAAGTTGTCATCTGTGGTCTCTGACCCAGCTGCACTGCTTTCTCTTCTTCTGTGCCCTGATTCTGTCTACCTGTGATGAGATCCTATGCTGCAGGAGTCCAGCTCACAACCAGGAGAGAAGTATTATTTAGTTTAAGCAAATCCTGGTAATGCCCATGCCAAAAGTCCTTGCCAGAGGTGATTTAGATACTCTTACATACGCTTGAACAATGAGATATAAAGTGGTAACTCCTGAGGGCTTTATCAGAAATGTTTCTTCATTAATGGGAGGGGACACACGATCTGAAAGTCAGCTGCGCAGACAGGCTGAACGTGGAGAAACTACATCCGCCTGGGACTACAAGGAGAGTTGCTTACAAGTTGGATGGAACAGAGGCAGGTAGAAAGGACACCAGTCTTGACAACATCATTGAACACTGAATCAATCCACGAAGAGTGAATGTCTGGACTTTTCACTGTAGACAAAATAAACGTACCTTTGCTCAAATCTTTGTTATCTAGGACACCCTAACTGATACACATGTGATCCAATGGCTGGTCTATTTCTCTCTGTGTTTGTGTTTGTGTTTGTGATTGTGATTTGTGTGTGTAGGAGGGGAGGTGCATTTTTATTACACATGGAAAGAGCATTCTCTCATAGGGATCATGCCTCTATTATCAATTGAGTATAAACATTTCTTTAAAAGATTATACAGTATGACAGAGCTCTACAATTACAGAAATATTGAGAAATTCAGATATTTAGATAATGAGAAGTCAATGGAGCTATATGATTAAGGAAAACAACAGTACAGGAGGCCGGCTAAAATTATGTGTTCTGATTTGTCATTTCTTATGCAAGAAATCATTATGAATCTGGAATATCTCCTTGGGCCAAACAAGGATTTGTTCTTCAAGTCAGATATTTGTTCTGTGGTTATTCGCAGGCATTCAACAACTGATGTCCATGATTTTAGTGGCACTATGTCATATTTTTAATTCTGTGTGTTTAAATTGTGTGTATTTAAGAATAATCAAATTTCTAGTAATATGTGTATCTATGTGTGTGTGCATATATATAAATACACATACAGACATATGTATGTGTATATATACATACATATATATATACACACATACATGTCCATAACTTCGTAAGTAACCATTTTAATTTGGACAAAGAGAATGTAACACATGAGATAATTTAGGTGTATTCATACTTTTGCAAATGAGATAAGAATGACTTTCTGCTGTCTCATAACTTTTAGTTCCACTGCTACAAAGAGAAATACATACATATATGTATGTATGTATATATACTCACACACATATACCAGTAACTTTTAATTCCATTCCTATAGAAGCTCTGAAGTGTCCAATAACAAGTAGATCAACAGACATTTCTCTTTAGAAATGTTGAGGCCCAGTTCCAAATCAAGACCTATAGCGGTTTTTTCAGCAATGTCTGACAATGTACTCTCTCCCTCCTCCTGCTGTCTGGAGAGCTACAGCATCTTTCTCATGGATATGAATGCTAATTCACATGCGGGATATAGGGGTATTTGTGCCATCTACTGGCTATTTTGGAAAAATGCATTTCAAATACCAGATGTCTTCTTGCAAAAATTTAGAATGTAGGCAATCTTGATTTGTATTCAGAGTATGGAAATATCTTTCATGTTCTTTGAAAACATGAGAAATGCCATGTTGCTATTAAATTTTAGATGTACAGCTCAGCTTTCTCTTTGTAGCAGTAGAACTAAAAGTTATGAGACAGCAGAAAGTCATTCTTATCCCATTTGCAAAAGTATGAATATACCTAAATTATCTCATGTGTTACATTCTCTTAGTCCAAGTTAAAATGATTACTTATGAAGTCATGGACATCAACTTGGACTTGTGTCACTTTTGGATGCAAATGGATCAAAATGTTTTCTATGATTAAATAAAATATCACTTCCTCTGCTTAAAAGTCCAACTCACCATAGACATGGTCTGTATGAACATTAGTTGTATCCTCCCAGCATTAGTTACATCCTCCGGAAAAGATAGTGTATATGTTTTCATTATCTTTCTACACAAAAAGCTTCTTTTCACCAACTCAAAAAAGTCAGTGGTATTTTTCTGGGTATTTTTTCTTTGAAAGTCAGTAACTAGGAACTTAGATGGGATATTTTAGACATTATTCACCTTTCTCTTAGATAAAAACAGCATAGATATGGATGTACATGAAAATTAATACCTTTGCTATATAAAAAACATTGTTAAGAGAATAAAAATCAAGCCATGGACAGATTTTCAAATTGCCTTTCTCACAAAGGACCTGTATCAGAAAAAAAAGAACACCCAAAACATAACAATAATTTTAAAATCCCAACTAAAAAATGAACAAACTATCTAAACAGGCATTTCAGTAAATAAGATATACTGATGCCAAATATGCGTATAAGAAATGCTCAAGGCCGAGTGCGGTGGCTCACGCCTGTAATCCCAGCACTTTGGGAAGCCGAGGAGGGTGGATCACGAGGTCAAGAGATCGAGACCATCCTGGCCAACATGGTGAAACCCCATCTCTACTAAAAACACAAAAATTAGCTGGGCGTGGTGGTGCATGCCTGTAGTCCCAGCTACTCAGGAGGCTGAGGCAGGAGACTTGCTTGAACCCAGTAGGCGGAGGTTGCAGTGAGCCAAGATCCACCATTGCCCTTCAGCCTGACGACCAAGTGAAACTCCGTCTCAAAAAAAAAAAAAAAAAGAAATGCTCAAAATCATTTGGGTAAGTACAAATTAAAATCACAGTGATGGTCCAAGACTCACTCAATAGAATAGAATGTTTAATTAAAACATACTGACAGGTCAGGCAGGTGGCTCACATCTGTAATCCCAGCCTTTTTGGAGGCCGAGGTGGGTGGATCATCTGAGGTCAGGAGTTCAAGACTAGCCTGGCCAACACGGCAAAACCCCATCTCTAATTTGTAAAAATACAAAAATTAGCTGGATGTGGTGGCGGGCACCTATAATCCCAGGTACTTGGGAGACTGAAGCAGGAGAATCTCTTGAACCTGGTGGGGCAGAGGTTGCAGTGAGCTGAGATTGTGCAACTGCAATCCAGTCTAGATGACAGAGTGAAACTCCATAAACAAATAAACAAAAAAAATACTGACAATAGGAAGTGATGGTTAGGATGCAAAGCACCTCTCATATACTCTTGCTGGAAATGCATAATGACTCACCATTATGGAGAACAATATAGTAATTTATCATAAAGTTATAAATATCTTTGTCATATGGCCTAGAAATCCCTCTTAATGTTTACCGAAGTAAAATAAAAACTTATATTCACACAAAAAGTCCTGCATACATGTTTATAGCAGCAATATTCATAGCCATCAAAAACTGTGGAGGACAAAGATGCTGAATGTTTGGTTTATGGATAAATAAATGATAGATATTTATTGTATAAACACTGGATTGTATTTATACAATAAACATCTATACAATAAAATGTTATTCAGTTATGAAGAGAATTATTGACTCACCAGAAGATTAATCTTAAATTCATTTTGCTCTATGAAAGAAGCAGATTCAAGGGCTACACAGTACTTATTCAAATTATATATGTTTTGCCTACGTTTGTGTGTGTATATAACCTTGCAGAAAAGGCAAAAATAGAAGTATAGAAAAAAGATCACTGGTTTCTCAGGGTGGAAGGAGAGCTTGAATAAAACTGAGCAGCAGAAGAAAATATTTGTGGTGATAGAATTTTTTTGTAGTACAACTCTGATGGCAGATGCAATTCTATACATTTGTCAAAAACAATACACCACCACCCAGAGTGAATTGTATACTGTAAGTAAATTTTAAATAATTAACCCGAATTTGGGAGAAATGCTAACTAGAATACAAATATATGACATATAAAGAAACATATGCCAGGGGCAGTGGCTCATACGTGTAATCCCAGCCCTTTGGCAGGCCGAGGTGGGTGGATCATCTGAAGTCAGTAGTTCGAGACCAGCCTAGCCATGGTGAAACCCTGTCTTTACTACAAATATAAACAAATAGCAGGGTGTGGTGGTGGACACCTGTAATCCCAGCTACTCAGGAGTCTGAGGCAGGAGAATCGCTTGAAGCTGGGAGGCAGAGGTTGCAGTGAGCCAAGATTGCACTGTTTTACTCCAGCCTGGGCAACAAGAGTGAAACTCTGTCTCAAAGAAAAAGAAAAAAAAAAGAAATATAGACACATTGAGAGTGGGGAAGTGTATTAGTCCGTTTTCACACTGCTGATAAAAAAACACAACCAAGACTGGGAAATTTACAAAAGAAGGAGGTTTAATGGACTTACTGTCCCACGTGGCTGTGGAGGTCTCACAATCATGGTGGAAGGTGAAAGGCACGTCTCACATGGTGGCAGGCAAGAGAAGAGAGAACTTGTCCAGGGGAACTCCTCTTTTTAAAACCAACAGATCTCATGAGACTTACTCACTATCACAAGAACAGCATGGTAAAGACCTGTCCCCATGATGCAATTACCTCCCACAGGGTTTCTCCCACAACATGTGGGAATTCAAGAAAAGATTTGGGTGGGGACACAGCAAAACATATCAGGAAGAAAATAAATCAAGTAACTTGGAAATCTCTATTTTAATGGGATACTCTAAGGCTGAAGGAAAAAAAATACTGACACAAAATCTATACTCAAGTTAATAAATCTATTTTTTTCCAGCAATATAAGTCAGCAATTCTGAAACTACTTTTTTTGGTATAATAAGAATGGACAATTAAATGAATATATTGTGTTCAATGAGAGCCATTTTCTCACTGTAAGAAGAGGCACAAATAAGAAAAGGAGAAAGGCTAGAATGAATGGATCTTGTCATTTAGGAATAGACAGAGATATTTCATTAAAAGAGGTATCATTATAAGCATCATGTATTTTAAAGGTAGATGGATGGATAGATGGAAAGAGAGAGAGATGATAGTGAGAGGTGAGGCCACCTGAACTTCCTGGGTCGAGTGGGGACTTGGGAACTTTCCTGTCTTACAAGAAGGTTGTGAAACGCATCAATTAGTGCTCTGTAAAATGCACCAATCAGTAGGATTCTAAAAGTAGCCAATCGTGGGGAGGATTGAAAAAAGGGAACTCTGATAGGACAGAAATGGAACATGGGCGGGGACAATAAGGGAATAAAAGCCCTCCACCCCAGCCAGCAAGGGCGACTGGCTCAGATCCTCTTCCAGGCTGCGGAAGATTTGTCCTTTTGCTCTTCACGATAAACCTTGGTACGGCTCACTCTTTGTGTCTGTGCCATCTTTAAGAGCTGTAACACTCACTGGGAAGGTCCGCGGCTTCATTCTTGAAGTCAGTGAGACCACGAACCCACCAACAGGAACCAACACCAGACACAATAGATCGATAGACAGTTCTGTGTCTGCATTGGCTGATATGTATACATATGTCTCCTTTCTCTGTCTGCTGAGTTCTAGATACAATGACACTCCACTAGAAATATGCATACCTAGAGCCCAGATCTTGGTTTCTAAATATAATTCTTCAATGAAAACAACCAGAGTTGCTTGGAGGATTGGTTAACTCCAGGGCTGGGGTGGGTTAAATATAAGATGAACCTGCAATAAAATGTTATTCTGGAAAGTAAGGAAGGGGAATGTTGAAAGTGCACAAGAGCCAACCTGAGAAAAACTCCTAATGGCCAAAGCTGGCACAATGTAAACAACAAAATCAATAACATCAGATAAAATCCGCAGCATAAAATGAGCATTCACAAGCTCATACTAATCAAAGTAAATATTTAAATAAATAAATGAGGAAGAAAGGACAGCTCTTCCTTACAGAAAAACTTCCATTGATAAATATAGAAGTTTGGAAAATGGAAAATTGCCGTTAACAAAAGATGAAATTATTGCAGGCAGGTTCTACTAAGGAATAGTAAAATGAATAAGCAAAATCACTAAAAAAAATCAAGATATTTACTAATTAGAGAGACAAAATTAGTAATTTCCAGTAGAGAAACCCAGCAGACACCTTCTTAACCAAGCGGTCAAGGTTAACACCGTCAATATCAGCATCACATATTCTCTGACAGATGCACCGAGAAGAGCAAATTATTTCTGTGACATTCTTGCCAAAAATGCTTAGCCTCAATTGAGGCTTGAAAAAACATGACTAACCCAAATTGAGAGACATTCTGCAAAATAGTGTACTGGAACTTTTCAAAAGTGTCAAGGTCAAGAAATAAAAGGACAGACAGAAGCACTGTCACAAATTGGAGAAGATTAAGAAAACATGACAACTAAATGCAATGTGTCTTTTTTTGGGGGGATCCTCGAAGCAACAAAGTGGAAAAACTGGGGAAATCCAAACAAAGTGTTTGATTTAGTTAATGTTGTTTTATCCGTGTTAATTATTTAGCTTTAATTATGTTATTATGTTAGGCAAGATGTTAACGTTAAGGGGAAGCCAGATGAAGGGCATATGGGAATTTTATGTATTGGTTTTGCAATGTTTCTGAAAGCTTAAATTGTTTCAAAATAAAATTTAAAAATATAATTACCTCCTACTATTTTAAGGTCGCTATTTTATCACTGTTTTTTTTTAACCAGTGTTTGTGTGTGTGTGTGTGTTTCTGTGTGTGTGTATTGTCATTCCAAATTTAGAAGTTTGTATGTTCATTTTTAGTCATTTCGTCTATATTTTCAAACATTTCTATATTGCATTATCTGGCTTTCTTTGTATTTAACATATTTTTATTTGTCATTATGTTTTATTTTTTTACTTCAGATTTTTTTTTTTTTTTTTTTTTTTTTACTTCTTGCAATTGTTCTTGATTGTATTCAAAAGTCTGCCCCACATACTGGCTTTTTTGGACAAACTTTTCATTTTGTTAATGTATTTATTTTAAATATATTTTTACTTTCTTTTTTTTTTGAGATGGGGTCTCACTCCATCACTCAGGCTGGAGTACAGTGATTTGATCTCGGCTCACTGCAACCTCTGCCTCCCGGGTTCAAGTGATTCTTCTGCCTCAGCCTCTCGAGTAGCTGAGAGTAAAGGTGCCCACCACCATCCCTAGCTAATTTTTGAATTTTTAGTAGACACGGGTTTCACCATCTTGGCCAGGCTGGTCTCGAACTCCTGACCTCAAGTGATCCAGCCACCTCAGCCTCCCAAAGTGCTGGGATTACAAGCATGAGCCACCATGGCTGGCCTACTTTTACATATTTATTAATTATGCTGTATTCATCGCACTTTCTTTTTATCCATTTTATTAAATTAAAAGCTATAAATGTTCCTGATTTTTTTATCTAAAAATTTTGATAAATATAATAATTTCATATTATCTCTTCTAGATAACTTGTAAATTTCCATTTTTAGTGAATCTTTAAGTCAGGAGTGATTTAGAAGTGTGTTTTGGATATTCTGAACTATATGGCTTTTTTGTTATTTTTCTTTTCTTCTTTTTTTTTTGTTTGAGACGGAGTCTCACTCTGTCACCCAGGCTGGAGTGCAGTGGCGCGACCTCAGCTCACTGCAAGCCCCACCTCCCGGGTTCACGACATTCTCCTGCCTCAGCCTCCTGAGTAGCTGGGACTACAGGCGCACAGCACCACGCCTGACTTGTTGTTACTTTTCTAACTCCATTTCTAAATTCATGCCACTGTGGTCAGTGAACATGACTTAAATGTGTCATTTTGAGGGATATATTAAAATTTTCTTTTTGACCAATTAATCTTTCTATGAATATTTCCTTTGTGATTTTTAATACATAGATAATGCTTTTTAACTATATTTATTAAATTCTGCATAGTCTTGTACTTAATTTTCTTCTCCTAGAGCTGTATGTCCAAACATTCACAGTGATTGTTCATTTTTCAGTGTTTCATTCTAATTTTATGTCTTTCTGTTTTGCATGTTTTGATGTTATGCTATGTTTTGGATGTATAGGTTTATGATTTGTATGGCTTCTTTCTGGATAGCTTCTTTTTTGCCAGACTTGAATTGTCCAAAATTGACTAGGTATGAAATTCTGGATAAGATTTTTCAAAAGCATGTTTTAACCTCAAGTCTTTGAAGATATTCCACTGTTGTCTTTTGTATATACACAGTATTACTGAAAAGGAGACCTTTGTCAGTCTAGCTTTTGCTTCATTGTGGGGACTTTTTTCCTCCCCTTGGAAGTTCCTAAGTTTCCTTTTCCTCCCACTTATTCTTTATCCTTGAGTATCTGTCAAGGCGCTAGTTGTTTTTATTTTCATATCTTACCTGGCCCTCAGCAGATGTTTCAATCTAAATATTCAGGTATTAGTTCTTCATAATTCTTACTCATTATCATTATTATTATTTTTAATGCCAATTCATTGCTGTTTTTCTTCTTTAATTTTGCAAGGATAAAGTTGCCAGAACTGAGCATGTTTTATCTCACTCTTTTTTTTTACTTTTTCTTCTCTATCAGTTTTGTATTATTGATCGTTTTGTATCCTGGGAAAACTATTCAGCATGATCTTCCAGGTGGTAATTTTTTCTTTATTTTTATCCACTTATTTGTACCACCTGTTAAGCTTCAAAAAGTTATCAGGAATGCATGTGTATATACAAATGTGGATGTAGAATACCTTTATTATTTTTAGTTGGCAGCCTGATCTTGTTTCATAAATGTAACATCCTCACTTATCGTCCTAAAGATATTAATTATTCTTAACTCAATGTCCTATTTTTTGGTTCTATTGAATTTTTTAGAGATACGGGTTCTTCTGCTCATTGAGCTTTTTGATCCTATTTACCATTTTGTCTTTAACTAAATATCTGTTGATTCTTGATCATATACCCATTTCTTTGTTGTCGAGACTGCTGGCGAAATTGTCTCAGTTATCTCTTGTGTCTCAGCCCACGGAAATGTAGGGAGTCCCTTTTACTCTCAACATATTCACCAGAGATAGGTTAGTGTGAGGATATACCACAAATGAAATACCTTAGTAGCTATTTTTCTGAATGTGAGTGATCTTGATATTTCCCTAGTTTATCACACATCGGGGACACACCGTCCTGCATGTCCAACACAGGTTTCATTCTGGTACAAGCAGATTCCTTGCTACTTCTGCCTGGACCAAGGGCTGAAGCTCTGAGTCATTTGCTGTCTGACCCGGGAGCCTGTCCTGTTTCCCCACATCTGTCTCCTCTCCATTGAGCTGCTGTGCTCACTCTTAGTGGCTATACCTGGCTCTTAATTCTGAGCTTTTGTTTCCTTATTCTGTATTTTCTATCCCATGCACATTTCACTTCTTGTTTACTAGTTTGTTTCTCCATGAACATATGGAGGAGTAACCGTATGTAGGTGGTTTTAGAATTCACTGTCCTTGCAACCGATTTTATAGGAATGAAAACGTTGCACAATGTGTTCAGCTTGTATCACCTTGAAAGTCAAACCATAAGAAAGTCCCACTTCTGGAGGTCCAAAACAGTTGAATGTTGGCAACTTTATATGTTTCTATGCAATCGTATATTGATCACACTCTTCCTTATGGCACATATTTTGTGTATGGTTGTCATGTCCTACCTAAGTTATTAGGTAGTAAACGCAAGTGTTGCAGTTGTATATTACCCAGTGTTTTATTTTCTGAAGTGGCTGTTAGGTCCTTTAGCAGAATAAGTTTTCAAAAACACACAACAAAGAAACACAACATAAATTCCTTCTAGGTGTCTTTATGGATGTGGCCCTGTTAGAGCTCCATATGTTGGTTGTAGTTTTTCCAGACATAAAACATGAGTAGATGTGGGCTTACTCTTTGCATCTGGATGGACTGGGGACAGGAATGTACCGATAACTGTCTGTGTATATTGTATGCGATTTCAACCTGTGCCATTTTCAGGAATATAGCTATAACTTCCGTTCACCTAAATTCCCTGGGTTGTAAATATTAGGGAATCCTATTTCCTATGGGATATTCTATGGTTGTCAAATTTATGCACTAGAAAACTTGCCATTATTTCAACTTGCAAAAATTCTAGATTGTCCCAACCAAAGGCAATTTTTCTTTCACAACAATCCTTTGAGCTTTTTGGTCTCTTCCTCCTGTAGCCTTGGGGTTGAGGTTCATATGGTTTCCAATTTGGGAAACTCTCCCTCAGGAAAGTTTTGTTTGTCAGGGGACTGGGGACAATGGTGTACATATTTTTCATCAGCTCTTGGCTTCTTACTCCATTCTCCTTTCTGATAACTTTTTTTTTTTTTTTTTTAGTTTCATTGGGTTTAAATAAAGATGCATATTACTGAAGCCAGGGAAAATCATGCCTAGAAGTGTGTGTTCTTCCTTCAACTCAGAAGATGCAGAGGCCCTAGCTTCAAGATGAGATTCTTAAGTAACTAAAAATAATTTAGTCACATTACTATTCAAGGCTACAACTTGTAGCCTTGAAGAATACATTTCTGATCACATTTGCTTGGAGTTATCGGTGTCTTCCCTTTTTATCTCAGTTGGCATCACTTAAGCAGTCTAAATGAAATCACTACAGAAACACAAAAATTACTTACCACAATAGCGTTTTAATTTGCGATTTTTAATTTCCTTATAAAAGTCGCTTCTTTAAAGTAGGATGCTGTTTTAAAATCCAGAGCTCCAAATTTATAGTTCTCATTGTCAGAAATGAATTTTCTATTTATAAAATAACGATACCAACAACGCTACAACTAACACACACGGGTAGATTCAGAATTTGTGGAACTTTACAACCTTTATGAGTTTAGAAATTATTTTCAAGGAAAAGAATACAAACAGGGGAGGAGTATTTATTCATAGTGAGAAAAGGAATAAAAATTGCAATTTGTGAAAAGCTGACAGACAAAAATATTCCTAAATCTGGAAAAACGTTACAATATTTTTATTGATTACTGTTTGACCTTTGTTTTCTCCTAATACTTTGGCTCAATTCTCCTTTAAAACCTTTTCCTATGATCAGGATTTATTTTTTATTATTGCTAGTTTGGAACATTTTCTTTCACCTTCACTCCTCTTTAATGGTAATGTCATGTATGATTTTAGGATTCCCCATTTGAGAGAAAATCTAAATGGGCTTTTTCATCTGTGAGGGCTGTTTTCATGTACATTGCAGGTTTTGCAGTTCCTTACTGGAATTCCAATTAATTCCGTTTTGCAAGATTGCCATACAAATATTTTTTAAATGTCTGGAACATTCTTTATACACCTATTTCAAAATATATTTCTAAGTGGAGTGAGCTTCTGTTTGATTAGATTTTGTTGGGAAACAAATCCGCTATACATTTTTACATTGCTGAGGATGTTAAGAGTCTTCTTCAGGCTACCTTCTGGTTCTATTTATTCCAAGTCTTGCTGCTCCCTTGCTGTTCCCACACCTTTGGTGCGAGCGGCTGCAGGGCATGTTTCAGTTCACAGTGCTTCCTCTGGGCCAAGACCTGCATGTCGCTATGCAAAGTGAGTTGGCGCAAGAAGTATAGACATGTTTTTGGAAGCCCTTGACTCACTGGGAAGGCTAGAAGTAAATTCATAATACTCAAAGTGACCGTGAATCCTGTAAATATATTCCACTAAATTCAAACTAAGTGTGCCCCCATTCACTCTCCTCTTTATTGGATTTCAGTAATACGTATGGACATGGCAACAGCAGCAGGCAAGAGGGGAAACATGTAAGCATATGGGGGTAGTCAGATGAGAGGAGATAGTAGAGGTAGCCAAGTGCAGTTAAAATGGTGTACCCTGACACATTTTATGGCCATATCACATTCTTTCAGTCTCTTCCTGGAATTTTCTTTTTTTCTTTTTTTTTTTTTTTTGAGACAGAGTCTCACTCTGTAACCCAGGCTGAAGTGCAGTGGTGTGATCTCGGCCTACCCACCGTCCATCTCCCGGGTTCAAGTGATTCTCCTGCCTCAGCCTCTTGAGTATCTGGGAGACCAGCTGGCATGCCACCACGCCAGGCTGGTCTCGAACTCCTGACCTCAGGTGATTTGCTCTCCATGGCCTGCCATAGTTCTGGGATTACAGGCACGAGCCATTGCACCTGGCTTCTTCCTGAACTTTGAAAGAAGCCTGTGCAAATAAGGGACATGGACTTGGTTCAGTACCTTCATGGCAATGCACTTGAGTTAAAACAAAGTTGTTCATATTTAAAAGTAGTACTAAGATTATACTTTTTTTTCCATTGTGCTCTGCCTCCCCATATTCAATCTCCTTTATTTTGCCTCTACAAAGACATGTTTCAGTAAGAGTTAAGCACATACACTATAAGAATTTAACCAAAAGGAATGTATTGTGAACTATTTTTGTAGGTAGCAATTTCTAGACTTCAAATGACTCTGTTCAAATTCTGAAATTCTCATATTACATTGGCAGCTTCATATGTAGGGATTTGTTACTATTGGCTATAGCTATAGTACCTTTGAAATGCACCACCTTAAGGTAATGTCATTAGTAGCTTGTGGATGGCTTGAAAGAACACCTGAGTATGTAGGAAAAAGCCACAGAGGCACCATTGTGTCGTCTCTTTGAATTAATACACTGCTGTGAATTTTGTGGTTATTGTTGTGAAGATAAGCAAGGTAAATTTACTCTAGTGATGTTTCCAGAATTGTACATTTCCAGAATTGTACATGTCCAGCATTATTGCAAATATGGGTCAGTTTTCAGTAGGTACAGTTCTCTTCCATTGGACTACAATGACCACGGAGATGCTGTATAACAATGGAAACTTTCAGCGGCCTGCTCAAACTGTTGAATAACATCATGTTTATAAACACTGTGGCATGAAATGATTTCCGATAGCTGTGGCAACTTGAAATGCTTAAAAAGAATGTGGAAAACATATATCTCTAATTTCAAAATGAAGTTGAATATCATTCTGGTGTTATAATAGTGTTTTGTTTTCTTCTAGATTGTATAATCTTACAGATCCATTAAGCCTTTGGAATCTGTTATTCTCTTTCAACAAAAACAATTTTGCAAAAGCTGCTTATTTGGGGCTACAGCTAAAGAAGTATTTTCTATGTGTAACACAATAGGAATTCAATTATACCTCCCAAATAATGAACGTCTATTTTATTCAAGGTTGTGTTCTATATTATGAGAAGTGAGATTATGATTTTTGATTCTCATTATCTTCTAACCAATGGAAGATAGATAATGGCACAAATGAGAACCTGCTTTCTCCAGAGGAGTTCATGCTGTTAAAAAAATAAAGAAAAAGAAAGTAGGCCGGGCGCGGTGGCTCAAGCCTGTAATCCCAGCACTTTGGGAGGCCGAGGCGGGCGGATCACAAGGTCAGGAGATCGAGACCATCCTGGCTAGCACGGTGAAACCCCGTCTCTACAAAAAAATACAAAAAACTAGCCGGGCGAGGTGGCGGGTGCCTGTAGTCCCAGCTACTCGGGAGGCTGAGGCAGGAGAATGGCGTGAACCCAGGAGGCGGAGCTTGCAGTGAGCTGAGATCTGGCCAGTGCACTCCAGCTTGGGTGACAGAGCGAGACTCCGTCTCAAAAAAAAAAAAAAAAAAAAAAAAAAGAAAGTAAAAATGTTTTTGATAATATTCAACGTAAGTCCTCTTTCTTTCTCTACCTAATCTCTCATTCTCTCTCTCTCTCTCTCTCTCTCTCGCACACACACACACGCGCGCACACACACACACTTACATATAAAACCGCTATCCATAAAGCAATGCTTACTAGCTTTATTATTATTTATTATTAGGTTTATTATTTAATTTTTAGTGGAAGTAAAAGCCAATGCAAGTTGGCAAAAAAAATCAGAAGTGTAGTATTGGAAAAAATAATCCAACTTATTGACTGTATCTGCTTTTATTTTATACCTGTAAACTCCTAAAAAAATGTACTACAGAGGAGAAGGTGACTGTGGTAGTCTGGATTCTCTAGAGGGAGATAAGTCATTGGAAATATGTAGATGTGAAAGGGAGTTTATTAAGGAGAATTGACTCACACGATCAAAAGGTGAAGTCCCTCAATAGGCCATCTGCAAGTGGAGGAGTAAGGAGCCAGTAGTTGCTCAGTCCAAGTCCCAAAACCTCAAAAGTAGGGAAGCCGACAGTGCAGCCTTCAGTCTGTGTCTGAAGGCCCTAGAGCCCCTGGCAAATCACTGGTGTATGTCCAAGAGTCCAAAAGCAGAAGAACTTGGAGTCTGATGTTTGAAGGCAGGAGGCATCCAGCACAGTAGAACGATGAAGGCAGGAAGACTCAACGAGTCTGCTCATTTCACTTTCTTCTGCCTGCTTTTACTAGCCGCACTGGCGGCTGATTGGATCGTGCCCACCGAGATTGAGGGTGTTTGCTTCTCTCAGTCCGCTGACTCAAATGTTAATCTTCTCTGGCAACAACCTCACAGATACACCCAGGAACAAATACTTTGCATCCTTCAATTCAATCAAGTTGACACTTAATATTAACTATCACAAGTCCACCCCTTATCAACTTGAACCCATAAACATCTCCCAAAATCATACATGTTCTCCAAATGAAGACAATAACAAAGTCATAATTATGCCTAATATAACACAGCTATCTTTCCTACAACCAGAAGCTCACTAATCCCTAACCTAAATGTTATTACATAAAGTTAACAACACTTAAGTGCTGATATGAAGTCAATAAATCTTATGTCAAATGATAAAGGAAAAAGAAAGGAAATAAAATAAAGCTATTGTCTTAGTACAAGTGTATACATGCACAAACATATTTTTAACAAAGTAAGGAAGGAATACTCATGACTATTACAGTCCTCCTTTCTGCAGCTGGTCACATGGTTGTAGCTAGTACTGATGACTACCACCTTCTACTACCCATTCTGTATTCCCTTTGCTTTCAGAAAGCACCTCAGCAGGCAGTGTTTTTTCGCCTGGTAGAGTGGTCCAATCCTTCATTCCTGAAGGGTCTGGTCCATTTGTCATCCTGCCTGGTTTGGGTTATTGTAGTTTCCCATTGATCTTAATCACAGGGCATGGCAATACTAAAAGATGCCCTAAGAGATGTCCTGTGTTCCACACATACTCTTTCTTACCTCCATTGTGGAGTACTAGACTGATTTCATCTTGGTAGTCCTAGTCAGTCACCCCAGCCAACACTGTAACTCCCTTCTTAGCCTGTTGACTTAAAGGTGGAAGGAGCCTAAAGTGTCCAGGTGGCAATCTTAACTTCCAGTTTAATGGAATCATTGTTGTGTCTCCTGGTGGCAGCATTGCTCCCTCTGCAACTAAGACTGCTAGGCCAACAGAATGTAAGGTCACAGGAACAGGAAGCAAAAATTTCGCTAGTGAGTCACTAGCGGTGATTAGTGGTGCCACTTCCAGTTCCGTCCTTGGATTCCTGGGCCCGTGAATCCTGGCTATGGGAGAAACGGTACCATATATTGAATGCTGATTCAGCACATCCACAGACTTTTGGAGAACTTTGCCCATCCAAATACCAAATTTCTTTGTCACCATTTTTTTCTTTTTCTTCTTTTCTTTTTTCTTTTCTTTTTTCTTTTTTGAGACAGAGTCTCGCTCTGTCACCAGGCTGGAGTGCAGTGGCACAATCTCGGATCACTGCAATCTCTGCCTCCTGGGTTCAAGCGATACCCCGATTCCCCTGCTTCAGCCCCCTGAGTAGCTGGGACTACAGGCGTGCACTCCCACACCTAGCTAATTTTTTGTATTTTAGTAGAGACAGGGTTTCACTATGTTGGCCATGATGCTTTTGATCTCCTGACCTTATGATCTGCCCACCTCAGCCTCCCAAAGTTCTGGGATTACAAGCATGACCCACCGCACCCGACCTGTTACCAATTTTTAAATCATGCTTCTTCTAAGTCCCTGCTCACCCAGCCAAACCACCAGCTACAGCCCATGAATCAGTATGTAATCACACATCTGGCCATTTCTCGTTGTAAGCAAAGTGTTGAACCAGGTGCCCTGCTTGAAGTTCTGCCCATTGGAAAGATTTCCCTTCACTGCTGTCCTCCAGGGATGTCCTAGAAAGGGGCTGTAGTGCTGCAGCTATGCACTTTCGGGTGGTGCCTGATATTGTGCAGAACTCTCTGTAAACCAGGCCCTAGTCTTCTCTTCCTCTGTCAACTGATCACAGGGAACTCTCCATGAGGTCAGTGGCACAGGCTGGGGGAGAGAAGGCAGGGTGGCTGGGGACCACAGGCATTTGACCCTCTTCCTCATGTAACTTAATTGTGCCTTCAGGATCAGCTCAAGCCCAATCACATATATATATCGCTTCCATCTGATGATGCAACGCTGCTGTGAATGCCCAACTTTGTGGCTTGGTTGGTAGAGAAAGAACCCAGTTCCTGACAGGCAGTTCAGGTTGCATGGTAGCTTGTTGACTCATAGTCAAACATTCAGTTTCTAGCAAGGCCCAGTAATAGGCCAAGAGCTGTCTCTCAAAAGGAGAGTCTTTATCTGCAGAAGATGGTAGGACCTTACTGCAAAATCCTAGAGGACTCCACTGTGATTCGTCTATGGGGGCCTCCCAAAGACTCCAAACAGCATCCCTATCTCCCATTGACAACTCAAGTACCATTGGATCTGCTGGGTCATATGACCCAAGCGCCAGAGCAGCTTGCACATAAAACCCACTCAAAACAGGCAGCCTGTGGGGTCACTAGATAAATGGCCCTGAGTAACATAGTAACTATCAGAATTACAAAGTATGATTATGACCAATGAGAAAAACTAGCAAGATTGATGTAAACAATAAAGGTTAATTGTATTATTTCTAGGAATATTTAACTAGGAATAATGGAAATAATAATTTTATATGCAGTAAGGACAGAAATGTAATAAATAAAAAATAAGTCTAAGGAGATGTGGGTAAAACCTATATGACATCTAAGATATATTTGAATAGTTAAGGAAATAAACAGAAAATAGCTTGTTTTTAGATAAGAAAATCCAAAATTGTGTTATCAATTCTCCTCAATTGATCTCTGTCTTCCAGGGGTCCTTTGTAAACATTAAATACTAAAATAATCACAAAATCATGAGAAAGAGTAGTAAAGTGTGAAAT
Source organism: Trachypithecus francoisi (assembly GCF_009764315.1). Lineage (NCBI taxonomy): Eukaryota > Metazoa > Chordata > Mammalia > Primates > Cercopithecidae > Trachypithecus > Trachypithecus francoisi. The sequence goes on from NW_022681465.1 coordinate 18,253,766, forward strand.
TAGTAGTTACAAAATTAGAAGATGAAACTATAATGATTATAACTCTTTGATACTAAAAAAGAAATAAATTTACAGCTTAATAGATCCCCTAGGAGTTAACAGTAGATCGATAGACAGGTAATTTAGTCTGTGAAACATTGTCATGTCATTACCAGTGGGAAATAGAGGTTAATTCTTTTACCCATATCTTAATTCAAAATAAATATTTAAAAATGAAATCATAAAGATACTTGAAAAAAATATGGAAGTCTGGAAAGCTTTTTTAGCAGAACCTTCAGCCTAGAAATCACACACAAACAAGAAAAGTGTTAGCGATTTTGAAAACCTACATACTAGCATAAAGCAAAACATAACTCCAAGAAATGTTGAAGCTTATTGGAGCAAAGCTACTATTTCAATAGTTTATCAATAAATTACTGCAATTATCATCACCTCATCTGCAACTGACGAATAAAAATAAATTATTTCAAAGTTTTAAACAGTGCAATAATTATTTGCAATACAAAGTAAACATACAATAAAGGTTTTTATTCCTGAGACTTAAGTTGGATAGGGCTAGATTTTCATCAAGGATAACAAAAGTATGATGTTAAGTTAAAATTCTACTCACTGTACCTTGACAGAGTCCCTCCACAATTGGTGGAAAGTTTTATTTTCTAAAATCAAACACACTACATATATTTATACAATGCCCGTCTCGCTAAAGATGGCTTCCCTAAAATTCTAAATTTATTTTTTCCATTTTCAGATTGTTTAACACATTGCAACAGAAATGACAAAAAAAGGTAGTTGAGAGTAATTAGACAATGAAAGAGATGACCTGACCCTGTACAAGATCAAATGACATTAGGGAGCAACAAGTTCTATAATCTCTCATAAATCACCAAGAAAATGGGCTATTGTGACAAGAGTTTTTGTCAGAAAACCCGTAATATCATACTGGGATCTTCACTGTGATCAATATATTCCTCCACCAAGCCAAAGAACACCTATAATAGTTGAAGAAATGATAACATTTTTCCAAAAAATGATTCTATTGTCCTAAATCATCTGGCCAGGGTACTTCATAACTACTTCTTTAATTGAGTTTCAATATTGGCAAAAATTATTTTGGTTTTCTAATTTCTTTCTTTCCTCCATAAGACACGTAATTTATAATTAGACAAAATGTGTCTCTATTAAGTTGAAGTAATGCCTCCATTGCTTCATCACTCTTCACAAAGGTAAATGAAACAATCAACTGCCTCCTCTATAAACCATCATTTATATTCCTAATTCTTCCTTCCTGTTGGGCTTGATATACTTTCAATATCTTTTAGGTAAGCCACACTGATAGATGGTCAGTCTAAATGAGTGAAAAATATTCTGTAACAATCAGGAAGATAAATCAAAACTTGTAAATTTTCCCTACAAATTGGAGCAATATTATGACTTCAACAGTTTATCAAAATTAAGAGCAGTTATTCTTATTCCTAGCTGTCCCTTACAAACACCAGGTTTGTGGAGTGGGTAATTTACACATTGAATCTTAGGCTTTCTATTAGTCCATTCTCACACTGCCATAAAGAACTACCTGAGACTGGGTAATTTATAAAGAAAAGAGGTTTAATGAACCCACAGTTCCATAGGCTGTACAGGAGGCATGGCTGGGGAGGCCTCAGCAAACTTACAGTCATGGCACAATCTTCACCTAGTGGAGCAGGAGGAAGAGACAGTGAGCAAAAGGGGAAGTGCCACACACTTTAAAACAATAGATTTCCTGAGAATGCTGTCATTATCATGAGAACAGCAAGCGGGAAATCCATCCTCATGATCACATCACCTCCAACCAGGTTCCTCCCTCAACGTTGGGAACTACAATTCAACATGAGATTTGGGTGGGGACACAGAGACAAACTATATCAGGCTTCAACTGAGAATAAATTAGTCAGAATCCCTAGTACTTGTGCTCAGGCTTGGGCTCAGGCTTGGGTGTTTTCTTAAAAAACCTTAGGTGTTTCCTTAAAAAAATCATTCCAGATGATTTTAATGTGTAACCATGGCTCAGAACCAGAGAATTAGATAATCATTTTTATAGTGTATTGCTCAATTAAGATAGTTATGCCATAGAGCTTAAGCTATACCTGCTCCACACTTTCCATATCTGACTTTTATACCGCCATTCTCTCCCTCTTCTTAATAAACACATTGTCATTATAAGTCATCACTGCTTTGTTTGTATCTCCAACAATAGGGAAGTGTGTGAAGGAATTTGAAGAGTTTTAATCCGTTTTTTACATCTCTAGGGGCAATAAACTTATAGGCCTATAATTGTGAAACTCCCATTTGACAAATCCCATCTGCAACCTATAAAAAACCTGCATCACTTGATATCACCTGTGTAGGTGGCACTGGCTTCTTAAATGATTACCCTCAGCCCTCCCCAAGGTCCCTGGAAGACTAAGTGTAGTTACCAAGGAAGCTGATATGACCTCTACAAAAGGAAACTCTGGCCTTTGTGATATTTTGTCCTTATTTAATTTCAATTCCAAAATAATTTACATTTTGTGTACCCGTTTAGTAATTTAAATATGAATTACTTGCTTTTATTTTGTATCCTCTTATAAAATTGTTTCCTTATGAATACACATCACCAAATCTATATTTCGTGCAGCAGGTGAAAGTTCTCATCTGTCCAAGTGCAGGCTGCTTGAGGACAGACTTAATTTTATCAGGTTGGGAGATTTACTTGGAATTGTGTTTATTTACCTAGCTCATGAAATAAATACTTCTTACTGCTTGTATTGAAGGAGGGAAGAAGATCTGTTGACATAAGTTGCCGTCTAAGGAGAAACTATAAGTTAATCTTGACACTCAGAGATGCTAGTTCTTTTTTTTTCCTGTATTTTCTTTTAAAGACTTAAAATGACTGCTCTGCAGCCAGAAGTAACTGAAATATGTGGCTCCTTAAAAGTGATGACCTATTTAATGAACAGTTGATACAAATATAAGCCAGAAGGTTCTTATTAAAATATAAATGGAGGGGTCCATTTCTTCAATGGTTTTAAATATTTAAAGGTTCACAAAGAGGGCATTTTTAGAACAGAATAGAGATTTCCCTAAAAGAAGTTTTATTTTTCTATTAAAATATGCATCAATATCATTATAAGTATATTTTTTGATGTTGCCCTTTCCTGCTTTGAATGGTTATGGCAGACTTTGTTTTTCTGTTTATCACATCTTTAGAGGAATGCCCACATGCCAGAAACAAGTACAACTGAAGGTCCTTACATTGAAATTTCTAAAAAGCAACTAAAATGAAAGAGAATTACAGAGATGAAACAAATTTTATAGAAACTTTTGAATTACATTTGTCCATATTGTTTTATTTTCCGATGTTTTATAGGCTGGACCTTAGACCAGATCTTTATTTTCATGTCTTGTTATGACCACATGACATAGTTTAAGATAGAAACATATACTGTCTGTCTGAGAAAAACAACACAGAGCAATGAGTTCAATGAGTTAAATCATTGGCAGTTTGAGTTTTTCCTGATGCTAGCAAATGGATGTTCATTCTATCTTTCATAGAGAATCACAAGACAAGCTCTTCCAGGGGAAGCAGTTTTTTTGTAGGAAAAAAAGTACTTCAGAAGTAGTTAAGTCCTAGCATAAAGAATTATTTATTTTTATTCATAGTAGACATTCATTTTAAACTATTAGGTGAAATGGTGAAGTGACAACTACAATGAAAAATTTTATTGTACTGAAATAACATTGATGTCTACTACACTGAAAGGATTTGAAGCTTTGAAGCATTTTTTTAAATCCAACAAACAAAAAGTGGAGACTGAGTGAAGATTGAGAATTCACTGAATAATCATTTTGATTCAAATGGTAATGTTACTGAGAAGAAACATTTATTTGAGAATCACAAGTGGTATTACCATTTGAATAAAATGATAATTTTATTTTGTTTGCAAAATAGAGTACACATACTATTTATAATTATTTCGTTATTAAATTTTAACACTGATTTAATTTCCTGGCCTCTTTCTAAAGTGTGTAGATTAATACCTAATTAGAATTTTAAAAATGAATTATTGGATCTGGTGTTTAATGAGATTGTCTGTTGCCATAAGGAATTATAATCTGTTTCACACATATTTTCTTTTCGTCTTGTTCAGCTTTTATTTTAGATTCAGAGGGTGCATGTGCAGATTTGTTACCTGGGTATGCTGCGTGATACTAAAGTTTGGAGTGATCGAATGATCCCATCACCCAAGTAGTGAGCATAGTACTCAACACTTTTTCAACCTTTGCTTCCCTTATCCCTCCCCTTTCTAGTGTTTCCCATTTCTGTTGTTACCATCTTTATGTCCCTTAGTACCCAATGTTTAGCTCCCACTTACAACTGAGAACATGTGGTATTTGTTTTTTGTTTTTTGTTTTTTTCCTGGGCTAATTCACTTAGAGTAATAGCTTCCAGCTGCATCTATGTTGCTGCAAAAGACATGATTTCATTCTCTTACAATTGTGTGGTATTCCATGATGTATATGTACCACATTTTCTTTATATGATTCACCATTCATAGACACCTAGGTTGATTTCATGCCTTTGCTATTGTGGAATTGTGTTGCAATGAACATATGAGTGCATGTGTCTTTTTGGGAGAATAATTTGCTTTCTTTTGTATATAAACCCAGTAATGGGGTTGTTAGGTCAAATGGTAGTTCTACTTTAAGTTTTTTGAGAAATCTACAAACTGCTTCCCACAGTGGCTGAATTAATTTACATTCCCACCAACAATTTATACATGTTCTCCTTTCTCGGCAGCCTCGCCAGCACCTGTTGTGTTTTGACATTTTAATTGTAGCCATTCTCACTGCTGTGAGATGGTATCTCATTGTGGTTTTCATTTGCATTTCTCTGATGATTAGTGACATGAGCATTTTTTTCATGTTTGTAGGCCACTTTTGTGTCTTCTTTTGAGAAATGACTGTTCATGTATTTTACCCATTTTTAAATGGGTTGTTTTTTGCTTGTTACATTCCTTATAGATTCTGGATATTAGACTTTTGTCAAATGAATGGTTTGGGAATATATTCTCCCATTCCACAGGTTGTCTTTTGACTCTGTTGACAGTTTCATTGGCTGTGCAAAAACTCTTTAGTTTCATTAGGTCCCACTTACCAATTTTTGTTTTTGTTGCAATTGCTTTTGAGGACTTGGTCATAAATTCTTTTCTGAGGTCGATGTTCAGAATGGTGTTTCCTAGATTTTCTTCTAGGATTCTTATAGCTTGAGGCTTTACATTTAAATCTTTTAAATTTTGAGTTAATTTTTGCAAATAGTGAGCGGTAGGGGTCCAGTTTCATTCTTCTACATATGGGTAGCCAACTATCCCAGCACCATTTTTTGAATAGGAAGTCCTTTTCCTGTTACTTATTTTTGTCTACTTTGTTGAAGATCAGATGGTTGTAGGAAAAGTTCACATATTTTCAAGAAGAGACTATGTTTTAGAGTTGATGCTGTCAATAAAGCACAAACCAAATAAGTTAAAGTAGTATCTAGAGTTATGATAATATGTTTATTACATTTGACAGTAAGCAGATACAGTAATTTGTGGGACCAAATACTACATTTGGTTTGCAAGCATTGTTCATGGCATTGAAAGACCCTTGGTTTAACCAGAGAAAGAGCATGGACTTATTGAATTCTAGTTCTGCAACTAATTTTATGACATTGGACGTATTTAACCTTCCTGTTTCTTTTATAAAATAGAGGTGACAATGCATATTCCATAAGGTCTTTCTTAGGAATTAATCTGATAATGCCTAGAAATTCTCAGAACACTGCAAAACTCAGCAGCTTACCCACCACTAAAATCCTAATTTTATTATCCAGTAAAACAAATTCTGATATTGGATAATGCTAGATACCAAGTCTTTTTTTCTTTGTTGGTAGCCTTTCTTATTGAGAATGTGGCATTGTATTTTTTCTGCAAAAAGGTAGAAAAGCAAAAATCTAAGCTGATGTGTATATGGGCTTTTTCGTTTTCTTTTAAGCGTGTAACCTTCCATGTACTCATATATTTTCCCTTTAGTATAACTATTACTATTATATGATTTTTAAAAAAACTACTGGCCGGGCGCGGTGGCTCAAGCCTGTAATCCCAGCACTTTGGGAGGCCGAGACGGCGGATCACGAGGTCAGGAGATCGAGACCATCCTGGCTAACATGGTGAAACCCCGTCTCTACTAAAAACACACACACACAAAAAACTAGCCGGGCGAGGTGGCGGACGCCTGTAGTCCCAGCTACTCCAGAGGCTGAGGCAGGAGAATGGCGTAAACCTGGGAGGCGGAGCTTGCAGTGAGCTGAGATCCGGCCACTGCACTCCAGCCTGGGCGACAGAGCGAGACTCCATCTCAAAAAAAAAACTACTAAATTGACAAATGACCCAGCACACACATGCACGCGAGCGCGCACACACACACACACACACACACGAGACAGACAGAGAGAGAGAGAGAGAGAGAGAGAGGAGAGAGAGAGAGAGAGAGAGAGTTCCTAGCAATTTGGTCCAAAATATGAGCTCAATGCATCGTACAGAGCAAACGTTCAACAACTCTGTCTAGGTGGGTATCAAGTAGGTAGAGTGGAGGCTACAATTCCACCTTTTTCTTACTAAACTCTAAAGTTTTATTCACCTGAAAGTTTACTACAATGTAAGGAGATAATATTCACTTTACCCTGAGTGCTTGGCTCTGAAGAATGATGACCTAGATTCATGCAAAGCTCTTAATTTAACATAGTTCCCTACACGTGAATGAATTAGATTGAATTCCTCTGAGGCATAAAAGAATATGTAAATATTCAACTAGAATATTAGCCACTGATCATCTGAAGGATAGAAACAGCCAAAGAATCAACAACAGAATGATATTCTTCTACCTGAGTCAGCTTTCAGCATTTGGAGTTGGAGTGGCCTCTGTTCCTGGCATTGGTGAGATGTTTGTACTTTGCCATTCTTTCCTGGTATAAAGGACTCAACGCCTTCTATGATTCAGACGATTCCTGGACTCTGCAGTTTGTATGCAGGGGCCATCAAGGACTCTTAGTCTCCCTCACTGCCCTTCTACTTCTCCTTTAGGCCCTTGAATGAAAAGAGCTGGTCTTCTCTCCCGAAAAGTGGAGCTCCAACTTCCATTCACTTATGAACAGGTTATCTTAATTTCTATATCTCCTTTACTGTGGGTAACTATAGTAAATCCCAGCAGAATCACTCTCTTCTAAGAAAATTGCCTTTAGAATCTTAAAGGAGAACAAGCAAAACACTAATCATTTCCAACTGTAGCTGTAATTTCTGAATTACAGCTTGAATAAGTACTGCTCTTTTTATTAGGGAGACCACAAGGTCAATAAACAATGTGTTTAGTTTTCTTCTTAATATAACATTTCCTACTTTTTTTTTTTTTTTTTTTTGAGACGGAGTCTCGCTCTGCCGCCCAGGCTGGAGTGCAGTGGCCGGATCTCAGCTCACTGCAAGCTCCGCCTCCCGGGTTCACGCCATTCTCCTGCCTCAGCCTCCCGAGTAGCTGGGACTACAGGCGCCCGCCACGTCGCCCGGCTAGTTTTTTTGTATTTTTAGTAGAGACGGGGTTTCACCATGTTAGCCAGGATGGTCTTGATCTTCTGACCTCGTGATCCGCCCGTCTCGGCCTCCCAAAGTGCTGGGATTACAGGCTTGAGCCACCGCGCCCGGCCAACATTTCCTACTTTTTCCACTAACACTTCATTACTGACCCACCTTACTAACTCTACTAAGCTTACTATATGCACATCCCCCACCTCTCCCTGTCTCTCTCTCTCTCTCTCTCTCTCTCTCTCTCTCTCTCTCTCTCTCTCTCTCTCTTTCTCCCCCCTGCTTCCCTCCCCTTGGAAAATATGGATAAATATAGATGATGACTATCCAGAATAGCTTCATGTACACTAGTATATAATTCTATGAGAATTTGTATCTGAGAAAGTTGCATATTTCCTTGAAATGTATGCCAACAGTTAAAACTGTTTCTAAAAAACATTGGTCCAGTGTCGTGGCTCACACCTGTTATCCAAGCGCTTTGGGGTGCCAAGGTGGGAGAATCACTTGAAGCCAGGAGTTCCACTCCAGCCTGGACAACATATTGAGACCCCATCTCCACAAAAATAAAAAAGAAAAATCAATTAGCTGAGTAGTGGTGTGTGCTCTTAGTTATAGTTACTTGGGAGGTTGGGGCAGGAGGATTGCTTGAGCCCAGGAGTTTGAGGCTACAGTGAGTAAGCTATGATTATGCCACTGCACTATAGCCTGGATGACAGAGTGAAACTGTCTCTAAATAGTAACAATAATAATAATAATAATAATAATAATTTCTGATGACATGATTAATAAACAATATTGATAATGCAGATACCAATGCATTTTGTATTGTTCATTTTTTTAAAAAGCCAAAAAGAAAGTCAGTGTACATTCTTTAAAATTATGGGGTTGCAAAAACATTATGAGTTAGAGAAAAAAAGTTAATATCCTGGGTCAAAATCAAGAAGATGGGTGAATTTGTTGCTGTACTATTGCCATTTTCAACCACTACTACCAAAAATTACCCATAAAATATTAAGTATTATGTTAATGCAGATAATGAATTTTGTATTTCAAGATATAAAAACATATGATGATTGCTTTTCAATGTAATTTGTTAAAATATCAAGATTGAAAAATAGTAGATGGGTTTGCAACTACAAAAGTGTTTTTAAAAGTCGACTTTGAATTGCATAGTTAGCAGACTTAACATTGCATAGTAAATAGATCCTTCAGAGAACAAACAGAATCCTATTACGTCTGACACAATGGAACCAGAAGACTCATTTGAGGCAGAATCTCATTCTTGATGCGCATATCCACATTACTGTCCCCACAAGTTAAGTTTCTGGCCATGCTTTGGTAGAACACACAAAATGTTAAATGTGCATTATGGTCATTTGGTTTTAGAACAGAGTTCATCCTTTGCAAATGAGGAATGGAGACTCAGAACATGCTTGCCACCTGGTGTGCATACAGCTGAATTACAGCTGTATTCAAAAATGTAAAATTTGAAGGCATGGAGGGTAATGTAAATAGAGGATTTACGAAATGCATAACAGGAACACATTTTTAAATTAGTTGGCAATAATCCAAAGTATACAAAGTATTTCTAAAATGGCTCTTACCTTAGATATTTATATTAGTTTGCTAGGGTTGCCATAACAAAATACCACAGACCATACACATGGCTTAAACAAGACAAATTTATTTTCTCACAGTTCTGGAAGTTGGAGGTTCAAGATCAAGGTGCTGGCAGGGTTGGTTTCAAATGATGACTCTCCCACTTAGCTTGCAGATGGCCATCTTCTTATCATGTCTTCACATGGTCGTTTCTCTGTCTGAGGGCATCCCTGATATCCCCTCCTCTTCTTATAAAGGATATAATGCATCATACTGCATTACAGCCCACCCTAATGACCTCATTTTAACTTAATCACCCCTTCAAAGAACTAATCTCTAGTTAGTAGAATATAACTTAACTACATTTATATTCTGAGGGGCTATGAGAATTTTGTGATGGAATAGTTCAGCCTATGATAGTATTCAATTCTAGATTTGGGGTGGTACATAAAGATCGATATACATCATTCTGGATGTTTTTCAAGACAATACAGCTTTTCCATCATCCATTTCTTGTTAGGGAATCAGTCCAATGGGACTGCACTATGCTTTGTAAGTCTCCACTAACACACGGGATTCCAGGCACAAGGCAGAATCTAAATGTAGTTTTGTGAATGAAAGAATGAAGAGCAAGTGATAAGATTCTTTAAATTGAGCTGGCTAATTTTTTTATTCTCATTGACACCTTCCTCTGCCACTGTCTCCTTCAGCTGCCATTCTCTTTCTATTTTCTGAATCTGATCAAAGAACCTTTTGAAAAGGACCAGGGGCTTAAGGGACCAATGAAAGAGAATTAAATAGCAGATAGAAATATAGCCTTGCTTTACTTAATCAAGTAATATAAACACTGTGGAAAGTATAATCAGAATACATTTGAAAATAAAATTCACTTTCATGATTTTGAAGGCATGGGAGGAGAAGATACAGTAAAAAAGAGTGTGCTGTAGGCTGAGGCAGGCGGATCATGAGGTCAGGAGATCGAGACCATCCTGGCTAACACGGTGAAACCCCGTCTCTACTAAAAATACAAAAATTAGCCTGGTGTGGTGGCGGGCGCCTGTAGTCCCAGCTACTCGGGAGGCTGAGGCAGGAGAATGGTGTGAACCCGGGAGGCGGAGCTTGCAGTGAGCTGAGATCCGGCCACTGCACTCCAGCCTGGGCGGCAGAGCGAGACTCCGTCTCAAAACAAAACAAAACAAGGCAAAACAAAACAAAAACAGTGTGCTCTTTCATGGGTTGGAGATATTGTCCTCTTTTTTACCTTCGAATTGTATTTTATGTCAAGTTCTTACATGGAAATTTTAATTGACATGTGACAAAAATCAGGGAACAGTGAAATGAAACATATTTTGATTATCACATATGTTTAAAGTGAAGAATATGAGAAATCATATTGTCTATAAATGAGAGATGATTGTAGAGGTAAAGGAATCATTGAAAGTATTTTTATTAGGGAGAAAGAAGCAGATGTAATTGGAATGGAATCATAGATACTTCAAAGTGTGTGGAGATATTCTTTTCCTTAGGATGAATGGTAGTTATATGGATGTTCTTTTTCACTCTTTGCAAGTTATATAAATATCATATATATTCACTTCTATGTGTAAAATCTTGTGTGTGTGTGTTTTACTGATTGAATATAGATTAAGTGACCCTAGTACTAGTTGTAGAACAGTCATGACGTAGATGTGAAAACTTTGGCAGATCTTTCATTCTCCCACAAACTTTCTTAAATTAACTTGAGTTGCTGCCTGGGCCTGGGCTGCTGTTTGTCTCTGGAGCACAGGTTGATGCTCTGCACTGCCCATGATTTCTCCTGCGGTTACCAGATCACGGACACTCCCTCCGGTTGCAGCTGGCTCCCCAAGTTTGACCAGAGGAGGTACCGCTCACCCCTTGACTGCTGAGATCCAATGCAGAAACAATCCCTGCTCTTCTCCTCCTCCCATTCCATACAGCACAAATGAGTCCAGCTATACTGTTTCCAAAACTTTGTCAATGTTTGAGAAAGATAATTATAGCACAGAAACCTATGTCTGTCTCTAAGTCACTTCTGCTTTGCTGAGCCCTCAGACCTCAATACAGGAGACCTGCCCTTGCTATACCAGCCCCCCTTGCCAGATTACAAGGTCATAGTCCGTAGCAGAAAACAGTTTCAACCTGCCACTTAGGCAGGCATTTTACATTCCTAGAGTCTTTGGAGTCCAGGTTCAAGAAAGAAAGGAATAAAGAGGAAACACAATGACCTTTCCTCCCTCCATCCTCATGTCAGCTTAGGGCATTAGGGAAGAAATGTAGATTCTTCCCCAGGATCTGCATGTCTCCCTGATGTTTAAGAACTATCCTTTGGGTCAGAGTTCATGCTTTCTCTCAAAGCTGAACAGCTACTCTTTGGCTCAGAAAGGGCAATCTATTCAGAACTGATAGACGTGTCATGATTATAGAAGATACTTCTATTTTTAAAAATATATCTCTAAAACTCTGGACTGCTCAGCATTAAATGACATCACTGGAGCAAATCGATGGTCTAGTTTGAGCCACACTAGTTCTGTTGTTGTCACTCTTCCTCCACGGAGCTCATCCTGCCTTCACATAATTCTTATAGTCTACATGGTCCCAGCTCATGATCCTGTGAGCAGCTGTTCACAGCAGCAGAAGCATCTCTCTATTAACAGCTGTTCGTAGGCACAGCATACTCTCCATTATAACTTTCAAAATAAAAATAAGGCTGGGTGTGGCAGCTCACGCCTGTAATTCCAGTAATTTCAGCACTTTGGGAGGTCAAGGCAGGCGGATCACTTGATGTCAGGAGTTCGAGACCAGCCTGGCCAACATGGTGAAATCCCGTCTCTATGAAAAATACAAAAAATTAATCAGGCATCATGACGTGTGCCTGTAATCTTAGCTACTCGGGAGGTTGAAGCAGGAGAATCCCTTGAACCCAGGAGGCAGAGGTGGCAGTGAGTGGAGATGGTGCCTCTGCACTCCAGCCTGGGTGACAAGAGCGAAACACGGTCTCAAAAAATAAATAAACAAATAAAAATAAAATATGTTTCTAGAGTCATTATAAATTAGAAATACTGCTTTGACTACCAGCATAGAACCTTTCTACGTCATTGCATGGAAGCCTACACAGGCTTTCCAGCCTCTTTTATGGTCAATTTTCTGTCTGTTTTACTTTTGCAAACTTGACTGATATTTTATTGGGCTTTCCCCAGAAATGGGACCATTGCACTAAAGATGAATATAAGTTGCTGGACCAATCCCTTTTAGCTTTGAAGTGTGGTAGACTTTTTCCAACTTCTTTCATGTACATTAAAGTTTCAAATATCACAGGGCAAAGGTCAAGGCTTACTTTCAAGTGGCCCTACGCACTGTCTTCACAGCCATCTTTATGAGGAGTAACTTCACATGGCAATGAGGCCTAGGAGTAAGAGTAGAGCTTTGAGATGATGCCAGAAAGTTTTACATCTCCCTGTCCTCAACATGCTGCAAATATTACTTTCCATTCCTTGTATTACTGGTGCCTGAGCTTTTTACTGTGGTCACAGGCAATTTGAGTTTAGGCTTATCTACAACACTGCATTGCAAAGAAAAGCATGAAACAATTGCAGGCATTTCATCTTATCTCCTTTTTCCTTTTTAATGTTTCTATAATAAGAGCAACAAGATACAACAAAATAGTAAAACAATTGCTGAAATACAGTCGTATGCCTCCACTGCCTAGATTCAGCTCTTGGCTGGCTGAGTGTGGTGGTGTACTGACAGATTCCTGTCATACTGGCTAATACAGGAAATGCTGCAAGGAAAGGAGGCTACTGTCATTTCTGCTCAGGCCCTTTATTATCCAGATCTCTCATTCGACAACCCTGCTCTTACAGTCATGAAATACAAGACACACCCATCTCCTCACGGACGTTAGTGCCCTGCGGAGGATAGGCAGTAGATAAGAGATGATTGGAGGCTTGTTGCAGTGGCTCATGCCTGTCATCCCAGCAGTTTGGGAGGTCCAGGTGAGTGGATCACTTGAGGTCAGGAATTTGAGACCAATCTGGCCAACGTGACGAAACCCCGTCACTACTGAAAATACAAATATTAGGTGGGTGCAGTGACAGGCGCCTGTAATTCCAGCTACTTGGGAGGCTGAGGCAGGAGAATCGCTTGAACCCAGGAGGCGGAGTTTGCAGTGAGCCAAGATTGCGCCACTGCACTCCAGTCTGGGCGACAGAGTGAGGCTCCATCTCAAACGAAAAAAAAAAAAAAGAGCGAGAGAGATGACTGTAGTGCTGGCCAGTGTGTTCTGCCAGGCATCTACGCGGTGCTGGAGTGGGAAATGTAGAGAATGATTAGTGTGCAGCAAAAGAGAGGATCACTGGGCTGAGCTCTGGAGATTGGCCTAAAGTTAGAAAGCCACAGGGGTGGGAATAAAGAATTTCAAGCTGAGTGAGCAAATTCACACTCAAAGTGCAAAAAAATCACTACTCCTGTAGAGCATGGGATGGAGAGGGAGCTACATTTTGGAAACTGCTGACAAAGCAGCTGAACTGTAGAATGCATCTTGCTTGGGAATCAAAGAAGAGAAGAGTTGTAAGAGGTGATGAGTGCTTTTCGTTGATTGTGTCCTGCACACCTACCCCACCGCTGCACAATTCATAGGCTGAAGCTCCAACCTACAATGTGATGGGTTTTTAGAAGTAATTGGATTTAGGTAAAGTCATGAGGGTAGAGCCCCAGTGACATCATTAGTGCCATTATAAGAAGAGATACCAGAGAGCTCTTTCTCTCCCCTACCCCCTGGTCCCCTGCTCCTCTTCCCCCACCATTCCTCCCTTTCCCTCTTATAGGGAAATCACAGTAAATCACTTGTCTATTAAATACATTACAGTGCTGAAAATCTTATTAGAGAGATTATTTCCTTCTAAATATTTTAGATGTTGTAATCATCTTTTTTTTAAAAATGGCAAAATTGGCCAGGCACGGTGGCTTATGCCTGTAATCCCAGCACTTTGAGAAGTCGAGGTGGGTGGATCACCTGAGGTCAGGAGTTCAAGACCAACCTGGTCAACATGGCGAAACCCCGTCTCTACCAAAAATACAAAAAAAAAAAAAAAAAGGCTGTAATCCCAGCTACTTGAGAGGCTGAGGCAGGAAAATCGCTTGAACTAGGGAGGCAGAGGTTGCAGTGAGCTGAGATATCCCACTGCACTCCAGCCTGGGCAAGAGAGCAAGACTGTCTCAAAAAAAAAAAAAAAACCCAGCAAAGTTGGGGGTAGATAAAAGGTTGCCAGAGTCAACAATAAATGGAGAGGAATAACCAACAAAGCAGTAGGGAGATAAAAAGTAGAAAGCAATGCTCTGTGATGGTAGTAACATGACAATAAAGATAATATTGGAATATATTATGGTGTAATATAATAACACACTACAATGTAACTTCATATAATGTAATATAATATAAAATCGATTAGCTTGACCTTCAATAAAAATTCCTGTTATATATAAAATTTTGGACAAAGAAAAATCAAACTTGAAAATTTATTATCACTTATTATAACTATTGTGCACATTTTATATTAAATATTTTAAAAAGGATGCAAATTGATAACTTACTGTAATACAATGTGTGCATACTTTATTTAAAAGTTTTCATTTGTGTCCCAGGGCCAGTATATATTTAAATTGAATTCAGACATTGTTAATAGCTTTATTCAGTTACCTATAAATAATTTCAATAAATGCAGATGGAAATCATATATCCAACATTAATTTTTTTTGCTGTTTGAGATTCTGATTATAAAGTTAGGAAAGTGGACTGTACATTTAGAGAGATTTTGAATCATAGGGATTGAAATCAAAATGTCTCTGGAATCAAAGTATCTCAGTTATAAGAATGAGTGAATTCTACTCGGATTTTCACTGCTGAAATGTAAAGACGAAGAAGCATGCACAATTTCACACAATCAAGCTAATTAGAATCAGTAACGTCTAATATTTTCAAGTATTTCCTCTCAAAGTAAATTGTTTCAAGTCTTTTGGTTAAAATATATTAGAATATCTTTGTAGTAAAAATTATCTTCTGCTAAAATTTGGGTTTAAAAATTTCTAATGCAACCTACTTTATATTTACAAAATTGTTCAGAAATCATAACAGCATTGACATTAATCTGACACATTGTGATGCTTTTTAAACTGATTCAGATAAATTCATATATAAATTTCAAAGTGATTGAAAGCGTCCATATAGAATGATGATTTCATTTGGATGTGCTGATGTAGAAATTATCACACTTCATTTATAGTTCCCTGTGTAATATGCTTGTACCTGTGGGTGTAAATGAATGATTTTCTGCATAACTTATCTACTCAACTTTTACTTTGATGTTTCTCATTTATTTAAGGAATGGAAACTCTTTAGGCCTCTTTGTAAAATTAACTTTTAGGGGACTAGGTTCCTGAAATTATAAATAAACTATTTTCACTTCAAAATGTACAATGGTCCTTACTCATTCCTGCCTCTCAGGTTTTACTGATGAGATTAATTATTTTGCTATCATTTCTTTTGATCACATGAAATTAAGGTATATATAAAAGCAATATTTGTACAACTAAGTCATTTTGTTTCATTTCTGTTGTCTTTTATGTGATGCTGCCATCTTGTGGCCATTTGATCAATATTAAAAATTATATTTCTGGCTAGTTTATCAGAATGTCCCCCAAAGCATTCTAGCATGTATCGTCAACATCCTGGACGATATTTGCCCTAATAAGTACTATCCTGCTAATTATCTCAGTATATAAGCCATGCAGTTATTTGTGGCATCTGAAAGTTTTAGGTAAATTACCCGAGAAAATGTTATTTTAATGTTCAATTTTACATAAATTGACATTAACATTTGTCTTAGAAAAAGAAGGAATCCATTTTAAATACTGTTTTTACACAAATATATTTCATAGTGTTTATCCTATCATGTGCCTGTGAACAATAAAGTTATTTTTATCAACAAGTTAAACAATTTCACATTTTTAGAATGGATGTAAGGTAAAGAGAAATTGTATCAAGAACTGAAGATATGTTTTCTTGTCATTATTACATACTCTAGGTTACAGAGTATTTCAAATATGTCATTACATTTTATAATTGTCTTAGAACCTATAGTTTGGAAATAGTTCCATTTTTTTGATTCAGCCTTATTATACTGGTTGAGATTTTCTCATTTTTCTTCTATATTAAAATCAAAATATTAAAGCAGAGCATTGTTAGTATACAAAACACATTCTCTGCATCGTAGATGGGAATCTTTCTTTTAGACTTTTATTTTAGCTTCAGTGGTACATTTGCAGGTTTGTTGTGTAGAGAAATTGTGTGTCACAGGTGTTTTGTGTACAGATTATTTCATCACCTAGGTAATAAGCATAGTATCCAACAGGTCGTTTTTTGATCTTCTCCCTCCTCCCAACCTCCGGTAGGTCCCAGTGTCTGTTGTTCTGTTCTTCATGTCTGTGTGTTCACAATGTTTAGCTCCCACTTGTAAGTGAGAATGCATGGTATTTGCTTTTCTGTCCCTGCATTAATTCGTTTAGGATAATGGCCTCCAGCTCCATCCATGTTGTTTCAAAGGACATGATCTCATTCTTTTTGTCATGGCTACATAGTATTCCATTGTGTAATGGAAGGGAACATTAAGGATAGTGGATGAGAACTCTACTCTTGTGCCTGATCCTGCCACCACGTAAGATTTTGTCCAGTTAGCTTTGAATTTTGCCTGTCCATGATCAACTTTCAATTTGCATGGGCTTTCAGTCACTCACATTCTGTTCCTGTCAATTGTTAGAGCTTCATGTCTTTCCACTGCAGTGAAGGCCAGCCTTCTTAGCCTTCTGGTTTTTCCTAATGGATGGAATTTGTTAGAAACAATGAGAATAGTTTTATCACATTGCTCAAAATATTTTCACAGTTTTCTGCTTTTCATTCAGTCAAATATGCGTCTTAAACCCAAAAATATGTATTTCTAAAAGCAACATATAGTAGAGTTAATCATCATCATGAACATAATTTTAATAGATGATCATACATCACCAGATAGGAATTGGTACAGTTTCCCATAGAAATTTGAGAGCAAATAAAAAGAAATTAGAAATTAATTGCTAAATATAGATTTAGTTCTAGATATACATATACATATATCATGACTCATTATGAAGCAACCTTTTTTTCTGTAAAATAGGCAAGAACACACTTAAAAATACTGATTTGAGGTGGAATATAAACATATTAAGAAAAGTTTTAGTGGTCAGGCACGGTGGCTTGTGCCTGTAATCCCAGCACTTTGGGAGGCTGAAGCAGGCAGATCACCCGAGATCAGGAGTTTGAGACCAGCCTGGCCAACATGGTGAAACCCTGTCTCCACTAAAAATACAAAAATTAGCCAGGCATAGTGGTGCATGCCTATAATCCCAGCTACTTGGGAGACTGAGGGAAGAGAATCAATTGAACTAGGGTGGCGGAGGTTTCAGTGAGCCAAGATCATGACACTGTATTTCAGCCAGGGTAACACAGCGAGACTCCATCTCATAGTCCTGCATATTCACATTAAAATTATTCTGAAAGCAACATTTCTCCAATTTCTGCTATCCAAGTTCAACTTGAAGAAATGTTGAATTTATCCCTGATCATAAAAGAGTGTGAGCAGACACCTGTCATGCTCATTCCCACATTGTTATCCTCCTGCTCTTGGAAAGGAGCCAGGTCACCTTTCCCAATTGCCTTATGATTATACAAAACCAGGTAGCTAACAATGAATAGTGGGTTATGAATGGTCGGCTTGTCACATTTCTGGTCTGAACATTTAATTCCAGCATCGGGGCTGTCCAGTACTTATTTTCCCTGCTGCCATTGATCCAGGCAGCAACAAATTCCAGATGTTGCAACTATAGGAAATTGTAGTCTCTACTCACTTGAATCATTGCATTGAAGCTGGAAGGTCTGAATCTATGACTTATTGCTTGGGCTAAAGAAGATTTTGAATGTGCCCAAAACAAACCTTTGTTGGGTTAAGCCACTGAGATCTGGGGAGTATTTTCTTTTTATAACATAATGTGGCCTGTGCTGACTCATACAAGGGACTGAAAAGTTCAAATATTAATGCTTATAATGCTCATATTTTCTTAACTTTTCTTTATACCATTTGTCACTACTTTACATTTAGATAAGGTGATCCTGTTCTCTTCTCTCCACCCAGAATTTAGCACAAAATGTGATGTATTAGGTTCTTCCTACTCACTTGCCATGTGATTTGCTCATTAATCACAAGTGCCAGTTGGGAACTTCAGAAAATAAGGAAACACAGACTTTGAGAGAATCAAAAGACATACACAAAAGACCTAGACGGTAAGAATGACCATTTTTGAAAAGAAGCTGAAATCCAAAACTACCCCTCTTTTTCCTTAAATTGCTTTCCCAGAGGTCCTGGAGTGCGTTTCCCATGCCCAGTGCCCACAATGAGAAGCTTTGGTCCTGTGATTACTCACGATTACTGTTTTTCTCTTTCAGTATGTCCCAGTAACTTCTGAAAGAACTTTGCGTAACCAACAAGAGTGGTAGGTTTATCTTGGTCTTGTATATGTTCCCAGGAGTTCTTGAGACCTAATCTGGCCTCACCGTGAGCTCTTAACGTAAAAAAGTAATTATAAGCTCTTGTTTTTAATATACTATTAAATTTTGGAGTCTATACATATAAGTCTGTAAGTATAGACTTATAGCTGATATCAGTAGAAGAATGCCATGAGAGTATGAAGAGATGGTGCTGTTTAATTAAAATATTAAACTGGGGCTGGATGCGGTGGCTCATGCCTGTAATCCCAGCACTTTGAGAGGCCAAGGCGGATGAATCACCTGAGGTCAGGAGTTCGAGACCAGCTTGGCCAACATGGTGAAACCCTGTCTGTACTAAAAATACAAAAATTAGCTGGGCGTGGTGGTGCACACCTGTAATCCCAGCTACTCGGGAAGCTGACGCAGGAGAATCTTTTGAATCCAGGAGGCGGGGGTTGCAGTGAGCTGAGATTGCACCACTGCACTCCAGCCTGGGGGAGAGGGAAAGACTCTCTCTCTCAAAATAAATAAATAAATAAATAAATAAATAAATAAATAAAATTCCCCTGGGTAAGTTACTTAGTCATGGTGATCATGTTTTGACACAAGTAAACTTGTAGCATAATGTACATTGCTGGCATCATGCCATGACTCTTGTGTTGTACAATTCCAAGGATTACCTATCACCCTGGTGTCTATGTTAGTGAACATTCACATTCTGTTCACTTTCACATCTTGAATAGTAGGCTATGGAGTTGTGCCATATGGCTGTAAACGCTAGGCACAGAGAAGGCATTTGATTATAATAACTCTTTGTTTCTTCATGTTTTGGTAGGCTTTATTTGAGGGGAGTAGCTATTATCCTTTTTATCATTTGGTGGAAGTAGAATTCTCATAGGGTTACATTAATGTTGTCTATGCAAATAAAAAAGTTGGCTCAAGTTTTCTGCCAACAAGTGTCAGTTGGGAATTTTTTTTATTGTGTTCCAATTGTTTTCAAGTTAATCACGATAATAGCTAATACTTATATAACACTTAATGTGCACCAGGCGCTGTTTTAAGATATCGCTGTATAATAATTCAAGAGCTACATAGTGTTATTTCGACTTCTTAGACTGAAAGAAACACAAAGAGGTTAATGAACTTTTCTAGAATCACAGAGAACATGAGGGTTTGAGATGTCATTTAAACAGGTGATCCAGCCCCAACATGTTTCCCCCTAAGCATAGAAGTTTAGAAGTTACCCTGCTTCTGAAATATTTTTCTTGCTATCTCTATTCCCTTTTGCAAGCCTTTTGCTTTTATAAGGTAGTGTTAAAAATTTGACTGTAAGAACTCAAGTTAATTGATGAGTTTCTCTGAAATGATCAATAAGCTGGTTATTCTACCCACACCAACAGGTATATATTAATGTGATTAAGGAATATAACAATTAGTATATGATAAATAGTTTATGAGATTAAATTTAATCATTTAAAAGTTAAAACATAGAAAAAAGAACATAATCTCAGGCTTTCACATTTATTTTTATGTTTCTGTAACTACCTGTTTTTATAAACAGAATGTATTGTTTATCTGTGCCTCTAAAATCTAGTCTAATCATATGACAATCTTCTACCAATATGATGTCTGAACTCTTAATAGTGGCATATCTTTGCTTTCAGAGTTTGCTTTTATGACCTGTAAGAGAGCATTATGAAGAGAAGCAAATTTGGTGCAGAAGGAATCGCTTGCCCACTTGTAACCCAGAGAAAATAATCAGGAAAGGCTCACAGTGGGCTACTCTCCATACCCTGAAGAAGAGTCAGACCCCACTCCCATCTCTCAGAGTTGGCATTCTTGAGGTGTGCTCTGTTTTGGAGAAAGAAGGTTTGAGGAGAAGAGTGAGACAGGAACCTGACCTCTGTGCAGTATTCAATTTCTTGAGCTCTAGTGGAGCCTTTTAAAAGAAAAGTGTTACAGTCAGAAAGGAAAGAAACACTGCATAAGAAATCTCCAAGAGCTTGAGCATAAACAGTTTGCCTTTGTGTCCAGATAAAAACAGCTACATTAAGTCAGGACCCAAACCACTGAGTTTGCAAGCAGGAAAAAAAAAAAAAAAAAAAAAAGATGTACCAGCTAAGGCAGTCAGGCAGGAAGAATTTCCTCTTACTTAGCTTTCTTGTTCCCTTTACATCTTCAGTTTGATTGGGTGAGGCCCACCCACGTAAGGGAGGGCAATCTGCTTTACTCATTGTACTGATTCAAATGATCTTCTCATACAGAAACATTCTCACAGGCACCCAGGACGCTGTTTGACCAAATATCTGGGAACTGCATCCCAATGCAGCCTAAAATTAAGATCTGCTCTGGAACTTGGAAGATGGGGGCTTTGGGAATATCTGTTTAGAACAGTCTTCAGCTAGACACTGAGGCTCACATTCTGATGGCACATTGTAGTGGAAATGATGGTGCCCAGGAGTGACTTCCAAGACATCAGATTTTGACAAGGAGGAATTCAAAACAGGAGAGGAAGGCAGCATGGATGACTGTGGAATGTTTTCGGAAAGCAAGTGAAGCACGCGTTTGGCGGATTCACAGGCACGGTTGAGGACTGGTAAGCCACAGACTACTATGAAGTCCTGTTTTCTTCTCTAATAGCAGAACTTTGATTTGTGGAGTCATGCTGCTATCCAGAATAAAAGATTATATTCCTTATCCTCCTTGAAGCTAAGTGTGGCCACATCACTAATTCTGGAAAGTCAAATCTAGAGAGATAAGATTTATGAGACATCTGGAAATGCTATAAAAGGAATTCATTCATTTAATAGCAGGTTTTTGAAATTTATTCTTTTGTCCTGAGAAATAAACCTCAGGGCAGGAGCTTCAGCAGCCATGTTGAAACATGGGGTGACTTTCAGAATGGAAGTCAAATACTGACTCTGAGCAGGAACTCAGGTTCCCAAGTCTCCTATTAATGTAATGTATTTGACCTATATTTCTTGAACTACCTATCCCTGGGATACAGAATACATGAGGAATAAGGATTCTTTTACACAAGTGAGTAGATATAATCTTTACTGACACTTTGCTATAAGGGGGATGCTGGAATTCCTAATGCAACGGTTGGAGAAGAAAGAAAGAATCAATCAGATTAATAAAAAATGTTTTGTATCCATAGCCTGAGGAAGCACTCCAGTTTTTTGACCGTGAGTTTTATAAACAATAATTAGAGTACAAATCACAAAACCAGCTTGAAGGCAAGAGTTATTCAATAATCATGCAAACAGTAATAACCGAGAATATTCTATAAGCAATGTCTATGTAAACATGACAGGTTTATTCAAGGAATAGGTAAAACTTAGTACCTGCTCTCAGGAATATACTTTTGTGCAGAAGAAGGGTATGAATATTAAGAAAAATGTAATAAGTGATTTTAAACAATTTTTTTTTTTTTGAGACAGAGTCTCACTCTGTTGCCCAGGCTGGAGTGCTGTGGTGCGATCTCAGCTCACTGCAACTTCCACCTCCCAGGTTCAAGCAATTCTCCTTCCTCAGCTTCTCGGGTAGCTGGGATTACAGGCACATGCCACTATGCCTAGCTAATTTTTGTATCCTTAGTAGAGACGGGGGCCAGATCTTGAACTCCTGACCTCAGGTTATCCACCCGCCTTGGCCTCCCAAAGTGCTGGGATTACAGGCGTGAGCCACCGTGCCCAGCCTAAAACAATTTCTAAGTGCCATCAGTATACAGAAAAGAATTTAGCATTATAATAATTGAATATTTCAAGTTTTGAGACATATGCTGAAAATCTCCTTTATATAAATGCAGAGCGTGTGATGTACCCTTGGCTTGTCTTCCTGATTCTATTAGTCATTCACACACACATACACACACACACATTAATTTATACAATTATATATATTATATACATATATACATAATATATAATGTATATGTATAATATATACATTAATTTATATAATGTGTGTGTGTGTATGTGTAAAGAGTTGGCTCATGGGATGATGGACGCAAGCTGGAGACCCAGGAGAGCCTCTGATGTAGTTCCAGCCTGAAAACTGGCAGTTTCAAGACACAAGAAGAGGCTATGTTTCGGTTTGAGTTTGAAAGCAGGAAAAAAAATGATGTACCAGCTAAGGCAGTCAGGCAGGAAGAATTTCGTCTTACTTAGCTTTCTTGTTCCCTTTACAACTTCAGTTTGGTTGGGTGAGGCCTGCCCACATGAGGGAGGACAATCTGCTTTACTCATTGTACTAATTCAAATGTTCTTCTCATACAGAAAATCCTTGCAGGCACCCAGGACAATGTTTGGCCATATATCTGGGCACCCCATGGCCCAGTTAAGTTAACACATGAAATTAACCAACAGTCTGACGTTGTCCAATCTGTGCAGATCCCTGGTTGTACATAAACCAGGATCCGTTAAGAATTCATGAAACAGGCTGTGATACTTGCCTTGGCCTGCTCTGAGGTATTATTGGTATTACATAGTCAGTTGATGTAGTATCTTTGCATTTACTCTGCAGACTTGCATGATCCATGCTCTTTAGAGTACGTCATTCAGCACTGCTCCTGCCTTCCCGTGCCTGCACTTCACACACACATTTTTTTTTGTCAATCGCCTTCTCAGCACTTCCAATTGCACAGATCAGTAAGCAGAAAAAGAAGGCAGGGAAATGAACCAAATCAGGGGACAAGTCAGGCTATAAGGTCAAGAATGATGTTAGAAACTGACATGGGTAGTTTATCACCAGATCACCAGATCCTCAAAACCACCTACAAAGGAAAACTCTAAAGATATTGATTCAGAGCCAAGATAAATAATGTGATGTATATAGATCAATTCTCTATAGGGCTGGGTGTGGTGGCTCATGACTGTAATCCCAGCACTTTGGGAGGTCGAGGTGGGCAGATCACTTGAGGTCAAGAGTTCCAGACCAGCCTGGACAACATGGCAAAACCCCATCTTTACTGGAAAATACAAAAATTATCCTGGTGTGGTGGTGTGTGCCTGTAATCTCAGCTACTCGGGAGGCTGAGGCATGAGAATCACCTGAACTTGGGAGGCAGAGGCTGCAGTGAGCTAAGATCATGCCACTGCACTCCAGTCTAAGCAACAGAGCAAGACTCAGTCCCAAATAATAATGATAATGATAAATAAATGATTTATAATTATTATAGGAAAAATATGGGAGAAATGGGATTTAATGACTGCATACTACCAGACAAGATATGGAGTAAAATATATACTTAATAAGGTTCACTTCACCAATAGATTATAATGAACAGAGTAGGATTTTCGTTGTTTTTATCCTCTTTTACTCTTTTTTTTTTTTTTTAAATACAATCCACTTCCCCTTACTTTAAGAATATTATATTATTGACTGAGGAGGGTGTATGAAGGAATACTGGACTAGGAATCAGAAGACATAGGTTCCATTTCTGCCACTGAATTCCTGTAGGTACTCAGTCTTGCCAGTTTAGCATTTTTCCATTTATATATTATCATTTGCAAAGTGAAACAATTAGACTAGAACAAGGTTTCTCAGACCTGGACTGCATCAGAATCGGAAAAGAAGCTTTTTTTCCACAGTAGTACAGATCTTTGAAATTCGCCAAAGACATTTTAACTCTATAAATATTAAATGGAGTCCACGGATTTATTTTTTAATTTGATGATGGGAAATCCAATTTCTTAATCATGTTTGACAGTCCTAGAAGGAATGATTTATACAATATGCTAATTTCCTGACCTTCTATGAAATAGAATTTACTATAAAATACTTGGAAAAAAGGAACTGGTTTGATTCCTAAATACTAGTATCCATCCTAGAATTGATTAGGGCCAGAATAGGGAAGTCCTAACTTGATCAGACTGGTACCTTTGAACTTGCTGAAGAAGAATCTGTAGGAAAAGCATCAACTCATGTTGCTCAATGATTAGTCTATACATTTTTAAAAGTCATAGAAAATGAAGAGAGGGACTTGTAACATGTATATACAGATGAGAACCATAGGTCTTAAGAGTAGAATTGTTGAGAAATGATAATCTCCAGAATGATTTGAGAATTTTGAGTAATTCTGCCTATCTGGTTTTCTCCATTTTTATTTTTATTTATGTATTTATGTATTTATTTATTTATTTATTTATTTTTGAGACAGAGTCTCGCTCTGTCGCCCAGGCTGGAGTGCAGTGGCCCAATCTCAGCTCACTGCAAGCTCCGCCCCCCAGGTTCATGCCATTCTGCTGTCTCAACCTCCCGAGTAGCTGGGACTACAGGCGTCCGCCACCACGCCTGGCTAATTTTTTGTATTTTTAGTAGAGATGGGGTTTCACCGTGTTTGCCAGGATGGTCTCGATCTCCTGACCTAGTGATCCACCTGCCTCGGCCTCCCAAAGTGCTGGGATTACAGGCGTGAGCCACCATGCCTGGCCTGTTTTCTCCATTTTTTAAAGAAACTTCTAGGCCTCAATAAATGTCTGTTACATGAGTTACCACATTAACCGAAAACAGGAAACAAGAAAATGTTGCATCTTCTATTTGTGGACAATAATGTTTAAGGGATGGTCAATGTTGGAATTTTTCTAATTATACTTATAATCGCATTTGACATGGTAAAACAAATACTGATTCAGAAAATTAAAACCCAGAATAGCTCCATACCTACTGTGTGCCAGGGAATGTCCAAGGCACTGAGGATGTATGAATTAGTATGACTTCATCCCTATACTCAAAGAATCAGCATTTGAATGGAGAGGTGATAGTAGTAATGTTCACATAAGTGTAAAGGTTGGAAGCACACACCCAATTCTATGCATTTACAGACACTCTCCAGGAAGGCATGAAGTTTCCTGGGGAAGAGACACCTGAACTGAATCTCAGAGGGTGAATAAGAGTTAGGTGAATAAAATTTAATGCAAAGGCTTAGGGAAAATAGTGTCAGGAAAGGCAGCCCTGGAAAGGCAGGAAAATGAGACTTGGTGTATACAGGAAACCATACACAATGTGTGGGGTTTGCTTTAGTATGAAAGCTTAAAATTAAGAATGATTTCTCCACATTGTATAGAATGATAAGCAAATGTGTGCATGTCTATGCAGCCACACACAGTGCTGGGAGCATGTTACCCGCCACTTCTCATGCTTGGGTGAAATAAACTATCTTTATAATCTGCTCAGTATTGCTCTTGGTCCAATATTAGGAGAGGAAGTGACTCAGCTAAAGATTTTTAAAATAAATAAGTGCATAGTTTCCCTGAAATTTCTCTTTCCTTAAGTAATTTTTTTATGTTTTATCTCCTACCTCCACTTGTAACAATAATCAATATTGCAGTAGGCCACTCTCATTCCCCAGTTTTCACTCTTGCTTTGGGAAAAGTATTTTGAAAGACAGTTCTTCTGATTTTGCAGACTCTAAATCTTCAGTAAATTTGCAAGTAACTACTAAAGTACCAGTAGTAAGAATGGCCATAGTTGGCTGTGTTCCGAGGTTCTGATATCAGGGCTATCATCACTCATGGTTGCTCTAGGCAAGAAGAGTAGCGTAAGGAAGGACCATGAAAATCTAAGTCTGTGGTAACCTGGAACTCACTTCTGCTTTCACACAAGTGGCTTTGTTCTCACACAAAAAACCAAATCTTTATCGAGGTAATACACTTTCTCTTGTTCTTTTTCTTTTGATTTTGATTTTGTGCTTGGCAAGCCCAGATAAGAAACCCAGCATGTACGATCTAGACAAAATATTATTGAAGGCTTAGTATTGCATTTAATTCCTTGGTAGCCAGACTATAATTAAGAATGCATACTTTGCAATTTAAATATCAGAAAAACTCCCCAAACTGATGGAGGAGATGATTTTTTTTTTCATGCACATGTGATATAACAGAGGCTTAAAGAAGTAAAGGGTCATTCTTCACTCTCTGCTTCTGGTTCACCACTGATATGGTTTGGATCTGTGTCCCCACCCAAATCTCACCTTGAATTGTAATAATCCCTACTTGTCAAAGGCAGGACTAGGTGGAGATAATTGAATCCTGGGGGCAGTTTTCCGCCATGCTGTTCTCGTGATAGTGAGTGAGTTCTCATGGGATCTGATGGTTTTATAAGGGGCTTCTCTCTTTGCTCAGCACTCATTTCTCTCTCCTGCCATGATATGAAGAGGGGCATGTTTACTTCCTTTTCTCTCATAAGTTTCCTGAGGCCTCCCCAGTCCTACAGAACTGTGAGTCAATTAAATGTTTCCTTTATAAATTACCCAGTGTATCAGTTCGTTTTTACATTGCTGATCAAGACATACCAGAGGCTGGGTAATTTATAAAGAAAACAAGGTTTACTGGACTCGCAGTTCCATGTGGCTGGGGAGGCCTCACAATCATGGCAGAAGGTGAAAGGCATGTCTTACATGGTAGCAAGCAAGAGAGAATGAGAACCAAGTGGAAGGGGCAACCCCTTATAAAACCATCAGACCTTATGAGACTTATTCATTACCACGAAAACAGTATGGAGGAATCCACCCCTATGATTCAATTATCTCCCGCTGGGTCTCTCCCACACATGTGGGAATTATGGGAGTACAATTCAAGATTATATTTGGGTCGGGGGGGAGAAAAGACTAATACAACCACTGCCAGTTTCCAGGGAGAGATTGCCCAGAGGCAAGCTTGCAAGATGCATACTTGTTATTCTTGGGTTTCTACCTTTTTTCTTACCCAGATACAAAATAGGAGATAAGTTTGAAGGAAGTCTGAAGATTCTGTTCATTTCTTTCCTTGGGTTTTCTTATATCTCTGCTTTTGGTAACACTCTTAGTAATGTCACTAAAGCCAAAGGTTAGTTCTAGACAAGAGCTGCCCCTGGTCAAAATAACGTAAAATCAAAGATGAAAATAAAACTTAGGTACTGTAAAATCTCAAATGCCACAATCGCTAGCAAAAGAAGTATCTTCTAACTTAAGATTCCCAGTTCTGTGACTCAATGTTGTGGTGAAGGTAAAATAGATGATGTAGGTTTATTCACAGTTCCATGGGGGATATTTTGATCTACACTTCAAACAACATTCTTCTAGTGTGTATAGACAGAGCTGTTGGCAGTTTCATGAGTACTCTTTTGTCCTCCTTATTGTCTGATCTTAATAGCTCCAAAGACCTGACAGATGACAGATGAGGCAGGTTTGACCATATCGCACCTAAGTCACTTGATGTTAAGAAACTAAATGAACTCCAGAGATAGGTCATTTAATTTGGCAGTTTGAGACACTGGGTTGTTGAGCAATTAGGCCCTGTGCTCAATCATACCTATGGGGCTTTTTCAAATTTCAGAGATTTTTTTCTCCTTCACTTCCCCATGTTTTTTTTTCCTAGGAGGGTTGCTGACCACCTTCGGATCCTTCCAGGGCTGTGATACATTTATGAAATATATACAGACCCTCGGGGACATTAGAATGAGAAGACTGAGCCCCTGAGCTCTATTGCCAAGTTCAGAGTCCCGTCTAGTCATCTAGTTCTCTGATCACTAAGCTACTATCAGTGTTATTTGATTTGTAAAAGTTGGAAGACATGTCAGAAAGTTGTAAAAAGGGTTTCATCATTTTGGGTGAAAATTTCTAAGCAAATTAATGAATAAGTTATTTCTAAGTATTGCAATACTTAACAAGAGAAAAATGATCACTGGGAGCTAACATGAGTTCACGAAGCGTAAGACCAGCCAAATTCAAGTTATTACCAGAGTTACATAACCAAGCAGGTGGATGAAGTAAATATTAAGAATATACATGCATGTCACATTTTCAAAATGTGTAAAATAGGAAACATTGGAAAAATTTAAGCTGAATGATGATACCAGTCTGAAAGATTTGCATCTCAAGGAAAGCCTTTTTAAAAAAATTTCTAAAAACGTCATTTCTTTTTGTCTAAGTTATTAGTTCTCAGTTAAGTATATGGATAGTCGATGGATAAATAAATTGTGAAATATAGGAGAAGATGTTATAGGAGTACAAACAGAAGCATTTTACCCAAAGTAAGAATGGAAATAATGAACACTTATAAGAGTAGTTTCATCAGCTGATTACTGAGCTATCAAAACAACAATACCTACAGAATGGAACATTTTCCAATTATTGCTATGTCATTAAATCTGACCAGGGGACTTAGAAAACAATGATGCCTAGACATAAGGATCACTTTATTCATCTTTGGTCCCTAACCTCCGTGATACTGAATTGCAAGAGCCACGGTTAGTAGCGGATACTGCCGACTTCCGGATCACAACATTGGTTCTGTTTTTATTGTGTTTCTAGACACTTGCAATGTAGTCTTATATTTTAAATAAACAAGCACATTTTTTAAAAAGTTATTTTCTAATTCACACATAAAAATTGTATATATCAATAGTGTGCATGTTTGAAATATGTATACATTGTGGAATGGTAAAATCTAACATAAACATTACCTCACATATTTATTACTTTTTGTGGTGAGAACAGTCAAGATCTACACTCCTAGCAAATTTCAGTACAATCCGCCGTTATTAACTGTAATCACCATGTTGTTCATTGCATCTCTTGAACTTATTCCTCCTAAATGAAATTTTTTATCCTTTGACCAATACCACCTTCCACCCCATGACCCCAGCCCTGGCAACAATTTTTCTACTTTCTGCTGCTATGGGTGCAACTTTTTTAGATTCCTTCAAGTCAGATACATTGAAAGAGAGAGTAAATTACCAGAGGCAGCAATGGGAAGGAAAAAGGAAGTAGATCAAAGTGTACATGAGGGCTATGGTTAACAATATTGTATTGTATTTTGAAAATTTGCAAAAAGAATAGCTGTTAAGTGCTCTTACTACACACAGACACACATACACACACACACACACACAAAGGTAAATATAAAAGGTGATGGACAGGGTAATTTGCTTGACTGTAGTAATTATTTTTCCTTCATATGTATATGAGAACATTATGTTGTACAATTTAAATATACACAGTAAAAAAGAAATGCACTTTTGTCTGATATATGGGAACAAGAGCATGCATTTATTAAGTACATTATAAGGATGAAGATATTTAAAACTATCTCGAAAGCTATTCTTACCTGAAATCTATTAGTCTTTCCACAGTTTCCATGAGGATATGTTTATGATAGCTTTTCACTATGTCAAGCTTACTTTATATAATGCTGACTGTGGTATTTCTTCTCCAGTGGCATATTTATTTATCCTGTTGTTAAAATAACAAAGTATTAAAATTGGTTCTTTGTTACAGTTTTATCTCCTCATTTTGTCATTATATTTAAACTAAACTTTTGTGTAGCTCATAATAAAAGTGTTATTTTTTTCTTTTCTCTTGGGGCCTAAATTATTTTCTTTATTTCTTGCTTCATTTGCAACTTTTGCTTTCCCATTCCCTGGAAATACAAAACAAAGTTTTAAAAGTATTTGTTGAGGAATCGCCATACTGTTTTCCATAATGGTTGAACTAGTTTACAATCCCACCAACAGTGTAAAAGTGTTCCTATTTCTCCACATCCTCTCCAGCACCTGTTGTTTCCTGACTTTTGAATGGTTGCCATTCTAACTGGTGTGAGATGGTATCTCATTGTGGTTTTGATATGCATTTCTCTGATGGCCAGTGATGATGAGCATTTTTTCATGTGTCTGTTGGCTGTATGAATGTCTTCTTTTGAGAAATGTCTGTTCATATCCTTTGCCCACTTTTTGATGGGGTTGTTTGTTTTTTTCTTGTAAATTTGTTTGAGTTCTTTGTAGATTCTGGATATTAGCCCTTTGTTAGATGAGTAGATTGCAAAAATTTTCTCCCATTCTGAACAGGTTGCCTGTTCACTCTGATGGTAGTTTCTTTTGCTGTGCAGAAGCTCTTTAGTTTAATTAGATCCCATTTGTCAATTTTGGCTTTTGCTGCCGTTGCTTTTGGTGTTTTAGACATGAAGTCCTTGCCCATGCCTATGTCCTGAATGGTACTACCTAGATTTTCTTCTAGGGTTTTTATGGTATTAGGTCTAACATTTAAGTCTCTAAACCAAAGGATTATAAATCATGCTGCTATAAAGACACATGCACACGTATGTTTATTGCGGCACTATTCACAATAGCAAAGACTTGGAATCAACCCAAATGTCCATCTGTGACAGACTGGATTAAGAAAATGTGGCACATATACACCATGGAATAGTATGCAGCCATCAAAAAGGATGAGTTTGCATCCTTTGTAGGGACATGGATGCAGCTGGAAACCATCATTCTTAGCAAACTATCACAAGAACAGAAACCAAACACCGCATGTTCTCACTCATAGGTGGGAACTGAACAATGAGATCACTTGGACTCAGGAAGGGGAACATCACACACTGGGGCCTATCATGGGGAGGGGGGAGGGATTGCACTGGGAGTTATACCTGATATAAATGACGAATTGATGGGTGCTGACGAGTTGATGGGTGCAGCACACCAACATGGCACGAGTATACATATGTAACAAACCTGCACATTATGCACATGTACCCTAGAACTTAAAGTATAATTTTAAAAAAGTATTTGTGTAAAAATGCATTTTTGTCTTATGCGTGTGGGTCAAATTGCATGGTTTTCTTGTCCAAATCGTTCTGTTATCTGTTTTACTGAATATAATCTTCTACATGGCAACCTTCAGTAGAATAATTTTTTTCTGGTATATACTCATTGGTTTATCCAACAGCATTTTGTATGCTCTTTATTATTTCTTATGCTTATGATTTATTAAATAAATAAGATAGTAATCACATTTAGAGAAATAATACTTTTTAAAATTACTTTATGTAGTTCTTTGCACATTATTTTGTACAAAGAAGGGGATTAATTTAACTCTGTAATAATCATATTATAGTATAAGTAACATTTAATACCAAAGTAGCTCTTAAAATTCAAGAATTTATGTGGAATTTAATAAATTCTATTAATGATGAGAATAAAACTGGTTGTGACAGAGAACTGTAACAAACCAAAAATGAAAAATGAGAAAAAGGTACTAAAATAAGTTCTTCCTCAAGAATCAGCATATGTAATTCAGAGAAATGAAAAATTGGTTTCCCATTTTATAACATGATTGGTAGATTTTATATATGTGTTTCTCCTTTTAAAAATATTTTTTCTCCCTTAAAGTATTATTCAAATTTGATTTTATCTTGCAAATAGGTGTGTGGAGGAGGAAAGGTGTTAATTCAATTAAGGAGACTTCGTTATGTAATTATATGTTCTAGTGGAAAAGTTGATCTAGAGTTTATACTTTATTTAAATCCCAGCTTAAGTAAAAGGGTCATCTCTATAGCTCCTGAGAATATATTTAATAAACATTTAGTAAAGACAAAAAAATCCTGCTTAAATATTTTCTCCATCTTATGTTTTCTTCTCTTTTCTGTCTAAATTAATGTTTACCAAGATAAACCTTGTATTTCCTGTAGAAGGACAGATAACCTGCAACCCATCTGGACATAAAGTTCTATAGGACAATTGGATATGGTGCCTTCTGCATCCCTGCCTGGCCCTTCCAGGACCTGTTCACATTGACATCTTGGGACATGTTCACTACTCAGTTGACTCCAGAAATAACACACATTGCCTGTGCATGAGGTGCATGGCTTTGCTTTTTCCAAGAGTTCCGCATTTCCATGGAAACCAGACAGGCAGAAAAGAAAGGATAAGCACAAGATATCTCTGAGCTCTTAGAAACAAAGCTGAATCCAGACCAACTGCCTCATCTGAATTCAGCTTGTGAAAACCATAAACCACTCTGACCCCTTACTGCTGAAGGAAGACATGCTCCCTGCTGGCATCTATCCATGAGAAACACATCTCTTTCTCACATTGGACATATTTTAAAGGCAAGAAAGGCAGGATTTGAGATCTAAAAGCCTAGATTTTTTTTATCTTCTGCCACTCTTTGGTGATGTGAAGTTACCATTTCCATTCTATAAAATGCAAAATTACAAAAGGTTTTAGAATTGCTTCTCATTTGAAAGGAACGTTGAAGGTTATTTAAATTTTTTTTTTTTTTTTTTTTTTTTTTTGAGACGGAGTCTTGCTCTGCCACCCAGACTGGAGTGCAGTGGCCGGATCTCAGCTCACTGCAAGCTCCGCCTCCCGGGTTTACGCCATTCTCCTGCCTCAGCCTCCCGAGTAGCTGGGACTCCAGGCGCCCGCCTCGTCGCCCGGCTAGTTTTTTGTATTTTTAAGTAGAAACGGGGTTTCACCGTATTAGCCAGGATGATCTCGATCTCCTGACCTCGTGATTCGCCCGTCTCGGCCTCCCAAAGTGCTGGGATTACAGGCTTGAGCCACCGCGCCCGGCCCCGGTTATTTAAATATTAAAGCTTAATGAACAGTAGTTTGAAATCCTTAGGAAATACTATGTTAAACAAAATATCCTTGCTCATGGTAACTTAATCAAACAGCAGGTATTTGTCAAATGTAAGATTTGCTATAGGTAGGCAGGAACATCTTCTAATTGGAAGCTCTATTCTATTCTATCTTCTATAACTGTAGCTCCAGGGGAAAAAAAAAATCTGTGCATGTCTCAGTAATCAGAACTTCCAAGAAGAGAATGCAATTTTAAATTAATTGATATGAAAGTCACTATTAAAACTATGTGCATAATCCACTGTGAAATGTAAGTTGGTTCTATTTATTAAAAGAAAAAAACACACAACCAGTTCTTATTAAGTTCTTATATAAATCTTATTTATATTACAATATAAAAATCTAGGTTTGTGCTAAGTAGCTATAACTGTGCTCCTCCTCTCATCTGAACCCTGAATCCCACGCTCTAACATTTTCGTCACTTTCCCTTGTTGTTAAGAGGAGTACTGCTTGGATAATCTGTGTACTCTGGCATCTAAAAAAGCACATACAGATGTAGACCGTTTAGGTTTATTTCTTTAGCCATATCTGATGATAGAGCTGAAAGATTAGTTGATACTCTATCAAGTGTCTAAAACTGTGTGTATGCAAGAATGAACTATTCTTTTGGGGGGGGTGGAACAAGAAATGGGTATATCAGAGCTAGTTTGCCACCACAGAATTTAGATATTATAGCCATTGAGTTACGATGTCTAGTATATGGCATAAAGAAACTCAACCAAACAAAAGAGAAAGTCAAAGAATACATGTACCCCAAATAATAATAGAAAAGTAGATCAATGTATGTTCCACTCAATTTGAACTTCCCCGAGTTCTCCTCAACTCATAGATGATTCTACCATATTGTATGTTATAATAAAGAATCACAAATATAAGAAATGGCATCAAATAATAAAGCTTAAGAAACGAAGGGTGAGTCCTGAGAAAAGGTGCCGTAAGTTGTAGTGGAAAGTATTTTCTCTAAACCACCATGATGACTATTGTAGTATGTTAAAGAGCAGAACCAAAGACAAGCTTCATAAAGGACATTTCAGAGATCATCACTGTGATAAAGAAAATGCAAGTTCTTTTTAAAATTATACTTTACTTTTAAGTTCCAGGATACATGTGCAGGGTGTGCAGGTTTGTTACATAAGTAAACGTGTGCCATGGTGCTTTGCTGCATCTGTCAACCCATCACCTAGGTATTAAGCCCAACATGTATTTGCCATTTTTCCTAATGCTCTCCCTCCCCACCCCTGCCAACTCCACAGGCTCTAGTGTGGGTTGTTTCCTTTTCTGTGTTCATATGTTCACACTGTTCAACTCCCACTTGTAGGTGAGAACACGGAGTGTTTTATTTTCTTCTGTTCCCGTGCTAGTTTGCTGAGGATAATAACTTCCAGGTCCATTCATGTCCCTGCAAAGGACAGGATCTCGTTTTTTTAAAGACTGCATAATATTTCATGGTGTATATATACCACGTTTTA
The DNA here is from genome assembly GCF_009764315.1 of Trachypithecus francoisi. Lineage (NCBI taxonomy): Eukaryota > Metazoa > Chordata > Mammalia > Primates > Cercopithecidae > Trachypithecus > Trachypithecus francoisi. The sequence goes on from NW_022681465.1 coordinate 18,288,460, forward strand.
TTTATCCAGTCTATCATTGATGGGCATTTGGGTTGATTCCATTTCTTTGCTATTGTAAATAGTGCTGCAGTGAACAAACATGTGCATGTATCTTTAAAATAGAGTGATTTATATTCCCTTGGGTATGTACTCAGTAATAACATTGCTGGGTCAAATGGTATTTCAGTTCTAAATCTTTAAGGAATCATCACAGTGTCTTCCACAATCGTTTTTACACTAACAGTGTAAAAGCATTCCTATTTCTCTGCAACCTCACCAGCATCTGTTGTTTCTCGACTTTTTAATAATTGCTATTCTGACAGGTGCGAGATGGTATCTCACTGTGGTTTTGATTTGCATTCCTCTAATGATCGGTGATGTTGAGCTTTTTTTCATATGTTTGTTGGCTGCATGAATGTCTTGTTTTGAGAAGTGTTTGTTCGTGTTCTTTGCCCACTTTTTAATGGGGTTGTTTTTTTCCTTGTAAATTTGTTTAAGTTCCTGTATATTCTGAATATTAGACCTTTGTCAGATGGATAGATTGCAAAAATTTTCTCTCACTCTATAGGTTGTCTGTTATCTCCGATGATAATTTCTTTTGCTGTGCAGAAGCTCTTTAGTTTAATTAGATCCCATTTGTCAAGTTTTGCTTTTGTTGCAATTGCTTTTGGTGATTTCATCATGAAATCATTGCCTTTGGCTATTTCCCAAATAGTATTACCTAGCTTTTCTTCTAGGGTTTTTACAGTCTCGGCTTTTTCATTTAAGTCTTTAATCTATCTTGAGTTAATTTTTGTACAAGGTGTAGTAAGGAAGGGGTCCAGTTTCAACATTCTGCATATAGCTAGCCAGTACTCCTGGCACCATTTATTAAATAGGGAATCCTTTCTCCATTGCTTGTTTTTCTCAGGTTTGTCAAAGATCAGATAGTGTTAGATGTGGGTCTTATTATTTGAGTTCTCAATTCCATTCCATTGTTCTATGTGTCTGTTTTTGTACCAGTACCAAGCTGTTTTCATTACTGTGGCTTTGTAGTATAGTTTGTAGCATAATACCTCCAGCTTTATTCTTTTGGTTAGGATTGTCTTGGCTATAGGAGCTCTTTTTTGGTTCCATATGAATTTTGAAATATTGTTTTCTAATTCTGTGAAGAATGTCAATGACAGTTTAATAAGAATAGCATTGATTCTATAAATCACTTTGGGCAGTATGGCTATTTTCAATATATTGATTTTTCCTACACATCAGCTTGGAATGTTTTTTTCATTTGTTTGTGTCCTCTCTGGTTTCCTTATCCAGTGGTTTGTAACTCTTCTTGAAGAGGTCCTTCACTTCCCTTGTTAGCTGTATTCCTAGGTATTTCACTTTCTTTGTAGCAATTGTGAATGGGATTCATGATTTAGCTCTCTACTTGTCTGCTGTTGATGTATAGGAATGCTTGTGATTTTTGCACATTGATTTTTGTATCCTGAGACTTTGCTGAAGTTGCTTATCAGTTTAAGAAGCTTTTGGGCTGAGACAATGAGGTTTTGTAGATACAGGATCATGTAATCTGCAAACAAAGACAATTTGACTTCTCTTTCCATTTGGATGCCCTTTATTTCTCTCTTTTGCCTGATTGCTCTGGCCTGAACCTCCAATACTGTGTTGAATTGGAGTGGTGAGAGAGGGCATCCTTGTCTTGTGCCGTTTCATGGACATAAGCTTTGGCCCATTCATTATGATATTGGCTGTAGGTTTGTCATAAATGGCTCTTATGATTTTGAGGTGTGTTCCTTCAACACCTACTTTATCGAGAGTTTTTAACATAAAGGGATGTTGAATTTTATCAAAGGCGGGTACTATTTCTTGTGGAACCACCCCAAACATTTGAAAAGGAGGGACTCCTCCCTAATTCATTTTACAAGTTCAGCATCATTCTGATACCAAAAACTGGCAGAGATACAACAAAAAAGAAAACTTCAGGCCAATATTCCTGATGAACAACAATGCAAAAATCCTCAGTGCCTTCTAGAAACACTCTCCAGACACAACCAGAAATAATGTTTTACCAGTTATCTGAGCTTCCCTTAGGCCAGCCACGTTGACACATAAAATTAACCATCATAAATGAATATTCCAGTATTCCCAGTTTGCATTCTGCTAACAAGATTAGCAGAAAGTTAACTTCCTGCAGAAAATGCACAACTCCTTTCTGGAATCTCATCACCATATCATTTCTGTTTGATAATGTGACAATCCATTTTTCTCAATTTTAGTTCATTGAGAGGTACACATTTATTAATTAACTTATCCATTTATTTAGTCTCTCAGTCTCTCATTCATGCACGTTTTAGAAATTAGGTTTACAATTACATATGTTTTAATGAGTTGCTTTTTATTCTTGGCATAAATGGAGACAAGCAAGATTCTCATAAAACACAGCTAGGACCACTAAATTAAGATATTTCTTGAACAAGTGGAGTAACCAGATACTTTTGCATTTATGACATTTAAGTTAAAAGTTTAAAATCAGAGAAATTTGTTTCCTTAAACTAGGTTTAAAAAATGTAAAATAAAGTTAGCAAGAAGTAAGCATGCAATGATATGCCTTGAAAGAATGTTATTTAATCTTTGATGACTTAGAAGAGATATTTTGTAATCTTCTCTTTCTAACTTTCATTGCATTTTCTCTTGAGTTCAGTGTATGTATAATGATTCCTCACAGCAGTAGTCATCAGTTTTCATATATCATTATTACCATCATTGCCATCCTCATCAACATCATCATAAACATTTATTTTGCATCCAGTCGGCTCCTGAAAATGCACAGGGAACTTGAGAAGGGAATTTAGGCCTAGAGGAAGAGTAATCCTCACAAATAAACTTTATTGGAGACATTGCTTAGAAATTTGTTTGCTAATGAAAAGAAAAGAAGACATTTAATTTTAACTAATATATAATGAAATAGTAAAGGATTTGATCCTCTAGGCAGTAACAAAACTGAAAATTAATTTTAATAAATGGTGTCAGAATTTTTAAAAGTATGCTCCAATTCTATCAACACAAATCCAACCATAGCAGCTTCTCAGATCATTAGAGCATCTACATTTATGTCTCTTGAGTGGTTAAGAACTGTATGTCAAGGTCAATTCTCTTTCTACTTACCTTCAAACAAATTTTTAAAAATCCTTCTGTGTCATTAAGACTGTGATACTATTGATACAAAGTTTTTCTTACAACCATCTGTTCTTTATTAACAAGGGTGTTAAAAACATCATAACCAGAATTTGGCTGTATATCTACATAATTGTTTTCATAGTTTAAAATTATATAGAAAAACTAAAATGTACCAACAGAATGTTCTAAAATGACTTTAAATATTTGACATCATATTACATAATGAAAAATATCAAATAAACATAAAGAAAAATTTTAAACAACCTGACAATTCTATTTTCCAAGGAAAGACTGTAGATGACTGCCTCAAGGTCACGATATAATATTTTAAGTGGTGAATTCTAATGACCCTGTTTTTGACACATACCAAGTGTTGTAATAAGTGAAGTCAGCCTTTAAATAACACACTTTTCCCCCTAAATGGGAGCTGTGTATTATTAAGGTCATTGGGGTTAATGTTCAATGTCCAAGTTTTATGACCTTGTTCTGCCTTTGTAATATGAGACCAGCAACTTCAGCTTATTGTCATCTTGGCTTCATTGCCTGCTAAACTAAAATACATTTGCCTCCTGAGAGAATATACATCTATATTATCATATATTAATAATAATGTGGTAATAATACATGATGTAATATTTATATATTTATATATTTAGAGAATTTAATTAATATTTTTAAAGGTTTTAATATTTTAATATATGTTTAATGAATTATTTAATATACATTTATATATTTAATGAAGTTTTTAAAGGTTTTAATATTTAATGTATATTTTTACATATTTAGAGAATTATCTAATGAATATTTTTAAAGATTTTAATTCATCTATGTATTTTGATAGCAATAAAAATATTTAATGTTTTTCTACTGATCATTGACCAATGCCATATATTTTATTTGGCATTAATTCAAATAAAATGTATTCTTTCTTAACAGTTTTTAATTTCTTTTTAAATGTCTCCAAATGATTTTTAAAACTTTCTTTATAAACTTTTATTTAAACTTTGCTGCTCTCCGTTTTTCCCAACATAATTTTTCTAACCCTGCTTGCTCTCATAAATATAATTTATATGTCTCATTCATTTTCTTTTCTTTCTTTTTTTTTTTTTTGAGACGGAGTCTTGCTCTGTCACCCAAGCTGGAGTGCACTGGCGTGATCTTGGCTCACTGCAAGCTCCGCCTCCCGGGTTCACGCCATTCTCCTGCCTCAGCCTCCCGAGTAGCTGGGATTGCACGCGGCCGCCACCACGCCTGGCTAATTTTTTGTTGTTGTTGTTAGTAGAGACGGGGTTTCACCGTGTTAGCCAGGATGGTCTGGATCTGCTGACCTCATAATCCACCTGCCTTGGCCTCCCAAAGTGCTGGGATTACAGGCGTGAGCCACCGCGCCCGGCCTCATTTTCTAAACTTTTTGGCATATTCTACATATCCATTGCTCCTTTTCAGCATCTTGTGGCATATAAAACCCTTTTTAAAAAATACTTAAAGCTATATTCCTTTAGACTAAACTTGTAGAATTGGAAGAAATAATGAGTAAAAAAGAGTGGCAGCATGCTTTGGCAATAATTTATATATCATGATATGTCAACATAGTCTTCTTGTTAAACTAGTTGTACTGTTACATTTAACTAAGAAATACTTGATCGTCTGATTTCAAAGCTAATATGCTAATTCTGTATGGAAATTCAGGCAAATTCATTTTTGTTCTCTTGTACCAAAAGAAATACTTTCTCCTTTTATATTTATTACTGAAGGAAGAATTTGGTTGTTCAGTAGATGTCACTATAAGGCTGTTGTACTATCATTTTTTTTTTATTTCTGCTAACAAAGCTAAAACATATTTTAATCTCTTTAATGTTAAAAATGTTAAATATATTTTAATGCTCAACTTTAATTGAAGATATAGAATATAGATATATATTAAAGATCTAGAAAATATTTAGTTAATATGTATATATCTCTACATATTTAATATCTATATTTAATATGTATCTATATATCTATACATCTATGTTTTATTTTAAATCATGTCAAGCATCACTATATATTCTGGGTTATATTTTAACAAATATTAGAAAGCATTCTTTTTTTGTTTTTTTTGTTTTTTTTTTTTGAGACGGAGTCTCGCTCTGTCACCCAGGCTGGAGTACAGTGGCCGGATCTCAGCTCACTGCAAGCTCCGCCTCCCGGGTTTACGCCATTCTCCTGCCTCAGCCTCCCAAGTAGCTGGGACTACAGGCGCCCGCCACCTCGCCCGGCTAGTTTTTGTATTTTTAGTAGAGACGGGGTTTCACCGTGTTAGCCAGGATGGTCTCGATCTCCTGACCTCGTGATTCGCCCGTCTCGGCCTCCCAAAGTGCTGGGATTACAGGCTTGAGCCACCGCGCCCAGCCTAGAAAGCATTCTTAACACTGCTTTCAGTGTTCACTATTAATCTGGGTAGGTTGACTGCTATAATATCTTCATCACACAACACAATATATATTAAACTTTCCACTTCGCTTGCACCAAGCCCAAGGCATATATTTCTTGTCTGCTCTCTCTTCCGGTAGTTACGTCCTAGAATTCAAGGCTCCTTTTATCCTAACACAGCCACTCTAAACACCTGGCTCTCAAAGTCTCCAGTGGTAAGGAAGAAGGAATGGAGGAAAGGTGGGCCAGGTATTGAACCACCTTGACCATCCTACTCTCTATGCTCCCTGGCAGTTCCATGTCCAGAAAATATTGAATGTCTCCAAGTGAGGCAAGAGGGCTGGGAAACATGGTAAAAATTATATTTTTACTCTTTATGATTTATACTATATTATAAAACCATATAAATAAAAACAATACTCAGCCTTCCTTCCATAAGTGAAGAAATATCCATTGAGCTAGTAAAATTGTTTGCAAAGCCAGAGATTTTAATTTAAAAAAAATTTTTGAATGACACTTCTGGAGGTGGAAATCAAAATTTTAATAAACTTTTTCTATAGCTTTTATGATCATCTATAAAATTTTGATATTTCAATGATAATAGCTAAAAGGAATAATAGGAAATAATCAGAATTATCAACATATAATGTTCCCCCAAATTTAGTGTCACTACATTACTATAAATGGTTCCTATCTGTACATTTCTTCTCTAAAACACATACTGAATTTACAGTGAAGTAAATTCCTCTGGTGAACTGAAAAATAAGTTTTTGGTTGGGAATAGAATAATATGGTAGCAATTATGTGGTCTATTATAATAATTATGCTGATCTCACTGAGTACACAATTTCATCAGCAATTACTCCTTCTAATGCAATACTTTCATAAGTCATTCAACTTTCTGTTGATCATAGGGAGGACAATTTTACTTCGCTTTTACCTATCAAGGAATCTCGTACTCCTTCAGCTTGTATTAGATTATTAGAATATATACCAGAATTGGGCTGTAATAATTACATTTTATCAAAAAGTGGTGAAATTTCTAATATTTGTTAAAATAGGACCCAAAATATATAGTGATGCTTGATATAATTTAAAATAAAATATTAAGTTGATAGTTATGCTACTTCAAAAATTGTGTAATTTTGAAATTCTATTGTGTGTCACTTCATGGAAATTATTTTTGCTCCAAATAGATTTTGAAATATGCAGTCTTATATATGTATTATCTACTTGAAATGAGTTTCACCCCGCATGTATTTATTTGTGTGCATGTGTATAAATAACTAACCAAAGTTAGTTTCCCAGATAATGAAGCAACAGCATCCATTATTGTTTTGTTTTTATCTTGCATTGTCTAAGTGTCAAAGAAAGGTCAAAGAAAATCAGGGATCGAGTTAGGACATAATGCATTCTGTGTACTGTAAGAGAAGTTGGTAAAAAGCTCTTATATTTTTCCCCTAGTTCAGAAACATAAAACAATTTATAAACTATTATCTTTCTGACAAGACGTGAAATGAAGTGTTTCTCTAGCTTTTAGCTGGTTTCCACTTATGTGTATGTTATTATATTGCTGATGTTGAAGAGAAAACATTTTCTGTATCTTCTCTAACCTGGATACTCTCCAAAAAAGGCAGGCAAACACTTTACAAGTTTATTTCAGGAGGCAAAAGACAAATGAAAGAGAAAAGAAATGGGCATGCATGAGAATTTCTCTCTTGAGGGAGACTCCTCTGTCTCCTTGAAACTGTCCTGCCCCGGTCCTGGCAATGAGGTAGTGGTCACCAAGCTTAACTGAGGTCTTCTTGCTATGCAGCTGTTAACACAGTGCTAACTTGTGCTTTAACTTCAAAAAAAGACAGATCTTTCCTCTGAGCATGAGAAATGGAAGGGGGCCAGCCCCTCCACTCCTGTGAGTATTTCTCATCAGGTGAGACGAGAGACTGAGAAAAGAAATAAGACACAGAGACAAAGTATAGAGAAAGAACAGTGGGCCCAGGGGACTGGCGCTCAGTATATGGAGGACCCACACTGGCACTGGTACCTGAGTTCCCTCAGTATTTATTAGTTACCATTTTCACTGTCTTAGCAAGAGGAATGTGTCAGGAGAGCAGGGTGATAGTGGGGAGAAGGTCAGCAAGAAAACAGGTGAGCAAAGGAATCTGTGTTACAAATACGTTTAAGGGAAGGTACTATGCCTGGATGTGCACGTAGGCCAAATTTATGCTTCTCTCCACCCAAACAACTCGGTGGAGTAAAGTATAACAGAGCAGCATTGCTGCCAACATGTCTCGCCACCCGCCACAGGGCGGTTTTTCTCCTATCTCAGAATCGAACAAATGAGCAATCGGGTTTTATACCGAGACATTCAGTTCCCAGGGGCAGGCAGGAGAAAGAGGCCTTCCTCTTTTACTAATCCTCCTCAGCACAGACCCTTCATGGGTGTTGAGCTGGAGGACAGTCAGGTGTTTCCCATCCCACGAGGCCATATTTCAGACCATCACATGGGGAGAAATCTTGGACGATACCTGGCTTTCCAGGGCAGAGGTCCCTGCGGCTTTCCACAGTGCACTGTGCCCCTGGTTTATTGAGAATGGAGAATGGCGATGACTTTTACCAAGCACACTGCCTGTAAACATTTTGTTAACAAGGCACATCCTGCACAGCCCTAGATCCCTTAAACCTTGATTTCATACAACACATGTTTCTGTGAGCTCAAAATGGGGGCAGAGTGACAGATTAACAGCATCTCAGGACAAAGCAATTGTTCAGGGTACAGGTCAAAATGGAGTTTCTTATGTCTTCCTTTTCCACATAGACACAGTAACAGTCTGATCTCTCTTTCTTTTCCCTACAAGAAATAGGTATTTCTTCTTCTGGAGCAGAATAGCCAGAGTGCAGAAAATGAACTCTTTCTACCTCATTCACAAAATTTGAGTACAAGAACTGCGTAAGGGATAGTTTGGGAGCATCCCTCTACATAGTGTCCGTACAGATACAGATTTGCATAGCTATACAGTACAGATACATATCTGATGGTAAAAGGAATTGTTTAAAAATCAACACACGTCTTCACACATTTTCAGATTCATTACCACATAATGTTAAAATAGGCAACCTAATTATGCTGCTTAACTGATAAGAAAACTAAATATCAGATACCTAAGATTATAGAATTTATAAGTGGCAAAAGTGGGATTTGGGAGGAGGGACTCATGTAAACCACTTCTTCTATACACACTGTGTTACACATTGATCTATCTTACGACCCTATGATATGTACTGATTATATCCTATGATCTTTATAAACACTGTGTCGTACTTTCTGGCTGAATGGCACGTTTCATTAATGCCACTTTCTAAGTCCTGAGCAGATTTGAAATCCCTGGGGAGGGTCCACACGCACTTAGGAGAAATGTTATGTTTCTGGAGTCATGCCCACTAGTGATTGCAGTCACTTATGGAAGAATAATGGTAGTACTTGATGGTGGCACTCATTCTTATATCTTTTTCTCTAAAACAAAACATCCAAAGAAATCTTTTAAAAGTTGTAGGATTCCAGTCACTTATGTAATTATCAGGGCTTACATCCATGAAGTACCACAATATTATGACAGTGTTGCCTGCAGAAATTGTTTCAGATTTTTTTTGTTTTTGTTTTTGTTTTTGTTTTTTGAGACAGGGTCTTGCTCTGTCCCACAGGCTGGAGTGCAGAGTGTCGTGGTGTGATCAAGGCTCACTGCAGCCTCTACCTTCCTTGAAGTAACCCTCCCACCTCAGCCTCCTGAGTACCTGGGACCACAGGCATGCACCACAACACCCAGCTCGTTTTTGTATTTTTTGTAGAGTCAGGGTTTCACCATGTTGTCCAGGCTTCAGGTTCTTGAAGCTAACAGAAACATTTGAATTTGTACATCTAAATCACTCTTATATTTGAAATAACCACGTCCAAAGTTTGGGTTTTAATTTTTTAAGAATCAGCATAATAAATTCAATTTGCATATTAAATATATTCCTGCATGTATATTTATTAATTTCAATAAATACATATTTTCAGCAATTTCAATAGTATTTTAGAGACCAAGAGACAATATCCACCATCATCAGTGATACTTTTGTTTTCCAAAGTGTGTTTTCTTTCGTTTCACTTTGTATATTCTTATGTTTTCATTTGTGTTTCAATAAAGCAGAAATTTATATTATGTGCACTCTCCATATTGAATACTGTAAAAATAGAAATAAAAGAGGATGCACTCTTGATGGGGCTTTAGTTAATCTGGGCACACCTGGAGACAACAGATTCAGTTGCTAAAGAGCCTTTGTTCACGGGCTCATGTCTCCTGTGGGAGTCCCTGCCTCCTAGCAGAGCTTGTGCTAATGACTCTCCACCTCTGACATCTGTGGTGGCCTGAGTGCACTTCCAGAGATACACAGAAATTAATGTATAGCCAGGTGTGGTGGCTCACGCCTGTAATCCTAGCACTTTGGGAGGCCCAGGCAGGTGGATCATGAGGTCAAGAGATCGAAACCATTCTGGCCAATATGGTGAAACCCCATTTCTACCAAAAATACAAAAATTAGCTGGGCACAGTGGCGGGCGCCTGTAGTCCCAGCTACTCAGGAGGCTGACGCAGGAGAATCGCTTGAACCCGGGAGGCGGAGGTTGCAGTGAGCCAAGATAGTGCCACTGCACTCCAGCCTGGGCGACAGAGTGATTCTCTGTCTCAAAAAAAAAAGAAAAAAAAAAAAATATATATATATGTGTATATATACTGTGTAATTCTTATTAACATTAACATTTAAGAAACTGGTTTATCTACTCAGGTTACAAAATATTTCATAACATACTGGGAAAATGTCGTATATCCAAATACATTATATTTATATTACATATATGTACAATTTTATTAAAGTTTATGTCTACATAGATACAAACATAGAAAATGCTGTCAAATTTTATCCATAGCCATAATATATATTAGAATTAATTGTCATACAATGAATTATTAGAGATGCAGAAATACTTATGTTTATTATAAAATTAATTCAAGCTAATGCTAAATTATAATTTGACAGGCAATTGTTTCAAGATTTGAATCATTTGGAAATATTTCAGGGACTAATTTAGTTCTTATGAAATAGTACATTTTAATGAATATTTGTTGAAGAAATGGATGGGAAGACTTGGGCATTATACTTTGCATGTTAAGCCTAAAATATTTTCATACATTTCTCATAAAATTTAATTATAGTCGCTTCATTCTTTTCTACAGAAAAATTATTTGCTATTCATCAGACTGCTTGAGTGTTTACCACTGGAGTTTTACTAATGTTTACACCTTATACTGAATTAGTATATGTTGTGTATTGAGACTGTGATAAAGAATATTATATTTCCTCTCTTTATTGAATTTTTTAATTGATTTTCTGTTATTGTTGTTGTTGTTAGAGACAGAGGCTCACTATGTTGCCCAGGCTGGGGCAGAGTAGTGCTGTGACAGCTCACTGCATTCTCGAATTCCTGGGCTCAAGCAATCCTTCAACCTCTGCCTCCTGAATAGCTGGGACTGCAGTCATGCACCGCCACCATGAATGTCTAATTTTTTTTGTTTTTGAGATAGGGTCTTGCTGTCTTGCCCAGCCTGGTCTAGCCTTCTTATTGAATTTTTGAATTTACAGTGCTCATGTTTAACTGGGAAAGTATCTCTTAACTTCCAAATGTAGTGTTTCTATGTCAACTCTTAGGAATTGCCAGAAGGATGAGATATTGTTGCTGGTAAGATCTCATACTAAAGTGATGCTTATAAACCTCAAAGACAGAGTGTCCACTGATTGCAAATTGGGTCCATGTGCTTGCTGTCATGGCACAACACAGAAAATGCTATCAGATTTGAAAGGGGTCACATTGGAAAAGTTATGGTTGACTCTGGAAGCAGAAGAAAATGCTTTGAAGCTTTTCTAAAGCCGTGTGTGTTAAGCATTTATGGGCAAATTGTTTTTATAGACTGGCATTCTTATCTGTGGCGCAACTTAAATAGGAATAAGTATGCTTATCTGCAGAGTTCCTCTGAAAAAAAGTTAAAAGTTAGCAGCCTGTGACTCAAAGAGCTGACATTGAAAGTAGAGGTGTGTTAGAAATTATGTTGCTGTGTTAAGTTCAACAAGAAAAACATATCTTGATTTCTTCCTATACTAGCATAATTATTTCCAAACTATTTTTCTCTGACACAACCATTTATCTACCTGAGAACCAGATTGCTCAAATAATTATAATTCATAATGTGGTCCCAGGGTCTTTTAATATTTTAATTGGCTACCCTAGAAATGATATGTACATCAAAGGGTAACCTTACAGGGAATAATAATGCATCATAACATAGAGACTGCATCTTTAAAGATTGCTTTTTTTCCCCTCAGTGCTTTCTCATTTTGACATCTGAAATTGCTTTTCTCAAATCTGTCTACAAGTTTAGATACAACATAGTTAAGTGAGTTTCTCCGCATTTGAAGGAATGAGGAAGTTTAGCTCGCCCTGAGTTGTAACTTTAAAGAAGAGAAATAAAACCAAGAGTTCCACATTCCACAGTTTTGCTCAAGAAATTTTTAATGATGGTCCCATTTAAGTGGAAATAGAATAAAACAGATTCTCTCTTTGCTTTTATTCTGTGAACATGTGAAATCATAAAGAAAATTGGAAGTTTGGAGAGTTGCAGGAATAGTGCTTCACACTGCTTTCTTTAGCTTCTAACATATTTTTTTTTCCAGGAAAAGCACTTGGCACAGCTGAATAATCACATTACTCCTGCTTGTCATGACCTTTCTGAGGAGTAAAGTGTGATGCTCTTCTAAAAAGGCACATTCCCTAACAATAGTTAATTCTGAAATTAATTTTGTACTCTGAATGAATGACCAGCAGAATCACAAGATTTAAAAATCTTAACTTGCCAACCACAGTGTTCATAAAATTATTGAAAGAAATTCAGGTGTCTGAACTGAATTCAACAAATACAAAAGGATCATATGATTGTCATGCTACACTTTTCCTTTGCAATGTTCTTACACAAGAAGGCATAAGGAAGTGGCTATTTTATTTGCATTTCATAGAACTTATTCTTCCTTGGAAGAACTTATTCTTCCTTGAAAGAACTTATTCTTCCTTGAATTTCACGAGGTATTCTTAATTCATTATCATAATAGTAAGTTCAATAAAAATATTTTTCTTAAAATATCCACATACCATTTGATATTATAGCTATTAACATGTTATACATACATAATTTTTATTAATTTCGATGAAGACAGAATTTTTTGAAGAACTAAAACTTAAGATCCATGTAACAGAAACTCTCTCCCCAAACACACATACTCATTCCTCTGAATTCATTAAACTTGGTATCCTCAGTTATGCCAATTTTCCTACAAGCAGAATCAGGAATTGAGATGAACCCTGGCAAGAAAGACATAATTGTATAGTCTGGATAGAACCTTTATTGTTGAATGCAAGTTTTGATCCTTAAAATTTAACTTACTGTAGTTATGATTTCATAAAATTCTACTTTTCTCTAACCCATGGTTACTCATTTTATTTATATGTTTTCTTATTGATATTTAGGTTAGAAATTTAAAATTAGAATAGTAATACCAGAAACAAACATCCACATTTTGGTTCTCATTGAGGGTGAAGAATCAGGGTTTGTTTTTACTTTTTTTAAAATTCTGCCCCCAGCATTTTGTTATATAAACATGTGAAATAATCTATTTGGAAATAATATTATGAGTTTTTTTTAAAAAAAAACCATATAACTCCATTTTCAAGTCACTGATTCTTCACTTCAAAGCATCAGCTTTGAGGCTTATCAAAGGATTATAGCCTTTGAGTTGTCTTTGAAGAAACGTAGTTGAATATACACTATAACAACGCTTCATCAGTATCAACACTAAAGCTTGAAAGTTGAGAAGTTAGAATGTAAAATACTTAATAGCTTGAAATTATGAACTCATAGTTTTAACTAACTGTGGGCAATTGAGAAGCCATAATCTGTCCTGCTCATTTTTCTCTCTCCTGGGCTAATCCAAATGTCTATTATGTAGTAGATTTTCAATCAAATGTTACTTGAATGAATGTTGCATAAGACAGACCAGGGGTTCCTTAACAAGCCATCACCACATGAGACTTTATATTTTTGACTTGTGTAAAATTGAAGGGGTACAAGTGTAGTTTTGTTACATGGATATAATGTGTCATATGGTTAAGTCTAGACCTTTAGTGAAAACCATCACCTGAATAATGAGTGTTGTATCCATTATGTAATTTCTCATCTCTCATTCCCCTCACACACTCCTACTCTTCTTAGTCTCCAATGTCTATCACTCAACACTTTATGTCCAATCACATGAGATTGTAATCGGCACACTACTGGCATGACATACAGAATTGGGCCAATTTGCTGCTAAACATGATGCCATTCTTAATTTGATAGTGGGCAATGTCACTGGTATCATTTTATAGCAAATATTCGTCACAGCTATTTTTCACTGTTTTTAATTAAGGCACATTTTTTAAAAAACACAAACAAAATATAAAATTATTTTAGAAGACTGACTTTTCTTAAGTTTATTCTACCAAAGATAAATGAATCAGAAATTATTTTCATTAAATAAATAGAATGTTGCATATTTATTAACTTTTACAATATTTTAATACTGAAATTTAATTCAGAAATATCTGAAATCAAGTTGCACCTCAGAAAGAGTTGAAAATTTGAAACCTTGAAATGTTTCGGCTTTAAACTTTACCATCCTAGAAATATTTTATTTTTCTGAAGTGCTGACAGGGTAAAGTACAGTAACTTCCTAATTTTTACATATGACCAGATTCAAAGCTTGTTGTTTTAATTTCTTAGGGACTGATTTTTTAGTCAAGAAATGTGTGTTTATATCCAAGTAATGCACAGTGACATAATTATTGAGTCCATGTGCAAAACCTAGTACAGAGGTAGCATATTCAAACATCCCCCAGTGCCAGGAAAAATAAATACATGAGTCAGTTCAAGCCAATGTTGAACTAGTGGGCACAGACTTTGCCTAAAGAGAAGACAGTCATTTTTTCCTCCAGATGGAGCTGATTACTGCTGTTAGAAATGAGGGTCCAGTGTCACAAGAATTGCCTAAAAGAATGAAAGCTAGAAATCAAATTTCTGCATAAAGTTTCTTAACTTTAAAAAAAATGAAAATAAACTTTTAATTTATAAATTGGCTTAGGACCAAACCAAAACTATTTTAGTTGATTTTGTGTTGCTATAACAGAATGCCACAGACTGGATGATTTATAAGAATAGAAATTTATTTTTTTAATTGTTCTGGAGGCTGGTAAGTCCAAGGTCGAGGTTCTGTATCTGAGTCTTCTTGCCACATCATCCCACGGCAGAAGGCAAGAGAGTGAGAGAGTAGATGGGAGAGAAGGAGAGGAAGGGAACTGAAGTTAACCTTTTATTAGGAAGTCACTCTTGCAATAATGAACCCACATGAGGGTAGAACCCTCATGACCTAATCACTTCTTAAACGTCTCACCCATTAACCATGTTGTGTTGTGGCTTAAGTTTTCAACAAATAAACTTTGGGGGACACATTCCAGTCACAGCAAAAATCAAATAAGCAAACAAACAAAAAACGACTGTAAGCTAGGTGTATCACAAATGCATACAATTTTTAACCACTGCCACAGAGTTAAGTACAGTTTGAGCAAAAATAGAAGCTCCTGATAGCTTATTTGAGTAAGTTGATCCATATAATGTGGAGGTTTTAGGAAGAAATAAAATACATGTAAAATAAATGTATGTGAGTGTTTAACTTCCATCTCTTTCACGTGGTAATATGAATATGTAAATATGTGCTTTTTAACCTCCTGTGCTATCCCAAAAACTGGGAGATCTCAATTTATAACTCTTGAGCTATAATTAGTATCAGTAAATGTAACCATATTGTATTCAAATCTATGACTATGAATATCCCTCCATTTATTGAGTTTTTATTTATTTTATTCACCAGTGTTTTGTAAGTTTCTGCATAGAGGGCACACTCATATTTTGTCAGATTATATTTAAGTAATTCTCCTTTTCGGTGCAATTATAAGTAATATTTTTATTGATTTAAAATTTCTATTGTTTATTGCTAGCATGTAGGAAAACAATAAACTTTTTAGTGTTGGTTTTGTAAACTAAACTTATGTTTTAATTCTAGGAGGTTTTATTTTAAAAATAAATAATGATGTTGTCTGTGAAAAAAGACAAGTTTATTCCTTCCCTTTTCAACTTTATGCTTTGTATTTATTCCCCTTGCCTTATTTTTACTAATTAGGACTTTCCGTGTATTGTTGAATAGAGATGGGGGAAGGTGAAATCCTTGTCTCGTTTTTTATGCTGGGGGTAAAACATTTAGTCTCTCACCATTCAATATGTAACCTGTAGGTTTTCTGTATATCTCCTTTCCTTGGTGAAAGAAGTTACCTTGTTTCTTGTGTATTCCTAGTATAAACTCCATTTGTTCATTTATATATATGTATATATAAATATATATGTGTATATATATATACACACACACACACATTATAACAAATGAACTCCATTTGTTTGTTTTATATATATTATACTGCCAGATTTAATATGCTAAGATTTTGTTGAGGAGTTTTAAATCTATGTTCATAAAAGACATTTGTTTATAGATTTCTTGGATGTTTGACTGGTTTTGGTATAAGAGTAATACTGGCCTCATAGAATGAGTTAGACACTATTCCCTCCTTTTCCATTTTCCAGCAGATATTATACAGAATCTGTATGATTTATTGTTTAAGGATTGATAGAATTCACCAGTGAAACTTAGTACTGGCATTTTACCTTACTGGAAAGTTTTTAACAGCTAATTCAACTTTAAAAATTAGTTATGTGGCTATTCAAGATTATCTATTTCTCCTTGTGTAAATTTTGGTAGTTTACAACATTCATAAACTTGCCCTATTTTATCTAAATTATCAAATTTACGAGGATAAAGTTGTTCAAAGTATTCCCTTATTAGCCTTTTAATGTCCGTGGGTGAGTAGTCATGACACTAGTTCAAGTTCTGATATTGGTAATTTGTTTTCTCAGTTCCTTGTTATTTTGTCTACAGGCTTATCAATTTTATCAATATTTCCAAGGAATCCACATTTGGTTTTATTTCTATTTTTCTATGTTTTGAATTTTATTAATTTCAGCTCTCATTTATGGCATTTCTCTCTTGTGCTTGGTTTGAATTTAAATTAAATTTCTTTTTTGTTATTGATTTTTTAAATTACTGATTTTAGATTTCTCATTTTCTAATACATAGATTTAATGTTTACCTTTGCCTCTAATTTGCATTTGTATCTCTTAATTTTGATAAATTACATTCTCATTTTTGCTTACTTCAAAATAGTTTAAATTACTTTTGAGACTTTCTGGACCCATGTATTATTTAGAAGTGTGATATTTAATCTCCAAATATTTTAAGATTTTCCAATTCTGTTATTAATTTAACTAGTTATTTCATTGAATAGAGTATTTTATTGTTGTTTGAGAACATACTTTGCATAATTTCTATTCAGAAAGTTATATTTTGTAGTCCAGAATGTGCTCTGTCTTGGCAATTGTTTCATAAGAGTTTGAGAAAAATGTGAATTTTGTTGTTGGGTAAATATTCTATAATGTCAAGTAGGTCAAGTGCATTGATATTGCCGTTCAAGTTAACTATGCCCTTACTAATTTTTCTGTGGGCATATTTTATCGATTAGTGAACAAGAGGTGTTAAAGTCTCCAGCTATAATAGTGGTTTGTTTGTTTGTTTGTTTGTTTATTCTTTTGAGAGTGAGTCTCACCCTGTCGCCCAGACTGGAGTACAGTGGCGCGATCTCTGCTCACTGCAAGCACCGCCTCCCGGGTTCATGCCTTTCTTCTGTCTCAGCATCCTGAGTGGCTGGGACTACAGGCGCCCACCACTATGTGCGGCTAATTTTTTGTATTTTTAGTTGAGAGGGGATTTCACTGTGTTAGCTAGGATGGTCTCCATCTCCTGATCTCATGATCCGCCCGCCTTGGCCTCCCAAAGTGCTGGGATTACAGGCATGAGCCACCAGTCCTGGCCACAGATTTATGCATTAATCTTTGAAGTTCCACCTGTTTTTACCTTAAGTATTTTGATGCTCGGTAGTTAGGCACACACACATTAAGAATTGTTACATCTTTTTAGAGAATTGGCCTTTTTATCATTATGTGATGCCCCCCTTTATCCCTGATAATTTTGCTTGTTCTGAAGATTGATATATCTGAATTAATTTAGCTACTCCAAGTTTCTTTTGATTTGTGTTAGCATATATTTTTCTTTGTTCATTTGTTTTTACTCTGCCTAAGGGTTTGTATTTTATGTTGGTTTTTAATAGACAAGTTACATATGAGCTTGTTTTTTGATCCACTTTGAGTATGTCTTTCTTTTAATAGGTATATTTACACCATTCCTAGTAAAGAGATTATCAATGTAGATGAATTAATATCATTCATATCTGTAACTGATAAATATTGGTTACATTTTTAATTTATTTCCTTCCCCCAACTTCTGCCTTCTCTGATCTTAAAGGAGTATTTTACTTTATTCTATTTTGCTCCTGTTTGTTTAGTATAAAGTAATAGCATTTATTATTATTATGTCTTATTTAATATGACATTTATTTTCTGAACATTTCTAATGATTGGTTTAGGGTTTATAATAAACAATAAAATAATACAAGTGTACCTTCAGATAATACTTTATCAGTCAACATGTAGAACAGGTACTTATAACAAAATATTTTCAATTTCTCCCTCCAGTCCCATGTGACATTGTTGTCAACCATTTTACTTTTACATATTCTGTACCATGCACTATATTTTTATTATGGCTTTTCACAGACATTCATCTTTAGATAAATTGAAAATAAGAAAAATAAACATTTTATTTTACCCTCATTTACTGTTTTCTGACATTTCTTTATTTTTTTTTTTTTTTTTTTTTTTTTTTTTGAGACGGAGTCTCGCTCTGCCGCCCAGGCTGGAGTGCAATGGCCGGATCTCAGCTCACTGCAAGCTCCGCCTCCCGGGTTTACGCCATTCTCCTGCCTCAGCCTCCCAAGTAGCTGGGACTACAGGCGCCCGCCACGTCGCCCGGCTAGTTTTTTGTAGTTTTTAGTAGAGACGGGGTTTCACCATGTTAGCCAGGATGGTCTCGATCTCCTGACCTCGTGATCCACCCGTCTCGGCCTCCCAAAGTGCTGGGATTACAGGCTTGAGCCACCGCGCCCGGCCCTGACATTTCTTTGAAAGTAAATTTACGTTTCTGACCAATACTAATCTTCTTCTGCCTGAACTTGTTCTTTTAAAATTTTTTGTAGTGCAGTTCTGCTTGCAATGACCTCCCTCTGATTATGTCTCTCTGAATCATTCTCTGAATGAGCTTTTATTTCTCCTTCTTTTTTTTTTTTAGATGAAGTCTCACTCTGTCGCCAGGCGTTGGTGCAGTGCTGCAATCTCAGCTCACTGTCAAACTCCATCTCACAAGTTTAAGCAATTCTCCTGCTTCAGCCTCCAGGGTAAGTGGGGACTACAGGCATGCGCAACCATGCCCAGCTAGTTTTTGTATTTTTAGTAGAGTCAGGGTTTTGCCATGTTGACCAGGCTGGTCTCGAACTCCTGACCTCAGTTGATCCACCCGCCTCAATGTATACAATTTAGATATGACAGTTTTTCTTTTAACACTGTAAAGATTTCACTTCATTGTCTTCTTGTTCACATGGTTTCTGGTCATTTTCATTATTGTTTCTCTGTAGGTGAGGTGCTTCCTTCTCTGACTGCCTTCAAAATTTTTCTTTGTCTTTGGTTTTTGGCAATGTATATGTAGTATGTCTAAGTAATTTTGTTTTTTACTTTGTTTTTGTTTATTTTCTGTTTTGTTTTCTCTGAGACTCTTGGGATTGTGGTTTGGTATCTGTTATTAATTTTGGAAAATCTTTGGCTTTTATTTCTTTAAATACTTTTTCTACCCCTTTCTATTTTTCTTCTTCTTCTGGCATTCCAATGACATGTATGTTGCACCTTTTGCTATTGCCCTATAGTTCTTGGAAATTATGTTCTCTCTCTTTGTTTCTGTCATTCTTTTTACTTTTTACCTGTTAGTCTGGTCAATTTGTACTGCATCATCTTCAAGTTGATTGATTCTTTCTTTGCATGTATTAAGTCTACTAATGAGCCCTTCCAAGGCATTCTTTATTTTTGTTACTGTGCTTTTCATTGCTAGAAATTCCCTTTGAATCTTTATTATGGTTTCCATCTCTCTGCTGTCAATGCACATCTGATCGTGCACAGTGCATACCTGTAAAGACTTTAATGTAGTAACAGTATTTATTTTTAAACTTTTGCATGCTAATTCCAACACCTGTATCATTTCTGAGTCTGGTTCACATCATTGTTTTGTCTTTTCAGTTTTCATTGGGCTTTTGATGTGCTTTGTGTTTTTTTTGTTATTGAAAGCTAAACATGTTAAATAAAGCATTAAATATTGAGGTAAGTGGGCCTTAAATTTGAGGATTTAAATTTATCTTGCAATAGGTTGCTCTGTGTTTGACATTTGTTGTAGCTATGGGCTCTAAAGACTTCACATTTCTATGCTGACCTTGTTTGTGCCTCACTTTTTGACTATGGGGCTCCCTTTGTGCTTCTCCTAAGACAGTCTACTTTTTGTGGCTCTTCTAGGTAGAGTTCACTGCTACTACTATTGAAGTCTTATGAGCATGGCCGTATCATGCACAGAAGAGAGGGCATTCTCTAATCTTTCGATTAACTCTGTTTTTGGAGTGCACCGGGGTCCTGTGTCTTGGAGCTGTGGCCTTCTTAAGTGTTTCTGTCCCTTCTCCAGTAATAGAGCTTTGTCCCCCTGCCTCTTAATCCTTCCTCAGCTGCAGCAGCTATATTTTAATTTTTCTCCATCTATATTCTTGTAATTATGTTCCTTATTTTCTTTTTAGTTAACACAGGGAGGCTGCAATGGGGCTGGAGTGGGGCTGGTGGGCCAGAGTGCCTGTGCACCAGCTAGAATGGGATTTTCTTGTTAGCTTCTGAGGATGACTTTCCTTAGATTAAACAAATCTTTTTTTTTTTTTAATTCAGAATAATGAAAGGTCAAGGTGAACATCACAGTAACTAACTTTTCTGTCCACCTACCACAGTCATACGGGTGAAGGTTGAGCTTCACAATGAGAACCTGATAGAGTGCCTGGAGTAAAAGGCTGTGAAAGTGTCTGGGAGATGGAGGCTATGACTGTGGCCCCCAGGAGGTTCTCATTCTCATGTTAGCTGACACTTGGCCTCTAGTAATTCATGAACATTTCTACTTTAATGTTTTTGTTGGTTTATGACATCCTCCAGCTTCTGCTCTAGGTAAGTAAATCTGAGGTCCTGTGTCTACCTAGAGTAGTTGCAGTTGGGGATGCTGTTTGGAGCCTTTTTCAGGCCCCCGTGGTGAACTGCAGTTTGGGCCTTTAAGATATTGGGGCAAGAATTCTAACTTCATATGCAGATGATTACTCTGCTTTTGAGAATAGCTCTTGGCCTGCTATAGGCACTTAATAGAAACTGAGTGCTTTGATCACAGGCTACCGAGTTAGCATGGGACCTGCGCCACCCATCATAAACTGGGCATCATCTGACCCACCAAGTCATATAGTTGGGCACCCACAGCAATACTTCATCTTCAAATGAATGAGCCTGAATAGACTCAAAAGGCACAGGTCAGTTACATGCAGAAGTGGCCCACTTGCCCATAGTCCCCACTTCTGCTGCACAGCCTGCACTCTCCCAGCCTGCACCTGTAGCCTTATGGGGAATTCTGTATGATCAATTGACATAGAAAAAGAAGACTTAGGCTTGGTTCAAAGATGGTTCTGCATGATATGTGAGCACCACTCTGAAAGTGGACAGACATAATCCCTTCTCTGGAACATCCCTGAAGGACAGTGGTGAAGGGAAATCTTCCCAGAGGGCAGAACTTCAGGCCATACACCTGGTTGTGCCCTTTGCCTTGAAGGTGAAATGTTTAAGCATGAGATTTTATTCCAAGTCATGGGTATCAGCCAATGATGTGGCTGGATGGTCGGGAACTTGGCAGGAATATGATTGAAAAATATATTTAAAAAGTTGATGATTTAATAATCCCATAGATAGAATGACATGTTATATGGATATCAGACACACTCCTTCCCCAGCCACTCTTGTCATAATCCAATGGGTTCATGAACAAAGTAGCCATGGTGGCGGGGATGGAGGTTAGGCATGGGTTTAATAATGTGGAATACTACTCACCAATAATGGCCACTGCTGAGTGGCTCAATCTGTCAGCAGTGGAAACCAACCCTGAGCCTCCAGTATGAACCATTCTGTGGGATAATCAACCAGCTACCTGGTGTCAAATCGATTAGATTGGATTGCTTTTATCAGGGAAGGGACAGCATTCTGACAGCTACTTTGGATATTGATTTGTCTCAATACATACAATAGTTCTTCCAATAATACCATTTGTTTACCTACAGGATGCCTTATCCACCATCATGATATTCTCCACAGAATTGCTTTTCATCATGAAACTCACTGAATAACTAACAAAATGCAGCAATGGGCCTATGCTCATGGAATTCACTGGTCTTACCACCTTCCCCAACATCCTAAAGCAGCTGGCTTGACTAGGCAATGTTACAGTGTCAGCTAGGTGACAATCCCTTGTAGGACTGGGGTAAGATTCTTCAGAAAATAGTATGTGCTCTGAATCGGTGTCCAACATATGATGCTGCCTCTCCAATAGCTAGAATTCATGGGTCGAGGAATTAAGACGTGGAAATGGGAGTGATGTTACTATTATCCCGTGACACTACCACAATTTTTGCTTCCTCCTCCCATGACATTAGATTAGTATTACCATGCCCTGTGATTATGGTCCATAGAAAACCACAACCACCCAATCAAGCTAGAAACTCCTTACTAAGAGTCCACACATTTCAGGAGTAAGGATTTAGGTTACCCAACAAGGTGAAAAATCCATGACCTGCTGAAGTGCTTGGTGAAGTCAAAATAAATACAAAATGGGTAGTAAAATAAGGTAGTTATAAATACCAGTTATATCAGAAATTAGTACTGTAATTTTCATGAGTATTTCCTCCATATGTTCTTATGAAAATGTTTGTGTGTATTTACACATATATTAAGCAAATATTTTTGTTTTCTTTTCTCTCCTATTTTCTCATGGTGCAACATAAGATGTATTGGCTTTATTTATTTATTATTTTTTACATAAGCATCAAAAACTTGTTTTCTTTTTATACATCAACAAAAAAGTATATGTATTTACTGTGTGCAGCATGATATTTTGAAGTATATATACACTGTGAATTTACTAAATCTGGCTAATTAACAATGCATTACCTCACATAGTCATCATTTTTGTTTTGTAAGGAACACTTTGCATCTACTCTCTTAGCACTTTTCAATAATACAATATATTATTAACTATAGTCCCTATGTTGTAAAATAGATCTCTGGAACTTATTTGTCCTAACTGAAATTGTATCTTCTCGCCAATATCTTCCTAACCACCCCATGATCGACTACCGCAGCCCCTGGTAACCACTATTCTACTCTCTGCCTCTATGAGATCAACTTTTTTAGAGTCCATATCTAAAAAGGGAGTGAGAACATGCATTATTTGTTTTTCTGTGCCTGGTTTATTTCAATTAACATAATATCCTACAAATTCATCCATGTTGTCACAAGTGATAGAATTTTATTTTTTGTTTTTTATTTTGTTTTGTTTTGTTTTGATATAGGGTTTCACTCTGTCGCCCAAGCTGAGTGCAGTGGTGTAGTCATGGCTGACTGCAGCCTTGACCTCCTGGACTGAAGCGATCCTTCCACCTCAGCCTCTCGAGTAGCAGTGACCACAGGCACATACTACCATGCCTGGCTAATTTTTGATTTTTTTGTAGCGATGAGGTCTCACTATGTTGCTTAGACTTGTCTCGAACTCCCAAACATAAGTGATCCTTTTGCCTAGACCTCCCAAACTGCTGGGATTACAGGCATGAGCCACCATGCCTGGCTGATTTTAATCCTTTTTTCACAGCTTTTTAATACCTGAATATTGTATATATACATAAATCAGTTTAAGCATTATTATGATTACAATATAGTATTTAACTTATGGTACATTAGAAGAAGATTAAACAACGGTCAGGGACTTTCTCTTTTAAGGAAGAGATTGGTATGTTGTAGGTTGTATGCAGGATAGTTGCGTCGTGCTAGGTGAAATGATGACCCTGATATCGTCTTTATTTGAAAATTAAGCATAGTTTAAAGGGATGCATATGGGTGCTAAGGTGACAAGAGGTGGACTTGTGATCATTCATTTTATGTGTCAACTTGACTGGCCTAAGGCGTACCCTGATAGCTGGTACAACATTCAGGATATGTTTGTGAAAGTGTTTCTGGGAGAAATTAACGTTTGAATTGCTGAAGTAAGTAAATCACATTGCTCCCCACAGTGCAAGTGCATATTATCCAGCCTGTTCAGACTCAGAATAAATTGTATCCCAGCTTTCCTGCTTCTCCAGTTTTCAGAAAGAATATCCCAAGACCTGTCAACTTCCATAATCTAGTGAGCCAGTTCCCATAATGAGTTTCCTCTTATGCATGCACCTATACGCTGTTGTTTCTGTTTTCTTGGAGAAACCTGACTAATGCAATCTATAATCTCTATCAGTAGATGCTCTCCTAGACTAGCCTCCTTGTGTATTTTGCCCTCATCGCCTGTTTTTCTTTTTTCTTTTTTTAATATTTTTATTAACATTTGGAAGGAAAGTAGAACAGCATTAGTCCTGGTAGCTAAGACAAAGGAGTGCCATGTCCTTCCTGTTTATTCAAACCAAAACTTTAAGGGAATGAAAAGTCAAGTGGAATCATGAGGAAAAAAAAAACAGCTCCTAGGTGTCAGTTCTCTGGGTTAGAATCCTCGTAGAACCTGCCACGTGGGGTTTATGGGAGTATTAAATAATGTAGAGTATATTAAATACCTAGGAAATGGTAAGTGCCAATTAGAGTGATCAGTTATCCCAGTTTGCTTATGACCTTCCTAATTTTAACACTAGGAGTCCCATGCCTAGGAATGCCCTCAGTCATGAGCAAACTGAGGCAGCTGGCCACTCTAGAGATGGCTCATGTGTAATGTGCCAATACGCATTAACCATTATTAAGCATCTAAAATTCAGAACTGTGACTAAAACTTTTGTGGCCTATAGCAATTACCATGAAGGTAGCTTTAATCATGTTTTAAAAGCTCATATGGTGGTACATGCAAGGATATCCTTAACAATACAAGCCTTCTCCCACTTTTCTGTTTTAATTTTTTATTCTTGAATTGGAAGCATGGCTTTTAAAATCCCAGGTTTCAAATTACGAACAGTCTGAATGTTGATGACCCAGGGCAATGCCTTCTCCCTACCTTTTGAGGCTTCCCCTAACCATAATCATCAGCCCATTGAGAAAATATTTTGAATACAACTTTCTGCCACACTGAATATATTTCTCCTTCACAGAAATACTCTGAGGAAATATAAAACATATCATGCCAGAGTGTTGTGAAACCCCATATCCAGGGAGCCATTAATTTGTGCAGAAAGTTATATATATTTATAATACTGAATGCAGTGAAAAGCCATTTCCCTCAGAGAAAATAAATCATACTCTTTTTCCTAAAATTTGAATACTTGATATGGTTTTATTATACATAAAAATTTATCTTATAATCACTCTTAGGGATTTTTTTTTTTTTTTTTTTAGTTCATAGATTTATGCTTTTGGCAAAGTCTCTGCTATACTTCTCTCCCACCAATTTTCTTGACTTTCTCAGCAGCATTTACAACTATGGTTCCTCTTAAAATTTCAAAGTAATTCTAAAGTGTTTGTGCTACTCTGTGGCATTATTTTTTGTTGTTGTTGTAAGCTGTAACATAATCTTTTTCTTGGTGGGGAGGAGGGAAAGTGAAGTTTCAGATGGTTCACAAGATTACCACTCGTGATGGGATTTTCACTTCTCCTCATGACAGCAGAAAGCGTCCTGAGGAGGGTGTTCCCAGAGCAGACAACCAAAGTGACACAGACTGACTTCCCTATCCTCTATTTTACCAACTGTACAGAGTATGACAACTGTATTAAGATTCTCCAGCGAAAAAGAACAAATGAAATAGATATAGATATGAATACAGACATAGATATAGATAATATAGCAAAACACTTATTATGAGGGATTAGCTCTTGCTATTATGAGAGCTGTGAATTCCCACAGTCTGCTCTCTGCAAGTTGGAGGCTCAAGAAAACCAGTGGTATCGGTTTCAGTCCAAATAAGAAGGTCTGAGAACCAGAAGAGCCAATTGTGAAACTACCAGTTCATTGCTGAATGAGAACCAGGAACTCTGATATCTGAGGGCAGGAGAAGATGGATATCCCAGCTCAAGAAGAGAGAGAATTCACTCTTCCTCCACCTTTTTATTCTATTCAGGCCATCAAAGGACTGGATAATTCCAGTCCATGTTAGGGAAGACCTTCTGTCTTAGTTCACCAATTCCAATGCTAACCCTTACAGACACACCTTGAGATAATGTTTTTTGCAACTATCTGGGCATTCCTTAGTCCAATCAGGTTGACATATAAAATTAACCATTACATAGATAAACTGCATTTGTCACAGGTAGGTTTCCCTGAGAAGTGGAGTTGGAGATAAATATCAGTGTGCAGTGCTTTGTCTAAGAATGAATACCCATGAACAGAAAAATAAGAAAACAGGAGAGGGACCTAGGAGAGGTTGGGCTGCCATGTAGTGATAACAAAACCCCAGCTGACTTTACAGGCACTGCGAAGCTGAGATGGCTTTCAATAATGGCCTATGATGGAACTAGAGATCTGGAAACTCGTTAACAAATAAATTAAACTGACACTTACATGGGATCAAGACGCAGAGCTTATGACTAGTTTGTTGCTGGGCACAGGCTGACAAAAGGGTTGATAAAAGAGGGATAACAGACCAGGAGCGGTGGTTTACACGTGTAATCTCAGAATTTTGGGAGGTCGAGGTGGGCGGATCACTTAAGGTCAGGAGTTCAAGACCAGTCTGGTCAATATGGTGAAACCCCATCTCTCCTAAAAATACAAAAGTTAGCTGGGTGTGGTGGCGCATGCCTGTAGTCCCAGCTACTGGGGAGGCTGAGGCAGGAGAATCTCTTGAACCTGGGAGGTGGAGGTTGCAGTGAGCCCAGATCGCGCCTTTGCACTCCAGCCTGAACAACAAGAGTAAAACTCCATCTCAAAAATAAATAAATAAATAATAAGTAAATAAAAAAGAGGGATAATTGAGAGCAGTCTGATGTCAGCACTCCCAGCAGCTGGGGGAACTGGACATCATTTCGGCAGGGGTGTCTGGGCAGCATATAATAGCTTCCATTCCCTGTTTGAAGAGGATCCAGCCTTGTTTCAGAGACTAATTTCTCTTAGAACCAACAACATTTCAAAGAGTGTTGGTAATGTAGTCCCATTTTTTAGGAAGTTTCTTGATTTTTAAAATATGTCAGTGAATGATGAATCCATAAATGATTGAGTTTCACATTTACATCTCTGCAATTTTGACTGATATACAAAAATCATGTCTCCTGTAGGATGTGTTCTCAAGCCAGAAATTCCATTAAAACATGAATAAAACGGGCATATACTGAGCATGGCTGTGGCCTCACATGCTCTGTGGGCACTCTTCCCAGATCCTCATGCTTTAATGCTGCTTTCATGATCAAAGTTTTCAAATTCCAGACATCTTCAAAGGCACGGTCACAACTCTGACTTCAAGGAGGCTCTCTCCTCTCAGTAGCAGGGTCCTATACAGCCAACAACATTCTCCTAATTCTGTCCCCAGATCCCATACTTTCAGTGCACTGTCTCTGCTGATGCTGTGGAATGTCTGTGAGAGCAATTTCTAATCAAGACCAACATAGTGAAAACCAATACAATGGATTTTGGACACATGCAACCATCAGTCTAGCTTCATGAAAGCAAAGGTTGCCCAAAGCAGGTAAAATACACAGTGTTGCTGTGGACTGTGGCATATGAACCTCTCTCAGCCTGCTTTACTATATATTCACTATTTTGAAACATTCTTTCTTGTTATTTTTTACCAAAAGTTGTATAAGTAACCAGCAATGACATGTAAAATGAAGCAATATCCTTATATTATGACAAAAATTCAATACTTTACAAGATAGAATGAGAGAGATGTTTGCATGCGTACAAGTACTGTAGTTCTATATATTTTATAATAATTTCTGGGTTTTATACTCAGGCGATATATCACAATACCATGTTGAGTTCCGTGAACTGTTCTGTATTTTAATGATAGTCTCTAAATGAAAGTAGAGACAGGGGCATTTTTTTCCTTTTTTTTTGGCATGGGGTATTCATCTGTTTCACCTTATCAAAATCAACATAATAAGTATATTATGTATTTTTATCTTTAATTTTTTATTTTTTCTCAAATTCTATTCTACTATTTTTTTTCCTTGAATTGTATTCTACTTCTCATCCCAGCACCTACGAGCTTGCTTTCTTTCATATTTATATTCTCTGGAAATGTAGCTCCCGTTTATGTTTTTCCTTTGAGTAGTCAACATTTAATAAGTGGTAAAATGTGGCTAAAAGCTACGCACTTGTTAATTAAAACTGCCAGTTTGAATTTTTCCACCTGTCTGGTTTACTTGTTTCAAGCAAATTTGTAAGCATGGATTTACAAACCCTTGGTGAAGCTCTTTAATTGCCACAGAAATTTTAGGATAAAACTGGTGTAATCAGTTGTAGACAAGCTTTGAAAAAAAATTATCAGAGGCCTTTAGACAAATCTAAATTTATTTATTTCCTGAGTAATTTCCATGACAAATTTTTCCAGCAATCAGGCAAATGTTAAGCTTTACTCTTAACATTTTTCTTGATGGAAACATCCCTCTTATTTACATAAATTGTACTGTTAAAAATGTATTTGTTTGTACATAAAAATTATTTTGTAATGCTTTTCTTTCATTCAACTTTAAATCAATCTTTTTTGATTTTGAAAACTATGACTTTTGATAAAACTTCACTCTGGTAGACAGGAGTAAGCACCTGTAAAATTTTCCTCATTCTACACGAAAATAAATGGTAGTTGGACACATGGTATGTGTTATAAATATTTTATGTATAATTAGTAATATATACAATATATTATGTATTATATTAATATGTAAATATTATATAAAATGTACCAAGTTCATTTCACTTTGTTAGAGTGATAGCAGAGGTTGATAGATATTTTCATATTTTATTTAATATTATAATGGTCTGTGTTTTGTTTTGTTTTAGGATGGACAGAATAGCAGAAATTGTACAGAATGGAAACTGTCATTAGTAATATTGTATTGTCTACCGAAAATTTGCTAAGAGTAGATTTTAGGTTCCCTTACCTACCACTCCCGACCCCCCCCGCCACACACACACACACACACACGCACACACACACACGCACACACACGCATACACACACACACACGCACGCACACACACACACGCACACACACACACGCACACACACGCACACACATGCATACACACACGCACACGCACGCACACACACGCACGCACACACACACACACACACGCACACACACGCGCGCGCGCGCACACACACACAGGGTAACTATAGAAGGCTATTAATATTTTAATTTGTTTGACTGTAGTAATCATTTCACTATGTATATCAAAAATCATGTTGTATACATTTAATTTATATAATAAAATATATTTAAATCTATATGTATAGTATTTAAAATTCTAACCCTGTATCACTTTAATAAATTGACATACTATATTTTTATTCCGTTTACCTAGTTTCTACTTACCAAGAAATCTGAGGTTTGTATTGCTAAGCTGGTGGGGGGAGGGGGTGTATTTTAAAATATTTCGTTTGTTAAAAGAGCTTGAATATAAATTTTACTTTTTGTATAAGATGTATATTTTTAAGATCACAAGTCATTTCACATATATTATTTTACTTACTGTTGGCTTTTCCTAATTGAATTTTTTGTATAATTTTCCCTACAGACATCATTATAAGCTTTCTTTATGCTGATATTTTATTGAACAGAAACAAATATATTCTTCTATTACTACATAAATTGCTCTTGAAACGTGCATTTCCCCAAATCAATGATCTCACGTTTTGCTGGTTCTGTATATTCCTTATTATAATAGTAACCATTGAAACCAAATTAGTAGAGACAAATTTTTCTCTGACCATTAAAAACTAACATTTAGTGGCTATTTGCATTTTTAAATATTTTGTTTTCTTGACTACCCGTCATCCTAAGAATCAATGTTTTATCACAATAAAAACACTAATTCTTTATCTTATCTACAGTTTTTCCCTGATAAAACTTTTCCTAATTGATTGACTACTGACAGTTTCAAAAAAAAGTTACGTAGCCTTCTTTCTTTCTTTCTTTCTTTCTTTCTTTCTTTCTTTCTTTCTTTCTTTCTTTCTTCTTTCTTCTTTCTTCTTTCTTCTTTCTCTCTCTCTCTCTCTCTCTCTCTCTCTCTCCTTCCTTCCTTCCTTCCTTCCTTCCTTCTTTCCTTCCTTCCTTCTTTCTTTCTTTTATTTTTTATTTTTATTTTTGTTTTTTTGAGATTGAGTCTCGCTCTGTCTCCTAGGCTGGAGTGCCGTGGTGCGATCTTGGCTCACTGCAAGCTCTGCCTCCCGGGGGTTCACGCCATTCTCCTGCCTCAGCCTCCCGAGTAGCTGGGACTACAGGCGCCCGCGGCTAATTTTTTTGTATTTTTGGTAGATAAGGGGTTTCACTGGGTTAGCCGGGATGGTCTCCGTCTCCTGACCTCGTGATCCACCTGCCTTAGCCTCCCAAAGAGCTGGGGTTACAGGCCTGAGCCACCGCGCCCGGCGTAGCATTCCCTTTTTACCTTCTATTATTTAAAGGGTAAATATGGATGAAGTGACTATTGAAAGTTGATGGGATTATAAATGGGAGACAGAGGCTGCCACCCCATGTGTTAGGGGACTATTGTAATTGCCTTATGCAGAAGAGATGACAGTCTTAATACATTAATTATATTAGAAATATTTTTCCAGCAGACTTAAGGTTATTTAGCCCAGGTCCTCCTTCCATTCCCTAAGGGTCTTTCAGGGGGAATGTATTTTCATATAAACTACACATAAATTAATATCATGAGGCTTTGTAATTAAGCACCATTATTTCTAGAGTGGCTTTCAGGGCCTTGAAGTTCTAATAATTATGATTCCCAATGCTATACTAATGTTATCAGTGTTTTAGAGATAGATAATCTGGTACAAAAAGTTTTTATTTTGCCAGAATCTTATAGCTGGGAGATACATTAAATGATCTAGCTGTAAAAATAGAATAATCCTAGTGCATGAAAAGAAATCAGTATATTGTGTACTTGGAACTAGTTTAAAATCATAACATTAATCTTACAGGAAAAATATATGAGAAGGTTGTGAACGTCTCTATCAAGTAGAATTCCTAAAAGGACTCTCTTTAAGCCTATGTGTGTAAGAGGTATTTCATGGCTTAAGTAACCGTCTTCTGATTTCTCTTTCTGTATTTGAAGATGACTTGAGACGTCTCATTGTCAACTTGATTTTTACATCCCCTAGAAATAATGTGAGCTTCATTGTCTGGATGCCTAATGATATTGTCCTGTTTTTTGTTTGTTTGTTTGTTTGTTTTTGTTTTTAAGTCTCGTAGTTCTATAAGAACACATCTAAGCTTTCATTGTTATGGGATGATTTTCCTAAATACGTATTATTTCTTTTAAATATTTAGGTTCCAATAAACTTTTAATTGGAGAAAGTTGATTTTACTTCCAGGTTTCAGTGTTTGTTCTTTTCCATTGCTTCAGTTTTCTTCTGTGTTGATTCCGTTGTTGAAATTCTTTGACCACCTCCTACAGCTTTTGTTTTCTCTCAAATCTGTTTTATCTCTGTTCACTCTTGTGTTACTTTCAACTTAGTTTTCTTTCCTTCAGTAATTTTTTAAATTTCTCTCTCTATTCTTTTTTTAACTGAATTCTAATTCTTTCCCTTTGGGAGTTTCCCTTTTTACATTTTCATTTTTGTCTAATCGTTCATACCTGAGTTGCTCTGATTCTGATGGTGCTGTTTTTTTACATCTCCGATTGTTTTCTTTATTTCTTTTAGTTCATTTTGTAATAGTAAACTTTTGGTTTACTTCTTTTCTGACCATGTCTTTCTAGTGTCTTCATGTCTGTTGGATGATACCTTTGGTTGTATCTGGATAAGCTTTCATTGCACTTAACTCATGCTTTGTGTTTGAACACAATGTCTGTTCTGCCCCTTTGAAGGGAGGCATCGTGTAGATGGTTGGTGGGTGCACCACTATACATTTTCTATCTTCGTGAATCTAAGCTTCTCTACTTTCTTGTTTCCAAAAAGTGTTAAAAATATGGCTCCTCTTTATTCTGTGGGATCCTTCTTTCTATTCCTCTTTTCATCGTGTATTTGGACCTCCTCTTTTCTTTTGCTCGTGGTTTCCATGTACTTCACAATTTGATTTTCTCCCAGTGATTTATCCTCCTTATGGATCTCTGCTCTGAATTGGAGCTTGGGCTGCAGAAGAATTTCATGAGCTGTTTCTTCCCAGGCTATGCCAGCATCATTGAAACTTTGTGCAACCGTGTAGCCCTCCCAATTTCAGCTTTTGTCTTCAAGTCATCCCACCAAGTTTCCATTCTGGATGAAAACTTCCCTTTTTGTTAGGAATTTCTGGGTTCTGTGCATTTCAGGCTGGTCTGAGGTTTCACAGACCTCTGTTTCATCCCATAGAATTGCTCATATTACATCGGGTAGTTGCTGAGAGTTGCTAGCCTTCCTGGATCTTGAGATTTATGGGAATACTTGTCACTTTTCTTTTCTTTTTTAAAGTTTCTAAGAAACTACTTTAGTTATTACTTTTCTCACCTTTATGTGTTTTTACCTCAATTAAATGGAAACCACCTGGAAGCAGTAGAAAAACTATAGGTAGACAATCTCACCCTAAATCTGATCTTTACTGTGAGTCACATTATTATTTACTGAGCCTTTGTTGTCAACATCTTTTTGAATCCAATCCTTCACTGTTTGGGTTCAAAAAGCATGGAGTTTTTCCTGTCCTAAAAATCACCACGTTTCTGGTCACTTAATTTTCTTTCACATACATGGGCGAATTAGGCAATTATTTCATGACATCCTCTGCTCTTGCAAATTTTTCTAGGCTACTGCAGGTAAAAGCTTTACTAAACATTTACTTCTGCATAAAATTATCACCTTAAGTCTTAACCCCCTGAAATCAGTTTCCTTGTTGTTCCTCACATTTCAAAGTTTTGTTTTCATTTCTTTGCTTTTGGCAACTTTATTTTTTACAAGGTGCATAATCCTGTAGGACAAAGGAAAGTGGATTCTATAGAGATAGCAAGTCACACCTGGAATATCGATGGCCTAGTAAAGAAAAACAAAAAGGTGTATGACTCACTTACCTCTCTGTGTAAAGTAGGACAGCCAGATCTTCCTCACCACTCTTGTCCAGTCAGTGGTTCCAAGATCCAAATTTCTTTATATATATATATATATAAAGAAATATATAATTATATATTTACATATTAAAAACATAAACCTATAGTTGTTTAAGTTGACAAGTATATTAGAGTGAGAGATATCTTTGAGAAATAATTTGATATATATACAAATATATATTTATATATATAATATAAATATATATATGTATCTGTGACAGCTCTAACAAGTAACTTCCTTGGTTGCATGACAGGGAAAGAGAAGATTGCACTTTTTTAAGGACCAGGTTTGCAAGTGGCATGTCACATCTGGCCACATTCCCTTGACAAAGCTCAGTCACAGACTTCAACTAATCTGTAAAGGAGACTTGGAAATGTAGTTTCCTTTATGGTCAGGAAGGTACTAGAATATAGTGAACATATAATATCAGTGTACACACGAGTAAGTACTTTTTGCCATGATGTAGGTCATTCAAAACAAATGAAATATTCTCTCTTACTCATTCTTTGTAATTTTAATAGTAAAATTTTCCCTCAGTAAGTTCAAATATTTTTTAATAAGATATTTTTTAAAGGGTTGGATGCTATGATGGGATCCAGGATACACAAAAATACTTAACTTGAGATCAGGAATAGTAAATGAAGAAAGAAAATTAAGTGTTTTATTTATTTATATATTTTTTGAGATGGAGTCTTGCTCTGTCACCCAGGCTGGGATTACAGGCGTGAACCCCGCTCCCGGCCAAATTAAATGCTTTAATAGTGTTTCCAGATAACTTGAATGAGAGGGCAATAACTAGGGTTCAGAATAAGATCTGAAATTCTGAATGTGGTGAGAACCATAAGTTAACTAAAAAGCTTAGTATCAAACCCATAATGGAATTTAAATTTTAATGAATATATGGCTATGAAAAATAATTTTGAAAAAGTAAGTCTCAAAGCACAGAAAGAAAAATGACATATAAGAGCAGGCAAGAAACACATGTCTGTATTTGAAGTTTATCTTAAAATTTTGTCAGCTTATAAAACTTATATTTCACAGTGAACCATATCTTACAGAATAGAGAATAATATTGTTTCATTGATGGAATTATATACCTGGGAGTACAGATGCAGAATTTATAATGAATTAACTTAAAAAGTAAAATCAAGAGGAATAGCACTGCTAACATTTTGAGAACAGAAAACTTAGTCAAAGACAGATGTTTTATAATAGCACATGCATATGCAGGTGAAACATTATTATACTTTATAAAAATTTTCATTTTATAAAAGTTCATTTTGTAAAATATGTCATAGTTAGAGAAGAATATATAAAAATGTTTTTACATTTTTAAGAATAGCTGTAAAACAATAGTTTTGTAACTTCCATTCATGTTAAACAACAGAACATTTTTAGTACCTTTAACAAATAGACTTGGGCCGGGCGCGGTGGCTCATGCCTGTAATCCAAGCACTTTGGGAGGCTGAGGTAGACATATCACGAGGTCAGGAGATCGAGACCATCCACCATCCTGGCCAACATGGTAAAACCCTGTCTCTACTAAAAATACAAAAATTAGCCAGGCGTGGTGGCGAACGCCTGTAGTCCCAGCTACTTGGGAGGCTGAGGCAGGAGAATCACTTGAACCCTGGAAGTGGAGGTTGCAGTGAGCCGAGATGGTGCCACTGCACCCTAGCCTGGCAACAGAGTGAGACTCCGTCTAAACAAACAAACTAAAAAAGGCTTGGCCTGGCATGGTGGCTCCCACCTGAAATCCCAGCACTTTGGGAGGTGAGCAGATCACTTGAGGTCAGGAGTTCTAAACCAGCCTGGCCAACATAGTGAAACCCTGTCTCTACTAAAAGTACAAAAACTAGCCAGGTGTGGTGGCGGGCACCTGTAATCCAAGTTACTTAGGAGGATGAGGCAGGAGAATCGCTTGAAGCAGAGAGGCCAAGGTTTCAGTGAGCTGAGATCACGCCACTGCACTCTAGCCTGGGTTACAAGAGCATAACTCTGTCTCAAAAAGAAAAACAACAACAACAACAGCAACAAAAACAACCAAAAAAATAGGCTCATGTATACATTCCCAACCTCATCATCTTTTCTTTTTTTTTTGCTCTTCCCTATTTTGGAAAATTTTCTGACTCTTCTAATATAATTACCCTTGGTAATATTTTAATGAAAACAATACAAGTAATAGATATATGTGTAAATATCTCCTGATCCTATTATGAGACTCTCATCTATTACCCCAAAGATAATCACTGTTTGTACTTTCTTGTAAACTGTCGTTATACTACATTTTTGCACATTCACTAAAAAGGACATGGATGTATTTTTCTTCATGCAAAAATGATCATAATAAAATTAAGAACCCTGTACTGTTTCAGTGAATATATCTTATCTCATAATGCTCTCTAGGTCAGCACTGTAGTTACATTTCATTCTCCCTAAATGTAGAATGCTTTTCAAATAGACCCAAAATAATGTATTTCACTCTTGGTTGTTGTCAGCTTTTGTTTTAAATCATTAAGAATTGTTAACAATTCATGCTGCAGTGAATATACTAAGGCTTACATCGCTGTTGTTACGTTTGAGTGTGTCTTTCAAATTATTTCTGGCAGTGAAATGTAATAAGAACAACTTTTTAAAAGTCATTGAGTTAGAATCTCTGGAGACTTACAATGCATATTTTTAAGCAAATACTATCCTCACGAGAATGCCCACTTTTAGTAATTGGAGAATTTACTAATGGGATTGTGCTAAGCACGTGCCCAGCTGGAGATGGAATATAGCATAAAGCCTAAATAGAATTACAGTTGTTTAAGTTGACATGTACGTTAGAGTGAATGATATCTTCGAGAAATAATTTGAAAAATAAATAATGCCTCATTTCAATGTAATCTAAAATGCTGCATAATTGAAAATAAAACAATGAAGTTCCCTTAGGTTCTTAAAAATGTACGTTTTTCTGAAACTTGGTGGTTTATTTACATATCACCCATTCTGTAACAAAGCATCAACATATAATAAAAAAAAAGGCCAGTATACACAAAAATTTTGATTTCAACAAATCTTATTTACACATAGACGTTTAGACAATTTACTTTCATGTGCATCTACAGAGAGACCAGGATTTACACGAGACTTCTTTTAAAAAAAAATCAGGTAGTAAAAAAATAAAACTCATCTCTGCTGATTTGTTTCTTAAGTAATATAATTTATTTGCAGATAGTGTTATCACTAAAAGGAAGAGTGAAAAAGTGATTAATCATGTAAAATTAAACTTCATTTTCTCTGCTAAGTTAAAAAACTTAATGTGAAACAAAGTCTTTTAAACATTCTGACAATATGGTTAAAATCTGCAAGTGATTCTAAATAAATTTCCCTCTTGTTGCTATTAATCGTTCTCTGATTCATAAAGTGTCTCTTCTGGCTATAGGCCCCAAGGAAGTTCCAAATGCAGTCAAATCCTAAATCTCCTAAATGATCACCTTTGACTCCATATCT
This sequence comes from Trachypithecus francoisi, assembly GCF_009764315.1. Classification (NCBI taxonomy): domain Eukaryota; kingdom Metazoa; phylum Chordata; class Mammalia; order Primates; family Cercopithecidae; genus Trachypithecus; species Trachypithecus francoisi. The sequence goes on from NW_022681465.1 coordinate 18,325,250, forward strand.
CATATCCAGGTCACGCTGATGCAAGCGGTGGGTTTTCATGGTCTTGGGCAGCTCCGCCCCTGTGACTTTGCAGGGTACAGCCCCACTCCTGGTTGCTTTTACAGGCTAGCACTGAAACTTCGTCAACTGGAAGTTAAAGAGGTTGCATTCATCCGCTCTCTACTAGACACTGGCACAATTTAGCAATGACATCAGAGTGTCCTCATTTACTATTTGTATGGCTCTGTTGATAAATACTTCTCTCTGTGCTGGAGATGTGTACATGGCCAGCTATCTCTTCCTTGTAAAATTTAATTCTGCATAAAAACAAAACAGAAGGAATAACAACACTGGTTACCAAAGCAATTTATATCACTTTCTGTATACGATTAAAAACATAAACCCATTTCTTGAGCTGCAGCAGTCTAGAGTTTTGCTTCTTAATTGTTGAATACTTTAAGTTATAAAAGCTTTAAAAACTGATGAACATAAAACAGGAAACAAACCTCAAGGAAAATAATTAGGAATAATTTTAATATCAATGAAGTTAGTAAAAGTTACCTGCACTATATCAATTAAGGAGTTTCAAATTCTGATACCAACCCGATGGCCTCCATGACTACCCTCATATACACATAGTTAAGAATCTGGCCGGGCGTGGTGGCTCCCGCCTGTAATCCTGGCACTTTGGGAGGCTGAGGCAGGCGGATCACAAGTTCAGGAGATCAAGACCATCCTGGCGAACACTAGAAACCCTGTTTCTAGCAAAAATACAAAAAATTAGCCAGACATGGTGGCGGACGCCTGTAGTTCCAACTACTCCAGAGGCTGAGGCCGAGATTGTGCCACTGCCCTTCAGCCTGGGCGACTGAGCGAGACTCTGTCTCAACAAAAAAAAAAGAAAAAAAGAAACAAGAATCTGGTGTCCTATGTAAGAAAGTGCTAATCTTTTTATTTTTTATTTTTTTATTTTTTATTATACTTTAAGTTCTAGGGTACATGTGCATAACGTTTATATCATGTATAACTCCCCAATGCAATCCCTCCCTCCTCCCCCCTCCCCATGATAGGCCCCAGTGTGTGATGTTCCCCTTCCCGAGTCCAAGTGATCTCATTGTTCAGTTCCCACCTATGAGTGAGAACATGCGGTGTTTGGTTTTCTCTTCTTGTGATAGTTTGCTAAGAATGATGGTTTCTAGCTGCATCCATGTCCCTACAAAGGACGCAAACTCATCCTTTTTGATGGCTGCATAGTATTCCATGTTGTATATGTGCCACATTTTCTTAATCCAGTCTGTCACAGATGGACATTTGGGTTGATTCCAAGTCTTTGCTATTGTGAATAGTGCCGCAATAAACATACGTGTGCATGTGTCTTTGTAGTAGAGTAATTATAATCCTTTGGGTATATACCCAGTAGTGGGATGGCTGGGTCATATGGTACATCTAGTTCTAGATCCTTGAGGAATCGCCATACTGTTTTCCATAATGGTTGAACTAGTTTACAATCCCACCAACAGTGGAAAAGTGTTCCTATTTCTCCACATCCTCTCCAGCATCTATTGTTTCCTGACTTCTTAATGATTGCCATTCTAACTGGTGTGAGATGGTATCTCAGTGTGGTTTTGATTTGCATTTCTCTGATGGCGAGTGATGACGAGCATTTTTTCATGTGTCTGTTGGCTGTATGGATGTCTTCTTTTGAGAAATGTCTGTTCATATCCTTTCCCCACTTTTTGATGGGGTGTTTGTTTTTTTCTTGTATATTTGTTTGAGTTCTTTGTAGATTCTGGATATTAGCCCTTTGTCAGATGAGTAGGTTGCAAAAATTTTCTCCCATTCTGTAGGTTGCCTGTTCACTCTGATGGTAGTTTCTTTTGCTGTGCAAAAGCTCTTTAGTTTAATGAGATCCCATTTGTCAATTTTGGCTTTTGCTGCCGTTGCTTTTGGTGTTTTAGACATGAAGTCCTTGCCCATGCCTATGTCCTGAATGGTACTACCTAGATTTTCTTCTAGGGTTTTTATGGTATTAGGTCTAACATTTAAGTCTCTAATCCATCTTGAATTAATTTTCGTATAAGGGGTAAGGAAAGGATCCAGTTTCAGCTTTCTACTTGTGGCTAGCCAATTTTCCCAGCACCATTTATTAAATAGGGAATCCTTTCCCCATTTCTTGTTTTTGTCAGGTTTGTCAAAGATCAGATGGCTGTAGATGTGTGGTATTATTTCTGAGGACTCTGTTCTGTTCCACTGGTCTATTTCTCTGTTGTGGTACCAGTACCATGCTGTTTTGGTTACTGTAGCCTTGTAGTATAGTTTGAAGTCAGGTAGCGTGATGCCTCCAGCTTTGTCCTTTTGACCTAGGATTGTCTTGGCAATGCGGGCTCTTTTTTGGTTCCATATGAACTTTAAAGCAGTTTTTTCCAATTCTGTGAAGAAACTCATTGGTAGCTTGATGGGGATGGCATTGAATCTATAAATCACCTTGGGCAGTATGGCCATTTTCACATATTGATTCTTCCTATCCATGAGCATGGTATGTTCTTCCATTTGTTTGTGTCCTCTTTGATATCACTGAGCAGTGGTTTGTAGTTCTCCTTGAAGAGGTCCTTTACATCCTTGTAAGCTGGATTCCTAGGTATTTTATTCTCTTTGAAGCAATTGTGAATGGAAGTTCATTCCTGACTTGGCTCTCTGCTTGTCTGTTACTGGTGTATAAGAATGCTTGTGATTTTTGCACATTAATTTTGTATCCTGAGACTTTGCTGAAGTTGCTTATCAGCTTAAGGAGATTTTGGGCTGAGACGATGGGTTTTTCTAAATATACAATCATGTCATCTGCAAACAGGGACAATTTGACTTCTTCTTTTCCTAACTGGATACCCTTGATTTCTTTCTCTTGCCTGATTGCCCTAGCCAGAACTTCCAACACTATGTTGAATAGGAGTGGTGAGAGAGGGCATCCCTGTCTTGTGCCAGTTTTCAAAGGGAATTTTTCCAGTTTTTGCCCATTCAGTATGATATTAGCTGTGGGTTTGTCGTAAATAGCTCTTATTATTTTGAGGTACGTTCCATCAATACCGAATTTATTGAGCGTTTTTAGCATAAAGGGCTGTTGAATTTTGTCAAAAGCCTTTTCTGCATCTATTGAGATAATCATGTGGTTCTTGTCTTTGGTTCTGTTTATATGCTGGATTACGTTTATTGATTTGCGAATGTTGAACCAGCCTTGCATCCCAGGGATGAAGCCCACTTGATCATGGTGGATAAGCTTTTTGATGTGCTGCTGAATCCGGTTTGCCAGTATTTTATTGAGGATTTTTGCATCGATGTTCATCAGGGATATTGGTCTAAAATTCTCTTTTTTGTTGTGTCTCTGCCAGGCTTTGGTATCAGGATGATGTTGGCCTCATAAAAAGAGTTAGGGAGGATTCCCTCTTTTTCTATTGATTGAAATAGTTTCAGAAGGAATGGTACCAGCTCCTCCTTGTACCTCTGGTAGAATTCAGCTGTGAATCCATCTGGTCCTGGATTTTTTGGTGGGTAGGCTAATAATTGTTGCCTCAATTTCAGAGCCTGCTATTGGTCTATTCAGGGATTCAACTTCTTCCTGGTTCAGTCTTGGGAGAGTGTAAGTGTCCAGGAAATTATCCATTTCTTCTAGATTTTCTAGTCGATTTGCGTAGAGGCATTTATAGTATTCTCTGATGGTTGTTTGTATTTCTGTGGGGTCGGTGGTGATATCCCCTTTATCATTTTTTATTGCATCTATTTGATTCCTCTCTCTTTTCTTCTTTATTAGTCTAGCTAGCGGTCTGTCAATTTTGTTGATCTTTTCAAAAAACCAACTCCTGGATTCATTGATTTTTTGGAGGTTTTTTGTGACTCTATCTCCTTCAGTTCTGCTCTGATCTTAGTTATTTCTTGCCTTCTGCTAGCTTTTGAATGTGTTGCTCTTGCCTCTCTAGTTCTTTTAATTGTGATGTTAAAGTGTCAATTTTAGATCTTTCCTGCTTTCTCTTGTGGGCATTTAGTGCTATAAATTTCCCTCTACACACTGCTTTAAATGTGTCCCAGAGATTCTGGTATGTTGTATCTTTGTTCTCATTGGTTTCAAAGAACATCTTTATTTCTGCTTTCATTTCGTTATGTACCCAGTAGTCATTCAGGAGCAGGTTATTCAGTTTCCATGTAGTTGAGCGGTTTTGATTGAGTTTCTTAGTCCTGAGTTCTAGTTTGATTGCACTGTGGTCTGAGAGACAGTTTGTTATAATTTCTGTTCTTGTACATTTGCTGAGGAGTGCTTTACTTCCAATTATGTGGTCAATTTTGGAATAAGTGCGATGTGGTGCTGAGAAGAATGTATATTCTGTTGATTTGGGGTGGAGAGTTCTATAGATGTCTATTAGGTCCGCTTGGTGCAGAGATGAGTTCAATTCCTGGATATCCTTGTTAACTTTCTGTCTCGTTGATCTGTCTAATGTTGACAGTGGAGTGTTGAAATCTCCCATTATTATTGTATGGGAGTCTAAGTCTCTTTGTAGGTCTCTAAGGACTTGCTTTATGAATCTGGGTGCTCCTGTATTGGGTGCATATATATTTAGGAGAGTTAGCTCTTCCTGTTGAATTGATCCCTTTACCATTATGTAATGGCCTTCTTTGTCTCTTTTGATCTTTGATGGTTTAAAGTCTGTTTTATCAGAGACTAGGATTGCAACCCCTGCTTTTTTTGTTCTCCATTTGCTTGGTAGATCTTCCTCCATCCCTTTATTTTGAGCCTATGTATGTCTCTGCATGTGAGATGGGTCTCCTGAATACAGCAGACTGATGGGTCTTGACTCTTATCCAGTTTGCCAGTCTGTGTCTTTTAATTGGAGCATTTAGTCCATTGACATTTAAGGTTAATATTGTTATGTGTGAACTTGATCCTGTCATTATGATATTAACTGGTTATTTTGCTCATTAGTTGATGCAGTTTCTTCCTAGCCTCGATGGTCTTTACATTTTGGCATGTTTTTGCAATGGCTGGTACCGGTTGTTCCTTTCCATGTTTAGGGCTTCCTTCAGGGTCTCTTGTAAGGCAGGCCTGGTGGTGACAAAATCTCTAAGCATTTGCTTATCTGTAAAGGATTTTATTTCTCCTTCACTGATGAAACTTAGTTTGGCTGGATATGAAATTCTGGGTTGAAAATTCTTTTCTTTAAGAACGTTGAATATTGGCCCCCACTCTCTTCTGGCTTGTAGAGTTTCTGCCGAGAGATCTGCTGTTAGTCTGATGGGCTTCCCTTTGTGGGTAACCGACCTTTCTCTCTGGCTGCCCTTAAGATTTTTCCTTCATTTCAACTTTGGTGAATCTGGCAATTATGTGTCTTGGAGTTGCTCTTCTGGAGGAGTATCTTTGTGGCGTTCTCTGTATTTCCTGAATTTGAATGTTGGCCTGCCCTACTAGGTTGGGGAAGTTCTCCTGGATGATATCCTGAAGAGTGTTTTCCAACTTGGTTCCATTTTCCCCCTCACTTTCAGGCACCCCAATCAGACGTAGATTTGGTCTTTTTACATAATCCCATACTTCTTGCAGGCTTTGTTCATTTCTTTTTCTTCTTTTTTCTTTTGGTTTCTCTTCTCGCTTCATTTCATTCATTTGATCCTCAATCGCTGATACTCTTTCTTCCAGTTGATCGAGTCGGTTACTGAAGCTTGTGCATTTGTCACGTATTTCTCGTGTCATGGTTTTCATCTCTGTCATTTCGTTTATGATCTTCTCTGCATTAATTAGTCTAGCTGTCAATTCTTCCACTTTTTTTTCAAGATTTTTAGTTTCTTTGCGCTGGGTACGTAATTCCTCCTTTAGCTCTGAGAAGTTGATGGACTGAAGCCTTCTTCTCTCATCTCGTCAAAGTCATTCTCTGACCAGCTTTGATCCGTTGCTGGCGATGGGCTGCGCTCCTTTGCAGGGGGAGATGCGCTCTTATTTTTTGAATTTCCAGCTTTTCTGCCCTGCTTTTTCCCCATCTTTGTGGTTTTATCTGTCTCTGGTCTTTGATGATGGTGACGTACTGATGGGGTTTTGGTATAGGTGTCCTTCCTGTTTGATAGTTTTCCGTCTGACAGTCAGAAGGACTGTCTGTTGGTCTGTTGGAGATTGCTTGAGGTCCACTCCAGACCCTGTTTGCTGGGTATCAGCAGCAGAGGTTGCCAAAGATAGAATATTGCTGAGCAGCGAGTGTACCTGTCTGATTCTTCCTTTGGAAGTTTCCTCTCAGGGATGACTCCACCCTGTGAGGTGTGGGGTGTCAGACTGCCCCTAGTGGGGGATGTCTCCCAGCTAGGCTACTCAGGGGTCAGGGACCCACCTGAGCAGGCAGTCTGTCCGTTCTCGGATCTCAACCTCCGCGTTGGGAGATCCACGGCTCTCCCCAAAGCTGTCAGACAGAGTCGTTCGCCTCTGCACCGCCCCCGCTGCTTTCCCTATTGGACCTCAGCTGTGGGCTGTCCCCAGAGGTGGAGTCTACAGAGACAGGCAGGTTTCCTTGAGCTGCTGTGAGCTCCACCCAGTTCGAGCTTCCCAGCGGCTTTGTTTACCTACTTAAGCCTCAGCAATGGCGGGCGCCCCTCCCCCAGCCTCGCTGCTACCTTGCGGATAGATCGCCGCAGACGGCTGTGTTAGCAGTGAGGGAGGCTCGTGGGCGTGGGACCCTCCGGCCAGGTGTGGGATATATTCTCCTGGTGTGCCTGTTTCCTTAAAGCGCAGTATTGGGGTGGGAGTTACGCGATTTTCCAGGTGTTATGTGTCTCAGTTCCCCTGGCTAGGAAAACGGATTTCCTTCCCCCTTGCGCTTCCAGGTGAGGCGATGCCTCGCCCTGCTTCAGCTCACGCTGGTCAGGCTGCAGCAGCTGACCAGCACCGATTGTCCGGCACTCCCTAGAGAGATGACCCCAGTACCTCAGTTGAAAATGCAGAAATCACCGGTCTTCTGTGTTACTCGCGCTGGGAGTTGGAGACTGGAGCTGTTCCTATTCGGCCATCTTGCTCCGCCCCCCAGAAAGTGCTTATCTAACCAGGCGCTCATTTGACAGAAGACATGAGGTCTATAGATGTCCACTGACTTGTCATATTAAGGGGAACAAAGAAAACCAAGGCTAAGAAGATCAAATGAGTCCAAAACCGATTTGACGCACTGATTTTATTGCATTTGGGTATATACCCAGTAGTAGGATTGCTGGATCATATGATAGTTCTACAACAAAATTATGAAGATTTGATGGGTTTAAAGTCATAATTTATTAGGACTCTTTACCCATTTGGTAAATAAATATCTTTTTGATTTAAAGAAACATGTGAGATTTATTTATTTTAATATTGGGGCCATAATTGTCATCCTATGCTAAATAACAAGGAACATTTTTAGTTTTAGTATCTGGTAATATTTTAGTATCTGGTAATATATTTAGTATCTGGTAACGTTTTAGCATCTGGTAATACATTTTATTTCACTGAATGAGCAATGATTGTTTAAATTTCCCCAAATATCAAAACATATATTTTCTTGGAACCAGGGTAAAAACCAAAACTGCTTATGTATATTCTCTTTGTCCATTTATGTCTTCTAGTCCTGTACATTCCCGTCAATATTTTACTATTTGTTGGAGAGAACAGACCGTGGTCCTGAAGAATGTCTCAGTCTCACCCTTTTTATCTGGTTTCTCCCTTATGTTGCTATTGGACATTTTAATCCTATCTCCTGAATATTCTTTAAGCAGGGTAATTTTAAAGCTTGTCTAGGTTCAAGCTAAATGTGTCTGACTAGAATACATTGCATGTGATGTTATGTATCACAAATTTTAGCATTTCAGGGGTAGATCTTCCAGATAAAATTCAGGACTTTCTAATATTGTGTAGAACATAATTATACTAAAATTATGTTGTTTAGCTGAAATTCAAATTTAGTTGAGTGCTCCATGTTTCTACTTGCTAAATCTGACTACCTTATTCAGAAGACATATAAAAGCTTCTCAATTTAACTACTAATTTGATGGCAGACTTATCCCTGTATTGCCTAGTTATGCTTTTCCCCCTTGTAGCCATGTGTGAGGTTATTTTGATACCATACGAAATTCCACTTCCCATCAACCACTTAACTTACTGAGCAAATGATTGTTCATATCTTTGTCTAGTCAATATATCATTAGACTTCACGAAATATTTCTTTTCTAACTCTACCTTTGCTTTTATACTAACATTCTTCTGAAAAGGAGAACTTTCTTTTGTCAATTGGGGCTATTAAATCATGTGTTCAAACTGAAGTTCCTAATAGAAAGGCCGGATAAATACCTCAACAGCAATAACAACTATTTATTACATGCCTACAAAGCACTGAATAAATCAAAGATCATTGACTATGTGAATTTTACATTGTAATAGACACAATTAACAACAATTAGCAGAATAAATCAGTAAATTATGTTATAAGGCTATAGATGCTATGGAATAAAGAAAACAATGATGGGATATGGGAGTCAGGAATACAGGAAACAGGGAAGAGACAGGTTGCAGTAAATAGGTTGGTCAGTATAGGTCTCATGACAGAGATGGGATTAGAGCAAAGATTATAAGGAAGTGAAGAGATCAGTCAAGTCAATTTCTGGGGAGGAGCAAGTAGAGGAAGTAACCAGTGCCAATGCCACTGACAAGGGTGAACCTAGGTGCTTTGTGAACAGCAGAGGGCCCAGTGTGGCTGGAGCAGGTGAACAAGGGAGTGAGATGAGGTCTGAAATAGAGATTGAGGGGAGATACAGTGCAGATGAGCTAGAGATAGATAGATAGAGATAGAGATGAGAGAGAGAGACAGAGATAGAGATAGAAATAGAGGTAGATAGAAATAGATGGAGATTAGAGATAGAGATAGCGATAGAGACAGAGAGATAGAGAGAGAGCGAGAGTGATAGAGATAGAGATAGAGATGATAGAGATAGAAGCTGGGTCGTTGAAATTCTGCATAGACTTGTGAAAGGAAAACAAATTTTCCAGTCCCCCAGATCACTAAGCTAAAGGGCAAAGTCAAGCTGGGCACTGCTTATGGCAAACCGATCTCCCATTCTATTCAAAGTCACCCCTCTGCTCACTGAGATAAATGCATATCTGATGGCCTCCTTTGGAGAGGCTAATCAGAAACTAAAAAGAATGCAACCATTTGTCTCTTATCCGCCTATGACCTGGAAGCCCCTTCTCCAATTCAAGTTGTCCTGCCTTTTCTGAAGGAATCACCCATGTCCTGCCTTTTCTGAAGGAATCAATGTTCATCTTGAATATATTGATTGATGTCTCATGTCTCCCTAAAATGTACAAAACCAAACTGTGCTCTAACAACCTTGGGTACACGTCTTCACAGTCCTTGAGTCCTTGGGCGGTGTCACAGGCATGCGTCTTCAACCCTGGCAAAATTAACTGAGACCTGTATCAGATGTTCAGGGTTCAGAGACCATTGTAAGGAATGGAGACTTTATCTTGAGTTAAATGGGGAGTCATCGGATGCTTTACAACACTGATTGCCCTGGCTTGCATAATAGCGCTGTGGTGCTGTGTTGCAAATAACCTTTAAAGAGGCCAGGTGTGGGAGTCCATGGAGACCAGTTAGATGGCTGCAGAGGGATTGCAGACATGACTGTGGCTGTACATGGATGTGGTGATTTCTAGCCTGATTTGGATTTTGGATGTAGTTTGACGGTAGATTCCACAGGAATTCCAGGAAAATTGGAGGTGCAGTGAAAAGAAAGAAATAATCCAAGGATTTACTGAAGATTTAGCCCTTAGTAAAAATATTTAGAGTCTTGGTTTATAGATGCTATATATAATAATTGAATTTTGTTCTACTCCTTTAGTTTCTTCATTTCTTTCTTTTTTGAATATCATTACAGATTTATGGGTTTTCATTGATTCAATTTGTTTCTATGTAAAAATCATTATTTTTAAAAACTTCAAATTTGTACAACTGTAGGCAGAAGGGAGTCTACTCAAACTAGCTCATTTCTGTGCCCTGTTGACCAACCCACAATTTTTTAAATGTAGAGGATGGCCACCTTTTGAATAACCAAAATGCATGCTCAACTTCTTAACTATTTCTTGGATGATTTCACAAATTCCACTGTTGAGAGTTTAAAGCTTCAAACTTTTAGTTTGAGTAATGCCAAGCAGAAAATGTCCCTGGAAAGTAAGGGGTATTGAGGCTATTATCTTTAGACACTAATGTGAATAAAGCAATGAAAGATATTTATCTTAATACTGAAGAAAAGAGAAGAACCAAAAGAAAGATACCATAATGAGTGGGAATACGTGTGTGGATTAAAAGAGAAAGTTTATTTTAAAAAACTTGAATAGGTATCAAGGATGAAGAACCAGGATCTCAGTCAAAACACAGATGTCTACATTACAACGTGGCCTAAAGACTGTCTAGCAGAAACAACAGGCTGTGAGTTCTGTTTCTTTAAATTTCTCCTTGTCCTCTAGAGCTTCTTCCTCTGAATAGTTTTTCATATGTTTTAAAGGTGTTCTTGCTGGAAAGCACCATTGCCTATACAAGAAAAATTTCCTGACTGCAACTGGAATGGCACACTGTTGACTGAATGGAGTCAGGAAATGGGGCCTGGGAGGAATCCTGAGTGACTTCAGACAATCTTTCATAACCTGCTAACATTTCCAGATGTCTTGATGGCCACTCCAGGGGAAGGGAGGGCATTTAGATAAACTGGACATTTTATCTGGCTCTTGCAATGAAGGATTTTACTGAAATGCGTATGATTCTTAGAGGTTTAGACTAGAAGTGCCTCAAGTGTAAATGTTATAACTTTAAAAGCCTACCCCTTCATGTGAATTCAGTCTATTACTGTTCTTGTTTTGTTTTTGTTTTTTGTATCTCTAGAGATTACAGGGATAAGCAAAATTCTTAAAACAAAAGTAATATCCCAACCACACAGGCTTTCAAGATGCCTAAAACTGATTGTGTATACTTCCCAATGTGACTTGAAAAAGCCCCGCACATTTTAAGAGAATATTCCTAGATATGCACAATAATCAGTTTAAGTCATTTAGAGGTTGTCTCTCTTAGTAACAACTACCTAGCACAGTCACCGCCTTTAGAATAATTTCTAGTATCTCTGGACTTCAGATCTCTCTTCAATTATTGATTTGGTAATTGCAAGGAGATGAGTATCAGGATACTGAGAAGGCATAAGTTTTGATGAAAGGGGATACAATGACTCATGAGCCGAAGAAAGAAATTGATAAATTCTGGATACAGTAATAACAACCATCACTCAATTAGTTAATTAATTTGTTCATTCATTTATTCATTGCTCCAGCAATAATGTCTCTGTTCCTACTACATACCTGCCACTGTTCCCGGATCAGAGAGAGAGAGCAGTGACCAAAACAGGAAGGTGAGACACATGTGACTCGAAGCCAATGTGCCTCTTCGTAGAGCACACTAAAATACTAATCTTCTAAAGATGCATATATGAAAAGTCAAGTTTAAGGTTTTTTATATTATTCACTAGTCCAAACCTTTTTTTATGTATAAACCAACAACAGTCTTTAACCTACGTTAAAATTTCAGCAGTACCAGGCTTCAACTGAATTCTGAAAACTCATTTTCCTTTCCTTATGTCCATCCTTGCTTATCAAATCGATATACACAGACTACACAGGAGTCTGTTATAGAATACTCAGTACATATAAATATACAGGATGAATTAGATTATTTAATTATGAATTCAACAAATTTTATCGATTACTCACTATGCAATAGGCCAGAGATACAGAGCTTAAAACACCACCACCACTTTGGGAGGCTGAGGCGGGTGGATCACCTGAGGTCAAGAGTTCGGGACCAGCCTGGCCAACATGGTGAAACCCTGTCTCTACTAAAAATGCAAAAATTAGCAGGGCATGGTGGCACGTGGCTATAATCCCAGCTACTCGAGAGGCCAAGGCAAGAGAATCCCTTGAACCCGGACGGCAGAGGTTGCAGTGAGCCGAGATCACGCCACTGCACTCCAGCCTGGGCGAGACAGCAAAACTTTGTCTCAAAAACAACAAAAACAACAACAAAGTCCTTGCTCTTATGTTGCTTACAACCTGGAGGGGCAAACAGACAACATACTCATGAATAAGTGTATACCTGATGAAAAGTGCTATGAAGGGAAAGAAAGGAGGGCATGGGTACTGGAATTGCTTGAGGGAAGGAGATTGTTAATTTATATAGTGTGATCAGAGGCGAGGTGCTCTCTGGTGGCTGACATTAGAGCAGAAATTTGAATACCATAGGAGTATGAGCTATGCTTAGATCTAGGCATAGAATATTCCAGGCTCAAGAAAACAGTAGGTACATAGGCCTTGAGGTAGAAGCTGACTGACAAATTTGATAAGCAGCAGAGAAATAGCAGAATGAGCAAGACAATGAAGTAATGAGCTGTCTATAATTTTACATATAACATAAATACGGTATGAAGCAGAAGGCAGATTTTTTACAAAGATTTGAAGTTAGCATATAAAATATTGGCCACTTTTGGAGGTCCATAGTTTATTATGCCCCAAGACTGATTTTATGCCATTTCTGTGAAAAAGAACACAAATAACAGGTCAATGCTTTGCTTTTCAAACCATAATTAGAAGCTTTGCTAGTAGTTTTCACTGCAGGCTTCTGATTTTGATGAGTTTTAAGCCAGCTTATTGTTTGGGGATAAAATAACTCAGTACTTTTATTACTACAAATCAAAATGTCCACTTACACTTTAGATTCTGCATTTATGATATTTATAAATGGCTGGGCATGATGGCTTACTTATACCTCTAATCCCAGAACTTTGGGAGGCCAAGGTGGCAAGATCATTTGAGGCTAGGAGATCAGCCTGGACAGTATAGCAAGACTCCATCTCTACAAATAAAAAAGATCAGCAAATTGGCCATGCAGAGTTGCACATGCCTGAAATCCTAGCTACTTGGGAGGCAGAATCAGGAGGAACACTTGAGCCCAGAAGTTCGAGGCTGCAGTGAACTATGATCATACCACTATTCTCCAGCCTGTGTGACGACTTCGTCTCTTAAAAAAAACAAAACAAAAAACATTAAAAAATATATATATACACACATACACACACACACACATATGTATGTATATATATACACACCAAATATGTATTAGTTTTATATCTCATAACAATTTATTAATGTTTTTTGTTTGGATCATGCCTGAATCCTGCATTCAACCTTGGCACATATTAAATGCTCGAGAACAAGGTAACATATTTTCCTGTGTTAGGCAAATACATTTAATATGGATTGAATATAATTTTAGAATTTCAATGTTGTGCTTTGTCAACATGATAAAATCTGTGATAGATTATGTAAATTGTGTAGCAGTTTACAAAATTTTGAAGGCAAGCCATCAACAGACATTTGAGCTGCTTCAGCCATTAATTTTCTGTAGTCCTTCAAGAGTTAAAATAGCTTTCTCAGTGCCAATTTTAAAGAAAAATTCTAAAATTATGATTCCCTGTGACTCCCTTCCCTTGCATACCAGTCTTTCTTTTTGCAGTTAATTGAATGTAGGTGTTTATACCTGAAATCTGGGAATATTTGTCTCGATTTTCCTCACTCTATGTAGCTTATCAAGTACCAAGTTCTTACATTCTACTAAGTACATTCTTCTTAAAAAAAATACTCTCAGAAACATTCATTTATGGTAGCATCACTGAAATGTCATCTATTCCCTAAGCCACTGCAATAAGCCACCAGTACAGTCTAAATAACTGGCATATAACTTCTTGACAAAACTCCCAAAATATGCTGCATTCTTCACTCAGGTTTACTCATTAATTCACTCTGCCTAAAAGTTGTCCTTAAAAGCATAAATTTTTGTTAAGCTACTACCCTGCTTGAACTATTTTATAAAATTCTTTAACATTTAGGAAAAAGTTCAGAAAACTTATTGTATCCTAAAAGCCCCTGCATGTGCTAATTTCTCTCAGTCTTCCATTGACCTCTTAAATCCCTCTCACGCTGTTTTTCTCCAGCGCGGCCATCCTTCCTCAAGCCTTTCAGTGGAACAACTAAAAGGGGAGTCTTTTTTCTCTGCCTTACTTCCTCCCATCCCTTCATCTCAAGTTTTTGTTTGTTTGTTTGTTTGTTTGATTTTGAGATGGAGTCTCACCCTGTTGCCCAGGCTGGAGTGCCGTGGCGCGACCTTGGCTCACTGCAAGCTCCACCTCCCAGGTTCAGGCCATTCTCCTGCCTCAGCCTCCCGAGTAGGGGGGACTACAGGTGCCTGCCACCACGCCTGGATAATTTTTTGAATTTTTAGTAGAGACGGGGTTTCACCGTGTTAGCCAGGGTGGTCTCGATCTCCTGACCTCGTGATCCGCCTGCCTTGGCCTCCCAAAGTGCTGGGATTACAGGCGTGAGCCACGGCACCCAGCCTCTTCATCTCAAGTTTTAATTTGAATTCCTCTTCTTCAGTAAAATTTTTCCTAACTCCTTTTTCTTCTCTTCCCAGACCAGACTCATATTCTCCTCCATGACATTGTGTGGTTTCTTGCAACACTCACCTTTTCAGTGACTTCCCCACTCTGTCTTCCTTGACTATTGTTGAAGAAAAAGTGAGCCATGACCCTTTTTTTTTTTTTGAGACAGAGTCTCACTCTGTCACCCAAGCTGGAGTGCAGTGGCAAGATCTCAGCTCACTGCAATCTCCACCTCCTGGGTTCAAGTGATTCTCCCACCTCAGCTTCCCGAGTAGTTAGGATTACAGGCATGTGCCACCACGCTCGGCTAAGTTTTTGTATTTTAGTAGAAATGGGTTTTCATCACATTGGTCAGACTGGTCTGGAACTCCTGACCTCAGGTGGTCCGCCCATCTTGGCAGACTTTATTCAGGACCATCACAATAGATGTAAAGACCACTGCAATTGGGATCGAAAATTAATAAAAGGAAACATCAGAGCTTTAGAGAGATTATGGCTAATCCAACATAACAGGATCGTTTCTGAAGGGAGGCCAGGGCAGGCAGACATCACCCAGGGGATGATGGAAGCTGAGGACCTGATCAAATGTTGAGAATGATCAGATATTGAGGGTAGGGGATTATAGTAACACTGACACTGACTTAGCGGGATCCTTGCTAAAACTGGACAGTGATGAGACAAACACAGAAGCCCAAACATCAGCGTGTACTTGAGAGTCAAGTTCAAAAGAGCCTGATTGGTACTTGGGCAAGAAGAGAAACTTTGTATGGTCTTTGGGAGCAAAATAAATTGTCTTATATTGGTTTATGTTACATCACAATGATATGCTAATTGCCAAGCACACAGTAGTCTCTCAATGAAATTTCGTCAATGAATGAGAAAATTATTGATTAATAATTCAGACTGTGGAGGATGTCAATACAAAGCACATATATTCAAATATGTAAATATTTGAATGATGTTGTTATTCATTTGTTAAATTAATACAAATATGTTAAATGCCCAGTATATGCTAGAGGCACTAGAGATAAAAGCGTGAGAACAATATGACCGGGTTTGGCTTCTTGGATCTGTGTCCCAAACATGAGCATTAGGGCTGAGTACTTCCACTCCTTCCATCTGCTCTTCTCTACATTGGCTTCCTTCCCAGGCAGCCCTTCTGCTCCCATTGACCCTCTGGCTGCCCAAGTGTAACTGTCATGGTTCTGAGTCCTAGACACTCTCCTATCATTTCTGGAAATCATTCTAATTGGACCAAATTGGGTCATGTTCCCACCCCTGCAACAATCTTTGCAGAGACTGCAGGGATGCAAGCATGCTGACTGCTCAGTTCAGGGACACGTGCTCTTCCCTGGAGGAGAGTGCAGCTCCACTTAAACCACACAGAGTGAAGATAAGTAGAAAAGAGATTTCTGCCAGAATTCTGGAACAATGTTGTCCAAAGAAGTGGGAATGAATAAATGCAAACAGCAGCAAATTGTCTGCTAAAATTTAACCAAGCAAAGAATGGCAGGGGAAGTTTCATGCGGAGGAAACAACAATCCTATTGTAACCTGAGCAAACATACGAAGTACAACAGAACGAATGAAGGCGTGAAGGCTAGCCTGTAATCCCAGCACTTTGGGAGGCCGAGACGGGCGGATCACGAGGTCAGGAGATCAAGACCATCCTGGCTAACATGGTGAAACCCCGTCTCTACTAAAAAATACAAAATAGCCGGGCGAAGCGGCGGGCGCCTGTAGTCCCAGCTACTCGGGAGGCTGAGGCAGGAGAATGGCATAAACCCGGGAGGCGGAGCTTGCAGTGAGCTGAGATCCGGCCACTGCACTCCAGCCTGGGCGACAGAGCGAGACTCTGTCTCAAAAAAAAAAAAAAAAAAAAAAAAAAGAAATTGATGCAGATACACAGCACAGTACAGATACGAGGTAACAGGGATAGTTAACTAGGGGTCAACTTGTGGGAAGATTCGTTGTCCATGTGAGGGAGTTTGAGGAAGTAATTGTATTTTCAGGAGTTTGTGTGATGTGTTCATCATATGATATGTCGGTGGTTTTTTAAATTAGTATCTTTCATAAATCAGATTATGTGATTACATTTTTAAAATGTGTTAACTTTTAGAAATAAGTTTCATCTTTAGAAAACCATAAACAGTATTGTTTCTATTAATAGTAGTTTGAAATTACCATGCAATCAATTTTAAATATAGTTATCAATGCAATGTCCTTGCTATATAATTGGGGATAATGGAATGTGATTACGTGTTTATAATGTTGAAACTATTCATTTTCTTGCAGATTTCTAAGAAAAATATGTTAAAATGTATTCTTAGATTAAGACAAATAATATATGTTTTGCCAGATTATTGATCCTGTAGAAAAAAATTATACTAATACATCATGCCACTTCTAGAAACCGGTTTGGACCATATTAAGCATAAGCCATTCAGAAGGAAGTGAGCAATAACTTACAAAAGACAAGCTGAAAAAAGGCTAAGAATTAAAGGAAAAAATCATAATACAATGAAGTTGCTTGATTTGTTTTCATGAGGAAATTCAAAATGTAACAACAATATAAATGCTTCAGGTGATTTATTTAAGACATTGCATGTGGAAACTTGCAACTTTATTTATTTAATCATTCAAATGAAGATCCTATACAGTAGTTACAATGTTCTCTTTAATGCAAGGTTTTTATTTCAGGGTAA
The DNA here is from genome assembly GCF_009764315.1 of Trachypithecus francoisi. Lineage (NCBI taxonomy): Eukaryota > Metazoa > Chordata > Mammalia > Primates > Cercopithecidae > Trachypithecus > Trachypithecus francoisi. Next base: position 18,342,447 of record NW_022681465.1, read on the forward strand.
TCATTTGAGTCTTAATGTAGATAATAATATAATTTTCTAATTAAAATCATATTAACTTGTTTGGTTAAATTGTTGATCCTCCTAAATAATATCCTATAATAATATAGTTTATAATCTGTGTGAAAATTTGCAAGTGACCCAATGGGTAGTTGGAACTTGTAAACAGCAGATGTCTCAGGGCATTCACCAACGTCATTAGCAGAAAATACATGAATTAAAAGAAGAATCTCACCTTGTTGCTTACATTTTGTTGTAAATAAAGACTTTCATCTAATAATTCAAAATTAGGATGCTGATTTATCATATTAACTATATAATCATACTTCACATAAATTATTTAATAAATATTTGTAACATAATATGAGTTTTGATGGTACATAAATAATTATGCTGACTGTATATGGCTTGAGATTCACAGATGCTTGTAAGTGGTTCATATGTAAAAGTCCTTGCTCATCAATTCTGTAATGTGTATAATTATAGGATTTATTTGGCTTACACCCTGAGGTATTCATTAATGCTTTTCATCTAATATTTCTGGTTGCCTCTTTTCTGGGCAAATGTTGCTGTGCTCTTTTCTGTTAGACTTTGGTGGGGACATGAGACTAATTCAGGCCAATCTGTTGTGAGCCGACCAGAATGTTTAATCACCCAGTGGTGACAGCCCCTGCAGAGTCCCCTTGTTTCCCTGGCAACTGGTAGTGTTCAAGATTGTGCTGCTCTTTCAGGTTGAGTGCCTGAGTAACAAGAAGCAAAGTTTCCCCCCACTGCATCCTGTTAATCTATGATGGAGATATTGTGTGAAATTAGAATTGGAAGAAGAGCGAACCTATGATGGAGATATTGTGTGAAATTAGAATTGGAAGAAGAGCGAACCTATGATGGAGATATTGTGTGAATTAGAATTGGAAGAAGAGCGAACCTATGATGGAGATATTGTGTGAAATTAGAATTGGAAGAAGAGCGAACCTATGATGGAGATATTGTGTGAAATTAGAATTGGAAGAAGAGCGAGGCTATGAATACAAACCTAAGACATGCCATTGGCTTAGGGGTCAAATGGTAAACCCTGTGGAAAAGTTCTCAGAGGCTGGGGAGAAAGCAATTCACACTAGCTTGTAAGTAGAATAAAACATAATAGGAAAGTCCATGTAACTGAGGGATTTTAATGACTTGAAAAGGAAACAGTTTCTCAACTCTAACTAGCAAAAGAAAGACTTAAAATCATAAAACAGAAGACTTAAAACCAGCAAACTGAAAATTTAAAATAAATGTTGTGAATAACAAAGGCCAATTAAAGCTTAGTCTTGTTGCAAGGAGGGCATATACTCTCCAATCATGTGTGGCTGAGGACAGTGATAATAAAGGAGAAGTCATAACACCAAAAAGAACAACAGAATTTGGAAATATTCGAGTGCAGAGACATTGCACCAGATGGGGTCAGGTATGTTTTTAAACATCTGAATTTCTTAAATATTAGAAAAGCAATATAATGCATATAATTTACATTGCATAAAACCAGAATGAGAAAGACTGGCACATTACACTGCCATCAAACACATGCATAATTCTGCACTGAGATCCACACATATCTAGATCAGGCTTTGCTGCTAAAGAAATTTAGTTTTCAAATTTCTGAGGGTTTCAGGATTATTGATAAGAGATGATGTAGTGTTCTCCCAAGCAAAGGTGTGGCTGAGGCACAGAAGTAGGAAGAGCTTGTGGTAAAGATAGAAAGCACATTTCAGGAATCACAAGCAGATCCAGGGACAAACCAAAGACTCAGTTTCTTCTCACATAGTACATGCATGAGCCGCGGACCCGCAAGACGGTGGTCTGAGGTGAAGATCATAATTCCATGGTTCTCTGAGGAGGCTTGGCTCCCACGTGAGAAAAGGGTGCAGCACTTTTCTGTGACCTAAATTATCCTCTTAAGAAGTGTCATTGTGTCTTTTCAGCTCTGGAGATACTCCGGGCTGAATCGTTCACAGTATCTGAGGGCAGGAGTGAGGTGATGAAAAATGAGGAAAATTGGGAGTAGAGATTTACCCTGGAGCCCTAAATGAGATGGGTATTGACACTGGCAAGATTGGAACATCACTGCCCCCAGGAGCAGAACTTCTAACACACAAGGAAATTCTGCTTCTCAATGGAATAACAAGACTTTAAACTGAACCCCCGGGGTGCATTGAGCCAGGATTAGGTAGAGTACCAATTTACCTGGGAAAAATTCCTTAACTGAAAAAAGAAAAACCAAGGCAATAGAGAAATAGGAAGATTCAAGTTCAGGAGAAATTCTTGGGCAGACAGATGACAGAGCAGACAAATGACAACTTAGAACAATCAACCAACGAGCCCACTAAATCAAAAGCAAAATGAAGGAAATTTATTGAGAACAGAAGTGTACACTCTGCAACTAAATCAGTTTCTCATGTTATAGTAAATCAGTAAATATGCTGAAAACATGATTATTAAATAAGAAATATTGAAATTCCACCCTGTTAATGACAAATATGTCAAATCGTCAAAAATAAAAGAAATAGAAAATGGAACTAATGAAGGATAAATAGAGTTTTGTGAGGTAAAAAGAGAACAGATGGTATAGTGGCAATAATCAAATAGCCCACAGACTTCTCAAACTAGTAAATAAAAGTGGAACACACTTAGACATATCTTGAAAATGCCTTCGTATTAGTTTTGGTCAAGATGAGGCCAGCAGTTATCAAACATTTTGCTTTTGGTAAACTGGTGGTTTAGGTTTCAAAAACTCTTAAGGCTCTAATGATCCCAAAGAGCTTTTATTTGTGTGCTTTATATCTATATTTACTGTATTATAAATTAAAATGGAGAATTTAAAACATAAGTTTATTAAAATAATATATTTGGTACACATTGACATAAAAATTATATTTTAACCAAAAACTGAAAAAAATCTATATTTCCCTTTCAAGTTAGTGAGAAAAGTGATATAATTTTATAATTTTGCAAAACTCATTAATGGCTGACATATCAGAAAATGATGCTGGATTTCATGTGTGCACCTGCATTTAATCTGTTATGAACCATTGTTTTGGATGAAGCACTTAAAATAATCTGACTTCATACACATACATATTTTTAAAAGGAGGGTGTTTTAAATTTCATTTAAATAACTGTTGATTTTCTTCTTCGCCACTGTTCCAAAATTAGATGAGTGGTAGGTTAGTTGCTATGTAGAGTCTAAACTTTATCAATAAACTTTTTGTACTTTTACATTGAAATCCATTGGTTTATCTTGCATTTTGAATAGATCATTTATTCACGTATGGATATGTAATACGATTCATTGATCATTTGGAAAATATTGCTTAACTGTGGATCTTCCAAATAATTACACGTTTCATTATACAATATCAAAATGCAGACACACACGCATACAGATACATATGCATACACACACACACACACATACACACAAACTTTCATTCATTTCTGAAGGATCTTTGGGTATTGGCATGCTGTTAGCTCTCACTGAGGACATAAGTTTTCCAAAATTTGTATTTTCCATGAAAGTTCAGATTTGTATCATCCTCAGCAAGTACCGTCAGTTGTTTCCTTTTGGCCAAATACTCAAATTTGAATAACTATCATTTGTCTTTCAGTCATTCTTTTAAGTAAAATTGTGCTTCATGAAACAAGCAGCTAGTTCAGCTTACAGCTGAATCGTTCAAAGGGATTTCCTGGAGACAGCAATTACCTCATGTATGTAAAAAGCAGATAAGTCTTATGCATAGTTCTGATGTCTCCACACTGAATATAAAGACAGACATATATACAAGTGTCAAAGGTTTATAACATTCATAATTAGTACTGTTTCCTCAAGAACATTCTTAAATGAAACTGGCCCTTTTGTGTGTGTGAAACATACAAGATAGTGAACAACAATTTCTGTACAGTTTGGTGCCAGCACTGAAGCTGTGGAAACATACTGAAAGTGCCTTCAGGACCCTCAGGTGTCCACAAACCACACTTTGAGAACCACCAGGAAGAATCTATACAACTCCCTTCTCTACTCCACAGCAAAGCAGAGAAGCGAAATAACACATTTATTCCTCTCTCACACGTCAGTGTGGAATTCACAGGAATTCTGCTTCATGTGATAAATCAGGAAGCTGGGTTTTGCTGTATTGTGGTTAACATCATCCTCAGTGATGCTGTCCCCATCGGGCTGGTTGCTGCTCTGCTCTGGCTTGTGGTGAAATGAAAGAAAAAACAATCACAGTTGACCATTGTTTTTGAAAGCATGTAAAACAGAGATTATTCATCCCAACTTTTCATTCACATTCCATTGGCAGAAACTTGGTACATTTCTTCTAGCCTCATTACTAGAAGAGCTAGGAAATTAGACTCTAGCTCAGCAGACATGTTCCCGGGAAAAAAGAAAGGATGAATTTTGAGTGTGTTTGTGTTTATGTGTGTGTGTCTTGGTGGAGGAGAAGAATAGACTGGCACTCTCCCATCAGTTTTGAATTTCAAGGATTTTTAAAATTAGAAGCTTCCAAATTTTCTTCTATTTCAAAGAAATATATTATTACAATTGGTAGTTTAAAAAGAACTGTAGAATTTTATGGGCATATAAACTATCATTTACCTGTTAGGTTGAAAGTAAAACCGGGAATATCCAGTTTTAATTTCCTCATCTAAGGAAAATCTTCATAAAATGCCCTAACCAACAATAAATGACTCAAAATCAGCACTTGAATGGGGAGATAAAATGAAAGAAGAGAAATGAAGTGACAAATGAAACTTTATATATACTTAATATAATGATAGTGTGCTTGAAATTTTGTACTAACAGGCATAGCAAAACTTGTTGACAGGAGTATTTACATAGTGAGGACAAAAAAATAAATGATTATAAATAGTGCATAATCATTTTAGAAAAACGATGTAATAGGTAAACTAGAGCAAAGAGAAATGAAAATGTCCTTTAAAGGTTAAAAGCTCTTAAGTTAGGTAAAATATTATGTTGTGTTATGACGTTAGGACAATTTGCTTGAAAGACTTGTTCCTCATAAAACTGTAAGCACCAAAACACTTAGCATTCTCAACATAAAGCCTTATCTATTAGAGATGCAGGGAGAGCTTAATAAAATAGAGTTATACTCAGGGAATGTAATATATCTTTTTCAAAATTAGAAAGGCCTACTAGAAATAAATAAATGAGAACATATAGGAACTGAATACTGTAATAAACCACAGTCTGACATAAATATCTGATTTTGCATTCTATGAATATTGAATACATATAATTTATTAGTATCTGAGGAGTATTTACAAAACTGATCATGTACTTGGCTATAAGTAAATCCTTAAAGTTTTCTAAAGTACATATTTCAAAGGCTATAACCATTGCCATATATTCAATAAACTTAGAAATAAATTATGAAAATTCGAACTACTTCAAAATAAGAAACACTTTCATAATAATGTTTAGCTTCTGAATCAAAAAGGAAATACTTCTGAAATTACAACCTTTAGGAAAGTCAATGACAAGGAGTATAACTTAATAAAGAACTAATGAACCACTTACTTGAAAATGTTTTAAATACCTTTATATTCATAATTGGCTGGGCGCTGTGGCTCATGCCTGTATTCCCAGCACTTTCAGAGGCCGAGGTGAGCAGATCACCTGAGGTCAGGAGTTTGAGATCAACCTGACCAACATGGGGAAACTCCGTCTCTAATAAAAACACAAAAATTAGCCGGGCATGGTGGTGGGTGCCTGTAATCCCAGCTACTTGAGAGGCTGAGGCAGGAGAATCACTTGAACCTGGGAGGCAGAGGTTGCAGTGAGCCGAGATTGCGCCACCACACTCCAGCCTAGGTGACAGAAGGAGACTCCGTCCAAAAAAATAATAAATAAATAAAAACTTTATTTATTTATTATAAATAAAAACTTTATATTCAAAATTGACTGAAAATAATAATTGGGGAAAGTCTTCATTATCTTGTTTTAACCAGCCCTAAGAAATAAGCCTAACATGATTGTGACTTACAATAGCCATGATTTACTTTCTTGCTTATGTCATATGAGGGCTGCATTGGCTGTGGCTCGTCTCCAGGCAAACGGGGCTGAGGTCTAAGACTCAGATTGAGACTTAGTCACTATCTGGAGAAGCCCCGCAAAAAGCCACACAACTTCGTTAACAGCATTTTCTTACACATTTCTACTCAGATGTCATTGACCAACCAAATCACATAGCCAGGTCTGCCAATGTGGGCAGTGGCCACATTACTTATCAAGAGGCACTGAATATCACAGGACAAAGGCAGAGATGCATTTTATTACCTGTGTAAGAACAGAAAGGGGAAAAATGATTCTAAAAAACAAAATACAATAATATGCCATTACATTAAGTTTCCACTCTTACATTAAAAAGCTCAATGTAAACAAAATTAACTGAAGGAAAGTTCATTAAAAATAAAAGCTAAAATTAATATAAAATATATTATATTAGGAACCATAAATAATACTATAGCCACAGGTACAGAAATGACAGATCAAATTATATGAATCTAATTTACTGCATGTGAAATTCTGGAAACAAAGTTAAGACCTAGTAAAACCTTACATTTGCCCAGCAGAAAATTAACAAGTTGTTAAAGAAAGAGTATAATGTGTTAATTCACTAACTCATAGGTAAGTAATGTTAACTTATAAATAATGATTTCACAGCTGAATTTTACCTAATCTTGGAAAAATAAATGTCACTTAGCTATCCACAGAACATTCATTTTATACGGACTGAAAAACTTTATACTACATGTAGCTTATATCCCTAAAAATTGGAAATCATAAATCATTTTACTTATAGATATATATCAACATTTGAAATAAATTGTTACCAAATGATGTCAGTAGACTGTCAGAATAATTACAATCTGAGTATTTTGATGGAGGGTTAGAGTCATGTACAAAAATTAAAAGATGTTATATCTTCAACTTAATGGTAAAAAAACTTTGTGATTCATCAATAGATGTTTAAAGGGAGCTTACCAAAGTCCAGGAGTCATTCTTAATAGAAGTCTTCATTAAATAGATAAAAGAAACATATCACATATTATAAATCTAAACATTTAAATTAAACTTTTAATGCAACAATAATGCTTCATTAAAACCTGTTCCAACTATTAGTGGGTTTCAACAACCATGTTTATTTTGCTGTTGTGATGGTTAACTTTATGTGTTAACATGCTTGACCATGGTTAATTTGGTCAACATGAGTTTAGGTTTCCTGTGAAGTTATTTGTTGATGTGATTAACATTTACAATCATCAGTTGACTTTGTGTAAAGCAGGTTGTCCTCCATAATGTAGGTGGGCCTTATCCAATTATTGGAAGACTTCTTAAGAGCAAAGACTGAGGTTTCCCAAAGAAGAAATATGCCTCACAGCTACAATAGAAGTCTCATCCGATTTTCCAGCCTGCTGGCCTGCACTACACATTTTGGACTTGCCAGTCCTCACAATCTCATATGCCAATTCATAAGTCTATTCCTTAAAATAAATCTATCTTTATATCTAGACACCTCTCTCTGTCTTTCTGATGTCTATGTCTCTATATGCCTATCTATCTAGTTCTAATATCTATTATATTTCTAATACTATATAATAACTATGATGAAAATAAGAGAAAAAATATAGAGAGATACGTAGATAGATAAATACATACATACAAAGAGATAGATAGATGACAGATAGATAGATAGATGATAGAGATAGATGATAGGTAGATACAAACATAGATACATAGAAGTAGATGATAGATAGATAACAGATAGAGATAGATGATAGGTAGATAGATACATAGATAAACATAGAGGGGTAAATGATAGATAAATAGATGATAGCTAGACAGATGATAGATAGATAGATACATAGATACACAGATACATAGAGATAGATAGATGATAGATAGATACATACATAGATACATAGATAGACAGATATCCCATTGGTTCTGTTTTAGATACATAGATAGACTGATATCCCACTGGTTCTGTTTCTCTCAAGAAACTTGACTTGTATACCCACTCACAGATATGAGGCCTAATTGCAGTTTAGTGCATCTTGTCTGGTGTCAGCCTGGTGGCTCTGCTTTAGATTATGGATTGGTTTCATGTCTGCAACACATGCATTCAGCCCAGTTAAAGGGGCAGTGCATTCTTGCCCACACATGCAAGAGGACAAGGCAGACTGCCACACAATCCAATTGAAAGACTCTGCTTGAATCGTACCTAATCACATCTCATTGCCAAGACTATGTCAGAGGAACAGGAAAGTACATGCCATCCCATGGAAAAGAAAGGAAATATTTGTTGAGGAGAACCCTATATATTGCAATACTGAAACTCAAATACTAATTTTTGTGTCAATGAGGGAAAATCCAGAATTTTTTAGGTTATAATTTTTTATGATTGCTTTGGACATGTTTTTTGAGTGAAATAAGATGGTAAAATAAAATAGGTGGCTTTTCACATTGCATGGCCTATCAAAACATCTCCTGTGCTCCACAAATATGTACACCTACTGTGTACCCACAGAAATTAAAAATAAAAAACATTAAAAATAAGTGGTTTAAAAAACTTTCAAATATAAAAGATACAATCATTCATTGTTGATGATAAGTAAATTTGCTTTTTGAAAAACCCTGGTAAACGACAGTTTTTGAAAAAACTGGTAAACAACTATAATTATTATGTGTATTTTGTAGATGACTGAAACACACAGTCAAATATATGTACATTACAAGTGTTTGCATTGAAAATAACAAGGTCATAGGAAATGGAAAAAGAATCACATTCCGAAATTACAAATAATTTCCAAAATAGTTAGAGTTAAATTTAATAATAAAGGTACTAGACTTGATTTAATTTTAATTTGTAATTTGTATGGGCACATAATAGGTGTTTATATTTATGGGGTACATTACATATTTTGATACAGTCACACGGTGTGTAATTATCACATCAGAGTCAATGGCATATTCATCACCTCAAGCATTTGTCTTTTGTTTTTGTTACAAACATTCCAATCATACTTTTTTAGTTATTTTAAAATGTACAGTAAATTATTGATGACTGCTATCACCTTGTTGTATTATCAAATACTAGATCTTATTCATTTTAACTGTATTTTTGTACTGACTGACCATCCCCACTCCCCCTACCCACTATTCTCCCCAGTTTCTGCTAGCTATCATTCTATTCTCTATCTCCATGAGTTCAATTTTTTTTTTTTTTTTTGGCTTCCAAAAATGAGTGAGAACACGCTAAATTTGTCTTTCTGTGCTGGGCCTATTTCACTTAGCATAATGTCCTCTAGTTTTATCCATGTAAGGTACTTCTAAATAAGTATTGAATCTGATGGAAAGTCTTTTTTTTTTTTTTTTTTTTTTTTTTTTTTTTTTTGAGACGGAGTCTGGCTCTGCCGCCCAGGCTGGAGTGCTGTGGCCAGCTCTCAGCTCACTGCAAGCTCCGCCTCCCGGGTTCACGCCATTCGCCTGTCTCAGCCTCCCGAGTAGCTGGGACTACAGGCGCCCGCCTCGTCGCCCGGCTAGTTTTTTGTATTTTTTAGTAGAGACGGGGTTTCACCGTATTAGCCAGGATGGTCTCGATCTCCTGACCTCGTGATCCGCCCGTCTCGGCCTCCCAAAGTGCTGGGATTACAGGCTTGAGCCACCGCGCCCGGCCGGAAAGTCTTCACTGAAGGCCTGAGCAAGTGAAAATCCATACCATATTTTTTGAAGGAAATATTTAATGTATGTAAAATATTAAATAATTGGTGTGTTAGGCCATTCTTGCATTGCTATAAATACCTGAGACTGGGTAATTTATAAGAAAAGAGGTTTAATTGGCTCATGGTTCTGCAGACTGTACAGGAAGCATGGCACCAGTATCTGCTCCACTTCTTAGGAGGCCTCAGGGAGCTTACAATCATGGTGGAAGGCAACGCAAAAGCAGGAACATTGCATGGTGAAAGCAAGAGCAAGAGAGAGTAGGGAGCTTTTAAATGATCAGATAATGCAAGAACTCACTCACTATTGCAAAGAAAGTACCAAACCATGAGGAATCTGCCCTCATGATCCAGTGACCTCCCACTAGGCCCCACCTCTAGCATTGGAATCACAATTCAATATGAGACTTGGGCAGGGACAAATATCCAAACTATATAAATCAGTAAACATATTAGCATCAGTAAATCCATTTGCTCCTGTTCTACTTAGCACATCACATTGACATATATTGAAAGATTGTCAAAATAATATACAACAAAATATGATGAAAAATATTTGCCTTAGCAAATAATAAATATAGAACACTGAGTTCTATTATATTACCATTAACCAAAAGATCACTGGTACAGAATAGACAGTAGAGATTAATGTGAACTATTTTGCTGGTGGTGTAAACCACATTATATTTATTAACTTTTTATTGTCCCTCCCTATTGCTTTGCAGCTTTAGAGACAGGGTGGAAAGTGGGATATCAGTAGTGTGGATTAATTCCTATTGGATCTATTATCAAGGAACAAGAAAAATGAGCACAAAAAAGAATTGGCCAGTTTGCAAACCTGAGAAAGAATAGAATTTGCAAATGCAATGTATTTTTAAACAATAAAAACAGTATAGGGATATGTGTCTACAATATGAGTATTGTTACAATTTTTATAAGTCAGAAAATGTCAAAGTCCATGTATTCAACAAATTATTTGTATCTGATAAGTATTAATAATGAGAAAAGATGTATGATACGGAAAATTTGGGTTTTTTGTTTGTTTGTTTGTTTTTTGAGACGGAGTTTCACTCTAGTTTCCCAGGCTGGAGTGCAATGGCACGATCTCAGCTCACAGCAACCTCCACCTCCCGGGTTCAAGCCATTCTCCTGCCTCAGCCTGCGGAGTAGCTGGGATTACAGGCACGTGCCACCATGCCCTGTTAATTTTGTATTTTTAGTAGAGATGGGGTTTCTCCATGTTGGTCAGGCTGGTCTCGAACTCTGCACCTCAGGTGATCTACCCACCTCGACCTCCCAAAGTGCTGGGATTACAGGCGTGAGCCACCACGTCCGACCGGATTTGGGTTGTCGTATTGGTTACTTTGATAGCAGAAGATAGGGAAGAATTAAGTAACACCAAAAACAACAACGTCCATGAAGTTCTAAATAAATTAGATCATGGCATCACCTCCAGAACCCACTATTTGCAGGAGTGAAGGCAGGCTAAAGGTGAGGTCCACCTGAAAGGCAGAGAGGAGCATGCACTCTGGAGTGCAGAGTGTGTTCCAGTCTTGCTGTGCAGTGGTCAGGTCAAACAAAACTTCCAAGGGAAATCTGGTCTCATTTCTACACCCTTTCCAAACACATGATGACAATGATGTAAAATTTCTCTGCTCAGATTCCCCTTATCTAAGACTTTCTCCTCAGCCCCCTCAGCTGCTGCATCAAACAAATGTCATTCCATTCAAATCCATTCCATTCATTTTGACAATGTGCACCGAGGGCTCACAAAACCCCAGTCCATGTGCTGGGCACAGGGATAGAATGTTGCACAAAACACAGTTCTTGTCCTCCCAGCATAATTCCTAGTATACAATGTGAGCAATGAAACAATTCCAGTAGCCCATCAGGAAGGTTCCAGGTGTGCAAACACAGTGCTACAAAAGCATTTATTAGGGGCACACATCTCATTTGAGTGGGTCATTTAGGTTTATCTGGAAAGATTGGGTCCAATCTGAAATCTAAATGATAAATAGATGTATTCTGTAGTCATTGCACTTGACTCCACAAATATGGTTCATACACAAATACCACACTTGAAGTGTTTTTCTTTTATTCTGAAAAGAGAAACGTATTGATTTCAGATCATAAAACAATACAGATAAAGTAGATTAAAGTGAAGCCGGGATTTTTACTGCAGAGAAAGATCATTTAAAGGATGACAAATAGAACTTTGAAAGTCTTTACTTTTTTCCTTACTATCAAAATCAAGTAAATGTGCATTGCAAAAACAAGAAAAAAATGGAAGTATGAATTCATTTACTGAGGTGAAAGATATACACATGGGAAGAATTTCTAATATAAAATAGAAATTTAAAAGTACCATTAATGATGAAAATTATAATAGCTACCATTAAAATACTTTTAGATCTATTAATTATTTAATCATCCCCCAAAACCTATGAGATATATATGTTAGTAAAAGCTAAATGCAACAGTAGATTTAAATCTGGGTCAAGAGTAGTAAGAATACAAGTTAATACTGAAGAAATGTAAGTTAGTGGCAGGCATTGAGTTCAAACTCCGAGGTTTCCGACTCTGTGCAGAACTACAGAAAAAATAGAAAATTAATAAAAATAAGTTCAGACATCTGTCCCTTAATGACAGGGATACATTTTGAGAAATATGTTGTTAGGCAATTTTGTTGTTGTGCAGACGTCAGAATGTACTTGCACAAGCCTGACACCAGGGTTTTGGCTCTCCCTCCACAGCTTCAAAACTGGTGTGTTCCATCCCAGCAGCTATAATATCATCTTTTCCACAGTCATCCCTATTCACACTGAGATCTTAACGTAGACCTAACCTACTACACACCTAGGCTGTATGGTAGAATCTGTTGCCCCTAGGCTACAAATATGGACAATGTGTTACTGTACTGAACACTGTAGGCAATTGTAACATAATGGTTAGTATTTGTTTATCTAAACATAGAAAGGGTATAGTAAAATTAAGACATAAGAGATTTTTTTAATGCACCTGAACAGGGCATTTGAGACAAATGGAGCTTGCAAGACTGGAAGTTGTCTCGGTGAGTCAGCAACGGAGTGATGAATGAAAGCGAAGGTCTAGATTACTCTACACTACCATAGACTTTATAAACACTGTACTTGGGCTATACTAAATTTTTTAAAAACTATTTTTGCTTCCATAATACATTAGCCTTAGCTTAGTGTAACTTTTTAAATTTGAAAGTTTTTATTTTTAAATACTTTTTGACTCTTTTTTGTAGTGACACAGCTTAAAACACCAACACATTGTATAGATGCACAATATGTTTTGTACTCTTATTCTATAAGTTTCTTTCTATTTGATTTCTTTTTGCTTATTCAACTTTTCTGTTAAAAACTAAGACATGAATATCCACATTAGCCTAGGCCAGGATGATCAATATCACCATCTTTCACCACCACATCTTGTCTCACTAGAGGTCTTCAGGGGCAATAGCATGGATGGAACTGTCATCTCTTTTTTTTTTTAGACAGAGTCTCGCTCTGTCACCCAGGCTGGAGTGCAGTGGCCGGACCTCAGCTCACTGCAAGCTCCGCCTCCTGGGTTTACGCCATTCTCCTGCCTCAGCCTCCCGAGTAGCTGGGACTACAGGCGCCCGCCACTGCGCCCGGCAAGATTTTTGTATTTTTTTTTTTTAGTAGAGACGGGGTTTCACCATGTTAGCCAGGATGGTCTGGATCTCCTGACCTCGTGATCCGCTCGTCTCGGCCTCCCAAAGTGCTGGGATTACAGGCTTGAGCCACCGCGCCAGGCAGAACTGTCATCTCTTACAAAAACAATGTCTTCTTCTGGATACCTCCCGAAGGACATGGCTTAGGCTGTTCTATAGTTAATATTTTTTATGTAAGGAGAAGGAGTACACTCTAAAATAACAATTAGAAAGTATAGCATAGTAAATGCACGAAGTATCACATACTGTACGTAACTGGATGTGCTGTACTTTTACAGAACTGGCAGTGCAGTAGGTTTGTGATACGGTTTGGGTGTGTCCCCACTCAAACCTCAGCTTGAATTGTTCCTATAATCCCCAGGTGCCTTGGGAGGGACCCTGTGGGAGGTAATTCAACCATGGGGGCAGGTTTTCTCCTGCTGTCATCATGATAGTGAATAAGTCTCATGAGATCTGATGGGTTTATAAAGGGCAGTTCCCCTGTACATGCTCCCTTGCCTGCTGCCATGTAGGATGTGCCTTTGCTCCTCCTTCACCTTCCAACATGATTGTGAGGCCTCCCAAGCCATGTGAAACTGTGAGTCGATTAAACCTCTTCTTGTTTATCTATTACCCAGTCTCAGGAATTTCTTCATAGCAGTATGAAAATGGACTCATACATTTTGTTTATACCAGCATCACCACAAACATGTGAAGAAAGCATTGCACTGCTACTACATTATGGTGACTAGTATGTTACTAAGCCAAAGGAATTTTTTGCTTCACTATAATCTTATGAGACCATGGTTGTACATGAAGTCTGTCATTGACCAAACTGTCGTTACTTGGTGCATGATGGTAATTATAAATGTACAAAGTGGATCAAGAGATTTTGCAGGAAAGGGGCAGACAAACTGGGACTGGAACAAAACACAAATTTTATAACAGAAAACTTAGACACCTGAATTTGGAGAGGAAAATATTTGTTAATCTAGGAGAAAATATCCTAAAGCGATATAATAAATACTGTGAATTTTGAAAATTCAAGGAAAAAAAGAGAATCCTACAAGCATGTAAGTAAAAACAACACACACACACACACAAGTACATTTACATATTATCAACATGGGAGTAGTAATGATAATGCCTCAACCTCTCAGGTCTGAGTAGCACACAAAGTCTGGGACCAGTTTGTTTCATACTGAATTTAAGTCTACTATCAATAGGATTACAAGCAGCAGCACTGGCCTCAGTTATCCATACCTCTTCTCCTGCTCACACAGTCCCATCAGCTATTATAAGTTCCACAGGTAACAGTAGGCCCTACTCCAGATCATCAAGATATAGATTGAGGTCAATATACTCATTATGACCCAAGGGAGAGAGTTTAGAGTAATCTGCTGATCTTGATATATTTGCCAACAATATGAATAATTACAGTGGACAAAAGATGAGCCAACAAGCAGCTCCCATCCCCAGTGAACACTGCCCTTGCCCCCCTCGCTCTATATACAAATATATAACCCAAAAAGGCATGGGTCACTCCAGTTTGAGGCTTGCTGTTAAACTCGATTTGAACCCCTGTTGCATTGGTTTGGTCAAGTCACATGGGTAGTGTCACCAATTAGCCTTGAATGCCATACATGGCACAATTCAAGGCCAAGTGAGCTGTAGGAGAAGGAGATGCCTTTGCATCAGTGAGACAGAAGCAAACAAAGTTGGGTCAGTCCATGTGTTTGAAAACATATGAGGGAGTCCACACCCAGGAGCTGCCTCTGAGAAGGCATCAGGCACAGCAGGGTACTGATAGCCTGTCCAAACGTCCTTCTGTGTTTTCCTAGCACATGGATGGCAATGACAAGTCTGATAGGAGGTAAGGTTGACAGCTGCGGCTGCTGCCTGGCTAAGGTGGACTAATGGATTGTTTTGTCATGGTGTGGTGCTGATACGGTGCTGTATCTAGCTGGCAAGGAGAACACGAATCGCATCCTGTTTTTTGCACATTTTGGGGACTAATATGTTTCTTCTCCTGACACCGGGGTTTTGGCTCTCCCTCCATAGCTCCAAAAATGGTGTATTCCATTCTAGCAGTTATAACATCATCTTTTCTACAGTCATCCCTATTCACATTGAGATCTTAAGAATCAGATATAATGGGATAAGCTATTTTTTAAAAATTTGCATGTAATCCCCTACCTTGACTTACAAGGGACATTATAGGGGGCTACAGAGATTAGTGAGTCACTCAGGTGGTCATTGTTTATTGGATCTAGGTCCAGTCATCCTGACATTCCAGAATTTAGTTTCAATCCTCCAAGACCCCTTTTATCTGAGCTGTCACCTGGAGGGTGCACCTACCAAGTTTGCCTAAGGTTGAGGTTAGGGGAAAGCCAAAAGTATTATGCCCAGGAATGGTAGGACAAAATACTGAATCTTCAAAATGTTCTAGATTATCCTTTACTGGAATTATAACCCAGAAAGCAACCAAGAGAAATTCTCCTTTTTGTAAGAACAGTCACATTCAGTGACCAACTGCTTTATTATAAAGTGTGTGGCCCAGGAGAGTGTGAGAAAGGGAAAACAGAACTATTCTGAGTCAATTTCTGAGGCATTTCTTTCACTGCTCAGCAAGATCAATGCCCGTGGACAGTAAGGCATATGACATGTCCACCAAATACCTTGATTATTGCGCCACTGTTGAGTAGACTTTTTGACAAATTGTGCACCATTTTCAGATGGTTTATGATCTGGAAAGCAGAAAACATGAAAGAGTTTAGTTAAGGGCTACAGTATTGCTGCAAGAGTTGAGTGATAGGATTAGAACAGAAAACCATTAGCTGGAAAGTATGGAACAATGATAAGATCCAAAAAGGTGTCAAAGATCTGATGTAGTCAGATCTGATGTCCTCAGCAGCCATGGGTGAAAACAATGGCCATGCGATATGGCCTCTCTTACCGTAAGACAAATGGGCTAATTTTTTGCAGAAGCCACACGTCGGCCAGACAGTGGTGGCTTTTGCATCAGAAACATAAAAGACCTTTCCTTTGTGCCCAGTCTGTGAGGAGGAGGTGCTGGTGCATCCAATTTGATGACAGATGTGGGAAGCAATTGTAGCAAAATGGATAGCATAAGCTTGATCACACTGGCTGCAGTTGGTGTCATTAGAGAAGGGTTTCATCTGGCCTCACTGTGAGCACCTGGGTGAGAGACCCAGGCTGCTCTGTCCTCACCGTGGTTCATGAACTTAAAGACAGGGATCTTTAAGCTGGTAGTCTGTGGGCTTCCAAGTGGTAGACCGGATGGCTGTGTCATTGAACACAGCTCCATGTGTTAGTAATCTAACCTTCCAGGTCCTCAGGAGCCTTGCCTAAGGCAACGACTTCTACTCACCCCACTGTGCCCACTGGCTTTCAGCACAGGCAGCCTTCCAGAGTTATTGCTGGGTCTGGATTGCTGCTGCTGCCCACATGACAACAGCAGCTGTTGGCATAACAAGAATGGGTCTTCTTGGTGGGCATATTGAAAGTACTTTTGTATGTGTCATTGCTGGGGGTGTCATTGTTATGTTGTTTACATTGTTGCATTTCCCATCCATTAGGGACAATAAATTCTCCCAATTCAGGGAATGCCACATCTAGGCATGTAAAGAGACAATCTCCGTCCCCTCCAGGGAACTGATTCTGCTCCAATCAGTTCCCAGGCCCAGTCATTTAAAAGAAGCTGTAGATGAAAGGTTTTGCTTCAGAAAGTGGAGTGAGGGGTCAAGTTTCCCCAAAGATGTTAACTAACATTTTTTAATGTAAAACTGAGATGACGCCAGGACCAGGTCAATTGTGCTCTTGAATACAGCATTTCCATTTTCCAGAGAGGATCATGGGGCCCTGTCTTTGTCAGTTGTTGAATAGGAATTGGCGCGTGACTAAATGGGCTCTATGAGTCAGGAGTTCAGTGTTAAGAAAGCCGGTGACCAGCGGCCCTTTTTTGTGTCTAACATTGTGCACTTGGGGGCCGAGTCCGGCAGGTGGCGCTACTCAGCTGGGAAATGGTTTCTCTGAGTTTGGGCGACAGTTAACACTTAACTAGAGCTGAGGTTCTTTCTTCTACCTGGATTCTATGTTGTTTCTGCTGGACCAGTCCAGAGGGAACAGAGATGGTTTCTCTACATGCCTAGATGTGGCATTCCTTGAACTGGGAGAATTTATTGTCTCTTACATATAATGGGTGGGAAATGCAACGATGTAAAAATGTAACAATGACACCCCCAGCAATGACATACACTAAAATACTAATGTTCCCTGGTCCCCATCAGGAAGACCATTTTGACTTCTCTTCACTAGTAAAAATTATATTAATTGAATTTTGGAACTTTTGCCCCCAAAATTTGAACACTGACCAAATTGTTTAACACATGTATGAGTTGACTGCAGCAACATATTATCCCCTGGCCAGGATACTGAGCAGTGCAGGAAGAAGGATGTCAAAGGCCTGAGAGAAAGAATGGGAAGGAAACAGATTTTTTCCCCCTTTGGCCTTTTATCTCTGCTTTCACAGACTACCGCAGTGTTGTCCTGCGGTCCTCAATGCTCTTGCTAGCTCTGTTCCTAACATTCTCTTTTCTCCTGAGACCTGGTAGGAAGGTGAATACATAACCTGAATCCAAGAGACACATAAAAGTTGGAATCCCTGCCTTTTCAAAGTTCCCATACATATAACCAGAGGGTGCATATGGCTGTCAGTGTTCTTTAGAGACAGGGAGATCTTGGCTACTGATTGTTGAAAGGAAAGCTTACGATAAATTAAATTTAATGGAGTTTAATTGAGCAAAGTATGATTCACAAATACAGTAGCCAGAATAGGCTCAGCATGACTCTGGGGCTGTCAAGTGGTCAGATAATGGACAGAAAAATAAAAGTGACATACAGAAAATGGAAGAGAGGGGCAGAAAACAGCTGGATGGGTTACAGCTCTGAATTTGCCTTATTTGATTACAGTTTAAACAGTTAGCCAGTCTGTGATTGTCTGACACTGATTGGCACAAGAGTAGATTACAGTCTGCTTACACATCCTATTAGGTTATAGTTTTCTATGCAGGAAGAAACTTTTAGTCTGAACTTAAAGTCTGTAAGGAGGCAGCTTCAGGCTAACCTTAATATGCCTCATCTCCTTTCTTTTTAAAGCAGCTGAGATCCATACAGAGGAGAGGGATCAGAGGGTACCGAGGGAGAGAGTGACTTCTTGCTACAGCAAGCTGGCTTTGTGTTTACTCTCTTTAAGAATAGCTGCCCACATAATTTCTGCCAGAGGAGCTTCTAATATTATTTGCTCAATCAAAGGTCTATGTTGAATAGCAAATAGCGTGTTTCTCATTTTTGTTACGGTTTATTCACTTTTGGAGACTTCTTGGCTTCGAAGCTGCATCTGTCTTGTCTTTCGGCTGGGGCTGCTGGGCTTCCTGCCCCTTGTCATATTAGCATCTCTTTCTTTTCCTTCGCCCAAGGAGAGTGAGTCACAAGGTGGGCTTGTTGAAATTCTACCTCTAGCGATTCACGTTCATTAACAGGAAAGTGCATGGAAGCGCACTGATGTGTTGTGAAATGCTGCGAAGAAAAATGAAACAGAAATTCCTGGGTGTCAGTGGATGGAACTGTATTCTAAATAGGTGGTAGAATGAACGTCGTAGAAAAGGTGATATTTAAACCTGAAAGATGTTAGAGAGCAAGCCACATAAATATCTTGGGAAAGAACCTTCCAGGAAGAGGGAACAGCAAGTGCAAACTCTCTGAGGGAAAAGCACGCCATGTTTGCCAGGACCGCAGATCGATCGTTATTGTGGATTATATTAGCCAAAAGGTAGGTTTTGAGATCAGAGAAGTAGTGGTGGACCAGATTCCGGAGGGTCCTGTGGCTCATGCTAAGCGCTTTACTTCAGTCTAAGTGAAATGGGGAGATAATGGAAGTTTCTGAAATGATGCAATTTGATTTATGTTTTTTTTTAAAAAAATGAGTGACTGCATTGAGAGTAGTATATGAACAAGTAAGGGAAGGAATAGAGAGCTCATCTGAAGAGCACTGCAGCAATCCTGTTGAGACAGGACAATGGCTTACAGTAAAGTAGTGATAAGGGAAGACCTAAGATATCACTGGATTCCACACCTGTTTTGAAAATGAAGGTGGCAATATTTGTTGCTCACTTAAGATAGGTCAAAGTCAAGAATGAATATATTTTGCTACAATCTTTAAGAATGGCAAGGTCGGCCGGGCGCGGTGGCTCAAGCCTGTAATCCCAGCACTTTGGGAGGCCGAGACGGGCGGATCACGAGGTCAGGAGATCGAGACCATCCTGGCTAACACGGTGAAACCCCGTCTCTACTAAAAATACAAAAAGAAAATTAGCCGGGCGAGGTGGCGGGCGCCTGTAGTCCCAGCTACTCCAGAGGCTGAGGCAGGAGAATGGCGTAAACCCGGGAGGCGGAGCTTGCAGTGAGCTGAGATCCGGCCACTGCACTCCAGCCTGGGCGACAGAGCGAGACTCCGTCTCAAAAAAAAAAAAAAAAGAAAAGAATGGCAAGTTCTAGTAGTAACATAATATCTATTTGAATGTTCTTTTTATTCTTTCTCCTGATAGCCTTTTTGTTCTTTCTTTTAATCCAAATAGCTATATGCAAGCACTTCCTAATTTATACACTTTTATTGGTCTATCAAAATCAGACCTGAGTAAGTTATCTCACCAAACATATTTTCAATATTTAACAACGGAGCCAGCCATTATTAATGTACTACGGATTTCTCAATAATAATAATAACCTGCTTCAGCATTTAGTAATTTTTTGTTTGTTTACACAGTCATTCCCAAGCATTA
This sequence comes from Trachypithecus francoisi, assembly GCF_009764315.1. Taxonomy (NCBI): domain Eukaryota; kingdom Metazoa; phylum Chordata; class Mammalia; order Primates; family Cercopithecidae; genus Trachypithecus; species Trachypithecus francoisi. The sequence continues at coordinate 18,362,784 of NW_022681465.1, forward strand.
ATTTCTTACTTGTGAATCATAACAAATAACATATAAAATCAATTGTATAATTTGACAGTCTATTTCCTTTACCTTTAATAAAAAAATATACATTCATTTACGGTTTTATTAATACTGAAAATACATAGATAAATAGGCAACTTTTCTTTTAGTTAATTTCAACCTTCATATAAGTAGAAAGAAGAAATTCCCAACTAAAATTTCTAAAATAGTAATTTTTTGAGGGGCCTTTAAATTTATTGTCAGCTATTTTTACTGATATATTTCATTTTCTCTTAATCAATTTTAGATTATATTTAAAATTTTATAACATTAGATAAGTGAGGTTTCACTTTCAAAGTAAGTAACTTAAAAATGGCATTCTTGTGAACATGTAACAGGCTTTATTGTGATAGGAAAATATAAACAATGATTTTTTGTTTGTTTTGAAACTTCAGACTGGATTGTATTTTGTATAATATGGAATACTTGATTAAGCCATACTCTTGGTGAAATTTACACCTGATGTGGCTGCTCTATTTTGAAAGGAAACAGCTGTTTTTCTAATGTTCCTGTGGTGTTATGAACACGATGTTTCCTTTATGAGACAAAGTGGATTCAAATTAGCTCTCAACTCCCACCAGGAGCAAGTTTCTCAAATGTTTTGTAACTTACTATTGCTTGATAAATGTTAGATTGCAGATTATCCTAGGTGCAGTGCCTAGGGCTCCTTAAGTGCTGTCATTTACTTGTTTATTTTCTTCTCAGGCTAGGGAATTGCTTTATGAACTCAGAGTCATAAAAGAGAGCAATGGAGTGGGAAGAGAGACATTTGTCTAATACTTCATAGACTGAAAAGGAAATTGGATTTTACCTATTGCAAAGGAGGTCACAAATTTTATTGTTAAATGGGCTAAAGTGTACTTATTTAATAAGATGTGGGTCTAAAATGGAAGACTTCTTTAATCTCAGGCCTCCAGCAAATGCACAATAATTTATATTTTTTCACAGAATTTTCACATTTGGTAACCTTAAACTTTTATGGTAACTTTGATTGGTTGTTTTCCATGATTGTTTCTGACCTTGCTATAATGGATAAAGCATATTTGTTTAAACACAAAAATCCTTACGTGGGAAGTAGAGTTATGTATATTTGACATAAGTTTCTGGAGGTGATTTATAAGGCAGCTGAAATGTATTAAGCTAATGTTGAAAGAAGAAAGTAGTTAAATATATGTGCACAGTGCTTATGCTGGCAAGAATTCCAATCTAGTTTTGGCCTGAACTGCTTTAAGAATCATTGTTTATGTTTTAGAGGAACTACATGCAAAATAGAGAAAATGAAACCAACAAATGTAGAATTTTATAATATACTAGGCTGTAGGCATTCTAAATCCACATCCCCAAAGAAAATGAAATAGTTAACTGAATATCATATCTGTTGCTTTTAATAGGTATAGATGTCTTATTGCATATGAATTGTCTATGTATTATAGTATACATAGATCATCATCCTTTCCATAATTTACTCTAAGTTTTCTGAGACTATGTTGAAAGATATAGGAGGAAAATGATGTACTGGGAAAATGTGAATAATGGAAATTTCAGTCAACTAATGAGATGAATGTCTACACAAAAAGGTGGAGCAACATAGTACACTTTGAATGATTAACAATGCCTAGTTCTTTGGAATGTCTTAATAAAGCACGATAAATATTAGTTTTCTTCTCTCTTTCAAGAAAATGAGAGGAAGAAGTATGAGTGAAGAAATAAACAAATGCTTTGAAGCTGTAAACTTCTAAACCAAAAACATGGTGAGTGATGTTTTTGATAGTGGGCTTTACATGCTTAATCATACACTGTTATTTGTCCCATGAAGTCTGTGTAATTGAAGGTTGCCTAGATTGCATTTTCACATTTTTAACCTGTGAGTTTCAAATTACGTGAGTCTTCCTTTATTTCAACAATCACATTACGATTTCCAGGACCTCCCATGCCTGGGAAGTCAGATGAACACATTCCCTGTTCCTGATGTTCTTTGCACCCTATTTCAGCTTGTAAATTTTCCAGGCAATCTGGAAACTCTTGGAAGACAATTTACCTAACAGCTGCTTCTGTCAGAACCCATCCTGCAGCTTGTTTGCCTACTGTCTTGTGGATTCTAATTGTTCTCTGCTGCTACAGCTGCTGTCCCAATCCCCTGGTAAAGCCACTGTCTCTTTACCTCCCATACCTAGAATAGCATATCCATAACACACAGCTGTTGAGTATGGTAGGTTTTAGTGAAGATTCGTAATTACACATAGTTCTGCACAGAGTAGCAAAGGACATGGCTCGAAATTGGAAGTCCTATTTTAGAATTCTATCTGATGCTCCTTGACACAGGGGGTTTCTCATGGGGGATATGTTGTTTATTTCCTGCCATAACCTTGCTGGGTTCTCTGTCTACCCCAAACTCAGTTCTCTAAATTTCCTCTGGTTCAGTGCCCTGAAACTCTATTCTTTGATGCCCACTTTTGGGAAACTCTAATTTCCTATAAATTGATTTGTTTAAAGCTTTCTCACTTATACAATACTTGCCTTTTTTTTTTTTAATCAAAAAGCACTTGTCTTACTAAGAGTAATGTTATCTTCCTACACATATCAAGTGAGTTAATATATTTTTCTGTTCTACATATTTATGGATTCATAATTTAATATTTTTAAAAAATCAAATTGTAGAGCTGACAAGCCTAAGATACTTGGGTACAAATAAGAGAGAACTATAAAATATGCAAAAATATCTTTAGGCAAACATTTGTAAAAATATCTATCGCAACACCTGTTAGTTGACATTCAGAAATATAGGTGAAATAAAATATGTTGTATCTCTACTTAGGTAGGTACACTTTTTGTTTCTATCAGCCATAGTATTCTTTAAAGTAAACAGAATGGTCAGGTTTATAGTTACAGTAATTTTTTGATGTTATACTTTTCATGAGTCTAGATATCAACATCAATTGTTAATTTTCTTTTTAAATCAGACAAGCTGTATTTAATTCACAAAATGACACTAAGAAGTGCATAGCAATGTTTTTTTAGGGGGATGGGACTTTTAATTTTCCCCTCTTGCCTCCAGGCCAAATATTGTTGGAAGGCATATTCCCACCTACAAATTTATTTAAGTTCTCTCCATATCCTGTATAGCAACCACTTCCATATAGGTCAAGTGCAGTATATCTCTGCATGGTGTAAGAGGGCTTATAATGTAGGAAGACCAAGATGGCTAAATCCCAATGTGTATTACATATTTTTAAATGACTTTATTGGTTGACTTGGGGGTACAATCACCACCAATGGTATTTTTTAATAGACTATTTTAGATTTACAGAAAATTGAGAAGACAGCACAGAGATTTCCCCCATACCTCATATCTAGTTTATCCTATTACTACCATTCCCATTAGTATGGTAAATATGTTAAAGTTAACAAATATTGATACGTTCACGTTAACTACAGTCCATTCTTTATTCAGATTTTTACTTCCCATAGTATTTTTTCTCCCTATGTAAAATACATCTGGTTTTCCAAGAAGTGAAACAGATTTAGATGATAATAATGACAGTAATTTCTAAATATGAAGTTGCCAATTGCTATTGCTTGGATATTTGTCCCCTAAATCTCAGGTTGAAATGTAATCCCTGATGTTGGAGGTGGGGCCTGCTGGGATGTGTTTGGGTCATGGGAGTGGGTCTCTCGTGGCTTGGTGCTATCCTTGTGATAGTGAGTTCTGATCATTTGAAACTGTGTGGCACCTCCTGCTCACTCTCTCTCTTGCGCTCACTCTTGCCTTGTGAGGTCTGGGCTCTCCCTTTACCTTCTGCTCTGATTGTATGCTTCTTGTGTCCTCGCCGGAAGCTGAGCAGATGCTAGTGCCATGTTTCCTGTACAGCCTGCAGAACCATAAGCCCATTAAACCTCTTTTCTTTATAAATTATCCAACTTTGGGTTTTTCTTTATAGCAATGCAAGAATGGCCTAACATACAAATATTTTGTTGTTTTTGTTTTTCCTGTGAAGTCAAAATATTTTGCCCTTAAGGATTGCTCTCAGAAGTATTGAGCTATTATGAAACATAATGTAAAATCAATGTTTTATCTTTAAATGTCATTTTAAAATTGCAGTCGCTCAAGCCGGAGATTGGTTCCGGGAATGTCCACAGATACAAAAATCTGTATATACTCAGGTTCCACAGGACTCACTGTGGGGCATCCTGTAGAGATAAAAAGTCAGTTCTTTGTATATGTGGGCTTTATATCCTACCAAGATTGTATTTTCAATTTTCAGTTTGATTGAAAACAATCTTCTTATAAGTGGACTTAAGTGTTTCAAATCTGTGTTGTTCAAGGGTCAACTGTACAAAAACCAAAACCAACCAACCAAACAAACAACTACAACAAAAAACCCTTTTAGAACCTGAAAGAAAGATAAAAATATAAAGGGCTTCTTGAGATCTGCTATTAAATTTATTTTTAATTTTGTCAAAAATTATTTTAAAGTAATTCTACCCATCAAATATGACCACTCCAGAAAAAATGTTGCATGCAGAAGGATGCTGTTTTCTTCCTCTTAAAACTATCAGATGAAACATTGAGTCCAATTTAAGTAAAAATATTTAATTGTGAAAAATACCTGTAATCTAATTTGTAACAGTATGTTTTGAATTCTGTAAGTTTTCATATCTTTTCTGAAACCACAGCAGAGGTTATTATGTGCTATGTGCTGAATGAGTGTGTCCTCCAAAAATTCATATGTTGAAGCCTTAATTTTAAATGTGTTGGTATTTCAAAATGTGGCCTTCAGTAGGTAATAAGTTTCTAAGGCTGGATCCCTCATGAAGGGGAATAATGCCCTTATAAAAAGAAGAGGTGAGAGAGAATCTCTTTCTTTGCCATGTGAGGGTACAAGAAGGCATCTGTCTGCAAACCAGGACAAGAGCCAGGAAGCAAATCGTCTGGCATCTTGATCTTCACATTTTCCAGAACTGTGAAAAATAGTCTTGTTTTAAGTCACCCAGTCTGTAGTATTTGGTATAGCAGCCATAACTAAGACATTGTGGGAAAAAAAGTACAGTGTGAGACACTGTGTAAAAAAAAAAAAAAAGTGTAAAATACTGTGAAAAAAAATGTTTTTCTTTTTCTTTCTTTCTTTTTTTTTTTTTTAAACACTTTCAACTTTAAGTTCTGGGAGTACACGTCCAGGTTTGTGACATGGATATATTGCGAGATGCTGAGGTTTGGGGTATGACTGATCCCTCCCTTGGGTACTGAGCATCATATTCAATAGTTAGTTTTTCTATCTGTACACCCCTCCTCTGCCCTCTAGTCATCTCCAGTGTCTATTGTTGCCATCTCCATGTCCACGAGTACATATTGTTTAGCTCCCACTTACAAGTGCGAATATGCAGCATTTGGTTTTCTGTTTCTGTGTTAATTTGCTTAGGCTAATGGCCTCCAGCTGCATCCATGTGTTGGTTCATAAGGCATAATTTCATTCTTTTTATGGCTGCATAGTATTTCATGGTGTGTGTGTGTGTGTGTGTGTGTACACCACGTTTTCTTTATTCAATCCACCATCGATGGAAACCTAAGTTGATTCCATGTCTTTGCTATTGTGAATAGTGCTACAAAGAACATATGCATGCACGTGTCTTTTAGTAGAATGATTTCTGTTCCTTTGGGTATATGCCCAATAATGAGATTGCTAGGTCGAATGGTAGTCGTGTTTTAAGTTCTCTGAGAAATCTTCAGACTGCTTTCTGCAGTGACTGAACTAATTTACATTCCCACCAGCAGTGTCTCACGTGTCCCTGTTCTCTGCAGCCTTGCCAGCGTGTGTTGTTTTTTGACTTTTTAATTGTAGCCATTCTGACTGGTGTCAGGTGGTGTCTCATTGTAGTTTCTATTTTCATTTTTCTGACGATTAGTGATGTTGAGCACTTTTTTCTTAGAAAAGAAAATTTTTTCTGAAACAGTACTTTTTTTCATCCATTAGAAATGTGACAAAATGTGAGACAATTTTGTCACCAGATTTTTTTTACACTCAAGGGGGAAAGGTTGTAGCCTCAAATGAGTGTTTTTGAAAGTAAAATAGACACAATGCTGTGAAGTGTTGGGCCAGTTGTTTTTTCCAATGTAATTCGAATTTGACCTTTTAAAGCTTGTTGGGAAAGTGAGTGAATATGATCAACTTCATATTGTTAAACAGCGATAGGCCTACTGATCAAGGAAGATACATGTCTTATAGTTGAATATATTATTTTACAAAATTAATGATATGCTTGGACTTGCAAATTTCACTCTGCATTTATAATTTCAGTCTGTTAAAATGATCAAAAGGAATAAAGGCACATGTCAGGGGGAATAAAAGGAGACAAGTTCCTGGATTAAGAATAATGTCATATCCCTTTCTTGTAAGTGAGGTAGTTTTCTCACTGTTGATAGCTACTAGTACCATTTAACATTATGAGCTTGCTTGCTACTATTATTATTTGAGGCACAAAATGATACTTTAAAAACTGGAAATGTAGAAGACATATTTACGTAGTGTTTGTTATCATTTAATATGGTTCCCTTAAACAACATACACTGGGACCTGTTGGAGGGTGGAGAGTGAGAGGAGCGAGAGGATCAGGAAATATAACTAAAGGGTATCAGGCTTAATACCTGGGTGATGAAATAACCTGTACAATAAACTCCCGTGACACAAGTTTACTTATATAACAAACCTGTACGTGCATCCCTGAACTTAAAATAAAAGTTAAAAATAAAATAAAATAGTTCCCTTAGAAGGAGCACGAAGTTGTGATACTTTCAAGGTGCTTTGAAGGAAGTGCAACAAATCTGTTAACAGCGTTAATCTCCAAGAAATACTGTTGGGGAAGGAAGTAGGGAACAAACATCCCAGAAGGCTTTTGGCTCTTATAATTTTCCTTTTTTTTATTATTATTTTTTTTTATTATACTTTAAGTTCTAGGGTACATGTGCATAACGTGCAGGTTTGTTACATATGTATACTTGTGCCATGTTGGTGTGCTGCACCCATCAACTCATCAGCACACATCAGTTCATCATTTATATCATGTATAACTCCCAATGCAATCCCACCTCCCTCCCCCCTCCCCATGATAGGCCCCAGTGTGTGATGTTCCCCTTTCTGAGTCCAAGTGATCTCATTGTTCAGTTCCCACCTATGAGTGAGAACATGCGGTGTTTGGTTTTCTGTTCTTGTGATAGTTTGCTGAGAATGATGGTTTCCAGCTGCATCCATGTCCGTACAAAGGACGCAAACTCATCCTTTTTTATGTCTGCATAGTATTCCATGGTGTATATGTGCCACATTTTCTTAATCCAGTCTGTCACAGATGGACATTTGGGTTGATTCCAAGTCTTTGCTATTGTGAATAGTGCCGCAATAAACATACGTGTGCATGTGTCTTTGTAGTAGAATAATTTATAATCCTTTGGGTATATACCCAGTAGTGGGATGGCTGGGTCATATGGTACATCTAGTTCTAGATCCTTGAGGAATTGCCATACTGTTTTCCATAATGGTTGAACTAGTTTACAATCCCACCAACAGTGTAAAAGTGTTCCTATTTCTCCACATCCTCCTTTTTAAGAAGGAATTTTGCTTACTGTTTTATCTTGTGAGAACATACAGAAAGTGCAAAAAACATGTATGTTCAGGATAAAAATGACTCTAAACCACAATGTGTTATAGCATCACCTATCAAGAGATAGAATGTGGCCAGTTCCCCGGGAAGGTCTGTGAACTCATCTCCAATCATTTTTTTACACTCTTCTTTTCAGAAGTAGCCATAACTCTGGCTTTTGTGATACTCATTTCTTTGCTATTCTGTATAGTTCTGTTTCCTTCATTTTGAAACTTTCTTACTTCATTTGTTCAAATTTAGAGACTTAGCTATGTGGTTGTGTGCAAAAGCTTTTTATTTCCAATGGCTGGCTACTTTTATAATGTATTGAAATACCAGTGTTTAGCTACACATTCTGCTGTTGATGGATATAGATATAGATCGACATATAGCTGCATCTTTTCTGTTTTAGGTGTGCAATTGGTTGGAAAGAAGTGAATTTGCTCATGATACCTTTCTCACTAAAAAAGAAAGCATGTTTCATAACCTAAAGTTCTTCTTCTCAGTAGATTTTTGTAATACTCATGTAGGGACTGTGTCTTGCATTTTCAGCAATTGACGTGTATCTGATGCGGAAAATATCTGGAGAGTTGTGTGGATTCTTCTGGATTACTGTCTTCTTCTCTTGGGCCTCTTGTTTGCTTGCATACTATAAATTATTAAATATGTTTGTTATTTCTTAAGACCTCTGATTGTATGTAATCGTTGCAATCCTATCCTTTTTATTAATTCAAGATAGACATTGATATTGACTGGACTTGCACATGCATATTTCTGGACTGTGAATTAGCTGACCGTGGTTCACAGTTTCACTCTGCTCTGCTGGATTAGCCTTGTCTGATGGGAACCACTTTGCTGGAGATACCTGGATGAAATTGCATTCTATAGCCACCTTAAAGCTTGTAACTTACCATATTTTTTTGAAACTCTACCTTATTCTCAGCCTCAGAATTTATCCTTTATTCAAAGCTATCTACAGATTCAATGCAATCCCTATCAAAATCCCAAGGGAACTCTTTTTTACAAAAATAGAAATAATTTTATAATTCATATCAAAGCACAAAAGATTCCAAATGGTAACATGCATTTATGGCCAAGTGTTCTTCAACACGGTTGCCAAGAAGACAAAATGGAGAAAGAATAGCTTCTTTAAAAAATGATACTGGGAAAAATGTTATACCACACACAAAAATCAACTCAAAATGGACTAAAGACTCAAATGTAAAGCTTGAAATTGAAAAGCTCCTGAAAGAAAACATGAGAAGAAAACTCTTTGACATTGGTCTTGGCCATGATTTTTTGTATGTGACATCAAAAGCAGCTAAGCAACAAAAGCAAAATTAGACAAGTGAAATTACATCAAAGTGAAAAGCCTCTGCACCCCAAGGAAACAATATACAGAGTGTAAAGGCCACCTAGAGAATGGAAGAAAATATTTGCAAGTCATATATCTACTAAGACTTTAATATCCAAAAATATAAGGAACTTCTACAACTCAATAGCCAAAAAGAGAAATAACCCAATTAAAAATGACCAAAGGACTTGAGTAGACATTTCTCGAAAGAAGACATAGAAATTGCCAGTAGGCATATAAAAATATGCTCAATATTACCAGTCATGAAAGAAAAGCAAATCAAATCCACAAGGATATATTGCATTTTAGTGAATATAATAAAAATAAAACAAAAAAAGAGTTGTCAAGGATGAGATGAAATTTAAGGCATTGTACACTGTTGGTGGAAATTTAAAATGGAATAGCCACTAAGGAAAACAGAATTGAGGTTCCTCAAAAGAAAAAAAAATGGAACTACTATGTGATCCAGCAATGCCATTTCTGGGTATATGTCCAAAAGAATGGAAATGAGAATCTCAGAGAGATACCTGCACTCACATGTTGATTGCAGCATTATTCACAATAGCCAAGATATGGAAAAAAACAAATATCCATCATGGATGAATTTAAGAGAAAATGTTATATGTACATACAATAAAATATTTTCATTCTTTAGAAAGAAGGAAATTCTGCCATATGTGACAAGATGATTAAACTTAAGACATTATCCTAATGAAATAATCTGGTCACTTGAGACAAATAGCAGATTATTTTACTGATATGAGGTATCTGAAATAGTCAAACTCATAGAAACAAAGAGTAGAATGGTGGTTGCTAGGGGATTGGCGCTATGGGTAGTTGGGAATTCCTGTTCAACAGATATGTACTTTTAGTTATGCAAGATGAATGAATTCTAGATGTCTGCTCTACAGTGTCATTCTCATAGTTAACAATACTGTATTGTGCAGTTAAAAATTGTGAAAGGGGTATGCCTCATGTTGTGTTTTTACCATAATAATAATAATAATAATAAAAACAGGCTGTGCTTAAAGATGAACAAAACAAAAACAAAAATTGTACTAGACCATGGAACTGGCCAGACATTATTTTTAGCAATGGCTTATCATAATGGTAACAAATGTGCACTCATAGGAAAACATTCAATAAGATTTAAATACATTAACAAGCTGTGTTTTATAATACTGAAGGAATATATCCAAATGTGCAATGTATTTTGCCTACCTGGTTACAATCACTATTTACTTATTAATTTGTTCATGTATTTATTTAGGTTTGCAGATGAGAGCATAAAGTGCATTAAATACACTCTCATAGTCTGAATGCTTTATCTACCCCCATCTGCCAATTTATACCTCCAAACTTAATTCTACGTGATTTGGAGTTGAAGGTTTCAGGAGGTGATTAGATTATAAGGGTGGATGTAACCTCATGAGTGAGATTAGTGATTTTTTAATAAGAAATAGGGGAGCATTCTCTTGCTCCTTCCACCATATGAGGACTCATTGAGAAGACCACCAACTGTGAACCAAGAAACACAACCTCACCAGAAACCTTATCTTCCCTCACTTCCCAGCCACCAAAACTGTGAAATATAAACTTCTATTTTTTTTTTTTTTTTTGAGACGGAGTCTCGCTCTGTCGCCCAGGCTGGAGTGCAGTGGCGCCATCTCAGCTCACTGCAAGCTCCGCCTCCCGGGTTTACGCTATTCTCCTGCCTCAGCCTCCCGAGTAGCTGGGACTACAGGCGCCCGCCTCGTCGCCCGGCTAGTTTTTTGTGTTTTTTTAGTAGAGACGGGGTTTCACCGTGTAGACCAGGATGGTCTCGATCTCCTGACCTCGTGATCCACCCGTCTCGGCCTCCCAAAGTGCTGGGATTACAGGCTTGAGCCACCGCACCCGGCCTAAACTTCTATTTTTTATGTAACCCAGTGCATTAGTCTCTCCTCATGCTGCTGTGAAGAAAATACCTGGGACTGGGTAACTTACAAAGAAAAGAAGTATAATTGACTCACAGTTCTGCAGGGCTGGCGAGGCCTCAGGAAACTTACAATCATGGCGGAAGGCGAAGCAATCCCATCATTCTTCACATGGTGGCAGGAAGGAGAAGTGCCAAGCGAAGCGGGGAAAAGCCCCTTATAAAACCACCAGATCTTGTGAGAAGTCATTCACTATCATGAGAACAGTATGGAGGAACCACCCCCATGATCTAATCACCTTCCGTGAGGTCCTGCTCTCAGCATGTGTGGATTACAATTCTGACTACAATTCAAGATGAGATTCTGGGTGGGGACACAGCCAAACTGTATCACCCAGTCTATAGCATTTTGTAACAAGAGCTCAGATAAAGACACTCACTAACAATTCCTACTAGACTACAATGAGTTTTGAAATAGCACAAGGAAAGAAGGTTTTTATGTAATTATTTCTCTATTGATATGATATTAATTTTTCTCAACATTATTTACAATGTTAAGAGAAAATAGAATACTTGTTTAGGGAGACGAGAATTACATTTTTAGATAATTTACGTATGTGGATTTATTTCCGTAAGCAGAGAAAATCAGTGTTACTAATCTTAAATTAGAGACAGAACAACTCCTTTCTTAGTAGGTCTTTGTACTTCACCGCAGTGTTATTGCTATAAAACCTTTATGAAACTTAATAGTGCATTTGTACTCACTGCTTCAATTGTTCTTTATTAGATGACAATGTTTTACAAATGCCATAGGTTAATTGTGGCAATGTTTCAACTTAAAAACTATAATTAAGGTGACCCATTGAATTCTCTGAGGGAAACAGTGGTCCTGGATGCATAAAGGAAATACTGTGACTAGTTTTATAATTAAGACAGGAATTACACAACAATGAAATGCTCAGCAACTCTGAATATAACAGCAATGACTTTGATACAAAATATGATTTTAATATAGCCAATGTCTTTGTGTTGCTATAAAGGGGTACTTGAGACTGGGAAATCTACTTTTAAAAGATGTTTATTGACCTGTGGTTCTGCAGGCTATACGAGAAGCATGTTGCCAAGGGCCTCAGGCTGCTTCCACACACGGAAGAAAAAGGAAAGCCAGTGTCAGCTGAGATCACATGGAGAGAGAATGCAAGAGAGAGAGGGAGGGAGTACCAGACCCTTTTTAGCCACCAGCTCTCTGGGGAACCATTGGAGGAACTAATAGGGCAGAGAACTCATTATTATGATGACACGCAAAACCATTCATGAAAGATGAGCCCCCCGAACCAAACAACTCCCATTAGGCCTCACCTCCAATGCTGGGGATCAAGTTTTAACATGAGGTTTGAAGGGTAAAATATTCAAACAATAGCAGTAAGAGAGAGGGTGAGAATACTGTTGGAGAGATTATTGAATCTAATATATGACACAGATTGCATTTGAATTGAATTTAGGTGAATACAAGAATATTTTTTTTAAAAATTTAAAAAATTTTTACTTCACAGAATATGGAGAATATAATGAAAGAAATCTCAGCTGAGTGATATAGCGTGCCAAATGTTCTGGAAAGTAAAACAGAAGATGTTTCATTTCTGCACATCACTTTTTAACTTGAGTGTGAGTATTTCCTGGTTGCTGCTCCATAGAGCAACAGATATATCTTTAAACACCAGATGAAATTTCAGCATTTCCATTCATATGCCTCAAAAATTCAGAAAACCATGGACTTTTTGAAAAATAAATTTAATTGCAATAAATACAAGAAAGAAGGACATCAAAAATAGACGATGGGCCAGGTGTGGTGGCTCACAACTGTAATCCCAACAGTTTGGGAGGCCGAAGAGGCGGATGACCTGAGGTAGGAGTTCGAGACCAGCCTGGCCAACACGGCAAAACCTTGTCTCTACTAAAAAAAATACAAAAAATTAGCCCGGCATGGTGGTGGGCGCCTGTAATCCCAGCTACTCAGGAGGCTGAAGCAGGAGAATTGCTTGAATCCAGGAGGCGGAGGCTGCAGTGAGCCAAGATTGTGTCATTGCACTCCAGCCTGGGGCCACAAGAGCGAAACTCTGTCTCAAAAAAATAAATATAAAAATTAAAAATAGACAATGATAATAATGCCTCTATTTAAAATTATTTCTATCAAAAAGAGCTAAAAAGCACTTTTGAAGAATTTCTTTGCTTTTCTGTTGTTGGTAGTGATGAGCTGGAGTCATTTCTTCTTCTAAATTTCTTCTTCATCTATGTTTAACTTAGAGTTTCCACCAAATTTTAAAAAATGAGGACAACAAAACAAAGGCTTAACAACAGTGATCAAATAAGCTACCACTTTGCAACACTGCTTTAGAAACTTCACCATACCGGAAGTTTGCTGGTCTGCTACTGAATTTCTTTAGACCAAAGATTGTTTATTAGTATCACTTTTTATTTTTTTATTTTTTAGCTGACAGAGAGCTGATTGACTCTCTGGAAATAATGTATTTCCTCCATGTGGACCTCCCACCGGTACAGTGGACCTTACTTACCCATGGGTTCGGTATCGATAGATTCAATCAACCATGGGTCAAATATACTCAGAAAAATATCCACAAAATTCCAAAAAGGAAAACTTGAATTTGCTGCATGCAGAATACTACCTTGAATTTACATGAATGAAATGATGTGTAGGCATTATATATTAAGAATTATAAATAATCTCTAGATTACTTAAAGTATACAGGAGGATGGGATATGCATGGTGTAGGCAATTACTATGCTATTTTACATTACAGATTTGAGTATGCATGGATTTTAGTATCCATGGGGAGTCCTGGTACCAAGACCCCATAGATACTGAAAGAAGACTACATTTTGAAACTGGAAGGGAAGATATTCTTTTTCTATAAAATCCTGCTGAGATATATATTATATATATTTATCTCATATATAATATATATATAAATTTTATATATATATATGATGCAGGATCTTGCTCTATGACTTAGGCTGGAGAGCAGTGATGTGATCACGATTCACTGAAGCCTTGATCTCCCAGGCTCAAGCATCCTCTCATTTCCCTAGTAGCTGGGACTACAGTCATGTGCCACCACCCCTGTCTTATTTATTTATTTTTTTTTTATTTTTCTGTTTTAGTAGAGATGAGATTTCATTATGTTGCTCTGGCTAGTCTTGAGCTCCTGAGCTCAAGTGATGCTCCCACCGTGGCCTTCCAAACTGCTGGATTACAGGTGTCAGCCACAACGTCCAGCCATAATCTTGCAGATAATTAAAGAATTCGAGGTTTCTGTACATTAGCTGAGATCTGTAGAAGTATGACCTAGCTCTCAGAATCCTTCTTCAATTTCGTGCCATGTGTCTGTATTTGGAAGCTACATTTCATAGAGTATGGCTTGTATTCTGCAAAGTTCTTGTGTTGGAAACTTAATTTCCAATGAAATAGTGTAGAGAGGTGCGAGTTTTTTCTTTCTTTTTCTTTTTGTGGGGAATGAGATCTAGCTCTGTCACTCAGGCTGGAGTGCAGTGGCATGATCATAGCTCACTGCAGTCTCAAACTTCTGGGCTCAAGCGATTCTCCTGCTTCAACATCCAGAGTAACTGAGATTACAGATATGATCCACCATGCCACGATTTTAGGGTATTTTCAGAGGCAAGTGAATTTTCCTAATGGGAGAGGGAGCTAACTATGTTAGTAAGAGCATTCTTAGGAAAACAACAAAGTTCAATGTACCATTTGCTGTAATGTATACTCCTAGCCTGTTTCTCAGGATATTTTTTAGGAAATAGCTGAAATTAATAAAAGAAAAACAATCTCTGTACAAACTAAGCCAGAATGAGAATGAAAGCAACATGAGACCTCTATAGAAAAGGCCAACATTTAATAAAATGTATTTAATTGGAATGAAGAAACAAACCCAAAAGGTAGAAAGTAATAATATACACTTGACAAAGTACTTCAGCACTGACTTGAAGGCATACAGCCAGAGAACAAGTGTTTCTAACAATCAAGTAATTTTGAAGGTACTAAATATCCCTCTCTACTGCTTCCTAAATTACCATTCTCTCTCTCTCTCTCTCTCTCTCTCTCTCTGTGTGTGTGTGTGTGTGTGTGTGTGTGTGTGTGCGTGTATCTCTCATGGATGGAGGGGTTGCTCTTACATTTTTTTCTCCTTTTACCTATGCTGTGATTTAAATGTATCCTCCAAAGTTCGTGTGTTGGAAACTTAATTTCCAAGAAACTTAATTTCTTTCTTTCTCTTCCTTCCTTCCTTTCTTTCTTTCTTTCTTTCTTTCTTTCTTTCTTTCTTTCTTTCTTTCTTCCTTCCTTCCTTCCTTCCTTCCTTCCTTCCTTCCTTCTTCTTCTTTCTTTCTCTCTCTCTCTTTCTCTTTCTTTCCTTTCTTTCTTTCTTTCTTTTTCTTTTTTTCTTTCTTTCTTTCTTTCTTTTCTTTCCTTCTTCTTTCTTTCTTCTTTCTCTCTTTCTTTCTTTTTCTTCTTTCCTCCTCCTCCTCCTCCTTCTTGTTTCTTCTTTCTTCTTCTTCTTCCTCTTCCTCTTTTTTGTTTGTGTTTTTCTGAGACACAGTTTCACTCCTGTTGCCCAGGCTGGAGTGTAATGGCGCGATCTCAGCTCACTGCAACCTCCATCTCCCAGATTCAAGTGATTCTCCTGCCTTAGCCTCCCAAGTAGTTGGGATTACAGGTGCATGCCACGACGCCCAGGTAATTTTTCATATTTTTAGTAGAGACAGGGTTTTGCCATGTTGGCCAGCCTGGTCTCATAATCCAGACCTTGTGATCCACCTGCCTCACTCAGCCTCCCAAAGTGTTGGGATTACAGGTGTGAGCCACCGCGCCCGGCCCTCTTTTTCTTATTATCAACTTTGAGCACTTTTTTTTTTTTTTTTTGATGGAGTCTTGTTGTGTCACCTAGGCTGGAGGTGAGATCTTGTCTCATTGCAGCCTCAAATCTCTGGGCTCAGGTGATTCTTCCACCTCAGCCTCCTGAGTATCTCAGATTACAGATACACGCCGCCTCGATAGGCTTTTTTTGTTGTTGTTTTGTAGTAGAGATGGGATTTCATTGTGTTGCCTAGGCTGGTCTTGAACTCCTGGACTCAAGCAATCCACCTACCTTGGCCTCCCAGAGTGCTAGGATTACAGGTGAGAGTCAACACGCCCAGTCAGCAGTGTCTCTTAATGCCCTGTTGTGAAAGACACAAAATTTACCTCAAAGTAGAATTCCTCAGAAACATACAAAGCTTCATTGCCAACGAATGTAAGTGGCATTATTATTTTCAGCTGTTTTACTAGTAATCTCAATGACCTTAAATATCATATGTAACGTTGTTTCTACTAACTCATTAAATGTAAGTAATATATGGTTTGTTTCCAGACTGAAAAATGAAGAAATTTATCTGTTTATTGTTCTCTTCTACTCCACTTTACAACATTATCCCCCAGTCTCCATATACACCTTTTTATTTTAAATTATTTAAAATTACAGCGCTTCCATTATCTTCTAAGATGCTTTGAATAGTGGCTAACGCCATAATTAAAAGGCAATAACCATTACTTGTAATATTATATATTATTGTTCAAGGCACAATAAATGTGAGTAGGTCTGGATGTAAGAAAATACACTTTTGTGTCACTGAATCTGCACCACTCGATGGAGAATATCAACCAAGAAACAGTGTTTTAACTTGATGTGATTCCATTTGTTCCTATTTGCTTTGGTTGCCTGTGCTTCTGGGGTATTACTCAAGAAATCATTGCCCAGACCAATGTCCTGAAGAGTTTTCCAAATGTTTTCTTGTAGTAATTGTATAGTTTGAAGTCTTAGATTTAAGTTGTGAATCCATTTTTATATCATTTTTGTATATGGTGAAAGACAGGGGTCTAGTTGTCCTCTTCGGCATATAAGCATCCAGTTTTCCCAGCACCATTTAACCACATTTTTAAATTGGTATTCTTCTATAAGGATAAACTGTTCCTTCTCTCCTATGTAATTACTTATGCAATCATTTATGTATATGCTTATAGACTTATGGCTATGTATTTAGGTTGTTATTCAATATTATTAATTTTCATTTTTATCTAAAATGTTTATCATTTTGACCATCGGGATCTCTTTGAGATTGGCTCCTGTGCCCTCTTAACAGCTTTCCTTTATTTAAATAACAAAAGACACTTCTTTACTTCTTGAAACCACAAGAAAATATACTTTGTATTTTCCCTGACCATGTCTAGGATCAACCATTTCTCCAAGGACCCTTGGTTACTTTTAATGAAGAAAGTATTAAGAAATTAATCCCTGAATTTGTTAGGTATTCTCTTTTCACGTGAGGTGTTACTTCTTTTTATATTTCCCAACAGACAGTGCTATGAAATGTAAATATATAGACTAAGCTATTGATATGTATCTGAGTGCATGCATACACATATGTATATGTATATATACACATATATACACACATATGTATACATACATATGCACATATATACACATATGTGTGTATCCAGATAAATATAGTCTATATTCTATATATAAATATATATAAATATAAACATGTACATATATTGGTTTTGTACATATGTGTGAATGTGTTTAAATGTTAGCTTATCTTATATCTCTTACTCTAATCCAGAATACAGTGTTCACTTTGGGAAGTTTTTAATGACAATAGAATTTATGTATTAGCTATCATCTTTTAAAGATTTTCTATGTTTCTTGGTTGAGCTTTGGTAATTGTTGTATTTCAAGGAATTTTCCCATTAATTGAAAGCTGTCAAATTTAATGACATAATATTGTTTGTAATATTCCTTTTATACTCTTTTAATACTGGAAGAGTCTGAAATTATATCCTCTCATTTCTAATGCTGGAATTTTGTGTCTCCTTTCTTTCTCTGATCAACATTGCTAGAAGTTTAAACCTTTTATTGCTATTTTAAAGAAACATCTTTGGTTTATTATTATCTCTTGTTTATTTGTTTTCTCTTTCATTTAATTGCTGCCTGCTTTGGGTTTAATTCACTTATTTTTAAACAACTGGTTGGAAACATAGATCATCAATTCAAGGCTTTTTTTCTAGTACTAATATTTTGTGCAATAAATTGTACTCTAAACACTGAAACACTGTGTTAGCTGCATCCCACACATTTCAATATATAAGTTTTTATATTAGTTCACTTCAAAATGTTTTATAATTTCCCTTATGATGTCCTCTCTTTTTCATGGATTACATGGAAATGTGTTGTTTTCTGCAATTTTCAATATTTTACAATTATATTTGTGATAGCAACTTCTTGTTTAGTTTTGTTTTCATTTTAATTATTTTAAATATATTGAGTTTTGATTTCTGCTTCATAATATTGTTTGTTTGGGTAAATGATTCGTGTACATAAAAGGAATGTATTTTCTATATTTTCATGTGTGGTGTTTCATATAAATAGTATTTAGATTAGGAGAGTTGTAGCATTTTTTAAATATCTTTTATATGTTTCTAATTTCCATGAATTAATGAGTGGGAAATCTTGAAATATCCAAATGTATTTTGTTTTCTGCTACTCTTTCTAGTTATATATATTTCACTTTATGTATTTTAAAGTTTTGTTTGTAGTTGCATATAGATTTAATATTATGAAATGTTCATTGGTCCCTTTATCATTTATGGTAGGCAGAATAATGGGCCCTTCTGAAATATCCTCATCTTAGTTCTTGGAACCTATGAACATATTATACTGAAAAAAGCACTTTAGAGACATAGGGTAAGCATATTGAGATGGAAACACTATCCTGGGTTATTTGGTGTGCCCGTTGTAATCACATATGGTATAAGGGAAAGTGGAAAACAGAGGAGTCAGAGAAAAAACTAAAATGACAGAAGCAGAGGTTAGCGTGATGCCATTTCTGGCTATGAAGATGGAAAAAAGTCATGATCCAAGGGAGATCCATAGTTCCTAGAAGCTGGAAATGGAAAGGAGTGGGTCCTTTCCTAGAAGCTCCAGAAGAAAAGTAGCTCGGTTTATAACCTCGATTTTTTCCCACTGAGACTTTTAATGAGAAGCCTCATT
This sequence comes from Trachypithecus francoisi, assembly GCF_009764315.1. Lineage (NCBI taxonomy): Eukaryota > Metazoa > Chordata > Mammalia > Primates > Cercopithecidae > Trachypithecus > Trachypithecus francoisi. The sequence continues at coordinate 18,381,841 of NW_022681465.1, forward strand.
CAGTACTCAGTTCACCAATGTAAGATATGTATTGTTGAAGCCAATTAGTGATGAAAATGTGTAGAATTGTTAGCATGTCAATAATACTATAAAAGTAAGTAATGGTAAAAATAAACATCAGACCAAAGTTATATGTCGTCGTGTTGAGGATTGTGGTTTATCTATTTTATTCATATTTTTAAAATATTTTACTTTTTTTCAGTTATATCAGTTTCTGAATTTATTTTTGTTAACTTTCTATTTTTGTTTTAAATTTACCTTGTTCCAATGTTTTGTTCTCTTAGTACTTTATGTGAAAGCTTAGATGATTTATTTTATAATTTTTAAAATATTGCATTTAATATTATAGACTTCCCTGGATGGGAGTTTAGCTAAATCTTATAGATTTTGATAAATAGTGATCTTTTTGTCATTTTTATTAAATAATTTTAATTTATCACTAGAACAATAGTTATTAGAAATGTACATTTTTAAATATCAAGTATAAATGTGTATACGTATGCATGTATGCTTTTTTTTCATAACTCTGAAAATATTGCATGTGGTCAGTGATTATGACACATGAAAACTTTGGTCCTGGAAGGTGTAGTTTTACTTAAAAGTGTACTTGCTAAATCTGTTTTTCAAATCCTATCATCTTATTACTTTTTTAAAAAAATTATTAAGTCCTCTGATGTATATGCTAAATTCATCTGCCATAGTACTGTACTTATTAATATTGTTTTGTATTTATTCAAATTTGGTTTTGTATACCTTGAACTTGTATTGTTAAGTAAATAAAAATTCATAGCTTCTATATCCTATAGGTGAACTGTAAATTGCATCTATAGGATATATCACTCGTCTTTTTATACCAATTGAATTGATATATTTTACTTGACATTCATATCAATACAGTGTTTTTTTTTTTAAAACATTGTAGTCATTAAAAAAAATCTCCAAGGGGTTTTATTTTAATGACTACATTTTTTATTAATTACTAATATGTTTACTTTACTATATGACATCTGGAATCCAACAAAATGGTAAACCATCTCCATTTGGTATATTTGTGTTCCTGGGCAAGACAATGAGCCTTTCTGTATGTTTACATCTCTTCATGTTAAAATCACATGTGAAACTATTTCCATGTTATGGGAATTGAATAATTTATATTTCTGATTTCTTTATATCTTAAAGTTAAAATTAAATTTGTAACATAAAAATTTTAAAGTACTGTTTCCTTGTGGGTTTTTTTTTGTGTCCTCCCCTTTGAAAAGTGAGGCAACTTATAAATATATATATTTACCTTTGAGCTTCTTACTTACGTGGACAGAATCTTACTCTGGCATCCAGGCTGGAGTGCAATGGTACCATCACAGCTCACTGAAACCTCAAATATCTAGGCCCAACTTATCCTCCTGCTTCAGCCTCTTGAGTAGCTGAGACTAGACGTGCAATTGCCTGGTAGTTTTTAAAAATTTTTTTGTGGAACCAGGTCTACCTATGTTGCTGAGGCAGGTCTAGAGTTCCTGACCTTAAGCAATCCTCTTGCCTTGTGAAGCTTTATGTGTTCAGCATAAATATACGTTGTGAGAAGTTTTCAAATATTTACTAAAACTCTAAAGATAGTAGCGTTATGAAGTGTGGGAAAGGAGTTACCATATACATTTTCCTATACTGAGAGTTTTATTTTTTGTTTCCTTGCATTGTTACAGATTCATTCTTTAAATAAAAGTCTGTCTTTTCTGTAATGCTTTGGGATTTGGACTTGAAGGTAATTTCGAAGGTAGCTTGATTCCCTGATAAGCAGGCATGGAGTCCATAATTTAACCAGTTTATGCATACTTACTGTGTACTGCCTTAGGTGGGATGGTACCTGTTAATCTGCCATCACTTTTTTTTTTTTTTTTGGCCAGGGCTTCACTCTATAACCCAGTTTTGAGAGTGCAGTGGCATGACCACTGCTCACTGCAACCTCTGCCTCCTTGGCTCAGGCAATCCTCCCACCTCAGCCTCCTGATAGGCTGAGACTACAGGCCTGTAGCACCATGCTCAGCTAATTCTTGTATTTTTAGCAGAGTTGGGGATCTCACCATGTTACCTAACCTGGTCTCCAACACCTGAACTCAAGCAATCCTCCCACCTCTGCCTCCCAAAGTGCTGGAATTACAGGCATGAGTCACTACGTCCCTATGCTCTGCCATCTTAATTCCATCTAAAACCTCCACATTCACAAAGTCGTTTACTCATCACCTCCAGTTATAACTCCATGAGGTAAACATGTATGAGTTTAGTATGTATTTTTAAAGTTATGTTTCTATAAATATGCCTGCAAAAACACTTGTAGTGGGTTTTTAAAAGAAAACAATTAGAATATGTAGTGATATTGATCTAAAATGTGTTTTATTTTTTCTGAAAATATGTTGAAATTCTTCCAAGTCAATCTTTTCTCACTGAGAGTCTATCAGATTCTTTTAATGTTTGTTATAATTACTTAATATGCAATAACATTTTAAACTTATCCCTCCAGGATTTTACATTAGCTTCCATTTTTATAGTGATTACAATAGTATTTTAATTAATGCATAAATTACAATAGTATTTTAATTAATGCATAAATTTTTATTTCTGTAAGATAGAGTCTTTAAAGTATAATTAGAAGCTTAAAGTTAAATGTTTCTTGTCATGTTATTTTCCAAACATGTGATAGCAATTTATAACCCCCAAGAGAATAATAAAATTCCTCCTTCTGTAAACTCTTCCAAGCAGTGGAAGTAGGCTTCTGTTAACGTTCAATGTCCTAGACAATACTACTTAACAGAAATAGTTGATCTTGCCATTTAAAGCTCATAAATCATTTTTCAATTAGATTTCCTTCATCAATCATCTCTGAAAGCAGTATATCAGAATCACCCATTATGTTGGGGTTTTATGAGCTTATCTTTATAATTTGAGAATTTTGCTTTATGTATTTCACTACTACTATCTTGACTTCATTAAGATTACTGATTGATCAATCTTCCTCAAGGTTTGGAGACTTGATAAATAAAAACTCTCTTGGTATTTTCTATAAAGGCTACTCTCTTTTCACTTCGCTTTATTGGATACTTATTTTGCGAATGTCACAAATTTATTTGCATTTATTTAATGTATACTTGAATACCACAAGCCTTTTCCACCTTGTTTTACCTTTATGTTTATGTGTTCTTGTTACAAAATGTGTAACTGAATTCTTTAATCCAATTATGAGAGTTTGTCATTTGACAGGCATGTCCAATCCAACTTTCATTAGAGCTTTATTCGTCTCCTCTTATGTTATTATGATTGATTAAGTTCCTCTTCTATCTCAGTTCCATTGTGTATGCTAGGAAAACAGTCAATATCCTAAGCTACATTATCATTAAATGTGACATTTGTGATAACTGTGAAACTACTTTGCCCAGCTCCTGCTGAGTAATGACCAGAACTAACCACATAGCATAGACATACTCCAGTTACTTCCTGAAGATCAAACCTCTTATTCTTTATCATTTATTCCCTTTATTGCTATCATTCATGGATTATGTATTTACTATGCCATCCTGTTTATACCTGTTTCTGTCAGAATCCATTGTATGATCCAAAAACTAACACCAGGAACCTCATTTTTTTACCTTTTTCACCCTTTGTTCATACATTCCCATGGTCATGCTTAGGCTGCATTTCTCCTTCAGAAGACTTCAAGGATATGTCAGATAAGACAAAATATACTTAAGACAGGTCTAAGGCAAAAGGGAATTATGGGATCTGTCACAAACAAAAGATAATCGTCAAAATAATTCAAATTCAAATTTCTTGTAGATTTGCTTTACCAAAACAAATCAAAGCAACTCTAGGTTGAGCTCATCCATTTGATCGGCAGTTTGTATATTTTGACTTAGACTGATTACTTGTGAAAACATCTATTTCGACAAAAAGACTGTATATATTCAATGTGTACAATGTGATTATTTGACATACATATACATTGTGTAATGATTATCACAATCAATTTAATTCACACATTAGATCCATCATCATCCATGCTGTACATAAAATTCCCAGAATTAAAACCGCCATTTGCAAAATTGTAACTAAGACAGTGAAAGAGATCTGGCTTAACCAACTCCATCTTGCTTCTAATCTCCAAGCTGTCCTTGTTCATTCCCGGGTGTAAGCTGAACTAACTTTGGAGGAACTCAGTTTATAGTTTAAAACAAGGATGATAACAGCCCTTTCCCAAAACAAACCCCCTTCTCGTCTGGGGACTAGAATGCCTTTGTAGGACTAAGAAATTAGCCACGGATGAGAAATTATGGTTTAGAAGTCATGCAGCTGGAGGCTACAAGATTCTGACTTTCCTAAACTGCTCCTAAGATCGGTGCTTGAGATATTTTGCAGACGCTGCACTTGATGGATTAACTGGCACCACCCAGATCAATAAACCGGCTCATCTGATCTTGTGGCCCCTACCCAGGAACTGACTCAGCACAAGAAGGCAGCTTCCACTCCAAATGATTTCATCTCTGACCTAACCAGTCAGCACTCCCAGCTCACTGGCTTCCCCCACCCAGAGACTGATTTGAGTAATAATATAAACCCCAGTCTCTGACAGAGCTGGCTCTGAATTACAGCTGGCGTGAATTACTCTTTCTCTATTGCAATTCCCCTGTCTTGATGAATGGGCTCTGTTTAGGCAGCAGGCGAACCCATTGGGCAGTTACAGAGCTTTGTAATCTTCTTAATGAAGCTTTGCACCCTTTGGTCAACATCTTTCTATTTTCCTCATCCCGGCCTCCGGCATTCACTGTTCTACTCTCAGTTTCTATGTGTTTGGCTTTTTTAGATTGCACGTATAAGTGAGATCACCCAGTATTGTCTTTCTGTGTTTGGGTTATTTCACTTAGCATAGTGTCCTCCAGGTTCATTTGTGTTGCCACAAATGAAAGGATTTTCTTCTTTATTATGGCTGTTATTGAACCAAACTGGGGTCTGCTTTCCCTGTGCAGAAGAGGCAAACACTGACATTAAGATGGCAGGGAGAGAAAGTGAGGCACTCGTTGCAGGACACCAAGCAAGAAGAATCAGGCAGCTAATGCTTAAAATCCACACTACCTGACGGCTTGCAGGTAAGGGTTTCCAACGGCAGAAAGGCAGAAGTTACAGGCAATGTCATAAATCAATACAGGGAGGCTATACGTTGATTAGACCTAAAACGGTGGGACATCCCAAATGTCAGGGGGAGGGAGTAGAGGTCGCAGATGGATTCAAAGATTGTCTTATTTGTGACTGATTAAGGAAAGCAGCCTTGTCTAAAAACTTGGGATTAGCAGAAAACAACGTTAGCCCTGGGTCATGGGCGTGCCTTCTTCCAGGCCTCTCAGGAGAAAATTTAGAACAAAGAGCAACAGTTAGACTTTAGTTCTTAGTTCTCCCTTGTCTAAGGTCTATGTGCCAGTGGATGCACCCAGGTTTCCAAAAAAAAAAGACTTGAGGATATTTGTTAAGATGTTGTCCTTAGTTATTAGAGGGAACCAAACATTCTCGTGAACTTTAATTTCCTTGGCTATTGTTTTAAGCTACTATTATCTTCTTGCTAATCAGTTTGATCATTTATTTCTCAAGGCTAGCTGGGTGCCTGAAATTTCTATGGAAGGAACTCAATATCTTCCTTTATTTTCATTCTTGGGGTTTTCGGGGGGAGCCACAACCTCATTAGTGAGGTCTTTCAAATAATTCCAACTAAAGAAGAGTCTGTCTTCTGTCCTAGGAGCTGTCTATCACATAATAATGTTTTATTTTTCTCCATGGCAATTTAAAAACTGAAATTATTTTTATTTTCAAAAATGTTATCTGTATTACCTTTTTAAAATATGCTCTATTATGGCAGGGAATTGCCCTCTGTATAACCCCAGAACCTTGAGTGCACTAATAGAAAAATCAAGTGTATACATTTTTTTTTTTTTTGCATCACAGTGTGCTATCAATTAACAGGCAACCCTACAAAGAAAAATAATAAATAAATAAATAAATAATCTGGCAATCAGACCACTTCTCTTTCATTTGACAGATTAATTTAGAAGTTGACAAATAATTCAGGTCTAGTCAATAGAACAAAATGGAAAGTTTACCCTAGGAGATCTGGATACATTTACCTCCTTCTCTGAAAGAGAATCAGGAGACACCTGGCTCTATGAGGCCGCAATACACTTTTAAGCTGCCACACCCCTTCTGCAGACAGAAAAAGAAGTTTACATGCAGATATTAACTGGGCACAGAGTGTAAGAACTAACCTCTAATAGTTGAGCCACTGATTTGTCAATTTACAGACACTTTCCTTCTAAGATTATTGTTTCATAGTAATGTCAACCCTAGTACTTAAGCTTTTTAAAATTTTCTTAATATTTAAGCTTCTTTTAGTTGGTCTTTCTGTTAATAGCAGCCCAAAGCATTATAACACATATAAACCTATATCTCTGCTCCCCTTTTCAGCAAAAAAATTTAGACATATTGCATTCCTGTGTTATTTCTACTTTTGTTTACTTATTTTTCACTTTTAGTTCACTTTTTAACATGATATAATTTGATTTTCATCTTTCTACTCCAAAAATCTACTTAGTAAATGGCCATTAATGACCACCATGTTACCAATTCTAATGAAAAATATTGTGTAACAATTCACATTTTAAATTTCAGAATTTTTTTTTTTTTTTTTTTTTTTGAGACGTAGTTTCACTCTTGTCACCCAGGCTGGAGGGCAATGGCGTGATCTCTGCTCACTGCAACCTCCACCTCCCAGGTTCAAGTGATTCTCCTGCCTCAGTCTCCTGAGTAGCAGGGGTTACAGGAACCCACCACCACACCCTGCTATTTTTTGTATTTTTTGTAGATACAGGGTTTCACCATGTTGTCCAGGCTGGTCTTGAACTCCTGACCTCAGGTGATTCACCCACTTCAGCCTCCCAAAGTGCTGGGATTACAGGCATGAGCCACCATGCCTGGCCAGAAGTTTTAATCCCAGAAAACTTACTTGAATTCTTGGCTTTCTTAGGAATTCAATGAATATTTAACCTTTATCTCCTGTTCTATATGCTTCTTTTCTGTAAGTTTCAAAATTTATAGACATTTATAGAAATTTAGGCTTCCCTTATGGCTCTCTTTTTCACTTCTTAAATTCTTGTGAACTTTTTGTATTTCTTTCTATGATTATGTATTATAATTTTATATGATTGACACCAAACACATAGCTGAAATTCTTACTTGAATATCTGTCTGCTTGGCAGGTTAATTTGGATGTTTAATAGAGTCATATACTTAATAATTCTAACACAACCTTTTGTTTCAACCTCCCATATCAAATCTGGTCTTGTGCCTGAGTTTCCGGCAAATGGGATTTCTATCTATGGGGTAATTGTAAAGAAGGAAAACTGAGGCTTGTCCTTGACACATCCTATATATAAATTTCCCATTTTAGGTCCAACAGCAAACTTTACCAGTGTTACATCATTACTACTGTTGTCCTCTCTACTTTCCTCCATCTCCACTGTGAAAAGCTTAGCTAAACCCACCATGCATACATAATCTCTTAAATGAGGAGTCACTCTCATGATGACTGTGAATAAAGCTGTTTAGACCAAACTTGAATTGTAATTGAAGAACAAACTGTGCATTAAAATAATATATATAGTGTAACAGAAAGTGAAGTTTCAGTTGGGAGAATTACATTTTGGGGCTCATAAATGTAAACTGGGAAACACGAATAAAATGATGTTTTGCAATAGGATCTGAACAGAAGATAATGAATAGGAAAAAATAAAAACAACACCCCAAACCTACAAATGTTAAAGTTAATCCCATAGATGACCAAGGTAGGATACATTTATAAGGAAACAGACACTATGAATAAACAGATGCTAAGTAGTGAGAAAGATATAGCCATCCCTCAGTACCCATGTGGGATTAGTTCCAGAACTCTTGTGGATACCAAAATCCACAGATGCTCAAGTCCTTTTTATAAAATGCTGTAGTATTTGCATATAAACTGCATAATCTTCCCATTTACTTTAAGTAATCTCTGGATTACTTATAATATCAAATGCAATGTAAATGCTATATACATAGTTGTGATATAGTATTGTTTTTATTAGTATTATGTTTATTGTAGTATTGTTCTTTTTCATTTTTATATTTTCTAGTATTTTTTCTTGTGTTTGGTTGGATTCCCAGATGAAGAAGCCATGAATATGAAGGGCTGACTGTATACATAACAGAATAAAAGACAATCTATTCAAAAGCAGAAGAGGAATAAAAAAAAGTCAGTGAAGAGAAAAACCTGTGAAAAAGCAAATTGTTTATGAGAGACAGGAAGACAGGATGCTTCATTTAATATAACTTCAGTAAATCACCCTTTTTTAAAACGGCGATTTGATGAGTTAAATTATTTGCATATAGGCTAAAGATAATAATTACTGTCTCACTTGTTTTTTCAATGTAACTCTGGTTACATTGTTGAAGTAGTATGCTGAACAGATCAATAATTGTTACCGTTCTCTTCCCAAATGCTAATCCAATTTGCTATACTCCTTCCACATTACCACTTAGAATGTGCTATTACCTAATCATTTAATTAGATACATTGAAGGTGGCATTAATTTGCTGGATATTTCAAATTAATAGCATATAATTATATAGCAGCATTTAAAATTAAGTAATAGACATGTAAATTAGTTTCAATTTATCATGTTAAAATTGCTTAGTATCTTTAAACTAATATCAAACTTTCATTGAAATAATCCATGTTTAAAACTCAACAAATATCGAAAATCTCTTTGTGTGTTTGTGTGTCTGTGTGCTGATGTTCAAGCTCATGTGCTTTAAAATCAGAACAACTGGCCTGGCGCGGTGGCTCACGCCTGTAATCCCAGCACTTTGGGAGGCCAAGGCAGGAGGATCACGAGGTCAGGAGATCAAGACCATCTGGCTAACACGGTGAAACCCCGTCTCTACTAAAAATACAAAAATTAGCTGGGCTTGGTGGCGGGCGCCTGTAGTCTCAGTTACTCAAGGGGCTGAGGCAGGAGAATTGTTTGAACCCAGGAAGTGGAGGTTGCAGTGAGCTGAGATCGCACCATTGCACTCCAGCAGCCTGGGTGATGGAATGAGATTCCATTTCAAAAAAAAGAAAAAAAAAATCAGAACAATTATACTCAGTTTAGGTACATGGGAGTTTGGGAATACTTGAATCAAAATTTTGAAGAGTTGATAGTTTTAAATCTTAAGGTTCATATTTTTAAAATATTTTCTTCTGGTTATACTTACAACAGTAAGCTTTTAAAGACATTGCAATAATTTTAAGAACATTGGTGTATTTTTTGCTGTGCTTTACTTAGAATTATTTTATGCGTGTGCGATGGTTTGACTGTCTCCTTCAAAAGTCGCATTGAAGTGCATTGCCACTGTGACAGTATCGACAGGTAGGATCCTTAAAGAAGTGATTAAGTCATGAGGGCTCTACTCTTCTGGGTGCGATTTGTGCCCTCATAAAAGGGCCGGTTGAACCCTCTCTTGCTCTCCACTTCTCTGTCTTGTGAGAGCAGCGTTCCTCTCTTCTGAAGGATGCAGCATCTGAGAAGCAGAGACTGTTAAAAAAAAAAAAAAAACAGTGTAACAGCACCTTGATCTTGAAATTTCCAGTCTCCATAGCTGTAAGAAATAAGCTTTTCTTACTTATGAATTACCCAGTCTGAAGTATTTTGTTATTGCAGAACGAAACGGACTATGACAACATGTATTTTCTAAGAATGTGTGATAGAAAACATATATTTTAAAGATATGCTCAACGAATTCTATATTGTAAAGTCCTTCAAGAAATACATACACACTCTAGAGATTCATTAAGAAAAATTAGACTTCCAGTTTTTGGTTCAGCATGTAAAGAGCTTGGCATTCATTTCTCTGTCCTAAGTAGTGAAAGGCTAAACAAATAAAAAAATCAACAACTTTTTAAAAACGTATCAGTGAATTGAAGTCATAGGGCAAACTGCTGCCACAAATATTGGAAGGACAGACAAGCAGAAAAATGGAATAGTAATTTCTGGAGCAAATCCTGTAAGTAGAAACCTTCACAGGAACCAATGCTGGAGTAGGAAAACCTAAACTATAATTGATAAATTTCTAGAAGTTCACTGTGGACAAGTCTGAGAGTCAAAATCTCCAGGGGGATCCATTCATGGAGGAGGACACTTTTGTAAGCTTTACCTCCAAGATCCCTACCGTGTTCTCACAGTGAAGATCAGAGAAAAATCTCTTCATGCTTCCTGTGGCGGGAGAGGAAAAGCAGACATTTCAAAATATGCCCAAAGTATCCTATTCTTAACACAGTCTACCCTCAAGAGAAACTATTTTACCAAATCCCAAGCTACTGGGGTTTTATCAGAACTTGACCAACTTAGCAGAAGGGAAATACTCTATGCTAGCCTGCTCTAGCTTGCCATGTGGGAGACAGGAAATACCCAACTCCCATCCCTACCAGACATCCTTTTTCACCTAAGACTAGGGTTGGGCTGGGTGGAGGATTGAGTGGTGATTGTAAAGGTAACAGCTCAGGGACACAGACTGATTAAAAGCCTGAGTCTCAATCATAGGACTATAGAATGCTTCCCCTGCCCTCACACTTTACCACCACATGACTAAAGGCCTATTCAGCAGAGTTTCTTTTACTTAATATATCATTTTCAACCTTTAATGAAAAATTACAAGATATAATAAAAGGTAAACACACACACAGTATGAAGAGAAAGAGCAAACATTAGAACCAGACACAGATATGACAGGGATGTTGGAATTATCAGACTGAGAATTTAAATAACTAGGATTAATGTGCTAAAGGGTCTAACAGAAAAAGTAGACAACATGCAAAAACATAGGGCTGGTGCAAGCAGAGAGATGGAAATTCTAAGGAAGAATTAAAGAGAAGTAAGAATAATTAAAAAGAGTGTAACAAATGAACCCTTTGATGGGTTCGTTAGTAGACTAGACACTGCTGAGAGTGAAAATGTGAACTTGAGCATGTGTCAATGGAAACCTCCAAAACAGAGAAGGAAAAAATACTAAAAAATTCAGAATGGAATACCCCAGAATTGTGGGGTGACTATGACAAATGTAAATATATATAATCAGAATACAGAAAAACAAAGAAGATATGTTTGAAGCAATAATATCTGAAAAATTCCAAAAATTAATGGAACCAATTAAAAGAGTTTATAAGAGTGACTCAAAAAGAAGATACTGTATTTTCTGCAAGAAATTCTCTTTAAATATAAAGACACATACAAAAGTCTAATGTCCAGAATCTACAAATAACTTAAACAAACTTATAAGAAAAATACAACCCCATCAAAAAATGGGCAAAGGATATGAACAGACACTTCTCTAAAGAAGACATTTATCCAGCCAATAAACATATGAAAATAAAACTGAACATCACTGATCATCAGAGAAATGCACATCAAAACCACAATGAGATACCATCTCATGTCAGTCAGAATGGTGATTATTAAAAAGTCAAGAAACAACAGATGCTGGCGAGGCTGTGGGGGAAGAGAAACACTTTTACACTATTGGTGGGAATGTAAATTAGTTCAATCATTGTGGAACACAGTGTGATGATTCCTCTAAGATCTAGAGCCAGAAACACCATTTATCTACCAATCCTGTTACTGGCTATATATGTGAAGAAATAGAAATCATTCTCTTATATGAATACATGCACACGTATGTTAATTGCAGCTCTATTCACAATAGTAAAGACATGGAATCAACCCACATGCTCACTAATGATAGACTGGATAAATGAAATGTAGTACATGTACACCATGGAATACTATGCAGTCATAAAAAGGAATGAGCTCATTTATTTTGCAGGGACATGGATGAAGCTGGAAGCCATTATCCTTAGCAAACTAACACAGGAACAGAAAACTAAACACCGCATGTTCTCACTTACAAGTGGGAGCTGAACAATGAGAACACATGGACACAGGGACAGAACAACACACACACAGGGGCCTGTTGGTGGGGGTTAGGGGAAGGGAAAACATTAAGATAAATAGCTAATGCATGAAGGGCTTGATACCTAGGTGATGGGTTGATAGGCGCAGCAAACCACCATGACACATGTTTACCTATGTAAGAAACCTGCATGTCCTGCACATGTATCCTTGAACTTAAAATTAAAATAAAATTAAATTTAAAAAATACCAAACAATTGTGTGTTGACTGTGAAAAGTGCAACATATGCATAATGGGAATAGAGAAAAACAAAGAAGAAATGTTGGAAGCAATAATGTCTAAAAGTTTCCCAATATTAATGGCACCAATTAAAAAACACATTATCAGAGTGGCTCAAAAAGAAGATGATATATTTTCTGCTAGAAATCTTCTCTAAATATAAAGACACACACACATTAAAAATTAAATGTATAGAGAAAGATCCACCATGCTAATATTAATTTAAAAGAACTGAAGAAGTTTTATTAATTTCAGACAGATTATATTTCAGAATAAGGAAAAGGGACATATCATAGTAAAAGGGTAAATTCTCCTAGAAGATAACAATCATTCATGTGCATGTACCTAGCAACAGAGAGTAAAAATGCAATAGGTGAAATCTGGTAGAGCTACAAGGAGAAATAGATGAATTCATTATTGGAGAATTCAATGCCCTTTTCTAAAAAACAGAAACAGCCATCAGCTAGAAAATCAGTACCTGATATAATTGAAATCTATAGATTACTTAATTGAATAACGGTGGAATACACATTCTTCTCTAACTTACATGGAACTTTCACCAAGATAGGCCACATTCTAGGCCACAAAAAAAACTGTAACAAATTTAAAAGAAAAAAATCATACAGTGTATGTTCTCAAATCACAATGGAATTAAACAAGAAATCAGTAACAGAAAGATAACTGGAACATCCCCAAATACTTAGAAAACACACAACACACTTCTAAATAGCACATAGATCAAAACAAAAACTCAACAGAGACTTAAATATTTTGAACTAAATGAAAACGAAAATAAAACTTTACGAGTTTTGTGTGATGTAGCAAAAGCAATGTTTAGAGGAAAATCTATAGCTTTGAATGTATATACTAAAGAAAAAATAAAATCAATAATGTATTCTTGCAGCATAGGAAACTAGAAAAAGATAGCAAATTTAATTCAAAGACAGTAAAATTAAATTGACATCAAAAATTGATAGGGAAAATCAACAAAACAAAAGACTGGTCTTTGCAAAGATCAATAAAGTCAACAAGCTTCCTGCCAGGCTAACTGTGAAAAAACAGAGAGAAGACACAAGAGACTAATATTAAACATGAAATAAGATACACTACTACAGATCCCATGGATATTGAAAGAATAATAGAACAATATTATAAACAACTAGGTGCCCGCAAATTTAAGAATCTAGACAAAATGGACCTATTCTTTGAAAAACACAATGTACACAAATACACAAGAAGAAACAGAAAATTTGAAAAAGTCTACAACTATTAACTAAATTTAATCAACAATTAGCAGTCTGCCAGAAGTACCATCCCAAGGGGTACACTAGTGAATTATAATCAACACTTAAGATAAAAATTATACCAGTTCTTTACAATTTATTCCAGAAGAGAGAAGCCAAATGAGTGCTTACTAATTCTATGAGGCCAGCATTTCCCTGATACCAAAATCAGACAAAGGCATTATAAGAAAACTACAGATCAATATATCTCATGAATATAGATGCAAAAGTTGTCCAATAAATTAGAAGATCAAATTCAACAATGTATAAAAGGAATTACATACCATGATGAAGTGAAATTTATTCCAGGCACACAAGGTGGTTGAACATTCAAAAATCAGTTAATGTAACCTGTTACAGGACATACCAAAAAACAGAAGAAAAACTGATAATTCTTATCCATAGATGCAGGAAAACATCTGACAGATTTCAACATTCATTTATAATAAGAACACCTAGCAAACTAGAAATGGATATAGACGAATGATCTTCAACTTGTATTTGTCCATTCTCACATCACTATGAAGAACTACCCAAAACTGGGCAATTTATAAAGGAAAGAGTTTTAACTGACTCACAGTTCTAAAGGCTGTACAGGAAGTGTGGCTGGGGAAGCCTCAGGAAACTTACAATCGTATCAGAAGGTGAAGTGAAAAAAGGCACATCTTACATGGCTGGAGAAGGAGGAAGCAAGTGAAGGGGGAAATGCTACACACTTTTAAACCACCAGATCTTGTAAGAACTCACTCACTATCATGACAGCAGCAAGGGGGATATCTGCCCCCATGATCCAATCACCTCACGCCGGGTGTCTCCTCCAACACTGAGGATTATAATTTGACATGAGATTTGGGTAGAGAAACACCATATCAAACATCTACAAAACACTTACAACTAATATTATACTTAGTAGTGAGAAACCCATAGCTTTCCTGCTAAGATCAGGAAAGAGGCAAAGATATCCCTTCTCATCATTTCTTTTCAATATCTACTGGAAGTATTAGCTATCTAATAAGAAAAGGAAGAAAAAGAACAAAAGGTATACAGACTTGAAATAAGCAAAACTGTCTTTGTTGGCAGGTGACATGATTATGTAGAAAATCTGAAGACATCAACAGCAAGGTTTTAGGACACAAGGTAAATATACAAAAGCCAATTACTTTCCACTATACCAAAAATGAACAAGTGGAATGTGAGGGTAAGATACCATTTACACGATGCTATGTAAACACAAAAATGAAATACTCAGTTACAAATCAAACAATGTATATACGAGATATACATGAAGCAAACTACAAAACTGTGAGAAAACATATCAAAGAATAACTAAATAAATGGAGAAGTATTTTATGTTAATGTATAGGAAATCTCAATATTATCAAAATGACACTTATTTCTAACCTGATGTATAGTCAATGCGATCCCAATCAAAATCATAGCAAGTTATTTTGTGGATAATGACAGGCTAACATGCACCAACAAAACACCCAGAACAGAAAACATAGTGAAGGAGAAAGATACATTTGAAAGACAGATACTATCCAACTTCAAGACGCACAGTAAAGCTACAGTAAGCAAAAACAAATGCCGCTAGTAAAAGAGTAGACAAAGGTGCAATCCATGAAAGAAATATTAGATAAGCTAGATTTCATTAAAATTAAAACTCCTGTTCTGTGAAAGACACTCTCAAGAAAACGTGAAGACAAGCCACAGAGTGAAACAAAATATTTTGAAAATGCATGTCTGATAAAGTACTATTGTCTGAAAAAATCAAAGCACTATCAATAAGAAAACGAAAAACCCAATTTAAAAACTGCAAAAGACCTGGACACCTCACCAAAGAAGATATACAGATGACAAATAAGCACAGGAAAATTGCTCCATATTATATGTTATTTAATAATTGAAAATTAAAGGAAGGAGATACTACTATATAGGTATTAGAATGGCAAAAATTCAAAACACTGACAACTTCAAATGTTGGCAAGGATGTGGAGTAACAGAAACTCACAATAATTGCTGGTGGGAATACAAAATATTACTGCCACTTTTGAAGACATTTTGGCAGTTTCTTACAAAAGTAAACATGTTCTTACTAATCATCCAGGAATCACACTCCTTGATATTTACCTAAGTAGGTGGAACATTTATGTTTCCACAAAAACTTGAACACAGATGTTTATACAAGCTTTATTCATAATTGCCAAAACTTAAGAAGCAACCTAGATGTTGCTTTTATGTTATATTTGTAACAAGTGCATCACTCTGGTGTGAATGTTGATAGTGAGAAAGGCTGGAGGGGAAGGGAAAGGGGAAATTTGAGAAGTCTGTGTACTTTCTGCTTCATATGGCAGTGAACCTACGACTGCTCTAAAAAGTGAAATCTATTTTTAAACACATTTTCTATGTTGCTTCCTCAGATTTTACTTAGAAATGAATAATATAATGGAATAGAATATTGTTAAGCATATGTGATAGAGGAACTGTGAGATGATCAGGGTAATCTCACTTCTTTAAAAAGATTGTCCTTTCATTAGAATTTGTACATGTAAATAGTCTTAGTTTTCTTCACAAAAGCAAAAATATTATTAGATGCTGCAGACTTTTTATATGGGTTTATTGTTTTCTTGTTTCTTTTGCCTATGTAGAAATAAAACAAGAATAAAATAGATATGTATAATAAATATCTATTGCATATTTACAACAATGTGTGATAGTTATATATTTTTATATTGCTTTAATTCATTAAAACCGGTAATGAAGTAGTAATTTGTTAGCGTTTAAGAAAATGGGAAAAATTGTTCAATTCATTAAAAAAGAAATTTTGTAAAACCTAGAAATGAAAACATAAAAATATTAATAATCTCTAAAATATAATATTAATATTGTGTATGTATATGTGTAGGTCTGATATGGTTTGACTGTGTCCCCACTCAAATCTCATCTTGAATTCTCACATGTGGGATGGACCTGGTGAAAGGTAACTGAATCATGGGGAGTGGTCTTTCTTGTGTTTTTCTCATGACAGTGAATAAGTCTTACAAGGTCTGATTGATTTATAAGGCAGAGATTCCCTGCACAAGCTTAATGTCTCTCTTTGCCTGCTGTCATCATTTAAGAAGTGACTTGCTCCTCCTTGCCTTCCACCATGACTGTGAGGCTTCTCCAGCCAGGTAGAACTCTAAGTCCATTAAAGCTCTTTCTTTTTTAAATTGCCCATTCTCAGGTATGTTTTTATCAGCAGCATGAAAACAAACTGATACAGTAAATTGGTAACAGTAGAGTGAGACACTGCTGAAAAGATAACCAAAAATGTGGAAGTGACTTTGGAAGTGGACAATAGACAGAGGTTGGAACAGATTGGAGGGCTCAGAAGAAGACAAGAAAATGTGGGAAAGTTTGAAACTCCCTAAAGACTTGTTGAATGGCTTTGCCCTAATGCTGATAGTGATACGGACCATAAAGTCCAGGCTGAGGTGGTCTCAGATGGAAATGGGGAACATTTTGAGAACTGGAGCAAAGGGGATGGGACTCTTGTTATGTTTTAGCAACAAGACTGGCAGCATTTTGCCCCTGCCCTAGAGATTTGTGAAACTTTGAACTTGAGAGAGATAATTTAGGTTATTTGACAGAAGAAATTTCTAAGCAGCAAAGCATTCAAGAGGTGACTCAGGTGCTGTTAAAGGCATTCAGTTTATAAAGGAAGCAGAGCGTAAAAGTTCAGAAAGTTTGCAGCCAGACAATGAGACAGAAAATGAGGCTGCAAATATTTGCGTAAGTAATGAGGAGCCAAATGTTAATCCTCAAGACAATTGGGAAAATGTCTTCAGGGCATGCCAGAAGTCTTCTGGGCAGCCTCTCCCATCACAGGCCCAGAGGCCTAGGCAGATAAAGTGGATTCATGCGCAGGGCCCAGGATCCTATGCTGTGTGGAGCCTAGGTGCTTGGTGTCCAGTGTCCTAGCCACTGCAGCCATGGCTCAAAGAGACCAACACAGAGCTCAGGCCATGGCTCAGAGGATCCAACGCTCAAGTCTTGGAGGCTTCCACATGGTGTCCAGTCAAATATTGGGTTTGGGATCTGCCACCTAGATGTCAGGGGATGTATGGAAAAACCTGGATGTCCAGGCAGAAATTTGCTGCAGAGGTGGGGCCCTTATGGAGAACTTCTGCTAGGGCAGTGCAGAAGGGAAATGTACAGTTGGAGGTCCCACACAAAGTCCCTACTGGGGCATTGCCTAGTGGAGCTGTGAGAAGAGGGCCACTGTCCTCCAGACCCCAGAATGGTATATACACTGAGAGCTTGCACCATGTGCCTGGAAAAGTCACAGACCCTCAACACCAGCCTGTGAAAGTAGCTGGGAGGGAGGCTGTTCCCGGCAAAGCCCCAGGGGTGGAGCTGCTCAAGACCATGGGAACCCACCTCTTGCATCAGCATGACCTGGATGTGAGACATGGAGTCAAAGGAGATCATTTTGCAGCTTTAAGATTTGACTGCCTTGCTGGATTTCAGACTTGCATGGGGCCTGTAACCCCTTTGTTTTGGCCAATTTCTGTCATTTGGAATGACTTTATTTGACCAATGCCCATACCCCCATTGTATTTAGGAAGTAACTAATTTGCGTTCAACTTTATAGACTCATAGGCAGAAGGGACTTGCCTTGTCTCAGCTGAGACTTTGGACTGTGGACTTCTGAGTTAATTCTCAAATAAGTTAAGACATTGGGAGACTGTTGAGAAATCCAGTGGCACATTAAAAAGCTTATCCACTATAATCAAGTCGTCTTCATCCCTGGGATGCAAGGCTGGTTCAACATACAAAAATCAATAAACATAATCCATCACATAAACAGAACAGGTCATTTTAGGTAAGGCACTGATGACTTCCCTTGTCTGCAGGCAGAAAATTGCTGGAGGGACAAGATGCCATTCTGTGTGAGTTTGAATAGGCAGAGCTAGGTCTGATAAATAGGCCAAGCATCTCCTGGTAATATTACCTTCCTGAAGCTTCAGTGAAATTTCTATCAGATTCATACTTGGGAACTAATGTTAAAACTAAAAGCAGTTTTGATTCTGCAATTTCCATTCACTTGTGTGATTCTCTGACAGACTGCCTTGTCTGCAGAGCTGCATCTAGTACAGAGGTGAAATGACTGATCGGCTTCTGTTGCTTAGGAACTAAGTGGCACAAGTCTCCATCTTCCTTCATTGTTATCCGCTTAATGGTCCTCATGACAGACTTTTATTTATAATGTAATGACAGGAACAAGCTGTGGGAAACATTTGCACATCACTTCCATCCTCCAAGCTTCCCCTGCTTTGGAGTGAAAGTCGCTGGGTCAGAGTGTGCTGAGTGGTAAAAAGGTGGGTTAGAGGAAAATATGCTGTAACGACCTAATGGGATCTCTCATAAACACCTCACTTTCTCATTCCAATTTCCAGCTTCCCTGATTTTTTAAACAATCAGAGTATTTAAGTCACAAAATGCTGGTTCAACGAAGTTTTGACTGCTGTATGTCAAGAAAGTACCTGGTTAGTTTCCACATCTAATTGTTATGTGATTATGTAAATTATATTATAATTTAAATAATTATTCTCCTTTTCCTATGGATGTCTAGACAGGAACACAGAGACAATTTTCTTCTCTTTTGAAGCTCAATATAAATGACACACAGTAGCACCAATGTCTTACCTCCTTTGGGTATGGGGTAGAAAATAATGGAGCCAGTTTATTGAACTCTTACCATTAATAAACTCGTATTCTATTAGTATAGAATAAATTCTTTGCAATTATGATTCCTTATTTATATTTATTTCTATTTTAGTCAGAGGTCATTTCATCAGGCCACCACTAGTTAGTCTATACAACACCTTTATATACATTTCAAATATATATATGTAAAATTTTCCCAGTGGAGGTGCAGAGTTCATGGCTTCCCCCTGTGGTAGTACCAAGTCCTATAGCACAGAGCACAAATTCAGTTCCCAAATTGCTTGGTTAAATTCACTCAGGTCAAGTATAAACTTTAGAAATACTTTGGTGACTGTGACTATAGCTACAAATCATACAGTCCACTAAATTTTTAAATTAAAAAAATTATTAAAATGATAATGTAAATTTAAATATATATATATATTTATTGTGTACAAATGGTTCAAAATATGTATGCAGTGTGGAATGGCTAAATTGAGCTAATGAAAATACACATTACCTCACATTATGTATATTTTTTGTTGTGGGAACACTTAAAATTACATAAAATCTCTAACTGCAACTGTAGAATAACTAATTTAATCCATATATTTATACCTTATATTCCTTTCCATATATACATTATATTTTACAATACAATATATGAATATTAAATATATACACATGAAGTTACTCTGGATCTGTTTGTCTTTCTTCTATTCTACCTTTCTTCCCTCTCAAAAATGCGTATACCTCTATATAATCATTAAGAAAAAATAAATACCATCGTCATTTGTTCAGATTTCAGATATGTTATTCATGAATTTATATGGTTAATGACTAAGAGATATCATCATTAATATTGAGGAGGATTTGTAAGTTTAAGCAACAAAAGAAAATTGAATTAGATAAGACAAAGTGTATGGAAATAAGTGTTACTTGAAGCATATCTTTTAAATAAAATCTGAAGGTCATTTCATATAATATTTATTTTGTTCAAATGAAACAGTGCTAAAAATGCATTTGAAAAATAGGCAACATTAATTAGGAAAAAAAGTTAAACCAGACAAAAGTAAGTAAAAAGATAACAAGAAATCACATAAAAATGACATACAGGAATAAGAAAAAGACCTTAGGGAAACTTAAATGTCAGAAAACAACTATCTCTATCTGTCTCTGTCTTTCTCAAGGGCTAGGTGGTCTCTGGACCGTGGCTTTCTCTGTCTTCATTTAAAAGGAAAAAAGACCTTGGCAATTAAAGAACATGGTTTGCTGTTTCCTCATGGGCTCCATTCCATTGTAAATTTACCTTTTCTGAAATTTTGAATGGACATTGTACTCATTTTGGGCTCTCTATGACATTGAATTTGTGCTGAGGGCATCTAGTTCTATACTGCATAATTGCTGTGCGCATCCATTAAGGTTGAGCTGATAGTGAGGGCAAACTCTAGGAAAGAGATTGCTGTACAAGCATGCAAAAGCATGATTATTTCTACTATATGCAAAATTAAGGTGTGCAGAATAATGATATAGTAAACTAAATTAAGTCACTAAGAAATTACATGGCAACATAATTACCATATATATAACAATTAAAAGGTTAATACCCTCATATATAAATGTTCATGTATTAATATTTCTTAATATATAAATGTCCTATAAATCAATGAGAAGGATAACAGACATACAGAAAATGGCTAAAATATTCAAAACAAAATAATCAAATATTTATTTCAAGCTGATAAAGTATATGGCTTCACCAGTAATAAAGCCAGTTAATGAAACCAGTGCCAGTTAAAACACTAGACAATTGCTGCCTAATGACTAACCAGCCTGTGTTGGTGAAGTTACGGATAAACAGAAACCGACGTAGTGCTGATAGACGTGTATATTCTTACTATATTCTAGAGTTAATTTGGCCATATATGTGATGAATATTAACATATTATTTAAACTATGAATATTATGAATCTATCCAGAGGAAATAAAAATACTCTCAAATATTGACGTGCTCTTTCAGCACATAGTTTAGAACTCATAACCTATCCTGTATACAGTTCAGCATCTCTGGAATTAATGTAAAAGAGGTATGTATGAAATTTGTTATGTTAGAGGTGTAATACGAAATCAGAGGGTGAAAAAAAGATTTTTCAAAAAATTAGATTGGGGAAACTGGTTATGTAATTGTGAAATCAACAAACAGAGAAAAACATCTTCGCTTTTCATATCATATAATTTTGAACAATATCAAAGTTTTAAATGTAAAACTTAATGTAAAGGTTACATAGAAAACAGAAAGATACATTTAAATGAGAATGCTTTTCTAGTCAGGGTGGGTTGGCTCGTGCCTGTAATCCCAGCAATCCGGGAGGCCAAGGCGGGCAAATCACTTGAGTTCAGGAGTTCAAGACCAGCCTGGCTAACATGGTGAAACCCAGTCTCTACTAAAAATAGTTCAAGACCAGCCTGGCTAACATGGTGAAACCCAGTCTCTACTAAAAATACAAGAAAATTAGACAGGCCTCTGGTGGCATGCATGCCAGTAATCCCAGGTATTCAGGAGACTGAGGCAGAAGAATCGCTTGAACTCAGGAGATGGAGGTTGCAGTGAGCCGTGATCACGCCACTGCACTCCATCCTGAGCGGCGACAGAGCAAGACTGTCTGAAAAATAAATTAATTAATTAATTAAAAAGAGAATGCTTTTCTAATCAAAGCACAAATCTTAGAAGCAAAAATAATGAGATTAATAAATCTTAATAAAATTAACACTTTTGCTTATTTTATAACTTTAAAACGCCAGGGAAAATATACACATAGCATAAAAATTTTCTTAATATTAAACAATTTTAATGATCAATGGGAAGAACTATAATAATGCAGAAAATGATGAACTAATGTCAACAGATGATACACAGTAAGAAAGCATAAATGACAAACATATAAAAATATATCTCTTTGGTGATACTAAAAATGCCAAATAAAACAGTAAGGTTACAGTTTTCATATATTTCATTAGTGATAAAGGTGATATACACAATGTCGATTGATGAGTGAGAAAATATTTCTTCTTGTAGACTGCTGGTGAGAAGATACTCGTATATCCTGTTCAGATTTAAATTGGGCACAATGAAACTTCTGTCTCCAGCCACTATGGAGTAACTTGAATCAGATTTGTCCTCTTCCTGTAAGCTGAAACAAAACTGTACAAAACATATAAACCAATTTTTTTAGATATGAAATATTTGTCCAGCATGCTGGTCAATGTTAAAAAAAAAATGAGATGATTACTACAAACTGGGTGACTTAAAACAACAGTGAATTATTCTCTCAGAGTTTTGGAGGCTGTAAGCACACGAGCATAAAGAATCCTCCACTGCCTCTTTCTATCTTGTGTTCCCAGATATTCCTGGTTACTGTTGGTTGTTGGCTGTCCTTGGCATTCCTTGGTTTGTAGCAGCCTAATTCCAGTTTCTGCCTCCAACTTCTCTGTGTATATGTTCGTATCTCTGTTTGTCCTCTCTTCACCTTATGAAAACATTGATCATATTGAATTTAGGGCCATCTGCTGCCCAGTGAAACTGAATCTTACTCATTACTTCTGGAAATACCCTATTTTCAAGTAAAGTCACACTTTAAGGTTACAGGTTGTCATAGACTGACCGTTTGTGTCCTTCACCTGCCCACCGAATTCATATGTGACTGTATTTGGAGACAGAGCATTTTGAGGTAATTAGGTTAAATTAGGTCATGAGGGTGGGGCCTTGATGCAATAGGATTAGTGTCCTTTTAAAAACAGACACATAAGAGCTCAATCACAGTATCTCTTTCTCTCTCTCTGCCATTTGAGGATAGAGGAAGAGGCAGCTGCCTACGAGCCAGGAAGAGATTTCTCACTGGAAACCAAATCAGCAAGCTTCTTGATCTTAGATTTCCCAGTCTTCTAAACTGTGAGAAATAAACTTCTGCTGTGGCATTTTGTTTCAGTAGACTGAGAAGACAAAAACACAGATGGACATATTTTTGGGGGGGACCCTATTCACCCAATCCAAATTGTTTGGCTTTGTATCTAGAGAAGCTTTCACAAACTGGGATGGAGGAGTAAGGGAGACATCCAAAGAAAGCACAGTGATTTCTCCAAGCTTAGAGAAAGAGATCAGAACTTAGGGACTCTGGAATGTCTGTTATTTGAGCAACAGATTCCTGAAAAGGAGAAAGCGATGCAGGGAAATCATTGCAGACATCTGCACAGATGTCTGCTTAATACTTTGAATTTCAAAACTTAAAGACAGAGAAAAAATATACCATAAGGCTGGAGAAAAAAAAAAAAAAACAATTATTGAGGAACTGTAAGATGAAGTATTTTCAGTTTGCTTATAGGACTGGGAAACATTCAAGCTCCCAGCAGCCAAAAATGGGAAACGTTTCTAAATACCTCTAGGATCTAGTAGAGGCCCTAGAACAACAACACCTGAGACATAGGTGCAAATAAGCATGAAAATGAAATCTACTGTAAACTATGGCCTTACAAATATTAAAAACAAGTAAATTAACTGCCCACTGAAACAAAATTTAAACATTTAAAGAGAAAGTTAACAAAATACAGACACTCAATAGCAAGTAATTCACAATGTCCAGCAATAGAAATATTTAGTGAATGGAAAAAGAGAGAAGAAGCAGGCAAAGACGTTAAAACATCTATTGTAAATACGGATTTACAATATCTTTAAGGATTTAAAAGATAGCATTAACATAATGAGGTTAGAAACCAAAGATATACAAATTAACCAAGTGGAAATTATAGACCTGACAATTATAATATCACAAATCAAAAATTCACCGGATATATTTATTAGCATATGCTGTGGTTTGAGCGTTCCTGACAAAACTGAGATTGGAATCTTAATTTCCAGTGCAGCAATGCTGGGAGCTGGAACTTTTAAGAGGTGAGGCCTAATGAGAGGCATTTAGGTTATGGGGTATCCACCCTCTTGGGTGGCTTGGTGTCATCCTTGCAGTACTAAGTGAGTTCTTCCTCCCTTAAGACTGGACTAGTTATCACTGGAATAGATTAGTTTTTATGAAAGCTATTTGTTATAAAGTACTACTCATCTTTGGTCTCTCTTTGCACATGCCCACTTGCCTTTCTGCTTCTTGACTTGCCTTTCTGCTTCTTGACCATGCTCTGATGCACCATGTGATCCTCACCAGAAGCTCAGCAGATGCCAGTGCTATGTGCTTGGACTTTCCATTCACTAGAATGATGAGCTAAATCAATCTCTTTCCTTCACCCAGTCTCAGGTATTTAGGTATAGAAACAGACAGCTGAGGCCGGGCGCGGTGGCTCAAGCCTGTAATCCCAGCACTTTGGGAGGCCGAGACGGGCGGATCACGAGGTCAGGAGATCGAGACCATCCTGGCTAACACGGTGAAACTCCGTCTCTACTAAAAAATACAAAAAAACTAGCCGGGCGAGGTGGCGGGCGCCTGTAGTCCCAGCTACTCGGGAGGCTGAGGCAGGAGAATGGCGTGAACCCGGGAGGCGGAGCTTGTAGTGAGCTGAGATCCGGCCACTGCACTCCAGCCTGGGCGACAGAGCGAGACTCCGTCTCAAAAAAAAAAAAAAAAAAAAAGAAACAGACAGCTGATTGATACAGCATATTAGACAATACAAAGAGAAAGATCAATTAACTTCAAAACATTCCAATAGAAAATATAAAATGTGAAGCTCGGAATAATAATTTTAAATGGCTGAAAAATAAGGTGTCCTTTGTAACTTGTAAGTTAAAAAAACCAGCCATCTAAAATGATGTAATTAGAGTACCATAAGAAAAATGAAGTTGGGAGATCTATTTGAAAAAAAAAAGTGTTTGTAGATTTCCAAAACTGATGAAATATAACAGGCTGCCGATCCAAAAAGCTTAACAAACCATGGAGCTGGGGCAGGGGAAGTATGAAATTCCACAAATACACTTCATAATTGAATTTCTGAAAAACACTGATAAAGAGAAAAATAGCAATCCTAGAAAAAGTTTATAGAATAATGATCAGAGCTACAACTAATTTCTTATCCAAAATAATGGCATCTGATGGACATTGGAATGGCCTGTTTAAAGCACTGAAATACTCCCATCAACCTAAATTCCTATATCCAATTATAGTACTTTTTTAAAAATAAGGTGCATCAAAGATATTTTAAATGTAATTAGCTTAATTATTTCCCACCATACCAATAGTAGAGGAAATGTTAATGGAAGTCCCTGCTGTAGAATAATATATGTCATAGGGAAAACTGGATCTACAAACGGAGATAAGCACCTCTAAAAAGGGAAATATATGGCTTAATAGTGAAGACTTTTGCTTTCTCATGTTCTAATTTATTTAAAAGAATGTTTAAATCAATAATAACAATGCATAATGGGTTTTTTAAATAACACTGCTATGTCTTGTGGAGATCTTGATTTGAATTCTTCTGGATAAACACCCAGAAGTGGGATTACTGGATCATATATATGATAGTTCTATTTTTAGGTTTTCCTATATTGGCTGCACCGTTTTACATTTCTACCATGTTAGTCCGCTGTCACACTGCTATGAAGAAATACCCAAACCTGGGTAGTGTAGAAAGGAAAGAGGTTTAATTGACTCACAGTTCTGCATTGCTGGGGTGGCCTCAGGAAACTTACAATCATGGTGGAAGGCAAAGGAGAGGCAGACACCTTCTTCACAGGGTGGCAGGATGGAATAAGTGCCATCAGGGGAAATGCCAGATGCTTATAAAACCGTCAGATCTTGTGAGACTGACCCATTATCACGAGACCAGCATGAGAAAAACTCCCCGTTATTCAGTTACCACTACCTGGTCCTGCCCTTGACATGCGGGGATTATGGGGATTATGGGAAACACAATTCAAGATGAGATTTTCAGTGGTGACACAGACAAACCTTATCATCCGCCAAAAGTAGACAAGGATTCCATTTTCTCCACAGCTTCACCAATACTTGTTTTTATGTAGTTTTTATAATAACCATCCTAATAGAGGTGAAGTGATACAACATTTTCACGTTTTCTTTGTTTATTTGTGTTTCTTTCTGTAGAGGGGGTGAAGTTTCACTCTGTCATTTAGGCTGGAGTGCAGTAGTGTAATCATAACTCACTAAAGCATTGAACTCCTGTGTTCGAGAGATTCTCCCGCCTCAGCCTCCCATGTCTCTGGAATTACAGCCATGAGCCACCATGCTTGGCTCTTCTTTGTGGTTTTCATTGCATTTCCCAGATGATTAGTGATGTTGAGAATTTTTCATATATCTGTTTGCCATTTGTGTGTCTTCTTTGGAAAAATATCTACTCAAGTCATTTGCACATTTTTTAATTGCGTTTCATAATTGCTATTGAGTTGTAAGGATTCCTTGTGTATTTTGAAAATTAATTCATCAGACATATGATTTGCAAATGCTTTCTCCCATTCCATATGTTATCTTTTCACCCTGTTGATTGTCTTTTTTTATTTGCTGTGTGTAAGTTTTTAGTTTGATTTAGTTATACTTTTCTACTTTTGTTGCCTGTCATTTTGGCGTCAAGTACATGAAATCATTGCCAATGCTGAGGATTCCTTAGCTCCCTCAACTTTCTTTTCTTTTTCTTTTTTCCTTTTTTTTTTTTTTTTTTTTTTGAGACGGAGTCTCGCTTTGTTGCCCAGGCTGGAGTGCAGTGGTGAGATCTT
The DNA here is from genome assembly GCF_009764315.1 of Trachypithecus francoisi. NCBI lineage: Eukaryota > Metazoa > Chordata > Mammalia > Primates > Cercopithecidae > Trachypithecus > Trachypithecus francoisi. Next base: position 18,408,826 of record NW_022681465.1, read on the forward strand.
GGCTCACTGCAGGCTCCGCCTCGTGGGTTCATGCCATTCTCCTGCCCCAACCTCCCGAGTAGCTGGGACTACGGGCACCCACCACCACGCCTGGCTGATTTTTTTTGTATATTTTAGTAGAGACGAGGTTTCACCGTGTTAGCCAGGATGGTCTCGATCTCCTGACCTTGTGATCCACCCCCCTCAGCCTCCCAAAGTGCTGGGATTACAGGCATGAGCCACCGCGCCCAGCCAGCTCCTCCCACTTTCTATCTGTGACTGGGCTGCAGATTTTTCCCAGCAGGCTTAAACCCAAACCTAGACTTTGCACATCCCCAGGCACTGATAAAGGTACACCGAAGGAAACGGGCCCTAACCCTCATCCAAGTTCCTTAAACCCTCCTAAAAACTCTGTACCCTACCCTACTCGGTGTGGGCATACATAAGTAGAATACTCCATTCTCTCACTGTCCACCTTGAGGGTTGCTATAGCTCTCTGTAAGTCAGTTCCCCTAATAAATACTTGTGACTGATTACCCTAGCATTCTAGCATTCAGTGCTTCTTTCTTTTAAAAGTTTGGGGCGCTTCCTTGTACAAATCTTGGGACAGTTTGGGGCACTTCCTTGTGGGAACTCCCCCGCTGCCACTTTTGTGGTAACTCCAGGTTTTGTGGGAAAAAACAATATCAATGAAAAAGTATTACACTCCCATGTTCCTTGCAGCATTATTTAAAATAGCCAATATGTGGAGACAACCCAAATGTTTATTGATGAATAAATGGATTGATATACATATATAATGTATATATGGAGATATATATATACATATGTTACATATATGTATACATGGATATATATAATGTATATATAATAAATATAATGTATATATGTGTATAATACATATATGAGATATAATGTATATATGGAGATATATACACATATGTTACATATATATGTAACAATGAAATATTATTCAGTCTAAAAATAAGGCAATCTTGCCATTTGTGACAACACGGATGGACCTGAGAGACTTGCTAAGCGAAGTGTCAGTGACAGAAATAACAAATGCTACATGAATCCACTTACATGAGACATCTAAATAGCCAATACATAGAAGCAGAAAATATGATGGTGTTTACCAGGGGATTAGGGAAGGGAAAGGGGGAGCTACTATTTAATGAGTATAAAGTTACAGTTATACAAGATAAACTCTAGAGATTTGCCATACAACATTATTTCTCTAGTTAACAATATGCTATTGTGCATTTTAATATTTGTAGAGGGTGGACCTCATGTTTCTGACTACAAACAAATAAACAAACAAAAAGTGAATGGGGCACAGGAAACTTTGAGAGATGATGGATACGTTTAGTACCTTGATTTTAATGATGGTATCACAAGGGTATACACATGTCCAAATTTATTAAATTGTATATATTCAATATGTACAGTTTTTTGACATATCAGTTATGCTTAAATAAATGTGCAAAAAAGAACTGTTGAATGTTTGTGTTATGTGAAGACGTTTACTATTATTTGAAAGTAGAATATGCTATTTTAAAATGCAGATTGCAAAGTGCAACCACTAAAAATTTAAACAAAGACATGTAGCTAGTAATCTGGTAAGGAAAAAATAAAGTAATAACGAATACTCATAATCCAAAGGAGAGTAGAAAAAGGAAGAAGGAAACAAAGAACAAATGTGCCAAACAGAAAACAAATGTTAAGGTGGTAGATTTAAATTCTATAATTTTGAAAATTATATGAAATTTAAATACTCTAAACACTTAATTTTGCTTGTCAGAATAGATGAGAAAACATCTAGATGTAACTCTAAGCTGTCAAAAAGAAACATGCTTTAAATATAAAGAATATAGGCTGGTTCAAAGTAAAACAATAAAAATTAATATTGCATAAACACTAATCATAAGAAAGCTGAAGTAGCAACGTTAATAACAGAGAAAATGGGATTCAAGACAGGGAATATTATCAGAGACACAAATGCTATTTTACAACGCTAAAAGAATCAATTCATAATAAAGAATAATCGTAAATGTGTATATACCTAAAAACATAAAATCAAAACAGACAGAACTGAAAAAAGCCCTTAATTATTAGTCCACAATTAGTTAGAATTTCATCACTCTTTTAACAAAAATTGATAGGACCAGTAAATAAAAATCAAATGAAATGACAGAAGATTTGAAACGCAGTATTATCTTGACTAATAAATATTAGACATTATATTTACTAGTTTTTATTTGTCTTCCATAGGAATTTACATATTTTTTAAAGTATTTAATTCAACATTAATTCTGAATCTGCATAAAGAAAAAAGTGGTTTTTTGCCTGCACCACAACTTCATGGGATACATTTTCTCAATATTAGCAGAATATAATTTGCTAAAATGTTTGGAATTTTATCAGTCTTCTCACGCAATATATTTCCTGTATCTGTATCCATCAGTGATTTCGTCTGCATTTATTTACTTCACATATGTTGATTTTGTGGCTACTTAATATATTTGGTAAAAGTTTTAGCATAGGAAAGCATAAGCCTTCAAAACGTTTTTGATTGATGACCAGTTTTAGCCTTTCTTTAAAATAATAACAAACAATGACATTTGTAAACACTGAAGTCCAATATGGCAGAGAAAAGGTTTTCTTTCTCTCCGTTATAAACCTAAACCTAAAACTTACATTTTTGCCTGGACCCACATTGCCAGCAGCAATTTTTTACTTGTTTCTTTTGTTATCAAATATTCAGTGAAAAAATGTGGTTAAAATAAGGTGCTTTAAAAATATCTGTTGAATGCAGCATAAATATTTAAAGAAAACCACTAGAATTTTTAAAAATAATTTTTTATGCCTTGTCTCATTTTCATAAGACCAGAATTAGTAATACTGAAAAAATGGTATTATAAATGTAGTATTGTATATATATATATCTAATTTTGTATATATACACACATATATGTGTATATATTTATGGATGTGTATATATGTATATATTATATATAAATCCCACTTTCTACGTATTCTATGCTAAAGTAAATTCTTTTTTTTTTTTTGATGTGGTTCCCAGATCAAGTGTTTCATGTTTGTCTACTCTAAATCTTGCAGAAAACACAGTCAATAATCAATATTAGACATTAATTCCATACACTATAAGAAACCATAAATGAATGATTACTTTCTGACATTCTGCTTTTACAAAAAGGAGGAAAAACAACTAACTATTGTTACAAACCAAAGTATTGTGATATTCCATCTTTCAAGACACTGGATTTAAAAAAATCATGTGCTAAAATTACAATGTATGTATGTATGCATAAATATTTCCTATTGTAATTCTTTAAGAAAAACACTCCTTTTAAGTAGCCCATACGTTTTAGTGCTATTTGTGTCGTCCTTTGTAATTTGTATCTCTATTTATAAAACAAGTTAAATGTTTCAATAATATTACTGTCAGGCATTGAATGTATGATTCAATAAGAAACATCCAATTTTAAAGGCTAACAATAATGTTAAAAAAGATAATAGTTTTAAGTCACCTATCACATTCTTTGTGGTTATGCTAAATTGAACTTTCTTTAAACAATCAATGTAATGCTTTATAACAAATTTAAATTCATTTGGGGTGCATTTCATTTTAGACATTATGTTCTTAGAAACACGGATATATATTACTAAACTAAATGACTTATAATTAAATTGAAGTTACCAACATCATCAAAAATAATTATTTCTTCTTATACATCTTGATCTTCTCATTATGCAAATTTGGTCTATCAATTATTATGTACATCCTTTGGATAAGAGGCAATGTAGATTATGTTTCCAGAATGATGCATCTGTTCTGATTTAACTACCCATCAGTGACTATAAATTGTTGAGTAATTTTGTTTGACTGGCAAAATAATTTTAGAGCAGTTTAAGCAATATTGTTGCACATGTGCCTGAATTCCCAATGCATTTATTTTTCCTGTAGAATATCAAGTAAAAAGATACTAATAGTCTATTTTCCTCATGAGTCATTTAAACTGATCCTTAAAAAAATGCAGCTGAAGTTTCTTCTGGTTAAAAGTTTTCCAATACGGAATATAATCAGATTTTATCATTTTGAGTAGTTGAATTTATGTACAATAACAATTTTCTCCTTGAATTTTTTTAAGAGAAATGAAACCATTGACTATTCTTCATCTATGATGTGGGCAACCATTCTTGAGTTTCTTAAGTAAAATACAAAGTTGTTATCCTGGCTCCTCTAACTCTCTTACGCCACACACTCAAGGCACCAAAAATTTCCATTGGCTATATCTTCACTTTGATTACAAAATCTGACTGGCTGCTTCTTATCTTCTCTACCACCGCCACAACTCCAGTCTAACTCCTCTGATCTCATATTTTGACTACGACAGTTAACCTCAACTGATACCTGTTTCCTCCTTTGGCGCTTCTTGGTCTATTCTCATCATGGTAGTTGGACAGTTCTTCTGGTCAAAACCATTCATGGCTAAGGAGTTTACACATCATTCCAAATAAAAGTCAAAATCCTTCATCTAAATCATATTGTCCTCCTCATTCACCTCTCTGTACCTTCTCACCTTATCTGCCTGACACTCTCCATATTCCTTATTCTTTCCAGATAGCCTCTTTCTGCTCCTCACACATGTTCAATATACAGGCATGCATCACTTAATGATGGGGCTGCATTATGAGAAATGCATCATTTGGTGATTTCATTGTTGTGTGAACATCACAGAGTGCACTCACATAAACCTAGGCGTAGCCTACCACACACCTAGGCTCTATGGTACAGCCAATTGCTTCTAGGCTACAAACCTGCACAACATGTTGTTGTACTGTAGGCAATTGTAACACAATGGTGTTTGTGTATCTAAACACATCTAAACATAGAAAGACACAGTAAAAGTACATTATAAAATATATATAAAAAAATACACCTCTACAGGACACTTCATGAATGGAGTTTGCAGGACTGGATGTTGCTTCGAGTGAGTCAGTGAGTGAGTGGTGAGTGAAAGTGAAGGCCTGGCACATTAACTGTACACTACTGTAGACTTTATCAACATTGTGTAAGTGGGACACACTAAACCTTTTTTTTTTTTTTTAATTCTATTACTTAAATAATAAATTAACTTTGGCTTACTCTAACTTTTGGACTTTATAAAATCTTAAATTTTCTAATTTTTTGGCTCTTTTGAAACAATACGTAGCTTAAAACAAACACATTGTAAAGCTGTACAAAATTATTTTTTCCATCATTATTCTATTAGTTTTTTTCCATTGATAAAATTTTTCAGTTTTTATTTTTAACTTGTTACAGTTTTGTGTTAAAAATGAAGACAAAAACACAGCCTGAGCCTACACAGGAACAGGATTATTAATATCATTGTTGAATTAATGTGATCGTTAATATCGCTTCCACATCTTGTCCCATTGGAAGATCTTCAAGGGCAGTAACCCTCGTGGAGCTGTCATCTCCTGTGATAACAATGCCTTCTTCTGGAAGACCTGCTGAAGGACTTTCCTAAAACATTTTTATAGCTACCTTTTTAAAAATATATATAACTAGAAGGAGCACACTCTAAACTAATGATAAAATGTATAGTATAGTAAATATGTAAACCAGTAATATGCTGTTTATATTTATTATCAAGTATTATGTACTGTGTGTAACTAAATATGCTATACTTTTACATGACTGGCAGGACAAGTAAGTTTTACCAGTCTCACCACCAACACCTGAGTAATATGTTCAACTGCTACACTACAATGGCTGTGTTGTATATATTCTGTTTAATGCAGATATATTGTAATACATTTAGCTGACATATTACACATGTGCTTAACAATTATACCACTTCTTTTCCCTTAGAATGCAAGTTCCATTATAGTAGGAAATTGGGTTTATTCCTGTCAGTATTCTCCATACCAGGATTAGTGTCTGTCTATGGTATGTGTACAATAAATGATGATTAAAGGAAGTTCTCTACATGTGTAAATTATGCAACCCAGTGAATTTAAAGTGAATTTCTAATGTTGTTAAATAATATGAAGAGAAATATTATATAGTTAACTAAACATTTAAGGAAGTGTCATAAACTTTGATTTTGTTTTAACAGCAAAGGTATAGTACCATAAATATATTTATCCCAAGTGATACACTTAATCGCCAAATCTTGGAAGAGATCTAGTGTGTATATATATATTGTATATTATATAGTATATTGTATATACTATATAATACAATATAATATTAAATTGTATATACTGTATAATATAATATATTGTATATAATATATAATATAATATACTATGTTTTATATATATATATACTATATTATATATAATATATAGTATATAATTATACTTTTATATGCTATATAATATATATCATATATAGCATATATTATATATATATATACTATATTATATATAAAATATAGTATATATTATTCTATATATAATGTAGTATATACTATATAATATAACATAATATATTGTATATAATATATAATATATTGTATATAATATATAATATAATACATGTTTTATATATAATATTATACATATTATATAGTATATATACTATATAAAATATATAGTATATATTATACTTTATATATGCTATATAAAATATATTATATACAGCATATGTTATATAATATAATTATAGTATATATAATATATAGTAACTGGGATTACAGGGTTACATCACCACATCCAGCTAATTATTATATTTTCAGTAGAGATGGGGTTTCACTATGTTGGCCAGGCTAGTCTTGAAATCCTGATCTCAAGTGATCCACCCGCCTCGGCCTCTCAAGGTGCTGGGATTACAGGCATGAGCCACCATGCCCGGCAAGATCTAAAATATGTTTTAAAATGAAATTGTTTTTATACTAATTTTATTGTGGTAAATGTACATAACATAAAATTTGCTATCTTAACCACTTTTAAGTACACTATTCCGGGGTATTAAATACATTCATAATGTTATACAACCGTCACCACCATACATTTCCATGACCCTTTTCATCTCGGAAAACTGAAACTCAGTGACCATTAAACAATTCCCATTTTCCCCACCCCCAAGTGGCAATCACCATGCTACTTTCTGATTACCTGATTTTGAATAATCAAGGTACCTCATAAAAGTAGAATCATACAGTATTTGTCTTTTTGTGACTGGCTTATTTCTCTTAGCACAATGTCCTTGAACTTCATCCATGCTGTAGCATATTAGAGCATTCCTTTCTTTTTAAGGTTGACTAATAGTCCATTTTGTGTATACATTTTGCTTTTCTATTTATCCTCTGTCGAACGGTTGGGTTGCTTTCACATTTAGCGTATAGTGAACAATAGTGCTAGGAACATGGGTGTACAGATATCTCTTTGAGACTCTGCTTTCAATTCTTTTGGATATATACCCAAAAGTGGAATTGTTGAATCATACAGTAATCATAGTAATTTAATTTTGAAATTTTTGAGAAATCAGTATACTTCTTTCCATAGAAGCTGTACCATGTTACATTCCCAGCAGCAATGCACAAGTGTTCCAGTTTCTTATATCCTTGCCAAAGCTTGTATTTTCTGTTTTTTTTTTTTTTTTTCTGGTTCCAATTTCTTCTATCCTCACCAATGCTTGTTATATTCTGGGATATTTTTTCTGTTTTTTTTTCTTTTTCTTTTTTTTAAATACTAACTATTCTAATGGGTTTGAGGTGCTATCTCATTGTAAATTTTGACATAAATAACTCTACTAATTAGTGATGTTAAGCATCTTCTCTTGTGCTTACTGGCCATTTGTATATCCTCTTAGAAGAAATGTCTTTTCCAGTTTTTTGTTTATTTTTAAACAGTTCTTTTTCTGCTGTTGCGTTGTAGGGATTCCATACACTTTTTGGCATATTAATCAATTATGAAAGATATGATTTGTGAATATTTTCTCCCATCCTGTGAGTTGCCTTTTTATATTGATATTGTCTTCTGATACACAAAATTTAATTTTCATAAAGTAAAACATATTTTTCTTACGTTGTCTGTGCCTGTGGTTTTCAAGAAATCATTGACAACTCCAATATTATGAGCTTCTGCTTTTTTCTCCTAGATTTTTAGAGTTTTAGACCTTACATTTAGGTCTTTGATCTATATGAAATTAATTATTGCATATGGTGTTAAGTAAACATTCAAATTTACTACTTTGCATGTAGATATCCAGTTAGTCCAGCATCTTTTGTTGAAAAGACTATCCGTTTTCCATTGGATGATCTTGACATCCTTGTCAAAAATTGTTGGCATACTATTGTTCATAGTATCCTCTTATCATCATTTTTATTTTTGTGAAAATGGAAGTAATGTCTTCACTTTCATTTCTGATTTTATTAATTTGAATCTTCTTCCTTTTTTCTTAGTCCACATAACTAAAGTTTTGTCAGTTTTGTTGATTTTTTTTAAAGAGCCAACTTTTGATTTCATTGCTTTTTCTCTATTGTTTTATACTCTTTATTTTATTTATCTCTACTTTAATCTTAATTATTTTCTTCCTTCTGGTTTTAAATACATTTAGATACATTTTTCTTTTTCTAGTTTCTTTTTTTTTTCTTTTTTGTGATTGAGTCTTGCTCTGTCGCTCAGGCTGGAGTGCAGTGGCGCAATCTCAGCTCACCGCAACCTCTGCCTCAGTCTCCCATAGTGCTAGGATTACAGGCGTGAGCCACCTCGCCTGGTGTTTCTTGCTCTTTTTCATATAAGTTTCTGTATCTATAAGTTTCTCCCTTAAGCACTGCTTTTGCTGTTTCGTATGTCCTATTCTATTTTGTTTTTGTTTTCTGTCATTTTATATTTTCTAATTTTCCTGGTGATTTACATTGGTTAAGGTTGTGTTGTTAATTTCCACAATTTTGTAAATTTTCATTTTATCTCTGTTACTGATTTATAACTGCATCATATTTTGGTCAGAGAAGATATTTTGTGTGATATCTATCTTTGAAATGTATTGAGATTTAATTTGTGGCCTAGTTTCATTTCTATCCTGAAAAATGTCTTCTGTGTATTTGAGAAGATTATATATGCTACTGCTGCAGGGTAGAGTGTTCCGTATGTCTGTTAGATTTAGTTGGTATATTGTGTTAAGTCCTCCATTTCCTTACTTATGATCTTTATGGTTTGTCTATATAGTATTGGGGGGGTCATTAAAGTTCCATCTACTATCATAGAACTATCTGTTTTTCATCTCAATTCTGTCAGTTCTGGTTTCGAATATTTTCATGGTCTGCTATTAGGTGCATGCTTATAATTGTTGTATCTTCTTGGTGCATTGAAACTTTTAATAATGTATGATTTCCTTCTTTTCCCACTATAATTTTTTTTATTTGAAATTTATCATTCTTGTTATAGTACAGCCACGCCTGCCGTCTTTTGGGATTTATTTTCATGAAATATCATCTTTTTTCTCTTTTCATCTTCAATCTATTTACGTCTTTGGCTCAAAATTGAGTCTCTTGTAGATAGCATATAGTCAGTCCAGGTAGCTTTTAATCCATTGTGCCAATTCGTCTTTTGATTGGAGAGTTTAATCAATTGACATGGCAATTACTGATAAGAAGGACATACTAATGTTATTTTTGTCATTTGTTTTATAAATGCCTTATAGCTATTTTGTACCTCTTTTTTTTTTTTTTTTTTTTTTGCATTACTGTCCTCTTTTGTGTTTATTTGATTTTTTGGTAGTGAAATGTTTCAATTTCTTTCTCGTTTCCTTTTGCATATCTTCTAAGCTCTTTAATTTGTGGTTACTGTGACAATTCTATATACAATTCTCAAGTTGTCATACTCTAATTTGAATTTACACCAGCTTAACTTTAAAACGTACACCATCTCTGCTTCCTTTACAACTCTATCCCCACACCTCAGAGTTGTTTTTGTTTGTTTTTTTGTTTTAAAACCCTGTTTTAAGACAGGGTTTTGCTCTGTAACCCAAGCTGGAGGGCAGTGGTGCAATAACGGCTCATTGCAGCTTCAACCTCTCAGGCTCAAGCGATACAACTACCTCAGCCTCTTGAGTAGCTAGAACTGCGGCATCTACCACCATATATGGGTAATTTCTTAAATTAAAAATTTTTTTTTTTGTAGAGACAGAGTCTCACTATGTTGCCTAGCCTAGTCTCAAACTCCTGAGCTCAAGCATCTTCCCACCTTGGCCTCCAAAATTCCTGGGACTATAAATGTGAGTCACCGTGTCCAGCCCGCTTAGTATTTGACATCATAAGATTATACCTTTATATATTATGTGCCCCCAAGATAAACGAAAAACTTTAAAAATGCTTTAGTTTCTAAATTATGTGGAAAACAAAATGGGAGTTACAAATCAAAGTTACATTTCTTTTTTTTTTTTTTTTTTTTTTTTTTTTTTTTTATTATACTTTAAGTTCTAGGGTACATGTGCATGACGTTTATATCATGTATAACTCCCCAATGCAATCCCTCCCTCCTCCCCCCTCCCCATGATAGGCCCCAGTGTGTGATGTTCCCCTTCCCGAGTCCAAGTGATCTCATTGTTCAGTTCCCACCTATGAGTGAGAACATGCGGTGTTTGGTTTTCTCTTCTTGTGATAGTTTGCTAAGAATGATGGTTTCCAGCTGCATCCATGTCCCTACAAAGGACGCAAACTCATCCTTTTTGATGGCTGCATAGTATTCCATGGTGTATATGTGCCACATTTTCTTAATCCAGTCTGTCACAGATGGACATTTGGGTTGATTCCAAGTCTTTGCTATTGTGAATAGTGCCGCAATAAACAAACGTGTGCATGTGTCTTTGTAGTAGAGTAATTTATAATCCTTTGGGTATATACCCAGTAGTGGGATGGCTGGGTCATATGGTACATCTAGTTCTAGATCCTTGAGGAATCGCCATACTGTTTTCCATAATGGTTGAACTAGTTTACAATCCCACCAACAGTGGAAAAGTGTTCCTATTTCTCCACATCCTCTCCAACACCTGTTGTTTCCTGACTTCTTAATGATTGCCATTCTAACTGGTGTGAGATGGTATCTCATTGTGGTTTTGATTTGCATTTCTCTGATGGCCAGTGATGATGAGCATTTTTTCATGTGTCTGTTGGCTGTATGGATGTCTTCTTTTGAGAAATGTCTGTTCATATCCTTTCCCCACTTTTTGATGGGGTTGTTTGCTTTTTTCTTGTATATTTGTTTGAGTTCTTGGTAGATTCTGGATATTAGCCCTTTGTCAGGAAAAAACGGCTTTAAAGTTCATATGGAACCAAAAAAGAGCCCGCATTGCCAAGACAATCCTAAGTCAAAAGGACAAAGCTGGAGGCGTCACGCTACCTGACTTCAAACTATACTACAAGGCTACAGTAACCAAAACAGCATGGTACTGGTACCACAACAGAGATATAGACCAATGGAACAGAACAGAGTCCTCAGAAATAATACCACACATCTACAGCCATCTGATCTTTGACAAACCTGAGAGAAACAAGAAATGGGGAAAGGATTCCCTATTTAATAAATGGTGCTGGGAAAATTGGCTAGCCATAAGTAGAAAGCTGAAACTGGATCCTTTCCTTACCCCTTATACGAAAATTAATTCAAGATGGATTAGAGACTTAAATGTTAGACCTAATACCATAAAAACCCTAGAAGAAAATCTAGGTAGTACCATTCAGGACATAGGCATGGGCAAGGACTTCATGTCTAAAACACCAAAAGCAACGGCAGCAAAAGCAAAAATTGACACATGGGATCTAATTAAACTAAAGAGCTTTTGCACAGCCAAAGAAACTACCATCAGAGTGAACAGGCAACCTACAGAATGGGAAAAAATTTTTGCAACCTACTCAAAGTTACATTTCTATTAGCACTTAGCCTAATAATTGTTTTCTTTAAATGAGTTAACCTCTTAAATCATGTAGAAAACAAAAAGTAGAGGTATAAACTATTGTTACAATTATGTTCACTTTTATAATTGCCCATAGATTTACCTTTATTGAGATTACTATTTCTCCATATTCCTTTGAATTACTCTGTAGTGTTCTTTTTTCCACCCTGCAGAATTTCATTACGCATTTCTTGCAAGGTAGGTCTAGTGATGATTAACCTCAGCTTTTGTTTATCTGGAAATGTGTTAGTTTCTCCCTTCCTTTTGAAAGGCATTTCTGCTGGATGTAGGATTCTTAGTTATATATTTTGTTTTGTTTTATTTTGTTGTTTTTTCTCTTAGCCCTTTGAATATATTGACTCACTGCCTTCTGGCTTCAAGTTTCTGATGAGAAATCTGCTGATAATTTTATTGTATATGATGAGTCACTTTTGCCTGTTGCTTTCAAGAGTCTGTCTTTATCTTTCAAAAATTTGATTATAATGTTTCTCAGTGTGAATCTCTTTTGGTTCATCTTACTTGGACTCTGCTGAGCTTTGTGGATGTTTATAATCATGTCATTCATCACGTTAGAAAAGTTCTCAGCCATTACATCTTCAAATATTTTATCTGCCTTCTCTCCCTCTCTTCTGGGATTTCCGCAGTGAATATGTTGGTCAGCTTGATGGCATGCCACAAGTAAATTAGATTCTTTTTTCTGCCTATTCAGATTTGCCTTTGAATTGCTCTTGTATATTTTTATTTTAGTTATTGTACTTTTCAGCTCTAATTTTTTTTTTTAGGTTTTCTGTTTATTAATATTTTTCTGTTGTTCATACTGCATTTTCTTGACTTTCTCTACATCTTTAGTTCTTGGATTGTCTTTAAGAGAGTTATTTTAAAGTACTGTTTAGTAGTTCTGCAGTCAGATCTTTGTCAGAGAGTTTCTGTTGATTTATTTAATTTTTCTTTGACTGGGCTGAAGTTTCCAATTTTTTTAAATTTATTTTTATTTTTATTTTTATTTTTATTTTTATTTTTTTATTATACTTTAAGTTCTAGGGTACATGTGCATAACGTGCAGGTTTGTTACATATGTATACTTGTGCCATGTTGGTGTGCTGCACCCATCAACTCGTCAGCACCCATCAATTCATCATTTATATCATGTATAACTCTCCAATGCAATCCCTCCCCCCTCCCCATGATAGGCCCCAGTGTGTGATGTTCCCCTTCCCGAGTCCAAGTGATCTCATTGTTCAGTTCCCACCTATGAGTGAGAACATGTGGTGTTTGGTTTTCTCTTCTTGTGATAGTTTGCTAAGAATGATGGTTTCCAGCTGCATCCATGTCCCTACAAAGGACGCAAACTCATCCTTTTTTATGGCTGCATACTATTCCATGGTGTATATGTGCCACATTTTCTTAATCCAGTCTGTCACAGATGGACATTTGGGTTGATTCCAAGTCTTTGCTATTGTGAATAGTGCCGCAATAAACATACTTGTGCATGTGTCTTTGTAGTAGAATAATTTATAATCCTTTGGGTATATACCCAGTAGTGGGATGGCTGGGTCATATGGTACATCTAGTTCTAGATCCTTGAGGAATTGCCATACTGTTTTCCATAATGGTTGAACTAGTTTACAATCCCACCAACAGTGTAAAAGTGTTCCTATTTCTCCACATCCTCTCCAACACCTGTTGTTTCCTGATTTTTTAATGATTGCCGTTCTAACTGGTGTGAGATGGTATCTCATTGTGGTTTTGATTTGCATTTCTCTGATGGCGAGTGATGATGAGCATTTTTTCATGTGTCTGTTGGCTGTATGAATGTCTTCTTTTGAGAAATGTCTGTTCATATCCTTTGCCCACTTTTTGATGGGGTTGTTTTTTCTTGTATATTTGTTTGAGTTCTTTGTAGATTCTGGATATTAGCCCTTTGTCAGATGAGTAGGTTGCAAAAATTTTCTCCCATTCTGTAGGTTGCCTGTTCACTCTGATGGTAGTTTCTTTTGCTGTGCAGAAGCTCTTTAGTTTAATTAGATCCCATTTGTCTCCAATTTTTTAATACTTTTTTGTTAATAACTGGAAATTTTAATCAAATCATGTGCTAAGTCTGGAAATCAAATTTTCATGCTACCCCTGGATTCACCATTTTTGTTTGTATTTATTTATCTTTTTGTTTTCGTAGACTCTGTGCCAAGCATCAGGCTGAAGTGTAAATTTAAAGTACTCTTAGTCTTTTCTGAGCCTGTAACTTTCCCTGGTCATGCATGATCACTTTCTAACTTTCTTCATATATGCATTTGTTTTTGTAAGTCTTAGTCCTTAATGCCTAGCTCCTAAAAGAGGAAAAAAGAGAAAAATGAAGCAAGAAGGAAAGATGCTGGCATTTTAATGACCCTGAAAGTCATTTCAGCTGGAGGAGGAGGGGTTTGTCACAATGGGAGAAAGTGCAACAATAATAACCACCCACCTCTTTGAACCTCTGCGATCAGAAGCAGCAATTAGATCTCCAACATTTGGAGGAAAAGACCATGGTATAAAGCAAAATACCCTTATCAAACATATTCTTAAGAAGCATTTTTAAAAACAGAATGAAAAATATAAAGGCAACTTCATATATCCTGTGGCCTTCTACTTAAACTGCAAATAGTTAAAAAACCTAAAATAAAATAAATATGAATATTCTTAGCGAGTAAACAATTTCCGTGAAAAAATAAGAGTTGTTATGTTATAGCCATGAGTGTAGTTAGCAGCATAGTCACAAAAATGTTACTAAGAAAACACTTCAAAAGTAAAGGTGAAACCTCAGGTTTTATTTTCCTCCAGGAAAAACATCACTTGGGTGTGGTATTTTCGAGAAAACTGAAATACATTTTTGTATAATTTAAATCCTTTCTTCAGCAAAACCTTTCTGCATTTAGTAGAATTCTTGTTAATGAGTAAGTAGGAAAAAAGCAACAACTATATTAAACAACTTGATATTCCCCATAGATCTTAAAGAAAAAAGATTAAACACTTAAGTGATTATTACATCTACTGAAAGGAAAACAAGATTTGCCAACAAAGTAGATTAATTTTGTCTGTGCAACTGTCATCAAGTTCCCCCTGTGATCAGTTGCATGTAATCATACCTTTTCCATCATGCTGTCATTGCTCTGCACTGTCTGCCCATATTTTTAAGACTATATCAGGAATCCCACTCTTTGGGAGGTCAAGGTGGGTGGATTGCTTGATGTCAGGAGTTCGAGACCAGCCTGGCCAACATGGTGAAACCCCGTCTCTACTGAAAATACAAAAATTAGTTAGGCACGGTGGCACGTGCCTGTAATTTCAGCTACTTGGAAGGCTGAGGCGGGAGAATTGCTTGAACCCGGGAGGTGGAGGCAGGAATTGCAGTGAGCCGAGATCACGCCACTGCACTCCAGTCTGGGTGACAGAGAAAGACTCTGTCTCAAAAAAAAAAGAAAAGAAAAAAAGAAGAAAAAGATTATATCAGGAATAAAGTAAACACACACACACATACACAAAATTAGATAGAATTTATAAATATAAATTTAGATATAGAAAGGTAGAAATATAGATGTAGGTGTACATGCAGATCATACATAAAGTAAGTAAACAGAGCAAATCCTAATTTTTATTTTCTTTTTTTCTTAATTTCCATTGAAATCAGAGATAAACTATGTTCTTAATTACATTCTTTCCCTTGCTTCCATTTTCTCTCTTATCAGTCCTCCTGGCTTTTGTTGCCACACTGAAGCCTTGGTTTCAGACATCAGAGTCAATAGGCAATTGCTATACAATTGCTATCTGGAGCAGGACCCAACCATTTCCTTCCTCTCCAGGTAACTCTAACAAAAGTTGATCATGCATAGTTCCATCCTGGGGATGGGAAAGTTCCTATGTTGCTCAGGACTGCTACTCACTGTTTCCAGAGTTCTTCGTCTCTTCTGGAGGACAATGGGAACATCTTCTTCAGTCAGTGCTTCCCTTCCAAAAGGGTCCCCTTCCTGAAGTCTCAGATTCCTCTCCATAGAATCAATTTTGTAGGCAAAAGGCAGGGGGAAAAAAAAAACTTCATAAACCTCTACAAGGTTAATGTAGAGAGAAAGGGAACAAAAAGAGTATCAATGACAAAAACGGCCACAAAAATAGCATAACTTTAGTTTTTTACTGTTGCTAAATTTTCATGTTCTGCATAAGCACAGACGACTCTTTTCTATCAAAGGGCTGCCTTTCAGGGTTTCAGCTGTAGTCTGTCCTCAGTTTCTTTCCCAAGCACAATTATACTCTTTCCTAATAACACTACTTCCACGTAATATCCAGCTACCGGGGGACTGCATGGAGCTGTATTGGGATTTGTTTTCCATCGGGAATAACAAAAAATTCTATGATATTAACCATCGAATAATTATAATATTTTCTTTAATTTGTGTAAATTGATATTGATTATTTTCATGGAAAATAACTTTTTCCAAATGGCTATACAGTAGTTTTTTAGTCGTGGGAAAATAAACAAGAAAAATGTGTCAGAGTAAAACACGAGAAGGTATTTTATGGATGTTTGTAACTGAGTGAGGAAAATTAGAACCGCAAGATTGAAGATATGCAGTTAAAACACAAACACACACAAGCACAAATACTCTCACAGAGAAGTTTACAGCTTTAGAACTGACAAAAGATCTTATGAAATACAATATTGCTCATTAGCAGAGAAACTGAGAAGAGTAATGAGTGAGGTTTGAAGAGTAGGTCATAAAAGAACATATCTGACACCAAGGCACAATGAAACACAATTACAATGTTCTCAAGACAATTCGTAAAAGGATGAAATGTATTGCACCAAGTTTTATGGCCTAATAAAACTAAAATGTACCTTCACTCTGTTGGAAAGGTTTATGAAGAGGAAGGAAAGACAAGGTGATATAAACAGGTGGTTTCTACGGTTTCTGAGGTACTATTTGAAAGGACAGATGAGCTCTTCTTCATTTATAATACAGTGGAAACATACTGGAATAAAAATAGTGGGCTTGAGCTATTTTAAGACCGGAACTACATATTACATCTATGTTGAACTGAAATTTTAAAAAAATAAAAATTAAAAACTATGCCATTCTGTTTAGCAAGCTATCTTAAGAATTTCCATCCACAATTACCCTAAGACATTTATTCCTTTCTTTGCAAAATAAATAGATACTGGATGGTTAGATAGATAGATGATTCATTGCTTTTTTTCTCAGAAAAATTGTTTTTTAGTAAAACAAGTAATAGAGAATAGAAAATAAAATTAATACATACATTTATATCTGTTCATGCAAACAACTAAAATTACCATTATGTCATTAATGTAATAATTTAATGGTAACTATTAATATTATATTATTATATTACCATATTATTACTGTTATGCTATTGAACCATGCTGTTTGATAGAATTGGCCTATTGTTTAACTGCATATACTCATAAAAAACAGAGCTATGTTATAATATATTTATAATGTGTAATAAGTTCATATAAACAGAACATAAAAGAACTGGCATATTGTAGCAGAGGTCTCACTCTCTGTTTACTTATTAACAATTTAAAGTCATCTGAGTCTATGGGTGTAAATACGTTAATTATTAAATCTCTCCTCCTATCAGTCCTATTTATCTGCTTATAGAGTTTCAGTGGTGACAATGTGATATTGCTTAAAATGTGAATGTTGTCACTTTTAAGTTTTAGATTTTCCAGTACTATGGTTCATATTGAATGTTGGTGGGGTGATGTAACAGGGAAAGAACATTTCAGTTGAGATACAAAACAATACTTTCTGAGACTTGTATTCTAAACTTACACAATGGATTTGTCAACTTGGCTTCTGGTCATTATCAAAACGGATAGAGAAATAACATTGTAAGCTAATATAACTCATACCAAGTCATTATGCTTTTTCTTCTGTAGATCTATTAATTTTAAAATGTAGCGAGCAAGTTTTTATGGGTTAAATTTTGCCTCCAAAAGGTATATTGAAGTCCTATTTCCCAGTATTTTAGAATGTGAGCTTATTTGGAAATAGTGTCATTGAAGATGTAATTAGTTAAGGTGAGATGAGGCCATAGTGGGGTAGGGTAGGCCACGAACCCAGTGTGACTTGCATCCTTTTATAAGGACTGAGTGACAGGCAGGAAGAGAATACGTGTGATGAAGCAGTAGTGATTGAGGTGCTGCAACTGCAAGGCAAAAAATGCCAACCATTTGCCAGCAACCACCAGAAACTAGACAGCTAGAAAGGAGCCTCCCTACAGGTTTCAGAGACAGTGTGCCCCTGCAAACACTTTGACATTGGACTTACAGCCTTCAGAATTGTAAGAATATAAATTTCTGTCATTTTATGCCTCCTAGTCTGTGGTCCTTGAATATCAAAGCAGCCGTTAGCCTGGAGATAGCGGATAGCTCAGCCTTAGTTCATGTCTCGCCTAATGTGGGCGACTGAGGGAAGATGGTTGAGGTATCTGGTGTATAGTGTATAGCTTTGTAATAGCAGCTCTGGGAAACTAATACACAAGTGTTTAAGATTTGTATACATCAAATTCATTATTCACTAAAAATTGGAAAAATAAAGTAATTTTCTAAAATAATAATTTTGTTACTGATGATGTTACAATTAATGAAGAAACTAATTTATCTGAAATATTATTCCACTAGTGTAGAAAATGTCCTGATTTTCAGTTGATTTAAATAATAGATATATTACGTTACTATCGCACAAAACTCTAGTGCAATACAAACATAATTGAGTTTTATTTTTATGTTATGCTTTCTGTTTTATAAAAGAGATCATGGGAGGCCGAGGCGGGTGGATCATGAGGTCAAGAAATTGAGACCATCCTGGCCAACGTGGTGAAACCCCATCTCTACTAAAAATACAAAAATTAGCTGGGCGTGGTGGTATGCGCCTGTCGTCCCAGCTACTCAGGAGACTGAGGCAGTAGAGCTGCTTGAACCCAGGAGGCAGAAGTTGCAGTGAGCCGAGATCGTGCCACTGCACTCCAGCCTGGGCAACATCGAGACAAAAAAAAAAAAAAGAAGAAAAAAAGAATTCATAGTAGATCAGAGTTCAAGATATAATATTTAGACATTATTTATTTAAAGGAAAATAAGAATTATTTGCATATTTCGTTTTTCTTTTATCCTTGTAATGCCAAGTCTTCTAAGTGTCTCTTTAATTATTCCAGATAGCAACATAGTTTTCCTTGGGTAATTGTCATTTCATACGCAGTATGAGTGCCCATTTTCCTTTACGTGTACGAGGGCCTTGTATCATGGTGTATGATTTATATTGTATATTTATTTGTGTATATGTTGATTGTTGAACTGTTCCTCCTTGTCTATATTAATGAACCATGTGATTATCCCATTACATGTAATGAAGATACATTTAAAACCGTGATTCTATACACAAATGTTTGAAAAATGTCAACCACCAAGATTATAGAAATCCTCTGTTATCTGTTAAATATTGTAGAAATTGTGTGCTGTAAAATGTTGAGATATATGTTTCCATAAGGTGTTGCTCATGTTGACAGTTTTATGAGTTAACATTCCACAGACTTCCTGATATCTGACAGTTACATTTATTCATGCTCCATTCAGTTTGATACCAGAAAAAATTTCTTCCATTGATGAATGTGTGTACTGTGGTCCCATTTCTTAGAAAGGGTGACAATGCAAAAACTATCGAAACTACAATACCATATCTTCGGGTGTCATCGTTTTTCATGATCAGCTTCCAGTTTTGCTGGGTTCTGGAATCAAATGGGGAAGAATGTGTGTTTGTTAAATGCATATGATCCAAAGATCATTTTTTCCTAGATGTGGAAAAACTCAGTTTTAAATTATTTTCCATTTCTTCACAGTTATGATTTGTGGCTCCAAAGAGTGCCAGAACTTTTGGCAATTTTCTTTCGTCTACATACTTTCTATAAATTTTTTTAACAATATGAAGGTTTTTAAGTCTATGTTGGAGTTGTAAATCATATATACGGATATATATAACCTGATAAAATACATGGTTCCCGAGATATTTAGTCCTTTCAGTTCTCTCATGCCGGTTTTCGTTATTTCTAAACGAAAAGAATCCTCAAAACGTAAGCCTACAAATCTCTGATTTGGTCACTTATGAAACATCTAAAAAAAGATCTCAAAAATGTATACAGGGTTCTACTGTCAGCAACGATGGAGCAAGCTCACTCCAGCCAATTAGTCCTACTTTTTGCAACAAAAAACCTGGATTCTGGGAAGCTAGTAACAGTGCGTCCAGAATTTCTGGGTTCTTGGTCTGACTGACTTCAAGAATGAAGCCACAGACCCTCGCGGTGAATGTTACAGTTCTTAAAGATGGCGTATCTGGAATTTTTTCCTTCTGGTGTATTCGTGGTCTCGCTGGCTTCAGGAGTGAAACTACACACTTTCGCGATGAGTGTTACAGCTCTTAAAGGCGGGGGCGCGTTGTTCATTCTTCCCTGTGGGTTCACGGTCTTGGTGGTTCCAAGAGCAAACCTGCAAGCCTTCATGGTGAATAATACAGCTTGTAAATGCAGCATATAGGCAAACACGTAGCAGCAGCAAGATTCATTGCAGACACCAAGGCAGGGCAGCCAACCTGGTTGCTACCGTATGTTCCCGCAGCCTGCTTTTATTCCCTTAACATCCTGCTGACTGGTCCATTTTACAGAGAGTTGATTGGTCAGTCTTACAGAGAGCTGATTGGTCAGTTTTGACAGGGTGCTGATTGGTGCATTTATAATCTCTGAGCTAGACACAGAGTGCTGATTGGTGCATTTACAATCCTCTAGCTAGACTTAAAAGTTCTCCAAGTGCCCACTAGACCCAGGAGCCCAGCTGGCTTCACCTGGACCCTGCACCATGGCAGTGGGTGGAGCTGCCTGTCAGTCCTGCGCTGTGGACCACATTTCTCAGCCCTTGGGCGGCCATGGGACCAGGCACCATGGAGCAGGGGGCAGCGCCCAGGGGAGGCTCAGGCTACGTGGGGGAGAGGGGGGATTCGGGCATGGCGGGCTGCAGGTCCCGAGCCCCAACCCCGGGGGGGTAGCTGAGGCTGCAGAGAATTTGAGTACACGGCCGGTGGGCCGGCACTGCTGGGGGACCTGGCACAACCTAAGCAGCTGCTGGCCCGGATGCTAAGCCCCTCACTGCCGTGGGCGCGTGGCGCCGGCTGGACGTTGAGAGTGCAGGGCCCGCTGAGGCTGCGCCCGCCTCCCCCAGAACTGGCGCTGGCTGGGGAGTTCTGCCTGTGCCTCTCCCTCCATGCCTCTCCCTCCAGTCCTCTCCATCCACACCTCCCCATGAGCAGAGGGAGGCAGAGGCAGCCGCAGCCCCAGCCAGCCCAGAGAGGGGCTCCGACAGTACCATGGCGGGCTGAAGGGCTCCTCGAGCACTGCGAGAGTGGACGACGCTGAGGCCGAGGAGGTGCTGAGAGTGAGGACTGCTAGCATGTTGCCATCTCTCAATAGCAAGCAGACTGGGACAAAAAGTGAAAACTGAAGAAAGACCTGCATGCTAGTGAATTTCCCTTTTTTTTTTCCCCCATCATGTATCTCCTGAGTATGGCTAAACTTAAGGAACTTTGAAGTATATGTGCACAACAAAAACTGCAGTTTAATCGATAAGCTGGAGAGTTTAGGCTAAAATGTTTTTTTCTCCCTGTCCCACTCCAAGGACAGCATCATTTATTAAACTGCACTGCTAACGTCTTGCTGCAGACAGCTAACACCTGATACAGAACAACTGCATCTCTGTCCAGAAGGACCAGGTAGAAGAGTCTATATTGTCCAAAAAGTGTAAGAAGAGTCCTGTTATTTTTCTCCCTCTTTTCTCTTGCTAGTTTGCTTAAAGCTACATTGCTCTGGAAATTTGCAACAAAGTGGACTTAAGGGAATTAAGACTCAGAGAAATCTTGTTTTTGACTAAAGAAATCAAAATAAGTGGCCCTTGGCTTCTGGAGGTTGTCAAGGAAAAACTGGTGAGAGGACAACTTGATCCTTTGATCCTACAATTTTGGTGAACCCATAAGAATCTCAGACTTACTCTTGAACTTGCCATTCACACAACAGCCTCAAAGAAGCATTGCAAAGGCTTGAGAACTAAGTTTTCCATGAACCATGTTTAAAATACGAAATCCCACAAAATTATCCAGCCCATGGACAGACTTGTACAGCTCATAAACTAATAATGTTTTCTACATTTTTAAAAAGGCTGTAAAACAAGCAATCCAGCAAGTTTTCAAACAGACAATTAATATGCAACATGGACCATATGTGATTCACAAAACCTAAGATATTATATGGTCCTTTACCGAAAAAAATGCTGATCCCTGATAGCAACTGTCCAAATCCAATATTAACCCCTAGATAGCAAGTGTACAGGTGGCACAAAGATCAGAGCATACTAACTTCAATTTGAATTGTAAGGACTAGTTATGCATCTCGCAAGTTCTAGAACTATCAATTAAACAAAAGAGATACAGACAGTATACTATTGTCTATATGGTCTATGCACAATTCTATACACAACCCTAATCAAATCTCAGTAGGATAATTTGCAGATATTGATGAGTTGTTTCTAAAATTTATATGGAAAAGCAAAGGGAATACAATCCTCAGAATAAAGGAAGGGCACATTTTTAGGACTCATATTCTTTGATTTGAAAACCTACAATAATGCTACAATTAAAAGTCAAAGGTAAATATGACAGAATAGAGAGCCTGGAAATAGAGCCAAACAAAAATGATCAGTTAATTTTTGACAAATGTGAATAGGAAATTCAATGAATAAACTACTGCATTAAAAAATGGACTGCGATGTTTGTAGATCTGTATATCAAAAATATGAATGTTGATGTACACTTCACAAATTATGTGATTATTACTTGAAAATGCATCACAATCATCAAAGAAATGCAAGTCAAAGCTACAAGGAGACGTTATCTCAAACTAGTTAAAATGGCTTACATCCAAAAAACAGGCAATAAAAAATGCTGGTGAGAATATGGAGAAAAGGGAATCCTTGTACACTCTTGGTAGGCATGTTAATTAGTACAGTCACTACAGAGAACAGTTTGGAGCTTCATCAAAAAGCTAGAAAATGAGCTAGCATATGATCCAGCCATCCCACTTCTGGGTATATCCCCAAAAGAAAGAAAATCAGCATATCAAAGGGATAGCTGCACTGTTTGTTGCACCACTGTTCAAAATAGCTAAGATTTGGAAGCAATCTAAGTATCCATCAGCAAATGAAGAGATAAATTAGATGTGGTACATACATATATACAATTTTATACTATTCAGCCATGAAAAAGAGTGAGATCCAGTTACTTGCAGCAGCATGGGTGGAACTGGACATCATTATGCTAAGCGAGATAAGCCAGGCACAGAAAGACAAGCATTACGTGTTCTTACTTATTTCTGGGGTCCAAAAATCAACACAATTGAAATAATGGACAGAGAGAGTAGAAGGACGGTTACCAGAGGATAGGAAGGGTAGTGAGGATCTGGGGTGGGGGAGGTAGGGATGGTAAATGGATACAAAAATTAGGAAGAATAGATAAGACCTACTATTTGATAGCACAACAGGGTCACTATAACTAATAATATTATGTTGGTGCTAAAATAGTTGTACTTTGGGTGTTGCAAGTAACGGCAAAAACATACTTACTTTTGCATCAACCTAATATCTTAAATAACATTTTAAAATAACATGAAGAGTGTAACTGGATTGTTTGTAACTCAAAGGATAAATGTTTGAGGGGATGGATACCCTGTTCCCCACGATGTGATTATTTCAGGTTGCATGATTGTACCAAAGCATCTCATATACCCCATAAATATATATGCCTACTCTGTACCCACAAAAATTAAAAATGGAAAAAAGAAATGCATTATAAAGCACCATGTAGAATGTAAAAGTGTAAAACTTTTAGAAGAAAAAATTGGTAAAAAGTCGTGTGAGATTTTTTTGGCAAAGTTATCTTAGGTAAGATACCCAAAGCACAATCCCAAAGACCAAGTTATTAAATGGACTTCCATGATTACTAAAAACTTTCGCTATGCGAAAACAACTTTAAGAGTATAAAAAGACAAATACGTGTATCCAAATATATATAAAAAATCAAAACTCAACAATTAGAAACCAAACAATCCATAAATATTGGACAAAAAATTTAAATATACACTATACCTAAGAAAATACAAAGATGGCAAATAAGTACATGAAAATTGTATCATCATTGGTAACTAGAAAAATACTAATCAAAACTGCAATGTGATGTCACTATACACCTAATAGAACAGCCAGAACAATGTATTTTTTGTTGCTGCTGTTTTTGTTGTTGTTTTTGAAACAAAGTCTCACTCTGTTGCCCAGGCTGGAGTGCAGAGGCACAATCTCCGGTGACTGCAACTTCCACCTCCCAAGTTCAAGTGGTTCTCCTGCCTCAGCCCCCAAGTAGCTGGTATTGTAGGCACATGTCACCAAGCCTGGCTAATTTTTGTATTTTTTAGTAGAGATGACTTTTCACCATGTTGGCCAGGCTGGCCTCGAACCCCTGACCTCAGGTGATCCACCTTTTTTGGGATTGCTCCCAAAGTGCTGGGATTACGGGTGTGAGCCACCACACCCGGAAGGAACAAAGTACTTTTATGTGTGATAATAATAAGTACTGGTAATGATACGGAGCAATCAAAATTCATATTTCTTATGAAAACACCAAATGCTACTACACACTTTGATAAAGGCTTTCACAATCAATTATAGACTTAAAAGTGCATTTACATGAACAGCTCATCCTACTCCTAGGTATTTAGACAAAGGGAATAGAAACTTATGTTCACACAAAGCCTGCAATAGTTATTTATAGCAACGTTGTTCATAATCATCAACAACTGAAAGCAACCTTGGGAATGCGTATACAATACATGGCACATTCGTACACTGAAATGCTGCTTGGTAATAAAAAGAAAGTAAAAATTGATGTTTACAACTACGTGTATAACTTTCCAATGCATCATTCTAAATACAAAATGCTAGACTCATAGTTTATAATTTTATTCATATGGCATTCTGGAAAAGGGGCAGCTATATGGGACAAAAACAGATCGATTGTTACTGGAGGTTAATGCTGGGTTTGGGAGATGAGTATAAATGGATAACAATAAAAAATTCCAGAGGGCAATGAAACTGCTCTGTATCTTTATTCTAGTGGTGGTTATACAACCCTGTGCATTTTTCATAATTCCTAGAACTATTAATCAAAAAGTGGACATTTATCTGTATGCAACCTTGAAGCTAAATTTTACAAACATAAGGAAGGTAGACATGACCTCCCTTCATTCTCATAAGGTTCGGGATACAAAATCATCCCTATTTAAAAACTGAAACAAACAAACAAACAAACAAAACCCGAGGCTTTCATTGGTGTCATAATGAGGACATATCTGGCAGCGCCGGTGTCCACATTTCCAGTTTCACATGGGTTTCAGTTAATTAATTTTGTTTATTTTTAGAATAAACGTGTTTTGTTATGGAATTTATATTTTCTTCTGACCACAAATGTAATACTCTTTGCTATAGAAAATTTAGAAAATCTCAGCAAATGGAAAAGAATTAGAAAAAACTTGTGTGCCACCACCTAATATTGTATATGGAAGGAAGAGTGGCAGAAGAATGACACTATGACCAGCATAGTCCACGTATTATTTTTCACGTCAGCTTGGGGACAGAATGACCATCGTAGATTACAGGGCATATTTCAGGAACAGTCGATGTGGTTGGCAATGAAGAACATATGGGGGGCACAACAGGATACCTTCAGTCAGCAGAGCAGGAACCCCACCATCTCATGGAGACACCGGCTCCGTTTACTTATTACTCTATTAAGCAGATTTACTGAATTGTGTGTAATTTCTGACAGAGTATATTAAGCCCAAAGATTGTGGCACAGATTCAAACGTAGAGTAAAATGTTCCTGGAATGCCTTTACTTTTAGTACGTTGTTCAGAAGCTTTATTTCAGAGAGACAGCATAGGCAAAAGTGAAAGACAGGGTGTTCCACTCTCCACTCTTTAAACGGCGTCCATCTCTTGTTTCTTGTATATGCTAATCGTCCTCTCAGTCGGTGCAGGGTACAAATGTATTTGTTCAAAGAAAGAGAAGCGACAGAGAAGTCATAAATCATATGACATATACAGTGCTTTCTTTCCTGATCTGACACAGTATGTTCAGTGTTGTGACTGGTTGGGTGGTATCTCCTTGCTTTATTTTGTTTTCTGTCCCTAACAGTCCTGAGATAGTACTGGAATCTGAACTAATGCCAACCATTATTTTCTGCCAGCAGAGGGCAGTAGAAGGCTTCCACAGGCCGACTTGAAAGCTGGCTTCTAAGAGCTAAGCGTAAGAGGGTCAGACTAGCAAATAAAAACCCCATCAAGACCAGGGACACTGACATTTGAGGAGGTAAAAGGCACTGCGACAAGAATTATGTGACATATGCAAGCACAAGCTAATAGTCATAGGGGGTGGTTCAGTCGCATAAAGGACTTGATGGGTTTATTGGTTCATTCTCCCACCGAGTTATGTATTTAGCACCATCCACCCTGGCTACAGTTTCTTCATTTACTGAGTGGCTATAGTGCTAATAACAAGCTCATAAGATATATGAAGACTGCTTAGTGCTATTTGCAAAATATCACTGCAGGTTTTTTTTTTTTTAACTCTAAAATCTCTCAAAATATGAGATAGGACTATTCGATAATCGCGTTTTAGGAAAATAATTGCCACCACTATTATTAAACCAACTCCCTCTATATAGGTTCACACCAGTTGTAAATAGTAGTCTAATTCCATTTATCTGAAATGTAAAAGAAGTGTTTCTCTTAGAATTAAAGAAATGTACTAAGACTCACCTAAGTGCTAGGCATATATCCACAATATTAAATGAAGGTGAATCATTTACCACACAAGCATGTAAAAGTAGTGAGCCCACAGCCAGGACAGGAACAAACAATGCCTTCGGGCAAGTTTCACTGAGGCTTGAAAGATGAATTATCATAAGTAAAGAGTTTAAAAGGTTGAACTAGGACAGAAAACCCTGCTGAGAGATGAAGAATTCTCAAAGAAAATGCACGTGCAAATCTTCTGACACAGGCAAAAATGTGGAACACTTAAAAAACAGAATGCAATCCATTGTGGCTGAGCAGAGAAAGTGATGGGGAGGAATTTATGTAATGAGACCAGGGAACTAGATCCAGAAAGAAACATATGGGGCCTTGTGGGCTTTGGTCAATATTTTGGAGTTTACTATAATGCCATTTGGAAACTATTAGATGGATTCAGCAGAAGGAAAGTAAACAACATAAAATTAGAGTAAAGCAGTGTGTTTTCAGACAAAGAGCAAAGACTTGGGGACCACCATAATTGGGTGTGAAACTTGGTTCTACCACTTACAGACTCTATGGCCTTGGCCAATTAACTATATTTTTTCATGTCTAACACCTAACACAATAAGTAGCAAAAAGAAGTCAGAATTCACACCCAGGTGTGTGTGCATGTATGTGTGTTTGCGTGTGTATACAGAGCCATAAAAACGATGTCATTATCTCTGATAGTAATTGTACTGTGAGTGGCATCATTTCAAGTGCAGACCTTAGCCATATAATTCTTTCATTATTTATTTATTTATTTATTTATTTAGACAGAGTCTTACTCTGTCGCCAGGGCTAGAGTGCAGTGGTGCGGCTTCGGCTCACTGCAACCTCTGCCTCTCGGATTCGAGTGATTCTCCTGCCTCAGCCTCCCGAGTAGCTGCAATTACAGGTGCTGCCACTAAGCCCAGCTAATTTTTTTGTAGTTTTAGTAGAGATGGGGTTTCACTATGTTGGCCAGGCTGGTCTTGAACTCCTGACCTCGTGATACACCCACCTCAGCCTCCCAAAGTGCTGGGATTATGGGCGTGAGCCACCGCACCCGAGCCGTGTAATTCTTAAAGTGTCAGATGCAAGAGTCCACCTTAAGATTTTTTTCAACATCTCTCTTAGAGGAGTGGATAAGTAAAACATAACACAACTACAAATTAATAACAGCAGTGATCTTTTTTGCTCAATGAAGACCTCAGCAATTATGGCTGAAAAAAATTCACTGTGGAATGACTTAGCAAACTACACATGGGTTCTGAGAGTATAAATCTGTATGGCACAGAGTAGGAGGCCTTGAGTAGGTTTCTCTCTCTGGAACAAAAATATATAGTAAGACTTTCTACGTCAATGTTAGCATACCTGTTTCAAAATCAAGACAACAGGCAAATTCAAGGAGTGTGGAAAGTATTGAGATGACTAAAGAAGGATGGAAGTAAAACTGAGAACAGACACATTACAAAGCCAATCTTATATACAGGTTTTAATAAGACTAGAGCTTTGGAGGCCAGACACGGTGGCTCATGCCTGTAATCGCAGCACTTTGGGAGGCCGAGGCGGGTGGATGAGGAGGTCAGGAAATTAAGACCATTCTAGCTAACATGGTGAAACCCCGTCTCTACTAAAAATACAAACAATTAGCACGGCATGGTGGTGTGCACCCGTAGTCCCAGCTACTCCGGAGGCTGACGCAGGAGAACTCCGTGAACTCAGGAGGCGGAGCTTGCAGTGAGCGGAGATGGTGCCCCTGCACTCCGGCCTAGGCAACAGAGAGAGAGACTCCGTCTCAAAAAAAAAAAAAAGACTAGAGATTTGGAGCATGTATAGACGGTCACATTTATTACCCTTTTACAACAGACAGCTGAATACTACTGCCAGTGTAACAAAATCCACTAATTCTAGAAATTTACACACACACACGCTTTAACAAATGCTTTATTAACTTATTTGCATAACTTCAAATACATTATTGCCGAGTTTTTCTGCCGTGATTATATTATTATATGGTATTAAAAAGCCAATGAAGTGGTAGCAATAACCCAAACTATTACATTTACAGCATTAAAAAGATAATTTCTCTAATTGAGGTAAATAGCAAAATAGTTTTAGATTGCTTATCATAAAAGCGATGATCAAAATGAAAAGAAAAAGTTATTCCAATCAATTTCAAGCCAAAACTATTGTGTGTGTGTGTGTGTGTGTATGTGCAGTAATAATGGTAGTTGTAGTTGCCGTCATAGCAGTAGAGGTTGCTGTTGTAGTAGCATCTATAGATTTGCATCCTTAACAAGGGTTAAATCAGAGATAGGATTTGGAGACAGAGGGTAGAGTTGCAATTGTACATGGTCTAATTTAACTGCCCTGGATTGGAAGATAATACATCAATTCCCAGTTCAGTAAAGCAAATTTTTTTCAACAGCACAGACTCCGAAGATATTTAATTTAATATCTAATTGGAAGAAAATGTCACTGCTTATACTATGTCCAAACTTAAAAGAACAATACCTAGTTCCTAATATACAACCCAGCTTTTGTCACCTGAAATGTTTTACTGAATTGTTTGAACCATGGTGTAAAGGGGGAGTTGCTAAAAAATAGATTAGAGAACTTTATAAGCAGATATAATAATATATTAGAGAACTGTATAAATGTGATCTTTTAGGTGCTCAACTATGAGCTGACTGCAAAGTTATCCAACAAGTAGAGTTTAACCTCTAGAAAGAGAGAAAAGGTCTGAATGATTTTCTATACACTCATGACTGATTTTCTATATCGTCATGGGACATAAATGTACTTGTGTGTGTATGTGTGCGTGAATATACTTAAAATCACATAAAAAGACTTAACTTTTTATCATGGAACAATAGAAACAATTAATCTTACACATACCCACAAAATAAACTTTAATCAATGCTTAAAAAATAAGTCTCACAGACCACATTATATGACTTTACAATTAAACAAGGTAATAATTAACGAAAACCAGAAAAGCAATAAAACAAACAAAAAGTAAACCTGTTCAACTATGTATTTGTCCCAAGCCCGTAAAAAAACATTTTGGACCCAAAAGTACACCAAACTTTAATTAAAAACAAACGATTTATCTATTAACAACAATAACAATTTCACAAGACCTAAAATGTTCAAAGCTGTACTCAAAGGAAAAAATTATGCTATTGAGAAAATTTTATTTGAGAAAGCATACTTTTGTTATTAAGCTAGACACTAAAAGAACTAAGAAATTAAAATAAGTAATATATGATGATAGTAAACAATGTAAACAAAGCAGGGATCAACAAAGATGAAGGTTGGAAGTAATCTGCTATAACAAACTCAAAACATAAATAACCACTAGAATTTATAAGTAAAACCAAAGACCGGATCTTTGAACAGAATAATAATCAACTGATTGTAAAGAAGAAATGAGAATAATTAATATATATTAAGGAAATCAAGAAATATATTCGAGTAGTGGTATCATTTCAACAGTGATTACTCTGAAGACATAGTGAATGTTTTTAAGTTTACCGATGCATTGGAAGTTGGAAATGAAATTGTTCAAAGTCTCTGTATTGTCATAAGTGCTGAGTTTTCAAATGAGAACAATAAATATATCCTCCCTTTGAAAACTGTCAATCTGCTAATTTCATATGGACTAATTTTAAAAAATTATAAGTAATAATTGAAAAGTGATGTAAAAAGTAATACTTTACTCTGAATTGAAAATCAATGATTTAAAACATGTTATTTTAAATTTTAATTTGTCTTATATGTGTTTTGCATTTGTTGCTAGTGATGATTATGTTTGTGAGGAAGATAAAAATAATAATTTCAAACACTTTCTAGACACTGATATAATCTAAACTTAAATGTTTATAAATTATATCTATGTTTTATATCTTCTGAATTATACTTAGTTAATTATATACCAATTTATAGTAACTTACTTTATTGGATAAATACAAGTTTTGATTTATTTTGAGTGAATACACTTAAAAGTATTTATATTTATATTATATATTGTTTTCACCCCTAAATGTCAACTGAGGTAAATATAAATTATCATGAATATATCATAAAGATTTTTTAAGATGCAATGTTTATGATTAATTTGAAACATTTCTCATTGTAGCCTAAAGTAACTTGAATGATTTGACTCTTTTCTATCCAGCTGCTTTTTTTTTTTGAGACCAAGTCTCACTCTGTCATCCAGTCTGGAGTGCAGTGGTGTGATCTTGGCTCACTGCAACCTCTGCCTCCTGGGTTCAAGGGATTCTCGTGCCTTGGCCTCCCAAGTAGCTGGAATTATAGATGTGCACCATTGTGCCCACCTAAATTTGGTATTTTTAGTGCAGACGGGGTTTCACAGGTTGCTGAGGCTGGTTTTGAACTCCTAGGCTCAAGCAATCTACCTGCCCCGGCCTTCGAAAGTGCTGGGATTACAGGCGTGAGCCACCACAACTGCCCTCCAATTGCATTTTGTGTTTTCTTGACATTATTCTGTCTTTTCTAATCTTTCAGTAACTCTAATGTTTTGTATAATTTTTCATATATATCCATTTGCATATTTTTTGGCCTGAAATAATCTCCTGGGATATCGTTGTTGAGTTCATTTTCAATCTTTCCTTACAAGAGAAGACCCAAACCAACAGACTTTACTTGACCTAGAGATGTACTCTATTGCCTTGACGTTTGGTTTAGTTTGAATTAACTCCCAACATGTAATTTACAGTATATCATATACATATTAATATGTCAAATTTGTCTTGAAAAATTCAAATACCTGGCAAAATAGGGCCCTAATACTCATGACATTTTAAAAATCCAAAGCTGATGAGAGTTGCTGTTATGTTTTAGATCTTAATTTCCAGCACTCTAAGCTGCCTTAAGCATCACTGGGTCACCCATTCATTTACATGATCCATCTGACCTTTGTAAGAATCTGACTCTATGATAATATAGATTTAAATTTCTAATATCACTTCCTCAGTAAAGCTTTGCTTGATCCTTGTGTTGCCTGTGGATCTTATGAGCATTTTCTGATGGGGTTATATGCTATTAATTGTGTGATCATTCATAATAAAAACTAGAGTATTTTACCTGCTTCAGAATATTGGGGAAAAATACCATTTAAAAGATTATATGAAATCTTCATGTTTAGGATGTAAGACAGACATTTCATATTACTTCTTTGCAAATTCGGTACTCTGATTAAAAAATATTCTGTACTGTGCATCACCAAGGGGGGAAATTATAAAGAAGGTAGTTGTCTTAGACCATTTTGTGCTGCTATAACAGAATACCAAAGACTGGGTAACTTACAATGAACAGTGCATTGTTAGCTCAACATTCTGGAGAATGGAAAACCCAAGATCAATGAGCCAGCATGTGGCGAGTACCTTCTTGCTGCATCATAACTTGGCAGAAGGCATCTCATGGCAGAAGGACAAAGAGAGGATGTGAGAGGGCAGGAGAGGGTAAACCCACTCCTGAGATAAGGAATCCATTCCCACTATAAAGATGTTAGTTCATTCATGAGGGTCAAGCCCTCATGACCTAAGCACATCTTAAAGGCCCCACTTCCCAATACCATCATAACGGCAACTGATTTTCAACATTGATTTTGGAAGGGACAAACATTCAAACCACAGCAATGGTCAACAGGCACTTGGGTAAGACGTCAGGAAAGAAAATCCCTGCATTATATTTTAGGACAGCCTTAAAATGAATAGAAAAGGCATTTTCTCCTTGTTGTATGTATAATATTAGCAATTAAATACTTGTTATATTGTTATATGTTATTTCCAAGATTAAATGTGGTGTAGTACTGATGGTGAAACATTAATTGGATGCCTAGTTTACCTGTTTTTTGTTGTTGTTGCTTTTTTAGTATTTAAATAGAAACATATCCTAAGAGCACAATCATCAGCATAGGTAGATTTTGAAAACATAAAGTTAGAAAACAGTGAATACTGTATAACACATGGACATTAAAAGAAGCTCATATGCTTTATACGGCTATTAGGTAAATATGGAATAAAATATTAGTACTTGATAGCAGTTGAAATTGGTCTAAGGGAGGAAGGGAAATAGGACAGGTGTCTTGGTCAGTTTGGACTGCTCTACCAAATTACCATAGACCAAATTGTGAAACAACAAATGTTTATTTCTCACAGTGCTGGAAACTAGGACCTCCAAGATCAAGTTTCTGGCGATCTGGTGTCTGGTGAGCGTCTGCTTCCCAGACGGCCATCTTCTCATTGTATCCGCACATGGCAAAGAGTAGAGACAGAGAGGAGGCAAGTGCTCTCCTATCTCTTCTTATCCCAGGAGCTTAATCCTATTCATCAGAGCTTCACCCTCATGACCCAATCATCTCCCAAGACCCATCTCCTAGCACTATCACATTAGAGATTATGTTTCAATACTTGAACTTTAGAAGGGAAAAACATTTAGTCAACAACAGGAGAATATAAATGCATGTTTATTGGTAAAATTGGATAACTTAAAAACTAATGCAATTTAATATGACACAATATTAACAATTAAAAATTTGGGATTGTCAGTATATGTATATTTTTTCCTCCATACATTTCTGTATGTAAAAATTACTTTTATTCTATATAACTACAACTTTAAGGTACTCTTACCACATACACACAGAAGAAAGCCAACTATGTGAGAGAAAGAGATAATTTGTTTGACTGAAGTAATCACTTCACTGTGGATATCTATATCAAAACGTCATGTTGCACATTTTAAATTTATACAATAAAAAAACTAAAAAATAAATGCAATCACTTTCTTTCGTAAGACAAAGGAATTCTTTAAATGTACCTTGAAAGAAAAAAGTTTTTAAATTTTCTTGAAGCTAATCCTTTTTTTCATTAAGAATAAATAAGCCAAATTTTAAAAAGTTCTATAATCTAAACATATATTGAAGAATAATTCTGCAAAAGAACTTCCTGATTCAAGCAAAACCCATTGTATTTAAATTATCTCAATATTCCCTGCAAAAATAAATATAAAATAGATATAAATAGATTGTCAAAATAAACATTATATATTGTTTAGAATAACATTTCTAGTTTAACATTTCATTTTTTAATTTAGTAGGTGAAATAGCATGTAGAAACATGGTGAAAGAGGCAAGTAACTTTTGGGATTTTAGAGGCAAGTAGTGGAGAAAATAGCATTAAGAAAATGTTATATGGGGTGGAGTTGGGATTTAAGGAAGACTTCTGAATGATGATGCTACCAGATAAAACACTGAAGTGGTCCTTAAATTGCAATAATAACTTTGTAAAAAACAGCAATGAACAACAACAAGCACATGAAAGAACTTTGTAAAATGGAAAATGCAAAACCACTTATAGAGGCTATTATCACACTTTGTTTATTCTGTTCAGAAATACTCATCTATTATAATGTTTGCAAATATGGAGTAGTCATATGTTTTCAATGAATTTTTAAATTCCACTGGCAATTTCTGGCTCCAAAATATGTATTGATGGTTTTGGTTGTAGTACCTGAAACTCCCATGTTACACTGTTCATTAGATGAAGATTTTGAAGACCTATGAAAAAAATTTAAAAAGCAAAATGGAAAGAGAAAGAAAAAGATGCTAAAATTGAGTTAACACAGAAAACCTTTAATGTTGGCAGCGATAGTTTAAGAAATGAAGAACTGTGAGAAAATGCAAAATACAAATATAAATATAAAGGAGACAGAGAAAGAATCTATTAGTTGGCTAGTGGAAAAAATCCTGAAATATACTGAGCAAATGTTGTAGCAGACAGGACACATAAATGTGGGAAACTTAAAGAGCCTTGAGGAAAGAGAGTGGCCTGATGATCGCAGGCTACTAACATGGAGGAAGAGGCCGGGTAAGGTATTAAGTTTTTGAGGATGAGAAGAAAGTTGTAGGCTTACAAAAAACACTTTATCCCTGTAACCCTACATAAGACTTGTGTGATCTTCTTGTTGGGTTTAATTGGGTGAAAAAGTAAATATTGGAAAAAGAAGTAAAATCATAATGGCATTTATATCCACCATCAATTCTTAAAAATAATTTAAAGTAAATGTTCAAGTTCTGTAGTAAAAATAAGTCATTGCATATTCTACTAACAACAATTTGATAAGTAATCGCTGATCTTAATCAGAGAAAATAGCTAAGAGTTTTAATAATTAAAAATTAATCTAGACCTTAAATATACTAAAATTTATAATCGAAACCTCTTTTATAAATGACTCCCTGACTAACTATTGCCATCGGAATGAGATGTGAACAAAATATAATTATTTTGTAAAGTTTTGTCTTACCTATTGTTTTTGGTAATTATATATTTTTCGGTGATAATGTGTGGCTTTGTTTTCAGTTGGTATGTGAATTAAAATGAATTGACATAGTTGATAGATTATCAAACAAATTCAACTCCATAGACTTTCCTGAATCCACTTGGAACAGATATGTTAATGATTTCTTATTAAACAAATATCACTCTCTTTGCTATGACATATTATTATTCATTGTCTAATTAGACAATACATATAGCCACAGAGAGGAACAATTGTTCCTTTATTAATTCAAATGAACTTCATGCTCAAAGAGATCTAAAATCTTGTGTGAGTACACCCCTCTTTTTAGGACATGTAATAGAATGAATTACTCTTTGGGAAATTTAGGTTATATTCAGGCTATGCAAGAGTACTTTCATTATCTTTTATAATCTCATAAAAATTAAAATATGTTTAAATATGTAAGTAAATCATTGTGTTTTATTTGAAGTAATTGAGATATTTTCTGCTGTTAAGAAAACATTTGAAAGTTATTAATCATTAGATGCTTGGTAGGATGCATTTTAAATTAAACTTGTGCTTATTATACATATATATGATATATTATTTACATTTATATAAGATACTCAATTCTTGTGATTATATGTGGTGAAACTCACCAAGTGTAGTGAGTGCATATGTAGTATAAACAGTAATAACTGAAGTGGATATTTGAATCAACCATCTGCGGCTTATGGAAACCACTTTCCAACACATTCCTTTTAGCACTAAAAAGAGTGAGGGAACTATCAAATTGCCCACATCCACCCAAAATAGTAGTATCCAATGTTGTTTTTAAGATTTCATCTTTCAAATGTTATTTGACCAGTGATACTTGACACAGTGTATGGTGCTTCTAAAATGTCCAGAGTGGGGAGAAGATAGATCAATCATAGAAAATGTACCACCTGAGGACTGAATGACAGTTACCTTCTTACAACTTCAGACTGGTTTCCCCTAACCATAAAATTTATAAACGTTAAAAAGTGCATTGATGACTAATGAGTGACTCACAGCTCCGATGAGTAGACAATGAATAAGGGAAGACTGATAAAGCTACTTTGCATCCCAGGAAGCACTGTCCCTACAAATAACAGGAAGTGAACCAGAGAAAGGAAGAGGCTTAGCAGCAAGACATAAATGAAATGTAGTCTTTGTTATGGTTACCACCTATTCTCACTGTCTAAGAGCTAGGTCATGAGAGGAAGAGAATACACATGGGCCGAGTCAAGCATCGGGACGCCTGCATCTGTGTGTGAGACAGGGAAGCCATCAATAGCACGCTCTCAGAGAGAAATTCCAAGAACAAGCTGAAAGAGGGCACATTGTTTTTCGCTCACTTTGGATCTAATAAATTCTCTCTACTTAAAAACATAAAGACAGTAAAATAAACAGGAGATTTTTCAGAGGACACTGTTAAACAAATGAAAGGGACAACTTTTTAAAAATTCAGGACAAAGAGAAAGTAGAGAGAACGTAAGTTGCAATGACTTCCTCCAAGGTGTAGTCATACAAAGGCTACAAAAAAAAGTAAAATAAAATATAATAAAGCAATTAATTGACAGAAAGCAGATCAGGAGTTTCTTGGGAGAGGAAAGGGGATGCAAGTGTAAGAGGAAGAGATTATGACTGTAGGAGCTTGAGGAAACATGTGAGGAAAATTGATGTATTTGATACCTTGATAGTGCTGACTGATCCACTCTAGTACCCATTTATCACATTGTACACTTTACACGTGCAGATTACTGTATGTCAATTATATTCCAATAAGGCTGGGAGAAAGTTAAAAACAAACAAATAGAATAGCTATCCCTTGAAGAGAGTGTCCAGAGAAGCCAATATAGAGACCATTCTGAAGGGTATGTGTGGTGGAAACAGTTCAGAAACTGATAAAAGGGAGAGACGGGAATTGATTTGGGTGTATCCAAGTCTAATGTTTATAGTGACTGATAAATACAAATTCATTATACCGACAGTTCCACTCTCTCTCTCAATTCATGCTTCACTTTTACGTTTGGTCTTGGTCTTGACAAACATTCATTCTTCTTCTCAAGGGGCACGGATGGGAAGAGAAGGAGCCTAAACTCTATTTTGAGACAATGATCATCCAAGCCCCCAGTTTCATGGCCTTAGTGGAGATAGGCTGGATTGCCGAAATGTAGTGTGGTAAATAGAAAAAATCAAAGGCAGTTATTTCTACATTTAAGTCATTATATATCCACTTGCAATTGTTGAACTTGTGTAAATTATTTATCCTTTTACCATTTTGTAAGTATGGTTCTGTGTTAGTCCGTCCAGGCTGCTATAACAAAGTATCATAAACTAGATAGCTTATAAACAAACATTTATTTCTCTCAGTTCTGGAGGCTGCAATGTCCAAGGTTAAGGTACTGACAGATTTGGTGTTTGACGAAGGCCTGTCACTCATAGACAGTGTCTTCTGGCTACATCCTTGTGTGGTAGAAGGACTTTTTTTATAAGGCAGTGTTTCCCTCATAAAATAGTAAGTTCCTAAAGTCCTACATCTTAAGACCATCATCTCGGGGATAAGGATTTTAACGTAAGAATTTTGTGAGGACCCTAACATTCCAACTAGAGCAATATACTTCTACCTAGGAGAGCTTATTTGTGAAGATGGAATGCTGACAGATACGTAGAAATTTATACAAATTGGCAATCAAATTATTTGATCTTTTCCCTTCTAGCATTTGTTTTGAAATAAAAATATCACAAATGGCAAGCCCTTATACAAAGGAAGGAATACATATTAAGATTATCCATTCTTCCTATGAAATGAAAGTAGTTATTAATGAATGTTAGGGCATGATAACAACCATGATAGTTGAATACGATTACCAAGAAAGAAACTATAGAGACATAAATTTTCTCTAATGAAATAATGTACTTGAATTGGGAATTAAAGCCAAATAACCATACCAATATACATGCATAATCTTTATAGCAGGGTTTATCCATACATAGTTTTGACATGAGAGTACAGTTTCCAATGCATCATAAATTTACTGCTTGAAGTTGATTAATTATAAAGATAAATTTTAAACTAAGTGAAAACTCTGTACTTAAAAACTATACAAATTTAACTTAAAAAGACAAAATAATGTTCATCATGAAGAAGTGTGGTGCATTCAAGTCCGGAAGGCCACGGGGATTCATTTCATGTAATGGATATTTTATAGACAATTTTATTTTCTTTCAATTGCTTTATGGGAGATATTTCATTTTTCATTTCCCTTCATGTAACTTAGACAGAAAGTCTTTAAATGAATATGTAATGGTTTCTGATTAATATTTTAAAGCTCTAAATATTTTAACAATTCTGACAGAGCTATAGAATAACTTCTAATTATGTTAACATGTAAAGGAAAGGGAAAAGGTAATGGAGGAAAGGACATAATATTTAATACATTGTAGGCCTATGTATTCAAATTACAATAAGAAATCACTTAAATAATGTCATATGATACACTGAAAAATAATAATAACTGGTAGTATACTGCAAAACAATCACTGTGTGATAAATGTTCTTCTAATTAGATAGAAATATCCAAGTTTATTACTGGTATAGTAACAAGCACAGATATTATTTGGCCTGCATATCATTCAACAACGAAAATATTCTCTGTATATTTGTCATTGAATGAAATATCTGTAGAATGAGTAAGAACGATCTATCTGATTTAAGCTACAGAAGTTAATTAGCATTTACTAAAAATTACTAAGCATTTCAAATAATAACTAGTTTTAATTATTAATAATTATAAAATATTCATGGATATTTGAGCCATTAGAAAAACTGTAGGGACATACCAAGTAATATTTGTATTTCCAAAAATCAGTGTAACGAAGTGATTAAGATCATGGAATTTCAGCCAAATTCCAGTGTTCAAATTTACTTCTGTGAATTCTGACTTTAAAATAAGAGAGAAGGCACTAAAACTTTTTGTACCCTGCTTTCTTTTCTATAACATGAAGATAAAAATGTGTACCTGATAGGAAGTGTTGGTAGGATCATATTAATAAATACATAAAAGGAAACAATTAAGTCAACACCAAGCATAGATAAAGATTAACTCCTTTTTTAATAGTACAGCTATTACCCCTGGGTTTTGGGCCAAATGAGATAAATAGTACAGTAGATGGATTTGGAAAATAATAAGTGACTCATTAATTTTCTCAATGATTGAAGCAAACTGGAAGGTGAGACAACATGGATTTAATTTTGATCCTCTATGTATAAAAGTTACTTGTACCTAGCACTGTGGTCACAAAATCTGTCTACATTTACAAAATGGAAGCTGGTGATTTTATTATGAGATTCATGTAGGAATTTAGTTTGTAGAAAATGAAATAGTTAATACATGCCAGTTAGTAAATAATCATAGCTCTCATTCTTCCATGAGAATGTTAAAAAGATTAGTGAGGAAACTTATGTTAACTAAAAGAAATACTTTCTTCTACAGAATTCATACTTGATTTTTCAGTACTCATGTGTCAACAACGTTATAAAGAAAACATGAATCAATGTTCATTTTAGTTTAGCATGATAATTTATATATAATATATATATAATGCATTATAAACTGCATTACATAAATGTTTTGGTCAGAGGAACGAATACAAAATGCAAATTATGAAGAGTTAAAATAGCTAACATCTATTTTTCTCATTTTTTATTT
The DNA here is from genome assembly GCF_009764315.1 of Trachypithecus francoisi. Lineage (NCBI taxonomy): Eukaryota > Metazoa > Chordata > Mammalia > Primates > Cercopithecidae > Trachypithecus > Trachypithecus francoisi. The sequence continues at coordinate 18,448,726 of NW_022681465.1, forward strand.
AGCTTAATATATTTCCAGTGAATTACTGTATTAAAAAAATTTCAAAAATTATTATTAGTATTTATTCATAAATATGAGAAAATTTTCTGGAAATACATTTATTATTGTATAGTTAGTTCTCATATTTGTTTCTGCTGTGCCTCTTTAAAAAAAAAACTAAACAAACAAAACAACCACAAAATAGGAAACTAAAATTCTTACTAAGTGTTAAAATAAGTAAAAACAGAATTTTCATTACAGCTATAATTTTCAGAATTAATTTTAACACTACTAAAACAGTGTATCTAGTTTGAAATACAATGAAAATGATGTAAATAATTTCAAATATTCTAATATCGAAACTAAAAAACGATAAAAGGAAACCAATTAAATAAATTTGGTAACATAGTATACTAAATAATATATCCAAAAGTTATGGCTTCAGCATGAACTTTATATTAAAATTATTAATGAGATGTTTTACATTCATTTACTGATACTGCCTCTGAAATCTGATGTGTATTTTGCATTCAATGTCACATTTTAATTCAGAGGAGCCACATTTCAAATGCTCAGTAACGACATTTGGCTACCAGATTGAAGAGTTCAGTACTAAAAGAACAGAAAAGAATCCATGTTTACTAATGCAAAGTGTATTTTTTATTTCTTCGTAAAATACACAGCCCCTATGTTTGCCAATCTCTCATTCTTAGAATTCCTCCCAGCTACTTGCTCAGAACCTCAAAGCTGCTCTCAACTCTTTCATCTAGATAAATCATATGAGTCATGTTTTTCAAGTCAGTCTTGCCAAGTATAGTGGTTTCTATTCATAGCTGAAAATATTCAAAGCAGAAATTAAAGGGACCTGAGTGATCATCTTATTGGCTCCTCTTATTTTTAAAGGACAAGTCTAAGGACCACGTAGAGTACATGAAATATTCTACGTCATTGTGCAGTGAGTACTAGAAACAAAATAAAAACACAAACAGTATGAGTGCTGGTCTAGTGCCCTTATCAGTACATAAGCAAACTGCTATTCATTAATAACAATCCACTTGTCTGTTTTTCCTGATTGCCTCTAGTATAATCATTTCCTGTTCTTACTGAAACTTGAAACTGCCTTCAACAGTTCTTCTAAAACTTACCACACTACTTAAAGCTGGCAGCCACTCAAAAGCAACCCTTCTCTAGAACTCCATAAGATTCATTGTATTTGAAAATAGCATGTGTAGTCAATATATGAATGATTTAAACTTGTATTGTTTTTATCTCATTTTAATGAGCAAATATTTATTGGAGTGTTAACTGTTACTACTAAGATACTGTGTGTGGTAGTTCGATAAATATGCAAAGGAGTAAAATACCGTTTCAATGCTCCAGGAAATTGTAGTCTACTAATAAAGAACATGTTGTAATATAAGAGAAAAAAAGTAAAAATTTAGCACGTAGGTTATTAATATATCCTGGTAAATATAAGATTGGAGAGGACTTGCTTAATGTAAATCATGTGAAATAGGGTTTTCAGATTTAAGAAATAAAAATACAGAATGTCAAATTAAATTTGATTTTTAGATAAAAAATCAGGCTTTTAGTATAAGAATATGCCATGCAATATCTGGGACATGCTCATATAAAGATTATTGTTTTTATAAAACTCAAATTCAGCTGGGCATTCTGTATATTATCTGGCAAATCTATATAAAAAACACTTAGAGGGTTGAATTGACTACAATTTCTAATTATTTTATGGCAGCTAAAAATCATTCAAAATTAATTCAGAGAAGGCTGCCCACTTGTCAGACTTGTGTCAGGTATTTCTCAGTTTTTAATGTGATGTGTTAAGAATTATCAATATAGCATTTAGGATGACACTAATTTGAAAATTACTTCACACAAATTATGTTGAAGGAATTATAGAGATAATTTTGAAAAAGAATGACCATTATTTCAACATCTGAAGGGCCGTAATGTAGAAAGGGAGTTTATTTTATAACTTCCTATGTTTTACAAAAGAAAATCACAGAGATTTATAAGTAATTGTTATAGTTCTTGATAAAGGTGGATAACCATGACATTTCAAATCACTTCTCACTGATTATTTTCTTCCTCAAGTTGATTAGTTTTTCTCTATTATTTTAAATATAATTCAGATTTATATAATAACAAATGACATTTATCAAAATTATATGGATTATTTTCCATGTGATATAAGAATGTTGGAACAATTATTTTGTTATGAAATTATTAGATGTTACATATTTGTTAAATTTTAATAAGTTTAATATACATTTCTAAGTAAACCTTAAATTAATATAATAAAATTAATAAATTTCAAAGTCAACCTTAAGTTCCCTCTGCACATAAATATTCAAGTTGATTTCATCTAAAAATAGAGCAAATTTTGTCATGTCGGATAGCTTTGTAACAAAAGTTAATGAAACTACTGTGAAAAATATACTGCAAGCGTATCAATTTATTTTAAATAAAAACATCCAAGAAAAAATAATTTTTCTGGAAAACATTCACCTAAAGTAATTATATCACATTTGGTGACAGCTATTATTCAATATTTAGGAAAACACAATTTGTATAAGAATATATCAGATCATTTCTTGAATGTGCACTTCTACAGTGAGTTGTTTCTCTGTAGTATATTGTCTATTGACCAGGCAGCTGACACTACTCTAATGAGTGATACAGCCTTTGTAATTCTTTCTTTAAAAAGTGATTTCTGAGAGCAGAATGCCATCTGTGGAAATGGAACAGAAAAAGGTGGCTCCATACACTTGTACTGTAGTGAACAATGAAAGTGAGCCAATTACCTCTGAATTTGATCAATTTTAATTCAGGTTTCTGGTTTCCACAATGATGCAGATGATTCTTTCCGAAATATAAACCTGATGTCACTTCAATACACCAAACAATTTAATGAATTTTAATGATTTTCAGCTTGAAACCAAAGCATATTAGCACATTATTTATCTAATTCCAATACATTCTTATCTCTTGTGATCCCCCCTGCGCCTTATTTATACACAATGAACACTCTAGAGTGCCCTGACTATGCTTGTAAAGATGCTTACAATTTTGTCTAGAATTTCCTTTCATCCTTTCTTTGTCCCAAACTCTCATTACATCTTTGGAGTGTTACATAGAGGTCACCTTTATGTATCCATCCACTTAGTCACTCATTCAGCAAATATTAAGAGTATTGTATGTACCAAAAAAATAGGTGTTGTATAGGTTGAAGAGACAAGGCAAAGCCATCGATATCATAACAGTTACATGGTAATGGAAACATATAAACAATCAAAAATTAAATATGTCAAGTTCTAGGATGGAAAACACAAGATGAGGGATTATGGATAAAGTAAGAGGTATTTCATACAAGCAAGGATGATCTTTCTGATGAGATGACTTTTGTGCAGCAAACTGCGTAAGGTGGGAGAACAGATAAGTGCACTTCTTGGTAAAAGCATCAGAGAGCAGTCAGTGCAAAGATATGGAAAATGCTTGACATGTTTAAGGAATAGGAAAGAAGCAAATGCAACTGGGGTGGAGAGAGCAATGAGACGGAAGTCAGAGAGGAAAGAAGAGATCACTAGGGATGGCCATGGTAAAACATTTGCCAACATTATCAAACCAGGCTTCTCCAACTGTTGGAGTCTCTCTAACTTCAGGCAAGATATACCAAGTAATAGAATGCCTTGTCTTTTGGCCCCAAGAGGAGATGGTGCTCTTCTGCAGGTCATGGACTCTTCCTCCTACTACACACTCAGCTTTTAACTGCCATCTTATATTGCAACTCTTGCCACTATAACACATGCCCTTCATTTGCTGAACATTCATTAGTCAAGCAGGATTATCAGCAAGGCATTTTTGTGAGTCTGTGGAAAGGCAAGAGTGTTTCTGATTTTTTTCTTAAGAATATTTATAATTAGTATTTCAATGAGATACTCTTTAAAGAAAATTGTGCTTAGTTTCATGTGAGTGATGGACATAAAATGCTATGGAAACTTGAGACAGGAGATTGACCCCTTGAACTGACTTGCAAAGCAGGTGCAGGGAGAAGTAACAGTGTAGGGAGTGGAACCAGGAAGGCATGGAGGTAGAAATGGCTCTTTTAAACCAAAAAGGTTTGCATAGGTAGTTATCGTAGAGAGATGGTCAAACACCTTGAATGGATTGTAAAATCCTGGAAGTCATGAAATGTATTTTATATGTTATTCCAACTGTGAACAGACAATATCTCATCCAAAATATTAATTTGTACTCCTTTTACACCAGCCAGCTCCCCTCCCTACAAATAATTCATTAGCTAGCTGTCAAAATTCTATGTAAAATAGAATTCATGTCATGTCACTCCTTCCCATAATTAAAACCTTCTGTTGGTTCCCCTTTATACTCCAATAAAATTTCAGGATTCTTCACTGAGTTTTCAGATTCTCCACGACCCAGCCCAAGCCTACCAACTAGACTCTTTTAATTTCCATCACTCTTTTTTTCAACCATCATGTTTCTGCTAAACTGGCTTTCTTTATTTTCATTAACTTAACCAAGCTTTGGGGAAATGTATGGCCTATTCAGTCAACATAAATTTCTCCTTTCCCAAGAGTGTTCTTTTCCTTTATATTTTTAGGCCAAATTCTTTTTCTTTTTCATATTTTTGATTAAATATTACCACTTGAGAGAGTTATTTACAGCAATCAAAATCAACCACCTAGTCAATTTCTGCCTATACCATTTTAATTTTCTACATGGTAGCTTCAACTATTTGATTTTTGTCTTCAATTGTTACTTTTATTCACACTTTGTAACAGAAGCAGCAAGAGAGCAAGAAATACTGTTATTGATAATCTTTTCTCTTTGGTTGGCATTGGGTCTACCGCATAGAAAACATTCAAAAATATTTGTAGAGTAAATGAGCAAGTGTCAAATACATGAAGGAATTGCATGGCACATAGTAGTTAACAGGAAAGAGACAGAAAAGCATTGGTATGAAGTTGAGAATTTATAAAATCCTCATACGAAATGAGTATAATTAAGGATAAATGACTGAAACACTGGAAAACCAAAATGGTAAGTGAGGGTGGGCTCATGGGGAATTGTAAATAAGAGACTCATTTTAACTTCAGGTTATGAAGGTAGGTTATGATGAATACTATTTTTGTTGTTGTCCTTACCTCTTTCATTGTTGATTTGAAGCAGTTTGCTAAATTCTGTAGGCTGAAAACTGAAAGAATGTGAAAGACTCTGGCCAATATTCTGGAGCAGTGATTCTGACATTATCCTTCAGCTGATTAGGAAAGATTCTTTGAATAAGGAAATATTTTCATATATCCCCAATGCTAATTTAAGAGGCTGGGAAAAGAGGCCTGTTGAGACCTGTGGTGAAATGGAAAAGAAATCTATTTTTTTCTTGTAAGTTCATTTTCACATGTTCTTTGTTATGTTTTAAAATCCACTGCACATTTCTAATTATAGAGTAATCTTTTCCAGTTCTGAATATTTCACCTACTATTGTCTATCTTATGTGAGACTTTGATCCTCTAAAAATCCTAAAATCAGTAGGAGAAAAATCAGTAAAATTATTAACTAATAAGTCATGAACTGTTGTAACTGTGAAACCAGCCTCTTTTTTTTTTTTTGATTCTTTAATTCCAACATCTGTTTTATATGTGATGGATTTATTTGCATACTTGAAAACTGTTAAATTTGAATGTTTGTGAAGTTTTACAAGTGATCTATGGTTAAGCCTTATTAGGAGAAAAGTGGATCTCCTGTTGAGAGATAACAGAAAGAAAGAGATCTGGCCTGCGCAGTGACTCAGCATCTGTAATTCCAGCACTTTGGGAGGCCAAGGATGGTGGATCACTTGAGGTCAGGAATTTGAGACCAGCATGGCCAACGTGGTGAAACCTCCTCTCTACTGAAAACACAAAAAGTAGCCGGGCGTGGTGGCAGGCACCTTTAATCCCAGCTACTTGGGAGGCTGAGGCAGGAAAATGGCATGAACCCTGGAGATGGAGGTTGCAGCGAGCCAAGATCACACCATTGCATTCCAGACTGAGCTACATAGTGAGAATCCATCAGAAGAAGAAGAAGGAAGAAGAAGGGAGAAGAAGCAGGAAGAAGAAGGAAGAAGAAGGAAAGAAGAAAGATAAAGAAGAAGTAGTGACCCAGGAACGTTTCAAGAAACGAACTTGACAGAGATAGATGTTGGGAAAATTGGAGATTTGAAAAAGTTATGGCATATGACGGATGTAGTAGGTTTACACATGGTGTAAAAATGGGTGACAATTACTGCTTAAATATGTTTGTACCTACAATGTGAGGAAGGCAGCAGTTTAGAATCTGAAATATTATTTACATATCATTTTTGTTTATGATATGGAGACTACAATCAGCATAACAGTGGACCATAAATCTAAGACTAGGTATGGGAAATAAGTAGTTTGACTGGATAGGGACAAATTTCAGTACCCATAAAGCCTACAGAGATGGGAACTAGAGAAAAGCAAATTTATGGTTTAGGCCAATATCAGAAGAGTTTAGGAAATGTTGTGACTAATTGTCTGGAGGTTCAATAATATGCCTGGGCTTGATGTGAATCAGAAAACCACGAGGAAGACCTATCATATTGACCAAGCTATTAGATGCCAACTCCAAATCTTTATCTTTATAAACTGCTGGCAGTGTATATACTGATGTAGACTGGTATATACTTTCTGAATATTAGTCTGGCAATAGGTATTAGAACTTCAAAAATAGATGTGCTTTTTGATGCAGTAATTCCACATTCTGGAATGTGCTCTTTATTTCAGTCCACTGCTAGAATGTAGAACATAAGATTTAAGGAATCATTGCATATCTAAATAATGGATAAATATTGTTCTGTGATCATTAAGTATTATAGAATTAATAGAAATCAAATTTATATGTATAGAAAGTTTATTGTGTATTCAGCAATAATGCCAGTGAAAATTAATCCAAATAAAATATAATAAAAGTCCTCTTTTGAAATTTGATTAATGGAAGAAAACAGTTAAATGGGATATTTTTAGTAAGAATGCACAATATATAGATACTGTGTTTTAACTAAAAATTACTTCTTTTAGGACTATGTTCATTGGTTTGTGTGCTCCATTTTTTAAATTGAAACTACACAAGCAATGCAAAGCCTGATTTCCAGTTTCAATGTTAATACCTCAAAGTATAAATAAACATGTTAAAGCCATCTATGAAGCCAATCAGGAACATAATCCTATAGACTTATATTACTTTCTCCCATATTTTAATATTGCCTTACAAATATCTAATTAAGTAGCAATTTTATTGACTAAATTTATAAATATATAACCAGTATTAACAATTTTTTACATTGTCAAGATATTCTATTTGCTTACATAGATTATGAATTTGCTATTTATATGAAATACATAATGGCAAAAAGTATAACTTTTATAACCAGGCTTGAGAACAAACACAACTAATTTTTGGTAATCATTCAACTGAACAGGAGAAAATAACATAGGTGTAACAGAAGGAAAGCTATTACTAGACCACTCATTAAGTATGTGTTGCAGAATCCATACAGAACATCAGTTAATCTAAGCTTCACTTAAATTTAAGTAAATAGGAAGAGCTCACACTGAAACTGCTGTTCAATCCAGAATTAACATTAGCCTCCTCTGACTCTGAAGATGAGATAATATCATACAATTGATGAAAAACCTTTCTATGCTGCTTACCTTTATGTGATCATGCTTAGAAAATGAAGATTACTGAATACTAGCAAGTAAAACATAATAGTAGACATCTATTATAAGTAAAAGTGGTTGTTCCTACTTTCTCATCATAGTAATAGTCATTTACAAGTAGAATTAATATTTATTGTCTGTTTCATGTTTCCAAAGATGGGATAATCACAAACTTTAGTTTAAAAAAATTTCTATACAGATTTATTCATGAAAATGTATTAAGGAAGAAGTAGGAAGACTAAAATGAAAGAAATGTGCATCAATCTCTCTTCAAACACAAAAGCTTATTTAACCTTTTTGAACCTGTATGAAAAATGGATAACAAAAACTATATATAGCATAGCTAGTAAGGTTAAACATTGTATTATACATAAGAGATGGTTCCAGTAATATGACTCACAAGACACTTGAAATGAGAAAAGTATTATTGATTTTTGAGAGTTCAGCTATAAAATATATGCATGGTAGAATGGAGAAGTAATGTCGAGTCACCTTAAAGAGATTAAATGCCTCTCTGGTCAGCAAAGTCTTACTGTAATATGATTTAACATCTTCAGAAAGTCAATGTCTTAATGAATCTAATGTATCAAGTAATGCTTCTCACATTTGTGTAATGGATTAACCCCCTTAAAAACTCAAAATAACCAAAATAGGAAATAATACTCCAAAAACAATTAATGGGTATCCAGCATCATTATAATTATATTGTCAAACATATCTAAACCTAGGTTTTCTATTAATCAATTATGACTATAGTTCGTATTTTTAAAAACCAGGTGAAAAACAAAACAAAACAAACATATTAAAAGTTGATTTTTAAAGGATATACAAACAATGCTTTATTTGGTCCATCCAAGATGACACAGACTCATTTTACCATGCTCCTCATTTCTAAGTAAACCTATAATCCATAGAAATAATTCAAGAGATAACCAAAGGAGAATTCTGAAAAGTGAAGAAAGGACCGAAAATTGATGAGAGACGCAAATACTGGAGGAACAAAATCAAGGCAAGGCATCTTGAAATATTTTCTACTTTCTGAAGGTTAGTATGGCCAATGAAAGAAGGTGATGTAGGCCTACCATTCTCTGACATGTAATCTAGCAACAAAATGTCGTCTAGATAGCTCATTTCTGTGCTGTACAGGACAGATGTCCTGACAATAACATCAGGCTAGCCTGGCAGAATGAGCAAGGAAGACTGATTGCATGCTTTGCTCACAATAAGCAGCCAGCGAAGCATTCTCTTTTCCTGTCACAAGTAAGACTCCTCTCATTCAGTGACACTGTACATCCAAGGCATAAACAAGAATGATCTCCTCTCTGCAAGGGTCCAGATCATAAGAAGTTCTTTGTCTCCTACAGGCAAGGGTGTATCCTGCCACTAAAAGCAACAGCTAGGAAAGCACTTCTCATTTTTGCTTGCTAAAGATTCTTACTCCTCTTAGAAACAATGGCTGGTCTGGTCTGGAGAAGCTTCTGCTCTCTCAACCAGGATGGACAGGGACCAGCAGCAGAACATAAATTACTCAGATCAAACTAATACAATGGAGACTCTGAAATGTAACAACACCCCACAGAAATAGGCCATGACCTGAGTGATAAAAGTTAATGGGATGAATGACTGCTGAGATTTTAAAATAAATAAATAGATAGGACTCAAAAATGTAAACATTATAGCTAAAATGCTCAGAGTATAACTGAAAATCATCCATTATACCAAAACCCAGGAACACTAGAACTTGAATTAGAAAAGACAATCAACTGCTGCCAACATTGAGATTAATCAGAGGTTAGAATTATCAGATAAGGCCATTAAAGCAACTACCATAAAAATTATTCACCAAGACATTATAGATTCTATTGAAACAAATGAAAAAAACTAGAAACTTCTTGGAAAAAATATGTTATTTTTATACATTATAGAACTAAAAAATACAAAAACAAAAATTTTCAAAAACCAGAATAAGCAGAGTCTCAGGAATTTCAGAAACCTAGGGGATAATGACAAGGATACAATGTTTGTACTACTCAAGTCACAGAAGTAGAAGAGGAAACAAGTAAGTCAGGAAGAGTATTTGAAGGGCTAATCACTGAAAATGTCTCAAATTTGGCACAATACCTAAAATCACAGTTTCAAGAAGCTGAATGGACCCCAAATGAGAAAAATCCCCTAAAGTTCACATTGACAAATACAATAATTAAGCTTCTGTAAACTAAAAATCAAAGAAAAAATAGAAAACAACCAAAAAACCCAACATTTTATCTAGAGTTAAATACCAATGTAAATGATACTTGAAGGACAGCAGATTTCTCTTTTGGAACTATGGAGATCAGTCAGCAGTGGTAGAGCATTTTTTAAGTGCTAAAAGAAAAGAACAGTCAACCACACATTCTATATCTGTTAAACTATCCATCAGAAATGAAAGGTAAAAAAATAAATGAAATAAACCTAGTTGAATTTGATGTAACCAAACCCACCTTTAAAGAATGGGTAAGGAAGTTCTTCAAATAGAAAAAAAAAATGGTTTAAAAAAGGAAGTCTTACATTATCAGAAGGGATGACAAACAATAGAATGAGAAAAACTGAGAGTGCACACAATAGACTATTATCTTCCTTATGAGTTTTCTAAATCATATATAATGATTTAAATCTAAATTGTAACATCATCTGATACCCAAGGTAATTGTATTTGAAAGTTTGTAAGATTAAAGGACATAAATAGAAGTCAGGTTTTCACACTTCATTTGAAATGGCAAATCCTGATACCAGTAGACTGTAATAAGCCCAATATGTATGTCCTAATGCCAGAGAATTACTAAAAGAACTCTACAAAGAAGTTAACTCAAAAATATTATAATGAAATAAAAAAGGAATCTTAAAAAATGTTCAAGCAACCCACAGAAAAACAAGAAAAGAGAAAGAGAGAAATGAGAAACAGAGGAAAACAGAAAGCAAATGATAAAACAGTATACTTAACTCTTAATGTTGTGATGATTACCATAAGTGGTATAAATGCAACACAAAAAGAAAAAATTAGCAGAAAGGGTTTTCAAAAATTGGCTTTAGTATATATGGTATTTACAAGAAACTCACTTTAAATTCAATGACATACATAGGCTAAAAATAAATATTAATTTCTAAAATAAGCAAGAATAGCTATATTAATATCAAACAAAGCTATAAAGCTAATGAAGTTTATCAATTTGTTTAAAATAATGAGATAGTATTATTTAGTAAAACCAATTTGCTTTTGTTGAAGCGTGCTTATAATCAAGCATGCTGTATAACTTAAGTATTCTAAAGCTTATATTCATTTTACAGATTACCATTTCAAATGCCTATAGAGTAGAGTAAGTTCATAAAGGAATCCACAGAGTGACAACTGGAGAGCACTTATTCATACACATGAAGTAACCAACACTCAGTTCCAACACGTTTCCAAAATAAGAATGAGCGATAAGAGTGAGAATGTTGTTACACAGTTCACACTTTCTGAAAATCTATATTTTATTTGAAAATGTCTGCTATCTAGATGTATACAACTAATTATTACTTTTTGCGTAGATGTATGTGACTCAAGCTAGAGGGAAGGCATATTTTTAACCCATGGGCTACAGATTTACCATTATGCTCTACTTGAACTACTGTCAGCCTTGAAGCTGTTCAGCCTTCATTAGAAATAATGCTTGCTATATGGAATAAGTCAATTGAATTGTTTTTAACATTGTGTCCAAACTAAATATGTTATATACTATAAATATAATGAGTTATGTATACATTAAAATTTGTATGGTAACAGTCTAGGTGAACAGAATGAGGTACGTATGTTTTTGTGATATGTGAGTGTCTGTTTAGAAGGCTAGATTAGCAGAAAAATTAAAATGCAAATTTAAATATAGCCACAGAGAATTTGAATATTCTTGTAACATAGTGTTATATGGCTCTGGAATAAAATTTACTTTGAAATATTTAAACAAATAATGTGTCAATCAAAACATGTGTCATGGAATCTTGGTTAAAAAACACAGAAAGGTGAAGTGTGATTTTAAAGTTAAGATGATTCTTCGTATGAATTCAATGAATTAATCTCTTTGTGAGGTTATGTTTAACATTTAATTTATTTAAGCCTATCATTTTAATTTCATCCCAACAAGTCAGCAATTGGTTAGAATTTTGATTTCTGTGTAGGTTTTTCTAGAGAATATGAAGACATTACTTATGACCATTTGAATGTGTGTGGTGCTTGTGATGGCACTTGTTATCATTGTAGAACTGTATGGCACAATTTCATTATAAAACTGTATGCTGATTTCAAGTGTCCCACTTGTTCCATGAAAATATTGTGCCAGCTCCAACTCCAACAATGAAAGCCTGTTTTTTATTTGGTCTTTTTAATTCTCAAAGCCATTATAGCGTAGTTTAAAAGTAAAGATGTGAACTATATTCACTCACGAATTATTCACCAAAAATTTTAGCACAATATTAACTCAATCATAAAAATCAATATCTTTCAGATATATGTGAAAAATATATAGACACATATATGCTATTACTTCAGTTGTCAGTCAGTCTTCATTAAAATGTAAGGAAAAAATAAAACATTGTATTAAATAAAAAGAAGTTCAAAGAATTAAGAAACCACTGGAATTATCTTTCTGTCTGTATTCCAAGGCCAGGTACTTTGATCTTAAGCCATCTGATAGCATATACTGAATATGGTCAAAGTTAGTTTAAAATTCTGAATTCACAATTTATTTTCTATGTTAACATGAATTTTACACTTAACCTCTTTAAAATGCAGCTATTTCATCTGTAAAATAGGTATAATGAGGATGTATCATCCCTAAAGTTTTAGACAAAGTAAAAGATAATGAGAAAATGAGAAAAAACACATGGCATAGTTCTTTTATATTTTATATACTCAAATTTATATTTTACATTTCAGTGTTGTTTTATATTTATATTTTACATTTAATTAACATATATTTACATATATGTTTACATGGTTTAAGAATAATAACTCACTTCGATTTTTAAATATTCTGAGTATATAATGTTTCCTATTTTTATTTTGAATTCTCAGTATGTGCCACATATTTTAGCTCACTTTCTTTTTTTTTTTTTGGCTTTAATAATAAAATCAACTTTATAAAGGTATTGTTTATTTCTGTTTTATCTTGGCTATTCCTTGCATATTGCTTTTTAAATTTTATTTTTATTTGTATTTGTTCTATTTTTACAATCTTAAGAAGACATTTAAGTGCTTTCCTAAGCAAAACCTGGTAAGAATAAGAAAGTATTGAGTTTTTAAAATAAAATATATTAAGTAATTGGCCAGGCCTAAGCTTAAAATAAATATTGAAAGTGACCAAAAAATCTTTAAAATGTGCTCTACATCAATAAGATATAAAACATTTTCTATATACATATCATAATAAAACTAATATAATTTGATCTTGTTATAAACCCCAAATATATTAAATTGTTAATATTCTTGTGATTATGAAAAATTTTTATAAAAGCAAAAAATCTAAATGATTTTCTTAAATGTAAGAATGGTATGTGTATTAATAAAATGAAGTTTTAGGGAAACAACTTAAAGCCATAAATCATTATTGTGGTCACAGAGGTGTTGAAAATGATTTTTCTTTATATATTATTTTAATTATAAAACGTTTTTTGCTCTATAATATAAAAGTTTCCTTTTGAATATATACATAGTGGTTTAGGAATATGACCCATTCATTTATGCTTATGGAGTAAATGCTGTCATCTTTATTTTAATATTGTCTTTTCTGAAGTAGCATATTATTTTGGTCTATAGTGTATCTATTAGATACTGCCAAAATTGTTTTCAGAACAGATATTCCCACGGGAATTACACTACTTTATTAGAAGGAATTCTCTTTCTGTCTGTATCCTATTCACAGCCATTTACTTTGATCTCTAAGCCATTTGATAGCATCTGTTTTTGATGCAGATGAAAAAAATCTCAAAGACTTGTGACTTGAAAGAATATTACAGCTTTAAAAAAGGAACCCATATGATCAGATAGATAGCAATAACAGAAACTTTTCAAATACAAATTCAGATGTATTCAGTGTATAGATTTTAAAAGTATACTTATATATCTTTGAAATTAGAAGACTTAATAAATATCCATTATTTTGATAATTATAATATATGTTTAGTGTTACAGTTTACAGATAAAATATATTTGATTTTGAGATTATATTAACTTCAAACATTAAAATTTGCCCAAAACACACAGACATTCATCTTTTCTTAACATAACAAACAAGGGATAATTTGAGCATGTTTTAATCAATATTATTTATTAATAAAAATTCAGAATGGCCTCACATCATTTCACAAACTCAACTGGTAAAGAAATGGCAAAGCAGTTCAATATAATGTGTATATTCTTAATTATATGTCTTGGGTTTTTATGTCTTCCACTAGGACAACTCACAAGTTATTGATTTACATATGAAGACGTATTTCTAGTTAGTCTGTGATCCCTAATTTTAACTGCCTGTCACTCATAAAATCCTCAGTCATTTTTATTTTATTTAGATACCAATGTGTACAACCTGAGTTATTTTAATACAGATGAAGAGGTACAAAATCTAAAAACACTATGTACCAATGTATTTGAATTATGTGAAGCCAAAATATATACACTGAGTTATACATCTCTTCCAACTTTCACAAAATCTTTTCTCCCAAAAACCAAACTTCAGCTATGACAACAGATAAATAGTCTCCTACATAAAGATATAGCAGTTCCACAGTGTCTTTTTTCTTTTGAAACGGAGTTTCACCTTGTCGCCCAGGCTGGAGTGCAATGGCGTGATCTCGGCTCACTGCAACCTCTGCCTCCCAGGTTCAAACGATTCTCCTGCTCAGCCCCCCAAGTAGCTGGGATTACAGGTGCCTGCCACCATGCCCAGCTAATTTTTGTATTTTTAGTAGAGACAGGGTTTCACCATATTGGCCAGGCTGGTCTTGAACTCCTGACCTCATAAATCCGCCCACCTTGGCCTCCCAAAGTGCTGGGATTACAGGTGTGAGCCATTGCTCCTGGCCCCTACTGTGTCTTAATGGTCTGAATACATCTACAGCATAGAGTTTACTAAGGAACAACTTTCAATATGGACCTCATACATATTATATTGTTTCATGAAGAGATTAATTGGAATTAAGATGCCATTTTTAGTAAATAGTTAAATAAACTGAGAATTTAGGCTAGAGAAGAAAAGATTGGGAGTTTTGATCTGATTGTATTATTTTTGCAATACTTGAGACTTTGTAATCTAGGAGAGATTGCACACTACACCTCTGGCAATTTTCACTCTGGTTCCTTTGGAGGCAACCATCCAACAAAGACTTTTTCAGAGCTGTACTGCAGTGCGTGGCTCTTCCTATGTAATCCTCTTTCTCTTTGTCCTGGCACAGGTTTCAGACCTGTATTCTGGTCTGGGGCTCCCCTGGTTTATCCCCATTCTCGCTTCCTTTCATTGTTCACAAGAATTTCTTCCAATAAATCTCTTGCACATCTCACTATATCTTACCTCTTCTTACTAGAGAAATAAAACACTCCTGGAGAGTAATTCAATAAACGACAATTGAGTGAATGAATGAATGAATGAAACACTTTGGCTTTCACTTCCAAGTGTTTAATGTATTTTAAATCACCTCTGCCTCCCTGTTTCTATTCTGATGAGAGCTACCATCATCTATCACCTGAGTTAATTTAACGACTCCTTAACTGGATTCTCTGCTTCTATGTTTGCACCACCCTCCCCATCTTAGTCTATTTATTGATAGAGGCAGAAAGTCCTTTAATATTAAATGTATAATTTCTCCCCAATTTACCCACAGTGAAAGTCAAGGTCAATAAAAGGACGATAAAATCTTACATGATCTGCCTTCTTTCACCTCCAACTTATTATCTCCTGCTGCTTGCCACATGTTTTACTCCACTCCAGTTATCCTGGCCCATTTGCTCTTTCTGGAACATATCAGATAAGGTATTACCTTAGATGTCTTACACTGCTGTCTCTTCTGACTGGAACTCCCTTCCTCCAAAGAGCCACATGGATGATGCATTTAACTTCTTAAAAAAGTTTTTGTTAAAAAGTCATCTTCTCAAATAGGTCAATACAACCCAACATAATAAACTTCTACCACTTTTCACATTCCTGATTCTCCTGACATTGCTCTAGATTTATCTTATTCCATGATGTTTTAAAATGTTCCGGGGATTTTATTTTTATTCAGGTATGATGAGACCAATATATCAGGAGACAACTGGCATGGAAAAGACACTCTGGTGCAGATCCCAAGAGAAGGACGCATACCACATTACTCAGAGTGACAAGAGGTACCAGGGTTAGTCAGGAGGCAATAAGAACAAGAAAAAGGCATGGGTTGGAGCCTTTATTGTGGTTTTCATGGGAAAGGCATGGCAAGCAGATTTAAGATTGGCTGGTTTGAATAATTTCAGCAGGCTCTGGGATATAGGGACTGTCTCTAGTAATCTGTTATCAGGACCTGGGACAATTATCGCAGAGGAATATTGTCTCTTGAAGGGTAAGAGCCAGATAGAGAAAGTGGTTGAAAATCTGGGGTCTGAATCGGTTAGTTTGCATATAAAAACCACTAACTCCTGGGCAAGTTGTTTGCTATCTCTCAAAACTAGATAACCCTGGGAAGAAGAGAGAGTCCCTCTCCTGGTCTCTAAGGCCCCAAGATAGCAAAGTATAATAAAATACAGAAAATCATAAAATGATTAATACACATGACATTATGATTTTAAATGTTATATAAATTATTCATTACTTTTATTATTAATTGTTTCTCCCTATTAATATGAAGCGGGAAAGATAGTCAAAGAAGTAGCCATGTCCTTAGGATGTGGCAACCTGGTTGACCTCACCATCAACACGATAAGCCCAGGCATTCGCATTGTAATCGAGTTCATTCAAGCAAACCTATCTCCAGTAGGAAAATTCTGCATAGAAAGCATGTGCATTTTTATTTTACCTGTCCTCTGACTGACCCTTTGCTCATTATGATAGTAAAAAACACATGCCTGGGTGGAGATTTAATATGCAAATGAGGCATGTGATGTATGAACAAACATGTACAGCTACTGTGCATGTTCACCCGGAAGATCACCCAGAACATGCTTACTAATAACACCTCTTCCCACCCCCTTATAAATAATCATATAAGACTCCCATAAAGGGAGTCTCTCTAGGGCCAGTCTTTGCAGTCTCATCCTCATGAGCAGTCTTCCCTGAATCCTCTCTCAGGGTTTATTGTCTATTCTGTGCCGAATTTTAAAAATATTCTTTCTCTTTTGCAATAATATGCTCTATGCTGTATCTCTTTTGCTGTATATCTCCTGTTTAAATTATTTTAAATTAAGAAGACAAGAACCAAGGTTTCACAACAGCCATCAACAAATATAAACTGTATGAAATCAAGGATATTTGTTTTGTGATACAGTCCAAATACCTGAAATAGTTTTAGCACATAATAATTGCTCAATAAATACATGTCAAATTGTCTTATTAATTTGCAATTTAAAACTTTCTTGATATTTATACTGTTTTATATACATTTTTTATTCCTCTACAGTGGATCATTTTACTTACTCAACTAGATAGATTGTCTTAAAATAAAGTTTCAAATCCCATTATATTTGAATAGCTATTCCAGTAAATGTAATTATATGGAGTCTAGTTAAATTGGGTGCAAAACAATTCATGAGCAAATTATAGTACTAAAAGGGTTCTTCCTGTTACTATAAATATATAATCATTATTCCACTTTTCTTTCAAGTTGATTGTCTCTCCTGAGGTTTGTGAGACAAATTTACATATTTGTCTTTTATGTTAATCTCTTGAGGTAAACTCTACAAAGGCTATTAGAATTGAAAAAAGTCCTCTGATTAATTGTTTCTGATGTTGAACAATTAGCAGAAACCAATCATTTGCATTTTAATAACATTGTAACCATATGTTAAGTGAATGCATTAATCTTGATTAGCTTGGTTCCAGACATTTGCAGTTGGGAGTTACTGATGTGTACTCTGATGGAGAACTTTTTCAAATCACGTATAACTGTAATTTCTGTAGAAAAAATAACTGAAAAGAATGATGCAAGCATAACTATTGTGCTGATGGAGTGTTGAAAAGAAAAACAGAAAGTATTGCTGAAGAAAAAAATGGGGGTAAAAATTAGCTAATTCAAACTAGAAAAGGCAGTGATTTCATCTATATTACACAAAAGGTAATATAAATCAATGTATAATTTACTTGGCCAATTACAAATGTTGCAATACTATTTCAGGCTATTTTGACTTAAAAAAATATGAAATGTAAAATTGTAACCAAAATATTGCCTATAAGACCTAGGAGAATAAAGTAAAACCATTCAATGAATATTATAAAGAAGATTAAAGCAGTCATTTCATAGGTTCACATCTTACAAATTTTATTTCTTCTAAATGTTCCCTTTGTGCTTTCATTGCTGTAAAAACAGTTTTTTTTTCTTTCTGTAGTTCTAGTAAAATGAACTTCCACTGATTTTGAAATTGTATTTACTTGCTAGAGATAAGTATATTTATAATTATGTGTATAAATTCTCTTTTAAAAAACAAAAATTATCTCTCTCTTTTTAAACAACAACAACAACATAAACTTAGGTAGCATCCTACTTAATAGTGTACGTATTGAACAATCTCTGAAGAGGAATAAAGGTAAGAATTCTCAATCTCCTTTCTTATGGTGAAAATGTTACTTGAAGACCTACCAATAATATTAAGATTAGATAGAAAAATGTAGTTTGTTTAAAGGTCATAATTAAAGAAGCAAAACACTCTATGTTTGCACATAATATCATATCATAAATAAACTATAGTCATAAGCTGAATAACATTTCCATCAATGACAGACAGCAAATACATTTGTGGTTCCATAAATTTTGCCTAGTGATGCCTTAGTCGACTTAATTATAGCATGCAGCATTACCCACCTGCTTATGGTGATCTTGGTGTAACGAACCTGCTATACTGCAAGTCATATAAGAGTATTACACATACAATTATGTGTAGTACAAAATACTTGACAATGATAATACGTGACTAGGTAACTGGCTTTATGTATTTGCTATATTATATATTTTGTCCTTATTTTAGAGCATACTCCTTCTACTTATTAAAAAAAATTATCTGTGAAATAGCCTCAAGCAGGTCATTCAGGAGTATTTCAGAAGAAGGCATTGTTATGAGAGATGACAGATCCATGTGTCTTACTGTCACAGAAGACCTTCCAGTGAGACAACATGTGGAAATGGAAGACAGTGATATCGGTGATCCTGACCTTGTGTAGGCAGTGGCTAATGTGTGCTTATGTTTCAGTTTTTAACAAAAAAGTGTAGCAAGTAACAATGAAAAAATTTAAAATAGAAAAAAGTAGATAGAATAAGGATATAAACAAAGAAAACATTCAGTGCCCTATACAGACGTATGATATTTTATCTTTTATACCATACTTTTACAGAACATTATATCACTCATCAATAGAAATACATTCTGGTGCTGGGGACAGTGGCTTGTGCCTGTAATTCCAACACTTTGGGAGGCCAAGGAGGGAGGATCACTTGAGATCAGGAGTTCAAGACTAGCTGCAGCAGCATAGCAATACCATATCTCTATAAAAAGTTAAAAAGTATATAAAATATATAAAAAGTATAAAATATATAAAAAATATAAAAATATATAAAAAGGAAGTTAATGGTTAGACATGGAACTCTCAGAACTGGAAGTTCCTCTGGGTGAGTCAGTGAGTTTGTGGCGAGTAAACGTGAAGACTTAGGTCATTACTGTACACTACTGTAGACTTTATAAACACCATGCAATTAAACTACACCAAATTCTTCTAAAAATTTTTCCTTAGGCAGCTAGAGAGAAGATGCAGGTCACGTACAAAGGGAATCCAATCAGGCTATCAGTAAATATCTAAGAAGAAATCCTTTGCCCACTTTTTGATGGGATTGTTTGTTTTTTTCTTGTAAATTTGTTTGAGTTCTTTGTAGGTTCTGGATATTAGCCCTTTGTCAGATGAGTAGATTGCAAAAATTTTCTCCCATTCTGTAGGTTGCCTGTTCACTCTGATGGTAGTTTCTTTTGCTGTGCAGAAGCTCTTTAGTTTAATTAGATCCCATTTGTCAATTTTGGCTTTTGTTGCCATTGCTTTTGGTGTTTTAGACATGAAGTCCTTGCCCATGCCTATGTCCTGAATGGTATTCCCTAGGTTTTTCTTCTAGGGTTTTTATGGTATTAGGTCTAACATTTAAGTCTCTAATCCATCTTGAATTAATTTTCGTATAAGGAGTAAGAAAAGGATCCAGTTTCAGCTTTCTACTTATGGCTAGCCAATTTTCTCAGCACCATTTATTAAAGAGGGAATCCTTTCCCCACTTCTTGTTTTTCTCGGGTTTATCAAAGATCAGATGGCTGTAGATGTGTGGTATTATTTCTGAGGACTCTGTTCTGTTCCATTGGTCTATATCTCTGTTTTGGTACCAGTACCATGCTGTTTTGGTTACTGTAGCCTTGTAGTATAGTTTGAAGTCAGGTAGTGTGATGCCTCCAGCTTTGTTCTTTTGACTTAGGATTGCCTTGGAAATGTGGAATACTATGCAGCCATAAAAAAGGATGAGTTTGAATCCTTTGTAGGGACACGGATGCAATTGGAAACCATCATTCTCAGCAAACTATCACAAGAACAGAAAACCAAACACTGCACGTTCTCACTCATAGGTGGGAACTGAACAATGAGATCACCTGGACTCAGGAAGAGGAACATCATACACCAGGACCTATCACGAGGAGGGGGGAGGGGGGAGGGATTGCATTGGGAGTTATACCTGATGTAAATGACGAGTTGATGGGTGCTGACGAGTTGATGGGTGCAGCACACCAACATGGCACAAGTATACATATGTAGCAAACCTGCACATTATGCACATGTACCCTAGAACTTAAAGTATAATAAAAAAAAAAAAAAAAAAAGAAGAAGAAATCCTATGAGCCGGAGAAGATTGGGAGCCTATATTCAGTATTCATAAAGAAAAGAATTTCCAATCAATAATTTCATATCTAGCCAAACTAAGCTTTACAAAAAACAAACAAACAAACAAACAAATAATATATCCTTTCTCAAACATATATATATAATCATATAAAGGATAAACATATATATATAATATATAAAGGATATATAATCCTTTCTCAGACAAACAAATGCTAAGAGAACTTATTACCACCAGACCTACCTTACAAGAGGTATTGAAGGAGTGCTAAATATAGAAAGAAGAGACCAATACTGGCCACTACAGAAACACATTAAGCACACAGACCTGTGAAACTATAAAGCAACCACACAAATAAGTCTGCATAATAATCAGCTAACAATGCAATGACAGGACCAAATCCACACATAGCAATACTAACCTTCAATATAAACAGGCCAAATGTCCCAATTAAAAGACACAAGTGGCAAACTGGATAAAGAAGCAAGACCCAATGCTATGGTGTCTTCAAGAGACCCATCTCACATGCAATGCTCATAGGCTCAAAGTAAAGGGTTGGAAAAAATCTACCAAGTAAACAGAAAACAGAAAAAAAGCAGAGGTTGCTATTCTAATTTTATACAAAACATATTTTAAACCAACAAAAATCAAAAGAGACAAAGAAAATCATTACGAATGGTAAAATGGTAAAGGGCTCAATTCAACAAGAAGACCTAACTTTCCTCAATATATGACTCAGCACAGGAGTACCTGGATTCATAAAGCAAGTTGTTAGAGGCCTATAAAGAGCCTTATATAACCGTATCATAATAGTTGGAGACTTCAACATTCCACTGATAGTATTAGAGAGATCATCAAGGCAGAAAACTAGCAAAGATATTCTGGACCTGAACTTGACATTTGACCAAATGAATCTAATAGGCATCTACAAAACTCTCCATCCAAAAACAGCAGAATATACGTTCTTTTCATTTGCACATGCCATGTACTCTAAAACTGAATACACGAATGACCATAAAACAATTCTCAGCAAATTCTGAAAACTCAAAATCATACCAACCACACTGCCAAACCACAGCACAACAAAAATAGAAATCAGTACTAAAAAAATTGCTCAAACCATACAACTACATGGAAATTAAACTATCTGCTCCTGAATGACTTTTGGGTACATAATAAAATTAAGGTAGAAATCAAGACATTTTTTGAGACTAATGAGAACAAAGATACAACATACCAGGTTTTCTGGGACACAGCTAATGCAGTGTTAAGAAGGAAGTTTGTAGTACTACACCCTCATAACAAAAATTAGAAAGATCTCAAATTAACAACCTAATACTCCTAGAAAAACCAGAGATACAAGAGCAAAGCAACCTCAAAGCTAGCAGAAGACAATAACCAAAATTGAAAGGAAATGGAGATAAAAATACCATACAAAAGATCAACAAATTCTTACTTTCTTATTTGAAAGAAGTAATAAGATAAGCAGATAATTAGCTGGACTAATAAAGAAAAAAATAGAGAAGATTCAAATGACACAATCAGAAATGACATTGTTGCAGGACTGTTTACAATAACTAAGATTTGGAAGCAACCTAAGTGTCCATCAACAGATGAATGGATAAAGAAATTACACATATACATGATGGAGTACTATTTGACTATTTAAAAGAATGAGATCCAGTCATTTGCAACAACAAGATGGAACTCAAGATCATTATGTTTAGTGAAATAAGCAACATTTCACACAGAAAGACAAACATTGCATGTTCTCACTTATTTGTGAGATCTAAAAGACAAAACAATTGTAGTCATGGACATACTGGAAGAATGGTTACCAGAGGCTGGGAAGGGTAATGGGGCATTGTGTGGGAGGTGGGGATGATTAATGGGTACAAAGAAATAGAAAGAGTGAATGACACCTACTATTTTATAGCACAATAGAGTGACTACAGTAAATAATAACTTAATTGTATAATTTTAAATGACTTAAAAATGTAATTGGATTGCTTATAACTTAAAGGATAAATGCTGGAGGGGATGGATACCCTATTCTACCTGATGTGCTTATTTCACATTGTATGCCTGTATCACACCATCTCATCATGTACCTCAAAAATCCATACACTATGTACCCACAAAATTTTTGAAAAATAAAAACAAGAAATAAAAATAAATGACTAAAGGAAAATTACCACTGACCCCACAGAAACACAAAAAACTTAAGAGATGACTATGAGCATGTCCTCTATGCACACAAATGAGAAAACCTAGAAATGGAAAATTTTCTGGAAACATATATCTTTCCAAGATTGAGCCAGGAAGAAATTGAATCCCTGAACATACCAATAACAATTGCCAAAATTGAATCAATAATAAAAAGCCTATCAACCAGAAAAAAACTGAGGACCAGAAGGATTTACAGCCAAACTCTACCAGATGTATAAAGAAAAGCTGGTACTATTCCTACTGAAACTACTCCAAAATATTCAAAAGGAGAAGCTCCTCTCTAACTCATTCAATGAGGCCAACATCATCCTGATACAAAACCTGGCAGAGATACAACAAAGAAAGTAAATTTCAGGCCAATATCCTTGATGAACATTGATGCAAAAATTCCCAACAAAATACTAGCAAACCAAATCCAGCAACACATCAAAAAGCTAATTCAGCACGATCAAGCAGGATTTATTCCTGAAATTCAACATATGCAAATCAATAAATATGATTCATCACATAAACAGAATAAAAACAAAACCCACACGATTATCTCAAAAGATGCTGAAAAGGCTTTCAATAAAATTTCAGTAAAATTCAACACTCCTTAATGTTAAAAACCCTTGTAATAGAATGGTTTGTATTCCTTTGGGTATACACGCAAGGGTATATTCCTTGCAGCACTATTCACAATAGCAAAGACATAAATCAATCCAAATGCCCATCAATGACAGACTGGATAAAGAAAATGTGGCACATGTACACCACGGAATACTGTGTAGCTGTGGAAAGGAATGAAATCATATCCTTTGCAGGGACATGAATCGAGCTGGAAGCCATTATCCGCAGCAAATTAGCACAGGAACAGAAGAGCAAACACTGCATGTTCTCACTTATAAGTGGAAGTGAATAGTGAGACATGGACACAGGGAAGGGAACATCACAAACTGGAGCCTGTCAGCAGGTGGGGCAGTGGGAGTGAGAACGTTAGGAAAAATAGCTAATGCATGCTGGGCTTAACACCTAGGAGATTGGTTCATAGGTGCAGCAAAGCACCATGGCACACGTTTACCTATGTAACAAACCTGCACATCCTACACATGTACCCTGGAACTAAAATTAAAATTAAAATAACAAAAACAAAAACAAAACCCTTTAACAAACTGGCAAAGACTTAATGAGGAAGACTCCAAAAGCAACTGCAACAAAAATGAAAATTGATGAACAGGACCTAATTAAACTTAAGAGCTTCTATACAGCAAAATAAAACTATCGACACAGTAAACAGACAGCTGACAGAATGGTAGAAAGTATTTGAAAACCATACATGCAACAAAAGTCTAATATCCAGCATCTGTGAGAAACTTAAACAATTTACCAAACAAAAAATTAACAATCCCATTAAAAAGTGGGCAAAAGACATGAACAGACATTTCTCGAAAGAAGACATATGCGTGGCCAATAAACACATGAAAAAAAATGCTCAATTGTTAATCAGTAGGGAAATGTAAATCAAATCCACACGAGATACCATCTCATACCAGTCAGAATGACTATTATTAAAAAGTCAAAAAAAAATACAAAAAAAAAAAACTAGTCGGGCGAGGTGGCGGGCGCCTGTAGTCCCAGCTACCCGGGAGGCTGAGGCAGGAGAATGGCGTGAACCCAGGAGGCAGAGCTTGCAGTGAGCTGAGATCCGGCCACTGCACTCCAGCCCGGGCGACAGAGCAAGACTCCGTCTCAAAAAAAAAAAAAAAAAAAAAAAAAGTCAAAAAATAACAGATGCTGGTGAGGTTGTGGAGAAAAGGGGACACTTATACACTGCTGGTAGAATGTACATAAGTTCAGTCACTATGAAAAGCAGTTTAATGATTTCTCAAAGAAATTAAAACAAAACTACTGTTTGACCTAGCAATCCCATGACTGGGAACATGCCCAAAGGAATATGAATTGTTCTACCATAAAGACATACGCAGTCATAAGTTCATACAGCACTGTTCACAATAGCAAAGACATGGGATCAACCCAGATGTCCAACATAGATGGACTGGATTAAGAAAATGTGGTACATATACTTCATGGAATCCTGCACAGCCATAAGAAGAATGAAATCCTGCCTTTGCAGTGACATGGATGTAGCTGGAGGCCATTATCCTAACCTAATTAATGCAGGAAGAGAAAATCAAATACTTCATATTCTCACGTATAAGTGGAACTAAACATTGAGTATATATAGACACAAAAATAGAACAATAGGAACTAGGGCCTACTTGAACATGGAGGGTGAGAATTGAAAAAGTACCTTTTGGGTATATGCAGATTACCTGAGTTACAAAATTACACCAAACCCCTGTGACACTCAATTTACCAATATAACAAACCTGCACACATACCCCCTTAGCCTAACATAAAAATTGGAAAGAAAAATAAGATGTAATGTTTTCTCTACTTTAGGCATTTGCTTTATTTTAAAAATTTATAGAATGAAATGTACACTTTTTTTTACTATTAGAACTTTATAAAATATTGATCCTTTTAGAAATAAGACATAATTGTTCATTTTAATTACCTTTTGATCTCTCATGACATAACCATGTCTTTTATTTTTGTTGTTAGTATTTTCATGGTGTAATTTAAATATTTCTTACAGTCAACCATTCTGTAGACTTTATTGAAGCCATAGTTTCTTAAAAGTAGTAGCTGAAGTTATTTCTGTTATGATTGTGTTTTTACCCAGTGGTCTGGCTTTTTAAAAAATGACAGTCAATGATATATAACATAAAAATTTCCACTTTTGCCAGTTTTAAGTGTGCAACTTAGTGCCATTAATTACATTTGCAGTATTGTGCAAACATCACCACTATCTATTTCTATAACTTTTTCATCGCCTCAAACAGAAAATCTGTACAAACTAGGCAGCAAGTTTTCTTTCCTCCTTCTCTCTCGAATCTTGGTAACTAACATATTTTCTCTCCCCATAAATTTCCCTACTTTAGATATTTCAGTGCCCTGCACAATGGTTCATGTCTAAAATCCCAGCATTTTGGGAGACTGAGACAGGAGAATCATTTGAGGCTAGGAGGCTGAGACCAGCCCAGGCAACACAGTGAGTCTATATGTCTGCAAAATATTTTTTAAAAAATTAGCTGGGCAGGGTGGCACATGCCTGTGGTCTCAGCTACTCAGGGGATGACGGGGGAGGATCATCAGAGGCCGGGGAATTGAGGCTGGAGTGAGCCATAATCTTGCCACTGCACTCTAGTCTGGGCAACAGAGTGAGAGGCTGTCTCAAAAAAAAAAAAAAAATGGTATATAAGTCGAATCATAATAATTTCTCCTTTCAGTCTGCCTGATTTTACTTGGCATGTTTTCAAGGTGCATCCACATTGTAGCTCGTATCAGAACTTCCTTCTTATGTCTCAATTATGAGTGTTTGTTTTTAATTGAGAAATTTAATAAGATCATATTAACTTTGAAACTAGCTGTTATGGCCTTATTGATAATAAGTACTTTATTCTTTATTATAGCTTCTCTTCTGCTGTATGGTTAGTGAAAATTGTTATTTTTATTGATGTTCTCTTTTGCATGTATTGCATTAAGGATTCTCTTAGTTTATTTTTCGTATTCACCTCTGTACCTTAGATAGCACCATTTTTGGCCTTTATTGGCTACTGTCCTTACTAATATTCTAGTATTACGATGGGTTTTTTTTTTTAGCCTGACTTTGCTTCAATTATTTCTTTGAATTTTGCCAAAGGAGATATGTTCATAAGACTACCTTACTGAAGAAACAATTACTAATATTAAAGACTTTATTACTTTTTTTATTTACATAGTTTTTAAGTTACAGGACAATCAATTATATGTTATGCGGATTTTTTTCCAATTAGCATTTCTTATTCACTAAGGCTTCCATATCTTTCCAAATGCTACTGCTGATTTGTTCACACAGAAGCCTCCTCATCGTGCAAGATGAACTTGGATATCTTTCACCGTCTTTTTGAAGTCATCATCAGTTTTCCTCTCCTACCCGCAGGTATGGGTTCTGTATCACTTACATTTACACTTCACAATGGGAATATTGATTTGGCCCAAATAAGACATTCAATAAATTCTTAATGAATGAATCAATGAACACTCCTGCAAACAAAATCCAGGGAAATCCTTGAGTTGCACAGTGGATTGTCCATTTCTCTTATATTCATTTGCGTAATGACTTTATTAAGCTCCTGTCCACAAGCAGAAATAAACTTAATCTTAGCAAGTTTTAAGTGACAGATAAAACCATCCTAATTTATGCAAGAGGGTCATTGTTCTCGGGTCCCAAGAGTGGTACAAAATCCCCTGCTTCTCTGCTTTTGTAGAAAACATTAATTCTGATGTCTAAATAGCCTTTCCCAAGTCACTCGCTGAAAGTGTGACTTTGAAAAAATCATATAGTCTTCCTCATTTCTGTTTTCTCTTCAGCAAAAAAAAGAGAGAAATATTTCTATATTTTATTGGGATTGAAATGTAGTATCTATATGATATTTACTGGAATTTTTTGAAATGCAAAAATTCCTTGTATATTTTAGATATAAGATGTTTGATGGCTTGTGAAATTGTATGTATTTTCTCAGCCTGATATTTTTGCTCCTTTGCATGATATTTTATATTTTCTTTCTAATACTGACTGTTCATATCTCTTATAGAACGTTCCATTAATTATTTTTCTTCCTTTCAGAGTACTGTCTCTAATTGTGCTTTGCATTTCAAATAACAGATCTTCGTTCACTAAACATAGTAAGGCCTTGTGTGTCTGATACTGTCTTTATTGACTTTCACATTTCAATAAAAGTTTGGCATACAAAGCTAGGTTTAAAATTAATTTTCATTATTGCTTTAAAAGCATTCCTCATTTCTCTTCTCATATTTAATGAGTGACTCAATCAAATTAGCAATAGATATTTTCAAAGTTTTACTATTGAAATGCCTGATGTGAATAAGATTCTTATTCCTCTGCAGGCTACACACTTTCTGGAATCTTTTTACAGTTTAGCTTTTAAAATTTCCATTTTAAGAGTATAGCTATCTATTTTTCTCATTTATTCTGTTTGGCACTGGAACTTTTTGAGTTGGAGGACATTTATCTTTCGTTAGTTCTGGAATTAATGTGTCGTTTTTAATCCAAATATTTCTATTTTTTTCTCTCTTATTTGTTTGGCTATTAGGTTATTTCGTTAATTTGGCTTTTTTACTCTTTTATATCACTTAGCACTTTCTTTTTCAAGTATTTTCCCTAGCTTTACTACTTCCTTCTGACTATAAAAATGTTTGTGGTCTTGCCTTCCAGCTTGCTGTTTGTCTTTAATCATTTCAATTTTGCTGTTTATATCTTTTTTTTTCTTTTGTTAAAAAAATTAATGGGACAAAATATAATATAATACATACATAATACATAAATATGTATGCATATATGCATAAATGTTATGTTATCATATCAGTTTATTGTTTCCGGTATACACACACATATACTTTTTTATTTCTATTTTAAGGTACCAACATCCTCCCTTAAATTTTCAAGACTGCTTATGAGATTTTAAATACATTATTAAAGAAGTCCTGTGATATTTTGGGATGAGATCTTGTCTATTTTCATGGGTTTGCTCTCACAACTTGTAGTTGGTATACAATTTTCTTTTGGAAATAGTCTAACATAATATTATTACCTCTATAGCATTGTTACTATGTATCAAATTTTGAATTCTAATAAACAGGAGCCCAACCCAAAGTGATGTGATAAAAGCATAAAGATTTTAAATATTTTGTGTAGAATCACGTGACATTTTGTTTGTTCCTTGATCCTGTTGAAGAAACATCACCATCACAAGTGATGGAAGATAGTAATTTTTGTATGCTGTACAAAGGTTGAAGTTAAGTCACCTGGTACTTGCACAAAATTATTATAATGTAAGGCTAAAATTCTGTTTCTGTGATTGTGGTAGGGAGGAAAATATAAAGCAGGTGGCCGACTCTGTATGCAAATTATTCTTTGAGAATATTGTAATATTTTAAAGAAAACAAATTTATCCCCTAAGATATCATGTATGCATCAGATGTAACTTTGAACAATTAAAGAAGTCAGAGTGAAAGTGGTTTTGGCAATCATCCCATATATGATAGAATAGATTAGCTGTCAAACCACTAACCATCAGGAGAAAAGAGTACTAAGAAGACAGGTGAAAAACAGGTAAGTCCTACCTAAGCTCCCTTCTCTCCACAGCATAAATGCTACCGCTATCACCTATCCAGGACCTACAAAGAACTTACTTATAATAATTTGGAGACGAATATTTCATTTGGTAGCTTCTGATACTTAGAAAAGGATCAGAGAGGACATCATGAAAAGCTTGGTGCCCTATTCATAAACCAGTCCTGGAGTGCTGGAGATGCAATGACTTTTTCTACCACTACCCTTACAAATAAACCTCTAAAGCTATTACAGGATAGAAGTTTGGGGGAGCCCTACAAAACACTTGTCTAGAACAAGCCATTACAGTCAATACTTTAGTGTGTGTTATCAGTCAAATCTTTCGAAGAGAGTAAGTGCCCAGTCCTTATAAATGGATACCGTCAATAAGAAAGTGGTACATTGGTGGCAGTCATTTTGGTTTACAATGTTGAATGAATGTGGCCTTTTGATTTTTAGAAACTTATAAATTTAGTAAAAGTAGTTACAAATACAGACCAAATTGGGCAAATTTAATTGTATGTGATTTTCTAGAAATAAATATTAAAATCTATAAATAAAAACTGTCACCAAAGGCAGGTGATTTACCTACAGTTTTCCTCCAAATTTATCTTCAAATTTTCTTCATGCTCCTTTCAAATCCTTGTTTCCTGTCTTTTCCTATCTCCCTCATCTTTAGGGAACCTCTGATCTGCTTTCTGTCACCATAGATTAGTTTGCAGTTTTAGAATTTTGTGTAAATGAAGTCATAGACCATGTTTTCCTTTTTTGTCTCCTTTCACTCAGCATAGTTAGTTGCGCTGAAATTCATTCATGTTACATTGTGTATCAATTTTTATTGCCAATTGGCATTCCATTCTATGGGTATAAGACAATTTGTTCATTTGTTCTTTTGATTGACATTTGGGTTGTTTCCACTGACTGACTATTGCAAACAAAGCTACTAAAAGGTTTCACGTACAAGCCTTTGTATGAACATGCATAGAAATCCTCTCAAGGCGGTTTCACGTACAAGCCTTTGTATGAACATGCATAGAAATCCTCTCAAGGCAGTAAC
Organism: Trachypithecus francoisi; assembly: GCF_009764315.1. Classification (NCBI taxonomy): domain Eukaryota; kingdom Metazoa; phylum Chordata; class Mammalia; order Primates; family Cercopithecidae; genus Trachypithecus; species Trachypithecus francoisi. The sequence goes on from NW_022681465.1 coordinate 18,479,078, forward strand.
AGGACTCTCCTTATTTGCTTCCCTTCTCTAAGGAATTCTTACTTGATGTCTACATCTTGAAAACCATTTCTTTATATATTTTGTTGTTGTTTCATAAAATCAAAGGGTAAATCTGATCTCTTTTACTCAATTTTGTTTCTAAAGTGAAGCTCCTAAAAAGTCTCTGTATCTCTCTCTCTCTCTATTTTTCAGATGATACATTTTTTTAACAGGCAGATGGTAGGACCTTGTTCTAGAACACACTAGGCTCTTCATGGTGATTCTGCTATTGGCTTTTGCCATCGATTCCATCATATCCTACCACAGATACCACACTCACAATAGAGTCCACTAGATTGTTGGACTAAAAAGGCAGTGTGCTTGAATTTCAACCTGTACCTGCTTCAAAGTGCTTTTGTCTCACTCAAAGAGGGCAGCCTTCTTTGCCACTCAGTAACTGGGTTGGAGCAGAATTCCCAGTAATGTAACAAGCTGCAGCCCCATCTGAAGAGACCTACCAAAAATTGTCCTCCCTACCTAGAGGAGAGAAACTTAAGATGGAGGAACATCTGAGATGGAGGGAAATTTGAAGTGGAGGTAAACTCGAGATGGAATAACTGGTTTTCTTTGAAGGGGAATAAAAAACTTGAGAATGCAATAATTTGGCTTTTATTTGGAGGGAAGTTTTCAACATGGCCAAGACCTCTGACACTCTAAAAACTTGATTGAGCTTCCAAATCTTTTTAGGGTTGTTTATCTCTCAATCTCTAGAGGACTTATATCTTGTCAAGACCTTTAATATTCTTACCATATATTGACCATCTGGTCTAAGTAATACAACATGATGAAAGTGGTAGACCGTTAGGTTATTCTGTGGAGTGAACAGCTGGTGCAGTTCCTACAGAACTATACTATTATGAAGGTGAGAAAGTTAACATAGCTCTGAGGCAATATTATCAGTACACATTGCTGTCTGTCTCACATGAGTTTAAAGTGCTTTTGTTTCTTCTTTCTCATACAGAAGGAAAACATTAGGACTTCCACTTGGTTGGGTTTGTAAAGTACCCTATCATCTTCCAGCATCTGACTTGTAGGGGCCAGAAGAGTGCATTAAATGGCGATACAATTAAATGTTCACCATCACTGAACATTGGGTCTTTAAAGATAGTGACATGCAGAGTCATTTCCCTTGGGGGTAATATGATTGTGATTTACTCTCTTGGACAGTGTCTTGGGTAGTTTCAGTGACTTCAACCTGGCTTTCCCCGCTGCCTTAGCTTTTTATTCACAGGTCAGGAGACTGACATGGTGGTTATATGAAATGTATAGTATGTCCTCCGTTCCAATTATCTCCTGTATATTATCAATATACATTGCTGTCTATCTCACATGAGTTTAAAGTGCCTTTGTTTCTTCTTCTTCTTCTTCTTTTTTTTTTTGAGATGGAGTCTCGCTCTGTGGCCCAGGCTGGAGTGCAGTGGCGTGATCTCAGCTCACTGCAAGCTCCACCTCCCAGGTTCCCGCCATTCTCCTGCCTCAGCCTCCCAAGTAGCTGGGACTACAGGCGCCCACCAGCATGCCTGGCTCATTTTTTTGTATTTTTTAGTAGAGATGGGGTTTCACCGTGTTAGCCAGGATGGTCTGGATCTCCTGACCTCGTGATCCGCCCACCTCGGCCTCCCAAAGTGCGGGGATTACAGGTGTGAGCCACCGTGCCCGGCCTGTTTCTTCTTTCTCATACAGAAAGAAAACATCAGGACTTCCACTTGGTTGAGTTTGTGTGGCACTCTATCATCTTCCAGCATCTGACTCGTAGGGGCCAGAAGAGTGAATTAAATGACGATACAATTAAATGTTCACTATCACTGAACATTGTGGTTCTTTAAGGATAGTGACGTGCAGAGGTAATATGATTTCCCTTGGGGGTAATATGATTGTGGATTTACTCTCTTGGACAGTTGCTTGGGTGGTTTCAGTGACTTCAACCTGGCTTTCCCCACTGCATTAGCGTTTTATTCACAGGTCAGGAAACTGACATGGTGGTTCCACGAAATGTATAGTATGTTCATTCCAACTATCTCCGGGAGACCAAGAAAATGACCACTGGGTGGTTCTGTCAACGTATCAGACTCATCACAAGCCAGGCCAGAGATGGTTGTCACTTCATTACTAGACCGGTATGTTACAGCTATGTGGAACACAAAACAGAACAATGGTACCCTAAGGATGTCATAGATTTATCATTTCATAAATCTATTTTTCCATTGGTGAGTATGACAACATAATCTCCAGAACCTGTGAATATGTTATTATATGGCAATAGTGAATTAAGGTTGCTGGATTCTTTTTAAGTGTGAGTATTTACCTTTCTTTACATACAGACACTCTTGTAAAAGCCATATTCCCCTTTGAGAAATAATTATGTTGGTTATTTCCATATTCACTTGCTATGACATTGTAGAATCCCTTCTCCTGGAGAGCTGAACTCTCTTGCAGTCACTGGGCTCTGAGTCTGAAAACTGCCTTAAGTTTAAACATTGGGCAAGTTTAATTGGATTGTTTTTAATTGTGGAAGTTGCATTCAACCTCTTGACCATCCATCCTTGATTGCTTCTTATAGATAGAGCACTACCTTTGTTGAATGCTGATCATTCTTGCCCTAGTGTTGCTATGTTTTTTTAACCACTCTGAGAACTCTTTGCAGGTCAAGCACCCCTGGATGTCAATCAGATTCTTCTACTCATTAAAATAATTTTACTTACTTTACTTCTGATGATTAATCACCACCTCTTGACCTCTATGATTTCATAAATCTACTTTTTCCATTGCTATCAGAAAATCCAATTCAGCAACAGCATCTCGTATCTTTAGCCCTCACATACAGAGCAGAGCCACTAATGAGTATGTGGGTGATGTTGGTGCCTGTTTCAGTTGTGATTTACTCATTATTTTGGTAAAGATTTTGTCCTGCAGGCCCTACCATGGAACATAGTCTCTTGATTAATTTTCTAGTCTTCTGTAGCATTCCACTTTCCTGAATTGTTTGATCACTTCTGCTACTCTGCCATGATAGTGTTGACACATCTATGTCACTTAGTGTAGATAATCATTATCTCCAAGCTTTCAGAAGCCAGCTGATAGCGTATTTGCATTGATCCCTGAGATTTTGTCGTCACGTTAAATTCTGTCATTGGGGCATGCTTTCATATTGTGAAACTCTCTGTCTTAGTCAATTTGGGATGCTGTCACAAAGTACCATATTCTGGGTGGTTTATACACCACAGAAATTTATTTCTCACAGTTCTGGAGTCTGGAAGTCAGAGATCATGCTGCCAACCCTGTTGGGTTTGGGAGAGGACCTTTCTCCAGGTTACAAACTGCTGGAGTTATGTTATGTCCTTACATGGAAGAAAGAGAGCAAACTAGCTCTCTGTCCTCTTAACAGGGCAGTAATCAGGTTTATGAGGGCTCCATCCTCATGACCTCATGACTTTCAATATGTCTCACCTCCAGATTTCATTGCATTGTGATAAAATTTCAGCATTTGGATTTGGGGAAAAATACATATTGGTCCATTGCACTTTCCTTTATCCAACTTTATGTTCTGCTCTACCCCCCACATCCCTGTTATTCTGGCCACCTCAGAATCTTGAGACTACAAGTTAACTCACGATGAGATAGTACTTATCTTGAGTTAACTGGGTCCTGCAGTGTGTTCCTGGCATGGTTACTTTTCTCTGATCTAGCAATTCCACAGTAGGGTGATATTGTGATTTAACTGTAGTTAATGGCCTGGTGGCCAGGAGGAGAGATGATGGCGAGGGGGACATCTGTTACCTTGTAATGCAGAAGTCTCTGCATTATCTTCAATCAAGAGAAAAGCCCTACATTTTTATATGAAGGAGTGGACCACATTTGCAGTCCCAGTGGGTACAGGAAATTCAGGAATTCAATAATTCCAAGGGCACAACCTAGTTTTTCCCATCCCAAATCTCAGAATCACACTTAGCATTAGGACCCTGACATTTTTATAGTTGGCCTGTTTGTTTTGATGATTCAACCTTCTTCTCAGCTCTGTTATAACTATACGCTGATCCTTCCTTTTTTTCTGCCGTGTAATACAGTAGATGAAAGTTTCTATATGAGTTACCAAGGATGTCCTCTGGCTTTCACATTTCGCTTTTAAATCTCGATTAATTACACTGTACTTTTCATTGTTTTCCTTCAGTACCCTGACAGCTCCCAGTCAGAGCCATCTGATCCTTCAGACCTCAAAATGAACACTTTTCCCGATAGTTCAAGCACCTGAGATATCCCACCCCTCAGTTATTCTTTTCCACTTCTATCAATGCAATTTAGCAGGATTGAAAATTTTAACAGTTACCCCACTATGGGATGGCCTGAACTATATAGTGTTCTACCTTTGCCTGGTAAAGGGTTCCTCACCAGTTTCAAAGGTGCTCCAGTTACAAAGTCATATTTTGGGGTCTTGTTCTTATGACCACCCCATCTCAGTATCTTTTAGGTATGGTTACCTGGGAAACATATTCTGAGGTAGTGTTTGACATTCAGATCCAGTTAGCCCAAAGTTATCTAGACTAATACCTGTAAGAAAGAGAAATATTAGGACCCAAGGTCAGGCAGAGGGAGCAGTTTGACTGTGATGCAAATACAATGGGATCCTCCACTGAGAAAGTGTGAGGCTCTGAAGTTTTGATGTCTTCCAGAGACGTCTGAATTGAACCACTGTGACTGCTCCTTAGTATTGACATAGCACCAATGTCATTTTGTGACTTTGGGTGAAGGATCTCCCTTGGCTGTGGAAACAGCAGCAACAATCAGGTCTATGGAGTCTGGAGCCAACAATCCTAACAGCTGGACCTGAGTGTTTCCATCTTTGAATGGGAGACTTGGACTGTGTCCGTAGCACCCACTATGAATATAAATAGCATTCTTCCCTTGTTCCACAACAGTGCAAACCTTATTTTTATTGTCTATTTACTATATTATTCAGTTTCTGAGAGAGATGTTGAGATGCCTGTGCTATTTAGTGTATTTTCTATGTCTACTGAATCAATTTGAGAAATGCAAATCCACCATTAAATATACTCTAAGGTGTGGCAGCTTCCATTCTTAGCTCTATCATTGTTAAGCATAAATAATACTGATAATAAGCATTATTTTCCAACTGAACTATTCTACATCTAATATTCCTATTACTTGTCCCCATGCTTCTATTTTTATTCCAGCTATCTCCTCAGAATGATCTTATTACTGATATTTATAAATGTTTAAGACACCTAATGGTAGTTTACAGCTGAGACACTGACACTGTCTTATTTCTGAACAATAAAAGCTTGAATTATTAAATCACTAAGGCAATAAATTACAAAGAGTGAAATAAACCTAAACAGAATATTTCTGAAATAAGAACAATCGATAATCATTAACTGGGAAATGAAGTTGTTCAGTGTTTAATTCTGTCTGGTGGGAAGGAGGATAATAAATTAAACCACATAGAACACATGTGGGCAGACATTTTGTTTCCCAAGCTGTAAAAATGGTAGTGGCTGTACAACCGAGGTACTGACAGTATATCTTACTTTTGAACCGGAAATACTTGGGATATTTAATTGAATATGTGGAGATCATTAGTCACCAGGTTATCTTTGTCAGTATGGTTAGGCTACTCTAAAGTTCACTGGATATTTTAACAAAGTGAACTTGATATAAGGATTTGTAACATCAGAATCTGACAGATGGAAGAACACAAAAAGAGCATTGAGATAACCTAGAAATAATAACTGTACAAAGTAGTCTCTGTCCCTAGGACTGAGGAAACAAAGGTGAGATTTCAATATATCAGAATCAGGGGACGTGGACCCAGGTCTCTTAGAGAGCAGAACAATTCAACTGCTGTTGGTATCTCTTAAGGGATTCAGTAGTAAGGCTGGTTTGGGGAGCACTGCTGTGATGAGGCATCATTGCTGAGGTGGGTCTGCCAGAAACTTCAAGCATAGGGTAAGGCAGAAGTCTTTCCCCCCTCCTCCTGCCTTCCAGTCTGCCGCTGTGACAGGTTTTAGCAAATAGTATCTGGAAGTCATTTGGTAAAGACAGTTGCAATCTGAAGAGTCCCAGCCCCACATCACTGTAATGTTAGGCACGTTACAGCCTCAGCTGTAAACTACAGTTAGGTGTCTTAAACGTAAGACACCTGTAAAAGGGATCAATATGGAGCAGAGAGAAACTAGCCTATAATTGGGCCAGGATTGCATGAAATCTAATCTGATAAACTGCACACCCACACTCCATAATATTCAAGACATAATTCATATGGGCATCATCATTAGTTTTGGCAGGGTTCTGAATTTACATTCTCTTGAAAGGATTTTTCTCTTACATTTCACTTCATCTCAGGCTTCTCTAATGACTTTCAAGATAGATCCCTTTGCTTCATTGATATTTTTGCTGTAACATAAAGCATGACTTTATAAATCCCAAGAGATTAATTTGTCTTGGTAGCTGTACTCCCTTCTCAAAGTGTAGATGCCTAATGTGACTATATTGTATCCTTGACATCAGTTTTATTCTTTGCCTATGTGCCATTTAGTAAAACAAATTTCGACTATTTGAGCATGTATTGTGCAAGAGCTACCAAGATTACTGCAAGTCATATATTACACTTCAAACTATGCAAAACATGAGATTTGTAAAAATAAACATACACTTTCATTTTATTAAAAAGCATATTGCTGATGGAGAAACACTTTAAATGGAGTGTATGTTTTTTGGAGAAAACAATTCCACCTTCACATTTTTAAACTATACTTCTCAAAATGCAGAAAACCTTTAAAAGGGTGTATTCTACAGAAGTAGAATATTATTAATAAAAAGCTTACAATCACAGAGACTCTGAATTCTTCTGGTTCAGGAGTTGCCTGATTTGCAAAATAAATAATAAAATGAAAAGTAAAAGTAAGAGAAAGGAGCTCATAGCCATGTACAACAAGTAGATGCATTTCAAAAAATGCATCATATATTGATAGACATTGTGATGTTTGCAAAGGAGATATCTCATTCAGAAATACTGTTTGTTAATTACAAATGACTATTTTCCTATTGAGATCCCTATACTTTTCTTTTTTGACTTACTAGCCTCATTTTTCAATGCTTTATTTTAATTTCTGAAGGCAAAATGCATCTTGATCCTAAATTAGATAATCTTACAGAATTAGAGCAATTATAAGTTGTCTTTAAAATATAGCTGCATTTCCTCTTGTAAATAGCCAATTTTCCTAGATTAGCAAATTAAAAAAAAAAAAAAAAAAGCAGACGGGGCAGCTCAGAATGAAAGTGGACATTAACATTTTTCTTATAGGAGCTTCTTATAGAAATTTATCTGAAAATTGTTTATATACCATAGTCAAGATCTCTAACATGACATGCTCAGTTCTAGAGGTTGTTCCTTGATCATTTTATCTTCTGGTGCATTGTCAGTTGTATAATGCAATACTGCGACTCTTTGCAGGGTGTGATATTTGTACCAGATCTTTCTCTCTCTGTCTTTCTCATTCTTATTATGAACAGTAAGAAGATAACCTTCTGTGAACTGGATGTTACCTAAAGAAAAATATTGGTAAAGAAAACTACTGAAATAAATTTATAAATAAATTAAATGCACAGTGGGTACATATAAAAGAAGTTGACTTTAACAATTTATTTTTAAGTGGAGATATTTATTTTCTAAATGCAACACATATATTTATGTGTTTTTGATAAACTGTGTTTTCTTGTTTATTAACAGGAAATATTAAAATGTACTGGATAACTATTATGATTATAGAACTTTATACACAACAATTTTTTGAAAATATACAAAAAAAAATTTCTATTTGAAAATGCAGAATTTAGGACAACTTAAAATGCAGTAGAAGACTTGTATTTAGGGTACTATGGGTATGTGGGATAAGGATAAGTCAGCACTTTTGGATCACCTGAACTTACTCCATTCATATAGTCTTTCAAGAAGACAAATCTGTAAGACAATAAATCTGTTCAACTCTACACAAATATTACAATTAATTCATCTTAACAATTGAATGTGGATTATTGTTTTAGAGAAATCTCCTGAAATAAAATATTGAAGTGTATAAAAGAAAAAGCAAATAACTGGAAATATAGACATTATATAAAAAAGAGTCTCTTAGAGAAAGAAAAAAGGGAAAGGAAGAGAAGATAAAGGAAAACAGATTATATAGAGCTGAATATGCTGTTCAAAATTGAAAGTTTTCAGAACCAACCTGCCAAGAACAAACCTGCCAAGAGAGTCACCTGGTTCACCATTTGAAAGAATTTTCACAGAAAGTGAAACTATGACTTAGCTGGAGGATGCAATAAGAATCTTTTTTCAAAATAAATATTTTTCCATTTTGGGAGGCTGAGGTGGGTGGATCACTTGAGGTCAGGAGTTCGAGACTAGCCTGACCAACATGGCAAAACCCCCTCTCTACTAAAAATGCAAAAATTAGCAAGCTGTGGTGACACATGCTTGTAGTCCCAGCTACTAGGGATGCTGAGACAGGAGAATTGCTTGAATCCGGGAGGCAGAGGTTACAGTGAGCCAAGATTGCACAACTGCACTCCAGCCTGGGTGACAGAGCAAGCCTCTGTCTCAAAATAGATAAATAAATGGATAAATAAATAATTAAATGTTTTCCCCAAATTCCACCCTCCCTTACATTCCTTCTTCTCATCTGAATAATCTGTCAGCTATGGAAATAAACGAAGACCACCCAAATGAGAACAAGCAGAGGCTACTGACACACAGCTTGCTATAGCAAGAGAATCTTCCACCATCACTTGTATTTGGCAGAAGCACAAAGGCAGGCAGAGAATTCAGACATCCCTATAATATAAACAAGAAAAAGCATCAGGTATGACTTGATTTGAAGTTGTTGGCATGAGGAGTCTGGAGGCAAGCTAACTAGAAGAGGGGCATCCTGTGTGATTGGTTAGAGAAATGTATTTGGCTTTCTTTGGTTTGGTCCTAGATTGAAGTGAAAAACAAAAATTAGGGAAGCTGGTAGTTACTCCTGGATGATCTGGACTAACTGCTGCAGAGGTTATGACTCATAATTTTATTTTTATATATGATCCAGCCATTGTTTATTTTCATATTCAGTCTCACACAACCCCGTGTTTATCTCCAGGAAAAATGGAAGGCTCATCTCTGAGTAAATTTAATCAATCCCATGGGATATTGATACCCAAGAATAAATGTCGTGTATTGCCATTAGGGAAACCGACAACTCAATAATACTTAAGAAAAAAAACCTGTCTGACTTCCTATTCTGAGGATTTGAAGGGAAATTTTCTATAATGAGCTGAAGAAAGCAACATCAATATCTAATTCTTTGTTTTTAATTAAGAATATAAAAGATGTGATTTCCAGGCATAATATAAAAAGCTTTCAGCAGAGCACAGAAAGTCTAATATGAAAGCGCAGAAAAAACAACTATATGTTTTCCTTAAAATGTTTAACAGAAAATTCAGGAAACAGAAACAATAAAAAGGAACAATGAAAGAATCTTTAAAAACTTATAATTAATATAATCAGAGGGATCAAAGCTATATTCCATCCTTAAGGGTGCAAGAAAAAATGAGAAAAATTCACACACAAATTAAAAAATGGACTAGATCCAACAGAATAATATGAAAATAAAATGGAAAATCTTATATTCAAATCAACAAGAAAGTGAAAGAGAAGAGAACAATTTTTAAAGGTAGTTTAATTTAATAATTAACTTGTTTATTTGACTAGTTTAAGTCTCCCAACCTCCAAAGTGTATTATATATATAATTTACATATTATTATATATTATATATAACTTAATATGTATGTATATTTAGAGAGAGGGTTTGATAAAAATACAACAGAATCTCCTGGAGCAGTAACTCATGGACTCTTATTGCAAACAATCTATCAAGAATTAAGCAAATTTAATGTAAACACATGGACCCAGATATAAACTTTGGATATTAAATATATGTAAATGATTAAATGTTAAAATTTTAAAAATGTATACATCATCAAGCACATGTGATGCTGAAAGAAAATGGAGCAATGTCTACAAAGTGCTGAGAGCACAATAGAAACACCATAGAACAATCAAGAATTCTGGTAATTTTGCTTTCCACTGAAGTGGACAAAATCCAATCCAGCAAACTATAAAGTGATACTAAGTGGAAGAAAGAGGAGTCCAGAAAACCATCACACTATCATAATAGGATAGTGACAGAAAAACCAGACTGGCAGTAGTGCAGTGGGTCCAAAGAACATTGGGTTCCAGTGGGATCAGAAAAGTTGAAGCTTTAGCAGTGATGCCTCAAGGGTTACTCAATTCAAATGTACAATTAAGAAGTTCTATATACTTGAAAATATGCTGGAAGCACATTACTGTGGTGCAACTAAGGAGAAATGAAGACATTTAAAAACATCATGTTTAAAAACGTGTGATAACAGAAAAGTTTTAGATGATTTTAGATAAATCAAAATGCTGAATAATGGAGTGTAAGACTATCAAATGTATTTTCCTTTGTTTGGCCCAAGTGATGAAGAATGTAATTTACTCCTAATTCATTCTGTGATTCTACAGAAAATAGCATGTTGATTGAAAAATAATAATATAAATGTTTATCCTGTGTGATGGTTAATATTCAGTGTCAACTTGATTGGATTGAAGGATGCAGAGTATTGCTCCTGGGTGTGTCTGTGAGGGTGTTGGCAAAGGAGATTAACATTTGAGTCAGTGGACTGGGAATGACAGACCCACCCTCAGTCTGGGTGGGCACAATCTAATCAGCTGTCAGCATGGCCAGAATAAAGGCAGGTAGAAGAATGTGAAAAGAGTAGACTGGCTTAGCCTACATCTTTCTCCCATGCTAGGTGCTTCCTGCTCTTCAACATCAGACTCTGAGTTCTTCAGCTTTGGGACTTGGACTGGCTTCCTTGCTCCTCAGCTTGCAGACAGCCTATTGCGGGACCTCACCTCGTGATTGTGTGAGTCACTATTCCTTAATAAACTCCTATTTATATATACATATCCTATTTATATGTACATATATATATATATATCCTATTAGTTCTGCGCCTCTAGAGAATCCTAATAAAATCTTGATTCTCAATTTTAAAACTTAACCCATAAATCACAGAAATCTTGCATCTTAAATAATGTTGAAGTAAAAAGAACAGAGTTTATATAAAATGAGACAAAGAATTGGAGTTAACCATAATGATAAAAACGTTAATGGTATTATTGCTATCACATGTGTTAGGATAATCATTGTCTAACATTGATTAAACAAGATATATAACAATGCAATAGAACATGATGGCAGGGGAGAGAGGAGTGAAAGTAAATATCCACTATAGGGTGGACTAGTCACAATATTAACTTCTGATCATACCAGGGTAAAGAAAACAGAATCACAGTATGCATAAAATTGATGTTTTAGTGATGACTACAGACAAAAAAACTGTAAAAATAATGTGAAGAAAAGAATGACAAGCTATGGGAAGATTAAGCAGAGAGACATATATTCAGGAAGATATAGGAAAATCTTCTCTGAAAATTATGTTTGGTGTTGATAAATACAGGAAGCAGATAAGGGAAATGGTCGCTAGAGAATCTCTGACCTGCCTAAGCACTGGGAGAACGGGGAGGAGTCATGGGAAGTTTACACCTTGTGCAGAGGGAGAGGAGCCAGGCCTCTTCAGCTCACCTGTGGTGACCTGGAATTCAATCTGTGAGGTGAAGGTGGGGGCCTGTCAGCAGGACCCCCTCTTGCTTTGCTGAGAGATTTTATTTTCCTTTTTACCCAATAAATTTCACTCTACTCACCCTTCAGTGTGTCCACGTGCCTAATCTTTCCTGCTCATGTGACAAGAACCCAGTTTTAGCTGAACTAAGGAGCAAAAATTCTTCAACATTTTGGTGGCTTATATGGGGACCAAGGAAGGGTGAGTAAGATGCGAACCAAAAAGTCTTTTCCCTTTCACTTCTAAGCCTTTTTGTTCTCAGACTTCTTCTGAAGGTAAAGGAAGCTAAACACCACCCCACCTCACTGGCCACAGGCACACGGGATCCATGGGTGAATGACAGCTCCCCTCCCTCCTCTTCTCCTGGCTGGGACTGGGACTCATGGCCCAAGGACGCTGAGTGGCAGGCCAGCCTGTGTTCCCCGCCATGCATCCGTGGAGTCTCCCCTTCCCCTGGCCAAGGGTTTTTTTTTTTCCTTTCTCTCCCAGTTTAGGAGTTAACTTTTATGTGAGAGGCTTTTTTTTTTTTTTTTCTTTTTAGAAGACATTTTATTAGGTCAGGAATGATAAAGATCACCATTTATATACACTGTATATAACATTTTAATTATAAGAAAAGATTTGTGAGGTTGGTCTTAAGCTGCAGCCAATCTGGTGTGCTCTACAGGTCTTTCTTTATGGTCAGTAGCAAACTTTGCTGCAGGCCTCCATCTTGTTTTACATCCTTGAAAGTGTGACCTGTAACCACATGGCAATGCTTTGTTTTAGCCTCTGCCATTTTACAATGGCAACCCGGGTTTAATCCTGGCCTAGACAATGAGTTCTTTCTGGTTTGATATCTATGTGACCTTTGCCTCTTGTTGATTCTCTTCCCCTCCATGTCTTTTCCTTTCTCTGAATACCTGGGAGGTCACCTTTAGTAAAGTTTGAAAGCCAGAAATATTGCAGCTTTGTGCAGCTAAAGTCAGGTAACAGCTGATTTAAAAGGATTTTCTTAAAGAGTGCTCAGCTTAATTAAAAATGGATATCCAAGCTATATGTATATTTAAAAGGCCTTTATTATTTTCTCTTCTTGGATCTTGTTTTGCCCAACTTGCAGAGCTGATAAAGGCCCTTGAGAAAACTGTCTTTATACCTTGTCTACACAGTCTCCATTCAGGGTTTCTAACCTGTGGTAAGTAAAGAATATTACTTTCTGACAGACACAGGAGCTCCAAGTTTATCTTGGGACATCAAGAAGAGAGGAGTTTACCAACAGGTATTTGAGGGTACAAACCCATGGCTGGACTCGGCTTTAGAAAATCCTGTCTGAGACTCCTTGTGGAACAGAGTTCCATCAAAGCCAATCTCAAAGGCCTACGAGAAAATAATTATTCTTGCTGCACTTTATGCCAATAACCAGGCCAAGTGAAAGACTAAAGTCTGTTTTTCAAACAACTCAGCCTTATCATGATTTGTTTTTAATAGAAATGAGGACCTGAGAGAGAGAAATTGTGTTTCAAAATTTATCATACATTTGTCATTAAATTCTATACTCATTAGTTGTTTTAAAGTTTTTGCCTGTTTTAGATTAACTCTGCTTATTCCTGTGAACAAACCAGCCCAGAAGGTACAAAAGGGATGGGTGGTGTAAAAATCTGAATAAATATTCTAGTTCATGCAATTATCCTGCAAATCCTGCCAGGTGATGGGAATAAATAGGATGCCCATCACCTGGAGGATTCTGATTTGCTTTCTAGGAAACTGATTTGCTTTCTAGGAAACTGATTTGCTTTCCAGGAAACTGATTTGCTTTCCAGGCTCACCAGGGCGAGTATTAAAGGACCAGGGAGTAGGCAAGGCTAGGAGCAAAACTGCAAATTTATTTGTTGGTCAGCGAGCTTTGTGGGGGAGGGGTGAGGTCCGTCGGTCTCCGGCAGGGGAGGCCAAGGGAGTCGCCGGTGGAGCTCTCCTGCCAGGTTCCTAATGCAGTCCCGACAGGAGTGGGGGCTGAGGAAGTTCTCCCCGCGTGCCTGCCGGGAGCGGCGTTTATGTCCTGGGCCTGGGAGTGGGAGGGCAGTGGGCGGGACATAGGCGGGTCAGGGCCCGGTGGTAGGCATGGCTAGGCGGGTTCCGGTTTTTCTCCGTCGGAGGTCGGGTTGCGCCTGCTCAGTCTACCTGTGTCTTTCCGGGGTGCCGGAAAGTTGACAGTGAAGAACCCGGACCTGCTCCATCTTGCCTCCCTTTGTCCAAACAGATTCCTTTTAGGGAAAGTAAGACCAAGGGAGGTAACCAAATCCAAGCCCCATGCTCCCAAATCTTAGCAAGCATAATTACAGCCATCAGTTATCTGGGCATATTACAAGACATTCTTTTCTCTCCCTTTTTGGAGGAGAACTCAATTTCACAGCCTCACCCTAACATTTGGTTTATAATAAGGAATCCATGCAACTCTTCCAAGACACATTTTTGTCCCAAACTCAATTCCAAGCCTTGGGTCAAAGCCCTAGGAAAGAGCACTCCATCTGAGGGATCCAGGGGCAGACAATAACAAGTTAAAGGCACAGCACAGGTAAGAGTGACTCATTTCCTTCGATTAATCCAAGCTTTGTGCTTCATGGATAAAGGTTAGGCTAGTATCCATGGCATAAATGAGGTCTGGGGAATTCAAAGGCTTCTGACAGCAGGGGAAATAGGACATATGTGAGGAAGAGCAGATATTCCCACTCCCTAGGCCCCCCTGTTAACATGGGCAAAAGCTGCTTTAACACCTATGGATGGTGCTCTGTCATGGTCACCAGGACTTGGGGGTACAAGGACAGAGGAAGGAAAGAGGATGTGTCACTTTTTTTCCCCTCATATCCCCTGTGTATTTGCTAGGAAGAGAAGAGAAGCTGAGACACCTCACTCCCCTCTTTCTAGATAAGTAGCTGTTCGTCTTCAGTTTATATGTTTTTTGAATGCATCCTGAACACCTGGGACTCCTTTGAAAAGTTGTCTCCTTTTTTTTTCTTCTACCACCTTTGTCCCCTCTCCACCGATAGGTAATTGTGTCTCCATACTACTGGACACTCCCCTTGGATGCATCCTCCAAACTGGAAAAAGTTAATTTCCCAAACCTTAAACTGTTTGGGCTAGGACTGGGCTCTGGGAGAAGGGAACCCAGAATCCTCACATGCTGACAAAAGGGTAAAAAGTTTTTTTGCCAGTTGGGCTTTTGGCCTCCCTCTCCTTGTGTAAACTGGTAAATGCCCTCAGTATTTTTTGAGTTGTCCTTACCCCATCTCTGGTTTTGTTTTGATATATGTTTCTTAATAACCCGGTTTGCCTCTTCTTACCTTCAGGACATCAGACTCCAAATGGTCATGCAACTGGAGCCTCAGATGATGGCCCCTTTCTCCAGGGACCCATAGATAGGCCTCTGAGGGAAATCTGATTGCCGTTTTCCCAAAACAGCACCCCCATCATCAAGAAGCAGTAAAGATCGGTCACCCTTACCCTTATCCTTATCCTTATCCTTATCCTTATCCTTATCCTTATCCTATCCTTATTCTAATGGCAATTAGATGGACTTCTTTCAAGGGGTGAATACTAGATGCAGGAGGCAGATAAAGGAGAGGGCCTGTGGAGAATCTCTAACATGCCTGCACACTGGGAGTATGGGGTGGAGCCACGGGAAGTTCACGTCTTGTGTAGGAGGGAGGAGCCTGGCCTTTTCAGCTTGTATGTGATGGCCTGGCATTCCATCTGTGAGGTGGGGGCCTGTTTAGCAGGACCCCCTCTCATTTTTTTGAGAGCTTTTTATTTATTTTCAACCAATAAATTCTGCTCTACTCACCTTTCAACATGTCCATGCATCTAATTTTTCCTGATCATGTAACAAGATATTGGTTTCAGCTGAACTTAAGAGCAAATATTCTGCAACAATGTGAAATGTGAAGGTTGAATAGGTGTTAAATAAGTAGTGCTCTAAGGAGCTTCGTGATGGAAGTCCACAAGTCAGCAGAGGTGGGAGTGAATCTGGTAGGGTTAAGTCACTAAAAGAGTATGAGTCATCAATAAAATGGATAACAAACCAGTGATATAAGGCAGGGATTAAATAATGTAGAGTTGGTTTACATATATCATTTCTCCCTAAATAATGGAAAATGAGGTAATGCTTAAATAAAGAGGTGAAAGGGCAGCAATATATTTCAAAGATGTATCATCAGTCATTATGGAGACAGGGGCAAGAGTTTAATGAAAAGGAGAGGTAATGCAGGGGACAAGTAATGTCACTTGGGCTAGATGGAGATTAGTGTCTACATAAAAATATTTTGAGTAGAAAATTAACAGAACTTGAAAAGTGGATTGATGCTTTGGGAGGATTTAGGAAAAGAGGTAAAGCACGATTTTCTACTCTGGGTGCACTGGAAAAAGATCAGTTATTGGAAGCTGACTATGAAAATTGTAATGTGCTGTTAATGTACTCAATTATATTACTTAGAAAAAGAGATAGGGCAAACTAGAAAAAATGGTAAAAATAAAATCTTCAATTGAGTCTTAAGATCATAGGTAGAATTTTCAATTTATTTTGTAAGTTAATTCTTTACTTTTCAAATATCCTCAAGAAGCATATGTGAACTTTTAATTCGTAAAAAAGAAGGCTCTTTCATTTTTTTTACCTCAAAGAAACTATTAAGTAGTAATGTTGAATAAAGACATTGAAGGGAAAAATTATGCAGGCTTTGAAATAAGCCAAAACATTATGAATTACTTCAATGGAAAACAATGCATTGCCTACCACGGCCTTTGGGTTTATTCTGATTCTAAGGGAGCTCTGAGGCTTTCCTTGTCTTTGAAGTATTTTACAGCATTTAAAACTGATAGTTACACAAATTAATGTTGCTGATAGAATGCAAACTGTGTCCCCTAAAATTCAATTGGTTGAATAGAACCTTATATATATTGATAGTTTTCCCACTTTTGCATCTACTTACACAGTCATCCTAGTGTTCTCTAATGCTCATATGTGTGTCTGTCTTTAGAGTCTTCTCTGAAACAGTGGTAACATCTTACTTGTTTTCTCCAACATGGAAATAAGAGTTTTGACTTGCATATTTTTATAAGAATCATGATTTTACCTTAAAAATATACATTATCAGAATAAATTCTTTGTATAAAATATTTTCTATTTCAAAATCTGTAATTTAGAAATAAATGTTTCATATGTATGTATATATATGGATATATATACATACATATAAATGTATACCCCCCACACACATAATAATACATAAGTACCTGACAAAACTTCTGATAATTATAGACATACAATTTTGAATAACTTAGAAACAACGTATCATTTATTTAAGACAGATTTCAATATTAATTCATTTCAATGCCTATGAAACACACAAAAAATGTTGAATTTAATTTTTTATTTTTTGAGATAGGATCTTGCTCTCTCACTCAGGCAGGGGTGCAGTGGCATGATCTACACTCACTGCAACCTTTGCCTCCTGGGTTCAAGCAATTCTTCCACTTCAGCCTCCCAAGAAGCTGAGATCACAGGCATGTACACCATGGTTGGGTCATTTTTGTATTTTTTTGTAGAAATGATATTTTACTATGATACCCAGGCTGGTCTGCAACTCCTGGGCTCAAGCATTCATCACTTTGGCCTCTCAAAGTGCTCTGATTACAGGCATGAGCCACCGCATCTGGCTCAATTTAATTTTTAATTGAGGACAATGATATTTCTACTGTAATAGTAGGTTTTAGAAAAATATTCAACAGTTATTTTCCATTATTGCTTGATTTCATACTAAAAACTTTTTTGTCTATAAATCAAATAAATATTCTCCTAAAATGGTAAAAGACTAATAGTCTACTTTAAGTTCCCACTTGGTACAACTGTCATGAAAAAATTGGCATAAAGCAAATACAATGTCTTCATTGGCTCTATAAGTACTGATTTTGCTTGGGCTAAACCCCAATGTTATTCTTTCGCAATAGTAATTGTTATCCAAATATACTGAAAAAAATGTTTATGTTCAGTGAAAGCAATAGCTAAGGAAAGAGAGATGTAACACTGATGGATTGTGATGCCTCATATAAATTATTATATGAATCTCAACATCTAATCAGAACTGTCTTTATAAATAGCACAAAGTCATTAAAGTCAATATAGATAAATTTTCTTTCCTTTTTCTTTGTTGTTTAGAGACGGTGTCCCACTTGTTGCCCAGGCTGGATTACAGTGGCACAATCACAGTTTACTGTAGCCTCCAAGTTTTGGCTCAAGGTTCCAGCTTCAGCCCCTAAAGCAGCTGGGAAAACAAGTATGCACCACTATGCCTGGATTTGTTTTTGTTGTTGTTGTTGTTGTTGTTGTTGTTTTTGTTTTTGAGGCGGAGTCTCGCTCTGTCGCCCGGACTGGAGTGCAGTGGCCAGATCTCAGCTCACTGCAAGCTCCGCCTCCCGGGTTTACGCCATTCTCCTGCCTCAGCCTCCCGAGTAGCTGGGACTACAGGCGTCCGCCACCTCGCCCGGCTAGTTTTTGTATTTTTAGTAGAGACGGGGTTTCACCGTGTTAGCCAGGATGGTCTCGATCTCCTGACCTCGTGATCCGCCCGTCTCGGCCTCCCAAAGTGCTGGGATTACAGGCTTGAGCCACCGCGCCCGGCCGTTGTTGTTTTTAAATTTTTGTAAAGATGAGGATCTCTCTTTCTTGCCCAGGCTGGTCTTTAACCCCCGGCTTCAAGTACTTCTCCAGCCTCAGCCTCACAAAGTACTGGGATTACAGGTGTGAACGACTATGCCAGGGTCTTAGGTGAAATTTTCTGAGAGTACACTTTTGACACATCAAAAGTTAAATTAAAATAAATACAGAAGTTTCATAAGGCATTTGAAAAATGAATAAATAAAATTAGGAAGAAAACATTACTGGCTACGTATTTATTCGCAGGTATCATAAATTAATAAGCCCACATTTAATAACTAATGCTTTGTATTTGAGACAAAAATCTCTCAAAATTAAGGAGCTATCTCTAAGTTTAGGTGCCTCTGTGGATTTTATCTATTGTATTGAAATAATCTCTCAGTGATTGTATATATTAATTTGCACATAAACATTGAAAGCAAAACATGTTAATTACATTTTAGACCTGTACATATTTCTATGATGCTGTAATGAATTTTTTAATGATTCATTTTCATATTTCTATGATGCTGTAATGAATTTTTTAATCATTCATTTTATGATGATTTGCTTTCATTAAAAATGTAAAGCAGTAAAGTGAAAATCTAGATTAGCATCATCAGTTTTGTGATAAGTTTATATCTTGTCATATATATACATATATATGCACACATACATCCACATATTATTAAACTATTTAAGTTTTATTTGCCTTTATGAAATGTAACACCTTCCCTAACTCCAGTCAACTATGAACGGTTTTGTATTACAAACAGTAGCTATGAGCTTGCAGGCTTTGGGTGATGTGAGAATACAAATAGTAGATAATAATTTAGCTTTGTGAGGAAGAGTCACATATTTAATTTGCAAATAATTAGTCATTTGCTTTGAGAGAGTATATCAGGGTATGTATTTCCATTAATTAAAATATGAACAAAATTATATTTTATAAAGCTATTTCCTATAGTATTTTAGTTTTTGAAGAATAGTTAGAAATCTCTGAAATATATACAATATATGCAATTATTAATTTATTCTGTGGGAAATAGCTTAAACTTTGAACCAAGACAAACTTTATAAAACAAAATTAAAACACCTGCATAATAGGTTATCTTAAAAATGCAGAATATGTATCTAAAGCGGTATTCTAGTGTGACATTATGTAATCAGTATTACTTAGCCATTACTGCATTATGAAAGCCAAACACGTGGAAAAGCCTTAATATTAAATACCTCACAATAGACTCTGTTTTCATACCTTTTCACTCAATTGAAATAATCAAATTATACCAAAACACATTTTTAATATATTACGTATATTATACCTTTGTTAAGTACGTGTAGACAAAATATTAGGTGATACCATGCTAATTATAGAACAGTTTCTTTAATTGGTAGACTAAGGGCACATATTAACGTATTAGTGTATCTTCTCCAACTCTAAATGTTAGGCATTGGATATTTGTCATTAACTATTAGGTCCGAAAAAT
The DNA here is from genome assembly GCF_009764315.1 of Trachypithecus francoisi. Classification (NCBI taxonomy): domain Eukaryota; kingdom Metazoa; phylum Chordata; class Mammalia; order Primates; family Cercopithecidae; genus Trachypithecus; species Trachypithecus francoisi. The sequence goes on from NW_022681465.1 coordinate 18,499,026, forward strand.
AAAAGAAAAAGTATTGATATGATAGCTCAAGAAATAAAGTTAAGGCAGAGTGTGGCAGCTCTTTCCTGTAATCCCCGCACTTTCGGAGGCCAAGATGGGCTGATCACCTGTGGTCAGGAGTTGGAAACCAGTCTGGCTAACATGGTGAAATCTCATCTCTACTAAAAGTACAAAACTTAGCCAGTCCCGTTGTCACATACTTGTAATTCCAGCTACTCGGGAGGCTGAGGCAGGGGAATCTCTTGAACCTGTGAGGCAGTAGTTGCAGTGAACCAAAATCGTGCCACTGCACTCCAACCTGGGCAACAGCGCAAGACTCTGTCAAAAAACAAAAAACAAAACAAACAAACAAACAAAAAACGTGGAAAGAAAAGAAAAAGTTCAAATATCTGTACATAAGTAAGTGTATTCAATTTTATTAAGGTTGGTGCAAAAGTAATTGCGGTTTGTGCCTTTTTTTTAAATTTAAAGTAATGTAGTATTCAATTCAATTTTAGTAATTGTTAAAGCTTCCATCTGCCTTATGTCTGCCTAATTATGAAAGTAGATTTCATAGCTATGCTTTAAGGAAATCTTTTCAATGTATCCTTTTTAAATAAAGTATACCATACCATATAGAGTATCCCTAGAACATACTATATTTAGTATAATTTATTAGAACATTTATACGTGGATAAAGAATGCAATGAATATATAAAATGAATATGGTAAAATTAGTTTATTTACCAGGCTAGAAAATTTTAAGCTCTTGGGAAAAGGAGAAGAGAAGAGAACATATGAACAAAAATAAATATAGAATGAATTCATTGTCTAGAAGAAAATAATTGTTATTTTTAGAAAATAGTATTTCAAATATATGATCATTTTGAATTAGCAGGATTTATAAAGCTGAAGATGACAACAAAATTGTAAAAACTATTGTCTGAAGAAGCTGATAAAAATGTTTTTCATCCTAAAACCCACTGTACACTGAAACACAAGATATAATCAATTCACTAACCTTCAATAAGTTTATATGTCTTAAAAAATGAATGATTGGTAAACTTTTATTTTCCTTAGAACTTCAGATATATTTGATTATCCAAATATTGAATAAGTCTTATAATAATCTTTTTGTTCTATAATGTTCAGGTTTAACTTTCAAACACAAAACTATTAAATGTGAGTTAAACCATCCAAGTATCCATCAGAATTTGTATTACATTTGCATTTCTTGTAATGTTGCTTAGGATGAAATTAATGCCATTAACATTACCAATATTAAATAAATAATAAATCATGTGTTTAATAATCAGTCATGCAGGTTTAATATAATAGGTCTGGTTGGGTCTCCCTCTCTTTTTATTTTTTTAAATGAGACAGGGTCTCATTGTGTCATCCAGGCTAGATAGCATGCAGGGCACAATCATGGCTCACTGCAGTCTCGAACTGCTAGGCTCAAGGAATCTTCACACCTCAGTTTCCTGAGTAGCTGGGACTACAAGCGTGCACCTACCCCCTGAGTAACTGAGACTACAGGCATGCACCACCATGCCTAGCTAATGTTTTTATTTAATTTTTTTGTAGAGACAAAGTCTCATTATATTGCCAAGTCTGGTCTCCAATTCTAAACTCCTGGGGTCAATGGATCCTCCCACCTTGGCTTCCAGAAATGATGGGATTATAGGCATAAGCCACCATGCCAAACTGGAGGTTCTCATAGACAGCATATTTATTAAATCACAATTTTTAATATTGCTACTTATATTTCCAAATATGCAAATTGCCTAAAACCTGTAATTGAAACTTATAAATACTGATGTTACCATTATACCTATCAACAGGGTAGTACTTATACTACCTAATATTTACGAAATTTCCAGTAGTAAATGGTAATGTGCTTCTCAACTGAGAGATTAGTAAATGTAATTCTACATTTTTCTAAAATGAAGTCCTGGTTTAGCCTTGGGGAGACTTAATAAAATGGGGTTTGATAGTAACCTTCTGCTGGGCCCTCACGAGTATGATTTACAGGTTGAGTATCTCTATCTGAAAGGCCTGGGGACAGAAATATTTCAAATTTTTGATTTTTAAACATTTTGGAATATTTGCATATGCATAATAAGTTATCTTGTGGCTGGTACCCAAATATAAACACAAAACTCTTTTGTGCTTCAAATACACCTTATATACACAGCCTGGAGTTAATTTCATACAATATTTGTAATAATTTTGTGCATGAAACAAAGTTTTGACTGCATTTTGACTGCCACCCATCACAAGAGGTCAGGTGTGGAATTTTGCACTTGTGGTATCATATGGGTCCTCAAATGGTTTGGATTGTGAAGGATTTTGGATTTTCAATTAGGGGTGCTTAAGATGTAATAACTGAATGAGATCTCTCTAGTTCACAAGGAAACAGGGCCTGGAAAGTAAATATCAGACCTAAGGCTTTATCCAGGTTAATAAAAAGTGTGGCCAGGACTTTGCTTCTCTGCGGACTTGATAGATGGCAATCCCTTGAGCCTGGGAGGTGAAGGTTGCAGTGAGCCAAGATGGTGCCACTGGTCTCCGAGATGGTGCCACTGGGCGGCAGAGGGAGACTCCATCTCAAAAAATGCATCATCCTGGAGGGCATTCCACATGGGTAAATCCACATACATCCTGCAGTGGAAGTGTAGCCCCACCAGGGAAAGACCATGGTGGAGGGCCAGCTGAGGAAAGCAGGAGAACCTGAATAAGCTTTTATTCCTACTACTGAAAGAGCCATAACCCCTGCCACTGAATCAGTAGAGGTGGAAACATAGTTTTTCCTGGAGCCAACTTGGTGGCTGGAACACCACAGGCTCATAGGAACAAAGACCACGACACAGACAATAGCCTGGGGGAGTTACTATGGCCTAGGATGCCCGACAACTAGATATGACCTTCAATGAGTAGCTGAGGTCAATGAATGCACACTAGCATGCACTCTGCACCTAGCGTGGAGAAGAAAATATGGAAGTGCAGAAACAAACTGTTCTTAGGGAAATACCAATTCATGAGAGTAGATATCAACTTCAATGCAAACAACAATAACACAACGAATACTTCATGAAAATGTATTCCAGCACACAGACAAATATTTTTGTGTCACTAAGATAGAGTAATATTCAAACATTTTAGTAGATGAATAGGAAAAATATTAAAGGATGGTCAATGTTAAGACCTGAATTGGTGATCCGGACAACCAAGTGAAAGAAACATCTGAAAATTTATAACCAATATACACAGACCTAGAAATCCAGGGGAGGAAGTTAAGAATCTCGAGGTTTCATTAGGTAGGACTGCTGCTCATACAACCTATGGAAAGTATTTACCTAGCACACAGTCCTCAGACTTACGTTATGTTGCATTTCTAGATCCAGGAAAATACTCATGTGAATAATAAGAGTTCAGAAAATGAAAAAAAAAAAAACATAGAAATAGAGCAGGTGAGACAAAACACACATCCACACACACACACGCACACACCCCACACACACCCCACACACACGTTAGCATAAAATTTCCTTGCACTAAGAATCAGAAAATTGAAAATGTTCACAGAGTTCCAGGCAGCTTGGTAAGAAAGGGCAAATCTAGTCATATCCTGCTGTAGCTACAAAATGCCAAGGACAAAGAGAAAATGTTACAAGCTCCCAGGCAGAACAATAAAAAATAATATGTAATTTAGAGAGATTGGAGAGCTGACCCTCACCCAGTCAGACTGATCCAACAGGTTAGTGGCCAGGGACTCTTTTGAATAAGAGCCCTTTTGTTCTGCTGAAAGCATAAAGCTGACCAAAATCACAGTACTTACTGCCTGGGTCAGGGACAGTATGACAGCTGGCCAGAAGAGGTATCAACCTTTGATTTCCCATTTTGGGTTGTTAGAACAGAGGCCAGCAGCACTACATTCAGAATGGACCTGGAGTGGGCCTGTTTTTTTTTTTGTTTTTTTTTGTTTTTTTTTTGCTATGCCACAGCTACAATCATATGATGTTACTTTTTAAAACAATTTTTTTCTCACCTATTAATTTTTAGAAATCAGAGGGCAATAAGCAATTGAGTTAAAATAGAATAAAGTTACAATTCTTAAGTATGGTAGTAAAATGAGATTTATAACTGTTTTGTTGCCAAAAGCAACAAAATGTTTTGGTCTATTTTCTGTTGACACAAGCCTTTGGATGAAATAGAGATGTTTGGGTATGTGTTCAGTGTGAAACAAGTGTTTTATAGGGAGGAAGGGAGAGCTTAGAAATTATGAGACTTAGTCACTCTTCCTCATTTCGAGAGAGCATAAGATGCCCCATTAATTTGGAAAGTTTTAGAACACTTCAGAAGCAGGCAGAGGAGTAGGATTTTTTTTCTCGAAGTTATTGTAAATTTTTTTATAAATCTGAATTTCATTTATCTTGATTTGTTTAACAAATTTTGTGCTTTATTTATTTATTTATTTTTTTTTTATTATCCTTTAAGTTCTAGGGTACATGTGCATAACGTGCAGGTTTGTTACATATGTATACTTGTGCCATGTTGGTGTGCTGCACCCATCAACTCGTCAGCACCCATCAATTCATCATTTATATCATGTATAACTCCAAATGCAATCCCTCCCCCCTCCCCCCTCCCCATGATAGGCCCCAGTAAAAATGCTATGGTAGTTGGACAACATGGTTGAAATATTTCTTTTGAAATTTTTTCCGGCAATACAAAATTTGTTTTAGGGGTTGTCAAAGAGGAAAAAAATGTTAGAGATCAATTCTATTTGAATTTTACTTTGGATATGAGTATACATTTTCACACTTTATTTCTATTTCAAGAAATTATGACTTAATTATTCCCTCGATTTCTGTTTTTTGTTTTTGTTTTTTTTTTTGAGACAGGGTCTGAGTCTGTTGCCCAGGCTGGAGTGCAGCGGCCCAGTCCTGGTTCACTGCAATCTTGGCCTCCTCAGGTTCAGGGCATTCTCACACCTCAGCCACAAGAGTAGCTGGGACTATAGGCATGCACCACCACACCTACCTCATTTTTATATTTTTTGTAGAGACAGGGTTTTGCCACGTTGCTCAGGGTGTTCTCAAACATCTAGTCTTAAAGGTTTGCCCACCTCAGCCTTCCAAAGTTCTGGTATTACAAGCATGAGCCACCACACCTGGCCAGTTTATTTTTCTGACTATCAGAAACAACTCTGGTTCTCCAGGCATGTGAGGGTTCTTGAAACACTTTGGTCAAGCACACTAAGAAAGCACTGTAAGAAAAGCATACAAAAACATGATTAGTCTTATTAGGATTTAAATATGCCAAATAAAGTAAAAGTGCAATATTATTCTGACTCAATAGATAGTCAAACATTATTTTAAATGGGAGTATCAAACTTTTTCTAAAATTTAGGAAAATACATGGCTGTGCATTAAGGTTTGCCATATAAATTGGTATGGCATGTCTAGACAGTAGTTTAGTAACATGTTTTAAAAACCTGAACAGTACAGACTTATAACTGAGATAGTACACTTTCTTTTTTTTTTTTTTTTTTTATTATACTTTAAGTTCTAGGGTACATGTGCATAACGTTTATATCATGTATAACTCCCCAATGCAATCCCTCCCTCCTCCCCCCTCCCCATGATAGGCCCCAGTGTGTGATGTTCCCCTTCCCGAGTCCAAGTGATCTCATTGTTCAGTTCCCACCTATGAGTGAGAACATGCGGTGTTTGGTTTTCTGTTCTTGTGATAGTTTGCTAAGAATGATGGTTTCCAGCTGCATCCATGTCCCTACAAAGGACGCAAACTCATCCTTTTTGATGGCTGCATAGTATTCCATGGTGTATATGTGCCACATTTTCTTAATCCAGTGTGTCACAGATGGACATTTGGGTTGATTCCAAGTCTTTGCTATTGTGAATAGTGCCGCAATGAACATACGTGTGCATGTGTCTTTGTAGTAGAGTAATTTATAATCCTTTGGGTATATACCCAGTAGTGGGATGGCTGGGTCATATGGTACATCTAGTTCTAGATCCTTGAGGAATCGCCATACTGTTTTCCATAATGGTTGAACTAGTTTACAATCCCACCAACAGTGTAAAAGTGTTCCTATTTCTCCACATCCTCTCCAACATCTATTGTTTCCTGACTTCTTAATGATTGCCATTCTAACTGGTGTGAGATGGTATCTCATTGTGGTTTTGATTTGCATTTCTCTGATGGCAACCTACAGAATGGGAGAAAATTTTTGCAACCTACTCATCTGACAAAGGGCTAATATCCAGAATCTACAAAGAACTCAAACAAATATACAAGAAAAAAACAAACAACCCCATCAAAAAGTGGGGAAAGGATATGAACAGACATTTCTCAAAAGAAGACATCCATACAGCCAACAGACACATGAAAAAATGCTCATCATCACTCGCCATCAGAGATAGTACACTTTCATAGTTGATTTCTAGAACCTCAATCAAATTAAGACTGGACTGTAAAAAAGAATTTTGACTGCAACTTACTATTGATGCCCCTAAAATGTAAACAATCCAAATGTCTAGCAATAAGTTATTTAGTATATTAAGCCATACAATAAAATTCAGCAATAAAACTGAGGATTTTTAGTTGTTTTGTTTTTGTATTTATTGACATAGAAAGATGGGCATTTCTTATAATTACATGTAAATCATGGTGATTTTGAGTATTAAACACTTGTCTATACAGCAATGTTTTATTTTTACCATGTTTTTCTGTATTTTTAAAAACAATCAAAACATTAATATACTTGTATTTTAGATTTAAACCCCAACATAAAGGCATGATTTAGTTTTTAATTGACATTGAGCTGTGTGGAATAGAGAATATGCCTAGGGTCATGGTTTGATCAATTTAGACACTTTTTTTTTCCCACTAAGAATATCAAGAGGGGGCTTTAAACCAATTCTTATTTTGCAATGCAGATACTTAATGCTATTTTTAAATGTAAAACTTGTAGATGTCAGTTAATTTTTTATGCTTTTTCAAGGGGAAAAAAGAAGAAATAGCCACTGCTTGGGACAAATAGCGCGATGTTAACAAAAGACACATAGAACAGAAATAATCTACAGGCTTTTCTACCATTAAACAAAATGAACGTCCAGAGTTGATCAATTATATTTAAATTTATGAAGTAAATCAAGTATATTTAAACTTATGTGTAAGAGGAAAAAATAGTGAAAGGGAATTCTCTGGCTTTAAGTGAACTTGTCTCCAGGCTGAGTGATTTATAAGCCAGAATTTAAACCAACCAAACCAAAACAAAACAAAGAAACAAAAATGCAGTCATGATTTAGAAACTTCTGTCAGTCATATGTGAGAAATCATTACAAATTGTATCAATACTTTAGCCATCTAATCTTACAGGGTTGAATACTCTGTAGCAAAATTCTAGGACAATAACAGGCAGCATGCCACAGTGGAAAGAATAACTCAAATGTTCCAGTTCTCTGTCTAGTATTAGACTAACAAACTATCGAGATTTGATCAAAGCACCATTTGTAGTTTTAAATACCATTGTCTGCAAAGACATCTGAAAATTACAGTAATGTGATGGGGGACAAAATGAAATACGATTTGACAAAACCAAAGATAGAATGGAATCAGATGGAAGAGGACAGTACTGGACAGAATACAACAGAATAAATTTGAGTTTTTGGTTTTGAGCCTGATTTCATTCTTCTTCAATCGCTTAATTCATGAATGATCCCTGAATGAGCTGCTTCATTTTATTGGAGCTTTATTTTTATCTATTAATTATGGCATGGAAATTAAAGGCAATAACTAAAGTCGAACACATAGCTAAGCACTTGGCATAGTCATTTTCTAGTAGGTCTTTCAGGGTATGCCCTGGCTGCTTCATTCCGTTCACCATTCCAACTTTTAAGCATTTTATAGGGAAAAAAAGGAAAGCATACCTTAATTAGTTCATGAATTTAACACATCCAGAAGGGATAGCCTAAAGGTTGATTTCTAGCATCAAAATACAATTATTGGCAAAGCAAGAGGATAGTCTCACTAATTAGATTTAAAATGAAAAGAAAGTCAGCCCTAATTTTATATTCACAGACTCTATTGCACAAAGCCAGGTTAAGGAAGTCCTGACTTAGTACTAAAACCTGATGAAGATTTCTAATGGAGTTAATTTTCTTCATGCTCAGTATTAACTGCTTTTCACCAAAAGTATGTGTCTACTAAAAATCAAGAATAAACAGGCTTCACCAATATAACTATAATATTAAATCATATAGTGAAACTATAGTTTTTACTCTAAGTTAATCAAAGCTCACAAGTGTATTTTGATTTTTGTGGTGGAAAGATATTACAGTGGGTATGAACTGGTAGAGGAAGCTAGAATTCCTTTGCTTCTAGTTTATCCTCATGCTTTCTTCCTGTCTGAAAACACTCACGTTTATCTAATATCTCAAATAGCTGGCCCTCAGCTTTTGCTTGAATGTCCTAGGGAGTCTATTCCTAACATGCTCTACAGGCTTCTAAATCTAACGCCAGTGAATCCAGTGCCATGCTAGTCCCACCTCTAGCACTTGACCTGGGTGAGCCCATGGCTGCTTCTCTCTTTCATCCCTGAAGGTTGATGTGAGAATTTATTGCCATGAGGGAAAGTTATAATTTATAGTTTGGCATGCTCAAAGATTGACATTATCAACATAACTGGTTAAAAAATGGAATGGTTAAAAAATGGTTAAAAAAGCAGACACCCCTGGGAAGTTATTCAGAGGTTACAAACTTTCTTTCAGAGATATTGGTGTGAGGTTGTGTGTATGGCTTTTGAGTTTTCTTTCAATAAAAAAAAATTTATTGAAGTTCCATCCAATAAAATTAAGTAATCATTGTAAGAACACCCCATATAAATGGATAATGTTTTGAAGATCTGGCACAATTTTAATTGATATTTAAATTCAAGTAGCATTCATTGAACTCATGCTATTCTAGAAGCGTATTTCATAAACATTTATTGAATACAATTTATCTGCCAGATGTTAGTGAAAGCAATGGACAAAATTATCTATGCTCATAATATTTACATTCTAGTCCAAAGAAAAAAGTGAATATAAAAATAATAAATATTTCAATTACATATTAGTTTCAAAGTGATCAAGCTATGAAACTAAATCTTGGGACCCCCAAATCACTAAGCTAAAGGAAGAGTCAAGCTGGGAACTGCCTCCCCTTTTGGTTCCTAAATAAGTTTGCTACAAGATGAAAAGGTACATGGAAATTCCTTTCTGTGTATTTTTTTGCCCACAAGCAAATTCCTAGTGAGCTCCAAGATCTTTACCCTAAGGGGTTCCCGTTAAGATTTCACCATAGCAATGTAAATTGATAGCTTGTATTTACAGGTGCACTCAGCCCCCTGCCCACTAGACACAAATGCATATCTGATTGTCCCCCTGCCCCATTTCACCTATGTTAGCTTATGTGAAAAATGCAGATTCCCTGAATTTTTTCTCTACTCCATTTGTCTATGCCATTTTATGTCAAAAAATGCAGATTCACTGAGCCAGACAAAGAAATGAATAACTATTTTTCCCTAAGCCCCTCTTACATGAAAATTGTGTACTTCTCAATATCCCACCCATTCCCCTTTAAATTTGGAGGTCTCAACATCATCTTTGGAGAAAAACATAGACCTGCCTTCTTCATGTGCAACCTTAACTTTGGCAAATAAGCCTAAAATGATTTAGATTTTTCTTGTCATTTTTATCGATTGACAAAAGTAAACAAATACAACATTGTAAGAGAGGCCACCAATGCAGAAGGTGGGATGGGGTAGGAAGCAGAGTCACACTTTGCTGAAAGGTTTAAGATATTTTACTTTATGCCTATATTTAACAAGATCTTGACTTTCAGATAAAATAAGCCAAGTAGGCTGAGAATTCAGAAGCAAAAGATTTCAAATAACTCACAGGGCTTACCTTAAAGGGCAGAGTCTATATATAAGTTAATGTGCACAGAGCAAAAAACAGTTCATTTTTTTTTTCAGATTTGCTGCATTTTTCTTCACCTTAAAAAAAATCAGTATCTTGCATAGGTATGCAGGAAAGAAGCTGAGTGACTACTGCATATTATATCCTACATATTGTCTTCTGAAAGCTATTTTAATTTGTGTTGTTTTTATGAAAATTGTTTGATACACTATATTTGCACGTATTTATGGGTATAAACCAAAATTAAAATTCTAAGCCCCTCAATTGACTGAATGGATCACCCTTTCAGCCAAGGAGATAACAGAGAAACGTGAAAAATGAGTTCAGGCTGTAACCGCTCAAAGGATTCATCTTACCCACTGCCTAGACAGAGTCGATTTATAAAGAGAGGGGTATAGCAACAGAGATAAAGTAATTCACATACAGCTGACCATGTAGGAGATCAGAGTTTTATTATTGCTCAAATCAGTCTCCCCGAGCATTCAGGAATCAGAGTTTTTCAGGATAATTTGGTGGGTAGGGGGACAGGGAGTGGGGAGTTCTGATTGGTCGGGTCAGAGATGAAATTAGAGGGAGCTGAAGCTGTTCTCTTGAGCTGAGTCATTTCCTGGGTGAGGGCCACAAGAAAAAATAAGCCAATTTCATAAACCTGGTGCTGCCAGTGACAGTGATAGGAGGCAGCCAAATGTCTAGGCAGATAGGGGTGGGTACCCGGTGAAGCCCACTTCCAAGCCAGAGACAGTTTACAGCCTGAAAGCCAAGCTACAAGTTAAATCCTGACAGGAGTGAGAACTTGTCTTCCAGTTTGATGCGCTTTCTTCTGATTGATTCCTGCCCTTCACCTATTTTACATATACCTACCCTTTCCTAATTGGCTTTCTACACTGTCATGCCCACCTTTGAGTAATGTCTTTGCTTTAGCAAAGTTTGCATACTTACAAACCAATTGGCGTGCACTCCGCATCCTGCGTCTATGAAGACCCTAGACTCAGTCAGTAGAGAAGATGGCCTGACTTTGGGGAAGAGACAGCCTGACTTTGGGGAAAAGGACCTGCCCTTTCTGCCCTCTCTCCAGCTCCCCTCTCTGCTAAGAGCCATTTTCATCACTGTATAAAACTGTTTGCCTTCACAATCCTTCAGTCATCTGCATGACTTCATTCTTCTTGGATGCTGGACAAGAGTTTAGTACTCACCAAGTATGGGTACTCAGAAAGACTGTCACACTGGCCTTTTGCCCTGACCGGCGAAGGGCAGCTGCCCTGAATGATGATTCAAGGGACTAGTTGAGCTGGTGACACACTGCCATCCATGGGTGGCAGAACCAAAGGAGCTCTGTGACACCCCTGTGGGGCTTCAGGATTGTGGGCATCCTCACCTGGGCACTGTGCTGTCCTTGAGATGAGGTGCCTGGTCTGGCCACAAGCCCTGGATGGAGCTTTCTCCTGTGTTGATGCCTGGAGCGGCCAGCCAGATCCCATACTTACTTGTTCACATGCTCCCTCCCACAAGGGGTTGATGAACTCATGGAAGGGGCACGACAGGGCTGAGAAAAATCCTATATCACCAGCTGATCCATTGTGTGCAGGGCTGCAAAATATTTTCAGCACTGATCTTAGATTTTACAATAGTTATGTTATCCCCAGCAGCAATTTGGGGTGGTTTAGAATCTTGCAGCCTCCAGCTGCATGACTCCTAAACTATACTTTTTTAATCTTGTGTCTAATTTGTTAGTCCTGCAAAGGCAGTCTAGTCCCCAGGTAGGAAGGGTTATTGGTCTGAGAAAGGACTGTTATTGTCTTTGTTTGAAAGCTAAACCATAAACGAAGTTCCTCCCAAAGTTAGTTTGGCCTAACCCAAGAATGAACAAGGATAGCTTAAAGGTTAGAAGCAAGATGGAGTCAGTTAGGTCAGGACTCTTCCAATGTAATAATTGTCTCAGTTATAATTTTTGCAAAGGCAGTTTCAAGGCCATGTCACGAAGAGGGGGTTGGACATACCTCATTATATCCTCTCCCTTTTGGAATTTAGACACAACTGACCAGTATTAACATGAAAATAGATATCCTAAGGTGAACAGAACAGACTCTTGGTAGCAGTTAGATATCAACTTCAACTGACTCTGGTATAGCATCACATGACAGATAACAGGCCTTAAAGGAAATCAGAACATTTTACCCTAAAATATATTTCCTTGATATATTTTTTAAAAGCCCTGCAAAGTAGCCTCTTGTGTGGGAAATTTACATTTGTAGAGAATCCACTTCCCTTTCTAGGTCTTCCCCTCATCCAGGAGAAATTTAACTAAGAGTCTGACACCTTTTAAGGTGGGATGAAAGCCATATACCATGTGTTCTCTCTGAAGCTGCTACCTGGAAGCTCCATCTACTTGACAAGAACTTTGACTTCCACAACTGCCCACCTTTACTTAACTCAAGCTGATTTCACCTATTCAGGCAGAATTTAACTCTTTCAGCTAATTGCCAATCAGAAAATCTTTGAATCCAGCTGGACGCAGTGGCTCACTCCTGTAATCCCAGCCAAGTGGGTGGATCACCTGAGGTCAGGAGTTTGAGACCATCCTGGTCAACATGGTGAAATCCTGTCTCTACTAAAAATACAAAAATTAGCTGGGTGTGGTGGTGCATGCCTGTAATCCCAGCTACTCGGGAGGATGAGGCAGGAGACTTGCTTGAACCTGCGAGATGGAGGTTGCAGTGGGCTGAGATCACACCATTGCACTCCAGCCTGGGTGACAGAACGAGACTTCATCTAAAAAAAAAAGGGGGAAATTTTTGAATCCACTTACGATCTTGGAAGCCCACCTCCCCAACTCTCCCTACCCTACCCCCACTTTGAGATGTCCTGCCTTTTCAGGTCGAACCAATGTATAACTTACATGTATGGATTTAGGTCTTCATCAGTAATTTCTGTTTTCCTAAACTGTATAAGTTCCAGCTATAACCCAACCAACCTGGGCGCATGTTCTCGGGATCTCTTGAGGCTGTGTCATGTACCATGGTCCTTAACTTTGGCAAAACAAACATCTAAATTGATTGAGACCTGTCTCGGATACTTTTAAGTTTACATGGGGTGTTTGTGAAATTTCGGTACATGTGCAGAACATGTAATAAGATGATTCTGGAGACTCTCTAAAATGTAATTTTTTCCTAAAACTAATTTCTGTTATGCCATATAATTCGATAAAACCAGAGCTTCTGTCCTTCAATTATACTTGGAAGTTTGTGTCCAGTATCTAAATCTTTAGAGTAGGATAACCCTGGGACTAGGAAAAAAAAATAAAAGCAAAAGAGAAAGAGCTGTTTTAGGTTATTCTGTAAAGATCATGTTGTCCACTAAGGACTTGCCTGATATTTTCATATGGGGATATTACAGTAGGTAATCTAGTCAGACATGAGCAGGACAGGAGAGGGTCCCCACTGCCACACACCAGGAATGTTAGGCAACCATCAGGTGATGGTCAGGAGGTTGTTAAACTCACTCTCTAAAAGTATAATTGGTCACGGCTAGCACCAGTGAAAGGGAGTCTCCCAATAGATAAAAAATACATGAAACTGGTGATCAGCAGCTTTCCTATAAAATCTCAGGAGTGGGCAACTGGGCTCAAGCATGCTCTTTAAGATGTAAAATGGTGGAGTTTAGCTGGTATATGATCTTCTAGAGACATTTGACTGGTAAGCAAAGAATGTCTCAAGTGAGCATGCATACAACTCCAGTGAATACACTAAGCTTGCTGCCCTCCCAAGTGCTGGCAGGCCACTGTGCATGCAGACAGCTCTCTCCAAAAGGAGAGGGAGGGGAGAAGAGATGCAAGACCCCAGAAGCATGCCAGCATATAAAACTGTAAGTCAAAGGTCAACTGCACACTTGATCACTCAAGTCACCTGCTTGGCCCTCTTCCAAGAGCACTTTACCTCCTTTCATTCCTGCTCTAAAGCTTTTTACCAAACTTCCACTCCTGCTCTAAAACTTGTCTTGGTCCCTCCTTCTGCTTTCTGCCTCCTAGAATTGAGGTTGCTGCAGGCCTGTACAAATTTGCCACTGCTAACATAAACTTATATACAGTTAAGGAAAAACTCATTTTGAAGAGAAAATGGCATGGTGTGAGATGTCTCCACATAATGCTGTTATAAATGGTAAACATACTAGTTTTATGACTTTTTATATTGTATGACTTTAACATATGCAATGTATACCGTTCTATATTAACTCATGGAAATTTTCAATTTTCTAATATCTGCATATTCTTATTTCAGCAAAAAAATAGTTTAAATGTATATTGTCCTTATTCATTAAAGATCTTCACAAGGAAAAAGATTTGAAATATAAAATTATGTAGAATATTGCTGGAGAAGTATTAAAAGCACTATCTACTGCCAACTCAGAATTCCTCTCCTCAAAGGTAGAAGAGAAAAATAACTGCTTCATTATTGGAAAAGCATAAGCCAGAATGGGAGGAGCAGCACATTCTGTCTAGGCAATTGTTAAAGAGATTGCAGAGACAGAAAGAAAGCTTACCCTTGTATATAGTCAAGCAGATACAATCCACTGAATACAAGTATTCAAGGTAAACCATAACTAGTCCTCAAGTAAGAGGACTTGACAGCACCATTTGTCACACAGAGTTCCACCTAAATTCACCTAGCAATTGGGGTGACCATTTGTGCTAACTGGCTTTATCAAAAAAATTAAACTCAGATCTTTATGACAGAAAGTAGATTTGCAATTTGAGCAAGACACACATTTGACTCCGGAAGAAATTGGGAGATAGGGACTCTTTCCTCCTGATAACATTTTAGAGAGTTGGCTCTTAGACTCTTGAAGAAATATTCCTGGGTTGTGAACCTGAAAAGAGGGTCCTTTCACTTTTAAAATATTTATGAACATTGGAAAGAAGCAAATAAAGACTTTACAATTTTTCCAAAGTAAATGCTCAAAGAAAAAGGTAACTCCCTTTTTTTTTTATCACTTTTTATTAGATCTTGCATTTACCCTTATACTACCCATATTTTAATAATATATACAAAATAAAGATTCTTTTTGTGATTACATGATATGAAACTTAATGCTTGCCTGTAATAATCGAGTGTATTTTTACCAACACTATTAAAGACAGTAATTTATTGAGGAAAGCTTCATTCTGACAAAAAACGTATTAAAAGTTGATGAGAGATATTTACATTTACATCAAAATAGACCTTCTTTTGTCACTGGTAAACTGAGGGCTTTCCCTACTTTATATCAGTCATAAAGAAAGAACATCCAATTGGAAAAAAAGTCAAGCAGGTTTTATTTCTGGACAGAAATGGAGAAGGAGTGAGCTCTTATCCAGAAGACTCCTTTCCAAACAATAAAGGGTGTGAGGTTTTGAGGACTGGGTATGAGGAGGAAGAGGAACGTTAGCACATGCAGTGTGGGACTCCAGATCAATTTATTACCACACAAAAGATTCTCCCTGCCCACTTCACAAATAAAGACTATGGCATTACAGTAACAAAAGAGTTTAGTTGACCCAAGGCTGGCCACTCCACACAGGAGACAGAGTTATTACTCAAATCAATCTTGTCTCAGGCTCATAGATTAGGAGTTTTTCAAAGGTAGTTTAGGGGAAAAGGTGGAGATAGCTAGAAATGGGTGCTTGCTGCTAACTGGTTGGGGTGGAGATGAAGTTGTAGGGAGTTGAAGCTGTTCTCTTATGCTACATTTATTCTGGGTAGGACCACAGGAGCCATCTGTCAGTGGGTCCAGTTGGAGCCACGAGTGTCAAATGTGCAAAAATTCTGAAAAGATATCTCAAAAGTCCACTCTTAGATTCTACAACAGTAGAAGTGAAGTGTAGCAGTGCCACAGTGGGGACTCTGTGTGTGAGCTCCAATCCCACATTTTCCCTCTGCACTGCCCTAGTAGAGGTTCTTCATGAAGGCTCTGCTTCTGGAGAAGACTTCTGCTTAGACATCCAGGCTTTTCTGTACATCATTTTCTGAAATCTAGGCAGAAGATCACAAGCCTCAACTCTTGCACTCTGTGCACCTGCAGGCTTAACACAATGTGGAAGCCACTGAAGCTTATGGTTTTCACTCTCTGAAGCAGCATTCCAAGTACCTGGGCCTGGGAGGGCTCCTGTGATAGTCCCTGAAATGTCTTCAGGGACTATTTCTCATTGTCTTGGCTATTAGTACTTCCCTTCCTTGTAGTTATGCAAATTTCTGAAGCCTGCTTGCATTTCTTCCGTAAAAATAGGTTTTCTTTTCTACCACAGGGCCATGCTGCGAATTTTTCAAACTTTCATGCCTTGTTTCCCTTTTGAATGTAAGTTACAGTCTCAGCTCATCTCTTTGTTTATAAATGTAAGCATAGGCTTTTAGAAGCAGCCAGGTCAAATCTTGAATTCTTTGCTTCTTAGAAATTCATTTCACCAAATACTCTAAGTCATCTCTCTCAAGTTTAAAGTTTAGCAGATTCCCTAGAGCTGGGCAAAATGTCACCAGTCTCTTTGCTAAAGCATAGTAAGACTGACTTTACTCCAATTCCCCATAAGTTTCTTGTTTCCATCTGAAACTTTCTTAGCCTGGACTTAGTTGTTCATGTCACTATCAACATTTTGGTCACAATGACACAACACGTCTCTAGGAAGTTTCCAAGTCTTCACTCATCTTCCTGTATTCTTCTGAGCCCTCCAAACTGTCAACTTCTGTCTATTACCCAGTTCCAAAGTCACTTCCAGGTTTTCAGGTATCTTTATAGCAATGCCCTACTCCCAGTACCAATTCTCTATGTTAGTCTGTTCTCACATTGATACGAAGAACTACCTGAGACTGGGTAATTTATAAAGAAAATAGTTTTAATTGGTTCACAGTTCCACAGGCTATACAGAAGCATGGCAGGCGAGGAATCAGGGAACTTACAGTAATGGTGGAAGGTGAAGGGAGGCAGCCATCGTCTTCACATGGAAGAACAGCAGAGAGAGAGAGTAAAGGAGGAAGTGCTACACATTTTCAAACAACCAGATCTTGTGAGAACTCACTGTCACAAGAATAACAAGGTAGAAATCCACCCTATGATACAGTCACCTCCCACTAGGCCCCTTCCTCTACATTGGGGATTACAATTCAACATAAGCTTTAGGTGGGGACACAGAGCCAAACCATATTAGTAACCTAAGACAAAATTTAAACTTTTTAAATTCCTAAATGCCTGTTTTGGATTTCCTTTAATATTTACAAAAGCTATATTGCACCCTGTAGTCTAGTGGTTATGATTTGGTTCTGTCAACACTTCAGCCTGGGTTTAATTCCTCATCATGAGTTTCTTAAAAATGTAAATTCTTCAGACCTAAAGAAAAAAGAGACATTTATGTGAACTAGTTTAAATCATTTGTTATGAATTTATATTCTTGTGAATCAGGGACCCATTTGTTATTTATCACTTTCCCCTTCATGAATAGCTTTGAGTTTTCTCTTTCTTTTCTTTTCTCTTTTCTTTTCTTTTCTTTCTTTCTTTCTTCTTTCTTTCCTTTCTTTTTTCTTTCTTTTTCTTTCTGTGTTCTTTTCTTTCTCTCTTCCCTCCCTTCCTTCCTTCCTTCCCTCCTTCCTTCCTCTCTCTCTTTCTTTTTTGTCTATTTTAATTTTCCATCTATGGGACACACAAGAAAGTTGACCTTTGTGTATAATAGATCTTCAGCTGAGAAGGTGACACCCTAGAGAATATTGCAGGACACAAATGTAAATTGTTCCCCATTTGTGGCTAACAAATTTTTTCCTTCTTTAAGCTGTGAAAGGAAAATAAATATTTGGACTCCAAACTCACTAAGCTAAAGGAATAAATCAAGCTGGAAACTGGGTCATGCAAACCTGTCTCCCATTTTGGTTTTTAAATAAGATGACTACGAATATGAAAAGCTACATACGTGCTTCACATTTTGCCCACAAGGAAATTTCTTGTGGATCCCAAGATCTTTACCGTATAGCATTTCTGTTAAAGTTCACCATGGCAATGTAAATTGATAGGTTATCTTCTCAGGTGCAGGAACATAGAACAGAACTCGAAGTCATCCCTCTGCCCACCTGAGACCAATGCATATCTGATTATTTCCTCTGTCCTACTGTCTATGTTATCTTATACAAAAATGTAGATTCACTCATCCAAAGTCATAAATGACTACTTTCCCCTACTCCCTTCTCACATGAAAATTGTGTAGTTCTCAATATCCTGCCCTTTCCCCTTTAAATATTGAAGCCCTCAAAATCGTCTTTGGAGAAAGACAGAGACCTGTCTCCTGGGTGTGTGTTTTTAGCCTTGGCAAATAAATCTCCTAAAATGATTGAGACTTGCTTTCATCATTTTCCTTGATTCACAACGCTACAGAGGCATTGTGAAAACAGCAATGTGCCTCTAAAAACAGTTTAAAGTCCATCTATCTATCTCAAGATGCTTGCAGATATTGTAAGAAATTGAGACATTGAAATAAGACTGCTCATTAAAAATTAAAAAAGAGAAAGAAAAATTAAAATAGTGATTAACCTAAACCTCTGTTAAACAAATATCCACCCACAACCCTTCAATGACCCCTGCCCCAGTGCAACTTCTTCTTGGTACAAATTTCTACAAGGAAAAGCCAAGAACAAGAATGTTTGCTTTTTGCCTGGATAAGGCTTGATAAAAAAATTTTTTTAAGAGCTCTGGGGTCAGAAGTTAGCTTAATTAAAAGTTGATGTTCAGGCTATATTTTTTAAAGGTTTTTCTGCTTTTTCTCTTTTGGGTTCTGTTTCGGGGAGTTTTTATCAGTTCACAGAAACCTCTGTTAATTATATGTTCAGTCCTTCTGTTACCTTGCTTTCTTATTGGCATGATTTTTGCTAAGAAAAATGTGAGGTTTTATTGGCCTTTTAGAAAGCTTAAAATCTTCGAAAAATTGGCTCCTCTAATGCGCTTTCCTCTACTTCCTTTTACTTATTTCTCCTTCCTTTTTGTCAGTTTCAATTTCTTATGGCAAGATCTAAAGGAGACTTCTAGTGACTCTGAGACCCCTTGAGGAACCAAAAAAAAAAAAAAAGGCACTCTAGACACCATTTTGGGGATCTCCCTATTTTCTCATGGCTCCCCAAGAGTCATGAGCAGATTCTCTCAAGTTTCAAGCTCCGTTGTTTGGTGTTGTTGTTGTTTTTGCATTGAGTTTCCTGATTTCTTTGGATTTTGAGGAATATGAAGGGTTGCTTTGTACTGTGAGAAAGTGCTTGATATTTGAGCGTACAAAGACTAGTGAGTCACTGGCAAGGACTGAAGTTTTAAAGGTGGCTGACAAGTTGCAGTGCATGGGTATTACTTGAAGGAGGCTACTGGTTTCTTTGTGCATTTACATAAGAAAAGTGTGGTTTGGATACTTAGAGGCTATGGGAACACTTGCCATGGAGGAATAGACTCTTCTAGGGGGTGAGCTGATCACAAAGTCGACTGATTGGCATTGGGTTGTAGCTGCCAAATGGGTTCATTTTGTCTGCTGCTGAGACAGAGCCAATTTATCAAGACACAAGAATTGCAATAGAGAAAGAGTTTAATTCACACAGAGCTGGATGAAAGGGAAACCAGAGTTTTATTACTCAAGTTAGTCTCCTGGGAAGTTTGAAGACTGGGGTTTTTAAAGGATAATTTGGTGGCTTGGGGGCCAGGGAGTGGGGGGTATTGATTGGTCAGGTTGGGTATCAAGTTACAGGGAGTCAGAGCCTATCCTCCTTGACTGATTTGGTCCTGAATAGGCACCACAAGACCAGATAGCCAGTTTACTGGTCTAGGTGGCACCAGCTGGTGCATCAAAATGCAGGGTCTGAAAAATATCATGAACACTGATCTGAGGTTTTACAATAGCGATGTCATCTTTGGTAGCTATTGGGGAGGTTTGGAATCCTGCTGCTTCTGGCTGCCTGACTTCTAGACTAGGGGACTCAACTTCTGTGCTGCCGACTGGTACTAGTCTGTGGCCTGTTAGAAATACAAAAATTAGAGGCCAGTCACGGTGGCTCACACCTGTAATCCCAGCACTTTTGGAGGCCAAGGTGGGCAGATCATGAGGTCAGGAGTTTGAGACCAGCCTGACCAACATGGTGAAACCTCGTCTCTACTAAAAATACAAAAATTATCTGGGCGTGGGGATGCATGCCTGTAATCCCAGCTGCTCATGAGGCTGAGGCAGGGGAATCGCTTGAACCCAGGAGGCAGATGTTGCAGTGAGCAGAGATCGCACCTTTGCACTTCATCCTGGGTGACAGAGCAAGACTCTGTCTCAAAAAAAAAAAAAAAAATTACAAAAAGTAGAAACCAGGCTGCACAGCTGAGCTCCTCCTCCTGTCAGATCAGTCGTGGCATTAGATTCTCACAGGAGCACGAACCCTATTGTGAACTGTGCGTGAGAAAGACCTAGGTTGTGTGCTCCTTATGAAAATCTAACTAATGCCTGTTTTGAAGTGGAACAGTTTCATCCTGAAGCCATCTTACCCGACCCCAGAGCCATATAAAAATTGTCTTCCACAAAACGGGTCCCTGGTGCCAAAATTATTGGGGATCACTGTCCTAGACCATAATTTCTAATCTCATGGCTAATGTGTTAGTCCTGCAAAGGGAGTCTGGTCCTCGGGTTAGATGGGGTTTGTTTCAGAAAAGAGCTGTTATCTTTGTTTTAAAGTAAAATTATAATCTAAGTTCCTTCCAAAAGTAGTTCAGCCTATGCCTAGGAAGGAAAAAGGGCAGCTTGGAGGTTAGAAGCAAGATGTCAGTTAAGTCAGATTTCTGTCACTGTCTTAATTTTCTCACTGTTATAAGTTTTGCAAAGCCAGGGTCATCTACCAACCTCAAAGGAATGGCCTTACAGTGAGGTGCACTTTGGGTTCAGTGTAAAAATGAGATCCTGGATTTTTGTGGATGTAGTTTCTCTGCCTTCCAGCTGTACATGTTTTCACATATTTGGCCTTGGAAACTTCAATGCTTTGTCAGCCCTATTCATTAATAGGCTCTTCCTAGACCTAAGTGTTCCGGTTGAAAAACAGAATAGACTGGCAGCTATCTATATAACTAAAATTGGTCTCTTTACAAAAGCTTGTGGCAAATTTCTATGTTTTTTGTTTTACTTTGGCATCCATTTATCAGAGAGATGAGGTGTTCACACAGAGAGGATTAGCATCACAAGTGTTTTAAGCAGATACTTCCAACACATGATATCTCTGCAATAGCAACAGGAGGTGGCTACAAAATTATTACAATAGTACAGTATGTACTGGAGTTAATTTTATGCAGTTATAATTTAATACACATATTTACATTTGCTTACACTTATCTCAACTGTGAATGGCATTGTGAATGGTCTGTGCTTATGTGCATAATTTTTGATAAATTTTAGCTTTTTATAATAGACTAGTCTATACCTTATTGTAGTAAATTATAAAATGAACTGGTAGTTACATATATTTTATGTATTCATGACATACCTAACTTTTTTTTTTTTCAATATTTTTAGGTTACATGTTTCATCTAAGGGTTTTTTCAAATTATTGCAATGTTGCAAAAAAAATTTTGGTATATTTATTGAAAAAAAATCCACAAATAACTGGACCCACTTAGTTCAACCCGTTATTCAAAGGTCAATCGTAACTGGAGAAACTGAGGGCTTTTTAACCAACGCTTTAATTGGGGTGTCATATTTTCAAATATGACTACTTGAGGGATTGAGGTTGACTTTCATGAATCCAGTAAAAAAACTCCTCAAGGGGGACCAGACCAGTGGCTCATGCCTGTAATTCCAGCATTTTGAGAGGCCAAGGCAGGTCAATCTCTTGAGCCCAAGAGTTCAAGATTGACCTGAGCAACAATGGCACAATCCCTGTTTCTACAAAAAATATAAAAATTAGCCAGGTGTGGTTGCATGAGCCTGTATTCCGAGCTACTTGAGAGGCTGAGGTGGGAGGATCATGTAAGCCCATGGAGATCCAGGCTGCAGAAAGCTGTGATTGTGCCACTGCACTCCAGCCTGAGTGACAGAGTAAGACCCTGTCTAAAAACAACAACAACAACAACAACAAACAACAACAAAACAGTCCCTTGGAAAAACTGGTCTGGTACTTTATCTACGTGGTTCCCTTACAGAATTTCTGATTGCAGGCATGAGCCAGCATACCCAGCTCTGGTTTTACTGTGTGTCAGGCCTAGGAACCTCAGGATATTTTGAAGACCTTGAGAAGAGAGAAATGTATCTGATTAACACAGGTATTACAGGCATAGCCTTTGACTTGGCTCCTAAGTCTCAAGGTTTTTAAAAGCCAAATTTGAAATTCCTTATAAAATAGTTTCAGAAAAGTCAACTTTGAAAGAACACATGTGGATAATCCCTCTTCTTGCTATACTTTATGTAAATAATTAGGCTGAGTATAATAAGAATAAAAATTATTTTGCAAATAAATTCGTCTTACTATGATTTATTCTTGATAATGATGGGGAACTAGAGAAATTACAATTGTGTTTCAGAAGAAAACTGTGATACATCTCTTATTAAATTCTAGTCCTGTTCATTGTTTTTGAGTTTTAATTATTGCCCTATAATTTGGACCGAATTCTGAATTATTTCCTGGTTATAAATCTTCAAACTATGTTTCTAAGTTTTCTTCCATTTTTCCAACTTGGAGTCACTAAATATTGAAATTCCCTTGTCTTCAGGTCCAGAAGACTGAAACTTATGTATAAACAATCTTGTGACATACAAACCAGAAAGCAGAAAAATCTATCAGATTGCCACTGTCTGCCCCTTCCAAATGAAGAAAGTTCAGAGACTCCAGAAAAAGTAGTTATAGACTACTCTAGACATTGAATTTCACTTTTCTTCTTTATTTATATATAAATGCTTCGTAATGAAGATTCGGTTGCCTGTATCACATATAGAGTCCTGGTTTTGAGAATGCATCTACAATGCCTTCTCCTAAAATGATACAAATTGCTTAAATGGACTGGCTTATTCCCAGAAGAGGAAGGCTGGTTTAATGGGATTGTTTGCCAATCAGCTATTAGCTTGTTTTTTTTTTTCTCTTCACAGCCACCAACTCAGCTTTTAATGTGTGAAACTTCTAGGGAAGTTTTAGACAGTGGAACGTTGGGGCACAAAAACAATTCCTGAAAATATGGAGCTTTAGCATGATGAGTGCTTTGAAAATAGAAAGGACTCAGAAATAAACTTCCCAAACAATGTTTCTCTGCGACCTTTTGTCTGCCTCCCTGTCTCTCTGATCACCTTTCTGGAAGCACTGAGAGGGACTCTCTAGACTTTCTTTATCTAAGAAGTTTAAATTCAATTATCTTAAGACTCCTTCCCTAGGAATGTCATTAAGTACCCAGGAAACATCAACTATGAGACTGGAAGTCATCATCATAGCCAGACAGACTTTTTAGCTATTTTTCTGAAGGAAGTGCCAAGAGATTACCTGGGGGTTCTTGGGTATATAATTCTTAGTAAGTTTCCTAGAGTTTTGTAAATTATGCATTTTAAAATTCAGTTTTCGTCCAATGATATATTGGTACTGTAATGATTTCTTGATAACTTTAACTTGTGGAGAAAAAAATGAAAGACAAGATTATGCGATACCAATGTTTCATTTGTTTTGTCAGCTTTCTGTTTGTAACCCAGAAAGTAAGGATTTTAATAATATGCAAGTAACTATAAGACATAGACACTATCCCTCCTGGACTAGTAAAAAAAAAAAAAAAAAAAGCATAATTTTAAGGACATTTCTGTACTTTTAACTGGAGAACACCAGATAAAAATTTTGGTTCTACAACTTAACCAATTTTGTGATTTCAGGTCACTTCATCTCATGATTTTGAAAATGGTAAGTACTTATCTTAGGATATTTATAAAATTAAACACATGCATATAAAGTGTGTAATAGTTCCTGGCTTAGACTAAGTGCTGAAGTAACTGTACCTTTGCTGCTACTGTTTGAACTTTTATATCATATTCCAGCTTCAAAATTATCCACTAAATGTGTTCAATACAGTTAATCACTTAACTAACATTAGTTAAAAGTCTGAAGTGTGTAAGTACAATGAATACTAAATATGTGCAACATATTTTTGAAAAATTTTTACTTACTCAATATCTCTTTACCCTGTATAATTAATACATAAAAACATCAAAAGAAAAATAAAATAATTTGCTTATAGTATTCAATACCACATAATATGTAATGACAAAATTTAAACATGAGAAACAACAGTAGAAACGTTAGATGACAAGGGGAATAAAATTAGTGTGAAATCTGCATACCATTAGGTGCTAGCAAGGGTAGCATGTGGCCTTGAGTTTCAAAGTAAAAAATACAAAGGAAAACAATTAGTTTAAAATGTGTTGATTTTCTTAAAATAGCAACAAATGAAGTCAAAATTGTTTTCCCTATTACTGAGATCTGAAATAAATTTCTCACATAGATATTTTAAGTGGACATTATTTTAGATTAAAACAAATTTTAGTGCTTCTATTGTTAAAATACTGTGTTGATAAGGTATTTCTTTTAAAAAATTCTCTTTTTGAGTTAATAGATAATGGCAAATCAAAGGAACAGCAATTCTCTGATAACCTAAAATAATATAGGTTTTGTATTACATTTTTGTCAAGCTTGAACTGAATAGGAAATATATCATTTATATGAATGTGTATATATATGTATGTGTGTATATATAATATATGCATATTTTATATTCCTTGAAAGTTGGCACTATCAAGTGTACATTGAGTTTTTTTATTCCATACATGTAGAGAAGAGGATAAAACCTTTATGTCAGAACTAAAAACATGACAAAAAGATTGAGTTCAAGGAAACTTTCTTACTATATTTAATAAACTGGAAACATAATCTATATGCCCTGTCATTAACCCTTTTCCTATTTAGAAAAAAAAGGGAGGCAACTTGCTGCCAGCACGCATTTAATTTTATGTAAACACGCCTTTTGAGGCTGAAGAATATCTGATTGGTTTTCAATGTAAAAATGAAATCTTAAAACTGTTCATCGAGTTATTTCTAAACAGAACTAACAACGGAATCGCCTGAATCATAAGAATCATCTATTTCGGAAAAATCAGATTCATCAAATGAATCTTCAGCCAACAACTGTTCGCGAATGATGTTAACATCATGAGTAGGGATCCCACATTTTCTAGGATTTGACATTTTCAGTGATCGAGAATTACTACATGTTATAAATAGAAATACCACTACTAACCACAGAAAGCTATGAACAGAATAATGTATTTTGTTTCCAAAGTCAATATACTAGAGCACTGAGAAAAATATAATAAAAGCAACATATTTTGTGGCAGTGTTATTTCACGGTACACACTGCAGCCACAGGCCCCAGTGAGTATTCTCGGAGCAAATGGGAAAGGACTTAATTCCATAAAATTGACATGCATGTTTTGACAAAAATAACCATGATGCAGATCATAAGGAAATTTGTGTTGTATAAGCTTCAACAAGTCTGTTAGGCTACCCAAGGTCTAAATTGTTCAAAATCATTGAAAGTCTTTTGGCATTTTATTGTCTGAAATATTTGAATTATTTGAGTAATGTGGAAAGATCTTAAAGTGTAAACTCTTACTCTTTTTCTTATCCAGTGCATTTTATAATTTCTTTTCAATTTAATTTTGTGAGTTACCAATTGAAATGTTACATTTTTCAATATGAATTAGTTTCAAGTAGGTTAGAGTCCTATCTTTAGTTTTTTCACCAACTTATCTTTAACTTTCAGCACATTGTGATAAAAGACAGTTAGCAATAAGGTTTTTGTTTTGTTTTGTTTTGTTTTGTTTTTTGAGATGGAGTCTCACTCTGTCCCCCAGGCTGGAGTGCCATGGCGCGATGTCTGCCTACCGCAACGTCCGCCTCCCAGATTCAAGCGATTGTCCTGCCTCAGCCTCCTCAGGCACCTGCCACCACGCCCAGCTAATTCTGTATTTTTAGTAGAAATGGGGTTTCTCCATGTTGGTCAGGCTGGTCTTGGATTCCTGACCTCAGGTGACCCTCCGACCTCGGCTTCCCGAAGTGCTGGGATTACAGGTGTGAGCCACCGCGCCGGGCAGCAATAAGGGTTTTTTTTTTTTTTTTTTTTTTTTTGAGACGGAGGCTCACTCTGTCGCCCAGGCTGGAGTGCAGTGGCCGGATCTCAGCTCACTGCAAGCTCCGCCTCCCGGGTTCACGCCATTCTCCTGCCTCAGCCTCCCGAGTAGCTGGGACTACAGGCGCCCACCACCTCGCCTGGCTAGTTTTTTTTTTTTTTTTTTTTGTATTTTTAGTAGAGACGGGGTTTCACAGTGTTAGCCAGGATGGTCTCGATCTCCTGACCTCGTGATCCGCCCGTCTTGGCCTCCCAAAGTGCTGGGAAGCAATAAGGGTTTCTAATCCAGAATCCAGTTTGGGGAAAGTTATGCAAATATATATATATTTTATATATATATACACACACACACACACACACACACACACACACATACACACACACACACACATACATTTAAGGACTAAATTCTCTTATGATGTTAACATGAATTTTACAAATGTGCTTAAAATTTTTCAAAATATACCTGATTTGAATGTAATGGAAACAACCGGAATATCTGCATAAATTAGCAAGAAATTTGAGAAAAGTACTCTGAAAGTCTTTTTTAAAATGACAGATGTACTCCTTTGCCCAGAATATTTCAAAGGTACTTCTTTCCATTTGTTTTTAGACTTATGACTCTAGAATTCCATTTAGAAGAACTCTCATTCAAATGCAGAAAGGAAAGGGAGCCCAAAGGGAAGACAGAAGTGACTCACTGACATAAAAAGGCTGAGAAAAAGTTACATGGGTAATGCATAATGAAATTGTGTGAATATACAGTGTGAGTGGAAAACTATTAAATTATATAAATAAAAAATAGTTACATACAGATTATATACATATCTCTTTTTTTGGTTTTTATTTTTTTATTTTTATTTTTTATATTTATTTATTTATTTTTTATTATGCTTTAAGTTCTAGGGTACATGTGCATAACGTGCAGGTTTGATACATATGTATACTTGTGCCATGTTGGTGTGCTGCACCCATCAACTCATCAGCACCCATCAATTCATCATTTATATCAGGTATAACTCCCTGATGTAATCCCTCCCCCCTCCCCCCTCCCCATGATAGGCCCCAGTGTGTGATGTTCCCCTTCCCGAGTCCAAGTGATCTCATTGTTCAGTTCCCACCTATGAGTGAGAACATGCGGTGTTTGGTTTTCTCTTCTTGTGATAGTTTGCTAAGAATGATGGTTTCCAGCTGCATCCATGTCCCTACAAAGGACGCAAACTCATCCTTTTTTATGGCTGCATAGTATTCCATGGTGTATATGTGCCACATTTTCTTAATCCGGTCTGTCACAGATGGACATTTGGGTTGATTCCAAGTCTTTGCTATTGTGAATAGTGCTGCAATAAACATACGTGTGCATGTGTCTTTGTAGTAGAATAATTTATAATTCTTTGGGTATATACCCAGTAGGGGGATGGCTGGGTCATATGGTACATCTAGTTCTAGATCCTTGAGGAATCGCCATACTGTTTTCCATAATGGTTGAACTAGTTTACAATCCCACCAACAGTGTAAAAGTGTTCCTATTTCTCTACATCCTCTCCAACACCTGTTGTTGCCTGACTTTTTAATGATTGCCATTCTAACTGGTGTGAGATGGTATCTCATTGTGGTTTTGATTTGCATTTCTCTGATGGCGAGTGATGATGAGCATTTTTTCATGTGTCTGTTGGCTGTATGAATGTCTTCTTTTGAGAAATGTCTGTTCATATCCTTTGCCCACTTTTTGATGGGGTTGTTTGTTTTTTTCTTGTATATTTGTTTGAGTTCTTTGTAGGTTCTGGATATTAGCCCTTTGTCAGATGAGTAGATTGCAAAAATTTTCTCCCATTCTGTAGGTTGCCTGTTCACTCTGATGGTAGTTTCTTTTGCTGTGCAAAAGCTCTTTAGTTAATTAGATCCCATTTGTCAATTTTGGCTTTTGCTGCCGTTGCTTTTGGTGTTTTAGACATGAAGTCCTTGCCCATGCCTATGTCCTGAATGGTACTACCTAGATTTTCTTCTAGGGTTTTTATGGTATTAGGTCTAACATTTAAGTCTCTAATCCATCTTGAATTAATCTTCGCATAAGGAGTAAGGAAAGGATCCAGTTTCAGCTTTCTACTTATGGCTAGCCAATTTTCCCAGCACCATTTATTAAATAGGGAATCCTTCCCCATTTCTTGTTTCTCTCAGGTTTGTCAAAGATCAGATGGCTATAGATGTGTGGTATTATTTCTGAGGACTCTGTTCTGTTCCATTGGTCTATATCTCTGTTTTGGTACCAGTACCATGCTGTTTTGGTTACTGTAGCCTTGTAGTATAGTTTGAAGTCAGGTAGCGTGACGCCTCCAGCTTTGTCCTTTTGACTTAGGATTGTCTTGGCAATGCGGGCTCTTTTTTGGTTCCATATGAACTTTAAAGCAGTTTTTTCCAATTCTGTGAAGAAACTCATTGGTAGCTTGATGGGGATGGCATTGAATCTATAAATAACGTTGGGCAGTATGGCCATTTTCACGATATTGATTCTTCCTATCCATGAGCATGGTATGTTCTTCCATTTGTTTGTGTCCTCTTTTATTTCACTGAGCAGTGGTTTGTAGTTCTCCTGGAAGAGGTCCTTTACATCCCTTGTAAGTTGGATTCCTAGGTGTTTTATTCTCTTTGAAGCAATTGTGAATGGAAGTTCATTCATGATTTGGCTCTCTGTTTGTCTGTTACTGGTGTATAAGAATGCTTGTGATTTTTGCACATTAATTTTGTATCCTGATACTTTGCTGAAGTTGCTTATCAGCTTAAGGAGATTTTGGGCTGAGATGATGGGATTTTCTAAATATACAATCATGTCATCTGCAACCAGGGACAATTTGACTTCTTCTTTTCTTAACTGAATACCCTTTATTTCTTTCTCTTGCCTGATTGCCCTAGCCAGAACTTCCAACACTATGTTGAATAGGAGTGGTGAGAGAGGGCATCCCTGTCTTGTGCCAGTTTTCAAAGGGAATTTTTCCAGGTTTTGCCCATTCAGTATGATATTAGCTGTGGGTTTGTCATAAATAGCTCTTATTATTTTGAGGTACGTTCCATCAATACCGAATTTATTGAGCGTTTTTAGCATGAAGGGCTGTTGACTTTTGTCAAAAGCCTTTTCTGCATCTATTGAGATAATCATGTGGTTCTTGTCTTTGGTTCTGTTTCTATGCTGGATTACGTTTATTGATTTGCGAATGTTGAACCAGCCTTGCATCCCAGGGATGAAGCCCACTTGATCATGGTGGATAAGCTTTTTGATGTGCTGCTGAATCCGGTTTGCCAGTATTTTATTGAGGATTTTTGCATCGATGTTCATCAGGGATATTGGCCTAAAATTCTCTTTTTTTGTTGTGTCTCTGCCAGGCTTTGGTATCAGGATGATGTTGGCCTCATAAAATGAGTTAGGGAGGATTCCCTCTTTTTCTATTGATTGGAATAGTTTCAGAAGGAATGGTACCAGCTCCTCCTTGTACCTCTGGTAGAATTCAGCTGTGAATCCATCTGGTCCTGGACTTTTTTTGGTGGGTAGGCTATTAATTCTTGCCTCAATTTCAGAGCCTGCTATTGGTCTATTCAGGGATTCAACTTCTTCCTGGTTTAGTCTTGGGAGAGTGTAAGTGTCCAGGAAATCATCCATTTCTTCTAGATTTTCCAGTTGATTTGCATAGAGGTGTTTATAGTGTTCTCTGATGGTAGTTTGTATTTCTGTGGGGTCGGTGGTGATATCCCCTTTATCATTTTTTATTGCGTCTATTTGATTCCTCTCTCTTTTCTTCTTTATTAGTCTAGCTAGCGGTCTGTCAATTTTGTTGATCTTTTCAAAAAACCAACTCCTGGATTCATTGATTTTTTGGAGGGTTTTTGTGTCTCTATCTCCTTCAGTTCCGCTCTGATCTTAGTTATTTCTTGCCTTCTGCTAGGTTTTGAATGTGTTTGCTCTTGCCTCTCTAGTTCTTTTAATTGTGATGTTAGAGTGTCAATTTTAGATCTTTCCAGCTTTCTCTTGTGGGCATTTAGTACTATAAATTTCCCTCTACACACTGCTTTAAATGTGTCCCAGAGATTCTGGTATGTTGTATCTTTGTTCTCATTGGTTTCAAAGAACATCTTTATTTCTGCTTTCATTTTGTTATGTACCCAGTAGTCATTCAGGAGCAGGTTGTTCAGTTTACATGTAGTTGAGCGGTTTTGATTGAGTTTCTTAGTCCTGAGTTCTAGTTTGATTGCACTGTGGTCTGAGAGACAGTTTGTTATAATTTCTGTTCTTTTACATTTGCTGAGGAGTGCTTTACTTCCAATTATGTGGTCAATTTTGGAATAAGTGCGATGTAGTGCTGAGAAGAATGTATATTCTGTTGATTTGGGTTGGAGAGTTCTATAGATGTCTATTAGGTCCGCTTGGTGCAGAGATGAATTCAATTCCTGGATATCCTTGTTAACTTTCTGTCTCGTTGATCTGTCTAATGTTGACAATGGAGTGTTGAAGTCTCCCATTATTATTGTATGGGAGTCTAAGTCTCTTTGTAAGTCTCTAAGGATTGCTTTATGAATCTGGGTGCTCCTGTATTGGGTGCATATATATTTAGGATAGTTAGCTCTTCCTGTTGAATTGATCCTTTACCATTATGTAATGGCCTTCTTTGTCTCTTTTGATCTTTGATGGTTTAAAGTCTGTTTAATCAGAGACTAGGATTGCAACCCCTGCTTTTTTTGTTCTCCATTTGCTTGGTAGATCTTCCTCCATCCCTTTATTTTGAGCCTATGTATGTCTCTGCATGTGAGATGGGTCTCCTGAATACACCAGACTGATGGGTCTTGACTCTTTATCCAGTTTGCCAGTCTGTGTCTTTTAATTGGAGCATTTAATCCATTACATTTAAGGTTAATATTGTTATGTGTGAACTTGATCCTGCCATTATGATATTAACTGGTTATTTTGCTCATTAGTTGATGCAGTTTCTTCCTAGCCTCGATGGTCTTTACATTTTGGCATGTTTTTGCAATGGCTGGTACCGGTTGTCCCTTTCCATGTTTAGGGCTTCCTTCAGGGTCTCTTGTAAGGCAGGCCTGGTGGTGACAAAATCTCTAAGCATTTGCTTATCTGTAAAGGATTTTATTTCTCCTTCACTTATGAAACTTAGTTTGGCTGGATATGAAATTCTGGGTTTAAAATTCTTTTCTTTAAGAACGTTGAATATTGGCCACCACTCTCTTCTGGCTTGTAGAGTTTCTGCCGCGAGATCTGCTGTTAGTCTGATGGGCTTCCCTTTGTGGGTAACCAGACCTTTCTCTCTGGCTGCCCTTAAGATTTTTTCCTTCATTTCAACTTTGGTGAATCTGGCAATTATGTGTCTTGGAGTTGCTCTTCTGGAGGAGTATCTTTGTGGTGTTCTCTGTATTTCCTGAATTTGAATGTTGGCCTGCCCTACTAGGTTGGGGAAGTTCTCCTGGATGATATCCTGAAGAGTGTTTTCCAAGTTGGTTCCATTTTTCCCCTCACTTTCAGGCACCCCAATCAGACGTAGATTTGGTCTTTTTACATAATCCCATACTTCTTGCAGGCTTTGTTCATTTCTTTTTCTTCTTTTTTCTTTTGGTTTCTCTTCTCACTTCATTTCATTCGTTTGATCCTCAATCGCTGATACTCTTTCTTCCAGTTGATCGAGTCGGTTACTGAAGCTTGTGCATTTGTCACGTATTTCTCGTGTCATGGTTTTCATCTCTGTCATTTCGTTTATGACCTTCTCTGCATTAGTTAGTCTAGCTGTCAATTCTTCCACTCTTTTTTCAAGATTTTTAGTTTCTTTGCGCTCAGTACGTAATTCCTCCTTTAGCTCTGAGAAGTTTGATGGACTGAAGCCTTCTTCTTTCATCTCGTCAAAGTCATTCTCTGACCAGCTTTGATCCGTTGCTGGCGATGGGCTGCACTCCTTTGCAGGGGGAGATGCGCTCTTATTTTTTGAATTTCCAGCTTTTCTGCCCTGCTTTTTCCCCATCTTTGTGGTTTTATCTGTCTCTGGTCTTTGATGATGGTGACGTACTGATGGGGTTTTGGTATAGGTGTCCTTCCTGTTTGATAGTTTTCCTTCTGACAGTCAGGACCCTCACCTGTAGGTCTGTTGGAGATTGCTTGAGGTCCACTCCAGACCCTGTTTGCCTGGGTATCAGCAGCAGAGGTTGCAGAAGATAGAATATTGCTGAACAGCGAGTGTGCCTGTCTGATTCTTACTTTGGAAGCTTCCTCTCACAGGTGTACTCCACCCTGTGAGGTGTGGGGTGTCAGACTGCCCCTAGTGGGGGATGTCTCCCAGTTAGGCTACTCAGGGGTCAGGGACCCACTTGAGCAGGCAGTCTGTCCCTTCTCAGATCTTAACCTCGGCGTTGGGAGATCCACTGCTCTCTGCAATGCTGTCAGACAGAGTCATTTGCGTCTGCAGAGGTTCTGCTGCTTTTTTGTTGTTGTTATTTATCTGTGCCCTGTCCCCAGAGGTGGAGTCTACAGAGTCAGGCAGGTTTCCTTGAGCTGCTGTGAGCTCCACCCAGTTCGAGCTTCCCAGTGGCTATGTTTACCTACTTAAGCCTCAGCAATGGCGGGCACCCCTCCCCCAGCCTCGCTGCTGCCTTGCGGTTAGATCGCCGAAGACTGCTGTGTTAGCAATGAGGGAGGCTCCGTGGGCGTGGGACCTTCCTGGCCAGGTGTGGGATATATTCTCCTGGTGTGCCCATTTGCTTAAAGCGCAGTATTGGGGTGGGAATTACCCGATTTTCCAGGTTTTGTGTGTCTCAGTTCCCTTGGCTAGGAAAAGGGATTCCCTTCCCCCTTGCGCTTCCCAGGTGAGGTGATGCCTCGCCCTGCTTCAGCTCTTGCTGGTCGGGCTGCAGCAGCTGACCAGCACCGATTGTCCAGTACTCCCTAGTGAGATGACCCCAGTACCTCAGTTGAAAATGCAGAAATCACCGGTCTTCTGTGTCGCTCGCGCTGGGAGTTGGAGACTGGAGCTGTTCCTATTCGGCCATCTTGCTCCGCCCCCACCCATCTCTCTATATCTCAATAGGTGAAATAATGCATTGACATAATAAGAAGTAATAATTATAATTTGGAAAATAACAGAGTATACCATACAATATATTCTAGGGAAAATAGCAGCAACTAAAGACAGTGATGACTTTTTGTATGTAAACTTACAAATAATCTATATTTCAAATATTAAGACAGATTTCAAATATTGCTTTATTTAAAGAATTTTTCCATTCTTGAAATCTGCAAAAAGTGATAAAACAAGCTCCTACTCCTCAGTTTTTAGTTCTGCAATTTTATTGTCATTCACCATTAAAAATTCAAGTGGTTAATTTGATTATTATCTTAAATTACCTTTCATTTTGGCACAATAGCTTGTTTTCTAATCTTCAATATGTATGTGTGCATGTATATACACACACACATAGCTATACATATGCACACATGTATATATACGTGTATATGTATTTAATTCTATTTTGCCTTCTACTCAGTAAAAATGTTCATAGAACATTGTATTTGAGCCCTATTTATTACTACTTGACAACAAACACTAGCTACTACAGAAGAGCATCATTTATTTCATTCATGGGGCATTTTATTAGCCTAAAGTATTTAATGATAAAATCAGGCACTTTGAGTGTTTCATCGATCATATGATGCAGACTGATTTTTGCAAACAATCCATGTTACTTCCAGTGACAAATTTGCAATGTCACAATTTACCCAGACTCTGCTGCTTTTATAATAGCTATCTAAAGTATAGTTATCCCCATTCTTAGAAAAAATAGAAGATAATTTTCAAAGAATTCAGGGATATGTTAAAACACATTTGTTACTTCTCATCACAAAGAGTTCTGAAACTTGTTTCATAAAAGTGACAGTGAAATGTGAATATCTTGTAATATCTGGAATGTAAATAGGCATTAGAACTTTTGAAGGATATAGCGTTTTAAATTTAGAGGATTAAGAACTTGAGAAAGAGATTAAAATGATACTGGCTTTAGGCAGCTCATTAATTCTACGCAGATATGGTCTCATATGTCCTTCAACAACATATTGGAAATCTTTTAGCTTAAAGTCTTCATTTTTTTTTGAATAATATGTCATTTGAGAAACATTAGTTCAATATTCCCAAAGCTGCTGCCTAATACGCCCCAAACTTACTAACACAAAAAAAGGAGAAAATGAGTATGCATTAAATTGTACGTCATTTGTTTAGGTAATTCAGTGTGAAAGACGAAAAGTAACAAATTTGAAATTTTATACTAGCATATTTTTCCTCATCTTCTCATTTATACAATATTATCTCCAAGGTGATCATAGTAGTAATACATAAATGCCTCACATTAATACAGATAATCTTCCATTATTTGAAAACTGTAATTATTTATATGCTTTGGGGAAAAACGTACAATTCTAAAAATTATTTAATAAAAGTCTATACAAAAAAGTTTACTTATTAAACAAATCAATAGTCTGGATATATGCAAAAATAATGAAATAATATGGAAT
Source organism: Trachypithecus francoisi (assembly GCF_009764315.1). Lineage (NCBI taxonomy): Eukaryota > Metazoa > Chordata > Mammalia > Primates > Cercopithecidae > Trachypithecus > Trachypithecus francoisi. The sequence continues at coordinate 18,533,700 of NW_022681465.1, forward strand.
ATTTGTTCATACTTAGTTTTGAAGTGTTGATCTCAATCAGCAATTGTTCTCTAAATTTCAGATTTGTCTATTCAATTTGAGAGTCAATAGAAAACATGTGATTTACATTTGCAAGTTGCCACATATAGTGGCTTCTATAAGGACATGTGTGTTTTAGATGACCCATTTTGTTTTTACAGTCAGCTCCTCTTCTTTCTTCCTCCTCTGAAACTCTATTGATATCTCACACTGATTATTACATTTCCCTGTCAAAGCCTCCTGATTCCTCTCTTGTCCTGTAATGCATTATTTTCTAACTGAAGATGAGAATCACTATATAAAATTAGAGATCACATCACATCTCACCCTGCTAAAATCTCTTCAATAACTCCTTATCATGGTCCTCACAACATTAAAATCTTCTGGTCTATCATTAGTACTTTAATTTCACATAGTAACACCCTCCTCCACTGTAACTATATTTAGGCTTTGTTTTTCTTTTGGTTTCTTGACCATTTAAAGCATATTCCCACCTCAGGGCCTTGGTGCTTATGGGTGCAGCTGCTGGCATCTTCCTTTAAATTTTTGCGTGACTTGATATGTCATTATAGTTCGGTTATACCTCACCGAGTCTCTCATAGAATTGCCACTTTTGATATATTTTAACCTCTATAAAATAATATTTCACATATTTATTTCATTGTACTCTATTTGTTCAATTGTATTTATAGGAGCTGAACTGAAATCTTCATATTTATTTATATGTTTACCAATTTTTTGGTTTCCTCACGTACTATGCAAAGCAAGTATGTGAAGAGAGATCTTATTGTTTTGTTTGTCATAATATCCCAAATATTCAGACAACCATACATGAAAAGTATTAAGGAAACTCTAAAATAAATGAATGAATCAAAATCAAATAACATTATGTATAGATAACATAGGTACAGTTTAAAAACTCTGATGAACTTTTGCTGTTTTCTTATTTTGGGTGAGTCTAGAATAGTCATTATAGTTTTTTCTTCTAAGGATATATAAATTGGTCATTCATTATAGTAATTTTTTAATTTTAATGGACAAACAATAGTTGTATATATTTCTCTATATAATATTTTCATATAATTATACATGTATGCATAGTGGAATTATCAAATCAGGGTAGTTAATTGGTTTATCACCTCAGATATTTATCATTATACTCCATGTTTAAACTACTGTGGGATATTATTAATATCCTGTACAGATTTGAGGCATACATAATTCCAAAAGTCAAATAAATATAATTGAAGAGATAACTAAGATTTATAATCATACAACTATTTTTTTAAAACGATATTAAAAGGGAACCATTTAAGAAGTATCAGAATCAAGTCTACCACCTAAAGGAAAAATAGAATATCTGATACAAATTCAAGTTGAGAAAGAAAAAAAGGAAAAAAAAGACCTTTTATCTGAGGAATGCAAGCCTCCTGTAAATGATCAGGCCCAGACAGGCACAGGAATGAGGCAGCCTCATGTCCCATATCCTGCCTTTAACTAAGTTATTCTCTTGAAGCAGTTACTATGTAGACTCTAGACTGACTGCATGAATTACCCAAACCATGCCACATGCGAGACACCATAACTCATACCCTGTAGTTCAACCATGTATAGCCAATCACTGATCAGTACTACTGCTGTAAACCAATGAAAAACCTGACAAACAACTTTGCATCAGTCCACTCGTCTCTCCTGCTCTTCCACCTACTTTTTTGGTCTTTGTTACCTGTTTGTAACAAAGCCTGAACTGAACAGGAGCTTATATCCAAGGTTACTTGGATCTGAATCTTCTGGGCAAATTTCCTAGATTTAGCTCAAATAAATTCATTGAAATTATATTTTGTGCCTCAGCTTCTTCCTTTAGGTTGACAAAGTTTATTTAACTTTGTTTGTGATATGTTTAGATTTAGTATTTTTTTCCAAACAAGCAAATGAGTGTTTCCTCCAAAATCAAAGTGCCAATTGCTCTTTTCTCAGATGAAAATTAATTTTCAAACAATTTTCCACTGTTACTGAATATCACTTCCCATAATTTTTGTTCTATAAAATGAGTTAAGCCTGGGAATTCACCTACTATCATTTACTGAACTCTCAGTATGCTTGAGAAAATCAATCAAATGTTTTATGTACCATATTTGATTTTATATTTTCATATTCCTGTGAGGTGTGCAAATTAATATTTCAAAACATACCACTGAGAATTATATGTTTTAAATTCAATTATACATGATTATCTTTCAGGAAATGAGAAATTAAAACATAGGTCAACATTATTTTAGGCTCACACATGTAACTTCCTTATGCATTGAGAGAGAAAATTTTTAAAAAATATGAGAGGAATTGATATTGTCACTAGCTTTCATTCTTTTCGCTTACTTCACTTATAAAAACATGCATATAAAACAGTACCTAGGGTCAAACAGTGTCAGATACAGTTTTGTAGCCAGGCATTTTTGCTCATGAGTGCAATCGTAGCATTTTGGAAAACCAAGGCAGGAGGGAGGATAACTTGAGGCCAGGAGTTTGAGACCAGCCTGGGCAAATTGTGAGACTCCTTCTCTGCTAATAACTAATTTATAATATAAACATCAATATAAATATATGTATGTGTGTATATATACACATGTGTGTATGTGTGTGTATATATGTATATGTATGTGTATATATAGACATATATATACATATATATATAGAGAGAGAGAGAGAGGGTTCTGTGGAATCAATGAATTAAACTCACAAAATTAGATGTCTACGTCCAGCTACAAAGGAGTAGCACAGAATACAACACTCATAGTGAGAATAAGAAAACCTAATTAAGTAAGAAGAAAAGAAAAAGAGAAAAAAAAGAGATATGTTCAAACAAATCTGGGAGTTACTGATGAAACCAGGACTCTGGGAAACTTTATCTCAGAATGTGGGGGTACAGCCAATATCTGTTGCTGGGTATTGCTAGTTTGATTGTGAGGCGAGTTGCATGAAAAGTAATCCAGAATCTCAATGAAACCTCAGCTATAACATGCTCAAGAAGATACAGAAAAAAAGATGTAGGAAATACGTTAAAATTGTGAATAATTTTGCCAGATAATTGCAAAATCACATGGAAATTCTATACGTGGAAATTTTAATAGATTAAGTTAATAACTCAATAGAGGCATTCAAGAGCAGGTTAGGCATAGCAGAAGATGGTCCAGAAAACTGGAAGAAAAAATAATGGAAGATAAATTGAAACAGAAGAAAAAAAATGGAAAACACATGAAAGAGCTTGACCCAGCCATCCCACTACTGGGTATATACCCAAAGGATAATAAATCATGCTGCTATAAAGACACATGCACATGTATGTTTATTGCGGCACTATTCACAATAGCAAAGACTTGGAATCAACCCAAATGTCCATCTGTGACAGACTGGATTAAGAAAATGTGGCACATATACACCATGGAATAGTATGCAGCCATAAAAAAGGATGAGTTTGCGTCCTTTGTAGGGACATGGATGCAGCTGGAAACCATCATTCTTAGCAAACTATCACAAGAACAGAAAACCAAACACCGCATGTTCTCACTCATAGGTGGGAACTGAACAATGAGATCACTTGGACTCGGGAAGGGGAACATCACACACTGGGGCCTATCATGGGGAGGGGGGAGGGGGGAGGGGTTGCATTGGGAGTTATACCTGATATAAATGACGAATTGATGGGTGTTGACGAGTTGATGGGTGCAGCACACCAACATGGCACAAGTATACATATGTAACAAACCTGCACGTTATTCACATGTACCCTAGAACTTAAAGTATAAAAAAAAAAAAAAAAAAGAAGTAAATAACATGGAACATGTTGTTTTTAGAGGTAGATACAAAAGGATGGGGAAAAGCTTGTTACAAAACAATATTTGGAAGAACATTATCTGTGAATTTTCTGATACTGTTCAGTGACAGAACAACAGATTCAAGAAGGATAGACATAAAAAAATATTCTTTAGGTATGTCATTGTTAAGTTGCTAAATACCAATGATTAAAAAGAAAATTTGTAAAGCAGCCAAAGGGAAAAAGAAGACACAATTTTCAAAGGGACACTCATAGCCAGTTTTATAATAGAATATATTTGTATTCATTAGAAAGCAAAATCACATCTTTGAAGTGTGACAAGGAAAAAAAAAATCAAAAACCAAGAATGGTTTTCTGTTTCTATACCAAGAATATAATGTCTACTGAGCACCTTTATAGCACACTAAGAATAACCACAGTACCATTATCAACTTCTGACAATGTAGCATTGATGCAACACTCTTGCCTAATCTACTGTTTATATTCTAATTACGTTATGTGACCCAATTATCTTCTTTACAGTAATTATTTTCCTCCATTACAGGAACAAATCTAAGATCAGCTGTTTACTTGTCAATTTTCTTGATTCTCCTTTAATTGCAAAAAATTAGTCTTCCTTGGTCTTTTTGACATTAATTTTTAAAAATAACAAACCCAGCCGGGCGCGGTGGCTCAAGCCTGTAATCCCAGCACTTTGGGAGGCCGAGGCGGGCGGATCACGAGGTCAGGAGATCGAGACCCTCCTGGCTAACACGGTGAAACCCCGTCTCTACTAAAAATACAAAAAACTAGCCGGGCGAGGTGGCGGGCGCCTGTAGTCCCAGCTACTCGGAGGCTGAGGCGGGAGAATGGCTGGAACCCGGGAGGCGGAGCTTGCAGTGAGCCGAGATCGCGCCACTGCACTCCAGCCTGGGCGACACAGTGAGACTCCGTCTCAAAAAAAAAATAAATAAATAAAAATAACAAACCCATCTTTTTTACATAAAATGTTTCTCATTTTCAGTTTTATAATAATTTATTATTATTATATTCAGGGTATGCATTCCAAACAAAATACCACATACATGTCATTGTGTCATTCTCGGGGTAAGATATTCTGAAGCACATGATTCTATCGACCTTTTTACTGATATTTTAATCATCTGGTCAAGGCGTTGTTCTTCACTGTACAGTTATTTCTTTTTGCAACTATAAAGAAATATGTATGGGGAACACTTTAAATCATGTCAGCACACCTCCCCCACCAAGAGATTTAGCTATTATCATGAAGTAGACATTATACTTTTTGACTTAAAATTTCTAATGTTAATGGAGTTAAAAATAGATGTAATAATAAAAGAAAGAGCGGGACTCTGGGAGACAGATGTCTGGATTTTATTTCTAACTACATAATTGAAGAGGACAGTGGCTCTGAGCCAAGTGTATTTCTCTGTTAGTAAAATGCAAATAATAATTACATTTAGTTGATAAGATTATTGTAAGAATTGAATCAGTCAAAAATTCAAAACCATGAGTAAAATGTATGGGAAAAGTTCTCATTGAATATCAGCACCTATTATGAATATTATTTCTTTTGTAGTTAGTAAGTTATTTTATAATTATTATTTTTCCTAAATATTAACATAATTTGATTTTTCCTTGCATTTCCCCCTTTTAAAATTTAATTGATACATGATATTTGTACATATTTATGGGTTTCATGTGATATTTTGTTATATGCATAGAATGTATAATGACAAATCAGGATATTTAGGTAATCATCACCTCAAATACTTAGCATTTTTGTTTGCTGGGAACGTTTCAAGTCCTTTTGTTTAGAAATTTCAAAATATACAATACTTCGTTGTTAACTATAGTCACCCTACTCTGCTATTGAACATTAGAACTTATTCCTTTTATCTGTTGGTTTATATCCTCTAACCAACCATCTTCATTCCCTCCCTCACCCCCTACATCCTTCTAGACCTCTGATATCTATCATTCCACTCTCTACCTTCATGAGATCAGCTTTCTCGGAACCCATAAGTAAGTGAAAGCATGTGATATATGCCTTTCTGTGCCTGGTTTATTTCACTTAACAACATGATCTCCACTTCCATCCATGTTGCTGCAAGTGACACGACTTCATTCTTTTTAGCAGCCAAATAGTATTTCATTTTGTATATATACAAAATTTTCTTTGTTTATTCATCTATTGATGGACACTTAGGTTGATTTCAGATCTTGGCTCCATTAGTCAGCTCTCACTCTGTTATAAGAAAATATGTGTGACTGTGTTAATTTATAAAGAAAAAAGATTTAATTGGCTCAGGGTTCTGAAGGCTGTACAGCAAACATGGCAGCAACTGGTTCTAGGGAGGCCTCAGGGAGATTTTACCTACAGCAGAAAGGAAAGCTAGAGAAGGACCATGTCTTAATGGCAGGAGCAAGAGGAAGAGAGAGAAGAGGGAGGTGCTATCCATTTTTAAACAACTAGCTCTCAGGCTAACTCACTCACTATCACAAGAACAGAACCAAGAGGATGGCGCTAACCCATTCATGAGAATTGAACCCCCATGATGCAATCACCTCCCAATAGGCCCCACCTGCAACCCTGGGGGTTACAATTTGACAAGATGTGGTGGGGACACAAAGACAAACCATATTCTTGGTTATTGTAAATAGTGCTGCAATGAACATGTAAGCACAGGTATCTTTTTTATATACTGATTGCTATTGGGTAAATACACAATACTGGGATTTCTGGATTGTATGATACATCCATTTTTGTTTCTCAAGAAATTTCCAAATTGCATTTCACAGTGGCTCTGCTAATTTACATTTTTACCAACAGTATATGAATTCCTTTTCTCCACATCCTTGCCAACCTTTGTTATTTTTTTGTAGTTTTAATAGTAGCCATTTTAACTGGGGTGAGATAGCTCATCATGGTTTTGAGTTGTATTTCCTTGATAATAAGTGATGTGGAGCACTTTTTCATATACGTGTTGGTCAATTGTATGTCTTCTTTTGAGAAATGTCTGTTCATGTTTTTGCTTATTCCATACAATGCTGAATGTGCCTGATCTTGTCCATTAAAAATAACAACAGCAACAACAACAACACTAATAGTTTGAAAAGTTTGGTGAATCAAAGTGACAAAACACAGACTTACTTCTGTAATAGGAAGTTTGCATACAACGCATGATTTACCTAAATTAGATAATTTCAAAAAAGAAATATTATTAAAGTTGTAATAATATTAATGAGTTAAGTTTTATTTTTTTGGAGTGCAGTCATTTTTTATTATTTCTAGTTATAAATGTGGGATTTACTGCTAAATATCATGATCAGACAGCTTTCTCTGGGTTTTCTCTCCATGAACTCTTAATCTTCCAATGTGGAGAAACCTTAATTAAAATTTCAACCTATTAGCAATTTTCAATGTATTTAATGAGTTGCACAACTGACATCTCAATATGAAATGGGGCAATTGCATTTAAATAGTAAAAAGATGGTTGCAAAAACTTCTCTTAGGGCTCTCTAGAAATTCTTAGAACATAAAGGTCTTATCTCTAGTAAGGTTGAATTTTTGATGTCACAGTTTTCTTAAATGGTTATCTTGAATGCTAATTAGAGGTCTTATTTAATCATTCCAAACAATATTTCAAATTAGAAAAATTAAATGAAGTCTCTGAGAACCTGTTATATACTACTTCTACTGTTTATTTGTATACTGTAGCCTTTTTTTAACCTTCTACCCATACACATTTTGGGAAAAAATTAATATTATATAATTTATTCTGATTTTTTCTGGTTTCTCCTATATGATCTAAAAGCATCTAATAAGAATTTATTTTTCATATTGGTCTTGAAGGCTATGTAGATAAAATAAGCCTAAAGAATAGTATTGAATGATTTGTTATGAAAAACACTATAGATTGATAATTGAGTATTATTTCTTTATTTTCCCCTGGTTTTAACAGGACATATGAAATGATATGGGAAATCATTGAACATAGTACCTTGGTGACATAGTTTGGGTGTGTTCCCACCAAAATCTCATCTTGAATTGTATTTCCCATATTCCCCATGTGTCATGGAAAGAACCTAGTGGGAGGTAATTGAATCATGGGGGTAGTTATGCTCGTGCTGTTCTCATGATAGTGATTTCTCATGATATACGATGGTTTTATAACGGGCTTCCCTCTTCTCTCATCTTCTCTCATCTTTCATTCTTTCTCCTATCACCTTGTGAAGAGGTGCCTTCCTGCATGATTTTAAGTTTCCTGAGACCTCCTCAGTCATGAGGAACTGTGAGTCAATTAAACCTCTTTTCTTTATAAATTACCCAGTCCCAGGTATCTCTTCAAAGAAGTGTGGGAACAGACTAATACCATCCTAACCATTCAGTGAATGTGAATAGAATATGAATATTTTTAATCTTTCTCCCCGTCCATGTGAAACTATCAATGGATATGAAAAAACTCTGCAGAAAGAGAGAAAAATGATAATGTGGAATCCACATCAAGTTGGTAAACAATTGTTGTGTCCTTTGGACATATCTTTTTGGGGAGGAATATGAAAATGAGCAATTTTAAGAGGAATTATATAATGCCAGAGGATTAGTTTGCTGACATTTATTCGGTTTTGACATATTTTTCCTTAGCTTCAATCCTAAACAAAAAGAAAAAAGCTGACGGTATTACGCTACCATACCCCTAAATAGACTACAAAGATTTAGTAACCGGAACACCACAGTACTTACATAAAAACAGACATGTAGACCAATAGAACAGAGTAGAGAGCTCAGAAATTAATCTACCTATCTATTGCCAACTTATTTTTTACAATGGTACCAAGAATTCTCTTTGGGCAAAAGACAGTGTCTTCACTAAATGATGCTGGAAATCTGGGTGTCCATAGGCAGAAAAATGAAACTACACTGTCACCTCTCACCCTATACAAAAATCAGTTCCAAATGCATCAAAGATCCGAACGTAAGAACCAAAACAATACATTGATTAGAAGAAGAAATAGGGGTAATTCTTTAGGATCAGAGGTTGGGGAAAAGTTTTTAAGCACAAACATCAAAAGCAACAATAAAAAAATGGGATTATATTAAACAAAATAGCTTCTGTACAAAAAAGAAAACAATCAACAAAGTGTGAGGAAACCTTTGTGAATTCATTTAACAGGGGCTTAATATCCAGAATATGCAAGAAACTGAAGCATCTCAACAGTAAAAAAAAAAAAAAAAAGAGCAAGGAAAGCAAGGAAGAAATCCGATTTAAAAAAATGGCAAATAATCATAATAGATATTTCTCTAAAGAAGACCTCCAAGTGATCAAAAATATATGAAAAAATGATCAACATCATTAATTATCAGGGAAATGCAACTTAAAACCACAAGAAGTATCATCTCTTCCCAATTAGGATTGCTAATATTAGAAAAAAAATCCCTAAATTAACAAACTCTCTCGAAGATGCAGAGAAAAGGAGACTCATGTACCCTTGGCGAGAATGTAAACTAGCACAGCCACTATAAAGAATAGTATGGAGTGTCCTCAAAACCACTACAAATAGAACTACCATATAATCCAGCAATTCCATTACTGGGAATTTATTCAAAGAAAAGGAAATCATTATGTTGAAGAGACATCTGTACCCTCATGCTTACTGTAGCACTATCCACAATAGCCAAGATATAGAATCAACCTGTGTGTCCAACAACAGATGAATGGATACAGAAAATGTGGCGTATATACACAATGGAAGACTATTCTGCCATAAAAAAGAAAGAGATCCTGTCATTTGTGGCAAGTGGATGGAATTGGGGAACATCATGTTAAGTGAAATAAGCCACGCCAGGAAGTTAAACATCACATGTACTCACTCACATGCAGAAGCTAAAAACGTTGATCTGCTAGGTGTAAAAAGTAGAACAGAGGCTGAGGATGGTAGGGGAAAGGTGAGGATAGGGAGAGACTTGTTAAAAGATACAAAATTACATCTAGATTGGAGAACTAATTTCGAGTGTTCTATGCCACTACAGGATAACTATAGTTAACAGTTATGTATTTTATAGATTCAAATAGCTAGAAGGTGGTTATGGAATATTCCCAGCACAAAGAAATGATAAGTGTTTGAGATTATTGATATGCTAAACATCCCGATCTGATCACCCATTATATGTATTGAAACATTACTATGTACACTACTAATATATACAATTATTATTTTTAGATTAAAATATTTTACGAATTAAAAATAAATAAAAATTTTAAAATAAAGACTATGAGGCAAAAGTAAAGTGTAAAAGATGTAGATAAATATGACATAAAGACAGTATTCTTAAGTCAGTATGCTATAACTGTTGCATCCATTTAATTATTTTTAAATGTTTAAATAAATTATTAAATATTTCAATTTCCAGAAAAATAAAAGCATAAACAATACTGCGTGCCACTACTCATCTCTCTCAAGTTCTAACATTCAGTCATACGTGCTTCAGTTTAAAAAACTGCATTTGAAACCTGCTATATTCCTCTTTCTAATTCCATTTTATTAAACTGAAAGAAATAGACAATTTTAAGATGGCCTTCGTTGTATTGTTTCTAATATTTACCACATGCGGTTCTATTCTTGCGATCTAATGTTTTCTCAGCACCTCTTGTTTATATGTGCTTGTATGACTCTGAGAAAAAGAAAAATAAGTGTGCATGTGGATTTCCTGCCTTTGCATGGAAAGGAAAATTCAGTAATGTTTGACGGAAACCTGCAACATATCAGATACCAACGTTTGCTATTTATGGATCTGTTGATTCCTTGTATCAGGGACATTTAGGCAATATAAGTGAAACAGATATCATCTACCACGTGCATGACAAAGCAAAAAAAGTTCATTCCATGGGAAAATAAACATGAAATTGAAAGAGCTTTTTATACAATTTTGCCTATCTCTCTTATTTAATTGACCATATTGATAAAAACATTTTCTAAATGCACTTAACTAGAAATATAGCTTGAACATCACTCTTCAGAATGAGGACAATAAACTTGGGGAAGGCAGGACTTAATGTGGTCTATCCACATGCTTTTCTTAGTCTGAATGACGTCCCAAATTGAATCATTCAATATTTGCCACTCCCAGTTATGTTACAGCATGCTGATTCAATTATTTATCTTCTGTTCTTGGTGGCTGAAATCATTTGACTTAGTTATTTCTGGTTGAGAGTGAGACAATGTACATTAAAATATAACAAGGATAAAATTTAGTGAACAATGAAATTGTCCCTTAAATATTCACTTAGACTAATTCCATAGGCTTTTGGCTTTATTCACGGGGAGACAATACAGCGACATAAGTAAATATTTCTGGAATACTTTTAAATTATTTATGTCTTTAAGTGAGTATCACTACATATCCCATTTTCTGTGGTATATCCTGAACAAGGTAGTATTTTAGTTTGAACAGAATCCTGAGTGCATCTATTACTTTCGTCAATTTCTGTTATAAAATTCCTCTGAAAGCTGCTCTTCAGAACATACTTTGAAATAAATAAATAACATCTAAATATTTTCCAGGTTAAATCACCATTTCTCCTAGTTCCTATAGGTGATTGCAGAAAGCCATGTTTTTACTACGTGACTCCGCTTAACCTGACCATAGCTGATGAGACAAGAGGTCGACATGGACTCAAGAAAAGTACTCCTTTCTTGGTAATTTGGAATTTAGGTTGATCTCTGTTGATTCCTTGTATCAGGGACACTTCGACAATATAAGTGAAACAGATATCTTCTGCCATGTGCATGACAAAGTAGAAAAAAAAGTTCATTCCATGTGAAAATAAACATGAAATAGAAAGATACAAAAAAATCAGAGCTAAGAAACCAGGTTTCAAAAATGACACAAAAGTACTCTATAACTTGGATGCTGGGTTTACTTTCTGTTTTAAACCTGGAGAATGTATGTCCTTATGTTTTCCAGAATGAAATGTGATTATTATTTAAACCAGTCTAAGTAAGTTTTATTAACTGCAACCAAACGAATCTTCGTTTCATTCACCATTAGTCTTATCAGTACCATTGTGGGTGGCAAATATTCTCTATTTTATCCAATCCAAACAAGCTAAAAAGTAATACTGGTATTTAAGTTATTGTCAAGAACCTAGGAGTTGACATGTCATCTTTGGGATTTGTCACAATGGCACATAACTATTCAATAAAGTACAAAGTCTTCATTGTGAATATCCATTTGTGTTTACTAAATAGAATTATCAGTTTTAATTTTTGAATAAAATATTTACATAATTATGTCAATATTACTGACTTTTGATTGAATGTCAATTATCAGTAGCATAAGGCTAAAAAAGCAAAACCTATAAATTCAGACTATACAAGTTTGGAATTCTGGTTTTGTCTCTTATTAGCTACAAAGTCTTGGAAAAGTTTGACATTTCATGGGAATATGATTGCACTCACTTTATAAAAACATTGTAATATGTAAAGGGGTTTACACATTTAAAATATTTGAAGGCATGACTCTTAGAGCTTACTAACTTTTAAAATTAATGCATTTGCAATTCCTTTTTAGTAGCATATCATTAAGGGGAAATAGATCTTTTTAAAGGTATAAAGATAAAATTCTTATGAAGTGGACACTATGTGGATAATGGATTTTGTTTCATAGGAAAAGCACTGAGACACAGAGCAAGCAAATGTTTACTTACCAAATAAAGAAACAGTTGTATTCAGGTGATTCAGATTACTGTCAGGGATATATGAGTACCATTTTCATAATTCTAGCCTTCTTCATTTTCTGAAGTTACATGGAGACCCACTGACCAGGAAATGTTGCTAATATAATCACAGCCTGAATTTAGCTGGTTTTGCTAAGTCAGGGAAGTAGTTTGGTTCTTAGATTGTGGAGTTGGGTACAACTTAATATAAGAAAACTACTACACTTTTTACAATATTGGTGACAATGTAAATTAGTTCAACCATTGTGGAAGACAGTGTGGTGATTCCTCAATGATGTAGAACTGGAAATACCATTTAACCCAGTAATCCCATTACTGGGTGTATACCCAAAGGAATATAAATCATTCTATTATAAAGATACGTGAATGCTTATGTTCATTGCAGAGCTACTGACAATAGCAAAGACATGGAATCAACTCACATGCCCATCAATAGTAGACTGGATGAAGAAAATGTACATATATACCATGGGATACTATGCAGCCATAAATAGTAATGAGATCATGTCCTTTGTAGGGACAGGGATGAAGGTGGAAGTCATTATCATCAGCAAACTAATGCAGGAACAGAAAACCAAACACCACGTGTTCTCACTTATAAGTAGGAGCTGAACAGTGAGAATACATGGACACGTGGTGGGGAGCAATACACGCTAGGTCCTATCGGGGGTGGGGCGGGTAGGAGGTGGGGAAAGCATTAGGGAAAAGAGCTAATGCATGCTAGACTTAATACCTAGGTGATGGGTTGATAGGTGCCGCAAACCACCACGGCACATGTTTACCTATGTGACAAATTTGCACATTCTGCACATGTACCCCGCAACTTAACAAAATAAAATAATAAAAAAAGAAAAATACTACCAGCATGAATTCAGATCATTATTTTCCTGACGAACCTGTAAACATTCTCTCACTTATTTTTCTCCATGAATAGTTTAAAATATATGAAAACCCCTCCTTGCTAATCATCATATACATTTGCCTTTGAGAAATACAGCTCAGTGATTTCTTATTCTTAAAGTCATTAACCTATAAGCCTATATTCATGGAATCATGGAAGTGTAATAAGCCCTGGAGGCTCTGGAACTTGCTACAAGATAGAAGGCAGCAAACTGTTTGGGCTTTTAGAAGTTTGGAAACTTCAATCCCTGGTGATTTGCTATTTCTCTTCTAAAAATTCTTTGCTATGCATTTTTTATGTTTTCAGCAATGTGTGAAATTTAGGTGTCTGCCTCTGCTCTCTGCAGGGGACTTCTTTAATTTGGTGTTTGTCCTCGCACTTAAATTCAGCTATTGTTGCAGTCCATGGTTTGATTATTTAACAAGACACAGGGGGAATCACACTACCGTCAGTGGCTTCTGCAAACTTTTTGCATCCACTTTCTAACTGTCCAGTTCTAATTGCTAATGTGAAGCTAACACTATAAACTAATGCATTATATGTTCCTCTTAATAATTTTTCGTATTTAGTCACTACTTTTTTTTTTAACATGCTGTGAATCATGGATTACATTTCAGAATCTGCCACGTACTAGTCATATGATTTTCAGATAATTACTTGATTTATCAGAATTTCTTTTTTATTTTAGAAGTGAATTTTAAAATATAAGAAATGAAACTTCAATTAAGATCAAGTAACCACCTTGCATTCTCTATTCCCTTTGCACTCATCAAGTACCTAAGCTGCTTGTGACTCTTTGCCTGGAGGGGTGACCCAAAACTTCATTCCTGAGGTATTTGGGCTATTAGCTGTCCTGCAAAAATTGGGCTATTGGAGTTTTCCATTTATTTTAATCACATAACATGATAGTACAAAGAGATGTCCTAAGGGATTTCCTATATTCCAGACATACTCTTCCTTACTTCCATCCTGCCTCCATTGCAGCCCAATATCTCCTTGGTAATTAGAACCAGTCACCTCAACCAGTATAGTAACACTCTTCCTTGACTGTTCATTCAAATGCATAAGGAGCCCAAAGCATCCAGGCAGCTGTCTTAACTTCCAATTCAATGGAATCACTGCTGTGTCTCCTAGTGTAAGCAAACACTCCCATTTTCACCCTTTGATTCCTGGACTCACAATTTCTGCTGTGAGGAAAACAGCACCGTATATCGAACACTGATTTAAAGATTATACAGCATCACGGAAGACATTACCCAGCCCCGCAATGTGCAGCCACTTAGCTGGTGCTATAACTGAGTTTTCAAAAGGCTGTTTCACTTTTCTCTCAAGCCAGCTGCTTTCAGGATATTGGAGAAAATGGCAAAAGTACCATTAGTAACACATTGCTGCACTTCATTTGTTATAAGGTGAATTTCTTGATCAGAAACAATGTTATTTCAAATACCACAACACTGGATAGGGCATTTTGTTAAACCATGGATGGTTATATTGGCTGAGGCATTGCATTCATGGAAAGTAAACTAATAACAAGAATATGTATTCCACTGAGAGCAAAGAATTGCCCTTTCCATGGTGGAAATGATCTAATGTAATCAATATGCCACAAGGCACACCAATCCAATGAATAGTGTTATGTTAAGAACTCAGTGTTGATCTTTGCTGATAGCAGAAGGAACACAAGCAGTGGCTGTAGCAAAGTCAGCTTTAGTGAGTAGAAGTCTATGTTGTTGACCCCATTCATAACCTCTATCCCTGCCACCAAAGTCACTTCCTTCATGGGACCACTGGGCAATGAAAGGAGACAGGCTAGAGAAAGGCTGATTGGGGAAATGGCAGGTCATTATATTGACTTGATTAACAAGATAATTTTCTGCTGAGGTTGCCTTTAGTGATCATTAACATGGGTTAGAGCTATCTTCAAACTCTTTGCCTATTCAGGGAGGCCTACCTATATACATTTTTCCTAGATCTCATTGTCACCAACATCCAATTGTATTCCCTCAAATCCCTGACCATTCCACCAAACCATTCATATTATAAATCATATTATATTCTTACTTCTGTCTATTTCTCCACATAGATAAAAGTGAAAACCCAGTGTATTGCTTGAAGTTCTGCCACTGGAAGAAGTTTTTTTCACCACTATCCTTCAAGAATGTCCCAGAAAAGATTTGTTATGCTACAACTGTCCACACAGGTTTTCATGGTGCCTGTATGTCATGCAGTACCATCCATGAATCGGGCTTTAGTTTTCACTTTCTCAGTCAACTGGTCATAAAGAACACCCCATGAGGCCCTAATATGGTCTAAGAGAGAAAAGAGAAGGTAGTAGTAGTGGCCATGATTATTTGTGCCACTTTACATTACTTACTTACGTATTCATGACAAATTTGAGCCCAATCATGTATAATCTACTTTCATGTGATAATAAAACCAATTCACTGAGACCATAATATTGCAGTAAAGAGTTTAATTAACATGAGGCCAAACACATGAGAGACAGAGTTATTACTCAAATCAGTCTCCCTGAAGGATCAGAGGTTAGGGTTTTTCAAAGATAATATGGTGGGCCGGGGACTAAGAAATGGGTGCTGCTGGTTGGTTGAGGATGCAATCATAGGGGTGTGGAAAACTGTCCTTGTGCACTGAATCAGCCTCTGGGTAGGGGTTGCAGGACCAGTTATGAGTCACAAGTACAGGTCTGACATACATCTCAAAAGACCAGTCTTAGGTTCTACACTAGCATTGCTATCTATACAACAATTGGCAAAGTTATAAATGTAACCTCTAGCCACAGTACTCCTGAGCAGTAAGGGATTATAGAAACTATGTCTACATTTTAGCAGAATCCAGGCTTTTCCCATAATCCTCATCTTGGGGTCTTTCAATAGTTTTACGAAGGCAACTTCAGCCTCCAAACAAGGAGGGGATCCCTTTTAAGGAAGAATTACTACCATTCTTGCTTCAAAGTTAAAATATAAATAAATTCCTCCCATAGTTAGCTTGACCTACACCCAAGAATGAATGAAGATAGCCTGACTGTGAGCCAGGAGCAAGATGGAGTCAGCCATGTTAGATTTCTCTCACTGTCATTATCTTTGCAAAGGCGGTTTTAACAAAACATAAGTGATTATCTGGATATAAAATAACTTGATAACACAAATGTTTTCTACTAGTTGAATCACTAACCCACATACCTTATTAGGGATTGTATGCATGATCCTTGACTGTAGAGTATGTCTGATGTGATAAAGAAAAACCTGGGAAACTATATACAATGTCCTAGACCTCTCTTTTCTTCACTTGAGGCTTTTCATTACTTGAATACTTGAAATTATTCAGATTGAACATGGCCGGGCATGGTGGCTCAAGCCTGTAATCCCAGCTACCCAGGAGACTGAGGCTGAGGACCAATTGAGGCCAAGAGTTCAATAACAGCCTGGGCAACATAATGAGGCTTCTGTCTCAAAAATCAAGCAAGCAAACAAACAAATAAAACAACCATCCCAGGTTTGGTTTTTGATTTGTACGTGCTAACTTTGCAATTATGATCCCTTACATTAGCTCTGGGAAAATTGCCCCATTAGGGTTGACAGTCTTTGGTTTCTCAATTCCCAGTCGAGTGGGTGAAGGAGACTGGGGATTTCCTCAATTGCTGAAAAATTTTAATATTTTTCTCTGGCAGTCTAAGAACTTTAAATTATCAATTGACTGAATGTCAACTTCACTGGCTAACAAGCAGTTGCAGAAAACCTCCAAAGTCAACAACTTCTAATCAAAACTAACCCAGTATTTGTAGATTCTGTTCTTGTTATTAACTGGCCTTTTCTCCTTGGCTCTGCATATTACAAACCAAAATGTCCTCCTTCAACAGTGTTGGAGATCTGCCTTGCTTTGTACTTTTCTTTATAGATAAGCCCCATTTTATTTCAACTTGTTTCTAACTTGCAGACTTTTTACTTAAAGCAGAAAGAAAGTAACCCCCTTCAATTTCAAAGTCTTTCAAAAAGTCTCAGTGTGGTAGGGCATGGTGGCTCACACCTGTAATCCCAGCACTTTGGAAGGCCAAGGTGGGCAGATCACATGAGGTCAGGAGTTCAAGACCAGCCTGGCCAATATGGTGAAACACTGTCTCTACTAAAAGTACGAAAATTCGCTGGGTGTGGTGGCGGGCGCCCATCATCCCAGCTACTCGGGAGGCTGAGGCAGGATAATCACTTGGACCAAGGAGATGGAGGTTGCAGTGAGCCAAGATCACACCACTGTACTCTATCCTGGGCAACAAGAGCAAAACTCCGTCTCAAAAAAAAAAAAAGTCTCATGTATGCAATGTTCAAATACTGGGATACTACAAGAGTATTTTTAATACCTGGTTATGGTCTCAGAACCTGGATTGTTAGAATCTGTATTCGTTTTCTGGGTCTGCCTTAACAAATTACCACAAACTAGGTGGCATAAACAGCAAGAATGTATTACCTCATGGCTCTGGAGGCTAGGTGTCTAAAATCAAGGTGTCATCAAGGTTTCATTTTTCTAATGTCTGTGGAGGAAGGCTCTGCTCCAGACCACTCTCCTTGGCTTGGAGATGGCCATCTTCCTCTATTTTTTCAGATAGTTTTCATTCTATGTACATCTGTGTCCAAATATTCCCTTCTTATAAGGGTGCCAGTAATATTGGATGAGGGTCTATCCTTAGGACCTCATGTTAAGTAAATATTACATCTGCAATAACCTAATTTTCAAATAACCTTACATTATGAGGTCTTAGGGGTTAGGACTTCTGAGTTGTACGGAAAATCTGATCCCTTACATTAGACCTGGGAAAATTGCCCTATTAGGCAATTTGACTTTGACGTCTTAATTCCTGATTGAGTAAGTGAAGGATGTAAATTCTTGGGTGGAATACAATTTAACACATAACACTGCCTGAGCTTCTGAGGGATAGGCAGCCCTTGTTTCCCAACCCCTGTGACTCAGCCCTTGTTTTCCATTTTATGGCTTGTCATTGGTAACAGCCCCTCTTCCTGCTTATCTTGGTGAAGTTCCTGAATAACAGAACCCCCATACACCAACTGAAGGAATGTTAGGACTTGTATACATTTCTGCGATTGAATTGTACAAAGAGTAGAGCTGGCTTTAGCGGTTCATAAAATTTGAATATTGTTGAGACTTTCTCTTTCTTTTGCATGTGTTTCTCTCTGCCTTTTGGCTTGAATCTCTTAGACCAGCTGCTCAGATGAGATTGAATCCATAAACACGAATGGTTCTAGGCTCATGTCCATGGAGCTTTGGAAATGAAATGAAATGAAAGCAGGCATTGCACTGCCAGTTCCTGAAAGAATAGATCCAGGGAAGGTTTTTTGTAGCCTACGCTTTACAGTTATGTTCTTCTCTGAACCAATCACCACAGCTAAAGCTGGGTGGATTTCATCATGGGTTATGAGCTCACACCTCATGCCATGAGATTTGGATCTGTTACCAGTGGTGAAGTGATTTGAAAGAAAAGCATACACAATAATCTTACTTTTATGCTGCCAGCATTTCCATTTCAATTACCTTAGAAATGCTGGTTAATCTCTTAATTCAGAATTCTTGTTCAATGAGAACATGCATAGCAAATTATATGTATATATATAATTTACATAAAATTTACATTAGTTAATTTAGCAGTTATTTTGTCATTTACTATGCTCTTTATCTATTTTGTCTGTGCTATGCTTTGTGTTTTGTCTTTCATGTTTCAGGACGTTTTCCCAGATATCTGCTGAGGTGTGTGTGTGTATGTGTGTGTGTGTACATGTGTATGTGAATGTTTCCAGTGTATGTTTACTTCTTAAGAAAAACACAGAACAGTCTGGTTTAGTTACCACTTGTTCTCCCTAATTGCTCAACTAGTTAGGGCTAAGAACAAATCTGTTCTTAGATATGCGTGGCAAACAGACTTGAGACAACTTAGTTGTTTAACATTCTGTAGGATCTTTTATTTGATATTAATGTCTTCAAAAATTGGAGGCACTTGGGGGGGTGGTACATATCCATTCTCAACAAGTACTTCCCGTGAAAAGCAACTGCAATACAATCTAGGTACAAAATCAACTGAATCAGAAGACAGAGGACTCATAAACCAACAGAGCTCTGCGTTTGAAGTGCAAATTCAAAAGTATTAATTACTGATCTTGCCTGATATTTTTCCTTTGTTCATGCATGGGCTTTTTCCAAATCACGTATTTGAATACCATTTATTTCTGTAAATTTCCCTAACACCTCTCATACTAATTAACAAACATTACGATGGAAATTTCAATCTTAGCATTTGAAGTGCCTCAGTGGCAAGGTTTGGCGCATGTCCTGCTGATTGAGTTGCTTCAGAGAGTAAATCACGCTCTGCTACATTGTATATTAGAGTCCACTTATGTACACTTACATAGAATTGTTTCTACTGAATTACGTTTACAATACATTATTCCACGAACAATGTAAAAATACATTAAGATGTCTGGATCATGCAAACATATATTTTCAGTTAAAGGTCAAAGCATCTTGGATAAGATTCTGAGGGGTTTAGAAAATTTAGTTCTTATAAATTATTTCCTCAGAGTTACAAACAAAGCAAAACAAACAAAACAACTCAGTGCTAGACACTAGCTTTTTGCATTTGCTTTTTTTCAGCCTGCCATCATCTTCCGGTGTCAATGGGGTGAGGATTGACATGTTTTGTTTCAATTGCCAGTGGGTTCAAGAAAGTGAAGTCAGCTATTGTGTCAAGAAAATCTACACACAGAATCTGCAGTCCTACAAAGATATTTTTGAAATGACTGCATTATTATGATTTTAGGAACAAGATTACATGTGTTTGAAAAGGCTAACTCAGCATCAGCTTATTCAATGATCCCTAAACCTCCCATGGTTTGGTCTCCTCGTAGGAACTAGGGGAATGGACTAGTTCTTTCATCTTCTCCTCCTCTGACCCCACGTGGCACTTACCCACTTGCATGGGACTGAGAACTGGGACACTGATCCTCAGTACTTCACTGGACTCCCTAATGGACAGACTGTACTTCACCATCTCAGTTTAAGGCTCTGGGCATTACTCTCCCTAGTTTCAACTATTTAGCCAGGTTTGTTTGTTTGTTTGTTTACTTATTTATGTATTTATTTATTTATGTCTGTTCCCATCAGTATTGTTGGTCATTTCAGTTGCCATCTATTAGGTTGGTGCAAATGATATCATGGTTTTTCTCATTAAAAGCTTTTGCCATTAAAAGTTTTCAATGGCAAAAACTGTGATAATTTTTGCACTGACCTGAGATAGAAATATGGAAATTATACATTTGACCTCATAACATGATGTTTCTCAGAAGTCCTCTTAATAATCCTGCTTAATTATTAATAGTCCTGTTAGTAATCCTTAATAATCCTGTTATTCCTGAGGTTTTGTTTTCATTAAGCATATAATATTTTCTCAGACTAAATTTCCCATGTTTATTGATAACCACCTAAAGAGAATTAGCCTAAAAATTCTTAGATATGCATATACATAACATATATATAATAAAACTTTAGAATAGTTTTTAAAATAAAGCAGTTCTTAACAAAGTTTAACTTCTTAAAGTTAGTTCTTAGAGTAGTTCTAAATAAAACTTTAGAATAGTTTTATTTAGAAAATTATTAATGGATATAAAAATATTATTGGATATTAACAATAATTTCTGTTAGAGAAAGAAAATAGTTCTTTCTTCTATAGAAAGTGTTCTAGCTGCATAATTTGAGCAATCAGTACCATGGACATTAAATGTCATTCCACTTCTTAGAAACATTCCCCTATATTCTTTAACATAGTAATCAAACTAAATTTGTAGTCATTCTGAATGTTAACACATACTATAATGTAAAGAATCAGAAACCAATGGTGAATTTCCTATATAAATGCATGGAGCATAATATGAAAGGTAGGATAGATGTTTAAAAACATCATATTTCATGTGTTTTGTGTTTTAAAAGATGAAACTTAAACTTCTGAATAATGAACATTTCTTTATTGCTATCAAAATTATAGTTTATTTTAAATGAATAATAGTCTGGGTTATTTCTGGTGTTAGCACACTGATACTTTTCCCAATAATCAGATAGAAATAACTACTAAATTATTAGTACATATTATAAATTAGAGAACATGTTTATACACAATGCACAGTCACCTTTTTAAATTTCACAAATACTTTGGTAAAATAACACTGTATATACCCTTCAATTCACAATGTAAGTTGAAAATTGGTAATAGATAATTCAGCTACCTGAAATTATTTAGTGATTTAAATCAGAGAGTACATTTTAAATTTTACTCTTTGATACTCCAAATTGTTCATGATGAACTTTTTTGATGGTTCAGTGTATATCTCAGCATTTTTAGGTTTTTGGTGTTTTCTCATAATGTAGGAAATTTTATTTTACTTTCATTCTGCCCTCTGCATAGTCTCTCATATCTTAGAAGAGACAGTGAGTAGTGATGAGGCTCTGTGACTATTCCTTTGGTTCCAGAAATCAGTTTGCTTGAAGCAACATTGTAACTCAGTTAGATGTGGCAAAATGTGCAAAGGGGCCGGGCACCGTGGTGCACGTCTGTAATCCCAGCATTTTAGGAGGCTGAGGCGGGTGGATCATTTGAGATCAGGAGTCTGAGACCAGCCTGGCCAACATGGTGAAGCCCCGACTGTACTAAAAATACAAAAATTAGCTGGGAGTGGTGGCCTGTGCCTTAAATTCCAGCTACTCGGGAGGCTGAGGCACTAGAATCATTGAGCCCTGGAGGCAGACCTTGCAGTGAGCTGAGATTGTGCCACTACAGCCTAGGCAACAGAGGGAGACTCAGTCTCAAAGAAAGAAAATGTGCAAAGGAACAACACTGGGTAAACTACCATAAATTTTAGCAAGTAGATGATTTCTTGTTTTCCTGATTATTATCAGATTTCTGTAAATGTATTGTTACTGTATCTCAACAATTAAATATGTTAAAAATGTGCAGTCAAACTTACATTGCCATGAATATTTTTTTAAAAACCTATATTATTGATGATATTATGTCTTAGACCAAAATTAAGCCCCATAGCCAAGACATTTAACACCTCTTATTTTTCCCTCTCTCAGTACTCCATTACAAAATCAACATATAAGCATATTACATAAAGAAAGCAATTTATAACATATTAAAAAGAAATGATTACAGAAAACACAGCAAGAATTTCAAATGTAATAACAGAGTAAAATGGGCTAAACCTCAGATCATCAAAGTATAGCCTTACAAAAAGTCCAGCTGTGCACTGTTTCCAACAGGGACATCTCAAAGAAAAAAATGACTCAATGGAGGAAAAATAAAACAAGCAAACTTCACTCAGACAAATTCAAACAAGGGTAAATCAGGACTTTACACATTACACTTAATATCACCCAAACTACAATTCAGGGTAAAACATTCATTAAAATAAAGACAGCCAACTCTTGACAATTGTTACCTACTAGCATTAAAATTGCTATTGAAATCTATCAAAATATTTTTGGGGAATTCCTCCATCTTTCTATCTTCTAGTTGCAATTTGATATTGGTATATATATGTGTACTAATGTACATGTGCAATTATTTCCTACACTTCTTTATTCTCTATAATGTCTTACTTGTTAGGCAAATTCAGATTGGTTTGTTAATAGACAACAATTTTATATATTTCTTATTATAATATGTTTGCAATTCAATTGAATCTTTTAGTAACAAAAACAGGGAAGAATAAAAAGAAATGGATATTTCAAACAGTATGAAATACTGGTAAAGACAGATAATGTAGCTGAAATAGAACTGTTTGCACACATTAAATGGCATGGATGAATTACATTCTTCTGGTTTTCCCAAGTTTTGGACTCTGGTATAGTCTGATCTGTGAGGTGTGATTAGTAGAGAAAGAAATTGTAGATGCAAAAGGGATAAAAACAATGCACTGGAGCTAGCACAGTGGTGGGCATTTCTACAGTGCAGCCCTCAGAAAGGTGAAAATGTATTCCTGTGTATTTTTGGAGCTACGCTGACAAAGTTCATAATGGAGGGTGATAGAACTAGATCAGATCGACCTGCTATGTTCCAAAATGCTCTAGCTGAACACTCCTAGGGGACCATTTAATGTTTATAATCCTTCTTATTATAGTGGGAATTTGAGAAATAATTGCTGGCAGGTGAGAATTTCTTTATTGTTTTTTTTGCTGAGCTAAGTAGATTAAATCAAGGTTACCTGAAGTTTTCTTCTTCTTCTTTTTTTTAGAGACGAAAAGTCTTCAGAGTCTCTGGAACGGCAGTAGAACCCTGAAGGCAAAGTAAGTGACAGCACCAATATTAACTTATGTTCATATTTAGCACGCATTTCAAAGGTCCATACAAGGAAATATAACTAGGTATATTATATGCTTTTAAAGGCAGTACAAAAGCTAAAGTCAGATATTATGATCAATGTCATATCTAATGCTCATAAATTTAAGTGGATATTGAGATTATACTTTTTGGAGATAACAATATCATCATTTTAAAATCAGTTAAACATAGTCAGAACAAACCTGCTTGCTAAAAGCCAAATTACAAATATAATTTACTTTCAAATTGATTTGAAGCAACTATGTTTTTATTTGTGCTTCTCTTTTTTAAAAACTGTAAGTCACATTGTCTATCACATTCATGTAGCAAATCATTTTTCTCTAAATAACAGGCATATCATTATTGAAAGCCTGAAAAAAATGTTGAGTTAGAATTCTTAAAACATTTTAATGCAATACAAAATTTTAAAAAGCTATGTTTAAGAATGATTTATTTTCTGCTTGTAATAGCTGTAACATTGAGATTTGGTGAAGGAGAAAATGCAGCTGCATAAATGAGTTTCTCTTTATTAGTTTTACCTTTAGACTACTGACACACTCAAATAATAATGCCTTTCTAGCCAACTTTTACCTATAAAATCAACAGTGATGGTTTAAATGTCAAGATATAGTTAACACGATTTTACAAATACTATCATATATGTTTAAGCACTTATGGTTAACAAAATAAAGAAAAATAATAGAAATTCAAATGTTCAATTTTTATGGTACTTTACAGCTTTCCAAATTGTTTCACAGTCATTATCTCATTTAATTTCCTGTCAAGGAACCAGTGTTAATATCAGAAATGAGTATCCTTGTTGTAGTGACTTGGTCCAGTCACCTAATCATCAGTGGAGCTGCCATAGCAATAAGAACACAGATAAAAAAAGTAACCATTAACATAACATCATTTGTTATTAAACAATTAAAATTATTGAACTTTCTTGTGAGATTTCAAAATACTTTCTCAAGCATACCATATTCTTTTACTCCCAGTTGCAGTTCTACAATTCTTCCAGCTCCTTGAAAGATCAGCCAATTTATCTTTAAATCTCATCTTGATGTCTTTTTCCTGAGAAACCCATTCTTTATCATCCATGTAACAACCTTTTATTTTAATTGTTATTTTACATATCTGCAGGCTATTTGCAAGTTGAGGACATTTTTTTTTTTTTTTTTTTTTTGAGACGGAGTCTCGCTCTGTCGCCCAGGTTGGAGTGCAGTGGCCGGATCTCAGCTCACTGCAAGCTCCGCCTCCCGGGTTTACGCCATTCTCTCGCCTCAGCCTCCCGAGTAGCTGGGACTACAGGCGCCCGCCATCTCGCCCGGCTACTTTTTTGTATATTTTAGTAGAGACGGGGTTTCACCGTGTTAGCCAGGATGGTCTCGATCTCCTGACCTCGTGATCCGCCCGTCTCGGCCTCCCAAAGTGCTGGGATTACAGGCTTGAGCCACCGCGCCCGGCCGAGGACATTTTTTATTCAACTTCACATTTTAATGTAGAATTTAGTGACTGGCATATATAAGGCATTTAATAAATAAGTGAAACAGGTAAAACAAAATATACAATACAATCAAAATTCATTTTAGAATGTATTTTTCTGAGTAGAGTTTTTAACACCAAAAAATTCTGTTCATATTTACATACCTTATTCATGATTGACTTTCTACAGAGTATTCTAAATATGTGCACTGAAATTATACTATAAACAACATGTCAAAAACATGTTAATTTAGTACCATAGAATTTTTTTAAGAAGCATTTTTATAAGTACAGATTAGATGTTTATATTCTACAAGATAAAAATAAACCTACTTTGACATTTACAAATATACTTTTCTAAGAATAATTTGGACTCTGCATTTAGATAAACATAGGTTGCAGCGTTTTTGCTCCCTCAGTATCTGTTACTTTAAAAAATTGACATTTCAGTTTTTGTCTTTGTAAAGACGATTGATGTATAGAACCTCAATGATATCGAGAAGACCTTGCATTCTTTATCTGTTGTTGCATAGCAGAGCAGCAAAAAACCTTAATGTCTTAAAAGAAATGTGTTCTTTCTCACAATTCTGTGAAATGCTTGATCGGTACTCCTGAAATTGCCTGGAATCACTAGGTCTCACTTGTGCCTCTATAGTCAGTTGGCAGATCTACTGGAGGCTGGACTCAGCTGAGATAGTTGGGATGACAGGGTCTCTTTCTACACCACAGTCTTTAGACTTGGGATTGTTCAAGCTTAGAGGACTTATGGAAATATTGTATGAGGACAAATCCAAATGCACTATATTAGCCAATGTTCTAGAATCAGTGTGGAAGTGGAATTCATGGAATAACGGATAAAGGGAAGCAATTTCATTGGGAATAATTAGTAAAATTGGAAAAAAATCTAACAGCCACTCAATACTGGGATTTAAATATTTCACATTAGCATATGATTAATGGGACAAATTGCCATAATTTTACATTGATATGGTATTTATAAATGAAATATAATATCATACTCAGCAGAATGGAAAAAGTTGTATATTTTGATAAATTTAGATTAAGCCAATTACCCTTCTTATATTAGCTAACATAACTTTTTGACCTTCAAGTATTCACTTTATGAAAATAATCTTGCCAGATGAAATATTTTAATAATTCTTAAAACCTTATTTACTTATTTCATTTTCAACTTTATTGGGGTATAATTGATATATAAAAATTGTGTATATATGACATATAACATAAAAATTTGAAATATAATTTAATACATTATGAAATTATTAGTGCAGTCACATTAGTTAACACATCCATTACCTTACATGGTTATGAGTTTTTGTGTGGTCTTTTTCCCAAGCTTATGTTGGTTATATATAGTCTTTTGTGATTTCATACTAATTTTTTATTTGTTTTTTGTGATTTTGTGAAAATGTCATTACAATTTTGATAAAGAGTACATTAAATCTGTAGATTGCTTTGGGTAGTAATTTAATGACACCAATTCTTCCAAATCATGAACATGTGATACTTTTCCATTTATTTGTTTTGATTTTGGTTTCTTTCATCAATATCTCATAGAGTTCCTTGCAGATCTTTCACTTCCATCATTAAGTACATTCCCAAATATTTATTTTATTATTTTAACACTACTATAAATGGTATTTGTATCAGTTCATTCTTGCACTGCTATTAAGAGACACCTGAGTCTTGTTAATTTGTAAAGAAAAGAGGTTTACTTGGCTCACAGTTTCACAGGCTCTACAGGAAGCATGGTGGGGGAAGCCTCAGGAAACTTAAAATTATGGCAAAAGTGAAGGGGAAGGTCCGCTCTTTATCCTGCGCTGGTCATGTAAAACATTCCTACTTCCCCTTCACTTTTGCCATAATTTTAAGTTTCCTGTACATGATATAAATGATGAATTGATGGGTGCTGACGAGTTGATGGGTGCAGCACACCAACATGGCACAAGTATACATATGTAACAAACCTGCACGTTATGCACATGTACCCTAGAACTTAAAGCATAATAATAAAAAAAAAAACCAACCAACCAACCAACCAACCAAACAAACAAACAAACAAACAAAAAAAGAGTGGATAGGTGCCACACACTTTTAAACAACCAGATCTAGCAATAACTCACTCACTATCACAAGAACAGGACCGAAGGGGAAACTCACCCCCATGATCCAATCACTTCCTACTAAGCCCCACCTTCAACATTGGGGATTACAATTTGACATTGGATTTGGTCAGGGACAAAGACCCAAAACAAATCATTCTGCCTTCTTCCCCTCCCAAATCTCACATCCCTCTCACACTTCAAAATACAATTATGCCTCCCCAGTTGTCCCCCTAAAACTTATCTCATTCTGGCATTAGCTCTAATGCCCATAGTCCAAAGTCTCATGAGACAAGGATAGACTCTTCCACCTATGAGCTTACAAAATAAAAAACAAGTTAGGTACTTTGAAGATACAGTAGGGGTATAGACATTGGGTAAATACTGCCATTTCAAAAGCGAGAAATCAGCCAAAAGAAAGGGGATACATGCCTTGTGTAAGTCTGAAACCCAGCAGGGAAGATATTAAAACTTAAAGCTCCAAAATAATCTCCTTTGACTCCAGGTGTCACATTCTGACCACACTGATGCAGGGGGTGGGCTTCCCAAGCTTCAGTCAGCTCTGCCCCTTTGGCTCTGCAGGGCTTAGCCCCAGTGGCTGCCCTCAAGGTCTGGTGATGTGTCTGTGGCTTTTCTAGGTATATGGTGCAAGCTGTTGGTGGATCTACAATTCTGGGGTCTGGAGAATGGTGGTCCACTCCTCACAGCTCCATTAGACAGTGCCCTAGTGGGGATTCTGTGTGTGGACTCCAACCCTACAGTTTCCCTCTGCATTCCCCTAGCAGAGTTTCTCCATGAGGGCTCTGCTTCTGCAGCAGACTTCTGCCTGGACATTCAAGCTTTTCCATACATCTTCTGAACTCTAGGTAGAGACTCCCAAGCAGCAACTTCTGTATTCTGCATACCCACAGGCTTAACACCATGTGAAAGCCACAAATTTTTATGGCTTGCACCCTCTGAAGTCCCTGGACCCCTTTGAGCAGTGACTGGAGCTGTAGCAACCAGGATTCAGGGTACAGTGTCCTGAGGCTGTGCAGGGCAGTGGGGCCATGGGACTGGCCCACAAAACCATTCAACAATTCTCTAGGACATTCCAAATTTTCTCTCATCTTCCTGCCTTGTTATCAGTCTTCAAAACTATTCCAACCACTGTCTGTTATCCATTTCCAAAGCTGTTCCCACATTTTTAGTTATCTTTATAGCAATGCCCCACTCCTAGGTCCCTATTTTCTTTTCTTTCTTTTTTTTTTTTTGTTTTGAGGCAGAATCTAGCTCTGTCCCCCAGGCTGTAGTGCAGTAGTGTGATCTCGGCTCATTGCAAGCTCTGCCTCCCAGGCTCACGCCATTCTTCTGCCTCAGTCTCCTGAGTAGCTGGAACTGCAGGAGCCTGCTACCATGCCCAGCTATTATTATTATTATTATTATTATTATTATTTGTATTTTTAGTAGAGACATGGTTTTGCTGTGTTAGCCAGGATGGTCTCGATCTCTTAACCTCGTGATCTGCCTGCCTCGGCCTCCCAAAGTGCTGGATTACAGGCATGAGCCACCATGCCCGGCCTAGGTACCAATTTTCTGTATTAGTCCATTGTCATACTGCTATAAAGAAACAGCTGAGACTGGTTAATTTATAATGAAACGAGGTTTACTTGGCTAACAGTTTGAGGACTGTACAGGAAGTGTGGCTTGGGAGTCCTCAGGAAACTTACAATCATGGTAGAAGGTGAAGGGGAAGCAGGCATGTCTTTCATAGCCAGAGCAGCAGGAATATAGAGAGGAGGGAGGTACCGTGTGCTTTTAAGCAACCAAATCTTGAGATAACTCACTCGCTGTATTAGTCCATTTTTGCACTGCTATAAAGAACTACCTGATACCAGGCAATTTAGAAAGAAAAGAAGTTTAAGTGGCTCACAGTTTTGCAGGCTGTATGGGAAACATAGCTGAGAAATCCTCAGAAAACTTTCAATCATGGTGGAATCAGGCACATTTTACGTGGCTGAAGCAGGAGGAAGAGAAAGAAGTGAGAGGTGCTACACATTTTTCAAAAACCAGATCTCATGAGAACTCACTACCTGTCACAAGAATAGCAAGGGAGAAACGTGCTCCTTGATCCAGTCACCTCCCACCAGGCCCCTTTTCAGACACTGGGGATTACAATTTGATATGAGATTGGGGCATAGACACAGGCCCAAACCATATCAGTATTGTTTTAATAATTTATTTCAAAATGTCATTCTCCTTATTAATTTCATATTCTTTTCCTCACATCTTCAGTCAGCCACTGGGGTATTCTAGTTAGATTTCCCTTCCAGAGTGTAATAGCTGTTGATATACAAGAAGTTCAGATAGCTAATAGTTTCCAGCTGTGTCACCTAGCACATCTATCTTCACTTACAAGCTGACCCCATTCTCTTCTTGATCAGCTGCCCTCCAAGAATGGGCAATGGCAGAGGTATCAGGGCCAGGTCATATCTACCCAACATAAGACTTAGGTAATAGATTATCACTGCACTGTATCTTCCTGTTGTGGTGGCCAAGACATTGTCAGATATAAATTTCAGTTTGTTGTTCTTGTTCAATTCTTCTTTCTCCTTGCTTTCCTTTCTCATGGCTCCAGTGTTCCTTGGGGTCTGGAAGCTATCCTTGACTGATTTTGCTTTCTTCTCTTCTATTTTCCTTAGGAGTTTATCTCAATGAACTTCCTACAGAATCAGATTCCCAGAGGATGTAACTGAGAGATACCAGGAGTGATCTGAGAAAGCAGATGTGGTAAGATAGGGCTTGGGGACTGTATATCTCATTGCTCTGTCACTAATAGAAATCCAATCCCAAGAGGCATGATAAAAATAGATAGTGTCTGGAACAGAATGGCAGGTCTACTGCTAAATATTGTGATAGTGATGGCTTGGGAAAATGGTCATTTGGAGGTGACTGCACTCACCAGCACAATGATGCAGGCATTTAAAAAGTACAGAAGCAATGCAGACAAGGGATATTTATATTAATTGGTTGTAATTGTTTTATTGACATCCAACAGAGTGATAATGGAAGGTTAGGACAGTAGACAAGCAATTCAAAACAAAGTGTGAAGATAAGAGCCTTTTTTTTTGTACCTTAAGTGGAACTTTTATTACCTGCAATGAGAGGGCAGAACAGCAAATTATACTTAGATTTACGCAATTTCAAAATAACTCACAATTCACCGGAGGCAGATCTGTTATGCCAAAGTTGAACCCTGGTGGGAAAAACCTGGAACACTGACATAGAGAATAGAAACATCTGAATCTTTGAACATTTTAGTTACCCAGACTACTCTGAACTTACAGATCCTACAGAGGTTTCTCACATCTCCTATAATAACCTAGCAATCCCTTTTTGCAGGAAGATACTGTGGAACTCTATCCTCACCTTTTTCATGGACACCAATTTGATAATTAGGGTTAAGTCACAGCATAACCAAATTGATATCATGCCAGGATTAATAAGGAAGAAAGAACTTTACATTAATGGACCTGCAAAAATTAGCCACTGGATTTGTGAAAGAACATAACATAAAACTGGATTAGCAACAGTTTATTCACAGTATATTGTCTCAGGATTTGGAATTTAACATCCCAGCAAGGACCTCAGGGGATGTCTCATAGAAGCCTAGAGAAAGCAAACTTTCATGCTGAGCAAAGTGGAAATGCCCGAATTGATGTGACAGACAGTGAAAGAAGAGATAAAAACATTCAGGAAAATTGTCACGCTGGAATGGATATATTATGTGATGCCAAAAGAACACTAGAAGATTATGTTCTAAGGGAGGCTCAGAAGACGCAGCATTCGTGAAGATTATTGCGAACGTTCTTGTGAGAGAGACACTGACATCACTCAAAAGTCTTGGCCAGGGGTTAGTACAGGAGAACCTGCCATAAAGCTTGGCATGTTGATAGCAATGGGGATAATGGCATATCAAAGTAATAGAAACCCTGTGGCTACTCGTAATGACCCAAATCTGGGAGATTGGTCACAATAACCATAAGGGGTGGCAAAGTCCAAGTGATATTCAAGCTGAGATTGACTCATAGAAAGTTGATAAGATGTTTAACAGAAAAAAAAGCATGTCTGAGAACAAAATACGTGAGGCCAGCAACGTTCTGCTGAAAATACGTAATGAAAAGAAAGCAAACATGGATGAACAGGAAGCTAAGGGCAGCCACTTCAGTGGAGTCATGATCTTTAACTCAGTTTCCAAAACTAAGTCAATTTTCAGATCCAGAATGCACTGATTGAAGTGCCTAGGTTCCCAATTGAAAGGACTCAGCAATTTCAAAATAATTAAACAGAAAATGGTTTCCCCAGCCCTTCCCCAAAGGGATCTTCAGCTGTTTACTCAGATGATACCTTAGGTAATAGAGATGCTAGACATATCAAGATCAATTGAACACAAGCTATGAGTGAGCATCGATACTTGAAGACCTGAAGCATTTTCATGGCTTCCTTATTCAAGTAGAGGCATACAGGAAACAGGCATTTGTTGGAATTAATATAGTTTGGAAACTCATCCCTACTCAAATCTCACGTTGAAATGTAATCCCTAGAGATTGGAGGTGGAAGTGACTGGATCATCACGGTGGATCCCTCATGAATGGCTTGGGCCATCACCTTGGTAATAAGTGAGTTCTCATGAGATCTAATAATTTAACAGTGTATGGCACCTACCCTCCAATCCTGCTCCTGTTTTTACCATGTGAAGTGCCTGCCCCCACTTCACTCTCTACCATGAGTAAAAGCTCTCTAAGCCTTCTCCAGATGTCAAGCAGATGCCAGCACCATGCTTTCTGTATGGTCTCCAGAACGATGACCCAATTAAACCTCTTTTATTTACAAATTACCCAGTCTCAGGTATTTATTGATAGCAATACAATAAAGGCCTAATACAGGAGTTATGACTAATGTTTGGTTTAACATTGATCCATTAGTTTGAAGATCCACCTTGTGATTATATTCTCCATGCCCTGAATTTATAATTTCAATTAAAGTATTTGGCAGTTAGATTATACTCCTACTGAGCCCTTGATTTGTATATTAAGGGCTTTGAGGAGAGTGGAGGAGGCCAAGCTTCCAACACTTCCCCCAGCTTCACCTTGAAAGTAAATGAACATCACTATTCCATCTCTAGAGGGACACAAGATGGCAGTATGTTGTGCTACCTTTAAAGATCTAAGTGAGGCATAACGGTGATTCCTGTCATATTTCTGTTTAACCCACTAGTGTGGTCTTACTGTAAATGAAGGGATCCTGGAGAATGACCATAGAATACCACAGTTTCAACCACGTAATGGTTTCAGTCATAGATGGCATAATAAATATGCTTGAGTGAATAAATATGTCTCCAGTTATACAGTATGTGATAATCAGTTTGACAAATGTAAGTCTAATATGGAAAAATGATCAGAAAGTTTTCTTATTTCCATGAATTGGACTAATATATATTTGTTATATATGTTAGTCCTACATATATATGTTTTATATATACATACATTTTATATGTGTTTTATATATACATACACATATATGTTTTATATATACATACATGTTATATATATATATATTCAGTTTAATCCAGGGATCTATTAACTGTCATTTCCTCTGTCATAACAGAGACCCCAAAATATCTGAATTATCTAGTTATCCCAGAGAACATCGCATTGACTGTTCCCTCATGCATTTCACTATATTACCTTAGGTTACATATGGTGAGACCAGATACAGATCAAAACAGATAACTGAAAAAGTTTACAGGTTTGTTATATTCACAGTTCCTGCAAACACCAAGGGGAAGAGGCTTCTGAGTGATACTGTATTATGGATTCTGCAAGAACAAAAGGACAAAGCAGGAAAAGTATGTCTAGGATTGGCTAATGTGAATAATTTCAGTAGCATCTGGAGTATAGGGGCTGTTCTTGGTTGTCTGATATCTGATTCTGTTGGGGCTATTAGGGATGATACAGAGTAGCCCACAGTTTGATGGTCTATTGAGGGAAATGGTTGAAGTGTAGACTTGGACACTTAAAAAAGGCAACTTACTGGCCTTTTGCTAGTGCATCAAGCCGGGATCAAGATAGAACACAGAAAACTATGTTACATCGTGATATCATGATGAACAGATCAGGAAGTATACTACGTCTGTATATATTAGCCATGAGCAGTGGCAAATAATGTGGCTAACTGCACAAGAGCCTGAAAGAAAAAGAAATGAAATATCAAAGACAAATAGTTCTTGAATAGAAGAACCATGTACATGACTCTATGGTGAAAACACGTAGTGTAAATATGTTTGTGTCAGATGTTAACTCCCACCAGAAATCATCCATTTTTGGAAGAAGCCTTGCACAACCAGGAAGACAAAATAATGTCAATTGACATTGTCCTTTCTCCATCTTCACATGATCCAGAAATGGCATAAGGGGCAAATGAATAGAGTAACCAAAATCGCAGATGGAGGCTACACATAGACCCAACAAGATGAGCTGCAACATGGGCTATAAATATCAAGATCAATTGACCTGTTACACCTTCTGTACCTTTATCCTATCAGCAGCAAAGAACAATGTTGACCTCCCATTGTGTTACTGTTTCCTGAGGAGTTTGCCAAGTCAGGTTCTTCTTTACCTGAAGGGCTATTGTCTTCACTGGAGTAAACAATTTTCTGAGTACAAATTTGCCTTTACAGTCTATGTATCATCATCCACCCTCAACATTCAGGGTTATTGAGTGATTAACTCAAATGCCACACAAAATAGTATCTAACCAAAAAACCACACTTTACAGTAAAGGAGGTACAGTTGTGAGCCCATAACAATGGAATCCACTGATTCTACACCATAATGCTCCATTCAAATGCAGCTGGAATGATAATGTTGGAATTGCCCGAAGACAAAGTGGAGACAATACTCAGTGAAGGTGAGGTACCGTTCTCCACGATTGCCTCAACACTGAATTAGAGCCTATATATGTTGCTTTTTTTTTTTTGAGTAGAAAGAACGCAGAAGTCTGATAACCATTTGGCAATGTTAGTTTGTAGTGAATGTGACTTTGCTATGTCCTTTAGCAGGACCAGTGTTTGGTAGCAAAAGTGGCCTTACTTGCTGTCATTTCCATGTCTGCAAATAAGGACTCTTCAAGGCTAGAGGGTCTGAACCCTAACTCTTGTGCAGTCTTGCTAATGGACATAGCAAAGTCACATTCACCACAAACTAGTGTTGCCAACTGGACACTTTGTACTCCTTGTGTTTGGGGAACCAAGCAAGAAGAGTAGACTTCTTTGTGTATGAATAATTGATCCTAATCAGATGGAGGAGGTAGGGCTGCTATAACACCGCGAGAGCAGGAAGTAAAATGTGCGGGACTGAAGTCATCACTCTGGTACTTCTTGTTATTACATTGCCAGGCTGTGACTATGAATGGAGAAATGTAGCAAAAATGCCTGAGAAAGGTATGTTTATCAGAGTCTAAACTCTCTAATAGGAATGTTTGAGTCTTACCACCAAGAAGCCAGAGGACCTCATAAAGGTGACAAGCCAAAGGCAGCAAATTTAGAATGCATAGTGCCAAGGGAAATAATGAGTACCAGTTGTGACACCAAGAACAATTATAGCAACTGGGGCTAAATGTATCCTATCAATCTCCCTCTTTGTTTTCATTTAAGAGGTGCTCACTAGAACTCTGGATGAACTGCCCCCTCTATGTGTATGTAGAAGTTTATTTACATGACATAGCAGTGGAACTGTAGCAACCATGGAGATGCACTCCTTGGGGCTTCCTTAAAGTAGGGCACTTAGCTAACAACATCAAGACTCAGTGCCTTCAGAAGCTTCCTTAGCTTGTGAGATGAGGCCACATTCTTCACAGGTAGCTCAAGCCAATAAATGACTCCTGTAACTCTACTACAGATGTTCTATTTCTCTCCAGTGCAGGACATGTCTGATAGGTGATCTTCATTCTCAGGTTACTCATTGGGTTGACTTTGTCAGCTCGACATTATGGATTGCTGTCGTAGCTGCTCACTCTTTCTTATTTCACTCTTTCTCATGTGTCATACCTGCATCACTGTCTGAAGGATTTCCCCGCCCAATTCTTTGTCTTCTCCTTTTAATCTCTCACTCACATTATCCTCCAATAAACTATGCTGACTCAACTCCATTTCAATGTCAGCTTCCCAGAGGACCAACATAACCCATCTCCACAAAACTCATAACTTGTGGGAAATAAAGTTTGTCTTAGTCTCAGAGTTAATACATTGTGAAAATGTTGATACTGTGTAATTAGCATTTGTCATATCTACAAATATATCGTAAACTTTCTCTGGTAAGCAGGGCTAATTTCTCACAAATCATATGAATTGCAATTCTCCAATTTATACCTACACTCCTTTTTTTCTTTTGTGACATAATACAAAACAAGAATTCTTTGCAGACAGAAAACTGTATTATATGACCTCAAATACTAGAGCACTTATTGTAAGTGTTGGCAATAGAAGTTAGATCGTAGAGAAAAAGGAACTCTTGTGTGAATGTGCATCAGAGCATATTTCTGAAGTGAATAATCTAAAAGCATTTTAGTGGCAGATTTATGGGAGAGTAATTGAAAAACTTACTCTGGAATTGACCTTTACTCCTGTCAAACTTCTATTTCAAGTCATTCTATTATGACTTGAAATGAGTGAGTGTCTTGCAGTCAATTTATCAAGGCTTTATTACTTCACTTTAAAATCAAATTGATTCATCTTGCTCAAAGCACATAGAGTTTCCCAGGAAAAAATAATTTACAAACTGATTCTCCTTAAGGAGGGAGTAAATGAAAGCCAGTAAACTTTCTATTCAGAGAAGAGAGTATTTCAATATTTATTTTCTTCTTTCTATTTATTTTTGTAACTGGACAAAATTTACAATGGAAGAATATTTTGAACAATGAAACAGAGTGTATCCAGATGAGATAAAAGAAAGTTCTGTGAAGCAAATTAACATAGCAACACATTCTTTCTCTATATCCAAATTGCCTTCCTGCCATGACTTGATGGTTTGAAAATTTATAATGAATAAAAACATAGAAAACATATTTATGGGCAAAAACAGTTTTATAGAAAATGGTGGAAGAAGAAGGTTTTGTATATTGCCTTAAATAGAGTGGCATTTACTTTGGCAACAGCCTACAATATATCTGTATTTCAGTGCTTTTGTGAAAAACAAGATCTGTAAAGTAAGGATTATTAAATGCACAGACAGAAATCCCTAGCAAGATTTGCATTTTCCCATAGGTAGGTGTGAAGAGCAAAGTTTTATGATTAGCACAAACACAGTCTTACCTAGAGAAACTCTATCACACATGTAATATTATAGATCAACACCAGAATCCTAACCAAAGAAATGAGGGCAGTTCACACTTCCATAAAGGGAGTTATGTCCAGATATGAAGTGAGATATTTTACAAAGAAGAAGGGCTGTTGATGGACCAGCTGAAAGCCATTTAAGTTTTTGTCATGTAACTTGTAGAGGTAAACCAAGAGGGGATGAGAATTTCAGTAGAGCCAGACCTCATAACATATGCAGGTGGCTCGGTCATTGCAGTCCTGATTTAAAGACTACCTCAAATATATTAATATTTCAAGTTAGACATCTAATTTAGAATTGCTTTTTCTGCCAGGATGAAAATTTGGCAAGGTCATGAATTAAAATGGGTGAAGTTTCTGTTAGAACTTTCTAAAATACTACTACTGACCAAGAAAAATGTAAAACAAACAAAAAGACCAAAACCAATTACTTTTAATTTTAAAATATTGTCAATAGAAATAAATGACCAAAAATGTTTTTAATTAATCAAATTATACACTAGGCAGATTCTTATTAGAGCTTTAGATTTTTATCATATTAAATTGTGATACATGTATAACCTTTCCATGTTAGTGTGAAAAGAGGCATAGGAAATAAAATAAATTTTCAAACATAGGGCTTTTCTGTATTAACTTTGAGTCTGAAATGCTGAAATACAGATTTAAGTACACTTAATCTGATATAACATAGCAGTATTTGAAATATAAAAATAAGAAAGAAAAGCACTGGATAATGAATACTCCGTAAAAAAATTTATTCTTTTGAGATTGATCTTTGTTTCAATGTTTGCTATCGAAAGACATGTTTGCAAATATTGGTAATAAAGTAGAAAACTCAATGCACAAAGTTCTGCTCTTCTGCAGTTCACTGTATAGTGAGAAAAAGTGCTAAATAAAAAACAAAAAGATAACCAAAGGCATGCATTGTAAATCAGCTGATAGTTACTAGAGTGGATAATGGAGCAAGGCCCAGGACCATAGTCAGAGCAAAATTTCTGAGGTGGGAGATGATACTGTCATAGGAGAACACAAACAAATAAACACACAAACAAAATCTCCCACTGTGAAAAATATTTGGAAACTGCTAGATTAAACATTAAGTTTGTTCCTTTGTTGTAGGATCCCTTGCAATTATTGAGATGCTAATATATATTTTAACTCTTCATTAGAAGAGAGGCATAGAGTAATGCACTCACTTCTCATAATGATCAGTTTTTCTTGAGCATGTTATAAGGCATATTTTCCTCTTAGGAGGAGAATCTTCCTAGTGGCTTTCAGCCAGTAATTGGTCTCTTGCCAAAAAAAGGGAGACAAATGACTTTTTCATGTAGAGGAGTCAAAGCGTGGATCATAAAATGCAGGTGAAGTTACATGGAACTGAGTTTAAGTCACAGATTGTACAGTAGGAAATGATTAAAAAAGAAAAAGAAAAAAGTATTAAGTCTGCTCTCACAAGTACTGGATAAGAGGCTAGACTGTTTAATATTTATTATATGGGAAGTAGGACAAATTCAATAACAATGAAAATAAAAAATTCTAACTTGTTATATTCTTGGTACTAGGAGCTATAGGTTGATAAAAATTGTACCTTTTCTTCCTCTCTTGCATACAGAAATAATTGACAGATAAGTCACAAAAGTCAGAAAGCGTGGAAGCAAAATATCAACTCTACTACTGATAGAGGCTGGATGGGAGTATATAGCTTCAGCAGGCAATCACAATGGGTTTTCCGTTACTTCATCCAGAATTAGCATACCTAGTCATTAAGAAAAAAAGCAAGCGATATCTTGGCCACATCTGTGGGGTGAATACTGACCTTAACCATACCACCATATGGCTGAGAACAGATAAAAAGCAAAACAAAAATACATTATCTGCAGGCAGAAATATTTAAAAGAATGTCAGAAAGACTGAGCTGAGCTTGCTTTGTCTTTTCTCTTGAACTCATTGATGAGGTAAGTGACTTTTCCTCCTTTGGTGACTGTGAATCACATCAAGAAAAGTCAGAATGTCCCTCCCTGGTGGTTTCTGGCACTTGACTGTGGCAAGTACAGGAGTTGGCCACCAGGCAGCCAGCAGTTCACTCAGCAAATCCTTGCTCTGATAAGATACTCAAAGGGAACTGAAGGCTCTACTGCCACACTCATGAATCAGATAAGCCACCTCTTCCTTCAAAGAGAGAGAAAAGAGAAGATATCCACTGTCCTGCAGAGTAGAAATTCCCCCTTTCCTATGACTACATGGAGGCAGAGCAGATATGTTTTGCTCAAAAGTTGTCTGTGGAGCACAAAATATTGTTTATTTATTTATTTTTTTAATGGCTGAGTGTATTAGGGTTTTCCAGAGAAGCAGAACCAACAGGAGACCTCTATCATCTCTCGATTAGATAGATGATAGATAGATAGACAGACAGATAGATAGATAGAGATAGATAGATGAATTTATATAGAGAGAGATCTCTATGTAAGTATAGATCACTCTCAATCTCTATCTCTCTGTCATAACATCTTTGAAGACATAATTGGTTAAGTCAAGTTGAGGGGATTAGGGTGAGCCCTAATCCAACATTCTTACATAAGGATTGGTGTCCTTAAACAAAGGAAAAATGTTGACACAGAGACAGACATGCATAAAGAAAAATGATGCAAAAGAAGGAGAAGATGGCCCTTTATAAGCCAAGAAGAGAGGCCAGGAACAGATTGTTTCCTCATAGCCTGAGAAGGAACCAACACAGTCAAAACCTCAGGTCTGGACATCTAGTCTCTATCACTACGAGACTATAAATTTCTGTTGTTTAAGCCACTCAGTTTGTACTGCTTTGTTACAGCAGTTCTAGAAAGCTAAAGCAGATGGTAACAAGCCAGCTTCTGAGGCTATAACCAGTCAATGAAATAGTAATGATAGCATTGAAGCAAAGAGAGGTAAGGAATTTCAAAATGATAATAGGGTAGAATTTTTCATGACGACAACAAAAACAACAACAAAACCAAAATGGAATCAAAGTTTCTTTGCCTAAAACATTTTCCCATTGATTTTGCCTGATAACCCTAATGATTAAACAGTTCATTTGAAAACTTAATATTTCAATAAGTTTCATTTTCCTTAATATAATTTATTACATGGCTAACTAGATTCCTAACAAAACAAAAACTGTGTTTTGGTTTATGTCAGTTGGTTTTCATTTATGATTTTCTATATGCTCTTTAAAAAGAAAAACCTTTTCAGATGGTGAAAAGTCAGACACACATGAACTGATGTAGCTCTAGGGAGATAGTGGTTCAAATCATAATAACTAATAAGAGGTTCCTTTTGTGAATCAGTCAAACCATCAGTTTCACAGAACTCTATGACAATACCGTAGGGTCATGAAGGTGTTGTATCAGTAGTTCTCTCTGTGTTACTCAGGGTTATCCAGAAAAAAATAATAAAGGAATAGCTGTTCTAGGCAACTCATACTTGGGATATTAGTGCATTAATAATTCATTCATCAGATATTTATTAAACATCTATTAAATACTTGCTAAACTTTGAGCAATTGACTGTTTTTACCTCCATTGTAAACAAAGAGAATTTTGCCACCAGAGAATGGCCTAGTATTCAAGGAGTCTTATAATCACCTTGTAATGAAGGACACTTTCAAATAGAGAGTAGCAACGTGCACACACCACCTGACTATGCTTTCTCCCATTTGCATGCCGTCAATAGAATCATATTCATTGATTAGGAAAACTGAATGCTTAGGAGGGCTACAAAAATTTTCCATAGTTGCTAACCTTGCTCACTTACTTCTCATCACTGAATATAAACAGATAACTCAGATTAACAAATTGTAAAGACCTTTGAATATGGCAAAAATGAAAAACAACACACAAAAATCAGGACAAAAATAATCCAGAGAAATAAAGAGGTGATATGGAAAAAAGAAGAACATGTAACATAAAATGTAATTAATATGAACAAGAGAAGTGAAAGCATACCATACCGCATCTGTAACTCAGTAAAAAAAAGGTTGCAATAAAAAATAAACATTCAGTAGGGTAGGAGTCTAACAATGCAATTTTGAATATTCAACAGTGAAACAAACAGTAGCAGCAAAGTGCAAGCAGAGGAGCTATGCCTGATTACTAATGTAATGAACTAAATGCCCAAATCATGAGATAATTATGGAACAGATCACAAAAAAATGTGAGAGGACATTTAAGACTAATAGATAAGAGACGCGAAAGTCTCATTGGCTTTTCATTTATCCATTAAATATTCTTGATGACCCTTCTAGATGCCAGACATTATTCTAATGGACCCAAAGAGACAATGACTCTTACTATCAGAAAGCTTATATTGTAATGTGAGTAGCCAGACAGTTAACAATAGATACACTAAATCAGTAAACTACACAGAATGTTAGAGAGTGGAAAAGGAATTAGAACAGATGAAAGGGATTTGCATGTGATAAAATAGGAGGCAGTTTGCATTTTAAATAGGGTGGTGTGATAGGTTTCATTTAAAAGGTGACAAGAGCGATATTTGAGTAAAATTTATGGTATTGAGAGACTTGAGAGATATAGCCATGTGGCTATATAAGGATAAATATTTTTTTCCAATTTCACTGAAGATATATAAAAATAATAATGAGGATATATTTCTTTGAGCTGAGATATAATCTTCTGTTTAAAAAAATCAATCTCATATCAAATAGGATCAATAGGAGGAAAACAAAGCCCATACCCAATTACACATTGAAGATACAGAAAAAAATAAATAAAAAACAAAATTCTGATAACCATGAAAGAAAAATATCAGTTCGCTTATAAAACAATATGAATCAAATTGGCATCACAATTCTGTAGCATTGATTTCTAGGAGATATATGCACAATAAAATCAGTGAGAATGTAAAAAAATCATATGTGCAAATTATAAGACTCTTTAAAAATCAGATATAATAGCACAAATTAAATACATATATATACATTTTGAGGCAGTCTTGCTGTGTTGCCCGGGATGGAGTGCAGTGGCTCAACC
This sequence comes from Trachypithecus francoisi, assembly GCF_009764315.1. NCBI lineage: Eukaryota > Metazoa > Chordata > Mammalia > Primates > Cercopithecidae > Trachypithecus > Trachypithecus francoisi. Next base: position 18,575,587 of record NW_022681465.1, read on the forward strand.
AAAGCTGACTGCAGGCTTAACCTCCTGGGCTCAAATTACCCTCCTGTCTCAGCATCTGGAGTAGCTGAGACTATAGGCCAAGCACACATCACCATGCCTGGCTAATTTATTTTTTATAGAGATGAGGTCTTGTTATGTTGCTCAGGTTGGTTGTGAATTCCTGGCATCAAGCAATCCTCCCATCTCAGCCTCTGCAAGTGCTGGAATTACAGGCATGAACCATCTTCCAGACCTAAAGATAATTTTAACACACGTGATGGAAGTGAGAAGGTTAAAAACTACAAGTACATCAAAAAAAGTACGTATACATTTATTAATGAAAAACAGAATGAACTCATGAACTCATAAAATTTAGGGAATTGTGACAATTAAAAGAATTATTAACACTTAGGTGTAATTCTTGAGTCAAACTCTCCAGGTAATCAGCTCGGCTTTATCACTTACTAGCTGTATAAACACTATATCCTTTTGTGCATCAGTTTTCTTATTTACAGATGAGCATAATAATAGTCCATGACAATTGGTGTGTGCATTAAATTAGATAATATATGTAAGGCATTTAGGATAGTGTCTGTTGAGCTATAGGTGCTATGTGTGTGAATGCTCTGTCTCCTATTCTTCCTCATTCTTCTGTTCCATCCTTTACTTCCTTCTCATGCTTCTCTTCCTTCTCTGTGTTTCATATCTCTTTTTCTTTCCTTCCCCTTCTCCTTTTTCTTGGCTCACACAAAGAGTGAGAAAAAAGGTTGATCTGAGCATGTTCAATTTATCTTCTCAAAATCACCACTCAAAATGTTGCTTCCTCGTGCCTTGCAGAAGAATAAGGAAGGGAAACACAATGAAGCCGAAAACAATCACTCACCAATATTCCTTTAGAGGAAGTTGAGTGGAAATTCCACACTGAACATAAGACCTAAATAAATGTCGTTGGCTAATGAACATCTCAGTAAATGCCTAGATAAAAGTTGAAGTAATTCAACATTTTATATTAGGATATGGGGTGTATATGTGTGCATGAGCATTTGTTTATATAATTATGTACTTTGTCTATCTAAGAAAATTAACCAAATATTGAAACTATTAATTGATTTTGTAAATTGACTAAACGCAAGAATAATAAAATCTATTAAATTAAACAAAATTTCTATTCTTTCACTTCTCTTTCCCTACTTTAGAAATACCTCCAAAACAGAATGTAAGCTCTCTTATTATAATGTGAAGAAAATATGAAGACAGGTAGGCAGTAGTATGGAAAATAATAGAGATAGATAGACAGATAGATAGATACCAGATTTACTGCTGATAATCCTTTTATCCTGCCTGTTCAGTATGTATGTTTTCTGTAAAGTGTTTTTTTTACTCCAATGGAGAAGATAAGTTACTTATATGAAATAAACAAAATTTTCTGCCGTACTTCCTCTATTGTGCATCAACTTTTACATATTTGATAGAGAATTGAAATTAAATATCATATTTCATTTTGTTACTGGAGATCTTGCCTTCTGTGCTACACATTTATGTTATATATCTGAATGCCAATAAGTAGATAAAACTCTAGTATTAAGGGAAAATGATAAAATAAACTTTGTAGGAGTTTATTTTTAATTTACCCACTGGAATTGAACTAAGATATCTGCCCAAAAGGAACCATGATAATTTTATGATATGACCCTGAGAAGGAAGAAGGATTTTCTCAAAAATTATACATGTAGAGGAATGAATTACATATGATCAAAATATTATTTGTATTTTTTTGTAAACCAACTTCTATTGAGAGTCATAGATATGTACTGAAATTTTATACATATTTATTGAAATAAAAATTTCTCTCTTAAGTTAAACTTCTGCAAACTCAAAATGTGGTAGGCATGGTAATATAATTTAGGATTATGCTTTGGCAACCGACATTATTTGTGATTAATTTCATAAAATATATTGAATTTATCTTTTACACTATTAAAAAACGTCATTTTTTTATATGGATAATTCCATTTGAAGCTGAAGAGATGGAATGGTGACCTTCCAGGGACAGAGTATTATTGTATTTTCAAAGGACTGGATACATTATTCTTAATTTTTTTATCTAACAATAAACTTACTACATGATGCTGTGGAAGATAAATGTAGCTCAGGAATATATAAATAATCAATTAATTTTGCATAATCACAGCATTTAAAGTGTTGTGCCTGAAACAGTTTTAGTGTTATTTTTGCATAATAACCTAATCCTATTCAAAGATAATAATTGCTTAAAGGATCCTGAATCTTAATAGTAAACCAAATCTTATCACCTCCCTCTCAACAAAACTTATCATCTAAAGGTAATGTGAAAAGACATACCAACAGGCATACTAATTAGGCTTATCTGGCTTGTTGTACTGGTTGAACATATTTTTGTATGCCTATATGCCATGAATACAATATAAAATAAATTTATTGATTTCATTTTTATAGTTTTTAGGGTTCATTATTTGTAAACATTCATATAAAATGGATACTGATAATTGTTTTTATGTTGTCATTTATCTTTTCCATTATTTTGCAGAATATTTTATTTTATGTACTAAATTCATTGTTGTATGACAAATATATGTATATAGTTGCTTTGGTCAGATTGTCTTGTCATATGCAATAATGTATGTAGGAAAAACCCAAATCTTAATTTAAGATTTTAATACTCTCAATATTTACATCTGAAGTGATGATCTATTCGGAAATTCATTTTATGATCATTAAGTTATGAGTTTGGGGAATCTACCCATTTCTCCCAACATTTGCTTGAAATGCATACAAATTTTAGTAGTCATTGCTATCAAATCTGTAACTTAACATGTGTAAATTAAAGAGAGCTTTCAAATGCTGATATCTAAGCTGTGCCACAAAATAATTCAGAATCTTATAGAGCAAGGTACAGATACCAGTAATTTTTGAAGCCCAAGTAATTCAATATACAGCCACATTTGAGTCAGTGCTGAGAAGTGCCTGTAAATATTGTGTATTCATTTTCAGCACTATGAAGTGAAAACCATCTAAACATAATGACCATTCAGCACTTTCCCACAAATTCTTTTTTTCTTTCCTTTATATGATTTTTGTTTTACATACTATTTTTTACACATTACCAAGATCACACACATTTAGATGTGTAATATGTATTAAACAATATTGTTCATTAAATGTGTATTAAACAACATTTATGTATTTAATGTGTATTAAACAATACTGTTTGATATAACACACCTAACTGTGTGCTATAGTATGTAATAGTAATACCAAGAGGTGCTAAAAGTTTGAGTAGTTGTCAACCTTGGCAGCATATTGGAATTATCCCAGGAGTGTTTACAATCTCAGATATTCAGGTGATTGTGCTGCATAGCAAGAATGAAAACTCTGCCTTTGATTTATACTAATGCTTATCACCTGCGCTACGTCATTTGTTTAATCCATTACAACAAACAACTAAGCTTTCTATTTTTATTTTATTGGCTGGATTTAAACTTCAAGCAATTGTTTTGCTAAGAAAATTTAATTACTATACGTTTATCGGGCGCACATTGAAATGCCAAGAAATATGGCCAGATTAAAGAATCTTTGGATGTTTCAATTTTGAAGAATCTACTTCATGTGGCTTTATAGATACTGATCCACAGTATTCTAGCACTTAACTTTGCATTGTACGATTTTAAGCCAATCATTTTTTTGTTTGTTTGTTTAGGTGACTTTTTAGGGGAGGGTGCATTTCTGACCCATTGTGGCATTTCCCACCTTCTTCTCCATTATTCAGTAACTTCACTAAAATACAACCTGGTGTTAATTATTGTATTTTTATTTATTTGATTAGTTTTTAGTGATGGGGTCTTGCTCTGTCTCCCAGGCTGCAGTGTGGTGTTGCCATCAAAGCTCACTATAGCCTCAAACTCCTGGGCTCAACTGATTGTCCCACCTCAGAATCCCAAATGGTTGGGACTACAGGTGCATGTCACCACCCCTGACTAATTGTTTAACTTTTGCAAAGACAAGAATCTCTCTATGTTGCCCAGGATGGTCTCAAACTCCTGGGCTCAAGTGATCTTCCCACTTGGGCCTTCTAAAATGCTGGGATTACAGGCGTGAGCCACAGTGACCAGCTGCTAGTTATTTTTTAATCCCTCAGCTCTGTCATGCCCTCAGATAGTACGTTTTTATTAACAGGGCATTCTGTCTTTAAAACCATATTTCTGTTTCATGTGCTCCATCCTTATAGTATTTAATTCAAGAGAAACAATTATGGAGATGGTCACAGTTTCCTTTTTTTTTCTTTTTTTTTTTGCTTTAAAATGATTTCATTTTAATTGAGATGTATTTAAGTTCACTAAGTTTTATCATACTCCTCCCTACTTTCAGCAATTCATATTTAACTTTTTTACTTCTCCAGTGTAGCTTTCATTTTTATAATTTTTTTTTTTAGTTTTCTTTTCTTGAGTGCTACCAATTTTTTATTCTATTTTTTAAGACAATATTTCTTGTGTATCCCAAGCTCTTGTTTTCGAAAGCTCTATATCTTCTTTAATACTGTTAAGTTCATGGATAAGAGCTGTGTCAAAATTTTCTTCTGTTTCATTATATAATTTTTATGATTTTCATTTTCATCTGCAAGTATGTTTGTGTTTCTTTTCCTGTTTTCTTTCCTTTATTTTTTTTGTTTTTTGTTTTTTTTTGGTAGTATCAGTACATGTGCACCATTCTGATTTCTTTATAATTTTTACCTGTTTTGCTGGAAGGACTTATGCATAGTTGCAGTATTTACTAAACAATTGTGGAAGTGACATGAGTTATAAGAAAGCTGGGGAGGCATCCATTTCATTTTATAAACCTGGTTTTGGAATATTTTCTCATTCAATTTATTCAACAAATAGGTACATATAGAACAATGTATTAGTTTGCTAGTGCTACTGCAATAAACTATCATACAATGGGTGGTTTAAATTACAAAAAATATTGTCTCATGGTTTTGGTGAATAGAAGTCCAAAATGAAGGAGACAGCACAATCGGTCCCTGCTGAAGACTGTGAGGGAAGAATCTGTTTGAAGCCCCCTCTTCTCAACTTGTAGGTAGCTATCTTCTCCTTACGTCTCTTATATCATCTGTTCCTATGCACAACTCTTTGTTCACATTCTCCCTTTTTATAAGGACATTAGGCATATTAGATTAAGTCTGATCTAATAACCTCATTTTAACTTGATTACCACTCTAAAGACCTTATCTCTAAACAACATCACATTCTATGGTCCTGGGGCCTAATACTTCAACCTACTCATTTTTGGGGGCTACAAAATTCAACTCATAACAAGCAATGACTTGTTTCAGACTCTCTTTAAGATTCTTGAGTTCCAACAAGGAGAAACAACCATTAAAAAAAAAAAAAAAAAAAAAAAAGGAAAACAATAACCCTACTTTCCTAGATCTTACTCCAACTTGGGGGGAAGGACAATAAACAAATAAATTAATGTATATAAAACAGATCAGCTACTGTTAATAAAGAAACATAGAGCCAAAATGTGTATATATGGATGGGGGTGCTGTTTTGTATCGATGTTCTGGAAAATTCTTTCTGATAAAGAACCACTGAGTATGTTATCTAACCATACCATGAGAAATAGCCACAGATATTTAAGGTGGAATTCCATCATAGGCAGAAGAACAGACAGAGAGATTCTAAAAGAAGAATCCTTATTGTCTATAAAGAATATCAAAGGCTTCTGTTTTGCAAGTCTGGAACGAGTAAGACGAGACTGATATAAGAGAATTTCTTACTGGTTAAAGGAAGCCAGATCTTGCAGTACCATGTTGGCCATGGTGACTTATTTAACATTCATTCTAAGTGAAATGGGAAACCATTGCAAATTTGGGTAAAGAAAGAAGATAAATAATGTGACTTACATCTAAAAATATTTCTTTTACTCTGGGATAGTCAAATAACTAACCAGAACAAAGGTGAAAGATAGGACACCAATTAGAAGGTTTCTGCAGTAGTCCAGTTGAGACACGATGGTTGCTTGGTTTCATAGAATAGTGGTCCAGCTTTTGAGTATAAATCAAACTGTAGATATATTTATAAGTTAGAGCCATTGGTATTTTCTCTTACATCGATTTGCAGAAATAAGTGAAAGATGACTCAAAGAGATTAGACTAAAAGAGTTGTCAATCAGATGGTTATTACTGAAATATAACAGGCAGGAAACAGGGGCTGGTTTGGGTGAGAAAATCATGTGTCTAGTATTTGGAAATGTTAAATTTGGGATGCCTGTTTTAGCTATACAAGACAGCTTGCAGATTTACACCCTGGTTTAATGAGTCCGGATTTTAGGAGAGAAAATTCTGTATACTAAATGACTTGAGGAAATCAATTCAGAGAAGACAAAATTCAACATGAATCATTAGTTTTAAACCAGTGTACATTTTAACAGATTGCCAAACTTCACCTCTAAAGTTTCTTAAATATGCTAAAGTTTGAGAAGCACTGATCTAGACAATTTTCACCAAACATTCTTTACACACAATAACCTCGAGTGTTTTGTTGACATTTAATAGTTTTGTGTATCTAATATTTTTGTAATGTATTTTTCTATCTAGAATCTCTCATTGTAAGTACTTCCAAATTATTCTCTCATCTTCTTGTTGCAGTATTTTGTTTCAATGTGCAGTTCAAGAAACATTAGAAATATTTGGAATAAAACTTTTACGCCAATGTAAATAACTTATTATATTCATTTAAATAATTATATAAAGTAACCACATATCCTGGTAATTGATGCTTTTTATTTACAGACTGTATCCCAAATAGGAGCTATATCATTTTACAATCTTCATAGTATCAGAGATCATCCTTAATAGAAAGCACGAAATACATAATTTTTAAATTAGCATGCAGTTTGTTATGTTACAAAAAACTTCACATATTATTAAAACTCAAACATACTTCCAATCATAAAACAATAGTGCTTCATAGTCATATTAGTCAGTTTTCACACTGTTAATAAAGACATGCCTGAGACTGAGCAATTTACAAAAGAAAGAGGCATATTGGACTTAGAGTTCCACATGGCTAGGGAAGCCTCACAATCATGGTGGAAGGCAGAGGAGTAAGTCACATCTTATGTGGATGGCAGCAGGCAAAGAGAGAGCTTATGCAGAGAAACTTCCGTTTTTAAAACCATCAGATCTCATGAGACCAATTCACTATCATTAGAACAGCATGAGAAAGACCTGCCCCCATGACTCAGTCATCTCTCACTGGGTCCCTCCCACAAAACATGGGGATTATGGAAGCTACGAGATGAGATTTTGGTGGGCACACAGAGCCAAACCACATCATTCTGACCCTGGCACCTGCAAAATCTTCTATCTTCACATTTCAAAATCAATCATGCCTTCCCAACAGTCCCCTAAAGTCTCAACTCATTCCAGCATTAATTCAAAGGTCCACAGTCCAAAGCCCCATCCAAGACAAGGCAAGTCCCTTCTGCCTATGAGCCTGTAAAATCAAAAGAAAGTTAGTTACTTCCTAGGTACAATGAGTGTACAGGCATTGGGTAAATACAGCCATTCCAATTTGGAGAAATTGGCCAAAACAAAGTGGCTACAGGCCCCATGCAAGTCTGAAATCCAGCAGGGCAGTCAAATCTTGAAACTCCAAAACGATCTCCTTTGAGTCCCTGTCTTACATCCAGGTCACATTGATGCAAGAGGTAGGTTCCCATAGTCATGGGCAGCTCTGCCCCTGTGCGTTTGCAGGGTACAACTCCCCTCCCCGTTGCCTTCATTGGCTGACATTGAGTGCCTGTGGCTTTTCCAGGTGCATGGTGCAAGCTGTTGGTGGATCTACCATTCTGGGATCTGGAAGACTGTGGCTGTCTTCTCACAGCTCCACTAGGAAGTGCCCAAGAGGGACTCTGTGCGGAGGCTCCCATCCCATATTTCCCTTCTGCACTGCCCTAGCAGGGGTTTTGCATGAGGACCCTGCTCCTACAGCAAACTTCTGCCTTGGCATCCAGGCATTTCCATGCTTCTTTGGAAATCTAGGCACAGGTTCCCAAACCTCAATTCTTGACTTCTGTGCACTCTGCAGGCTCAATACCGCATAGAAGCTGCCAAGACTTGAGGTTTGCACGTTCTGAATCCACAGACTGAGCTCTGTGTTGGTCTCTTTTAGCCATGGCTAGAGTGGCTTGGATACAGGGCTCGAAGTCCCTAGGCTGCACACAGCACAGAGACCCTGGGCCCAGCCTACGAAACTACTTTTTCTGGATAGGACTCTGGGCCTGTAATGCGAAGGGCTGCCGCAAAGGTCTCTGACATGCCCTGGAGACATTTTCCCCATGTTCTTGGTGGTTAACATTCAGCTCCTTGTTACTTATGCAAATTTATGCAGTTGGCTTGAATTTCTCCTCAGAAAATGGGTTTTTCTTTTCTATTGGATTGTCAGTCTGCAAATTTTCCAACATTTTATGCTCTGTTTCTCCTTTGAAACTGAATGCCTTTAACAGCACCCAAGTCCCCTGTTGAATGCTTTGCTTCATTAAAATTTCTTCCACTGGATACCCTAAATCAGCCCTCTCAAGTTCAAAGTTCCACAAATGTCTAAAGCAGGGGCAAAATGTGCCCAATCTCTTTGCTAAAACATAACAAGAGTCACCTTTGCTCCAGTTCCCAACAAGTTCCTCATCTCCATTTAAGATCCACCTCAGCCTGGATTTCATTGTCTGTATCACTATCGGCATTTTGGTCAAAGTCATTCAGTAAGTCTCTAGGAAGTTTCAAACTTTCCCGTATTTTTCTGTCTTCTTTTGAGCCCTCTAAACTGTTCCAACCTCTGCCTGTTACCCAGTTCCAAAGTTGCTTCAACATTTTTGGGCATCTTTTCAGCAACACCCCACTTCTGGTACCAATTTACTGTATTAGTCAGTTTTCATGCTGCTAATAAAGACATACCTGAGACTGGCCAATTTACATAAGAAAGAGGTTTATTGGACTTACAGTTACACAGGGCTAGGGAGGCCTCATAACCACAGCAGAAGGCAAGGAGAAGCAATCACATGTTACATGGATGGCAGCAGGTAAAGACAGAGCTTGTGCAGAGAAACTTCCATTTTTAAAACCATCAGATCTCATGAGACATTTCACTATCACAAGAACAGCACAGGAAAGACTCGCCCCATGATTCAATAATCTCTCACTGGGTCCCTCCCACAAGGCATGGGAATTATGGGAGGTACAAGATGAGATTTGTGGGGAAACATAGAGCCAAACCATATCAATAGTATTTTTTGTATATCTGAACATCTCAATATGAAAAGGTTAAGAGATTTGGGGAAATAATGTAAACAAATATTTACTGGTAAATCCAGGATGAATATCTAAATGTTTTGATTCTTATTATATTTATTAATTCTTGAAGTACAACAGAACTCACAAACTCTAAAATAAGTATGGCCAAAAGTAGCTGGTTAGCTCTATGAGAAAATCTTCTATTTTTGCTTAGAGTTGTGTCTATAGGGACTGGAATCATACCTTGCCTATAGTATAAATGACATCAAGAACTGAGTGAATTCAAGATGCACTTATATGAAACTATACCACAAAATGAAATCTGTATCATATAATGCTTCCCTCCTCTACTCCCACCTCTACACTCAAAGGAAGTTTATATTGAAATTTGAATAAAAAGATTCCTGGAGGATCCGAGCAGAAGCACAATCAGTAATAATGAGTAACACAGTTATTCACTAGTTTCTAAAATGTGCAGATAATCCTGTGTCACAGGATGAAGGGTGGAGAGTTTTACGTATTGACCATTACATCCTGAAAGGCACTGAATAATTCACAGATAAAGAGATTTAAGTATTTCATATGTTTCTGGAGGACATATGTCACCACCTCAGTTGGATGTAATTGGGAGTCTCTTTGAAGGCCTAAATGTTGAGGTCAAAGAGAAAATGTTTCTGGACTTAGAAGTCCGTTTTCATTCCTTCTGATTAATTCTACTAGAGGAGATGAATATTCCCCAGAGGAACTGACTTGCCTCATATTAACCCTGGCCTCGATGTTTTTTCTTTTCCTAAATGACCATATATATTAAGAAGTTATTAGTCTGACATTGTTTCTCAAAAGTAGAAATTATCTTAAATTAATGCCAATAAATAAGTTTGCTACATCAATGGAGTGAATAATATGAATGGTATTGTCACACTGTGTCCCTCTGGATAGTTACAAGAATATAGGACAGCTTGAGTTTCAAATAGTGGTCCACCCAATTGTCTTCCAGGACCTTCCCCAACCACCTACACAAATTTAACTGGATTTATAGCAGATCTAATTGCTGAAATTTTTAAGGAACTTTTTAAAAACTTCCACAAATGTCTGGGTTAGAGCAGAATATATATGCAGAACACATTGTTGGCAATTTTCCATTGTGGAAGTTAAATTGTTTGACTTATGAAAACAGTTTCTGTGAAATTTTCAGACTCATTTGAATTATTTCTCCTTACAGGATAGACTCTTTTGAGACTTTTATCACGTCCTTCCTTGACTAAAGAAAAAGAGATTAAGCCATTATTTTCTTCATTTATATAATGAGATAGAAATACTGTCGGAACTGCCCTGAGATTGCACTTGTGAAAAAAAAATTAGATCCGATACAAAAAAAAAAAAAAGGTGTTTGTAGCTTTATAAAAACAAGTCTTTAATAATTATTAAGGGATCATTTGAACTTCCCAGCTTAGAAAATTGCTGCTTTAATTTTCTTTTAGGGTACTTCAAGCTGAAATTTATAATTCTTAAATCTTAAACAGAAGTTACATGATACTACCTGCAATTTTTCTAATTAAAAACAACCAGATTCACATGCTCTGAACTTGGAAAATGAATTTGTTACATGACTGTGGCAGCAAGAGATGCACAGTGCTGCATAAACAGTGGGGAGTTGGTGTATTCCCAAAGTTTTTCATTTATTGGGTTTTACTTTCCATAGTTTAATGTATGAAATAAAAGAAATTGTAGTAGGTAAATAAAGTCAAGGTCTCTAGAGAAAGAAAATTCTAGATTTTTAATCTGGCTGCACAACTAATGATCTCTATGACTGTGTGTCTCAGTTTGCTTATTTTGAAAATGAGGATGTTCATTTCACATTGTAGTTTGGATGATTGTGATTATTGCATATAACGCACTCAGCATAGTATGTGCTCAAAAATAAAGTATCATAAGGCCTAAAATATCCAAATAATCAAGTTATATTTGTCAGAGTTCTTTCATTCATATGTCATTTAAATCAAATTCAGAATAGTTAAACAAACAAACAATACAATAAGTATTCATATACAGAGATTTGACTGGTGGGATTTTAGCAGTATAGATCATGCCAGCACAATTTTATTCTATTCATCCCTCACTTGGGTCTTTGTAGCTGTTGGCTTTATTTTCAGTAAAGATGTCTCTATATTATAGTAAACTTCTTGGTCATTTGTTCAGGCTTATTTGTTTCTCAAAAATTCTAGAGCACAGAACTCCCCAATGTCTAGAAACATTCTGAATAAGAGCTTTGGTTAGCCTGACTTGTGTCAGGTCTCGAACCTAAACCATCACAATGGTCAGTAAATGGCTGTTCTCTGATCTGCTTCATGAGACCCTGTGCTTCACGTTACATCAGGAGAGAATCAGGTAAGCTTCTTTAAACCACACAGGAGAGATTCTGTTACCAGGAGATGGGATGGTTAAGCATGTAGGGAAGAAAAAAAAATCTAGCTAGCTCTCTATTTATTTATCTATCTCTATTTATCTATCCACAAATCCTAGGCTTCTCTTCCAATTGCCATCAATCATTTTGGAGTAATCAATAATTTAAGAGTTTTAAAAAGGGGTACTGAGAACAAAATATGATCAACTTTGATGCTCTATTGGTAGATAGGTGCAATACGCTAAACAAGAAAATATTAAAACACAGAAAAGTACCTAATCACATATTCTATTACCTGTGAGAATGATAATGTCACACAACTAATGTAGCTTTGGGAAACTTAACTGATAACATGACAGTAAAAAGGACAAGATAACAGCTTTGTAAATTAATTTTGTCCTCATGGAAGTCCTAAAAGTGTCTAGCAGAGCCCCAGGTATCTGCAGACTCCACGTTCAAAAAGCCTGCTCGAGCCCATCATGTCACCATACATGGGAAATACACAAGAAATCTCTCCCTCCCCTCCATACATACAGCCACTTCTGTGGATAAGGTGGAACTTATTCACTCTACTCTAGCCAACTCTAGCAGTTTTAATTGTTATAATGCCACCGAGATAATCTTTATAGCCTTCAAATTTAAAAGTCATAGACTTATTCAGCATATTTAACCACTTTCTATTTCTGTACATAATAGATCAAATCCACTTTGTATTATATAATTTTTTTCTTTTTTTCTTTTTTTTTTTTACTATTTGGGCCTTGCCTCTTCTTTAATGTCTTCATTGCATTCTATATTTGAACAATACTAAAGAAGATGATCAGAAAAATGCGCTCAAAGACCTTTACTTGAAACCATGCTCTGGCATCTCCTATAATTCATTTCACTATTTCTCACCATAAAGTTCACTCTAACAAAACTTTTCAATTTATGGTATTTTATCTGTATCCAGGAGATGGGTTTACTTACAATTTATATATGTCCCTTGATACTTTCAACATGGATTCAAATTCCCAATTAAACTTAAAAAACATCAGGGGAATAAACTCAAAGGATATTTGTCTTGAAAGATTGCCCTAGAATTCTGCAAATGACCACACAATTTGTAAACTGGGATCACTAATTAAATGTGAAATATATGCATGTCCATTTGGATGATTAAGATTGTAACTGTAGGACCTCACTTACAAATCCAATTCTGCATAGTTTCTTTCACATTTCAAATTAAGAGAAACAGTTCTATTTTTAGATTTGTGTCATAAAACTTTAATAGTTTCATTTCTAAATTTCAATGGAAATATTTATGATTATTTGAGTCTGCATCTGCACACAAAAATCTGTAAGTTTGTAAACTGAATATGTGATGTAAAATTTCTTATATTTGTAAAAATTTGCATTATGTCTCATACAGCTCAAGTGCTTTGTAATAAATTATATGACACAGTCTTTAAATGTACATAATGGAACATATAATACAGAAAACTCTATTTCAAAGTTTTTCTTAAAAATTAATATTAATGAGAAGGCAACATTTATTTATTCATTTATTTTGAGACAAGGTTCTGCTGTGTCATCCAGGCTGGAGTGCAGTGACATGATCATAGCTCACTGCAGCCTCTACCTCCTATGCTCAAGAAATCTTCCTACTTCAACCTCCCAAGTAGCTGGGACTAGAAGCACGTGCCACAATGCCCAGCTAATTTTTGTATTTTTGGTGAAGACAGTTTTGCCATGTTGCCCAGGCTTGTCTCAAATTCCTGGACTCAAGCTATCTTTCTGTCTCTACTTCCCAAAGTGCTGAGATTATAAGCATAAGCCACTGTCCTTGGACAAAAAACAAACAAAAACAAACAAACAAAAACAAAAAAAGTATTTCTAATTGTTGTAGTAATTAAAGGAGCTATGTACATGTAAAGCACTCAGAAAAGTGCCTCAAACTTTAGTATATATGTTGGCCACTGATATTATAGTAAATATAGGAACAATTTTAGGATTCTTAATTACTTGAAAAATAATACTATATTTTACTTTAATTTTTATAAGTATAATTCAGATGAATGAGCTACATTAGTAGTTAAAATAGATAATAAGTGGAGGCATGGAAACATTTTAAGAATCCCATATTGTGCACATTGAATTTGGTGGTATAAAACTTGTACCATCCACGGTGTAAAACTCATCTGGAATGTTTAGGAATCCTTAACGAGGGCTGGGTGCGGTGGCTTATGACTGTAATCCCAGTACTTTGAGAGGCCGAAGTGGACGGATCACCTGAGGTCACGAGACCAGCCTGGCCAACATGGCGAAGCCACGTGTCTACTAAAAACACAAAAACTAGCCAGGGCGTGGTGGTGCACGTCTGTAATCCCAGCTACTCGGGAGGCTGAGGCAGGAGAATCGCTTAAACCCGGGAAGTAGGTAGAGGTTGCAGTGAGCCGAGACTGTGCCACTGAATTCCAGCCCGGTGACAGAGCGAGACTCTGTCTCAAAAAAGAAAAAAAAAGAAAGAAGGAATTCTTAAAGAAAGGACATGGCTACCATACCACGGAGTGGGAGTGGAACAAGAGTAGGTAGGACTTCAGTAGCCTAGGATGGTTTCAGAAACATTGATGAACTTTAGTTAAGGCAGGCTTAGAACAAAATGTAATAAAAATTTTAATATTTTTGTAATAAAGGATAATTGGCAGAAAAACAATAAACTGCCTTGTTGGTTTGCTAATAATTGTATAGTTCAAGATAAAGTATTAAAAAGTAAGGGGCATTTGAGAAAGGTTTAATATATCTATTTCAGAAGTTAAAATTCTAAAGAGTAAAAAATATTATAATTATCTTGGAGATGAAGGGGAAGTAGTAGGTCCTATAATTTGCAAAAATTATATGTTCCAGAACAAGTATTGAGGAAATGAGAGATTGTGCCTTGTGAAAATATACATTTTCTTCTATCAGGCCTGGGAAAGTTATGCCTGATGTTGGCAAATTCTGGTGCTGGAGGGAGTGGAGGCAATCTAAGATACTGTTGAAAACCTTGAAGGCTCTTTAAATTTTACCCTTTTTTCAAGCTAGCATGCAAACCTGTGACAAATTTACAAATGCTGGTAGAAGATATGAGACTCCTTGGTTAGAAACAAAGGACATTATTATTCACAGCAATAGGATTAGCCATAGTAACAGCATTGTCTTGCACAGTTTACCGAACCTTAATTTTTAGAAAGTAAGGTGAAGGGAACCATGTGACAATTGCACACACAGAGGACCACTTTGGGAAAAGGATTTTATAATGGGCAGTAAATATGCATATCCACTGCCCCAGATGGAGACATTATCTCTATATTCCATAGATGTTTACTCTAAAAATATCCTTGAAGATGTATCTTGGAACAGGGTGGTCAAGGCCTCTATTTGCAATACATATATGAGACACCTTAAGGATTTGTCTTCCCCTAACAGGCTGATGTTACTGTTCTCATCAGCAATATTGAATACCAAAATGCTAGGATACAATATCTTAAAAATATTTTTAACCCAGTATTCAAATTCCAACAAAAGTCAAAAAAGCTAGTGTGAAGGCAGAATAGAGGTTTCTTTTTCAGTCATGAATAAAACCATAAATTTACTTCTAATATAACAAATTCTTAAGATGAGTTTAATCATCAACTATCATTACAGGAAGCAAGTAATTGATGTTTAAAACTGACAAATCAAGAGCACTATAAATACATCATTTAACAATAAAGACACAGGTGCCAAGAAAATCTTAACAATTTGGAATTAATTGCATTTTGAAGGTAAGTCTGGGGTTTGGCAGGTATATGTCGTTATAGGTATAATACAGGTGATACAGATAGAGACAAACATATAGATGTAGAAATAATATGGATGTTTACATGGACATGAATGTGTATGCGGGCATATTTGTGGACAAGTTCATATATACATACATGTATGTGTGGCTGTTCCAGTGAATGTTTTACAAATTTCATTTTTTTAATGGTATAGATTTTCTTAAGATAATCTCACTTTTAAAATATTTTATGTGATTAGCCTATTGTGTTTTATGTTTTATCTATCCTGAGAATGTAGGTTCCCTGAGGGCAGATCTTTGAAATACCTTAAGAATATAGAACATGAAATGAGTACTTGTAGAATCACTAAATTCAGCAACCAAGACAGATAAGATGGGAGATCATATATTCCATGGAAGGTTACTCATATTTTGAGCTTTTAAGAAATACAAATGTCCTCCAGCTCCGTTTTTAGGCACATTAAACAAGGCATCTGTATGTATGTTTGAAAATTTCTCCAGATGAATCTGATGTACATTAGATTGTCCGTAACACTAATAGATAATATAAACATTAAATGATTGTCATTAAGAAGTCATCAAAAATAGAATACTTAAATAGTAGGCCTAAGGGGAATGCTCAAGAAAGAAAAAAAACAAAAAAAACTTTTTAAAGTCACTACTTGGTAAATCAAAATATTCTTTTGGAACTGAAAAAATAAATTGTGAGATGCTAATAACTGATTAAAAACATTTTAGCTTTCAGCATATGTATTTTTGAATGATCTTTTTTCAGTAGGAGCAAGGCATCATTAAACCTAAAGAATACAAGGTAATAATAAAGTTCCTAAGATGTGATGACACAGATACTCATTAATGAGCTGTAGAAAATTTTGCTTATGACAGTGCGTGTGATGGTGATAATAAACGAATGTCATCCAGTGGCACCTAATTAGCGTGATTAAACAACTTTAGTACTCACCAGAGAATTCATTGAATCAATGTGCTCCTATTTATACATAGAACATGTGTTTCATTTGGGATCAATGCCTTGCCTCTAAAGCACCTTTCATAGAGCTCTTTCCTTGTTTTTACTCTCACGTATCTGACTGGTCTGCCATCAGGCAGTTGCCTGTATAAGCATGAATGACCTTGGAAATTATGTGGCACCCTGCAAAGCATTTGATGGGACTCTTCACAGTGAATTGATAAGACTGAATATCAGGAGCTCTAGCATAGTCTGAAACCCAAGCCGTATTCACTTTCCTTTAAATAACCTTAGACAACTTAAATGAACTTGAAGATTCTAGAGTGAATACATGCAAAAGCGAATGCGTATATTACATCACTAGAAAAATTTCTCTGTGGGAAAAGGTCACCAGTTGTAAATTAAGGCTTAGGCTAAATATTCATTAATAACAAGTACAACTGAAATCCCATTATATAGTTCTATGTTGGCATTTATAGAAGCAACTTTGCATAATAGATAAGGGTAATTTATGTGCATCAAATTTAATAAAATTATGTGATAGTATTCTGCAAATGATGAAGAGTTATATAGTCATATGTATCCCTCAAGTTTATCATAAGTTCAATATCAAACTTATTTATGCACCTAAATTTCACATAGGCAAGTTTTAAAAATTTGCAAATGTTTAATCCCAACATTTTTATACAAAAATATTTCCTTTTTGAAAAGTTGTTACATTATTTACTTAACAAAGGAACATATTTTAAAAATTAAATTAGAATCTATAACTATTAGCACAAGTTGAACCTAGGGAAAGAAAATAAGACAATAATTCTGGTCTTTTAGAAGTCATGTGCCATGTATGCTCACTTTCTTCAACTAGAAAACTAAAATCTACATCTCTTTGTTGCCAGGGTTATTTATAAGAGTCAACTAACCATGGTTACATACCTTTAAAATTTTTAATTTGCAAAGTATAATACACTTATTTATTTTGTGAGATAAAAAGTTTGAATGTAGCACTCTACTGAGTTCAATGTTGAGCAAGTAAGGCCTGATTATATGTAAACTCTACCTTTGATATAATCATTTTTGCTTTTTGAATTTAAATTTGATTCCTCTCCAGTGAACATTCATGTTATAGAAGATTGAAATTTTGTTCTCCCAAATATTGAAAATATTTCAACACCAAAAAGAAGACAGCATATCTGAATGGAAAGAGCCAGAGAATTAGAGCAGAGGAGCGTCACAAGGTGTTTGCTCCATACAATATGTGACACAACTTTTCAACCTATAATTTAAGAAAATAACACTTATTATCAAAAGTTTTAATTAAAAATTAAATGAAATAAACATGGAGACAACCTGTCTTATAATGGAGGTAACTGTCATAATAAATGATGACTGAGCCTGAATTCTGTGTTTTTTAACTGGGTACATACATGCTAGTTATTTGAAACAAAAACATCTGGCTTGATCTCTTCAAATTAGACTTTACTTTCCATTTTAGGCTTTAAAAAATAGTTATAAACACAATAAGAACACTTATTTGATCAAGTCAAGGGATAGATTCTAAAGCTCTAGGATCATAACTAGCTACATCTGGCAGCTACCAATGTTCTAATTCCTTTCCTATCTAGTCTAGGTCTTTATTACTCTTTCTGAAATATGACCAGTGGTATTCAAAATAACTCCGTTATTATTCCTTTTTTGTTACACTCCTCTTGTTAATTAGATGATTTTCCAATTTTCTCAGTAATACTAAAGTGATAAGATTGCTTTAGAGTTTCTAAGATTTTTTTAGAAGGAATAAAACCATGTAAATTAATAAGACTAGTAAGATGATACTTTAGGCACAATGTCCAATATATGTGAGCCATATAAGTAAATTTTCTAGTGTTCGTATTTAAAAAGTAAAAAGAATTCTACTCAGGAGGCTGAGACAGGAGAATCCCTTGAACCTGGGAGGCGGAGGTTGCAGTGAGCAGAGGTCGCGCCATTGCATTCCAGCCTGGGTGACAGAGCGAGACTCCATCTCAAAAAAAAAAAAAAAGTAAAAAGAATTATGTGATAGCAATATTAATAATACATTTTATTTAATCTTATACGTAAATGTATTACTATTTACCCATAAAACCCATACTAACTCTATTAAAAGGATTACTTTACCCTATTCTTTGAAATCTAGAATTTACCATTAGAATAGTTTTCAACTGAGACTAGCCAGATTTCTGATACTCAAAAAACACCTGTGGCTACTAGATACCATAGTACTAACTTATTGGTGATGATAAAATATCTGAGATTCTATGGCTTTTAGTTTATCTACTTTTTATTAATTTATTTTAGTGAGATTGCATTTAAATATGTGATTACATGGTATGCCTATATCTACAGAAATTCTCTGGGGATTAGAGGCATAGCTAGGATTCATTAACTGCTATCTTGAAGAAACACTTAAATATTCTTACTTAGATATGCCAATTGTATGGCTTTATTATTTTATATTTTAATGAATCTTGAATTGTTGAGCTAAACTTGGGTTAGAGAAGCATGACAAAAATCTTGACATATTTAGAAGAGATTGGTTGTTTCCACATTTCTTCTAACTATGGCCTTATTGGATCCTAGCACAAGTGTAAGGCAATGGAGTATACCGTTTCCTATAACCTTCATTTAAAAAATACACGAGGTCTCCATCATATGGTTGTATGTACCATGGCCTTATATTAGACTAAGTCAATGAAACTCTTTGACTAAAGTGTTCCTTTCCAGGGGACATTCATGTTACAAAAGATTGAAATATTGTTCTCCCAAATATTGAAAATACTTTGTTCCCCAGAAGAAGACAACATATCTGAATGGAAAGAGCCAGAGAATTAGAGTACAGCAACTTCACAAGTTGTTTGCTCTATACAATATGTGACGCAATTTCTCAACCTATAATTTGAGAAGACTAATGTTTATTATCAAAAGTTTAGTTTTAAGTTTATTGAAGTCCAAGTTCAACATATGAAGTAAAATTTTCACATTTAAAGTTAATTGACTCGTATATTTTTTATCCTACTTTACTTACTGAAAATGTGGACTTGCCTGGCTACTCCATTCTTGATGAAATGCTCTCCTTGGCTTTCATGGTACTATGTTGCTTTTCTTCTTAGGTCTCTGGTGTTTCTTTGGTATTTTTTGTACTTGCTCCTCTTTTCTGATATTAAATATTAGTATAAATGTAATCATCTTTCTGTTTTTCATTTTAAAGTTTTGGGTAAAGATTTATTTTCAGGCTTCAACAATATCAAAATCTACATTTACAATTCAGATTTGAAAATGCATACTCCTATATCAAAATGCCCAGTGCATAGCTCTAATTTAATACCTTGCTGGTTTTTAAATATAAACGTGATTAAAACTTACTCCATCATTTCTTACCTCAGTCAATAACATGACCCTCTTTGTGTCTATGAGTCGCCCATACTGGAAACCTATAAATCATTTTTGACTCATTTTGACTCTTTTCTGGAAAACATATATTCATATGCCAAGCCCAATATAATCAGATATTGAGCCTCATAATTATCAGTTATTGACATCAGATTTTCCACTCATCTAGCTACATTTTTCCAGCAGTGTTCTCTTTCTCTGCATAAACTATTTCAAACATGTCTTATTTATTGGCCTTTACTTCTGGGCTATCCTATATGATCTTCTTGTTTTCCATTTTGATGAGCTCCTTCCTGCCTGTTCTCCAGAATTCAGGCATAATTGGAAAACTAAATACAAATGTGGTTATGACACTCTCTTTATCTCCATAGCACCAATAGTTGGGATTCAACTTCGATGCCACGTCTTCCAATAATTGAAGGGCCTGAACAATATATTTTGCTAAAGCATTAGTAGTAGTGTAGGTTGTATTATGTACTCTGTCCAGAGAAAGCAGAGAAATGGATTGATGTTATTTCACTCTTTCCCTCTGTTTATTAGTTTATTCTCACACTGCTATAAGGAACTACTAAAGACTGGATAATTTATGAAGAGAAGAGGTTTAATTGACTCACAGTTCTGTAGGCTGTACCAGAAGCATGATTGAGAGGCCTCCAGAAACATACAATCATCGCAGAAGGTGAAAGGGAAGAAAATATGTCTTTACATGGTAGCAGGAGAGAGAGAGTGAGAAGAGGGAAGAGCTACACACTTTCAAAACAAGCAAATCTCAAGAGAACTCATTAATTATCACAAGCACAGCAATGGGGTAGTCTTCACCCATGATTGAATCATCTCCCACCTGGCCCCTCATGCAACACATGAGGATTACAATTTGACATGAGATTTGGGTGGTGACATAGAGTCAAACTGTATCATTTCACCCTTGGCTCCTCCCAAATCTCATGTCCTCCCCACATTTCAAAACACAAGCATGCCTTCCCCAAAGCCCCACAAAGTCTTAACTCTTTCCAGCATTAACTTAAAAGTCCAAGTCCAAAGTGTCATGTGAGACAAGGCAAATCCTTCCACCTATAAGCCTATAAAACAAAAACAAGTAAGTTACTTCCAAGATACAATAGGGGTACAAGCATTGGGTGAATGCTCCCATTCCAAAAGGCAGAAATTGGCCAAAACCAAGGGGCTACAGACCCCATACAAGTCTGAAACCCAGCAGAGCAGACATTAAGTCATTACATCGTGAAGCTACTTTTCTTTGACTCCATGTCTCAAATTCAAGACACATTGATGCAAGGGGTAAGCTCTCAAGATCTTCTGTAGCTTGGCTTCTGTGGCTTTGCTGGGTACAGCTCCAGCTGCTGCTTTCATCAGCTGACATTGAGTGTCTGTGGCTTTTCTAGGTGCGTGTGCAAGCTGTAGGTTTATATACCATTCTGGGGTCTGGAGGATGGTGGCTCTCTTGTTACAGCTCCACTAGGCAGTGTCCCAGTGGGGACTCTATGTGGAGGCTCCAACCCAACATTTCCTCTCCATGCTGTCCTAATAGAGGTTTTCCATGAGATCTATGCCCCTGCAGCCAACTTTTGCCTTGACATCTAGGCATCTCCATATATCCTTTGAAATCTAGGCAGAGGCTTGAAAACCTCAACTTTTGCCTTCTGTGCACCCATAAGCTATAACACCACATGGAAGCCACCATGGCTTGTGGCTTGCACCCTCTGAAGCAACAGCCCAAGCTGTACCTTGGCCCCTTTTAGCCATGGCTGGAACTTGGACGGCTGGGACACAGGGCACCATGTCCCAAAGCTGCACAGAGCACTGGGGCTCTGGACTTGGCTCACAAAACTATTTTTTCCCCCCTGTGCTGCCAGGCCTGTGATGAGAAGGGCTGTTGTTATGGTCTTTGAAATGCCCTGGAGGCATTTTCTCCATTTTTTTTGGCTATTAACATTCAGCTCTTCTTTATTTATGCAAATTTCTGCAGCCTTGAAGTTCTCCCCAGAAAATGGGTTTTTCTTTTTTACAAGGTGGAATTGCAAATGTTCCAAACTTCTATGCTCTGCTTCTGTTTTAAATATACATTCTAGTTTCAGGTCATTTCTGTGTTAATGCAAAGGATCTAGGCATTTGAAAAAAACCAGGCCTCCTCTTGAATGCTCTACTGCTTAGAAATTTCTTCTGCCAGATACCCTAAATCATCTCTCTCAAGTTCAAAGATCTACAGAGAAGAACAATGTCACTGGTCTCTTTGTTAAAGCATAGCAAAAGTGACTTTTGCTCTAGGTCCCAGTGAATTCCTTATCTCCATCTGAGACCACCTCAGCCTGAACCTCATTGTTCATATCACTATCAGCATTTTGGTCTAAACCATTCCACAAGTCTCTAGGAAGTTCCAAACTTTTTCTTATCTTTCTGTCTTCTTCTGATCCTTCCAAACTGTTCCAACCTCTGCCCATTACCCAGTTCCAAAGTCACTTCCACTTTTTCAGGTATCTTTATAGAAATGCCCCACTCCCAGTACCAATTTTCTGTATTAGTTCGTTCTCACACTGCTATAAAAAACTACCAGAGACTGCATAATATATGAAGAAAAGAGGTTTAGTTGACTCACAATTCCACAGGCTGTAAA
This sequence comes from Trachypithecus francoisi, assembly GCF_009764315.1. Lineage (NCBI taxonomy): Eukaryota > Metazoa > Chordata > Mammalia > Primates > Cercopithecidae > Trachypithecus > Trachypithecus francoisi. The sequence continues at coordinate 18,598,119 of NW_022681465.1, forward strand.
GGAAACATGGAAAGAGGCCTCAGAAAAGTTACAATCATGGCAGAAGCTCGAAGGGAAAGCAAACAGATCTTCACATGGCACCAGGAGAGAGACAGAGAAGGACGAAATGCTACACACTCTTTTAAACAGCCAGATCTCATGAGATCACAAGAACAGCAAGGAGGAAATCCATCCCCATGATCCAATCACCTCCCACCAAGCCTCACTTCCAACACATGGGGATCACAATTTGACAAGAGATTTTGATGGAGACACAGAACCAAACCATATCACCCTCCCTGAAGATTAGGCTCAATTCCACTCTTTGCTGATGCGGTAATTTCTGAGACTCAGTAATATTGCCTTCCCTTCTTTTCCCAGATTTTGTCTTTCCAACCTGCAGCTTAGTGAATGGTTTCCTTGCCCCATTCAGTGATGAAGCCTTAACAGATGTACTGGCTTTCTTGTACCAACTTGGACTACTCGAGAGGAGAAAGAACCTTTGAAAATATCTCTTCTGATGAAACAAACAAGGTAGACTCTGTGGGAGTGATACTATGTGTGTCTGTGAGGGTGGGTAACTATTTTATGCTCCTTTCTGTGTAAACACAGTACACTTCCATTTCACTCAATGGTGACACAGATACTCAATGAAACATCTTTCTACCTGAGTTCCAATGGAAGTGCAGCACCAGCAACTTTCTATATTTTTAACTACAACCTAATTGAATATTTTCTTTTTGAAATTATTTTCAACGACTTTAAATCTCTTTCCAGGTATCGTAGAAGAATTTCTTATTTTCACATTCTGACTTGTGAGACCTTCACTTATATTATGTCTTTTTTTTTTTTTTTTTTTTTTTTTTTTGAGACGGAGTCTTGCTCTGTCGCCCGAGCCGGAGTGCAGTGGCCAGATCTCAGCTCATTTCTTACTGGTGAACTATCTGTTTATCTCATGTTCTGTGACTCTTTGAATCAACTGTCAAAGCAAAAGTTGAACAAGACAAAGTGAAAGTGAAAGAACACTCTGCAGAAGTCTCCTACAGGAGGGCTGAGAGGCCGGAACTCAGTCTGAGTTGAACTTCCATGAAACAAGAAGCTGGAGTATTTTTAAGAGATGGGGTTTGAAGGATCATAGACCGTGTGTATTGGCTTTACCCAGGGAAGAAGAAAACTTTTTCTTGTGTTCATGACAGGAGGTGGCTTTATAACTCAGAGCAAGGTGCTCACAAAGATAGACTTCCACCCTCTTATAGAAACAGAGAGATGTGGATACTTTCTGATGATGGCATTTCAAAGCAATGGCTCTCAGATTCTTGTGAAAGAGATCCCTGTGTTGTAAAACTGTCAAAAAACCTTTTCCCCCAATATTTACATCTCAAATAAGATAAGAAAGAATTTACAATATGTGAAAGCAAAATAGAATCCCAGGATCCCAAACTCACTGTGCCAAAGAAAAAATTAAGCTTGGGAACTGAGTCACCAATACTGTTTTTCTTTAATTCCCAAACAAGTAGCTGTAATTTCAGAACTCATCGTTATAGCCTCATTTCCTCTCTCCTATCTTTTCACATGTTTACTTTATTTTATGTAAAATGTAGATTCAAGAGTAAGAGACTATGCACCATTATTTTCCTCTATTCCCCCTTTACACATGTAAATATAAATTTACTGAAGCTAATAAGACTCACAAAAGCTAAAGTTGTAGGAGCAGATAGGTGGCGATTCTTTTACTTTTCTTCATAAAGGGTCTAAAACAGCACCCCATAACAGAAGACAGGTTAACAAGAGAAAAACATAACACAATTATTGCATGCACATATGTGCACACCAATATGAAAGTCATACAAAACGTTAAAACATAAGAAAAGGGCCAGATGGTTGATGCTTGAATGCCCTTTTAATTGGGGAGAAGGGAATAGGGGAGCAGGAGTAAAAGATTTTTAGGGAAAATAAATGGATCTGGAGACCAAAATTAAGTTGTAAATATTTCTCTTTAGAATGTGAATGAGCCTCTGAGGAAGATGTTATCTTGTGAAATGTCCAGGTGTGGTTGCATTCCTCAATTTTCTTTTCTAAGATAGATAATAAGATGTCAGGAAGGGGATGGAAGGCAATGTTGTTCCTTTTTGGGCATTTGCTTTCTAGGTAGATAGGAAATTTCATACAACAGCCTCATCTTGTGCTTTGGGAGAGAAAGAGGACTGAGGAACAGAGCAGGTGAGAAGAAGGTCACACAAGCCTTGCAGCTGCTTCTGCAGTTCACCACATCAATGCACTATATTTTGGGATATTGGTTTCTGGACCCCAGCCCTATCTTGGTTACCATAAGTCTTAGATTTTGACCCATAAGAAAAAAATGGAAATTGAGAACATTTGTCTCTCTCTGAAAAAAACCTTTCCTTCCGTATCTCATACAGAACCAACAACAACAGAAAGGTATTTTTTTCTTTCTGTTGTTGTCCTATATTAGGACAATGCAATTTCAAAGTCAGTGAACAGATGGTAAGACAGAAATCATACAAAAAAAGACAGAAAGAAAAAAGATGGGGCACTATGGCGGCCCATGCCTATAACCCCGGCACTTTGAGAATTGCTTGATGTTAGGAGTTTGAGACCCACCTGGGCAACTTAGTAAGACTCTATCTCTACAAAATAAAACAAAAACAAAAACTTAGATATGGTGGCAAGTGCCTATAGTCCCACTACTCCAGCTACTTGGGAGGCTAACGTGGAAGAATGGCTCAAACCCAGGACTTCAAGGCTGCAGTAAGTTATGATCCCACTACAGTTCCACCTGGGCAACAAACCAAGACTCTGTCATGCACACATACAAAAAGAAAGTCGGGAAAAAAAGAATAAAAGAGGGAAGGATAGGAAATTGTGTGGTTTAAAAGAGGTATCTACTTACAGAAATCATAAACTGGCATCCACAGAACTTACTGACTGATTGCCATTGCCTATTTAACAATTTCCCTTCTAATGTCGATGTTAAAAGCTATAAGGGCCAGACCTATTTTGTCCATCATTTTGCAAATAACCTGGAGTCTGAAATATAGCAGCTGCTTCACACATGTTAATGAATGAGTGAAACTAGTAGAAAACTCCTTATAGGAAGTAAAAAATTAGATACTTGTTTTGGACATGTATGGAAATGTAAAAGCTTTCTTTCCTCTCTACCTCGTTTTTTGTTTTTTTTTTTTTTTCAAATACAATTAAATATAAGGCTTATTTTGTTAAATATTCTTTTCTCTGAAACACCACAACTCTGCCAGCTTTCCATTTATTTTTAAATTTTAATTTGTTCTTAGTCCCCATTTCCTGACAGATTGTTTGACAATATCTCTGACAAGGTAAAGGAATCAAAAATCTCACAACGCCAAACACGGCTAGTTTGTGAGGATAGTCTGTCTCTTTTATTTCTGATTTGTAAACATTTTTTAGCACATCTGCAGAGTTACAACAGGAAGAAAACCTACGTCTTCTTCCTTGAATGGCTGAATCTGAGACAGCAACTTGAAAAACAGAGTTACACGTTAAAAGCAAGAACTATTCTAATTAGGTATGTACTAGAGATTGTATTACATCCACAAGGAAATATCCACACAAATACTGATCAATTATAAGCACTCTCTTAAAATTAAGATTGCCAGATTTAACAAATAAACATACAGGACACCAAGTTAAACTTATTTTTCAGATGAACAATAAATAATATCTTAGTATATGTCATGAAGCCTTTATGATTCTTTTATTTTGGAATATCATCTTGCTTTTATCTGAAATTCAGATTCAACTGAGTGTCTTGTATTTTCTCTGGCAATGTTACCTAGGATGGATCTTCAGGAAACCAGTCTTTTGTGATGTGATTCAGGAGATTCAGAATGAGAGTAAAATTTTGAGACTCGAACTTGCAGCCCACTTTGATCCAGTAATATGGAAGATAATCAGTTTGCAAATTCAGAGAAGGAAGATGAGTACTTTTTTGAGAATATCTTTTTACTCCATTAAGTATTTTTAGTAGTACTATATTAACTATTTTTCTGATAGTAAATGTTTCTAGGAGTGCTGATTATCCATCATTCTTCAGTTTGTACTGAATTCAATTGAAGAAGTTGTGGAGGCTGTTGGATTATTCAGTATAGTCTGGAAAATGCTGCTGTTTTATTCCGATTCATGCAATATCCAGTTGATCATCGCTCTATAAGAAATGAATTTTCCATAATTTTTTATTATCTTTTCAGTATGTTCAGCATATTCTTGAGAAATATAATATTTCATGGCAAAATAATTATTTACATCACAGAAACATGTCTTTTTTTTTTTTTTTTTTTTGAGATGGAGTCTCGCTCTGTCGTCCAGGCTGGAGTGCAGGGGCCGGATCTCAGCTCACTGCAAGCTCCGCCTCCCGGATTCACGCCATTCTCCTGCCTCAGCCTTCCGAGTAGCTGGGGCTACAGGCGCCCGCCACCTCGCCCGGCTAGTTTTTTGTATGTTTTAGTAGAGACGGGGTTTCACCGTGTTAGCCAGGATGGTCTCGATCTCCTGACCTCGTGATCCACCCGTCTCGGCCTCCCAAAGTGCTGGGATTACAGGCTTGAGCCACCGCGCCCGGCTGAAACATGCATTCTTTATTAGGTGTGGAAGAACAAAACATATGACAACTATTAAAAATAATACACTTTTTGCTGGGTGCAGTGGCTCACACCTGTAATCTCAGCACTTTGGGAGGCCAAGGCAGGTGGATTGCCTGAGCTCAGGAGTTAGAGAACAGCCTGGGCAACATGGCAAAAATCCATCTCTATTACAAATACCAAAAAAAAAAAAAAAAAATTAGCCAGGTGTGGTGGCACACACCTGCAGTCCCAGCTACGTGGGAGGCTGAGGCACAGGAATCACTGGAACCCAGGAAGTGGAGGTTGCAGTGAGCCAAGACCACGCCACTGCACTCCAGCCTGGGTGACAGAGTGAGAGTCTGCCTCTAATAATAACAATAATAATAATAATAATATACTTTTGATAATTTTCTATAGACTCTCTGTTTTTTAGCTTATTTGTTTCAAGTTAATAGCCATATTAGCGATATCATGTCATTTAATGTGAAAGACAATGATTTTATTTATTCAAGTGAGATATGTGTGTGCATGTGTATGTGTACATGTCTCTGATGAACCTAACACAACAATCTAAGTGGTAAAATGGTTTAATGCTACCCAGTTACATAGAAGATAAGCTTCTATTTACTTGTATTCAATACGTATTTGTACTCACAAAAGTAATACATGTTTTGGTGCTGAATGTATAAACTAAATTTTTTTTTGAATTGAGTTTTTTGAGTATTCTTGGATTAGGCTTAATATTGGCTATAAAACAGTAAATTCACCAATGTCTTAAAATGAATGCAGCTAATTTTATTTCCTTATGCTATTGAGAACAAATAACCTTTAGATATTTCTTCAAATTCCAGAAAATATAAGTTATGATGCTGTCCAGGGTCAGAATGCAGCATTCTTCCCTGATGGATTCTGATAGTGTTACATAATGAAAGTTTATGTGCACATCCACAATGAAGTGATGTATTTCCAATTATTGCCAAGTCCGAAAGTGCACAGAGCACTGGAGAAGTCCTCTGGGCCTAATGTCTAATTATATGTACCATATTTATTTATATATCCTTTTTTTTTTTTTTTTTTTTGAGATGGAGTCTCGCTCTGTCGCCCAGGCTGGAGTGCAGTGGCCGGATCTCAGCTCACCGCAAGCTCCGCCTCCCGGGTTCATGCCATTCTCCTGCCTCAGCCTCCCGAGTAGCTGGGACTACAGGCGCCCGCCAGGTCGCCCGGCTAGTTTTTTTTTTTGTATTTTTAGTAGAGACGGGGTTTCACCATGTTAGCCAGGATGGTCTCGATCTCCTGACCTCGTGATCCACCCGTCTCGGCCTCCCAAAGTGCTGGGATTACAGGCTTGAGCCACCGCGCCCGGCCTTTATATATCATTTTCTCAGTGGTACCAGGACATCTCATTTCGGGCAGATGGATGGATGGATGGATGGATGGAGATAGAAGATGGATGGATGGATGGATGGATGGATGGATAGATAGATAGATAGATAGATAGATAGATAATAGATAGATGACAGACAGATTATTTTTTGAGATGGATCCTTGATGTCACCCAGTCTGGAGTGCAATGGCATGATGTTGGCTTACTGCAACCTCTGCCTCCCAGGTTCAAATGATTCTCTTGCCTCAGCCTCCTGAGTAGTTGGGATTACAGGCACCTGCCACCATACCTGGCTAATTTTTTTTAATTTACTTTTTTTTAGTATCACCATGTTGGCCAGTCTGGTCTCAAACTCCTGACCTCAGATGATCCACCCACCTTGGCCTCCCAAAGTGCTGAGATTACAGGCCTGAGCAACCACACCCAGCCCACAAAATATATTTTTGATGTCAAGTACAGCACCCTTGAATTCTTTGTGCTGAAAATGATTCTCTAGTGAAAATCCTATTTAAAAATACATCTTTTAAACATAATGTTCAATATGCATAATATTTTGCTGACAACTATGAATCTCCACAATTTTTAGAATTTTAAGTAATTTATAGAGCTAGAGTTCTTGGGGCTTGCTAAAGAATAAGAAGGGCTCCAGAATGACACTAGGAATTATTATGTAATCAAATATATCAATGGCAATTGAATGTGAGAAGAATGGGGGAATGCATCTTCAAAAACAAACAGAATCAGGTATTCTGTTTTAGCAATATTACTTTTGAGATCTCTATTAAACATCTGGTAGGAGATATTGTTGCATTTTTGCTGGTCTGCACCAAAAGATTAATTTAGTTTCAGCCTCTGATGTGAAGTACTTGTTCAAAACTTTAATCTGCTCCTTGGCAAAATATGTTTTCTAGAACTGTTTGTTGCTCTCACAGAATAATTTAGGTTTTACTAGTTCAATTACTTGTAAGGAATTCCTAGGGAAGACATAATTCCAGAGTGGTTTGGTTTTGGTTTATCTATTTTTTAATAAAAAATCACAATGCAAAGATTTTCTTCTTTTCAATTGCCTCAAAGACAAGAACATTTTCACATAGCTTTTATCTGTGAATCTCAACATGGGCTTGTCTTCTATTGTACACTTAATCAATGGGGTAGAATCAGAAATGTTACTCTTGTTCTTCCTTTCTGACATTGGGCTCACAACACTGAAATTTCTCCAAGGCTGCTCTCCTTCTCTTTTGCATGACTATTATAAAATGCAAAAAGCTTTTGACAACCTGAATAAATATTTTATAGTATTTTTTCTTATTTCTCACAGTGGAGTTGCTACTTCATTCTCCATAGTCTTGTGAACTTCAGAGATTTCCAAGAGCAAACGGAAAATGCTGTGGTACCAAGTTTGTAGTGAAAGCGTCCACCATCATTCCAAATGTATAATGTTATGAACAGAATAATAAAGACCACATAAATATTTTAACAATAACTTTGGTCTAAGTACAATTTGATGTTTAAATAAAAACTGGTATTATTTTATTAAAATTAAAATTATAAACTATATGATATGGGTTTTAAAAACTACAACATTATACATTAATGCAGACAATAAAGAGTAAAAACAAGTTAGAAATCTGTTATCTTTTAGAGATAGCCAACACCTAACCCTCTCCCTAACTTGCAAGGATAACCTATTGGTGGTAACAAATATATGCTGAGAAGGTTTCATGACACATAATCCAGATCCTTTATTTTTCTGTAGACCCACAGCTAAGGTACATTTTCAGTCAATCTGATTATCTTGCTCAGGATTTTGAATGTTGAAGGCATTTTGCAAAATATAGTTTGAAATGTTTCATAGTAGCAGTTATACCCTTTGACCCTAGTGCTGGAGTGCTGGTGTATTTCCTTCAGCCCATCTGTCTTGGTGACATACTCCTGTGCATAATTTGACCGATTGCCTATCTATCCAAGTTATGGATTTCTCTATATGGCAACCCTGATCTCCATGTACACGAACAGTTAATGGCACAGTAAACACAATATTTTTAATTAAGAAATAGAAGTCAGTTTTGTAATTGAAAATATTGTGTTTATTGTGTCAATGCAATGTAAGCATGCATGTATACACAAAGTAAAAATATTAACAGCAAGATGTTACATCACCAACATGGTTTTTATTATGGCTTGTAGTTTTTACAGTTTGACATTGGGCAAGTAACACTGAAATGTTAAAATGGTCTTAATACTATGTAGCATCTGCTTTAAATAAAATAATAGGTTTCAATGTAGAATCACATCACATATTATTAAATATATAGAAAAATTACATCTTTGTAGGCTAATTAACATATTCTATGAAAACTTTAAGGGTAGGCTGAGTGTGTGCAGTGGCTCACACCTGAAATACCAGCACTTCAGGAGGCCAACATGGGTGGATCACTTGAGGTCAGGATTTCAAGACCAGCCTGACCAACGTGGCAAAATCTGGACCCTACTAAATACAAAAATTAGCTGGGCATGGCGGTGCATGCCTGTGGTCCCAGCTACTTGGGAGACTGAGGCACTAAAATCTCTTGAACCCTGGAAATGGAGGTTGCAGTGAGCTGAGATTGCACCCCTGTACTCCAGCCTGAGCCACAGAGTGAGGTGCTTTCCCCACCCCACCAAAAAAAATAAGAACTTTAAGGGTATTTTCCCTACATATATATGATCCAGTAACTTTGCTTTATGGAATCTTCAAGAGAAACAACAAAAAATAAAGCACATAATGACAGTGATAATAATAATCATGATACATTTGAGGCAAAATAAATAAAGCAGTGACTAAATCATCTGTCATACTATGGAATACAATGTAATTGCAAAAAATAGACCAAAATTATTAATTTTCTATATGTATGTATGTGTGTGTATAACAATGTGAATGTATTTCCAAAGCAAGTTGTACAGTATTGACAAAGTTCTAATAATAATATGTGTAGTATCAATGTTTACAAAATGAAATTAAATCTAAGTAATATTCTATGTTTTTGTGGATACACTCATGTTTGTCGATGCATAAAAATTGTCTGAAAGATACACTTTAAAATAATAATTGTTTCCTTTAGTGAGATTGTGAGGTCACAGTCAATGTTGAAGTTTGGGCTATCTTGAAGGAGAAACCTTATTAAAAAGAATAATCCATTTACTGCCTGCACAATTAAAATTGAATTTAATGAAGAGAGAAAACTAATTATTCAGAGATCATATTTTATTGAATTTGAGCAAAAGGTGATGTTACTATTTTGAATGCAAGCCAACACATACACATTTTATCTATTTAAATAAATCTGATCTAAAACTAAGTGTCAACAGTCTCTATATCTGTAATGGGTACTCTGCATTTAATAGAAAACTAATTAATGCACAACTTAAAATTGCAATCAAAAGGAAAACAATTAGTTGAATTGAAGTTTATAGAAAATAATGATAATTTAGTGAAAAATATTTTATAGCAAGTGTAGTCAGCCTTGATTAACAGAATTTCTATTTATATAATTTCACTAAACTTAAACATTATAAAACAACAACAAAAAACACATCCTACCATCCTACAGGTTTTATGAAAGTCCGTATTCAGTTATGGACCAACATTTTGTTTTCTGTTTGTGGAAGAAAAAGTCACATAATTATTTCAGTTTATTTTGTTTTCTGTATTAGAAAAACTTTCTTTAAGAAGACTATTCTTGACTACAAGTGAAATTATTTACAGTAACTATCACCCTGTAATACTCCCAAGAAAGAGTGCCAATGGTGTATATTTCAGCCTATTTGATAGATTTTGGGCATATCTTGCATGCATAATTTTGTCATTTAACCATTGTTTCAGATATTGTGTTCAGTGGGTTCTAGATAATTGTTAATTTTTGTTGTCTTCCCAAGACTTTAAAAATTGTATTATTTAAATACTTTCATTCTACATAGTTATTTAAATATTGTTATTAAAAGTTCCCAAAATGCAATCTCAGAGAACTACAGTTGAGTACCTCGAGAGTAGTCATAGACTTGGTGTACAAGGAGTTGCTTCTCACTTGACTGCTGTATAGAGCTATAGTTCTCGAAGTGTTGTTCATAGATGCTTGTGAAACTCTAAGACTCATTCAGGTAGCTTGTGTGCTAAAATTACTTTCAAAATCATGCTAAGACTTATTTTTGGTCTTTTTTATTGTGTTGATATTTGGACTGATGGTACAAAAGCAATTGTAGGTGAAACTACTAGTGCCTTACTATGGCTCACAGTGCTGACACTGTCTTTGAATTTGCAGGAAAGATTTAAAAAGGAGAGGAGGATGGGTAGGAGGAGAAAGAAGCAGCCACTGGTTTCAATTAGGCATTTGTTTTAGCAGAAACAGCAGCAACAACAACAAAACCAGCAAAACCCTCAACTTCTGGATAGATACATTTTTAATACATTGAGTGATGAAATAAAATGTATTCATAAAGCATTTTGCTGCATACCAAAGTACAATTATCTCTCAAAGAGAAAATGCTTCTGAGATGTTTTTGGACTACAAACTAAAACAGCCACTTTAAAAAAATGGAACACGATTTTTATTTGAAAGAATGACAGATAAACTATGTTTAATTGGATTTCTGCATTTGGTGATAGTTTCTTGAAAGTAGATGAAGTGAACCTGTCACCTGTAGGAAAACAAGGGTTCGTAGTCCATGATAAAATATGAGCTTTCAAGTTAAAAAATTAGAATTTTACAAAACTCTTATTTGCCACTATGTGGTTGACAACTTTCAAACTTGAAGGATTTGCTCATCAAGTCAGTGGAGAGAACAATTTTGAATTTAGAAATACTATTTAATAAAATACATCAACATTTGGAAAACTTGTATAGCTCAGTGAATGAATACTTTCCAAATAACTAAGAACCCGATGATACAAAATTATGCACAGATTGAAGATCTGTTAAAAATGCAAGACAGAATAACATTTTAAAAATTATTGCCTAAAAAGCTTGTTTACATGTTTTCAGATTCCACAATGCAATTAATCTTTAATAAATTAATGCATGTTGAATGTCATAGTGTCAAAATTGAGTATCTATATTTATCTGACGAGACTTGAGCACCATATATTAAGTTAGACCATGACAAGATTTGAGGCAAATTAAAGATTTGATCCAGACAGTCATTTTCTAACCACTACGTATAAATATCAGGTTCAGTATCGGTTATTTCACTGTCAGTGCAACCTGAGAATTAAAGTTCTTATTTCCTCAGGCCGGGAATGTTCAGCCTGAAGTGCATGAGTTTTGTGGGGCTACTTCTATGGCTCACACAACATCTTCCTTTGTTTCCATCCTTTAGAGACTAATTTTATTATAGAAACATATACCAGTGAAGACTTCACTTTTTTCTTTTTTTTGAGACAGTCTCGCTTTGTCGCCCAGGCTGGAGTGCAGTGGCGTGATCTCGGCTCACTGCAAGCTCCGCCTCCCGGGTTCACACCATTCTCCCGCCTCAGCCTCCCGAGCAGCTGGAACTACAGGCGCCCGCCACCACGCCCGGCTAATTTTTCTATTTTTAGTAGAGACGGGGTTTCACTGTGTTAGCCAGGATGGTCTCGATCTCCTGACCTTGTGATCCGCCTGCCTTGGACTTCACATTTTAATGCTGCATACATGCTGATCAGTACTCTGATAAAAAATAAAGCATGATGGAAAAAAATAGTGATTGATAAGGGATGCCTTTTTTTTTTTTTTTTTTTGACGGAGTTTAGCTTTTGTTGCCCAGGCTGGAGTGCAGTGGCGCAATCTCAGCTTACAGCAACCTCCACCTACCAGGTTCAAGAGATTCTCCTGCCTCAGTCTCCCAAGTAGCTGGGATTACAGGCATGCACCACCACGTCCAGCTAATTTCGTATTTTTAGTAGACTAGGTGGACAAATAGTTTCTCTGAAGAGGTGACCAGCAAGTAAACAAGCTCTGAAAATACCTGGGTAAGAACTTACCTGGAATTGGGAGGTAAGTACCTGTTTGTCATGTTTGATAGAGAGAAATAGGCTCAATTGTATCAACCAAAGTTAATTAAGCAGGGAATGATAAGAGATACGGTGGGAGAAGTTGTCAGGTGAGAGGTCATAAAAGTCCCTATGGGCATAAATGAAAATGTACACAGAAGGGTGATATATTTTGAATATCTGTTTCCTCTAAATCTCATGTTGAAATGTGCCCCCTCCCCGCCATTTTGAGGTTGGGCCTAGTGGGAAGCTTTTGGGTTCTGGGTGCAGACCCTTCATAAATGGCTTGGCGCTGTATTTGTGGTAGTGAGTGAGTTCTCTAGTAGTTCACATGAGAGCTGGTTGTTTAGAAGACATGTAACACACCTTATCCCGCTTTGCCTCCTTCCATAACTGTAGGTTTCCTGAGGCTCTCACCAAATGCAGATGCTGGCACTATGCTTCTTTTCCATCTGCAGAATCATGAGTCAAAGTAAACCACTTTTCTTTACAAATTATCCAGCCTCAGATATTCCTTTATAGTAACACAAGTTTAATTATCCTTTGTGTTAACAAAGGGTAATTAAAAATTAAGATGGAAGTCAAATTTCTTTGGCTCAATTCTAGCTCTATCCTGTATTACCAGTGTCAGGCTGTTTAAACAATAGCACTTCTATTTTTTTCTTGTGTGCTCCTGAAAGTAACCATCATATTTGGAGAAAGAGTATTTGTAAGTATTTATACCTACTTAAAACTCTGCGTGACACATGGTAAACATTACAGACACCTTAGCTGTCATTGGTAGTAATATCAAATGTAATGAGGATTATTAGCTATTATTACTATTAATGATTGTGATGTAAGAACTAATTTTGATGTAAGAACTATCAGAGAGTGTTAAATGGGAAAATGTCATAACCTGATTCAAAATTTAAAATAAATCACTCTGGCCTGCATGGAGAGAAATGGCAGTGAAGGTAAGAGGGGAAGTTGGTAGAACACCCAACAGGCTAATGGAATAATCCATGTGTACAATGACAGCAGTTCAGCAGATAGCAGCAGTAAAAGGGACATTGGTTAGATTCAGGAAATACATTTGAAGATAGCCTATAATTGGAAAAAAAGTACCATTTTCTATGCTTATTTGTTTGTTTGTTTCTGGCTTTTTTCTCTTTTCTTTAGCTTGCTACATTGCATCTCTAGTTGACTGGCCTATTATTTTACTTGAATAGTTGACTCCAAATGCAATATTTATTTTTCAGAATGTGTTAAATCTAAAAATAAAATATCACATTAGTTATACTCAATTTTTATAATTTCTAAATCTTTGTTTCAAAATATTTAGTCCCCAAGTAATTAAGAGTTCTCTAAATCTCATGTGCCTCTTATTATTGTCATGTGTATGCTTCTGTCCCCTGAAATAAATTAACCTCCTGGTCCACATATGCTCTCGAAGCTTTATATTAAAAGTCTTGCATTTCCTGCACACAACTACTCATTCTCTCTGGGGCAACACATCTGGTTCATCCTCTTAATCTGAGCTTTCAAACTTTTATGTTCATAGAAAACACCTGGGGATCTTGTTCAATTGTATATCCTGATTCAGTAGTCCTGGACAGTTGCCTGACAGTTTACATTTCAAACAAGCTGCCAGGTCCTGTCAATGCTGCTTGTCTGTGGAAGACACTTTGTGTAGTGATGCTCTGAATGTCCCCTACATTTTTAATGACCTTCTATAATATCAGAGGCTGGTTTCATTTACGTAGGTTTTCATCTATGGGCTGAAAGTTAGCCAATTAATACACAAATCTTTGGTATACACACAGAAGCCAAGGGCAGCAAAGTTGTTCAAGCATATGCTTCCACTGAATTTGTGTTTCTTAAGGACAATTTTAATGTCAACATACATTGTTTATAAATAATTCTTGGCATACAAATTTCAGTATTCGTATGAAAAGGACAGGTTTTCTAAACAGAGTATACTAATGTTTATTTTTTCTTTTCCTAATATTGTGGGTAATGCCTAAGATTGATAGTGAAGGGCAGGCCAAGGGACTGTTATCCTCAGAAAAGAGGGTCTTACAGTGCGAGGACCATGAAGTTAAAGTGGCACAGTTGATGAGGTCAAAGCCCTGATTTATGCTCACTTGGTCATTCCACTTAATTTGAAGTTATGTTTTATAAACTTAAAGTCGTGTTTGTTTATAACACATTCAGTATACACATTGCTTTGTTCATTCCTGGGCACTGAAATATTTAATAGCAGAAGAAAATTGTCAAGGGCCATGTGCTTTGAGGTTGGTAAGAGGAGTTTACAGTTTGAAATTGTTTTCAAAAGCTTCTATCAGTGCCTTGGAGGAATGCTTGTCACAAAACAATGGTTTAATTTGCTCCCAATGAAAAAGATGAAGAGGAAGGCAAGTGAAGAAAGGATATGAAACTAAATGAAGTAAAACACTGAATATCTCAACTGATTTTTATTATTGATGTCCCCCCTTTCACTGTTGTACAAACATTATTTCCAAAGTTGGTTTGATCTTTGTAACGTCTCATTGGGTCTCCTGAGAGTCAGACAGAAATATATCAATATAATAAGAAATCATTATGAGGCTAGGCGAGGTGGCTCACATCTGTAATCCCAGCACTTTGGGAGGCCGACATGGGTGGATTACCTGAGGTCAGGACTAACATGGTGAAAGACCATCTCTACTAAAAATACAAAAATTAGCCAGGTGTGGTGGCTTGCACCTGTAGTCCCTACTAATCAGGAGGCTGAGAAAGGATAATTGCTTGAACCTGGGAGGCGGAGGGTGCAGGGAGCCGAGATCACCCCACTGCACTCCAGCCTGTGTAATAGAGTGAGACTGTGTCTCAAATGAAAAAAAAAATCATTTTGAGTCCTTTGAAAATACTTGAAGCAATAAGCATCACATTTAAAGAACATAATATAGGATGCATTAACAACCTTCAGATTTGTTTTCCTCTGATTTTGAAATATTTTTTAAATGTTAGTAACTCTTTTGACAAAATACACATGCATACTCATACACACATACGCACACCAGAAAGCATCATGTCCACAATTATATGGAATCAAATTAATAAGGGAAACTTAAATAGATTTTGAAACTAGTGAGTTTTTAATTGATTCACACCAGCAAAATGTATTGAGAAGAAATAGGGTAATCATTTTAGAGTTTCAGTACATGTATATTTGTGTCTTTATATCTCGACAAAAAGCTGTGCCTTTCCAAGCATCCTTTCTCTCATTATTATTTTTTAAATTATTTTTTTCTAAGTTTTCATTTTTGGGGGAACATAGTAGGTATATACATTTGTGAGTTGCATAAGGTGTTTTGATACAGGCATGCCTTGTGTGATAATCATATCATGGTAAACTGGTATCTGTCACCTCAGTATTTATCCTTTGTGTTATAATACAAGTATACTCTTTTAGTTGTTTTAAAATGTACATTTTCATTTTTTACTATAATCACCCTGTTGTGCTAGCAAATACCAGGTCTTATTCATTCCTTCTAATATTTTTTATACCTATTAGCCATCTCCACTTCCCCGCAACCTACTACTACCCTTCCCAGCCTCTGGCAACCATCCTTCTACTCTCTGTCTCCATGAGTTCCATTGTTTTAATTTTTAGCTCCCACAAATAAGTGAGAACATATGAAGTTTGCCTTTTTGTGCCTGGCTTAATTTACTTAACATAATGACCTTCTGTTTCATTCATGTTGTTGCAAATGACAAGATCTCATTCTTTTTTATGGCTGAATGGTTCTCCATTGGATATATGTACCACTTTTCTTTATCCATTCGTCTGTTTACGGACACTTAGGTTGCTTCCAAAGCTTGGCTATTGTGAATAGCGGTGCAATAAACATGCAGTGCAGGTATCTCTTCCATATGCTGTTTTCTATTTTTTTTTTTGGTATATACCTAAAAGAAGGATTGCAAGATTGTATGGTAGCTCTACTCTTAGTGTTTTGAAGGACCTTCAAACTGTTCTCTGTAGTGGTTGTACTAATTTACATTCCCACCCACAGTGTATGAGGATTCCCTTTTCTCCACATCTTCATCAGCATTTGTTATTGCCTGTATTTGGGTAAAAGCAATTTTAACTGGGGTGAAATTATAACTCGTAGTTTTGATTTGCAGTTCCTCTGATGATTAATGATGTTGAGCACCTTTTTATATAACTATTTGCCATTTGCATGTATTGTTTTGAGACATGTCTATTCAGATATTTTTGCCCATTTTTAATCAGATTATTAATTTTTTCCCACAGAGTTGTTTAAGCACCTTATATATTCTGAGTATTAATCCCTCGTCAGATAGACAGTTTGCAAATTTTTTTGTCCATTCTGTGGGTTTTGTCTTCACTTTGTTGATTGTTTCTTTTGTTGTACAGACAGTTTGTAAGTTGAAATGATCCTATTTGTCCATTTTCGCTTTTGTTGCCTGTGCTTGTGGGATATTGCTCAAGAAATCTTTGCTCACTTCGATATCCAGGAGAGTTTCCCCATGTATTATTTCAGTAATTTCATACTTTGAGGTCTTAGATTTAAG
The DNA here is from genome assembly GCF_009764315.1 of Trachypithecus francoisi. Taxonomy (NCBI): domain Eukaryota; kingdom Metazoa; phylum Chordata; class Mammalia; order Primates; family Cercopithecidae; genus Trachypithecus; species Trachypithecus francoisi. Next base: position 18,614,665 of record NW_022681465.1, read on the forward strand.
TCTTTAATTCATTTTTATTTGCTTTTTGTATACAGAGAGAGGTAGAGTTCTAGTAGTTTCATTCTTCTGTATATGGATATCTAGTTTTTCCAGCATCATTTATTAAAGGGACTTGTCCTTTCCCCAACATACATTCTTGGCAACTTTGTCAAAAATGAGTTCATTGTAGATGCATGGATTTATTTTGGGGTTCTCTGTTCTGTTCCACTGGTCTATATGTCTGTTTGCATCTCAGTATCATATTGTTTTGGTCATTATAGCTCTGTATTATAATTTGAATCAGTTAATTTGATTCCTCCAATTTAGTTCTTTTTGCTTGGGATAACTTTGGCTATTCTGGGTCTTTTGTGGTTCCATATAAATTTTGGGATTGTTTTTTCTATTTCTGTGAAGAATGTCATTGGCATTTTGATGGGGATCACATTGGTTCCATAGATTGCTTTGGGTAATGTGGACATTTTAATAATACTGATTCTTCCAATCCATGATAATAAAATATTTTTTCATTATTTTGTGTCTTCAATTTTTTTTCATCAATGTATTGTAGTTTCCATTGTGGAGATCTTTCACTTTTTTAATAAGTTGATTCCTGGGTATTTTACTTTATCTGTAGCTGTTATCAATGGGATTACTTTCTTGATTCCTTTTTCAGATTATTAATTGTTGGTATACAAAAATGCTACTGATTTTTGTATGTTGATATTGTATCTTCCAACTTTACCAATTTGCTTATCGGTTATAATAGGTATTTTTTTGGTGGAATCTTTTGTTTTTTTTGAAATACATAATCATATCCTCTCCAAATAAGGATAACTTAACTTTTTTCTTTCCAATTTGGATGCCCTTTGTTTCTTTTTCTTGTCTGAATGCTCTAGCTAAGCCTTCCAGTACTGTATTGAATAACGGTGGTGAGAATGGGCATCCTTGTTGTGTTCCAGATCTTAGAGGAAAGGCTTTCAGTTTTCCCCCATTCATATGATATTAGCTATGGACCTGTAATATAAGGCTTTTATTACGTTGAGATATGTTCCTTCTATACCCAGTTTTCTCATGGTTTTCACCAGAAAGAGATGTTGAATTTTATTACATGTTTTTTCAGCATAATTAAAATAATCATATGGATTTTGTCCTTCATTCTGTTGAAATGATGTGTCACATTGATTGATATGCATATGTTGAACCATCCTTGCATTTCTAATATAAATCCCCCTTGGTCATTGATATGGTTAGGCTTTTTGTCTCCACCCAAATCTCATATCGAATTGTAATTCTCATAATCTCTATATGTCAAGGGAGAGGCCAGGTGAAGGTAATTGAATCATGGGGATGCCCCATGCTCTTCTCATGATAGTGAGTGAGTTCTCATGATATCTGATTGTTGTATAAGAGACCCTTCCCCCCTTCACACAGCACTTCTCCTTCCTGCCATCTTGTGAAGAAGGTGACTTTCTTCCCCTTTGTCTTCCACCATGATTGTAAATTCCTGAAGCCTCCCCAGCTATATTAGATTGTGAGTCAATTAAACCTCTTTCCCTTATAATTGCCCAGTCTTAAGAAGTTCCTTATAGCTGTACGAAAATGAAGTAATACAGTCATGATGAATAATCTTTTTAATGTGTTAAATTTGGTTTGCTAGTATTTTTTGAGAATGTTTGCATCAATATTGATCAGTGACATTAGCCTGTAGTTTTCGCTTGTTTGTTTGTTTTGCTTTATTTTTTTGATGTGTCTTCGTCTGGTTTTGCTGTCAGGGTAATACTGGCCTTGTAGAATACATTGGTAGTTATTCTCTTCTTACTTTTTGGAAAAGCGTGAGTAAGACTGGTATTAGTTTTTCTTTAAGTGTTTGGTAGAATTCAGCAGTAAAGCATCTGGTTCTAACATTTTCTTTGCTGGGAGAATTCTTATTGTGGCTTTGATCTCATTACTTGTTATTGGTCTGTTCAGGTCTTGTATTTTTATGATTCAATCTTGATAGGTTGTATGTGTCTAGGAATTTGTCCATTTCTTCTAGATTTTCTAATTTATCGGCATATAGTTGCTCATACTAGCTACTAAATATACTTTGAACTTCTGCTGTATCAGTGGTAATATCTCCCTTTTCATCTTTACTTTTATTTATGTGGGTCTTTTCTCTTTTTCTCTCAGTCTAGCTAAAGGCATATCAACTTTGTTTATCTTTTCAAAAAAAATTTTTGTTTTATTAATCTTTTGGATTGTTTTCTTTGTTTCAATTTTATTTATCTGAGCTCTGATCTTCATTATTTCTTTTCTTCTCCTAATTCTGGGTGTGGTTTGCTCTTCCTTTTTAGTTCTTTAAGATGTATTGTAAGATTGTTTATTTGAAGTTTTCCTTCTTTTTTGATGTAGGCACTTTATCTATAAACTGCCTTCTTAGTAGTGCTTTTGCTGTATCCTTAGGTTTTGGTATGTTGTGTTTCCAGTATCTTTATTTTTTTCAAGAACATTTTCAATTTGCTTTTTTTTTTCTTTCTTTAGATAATACTGTTTTATTTTGTTATGCTTATTTTGTTGGTTTATATTATTTTTATATTTTAAATTCTTAACACTTAGAGATACTAAGTGACTGATATGGTTAGGCTTTCGGTCCTCACCCAAGTCCCATCTTGAATTGTAATCCCCATAATTCCTATAATCCCCACCTGTCACGGAAGAGAGCAGGTGGAGGTAATTGAATCACGGGTGCGGAAGAGACCAGGTGGAGGTAATTGAATCACGGGTGCGGTTTCCACCATGCTGATCTTATTATAGTGATTGAGTCTCATGATTTCCGATGGTTTTATAAGGGGTTCTTCCCCCTTTGCTCAGCACTTCTCCTTTCTGCCGCCTTGTAAAGACGGTGTCTTGCTTCCTTTTCACTTACTCCATGATTCTAAGTTTCCTGAGGCCTCCGCAGCCATGCTGAACTGTGAGTAAATTAAACCTCTTTCCTTTATAAATTATCCAGCCTTTGGCAGTTCTTTATAGCAGTATGAAAATAGACTATATATTGACTTATGAGCCGTATGATATGATATATGTGACTGGCCTTACTCAGCAGAAATGTTAGGTGTTACATTTGAATAAATGAAATAACAAAGGCAGAAAGATACGATGAAATAAACTTAATTGTGACAAGTTGTCATAGTAACTCCAATGAGTTACTATATATTTATTTATTTATTTATTTTTTATTTTTTATTTTTGATTTTCAAAACAGCTTTATTGAGATAGAATTCACATACTATGCAATTCATCCATTGAAAATATATAAGGTGTAATATAGGTTCTTCTTTTTCTTTTCCTTATGAGCTCTTTTTTTTTTATTATACTTTAAGTTCTAGGGTACATGTGCATAACGTGCAGGTTTGTTACATATGTATACTTATGCCATGTTGGTGTGCTGCACCCATCAACTCGTCAGCACCCATCAATTCATCATTTATATCATGTATAACTCCCCAATGCAATCCCTCCCTCCTCCCCCCTCCCCATGATAGGCCCCAGTGTGTGATGTTCCCCTTCCCGAGTCCAAGTGTTCTCATTGTTCAGTTCCCACCTATGAGTGAGAACATGCGGTGTTTGGTTTTCTCTTCTTGTGATAGTTTGCTAAGAATGATGGTTTCCAGCTGCATCCATGTCCCTACAAAGGATGCAAACTCATCCTTTTTATGGCTGCATAGTATTCCATGGTGTATATGTGCCACATTTTCTTAATCCAGTCTGTCACTCACCGACATTGGGGTTGATTCCAAGTCTTTGCTATTGTGAATAGTGCCGCAATAAACATACGTGTGCATGTGTCTTTGTAGTAGAATAATTTATAATCCTTTGGGTATATACCCAGTAGTGGGATGGCTGGGTCATATGGTACATCTAGTTCTAGATCCTTGAGGAATTGCCATACTGTTTTCCATAATGGTTGAACTAGTTTACAATCCCACCAACAGTGTAAAAGTGTTCCTATTTCTCCACATCCTCTCCAACACCTGTTGTTGCCTGACTTCTTAATGATTGCCATTCTAACTGGTGTGAGATGGTATCTCATTGTGGTTTTGATTTGCATTTCTCTGATGGCGAGTGATGATGAGCATTTTTTCATGTGTCTGTTGGCTGTATGAATGTCTTCTTTTGAGAAATGTCTGTTCATATCCTTTGCCCACTTTTGATGGGGTTGTTTGTTTTTTTTCTTGTATATTTGTTTGAGTTCTTTGTAGATTCTGGATATTAGCCCTTTGTCAGATGAGTAGGTTGCAAAAACTTTCTCCATTCTATTGGTGGCCTGTTCACTCTGATGGTAGTTTCTTTTGCTGTGCAAAAGCTCTTTAGTTTAATGAGATTCCATTTGTCAATTTTGGCTTTTGCTGACGTTGCTTTTGGTGTTCTAGACATGAAGTCCTTGCCCATGCCTATGTCCTGAATGGTACTACCTAGATTTTCTTCTAGGGTTTTTATGGTATTAGGTCTAACATTTAAGTCTCTAATCCATCTTGAATTAATCTTTGTATAAGGGGTAAGGAAAGGATCCAGTTTCAGCTTTCTACTTATGGCTAGCCAATTTTCCCAGCACCATTTATTAAATAGGGAATCCTTTCCCCAATTCTTGTTTCTCTCAGGTTTGTCAAAGATCAGATGTCTGTAGATGTGTGGTATTATTTCTGAGGACTCTGTTCTGTTCCATTGGTCTATATCTCTGTTTTGGTACCAGTACCATGCTGTTTTGGTTACTGTAGCCTTGTAGTATAGTTTGAAGTCAGGTAGCGTGACGCCTCCAGCTTTGTCCTTTTGACTTAGGATTGTCTTGGCAATGCGGGCTCTTTTTTGGTTCCATATAAACTTTAAAGCAGTTTTTTCCAATTCTGTGAAGAAACTCATTGGTAGCTTGATGGGGATGGCATTGAATCTATAAATAACTTGGGCAGTATGGCCATTTTCACGATATTGATTCTTCCTATCCATGAGCATGGTATGTTCTTCCATTTGTTTGTGTCCTCTTTGATTTCACTGAGCAGTGGTTTGTAGTTCTCCTTGAAGAGGTCCTTTACATCCCTTGTAAGCTGGATTCCTAGGTATTTTATTCTCTTTGAAGCAATTGTGAATGGAAGTTCATTCCTGATTTGGCTCTCTGCTTGTCTGTTACTGGTGTATAAGAATGCTTGTGATTTTTGCACATTAATTTTGTATCCTGAGACTTTGCTGAAGTTGCTTATCAGCTTAAGGAGATTTTGGGCTGAGACGATGGGGTTTTCTAAATATACCATCATGTCATCTGCAAACAGGGACAATTTGACTTCTTCTTTTCCTAACTGGATACCCTTGATTTCTTTCTCTTGCCTGATTGCCCTAGCCAGAACTTCCAACACTATGTTGAATAGGAGTGGTGAGAGAGGGCATCCCTGTCTTGTGCCAGTTTTCAAAGGGAATTTTTCCAGTTTTTGCCCATTCAGTATGATATTAGCTGTGGGTTTGTCATAAATAGCTCTTATTATTTTGAGGTACGTTCCATCAATACCGAATTTATTGAGCGTTTTTAGCATGAAGGGCTGTTGACTTTTGTCAAAAGCCTTTTCTGCATCTATTGAGATAATCATGTGGTTCTTGTCTTTGGTTCTGTTTCTATGCTGGATTACGTTTATTGATTTGCGAATGTTGAACCAGCCTTGCATCCCAGGGATGAAGCCCACTTGATCATGGTGGATAAGCTTTTTGATGTGCTGCTGAATCCGGTTTGCCAGTATTTTATTGAGAATTTTTGCATCGATGTTCATCAGGGATATTGGTCTAAAATTCTCTTTTTTGTTGTGTCTCTGCCAGGCTTTGGTATCAGGATGATGTTGGACTCATAAAATGAGTTAGGGAGGATTCCCTCTTTTTCTATTGATTGGAATAGTTTCAGAAGGAATGGTACCAGTTCCTCCTTGTACCTCTGGTAGAATTCAGCTGTGAATCCATCTGGTCCTGGACTTTTTTTCGTGGGTAGGCTATTAATTGTTGCCTCAATTTCAGAGCCTGCTATTGGTCTATTCAGGGATTCAACTTCTTCCTGGTTTAGTCTTGGGAGAGTGTAAGTGTCCAGGAATTTATCCATTTCTTCTAGATTTTCTAGTTGATTTGCGTAGAGGCATTTATAGTATTCTCTGATGGTTGTTTGTATTTCTGTGGGGTCAGTGGTGATATCCCCTTTATCATTTTTTATTGCGTCTATTTGATTCCTCTCTTTTCTTCTTTATTAGTCTAGCTAGCGGTCTGTCAATTTTGTTGATCTTTTCAAAAAAACAACTCCTGGATTCATTGATTTTTTGGAGGGTTTTTTGTGTCTCTATCTCCTTCAGTTCTGCTCTGATCTTAGTCATTTCTTGCCTTCTGCTAGCTTTTGAATGTGTTTGCTCTTGCCTCTCTAGTTCTTTTAATTGTGATGTTAGAGTGTCAATTTTAGATCTTTCCTGCTTTCTCTTGTGGGCATTTAGTGCTAGAAATTTCCCTCTACACACTGCTTTAAATGTGTCCCAGGGATTCTGGTAAGTTGTATCTTTGTTCTCATTGGTTTCAAAGAACATCTTTATTTCTGCTTTCATTTCGTTATGTACCCAGTAGTCATTCAGGAGCAGGTTGTTCAGTTTCCATGTAGTTGAGCGGTTTTGATTGAGTTTCTTAGTCCTGAGTTCTAGTTTGATTGCACTGTGGTCTGAGAGACAGTTTGTTATAATTTCTGTTCTTGTACATTTGCTGAGGAGTGCTTTACTTCCAATTATGTGGTCAATTTTGGAATAAGTGCGATGTGGTGCTGAGAAGAATGTATATTCTGTTGATTGGGGTGGAGAGTTCTATAGATGTCTATTAAATCCGCTTGGTGCAGAGATGAGTTCAATTCCTGGATATCCTTGTGAACTTTCTGTCTCGTTGATCTGTCTAATGTTGACAGTGGAGTGTTGAAGTCTCCCATTATTATTGTATGGGAGTCTAAGTCTCTTTGTAGGTCTCTAAGGACTTGCTTTATGAATCTGGGTGCTCCTGTATTGGGTGCATATATATTTAGGAGAGTTAGCTCTTCCTGTTGAATTGATCCCTTTACCATTATGTAATGGCCTTCTTTGTCTCTTTTGATCTTTGATGGTTTAAAGTCTGTTTTATCAGAGACTAGGATTGCAACCCCTGCTTTTTTTTGTTCTCCATTTGCTTGGTAGATCTTCCTCCATCCCTTTATTTTGAGCCTATGTATGTCTCTGCATGTGAGATGGGTCTCCTGAATATAGCAGACTGATGGGTCTTGACTCTTTATCCAGTTTGCCAGTCTGTGTCTTTTAATTAGAGCATTTATCCATTTACATTTAAGGTTAATATTGTTATGTGTGAACTTGATCCGGTCATTATGATATTAACTGGTTATTTTGCTCATTAGTTGATGCAGTTTCTTCCTAGCCTCGATGGTCTTTACATTTTGGCATGTTTTTGCAATGGCTGGTACTGGTTGTTGCTTTCCATGTTTAGGGCTTCATAAAAAATCAATGCCAATGTCAATTGTGAGTTAGAATGTAGAGGAACTGGACTCAGACATTTCTCATAGAGGGCAAACTAGTCCCAAAGCAGAGGTTAGCCTGTGAGGGTTCTTGGCCTTGCCCAGGAAAGAATTCAAGGGCAAGCCAGATGTAGAAGAAAACAGTCTTATCGAAGAGGCAGTGTTACAGTCTGACGGAGTTACAGCTCCACGACTGCTCCTGCAGAGCATGGCTACCCACTAGGCAGAGAGCCGCAGCTCAGGGCAGCTTTGCAGTCATATTTATACCCACTTTTAATTGCATGCGGATTAAGGCGTGGTTTATGCAGAATTTTCTAAGAAAGGGGTAGTAACCCTTGGGTCCTTGGGTCATGGCCATGTAAAGAGTCGGTAAAAGCTAGGTGTTGCCATTGGAATGATAAATTGACATGGCACATTGGTGGGAATGTCTGATTAGAAAGCTGCTTCTGACCAGGCCCTGTTTTAACTTGTCCTCAATCTGGTTCTGTCTCTGAGCTCCACCTCCGGAGGTGAGTCTTGCTTCCTACATCATCTCTATTGGGAATGTGAACTGGTATACCCACTCTGGAAAAAATGTTTAATAGTTCTGCATTAAAACTAAACATACAATCTAGTGAATTGACTCCTGGGGATTATTCCTAGAGAAATAAAACTTATGTTCAACAAAAGCCTACAGGTGAATGTTCATAACAGCTTTATTTGGAATAGCTCAAAACTGGAAAAAAGCCTATATCAAAATATGGTGCATCCATGCCACGGATTCTTACATAGCCAAAGGGATGAACTATAGATGCATAGTTTCGATGAATCTCCAGAGAATTACATGGAGTCAAAAAAGGCAATTCCAAAAGGCTTCGTACTTTGTGATCCCACTTATGTAATATTCTCGTAATGATAAAATTGTAGAAATTAAGTACAGATATGTGATTGCCAGGTAGGAGGGACATAGTTGGGTTTGAGATTGACAGGGAGTTGAATACGATTTAAAAGAGCAATACAAAGATAATTGCAGAGATGGAACTGTCCTATATACATTGACTGAGGTGATGGATGCAATAAATTACATGTGACAAAATTTCACTGAGTTCAATATATACACAAATATAAAAACATGTAAAACAGGAAAAAAAGTGTATCAATGTTCTTGTACTGGTTGTGATATGCCCTGTGGGTTTCAGGATGTTATCATGCAGGGAAACTAGGTAAAGTATAGGTGGAATCTCTGTTATTTTGTATACAGTAAGTACCTGTGAATCTACAAATACATCAGAATAAATATTTACAATGCAAATTTTAAAAAGAAAATAAAGCTATGTGCTATAAATTTCAAAGTGATATGTTAAAAATATAAAATAAAATAGTCAAGAAAACTAGCCAATCACAGTGGCTCATGCCTGTAATCCCAGCACTTTGGGAGGCTGAGACAGGCAGATTACTTGAGGTCAGGAGTTCGAAACCAGCCTGGCCAACATGGTAAAACCCCGTCTCTACTAAAAATAAAAAAAATTAGCTGGGTGTTGTGGCACATGCATGTAGTCCTAGCTACTCAGGAGGCTGAGGCAGGAGAATCGCTTGAACCCCAGGAGGCAGAGGTTGCAGTGAGTCGAGATCAAGCCACTGAACTCCAACCTGAGTGACAGAGTGAGACTCCATCTCAAAAAAAAAAAAAAGGAAAGTCAAGAAAATTAACCTACAGCCGAATATTTTTCACTAGTTGCGGTAAAAGATTAGCGTGTGGTATATGATAAAACCTCAAATGATTACCACAAACTAGGGTTCGGCATGTGACAAACTTCTTCATTCACGATTTTATATAGATTGGTAGATTTTGAAGCATGAAATAAAAAAAAAATACTCTATCTGAAATTGCTCACTTGATACTTATATATGATTTATGTTTTAAAATATTGAGTTGAATATTCCACGTTTCACATATGCTGAGAGAAATTGGCAGCAATGACCGTATTCCATTGAATGACTTTTATAGTATTCACTGTCCCTGAAAACAAATGTTGAGTAATATCTATAAGAACTATAATGTTGTTCCAAGTATCAAGGATACTCTTTGCTATAAGGTACACTTCAGCCTACCAGGGAGCAGTTGTAAGATTGTTCTTAATATATTAACAAGAATGAACAATAGCCACTCATTGATAATAAAGGTATGGAAAGAGAGAAAACAGACATTAATATAACACCTGCATTCCAATATCCCCTTCTCTTCTGAAATTTCTTTTTTAACCTTAATTTCATCTTCCTTTTTCTTTCCATCTGTTTTTTAAATCACGATTCCTCATGTTATCATTGCCGTTATCTATCTCTATATCTCTCTTCTATCTCTCCATCTTTTCTCTACTGGGAAATTCATATGACTTTAAAAATGAAATTTAAGGTTTTACTTAAATAGTTTTTGCAAAATAATATTTTATGACAATACTTGGAATATTCATAAATAACAATTCTTTGTACAAAGTAACACAATGTGCTGAATAATTTAGTTTAGATTTTTTGAAGTCAATTCACAGTGATTAGGTTATGATTATACATTAATAGAAGAAAGTAAAAAGAGAGATTTTCATTTTTTTTTTTTCTTTGAGACGGAGTCTCACTCTGTCACCCAGGCTGGAGTGCAGTGGTGCGATCTTGGCTCACTGCAAGCTCCGCCTCCCGGGTTCAGGCCATTCTCCTGCCTCAGCCTCATAAGTAGCTGGGACTACAGGCGCCCGGCTAATTTTTTGTATTTTTAGTAGAGACAGGGTTTCACCGTGGTCTCGATCTCCTGACCTTGTGATCCGCCTGCCTCGGCCTCCCAAAGTGTTGGGATTACAGGCGTGAGCCACCGCACCCGACTGAGATTTTCATTTCTACGAAAGATATGTTCAGAAGTTTATATTATGCATACAATCATGCTCTTTCCTAGATGAAAAAAATAATTACAAACCATATGGTTAGCATAAAATAAGAAAAGAATACAATTAAGATTTATTTTTCAGTTTGAACAGTAATAAATTTATTCCTTATTTCCTTTACAATTTAATTTGTTCCAGATGGTTCCAATATGTCTATTTTTACTCTAACTCTCATTTCAATGGAACAATGTAGTTCTGCCACACAATTTTTCAACTTGCTTTTGTTTTCATGTTTTGAAACTAACTTATTTGATGTTTATCTATGGAAAACTCAGTATTTTTAAAGCAAAAATAAAATAACATATTTCTCATTAAAAAGAGTAATTTTAAAATTACTTTTAAGCCTGTGCCCATCCACGGAATAAATATTTTATAACTTTTCCTCAGATCAAAAGAGTACATATTAAAGAATTCTAGAAAATACGGGAAAATGTACATCATAATGCCAATAATTGCTGTATTGCCCTGGAGATATTACAGGTGAATATTTTTTATCCTCTACATTTCTACTTTTCCCTGGCTTTCTACATGTTTTAGCTTTCTAAGATAATCATAATCAACCAATCATAATAAATGATTGTGCCAAATATCAAAGATGTCTATCAATGAGGAAAAACTTTCTTTTCAAAAATAAAAATTTACAAAAAAGTCCAAATGGCTCAATAGATAATTGGCAATAGAAATTGATAGTTAATTCCAGATAAAGAAATACAAATTTTTAAAATTGTAACATGAATAAACTTTACACATAAATATCATCTGTACCAAAATGACTTATTTTACATTTAATGAAATCAATACATCTTGTATTCTTTTTACACGTCAGTTTCTGTATGTCCTATATATGTGATATATATAATTGTTTACATATAAACAAATTGAAAATACTTCAATAGTTGAGACAATGGCAATATGATAAAAATGAATTACTAATAAAAAAATTGCCAAAAATTGGGTTAGCTAACTTCGTACCTACAAATGGAATCTATGACATCAATAGAGGTTTGCAAAGATCTAGTGTTCAAGTGATTGCACATATTTTTCAAGCGCTAAAAATTAAAATAAAAGCTTAATCATGAAAAAATATATATATACATATAAGTATATATATGCACACGTGTACATATGTATATGGATATTATATAAATAACACTGGTTAAAAAGTCAGTTCATTTAAAAAGTGAATATTATGTTTAAATTAAGAAGGTAGAATACACAGACACCCTTTCTTTTCGGGTGAATATATATATCTAGAATATATTAGTATTTGTTTTATGACTGGTGAACTTGATTAATTTAAGATTAATAAGAATTGATTTATCTTTTTAATTTTGTCTAGCTATTACAAAGAAAGTGGTGTGAAATTTTTCTTAGTGCCATAAACAATTAGCAAACAGGACAAGATATACAAAGAAAAACTTACTAGAAATTAGGTGGAGCTGAACACTGATTCCTGAGATAATAGAAAGAAATAAAATTAGTGCAGTGGTTTGCTGGTAAAACAACTGGTTACAGATACACACACATACTCTAAAACAAAAACCAAACAAACATCAAATGTGCCCTGGTCTTTAGCGTTTGCAATTTTTGTGTTACAAATAGTCACAACATGATTGAATATGTTTCCAATTCATGTTTCCAAAAAGCATGTGGTGCATACAATCAGATCTTGCGAAAGTTATGAGTAGTTTCCAGTACACAGCTGAATGAGCTTTATAGTTATTCTAGTTTTTGACCTGAAGACATTTTTCAGACCACAATGTAGGGTTGCTCAAAGCATAGGATGGAATCCTGACAGAGGCAAGAAAAAAGATAATATATTTTGCAGAAGCCAAGTTGGCTGGATTTTGCAGGACAGAGGCCCAGAAAGGAAGAAGTTGTCTAGAGAAAAAGCTCCAGAAGTTTGTATAAAGGTCTCCTCAAGTCTTTAACTGAGTAACTGAGCTATATACCTAAGGGCAAAACACCGTAAAGTGACCACTGGGATCTGTAAGCTGAAAAATTGCCAGATGGGTCTAGGAGCCATTCAAATTTTGATGGGAGTAAAGAGCTCATGTCAAACATAAGAGTGACCCGAGGAAAATTATTTCTTGAGAGTAGAGCCAACATAAATGTAGAGTAAAGGCTAGTCTAGACTAGTCCTTGGAAGGGTTATCAGCAGGTTTCAGGAAGATAAGGTTGATGCATAAATAGCTTAGAACCTGCCAAATCAAAATCTCGCATGTTCTGCAGGAATATAACACAACTTAGATATTGAATAATCTAATATTTGTAATATGACATTTGATATAAAATTGCTAGACAAGTGGAAAAACAAAAATATGTTACCTCTTACCAGAAAATAAAGTCAAGCAGGCCACAGAAACAGGCCAAAAAAATGTATATAATTATGGACAAGGATTTGAAAACCACCATTATATATATAATTAGGCATGTAAAGCAGATGTTGCATATAATGGGAAGAGAAAAGGCAATTATTAAAAATAAAAACTTCTACAGTATCTGAAAATACAAAATACTAATGTAATATTTGAAATTTTAAAATAATAATTACATGAGCTTAACAGTAAGTGGTACATTACTGACAAATGGTCTGTAAATCTGGTGACATAATAAAAAAAAATCTAAAGCACACTGAGGGAAAATAAAAATGTGGAAAAAAATAAACTTAGTCTCAGTGACTGACAGGACAATATCAAGCAGAGTTTCATAGTGTAATTAAACTCCAAAGAATATAAGAAGCATTTAAAAAATATTTTCTAACTTACTTGAAATGGGTTGTAATGTAGCATTTTCATAAAAATGTTTCATCACTATTGTCACATTTGTTTGAGAAATAATGATATAAAATCCTTTTACATAATATTTTTACTTTTCAGCTCTTTGTGTTTCTCTACCCTTTTCTAGTTGAAGTTATTTATTTGAGTTTTTATTATTTCTATGTTACTCATCTTTATGAGTTTACATTTAATATTGGGCTTTTACAATTAATGAGGTTTCTGGACATTGGCCTTGGCAAAACATTTGTGACTAAGTCCTGAAAAGCAATTGCAACAAAAACAAAAATTGGCAAGTGAAAACTAATTAAACTAAAGGACTTTTGAGCAACAAAAGAAACTACCACAGGGTAAATGGGCAACCCACAAAAATGGGAGAAAGTATTTGCAAACTATGCATCTGAAAAAGGGCTAATATCCAGAATCTATAAGAAACTTAATTCAATGAGCAAAACTCAGATAACCCTATTAAAAACTGAGCAAAGCACATGAACAGACACTCCAAAAAAGAACACATATAGCTGGCCAAAAATCACGAACAAATCCTTAACATCACTAATCATCAGAGAAATGCAAATCAAAACTACAATGAGATACCATCTCACACCAATCAGAATGGTTATTATTAAAAAGACAAAAATAACAGACACTGGTGGGAAAAGAGAACATTTATGCACTGTTGGTGGGAATGTAAACTAGTTCAGCTACTGTGGAAAGCAGTTAGGAAATTTCTCAAAAAATTAAAAACAGAACTACTATTTGACCCAGCAATCTCATTACAGAGTATGTATATCCAATGAAAACTAAACTGTTGTACAAAAAAGACACATGCACTCATATGTTCATCACAACACTATTCACTGTAGCAGAGACATGGAATCAACCTAGGTGACAATGAATGGTGGATTGGATAAAGAAAATGTGGCACATATAGACCACAGAATACTACACAGTTGTAAAAACGAATGAATTCATGTCCTTTACAGCAACATGGATGGAGCTGAAGGTCATCATCCTAAGCAACCTGATGAAGGAACAGAAACCCAAATGTCACATAGCCTCACTTATAAGTAGGAACTAAATATTTATTATTTATGAATATAAATATGGGAGTAAAGGACACTGGAAACTACTAGAGTGGGTGGGGGCACAAGGGTTGAAAAAATGACCTATTGGGTACTGTGCTCACTATTTGGGTGACAAGATTATTTGTATCCCAAATCTCAGCATCACCCAATATACACGTGAAACAAACCTGAATGTATAACCCCTATATCTAAAATAAAAATTAAAATTATAAAAAAATTAAAAGTATGAGAATTAGGATTTCTTAATTTTGTGCCTGCTTATTTTTCTTTTTAAGTAACACATATTTTATGCATTAGAAATTCTATTTGGTTATTTTTTCAGGAAGTGTATTTTTTACATTATTTAATTCCTCAGTTAATTAATTTTCACATTTGGCTCTTTTCTTATACATTCAAGAAGAAATATATATATTCCTCATAGTAAATCAGGCCTTGTATTTCCAAAGTCTTACTGTAAATTTTTCCTTGAATAATTATTATTTCTTCATGGTTTAATTTTTGCATATTTCTATGAAGAGCAGCCTTGGTTTTGGATGCCATGAAAGGTTCATTATATTGCACCTACTTTGTATTTTTAGTCATTCATATTGATTGATAATCTGTCCTTTGCAGAAATCAGGAGTTTTCAAAAAGTTTATGGAAATATGTATTATGAAAAAAACTGTGCATAAATCTCAACTTTTTGCACAAAAGTAAATGTATACTAGCTTGTTAAAAAGGATCCAGTCGAAGGCACTGAGAAGAACGAGACATCAGTTTGAAAACAGCCTCTATCAGAGCAACTTGAATTATGCTAAAATTGAAGTAAGAACAAACATCAAATTTATGGTGAAGCTTGGGTAGGAGAATGGTATAATTGCTGATGCTCTACAAGAAGTTATGGGGATAACGTCACAAAGAAATGAGCAGTTTATGGCCAGGTGCTGTGGCTCATGCCTATAATCCCAGCATTTTGGGAGGCTGAGGTGGGTGGATCACGAGGTCAAGAGATCGAGACCTGCCTGGCCAACATAGTGAAACCCTATCTCTACTAAAAATACAAACAATTAGCTGGGCATGGTGGTGGACGCCTGTAATCCCAGCTATTCGGGAACCTGAGGCAGGAGAATCGCTTGAACCTGGAAGGTGGAGTTTTCAGTGAGCTGAGATCGCACCACTGCACTCCAGCCCAGACTCCATCCCCCTCCAACCCCCAAAAATAGTAGTTTACAAATGAATAACTCATTTTAAGGAATGAGACAACATTGAAGATGAACCTTGCAGTGGCGGACCAGGTACATCAATTTTCAAGGAAAAAAAAATCATGTTTGGCCCTACTTCAAAAGTACATTATAATGATTAAGAGCAGAACCAATATCCAACATCATAAACATCTCAATTGGTTCAGCTTACGTCTTTCTGAATAAAAAATTGAAGTTGAGCAAACTGTTCACTCGATAGGTGCCAAAATTATTGCACCCAGGTCAGCTACAAATAAGAGCAGAGTTTTCAATGGAAATTTTAAACATGTAAGATCAAGATCCTGAAGCATTTCTTTGAAGAATTTTAGCAGATGAAACATGGCTTTACCAGGATGATCCTAAAGACAAAGCACTACCAAAGCAATGGCTAGTAAGAGATGAAAGTGGTCCAGTCATAAGCAAAAGTACGCTGGTGATGAGCAAAGTCGATGGCAACAGTTTTGGGGATGCTCAAGGAATTTTGCTTGTTGACTTTCTAAAGGACCAAAGAATGGTAACATCTGCTAACAATGGGAGTATTTTGAGAATGCTAAAGGTTCAGCAGAAAAAAACCTGAAAAAGCTTCACTAGAGAGTCCTTCATCATGACAATGCTCCTGCTCATTCCTCTCATCAAACAAAAATAATTTTGAGAAAGTTTGAGTGAGAAATCATTAGGCATTCACCTTACAGTCTTGATTTGGCTTCTTATGGCTTCTTCTTGCTTTGTAATAGTAAAAAACCTGTAAGGGCACTCATTTTTTTTCAGTTAATGACATGAAAAAGACTACATTAACATGGTTAAATTCCCAGGAGTCTCAGTTCTTTAAAGATGGACTGAATGGCTGGTATCCTTGCTTACAAAACTGCCTTGAACTAGACGGAACTTATATTGAGAAAGTTTTTATTTGAATTTTTTATCTTTGAGTTCAATTTTCCCAGAAAATCTTCGAGTCCTCTCAAAAAGTAATCATGTTTACTTTTAAACAGTTGCATTAAACTTTGTAAATAGCTGTCACATTCCCTTTTAAAAGTCAAAATCACATTTCTTTGGATGAAGAAAAACTGTTAAGAACTGGTTAACCTTTTCTACAAGAAAAAAATATAGTGAATTTAATTTTAATTTTAATTTTAATCCAGAAATACGGCTATGAAATGTGACCTGGGTTATTACTTAATATGTAACAGAAAGTGCTAATAATTGTGGAAAGAACTGAAGTCCCTTGGGCACTATAGAGTTCTCTTTTCTTAAAAAATGCAAGGATGCCACTTGACCATTGGTAAATCAACTCCTAGCTATTTAGCTTGAAGTCATTCTGTGTTTTTCCTATCACCATGGCCTTTTCAAAACTATCTTAGTTAGCTAGAAATTATTTGTTTGCTTGTTTGGTTTTTGAAAGATTTTAGGACTTCCTTATTGTTTTTTGTGTCATGAAATTTCACCATAGCATGAACTAATGTAAGTTAATACTAAAGTGGACTTGTTAATAGGAAGAGTCATACTACCCTACATTTCTGAACAATTTTATTCTATCTATCCATCTAATCTCTATTTCTTTCTTACATTTTCCCCATTTCAATCATTTTTTCTCTTATTATTTAATTCCTGTTGCATACATATTAGAACTACAAGATCAACTTCATGTCTCAACATTTTCTCATCTTTAAAATTCCTTAAAATTTAGATCTGTATTTTGGAAATATTTATTCATCCACATACTCTAACTTGCTTTTATAGTTTGTTGTTTGTTTTCATCGATCCCCATTATTGTGTTTTAATTTTTATATTTCAGTCTTAAATTGTTAGGTATTACAGATATCTTTTACGTAATATCTATTAGTTTTAAACATCATTGTTAATATAATGTTAATAATTTTCTACTTGCTTTGTTATTTGCTATCTTTCATTATTGGTCTCAGTTTTCCTAAAAAGTTTGCTGGTTTATGGTTAGTTTAACTATTAGTTCTTGCAACTAATAGTGAGGAGAAGATCAAATATGATGCTCAAAAGTACTCGTTAGGGTGATAAAAAGAATAATGTGCCTAAAAAGTAGACTAAGAAGTGCAAGCAGACCATGAGAGAAAATATATAGAAACAGGATGTGTTAGAGAAGCTAACTGAATTGACAGTTTCTTAATTGGAGAATTAATAGTTCAAACTGTTGCTAAAACATCAAATATGATAAGTTAAAAAATAGATTTAGAAAAATAATTTATTTCCTTCAAAAATATAAATGATAAGACTGGGTGCCAGGATTAAATGGGTTGAGACAAATGGGGAAAAAAATGTTTGAAGTAGAGTGTGGTGGCAAAGAGAGATTTTGAGACTTTATATAGAGGTATTTGAAGAGTTGAGTGAAACAAAGATTCTGGCCTTTGTTTTAATGGAAAAAAAAAGTTATCAAGAAATATTTACCTGAGAAGGAGTGGTTGAATATCCAAGTGAAGAAAGGAAATGGCATAAACTGTAGTTGGTTCTTAATAAGGCAGAAAGAAAAGAAACTTAAAACACTGGTGGAAAAAAAATCAGATTATTTAAGAGTGAAAGGAGCTTCTATATTGTAATGGAAAGCCAAGATTGTAGATTGATTAAGATGTGGATGAGTGATCAGAAGATGAAGCATTTTTAAGTGAAGTTTATGTTTTCTAAATGAAAGTAATAGGACTGGCTAGAAGCTAAGATGAAAGAATTTGGGATTTGGAGACATTGTGCATAATTATGCATACAATTGTACTGAAATAAAGTGTTGCAGGAAGTCAGGGACCCCAAACGGAGGGACTGACTGAAGCTGTGGCAAAAGAACACAAATTGTGAAGATTTCATGGACATTTGTTAGTTCCTTCAAATTAATACTTTTATAATTTCTTATGCCTGTCTTTCTGCAATCTCTAAACATAAATTGTGAAGATTTCATGGACATTTATCACTACCCCAATCAATTCTTTTATAATTTCCTATGCCTGTCTTTAATCTCTTAATCCCTTCATCTTCGTAAATTGAGGATGTATGTCACCTCAGGGCCCTGTGATGATTGCGTTATCTGCACAAATTGTACGTAAAACGTGTGTGTTTGAAAGATATGAAATCTGGGCATCCTAAAAAAGAATAGGATAACAGCGATTTTCAGGGAACAAGGGAAATAACCATAAGGTCTGATTGCCTGTGGGGCTCGACAGAACAGTCATATTTCTCTTCTTGCAGAAAGTGAATAGGAGAAATATCACTGAGTTCTTTTCCCATCAACGAATAACCTTGGGAATGCATGCCCAGGGGTGGGTCTATGGATGGTTCCTCTGGGACTGTCTGCCTTATGCGGTTGAAGATAAGGGATGAAATACGCCCTGGTCTTCTACAGTCTCCTCAGGCTTGCTAGGATTAGGGAATTCCAGCCTGGCAAATTCTAGTCAGACCAGTTGTCTGCTCTAGAAACCTGTTTCCTGTTAAGATGTTTATCAATGACAATGCATGCCCAGCAGGACATGGGACCTCATCAATAACTGTAGTTTTGCCCTGGCCTTGTGATCTTGCTCTGCCTCTCTGCCCCTGTGATCTTTTATTGCCCTTTGAAGCATGTGATCTTTGTGACTTACTCCCTGTTCATACCCCTCTTCCCCTTTTGAAATCCCTAATAAAAACTTGCTGGTTTTGAGGCTCAAGGGGCATCACAGAACTTACCAATAGGTGATGTCACCCCTGGAGGCCCAGCTATAAAATTTCTCTCTTTTGTACTCTTTCTCTTTATTTCTCAGACTGGCCAACACTTAGGGAAAATAGAAAAGAACCTGTGTTGAAATACTGGGGCATGGTTCCCCTGATAACAAAGAGTGGATATATCAGAAAGGCACATTTCTGGTTAGATGGCATGAATGTACAGAATAATTAAATGATACTGTTGGGAAACTTGAACTTACAATTCTTGATCTACAAAGAATCTAGCTCTTTTGTAGCTGTGGAGGGTGTGATGAGTTAGTTGCATTCGGGATTGGATTATTTTAATAAGTAAAGTGAAAAAAGAAAGGTGCAAATAATTTAGCAGACAAGTCCATTCAACATTAATTTGATTCATAAATAATAATTAAGCATGTAAAATGTGCCAGAAATACATCTAAGTGACATTGATATAACAGTGAAAATATACTTTTCTTCTTCTGGAACTCACATTCTGATGAACTGATAGGTCTATAATTTTAGGTGGCAATAAATGCTCTAAAAATGTGGGACAGGAAATAATGTTTTGGGATAATATTTTATAGAGAATGTTCAGGAAAGTCCTGCAAAAGATGACATTTGAGCAGAAAAGTGATTTACATATAGGAATAATTATACGTGCAAGGGAAGGTGGGGGAAGAAGGTATGGAGAGCAAGTGCAAAGATCTAGATGATAGACTTGTGATACATCAAAAAAAAAAAAAAAAAAAAGAAGGGAATAGTATAGTTAAAAGGGAAATGAGCCAGAGAAAGGGAGGAATGACATAACATCAAACAGTTAATTGAGAAGCAGGTTGTTTATGAACTAATAGTAATTTGAAAAAAGCTTGGATTTTAATGATATTGAGATGCAAAGACCTTGGAGAGTTTTTGCCAGAGAAATGACATAGGACATACACATTTGGTGTCTCATGATCAGATTCTTTATGAAAAATATGTTATATAGTCAAGAATGTATATAGGAAGACAAGTTAGGAAGCTATTGTCCTGGTTAAGTCAAGGCTAAGTAGGCAATATTGAAATGATAGTCAGAATTCTTTATTCAGTGTGTTCAGAATTGTCTTTCTGAAAGAAAATCAAAATATGTTCTTGTCATGGTTTTGCTTAAACGTCGTCACTGACCTTTCATCCAACAAATATTTCAGGGACATTTATTACCTGCTCTGTGTTTGCCCCTTGTCATGTCTTTAGGATGCCAGTAACAGACTTAAATTAATTTCATGTATCAAAAAACATTTTTTCTGGATTTTCCCAGATGATTTTTATCCTATCTAGCAAATATTCATCCTGTTCATTCCATCTCTGTCATCAATTTACTTGCAAATTTCTACATGTCCTCAGGTCTTATCTTAAATGTAACTTCCTCTGGAAAGTCTTTCATCAGCTCATCTACCATATTACAAACTGCTCTGTGGTTTTCATAGTACCTTGCATTCTGCTTTCTGACATGGATTAGACTTTATTTTTATTTCCTTTTTGACTTCACTCCCTTAATGGCTGATATTTTTTCTCTCTTTCACCAGAATTTTATTCCTTAGCTTTTGAACAGTTGCAGGCACTTAGTAGAAAAAGTAATTGTTGAGTAAGTAAATATGTATCCCCATATTTAGTTACCAATAAATTTCCATCAAACTAGATTTTTATTCTATACAGACTAATGATTCCACTATTTGTCTTAGGTTGAGCTGCTATAACAAAATACCATAAACTGGGTGACTTAAATAACAAACAAATATTTCTCACTGTTTTGGAGGCTGAGAAGTCAAGATGAAGGTACCAGTAGATTTTTTACCAGGTGAGGGTCTTCTTTCTGGTTTGAAAATGGCCTTCTCATTATATCCTCATATGGCCTAACAAAAACATCTCTCTCATGTTTCTTATTAGGGCACAAATTCCATCCATCTTCGTGACCTAATCACCTCCCCAAACCATCACATTGGGAGTATTTTAATATATGAATTTTGGGAGGACACAGACATTCAGTCCATAACACTATTTATATTAACATGTGAGATGCTTTGTTTTTTACATCCACAATTAATTGATCAAGACACGAATCATCAGCTTTTAAATGCTCTGTTATCCTGCTCTCCTTTGTTACAGTTATTTGTTCTCTAGCTATGGAAGACTACTATGTAATAATATAACTTTAAAACATTCACTTTCTCAGATATGCCTTATGGCATTTATGCTCTATATGAATACATTTTATTTAATTAGAGAGTCTTACTGAAATGTTGGCCAAATAATGCCATAAGATATTTTATATTAATATCTTGGGTTGGCCGGGCATGGTGGCTCATGCCTATAAGCCTAGCACTTTGGGAGGCCAAGGCAGGCAGACCACGAGGTCAGGAGATTGAGACTATCCTGGCTAATACAGTGAAACCCCATGTCTACTAAAAATACAAAAATAAATAAATAAATAAATAAAAAATTAGCCGGGCATGGTGGTGGGCGCCTGTAGTCCCAGCTACTCAGGAGGCTGAGGTAGGAGAATGGCATGAACTCAGGAGGTGGAGCTTGCAGTGAGCCAAGATTGCACCACTGCACTCCAACCTGGGTGACAGAGTGAGACTCCATCTCAAAACAAAACAAAAAAAACCTTGGGTTGAAGAAATATAAGACAGAATTTTTGGCCTAGGTAAGCACTGAATACAAGGCTTTATTTAACAAAAGACAAAAAAAAAAAAAAAAGATCCCAATATTAAAAGAGAAGATGATTTAAAAATCATTTTCCTTAGTCTGTCTTGTATTTTGAAAATAATTGAGGGGAAAAAAATAGTGAATCTATAAATCATTTTTTTTCTTACTAGATGTATCACACTGAGAGGTGACAATGTGCTAGCAGCCCTTGCTCTTAGCACCTCCTCGGCCTCAGTGTCCACACCATTGGCACTGGAGGAGCCCTTCAGCCCACCACTGCATTCTGGGATCCCCTCTCTGGGCTAGCCGAGGCCGGAGCCTGCTCCCTCTGCTTGCTGGGAGGTGTGGAGGGAGAGGTGCAGGTGGGAACCAGGGCTGTGCCTGGCACTCACGAGTCAGTGCGAGCTCCCGGCAAGCACAGGCTTGGTGGGCCCTGCACTGGGAGCAGCCAGCCAGCGCCAACGGCTCTGGGCAGTGAGGGGCTTAGTGCCTGGGCCAACAGCTGCGGAGGGTGTGCCTGGTCCCCCAGCACTGCCAGCCCAGCTGCACCATGCTGGAATTCTCACTAGGCCTTAGCCGCCCACGAGGCAGGGCTCGGGATCTGCAGCCCACTATGTCCAGGGCCCCCTGTGGTAGGCGCCTGCAAGGCCTGAGCCTCCCTGATGGGCACCGCCCCCTGCTGCACAGAGCCGGGTTCCATTGACTGTCCAAGGGCTAAGGAGTGCAGTCGCGCCAGGCGGGACTGGCAGGCAGCTCAGTCCACGGCCTCGTGGCCCTGGTGCAGGATCCACTAGGGGAAGCCAGCTGGGCTCCTGAGTGGGATGGAGACTTGGAGAACTTTTATGTCTAGCCAGAGAATTGTATATGCACCAATCAGCACTCTGTGTCTGGCTCAGGATTTGTGGATGCACCAATCAGCACTCTGTGTCTAGCTCAAGGTTGTAAATGCACCAATCAGTGCTCTGTGTCTAGCTAATCTGGTGGGGACTTGGAGAACCTTTATGTCCAGCTAAAGTATTGTGAATACACCAATCAGCACCCTGTGTCTAGCTCAAGGTTTGTAAATGCACCAATCAGTGCTCTGTGTCTAGCTAATCTAGTGGGGACTTGGAGAACCTTTATGTCTAGCCAGAGAATTGTAAAGGCACCAATCAGCACCCTGTCAAAATGGACCAATCAGCAGGATGTGGGTGGGGCCAAATAAGGGAATAAAAGCAGGTTTCCCATGCCAGCAGGGGAAAGCTGGGGTACTCTTCCACCCAGTTCTGTGCTGTGGATGCTTTGTTCTTTCACTCTTTGCAATAAATTTTGCTGCTGTTCACTCTTTGGGTCCAACTGATGCCTTTATGAGCTGTAACACTCACCACGAAGGTCTGCAGCTTCACTCCTGAGGCCAGCAAGACCACCAACCTACCAGGAGGAATGAACAACTCCAGACGGGCCACTTTAAGAGCTGTAACACTCACCATGAAGGTCTGCAGCTTCACTCCTGAAGCCTGCGAGACCACGAACCCACCAGAAGGAAGAAAATCCAAACACGTCCAAACATCAGAAGGAACAAATTCTGGACACACCATCTTTAAGAACTGTAACACTGATCACGAGGGTCCGCAGCTTAAATCTTGAAGTCAGTAAGACCAAGAACCCACCAATTCTGGACACAAGACCACAAGATGTATGTGTGCTAAACCACAACTATTATTGATTAGGAATTATTTTGGTCACTCTGAGAATTCTCACAGATGTTTGACTCCGTTTACTGATTGTGTGTTTGTTTTATTCCTACTCCCTTTGAGAAGCAAGCAGAGTCTCCTGAGATGCCATGTATCTAAGGTGGTTTGAAGAACAGCCTAGTTTTATCAGCTCTACCATCATTGCTTTAGAGAAAACTGTAACCCTGAGAATCTTTTGCTTAAAATTTCTTGAGTTTAGAACAAAAGAAAGAATGAGGAAAATAGGACTACATCATGTTTCCTATTTTAACTGTAGTTTTCTTATTTATGAGCCCTGATTTGAAAGCTTGCAAATTTAAATGTGCACCAAAAAGTCAATTCTATATATGCTGGGGAAGTTGGGAGCTATAATTCTTCATTCAGCAATTCAAATCAAGCCAGAAGCCATTCTAGAAAGGAAGCCACATTTTAAATTCTTCTATTTAAAATTTCTCTGTTTGTATACAGATGTAGCCCTGATTGAATGGCACTCAGTTTTGAATGAGAGTATACCGTAAGTTACTATTTTACCTTTGTTCTGTGCCAATGATATGGAGCCACTGACTAGTTTGGCAATTGCAAATATAATAAATATACTCTAAAATTATATCATTTAAAGTAAAAAAAAAAATACACATACTTCAGCTCTCAATATTCTGTTTCAAGACTGCTATGTTAGAAAACCAGTCCTGCTTTTCCCCATTTATAAATTGTGTGAATGGATATGACATCACACACTCCCTTTAATTAGTTTCAATTTTTGACTCACTGAATAATCTGTTACTTTTTATTATTATAAATGTCCAAATAAAGTTATTTTATTTTTCTGTAAATTCTTAAGTTGCAAATAACATCTACATATGTAGTTTTAGATAAATTTCTAGTAGTGACCATTTAGGTTTATTCAGAATGTAAGAATATTTAATAATAGCTTATCTACAATTATCCTAGTAGGTTGAATTAGAGAATGTATCTTTCTTTCAGATTTCATTAGGGACTTTGAAACTTTTCTGTTTCTAAGCTATCTGCTATAGTGATATGGAGAAACATGTGGTCACCTGAAATTTGTTCAGGGGATCATTGCCAAAAACCAGTCATGACAGTCCATTTTAAGTGAATGAATATATTCGCCAATATTGTAGTTTTGTATCATAGCAATATTATAGTTTACTTTTAAAAGGTGAATACAACTTTCTGTATTAATAATTATAATTTCATTGAAATTTATTCACTATAAATTCACCCACTTTAAGTGTACAATTTATTTTTATAAATTCATAAAATATAATTATTTTGTAAATTTATAGAATTCTGCAATCATCCCCACAAACCAGTTTCAGAACATTTCCACAACCACAAAAAGTTCTGTCATCCCGGTTTGCAGTTACTCCGTGCTCTAGGCAAGTATTAATCTACTTTCTTTCTCTAAAAATTTGCCTTTTCTGAACATTTCACGTAAGTAAAATTATATAACATGTAGTCTTCTGTGTCTGTTTTTGTTCATTGTGCATAGCATTTTTGAGGTTCTTCCACATTATCGCATGTACTTTGTTCATTTTTAATGTTGACTAATACAGTATTGTACTGTAGGGATATTACAATATCTTGTTTATGGACTTATAAGCTGATGGACGCATGGATTATCTTCAGTTTGGGGCTATTAGGAAGAATAGTGTTATAAACATTTACGTACATATCTTTTGGTGAATGTATGTTTTTATTTCTCATGGGTAGAATTCTAGAAGTAGAATTGTTGGTATAGGGTAAGTTTGTATTTAAGTTTTAAGGATATACTAATTTTCCAGATTGGTTGTGTCATTTTTCATACCCACCAGTGATATTTGGTGAAAATAGAAAGAAATTGAAATACTCAAATGCTGCTTGTGAATATGAAAAACAACTTTATTTCACCTTCCTTTTTGAAGAAAAATTTATCTCGATATTGATTATTGGTTAACAGATTGTTTTGAATATGTCATTTACTCCACTACACTGTCTCTGGTCATGCTGCTTCAGGTAAAAAGTCAGCTGTTAAACATGATGCTCCCTTCCTCCAGCCTCCTCCCCTAGCATGTAATCAGCAGTTATTCTCTTTCTGCTTTCAGTGTTTTCTCTTTGACTTTGACTCTCAATAACTTGACTATAATGGGTTTAGTTATGAATCTCTTTCTGTTTTCCCTACTTGAGGTTTCAATTTGTTTTTGAATGTGTAGATGAGTAGTTTTCATCAAATTTGGCAAAGTTTTGATGGTTACTTCTTCCAGTAACTTTTCTTCCCTCTCTATCTCTCCTTTCTCCTAGGATCATCATTAAACGTATGTAGTTATGGTTGAAATGGTCTCATAGATCTGTGAGACTCAGTTAATTTTTCACCAAGTTTTTTGTCTTTATTCTTCAGATTGGATAACTTACTTTGATTGGTCTTTAAATTGAAGAATTTTTCAGTCTTGTACCTTAAATCTACTGTTGTGCACGAATAGTAAACTTTTAATTTTAATTTTTTCAACTCTGGAATTTCTATTTAATTCTTTTCATAGTTTTTCTCTCCCTATTAAGAATTTCTCTGTGTAAATATATCATTGTCAAACTTTAATTATTTAAGCATGGCTTCTCTAGCTTTTTAATATATTCACAGTAGTGTCTTCACAGTCTTTATCTGCTAAATCCAACACTTGTGGAAACTCAGACAATCCTATTTAATGTGATATTTTCCTGAATATGAGTAGCACTTTATTTTTTCTTTGTATATTTCAAAACTTTTAGCTGAACACTGGATATTTCTAATATTTTGTTGTAGAAATTCTGGATTCTGATAATTTTTTGTCCCTGAAAATTGTTGTATTCTCTTTGTTTAACAACTTGCCTTGGCTAAATCTATGAAACCTATTTCTCATGTGGTATGCGGTCAGTGCTGCATGCTGGCTGAATTATTTGACTATATTTGCCTTTATTCTTATACATGACTGTTGGGCTTACTCTTATATCTTTATAGTTGAGTATTCAGCCAATGATGGAATACAGTGGACCCAAATGTCTTCATATTTTTAGAAGTTTAATATATTAGTACTCACCTCATTGTTGTTTAGATTGATACTGGAAATTCTTAACAAAATTATTATTGTTGCTATAATATGAATTTACAGTAACATAAAATGAAAAGAAAACTTTTCTTTAAATACGTTGCAGGTTCAATAATGTTTTACTTTTAGGTTTTCATTTTTTGAATGATTACAAAATATTTCCATTTCTTCTGGTCATTTTTATCACTTTATATCAAACTACATGACTTTGAATATGTAGAAGAATAGAAAAGATCTAATTTATGTCAAACACAAATAGTACATGCCAATAACTTCCCAATAAGTATATTTCTATAGTAGTAATTTTCAAACATCTGTAACTAGTAATTAAAATCTTTCAGAAAGGGGAAATATTAGTAACTGATGATCATATATTTCAGAGTAGTTTCTCCCAAAGGGAAAGTGATAAGAGACCTTGTGTAGAGAGAAAGAGAAAGTGGGGGTCAACTGGCAGTCAGAACCAACATTCTTGACATGGGATTACTATTTTAGACTGCTAGTCCCAGAAGAGTCTCAATCAAATAAATACAGGGCCATGAATAAGCTTAGGCCAGTCTAGCTTTAGAACAACACACTAAACAGCTTAACTTGCAAACTGATAAGCAAATACTGAATTTTTGTTGTTGTTTTAAGGAATTAAATTTAAGATAAGTTTTTATGCAGTATTAGATGACTAATCCAGTTTGTCTCTTAAATAGAAATTGTCACTTATGAAGAAACCCAATTGGAATGTTTAAGTTGTGCTTTAAAGATTAAAACTTAATACATATAGAAAGCCAACTCCATTTTTATGAATAACAAATATATTAATTACAACTACAATTGATTGAGTTATCTCCATTTAACCTTTAAAGTGGTGTTACATAATACATATACTCATGACCATCTTGAAATATTTGGAGTCACAGAAGAGCACATACTGAACATGTCATAAAAATCCTACTAGTATAATTTAAGTTACTTAATTGTAGTATAAGGCTGTGAAAGTCATCTGTTGAGTTCCATGTAAAAGAACATGAAAGAAAGTGAAAGAGATCTTATCAGAGTTCCAGCAGAAGTATGAACACTGAAGATGGGTAATTTGTGGTGAGTTAACACATTGGCTGTGGACAGGTACATGGGTAGAAAATTGAGAAGTGATGACGTAGTCCCCTTACTTTCATAAGAATGGGAAGCCTTAGCTACTTCTAAATAAGGTGAGGAAGTTGCATTAAAAAAACTGTGTAAGTGACCTGGCAGGAAGTGATACAGGTTATTTAATTCCCTTGAATTATTCCTCCTTTCTCTCATCTTTTGCTAGTGCTGCCTGATGTGATTTGTGTTCCCACCCAAAATCCCATCTTGAATTGTAATCCTTGCAATCTCCACATGTCAAGTGAGACACCAAATGGAGGAAATTGAATCAGGGGGCGGTTCTCTCATGCGATAGTGAGTGAGATCTCACAAGATCTGATGGTTTTATCAGGGCCTCTTCCCCATTTGCTCAGCACTTCTCCTTCCTGCTGCTTTGTGAAGAAGGAGCCTTTACTTCCCTTTGACTTTTGCCATGATGATATGTTTCCTGAGGCCTCCCTAGCCATGCTGGACTGTGAGCCAATTAAACCTCTTTCCTTTATAAATTAACCAGTCTTGGATCATTTCTTTACAGCAGTGTGGTAGTAGGCTAATACACTGCCCTTTAACCAAATCCAACACGAAACTTAAAAGAAGATAACTATTTAATGTAGTCCATTCATAGTACTCAGGGCAAAGGTATAAATTTGATCTGAGGGAAAAATGAAAGACATATAGCACTGAGGTCTACTCAGCTTTTTATTATATATTTAGCACAAACAAAAATTGCTATCCTAGTTTGTATTTCAAAGACGTCACTTTATATAACTATGCAATTATACTCTAAGGATAAGCAATGTTCAATTTCGTAATTTCTATATAGCTTTATTGCTGTCTACATCCCAGACTACTCTTGTTACCAATTTACTTTTCTTCTTTAACTACCTCTTTAGATATGTATGTGAATCAGATATTTTGTCACTGGGTGGTTACAGGTTATCATAATAAAAGCAGCAAGTAAATGACATAATTAAGAAGTTATTTTTAAAGCAAGATAAATCCAATTATTCTGAACAATAGTAGCTGTTGAAAGATAAACATTAATGAAAGACTTCTAAAATATGCAATACATTGCTCTAGAAGAGTAAAAGTGTTTCTCCATAGTAAATTTTAATACAATAAAGTAATTATTTGAAAAAATTACACATATCTTAGGTTCTTATACTTAAATACCTGTTTAGATGTTTTGCTTTCATAATGTGTTCAAGAATTGTTACATGTGAAATATAGTTGACTAACATTTCAAACTTCATTTCTCTTTATATGCTTTTATTCAATATTTAATTTGCTCATTTATTCATTTAGTCATTAGTATTTTTCTATAAATATTTATCAAGTGCCTTCTAGGTGTCAGGGAATTTTCAGGTGCTTACAAAATCAAAGCCTACCTTCAGGGAATTCATTTCTTTTCAAGTTTTTCAAAAGCAACTGAGTTTCTACTATCAATTTTGGAAAGCTTTCTGTCATATTATTATATATTTTATTGTATCAATGATAGCACATGTTAAACTTTCATTGTGTTTTTGTATTTCTCTGCTTGGTTCTCACATGTGGGTTGCAAAGCCCCAGAAAATGGTTCATTGGGGATTTTTTTCTAAAATGTTACAGTTGTCAACAGACTGTTTAGTGTGTGTGTGTGTGTGTGTGTGTGTCAGAGACAGAGAAAGGGCAAGAGAGAAAAAAGAAACAGAGAATCTATGGGTGGAGAGGTATCTTATTGTACCTAATTATTTTCATATAGGTTTTGGGCAACTTTATCAATATGTATTTTGAAATATTGATTTGTAAGTACTTAAATTATGTTATCTTTATTGACTGTAGAGCCCTTTCCTTTCTTGTCATCTGTGTAGCCCTAGAAACATCTTTTAAAATTAATTTATATTC
This sequence comes from Trachypithecus francoisi, assembly GCF_009764315.1. Classification (NCBI taxonomy): domain Eukaryota; kingdom Metazoa; phylum Chordata; class Mammalia; order Primates; family Cercopithecidae; genus Trachypithecus; species Trachypithecus francoisi. The sequence goes on from NW_022681465.1 coordinate 18,644,318, forward strand.
ACTAAATAGATTACTTTTAGGGATTTCTGATAAAAATGACTGAAGTTTTCAGTATGAAATGTTGTATCCAAAGATCTGTCATCAAAAAGTTAGAAAATCATTCTCTAAAAGTGATTTAATTGATAATTTATCAAAGATGGCAAACTCCTTAGTTGTTTCTAACAAAATTTGATCACTACCTCTTTTAATGTAGCATACTCTTTCAATAATTATAAACATATAATTTATACATAAATGAGTGATTTAAAATAAAATATTAAGGTAATTTCATTATAAACTATAAAGTCATGACTTGTAAAATTAAAACATGCTTTTAGAACCTTCTAATCATTTAAAGCCACAGAAATTTGATGCTGATTCTAGGTAGCACACTCATTACTGATGCATTTCCTCATCTCTCTGATGGAACTTCTCTACCTGTGATGTTGCATCTGTTCACAAGTAAAGTTGGAAGAGTCGAGGATTAGATGACATTAGAAAATGACCAGAAGGAAAATGAACAAATGAGTCTGAGAAACTTTGTCTAAAAGCAATGCTATGCTAACTTTCTCCATGAATTTCTCCTTGATTCTAGTTAACAGTATTTTGTCAACTTAGTAACCCATTCCAATTAAAAATAAAAAGCTTCGGGGTAGATTTCTACCTCAGACCACTGCAGAAGTTAGAGAGTAAAATTTAATACAATAGTAAAATTCACATGTAACAATTCTTGCACACATTATGAAAGCAAAACATCTAAAAAGGTATTTGACTCTAAGAACTGAAGATACGTGTAATATTTTCCAATAATTACTTTATTGTATTAAATTTTCCTATGTTATGCAAAGAAGATATCTGCTTAGGTATCTTCTTTCTCTCTGTGCTTTGAGAATGAGATTTGAAATTTGAAATAGCAGCTATTTTTTTTCTAACCACACAAGTCTACAGGCAAGATATAAATAATTGTATAAAAATTATATTCCCAAAAGGGATCATCATGCATAGAGTATGGATTATCTATCATAGAGGAACATATCTTGAAACCAATATATTATGTAAATATGTATGGAGGCTTTATATAAGTTTCAGTTTGTGTTTGCTTTGTTTTGATTTTGTTCGTGTCTTCTAGGACTCCAGTACCATTTTCCCCTTCCAATTCCTTCCTCATGTAGTCCATCACTGAAGAAAAGAAGTACTGGATATCAAACTAACTTGGCACCAATTATTAGGAGGAATATGCCATCTTTATTGTGTTTCAGTATATGACTTTACAGCATTGTTTTCTTTGTGTACTCTATTCTGTGCCATTGGTCAATATATAACTGCACGATCATACTGTAATAGTAATCTAGCTTTACAATAGGTCAATTAGTATTATAAATCCTCCAGATTTGTGTTTTAATCATCTTGAATATATTTGAGTCCTTGCACTTATAATAATTACAGAATAAAAAGGTTAACTCTCAATGAAATTTTGCTTGATATATCAATTTTGTAGATGAATTTATTTAAAACGGAAATGTTTACAATAGTCAATTCATGATTAAGGCATATCCCTCCACTGATTTTAGTCTTTATCTTCTTCAATAACATAATTGCATTTTAAAGGTAGAGTTCTAATTATTCTTGTTTGCAGTGTCTTCTTAATGCTATTGTAAATATATATATATATTTTTACATTTCATTTCTATTTGTTTTCTGCTGGCAGATAATAATAAAACTGATTTTGTCTATTTACCTTGAATACAGAGATTTTGTTAAAACAGATTAATCCAAATAGAATGGTAGGTACATTATTTTTTTATTTGCAAATGATCCTTATATCTTTGTATTTTCACACTTGCCTTATGTCTAACTATAGGCTGAAACTGCCAATAGTTCAGCTTAGAGAATGACGTTTGTGATAGTTGCATTTATGTATTTATTTACTTCTTTATTCATTTATTCATTCATTTAATGTTTATAGGAGATATATTTTGCTAAATATAATTTTTAATTATATGATTAAAAAATTCAATGCTCTTTTCCAATACATATTAAAGTGATCATATAATTTTTTTTCTGTACATATTTAGATTAAGATGCATTCAGGATAAAAGTCCTCTGTGTAATATTTGTATTTTGAATATCTACTCCAGTCATACGACCTGCTTAAATTTATGGTGGCCTATTACTAAAGGTAGTAATTATTTTGATTTTTTTAAACACTAATGGAATAAAACTTTAAAAAATAACGACATAAATACCACTTGGCTATGATATATAGGCCTTTTCATATATATCAAAGTCCCATTTATTTAGATTTTGCATATGTTTTAATCTTGCTTCTTGAGAAAGATTGGTCTAAAATTTTGCTTTCTTGAAAGTGCTTATAAAGTTTTTGAATTAAGGCTATTATGGTTTCAAAAAGAAGTTAATAGCATTTTTTTCTTTACTGAACATGTCATCTGTGCCTTGATTTTTTTTCTAGAAGCTTTTTAATACTGAATTTAATTAATAAATACTAGATAGATACTAGATTATTTTTCTATCAGTTGGATACGTCATAATTTTTTGAGAAATACGTCTCTTTTATAATTTGAGTAGCACATTTTATTGTTTCCCTTTCCTCAGCCTTGGAGAGCTGTGTCCAGATTTGCTCTGAAGGCTTTTCTTAGCATTCGCTCACTGCCCTCAGCGCTCCTCATGCCTGTGCACCTGTGCGGTAGTGTGGCTTTCCTTCAGATCTACTTCTGCTCCAGCCTTAGGTACTCTCTCCAGGTTTCTCCTGGTTTTGCTGTCCCGAATTAGTCCTCAGCAGGATATGCAGGCCCAAGCCTCAGCAGCCTTTTATCTGTTTGTTAAAACTGGTCTCAGTTTGGCCACAAACTTCCATTAGACTAGACAGTGAAGGCCAAGAGTTGGCAAGTTCTGCACATTTTATTTGTGTCTATGTATCCTTGGGATTCTACAGCTTCATGTCAGAACACAGTTGGTCTTTTATGCATAGAGAGTTCAGCTGGTTCGTTAACTCCTTTGACTTCTGCATTCTCCATGAGCTGCTCAACCAAGGATGAAAGCAAAGATATGCCTTTTCTTTTGGTTTCTTTCCTTACTCTTAAATTTTACATTATTTAGTATTCTATGCATCCTCAGGCCCATTATGGGGTTTTAAATGGTATGTTTTATAGGTTATTCTCATTATACAGAGCCAAAGTTTCTTATTTCTTCCTACATCCTAAGTTGAAACAAAAGTTCTCAGCCTACTTCTAAGCTTTTCTTTCTCCCTTTTTCCTTTGGCAGTCAGCAGTTTTGCTTGGTTTGGTTTCCTGCCCATAGGTATGGCTCTATGTTTATTTTGGTTGGTGTTTCTCTGCTATATTCATATGTTGAATTTCTTAGATTTATGGATTGTTGTCTTTCCTTATTTATGTAGAATTCTCAATCATTATTCTTTTAAATTTTATTTTTGCCCCACATAATCTCTCATTTCTGGAATTCCATGTATATGTATGCTAGAACTTCTCAACACATCTTGCATGCTTCCCACTCTGTTCTTCTCTTTTCTTTTCCTTTGTGCTTTCCTATGGGTATTTTCTATTACCCTATCTTTAAGTTCCAATGTTTTGTGTTCCGGGGTATCTGGAATGTTGAACTCACCCATCTTGTTCATAATTTCAGATATTTTATGTTTCAGTCCTGTATTCATTTTTCAATACTGCATTTCTCTGTTGAAACTCTTAGTCACTTTTTCTGTAAAGTCCATTTTTAATATTTTCTGGAGCACAATGAACAATTTTTTATTTAATTCCTTGGGTCATAATTCTAATGTCTGTATTTTCTATGAACTATTATCTAGCGTTTCTCTTCATGTTGGTCATATATTTTTCCTCTTTGTACATATAATTTTTTAATGTATTCCAGACACTATGTATAAAAGAATGACAAATGCCTCCTCATGATGTTATGTTTTACCAGAAGTATTTCCCATTGTTTTGCCAAGTAAATAGAAAGGACTGATGATTTCTTTCCAAACAGATATTGATCCTTAATAGTTGTCCTGAATCTATTCTAAAGTGTATTTCTTATGTTCTAGTGAAGAGCTGTTGCCTCTGTATCATTTTAGTCCTTTAAACAGTCAGTTTAGTTGGGCACATTAGAAGTTCCAGCCAAACTTTTTAGCCCAATGTTTCAGATGGCTTCCAAAGTTTGTAGCTATGTCATTCAGGAGCATGGAAGCATGCTCAAGGCAGTAGTTGTTTACTAAGAACTCTGAGACTGTGGGGGATTTTGCCTAATTTTAGACCAAGCTTTTACTCTAGTTCCCCAGGCTCCTGTGCAGTACTAGAATAAAACAAATATCCTGTACATAAAGCCAGCCATGCATTGAGTTCCTTTTATTTTTAAGATTTGCCATGTCATATTTTAAGAAGATTGACAACTTTGTCTAGTCATGATGTTACCGAAAAGACATCTCAATCCAGACCCCAAGCAAGGGTTCTTGTGTCTTGTGCAAGAAAGAATTCAGGATGAATCTGTAAAGTAAAAGCAAGTTTATCAGGAAAGTAAAGGAATAAAGAACGCTACTCCATAAACAAAGCAGCCCTAAGGGCTGCTGGTTGCCCATTGTTATGGTTATATCTTGATTATATGCTAATCAAGGGGTGGATTATTCATGTCTCTCCTTTTTAGATCTTAGAGGGTAACTTCCAGATGTTGCCATGGCATTTTTAAACTGTCATGGTGCTTGTGGGAGTATAGCAATGAGGACGACCAACGGTCAGTCTTGTCATCATCTTGGTTTTGGTGGGTTTTAGCCAACTTATGTACTGCAATCTGTTTTATCAGCAATGTCTTTATGACCTAGATCTTGTGCAAATCTCCTATTTCATCCTGTGACTTAGAATGCTTTAACCATCCAGAAATGCAGTCCAGTAGATCTCAGCCTCATTTTTCCCCATCCCCTATTCAAGACGGAGTCGCTTTGGCTCACATGCCTCTGACAATGACAGGTTATCAGTCATGCCTAGAAGCAGCAGCAGAACACAGAGCAGTGGAATACATTTTATTTTGAAATTATTTAATCTTTTTTGGAATTTTAGTTTTTCCTAGTCTGTGCTTCTACTTGTGACTAAAAACATTAAATTTTTATATACACATACATTTATATATGACTTTATTTACTTGTTATAATGTCTGTATTAACCTTGTTATAGATATATTTGTAAACTCAGCTTCCATTTCTATAAAATGTGAATAATGGTCATATTGCTGTAATTAGAAAGTGAGATAATTTACATAAGTTAATTAGACACATATCTTTCAGGTGGAAATTTTTCAATAAGAAATATCAACTGTTGATTTATAGTACATTTAAAATTTCAAATTTACATTATACATTAAGTAGCTAACTGTCCTGAAAATTTTCCAATATCCTAGAGAGTTATAAACATTAAGTAGTTAAATGTTCTGACAATTTTCCAATATTCTAGAGAGTTATAACTATAACACACATTTAAAAACTTACATTTTGGAAAAACAAAATTATCATTTTATGTTTTATGAAAAAACAATCTCTGCCCTTAGGGGAAAACCTTAAGTTAATGATAAAGATGAAAGAAAGTTCCAGCATAAAACAAAGAAACAAACATCCTCAATCTTTAGCCAAACTGTAGGCAAATCACAGGTAGCAAAGGCCTTATTTTACAGATCTCTTCTTTTTTATTATAAAAGAAATATTTGAGAACAGAGAGAAGCCCTGCTGGGAAATAATAGCTTTCAATTCAGAATGTATAAAAACATTTAATTCCTAGGACTTGCAGATCAAAGGTTACTCTTTGTAGTGAAACAAGAAGTGAAATAAAGTTATTTAGTCTCATATCTATTGTTTTCCAAAATGTTTTCTCCAACTGAATTCATTTCTTTTTATCTTTTTCCAAGCAATTTCCCTAGAGCATATCCACTTGATGTTTCTCTGATGTGAATTTTTTATTCATTTTCTCTAGGAATGAATGTCTTTCAGTTTATTACTTTTCTTTTTTAGAGATACTAAAATTTTTACACTTGCTGAGATCTTCTCTCCTCAGTTATTTTTGTTTGTAAGGGCATTTTTTTCTCTCTAATTTGTCTTGGGAGCTCTCTTCACCAGTATGCATAGAAAATTGTTTGAAGGAATAGAATTCTATGGTTGTTCAATGTCGCAAACTTGAAAGGGATATTCCAAATATATTCATGAAGTCCTCAAATTTTAGATGAAGCAGAGAATCAAATCCAAGGTAGTCTTATATCTTGGTTCTCTCAGGTAGGACATTTATTGTTCTTATTATTCAGTGAAAGCTGAAATGCAGTTATGAGTGTCAGGTTCAGATATGTGGCTAAAAAAAATCTACTTTTTGCTTTTATTCAAATATAATTAATAGTTCCTGTGAAAATAACTATTAAAAGCAAGTCCTAGATTTTTTCCCCTAATTTTTTCTGTACCTGTTGAAGTTAGACAATGCAAGTAGATTTAGTAAACAAATGTTTTGCACATACAGTAAATGCATCATAAAAATATTGTTGGAATAGATCAGTCTTCCATATTTCAAGTAGCTGTTCTTTATTCCTTTAATTTCCAAATAAAATTGCTTTCACTTTACAGACTCGTCCTGAATTCTTTCTTGCATAAGATACAAGAACACTTGCTTGGGGTCTGGACTGGGACATCTTTCTGGTAACATCACGACTAGACAAAGTTGTCAATGTTCTCAAAATTTGACATGGCAAATCTTAAACATAAAAGGAACTCAATGCACTGCTGGCTTTATATATAGGATATTTGTTTTATTCTAGTACTGCACAGGAGCCTGGGGAACTAGAGTAAAAGCTTGGTCTAAGATTAGGCAAAATTCCCCACAGTCTCAGAGTTCTTAGTAAATTAACTACTGCCTTGAGCATGCTTCCATGCTCCTGAATGACATAGCTACAAAATTTGGAAGCCATCTGAAATGCATTTTTAAAATATTGTTTGAATAGATCAGTCTTCCATATTTCATATTCAGATTTGGAGTAGAATTGTATTAATAGGGCAAAATAAAAAGCCTTGTGAAATGCATTATAAAAATATTGTTTGAATAGATCAGGCTTCCATATTTTATATTCAGATTTGGAGTACAATTGTATTAAGCTGTCTGAATATTTTCAATAGTGACACATTTAATAAAAAGCTATTTGGCTGGCCGTGGTGGCAGGTGCCTGTAGTACCAGCTACTCGGGAGGCTGAGGCAGGAGAATAGCCTGAACCCAGGAGGCTGAGCTTGCAGTGAACCACGATCGCGCCACTGCACTCCAGCCTGGGCAACAGCGTGAGACTCCACCTCAAAAAAAAAAAAAAAGAAAGAAAGAAAAAGAAAACAAAGCTATGACACCATAAATCAGTAATGGTTCTGGTAAACTGTTATATAGCTTGCATATCATAATGCTACTAGTTTTAAATACATGGACACATGTACCATTATGACAGGTAAGATCTTCTCATCCGCTTATATTAGTTTGCCAACAGTTATATTTTCTTCGTTGTATTAGTCTTGACTGTCATTTTATATTTCCTTTTGTTTGTGAGCTGTAAAGTTTTTTTTAATTTAAAATCTTTTATCTATTTTTCTAGTGATCCACCAGCAAAATGTGAGCTGTAAATTTTTTAATAAAAAAGTTGAAAGTTCAAACAACAATAGATATAAACATGTATCCTTTCAGGAACTTTTAATCATTTATATTCTAAAGGCATTCTGTAATATTATTTTTTTTTCCAGAGAGCATCTTAACAAATCAAGCATTTCAACTGAGTGTGGAAAGAAATATTAGAGCATATCAGGATTTCATTTTTATCATCAAGAATCTACTACTTGTGACCAATATATATTTTTTAAAATATATTTTATAATATTTTTAAGGATTGAAAGAAGAGGCATCTAAATTCAAAAAGGATGATGAGCTAGATAAAAATTGCTTTTTTTCTTCAATATGAGAAGATATAAATCTTTGGTTTGGCTTCCAATAAACTTGTTATTGCTTCCAAACAAAATATTTCTCATAAGATTTAAACCTTGATAGGACAAAATAAAAATTAAATGACATGGAACATAAACACTTTGATTTTATATATATTTCTGTAATATATATAACGTTGTAAAAATCATGCTAATGATAGTGCATGTGAAATGCACATAGAGCATGTATTCTTTCTTATTTCTGACCCATATTTTCTATGAAAAGTTTAAATGTAATTTTAAGTATGCTCATTTATTTTCAAATTATGACAAATTAATCATTCAGTCTTCTGGACTATTCACCTATAAAATCAAAAATATTTATATGGTGTAATATCTCATTCTTGATTCTTCATATATTTTTCTCATATCTTTCTACATATACTAAAGTCTCTGAAGATATGAGCTCTATATTAATACTTATTTATATTTGTTCACTATTATTATTCAGAGCAAGACATGACCCAGGGTAAGTAGTTGGTAAAAAGTATCAGCTTTTATAAATCTTATGTAAAGTATATTATAACCAATCAAACTCTTCCATGATTATTTTTACTCTAAATACATTTTCCAAATAAGTGTCATTTCTGTTTTTACAGTTGATTTTAGTACATAAAAATAATTTAATGACTAAATGACGATTCAGAAAAAAAATCACAATATATTTTCAAAATGGTTTAGTAATCTACATTCCATTTTAGTGTTTTTGATCTTTAGATTATTTTGTTTAACACAAATTAGAAGAATATAGAAAACCCCTAGATACCTAGATTGCCTTTGATAGCCTCTTGTATGAAATATTAAAATCCTAAGATGGCCTCTATATGCTCCCCATGGATTATAAATGCAATTGCCTTTCTAAAGCATGCTACTACCTTTCCCATTTCCCATTATCGTTTTACTTTTTCATATATAATTGAATTAAATACAAATTTTCGTTTGTTGCTGCCCTTAAGTTTGAGTTGCCTCACTGAGAAATTTCTTTATTCTAGTCCATTATTCTATATTGTGATAGCATAAAATCACAACAATCATGTTTTCAACCCTAGAGATACAGTTTAACTGACATATTTTGCTGTTATTAGGAAGTCAAAATAGTGAAATGAGAGTGAGAAAACCTTAGTTTGAATGTTTATATGATCAATAACTAATCATAGAAACTTAGGCAACAGCCAACCTTTGTTTTCTATATTCATCACTTGATGATAGTAATTCCTGAGACAAATAGCATAAGGTATAGGAATGCTATGTTAAGTATAAACTGCTAATTATATGCAGTTAATTTAAAATTTTCTTTATAACCACAAGTTCTTTTTTTTTTTTTTAAACCTTCCTCTCATCTCATTCAGATTTTATTTCAAAATTCTTAAGCAAACCTCCAGGATCAAGGTCTGGCAACGAGGGTTGCCCAGGATATATTTGTGAATATACTGAATCATCTCAGTATTCTCAAAATGGAATCTATTTTTAAAAATAAGCCAGGAAATCAGTGGATACTCATTTGTGCAGCATGTTGGGATCATACTATATCTATGCATTTGTCTTCCACAATTCATTCACTTGGCCTACCATGAAGCACCTGTGAGAAAGCTGTGGCTGAGCAGAAAAATTTGAAAGTCACAATTAGAACACACTTGGATTCATTAGATAGGCACTGGGTACATGACAATATGCCAATGAGGTAGCAATTTTATTTGAAAGAGTATTTAGTGATTTTATAATCAAAATGATATAGCCTCATTGCAAGTCTTTGAAAACCATGAGAAAAAAATCAAAATATGTAGTGTTGAGTGTGCAAATGATTGTGCAGAAAAGCATGTATTTATGATTTGACACAAAGTAATATATACTATAGGATTCTATTTGTATAAAATTCAACAACTAGCAAGATAAACTTATGGTGTTAGATAAATGATAGTGATTATTCTGATGATGGGAGAATGGGAGGGCCTCTTGACTGTTGGTTATTCTTATATTTATTCAGATTCTGGTTACATTGAGGTGTACAGTTTGTGAAAATATTTATCTTTATTCTAATTCACTCATTTTAACAGCATTTTATAATTTATGAAAATTAATTTAAACATTAAGCAAACCATTTTATTTTTAGAGTAGGGAACACTTTCTGAGTAAGACAAAAAAAAATTGAAAGTAAAGGAAAAAATTGATTACTAATTATATCAAAATTCAACATTCCAGTATAAAAATATACAAGAAAGAAAGAAAATAAACAAAAAAAGAACCTCCTACAAGCTTATATTATTATCTGGAAAATATGTTTTCAGAATATATAAAATAGAATCAATGGCTATAATGTAAACATATTGTAAAACCAATAAAGAAAAATAAATATACACAGGTAAATATGCAACTTCTAAACTTCTATGAACAAGCAATTCACAGAAGTAAGCACCCAAATGCAAAAAGTACATAAGAAAGAGAAAAATCTAGGTAACAACAAAAACCTAAAACTCTAAAACAGTAAGTTATGAAATTCTTTTTGGTGATGACATGGGTATAACTAAAATAACAATTTTTTTTTCTTTTTTACATTTGATATATTTTGCAACAAATTACTAAAACAGATATGGCTGAAATAATTTCATATGCATTTGAGTATATCCTAGATGAAAGTGATGATGCAAAAAGGAATTTCACTTCTCCCATGATTTTCTTTTAAATTTGAATCTTTCTGACGCTTCAGAGCCCTTTAGCCAAGAGAAGACTTGACCCTTTCAAGAGTTTTCCTGATTAGATCAGTCCCATCGAGGATTATCTGTGTATCTTATGATCAACTGACTTAGAACCTTGATTGTATCTTCAAAAAGTCCTTCGTAGCTATACCTGGATTAATTTTTGAAAGCATAAGTCCATATTTATAAATCAGGGACAGGAAACTTGATCATCTTAAAATTCTGCATACCACAAAGTTTCTTTAAGCTAACTCCAATAACTGGAGCATCTATAGATCTTTTTATAATCTAGAATTGTATGCCCCTTTTCTTCATTTTTGGGCATATTGTGCATTTTCAGACCTGCCTAGTCATGTTTGATTGCATACTGGTCAAGGTAGACATTTATTTGAAAAGACAATAGTATAGGGGCAACAGATCATGATGTTATATCAAATAGTGCCAATGATTTTTCTGTTGATCATTTTAATATAATCAGTTATATGGATTGAATTGTGTCCCCATCTCCCAAATTTATATGGTTAAGCCCTCACCGCACAATGCCATGGTATTTGGAGATGGGAAATTTAAGAGAAAACTAGGTTTAGATAAGATTATGAGGGTGGAGTCCTCAGTATAGGGTTATAAGAACAGATGTAAGAGAGCTTTTTCTCTCTCTCTTCCTCAACTATATAAGGACACAGAGAAGGCTGTCATCTTCAAGCCAGGAAAAAATATCTCACAAGAAACCGACTATGCTGGTATGGTGATCTTAGACTTCTAGCTACAGAAATGTGAGAAAATTAATTTCTGTTGTTTAAGCCCCCCAGTATATGGTATTTAGTTATGGCAGCCAGACCCAAGAGCTAAGAGCTACAGTGCCTCACGTGTAGTCACATTAGATGTAATCACACTACCCAGGTTCTCAAGAAGCACTCAAAGATTCAGTGGAGGTGAAACACCAACATTACTTGGTTTTCATAATGGGTCTGCTAATCTTTTGGATCGGTTAGTAATACAACAAATACATCTGATTATAATGTTTTCAACAAAATGCATGATTTTACATTCACTTTTAGGTTTCATATAGGCCCAGTTGTTGCAATGAACATAGATTTATCATTGTCTTTTAATGTCATCATGTAACTCATTGATCTGTGTCCTTTTATTCAACTGTGGAGGTCCTGGCTTTTACCTGAAGGTGATTATTCTTGAATATGAGACAATATTGAACTTTCAGGCCCTAGTTTAATTTGATCACATTCTAAGAAGCTAACTGATTCTATTCTACTTTTGCATCATTATTAGATTTTTTACTGATGCATTTTGAATATCAGAGATACAGATTTTCATGGCATAATAGAATATATAGTAGGAGTAGGTTTTCCATAATTTCTACCTGAAATAAAATTAGCTACATAGCTCACATCTTGTCATTAATTGAGGATATCATTCCCTACTAGTACATTTTAGCTAATATTTAAATATTTCAGCTCAGTAATATTTAAGAAAACAATATTTGGGTATATAATTAAAATAAATGTGTTCACAATCAGTATGAATTACACATAAAATTATTTAATAGAAAGAAAAGCAGAGGAAACTATTCATTGAGATTCCAATAACAATGTAAGTGTAATGGACAATAATACTTGGTTTAAATTTTTTACCAAAAGTAATTTTGAGAATGAATAAGAAATATTACTATAGAAAAAGGAAAAATGTGCTTGCCACAAAGAAATGAATACATATTTTAAAAATGAATTACCAGAGTTTTATTAGTACAAATGTATTTAATATTAGATTTCTGTCTTTTCTTCATTGGTAAAAAATAAAAGTTAACTTGTATACCACATCCTGTGCAACTGCATGAATATATTGTGAGCCAACAAAACTGACGTTGAGACATTCATATTAACAGAAAACTATAGTGAATATCATTTCATTGACAAATAATTTTAACATTCTTTGTTTCCTCACTGTGGTCCTAACATCTTTATTGGAAACAGGATTTTGTTCTCTACATAACTTCTTTTTTCTTTAAAAAAGATATTTATTTTTTGCTTTGATAAATGAATTTTTAAATTATTTAATGAAAGCAGTGGATTGACACATTTATCCTGTACTATGTAATTTACGGAAGAATTAACACACAACCAAATAAATTAGATAAGGATCTGATTTTAGTTTTACAACAAGATACTTTCAACAGAGAAGACCCTAATACTTACCTTATACTATACCTTACGGGCTGAAGTATACTAGAAAATGAATGAAAACAGAAATATAACCTGACTATTGGCATTCATTAGTATGGAGTTAGTTGTAAAGTCTAACAAAGTTGTGAGACAATAAGAAAATTTTTATAATTTTTTTCTTAAACTGATTGCATGGACATCATTTATGTTTATATCATTTCTTTTATAAATGTTCCAAAAAGGAAAACAAAGTTTTTTATAATGTCTGTCTTTACATAATGCATAACTTGCTAGATTTCACAGACTGTGCTTCAGTTTTTCATTTCATGTACTAAAAAGTCAAATGATTTGACATTTACGAATATGTTCCACTCTTTGATTCTCTTAGGATATCTTAACATGTCTAGAGTCCTAGGCCACAGGGTGTGAGGAAGTTGCTAAAAGAAAGGGTGAGTGGGGGAAAAGTCACTTAAGGGATTTCATGTGGGTAATAACCATCCAAACCTGCTTAAAGTCATTTCATTTCAGCTGCTACAGCCCACTAGGATCACTATTACATTAGGGCTTTGTCCTGCTCCTATAGCATTACAATTTAGATACTTTAAACAGGTCATTTATTATTATTAATCTTAGGGGACTCATTTGTAAAATTAAAATAATTTCAAGTCTGTCTCCTAGAAGACATCTAAACATTTGATGTATTTTTAAATGATTTATAAAACTATGTTAAAAAGGGATGAAATATGTAATAGTGTATTATTTGGCAATTATACCCAATACACTTCATAAGTATCATGCTCCACACTACAAGAACTTATTTTTCTCACTCTACAAAATCCTAGGAAAACATTTATGACCATTAAAAATCTGAAAATAATGGTCATTTGGCATTATCTTTGTCTAAAATGATTAAATCCTTGAAATATACAGCCTTAAGAGGGACTACTTGTTCTTCTTCAAAAGTATATTATTCCATGCCTCCTTTCTTTTTTGTTTTTGAGACGGAGTCTCGCTCTGTAGCCAGGCTAGAGTGCAATGGTACTATCTCAGCTCACTGCAACCTCTGCCTCCTAGGTTCAAGCGATTCTCTTGCCCCAGCCTCCCTAGTAGCTGGGATTACAGGCACATGCCACCACACCCGGCTAATTTTTGTATTTTTAGTAGAGACAGGGTTTCACTATGTTGGTCAGGATGATCTCAACCTCCTGACCTCAAGATCCACCCACCTCAGCCTCCCAAAGTGCTGGGATTACAGGCATGAGCCACCGCGACCAGTCTGCAATTTTTAAAAATACCAATTTGTATTTACCCACAGCCTAGAACCATGATTAACCCCTTTTGGATATTTAGGAAACGTTGAACTAAACTGAACCCTGCTAAAGTATAGCACTTCCTCATTAACATAGTATATTAGTCTGTTCTCATGCTGCTGATAAAGACATACTCATGACTGGGTAATTAATAAAGAAAAAGCGGTTTAATGAACTCACAGTTCCACGTGGCTGGGGAGGCCTCACAATCATGGTGGAAGGTGAAATACATGCACTACGTGGTGGCGACAAGAGAGAATGACAACCAAGCGAAAGGGTTTTCTCCTTATAAAACTATCAGGTCTCGTGAGACTTACTCACTCCCGCGAGAACAGTATCGGGGAAATTGCCCCCGTGATTCAATTATCTCTCACCAGGTTCCTCCCACAGCACATGGGAATTATGGGAGCTACAATTCATGATGAGATTTGCGTGGAGACACGGCCACACCATATCATGTAGCCAAAATGCAGCATTTTGTAGGGGCCAGCCCTACAGGGTCTGTAGGTTTTTCTCTTTGTATGAAGAGACCAGAGAACCTAGAAATAAAGACGCAAGACAAAGAGACAGAAGAAAAGACAACTGGACCTGGGGGATCACTACCACCAAGACGCGGAGACCAGTAGTGGCTCCAAATGCCTGGCTGCGCTGTTATTTATCGGATACAAGGTAAAAGGGGCAGGGTAAGGAGTCTGAGTCATCTTCAATGATTGATAAGGTCACGTGAGTCGCGTGTCCACCGGACAGGGGGCCCTTCCCTGTTTGGTAGTGGAGGCACAGAGAGAGGACAGCTTATGCCGTTATTTCTTCCATGCATTTCAAAGACTTTTAGTACTTTCACCAATTCTGTTACTGCTATCTAGAAGGCAGAACCAGGTGTACAGGGTGGAACCTGAAAGTGAAACAGGAGCGTGACCACTGAAGCACAGTATCACAGGGAGACGGTTAGGCCTCGGGATGGCTGTGGGCGGACCTGACTCATGTGAGGCCTTCCACAAGAGGTGGTGGTGCAGAGTCTTCTCTAACTCCCCCGGGAGCGGGAGCGGGAGACTCGCTTTCCCGGTCTGCTCAGTAATGGGTGCCTTCCCAGGCACTGGCGTTACCGCTAGGCCAAGGAGCCCTCTAGTGGCCCTGCCCTGGCGTGACAGAGGGCTCACACACGTCTTCTGGCCACTTGTCACTGTGCCCCTTCAGCTCCTATCTGTGTATGGCCTGGTTTTTCCTAGGTTATAACTGTAGAGCAAGGATTATTATAATATTGGAATAAAGAGAAATGCTACAACCTGATGATTAATAATATTCATATATCATCATCTCTGTAATCTATTTCTAGTATAACTGTTCTTATTTTATATATTTTCTTTATTATACTGGAACAACTTGTGCCTTCGGTCTCTTGCCTTGGCACCTGGGCGACTTGCCGCCCACACATTTCAAGGTCAATGGTACACAGAATAGATGACATTTTTAACAATGGTGATTTTTTGTTTTCAACTTTCCTGTCTTGAATGATGTGTGTGCATGTGTGGGTGTGCCTGTGTGTGTGTAGACCTGAGTAGGAAGTATTTCTGAGGTGTTTTGAAGACATACTTAAGATTTGAATTAGAGGTTATATTACTGAAGTTTTTACCACATTCTCATTCTCATTATCTAGCAGTTGAGTTTTGTGTAAATAGGTCACTTAGGTTTAGAATCTCATTAATAATCTTTCACACTGGGAGAAAAAGAATCATTGATCTGCTTTACGTTTTAAATATAACTTTTAAATTTTACAGAATTTTTTAAAACTTTGTCTACAGAGAAAGGCATAGCTCTGGTAATTATCTGCTTACGTTTCACAGATTATCTGAAGGATGTAAAATGTATTTATTGACATTTAAAAAGTTACTCTTTTGGCATCATTATTTGCTAATGAGCTTGTTTTGGAATGTTTGCAAGCTTATGTGACAGGATGGCATTTTATTTTAAGAATAAGGTCAGCTGTGTTACTCAGTCTGTGAGAGAAAAAAGTCATCTTGAAAGGTGAAGCTATTAACTACATTTGACCTAAAACCTGCTTTATAATCAAGAAATGGCATCTTAAATTTATGTAGCTCCTGTAACCTATGAGGTGGAGTTTGAGCAATTATCAGGCAATGTCAGGAGGTAGGTTGTGGATGGGGATCACACATCACCCATGTTAAAGGTTGTGTTCAAGCTAATTTTTGAATGGCACCATCGCTATAATTTTAGAGGCAAATGGACTTAAAAGAGAGAATTCAAAGGCCACTCTGTTTCCCTGTGATTCTCGTGCCTTCATCATCTGTCATCATTAAAGATTTCTGGATTGCTATGAGCAAGGGCTCTATGGAATAATCACATGCTATTTTTAGGCACTTCAGATGCCAAATTGGGCCTGGAATTTGGGTCATTAAGGAAAAAGGAGGTTTTGGAAATGTTTGAATAAATCTCTGAAATGACAAAATTTGTCTTTGATTAATCTTAGTCTTTCGACTGTAGAATAAATTGGAATGGAATAAATGTATTTAAAAAGAAGCGTCAGTCAGGGAAATAAATATTTTAAAGTCATTGTATGTAAACATATTCCTTTCTGCCAAATGCATTAGTTTTATTACAATAATTAGCAAATTTATTTTGCTGATTATTAAGATACCATATAAATGGTATCATAATTAGTATAACACTATTGGGTGAATGAGAAGAAAGAAAGAATGTAGCATTTTTCACAGGTGATTCTAAGAAAGGATTATGATTTTAGCATGATATAACATTATCCTGTAAGAGATGAGAAATATTTTGGGAAGTAGAGATGTAAAGTGTTATAATTTATCTCCCAGTAATTAGAAGAGCCCAGTTGCATTTTTCCATTTCTCTCTTGCATGCTTTAAGAAGACAAAGATAAAACATGGTCTATATAGAAGATAGACACAAGGAAATTCAGCCTCTATAAATGTCTTAGTCCATTTGTGTTGCTATAACAACATACCACAGACCGGTAATTTATAAAGAACGAGGATTTATTTCTCACAGTTCTGGAGACCAAGCAGTGTAGGATCAATGTGCCAGCAGATTTGTTGTCTGCTTACAAAATGGTGCCTTGAACACTAAATCCTGTAGAGAGGAGGAGCACTGTGCCCTCCTAGCACTGAAGTTGGAAAGGAAAAAGGGAGGAATTCCCTCTGCCAAGCCCTTTGATGAGGTACTCAATCACCTTCATGAGGTAGCGAACAAGCCCTCATGGACTCTGAAAGGCCCCACCTGTTAATACCATCATATTGATAGCACCTGAATTGTGGAGGCACCGCCTTAAACTATAGCAACAGGTATGGCTAATTACCTTTGACCAGCTGCCCTTTTCTTGTCAATGATGCACGTGAATTACAGTTTGGCTCAGCTGACATAAGAATCAAGCCTTGGCTAAGAGAGAGAAAAAAAATAAAGAGACGGTGATAGTCCATGGTAATGCGGCCTATTTAAGTGCGCATGAAACACTGCTGGGAGCAATGTTGCAGATTGTAGATTATCAGACTGCAGACTTCCCAAACTCGGTCATCTAATTCTTTGCTCTTGTTTTCCTCACGGAGGGTCCATTTGGCAGGTAAAGAATTGTAACACATGGCCAGGCGCGGTGGCTCATGCCTGTAATCCCAGCACTTTGGGAGGCCGAGGCGGGCGGATCACGAGGTTAGGAGTTCAAGACCAACCTGGCCAACAAGGTGAAGCCCCCGTCTCTAATAAAAATACAACAATTAGTAGGGTGTGGTGGTGGGCACCTGTAATTCCAGCTACTCAGGAGGCTGAGGCAGGAGAATCGCTTGAAACCGGAGGCGGAGGTTGCAGTGAGCCGAGATTGCTCCACTGCACTCCAGCCTGGGCAACAAGAGCGAAACTTTGTCTCAAAAAAAAAAAAAAAGAACTGTAACACACTAGTATGTACAAGTAGAGATGAAAGGAAAGGTGCCTGGAAGAAAGTGATGGTGTTTAAATGGCTTCACAAACAGATTACCAATGTCTCAAGTAACCATTAGAATGCTTGCTTCCTGCAGGTAACTCAAGCCAGCCCAGCAATGACCAAGGGGACTCAATGGGGAAGAAAAGATAGGGGCCTTGGGGCAGCATCCAGGTGAAGTGGCAATATTGTGAGGTAAAAGTCAGAGCCAACTGAAAGAATATCCCATTTTAATATTAGCCTCACATTTTAAAGGTGTGTGTGTGTGTTGGGGGTAGAGATTGCAATACATTGCTATAAACATAAGTATTAATGAAGGCCAACAAGTTTGAGTTGGGATATTTCAGTGAGAAAAACTATAAGTAAATAAAACACACAAAAAGGTACAAAACACTCTGATGCCCATGTCTCTGCTTTCTCAGACGTAAGATGAAATCCAAAACACATACCTCGTTAAACATGAAATAGAATCTGCTGGGGGTGAGGATCATTATTTAAGTGATTTTTTAATACTGTAGCTCAAATTAAATCTTTAAGATTTTGCAGAATTAGAGCTGGTGTTACATGTTCAGTGCATGTAAGGTAACTGAAAATAGTGTTATAAAATAATATCTTCTATTTGATTTTCAGTTTCTGTTGCTAATTTTAATCTAGCAAGAATAAGATGGCACCTACATATTTAGACAGCACCTACTGAAGTTAAAAAGTGTCTTACCTATATATTAAATTCTAATTCTCACAATAGCCTTAATTATAGTAGTGCTATTGACTTTCTTTTTATAATTTACAAATGGCTATACCAGGACTCAGAGCCATTAAGAACTACCTCAGGTAACATAGTAGATGATGGAGCTATTTTAACATTCAAACCAACTTCAGAGACCATTGAAACCACCATTATACATTGTGTGTTTATGATGTGCTTACTAATTTGGAGGATTTCAGCATGATAGCATATAAATTCCGGCATAAAACTGATCCTCAACTATTTTATACTTCAAAGAGAGACTATACTATGATTAACAGAGTGGAATAAAGACAGTAATATCAGAAATAAGAATACTTTGTAGATTCAGAAAGTATCCTCTTTCTCATCTCCTTTTAAAAATATAACTAACTGAATAGCTGTCCATAATTTAAAATGATACAGTGACATCTCTGTATAAAATTTATTTATACACATCCTAAAACCTGTACAAGTACAGGAAGTTAGGTTAGGCACTTAAAAGTTATAAATAGCATCAAGAAAGACAAAACAGGGAGAGAGAGGACAAAAAGTAAGACAGAATTTTAAGGAAGTAACTCTCATAAATTACATAATTTTAAAATATTAGTTAAGTTATACAATAGCACATAGCTTTTTTAGCTATGAAAGTGGGTTTGGTTTGGTAACTATACCATTGATTATTATTTCACATATCAAAATTGCTGTAAGCAGATTAAAAATCTTGAGACATGAGCTTGTAGTAATCTTGGTTTGGAGTGAATACTAAATCGTTTAAACTCAATACTTTTCTTTTAAGTGAAAATATTTTGGGCAGTTTAAGGATCATCATAAAATCGAGTATATCTTGTTTTGTATTACTATTAATATCATCCCTTGGCTTGTATGTAGCATTGGATTCATTAAAATGTCTTCTATTGCATACAAAGCAAGAGGTGTTCAAACTGTTTATAGTGTTTGAGCTAAAGGTGTCTTATGTATATAATATTTTAAAATGTTTTCCCTATATTACAACAATATAAAGTAAAATTTTTAATTAAACAGTAATTTTAAAATATATATATTACTCTTAAACTTTTAATATTTGAAGGGAAATTTGAAGCATTTTATGTAGGGAAAATGAAAAGGTTATATTCAAATAAATTGGTTATTAATAACTTGATGGAATCCTAGGCTTAAAACATTTGCAAGAAATGTCAACTCGGATTTTTTTGTAATTATCTATTTTAATGTCATAAATGAAATGGATCTTATAAACCTCTTAAAGCAATGGCACGTGATAACAATGAATGTTTTTAAAAAATGTTATTTCTAAGACAAATTTGGAATGTCTACTTTCTCTCCTTATTAAGGAGAATGTCAAAAACAATTTTGTATTTTAAATGTAGGCACTAATCTGATGCCTTATTTACAAGCATATTTACTCATGTTCTTATGGGCATGCTAATAAGGATTGTATACACATACTAAATAAATACATATTTTCCACTATAAACTCAAAAGTGTTCTCAGTGATAAACTGGCTATGTATATATGATCTTGCCATTTTAGTTGTCTTAGCCATAGTTTTACTTTTTAACATCAGCCTGCTGAACTAGTTAATATCTATGATCTTTCTTTTTCTTTTCTTTTTTTTTGGACCCTGCTCACTGCAGTCTCCGCATCCCAGGTTCAAGCAATTCTCCTGTCTCAGCCTCTTGAGTATCTGGTACTACAGGCACACGCCATCACCCTGGGTTCATTTCTGTATTTTTTAGCAGAGATGGGGTTTTGCCATGTTGGCCAGGCTGGTGAACTCCTGGCCTCAAGTGATCCACCATCAGGACCTCCCAAAGTGCTGGGATTACAGGCGTGAGCCACTGTGCCTGGCCTCTAGTACCTCTCAAATCTACAAAAATATGCTGAAGACAAGATGGTAGTTGCTCATTGTCATGTGTGAAGTTTACATTGTTTGTTGATAAAACTTTTGTCTTAGTGGAGAGCCACAGATCCTCAAGTTAGAGAAACAACAGATGAATATAAAATAAACAAATCACAGTTAAGAAAAGGATTATCTTTGAGGCTAACAAGAATCTACTTTATTCTTTGACTTACCCATTTTTCTGTCTACATAGCTTAGCATGATACAACAGCAGTATGGTACTTGTTATTGAATAAAGAAATTTACATTCCTTAGAATATTGGCTAATGGCCTTTCTAAAATACTTTTAATTTCTAATATTTATCCTGAACACAGTATCATTTCTTAATTTTTAATCAAACTGATAAATGCACATGATATTAAACCATAAATAGCATTCAAAGGCTATAAAAGTAGCCATGTCATAACTGACCATGTTCCCCTTTCCAGCTTTGCTTCTTTGGTAATCACTCTCACCTTCTTTTGTTTTCTTTTGGTGTTCACCTCAGTTTTCTTAATGCTTGCTTTATTATTATTTCTTTTCTTTTTCTTTTCTTTTTTTTTAAGATAGAGTAGCACAGGCTGGAGTGCAGTGGCACGATCTCGGGATCTCGGCTCACTGCAATCTCTGCTTCCTGGGTTCAAGTGATTCTCCTGCCTCAGTCTCCCAAGTAGCTGGGATTAAAGGTGCCTGCCACTAGGCCTGGCTAATTTTTGTATTTTCAGTAGAGGCAGGATTTCACCGTGTTGGCCAGGCTGGTTTCCAACTCCTGACCGCAAATGATCTACTTGCCTCAGCCTTCCAAAGTGCTAGGATTACAGGCGTGAGCCACTGTCCCTGGTCATTATTTCATCATAATAACAATTAGCATTATCTATTACTAACTATAATATTCATAGTAAATGAAGAGTTAATTATTTAATATTCTCTCTCTGCTTTCTCTCCTTATTCTACTAATATTATTCTATTAGTATTTTTTATTAAACCAATAATCAATACTGCATATTCTGTATATGTATATATTTTGAACAGCTGGTCCAGGAAATTTCCTTTCTTATTCAACTTAAATTTTTTTTCCTGGAGTTTATAATATCCTCCTTTTGCAGTTATTTCATTATATTCTCATTTTTAAATTCCTTTAAATACTGCAACAAATATGTAAAAGACTTACTTAGATGTTTTCTAAGGGCTTAAAAGATATTTATTTTCATAAAGATTTAATTCCTGGACTAGTCCTTCCACAAGCTTGTTGTAAAATGGCCATATGAGGACTCTCATTGCTTCTATTTTCAAAGTTTTTTTTTTTTTCTTTTTTTTTTTCCTGAATCCCATATCTTTGTTGTTTCTTCCTTCCAAGAGGTATTTTTTAGAATGGGGTAGTAAGATTTTGAAAGTCAGTATTTCACAAAGTAACTTTTTCTAAACTCATATTGGATGGATAGTTTAGATACAGAATTCTAGATCATAAATCTCTTTTTCTCAGATGTTTGAAGGGATTTCTTATTTTTTTCTGACTTTCTACTTTGCTGTTTATAGTCTGATGCCATTCTGATTCTTGATTTGTTATAAATGATCCTTCATTTTCCCCCCACGTAAGAAGATCATAGGACCTGTATTTTTATTGTTTAGAAATATTAATGATGCTTTGAACTAACTATCCTTTCATTTCTTGCATATGGTAAATAGTGTGAACTTTTAATCTAAAATATTGCTTTTCAATATTGAATTTGTTCTTATAGTTTTTCTTTGAAAATATTCCCTGCATTGTATTCTCTGGTTTTCAACTGTGCAACTTCCATTATTTGGATATTGAACATTCTGGAATATACCCCATTAAAATATTTTTCTAATGTTTTCTATTTTTACTATACTTCCTGAAAACTTTTCTCAGTTTCATCTTTCATATTATAAGAACATTTAAATACATATTTTTACAATATCTTTCTTATTTTCCTTTATTTTTTAGTTGTTTGGTAATATTTATCATAACTTGCTAAGAATATTACTTGTTTTATCTTTGAATTTTTTCTTTAATTCCTAAATTGTCTGTTACCTCCAATCTGCCAGACTCTCCTAGGCCTTTTCATTTGTTTTGATCTCTCTAATATTAAAGCCTTTCTTCAAATACCTGACATCTCTGACTTTAACTCCTAAATTCAAGCAATAAAAAGTCAACTGACAATATTGTATGTGTGTTTGTGTGAGTGTGTGTGTGTGTGTGTGTGTGTGGTTTTCTGAATGCTGGACTTCAGTGAATGGTGACCAGGTGGATGAAATGCCAGGACTTTTTTTTTTTTTTCAAGAAATTTAATTGTAAGTAGTTGGAATGCATTTTTCTGAGACATCTCAGATCCCATACAAAAACTTTTATAGTCACCTACTTCATAAAGGTGGGTGGGTATTTAGAAGCAGCGAGAGCTGGCAAACTTAATTTTCAGTATACTGACACCTAAATACAAAGATTGAGTTTGGAGATTAAACTAATTCCTATGCAAACTTTGCCTCAGACATGAGTCTTATTCTTATGTTCCATTCTACCTGGGATTTTTGAGTATTCAATCTGCATAATTCTCAGATTTACTTTTGGCTCATGTGCTATTGGATCTTTTAAAAAGATTTGGTTAACAGATAAGATTGTATTATAAGTTTATCACTAGATTCTCTCTCTTTCTAGAAAATAGAACCCTTTCTTATTTTTGTGAGACTTTCTAGGAGTTCAGTGTTCTGTTTCAGTTAGAATTCCTCTATAAAACAAATAGCACACTTAAAATGGGTAACAGGAGGAGAGTTGGAAAGAAGATCTCTCCAGAATGGTGTGGGAAGGCACGATGTAAAGTAACCACAAGAGATCATGTAGTATTCCAATGGTTTGTGTATTAGGTCATTCTTACATTGCTATCAAAAAATACCTGAGAGTGGATAATTGATAAAGAAGAGGTTCAATTGGCCCACATGAGAAACAAATACACTTGTCCAGACCCAAAGAATGAACTCAGAGACCCAGAAAATAGCAAAAGTGAAATTTTAAGGACAGTCTTGCAAGGTTGGGGGTCTCATAAGCAGGGACACCCAGTACAGTTTTTTTTTTTTTTAATTTTAGTTTGTTTTTATTATACTTTAAGTTCTGGGGTACATGTGCAGAATGTGCAGGGTTGTTACATAGGTATACATGTGCCATGGTGGTTTGCTGCACCCATCAACCTGCCGTCTACATTAGGTATTTCTCCTAACGCTATCTCTCCTATAGCCCCTCACACCACAACAAGCCCTGGTGTGTGATGTTCCCTTCCCTGAGTCCACGTGTCCTCATGGCTCCACTCCCACTTATGAGTGAGAACATGTGGTGGTTGGTTTTCTGTTCTTGTGTTAGTTTGCTGAGAATGATGTTTTCTGGCATCATCCATGTCCCTGCAAAGGACATGAACTCATCCTTTTTTATGGCTGCATAGTAGTCTATGGTGTATATTGGCCATATTTTCTTTATCCAGTCTATCACTGATGGGCATTTGGGTTGGTTCCAAGTCTTTGCTATTGTGAATAATGCCACAATAAACATACGGGTGCATGTGTCTTTATAGTAGAATGATTTATAATCCTTTGGGTACATACCCAGTAATGGGATTGCTTGATCCAATGGTATTTTTAGTTCTAGATACTTGAGGAATCACCATTGTCTTCCACAATGGTTGAACTAATTTACACTCCCACCAACAGCGTTCCTGTCTCTTCACATCCTCTCCAGCATCTGATTTTTCCTGACTTTTTAATGATCACCATTCTAATTGGTGTGAGATGGTATCTCATTGTGGTTTTGATTTGCATTTCTCTAATGACCAGTGATGATGAGCTTTTTTTTTATATGTTTGTTGGCTGCATCAAGGTCTTCTTTTGAGAAGTGTCTGTTCATATCCTTCACCCACTTTTTGATGGGGTTGTTTGTTTTTCATTCACAATTGCTACAAAAAGAATAAAATACCTAGGAATACAACTTACAAGAAATGTAAAGGACCTCTTCAAGGAGAGCTATAACCCACTGCTCAAGGAAATAAGAGAGGACACAAACAAATGGAAAAACATTCCATGCTCACGGATAGGAAGAATCAATATCATCAAAATGGCCATACTGCCCAAATAGATGCAATGCTATCCTGATTAAGCTACCACTGACTTTCTTCAAATAATTGAGAAAAAAAAAAACTACTTTAAATTTCATATGGAACCAAAAGAGAGCCCACATAGCCAAGACAATCCTAAGCAAAAAGATCAAAGCCAGAGACATCATGCTACCTGACTTCAAATATATTACAAGGCTACAATAACAAAAATAGCATGGTACTGGTACATAAACAGATGTATAGACCAATGGAATAGAACAGAAGCCTCAGAAATAATGACACATATCTACAACCATCTGATCTCTGACAAACCTGAGGAAAGCAAGTAATGGGAAAAGGATTCCCTATTTAATAAATGGTGTTGGGAAAACTGGGTAGCCATATGCAGAAAGCTGAAACTGGATCCCTTCCTTACACCTTATACAAACGTTAACTCAAGATGGATTAAAGACTTAAACATAAGACCTAAAATCACAAAAACCCTAGAAGAAAACCTAGGCAATACCATTCAGGACATAGGCATGGGCAATGACTTCATGACTAAGACACCAAAAGCAATGACAACAAAAGCCAAAATAGACAAATGGGATCTGATTAAACTAAAGAGCTACTGCACAGCAAAAGAAGCTATCACCAGAGTGAAGAGGCAACCTACAGAATGGCAGAAAACTTTTGCAATCTATCATCTGACAAAGGACTAATATACAGAATCTACAAAGAACCCAGTACAGTTTTTAACAAGCATTTTATCTGCTAGTGTGCAAGTCCCTCTCCAGGCTCCTCAAAGCCTGAATACTAGGGGGGGGTCACAATCTTCCTGTACGTCACCTATGGGTTGTTGGGTAGGGGCTTTTGGTGTTCTTTTTCAGGTTATCTTGCTGCATTTTGTTGCAGCCCACAATGCATTGCAATCCTAATTACCTCAGGGATTTTTTTAATATACTTATGACCTAAGTACCTGGGCAGGCTTGTAAGAATGGACAAAACAAGCTATTTTGCAGGCTAGTAAACTTTTACCTTAGACAACATTTTTGGTTCAGGTGAGGCCAACTAAAGGTGGGGTGGGGGTTAGTGAGGCCGACAAGCAGGCATTGGCTATCCATGCAAGGGTCTGGTACATTCTATTTCTTTGCAGTTTGCTGACCTAAGCCGATTTAAGGCACTTTGTCTTAGAAGTGGACCACTGTATACATTATTTCCTTCAGCCATGGTTCTGCAAGCTGTATAGGAGGCATAGTGACATCTGCTTCTGAGAGGATCTGGAAGCTTACAATCATGGTGGGAGGCCAAAAGAGAGCTTTCATATCACATGGTGAAAGCAATAGCAAGAGAGCAAGCGGGGAGGTGCCACATACTTTTAAACAACCAGATGTCTCGAGGACTTACTATCACGAGGGCATCACCAAGGGGATGCTGCTAAACCATTAATGAGAAACCACCCCCATGATCCAATCACCTCCCACCAGACCCCATCTCCAACATTGGGGATTACATTTGAACAGAGACACACATGCAAACTGTGTCAGTTGATAATATAGAAAAATATTTATAAGCATGGAACTGTTAATATTATTAAGAATGACATTGGAAAGTTATATTTTTGAAGTATCTTTATAACTAAAAAACTGTTTTTCCAGATTGTTACCTCCATGAATGTGGGGGACTAAGTCTCTATTTCATTTAGATATGGTCCATTCTAAGAATAAACAGTAAGTCCAGGAGCACTTAAATGTATCATATGGTTTTCATGGGAAACAAATACTTGGAGCCTGATCTTCATGTTTCCATGTTAGAACTAAATGTATTTAAGCGCACAATCTAAGGAACTACTTTGGTGACTTTTCCAAGGCCAAATACTAATGTCAGGGTATCTATTTCAGCTACATTTTTTCAATGGCTGTTGGGATAGGCAAAATTTCAAACTGGTCCTGTGAAATTTTTATTCCTGGTGTGTATTCTCTGTATAGTATCCTCCCTTTGAGTACAGAAAAAAACCTGTGAATATAAGGGAATACCACTCCTCTACTCAAGTCACTGAACAGTTGACTTTAATTTTATCAAAATGGACATTATCCAGGTGAGTCTGACATAATCAGGCAAGTCTTTAAAGGGTATGGGCACTTCCCTGAAGTCAGTCTGTGGCTGATTATGAAGACATACCCTCCAGGGATTCCACAGCTACACGCAAGGAAGTAAATTTGTCAAGAGCCACAGGAGCTTGGGAAAGAACACTGGGCCCAAAATGAAATTACACCCCAGCCTGACACATCAATTTCAACCTGGTGAGGCCTTGAGGGAAAAACTAAGTTAACCCACATCTGGGCTCCTTATTATTAGAAACTATGCTAATAAACTTGTATTATTTCAAACTTTTAAGTCTCTAGCAATTTGTTGAGTAGCCAAAGAAAACTGATGCACTAAGCACAAAACACAAAGCTGAAGGCATCGTCACATTACATGACTTCAAACTATAGTACAAGACTACAGTAAAACTCTGGAAGATAACCTGGGAAATACTATCCTGGCCATAGGACCTGGCAAAGATTTCATGATGAAGATGCCAAAAGCCATTACAACAAAAACAGGAATTGAAAAATGGGACCCAATTAAACGTAAGAGATTCCATACACCAAAAGAAACCATTGACTGAGTAAACAGAAAACCTACGGGGTGGGAAAAAATATTTGCAAACTATGCATCTGACACAGGTATATCTAGCATCTGTAAAGAACTTAAACAAATTTACAAGAAAATACCAAACAACCCCATTAAAAACTGGGCAAAGGATATGAAGAGACATTTTCGAAAGAAAACATACATGCAGCTAACAAGCATATGAAAAAATGCTCAATATGCTAATCATTAGAAAAATGCAATCCATACTGCAATGAGTTACTATCTCACACCATTCAGAATGGCCACTATTAAAATGTCAAAAAATAATGGATTCTGTATTGTGGAGAAAAAAGAATGCTTATACACTGCCGATGGGAATGTAAATCAGTTCAGCCACTGTGGAGAGCAGTTTGGTGATTTTTCAAAGAACTTAAAATAGAATCACCATTCATCTCAACAATCCCATTATTAAGTATATACCCAAAGGAAAATAAGCTGTTCTACCATAAAGACACATGCATGTGTATGTTCATCGCAGCACTAATCACAATAGCGAAGACGTGGAATCAGTCTTGATGCCCATCAACAGTAGACTGAATAAAAAAATGTGGTACATACACATAATAGAATACTGTGCAGCTATAAAAAAGAATTAGATCGTGTTCTTTGTGGCAACATGGATAGAGCTGGAAGCCGTTATCTTAAGCAAACTAAAACAGGAACAGAAAACCAAATACTGCATATTCTCACTTATGAGTGGGAGTTAAACTCTGAATACATGTGGACACAAAGAGAAGGGAACAATAGTCCCTGGAGTCTATTTAAGGGTGGAGGCTGGGAGAAGGGTGAAGATAGAGTAACTGCCTATCAGGTGTAGTGCCTATTACCTGGGTGACAAAATGATATGTACACCAAACCCCCACGACACTCAAATTACGTATATTAAAAAACCTGCACTTATACCCCTGAATGTAAAATGAAAGTTTAAAGAAGAAAATGATACACAAGTCTAGATAGCTCTCATTCTATGATAATTCAGTGTTTCCTGTATGTCATTTTTTGTAAATATTCAATTCTTCTGACATAAATCTAGATAGGTTTGTATACAATAATGTAAAATAATTTTCTATAACTAATCAGTTTCTATTTATTCAGATTGCAAGTAACACCTCTGAACACAAAATGTCAAGTAACTCATTTTTTTTTAAGTTTATCTTATTTTTAATTGGTACATAATATCTGTATACAGCTATGGGGTACAATGTGCCGTTTTGATAGATGTATACATTGTATAATCATCAAATCATGGTGGTCAGCAAATCCATCAGCTCAACCATTTAACATTTCTTTGTGGTGAGAACATTTAAAGTCCTATACAGCTATGGGGTACAATGTGCCGTTTTGATAGATGTATACATTGTATAATCATCAAATCATGGTGGTCAGCAAATCCATCAGCTCAACCATTTAACATTTCTTTGTGGTGAGAACATTTAAAGTCCTTTTTTCTAGTTGTTCTGAAATACGCAATACACTATTATTAACTAAGAAGTCACCCTAATGTTCAAGGGAACACTAGAGCTTGTTCTTCCTATCTAACTGTAACTCTGTAACCACTCACCAACCTCTTCCTGTCCTTTTTCCTTCTCCTTCCAGCCTCTGCTAAGCACCATTCTACTCTATAATTCTATAAATCAGTTTTTAAGATTTTACATTTGAGGGAGATCATGAAGTATTTGTCTGTGTCTGGCTTATTTCACTTAACATCATGTTCTCTAGATTCATCCATTGTGTCACAAATGACAGGATTTCATTCTTTTTAATGGAGAAATAGCATTCAGTTGTGTATATATACCACATTTTCTTTATGTACTTGTTGCTGGATACTTAGGTTGATGTCATATCTTGGTTTGAGGGAATAATGCTATAATAAACATGGGAGTGTAGATATATCTTCAGCACACTGATTTCATTTTCTTTGAATATATACCCAGTAGTAAGATTGCCGGATTATATAGTAGTTCTATTTTTAACTTTTTGAGGAAACTCCACACAGTAGCTGTACTACTTGACATTCTGCTAACAACGTGTAAGGGCTCTCCACATGATTGCAACGCTTGTTATCTTTTGTCATTTTAATAGCCATTCTGACTGGAATAAAATGACATTGTGGTTTTGATTTGCATTTCCCTGATGATTAGTGATGTTCAGCATCTATTCATAAACCTATTGGCCAATGTCAAGAAGACTTTCCTGTATGTTTTCTCCTAGTAGTTTCACAGTTTCATATCTTACATTTAAGTCTTTATTCCATTTTTAGTCAATTTTTGCATAACTTACTGATTTTAGAAGTGCTCTGTATGGCACTATTGTCTAAGGTATGGAAGCCCAAACAGTCAGCCAGCTTCCTACCTGTAACATTAGAGCATTCGCTTTCCATATAAAAGTGTAAGATGACAAATATAGACCTAGAAAAACAATCTGTATTTTATTCCCCTGAAAGGTATGCTCTGTGGCATGCTTTTATTTGTGCATACCTACACATTAGTATGCATTCTCTGAATATAGTAATGTATAAAATAAGTTTACATAAGCACAGTGTTTTGAGGCTTTATCCTCTGGCTTGACTTCTAACTAAACACCCCCCACCATGAAAACTATTAAAGTTTGATGAAAAGCTAATATTCAACTGAAGTAAAGATAAGTAAAAGTATACCATTTTATAGCCTTATTGACGTCAATGAAAGACTGAAAACGTTTTCTGCCAAGTATGAATTTTAAAACACATTTACATGTACGTATAAATCAAGTTGCTATAGTTTTTCTGAAAAAAAGAAAAAAAACTGAATTTTAATTTACATGAATATGACAGAATTGATGGGGGGAAAAATATTTCACCAAGGTGAGAAAAATGCTTAAGGCAAATAATGAAGGAGGAAAAATCAAGGGTAAGCAAAATGTTAGGATAATTTTAAAAATGGATCCATACACACAGTTTTATAAAATATCACGACAACTTAAAAGGAAAACATTCAATGATTGTGGTTTTCTTGTTGTTATGCTTCTCTACTGACTGCATCCTGACACTGTGCTTTTCAAGTTAATCTGAACAAAGTGTCTGAAGCATATTTACTATTAAATAGTGAGATATAATGAAGTGCCTTATATAGATTTTTAATTTCAATTTGTAACAAAGTTTAAAGATACAGAAAATTTGAAAGAATTATACAATATATTCTGGTACATTCTCTCTCTTTTTCTCTTTTTCTTTGCATGTTTAAAAATTAAAGTTGCAGTCATCAAGACTCCTTGTCCCCAAATACTTCAGCATACATCTCCTAAGAACAGTGGTAATATAACATTACTATATCCCAAATATTTATTACTGATATGGTATTATAATATTACCTAATGTATAAGTACATAATCAAGTTTTCCCAACTGTACCCAAAATGTCCTTCATAGCTTTTTTTCAAATCTAGAGACCAATTAAAAATCATATGGTACTGAGGTTTTATGCTTCTTTAGTCTCCTTAATCAGAGCATCCTGTCTGAATTTATGTTTTAGATTATTGACATATTTGAGTAATCTGGGTGAATTGTTTACTAGTATTTTCCACTATTAGTATTGTCTAATAATTGTTTTGATTCAACTCAATGTTTCGTTTTGTTTTTGCAAGAATGCTGTAGAACTTGTGTTTTTAATATCCATTCCATGCCTAAATAGGTAAATATTGTCATTTTCCCGAAATGAATTACTTGCTTGATTCAGGTGGTTTCTGTGAAAACACTCCTTTACCAAGGTATGCCTTTCCCTTGATTAAAAAGAGGCCTTAGTTACTACTTGGGTGATGCAAGCTTCAACAACATGTAATTTATCCAGGTAACAAACCTGCACGTGTATACCCTGAAACTAAAATAAAGGTGGAAAAAACAAATAAATAAAATAAATGCTCTTCAGCTGTTCAGGGAGGATTAAAAAGCACTGGTCTAAAATGAAAATATAGGTGTGTTGGTGGGGACAGGTAATTGTTGGTATGAATCTCTGGACCTCTAGACCTCCTTTCCCCACCAACTTTCCTTCCCCACAATTATTTTTGCATGGACTGAGGATCCTTGTCAAAGTTGATTATTTCACTGAGAATTTAAAATGGTTATTTTCTGTTTTATAATTTTTTTCACATTTATTGGGAAGTTCAGTTAAATGATCCTTACATTAATTCTCTGTCTCTCTCATTTAAAAATCCATTAATGTAATTCACCATATTAATTGATATAAAATTGATAAAAAAGATTAATTGATATAAAAAAGATTAATTGAGATAAATAATATGATCACCCCTATAGCTGCTAAAAGACCTTCCTTTAACAAAATTTAATACCTATTACCTAATAAGATAAAAATTAATGAATGCTTTCTTAATATGATAACATATATTAAATTAGAAAGAACTTAGAATATTACACTTAGAAGGTCTGGTTTCAGCGTCAGAAGGCTCTGAATCGGCTCCAGGTCCAAAATTTACTCTCTCTGTGACTTTGGGAAATAAAATAAACTTCTGCACCTCGATTACTTCATCCATGAGTTGAGTTAATGCAGTTTGTCCCATTGCATGGCACATAGATAATATTCCAGAAATACTAACCAA
The DNA here is from genome assembly GCF_009764315.1 of Trachypithecus francoisi. Taxonomy (NCBI): domain Eukaryota; kingdom Metazoa; phylum Chordata; class Mammalia; order Primates; family Cercopithecidae; genus Trachypithecus; species Trachypithecus francoisi. The sequence goes on from NW_022681465.1 coordinate 18,676,437, forward strand.
CATAGTTCCTGTAGGTATAATTATTATTTTATTTTTTCTTCAGTAATTACTTAAAAGAAAGCATAATAATAAAGTGCTCAATCAAATTAATCATCTTCATTTTCACATAAGAATATTAGAGACAAAGATAATTATACTTTTTGAAATATAACAGTAAACAATGCATTGAGATATTTTAAACCACATCTCAAACCCTCCTTGAGCAGGGAATACCCGGCTTTCCTTTGCAAAATAGGAATTGAGAAAGGAATAGGAATAGGAATTGGCTCAAATCTGAACCCTGGACACAGGTGGGAGTTGCTGCAGCTGGGTTTCCGTCTACACTGCCAGGGTGTGGCTTAAGACTTGATTATACACCTCCTGCTTCACTAAGATGGTAAATAGGGAAAAGCAGTGCAAAGATGGTAATGGAGAAGAAATGGACATTCTGGTGCCCTGTGGAATTCACACATAATGATGGAGGGAAATGTTCTAGGAGCCATTAGAATCTTCTGTTTTGTGGCCAGGAGTGGCAATCTTCTCTTCTTTATGAGAAGATTGCTGTTGGGACTGGGGACATTTTTATCTTTTTCTTCCTGGTCATCTATGCAGAAAAGGGGTCTCTTTTCTTCCATAGGTGCGTTATGCTACAATATGAAAATAACATAACTTTATTTTAAAGTGAAAATTTAAATAGTTAATAGTAAAAGACAAACATAAATAAATGTTGTTTAAATAGTATAGTGAGAGCTATACACTTATTACTTACATTAAAGTAATGCTATCACTTAGTAGTTTTTAGAAGTAGATTTAAAATTAACATGCTATATTTAGTTGTTTTATCACTTTTTGCAAATTGTTTTTATTTGCAAGTAATGTGAAAATAATAAAATATAGATTTAAGTGTCTAGTTTGATGGGTTTTGGCAAATGCATATCCTCATGTAATCTAAGCCCTAAAAATAAAGGATATTTAAATTACCCCAGCCAGGTCCTTGGTTTCCACCACTATAGCTGAACTTTATTAAACTTTTTACAGAGAACTCACTACATGTATTTATTAAATGACCAGTTTGTTTCAATTTTTTATTCACACATTAATTTCATCTGAGACTAGAAGACAGTTTAATTTTTCTTCAAAAAATTTAACCTATTTTTTTCTATCATACCAGCTAGGAACTTGTATAATATTTATACAAGTTGAGTGGTTGTGCTTATCTTAATAATGACATCACAGAGAAAACATCCAATATTCACTATTGAATAGTAGTTGTTTAATTTTGTAGATACCCTTATAAACACAATAGCTTTTACTTATGTTTTACTGACATTCATTATCCATAGCAAGTTCTTGTATTTGATAACACATTCAATTACTTTATCAAAATTAAAAACTTTATCCCACAAGATGACAATGGTCATTTTTTTCCATTTTCTTGTTAATGTGACTAGTTATAGTGATATTCAATAAAAAATTTTACCTTATAAAATAAATCACATTAATTATTTGATTGATATGTAACCAGATCTTATTTGCTCTTTTGTACAGAATGTTTATGTCTATTTTCATGATAGTGATTGGCCTGTACTTGTCTTTCTTGTATTATCCTTTGTAGATGTTGGTATCAAGCTTAACTTTACCTCATACAATGAATAAAAAGTGTGCCCTCTTTCTCTACATTCTGAAAGGGTCTGTAAGATTCATAACTTCATTCCTAAATATTTTGAAAAATTGCCAGTTAGCCCATTTCTTCCTGGAATTTTCTTTGTGGGATGATCTGAATTTTTAAAAACTTCTATTAGCAGATAAAAACTATTCAGATAGTCTTATGTCAGGATTGATAAATTATGTTTCAACAAGTGTTCCATTCATGTAGGTTTTAAAAATAATTGACATAAAGTTGTACATATATATTGTTACTATTTAATTAATTCTATTGTTAGTTGCAGGATCTATAATAAAGCCCCCTTTTAATTCATAAAATTATTTCTTCTTTGTCAACTGTTCAGCAAAATTCTAAAAACTAAAAAGGGGAATGACGGCTTAGAGCTACTAAGTCAGGCCAGAAATCCTGCTGATGAACTTTATTTCATGGTAGGGCCCAGGGAACATTCTGTTTACCAAAAGGTGTGTGATGAGCTGGTGAGAAGTGTAGCAGCATCTTTAATTCTCTAATCCCAGCATTATGGTAGGAAATCACATCAGTATTAAAGATTTAAAAGATCCAATAGTGGTTCATGACCTCACTTAATTTACTAGTCAAATTTCTAAAAAACAGCAGGATTAACAGTAGACTATTAAAAATTACTAATAAGTGGCCCCACTGTAGTTATGATGCAGATATTATATTTTTGCTAGACCAGGTTAATATAACTTTGTATAATCTTTCTTCACAAAGTCCTAACCTTTCAGAAACATTAACATATTTATGAAGCATTGTCTCCTGACACGAGTATCACAGTACAAGACAGAGGATTCAAAATCTAAGTAGTTGAGGGTTTTTATGGAGTCATTCACTAAATTATTAATTAAGATGTATATCTATATCTATATATATGGTTTCCACACTCTTGAATATATGGAAAATTTTACTATTAAAGCATTAAAATATTCAAAAAATAAATAAAATATCAAGTCCAATGACTAATAATTGGTAAGCAATAAATGTTTCTTTAGTGTTTACTATTTTTATCTCCTCTTTAATAAATGTATTTACATATAGATAAATACAGTAAATGCTTATATGTTATATATATGTGTGTGCAACTGACTAAACTGTCATTAAAATGAAATTTTTAGAAATAACTTATTTGAACTTTTTGAAGAATTACTTTTTTTGTAGCCAATACTATCTAGTTCTAAACAGAAAAATAATTACTATGATACATACAATCTAAATTTTCTTAGAGATCATATTTTACATATGTAACCCCTGTTTTAATCCTTTCATAAGACATACCATGAGTTATCATAATTAAGCAAGATACAAAGATTATAATTAACTTTGTGGCACCCTTGTGCAATATAGAGAAAATGAGGTAATTTTTAAATAGGTGAGTTATAAATGGATAGGGACTTGTGAAATGTTTATGACTGAAAGTACATTATTCACATCCACAAATAATGTTTCTGGGGGATGTTATACAAGAATGGAAAATAACCTTGTTATGTGGTGTCACATACCTCAATGGCCTTTTTTAGAATAGGATTTTGTCTGTAATTTAATGAAAGGTCACTTGTGACCTGAGTGTGCAATCTCAGCTCTTCACATGATGAACCTCTTTCTGAAGCTACGTCTGTTCAGTTGATGATAGAACAATTCTTATGGAAGTCCAAAAATAACACTCAGCTGAATGCACATGGCCTGGATGAACTATATGGGATATAACTGGTGGAGATTCAGAAGAATCAATTGCTCTGATTTAACCACTCAGTAAATGGACCAAAGCTGATGGTCTAAATTGAAAGTAATAGTTGGAGTGTTCTAAGATGACTTTGCTTCAGAGCATGTAAGACAACTTCACTGAACACTTTGAGCACCAGATGATTACATCTCAAAATTCAGTTAATATCTTCCTGAGCAATCTATGCAATTTCTATATCACATTTCCCCACACAAATGCATTTTCACACTTTGTGTAGCTAATTGAACCATTGTTACTAGTGCTTTGTCAAAAACACCATCATGATGAGAAAAAACGCTTCTAGCAAAAACAATTACTACACTAATTATAGCCTAGCATAATAATAACCTTCTGTTTTACATCTCCATGCTTAGACTCCAAATTGTCATATATGGTTATCATTCTGATGTTAGCTGATCTATACCAACAGATGAGAAAGTAGCAAGGACACTTTCTAGTATACTTTCATTTTTATTCATACTTAGTGATATATTTAAGGTAAATATGAATTTTTAGTTGGGTAATTTGATACATAGAAGTTAAATGACATGTGATTTATCTTAACCATTTCTTTTTCAATTTACATGTAAAAAAATTTTATGAACTTGTTCACATACTTTTCTTATATCAATCATGTTGAGATTATTTTTATTATAATATATATAAATATGCAACTCCTCAAATATAAAGAAAGTTATATTTTTTCACTTTAGTGTTTGGAAAAAAGATGTATTTTTCAAACATTTTACAGACAAACCTCAAAGATATTGCAAGTTTGGTTCCAGAAAACCACAGTAAACAAATATTGCAATATAAAGCAAGTAACATGAATTTTTTTCATTTCCAAGTTTATATAAAAGCTGTGTTTACGCTATACTATTATCTATATAGTGTTGTCAGGAAACAGAAAATCTGAAAGAAAAATGTTTAAAGTGACCTGAGATGGTTGCAGTTTGGACATATGGGTAATAGAAACGAGGCCTGTGAACTAAAGCTGAACTCTCACCTGTATGACTGGAATCTGTCAAATATTTCACTGGCATGTACTGATTACAACCTTGCCTATCAGACAAAGCACAGTCAGGATAGAATCAATCATCCTTCTCCAGACCCTAAGACACCTGCATGCTTGTTTACCCTGTATACATTCACCACATATTTGCTTATCTTATGTACTTGCCTCACTGAGCACCAATCAAAACTGTAAGAATATCACCTTTGTTTCACTACCTGCTTCTCCCATCTTCTATGTAATATAACCTATAAATACTGTGTCTTGTGTAGTCCACTGTGGGCACTCTCTTGGTTTGCACTGGGTCTATGTTCTCAAGACTATTAGTCCCCAAACTTTACTCAGAATAAAATTAACCTTAAATTTTCTTTAAGTTTTTAATGTCAGTTAGTTATCCTTACCATCAACAGTGTGCAATAACATTACGTCTAAGAAAGCAATGTACATATCTTAATTTAAAAGAACTCTCACCTGAGCCTTCAGTGAGAATTTTTTGCTGGCGGAAGCTCTTAACTTCATCCTGATGTCTGCTGACTGATGAGGGTAGTGGTTATTGAAGGTTGAGATGGCAGTGGCAATTTCTTAAAACAAGATGATGAGGTTTGCCTCTTTGTCTCTTCCTTTTGAGAAAAATTTCTCTATTGCTTTCAATGCTGTTTGATAGCACTTGCTTTTGAAATTGTAGTCAATCCTCTCAAACCATGCTGCTGCTTAATCAACTAATATGTATTATTCTAAATCCTTTGTTGTCATTACAAGAACGTTCACAGTATCTTCACCAGGAGTAAGTTCCAACTCAATACATTGCTTCATACATTCCTTTTTTTTTTTTTTTTTTTTTTTGCTCATGTGTAAGGCAACTTCTCACTCTAGTAAGTTTTATCATGAGACTGCAACAATTTAGTTTCATCTTCAGGCTCCTCTTCTACTTCTCTTGCTATTTCCATAATATCTGCAGTTAGTTCCTCTACTGAAGTTTTGAATTCCTCAAAATTATCCATGGGGTTTGAAATCAACTTCTTATAAACTCCTATTATTATAAACTTATAAACTCCTATTTTAGCCTTCTCCCATAAATCATGAATATTCTGAATGGGATCTAGAATGATGACTCTATTACAGAGATGTTTTCAATTTACTTTACCCAGATACACCAGAAGAATCATTGTCTATGGAAACTATAGCCTTACAAAATATATTTTGGAAAATCATAAGACTTGAAAACCAAAATTAATCCTTGATCTAGGGACTGCAGAATGGATATTGTTTTAGCAGGCATTAAAACATTAATCATGTACATTTCCATCAGAACTCTTGGGTGACAGGTGCATTGTTTTAATGAGCAGTAATATTTTGCAAAGAATATTTTGTTCTGAGCAGTGTCTCAATAGTGGGCATAAAATACTCAGTAACTCATGCTGTAAACAGATATCATCCAGGATTTGTTGTTTTATTTATAGAGCACAGGCAAAGTAGATTTAGCGTAATTCTTAAGGGCCCTAGGTTTCTTGGAATGGGAAATGAGCATTGGCTTCAACTTAAAAATCACCAACCAGCTGCATTAGTTTTTAACAATAGAGTCAGACTGTCTTTGAAGCTTTGAAGCCAGGCATGACTCTTCCTCTCTAAGTACGTGATATGGTCTGGCTCTGTGTCCCCACCCAAACCTCATCTTAAGTTTTAATCTGAATTGTAATCCCCACGTGTTGAGCGAAGGACCTTGTGGGAGGTGATTAGATCATGGGCGTGATTCCCCATTGCTGTTCTTAGGATAGTGAGTGAGTTCTCACAAGAGCTCATGGTCTTATAAGGGGCTTTTTTCCCCCTTCACTCTGCTCTTCTTCTTCCTGCCGCCTTGTTAAAAAGTGCCTTGCTTCCCCTTTCTCTTCTGCCATGATTTTAAGTTTCCTGAGGCTTCCCGAGCTATGCACAACTGTGAGTCAATTAAAACTCTTTCCCGGCCGGGCGCGGTGGCTCAAGCCTGTAATCCCAGCACTTTGGGAGGCCGAGGCGGGCGGATCACGAGGTCAGGAGATCGAGACCATCCTGGCTAACATGGTGAAACCCCGTCTCTACTAAAAAATACAAAAAACTAGACGGGCGAGGTGGCGGGCGCCTGTAGTCCCAGCTACTCCGGAGGCTGAGGCAGGAGAATGGCGTGAACCCGGGAGGCGGAGCTTGCAGTGAGCTGAGATCCGGCCACTGCACTCCAGCCTGGGCGACAGAGCGAGACTCCATCTCCAAAAAAAAAAAAAAAAAAAAAACTCTTTCCCTCATCAGCCTTGGGTATTTCTTCACAGCAGCGTGAGAATGGACTAATACAGTATGAATATCCAAATGGCATGTTCTTCCAGTATAAATCTGTTTCATCTACACTGAAAATCCAGTGTTTATTGTAGCTGCCTTCATACATTAGCTGGATTTCCTATATAGCTTCCTGCAGCTGCTACATCAACCCTTGCTGCTTCATGTTACATTTTATGTCATTAAGATGGCTTCTTTCCTTAAACCTTGTGAACCAACCTCTGCTAGCTTCAAAATTTTTTTCTGCAGCTTCCTCACCTCCGTCAGCCTTCAAAGAATTGAGAAAATTTAGGGCTTTGTTCTATATTAGGTTTTGGCTTCAGGAAATGTTGTAGCTCATTTGATATTCTGCTCAGACCACAAAAAAAAAAAAAAATCTATATCAGCAGTAAGACTGATTTAATTTATTACCATTTGTATTTCCATTGGAGTAACAATTTTAATTTCCTCCAAGAACTTTTCCTTTGTATTTACAACTTGGCTCACTTATGTGAAAGGCCTTGCTTTCATACTCTCCTGGCTTTCAATATACCTTGGTCTTCAATCATTTCTAGTTTTTTATTTGATTTGTGAGATATGTGACTCTTCTTTTCACTTGAACATTTAGAGAATTATTAATTGTTATTGTTGTGTCTCAGGGAATAAGGAGGCCTAAGGAGAGAGAGAGAGCCAGAAGAATGGCCAATGGGTAGAGCAGTCAGAACACAAACAATATTTATTGATTAAGTTCGTCATTTTATATGGCTGTGGTTTGTGGCACCCTAAAAACAAAAACAATTGCAATAGTAACACCAAAGATCACTAATCCAAATAATCATAACATATATGATAATAATTAAAATGTTAGAAGTGTTGTGAGAATTAGAAAAATATGCCACAAATACATACAGTGAGTTCATACTGTTAGAAAAATGGTACTGATACCTTGGTGGAACCAGGATTGCCACAAATCTTCAATTTGTAAGAAATGTACTATCTGCAAAGTGCAATAAAGCAAAGCACAATGAAATGAGATACACCTGTATATATAAGTAATTATTGTTTATTAAGTGCATAAAATTTCATAACAGTGCTTTAGAATCAAGAGAACATGATATGCTTAACTGAGTACAAAAAATGTCCATGTGACAGGCATCATATTTTTTCTGGGTCTTTGTGGTGTATCTGTTCAATATGTAGCAGATACCCAATAGGTATTTGCTAAATGCTAAATAGATAAAGAAGGAAGGAGAAAATAATAACTATAATATTTCAGAGTCAGTAAATGTAGTAGCTGGAAGTTCCAGAGGGCAGAACTAGCCTGATGTATTTATTCAGTGTGGTCTTTGATTACCTAATAGGTAGCTGACTCTGCTTAGAAGTGAAGCTGCAAAGGTGAATATAACAAGTCCCTGAACTAAGGTATCTTCAATTAAATGGTCAGGATAAGCATCCATAAGGAATGATTATGGTGTAACACGTTAATTTATGAAAAGGTAAAGATAAAAATAAATAATAGGTTGTGGAAGAGTTTAGAGAGGGTTAACTGGAATAGTAAGAGAGGGTGAACCTTTTAGATCAAGGATATGACATATGTAAAATCACTGAAAAGCGAAAAAGCATAGGCAAAATGAGTCACAGTAATTATCTTGGAATGTCTGAAACACATAGATGGAATTGACTAACCAAAAGGGATAAGAGGGAAATTATAAAACACATATGTGCAAACAAGGGACATAAAATGTATTCTCACTCCTTTTTAATATCCTTTTTGGTTAATTTAGGTATGTAACTGATGACTAGTTGATAAATTTTAGGACAATAAAATAATGTTCTAGGAAATGAATTTGACCAAAGATAGAATGGACAACTACCAAGGGAGGTTAAAACTTTCCACCAGCTTACAATATTTCATCTATAGTCAACAAACACTCCTACAAGTATAGCATATTTGAATAAGACAATACCTAAATTCCCTTTCACTTTAATATCTTAAATTTTTATCATCCCTCAAGTTTCTAAAATATATTTTGAAAATGTTTGCAACAATGTCTTATGCTAAATTTTCTAGTGAAAGTTCATAACCATATGAGTAGGCACTATTATATGAAATAAAGAAAATTACAATATTTATGAACTTTCTAAGGTGTGCAATGTTGTAAAAAACTTCTTTTTTTTAGTTAAATATTATCT